>NC_065583.1:167580240-170240240 GCF_024542745.1 Macaca thibetana thibetana | reverse complement strand
AATGTGTTTGTGCTTGATCAGGTGGCTGTGCTCCTATAAACCCTAAACAAAACATCATTGTTTACATACTTTCCCTTTTATCCCAGAGTTAGTTTTTAGAACTCCTCGACTGCTGTTTTTGCATATGATCTCAGTGCTCTAAAATTATCCTAGCCTACATGCAGGAATGGGGGTAGATCCCTTAAACAAAAATGGAGTTCGTTATGTCAGTTCTTTTGCAGTTTCACTGCGACAGCTGCCCCCGAAGACCGCTCCCCTGCCCAGGTCCTCAGAGCTCTGTGCTTTGCCCTCTTACCACTGTCATTCCCAAAGCCTGCTATGTGAAGTGGGCTTCTGGGCCCAGCAGCAGCAGCCTTCCCTGAGAGCCTGTGGGAAATGCTGAGACTCAGGCCCCGCCTCGGTCTTGAGAATCAGAACCTGTATTTATCAAGGTCTCCAGTGGTCTGCACCTGCAGACCGTGCGCCACACACATTGCTTCTAACTCCACAATTTTTGAGGACATCAGCACCCACGTCATCACCCACGTCCATGCTCCTGGCAAATCCCCAAGCCAGTTAAATCCAATTTCCCCAACTCTGCTCCTACGTCTGGGCAGCTGAATATAGCTAGAAAAATAGCACTTACCACGCCAGCCTCATTCAACCTCACGGCCGGGGACATCCACTGGGCCCTGGCACTGCCCAGCACCCAACCTCATGCCTCTCCTTACCTCAGGCTCCTGTCTCCACTGCGTCTCTTCTCACTCTCAGCTGACCATCCCGCTTGTTCGCTAAAACTGACCCTGCCACAGAATTGACAACCCACTTGCCTGTGTGCCCCTTCCCTGCCTTCGGTTCCCACGCAGGAGGCCGAATTCTCTGTGTGCCACTTGTGCATGGGATCCCACCTCCTCTCTTCCTCTTTTTTTCTTTTCCTTTTCTTTTTTTTTTGTTTGTTTGTTTTGGAGACGGAGTCTCACTCTGTGGCCCAGACTCCAGGCTGGAGTGTAGTGGCGTGATCTCTACTCACTGCAACCTCCGCCTCCCAGGTTCAAGCAATTCTCCCTGCCTCAGCCTCCCAAGTAGCTGGGATTACAGGCACCTGCTGCCATGCCCAGCTAATTTTTGGGTTTTTGTTTGTTTGTTTGTTTGTTTGTTTGTTTTTGCAGAGATGGGGTTTTGCCCTGTTGGCCAGGTTGGTCTAGAACTCCTGACCTCAGGTGATCCACCCACCTCGGCCTCCCAAAGTGCCACCTCCTCTTTTACACCCAAAGACTTCACCTCATAGCCAAGCCTCAGCACTGGGCCAATTGAGACTCAGTGCAGTGGTGACTGACCCCTGGGGCTGGGATGACTGAGTCCCAAACCTACCCCTTCCCTTCCCTTTCCACTCCAGCTCCCCGCAGTGCAGGCTTCACTGTATGCAGCAGCCACAGGCCCTTCTCTTCCCCACTCCAGGCCACCTGGGGCACACGGCCTTTCCAGCCCATCTCAGCCATTTCGTCCCTGAGGAAGCTGGGCACTTTTCGGTCTGGACCTGGGTACTTCAGAATCTGACCTCCAGCTCCAATCTTTACCCCCAGGCACAGAAGACTCTGCTCCTTCCTCTCTCTTTTTTCAGTTCGTGGAACCTAAATAGACTCCCCCAGTACTTCCACCTCCAGTCATGAAGGCTGAGGACCATCTCTTCACTCTACGAACCCCCAGGTTGCTGCTACGTGCAGGGCCCGATGCCTCAGTCCTTGGAGGTTGTCTTTCCTTATCTTCCCACCTGTCTACTATAGCTACTCTGGTCTTTTCCTAAGAGCTCCTAAATTACTTCGCCCTCATTCTTTTCAGGTTCCCGACCCCAAGGCTCCCAAACTCCAGTCTGAGCCACCACAGTTAGCACGGTGTTTGCACTCCCATCTCACAGATTGCAGTCTCCCTAGCGTCCTCATTGTTGGGGGGCTTCAGGTCATTTACAAGCAACCTGGGAAGAAAAGGAAGAGGGAGGCAGGAGGAGGAAAGGAAAGCCAGGCAGATCCGACGTGAGGTACATTATGGCACAGAAGGGTCAACTGAATGGCTCGGGTAAGTTTCATCTTTTCTGACCCTCGTTGACTCTAGAATCATTCGCCGCGATTGTGTTCGTTGGCAATCTGAAGTTTCATTTTTCTTCTCTAATCTCCCTGCCCAGGCCAATGCATGTGAAGGAAATTTTGCATCTGGCTTCTCTCTTGGTTTTCATTTGTCACATTAAACATAGATGGAAGGCGGCCCACAGGCTGGGCCTAGGGCAGACACCTGCCAAATGACCACAGCTGAGATGGTTTGGCTGTGTCCCCACCCAAATCTCATCTTGAATTGTAGCTCCCGTAATTCCCACGTGTTGTGGGTGGGACCTGGTGAGAGATAATTGAATCATGGAGGTGGTTTTCCCCATACTGTTCTCATGGTAGTGAATAAGTCTCACGAGACCTGATGGTTTTGTAGAGGGTTTCCCCTTTCTCTTGGCTCTCATTCTCTCTTGTCTGCTGCCGTGTAAGATGTGTGTCTTCCTTTCCCTTTGCCATGATTGTAAGTTTCCTGAGGCCTTCCCAGCCACGTGGAACTGTGAGTCGATTAAACCTCTTTCCTTTTTAAATTACCCAGTCTCAGATATGACTTTATCATCAGTGTGAGAACAAACTAATACGCCAGCCTAGTAGACCCCTGCTCCAAGGTGCATGAGAAGGAAACAAGAGAGATGAGTGAGGGCTTCTACTTTCCTGCCTCTCTCAATATTTCTGTCTGTAGAAGGGGGCGGCGCCAATGAACACTGATTACTACTGAGCCTTTCCACCCCACCAGCATCAAAGGAGATGTTAGAGAAATAAGAAGATTATATCAGAAGGAAACTCTGTTTTTCCAAGAAGAAAATCTCTTCACTTCACTTACTGGGCTTTGTTCGTAGCTGCAGTAGGGAAGGAAAACTTGCAATTTGGAAAACGCTGGGGGAAAATTCCCTGCATGTTCCTTTAAGAGTCTCGTTTTTAATAAAAGCATTCTCTCTTTTCTTCTGCGGCTATTCTGTAAAATGTATCATCAGAGAGGAACCTTTATAACCTTGACATCGCCATTTTATCAGCACTCAGCATTTTTCAAAGACCTGATGGATATAAATACAACAACTTTTTTATTGCATTCTAAGCACGAACAAGTTTCCAAAGAAATCTATGATGTCGGTGACCTCCAATGTAGCTAGAAGCGATGGGTGGAAGATGAAATGGCTTGTTCCAAGTCATAAAGCAAGCAGCAACAAAGCTAGACTTGGGCTCCATCCCTTCCAGGCCATTTAATCTACTGCCACTTTCAAAGTGTATTCCTGCCCATATCTAGAAAACATCTCAGACGAATGGGGAAGGCCTGAGATATGTACACTGAGCAATACTCAGAGCGGAGGCGGAATGCCTTCTCCCCATCCAGCTTTCAAATGCTTGCATTCTCCCTTCAAAGCCTCAGTCTCACAATTACCTTTCAGCGGTAATTTCACGATTGTGTGTGTCCTGGCTGGGCTGGGCTCCCTCTCCTCTCGCTCTGTACGCCACCATTTACTTTGGAACCCATCCTAAAGAAAAGGGAGGAGAATTGGAAGAAGAACAGGGTGAATTCCTACATGCAACATGCTACACCTATAGCCCAATGGGCTTTCTCTTCTCTCTTTTTCATCTCCCATATCAAGTCTGTCCAAAAATTCAGTGAATGCTTCCTTTGAAAGGACTTTTTAAAAACAGCTTTATTGAGATATGCCATACACTTCACCCACTTAAATTGTACAATTCAATAGTTTTCAGTATACTCAGATATGTGAAACCTCAATCAATTTTAGAACATTTCATCACCTCAGGAAAGAAATTCTTTATCTTCAGCCATGCCCCCGGCCCTTCAGCTGCCCCCAGACTCCTAAGCAAACACAAATCTACTTTTGGATCTATTGATTTTACTCTTCTGGACACATCATACAAGTGGAATCACACAATATTTGTCATTTTCTGACTGGCTTGTTTCGCTTAGCGTAATGTTTTCAAGATTTGTCCATATTGTAGCACGTATCAGTATTTCGTTTTTCAAGGCCAAATACTATGCCATTGTATAGGTAGACCACATTTTGTTTATACACTCGTCAGGTGATAGACACTTGGATTCCTTCCACCCTTTCGCTATTATGAATAATGCTGCTGTAACTTGTAATATGTGCAAGTTTTTGTGCAGACATGTATTTTCATTTCTCTTGGGCATATACCTATGAGGGGAACTGCTAGGCCATATGGTAACTGTGCTGAATCCTTGGAGGAGCTACCAGACGGTTTTCCAAAGTGGCTTCACCATCTTACATGTCCACCATCAGTGTATGAGGTCCGATTTCTCCATGAAATGACTTTTTTTTTTTTTTTTTTTCCTGAGATGGAGTTTCACTCTTGTTGCCCAGGCTGGAGTGCAGTGGCACCATCTCGGCTCACTACAACCTTCACCTCCCAGGTTCAAGAGATTCTCCTGCCTCAGCCTCCCAAGTAACTGGGATTACAGGCGCCCACTACCACGCCCTGATAATTTTTGTATTTTTAGTAGAGATGGGTTTTCACCATGTTGGCCAGGCTGGTCTTGGACTCCTGACCCCAAGTCATCCTCCCGCCTCGGCCTCCCAAAGTGTGAAGTGACTTTTAACCATACCAAATACTCATTCTTGATGCCGCTATCTAAGCCCAGGCCCTCCAACCTCATGACTGCTGTTCTGGGCTTCCCCCGAAGACCACATCAGCAGCAGAGCTGCTGTCCCACCAGCCCCACACCAACATTTACACAACCCCTGAATAATATTCAGTGTAGAGCGACTGCTGACACCCGTGAGCCTCCATCATCCAGGCTGAGACTCGGCCACAGTCATCGCAAACCTTCCCCTCCCAGCTCACCTCCTCCCCAACATGAGACTCTGCCTCTAGCCCATGCCTGAGGTCCCCATGTCATGCCCCAGGGCAAGAAACTCCCAGCCTCTCAGCAGCCTCTCATGTCTTCTCGACACCCGCTCCCCAGAACATCCTTGCTCTCTATGGGGTTGGGGGTTCTGGTCACCATGGTGTGCATTCTTTGGGCTGCTTCTTTAGCTTTGTTCCGGCCCCAGCCCCTAACTGACTCCCTTCGATGAGTCTGCTCTCCTCTCCGCCTACCAAGGGCCACTCCCCTCATCATTTCAGTGAACACCATTCCACATCCATGAGAACTCACAAAACTACCCTCCCTAAACTCCTACTGCACCGTTGGGCTTTTCATTACATGTCCTTAAATAGTATTGCACAAATAGGTCACGATGCCAAGATAGTTTTTGGTGTCCTGAAGATCATGGTGGCCCCCTGGGGGGTAATGATGGTGTCCTGTGGATACTTTTCCCCTGTCAGGGTGACAGAAAGTGGATATAGTAATACAGTAATGTCTGCAGTAGACATTTATTGTGTTACATTCCACTGCAGTGAGCTACGTGTTGCAGTTGGAGCAGCTCAGCAGCTAATGAGGCAGGTTGGTGATGATCTGGAAGACATGCCTGTATGGGAAGCATGGCGTATGGGTGTGGGAGGGGTCCGTGGCCCCAATTTCACCCTCCCATAGCATGGTGAGGACTGAGACCCAACATGACCACAGGCTTGGCCCAGGTTACACAGCAGGTGACTCATCCAAAGCTGAACAGCTGGTAGCCTCAGCTCACTGCCTATTCCCTGGCAGGATGTTCAGAACACTGTGCTGGCCCCCCCTGCCAGCCCAGGAAGCCCCCATGATCCGTCTGGCTGGTACATCTTGCCCAAGCCCCACTAGCCTCCTCTGTACCAGCCAAGTCGCCTCCTTTTGAGTCCCCTAAATACACAAATTGTGTCCCTTCTCCACGCCTTTGCCCAGGCTGTGCCTTCTGCATGAGGGCCATCCTTCCTGGCCTTGCAGATTTCTGTGCAGGGTCAAATCCTCTGAGAGGCTTCTGAACAGCCTAGCTGAAATGGCCGCTGTTTGGGCTCTGCATGGTGTCTGGCATGATGTGATTTTTTCTCTTATGTGTTCACGTACTTCCCCCCGCCCCCGCCCCCATGCTGAAGGGAAGCCCCTCGACGGAAGCCGGGCCTCATCTGTGTCCCATAACCATCATATCCACAGCACCTCCGGCACCTGCATACAGCAGGCGTCAAATAAGGGAGTCTGTGAAGGAAACCAGTCGTACTCTGCCATCTGGAGACCTTCAGCACCAACAGCTGCAGGAATAGGACTTCTTGGCAGGAATATTCCAGAAGTGAAGCAGAAAGAGCTGATGGGGAGCAGAGGAGCGGCTTGGGCCATGGCCCACGGTCACAAGGGCATGCCACCATCCGACTGCTCATGACTTCACACAGATTAACTTATTCAACCCAGGCAGTGACCCTGTGCAGTACTCACTTTAGTCCCTTTTTGCAAATAAGGAAAGTGAGGCACAGAGGGGATTGAAACTTGAGTGAATCACACAGCAAGCAGGCAGCGTAGCCAGGTTCAAAGCCAGGCGGGCCCCTTTGCAACGAGCCTCCTCTCTGTTGGTCTCTGCCATCTGCCTCCTTGTTTGCAAAATCCGTGAACGCATGAACAATAAAAAGGGCTCAGAAAGCCATCCCCAGCCTTTATTCTGATCCCAGCCAACATCATCCAATTGCATGTTCAGAGCTCTGGGCCATCTTTCAGCTCTGGCCCCATGATGCATTTTCATTTCATCGTTGGTTATAAACCGGCATTCTGCAGTCAGCTAGAAGGAAGCCAAGGCTGAAGACTCCTCTTTTGTTTGACATGCTCGCCTTGATGTCCAGGGAGAGGGGTGCTCTGGTACCCACCTGTCCCAGGGCTGCACGTGAGACTCCAGACCTGTGTCCAGGGCTGCACAGGGCAGAGTCGACCCTCTGGGACGCCATGGAGCAGAGTTCTCTGGACATCAGCATTGGTCTCTGGGCATCCACAGTTCCCATGACCTCTGATCAGTGTCACCACCCGGGGAATGTATGAGCATTCCTATCCCAGAGACCCTGCTCCGTGGGCCTGTGCATCAGCATGCAAAGACTCCCCGCTGTGCAGTCAGGGTTAGAAGCCACAGGCCAGACAGGTTCTAGAGCTCCCCTAACTCCACAGTTGGAACGTTTCTACATTTCCTATCCAGAAAAATGAACGCAATTCCCAAATAGCTGTTCTTGTCTGGCCAGGGAGAGAAGTCAATAAACGTATTCAATATTTATCTGCCGTATCCTGTGCACAGAGCCCTGTGCCACCGTGGCATGGGGACAGCGGGGAACCGGGCAGAGTGACACAGCCAGTCCCCAGCAGCCACGGGCCCTGAATACCTGCACAATTCTCCACGATTCCCCCGCTGGTAAATGACAGTTCGCAAATAAACACAAAGGAAAGTGTCATTCCAGAGGGCTTGGCAAAAATGCAGAGAAGGAGAGAAGGTACTCATCATCCCGAGACTCTAACCCTCTGGCACCTTTGGGCTGAGTGACGCTGTCATCCTGCGAGGGTTGAGGGAGGGAGATGGGGAGGGAAAGGAAAAGGGTGAGAGCAGAAAGGGGATAAGAAGGGAGGCAGGAAGTCAGTAAGGGAGGGAACGAAGGAAGCAGAGGGAGGGAGAGAGGGATCTTATGAATGTTGGTTGCATGTGGAGGCCGTTGGCACTGGGGAGGGAGAAGGGGAGAGAAGACAAGCTGAAAGGGAGATTTTTTTTTTTTTTTTTTTTTTTGAGATAGTCTCCCTCCGTCATTCAGCATGGAGTTCAGCGGCACAATCTCAGCTCGCTGCAACCTCTGCCTCCCAGATCCAGTGATTCTCATGCCTCGGCCTCCCCAGTAGCTGGGATTACAGGCATGCGCCACCACGCCTGGCTAATTGTTTGTATGTTTAGTGGGCATGAGGTTTTGCCATGTCGGCCAGGCTAGTCTTGAACTCCTGGCCTCCCAAAGTGTGAAAGGGAGATTTTGTGTACACACACACAGCAATAGGCACAACGTGATCGCGTTTATAAATCAGTATAGAATCATACAGACCTGTGTGCACATGTAAAAATAAGAATTCCAAGAAGGATGAGGGAGGGAGGTAAGCAGATCAGGCCTGCTGGAACAGTCCCCGCAGGGACACCTGGCCTCACACAGCTCACACGGCAGGACCGGGATCTCCTCAAGGCTGAAGGAGAAGACGGCATCTCCGCATTCCACACCAGTGAGCAGAGCAGAGCCGCACACTTAGATCTGCAGACACTCCTTACAGCAGGGCAAGACCCACCCCAGCCCAGCCCCGCGCCTGTCCTCCTCTCTGGCTGGGAAGCTCGGTGCTGTGAATGAATCAGACTATTCAACTCCCCCAGGAGCACTCCTCCACTAGAAACTTGGGCATCCACAAGTTCTGCTTCAGTTACAGATGCCCAACAGATACCAGATGCTTTTCCCCCTTCCAGGGTGGGACCAGGGCCCCTCACCTGGCTTGCCCTAAGACACTTGGGGAGAGCTTGGCTCCTTTTCAGATCCAGAGGGTGGGAGAGGAGCCCAGGAATGCCAGGGTCTCCTATGGGCAGCCAGGCCACACTGCCTCCCACAGAACATCAGACGTGGAAAGCATTAATATACAAATCTGCATGGAAGAGACTGGGCCGTATTGAAAAAAGTCCCACACAGCTTTCAGAATTGTCTTTCTCGTTCTCCATTTCATTCATTTAAGTTTTATATTAACCCTCTCTCTTTTAACTTCTTAAGGTTTACATTGTTATTTTGCAAAATTTGTGAAATGAATTCTAAGTATTCTTGTTTTTCCTCTTTCTTCTTTAATCATGAAGGAATTAGAGATGACACATTTCCTGAAAGCGTTATTCTCTCTCTGTCTCACTGATTTTAGAAAGAATTTTTCTCTTTTTATGGTTTCTACGTAGTAATTTTCCTTTTAATTCTTTTTTGACCTAAGCAGTATCAAGAAATGTGTTTCTTATTTCCAACTATCTTAAATTATTTATCACTACCTATTTCCAACCTCATTGGTTTATGATCAGAGACTGTGGCCTGTATGCTTCAATTTTTGGAATGTATTAAAATCTTCTTGCTGGAAAAACACTGTTTTTATAAGTGTTCCTTGGACCTAGGGGGAGAAAATGTACATTGTCTTTCAACAGATCTGTGGCTCCTTTTTACTTATTACATCAAGTTTACTAATGGCATTCTTCAAATCCTCGATATCCTGGTTATTTTTGATATTAATTAGATGTAACTCTGAGAAAGGTAAATGGAAATTCCTCACCATTGTATTTTTTCATCAGGTTCTTTCTGCATCTTTAAGTGTTTTTGCTTTATGTATTTCTGCTCTGTTGTTCAGTACATGCAAATACATGATTATATCATTTCATCAACTAAACCTTTTATCTTTATGTAATGTTTCGTGTTTATCTTTGCATGTGTAGCACTTTTAACCTTAAATTTGATATTTTGGATTATCCACTGGTTATTAATGTTATCACTTCTGATTCCTTTCAGCTGGAATTTCCTAGCAATCCTACCACCTCAGCCCATTGAGTAGCTGGAACCACAGGTGCATGCCGCCACACCCAGCTAATTTTTGTGTTTTTTTGTAGCAATGGGATTTCACCATGTTGCCCAAGCTGGCCTTAAACCCCTAAGCTCAAGTGATCCTCCTGCCTTGGTATCCCAAAGTGCACAGCATGAGCCGCCACGGCTGGTCAAAATTTTATCATTCTAAGTGTGTTTCTTGGGCTTTGTTTTTTAACACAGTCACATAATCTGTCCTCTAGTGGTACCTTTAATGGTAGAAACTGCTGCACTCTCATTAAGTGTAAAGGCTAATGTTCTTGATTTCATTACTTCAATCTTATTTCCTTAGTACTTACTTAGATTATTGTTTTCTCTGCCTGGGGAGTTTGAGGAGTGAGTCAGCACCTAGACCAGCTCCCTAAGCCTTCCAGCCTGCATCTGCCATCTCCCTCTCATTCGCTGCAGGCTCTGGGTCTTGGCAAGCTGGCTGTCTAGACACTAGGGCTTTGGCCACGATGAGCCTTTCAGAAACTGTTTTTCCAAAAGAGCTTGTGGCATTCTTGGCAAAGATGAAAAAGAATGGCCTTTCTGCAGCACAGCTCAGAAATGCTCCAAAGAGCAATTGACATTGCAAACTCACTTCCAAGGGCTTCCCTCCAGCAGTCTTCAGAAGCTGGGCTTCCCTGGGAACCGTGCCTTGGCCTTGACAGTCCATGATGGCAACAGATTGAAGAGGTGAACCCTACCTGGCTGCCGAACTTCCTCCACGACTGGTGCTGCACAAACAGACAGGGATGTTCTCAGGAGGCATCATCTGCATCAGGGCCCTTGGGCTGAAGCTCCCAACCTGTGATAGCTTGAGCAGGCACCAGGTGGCATTCATGGGGGAACCCGGCAAACCTTGTTGCTCCTCCAAGGAGCTGCTCATCATGGAGTCAGCACCCTTCCCTCCCAGCTGCAGGGGCACCAGAAACACTCACTTTTTCACAGGACATAGTGCTGCCTCCGATGAGGTTGGGTGTCCATTTGTAAGGCAGGGGAGTGCATACTGCATAGGCTTGAGGCAGTGTCTGCCCTGCCCATGAAGACGCCCCATCAGAAGGAGCTGGGGACCCTTGATACTGCAATGGGGGCCAGGGGCGCTGGGCTTCATGAGCTAAGGAGTGAATGTGGCCAGCAAGGGTGGGTGGAAAAGCAGATGATGCTCTCATGTTGCCAGGGGAGGAAGAGCAAGAGCTCGAGGACAGGGAGAAGCATTTGTCTTCTTAGGATGGTGAGGAGTGGACACTGTAACTTGGTGAGGGGAGGAAGCTAGGGGAAGATCCTTCAAAAGGGTTTGGGGAGGTGGAACATTGTGAGTAAAATCCTGAGCATAGCGGGGCTGTTAAGCCCACACCCCAGAAGACAACGGGTGGCTGGCGAGGACCGAGGGTGTGGCCCACCTGCCTCCAGTTCCTGCCTGAGGAAGGGGTGAGTGCTGCTGAGTCACTCGGAGCTGGAGCCCCTTCCCGGTCTGTCCTATGCAACCTCAGCTTGGTGGGGCTTGTTCTGGGCCCTGAGGAGTCCAGCTTCAGGCCAAAACCCTATGTGTGCTCTTTCAGGCCCAACCACAGGCAGTGACACAGCTTCACCAGGAGCCTCCTGGGGGCAGCTGCCCTCCTGTTGTGGAGCTTGGTGCACAGTGAGTGCATTGCACTCTCCTGGGGGGCAGCTGCCCTCCCCTTGTGGAGCTTGGTGCAGAGTTTAAGTGCATTGCACTCTCCTGGGGGTCACAGCAGCCAAGGACTCAAGCCCCCTGGGGCCAGACATACTCACATACAGACCCAAATTCCTTGACCGAGCTCCTCCACCCAAAACCTCCTCCTCAGAGACCTTGGCTGAGGCACTTTCTCCAAGCTGACTCGGAACTTTTCCACTCCTAGCCCCTTCCCCTCCCCTCTCCCGCCACCAGGTCCATAAAGAGGGAGAAGTCCTCAGTGTTGGGTCCCTGGGCTGTGAGAAAACTTTCCCATCTGTGCTGGTCCCCTTGACCCTCACCTGGTGCATTTCTTGGGGAAAAGGAATGAACCCCAGGAGCCGATGCCTGTCAGAGTAAGTGCATAAAGGATTGGTGGTCACTTTCAGTGTGGCTCATTGTCCTAACTGACCCCCTCAACACCCAATTGCATGACAGTCTCCTTGTTCCTACTGTCACCTGGGGGTCTCTGACCTCTCAGCAGGAGACAGGTGAGAGAGCTGGAGAGAAGGTGACTAGGAATCAGCCTCAAAAGGGACAGGTGTAGCAGTTGACCCCCATGTCAGGCATTCAAGTTACTCAGCAGACAGAAGCAGAGGCCCCCTCACTGCCCACTTCAAAGCCACTTCCCACCTGAGACCTCGTGGAAATGTTCATTCCCTGGAGTGCACTTGTTCCCTTCCTTCTGTGTTCACTTCCTGTCAAGGGAGCCATGGCATTACCTCTGGGCCAGTTTTTAAGCCCAGGACTTGAAAAAAACAAGATTCCATTTCCTGTACCTTGGGACCCAGCAGCCATGCTGTGAAAAAGCCCAGGCTACGTGGAGAGGCCATGCGGAAGTTCTCTGGCCAACAGCCTCAGCTGAGGCCTAACTAACAGCCAGCACCAGCCACCAGACGTGCAAGTGAGGACACGTTTGAGATGATGCTTGCCCCTAATTATCATGCAACTGTAATCACACAAGAGACCCCAAGCAAGGCCCAACCAGCTGAGCTCAGTAAACTCCCTAAAGGAGGAGGAGGGGGAATAATATGAGTAAAAATAATGATAAAATTAATGTTTTGCTTTAAGCCACAAAGTTTGGGGTGATGAGATATTCAGCAATAAGAAGTGGTACAAATGGTAGACTAATAAGCATTGTTTAAACTGAAATAGAATTCACCACTTGTCCCTCTTTGAATAAGACTACTCAAGCATTCCACTTTCATACAAATAGGTTGTACCTCTTCTTAGGAAAACCACTCTACTCTTTTTTGAAAAATCACTTTGAATCTCTTTTGAGAGATACCACTAGGTATCACCAATATTGTGTGCTAGAGTGGAAAAAAGTTAGACCATTTAAAGAGTCTTTAAATTTTAAAATGTCCATTTGCAAATATGCCCTAAAGGCCACTCATAATAAATATCTAAGTGAGTCTATTCACTTTGTTCATTAATGCAGTATTTTCTGCCAGATTCTTTGTTCGAGCAACATAAAACTGTTTGCTCAAGGACCCAATATTTGAGCATGAACAGGGTTACTTTAATAATTAATCATGAAATAACTTCAATACAGAATGTAAGTCAGAATGAAACATGCACACACGAATACAAACGAACTAGGTTAATAGCATCACTGTGGAAAAGACCTCCTGATACCAAGAAGGTTAATGTTTGCATGGCAAGAAGTCAGTCACCTCAAAACCCCTTAAAGAGGGGTCAGAACATGTCACCCAATACCAGGGAACAGGCAAAGCACAGCTTTATTGTATGGAAAGGAAGAACTTCTTTGCACGTCAGCAGTCTCTTCCTCAAACGGTGAGCATTTACAGAGCAAGAGTACTGGGCCTCAACTATACCAAGCCCTGGAGAATGTAGTGTTCCTTCTTGTTGCCAGAAACACAAAACTACAAGAGTTTCAAGGAAGTTGTAGACAGCTGCATGCTTTATCTAGATTCTCTATCTAAACTTAGGAGTAGCATGGAACAAAAGATGTATTTGCTTGGGGTGGGGATAATCAAGATTGTTTAAAAGATTTACATAGCATTATATTGCAAGACCTTTACAGCTTTTGTCATACACCTCTTGAATCAAGAGTGGCTGTCGATCTTGGAAGATGGATTTTGAAAGTAAAGGCAGTTCACCGGATTAATAAACAGTGCATCATTTACTCCTAAACTTCTTGACAGCTCTATTAAAATAAGGGGCTTTTTTTCTCTTTTTTCTTCTTCTTTTTTTTTAATTGGACCTCAACTGCACAGAATTAGGTTGACATAATCCTTAATTCAGGTTATGATATCATCATTGGTTCATTATTATTCTCTTTGGTATGTGCATCTGTCTATCTGTATTGCATAATGAACATTCTTGAACCCACCAGCCAATTCAAGAATGAGAACATTGCAGATAATTCACACCTATGTGCATTTTTCCCATTGATCACTTAACCTCTTTCCCCAGAGGCAACCACTATCTTGAACTTGGGGATTATTATTTCTTTGCTTTAAAAAAAAGCATTATGATATATGTCAATATGCTTAAGCATATTTTGTTTAGCTGTGCATTTTCAAAAACATGTATCCTAGCCAGAGCATTTAGGCAAGAAAAAGAAATAAAAGGCATCCACATCAGAAAGAAAGAAGTAAAGTTATCTGTTTTTGCAAATGGCACAATCTTATATGAAGAAAATCCTAATGACTGTGTGCACACACACATGTACAGGCGTGTGAGCGCACACACACACACAAACTACTAGTACTAATAAACAAATTTATTACAGAATATATAATCAACATACAAAAATCAGTTGAATGTCTATACACTTACAGTAAACTACCTGAAAAGAAAATTTAGAAAATTCCATTTACAATAGCACCAAAAAGGAATATAATACTTAAAATTACCATAACCAAGAAGGTAAAAGACTTGTACATTGAAAACTACAAAACACTGATGAAATAAATTAAAGAAAAGACAAAATAAATGGGCAGGAATTTCATGTTCATGGGTTGAAAGGTTTAATATTGCTAAAACATGCAATCTACAAATTCAGTGCAACCTACAATCTACCAATTCAAATTCAGTGCAATCTACAAATTCAGTGCAACCCTATGGACATACCAGTGGTATTTTTACAGAAATAGAAAAAATTATAAATTCATTTGGAGCGACAAAGGATCTTGAATAGCCAAAACAATCTTGAGAAAGAACAAAGCTGGCATCACACTTCCTAATTTCAAAATATATTATCATGTTACAGTAGTTAAAACAGTATAGTACTGGCGTAAAGACAGACATGTAAATCAGTGGAACAAAGTACAGAACCCCAAATAAACTCCACCTATACAGTCAACTGATCTTTGTCGAGAGTGTCCATACAATGGAGAAAGGATAGCCTCTTCAACAAATGGTGCTGGGAAAACTGCGTAACTCACATCAAACTAGAAGTTTCTGCACAGCTAAGGAAACAATTAGAGAGTAAGAAGGCAGCCTATGGAATTGGAGAATGTATTTGTAAACAGTTATATATGATAAAGATTAACATCAAAAATATATAAAAAACTCCTTCAACTCAATAGCAAAAACACAAATAATCCAATTTAAAACTGGCAAAGGACTTCAATAGACATTTCTCCAAAGCACATATACAAATGGCCAAGAGGTATATGAAAAGATGCTTAATGTCATTAATCATTAGGAATATGCAAATCAAAACCGTGATGAGATATCACCTTACACCTGTTTGAATGGCTGTCATTTTTAAAAAATGAAAGATTACAAGTGTTGATGAGAATATGGAGAAATTTGAACCTTTGTGTCCTGTTGACGGGAATGTAAAATGGTGCAACCACTATGGGAAACAGCAGGGAGGTTTCTCAAAAAGTTAAAAACAGAAAAACAGAAATACCATATGAAATTCCTCGATTGAGCGTGTATCCAGAAGAATTGAAATCAGGATCTCAGAGAGATATTTGCATTTTCACATTCACTGCAGCATTACTCACAATAGCGAAGATGTAGAAGCAACCTAAATGTTTATCAAAAAGAAATTATATGTATACAAATACACACAATGGAATATTAGTCAGCCTTTTGAAAAACAAATCTTGTCATGTGAGGCAACATGAAAGAAACTTGATGACTTTATGCTAAGTGAAATAAGCCAGTCACAGAAGGACAAATACTGCATAATTATATTTATTTAATGTATCGAAAATAGTCAAACACATAGATGATTATAGTAGAATGGTGCTATGGTTTGAACATCCCCTCTGAAACTCATGCTGAAACTTAATATTGAGAGGTGGGGCCTTTAAAGGTAATTGGATCATAAGGGCTTGGCCCTCATGAAGGATTAACCCATTCATGAATTAATGGATTAATGGGTTAATGAGTTACGATGTGATGGAAACTGGTAGCTTTAAAACAAGAGGAAGAAAGACCTGAGATAGCACACTCAGCCCCTCGCCATGGGATTCCCTGTGCTGCTTCGGGACTCTGCAGAGCCCCCTCCAGCAAGAAGCTCTTACCAGATACGACCCCTGGACTTCGGACTTCTCAGCCTCCATAACTCTGAGAAGTAAATTTTTTTCTTTATAAATTACCCAGTTTCAGGTATTCTGTTATAAGCAACAGAAAATGTTCTAAGACAAATGGCAACCCCCAGGGGCTGGGGGAAGAGGGAAATGGGAAGTTGCTATGTGATGGGTATGAAGTTAGAGTTATACACGATGGCTAAGTTCTAGAGATCTGCAGTATAGAATTGTGCCTATAGTTAACAACATTGTATAGTATATTTAAGAATTTGTTAAGAGGGTAGATCTCATGTTGTGTTCTTATCACAATTTTTAAAACTATATAAAAGAATATCATATTATATGAGTCTTCTGAGACCTGCTTTCTCATGCAACATTATGTTACTATGATGCATCCATGCGTTGAATCTGGCTGTAGTTCATTCCTTTCCAATTCTGTATAATAGTTTATTATATGAATAGACTCAAATCTGTATGGGACTTTGGGATGTTTCCAGGTTTTTGTTATTAAAATCAGAGCTGCCACAAGCATTCTTCTTCATAGCTTACATGCATTTGCAAGCATTTCTCTTAGGTACATATACCTAGAAATGGAATTGCCAGATTGCAGGGTATGCTAATATTCAAATTTACAAGATTGATTTGCAAAATGGTTGTGCTAATTGAAGTTCCCACCAGTAAAGTATAAAATATACTCTTGATCCATTCTTCTCCAATACTCGGTACTATCAGATTTCTTGGTTTTGCCAATCAAAATTGGTATGCAATGCTATATTAGTGTGTCCCTAGAATGTCCCTGATTACCAGTGATATGTTTCATCTCTTCATAGCTTATTGGCTTCCTGTATTTCTTCTTAGAAATGCTTGTTCATATTTTTTACCAGATTTTTTTAAATTCGATTGTCTTTTTTTATTAATTTTTAGAAGTTTGTTTCATATAGTTTGTGTTGGTACTTTCTGCCAGAAATGTGTTTTCTTTAACTCGCAAAATTCATCAATGTTTCAGAGTTTAGGCTTTTTGTGCCTCTTTTAAGAAATATTTTCCTATCCCAGGCTCAGGAAAATAACCACCTCTATTTGCCTCTAAAAATTTTATGTTTTGCTTTTGTTGTTTCAAATTTTTATTGTATATGTTGTGAGGTAGAGATCCAGTTTACTTTTTTCTACGTAAGCAATGGAAAACTAACTTTTCCCACACAGTTGACTACACTGTCTCCCCTTCAGCCAATGATCTTTCATCCCACTGATGTCATATATCAAGTAGTCCTACTCTGTGGTTCTGTTTCTAGTATTCTATTCTGAGTCACTGCTCAATTTGTTATCCTTATACCAACACCACACCGTCTTAACTACTGCAGCTTAATAAATAGGTCTTAACTTTGATAGGCAAATCCTCCTCCGTATTTCATTTTTAGAAGATTCTAGGCTATTCTTATCCTTTTGATCTTCTCTACACATGTTAAAATCCAACACTGTTGTGATTTTTATTGACACTGCATTAAATCTAGAGATCTGTTGGAAGAGAATTATCTTTATGATATTAAGTTTCCCTACTCATAAGCACAGGATATATATCCATTTATTTGGTACTTCTTCAAAGTCTTTGTGTATACGGATTTTCTGTGTGGGTCTTACAAATGGTTTCTTAGATTTATTTCAAGACAATCTGCAGCATTTTATTCTATAATTTTTTCTATAACTTTTTTGCTATTGACTTTTGTATATTGATTTTATATCCAGCCACCTTGCTAAACATATTTCATTTATAATAATGTATAGAATTTTGGGTAATCTCTATAGATAATCATATCACCTGCAAATAATGACAAATTTCTCTCTTTTTCCATCATATGCTATTAATTCCTTTTCCTATATAATGTCAAAGAGAAGCATAGTAATATAGGACATCAGTATCTCGCTATTTTTTAAAGTAAGTGCTTCCAATATTTTATCATTACAATGATTCTTTGTGTGTATCTTTAGATAATTCTTTGTCAGGTTAGGAACATTTACTGTTTGTTACTCCTAGTCTTAAAAGAAGGTTTTTATTTCTCATTTCGATTGGGTAATTTTATCACATGCTTTTTCTATATCTACTGAGATGATTTCCTCTTTCAAAACAGTAACGATTTTTACATTTTCCAATATTAAATCATCTTTGAGTTTCTAGGCAATTTCTAGATATTAATTTTCAATTTTCTACACTGAAGGGTGCAGCTTGCTATTTTGTTAGGATCCTTCCATACATCTTCATAAGCGAGGTGGGCTTACAATTCGGTTTTCTTGTACTGTCTTTGTTTAGTTTTGGTTTTAAGGTGAGACCTGTCTCATCAAATGAGGGAGGAAAATTCTCTCAAATAAACTAACTTTTCTAAATCAACTTATTGGCCTCCTCAAACAAACTTGTTCATCCCAGTGAGCAAGATGGGAAGGAATTCAAAATGGGACAAGAGGGGCACTTTATAGTTGTTAATATATACACAAGCAATGTTTTTTGGAGACTGAGTATGTCAGTGTTCCTCAGCTGGGACACAAATTAAAATCTCTTAGGGATCTTTTATAAAAATGCTTATGAGGTACCTATCAGCCCAATTAAATTTGAATCTCAGGGGTGTTGGGCCAAGCCATTGTAATTATGAAGAGCCGCCTTGAATAAGTCTAATCTGTAGCCAGGGTTAGAAACATTTTTCCATGTGGCAATCTCACGTACTCTCTGTCATCTTTTTTTTTTTTTTTAATACTTTAAGTTCTAGGGTACATGTACACAACGTGCAGGTTTGTTACATATGTATACATGTGCCATGTTGGTGTGCTGCACCCATTAATTTGTCATTTACATTAGGTATATCTCCTAATGCTATCCCTCCTCCCTCCCCCCTCCCACAATAGGCCCCGATGTGTGATGTTCCCCTTCCTGTGTCCAAGTGATCTCATTGTTCAATTCCCACCTATGAGTGAGAACATGCAGTGTTTGGTTTTCGGTTCTTGCAATAGTTTGCTGAGAATGATGGTTTCCAGCTGCACCCATGTCCCTACAAAGGACACGAACTCATCCTTTTTTATGGCTGCATAGTATTCCATGGTGTATATGTGCCATATTTTCTTAATCCAGTCTGTCACTGATGGACATTTGGGTTGATTCCAAGTCTTTGCTATTGTGAATAGTGCCGCAGTAAACATATGTGTGCATGTGTCTTTGTAGCAGCATGATGCACCTTATAGTGAACTGGTCCATCAGTTTATCAACCAACGAGCATTTGCCAACTGCTGACATATTTCTGGAAACACAACAGGCTTAACTGAATTGGTGTGATATGGTTCTTTTCTCCATGTACAGGCGCACTGGGAAGAAAGAGTGACCACCTGGGTTTCCGTTAGAGAACAATCTATTAAAACAATCTGTGCATTAACAATGAAGCTGATCACAGCATAAACACAGACAGTTGACAATATGCTATTGAATAAATTATGGCTCATTTATTCAATGAACCTAGTCAACTACAAAAAGATGTTAATGAACTAGTGTTCACGCAGATGACAAAACTGTAGGTGCTAATAATCACATTTTGTAACATATCTTGATATAAAAAAAGTTAAATGAATAAGGAACAAATAACAGTATTAATTGCCCTGTGTTTAAAAAGAAGAACTGTTCAAAGGGTACAAAGTTTTAGGCAGGAGGAATAAGTTTTTGTGATCTATTAATAATAATATATTGCATATTTCAAAATCGCTAAATGTTCTCGTCCCAAAAAAAGGTAAGTATGTGAGGTGATGGATACGTTAATTAGCTTGATTTATTTACTCTACAATGTATACATATATTATAACATCACACTGAATCCCATAAATATATACAATTATTATTTGTCAATTTAAAATAAAATAAGAAAATAGGAATTATTTCATTTTGCTTTTATTTTTTCCCAGCCTCTTTGCAATGCATTGGAATTTCTTATGCAATAAAAAAATGCAAAATATAGCAAGGGACAGTTACAAGGTGGTTTATTTTATTTAAGTCATTTTTGTTACAACAAAAATTTTGCTCCTTTTGGCTCTAGCGCTGAGGAGCAGGGGTTTTATATGGAACTTTCACATTAAGAACTGAACAAAGTCCAGTTAGCCTAGAACTAGAACCCTGAAACTCAGGTGTAGCGCCTTCACTGGGCTCCTCTCTTCAAGAGCCTGCTCCTTCCTCAGTCTCCCTAGAAGTCTAGTTAGCTTGAGAGTGTAACTTGCCGTGGAGTGACCCAGACTGTCGCCATGGCAACATGATCTTTTGATACAGTGCTCATCCCTTTAGGCAAGTTGCTCCATCTTCCCAAGACTTAGTTTGTCACGTACAAATAAAGATATAATAGAACAACCTCAAATATATGTTTGAGAATGATATTTCTAGCAAAGTACCTGTTGCATCAAAAACTTTCCCCAAATGTTCACTATAAAATGTTTGTGTCCTTACTTGTTGAAGATGGGCAACCAAGCTTCAGCATGTCCACAGCACGAGGGCACAGGGAGCCCAGGACCACGGCCCACCTGGGCATGAATGGTGCCTGTGGACCTGCAGAGTCGCTCTGGGTCGAGGGCAGCATGCAATAGAATATTACCTAGCCATAAAAAGAAATCCAATTCCAACACATGCGACAACACGAATGAACCTTGAGGACATTATGCTAAGTGAAATAAGCCAATTACACAAACAAAAATCAAATATGGTGACTCCACTTATATGAGACCTAGAATAGGCAAATTCATGGAGACAGGAAGTAGAATAGCAGTGACCAGGGCTGGGCAAAGATGGGAATGGGGAGTTATTGTTTAATAGCCTAAAGTTTTGGTTTAGGATGATGAAAATATTTTGAAACAGTAATGATAGTTGCACATCATGAATGTACTTAATCCCACAGAATTATACATTTAAAATGATTAAACTGCTCTGGGCATGGTGGCTCGCACCTGTAATCCAAGTACTTTGGGAGACTGAGACAGGCAGGTCACCTGAAGTCAGGAGTTCGAGACCAGACTGGCCAACATGGCGAAATCCCATCTCTACTAAAAATACAAAAATTAGCCAGGCATGGTGGCGCACGCCTGTAATCTCAGCTACTCAGGAGGCTGAGGCAGGAGAATCACTTGAACCTGGGAGGCAGAAGTTGCAGTGAGTCGAGATTACACCACTGCATTCCAGAAAAAAAAAAAATTAAACTGATAAATTTTATATAAAATATATGTGTGTGTGTGTGTATATATATATATATAAAACTACAATAATAAAACTAAAACAAACAAAAAATCCCACAAATTTATTATCTCATGGTGTCTGTGGAGCCTGGGACTCAGAGGCTCACCAGGCTGAAATGAGGGTTTGAGTAAATTGTCCTCATCTGGAGGCTTCACCGGGGAAAGATCCACCTTCCATCTTTTTGGGGTTATAGGGAATTTAGCAGGATGGAGGTCTCTGTTGTCTTTCTAGCTGCCAGCCAGGGACCACTCTCAGCTTCTAAAGACCACCTGCAGGCCCCTGCCATGTGGCCCCTGGCAAGGGTCCCTCACATGTGCCATCTCTGGCTCCAGGAAGGGACTGTCTCTTGTAAGGACTCACCTGATCAGGTCGGGCTCTCCAGGGTAGTCTCGCTTCTGATAACTCAAAGTCAGCTGACTGGCAGCCTTTTCATGGGCGTGATGTTCCATCACATTCTGCAGGGCTGCCTGCCACCCAGGGAAAGGGATTACCCAGGGCATACCCACCAGGGAACGGGAATCCTGAAGGCCATCTTAGAACTCTGCCCATCACACCTTCCCCTGCACATTAGACATCTCACATCATCTCATGTACCCGAAAGTACCCAGGTGATGACCGGTGCACACTGAGGCTCTCCACTTCACTTGTGGAGCCTCGGGGGAAAGAAGGTTTTAGTCTGGGGTGCTGAAGGAATAAAGCTGAGTCTTGACTTTTCCGGAGGGCCCTGCCTGTGTGTAACACCTGGGGAGCATCACTTGTAAGACACGCGCATTTGGAAGGGCCAGCGCGAGCTGCTCCACCTCACTGGACAATGAGGCCCCTGGTGATTTCCAATTAGGCTGAGCTCACTGGCTTAATAGTCCAGCCCCAGCTGTTGCCTGGGCTTGAAAGAAAGAAAACTGGGTCAAGCAAATGATTTCAGGCATCCAGAGCCATTATTTCCACTAACCAGCCTGTCTGCCCTCTGGATACTGTCAGTGCTTTGAGAATGGGCTGGGCTGTAGTTTCTCCACCATAGCTGCCCATTAAGACCACCCAGGGACCCACCCACCCAGACGTATCATCTCAGGTTCTCTAAGATGGGCCCAAGGTTTTCTCAAAGCCACTCGGGTGATTCTAATGGCCAGCCCGGGTGGAGAACCACTAGATTGGATAATCATTTGGGAAACAACTTTTCACAGGATGAAAATTAAAATAGCAGTTGACTTTGTTGAAGGGGATTCAGTTTATTAGAGCAAGAAGTAGAGCCCTGCAGGGAGTGGAATGCATTTTGGAAAGAAATTGGTTTCGTGCAAATGGGGAGGAAATAGCTTCTTTCAGGACATCCAGACGCATTCTATGAGTGCTCATGGAGTACTCCCAAGCGCAGGGTGCTAAGACACAGACAGTTGTGCACAAGCTCCTGCCTCCTGGAGCTGATAGTCTCCTGGAAATGTACATTAGCAACACAACGTGTCCTTAAAGCTGCTAAGATCCTGAACCTGTTTTTAAACTGGAGCGCAGCAGAATTCAACTCTGCCTTGCAGTTTCCTGTAGGTGAGAAAAATCACATCACAGTTGTGTTAGGAGAAAACACATCCTGAAAATTTATGAATGAAATGATAGTGTCGTGTGTGTGTGTGTGTGTGTATGTGTGCGCGCATCAGGGGACCTGTCCGCATAGGCATAACTAGATTAGCCAAAGTTGTCACTTGTTGGAGTTGGGTGACAGCTGCATGAGGAAGGGTCATTGTGCCATTCTCCCCACTTTTGTATGCTTGAAATTTTCCATGACAGAAACTTAACTAAATTAAATTAATAAATCAAGAGACAAAAGAATAACATATTGTGATGGTTAATACTGAGTGTCAACTTGATTGGATTGAAGGATGCAAAGTGCTGCTTCTGGGTGTGTCTGTGAGGGTGTTGCCAAAGGAGATTAACATTTGACTCAGTGGGCTGGGGAAGGCAGACCCACCCTTAATCTTGGTGGGCATCATCTAATCAGCTGCCAGCGTGGCTAGAATATTAAGCAGGCAGAAAAATGTGAAAAGGCGAGACCAGCCTAGGCTCCCAGCCCACATCTTCCTCCCATGCTGGGAGCTTCCTGCCCTCGAACATCGGACTCCAAGTTCTGCAGTTTTTGGACTTGCACTGGCTCTCTTGCTCCTCAAGCTTGTGGACGGCCTATTGTGGGACCTTGTGATCATGTGAGTTAATACTTAATAAACTCCCCCTTTTATATTTATATGTATATATATAATATGTGTGTGTGTGTATATATCCTATTAGTTCTATCCCTCTAGAGAACCCTAATACACATAGCAATTAAAATTTTAAAGGTGTATTTAAAAAAAAAAAAAGCTGAGAGTTCAAAGTGGAGCAGAGAACTGTTGTATAAAACCCTTAGCAATACTGAACTTTTTAAACTCTGCACGTTACTACCTGGCACACATACAAGTCTAGAAAGCAGACTTCTGCAAAACCCCATTTCGGGCTGCAAGCCCTGCCACAGCCTGTTGACTGATGACATGGAAATTGTCTGTTGTGGTGTTTGCCTCCCTTAGAGCATGCATGGGGAGCAGCCTCAGGGCCCACAGGCCTGAACCCCAGCCCTCGGTACAGCGTGCAGCCCAGAGAGGGCCTGAAAAATCAACAGTTATTTACAAAATGGAAATGAATCAACACAAGCACTGTTTCTCCCCGTATCAAGTCTGGTCAAGCCCCTGTGGAAAATATTTCCTGTTTGGGGATCCATATTTCCAAAGAACACATTGGACAGAGTCAAGAAGAAAGGCCTTAGCCAAGGCTACCAGCAGAGGCACAGGCCAGGGTAGGCGGAACAGTACAGGCCCCAGCTGCTTCTCCACAGCACACCCAATGGAGGACAAGTGGGTTTCTCTTCTGGAAACAGGGGATAAGCCACATTAGAGATGCACTGAAGACCCCTGCTGAGTGACATCTTCACAGGCCCAGGTCCTGCCTGTTTTCTCACCAGCCATCCTGAGTACACATCTCAGGGGCAGAGCCTCGCTATGTTGCCTAGGCTGGTTTCAAACTCCTGAGCTCAAGAGATCCTCACAGGAGACTTTCAAAAGAAAACACAAAGCCTTTTGGGATTTGGAACATTGAATTGCAACATTGAAAATGCAGGACTCAGATCAGCGGGGAGGACCCGAGCCTTGAAGGGGGATGCCAAGACCCCGAGGTGGCAGTTCCAGGCTTCGCGACTGGGCTATACAGTGCCGGCTTCCTGGTCTCACAGGGAAACAGGTATCGGCCTCCAACAGCCCCCAGTGTGTGCAGGGCGATCCCGCACAGGAGAAGCCTGGGGTGATGGCTCTACGGTGAGCAAGCTGGCTGGGCTGAACTACACGGCCCAAAATGCTCCGTCCCCTGAGGTCCTGGTGGGGCGGACAGCAATGGATATTCTCTCCTGAGAATTTTAGGGGAGGGAGTCAACCTCTCTGTAGCCTGGAAGGTCTGCTGCATGAATCAGCAGCCGGATCTACATCTGCTCTATCCTCGGCGCCCCTCCCCATTGGCCTGTGGCTCTCCCACACCCGCAGCAGGCTGTGTGAGCCCCGGGATGAAGGCCCAGCCTCTGCAGGACACCCTCTCACCGAGGTCAGAGGCAGTGAGGACGGATGCGGGTCCCAGTCCATCCTCAGGAGGTCCTGGCTTGCGGGGGCCCAGCTCATCCTCGTGGAGTCTCCCCTTGTGTTTAGGGGGTTCCCTGCCTGATCACCTCCCTGTGGGCTTCATCACTAGCCTCTCAATGGCACAGGCTCAGTCCCTGCAGCAAATCCCCACTCACGGTCAGCTTCTCTGATGGAAGTCTGACCGACAACCACTAAATCGGGGGATCCCTCGGCCTAAACTGACCTCAGCGGCTGAGGTCCTGGGTCACCGCACTGACCTGTCACTCCTGCGCTCCACCAAGTTCTGCCAGACACAGTTGAGTACGTGAGGGCAGCGTCCCTGGCTCAGGGCAGATGGCCGTCCCAGATTCTTTTTATTTAGCGATGCTCATTGCAATCCTACTTTGCTGCACACGGCTTCTGCTTCTACGGGCTCCAAAGGCCTTGGAGAAACAGCCTGGATGGCTGGTTAAAGGCGTCACATTTTGAGACCGGGCATGAGTGGAGCCGGGGTTCCCAATTCCTGGCCTCGGAGCAGGTTTCTCACCCTGGGCACTGCTGCCACAGGTCTGCTGTGTGCACTGAGGACATTCAGGGGCACCCCTGGCCTTCGCCCACCTGATACCAAGTGTACCCTTCCCCACAAGTTGTAGCAACCAAAATGTTTCCAGACATTACATGAGGCAAAATCATCCCTGGTGGGGAACCACCGCCTTTGACGTGGACCAGATAAATAAAGACCGAGATAGGTGACGAGGAGGGCTGCACACTGTCCTTTTTGGGGGAAGATCTGCCCTGGATTTCCAGGTTAAGTACTTCTTATTATCTTGGCGTTAAATGGCCCTTTCTCTCTTGAAGATCTTGATGATCCAGAAAGGTTGTGTTTCATGATCCTTCTTGGCAATCACATTTTGGTCCCCACAGTGGCCTTTGAGAACTGTGTTGGTCTATGAAATCTGAAAGCTTGAGATAGCTGCAGATGTCTCCAGCCTGGTTGGTGGGCTTCTCTGCTGGTGTTCCCAGCAAGTCCCACAGTGCCTCGTGTGGCACGTGCGATGCAGAGCGAGACGTGAGTCCACAGGATCCCTGGCGTGTCTGCTAAAACACAAGTGGTGGTGGCTGAGCTCTATCAACAGCGAGCTCTGTGTCAGTAGCCTGAGCTCCTCTCTTATGGCTGATCTTCATTTATTTCTACAACTATGCCTCTCAGACTGCTCTCCTCCAGCCTTGCACATGCCACGGGGCGGCCCTGGCTGGCACTGCTCTGTTCTGCCCTCTTTGCTGCTCTTCTGAAGGTCACACTGTCCTTTGACCCTGTGCCCCACGCCCCCACCCTGGGGAATCCTCTCAAAGCACTCTGTCCCTTTCTCCCCTCCCTGCTCCGTGGCTCTACTCCTCTTTCTGCCCTTACTTGTTCTCCAGGTGGGGATGTCGGATAAGATACAGGCTGGGCATTACATTTGAATTTCAGATAATGAATACTTTTTTAGCAAAAGTGTGCCCAGAATATTGCATGGGACATACTATGCTTTAAAGCTGTATTTGCATTGCTGATCTGCCATTCACACGGAACTGGGGACCCTGCATTTGTATTTGCTAAATTTGGCAACCCCTGGCTTCCCCAGCTGAACGTTTGCCACATCCAGACTCCTCTTGTCAGCATTTCTGTCCCAGCCTTCTCTGTGCGTCACTCACAGTCACTCCTCCTGGCGCTCCCCTGGTTTCCTCGTAGGCATGTTAAGAGCCATTGTTCACCCACAGGCCAGGGATGATGAAAGAATAGCTCCTGGCAGCAGGCCCACTATCCTCAAGATGTCAAAGGGGGAGTGAAGGGTCAGGGAGCTGCTGCAGTGCTCAGGGCGCACACGCACCACGGGCCGCCAAAGGAGGGGTCCCAAGGCAGACCCAGCTCAAGAAGCTGGCAGGAAATGTGCACCACATCTGTGCTCTCCAAAAGCCACCGCAGCTGGAGACAGGTGCCCTGACCACTGCTGAAGGGCCCCACGGTCACATACATCTCATGAATCAGATTCTCATAGCAACATTGTGTGCTCCCCTTTCCTCCTCATTTCAGATGGGAAGCTGAGGACACACAGCTGGGCTGGACCCGTGCTGCTGTCACATCATTTGGTTGGGTGTTCCCCTTGTATGGCAGACTGAGTAAATTACAGAGAGCAAGTGACTCTCTCCCCTCTCCTGTCCTGAGGCATCAAGGGCTATGAGCTGAGAAGTCAGGGAGGGACCTGCTGAGAATGACCCCAAGCTGGAAAATGCCAAGTGTTGTTGGGCACACCTGCTAAGGGTGGTCTTTTGTGCTCAAGGAATGCTTTTGACTTGATCAGAGCCCACACTCTGTGATGACAGCTATTAACTTGATAAACTGCAAATACATTTGTCCAGGGGATAGGATGACCCCAGAGGCCACGCTGTTACGCTCAGTAGGTGATGGCCCAATTTTGCATGTCCACAGCCAAGATATCCCAGCGTCTCTTTTCTGATGGGCTGCATAAATCAAATGCCCGTTAAACCAGCTCCACCATCCTGCTGCTCCCCTCGTTGCTGAGTGAAATGAATCTTCAATGAATCATTGGCCACACTTCACTATATTTTAAAATTATACTCAGGTCCCGTGATAGCATGCTTGTGTTTACCATGTTCTGCATACACTGCAAATCAAGTCATGTTAAAAAAAATATTATTCAGTAAAAGTCTGGCATTATGATTTATCTATAGACTAATATGTGTCTTGTCCTCTAATACCAACATTATGTCTTTAAAAAGAAAGTAGGCTGAGCGTGGTGGCTCATGCCTGTAATCCCAGCATTTTGGGAGGCTGAGGCAGGCAAATCATGAGGTCAGGAGTTCGAGATCAGCCTGGCCAACATGGTGAAACCCTGTCTTTACTAAAAATACAAAATATTAGCCAGGCATGGTGGTGCGCACCTGTAATCCCAGCTACTCGGGAGGCTGAGGCAGGAGAACTGCTTGAACCCGGGAGGCAAATGTTGCAGTGAGCCAAGATTGTACCACTGCACTCCAGCCTGGGTGACAGAGCAAGACTCTGTCTCAAACAAAAAAAAAAAAAAGAAAAGAAGGAAAGAAAAAGAAAGGAAGGAAGGGAGGGAGGGAGGGAGGGAGGGAGGGAGGGAGGGAGGAAGGAAGGAAGGAAGGAAGGAAGGAAGGAAGGAAGGAAGGAAGGAAGGAAGGAAGGAAGGAAGGAAGGAAACAGCTTGTTAGAACAGCATCCAGCATCAAGGCAGTAGCCACTGGAACCCCGCCCTCTGGGAAGGCTACCACCAGCTTTGGTGTCCTGAGCGACACCACCAGGCTGACTGGGGGCGTGTTTCACATTTCAAGTCCAGTGACAGTGCCATTTCCATATCTATAAAACCCAGAGGAGTCAGCGCTATTATGGGGAGTAGCCATGGCAGCAGGTCCTCTCAGGTAACCCTAATTTGGACAGGAAAGGAGGCAGCCCACAGGAGTGTCTCCAGGGGGGACCCAATGTGAGGGGAAGCCAGGCAGTCATCTCATGGAGAATGCAGGGGACCTGGGCTCCAGCCTCACCTTAGCCCTCCCTCAATAGCAAAGCAGGTGGATAGGGGACCTGTAAGACCCAGCTGTGGGGGAGAGTCTATTGCAAAATTCCTAGAAGCAAAGCTGTGTTATCCCTCAAAACCATTAGTCAAAGAGCCCAATAGTGTTCCAAGAAAGTCCTGGTTTCTCACAGATCTTAGCCACCCAACATTCAAGAGTAAAGTTTCTTCTCAAAGCCTCACCCAGTCGCTTCATTTCTTCTACCCCTGGCATCCTTCAAGGGCCAGCATGCCCTGCAATGTTTCTTTTTCTCTACACTCACTTCCTCCTTGAGCAAAATTTCTTGTGACTCATGGCAACAAGAAAAGAAAAAGCATTTGCCCTTCCTGTATCTCTCTCCTCCCAAATGATGCCAAATGCTACACAAAGAAAAAGAAAGAAATAAAAGAAAAGAAAAAAGAAAAGAAATAAACAGGATGTACCTTAAATTACAAGTGGATATTGAATGCTCATCAGTTTGGGAACACTCTATGATCCAGGGTTGCAATGGAGAAACACAGGACAGAATCCTTAAGGCATGTAGAGAGAGAGACAGACAGAGAGACAGAGACAGAGAACTTTATTTAAAGGCATTAGTTTACTAGATTATCAGGGCTGGCAAGTTCAAATCCATAGGGCAGGCCATCTGGAATGCAGGCTGGAAACTCCGGGGCAGGAGCTGTTGCTGCCACCTTGAGGCAGAATTTCTTCTTTCTCTGGGAAACCTGTTTTGTTCTTAAGGTCTTCCACTGATGAGATGAGACCCACCCACATTTTCGAGGGTAGCCTTCCTGACTTAAAACCAATTGATTGCAGATGTTAATTGATTGCAGATGTTAACTGACTGCAGATGTTAACTTCAGCTACAAAATACCTTTGAGGCAACACCTGAATTAGTGTTGGATTAAATAAGTGGATGTGAGAACTTAGCCAAGTTGACCCATGAAACTGATGATCACAAAATACAGAATTAACCTTCCAGTATGGTGATGCGCACCTGTAGTACCAGCTACTTGGGAGGCTGAGTGGGGATGATTTCTTGAGCCGATGAGGTCAAGGCGGCAGTGAGCTGTGACTGCACCATGGCACTCCAGCCTGGGCAACACAGTGAGATCCTGTCTCAAAAAATAGAAAAGGGAAAATTAACCTTCCAACTAGAGTGTGCATCATTCTCCTGCCATTTTGGGCTGCCCAGACAGGCGACACTGACTGGCATCTCAAGAGACACAAGGCAATGGTGCTTGAGTCATCCCCAGACAGCAAGACACACACAGTGAGCTCTCAACCCTCTGCCCATGGGCCCTCTGAATATACATGGACAAAAATGAGAAACCTGTCCTCCAAAACTCCCAACCAAAGTGAGAGACCACAGGTTTAGAACTCAAGAGATGGTTTCAGCTCTTCTCGCTCCCTGTCCAATACCATGTACGGCTGGGAAATGGAGGCCTGAGCAGGCATCCATGTGACTCTCCCAAGTAGCAGAGGATACAGGACTGGCCATCAGGCCCACCTCATGTATTCTATTTGAAAACGCTGCTGTCCACGTGACTACAAACCCCACATGACTAGAGCCACCAGTTCCTCTTTACCCTGGTTCAGTTAGAAGGGACAAGGATTATTCAAATAATCCCCCACCTCCCTTCATCTCAAAACCTGTCCATATCATATCAAGAAAAAAAGATCCATTGAACGTTTCTCATGTGTTATAGCAGGATATTGATTTCAGAGAAGTTGAGATTTGCAGTCCTCAGGAACAGTGTCTCTGTGCATAGGTGGGGTGTATAGGGGAGTGGCACAAGGGCCCCCGGATCTGCTGTGCCCCACCCTTCACTGGGGAGCCAGGTACCATGAGCTTTGGAAGGCGACCCAAGTATGGGCTGCTGCCCTGCAGTCCCAGCTCTGTGACTCAGGATGAACGCCCTTCCCCATCCATCCTCTAAAATGAACAGGGAGGGCTAATTGAGCCCTAAAATTCTGAGTGTTGGCAGATAATGATATTCTTCTGTGACTACGGAAGTTTATAGTTGTTATATTTTTCTGTCCATGACATCTCTTTGGTTTTAGCCATGACTTATTTGCTGCCACGTCCTTGGTGTGACAGGCGATCCCTGATCACTTTATACTATCCATTACTTCCATTGTTCCTTTGGGAAAATGCTGCCTGCTTTCCAAAGCAGTTTTTAGAAATGCGTTACACAATGCCTGTGGTGTCGGTGACCTCATCCATCCTTGTCGCCTGGTGAAAGAGCTTCTGTGATTGTCGGGAGGATCATCTGAGAGCTCTCTGCCACCCGTGGCTTCCTAAAGCAATGGCCCTGAAGGTGCAGAGGTGTGGAAAGGCCAGAGAAAGAAAGGCCCCAAAGTTACACTGCCTCCGAGTCACCTCCATGTCACCACAGATGCCACGGTGGGGAGGTGGGGTGACCAAAGGGGGCATTCCATATATTTGCAAGCACATCTCATAAACCACTGCACTCGCTTCCAAAGAAATCAATCCTCTTGGTACTTCCCGCGTGTCTTGGAGGCTTTTAGAATATTGGAATGTGTTCTTTCTTTGGAGAAATGCAAATTCCAGCCAAAGTTATCTCCCACCGTATGAAGGAAAGTCTCCTGAAAGTACCGGGTACATGGTACAAGCGGAGATATTGTGCAAGGGCTGGTGGTGACCATCGACAGGAGATTGCGGGAATCACCTAAGTGGGCCGAAGTGGAGGCCATGCCTTTGGAATGTGCAGGTTCTAATGTCTCTCCAGTGGCCTCCATCCACATTTTTCTCTTCAGGACAGTGTGTTACCAGCCTACAGTCTCAGTGGGCAGGCACCAACCTCCACTTTTTGTGGATGACACCTCCTGCCGGGGCTGTACAGGGAACTCAGAGGAGCCCTGAAGCATGTGGATAAATTTAGGCAGCTGTATTAGTGCGTTTTCATGCTGCTAATAAAGATGTACCCGAAAGTGGACAATTTACAAAAAAAAAAAGAGAGAGAGAGATTTAATGGACTCATAGTTCCACGTGGCTGGGGAGGACTCACAACAATCATGGCAGAAGGTGAAAGGCACGTCTCACATGGTGGCAGACAAGAGAAGAGAATGAGAATCAAGCAAAAGGGGTTTCCCCCCTATAAAACTATCAGGTCTCATGAGATTTATTCACTACTATGAGAACAGTATGGGGAAAACCACCTCATGATTCAATTATCTCCCACCGGCTCCCTCCCACAACTCTTGGGAATTATGGGAACTACAATTCAAGATGAGATGTGGGTGGCGACACAGCCAAACCATATGAGCAGCTGTGCTGCAAGCCAGGCCCCGGTGGCCGGGAGCTCGGTTCCTCAGGCGAACTCGGTGAGGCCCAGATGGCGTCGTAGATACACAGGACATGAATTTGCTGTGTACATTCAACATCCCTCTAAAAGGCATGGGAACCAGTTCCACAGAGCAGGCAATTCCCTCTACCATGGTACTCATGAGCAGGGCTCCGTGGTGAGCGTGGCATGGGCAACCTCTGCTGCTGTGCATGGGCAGTCTCGGTTCCCAGCCAGAGTTTGAGGACGGGTTTCCTCACCACAAGCCACTCCTTCATCAGAGGCTGACTTAGAGAAGGAAATCCACTCCAATTCTAGCGCAAAAGCCACCACGCTTTCATTCTGACCACACAAATGTTCTCCCATAGGAGTTTACTGTTTTTAAGTGCCCTATTTATTTTTAACAAGTAATACACAGATGTGGAACAAAATTTAAAGGTATACAATGTGTTCCCCTCTAATTGCCATCCACGAGGCACTCAGTCTCCTCTCGAGAGATGAGTCCTGGATCAGGTTCCCTGCATGTCTCTCCAGAGACATCCGTGTAAAGTAGACAGACACCAGAGATTCTGCCCATCTGCACCTTGATTTTCTGTGTTCACCGAGATGTATTAGAAACACGCATCGGCAAATACAGAGCTGCCTAACTCTTTCAGAAAGTGTGCGATGCCATTTCCTTTTGTGGATACGTGGTAATTTATTCAATCAGTTCCCTATTAGCAGGTGGTTCCCCATCCTTCACTCTTGCAATGCTGTGTGATTAACTTTGCAAGTCTGCCTCAAACACTTACCAAAAGATGTGTTGGATAAATTCCTGGAAATACAATTCCTAAGTCAAAAGGTATGAGTGTTTTTAATTCGATAATTATTGCCAGCCAGTAGGTTTAATCAATGCATACCCTCATCTGCAATATATGAGGGTACCTGGTCAATACAGCTATGGGAGAAAGCTCATTGCTCAACTTTGCACCCTCTAATGAAATGGGGCATATTTCAACATGTTTAATGGCCATTAGTGTATATATAGAGATATATATTTTTACCTCTTTCTCTGTTGATCTTTTTCTGTTTGATTTGGAGGCACTCTTTGTTTATTAAAGAAGAAATTAGTCCCTTGATTTGGGATAACTTTCCTTTTTTTTTTTTTTTTTTTTTTTTTTGGTCATTACTATTTTATGGGTCTTTTTTCATTCAGAAGATTTTTGTGTGGTTGATTTTATTTTATATATATATATAAATGTATATATATACACATCTGGATTTGGGATCAAAATTTTAAAAGCCTCCCCACTCCAAGACTGCAAGTCTGCTGACTTGAAATCCCCACACTTTCCCTTCTCACACACACTGTATAAAATTTAACTGTACTGCAGCTAAACTGCTAAATACTGTCAGCCAAAATTAAGGCTATTGAGGCAGAAATAATTTGAGAAAGGTTTACTGGAAGCCAAATGTGAGGATTGTTCCAGGGTCGAAATAGTTCTATGAGAAAGTTTAGGAGCAGGGAGGGGAGGGCACTCCTTACATTGGAGTTGTCCTTTCCATCGGAGAGTACCAGGATGTCCCAAAGAGGTTACAATCATTAGCTTCAGATTACAACACAAACACAGGCTAAAGCATTCTATCTGCAAGACAACTGGCAAAACTTCATGATTCAGAGACAAATCAGGGCCTGGTGCACTGGTTCATGCCTGTAATCCCAGAGTTTTTTGAGGCTGAGGTGGGGGATCCCTTGAGGCCAGAAGTTTGAGGTTACAGTGAGCTATGATCATGCCACTACACTCCAACCTGGGCCACAGATCAAAGCCCGTTTCCAAAAAAATAAAAATAAATAAAACAGAAATAAATCAGTGTCCTTTTTCATACTGATCTGTACGTTGACAGTAGGATGAGGTTACGAGAAGATTTGAGGGATTCACGAGAAGACCCTTTACTCAAGGACAGGATACAAACCATGTATCACGAAACCTTCCCCAAGCAGATAACTCAGAAGGCTGCCAAGTGGGACCTGTAGGCTCTCAGCACCTACCTGTGGAATGACAGATCCAAGCTGGAAGGGATATGGACAATCCATAGGTCCCACCCTCCTGTTTCAGCAGTGACAGAATTGAGACACCGTCGGGTGTCTCCTGAGGTCACCCAGCCACCTGGCCCTAGGGAGCACAGGCCCCAGGAAGCCCACCCTTTGTCTCCCCCAGATTCTGACCAACCGCCACATCATCTCTTTGCCTGGTTTCTCCGGGAAACCAGGAAAAGAGTTGAAGAGTAGCTTCTGCTTTATAATGTTTAAATTCCATTTCTAGTTGAAAGTCAATTGATTTTTAAATAATGCATCGCCTCAGACTGTGGGTTTTGGCAGGAATTTCAAAATACAGATAAAATTCCAGAGAGTAAAAAAGAGAAACACATTTACTGCCAATTTCTTTTGAGGGGAATAGAAAAACACATTTTTTAATAAGCTCACCCTGGGTTCAGTTTTCCCTGTGAGAAGGACACATGTTACAATAAGAAATTAAGGGCTCGTGAAGGAGAGGGGCCACCCTGTGCTCACCCCTACACAGCCCTGCTGGGAAACCCGGTGAACGGTGCCCAGGTGCCTGGCTGGCTCCTGGGCTGGGAGGGGACATGGAGGGACAGTGGCCGTCAGGTTCTTTGTGGACACTGGGGATTAACTACTGCCTGTTCTCAGCTCACTGGTGTCCAGTCCATCAATAACCTCATCAATAACCTAACTTTGGTCAATTAGGTTGGAGTTGGAAGGCGGCTGATTTGCTGGCAAGAGGTTTTCTTTCTTCCTCTGTAAAATGGAGTCCTTCATCATCCATCGCAAGGAAACAACTCGCCTCCTAATGCCTCTGCATCAAGGAGCCATGCTCTGCAGCTCTTTGGTACCTTATCTCAAATAGATTCACGCGTCCTTCTGCTGACACGGTGGGTACCTCCCAGTGTCCAGCACTTGGAGCATGGACACACACTCTAACTCCAGCTAGGGGAGGGCGAAGCCACTTGCACCTGGGAGGCTGGTGCTGCCTAAGCAGGTCAGGCAAGTCCTCGCCTTGGAGGGGAGAGTCCTTATGATCCTCCCTGCCTCTGCTCCCACCAACGGGACAGGACGGACCCAGGAGAGGCGAATGGTATGTGGGGCGGGGACGGTTTGTTCAGATGGAGTCATGAACCCCGGGTCCGTCTGGTCTTTTTTATTCACTGCATATTAAGGTGCATGTGGCCTACAGCTGGTCCCCGCCCTGCACACCTGTATGGCCTGGACTAGGCCCGAGCGCCTCAAGGGCCGAGCTGGGTCCTCCGGACCCGCTGGATTCCCCAGCGCCCAGGCCCATCTCCAAAGAATTCCGCCCCGCCCCCTTCCCGCTCCCCGGAGAGCAGGTCCCGGCTTCTCAGGCGTCGGGGCTCGCCGCAGTCACGCTGCACACCCTCCCGACCTACGACAGCGCCCAGCCCCGGACTCGCGTCTCTCCCCGCGGCGCCGCCCAGGGCCCGGGCCTCGGAGCCCGGCAGCACCCCCTGCTGGCTGCTGGACGGAGGCGCCGCGGGAAGCGGGGAACGCGGGGCCGCGGGGCCGCGGGGGCCGGGCTGGCCGGAGTGAGCGGCAGAGGGGGCGGAGCGGCCGGGGTGCGCGTTAGAGATGGGGCGGCGCGGCTGGGGCTCGCCAGCTCCAGCCCTGGAACCCCGCGGGGTCCTCGACAACAGCGCCTTTGCGGCGTGGGCCCCTTTCTGCGGCTCCTCCCCCTGCGCGCTGTCAGCTCCGGGCCACCCGGGCTTCGAAGGGCGCCAGTTCCCTGCCCCACTTGCACGCCTAGGAGGGCGCAGGCCGCGTGTCCCTGTGGGTAGAAAGCCCCGGCAGCTTGCAAAGACCTCACGTCACAGAAACTTGCGACGTTTGCCCCCGATGCGCGCGTCAGGTGCTCCGTCCCTTCTAGGTGGCAGAGGAGAGGGAAGGGTCCCGCCTGGTGGGGCCCTGAGAGCCAATGGGCTGCGGTGCTCGAGTGTGGACGCCGCCCCCGCCTTCTGCGTCTACAGCCCGGGGTTCTGGGACCTTTGAAAAAACCGCTTTGGACGAAGCTGAGCATCTCTTTCCCCACGCTGACCTCCCCCATAGACTCTGGATGGGGGTAAATGAGGGTAAGGGGTGCCGTCACCGCTGGAGGTGGGTTTTCTATGCTCCACAAGACAAAAAATCTGTTGTTTAATTTTCTGCAGTTTGTTATTTTTTCTAAGTTTGTAATTTCCTCTTCCAAACGTAGAATTTATATTCATAGAACTAGAATTTATATTCATAATGCTAGAATTTATATTCATAATGCTAAATACATATGCTTTTAAATTCTACCCCCTAATAAAAGTACAAGGCAATCTCTCCCCTGAGGAATTCGAACCCGCCGCACAGTCCCCACTCCTGAGGTCACATCGCAGCTAAAAATTTGAGCAGGGAGTGAGGGACTTGTCTTTCCATGATATCTTGGATGTTACCTAACACATATACATATACATCACACATGTCATATGTGGTATAGTATGCACATGATACATGACATTGATTTGAGAATTAGTTTGATTACCCAGGGAGCCACTCCAGGGCAAGCCCTTATTTAAGGATGTTGCCAGTATCCAGATTGTGTGCTGCAAAAGAGAGCAGTGGTAGACTGGAGGGAAGGACCCAGGGAGAGAAGGAGGGGAAAAAGGAAGAGGGAGGAAGTTTCTCCACGAAGCTGTTACCCTGCAGTTCCCCTTTGTTGGTGAGCCCTGGGGTGCTATGGCCAGTACCCCTGGAACATGCTTGGTCGGCTTCTTCTCTCCAGGTCCAATCCTCTCCGTGTTCTCCCTGGAAGGGGAAGATAAGAAGATGAGCTGGGGCTTTAATTTTGTCCTAAGTATCAAAACTTTAGGCCAAACCACTCTGCCCACCTTGATGATGGGAAAGCCAAGGGTATGGCAACAGTGAGTGGCTCTATTTCCAGGTCGCAGTGAGGATCTGGAAGGTCAAGAGACAAGGTAGCCCAGCACCTGGCCCTCATTAAGGAAGGAGACCACTGCTACTCCTGCTGCCCTCCTCCCCCTACCTTGCTTAGTTCACAAGACAGGAAGAAAAAGAGAAAGCAAAAAGAGAGAAAGAAAAGTAAGATAAATAGCCAGACAACCTCGGCACCACCACCCGGCCCTAGGAGTTTAAAAAAAGTAATAATAATAACATCAACCCCTGACCTAAACTACTTGTGTTATCTGTAAATTCCAGACACTGTATGAAAAAAAGCATTGTAAAACTTCTTGTTCTGTTAGCTGATGCATATAGCCCCCCAGTCACATTTCCCTCGCTTGTTCGATTTATCACGAGCCTTTCACGTGGACCCCTTAAAGTTGTAAGCCTTTAAAAAGGCCAAGAATTTCTTCTTCGGGGAGCTCGGCTCTTAAGACACGAGTCTGCTGAAGCTCCCGGCCAAATAAAAAACCTCTTCCTTCTTTAATCCGGTGTCTGAGGAGCTTTGTCTGTGGCTCGTCCTGCTACATCATGATAAGCAATTTCTTCTTCGAGATGATGAAAAAAAAAAAAAAAATCCCTGGGTCAGTTCCTTCTTGAGGTGCTGGGCTCATAGCTAACCTTGTCTTTTCCCCTCACTACCGTCACCCAGCCTCCTGTGAATAAAGCATCACAACAGTCAGCATCACAAATCCCCGTCAGCCCCATGCAGTTGTCCTGGACCAGAGGCCATCAGCCTGGCCTTTGGGCTCTCCACAGCGCCCCGCCCAGCTGCTCAGGATGGCCAGGTCCATCCTCCATCTGACACTGTGTGCTGCCTGCACCTGGCCCCAGGATGTGTGCAGTAGGCTGAACTGTGTCCCTCTTGAAGTGCATGTGCTAAAGTCCTAACCCCGAGTACCTCAGAATGGGAGCTCATGTGGAGGGAGGGTCTTTACCAAATTAAATCGAGTTGTTAGGGTGAGGCATCAGCCCATGTGACTGGTGTCCCTACAGAAAAAGGGAAATGTGGCGACAGAGACACACACACACAAGGAGAACACAGTGTGACCATGGACACAGCCATGGACAAGCCAAGGAGAGAGGCCTGGAACTGTTCCTCCCCACCCAGCCCTCAGAGAGGACCAGCCCTGCCCACACCTTTACTTTGGACTTCCCACCTCCGGAACAGAGAAACAATCCATCTCGGTTGTGTAAGCCTCTAATTTCTGCTGCTTTGTGATTGCAGCCCCAGGAAACCGAAACAATGAGCCAGCAGGCAATGAAAAGGGCAGGCCCACCCCAGGCCAGCTTCAGAGTGAGTCATCTTCCCCTTTCCTTTCCTGAGAGGTGGCCACCTTCGCCTGCTGTCCCAGCTCACACCAGACACCGTGCCCAAGTACTGGCCAGTCCCCAAAGGGCATGGGAGAAAAGCCATCCATCCCTGAAATTCACAGGGAAGGCAACCACTCGTCACCCACTTAGGAGCATCCTGAAAGGGGATGCAATCAAGCCAGTTCAATTTGGAATTGCTTAAAAATGTGGATTTTAAGCAGAATGTAAAAAGGAATGATTTCAGACAGTGCTAGTGAGGTTTTATTTTTTTACTTTTTACAACTCGTAGGAAATCCAGAAAGTTCACTCTAGAGAAGCTTGTTTGGCCAAACCTTGCTTTGGGTGGTGAAGACAGAATATGATGTCCCGGATCAGCGTGTGGTGACTTTGGAGGTATTTACACGCAGCTCACTCCAGCTCTGCCGCTGAGCTGGCTGAGGTGGCTGCAGTACACGGGGCCCATCCTGAATCCCAGGTTCCTCACATGTGAACAGCATGAAAAGTGCCTCTAAGACATCCACAGGTGTGCAGGGTTAGAGTGGGTGAGTGTCCTAGTGTAGACTCAGCGGAGTGGAGCTAGGGCGTGGGTAGTGGTGTTTCGCCCCTGCTTGCTACCCAGCCCTCCCTCTCCCTTAGACCTGGCCTCAGCCCTCAGGCAGACCCGTATCTTCTCTTCCACCCCCTCCTTCCTCCTCCCTAGCACTCAGCCTTGCTCCTCTACTCTCTACCCTCCCTCCCCAGGCAGCGCCTCAGCTTCGTCAGCTCCCTTAGGTGCTGTGGATCCCTTAGGACAAGGCTCTGTCCCTCAGAGCACTGAGCGCCATCTAACGCTGGCCTCTTGGAGACGTTGTATTCACCAGGTAAGATGGATTCAGCATTGCACCCCAGAGTGCCTGGCGCACAGCAGGGGCCACATAAATACATCTGCTGGGCGCACGAACACTTCCTCCTTCCTTGCCACCAGCCAGCATCACAACCAGCCTGGCCAGGCTCCCAGCCCAGCCCAGCCCAGCAGCTAACCCCAGCCTACAGAGTGTTACAGGCCAAGTAAATGGGGGTCATGACCAACTCAGTATACCACTGGAGGCTCTATCAGTGAATGGAAAAATGTTCTCATGAAAGCAGGATGTTGGAAAACTGACAACTGCATCTGCCCCCAGAGGGAGGGCTGAGGGCAGTCAGGCCCTGTTCCTTCTGATTACCTATAGAAACATCTGACGCCTGTTGTATGAAGAACGCAATTATGTGCACCTGTGATTAATTAAGCAGCTGACCAACCATTACCTCTCCCTCCCTGCTCTTTGTCCCTAATAAATACGAAGGGCTGTGGAAGCTCAGAGCTGCCTTTGCTCACTAGAAGCGAGGAGCCCCCGACCCCTTCTTTTAAAACAGATCCTCTTGTCTTTTTACTTCTGCGTTCGGCCGCCTTCGTTCACTCCCGTAGAAACCGTCAGCAATAGCACAGCGTTCATCACATCCATGTGGGAGCCCTCAGGGACCCTCTTCTTTACTATGTAGTAAGTATTTCCTGAACACCTCGTGCCGACCTCACCAGGCACAAGGCACCCGGAAGCCTCCGTGGACAGAACGTGCTCATGGAGCTGGTGTTCCATTAACAGGACAGATGCCTTAGAAGGTCATCACAAACAGGGACTTTGGACTGCAAGTTGCGGTAAGTCCCATGAATGAAACCAACAAGTTGCCAAATGGAAAGAACCTGAGGAGCTCAGTGTGGACGGGTTAAGCAATGGCCCCTGGGGGAAGGGAAACTGAAACTGAGACCTGAGCGACTGGAGGCTTGGCGAAGTGATTTTGGGGATGCAAGGGGTGGAGCGAGGGGATGAGATCCTTCCACGCACAGGAACAGCATGTGCAAAGTCCCTGGTTTGGAGTCAGAAGGACCCCTCCTATGACCGGCCTGGGGGCGTGGCACCAGAAGAGTGGGCGGGGCCAGTCGTGTGGGCAGGGCCATCGCTGGCGCTGGGGTCGGGGTGGGGGCTTCTTGGCCACAGCAAGGAGCCTGAGCTTGCTTGGAATGTCCTCATCTTTAAAAAATTGCTTCACCACGTTTTGGTAGAAAAATGTGGACTCCAAATCAGGAAACCTGGGTTTCCCACTGGGCTGCCCCTAAATGCAAATCTTTTTAAGTGACCCTAATTTCTTGGGGTAGATGAAAACTCCTTTCCCGAAGCGCCTCACAGATCTTGTGTGAACATTAAAGGATGAGCCGGAAAGCCGCTGGGAAAGCCACAGTGCCATCCAAGGAGAGTGATGGCCACTCCAGATGCTGTCCTTGTGAGGCAAGAAACTCCAGCTCCATCCCCCAGCAAGCCCCTCTGCCTGCACCTCAGCTTCTTCACGGAAGACGAGCCAGGTCATGATACCACCAGGGAGCATGTTTCCATGTTGAATTGAGACACTAAGCCCTTGGCAAATGTTGGCTAAGAAAAAAGGGGGCTCCAAGACGGGACCTGTGGTTCAGGTAGAAGACGGTGAACAAGCATTGCCTGAATCAGAGTTCGCTACTCTGGTTACGCAGGTGTCCCCGGCGGATTGGTCAAAAGCCCTTCCCTGACCACTGAGGGAGGGAGGCAAATCAAAGACCCCCACGCACCTCCCGCATGGATGGCCAGAGCGCTGGTCCCACCTCCTTCCTTCCAAACTGCAACCCAGATCAGCACAGCGGAGAAGTCTCCTGTGCCTGGGACTAGTCTGGGATCATACAGAACACTAGATGCTGGGGATTTGTTCACAAACATTCATTCAACAAACACTTACTAAGGCTAACACCGGGAATAGAGACAAACTTCCCTGTCCTCATGGAGCTTGCTTTCAAAAGGGAAGGAGGCAGACAGTAAACAAAACAATCAAATCAATATAAAGCATGGTGCAGAAAAGGTGTGATGCCACCCTCTTGCGTGAGTTTAGAACAAGCAGAAGATATTGTTCCAAGAATTAATTTCAGCTGGTGAAAGTGCAGGCAAAAAACCTGGTCTCGGACTTTCAGGTGTTGCTAAAGAACATAGTTGCAGTTTTTGTTCTGATTCTTTGTGCATCTTGCACTAGTGAAAGATTCTGCCATGATTGCCACCTCTGGAGATGTCACAGCCAGCACAGCCGTGACCAGGGATGAACTTGGCCATCATCCAGCAGCACCATGGGAGGACCAGCTGCTGTAAGTGAAGGTCATCATCCATCTGATTTGCTGGCTTTTTGCCACTACTGCGGTCGAAGTCTTAAGAGTAGCCACCTTCTCTGTACTCAGACCTTCACTTCGCCGGATGTCAGCACGGCAGTGTCAGCAGCTTGATCAAAGACAAACACCACCACTTCTCTGGATCAGAAGCACATGGAAAGCCCACTTTCCAAGAAGACCCAGCTAATCCAAAAGTACCCATATCCCTGTAGCATCCTCTTGGCTGGATGTCACTACTCCTTAAACTTGTACCACTTTGAAGAGTAAAAGTTTAAATTCATTCATATTATCATTTTTTAGTTTTTAGTATAAGTAGAGCTGTTTATTGGCCATTTGTATGTCCTTTTTTTTTTTTTTTTTTGCAAATTACCTCTTTGCCAAATTTTCTCTCAAATGAGTCATCTTTTTCTTATTGATTTGCAGAAGCTATTTACATATTATGGATGTGGAGTATCTAACATACACAGCAAATACTTTCTCCCAGTGTGTCACTTTTTTAAAAAATTCCTTACGATGTCTTTCATCCTTATAAAATTATTAAGCTATTGGGAGCTTTTATGCCTTTTCAGTTTATTTTCGTACATAGATAATTATCTGACGTGCAAATAGGGACAGTGTTAGTCTTATCTTCCCAAGGCTGCACCTCAGATGTGGAATGTTGACAGCAATATCTGTTACCTTGTTCCTGTTTTTAAGATTTCACTGTTAAGGCCAGGCATAGTGCTCACGCTTGTAATCCCAGCACTTTGGGAGGCCGAAGTGGGTGGATCATTTGGAGCTAGAAGTTCGAGACCAGCCTGGCCAACATGGAGAAACCCTGTCTCTATTTTTAAATACATTTAAAATATTAACAATTAAAACATTTTACCATTAGTATGATGCTTGATAAAGGATTTCCGGTACATACTCTTAGATATCAAGTTAAATAGGTTTCCTTTTACTCTTGTTTATTGTTTTGTGTTTTGTTTTTTTGGCTTTTTGAGACAGAGTCTCGCTCTGTCACCCAGACTGGGGTGCAGTGGTGCGATCTCGGCTCACTGCAAGCTCTGCCTCCTGGGTTCACGCCATTCTTCCGCCTCAGCCTCCCGAGTAGCTGGGACTACAGGCACCCGCCACCACATCCAGCTAATTTTTGTATTTTTAGTAGAGATGGGGTTTCACCTTATTAGCCAGGATGGTCTCGATCTCCTGACCTCGTGATCCTCCCACCTCGGCCTCCCAAAGTGCTGGGATTACAGGCTGTTGTTCATTATTTTTAAAAATAAGGAACGAATCTTGGATTTTAGTGTATCAATAATTATATTTTAGTTCTTCTTTAACTGCATAATATTCCTTATAATTCCTTATGTCATATTAAAGATGTAAATTCCTATTTATTTTATCATACAAATGATTCATAAATGTGTAAGCATGTCATCATATGAGAGTATACTTCCTTATGTTTCATGAAGGCATCGTGACAGGCTCATTGTTTTAATCACTGCTCAATTTGTGCCACTGATGTTTTATGAGGCCTGTTTATGTCGGCGATGGTAAGAGTGTTAGCATTTCTTCTGTGGGTACCTTCATCTACCACGAGTCTCCTGGATATGCTAGCATCACAGAATGGCAGGGGGACATTTCCAGCTTTTTCTATAGAATGAGTTTAACATAGAAACTAGATCTTCCTTGAAAATTTGGTAACACTTACCTGGAAACCTCCCTGGCCTAGTGCCTCTTTTCTGGGGGATAAATGGTATGAAAATGGGTAGATCTCCAAATGCTTTTTCCATTTTTCTATGATTATTATTCCTACTTAGGCTTTTCTCTTCTTGGAACAATGCTGCTAACTTGTGCTTGCTTGGATATTTCTACTTCTTGTATGTTTTCAAATCCATTGGTGTGCAAGTGGACTTAGTATGTTCTTACAAGTGTTAAGAGTCTCTCCATTAGTGTAATGACCTTCTCTCTTTCTTTCTGTTTTCCTTGAGCAATTAACAAAGATTTCTCTATTTTATTGGTCTTTTCAAAAGAATATGCTTCTGAGGTTGATCACCCCTACTGTGTGTTCTATCTCATTATTCTGTGTTTACTCAAGCTTGTTAATTGATACTCAAATCTGTGTATTTTGTCAATTTCTGTTAGATGCTAGTATTAAAATTTCTTTATATAATCACAGATTTGTCTATTTCTTATTTTATAAGTAACAGTTTTTGCTTTTTCCAATATTTTGTTGTAAGGTGCTTTTTAAAGGTCTTTTTGAATTATTTTGTATTTGTGGTTATTGTTGTAAGGTGCTTTCTTAAGTTTTGAATTATTTTGTATTTGTGGTGATTGTCGTATGGTGCTTTTTTACGTTCTTTGTGAATTATTTTGTATTTGTGGTGATTGTTGTACGGTACTTTTTAACGTTCTTTGTGAATTATTTTGTATTCGTGGTGATTGTTGTAAGGTGCTTTAAGGTTAAGTGCTGTCACGTGTTCTTGACAGGTTATTCCTTTTATAAATATCAAATGTAGAAAGTTTCTCTGTTCCCCCATTTACTGTGCCTTGCGATGAAGTATGGTTTTTTGATATATTGACATACCTAATACCTATCATAATTTAAAACACACATACTCCTTGACCAATAAATATGACTCCTAGGAATTTATTCGAACGCACACACATGTGCAATATTTGAAATGAAAGGTACAACGTTATTCATTGCAGGCTTTGCAGGTAATAACAAAGGATTGGAAGAAATCCACATATGTATTCACAGGGGTCTGGATAAACAAGGGACCCTCTGCCACTCTGGAAAGAATGAAACTACTTATGTACCAATAGGAAATGATCTGTCGGACCTATGATTAAACAAAACAAATCCTAGGAACAAAACATTCTGAACAGATGTCAATATTTGTTTAACAGAGGTGGGCAAGGTGGCTCATGCCTATAATCCCAGCACTTTGGGAGGCCAATGCAGGCAGATCACTTGAGGTCAGGGGTTTGAGAGCAGACTGGCCAACATGGTGAAAACCCACGTCTATGAAAAATACAAAAATAGCTGGGTGTGGAGGTGCATGCCTGTAATCCCAGTTACTGGGGAGGCTGAGGCAGGATAATCACTTGAACTTGGGAGGCGGAGGTTGCAGTGAGCCAAGATCATGCCACTGCACTCCAGCCTGGGCAACAGAGTGACAACCTTTCTCAAAAAAAAAAAAAAAAGTTTTAACAGGAGAAAATCATATCTACCTATCTGCACAGAATATCTCGAAGGATGGACGGGACAGTTACTGTTGGCTGCTCACAGAGGATGCGGCTGAGGAAGGGGGTAGGAGGGAGCATTTCACAGAGCTGAATCTCTCAAATATTGAACTCCGTGTTTAACTATTCAAAACATAATTAAAATTAAGTGTCCACACCTGCATCTTGCATTAGTATTTGCCTATGTATGTCAGTTTCATTTCCATTTTGTGAGCTGTTTTGCATTTTCTGTTTAGTATGTATTCTCGCTATTTCTAACCTTCTAACCTTTTTTTTTTTTTTTTGTTTTTTTAGAAGGAGTCTCACTCTGTCACCCAGACTGGAGTAGTGCAGTGGTGAGATCTCAGCTCACTGCAAGCTCTGCCTCCTGCGTTCTTGCCCTCCTGCTTCAGCCTCCCAAGTAGCTGGGACTACAGGAGACCGCCACCACGCCTGGCTAATTTTTTTTGTATTTTTAGTAGAGACAGGGTTTCACTGTGTTAGCCGGGATGGTCTCGTCTCGATCTCTTGACCTCATGATCTGTCCGCCTTAGCCTCCCAAAGTGCTGGGATTACAGGCGTGAGCCACCGCCCACCCACTGCCTTCGATCCTTTTTTCTCCCTTTCTTCTCTTTCCCTAGACTGATGCAATTTTGTGACTTTTCTTTTCTAGTGATTTGGAGGTTATACTTCCTGTTTCTGTCTTTCTCCTCATTACTCAACCATGTGAACAGATGTATTGAAGTGGTGCAGCAGATAAGGAGGTATTCAGGGCTGGAGCTGTCTGGGAGCTGAGACAGTGTCAGCTGGGAGCTGAGACACTCAGAGAGTTCCCCCAGCTGAAGAAAGTCTCCCTGCCTAAGGTCGTGATCTTTCCCAGGGCAGCCCACACCCCACATCTAATGACTGGTTGATATTAGAAGTGCGGTGTCAACTCTCACCCCAACTCTGCCAAGTCATGCAGCTCCAGAGCACCCCATGGGACACGCTGGGGCCTGTCGTGCATGCAGCATAGCCCCGTGTCTCCTTGAGCCCTATCCACCCAACCCTGCTTCTTTCACTCGGCTGCCGGGAATGATCCAAACTTCCTGCACGCACATCTCTAGCAGGAACGTTTCCCAGGGAACCTGGCTTCCAAACACTGATTTCTCCGACAAGTTCTAACACACACCGTTACAGACAAATGGGCAGTGCCGCTCGTGAAAGGCGATACAAAGAGGCTTATCTGTATATTGGTTCTGGTAATATCCCATTAGTACATTCTCTGGACCCTTTATATAGTAGTAGTTGTTTAAAATGGGTTGAAATTTTAGAGATCTTGATACTGGAAAATGTCATTTGTTGTAACCAAAATCCACCTGGAAAAGCATACCACAGATATTTCCATTTTAATTGTAAAAAGGGAAGTCGTTCTCTTGATACCAACAGTGATCTTATAAATAACCTAATTACCTAATTAGAACACAAATTTGCATCAATTGCCAGGTGCCTGGATACTTGGAGCACAGGGCCAATGTTTTCTAGTTTTTATTAGTTTTTCATAAGGTACTTTAACATAATCTTTGATGTTGAAGCTTGGCATTGAGGAAGTGAGAGGTAGGTAGTAGAAATTCGTGTTTGACATTAAAAAGCAGTAATGCAATTCTGTTTCCTGCTGCAACCAGCTCCGGGGTGCCCTGCCACTAACAGCTCAACAGAAGGGCATGAGGCACCTCTTCCCAGACTGACACAAGGAAATTAGAACAAGAATATATGAACTATGTGATGCTCCTTGGTTCTCAGGGCTGTGATTCAATGACTATGTTAGTTTCTGCTAGTACTGAAGATTTTGCAGCAGCCGAATATGTGAGCAAAGACGACATTTACGTTCTATATGCTTCACCCACCTCATCTTTGGATCCCCCAATCAAAAAGTTTTATTTGCTAGCAAATAGATAAATAAATGATTATCAGTAAATGTGCAGTCTTAGCACCTCGCACCCCAACCAGCCCCCACCTTGAAACACTAGCTGTCGGGTGCCATTCTCAGTGCACTGCACATTTGTTGGGGTGATCAGATCCAACACCAGGTCGTGGGGGCGACGAAGTCTGGCAGAGTCAAAGGATTGAGAAAAAGTTTGAGACGTAAATTGGGACCAGGAGGGCATCGCGATTGTGGAGGCTGCGAAGGCCCCGAGCTCTGGGAGCCCACGCTGTTTATTGGTAATCCAACAGAGAAACAGGCAGCGAGAACGTGGGGGTCAAAGGGCGCGTTGCATAAAGCACATGATTTACAGGTGCGGATGGTTTAGCATTTGCTCTGCTACTTGAGATAATGGAGAGCAGGTTCTTTTAACTCAACAATCAATCCATCCTGAGAGAGCAAGGAGCAAGGAGCCAGCAAGTCTAGACACATTCCAGAGCCATGAGCCCTGGATTCTATCCAAGCCACCAGGGATTTTATGCCCTGGGCTTAGATTACGGTTCGTCAGGGTAGCCTTCTACCCTTTAGCACAGAGCTTGGTGTTCCAAAGGCCAAAAGGGGTTTTAGACCCTGGACCCCAGACATGTTCCAAGACTCATTTACATTATGTCGGACATGCAAGTCCTGCCTCAGCTTCTTCCAACATTCAGCTTTTTCCCAACACACGTATTCACTAACTCAGGCCTCAGCACACCTTTTCGGGTAGGTGCTACCATCTGCCCATTTTATAATGAGGTAATAAAGGCCCAGAGATGTTAAGAAACTTGCCCAGGGCCATACAGTCAAGAAGAAAGGGACTGTATCAGTCATCTATGGCTCTGTAACAAATTACCCCAGGATGTAGTGGCTTGAAACAATACTTAATATCTCACAACTTCTGCAGTCAGGAATGCTGGCTTAACTAGGTCTTCTGCTTCAAAGTCTCTGTAAACTAAACTTCTAAGCCCCCTGCTGACTGAATGGACTCCTTGTGGTCAAGAGGACCCCAGAAAAACCTTAAAACTCAGCTCCCAGCCATAATGAGATGTGAGGTCAGACACACCTCATTCTACCCCTTCCCTTTTGTGGTTTAGACACAACTGACCGACATTAATGTTAAAATAGAGAACGTAAGACTGGCCAATGGACTCTGTGGCAGTAAGAGACCAGATTGTAAACAGGACCCAAAGCCATGCCAGGCAAGGGTTAAGTCACACATCCCTACCCGTTCTTCTAACCACCATGGCTTTTTCTTTTTCTCTAGCAACTAAACAAGCACTGGCCTTGAGATACATTAAACAATTCCAGCTCATCCGGCTCGGAGACATTGACTAACTGACCCCGTTCCACCGGCCATAACTGCAGCTTTGACTTGAACTTACTGAAATCTCTTTGTAGTACTTCAAAGAGCCTGTAGTACAAAGAGATTGATTTCAGTAACTTTCTCCTGACCATGAACTGGTCCTGGCTGGCTGCACACTTGGACGCCTTCATGTCCTGAAAAGACCTTTTGACATATAGGGTCTAACTGTAGTACATTTAAATGTTAAGTCTCCATCCCAAAGTGAACATGGGTGGTATGTTACACGCATGTTTGTCCCGTACACATGTGCCAGGACCATCACGAATATTCATAGCTCCTCCTGTCACCTGTTCAATATGCATGTTTAGCCAACCAGTTCAACCTTAAAGCTCCTGTCCCAGCTTCCCTTCCTCCAACGTGTTTCTCTCCGGTCTTGGCTGGAGGCTGTGCTTCCCAGGCTGCAGGATGGCCACCTTGCAGGCTGAAACCTTTGCAAGAAATAAAGTCTCCTCTGTTTTCTAAATGTATTCGTTGTGGTTGATATGGTTTGGCTGTGTCTCCACCCATATCTGATCTTGAATTGTAGCTCCCATCATTCCCATGTGTTGTGGGCGGGGCTTGGTGGGAGGTAATTGAATCATGAGGGCGGTGATTTCTCACACTGGTCTCATAGTGGTGAATAAGTCTCACAAGGTCTGATGGTTTTATAAATGGGAGTTCCCCTGAAAAAGCTCTCTTGCCTGCCACCATGTAAGACGTGATTTTCCTCCTCATTCACCTTCTGCCATGATTGTGAGGCCTCTCCAGTCATGTGGAACCATGGGTCAATTAAATTTCTTTCCTTTATAAATTACTAGTCTCGGGTATGTCTTTATTAGCAGCATGAGAACAGGCTAATACAGTGGTTTTGTATTTTTAAAGTTAACATCTCTCAAGAAGTGGGTCAACTCAAGCCTCAACTAGGGCAGGATCTGTTTCCAAGCTCACGTAAGGGGTTGTTGGCTGGATTAGGGTCCAAGGCAGTTGCTGAACTAAGGGCCCCAGTTCCTTGCTTTTCCAATGCCACACCTTACTTCATCGCAGTAAGGCAGGTGTGAGGACTTTTCCCAGCAGGCCCAAGGCCACGCTCCCTAAAAAGGCCTGAATGCAAGACTGGACCTTAGTTGGCCTCTGGGAACTTGGATTTTGGGAGTGTTCCCACCATCCCAACTGGTAAGTGGTTCACTGTACCTAAACTGTTTATGCAAACAATACGCTGAGTGCCTGCTTTCCCTGCCAGGGTCTGGAATGTTGGAGGTGCGAGACAGAAGGTGCCCACATGACCCCTGTAAGCTCCCTGAGCACTGAGTCTCTAATGAGCTTCCCTAAAAGACAACACTTTTCATGTGTAATCACAACTCACTGGGGGAATCAAGTGTGTCCTGTTTGATTCCTCTGGGAGAGGACTCTCGGAAGCCTGCACCTGTTTTTTTCTAGATGTTACCCCATGTGCCTTTCCCTTTGCTGCATTCATTCACAAGCCTTTTGTGTAATAAATCATAGCAGAGTAGGACTATGTGCTGAGTCCTGGGAGTCCTCACCAAACCCAGGGGTGGGTCTTGGGGACCCCAACACAGCACAAGAGTATCACCACCAAGACAGAAGTCGTAGTCTTCTATATAATCTCATTGGAAGTGACACCCCATCGTCATTCTATGAATTAGAAGCAAGTCATAAGGTGCAGCCCACACACATAGGAGAATGCACCAGGACATGAACCCCGGAGGCGCTGGTCAAAGGGGCTGTTGTGGAGGCCCGCAGGCCACCGCGGCAGAGCCAGCAGTCAAGCCCCTCACCCTCCACCCCAGGCTGCTCAGCATCTGCCAAAGTGAGCAAGAACAGAGACGTCCCAAACCCACTTCCTGAGAAGTGCTAGAGAATGGAGTGCCATTTGCTAGGGTGAAGCGTGTATATATACAATCCCAGACTTGTGGATGCCCAGTAAGAATTTTGTCCTCTGGGCTCACAGAGACACAGATATCTCTTTTGCAGCACTTACTCACTTCCTAACTGAAGAGATCTAAGATTACCACGTTTTAATAGAGAGGGCCCCTGCCTTACAATTCAACTCATGACCTTTTGGCTTTATGGTGGTAGGAAAGCAACACATATTCATTGGAAACTGTACTTTGGATTTTGATCTCTACCTGGGCTGGTGATCTGGAGTCGATATCCTTGTGACGTTGGGCCGTGGTCCTGAGTTGCTCCATCAGCCACGTGATCACAAGGGTCAACAACCAACCCTCTGCAGGGGACTGTGTTACCAGATGATTTTCCCAACTGTGGCATGAACTGTTCTGAGCATGCTGAAGGTAGTCTAGGTGTACTTAATGCACTTTGATGTAGGACATTTTCAACTTATGCTGGCCTTATCAAGACATAATCCCATTGTCAGTTGAAGAGCATCTGTATTTAAAATCTTGTTAACGTTGGCCCCAGTCCACATAGATCCCCTCCTCAGAGACAACCAATACCGTCAATTTCTTCTGTATCCTTCCAGTTACTTTATGCAAATTCAAAAGCACGTCTGTCTCTAAGCCTGCGTATTTCCCCCTTTACACAATGGCATCAGAATGCACATTCTTCTCTACACCTTGCTTTTTTTTCTTCGTGGTCACTGGACTCCAGGACACAGTGAGCTGCTTTAGCCCCTTTGCTGGCCAGTGTCCACTTGGGGGCTCTGCACCATTGTATCCCAGTGCCTCGTCGTGGATGCTGAGGGGCTTTTGGGTTTCTGCTATTATCAACAACATTGCATCAGATGACTCTGCAGATGCATTTGACTCATCTGCGGGCCTGTGAAGTGGACTTGCTGGCTCAAAGTTGTCCTTTTTTTTTTTTAGGAAATTTACTTTATTCATCTACTCTACAGGTATGTCAAAGTTCAAAGGAAACAAAGAGTTTTCCGTAAAAAGTTTTTCTCCCATTTAAACACCCCTACCAGAAGGCAACCGCGATTCCCAGCCCATGGGGCTGGCTACTTCAGAGAGGCCCTCATCACAGACAAGCCTGCCTGGGCGGAAGCGAAAAATCCTTCTTCAGCCAGTGTCTTTTCTTCTGCAGTGCACTCTTTGGGAATTGGAAGACCCTTATCAAAATGCTGATTAAAGTTAGAGAAAGAAAACCCTTCATGTTAGGAACAGTCTTCTCCTGAATGTTTCCTCAGGCTTATCCATGCACCGTAACTGTCCACCTTATTTTTCAAGTTTTAAGTTTTCTCCTCCCTGTGTGGTCTGTGCTTGCTAGCTGCTGCTCTGTTGTCTTTGACCTCTGTGTCCAATGCTGGAGGCTGCCCTCAGGTGCTCACAGGTCTGGTTGCCCTCAGGTCTGGTTACCCGGGGTTGTCTACTCTAACAAGGCAAGGTGCTCACAGGCAGTGCTGTGCGGAAGTGACTCCTTGCTTTGAGCGTAGCTACAGGGTGATAAGAGTGGGCCATTTCCCAGGAACCCTAAGGCCGCTGTCTTACGGCTTTTCTGGAGCTGGACAGTTTCCCCAGAGAAGTATCTTCCAACAATCTCCTTCAATAGACCAAGATCTCACTCCCCTAAACGTTCTGGGGGCTGAGGGAGGACAAGGATGCCAAGAGCACTAACCCCATCCCCACAACACCTGTGTGGCCCCCAGGTCCCCACCGTGCCCAGTATCCCCAGTCCAGGGCCTGGACCAGCAAGTATCCTTTATTGATAATGGGGCAGGTACAAGGACACTGAAACTGACTGGAAACACTTCCCACTGGCCAATTCCGGGACAACCCGAGAACCAAAATAAATGACAGTAAAAATAAACAAATGACGGAATAAAATGGAATCCTTGAATCCATACTGATAGAAATGAATAAAGAAGTAAAAGAGAGAGGTGTGCTTATTCTATGTAGAATGAAAACTAATGATGTAGAAGGGAGGAAAAACGGGGGAAAATCATTTGTAGCTATCGCAGTAAAAACTGGCCAAGGCGAATTATCAAGAAACACTAAAGCTGGCAGCTAAAAGTTTGATGAGAGAGAGGAAGAGAGTCTTGAAATGTCTCCTTGCAAAATACTTACAAATTTTTCAGTGGAGAAACTCAGCAGGCAGACACCATATTAATAAAACAAAAAACACCACAAAAACTTCACCAGCACCGTAAAGAGAAAAACCAACATCATCAGCCTCCTGACATGATGCAGCGAAAAGAACACAGCACCGCCTCTGTGGTATTCCTGTCAAAAATGCACTAATCACAGGGACACGTCAGACCAACCCAAACTGAAGCACATTCAGACTACCTGACCGGTATCCTGCAAAACTGTCTCAGTCATAAGAGACAGACTGGGAACTGTTTCAGACTGGACTGAACTCGAGACAAGACCGCCAAAGGCAACAGGTGTCACCCCAGACAAAAATTGGACATTGTGACTGCAAAAGACATTACCGGGCCGCCGGAGCGAGCTTGCTGGTTGACCTGCATCTGCACTTCTGACGCCTATGCTGCGAGCTGCAAAGAGGGCCTCTGTTTCCAGGAAATACCACAGGAGCAAGGGGGTAACGGAACACGTCTGCGACTGACAAAGGGTTCAGAAAAAATTGAGTGACACGCAGACACACCAGAAGATGCAAACGCAAATGCAGAGAAATGTTCAGTGGAGAATTTGGGCGAAAAAGAAACAGGAGCTCTTCACGACACAGAGCTTCAAAGTATTTCAGAGTGGAGACTCTAGAGACAAACCCACCAAAGGCAGTGTGTGGTCGGTGTTTGTACAGACCAACACACAAAATGAGGCAGACAGGGAGACGGCAGCCTTCACAGTAAAACTGCTTTCACTGGAGAAAACAAGGATGTATTCTAACACTGCCATTGGGCCACAGTCAGTTTGTTCTTTCTGCTTCCTAAGAGCGAAAACAAGAATCACACGTATATGTTTTATCATTAATGACTTTATTTAAATATTTCAAGGATCCCAACCCCATTTAAAAATAAAAATTGTAAAGCACTCCATTCAATAAAAGCACATAAGTCCCCCTCAATAATAAGTATGACAATTCACAATACAGCTCTTACTCTGGAGTTTATTTTACCCTTTATTCCAAAAGGCACAGTCATCTGAGGCCTCAGATATTAACCCCACCGCATGTTAATGTCACACTACTAATGTGTAACTCAATGTAATTATTAAAGCTTATAACACACTTCCCCAGGAATTTATAGATTCTTTCTATAAGTAATAATTAAAAAAATACTGGACCTTAAGACGAATACAGGCTCAACAAGAGACCTGAAATTTCCGCAAGGGGAGTTCTGTTTCTTGATAGAAGTACGACTTCTGAATGTCTATTCCCAGCAACAGAAAGACTAGACCCAGCTTGGCCAAAGAAACAAAGTAAAACGAGTGATTTCTAACACGCTAAAAGAATATGTTTTCATCCGCTCCACAAGAAAGCGGTCCTGGCCATTCAGAAGCCTCCTATCGTGCCACCAGTCTGCAGGCATTAGAAACAGACGCTTCACAGGCCACAGGCTTGTTCTGGATTCGGTTTCAGACACCAGTGACACGAAAAGGCCAGTTTTGTGTGTGAGGGATGTGGGCCCCCACTGCCTTGGGCCTGCTCACCGGGGTGGGGGGACGCCCGCAGGGTCACAGCCCGCTGTCACGTCCGGACTGTTGGCCTCTTCTGCATCGGGGCTGTTGGGTTCTCCTGCTCTCTGTTCCTCAGGCACCTCATTCTCTGGCTGTCCAGTGCTGGCTGCACTCTCATTGGTGAGGATAACCCCTTCCTTCTTCTTTTCTCCCAACACCTCCAGCCCCATCATCCTGAGATAATGAAGCCGCTCATTCTTGGGCACAAAAGTTCGAATGGAGGCCTTTCCCCGCCATCCACATAAGACGATGGGGCACTGCAGAGCGTCTGGATTCCTGCAAGTGAAAGTGGCTTCATGTAGAACATTAAACATTCCCATAACTAAATCGAACGAGATATAACATGCAACTGCTTAAAAAAGAAAACCACAGAAAACCCATACCCACAAAACTCCCAAAACTACTGGGAGGACATTTTCATCTGTGATCCAAGGGGCAGGTTTTCTCAAAGGGAGATTAGCTTCCTTCTTCATGTCCTGAATAAGATTCTCACCCTCACTTTCACCTTGCCTCTAAGTTCACAATGGAGTAGGCCCCAAATCTACAGATTTCACACACTTTCAGTGCTGGAATTTCTACATACCTCCTGCTCAAACTTAACTTACTGTCCCCCCGCCCTGTGTCACCTCACCCCACTAAATGAGAAGCGTTTCTCGACAGGCTCCTCGCAGCTCACCTCTAAGTTTCCTAAGTGAATTCAGGCTCCTGAGAGGCGGGGAGACTCGGCCCCTAGCAGGGCTGCCACAGCAGGACCCAGGACCACCCATCCTTTTGATGCTCAGCGTTTTGCGTGATTTGTTCTGTAGGGACCCCACATGGCAATCTGAGCCCTGCTGGGCACACAGTGCTCATTTCCGTTCCCAGCATGCAGTGTTACCCACAGTCAAAAACATCCCCGCCTCTCTGAACCTGCTCCGACCCTCCCTACCTTCCGGGCTCCACCTGTCCAGCCAGCTGGCATCAATGCCCCAACAGAGATGGAAGCCACTATTTCCAACCCTCTCAAGTTACCTAATTTCTTTCATACGGGACTCTGAGCTAGATTTTAGGTTCCTAACGGCCATGTTTAATCACCTTTCCATTTTTCCTAATGTAAAGCAGGGGCACTACGTTGGTTTCAAGAGGTGAGAGGAAAATATAAGAAATTCCCAACTCCCATCTTCTTTAAAAAAAAAAAAAAAATTCATTATTCCTGAAGTTGACTTTTCACCTGTGTATTTTACCAAGTAGAAAAGTTTGAATATGGAAAAGTGAATCCACACCTTAAAATATCCCAATGTTTTCTATGTGGGCCACATGGGACTGTTATTTTAAAAACCATTTATGTGTCTTTACTCAAATTCTTGTAAAAACACCCAGAAGCCATCAATCACTAGATGCTCCTGCCCCTTCACCATCCAGACAGCATCCGCCTCCAGCAGGTCCCCAGGGTGCCCATGCGCATGGCCTCGCTGACCTCCACAGCCCATCCATCCAGCAGGTCCCCAGGGTGCCCATGCGCATGGCCTCGCTGACCTCCACAGCCCATCCATCCAGCAGGTCCCCAGGGTGCCCATGCGCATGGCCTCGCTGACCTCCACAGCCCATCCATCCAGCAGGTCCCCAGGGTGCCCATGCGCATGGCCTCGCTGACCTCCACAGCCCATCCATCCAGCAGGTCCCCAGGGTGCCCATGCGCATGGCCTCGCTGACCTCCACAGCCCATCCATCCAGCAGGTCCCCAGGGTGCCCATGCGCATGGCCTCGCTGACCTCCACAGCCCATCATCCAGCAGGTCCCCAGGGTGCCCATGCGCATGGCCTCGCTGACCTCCACAGCCCATCCATCCAGCAGGTCCCCAGGGTGCCCATGCGCATGGCCTCGCTGACCTCCACAGCCCATCCATCCAGCAGGTCCCCAGGGTGCCCATGCGCATGGCCTCGCTGACCTCCACAGCCCATCCATCTGCTGTTCCCTCACCAAGTGCCTGCCCCTCCCACCTCAGCCCCTACCTGTCCTCTCTCCACATTGGCAGCCTGACAGCCTGAACCCTGAGGACATACGGCCCCTCGGCCTCCCTGCCAACCTCTTACCTGTCCCTCCTCCTTCCCTCCTTGGCTGGGCCCGCCCCGACCCCCAGCTTGCTCCTGCTCAGGATCTGCACTGTGGTGGTTCGTTCAAGCTAGCACTGGATCCCCGGTCCAACACTAACTTCCCGAAGAAATCTGCACAGTGGTTCTACCTATTCACTCCCAAATCCCAGTCAGCCCTGGACCCCATTTTATTGCCTCCTCTCAGAAATGGTGTTTCATGTCACCAAGAAGGAGCTGTTGCAGGTGAGATCCTAATTCTGCCATTCATGAGCTGAGAAGCTCTGGGCAAGCCACGTAACTTTCTGTCCCGGCTTCCTCCTCTGGCAAGTGCTGCCAAAACCAGCACCTGCTCCCCCAAGGCCCCCCATGAGGCTGCAGGGTGAATACATGCAAGCAGCATGGAGCAGTGGTCCCGTGGGGACCGTGAGCGCGAGCGTGAGCAAATCCCATGCTCCAGCCCTAGCACTCCTGATGCAATAACATGTCAGCAATACACACAGTTGAACCAGCCATGAGGATGAAAGAAGAGAACCTCACCCAACTGTCCAATCTTTACACTTACTCTGTACAAGACAGAAATTTTCACTGGTTTCTAATGCTTAAAAAATAAGTACTATGCATTTTATTCTCTATAAGTAAAACTTATTTAGCCCGAGCTGAGTGTTCTATGAAACAGTATCTTCATGATAGGAATATTTTGGTTCTGAAGTTTTCACAAGGCTACTTCTGAGGAACAATCATAAAAGGCCTGAAGAAGGTCCCCACCTTCCCAAGTCACTTTCCTCACCAATGGGAACACTGTAGCTAATGACAAGGCGTGTGCATCTAAGGACAGGGCTTGTACTGACTTACGCAGAATCTGGTTCATACTTCAGCACGACGCTTCCCTTTGCTGCAAGAGAAACAGACACACATTTGCCGAGTTTTCCAGGGACTGGATGTGTGCGCTGAGCACGTTTCTGCACCTAGTGATGTGTTAGGTATTCCGAAGAAAGAGAACAACAAATACTCTACATTCTTGGCCTCGAGGATCTAGATGGTGAAAAGAGGCCGTCTGAACACATGAACCAAGTCCAAATGACGCAGTAGGGACGATCTGGAAGAGGACCGAGGCAAAAGCCATTCAGGGCCTTCAAGGGATGTCACCTGACAAGCCACTCTGAGAAGCAAGGAGGCCGGGGATTAACTGCTGGTTCATTCTTCAAAATTCAAGATTAAATAAATGTAACACCAACTCCCAGAATGGCATGAAATACATAAAAACTGTCTAAAACAATACTGCAATCATCTAAGTGCAGGATTAAAACAAAACCAGTATAAACAGTTCCCTTATCCTTTACAAGAATCTCCACTTTAAATTGTGGTTCTTGCCTGGAGACAGCAGCGGGAGGCAGACTCCACAGAGCAAGTTTTATATCCCGAAGGAACGCAAAGTTTTAAATGCAAGTAAGAGACATAACTGCAAGAAGTGATTCATGTACTTTTGATCAAATTGACCCAAAAATACTAAACAGCAAGTTATTTAAAAAAATAAACAAGAATGAAGACAACAGAAAAACAAAATTAGAAGAGCCTGGAGAAGTGATTTTTATGCTTAGGGGAAAAGGTCACTGGAGTGATGTGAAGTGGAAGTTGATGACATATAAAAGCAGCAATATGACCAATAATCTACTCTGGCTGGCTAGCAGAAAAGTCAGAACCGCTGGCAAGACTCTGACTTTGCTCTAACACAGGCGATTAAAATCCGCATGTTAGCCAGTCTTGTGAGGCTGTGTACGTTAAAAAACAAATTTACCAGCCGGGCGCGGTGACTCACGCCTGTCATCCCAGCACTTTGGGAGGCCGAGGCGGGCGATCACTAGGTCAGGAGATCGAGACCATCCTGGCCAACATGGTGAAATCCCGTCTCTACTAAAAATACAAAAAATTAGCCGGGCATGGTGGCAGGCGCCTGTAGTCCCAGCTACTCGGGAGGCTGAGGCAGGAGAATGGCTGAACCCAGGAGGCGGAGCTTGCAGTGAGCCGAGATCGCACCACCGCACTCCAGCCTGGGCGACAGAGTGAGACTCCGTCTCCGGGAAAACAAAAACAAAAACAGATTTACCCAGGCACAGAGACCTACTTCTACCCACCCCCGACCTGCTGACAGGCAAGTGGGTCAAGAGCTCTGGCTGCGGGCCCGGCTAGGACTGCTCACAGGCCGACCCCTCCTCTCCCCGGAACTCTGGCCCAGCAAGGTGAGCGAAGGCCAGCCCTGCATGCCACACAGACACACCACAGGCTGCTGGGCAGCAGCGGGGCACCACCAGGGCCTGGGGAAGTACAGCAACCCCAAGATGGCTTTGACCCTTAGCATTCTGAATTGTCAATCAGGGATCTACAGAGCCCTCTGGAAACTGATGTAGCCATAAATAAATTGAAAAATATGACTAATATGCCCCAGAGTACACCACCTGTATTTCTGCCATCCTTTTAAAAGGGAATACAAGCTATATGTCTATGCATTTCAAACTACTCACCCAGGTCCTTCGCTTGACTGTACGTCTCACTGCTGAGTTTTCTAAAAAAGGGATTTTCCTGGGTCAATAGTATCTTAACATCTTCCATTGATACAGTAATAATTCTTGAATTAATAAATGGATACAATGTATATATTCCCTGTGTGAACAAAGAGAAGGGATACCATGAAGTCATTCACCAACAACAATAGCCTACTCTCCCGCTATGGTGGCCTGTCGAGCCCTCACTATGGCCCCTCCCCTTGGACAGGTGTGGAACCCGCCCCCTATGAGGGGAAACCAGCACCCTGCGTGAGCTCAATAACCTCTGAGGGTCAAGTGGCTGGTAGGTGCCAGCCAAGCCCTGAGCCACTCAGACCATCTGGCTGACCAGAAAGCCCATCTACTCCCAACTGCTTCAGTCATCTGTGGCTACTGCTGTTCAAATCCACTTCCAAAATTACCTCCTGTGCCAGCCGGAAAGCACAGTCAAACTCTTCACCACTGTTATTTCGACACCAGACTTTTATCCCTGTGTTAATAACCTTTAAGTAAAAAAAAGATGAGTAAATATAAGATGAAGCACACAGAGGTGAACACAGGACCATCTCCCGTAAGGACTCTGGGCCACATGGAGCAGCCGTCATGGAATGGGAGAGGAGAGGAGAAGCAGAAACCCACTGAGAAACCCCGGTAAGAACCACCTGATACTCGCAACTTGTGTTTACGTAGTTTAGAGGACAGTAAAGCAAACGAAAGAAGGGCCCCCAAATGGCCAAATTCTAAGGGAAGTGTCTCAAAGGACAAATCCCAAGGGTCGAGGCAGCAGTACTCGCAGCCTCTAGGCCCTCGGTACCTTCTCTGCCCAGGAGGGCAGCTGTGAGAACTACACCAAGGCTCACCCGGCTGTGGGAATGGGGCACAGAAAAGACACAGGCCACCAGATGCGGGACTCTGATAGGAACCACTCAGCCCTGCGCCAGTCAACAGCTCTGAAATCACAGGGCAGGCTCAGGGACCCAGAGCCGTCACTACAGGTGGGGAGGGCAGATGCCAGGGTCTGCTCCAAATGAAACCTAAGCGGCTGTGAGAAGCCACACGCATCCTGAATCACACAGCACTCGGCGTCTGCGCGGCAGGCACCTTCATCTTCTCACTGTTGTTCAGCAGCACGTTCCGCAGCTCCTTAGAAACCATGTAGAGCTGCCTCTTCTTCCCTTCTGTCGTCCGAGTCAGCAAATTCATCCTCGGGAATGAAGGCGCCAAAGCATAAAATTTCCTGCACACAGAAACGGTGTTGTTTACACACAAGGACTTCAACATCTGGTAGACCGTTCTAAACACCTTATTCTCCTCCTCTAGAACTCAATCCCTAAAACTGCAGTGTGGTTCCAGGGCACTGCGCTCTGTTCTGGACTCCAGCTTCTAAACTTCATCCACTTCTACCTGAAACCCCCACGCAACATTTGGGGCACGACTTGATCAGAAACCTAAATTAACAAGTGCAACTTCTCTCCCTCGGCCGCTACTCCAATAACAATGACCTGATAACACTACTTCCGAGACTTTTTTTTTTTGAGACGGAGTCTTGCTCTGTCGCCCAAACTGGAGTGCAGTGGCGTGTTCTCGGCTCACTGCAACCTCTGCCTCCCGGGTTGAAGTGGTTCTCCTGCCTCACCACCACACCTAATTTTTTTTTTTTGTATTTTTAGTAAAGACGGGTTGTATTTTTAGTAAAGATGGGTTGTATTTTTAGTAAAGACCACCAGGTTGGTCAGGCTGGTCTCGAACTCCTGACCTTGTGATCTGCCCGCCTCAGCCTCCCAAAGTGCTGGGATTATAGGCGTGAGCCACCGCGCCTGGCCGAGACTTACTTTTTAATAGACTTTTACAAATGGATGCAAAGCACCAGTTATGCAAAAGACAGTAAGTGACCGCCCTGGTAAATAGATTCTAAAATTCAATGAGTAAGAACAAAATGAATGTCAGACTTATCCTAAACCCTTTTCCTCTATGTTCTGTCTATGTCGTCCCTAATTAGCCCCCACACACGCAGCTCTTCATTTTTCTACAGAAACTGAACTAGACAGCCTTGGCCACTGGTCTATATAGTCAACTCAGCAATTTAGGTTCAGGATCACAACTAATTTAGATTCATAATCTAAATAATCAGTTTTTTTAATCTATCATGTTCACAAAGTTTACTTTCTCCTTAAATTGAAAGGTTGAGTAAATAACCTCTAAAGTTTCATCCTACTCTAATATGCAGTTTAAAAGGTTAAAAAAAAGAAGCTAGACAGAGCTACATACAAAACAATGGTTACATGTGATCAGTTGTGCATTTGATACTCTATAGTAAATTTCTTTAAATGAGTAATTTAAAAGGCTGAATCCTTACTCAATAGGTGGAAATAATGGGTCATCTTCAGGAATAAATACAAATGGGTCTTCTTTAAATCCAAATAACTTCATTTTCTTTGATGGAGGAGGACTAAAAAGGAAATCAGGATGAGACAAATCAATCTGTAATGGGTGGTAACCTTCGATACCAAAAGTACATTCTTCCTTTCCGTCAGTTCTGTGCAACATGGAGTTTGCGGCAGCAGATGCTGACACCTTCCAGCTTCCACAGGGTCCGTCCCTCACACTGCATAAACCTGATACCACACATGCACTGCCCCCTCAAACCCACCAGTGGCTCTGGGATCCCATTTAATCCAAAAGGACAGTGAAGACACCAGAGTGTTAGATCAAGACATAACCCCCTTTCTTACCCACACACGCCGTCTTTCTTATTGCCATTATTCTCTAAATCCTCAGCTGCATGAGCTATTTCTGTGTCACCAGTTCCTGTGAATGACGGACTTTCCAGCTTAGAGGGATCTGCGGGTTTCCCTTCTGCGGGACCTGCAGGGCTCAGCTGTGTGCTTTCTCTGGTCTCTGCAGATTTACCCTGCAGCTGTCATAGAGAACAATTTCATTGACACACAAAGAGCAGCATTCTTTGTGCTGCTACGAAAAGTTAAAAATAACAAGCTCACAAAATCCATCAGTTCTATGTTTCCTACAGCATTATATGTAGAGAAAGACAACAGATTTTTTTTAAAGTGTCATTTTAAATCTATTTGCTATTATAAACAAAATTCGTGGACAGTTTCTTTGGAGTTAAAGCTGATTCTACCTTAATCCCACAAAGAGCATATATAGACTGTTCCTTAGCAGAGGCTTACAACACCAGCTTATTCTCATGTAAAAATGCTTATCGTGCATTCTGCTCTGGGTAAGGCACACTGAAGGACACAAAGTGCAACAAGCACGATTTCTAAAATACCCGGCGAGGCAAAAAGACAAGTATATATATAATGAGAAAGGAGGGTAGGAACTGTTTCTGGGCACCTGGACAAACTGCCACAGGAACTAGAAGACAGAGTGCCCCAGGCACCAAGGAAACACCTGCCAAAGAATGAACTTCTGAATCAGGGCCACGGTATAATTTAAATTTGGCTTTGGGAATGAGCAAAATGTTTTACTTTTATTAAAGATCTTTTAAAAATACGTGTCCTTTTTAACAAGTCACAAAACTGATAAAAGTCGTAATTCCTCAGTCCCTATGAAGTAAGTTTTAAAAATAGGATTTCAGCACAGGCAAGTTCATTTTATTCAGAGCCACAAAGCTACTAAGCAGAGAAGCCGGGAGCATCCCAGGGAACACATTTTATTGCCATGTTAATATAATGTAAAAAAGCAAAAAACAAAACAGATGAACCCCAAGCCTGTGAGCAGGTCAGTGAGGGCACACACCCCTCCCATCCAACCTTAGCTTCTCCCAGAGGGGCGTTCTTGTTGAGTCCAAGGGCATGTTCTCCCATCTCTGTTCTACCTCAACAACCTCATTCTGGACCTTCAAATACCAAGGTCAGTGTCAGCCTCCCTGGCCTGACTTCTAGCCGAGTGCTTACAGGCCTCAGCACCACAAAAGATCACGGCGTCCTGACCACGGGGACTCTACCTGCGTTCCCAGTAGGACCAACAGCAGCACAGGCCATGCTAGCACTAGATCTGTTGAACTAAATGAATAAGAAACTGACACCCTAACAGAAAGAGAGAAGTATTCATATTACTTAAATAAGAAAATGACAATAGGTTGCTCTAAAAAGTAAGATTACACATAAGGGACGAACTGAAAAAAATGTCAAAAACCTTTCTACATAAGTATTAACACATCAGAAACGTCAATGTAATTCCCAATGCAGGCCAACCTAAAGCATGCGTCTCTAGGACAGGCTCCCCTGTGACCGCACTGTGCTGTGCAGCTGGCAGTCACGAGCCTGTGGGCACCAACCACTTAAAATGTGACAAGTGCAGAGTCTAAAACACATACCTAGTATGAGTGAATGCAAAGTATCTAATACTTTACAATATAATTTCTTAGACTGATTCCATGAAAATAACATTCCATCAGAGTTAAGACACCTTGCGAGACTTTTAGCCTCCAAGTGAAACACTTTCTAACCGGACAGAAGAACCCTGGTGACGGCAGGAGAAGTGCAGTCGCCCCCTTTGCCAGTCTGAGGCTGTACATTCCAACGTTAATCTGCATAAACTGTGCCCCAGAAAAAGGCTGGAGCTCTTTGCGGAACTGTTTCCTTTTTGTTCCTCCATAGGCTGAGCTTTTTTGTCCTAATTTTCAAGCATGGATCTTAAAGAAATAGAGACTTCCAGACTTTGATTCCAGGCCAGGTTCTATCATCATGGAAGGCAGATTTATGAATAAATAATGCTGGCGTGATACAGGTGAGACAGGATGCGTTACAAAGGACTGTGTGTTAGGATGAAGGCAACACTCTTTCTTCACCACTCTGCTTCCTGGCCCGCCTTGGAAAGCAACCAGCAGGCAGTTTAGATCCATCGCAAACAGGCCGGGCTGCATCTTTCTAGCCAGGTCTGGACAAGGCTGTCACCGTTCCTCGCAGCCAAGGTCAGCAGAGCTCTGCTATCTGTAATCGGTGAAATGAGCCACTCACAAGGACTGGAGCACAAACACCTGGGGCTTCCGATTCAGAGCTACCGAGCAATTTTTCGTGTCTTTTCAACTTTTATTAAATAACTGGATTTACAGTGTGGCAGGAATACATTCCCCCAAACACCAACTTCTCCACGTAACTATCACCTATGAGAAATTTCTGCTTTTTGGAAAACTTGATATTTAAATGAATTTCCCCCTCATTCAGGCTCAGCTCTCCTGCTGCCCACAGGAAGAAGCTCTTCTTTCCTCTGCACTTCTACTACACTCCGGCTAGTTTTTGCCTTAAATGTATAAGATCAAATGTTATGTCATTTTGGAAAAAGAAAAACTCACCTTTGGCTGACGTTTATTCCACGGCATTGAAGATTTTTTCACCAATACTGCCACAAAAAACCCTCCAGTATTCTGATGATGCGGTAATATCCTAAGGCTAAATATATATACATATATAAAATTCACACTTCTGAACTAATCAAAAATGCATTCTTTTACTATTAAGACAAATACTGCAAAGATGATGCAAGAGAAAAACCATGTCTTCAACCCTCACTTATAGAATGGTCAATATGTAAACTTACATTTTCTTTTTTTGAGACAAGGTCTGGCTCTGTTGCCTAGGTGGGAGCGCAGTGGCATGATCTTGGCTCACTGTAGCCTCCACCTCCGGAGCTCAGGCGATCCTCCTGCCTCAGCCTCCCAAGGAGCTGGGACTACATACAGACATGCAACACTCCGCCTGGCCAGTTTTTTTTTTTTTTTTCCCTGTAGAGATGGGGTCTTGCCACATTGCCCAGGCTGGTGTCAAACTTTTGAGCTCAAGTGATCCACCAGCCTTGGCCTCCCAAAGTGCTGGGGATTACAAGCATGGGCCACTACACCTGGCCCACTTTGTAATCTTTAAAAAGTTCATGAAGGCTGAGCACAGTGGCTCATGCCTGTAATCCCAGCACTTTGGGGGGCCGAGGCAGGCAGATCACCAGAGGTCGGGAGTTCGAGACCAGTCCTGGCCAATGTGGTGAAAATCCGTTTCTAATAAAAATACAAAAATAAGCCAGGCATGGCGGCGGGCACCTGTAATCTCAGCTACTTGGGAGGCTGAGGCACGAGAATTGCTTGAACCCAGGAGGGAGGTTGCAGTGAGCCGAGATCGAGCCACTGTACTCCAGCCTGGGTGACAGTCAGACTCTGTCTTAAAAAAAAAAAAAAAAAAAAGTTCCTGACATATCCTAAGCATTACCATTTACATTCTAGCCAATTCCACTATTAATAAATGCTCAATGCCAGCAACTAACAGGCAAGAGAGCCATATTGGCGGGGAAGTTCACACACATGGGGTTGACCCTGGCATAGCCCAAGCCTCACAGCAATGTCACCTGCTGCCTCCAACTCACCCCAACAAGACTCACCAGCTCACCAGGGACGGGGCTTAACCTTCCCCCTCCCCACACCTGGAGGCTCCACCAACTCACCATCGCTCCAGGTGCATGGCCTGCAGCTTTTCCGGGTCTTTCGGAGGGAACATGGTGGGTCGGATCTGGGTATGTCTGCTGTGAGGAACGGTGTCCCAGTCTGTAAACCACTGCCCATCTTTCGTCATTACCTGCAGAACCACAGGGTACATTCCAGATTACTAGCACTATCCAGTAACAAAAATCACAGGGTAGCAGTGTCCATTCTCTCAAAGGTAACAAATGGTCATTCTCCTTCACTCCAAAGACAGGAAGATTATTTGCCAAGACAAAACAAAACAATCCTTACAGAAAATCCCCAAATTATTAATACATAAATTCTGTTAAAAACAAAGATGAAATACATTTATTCTAAAAACCAGTACAAGCATGATAAGATAACATTTTCCATCTAGTGATTTCTTTTTAAACAAGCCCCAGGCTGTTTCTGGCCTAAAATTGTAATGAATTATTTCATATTGCAAACAAGGCTTGAATCCCAGCCCAATTTTTTTTTTTTTTTTTTTGAGACGGAGTCTCGCTCTGTCGCCCAGCCCAGGCTGGAGTGCAGTGGCGCGATCTCGGCTCACTGCAAGCTCCGCCTCCCGGGTTCACGCCATTCTCCTGCCTCAGCCTCCCGAGTAGCTGGGACTACAGGCGCCCACAACCGCGCCCGGCTAATTTTTTGTATTTTTAGTAGAGACGGGGTTTCACCATGGTCTCGATCTCCTGACCTTGTGATCCGCCCGCCTCGGCCTCCCAAAGTGCTGGGATTACAGGCGTGAGCCACTGCGCCCGGCCATCCCAGCCCAATTTAAAAAAAAAAAACTTAAAAAAGCAAAGCTACCCTTACAGGAATGAGAGTAGAGGAGTTTATTTCCGAACATGGAGTAAAGAAAACTTTTCCACCGCCAGGAATAAACATGCCACTTGTCATGAAATGTGTCATGAAATAACACTCTGAAATGGATTCTAATTGGCACAGCAGATGTAGTATTTACTCAAGTTACCCACACGTGAATGCTTTCAAACTTGACTCTACTTCGGTGATGCTGCACCTACTCTTTAGAACGAAAGTTCTCGAGGAAAGGTTACCTTCCACTGTGTGATTCCAGGCATCCACTTCAGCCCTGGCAGTTCATCAGACACATCAGCGAGCTCCAAAGCACCTGTGTAGCAAAAGCATGGACGTCTTTTGTTTTTCAAAAAAGTATAACATACTATGCCCAGTGAAAAAACCAGACACAGATCACATATTATGAATCCATGTACAGAAAATGTCCAGGGAAGGCAAACCTATCGACAGAAAGTGGATGAGTGGTTGACGTGGCTTGGATGGAACTGGGAGCAAGTGCTGTTGGGCAGGAAGGGTCTGCTAGGGTGACGGGAATGGCCTAAAGCTGGACTGTGGTAAGGGGCTGCCAACTAGGTAAACTTACTAAAAATCACTGAACCGTACACTTAAAACGAGCGAACATTAACAATATGTAAACGACACCTCTAAGTTGTTCCAATGACAGGGCATTGAGGAGTCCTGCCACGAACGCAAGACTAACTCCGCAAGAAGAGAAACAGGAGGCTGGGCTGCAGGACGCCTGCTCCATCTCCCCATTCCAGTGCACACCAGGGCGATGCTGTGGGTTTTCATGCAGGCATGTCTAACAAACCTCCCAGAACAATGCTGAAAATGAACTGTGGGAATTTTTAAACCTCAAGTTTGTGGTCCCAGGAAGTTTCCTAAAACTGCCCATCAGGACACAGTCAGCCCGATTTTAAAACAATGCAATAATAGCTGTGAACACACACTGGCCTTAAGTGTCCATACCAGTGACACAACAAGAAGCTATAAGGTGAGGCCATTACAGGAAACTGGTGAGACCGGCTACTAGCACAGATACTGATGTGACAGCCTCTCAGCAGAGGAAAATTCAACAAATCTCCCAGAAAACACGAAAATGGGACAATGACAAAAACAAAGCAGAAGAATCCCCAAGACAGAGCGCGGCAGTAAGAAACCTCTGAAGCAAGCACTGGACTGATTGCTGCCATCATTTGTGCATTCTCTTCCTTTTAAAAGCTAACACTAAATGACAGTGCAGGCAAACACTGACGGGCTTCTCCATCAAACACTGTCCAGGGGCCTCATAAACGAGCAGGGCAGGCATCAGGTGTTACCTCCCCATCCCAGCACCTGGGTTGGAAGCTGCCAGTGCTGCCCCATGTTGCCCTTTCTCCAGTAAAGCTGCTGAGCACTTTCAGGTGGGGAATGCACCCCACTCCAGTCAAAACCACCAGCAACCACCTACTCTAAGGCTCAGCCAAGGTCTGCTCCTTCCTGGATAGAGCCATATCCACGCACACCGCCTCTGACAGAGGAACGGAAGGAAGCATCTCCAATGCGGTCTGAAGCCCCCACACGCAGAAAGCTGGCCGTGACGTCATACTGCACACAGGCCCCCGACACACGCAGAAAGCTGGCCGTGATGTCATACCGCACACCGGCCCCCCACACGCAGAAAGCTGGCCGTGACGTCATACTGCACACAGGCCCCCGACACGCAGAAAGCTGGCCGTGACGTCATACTGCACACAGGCCCCCCACACGCAGAAAGCTGGCCGTGACGTCATACTGCACACAGGCCCCCCACACACGCAGAAAGCTGGCCGTGATGTCATACCGTACACAGGCCCCCGACACGCAGAAAGCTGGCCGTGACGTCATACCGCACACCGGCCCCCCACACGCAGAAAGCTGGCCGTGACGTCATACTGCACACAGGCCCCCGACACGCAGAAAGCTGGCCGTGACGTCATACTGTACACAGGCCCCCGACACGCAGAAAGCTGGCCGTGACGTCATACTGTACACAGGCCCCCGACACGCAGAAAGCTGGCCGTGACGTCATACTGCACACAGGCCCCCCACACGCAGAAAGCTGGCCGTGACATCATACTGCACACAGGCCCCCCACACGCAGAAAGCTGGCCGCGACATCATACTGTACACCAGCCCCCCACACGCAGAAAGCTGGCCGAAAAGTCTGAAAAGATTTGCAAGCATTCACTCAGAAAACCAGCAGTAACATTCTAAATACAAGAAAAATACAAACACTCCAGCCTGGGGAACAGAGCAAGACTCCATCTCAAAAAAAAAAAAAAAATGCTTCTCACCTTGCAAACACACATACAGACAGACATAAAGTCAGCTAGAGCCACAAATTTAGTGAAGTCTGAAAAGACTCGCAAGCATTCACTCAGAAAACCAGCAGTAACATTATAAATACAAGAAAAGGAACCAGCCAGCCAGTCTGAAAAGCAGAAAGACCAATGAAAATCCATAAGCAAGAAAGTTTCAGACCAGATGAAGACGAACCCATCAGTACACCAGGACAATCCCACATCTGCTCGTCCCTCCTCACAATCTTGATCACTAGCATTCCCGTTTTCTTTTTCACCCTGCAGCTCTTCCTCACTGCCCCGTGCCTGGGTCACACGTGCTCACTCTTAACTTTCAAATGCGGTGCACTGTGTGTGAGGTTCTGTCCACTCTTCCCCGACTAGAGATCAGTGGGTTTTCAGGGGAATGATGCTTCCCCACTGCTGCTGCAAAGAGAGACCCATGGGAATGAGAACTAGAACTCTGATTCAACCTGCTTTCCGATGACAACCCCTCACGAAGCCACTCCTTCAAACACTGGCATGTTCAGGAAACAGGAGAGGGTGGCAGACAGCATCCAGAGCTCCAGGCAAGTAACCCAGTCCTACAGCACAGCCAGCCTAAAGCGCACACAGTGTGTTCTCTGAACGGTGACAATTTCGTGGTAATGAGACAGGCAAACGGCAAGTATCTCAAATGTGAGGAAAGTAAAGCCTGGTGGACTCAGGTCAGCAAGTCCTGCCTGCAACGGATGATTCCAGCCATGAGTAAGGACAGGCTTGTGCGGGCAAGAGCCTCTCTCGCCTAAGAACTTAGGAGACCTGGCTTTTGGTCCCAGCTACAAGCTTACAACAGAAAAAGGGGAAAAATTAACCACCTAGAGTACTTAACTAGGCAACAGAGACTTAGGAGAGTAGCAAATGCTTAAAGAATCTACAAACATTTTAAGTTAAGCAGCACAAGATGGGCTGTGACCGCTCACCCCAAGTTAAGAAAGCCGCTCACCGAGAAACCAGGAGAAGCTGTCTTTAAAAAAGACAAGGCGCACCAGCAAAGAATGCAGTGAGAACGCCCAGGAACTGGGGCTCGCCCTCAAGTCTGAGTTGTAAATGGCAACTAGGCATGCAAATTAATAAATGCAATCCATTTTCTTTCTCAGGGATCTGAAAGCAGACTGTGGCAAGGGAAATAGGAGGTGTTCGTGCTGTTCAAGGTGCCTGGAATCATGGTTTTCTAAATTCCTAGCTAATGAACACAAAAATCTGAGCAGGATTCAACAGTCCTAACAACCGATCCCAAATCACACTTGAAGGAGTAATTTCACTACAACTAAACCACTATGTCCCCCACGCTCCCCCTCACACACCTTTTGGAATAAAGTATCACCAACACCATGGCAATTATGACCATGCAAAACACATCATCCAGAAATGACATCTTTACAGCGGTCTACGTAAGCACAGGAAAATAAACACAACAGTAAATTCCAGCTTAAAGGACTGTGAAGGCATCCACAACCACAGGGCTGAGGGCACAACCCAGACCAGCCAGTCGCCGAGGGGAGCCTCACTGGAAGGATGGCAGTGGGTGGGCACTGCCCAGGAAATGCCTGTCTCACTGGCTACGCACCAACTGACTTCACACACATGGGTACAGGAAACACTGTAAGTTTGAAATCTCTCATTATGGACTCTAAGGAGAATATGATGGGAAAAGTTAACATTTTGGCAAAACATAAAAGGAGAAATACTTTCTATCAATACACTGTAGAAATACGTTGCTGTTTCAGAATATTCTGTATTATCTGTCGGTCCCTCAGTATAAAACTGTATGAGGTGACCTCACACCCACTAGGATGGCTATTAACAACAAAGAGCCCCAGATAAGAAGTGTCCCTGAATGTGTAGAGAAATTGGAGCCCTTGTGCACTGGGGGTAGAAACGTAAAATGATGCAGCCACTGTGAAAAAGAGCATGGTGGGGTCCCCCCAGAATTAAACACAGAATTACTATATGATCCTATGATCCAGCCATTCGACTTCTGAGCGTATATCCAAAGAATCGTAACCAGGGTCTTGGAGAGAGATTTGTATACCGTGCTCACAGCAGCATTGCTCACAACAGCCCAAAAGTGGAAGAAACCCAGATGTCCATCAACGGATGGATGGGTAAACAAAATGCGGTTTACATAAACAACAGAATAGTGTTCAGCCTGAATAAGAAATGCAATTTTGACACACACTACAACACAGGTGAGCCTTGAGGACACTGCAGTAAGTTAAATAAGCCCCCAGTCACGAAAAGACAAATACAGTATGATTCCGCTTCTGTGAGGTCTAGAGTAGTCAAATTCACACAGACAAAAAATAGAATGGTGGTGTGAGGGGCAGGGAAGAGAGACGGCAGCTGCTGTTTAAAGGAGTTCAGAGTTTCAATTTTGCAACGTGAAGATTTCTGGAGATGGACGGTGGTGATGATTAACAATGGGAATATACCTAACGGGACTGAACTGCAGGCTCAAAAATGATTAAGATGGTAAGCCTCATGTTATGTGTATTGCAGTACAATTAAAAATTTTTAAAAACCAGTGATAAGGATCTGACAATCTTTCAAACTTAGGAAAAAATAGCCAAAACTCCTTTTGTTTCCAAACCTCCAAATTCCAATCAATTCACAAAATACAGCAAATCCACATATCCACGTGTTTTTAACTAGGACATCTCCTTAACCCATAACCGTAAGTTAGAGGTTCATCATATAAACAAATTCCCAGGAAAAGGTCTACATGAATACAAAACACAAAGAAAAACAGCGTTTCTGAAAAGCGTATGCTGTTAAAAAAAGATCCATCAAGTGTGCTTACCTTCACTTTTTTCCAGTAAAGATGCTATGACTGCTTCATCCTCAATAGGGTTTAGTGAACATGTGGAATACACCATCCTTCCACCTTCAGCCAGCTGTTCAGCCCCGCGCGTTGCAATCCGCAGCTGTAAGCTAAGGGGAGATATCAGGTGACTGTAAGGCCAAACATATCCATAAAGTGCACATATTAGAAGCACCTACTTACGTCACATATTCATTACAAGTTTTTGTAACACAATTATACTTTTAAAAAATCTTATAGGGATCTAAGTGAAGTTAGAGTAAACTTATATGAAGTATTTCATGTTAATAAAAAAATGTATTATATAAATGTTCTTACTGGTCTGTTAACCTTTCCCAATATGTCAACCAGCAAAGCATAAAGTTCAGTAACAACAGAATTCAACGTATCAGATGAAATTTCACTATTTAAAAAACCTCCATACTTTCTAAATATGTGGTATTTCTACGAAAAATTGGTATCATACATTCCAGTCCTAACTCTTGTCTCTGTGTCACAAAACAGTAGACGGTATTTTACGGAGGTGAGGCCTCCTGCTATAACTGGCTGTGGTGGATGCTAATTAGCATGCTTTGGCTCAGGCACAGTACAGTCCTGCATGCAAGACCATGGCATTTGTCATGTCAAATGAAAAAAAGAATACAAAGCTCTATAGACAGCATAATCAAAAGTATTTGAAAAAAGTACTTAAAAAATCCCTATAAACAGAAAAACAATACAATACACCAAACATTAACAGACACGATCATTGTGTTATGAGATTTCTCTTTAAGAATGTTCCAAATGTTCTTCAACGAAGAGTTCCCCATCATAAAAAACCAACCGAAAAATACTTCTAAGAGATCAAAATGTCTCTTAGCAAAACAATGATACAAGAGAACAAAAACAGAGAGAAAAAATTAGTAACACATATATCAAGAGGTAAATGGTCATTTCATGGAAAAATACATGTTTGAAGTGTTGCAGGAAATTTTTACAGAAGGCATTTTTCATCAACATGTTATCTGAAAGGTCTACAATGTGCAGTTACTGCTCCTGAAAGGTTTTCAAATAACTTCTGATCAAACTGCTGAAGGTGGCCATTGCCCATCCTCTGATGCTTACAGCTCTATAATGAAAGATTGGATGCTCAGTTGCATAACAATAAATCTGTGCTAATCTACTTGTCACACAGCGTCAGCAGTGATGAAGTTTTACTTACCCATGTAGCTGCAAGCTATTTAAGGTGGTCCACTTTTTCCAAACATCAATGTTTTTTCTCATAGTGCCGTCTCCACTGGAAAAAAAGGTATTTAAGAGTGTAAAGCTCCCTACAGGTGGATGACTGCACTTTAAAAGATATGTCACATTCAAGCTAAGTGACAAAACAAGCATTACAAATACCAATTAGGAAACAATCTCCATTTTCACCAACTACAATTAACTTTCCATTTTTGTTTTCGGGATTTTCTGATGTATTATACTTTTAAATTATACTTCAATTTTCAAACAGAAAATAATGGATTTGAACAGCAAACTCCATTTGCTATCTAAAGAGATATTAATGTGCTTCCATTTGGAAAAAATACTAGGCAAGACTAATTTGCAGACCTAGGACACAGACCCTAAAATACTATTGAAAACCTCAGTTAATCAACGATATTTTAATCCAAATGACATGAATAATGACTAGTAAGAAATTTTCCACAGTTAGGCTAATATATTAGTTAAATTTTTCCTACAATCACAGTTAAACATTTCTGACTTTCTACTTTTATTTAATGAAAGCTATTTTCACGTTTTTGTTAATGGAAGTTACTTCCATGTGTATTTCATAATAAAGACTGGATTTGTTACTTTCTGTGCCTAATTTTATCTATCCTGTTTTCCCAGAAGGTAACGCATTTCTGCTGGCTTCCTCTGTAAATGCTGATTTTCCTTGGTGGTCTAGCCCCATGTACAGGAGGTACTAGGTCTGCAGGATGGAAGTGTCTCATGAAATGTAATCCCCACTTTACAATGGCATTCCTGGCTGTACACTAGTGGCTTGCATGGTAGAAATCCCACCACAATTTCAGAAATTTCCCCAGCTTGCAACCTCTTGCTCATAAGGTCACTGTGTTCTCAGATCTCAGAATATGATACAAGGAACAAGTTTATCTTTCTGATCAAAAAACAGGTGTGGGAAAACATGAGACCCAAAGGAATACTGAAAAATTGCAACCTAGGGGAAATAAAACTTCAGTTCATGACCTATTTTAAATTTTACTTTCAAGAGGACTTTTTCCAGATATTTTAACACTCGGCTATATTCAGAGCCACCAGCTGCAAGTTTCATACTGAGTTCTGCCATGAGCAGTAACTCTGCCACTCACTGAAACAAAATGGCATTCTTCCATAATGTGGTATCGTATTTAAACCTTGCATTCTGTGCTAACAAGTTTTGTGGCAGCTTTTGGATTCTGGTCTTGACAAACTTATGTCATTCAGAAGGCATTATCACCTGGGATCATCATCTGTGCACCTCCTATGGGAACGGAACAGATGACGTCTTTACTTGTGTTTCTTTCCTTTTAAAAAAACTGTTACTCAGTTATACCATGAGTATTATTTTATAATAATATACTAAATAAACTATTTTAGTTTATTAACAAAACTAGCTTAAAAAATAATAAACTATTTTATAAATATAAACTAAGTATCTAAAATGTTGACGTATTATCTCAAGAAAGGTATAAATACACAAGTAAAATGAATTTCTTAAGGGCTTGAACTCCAAAATGTCTTTTTTTTTTTTTTTTTTTTTTTTTAAGATGGGGTCTCTCACTCTGCTGCCCAGGCTGGAGTGGTGGCACCATCTTGGCTCACTGCAAGCTCCACCTCCTGGGTTCACACCTCAGCCTCCCGAGTAGCTGGGACTACAGGCGCCCACCACCACACCCGGCTAATTTTCTGTATTTTGTTTAGTAGAGATCGGGTTTCACCGTCTTAGCCAGGATGGTCTCCATCTCCTGACCCTGTGATCCACCCGCCTTGGCCTCCCAAAGTGCTGGGATTACAGGCGTGAACCACTGCACCCTGCTCAGAATTTCTCTCATTGAACTAAATACCATAAAATCCAATGTGATTGCATATTATTCTATGACAAAGGTTTTTTTATCTACTGTACTCATTGGAAGAACTAATACAAAATAGTAGGGGTGCACAACTTGTTCCAAGCAATGACATCCTAAAACACACCACAATGACTCTAAGATTCTATTCTCCTCTTAGGTATTTTCTCAGTTTTTTTTTCTCTTTCTCTTTCTGCAGGCTATCGCAACCACCCCTTTCTGTTCTTTATCCAGCATCTGCTGTGCTGCTTCTCATTAACACTCTACGTGTCCATCTTTTGGTTTTGGCTCACGCTATCTTTCTTTGCACCCCAAGACTCACGTACAAATGTGTCATGTTCATGCACAACTTCATTTAGTCTCTATTTGACTTGATATCTTTAGTGGATTTGGGCTTTCTGGCCAATAAGAGACATACCTGCAAGGGACATCACATAAAATTCGATCATAGAAGAGGATCTCTTTCCTGCCGTCCACATCTATCTGGAGCCTGGGTATGCTGGAGGCATCATGGTTGACCACCATGATGCAGGGGCTGCTCAGCCTCTTGGCTTGATGGACGAGCAGGTAGCAGCGCTTGTTGTCCACATCATTAGCAATAACAAATCCCTCTGGAGGCACAGAATTGCAGTGTCAGGTGAAACAGAGCCTAACGGAGTCACATCCTGAAATATGTGACCTCTAAAGGTCAGCCAGTGAGAAGCAGCAATCCACCAAACTTAAGACCCACAGTCAAGGTTTTCTAGAAGTATGTTAAGTGGTTCAAAAAAACGAACCAGGTGGCTCTGGATGGATTTTTATGGACACTTGAATTTTGAAAGCCTCAGAAGTCATCTATTCAACAATTATTCACTTTGTGCCAATTACCATACCAAAAATGTCTTTTCTATTATTAGTAACAATTAATTACCAAAAAAAGATGAGGAGAAAGGTGTAGAAACAACAAAATCACCTTACAAATGTTTTAAAATCCTGAACATGAGCCGGGACTCTGCTCTGACTGTGAGTCAGGCTCCCAGGGTGGGGCCCCAAGCACCTGAACGTGGAAGCTCTTCCTGGGAGGCTCTGCAGGCTGAGAATTCTACTGGGTGTGCCTCTGCTCATTTCTGGTTCTTCTCACACCCCCAGCAAAAAGGCAAATATACCGACAACATTTATGATCAAAGCCACTCTTCAAAACAGTATAAAACGCAAAACATCCACAAAACAAATAGGAGAACCTGCTGTTGCTGGGACACCAAGGCTCTTTACTGCCAATGTAGAGAAAATAACTAAAAACAGGGAAAAGTGAAGCAGGCCTTTTAGCCAAGGCATTACCTTTAAATAACGTAAAAAAGAAGACTTCAAAAAACAGACCTAACAAATATGCCTATTAAAACAGAACTAGGGAAGTTTGCTGGAACAAAGGTAGGACGAGAAGAAAGCTGACTCTAAAACATCACGAGAGGTATTTGTTTCCACTCAATAGAAAGGGGCGCGGTGTCACTATAACAGCTGCCATTTCCTGAGCACCTCGCAAGCTACATACTGATGCATCCCATTTCATATGGGATGTCTAACACCGTAAGTAACTTGCCGATTGGGATTTGAACCCAGGGAGTCTGACAGTAGCTTTCAACAACTATACACTACCGCCCTTCATGTAAGGCAGTAAGTAATAATAATAATAATAATAATAATAATAATAGTAACAATAATGAGCAAAGGTGGGGGAAGGGGGAAGTTGTTACTAAAAATTCAAAGAGTGAAATCTATCTTCCATAAGGAGGCTTGATAAAGAAACACCATTTGCTTTTATAGAAAACACACATAATTCTAAAATAAAGCTCCCCCAAGGCATGAGTGTGCTGGTTTGAGTACTACTGACGGTGGCAGGCAAGATGTCCAGGTCTACTTCCGGTAGACAGAAAACACATCTGCTTGTCACAGGAGACTTTAGGGCCAAATGAGCAGGCAAAGTTAGAGTCTTTTCCTTGTCTACAATCTGCCAAAGTGGCATTCCTACCCTTCCGAACACAAGTCCAATGCATACCTGGAAAGGGGACATTCATGTCGGCATGTAGCATTTCAATTAACTGTGTGGTCTTTGAGCCAGGTGCTGCACACATATCTAAGATCTATTAACAAAGCAAGAAACTGTTTCATGTTTTTAAAAAACCAAATATTCTGCATTTAATTTAAAGCAATTCTAGCTTTTCAATTTCTATTCCCAGATCTAAATATACTTCCTTACACAGTCTATAGAATGACATATTTTACTTTTAGGGATTCCATAATATACACTGCCCCAAAATCACAGAATGATATAGGTCCAGTCTCCAAAGAGGATGGGAGCAGAATGAAACTGGAAGCCAGTGACACTAATTATAGAGATGAACGAGTAAGAATTATGAGAATATAATGCTAAGGAACAGAGCTACCTAGGCTCAAATCTCAGCTCAGCCACTTATCAGCTCCATAACATCAGGTCAATTACTTCTCCTTGCTTCCTTTTCCTCATCTGGAAAAATGGAAATGGTGATAGTATCTGCCCTTGGATGGCTGTGTGAATGATAAAGCAAACTAATTCACCTAAAGAGCACAGAGCAAGGCCAGAGGCAGTGGCTCATGCCTGTAATCCCAGCACTTTGGGAGGCTGAGGCAGGCGGATCACCTGAGGTCGGGAGTTAGTGATCAGCCTGACCAACATGGAGAAACCCGTCTCTACTAAAAATACAAAATTAGCCGGGTGTGGTGGCGCGCACCTGTAATCCCGGCTACTCGGGAGACTGAGGCAGAATTGCTTGAACTCGGAAGGCGGAGGTTGCGGTGAGCCAAGATTGCGCCATTGCACTCCAGCCTGGACAACGAGAGTGAAACTTTGTCTCAAAAAAAAAAAAGGAAAGAAAAGAGCACCGAGTGATGCTTGCCATACGATGAGCTCTTGATACATGTTCACTACCATTTTCAACCTAATTTAGCCAATCACCATCACTGAAGACAATCCATATAGTAAACAAATCAATAAAACTAAAGGGGAGAAAATAGTTTTCTAAACCATAAAAATTAAGTAGGACAAAAACGAAAAAAAAGAAACTAAGATATGTACATATCACTTTTTATCCAAAGTGAAAAGGAGAAAAAAAGGACTAATTATATTAAGAAAAAATGGTTTCAACAAAACAAACAGGCATGACACTGTTAACAAGCTGCCCGCCCACACGCTTCTAGCTGCTGTACGCTACCTTATGATGAGGCCGGACGTTGAGAAGTAGTGGTGGGATCATGCTAACAGCTTCTTGACGACTGATATTTCCCTTGAGGAAAAAAAAAGGCAGCAACATTTACAAAAACAAACAAACAAAAAACGCAGAAAATTTCAATCTTTGTCATTGTTTCAAAGGCAACAGGAAAACAGCACAAAATCTTACATAGAACAAGAGAACTCATACTATCGCACAGAACACTAAATGAGGATGGATCTGTACACTAGTGGACAAATGGTAGCTTTACCATTCAAGTATTAGAAATTCAGGTAAAATATCAACTTTTATGAAAGAAAAGGGACTTGAAGCTTACAGAATCCCAACTCCCCGTCGCAGGAGAGCACAGAAGCTAGAGGGGCAGCTCTCAAAGACAGAAATGCTATTAAATATTTAAACAAAAACCTTCTACAGCAGACAGCATCAACTTAGGACAGAAAGTGACTGTCAGATGGTTTTTCCTTCTTGCCTAAAATTCTGTTTCTTAGTCCTCCACTATTTTCAGACATAGCCCATGTCCACTTTCTATTTCTCACAACTACCCTTCAAACAGATGAAGACATCAACCACTGCTTCCATCTTTCCATCTTTAGACCATCAATATCTAAAATCCCTCACTACACTCCCTGCCCCGTCTTCTCCAGCGGGCCAGGATATGTTACAAGGCAGAACTGCTCAGGTGCAGACAAAAATCCTCCTGCCCTGGCCCAGCACTAGCCTCAACCACACCTCTATTTTAACCACCTTGAAGCTAAGGCTTTGCTCCATCACAACCCTACAAAAGCTGGGCCTTCTGGAAATGACCAGCCACCCAGGCAGCCATCACTCAGGCTGTGACTGTCAATACAGGCTTTCACATTGATGGCTGCTAATTTTCACCTCATGGGTTTCTGGCCAGCATGAGTCTGTAATGACTCACTCACTAGGCACACTGATTCCAAGCTTCTGAGTTATACGTATGATCCCGATATGGTGGCCGCCTGTCTCCATCCAAGGTTTAAATTAAAGCATTAAGTAAGACGGGGACATCCCGGCAGACAGTCACCAGATTCATGATCACCCCATGTAGACGTTTTGTGGCCAGCTTTCCATAACCCAGAGGTTACTGCCATTCATCTCAAGAACTCTCATCACGCTGACTCCTAATCAAAAACCTTCACTAGTTCCCTACATCTGGACTACATCTGGACTACACTAAATTCCCCACACTAAATTCCCATCTCCTCCATCTTCCAAACACGCCAAAACCTGGCTCTTCCAACCTATCCATGTGTATCACACCCCACAAACCCCCTGCTCTCTTCCAAGTGCAAACCTGAGCTGTTCTCTAGCAGCTTACTGATCTTTACTTGGCCTTCCATCTACATTAAAAGTTGAGCAAGAGAATCCTCTCCTGCACTGGTCTCAAGTACGGAACGGGGTATGTGGCAGCACTTAGTTCCTGGTTCTTGTTACTATTCAGGAAGGAAAAGCCAGGCAGACACAAGCCCAGTTTAGCCGGTTACCTAAATGATAGAAAGCCAAAGTGACAAAGAACCATAATCTGGTGACACACAGATTTACTAGAAAGTAGTAGTTTAGAAAATAGGAAGGAAGAAGCTTCTGATTTTAAAAGTGAGAGTAAGAATTCCAAAAAAAACAAACAAATACCCAAACTTTACGGGCATTCATTGAATTATTTACTTCATGAGCAAATAGCTGTTTTGCGGGGATGGTCTGCCGCTAAAGGTAAAAATCTCAGCACCCGAACTGCACTCAAGGAATGTGGATGGCAACAGAGAAGGTGAAAATAGATGCCGTCCTGTGAGGACCAAAGCTGGGCTTAGGTGTTTTGTGGCTGTTAGGTGTTTTGCGGTTACCAAGAAGAATGTATGGTAAGAAAAAATACATAGTGTAAAAAGTAAAATCAAAAGCTTCATTTTTAGTAAAATAAATTGATTTTAAAAAACAAAACCAAAAACCTATTCCCCACCAAGATGGCCTTAAAAATATATTACTTTTTATGGACAATAGGCATCTGAAATGTGAACCTAAGAAGGAAATGACAATGCAGTGCTCACTCCAACCCTACAGCCATCCCCAACCCTACAGCCATCCAAATACATGAGCAAGAGGAAACAAGAAATTAACTAGCTGGGACTGATATCCTTACTAAACTTCATGATTAGATAAACCAAACAAGGCAACGGATATACAAATAGTCAGAAATCACAGGTGGTGCAAGCACTGCAGATATCTTTACTGTGATGTCCACCTATTGCATTGCTTCTAGTGACAAGAACCTAAAAACAGAACTATGCTACATCTATGCATTCACAGCTTTAAGGAAACTAGCAAATCTAAAGGAATCAACTTACAGATTCAGTTTCACTAACTAGAAACTGATGAAACTTTTCCAACTGTGGCGATTTTCTCAAGATTTTTCGACTTAAATTTGTGTGCCAGGCAAGTTCTTCAGGATACCTGACCAAAAAGAAAGCAAAACATTTATAGATTATAAACAGTGAAGTCCTCTGTTGACAACTTTGTGCTTCTATCAGTCACGGGCCAAAAGAGACCTCAAATGTTGTTCTCCCTGTTGCTGTTCACAATCCTCTAAGGACAGTCAGCAACACTCAGAGATGTCCCTGTAGGCATAAGGAACATGGCTCTAGCTACACCATGTGCCAATCAGAAACAGGAGACTCATGTGGGATTATAAGACATATGCATATTACCGCAAAATTATAATGATGAAACGTTCAAGATCAGATGGAAAAGTGGACACTCCTCTGCTCTTGACCAGTATAAGGTAACAACAGTAAGGTCATCAGAAATAAAAAGATACAAGATGACTTACTTAATGTGCAGATCGCACAGAATCAAAATAATGCAGTGTCAGTGTTCCACAAACATCTGATTAGAGTTTTTTTAAAATATATTTTTCATTATTTCTTTTTTTTTTTTTTTTTGAGACGGAGTCTGGCTCTGTCGCCCAGGCTGGAGTGCAGTGGCCAGATCTCAGCTCACTGCAAGCTCCGCCTCCCAGGCTTACGCCATTCTCCTGCCTCAGCCTCCCGAGTAGCTGGGACTACAGGGGCCCGCCACGTCGCCCGGCTAGTTTTTTGTATTTTTTTTAGTAGAGACGGGGTTTCAACGTGTTAGCCAGGATGGTCTCGATCTCCTGACCTCGTGATCCGCCCATCTCGGCCTCCCAAAGTGCTGGGATTACAGGCTTGAGCCACCACGCCCGGCCTCATTATTTCTAATACCAGTTCTATAATGTACTAAAATATTTTACATACCAAAAAAATCCCTACCTTGGAAACCACTAATGTATTAATTTGAGCTCCTAGGCTGTTACCTATATATAACTAAGAATAAAGCATTTCCTGCCATCATTTCTTTGAATATATTTGAACTTTTCTATAAATGATGACATCAATGTTTTTATTATTATTACTTTTTTTAATTGGGGGAGAAATGGGGGATACTAAAGACATTGTCCTTTTCTTTTTTGAGACAGTCTCACTCTCTCACCTACGTTGGAGTGTAGTGGTGTTATCTCAGCTCACTGCAACTTCTGCCTCCCAGATTCAAGCAATTCTCATGCCTCAGCCAGCCACCTGAGTAGCTGGGATCACAGACGTGTATTTTCAGTAGAGATGGGGTTTTGCCGTGTTGGCCAGGTTGGTCTCGAACTCCTGGCCTCAAGTGATCTGCCCGAATCAGCCTCCCAAAGTGTTGGGATTACAGGCGTAAGCCACTGTACCCAGCGGGGATGCGCTTTTAAACTTGGCCTGCACCTACACAGGAATCTGCACTGTACGAACGAGCACACTGATGTCACACGGCACCATGCTCAATCCAGTGCCAAACCAAGTGTAACATGTCACGCGGCCATAAATCTTACTGCAGTTTCAGCAATTCTCACTAAATCTGAGATGCAGTATTACACTCAATTTAACAATGCAGGCTCACAATGTTTCCATGCGTCAAACTGTAGCCAGAGTGAAAACCATGAAAATAAAATTGGAATGTTTGGAAAACACAAACATATTTGACTGCTTTTAAACTTCGATTATTTGATGGAAACAAACTCGGGACTTAAAAGTCTAAGACACTGCTCAAGTCATAATATTACAAGATATATCTGAAAAGCATTTTCTACCAAATAATGAAGATGAAACTGGTTGAATCTGTCCACGGCCACCCTCCAAAGGTCCCCAGTGCTTTGATTCTATCTCATATAGCCCAGTTCCCTCCTCAACGTTTACTGTGTTTCAAAAATATAAAGCCAAAATAAAATCATATTCATAAGGCAATTTAAAAAAAGAATTGTTTTAAATAATCTTTTGGACTCATTAGAGGCGAAATAGTAGGTTACATGCAAATTTGGCATTTGCTGTCATATTGGGCAAATATCTGCTGTGCCACTATAACCTCTATTTGTAAACAGCCAAATGCCAGCTCATACAATATCTGGTCTTCCTGAACTCGTCTGTGTCAAAGCTAGTATGATCATGTAAGTTATTACCTTACCAAATCACCAAAACATCAATATGAATACCACATGCCATTTAGATTTATTGTAAAGAGCTGAATTTTCCTTTTTAAATATAGATAAGCAGTCTAGATACACTTTGAACAAATATACCCTTACATGTCTTATTCGTCAAATTTCTGATAGTCAAAATGTAAATGTACTATAACAAGATTAAAATTTTACAGTATTTATAATTGTGAAGGCTGCTGAACTTATGAATAGAAAGCAGCCTTAGGAACTCTTTAATAGTTAAATAAAAATAAGAAACTAACAGATAAATGTACATTTCCTCTGGGTACAGAGAACAGCCTGGGCAACAAAGCGAGACACTGTTTCTACAAGAAATTTTTTTAAATTATGTTTCTTATATAGCTTGAGGAACAGCATCATCTTTTTATGAGCCAAAAAAATGTTTATCGAATCTTTGTATAGATTTTAACATCAAACAAAATGATCTTAAAGAGGTATATTTTTTAGTTACTTAATTCAAATTTAGTTCGTATCTTTTAAGAAAAAATCTTATTTGGGCCCCTTAAAGGATAAATTAAAAGGACCACTGTCATCTTTGCACGTCAACAATTCTCAAGTGGTAAGAACTCTGTAAATATATACACCACCTATGAAAACCATCCTCAATCTAGACATTAAAAAGCACATAAATCTGCCAGGTGCAGTGGCTCATGCCTATAATACCAGCACTTTGGGAGACCAAGGTGGGTGGATCACTTGAGGTCAGGAGTTCAAGAGCAGCCTGTCCAACACAGCAAAACCCCATCTCTACAAAAAATATGAAAAACCAGCTGGGTGTGGTGACATGGGCCTGTAATCCCAGCTACTTGGGACGCTGAGGTGGGAGGATCACCTGAGCCCAGGAGGTGGAGGTTTGCAGTGAGCTGAGGTTATGCCACTGCACTCCAACCTGGGCGACAGAGACCTATCTCAAAAGAAAAAAAAATACACAAACAGCACATAAATAGAATGACAATAAGATGCACTCTGAACAATTGGTTGTCAAAACAATGCTTTTTAAAGAATGCTTTAGGATAATTTCTCATTGTTCTGAGTCTACGAATATAAGAAAAAAAATGAAATTGGCCCAAGCTATGGTACTATACATAACTTTCCTTCTAGAAAATGTAGTTACAAAAAACACTTTCCTAAATTATATTTCATTATGTACCAGAGGATTGGGAAGAATATTACATGATCTATTTCTGCATCTTGAGCAATACAGAAAACTACCAGAAGTCCTGAAAAGCTTCTGCTTTACTTGCTTGCTGAGAGATTTAGTACCCTAAAACTGACAGGTGAATTTGAATAAATAATGCTCAGAGAATAAAGCTGCCAAGAAACTGACATTGGCCAGGAATGGTGGCTCACGTCTGTAATCCCAGCACTTTGGGAAACCAAGGCAGGAGGATCGCTTGAGCCCTGGAATTCAAGACCAGCCTGGGCGACATGGTGAAACTCCATCTCTACAAAAAATAAACAGATTAGCCAGGCATGGTGGCATGCACCTGTAGTCTGAGCTACTCGGGAGGCTGAGGTGGGAGGATCGCGTGAGCCTGGGAGGTCAAGGCTACATCACTGCACTCCAGCCTGGGTGACAGAGTGAGACCCTGTCTCAAAATAAAATACAGAAACCATCATTGATACATTATCATTGGAAATTTATTGATACATACATTAATACATACATTACTTGGAAAAAGCCAAGTATTAGAAACCCAAATCATACAATGTTTTGTTCATACCCTTCAGCTGTGTGTTCCGAAAACTAAAGCAAACAAAAACATAACTGGCTGTTGGCAGAAAGCGATTCACTTTCATTCTTCAACTACAGACAACCTGCAGATTCTAAGAGTTTGGTCATTACCTTGTCACATACCCAGACACGTTGTTCAACAAACAAGGTGGAAAAGCAGCTCTTAAATGTTAAAAGGGCTGATCGAATCAAAGTTTAACTGTAGTTTGCAGAGAGTAATAAAAAACTAGCAAGGCTTATTAACATCGCATGGTTTCTCCTAGTTTGCTGGCGCCTGCAGAAGAAAATGCCCACATTGACGTGCCTTGAGAGCACACCTCTTCCCTACAGACGCGCGCTGAAACCCTCCTCCTGGACAGGAGCTTCATCTGAAAAGCATTTCTTATCCCATCTCTGTGCTTCTATACACAAGGTTTTAGAAACAAACGTTTCCAGGTGATTGTGTGAAGCAGCACATACATCCACCACTGTTAAATATACAAACATGCCCAAGGAGAATCATAATCCTGTCTTCTTAAAATATTTCATATGGCTTGGCTCTGTGTTCCTACCCCAATTTCACCTTGAATTGTAATATTCCCCACGTGTCAAGAGCAAGACCAGGTGGAGATAATTAAATCACAGGGGCAGTTTCCCTCACGTTGTGAGGCTGCAGTGAACCGTCACTCTCACGACAGTGAGTCTGTTTTCCGGGGGGGAGATCGGATGGTTTATAAAAGGCTTCTTCCTTTGCTCGGCACTCATTCTCTCTCCTGCCACCCTGTGAAGAGAGACCTTCTGCCATGATTTTAAGGTTCCTGAGGAGTCCCCAGCCATGTGGAAATGCGAGTCAATTAAGCCTCTTTCCTTTGCATACACTTACTCAGGTATGTCCTTATAACAGCATGAAAACAGACTACTATAGTATCAGACCTCTACTTCAAGCAGAACATAATCAATGTCGTCAATGTAATCTTCAAACGACTTGAGAAAAGTCTACAACCTAGTTACTAGTTACTAGGAGGAAGAAAAGCTTGATCTCATGAAGGCTACCTCTTCTCAGCAATGCCATAACTAGAGGCTGAAAAATATCTACCTTTTCCACTGACCTCGCTACAGTGGACAATTAGTGACCACTAACAGCAACCTAGCACCTGAATCATTTTCCTACACTGTACCCTTCAAGCTTTTAAACATCTGAGATGTGGCATATCTATTATTTTTTTCTTTTTTGAGATGGGGTCTTGTTCTGTGGCCCAGGCTAGAGCGCAGTGGCATGATCTTGGCTCACTGCAACCTCCACCTCCTGGGTTCAATCGATTCTCATGCCTCAGCCTCCCTAGTGGCTGGGATTTTAGGTGTGTGCCACCATGACGGTCAAATTTTTGTATTTTTAGTAGAGATGGGGTTTCACGATGTTGGTCATATTTATTCCTATATCCCAGAAACACATTCCATGATGGTGATATTTGGTCTTCATACTGGTTGAATATTGACTTAATGTTTGGCCAGTCAGCATTCATTGTGAATGTATAAGCTTATCTGTGATAGACAATGAAAATCCAAATAGCCAATGAAAGAAAAGCAAGCAAATCTGTACCCCATGATTAATGAAAATCTGACCTCGATTTGCGAACACTAGAGGTTATCTAGAAAGGAAAGATAACACTACATACTGGAAGAGTCAAAACCTCAAAAGTTGATGCAAAACACTTAATTCGGCAGGGCGCAGTGGCTCACGCCTGTAATCCCAGCACTTTGGGAGACTGAGGTGGGTGGGTCATGAGGTCAGGAGATCGAGACCATCCTGGCTAACATGGTGAAACCCCATCTCTACTAAAAATACAAAAAATTAGCCTGGTGTGGTGGCGGGCGCCTGTAGTCCCAGCTACTCAGGAGGCTGAGGCGGGAGAATGGCATGAACCCAGGAGGTGGAATTTGCAGTGAGCCAAGATCATGCCACTGTACTCCAACCTGGGCGACAGAGTGAGACTCCGTCTCAAAACAAAGGCTTAATTCACCTTTTCGCGCATTACTTTCTTTTCTGAGAACTCAATACCTCAAAGCTAATAATAACGGCTTTTCCACTTACAAGTTAACCGAAGGACTGGCGCCTCTGGAGTTCTCCAAGCATCTCTACAAGATGCTGTCAGCACAAGGGATCACCTTCACACAACTGAGACTAGAACTGAGCCATGAGGAATAGGTAACCCAGAGGGCACCTGCAGGACAAGTCAAGAAAGAGGTGGCTCCCGGAGTAGTAGTACGCATGGGTGCCAACACTCGGAAATGCTACACTGGCTGGTGCAGTCTCTACTGGGAAGTAGCAGGAGACAACCTGACAGCAGACAGTGGTAACCTGTCTGTAATGGAAAACACTAAGAGACCACCTACCAGGAGACTGTTGTCAAGCTAAGTCTGTCCTTTTTCTGAAGGCAAAGAAGCCACTCTGCAACAGTTTTGATGAGAAAACAAGGGCTGTAGCATGGAGCTGGCAGAAGTGGTGACATAAAGGAAGAGGTTGGATGTACTAGGAAGAGTTGGCTGAACTCAGTGACTCATAAAGCTGCAAATCGCCTGAAAACTTGGATACCAATGTAATGTTGATAGAAGCACCAGGTACTAAAACATTAGGATGTTTGCCAAGTATACCCAGGCTCTTTCATGTTAACAGCAAATGCAGTACCAAGAAATATAATTCAAGTGATAGAGATTAATATCCCAAGCAAATAATCGACATGAAGCATTGTGGTACCTACCAACTCAGTGGCTGTGGAACTTCAACTTTCTGACCGTCCACCTCCAGGTCCTCCAATTCCTTAAAATATTTGTTCTTTAAGCAATGGAGAATCTCTTTTGCATGGCTATTGAAAAACAAGAAAGTTTCAAACTGATCTAGAAAGCTAAGTTAATACATTGTATCTTTTTAAATTTAAGACTGCAAGTGTTTTAAAACTAAAACCAACTTTTGCATGCAGAGTAAACATTCTTCAGTCACTACTTTTACACTGTATCCCTTCAAAATTTAAGCAATCCACACTGTTTATCCCTAAGAGCAACACTGCATTCCTTCTCTCCTAAGTATACCTACAGTTTTAGTTTCACTTGCGACTCATTTAGAAAGATGTAACTACAAAGATGGGGGGTGGGACGGAGGGGGGAAGGACCAAGGAGTTTTATGCATTCTCTATATTCTCTTACGTTCCGAAAGGTAAGACCCTCAGCTTCCCTCCTGGAAGATTCCCCAGGAACCGAATCTTCCTCAGATCCCATTTTCATTTCCTCTTCTAACCCTGCACCTGCAATACCTCCGTGACCATTTCATTGGACCCTGTGCTCCCACCTCAATGCTTCCTGAATCCAAACCGCTGAAACGCCACGGTTCTCTGGCATCGTAACACTTGTCGGAGAAAACACCATCGCCCTTAACCGCCAGCATCCTGGCCCCAACTCCCAAAAAATCAGGCACTGCCCCCCTACCTTTTGTAACCAGTAATTCTTAAAGTGGCCGGGAGGGGCTCCCTGAGAGCGTCCATGAACTGGCCCCATTCGCCCTCGGGCACGATCTTGAGCTCCTGGTAGTAGTGCTCGAACAGCTTGTTCTCCTTGACGATCTCGGGGTAGCCTCCTTCCCAGCCCTGAGAAAGGAAAGCGACGTCTACCCCGAGGCCCGAGGAGCTGCCCCTCGCCGCCGCTTCGGAGGCCTCGGGGTCCGGGAGGCCCACGAGGAGCCCCTGGCCCGCCCGCCGGGTCCCGGCTCCTACCGCTTCGCCGCGCTTTCCACCGCCCTCGGCGCCATCCTCCGCATCCTCTGGCCGCTGCTGTTGCTGGAGCCGCCGGCCCCGCGACCGCCGCCCCATAGCCCACGCGGCCGCACACGCAGCACGCACAAACCGGCGGGCCACGGCCAGACTTTACAGCTCCCGGGACTTCCGACCGGAAACCAAGGCCCCACGTGTCGGGGCCTGGTCCTTTCGGGGACCTTTGGGGACCGTCCAAGAATAAGCCTAAAGCGCACAACCCGTCTTCCCTAAAAGCAGCGAGAGAGGGAAAACCGCGGACAGCTCTGAGGCGGAAAAAGCCTCCAGGAAGCAGCCATGAAGGCGTCTCCAAGCGAAGCGCCCGGGTTTCCCACGCGGTCTCAGGGACCTCCGCGGACAGCCTGAGGCCGCCCGTCCGCAGAGCGGCGCCGGGTTACGGCGGCCCGGCGTGGGCGGGGCGCTTCCAGGTCCCTCCCCGCGCAGGTGCTCGCCCCGCCCCCGGGGCCGCGCCCACAGCCCCGGCTGCCCTGGAGAAGCCTGGATTGAGAACCCTGTCTGCAGTGTCCCGGCAGTGCCGAACTCTGGTAGCCGCCCGTCCCGCCCCCGCGCTGCCGCCTTATATGTTGCCTGCCGCGGCCTCTGGGGCATGGAGCACGCTACCCAGCCCCGGCGATGGCGACGGCGGTGGCGGAGGAGCTCCTGCTGGCCGAGGAGCGCATGCTGGCCGCGCTCGCCTACCTGCAGTGCGCCGTGGGCTGCGCGGTCTTAGCGCGGAATCGTGAGACGAACTTGGCGTACGGCCGCCACGCGTCGCCCAGCTTTAGGGTCCGAGTGCCGGCGCGGGCCGCCTGGGTGGTGCAGGAGCTGCCCTCGCTGGCTCTGCCGCTCTACCAGTATGCCAGCGAGTCCGCCCCGCGCCTCCGCAGCGCGCCCAACTGCATCCTCCTGGCCATGTTCCTCGTCCACTACGGGCATCGGTAACGTCCCCGGCCCCCGACCCTCGGCCCGGCGTCCTCTCCGACCTTCCCCTCACTGCCCGGTGCCCTCTCCCCGAAGCCTCCCCCACCCAGATGCCCTCTCCCTGCCAAACCCCCGGGGCGTCCCCCATCTGCACGGGTCCCCTTCCCCTGCCGCCCCTGGGGTCCCCTCCCCGAGTCCCCCGGCCCCGGGAGTTTGGAAACCAGAAGGGATTCGTCTAGAAAGGGCGGGAAGCGAAGGACTAGAAGGGAGTGATGAAAAAATCATGATGAGACTGATCTGGAAAGAGCCACTCGGTGGTCCTAGGTTTGGTTTCCTTAGCCGGGTGCGGTGGCGCCTGTCTGTAATCCCAGTTACTCGGGAGGCTGAGATGGGAGAAGAGCTTGAACCCCCTGGAGGCGGAGGTTACAGTGAGCCGAGATCTCGCCACTGCCCTCCAGCCTGAGTGACAGAGCAAGACTCTGTCTCAAAATTAAATAAATAAAAATAAAGAATTAAAAAGTAAAAATATAAAATTAAAATGAAGACTAGATTTTGTTCCCTTAGATCATGTCTGCGGGGGTGTGTGGGGGGGTGTGACCTAGAGTCTAATGCTGATGGTCTTCAGTCTTGAGGGCTACTGGTTTCTACTCCTTTCTGCCGGTTCCCCCTTTGGTATCTTTGGTGATGGTGGAGCTGTTTTCTCTGAGCCAAGTGATCAGCTGCAACTGGAAACCTGGTATGCTAAAATTTCCTAGCAGTTTCTCTATATAGGCTTGATCACTTTCACACTTTCATCTCCACCTTATGCAAGGGACCCCAGGATTGTGGGGGGGCTTTCCAGGCAACAACCTTAAACCTTAAACAAATCAAGTCTTAAAGATGACTTCTAAATCTTTCAAGGTGTTTTTTTTTTTTTTTGAATATTTTAAAACTGGCTGTGTCTGACATCTTCAAGTTTTCTAATAAGTTGGGGTTCTCTCCAGGTCTTATCTTTTGGCTTTTACACAGCTAAAGCAAACGGCAGGTCAAAAGTTCAAAATCAAATTTTAAATGTTTTCATTCAGGCTCTGGAAAGCTTCACCGTTGAAAAGGATGTCTCTGCACCCAAGGAAGTTGAACTCACTGGCTCTGTGACTGTGGGCCGTTTACCCAACCTTTCTGATTTGGGGTCCTACCTTAAAACACCCACTTCCCACCAAGACAGGAAGAACTCAGTGTGTCTTTATAAGCCTCTGTTCTTTTCCTGGTGTCATGCATTCCAGTGAAGAATTTTTTTTGGGAATAGGATCAACCATTGCTACACATGTGTGAATGCACATCCAGACATGTACTCTGTGTGTCATTCATGTACACTGCTGCCAGCCTCATGTGCCAGCAAAACTGTGGCATTGGAAATGAAGGGAGCACTTTACAAAGTTTTGCCTGACATCCCAAATGGAAGCTTTTTAAGTTGAGACATCATGTTTAATTGTACCTACATTCACTCAAGCAAAAAAATGAATGCAACCTCCCAAAGGGCCAGGGTCACCTTGAATGATAGAACTTGAACAGCTCCTTCATACAGAGGAAAGCATGGAGACACAGCATGCTGCTGTCTTCCCTGAGGCTGTTGGATGAGGAGCTGCTAGGACGAAAACGCACTTCCTATACTAATAGTTTAAAAGCTGCTCCAAGAGGATTGGCTGGGTCAGGTATAGTTTTTTTAAACTGCTAGGCTATTTTTTTTTGGGGGGGGAGGGGGCAGGGTTGTACATGTTATTGTGTACATAGCCTATGTGGTTTGGGGACATTACGCTTTCCAAATAGAAGAGATAAACATTTTCCATTCTACCCAAGCAACTAATTTATTAAACAGTCATTTGATCTAAGTCATGAGCACTTGGAAGAGAACCAGAGTGGAAACAGCATTTAGCACTGAGCACAAACCATCCCAGCAGCCCCTGGAAGCGTCCTGGAGCCCCTTATTTGCACAGGGCCCTGCAGAGAACACCAGACCCAGTGGGAGGAGGTTGTGGGTACAAGGATGACTCAGAGGCAGGAGAAAGGTGAGCCTGAGGAGGTGCTGGCCAGGCAGAGCCAGTGGCACCTTAAAAAACCTGACAGGTATGCACACAGGCCCCGTGCTGAGCTGTGAGATTTCGCAGGAATGAGGTTGGGCCCTGCCCTGGGGAGCTAGAGCCTCTTTTGGGAGTGGCGAGGACCAGAGCCCAGTCCAGGGACTTTCCACAGTCCATGTGGCCTGAAGGCAGCAGCAGAGCTACAGCTCTTGCCAGAGCAACTGACAGTTTCAGGAACAATGAGTACAGGACAGTCAGCTCAGGAGGGAGGAAAAGTGCAGGAAAGGATAGAGGGAATAGTGCACTTTCATGTATTTATTCAGCAAACACTGAGGACCTACGTGCCAGTGAGGATTTCTGGACCTGGTGGTATGCTGGGGATATAGTGACAAGACATTCCCTTGTCACTATAAAAGACAGGAGTAAAAGACAGGTTGTGGAGAATCTATGGGGTCTTTTGGACACAAACACCAGGGAAGGAAGGACAGGCTGCCTGGAAGGGGACAGGGCTGGTGTGGGGCGATAGCCGTGACGCAGGACGATCTGTGGTCCTGACCAGTTCCCCCAGGAGGGCAAAGGACATTTTCAGGAACATCTTTAGGGCTTGCAGTGGCAACAACGATTGCCTGCATCCTATCTGTGCTGAGGCCTCCTCCTTCTGATCCCATGGCGCTTGGGTTCTTGGGGGCAGGGGCAGCAGCATCTTACTGGGGCCTTAGTCATGCAGCGCATGGAGTGTCGTCTGGCACGGTGGCAGCCCCTGGAGGCAGGTGCCTTCCCCAGCCTCCTGGCAGGCCTCCCTAGGGTCTTCCGAAGCCTGTGTTTACTCCTGTCACCTTTACCCTCCGCTCCGTGGTTACGGTGACGCCCCACTGCATCTACCCTGTTCCCTAGCCCTCTATTTTGTTTCCCTGGGCTGGTGCTGTAACCCAGGTTCTCGTCGCCTGTGTAGGTTCTTGTTGGGCTTCTTCACTCTTCCCCACTGGTCTTTCTTTACCCTCGTTTGTGAATCCTGCTTTGCTAGACACAGCAAAAGTCTCCTGGAGTCAAGGGCATTAGCTCTGGACTGTGTTGGAGTTGCTGGGTGGCTTTGCAGACTGCTGCCTGACCTCAGGCTCTTTCTCTCCACCCAGGCAGGTTTGTTCAGTGTTCCCTGAACCCAGGCTGCTTTGCTCATGGATTTCCCTTCGCCACTATCAGCAGTGAATTAGGGGATTGTCTCTTCATTGTATGTTCATTTAACAAATAACTCCGAGTAGCCTGAGCAGGAGGTGCTGCTTGCCACGGGAGCCCTCAGTGACTGCCTCTGTTAGGACTGGTGGCCAAGTGGTGCCCAGAGTGCAGACAGTCAGGTGCCCTGAGGTCTCCTCTTTCTGACACCTGCCCCAGGTCTGTACTCAGCCAGGTCCATGACCTTGTGGGACTTTGCTTCTGTCTTTATCTCTGACGATGGTGCCTCAAAAAATTGCACCTACTTTAATTCCTTGTTCCTCGCATGTAATTCTATTAATGGGCTCTTGTGGGGAGCCTAGCCCAGCTTCACTTTTAAATGTGTTGTGGGTAATGTTAAAACACAGCAGGGAACTTTGAGGGTGAAGTATGTTAAAAGATAAACTCAGGTGCATTAAAATTGTAGTTTTTTAGGCTGGGCACACTGGCTCGTGCCTGTAATCCCAGCACTTTGGGAGGCCGAGGCAGGTGGATCACACGAGGTCAGGAGTTCGAGACCAGCCTAACCAACATGCCGAAACCCTGTCTCTACTAAAAATACAAAATTTAGCTGGGTGTCATGTCACATGCCTGTAATCCCAGCTACTTGGCAGGCTGAGGCAGGAGAATTACTTGAATCCGGAGGCGGAGGTGCAGTCCAGCCTGGGCAACAAGAGCGAAACTCATCTTAAAAAAAAAAAAAAAAGTTGTAGCATTTTTTTGGAGCAGACTAATTCATGAATCAGCACCAAACCACAAGCAGTGTAAGCTCCACCTAGAAGGCGTGTAGGAAAGCGATTTTGTAAGATGTGTTTGCACAGGCAAGACAAAGGAAGCATTTGATTGGTCAGAGTGGAAAGTCCCGGAGATTAGTGGGTGGTTTCTGATTGGCACAATCTCTCATTAGAAGTCACTTGGCAGTTTCTGATTGGTTTAAGTTTCCTTCCACTGTGAGGTTTCCATGTGCTTATGTAAGACACAAGACACCATCTCAGCCTAATGGCCTTCTAATTAATTTGTTTTAATAAGGGCATACTGAATCCTTGGCCCTTGTCTCATAGATTGGAATAATCTGAGAAAATAGAAACTTCTATTCGAAAGTGTAGAATGATGAAAAGTGAAATAATGATAGCCAAGTACTTATTTTAAGCATGCTTTGTTGGCAGCTGTGCAATTTGGCCATCATTTCAAAAGTCTTTTACAGAAGGAAAGGCTAGGCGAAAGGAACAGACCCAAATCTAAGAAGTGCTATAGATTTCAATGGTCTCAAGTTGTTCAGGGAAAAAAGCAATACAGTCAATTATTAAAATTAACCACTCTCAGTTTTAAACATTTAAAAATGATTAAGTCCACCATGGCCTAAATTACTCCCATATAACCAAATTCTCTATTTCATTGTTCCCAAACTTGGGGGTACAACATTATAGGTTGTCCTGAAAGATGACGTCCAGTTGCTCTGAGAGTCAAATCATTTGCTGAATAAATGCCTATCTGTTACAAGTCAACCAAGGGATTATTATTCCCAGTTTGTTGGGAAGATATTTCAAGACATACTTTTTTAGTTCACTGTGTGAATTAAATAGGCATAGAACTTGCTTCCAAGATGACAAAACCCAAGAATCTTACTTTAAACGTTTGAAAGAATAGTCATTCCAAGTTTGCATTTTCATCCCCGGAATGCATACTGTATCATATTTTGAGTCTTTCCCCTTTGGAGGAGATCACATCGAGCAGATGAGTATGAACAGTTATTTTACCAGTTACTTGGGTTTATATTGTATGGGTAATTCTGCTGGTTTGAATAACTGGAGAAATCACTCAAGTGCTGCTTAGGAGTAGACGTTTGAGAAGCTCGGAGTTCTCAGTGCCCCTTACGTGGGTGCCACCCCACAGTCCTCGCGGAGAGTAAGAATGGACAGGGAAGCAGCCCCAATGATTTTGTTCTTTTTGATAATCCATTTTTCTTCTTGGGTGCTTATAGGGTACTTTCTTTTTCCCTAGATGGATAATCTGTGTTTGCTTGTTTATTAATTTCGCCAGATTCTCTCTGAGCCTTTTTAGGAAATTGAATTTAGCCCAGGAAACTGAATTTCTCCATGTCTCTCATTCCATCTGTTCTGAATGCTAGGTGCCAGGACTTAAGACACTTGTCAATATTGTATGTGAACAAACTTACAGGTGAAATATATGCTTGTTGTAGAAAACTTAGAAAATAATTCAAGGAAAGAAATAAAAGGTGCCTATAATTTCATCTTAGAGATAAAGCTGACAATATTGTGGTATTATCTTTTTCCCGTATCTTTCATTGTTTTTAATAAGTTTTTTTCTAAGCAGTGGAAATGCACACATACAAACACATACAACATCTTGTAACCTACTTTTGGCAGTTGGTATTTCTTTTGACTTAATAGAAACACTTAGTGAAAATGACTGACAGTGACAATTTCATATGCTCGAACCAGACATTCCTACGTCTCAATGGGTCCTCATGGTGTGGTGGCTGGAACACCTGGGAAGGGGACATTGCCAGCCAGCCCTGCCACTGTGATATTGTCCGGCCACGTCACCATATTCCTGCAAGCTTCCATGTTCTGATCTGTAAAATAGGGATAATAGTCACAGGTTTGCAGTGTTAAAAAAAAAAAGGGCATTTAGTATAGGATTAGGAATTATTAGAAACACTTCTATAAGGAACTATAAGATGCACTTTTATATTATATCTAAGCTTGTAAACTCAACCAAAAGGCAACTGCAAATCATCCTGGCCATTGAAGCACCAAAGAAATTCTGGCTCATTAATGCTCTCAGTTCAGCTCCATCATCAAACATGTCTCCCTGGTGGCCTCACAGACACCAAAGTTTGCAGTTTCCATGGGTTATAAAAACAACTTGGATGAAAAGCAAGTCTCATTCTTTTTTTTTTTTTAAATTGAGATGAGGTCTCCCAGTGTTGCCTGGGCCGGTCTCAAACTTCTGGGCTCAAACAATCCTCTTGCCTTGGCTTCTCAAAGTGGTGGCATTACCACTACACCAGGCCAAAGTCTTGTTCTTTACATGGAAAGAGATAAGATAAAATAGGAAAACTAACATGACGGAGAACGAAGTGTCAGATTTAATCTTACATTTACTGTGATGAATCAGCAAACAGAATCTCTGTGTAGCTTCCCAGACCTGACTGTTTTGTATTCATTAGCTTGTAATCAGAACAGAAAACAGATTTATAACCCATTACTTAACGTTCTTTTTAATCCAAGTGCTTCATAGTTTCTCTTTAATATGGTTTCCATCCTAAGGGATTGTCACCTTGTTCAATCCTTTATTTTCTCAAAGACAGAGGATAGTTGTTTCCCATTGTTCCTCTGTGGAATGGTGACTTTGTGTGTGAATGGGACGGTGTAGGAGAAAGGGCTGTGAGTGCCCACGCCTGTCCTAACTGGGGTAGTCTGGGCCGCACACTGATGTGCTGTGAGTTCCATGAGTAATTTATATCCAGGCAGGTGCGCCCACCTTCCTTGCTATCTGAAATTGGCCCCATGGCCCTAAGTAGGACCCTGTCATTTATGCTTGGAGTCCACTGCCCTCTCCGAAGTGCTGTTGTCCCTCTAGAGTCTAGACAAAGACTCGGGTGAAAGCCATGCCCAGACACCTTCTTCCCGACCCTACCCCATGCGAGTTCCAAATTGGCCACAGTCAAAGGAAAATCTTTGCCGACAACAATGGATTTCCAAGGAAGGAAACTGAGTAAAGCTAAAGAGAATGGCCCGAAACGAGAAAAGCCTTCCGGGAGGTGCTGAGAGGGGCAGAGCGCTTCCTCGGAGCGGAGTGCCTAGGTCCAAGTCAGCTCTCTAGAGAGAGGGAGGTGGGAGGAAGAGCTCACCTTCTCCTAGCGGTTGGAGGCAGAGGCAGCGTTCCCCTCCCCTCCCCTGTCCACCGCTTTGTTGACTTCAGCGGTTTTATGACAGGCCTATAGGCATCCCTGGGTCACTGGTGTCCCCTTCCAGGGCAGGAATCAGAGAACACCAGGAAAGACTGGTGTCGATCTTTGTAAGGCTTGGTTTCCAGTCCTTGCAGCTCTGAGACATTCACATGAGACAAAAAAGAGGGACAAATCTTATCCTGAGGTTCTCTGTGAATGTCTTATCCAGGGCATGTGCTGGAGCAGAAGTCATTCAAAAATGCAGATACACTTCCAGAGCACAGCCAAACCTAGACTGCAGCAGCTCCAGCCGTGTGGCACCAGTGCCCTGAGCAAGAGCACTTTCTAAGGAAGTCAAGTTGATGTCTCCAAAATATAACACGTGTGCTAATTCAGACTAATTGTCAGCAGGCTTTTCTGGAAAGAGCCAGGTAGTACATATCTTAAGCTTTGTGGGCCAAGATACTGGGTAGGTATTTATGATGAGAGAAAACAAATTTTCACAAAAAGTTTCAGTGGTAAATTCAAAATATATTATCTTTGTGCATTTTTTTTTTTATAATATATGTCTAATGAGAAGAATAGAATTCTTTTGGGTAGGGATAACATTTCAGTTACTAGGATTCAAAGTTAGTGTTTCCTATTATCAACATCTATTGTAAATGTTCCTCTCGTAGTGTTGATCTGTAATGAGACTGTGCGTATTTTATCTCTGTAAATGGAAGCATCGACATCAGTCCACATGTATATGATTTTCACTGAGCACGGTCATCTCTTGGATGGCACTCATGGAATCCCGTTAGATTCTTCTCTTGATCTTTGCCTTTCCTTATCGTATTACGTTGCAGATTCATATCTTCCTGTGGAAGATTAGATGGCAACTCTTCCACTGCACAGCTGAATGGATTTTGAAATATGGAAATCCAGATTCACAAATACACTGTATTTAAACTTAGAATTTATATTCTCTGCAAATGTATGTGAGCATGGAGATCTCACTTCTTTTAATTTTAATAGCATGGAAAGTACAGAACGCAGTTTGATATGACTTGTGATTGGAACAATGTCAGTTGTCATCAAAATGACTTTAACACAGTATGAGTTTTGCACGAGTGCTGTTTTGCCTTGCAGCTTTAGGTTGAATTTATTATCAAGTCTTCAGTAAAAGCTACTTTCCAAAGCCCTTCAGAAGTCAATAATGGTGGTGAGGGCAGTTCTTGTTCAGAAAAGTTTCAGTCTCAGCTCTGAGCTCAAAATAATGCGGTAAAACTTTATTAAGCCATCAAACTGGTGTATTTACGTGGGACAAATCAGCATAGTCGGCTTATTTGTGACAAAAAGTTAAGAGAACGGATGATGGTTGAGTCCATGAGAGGGATTGTCATTCATTGTTGACACTATGGGCTCAATCACACACAATAGATTTTCTGCAAAAGACCTGCTGATACAAAGAATAGCATGAAACACCTTACATTTTTACAAGCTTTGTAAGTTTGTAATTTGTTTGTTTTTTTGTCCCATACATTTTTATCACCATCAATTGTAACGGCTTAGCAGATTCCACCTTGGATTCTACTGAATTTGTGTTTTCTCAACATCTTTGAAAATATTCTCACCAGTAGTTGTTCTACACAGACTATCTAAAGAGCTTAATCCTTCATTCACTTAAGCCTTGATGTGAACTCCTCAAATAAACAACTGAGCTGTGTCAGTAACATCCATAGACTCACCCAGAGCCAACAAAGAATGCTCATCATCTGCCTTGCTTTTTTTTTTTTTTTTTAATAATTATTATTTTGAGACAGGATCTCACTCTGTCACCCAAGCTGGAGTGCGGTGGCATGATCCTGAGCTCACTGCAGCCTCCACCTCCCAGGCTCAGATGATCCTCCCACCTCAGCCTCCCAAGTAGCTGGGACTACAGGCATGTCCCACCACACGCAACTAATTTTCATATTTTTTGCAGAGAGGGGGTTTTGTCATGTTGCCCAGGCTAGTCACAAATTCCTGGACTCGAGCAATCTGCCTGCCTTGGCCTCCCAAAGGATTACAGGCATGAGCCACGGCACCGGGTCTTGCCTTGTTTAAATTGACTGTCAAGGTTGCTCCCAGTGTCCTTAACTCCTCTAGCAAGTGTTCTCCCCGAAAGGCTAATTGTGAGAAACAAGTGTGTATCTCTGGACACGCCTCTTTGGCTGCCGTGTTGATTAACTCACCATCGATGCGCAGCTTTCCTTCCTTCACTAACCCATGAACCGCCCAATAACCTACTTTGGTTGCAGCCTCCTTTTCCTTTGTTTTGTGAAGAAATTCTGCTGCCTCGACCTCCCTGTCTTAAATGTTCTAATTCCTCTGACCAGTGCTTTTCTGTGAGTTGGGAATAGGCTGGTGAGTGCAGAGTCTGGTAATATTATCCTCTATTATATTCTTTTGACACAGTTCTAGTGTCCTTGCCAGCTGACGTTTTTCAGGTCAGTATTCAACCCACGAGGTTCCCGGTGGGAACGTCCACCACATACGCAGAATGTTTCCTGGGCGTTGCTTCTCTCATGCATTTGTCCATTGTTTAAATGGGTGACATCCAATGCAGAAGTGTCTTAGACCATTTTCAATTCTGTGCATTTCAAGCTTGCTAATATTTTATCTTCCTCTTTTTCACCTTGCCTTCCTGTTATCCATTATTGAATTTAGGATGGATTTTTTTCAGGTCCAGAGGCCCGACCTCTTATGAACTGAGTCCTGTCTATTTCAACAGACTTTTTTCTAAACCAAATCCAGGCCTTATATTCCCCACAAGTTTTATGTCTTGGTCTTTTTTTCTGTATTTCTTCAGACTTAGAATTCGAACACTTTCTCAGCTCTGTCCTGCAGTTTGCCTACGGGGTAATATCTTGAGGCCATAATTGTCAGGGAAGTTTTCTCTCAACTTTCTCATACCGGTGTCCTTTCTGCTCTATGCCACATTGAGAATCTCCTAAGCTGACTTCAGAAGTGGGCTGCCAGCTCTTGGTGCTTCTCAGCTTGGTACACTGAAGGGTACACTGAAGGGTAGAGTGAGAGCCACTCTGTCTTCTGCCATTAATTCTGTCCATCCGGGTCTAACACAAGGCCTCCTGTTCTGGTTGACAAATGGGCAGAGGCAAGAAGGATGTCTGATCACAAGTCAAGATTGCCTCCTATTTTTAAGGGAGCCTATGACAGTCCAAGAAGCACACACTTATCTCCATCAAAACCAAATTCTGCTTGTTCTACAGGAAATGTTGGTATGCAAGCACTTGCAGTGTGCCTGCATCCCAAATGCCAGCCCACGGTACCCATTGTCTGCCTGGATCTAAATCATGATTCCAAGACACAGAGAGAAATTGCTGGGATTCCTTGTTCTTATTCGTTGCTTGGTTAAACACTACAGCTTCCAGAATACCTACCTCACTGACGACACAACGTCTGAATGCACACTTACTGGCCAACACGTACTTTGCTGTAAATCAGTATGAAGGGATCCTGGCCTGAATGAGATGAGAACCTTGGAGGCTGCTTTTGACTTAGGTGAATGTCTTCCCCAGGAGTTGAGTAGGAGTGCTGGGGAGAGAGTGGCTTGAGGATGCACAGCCAGCATTACACTACTATTATCACGTGATTACTGTCGATGTTCATAACCGTAACTAATGACTAATTATGATTTTACCCTGGCGCAAATGGTCAGAATGGAAACAAATAACAAGCTTTAAACTTTTTCCTGCTCTATTAAGGTATAATTCACAAATAATAAAATTCACCGATTTTAAGTCTAATTTGAGCTGGGCACGGTGGCTCAGGCCTGTAATCCCAACATTTTGGGAGGTAGAGGCGGGTGGATCACCTGAGGTCGGGAGTTCGAGACCAGCCTGACCCACATGGAGAAACCCCGTCTCTACTAAAAATACAAAATTAGCCGGGTGTGGTAACGCATGCCTGTAATCCCAGCTACTCGGGAGGCTGAGGCAGGAGAATCGCTTCTACCCGGGAGGTGGAGGTTGCAGTGAGCCGAGATCACGCCACTGCACTCCAGCCTGGACGACAAGAGCGAAACTCCATCTCAAAAAAAAAAAAAAAGTCTGTAGTTTGATGAATTTTGGTGATGGCATATAGTTGTATAATCATCACTGCAAATCAAGAGATAGAACAGTTGTATTCCTCTAAAAAACTCCCTTTGTGTCTTTGCAGCCAGTCTCCACCCTGACTCTATTTTCGCCTTGTCTGGATTTCATAAATCTAAATTCAGTTTCACAATCTATTTAAAAAATTTTTTTTTATTATTATACTTTAAGTTCTAGGGTATATGTGCAGAACATGCAGGTTTGTTACATAGGTATACATGTGCCATGGTGGCTTGCTGCACCCATCAACCCATGGTCTACATTAGATATTTCTCCTAATGCTATCCCTCCCCCGACCCCTCACCTCCCGACAGGCCCTGGTGTGTGATGTTCCCCTCCCTGTGTCCATGTGTTCTCACTCTTCAGCTCCCACTTATGAGTGAGAACATGTGGTATTTGGTTTTCTGTTCCTGTGTTACTTTACTGAGAATGATGGTTTCCAGCGTCATCCATGTCCCTGCAAAGGACATGAACTCATCCTTTTTTATGGCTGCATAGTATTCCATGGTGTATATGTGCCACATTTTCTTTGTCCAGACTATCATTGATGGGTATTTGGGTTGGTTCCAAGTCTTTGCTACTGTGAACAGTGCTGCAATAAACATACATGTGCATGTGTCCTTATAGTAGAATGTTTGATAATCCTTTGGGTATATACCCAGTAATGGGATGGCTGGGGCAAATGGTATTTCTAGTTCTAGATCCTTGAGGAATTACCACACTGTCTTCCACAATGGTTGAACTAATTTACACTCCCACCAACAATGTAAAAGCATTCGTATTTCTCCACATCCTCTCCAGCATCTGTTGTTTCCTGACTTTTTAATGATCACCATTCTAACTGGCATGAGATGGTATCTCATTGTGGTTTTGATTTGCATTTCTCTAATGACCAGTGATGATGAGCATATTTTCATATGTTTGTTGGCTGCATAAATGTCTTCTTTTGAGAAGTGTCTGTTCATATCCATTGCCCACGTTTTGATGGGCTTGTTTGTTTTTTTCTTATAAATTTATTTAAGTTCTTCGTAGATTCTGGATATTAGCCCTTTGTCAGATGGATACATTGTAAAAATTTTCTCCCATTCTATCGGTTGCCTGTTCACTCTGATGATAGTTTCTTTTTCTGTGCAGAAGCTCTTTAGTTAATTAGAGCCAATTCGTCAATTTTGGCTTTTGTTGCCATTGGTTTTAGTGTTTTAGTCATGAAGTATTTGCCCATGCCTATGTCCTGAATGGTATTACCTATGTTTTTTTCCAGGATTTTTATGGTTTTAGGTCTTACATTTAAGTCTTTAATCCATCTTGAGTTAATTTTTGTAGAAGGTGTAAGGAAGGGATCCAGTTTCAGCTTTCTACATATGGCTAGCCAATTTTCCCAACACCATTTATTAAATAGGGAATCCTTTCCCCATTGCTTGTTTTTGTCAGGTTTGTCAAAGATCAGATGGTTGTAGATGTGTGGTGTTATTTCTGAGGCCTCTGCTCTGTTCCATTGGTCTATATATCTGTTTTGGTACCAGTACCATGCTGTTTTGGTTTCTGTAGCCTTGTAGTATAGTTTAAAGTCAGGTAGCATGATGCCTCCAGGTTTGTTCCTTTTGCTTAGGATTGTCTTGTCTATGTGGGCTCTTTTTTGGTTCCATATGGAATTTAAAGTAGTTTTTTCTAATTCTGTGAAGAAAGTCAATGGTAGCTTGATGGGGATAGCATTGAATCTATAAATTACTTCAGGCGATATGGCCATTTTCACGATATTGATTCTTCCTGCTCATGAGCATGGAATGTTTATCCATTTGTTTGTGTCCTCTCTGATTTCCTTTAGCAGTGGTTTGTTGTTCTCCTTGAAGAGGTCTTTCACATCCCTTGTAAGTTGTATTCCTAAGTTTTTTATTCTCTTTGTAGCAATTGTGAATGGGAATTCACTCATGATTTGGCTATTTGTCTGTTATTGGTGTATAGGAATTCTTGTGATTTTTGCACATTGATTTTGTATCCTGAGACTGCTGAATTTGCTTATCAGCTTAAGAATATTTTGGGCTGAGACGATGGGGTTTTCTAAATGTACTATCATGTCATCTGCAAACGGAGACAATTTGACTTCCTCTTTTCCTAATTCAGTGCCCTTTATTTCTTTCCCTTGCCTGACTGCCCTGGCCAGAACTTCCAATACTATGTTGAATAGGAGTGGTGAGAGAGGGCATCCTTGTCTTCTGCCAGTTTTCAAAGGGAATGCTTCCAGTTTTTGTTCATTCAGTATTATATTGGCTGTGGGTTTGTCATAAATAGGTGTTATTATTTTGAGATACGTTCCATCAATACCTAGTTTATTGAGAGTTTTTAGCATGAAGAGCTGTTGAATTTTGTCGAAGGCCTTTTCTGCATCTATTGTGATAATCATGTGGTTTTTGTCATTGGTTCTCTTCATGTGATGGATTATGTTTATTGATTTGTGCATGTTGAACCAGACTTGCATCCCAGGGATGAAGCTGATTTTTTGTGGTGGATAAGCTTTTTGATGTGCTGCTGGATTCGGTTTGCCAGTATTTTGTTGAGGATTTTCCCGTCGATGTTCATCAGAGATATTGCCCTGAAATTTTCTTTGTGTGTTGTTTCTCTGCCAGGTTTTGCTATCAGAATGATGCTTGCCTCATAAAATGAGTTAGGGAGGATTCCCTCTTTTTCTATTGTTTGGAATAGTTTCAGAAGGAATGGTAACAGTTCCTCTTTGTACCTCTGGTAGAATTCAGCTGTGAATCCATCTGGTCCTGGACTTTTTTTTGGTTGGTAGGCTATTAATTATTGCCTCAATTTCAGAATTTGTTATTGGTCTATTCAGGTATTTGACTTCTTTCTGGTTTAGTCTTAGGAGGGTGTATGTGTCCAGGAATTTATTTATTTCTTCTAGATTTTCTAGTTTATTTGCATAGAGGTGTTTATAGTATTCTCTGATGGTAGTTTGTATTTCTGTGGGACCAGTAGTGATATCCTCTTTATTGTTTTTTTATTGCATCTATTTGATTTTTCTCTCTTTTCTTCTTTATTAGTCTGGCTAGCAGTCTGTCTATTTTGTTGATCTTTTCAAAAAACCAGCTCCTGGACTCATTGATTTTTTTGAAGGGTTTTTTATGACTCTGTCTTCTTCAGTTCTGCTCTGATCTTAGTTATTTCTTGTCTTCTGCTAGCTTTTGAATTTGTTTGTTCTTGCTTCTCTAGTTCTTTTAATTGTGATGTTAGGGTGTCGATTTTAGATCTTTCCTCCTTTCTCTTGTGGGCATTTAGTGCTATAAATTTCCCTCTACACACTGCTTTAAATGTGTCCCAGAGATTCTGGTATGTTGTGTCTTTGTTCTCATTGGTTTTAAAGAACATCTTTATTTCTGCTTTCATTTTGTTATTTACCCAGTAGTCATTTAGGAGCAGATTGTTCAGTTTCCATGTAGTTGTGTGGTTTTGAGTGAGTTTCTTAATCTTGAGTTCTAATTTGATTGCGCTGTGATCTAAGAGATTGTTTGTTATGATTTCCGTTCTTTTGCATTTGCTGAGGAGTGTTTTACTTCCACCTATGTGGTCAATTTTAGAATAAGTGTGATGTGGTGCTGAGAAGAATGTATATTCTGTTGATTTGGGGTGGAGAGTTCTGTAGATGTCTACTAGGTCCACTTGATCCAGAGCTGAGTTCAAGTCCTGGACATCCTTGTTAATTTTCTGTCTCATTGATCTGTCTAATATTGACAGTGGGGTGTTAAAGTCTCCCACTATTATTGTGTGGGAGTCTAAGTCTCTTCGTAGGTCTTTAAGAACTTGCTTTATGAATCTGGGTGCTCCTGTATTGGGTGCGTATGTATTTAGGATAGTTAGCTTTGCTTGTTGCATTGATCCCTTTACCATTATGTAATGCCCTTCTTTGTCTCTTTTGACTTTTTTGGTTTAAAATCTGTTTTCTCAGAGACTAGGATTGCAACCCCTGCTTTTTGCTTTCCATTTGCTTGGTAAATATTCCTCCATCCCTTTGTTTTGAGCCTATGTGTGTCTTTGCACGTGAGATGGGTCTCCTGAATACAGCACACCGACAGATCTTGCCTCTTTATCCAATTTGCCAGTCTGTGTGTTTTAATTGGGGCATTTAGCCTGTTTACATTTAAGGTTAGTATTGTTATCTGTGAATTTGATCCTTTCATTATGATACTACCTGGTTATTTTGCCCGTTCATTTATGCAGTTTCTTCATAGTGTCGATGATCTTTACAATTTGGTATATTTTTGCAGTGGCTGGTACCGGTTGTTCCTTTCCATGTTTAGTGCTTCCTTCAGGACCTCTTGTAAGGCAGGCCTGATGGTGACAAAATCTCTCAGCATTTGCTTGTCTGTAAAGAATTTTATTTCTCCTCCACTTATGAAGCTTAGTTTGGCTGGATATGAAATTCCAGATATGAAAGAAAAGAAAATTCTTTTCTTTCAGAATGTTGAATATTGGCCCCCACTCTCTTCTGGCTTGTGGGGTTTCTGCCAAGAGATCTGCTGTTAGTCTGATGGGCTTCCCTTTGTGGGTAACCCGACCTTTCTCTCTGGCTGCCCTTAACATATTTTCCTTCATTTCAACTTTGGTGAATCTGACAATTATGCGTCTTGGGGTTGCTCTTCTGTAGGAATTTCTTTGTGGTGTTCTCTGTATTTCCTGAATTTGAATCTTGGTCTGCCTTGCTAGGTTGGGGAAGTTCTCCTGGATAATATCCTGAAGAGTGTTTTTCAACTTGGTTCCATTCTCCCCGTCACTTTCAGGTACACCAATCAAACATAGATTTGGTCTTTTCACATAGTCCCATATTTCTTGGAAGCTTTGTTTGTTTCACTCTTTTTTCTCTAATCTTGTCTTCTCGCTTTATTTCATTGAGTTGCTCTTCAATTACTGATATCCTTTTTCCACTTGATCAATTTGGCTATTGATATTTGTGTATGCTTCACGAAGTTCTTGTGCTGTGTTTTTCAGCTGCTTCAGGTCATTTATGTTCTTCTTTAAGCAGGTTATTGTAGTTAGCAATTCATCTAACCTTTTTTCCAGATTCTTAGCTTCCTTGCATTGGGTTAGAACATGCTCCTTTAGCTCAGAGGAGTTTGTTATTACCCACCTTCTGAAGCCTACTTTTGTCAATTCATCAAACTAATTCTCTGTCCAGTTTTGTTCTCTTGCTGGCAAGGAGTTGTGATCCTTTGGAAGAGAAGAGGTGTTCTGGTTTTTTGAATTTTCAGCCTTTTTGCACTGGTTTCTCCCCATCTTTGTGGATTTATCTACCTTTGGTCTTTGATGTTGGTGATATTGATACTATTTTTTTCTGTTTGTTAGTTTTCCTTCTAACAGTCAGGCCCCTCTGCTGCAGGTCTGCTGGAGTTTGCTGGAGGTCCACTCCAGACCCTGTTTGCCTGGGTATCACCAGTGGAGGCTGCAGAACAACAAAGATTGCTGCCTGTTCCTACCTCTGGAAGCTTCATCCCAGAGGGGCACCCGCCAGATGCCAGCCAGAGCTCTCCTGTATGAGGTGTCTGGCCCCTACGGGGAGGAGTCTTCCAGTGTGGATACACAGGGGGTCAGGGACCCACTTGAGGAGGCTGTCCCTTCTCAGAGTTCGAACGCTGTGCTGGGAGAACCGCTGCTCTCTTCAGAGTTGTCAGGCAGGGACGTTTAAGTCTGCTGAAGCTGCACCCACAGCTGCCTCCTCCCCCAGGTGCTCTGTTCCAGGGAGCTGTGGTTGGCTCCACCCAGTTTGAACTTCCTGGGGCTTCGTTTACACTGTGAGGGTAAAACCATCTACTCAAGCCTCAGCAACGGTGGATGCCCTTCCCCCCACCAAGCTCTAGCATCCCAGGTAGACCTCAAACTGCTGTGGAGCAGCGAGAATTTCAAGCCAGTGGATCTTAGCTTGCTGGGCTCCATCGGGGTGGGACCTGCTGAGCCAGGCACTGGAGAGAATCTGGTCTGCTGGTTGTGAAGACTGTGGGAAAACGCAGTATCTGGGCCAGAATGCACCATTCCTCCTGGTACAGTCTCTCACAGCTTCCCTTGGCTAGGAAAAGGAAATCCCTCGACCCCTTGCACTTCCCGGGTGAGGCGATGCCCCACCCTGCTTCAGCTCGCCCTCCCTGGGCTGCACCACTGTCCAACCAGTCCCAGTGAGATAAGCCAGGTACTTCAGTTGGAAATGCAGGAATCACACACCTTCTGTGTCAGTCTCACTGGGAACTGCAGACTGGAGCTGTTCCTATTCAGCCATCTTGCCTGCCCACCCTTCACAATCTATTAATATACAGAGAGCAGTAATATTGCCCAAAAAGGGAAAGTTAATCTTTGTAGTTAATCCTCTCCCCTGAGTCTCATTTTGCCTTTTCTAGAATTTCCTAAGTCTAAACTGGATTTATTTCATTGGTAACAGTGCTATTCATGTTGTCTTCCTTCTTGGGTCAGTTTTGGTCATCTGTGTCTTTCAGGGACTTTGTCTATTTCATCAAGTTGTCAAATTTATTGGTATAAGGTTGTTCATAATAGTTCCTTATTATCTGGGTGGATCATGTGAGCCCAGGAGTTCAAGACCAGAACTAGAGACCAGACACAGAGAGACCCTGTCTCTACAAAAAAAAGTTTTTAAATTAACCAGGTGTGGTTGTATGTGCCTGAGGTCCCAGCTACTCAGGAAGCTGAGGCAGGAGGATCACTTGAGCCTAGGATGTTGAGGCTGCAGTGAGCCATGATTGCCCCACTGCACTCTAGCCGGGGTGACAGAAAAAGACCCTGTCTTGAAGAAAAAAAAAAAAAAAGAGTTCCTTATTATCCTTTTAAGGTCTGTAGCATATGTAGTGATGTCCCCTCTTTCAGTGTGTTATACACTGATATTAAAAAGAAAATTCAAACAGAGAATAACATTTTGCATTCTCTTTATAATTTTCTAATTTCTTGTCCTTTTATTTTCACTCGTTAAACCTTTACTAAAGTGCATCTAAGCCAGTGTGGTACAACAGAACGTGATATTTTAATTGCCCCAATTTACGTTTAATCTCAGCCACTCACTAGCCCGTGGCCATGAGCAGCTTACTTAACCACTCTGAGTCTTAATTTTATGCCCTATCAAATGTGGATAAGAGTGCCTCTGCCGGGTTAGCTGAGGTGGGGGGGCAAGGAGTCGCAGGGGGAATGGGGGGCGGGGCTAGCAGGTGAAAGTGCTCAGTGAATGGAAGCCATTGCAGTGGTGATGGATGATGTGATGATGTGTTCCAAATCTTATTGCTCAGACTAGGACTAGTTAATGGTTTTAGGATAGTGGAAATTTTGAAAGCCTCTTGAAGCCCCTAGTGTACCTAAATTCAATGTATTCTGTTTTATATTGTATGTAAGTAGAATCTGGAGTTTGTACACTGTGGTGAACATAATTGAAACGTGGTAATGCTTTATTTAAAAGTCTGCTTTTTGGCTGGATACAGTGGCTCACACCTATAATCCCAGCATTTTGAGAGGACAAGGCAGGGAGATCACTTGAGGCAGGCATTTGAGACCAGCCTGAGCAACAGAGTGAGACCTGGTCTCTACAAAATAATAATAATAATAATAATAATAATAATAATAATAATAGTGTGTGGTGGCACATGCTTGTAGTCGCAGCTACTCGAGAGGCTGGGACAGGAAGATTGCTTAAACCCTGGAGCTCAAGGGTGCAGTGAGCCATGATCATGCCACTGCACTGCAGCCTGGGCAACACAGCAAGAACCTGTCTCAAAAAATAAAATTAAAGTCAAAATCCACTTTTAGCTTAGATATAATAAATCAGTATGAATGTTACTGAGGATGACGTTTGTACAAGAAAGTAAGATTTAAAACCCAAATCATTTAAGACAGGATTACAGAAATGATTATCTTTAATTTTTTAAAAATTTGTGCCTGTTTCTTGTTTCCTAAGGTGCTTAATTTACCCATTTCTGATGCGAGGAGGAAAGCCTATGCCACTGTTGGCGTGTACAATGGCGATTATGTTCTGTACCTTTAACGGCTATTTGCAAAGCAGATACTTGAGCCATTGGGCAGTGTATGCTGATGACTGGGTAACAGATCCCCGTTTTCTAATAGGTGAGTGTCCACAGCAGTGAACTCCGCCTTGTTCACATCACTGCTTTTATGTTGATGTCCCAGTGGTTTCTAATGAGAAGTCCAAGCTTCCTGTGAGAACAAAGACTCACAGCAGAGAGAGCAGCAGGACCCCGGAGTCCCCATGGGACAGCCCAGCTGTCTCAGCACAGCTCGGGGCAGGGAGGTGATGCAGGTGATGGGAACCTTCCCCCACATGGGCAGGCGCTGAAGCACAGGTGCCTGGTCAGGCCAAGAACCCAAAAATAGCAGCGCACTGTAGCAGAATGAGCAGGGACTAAAGATTGAGACACTTTGGCCACTCATTGACCACTTAATCTAAGACAGGACCCAAACCTCCTGCGGTTCCTTCTGTGACATGAGAAAAACCCAGTCTGGGTTATCTTCCTACAGTGCAGCTTTTGTGATTCTATGAACTTGAATCAACTTTTAGGTTTATGAAGTTGATGAATTTTTTTGTTTGTATCAGTTAATGTGAATTAATGTACATTTTCAACCTCTAATTATAACTTTATAAGTTCTGAGCAAAAATGAAAATAAAACAGCCATCAACGATATTTTCAAGAGCATTAAAAATTCATCATCTGGCTGGATGCAGTGGCTCCCACTGTAATCCTAGCACTTTGGGAGGCTGAGGTGGGCAGAATCACTTGAATCCAGGAGTTCAAGACCAGCCTGGGCAACGTCGCAAAACTGCATCTCTACACAAAATACAAAAATGTAGCCGGGCATGGTGACACACACCTGTGGTCCCAGCTTACTCAGAGGCACTGAGGTGGGAGGATCACCTGAGGCCAGGAGGTCAAGGCTGCAGTGAGCCATGATTGTGCCACTGCGTTCCAGCCTGGGTGACAGAGTGAGACTGTGTCTCAAAAAAAAAAAAAAAAAAAAACAACTCAGGAGTCTTGTATATAAGAAAGATTCTTCTATGTATTTGTTTAGTCTATCCTAGCATTTAGATATTAAACCCTGCTGAGGTGTAGCTTACTCACAACGGCAGCATGCTAAAAGTTATATAGTCTGTCAGATTTGGAAACTACCCTGCAGTACTTCCCCTTAAGCTACATAAAATAACCTGACATTGCATTTTTCTGCTTCTCCATGAGTATTAATTTATAATCATAGAAATAAACTAACACTTGGATAGCACTTTGTTGCTGAGAGGTCCCTTTCACATTTCTCAGTCATGTTTTTTGTCAGTGAATTCGAATTTTATTCCAAGGTTTCACCATACCTGAGGATCGTTACAGTGAGACACCTGTCCCTCCTCTACAAAAGGAGGGTTGGCTGAGAAGGCGTTTCAGGATCCTTTTCTAGCCCCAGAAATCTGTGCCTCCATGAAATGCTAGGCTAAATTGTTTGGTACTAAACTGTTGTACAGTACCCCCAAATATCTTCTTGGTTTACCTGCTTTTTGACTACTTTATTTTCTTCTGCCCTACCTGTCAAGAGGAAGAACAGACTTTTGAGTTCCTATGCAAATCACACGATTTATGCCTCCCTATGTTCTCTGAGGCAGAAAGGATGCCCATAAGATGTGAAAGGTCAGAAGAGTTACACAGCTGGCCCAAGATACCTAGACGCAGTGAATGGCAGAGTGGTGATTTCTGCCGCCTCGCCAAGCTGAGTGTCCACAAGTGGCAACAAGAAATAAGAGGAAAGGGAATTTCTTTTTAACTGAAGATATAGATTTTAAATGTTTACTAGAGAGTCTCGTGGAACTCACTTCTATGATGAACAACAACAAAAGAACCCTCCTATTTAAAGTAGCTCCGCGGATGGTTCGCATCATGTAGAGGTGACTGTGAAGCTGGTCAGAGATTCCAAACACCAAGAAATACAGACCTCTTGACTTCTCTACAATTAAACAGAAGGATTTGAAAAGGAAAAAATATGCCAATTGGAAGACAATCTAGGTTACGTTTTGTGTGTTATATTTATTGCCTAGAGTTGTTTTTATGAGGGAACAGACATGAAATTACATAAATAAGTAATTATGCCTACTGTAGTTACTATGAAGTCATAACCAAATAATAATAAATTTCTTTTTCTTTTTCTTTCTTTTTTTTTTTTTTGAGATGGAGGCTCACTCTATCGCCCAGGCTGGAGTGCAGTGGTGCAATCTCGGCTCACTGCAACCTCTGCCTCCTGGGTTCAAGAAATTCTCCTGCCTCAGCCTCCTGATTAGCTGGGACTATAGGTGCATGTCACTATGCCCAGCTAATTTTTGTATTTTTTTAGTAAAGACAGGGTTTTATCATGTTGGCGAGACTGGTCTTGGACTCCTGACCTCAGGTGATTCACCTGCCTCAGCCTCCCAAAGTGGTGGGATTACAGGTGTCAGCCACCATGCAAAGAATTTCTAATAAAAGGTTTTCCAAAACAGCAAAAGTGGTTAATCTAAAATATTTTATAGAAAGATTTTAAGAATTTTTTTTTTTTTTTTTTGAGGCAGCCTGTCATCCAGGCTGGAGTGCAGTGGCACACAGTCTTGGCTCATGGCAACCTGTGCCTCCCAGGCTCAAGCAATTCTTGTGCATCAGCCTTGGAGTAGCTGGGATTACAGGTGTGCACCATCGCACCTGGCTGATTTATGTATTTTCAGTAGAGATGGGGTTTCACCATGTTGGCCAGGCTGGTCTTGAACTCCTGGCCTGAAGTGATCTACCCATCTTGGCCTCCCAAAGTGCTGGGATTATAGGTGTGAGCCACTGTGCCTAGCTAGATTTTAAGATTCTTATAAATGGAATTAAATATTTAGCTTAGATGAACACAAGTACTAGTTTTCTTCCAATCTAAGCAATAAAGGGAGCTTGTCTCCTAGAAGAAACATAAAGTAGCCATGTTATTTAGACAACATGATTTCTTTCTAGAACCTCGTATTGGAAGCCCAATTACCTAGGAGTGAAATACTAAAATCCCCAAAAGGTAGCAAATCAACTATAAATGCATGGATCCAATAAATGACTTACAAAACCTATTATAAAACGTGGTATGAACTGCTTAGAAAAAAAAAAGCTGATTACAGTGGCAAAATCAGAAGGAAGAAATCTTGAAACCCTTGCCATAGACCAGAAGGTTTTCCATGTCCTAGTTCTGTGAAAAAGTGTTCAATGTCACTGATGTGATGACTCAAATAATAATGATACCCCACGTGTACATTGATTTAATATTGAACTAAATGCCAGCATTAAGCAGCATCTGTCTTTCACATTTTAAAAAAGTATATCAGAACCATCAAGTTAACCCCTTTTTATCAATATTTCTTTTATAAGGCACTGTTTTGGCCTTGAGCGTTTTCTTGATGGAATTAATTGATGTAATACTAAGAACTCTCCTTTAAGTGATGAAAAATCCCTGCAGTTTTGTTAGAATAGGAGAGAACACTGGGGATACCGTGGGATTCTGGGGAGAGCCGTGCAGCCAGCCATGGTAGACTGTTGTAGGAACCGAGGAAGAAGGACTGACCGAGGAATGCTGATTGATGAGCCTGTAGGAATTCTGCGGTAGGGGAAACGTGGATGTGCATTAATTTGTTCAAATGAGGTTGTAAATAAGAGAAGACCAGAGATCGGCTCCTAGGAACTGCCACCCCTCAAGGGGCAGTGTACAGCCAGTGGTGACAGAGCAGCACAGGAGCATCACCCCTCCTGATCCATGTGGTGGAGATGGTAGCATTGCCTCATGCAGATTTTGTGAGAAATAAATGGGATGAGTCTGTTTGGTGGGCTGACTCCCTGATGCTCCCTGGAAAGGAACCTTGTGCCCAAGTCAGATTTCTATCCATACCTGTCATCCTGAAAATGTACATTGTGATGATCAGGTCAAAATATTTTGAATACATTAGATGATGTATGTGTATTATTAGAAAAACAAAGCCCTGCTTAGCATACCTGACAAAGGTGCTTGATGGTTTTTACTATCAGTTATGGCTAATATGTTGCACTAACAATGGTAATATGAAGGGTTGCAATAATACTGTTCAGTCAGGCTGGGGCTCGTAGTGAAATTTTATGGTTTATTAGCCATAATCATCTTGCAATTTTTTTCCTTTAGGTTTTGGCTTGTGGTTAGCGGGTATGTTGATAAACATCCATTCAGATCATATCCTAAGGAATCTCAGAAAACCAGGAGACACTGGATACAAAATACCAAGGGGTACGTACTGAAAGTGAAGAATTTCTGTGAAAGTTGTGTGCCATGGTGCCTGTCTATTTTAGTGTTGCCAGCTCTAAGAAGTAGTAGCATGGTATTTATTAGCTACAAGTTTTCAATGTAAATCATCATTATTAATAACAAGTGCTGTTGTTATTGTCTTATTAGAATAACAAAAGAACCAAATCTGGCTAACTGAACAGTTATTAAACAAAGCAGAAAGTCCAGTTATATCTGTGCTTGGAAAGAGAGGATGAGGAAGAACGTATGATTTACAAGGAGTGTCTGACACTTCTGTTTCTAGCAGTATAATGAAATAGATACTTTGACCCTCCTCTGAAAACATTTTAAAATGTTGGAATATTTTGAAAATCTTCTTAAACACATCAGTATACTATCAAGAAAGGAAGTAATCATCAGAGGACAAGATCTAGGTGAATGATGGAATCTGGAGCGTGTCTTTTGAGAATTTGTGACGAGGCACCAACCCCCATGCTGGTTTATAACCCAGATTCGCACTACTTGTATAGTATGAAAAATCTCAAGCCGTGAATTAATTTCCGTGGCCTAGGGTGGTGGTGGATTCTCCTGGCCAGCAAAAGCCCAGATCCCCAAGGGGATCTGCATTCAACCTGAGTCTCAAAGAACCCAATGTGCCACACTCCACAGAGTAAGAGGTATGGTCACAAGGTACAGAACCCACAAGGAAGTACAGCACCATGAGGGAGAATGTAATTCAACGTGAAAGATTTCAGATGTTAGAATTAATGGAAACATTATAAAGTCAGTACTTTAAATGCTTTTTATAACGAGTAATTACAATTAGGAGTAAAAAAGCAATGTACCATAAAAAGGACTAGAAACCAACAGAGTTTCAGAAAAAAAACTTTTAAAGTACAGAAATCTAAAACTTTAATGGAGAAAGGGCATGACATCACTTAGTTTGAACTTCTTCCACTTATGTTCTGAGAAACCATATGAGAATAGCAACAAAAACAAACAATGCTCCAAATCCCAAATTACTAAAACTGTGATCCTGAGAACCTGGAATCAGCAAAGCCAGCTCCACACGTGATGGTAGTGTGATAGAAGCGGCAGAGAAGAGAAAACATGACAGAGTCCTAGACAGGCTGCTGATCACCCATTCAGCCCCTGGGTGGATTGGGGAAGAATCCCCTCTTTGGTGTTGAGCTTATAAGCAAACTGCACCCTCATGGGGTCATCCCAAGGAGCCACTTCCTCTGGCAGGTACAGTGGCTGAGAAAGTGCAATGTAAGCTGGATGGTGGCCCCCTCGCTTTGTGCCCAGCACCCTTGCATGGGGAACAGCATGATTCCAGATTCATTGGCAAGTGTTTGTCCCCTGAAGGAGAGGGCCCTGTCCTAAGGAGGGGCTGCCATGAGCCAGACAAAGAAGGGAGAGAGCACAGTCCTGGGGGAGGCAGAATGAAAAGGTGCAGAAGATGCCAGAAGCCACAGACTGGCAGATTTGAGAAACACCACTTCCAAAAGAAAGGGCATCCCCAGAGATGGCAGGATCCCATGGGAGGGCCCTCCTGGGCCAGGCTGGTCACGGAAAGGCCTGACATGCCTCATACAGAGGGTCCTGTCCACTGTCCCACAGTAGTTGAGATGCCACAAAAACTTTTCAGCCTCTTTCCCTCCATTTCCTGCTCTCATGTCTGATCCTTGTTCTAATCCAACATATTGAAACCTGAAGAACAAAAAAGGTATGATCCCCAAATCTGTGCAGTCATAACATTGGGACAGCAAAGCAGCAGCAAAACTTACCTGAGCAGAAACATGTTTCACAAAGCAGGGGAAAATTGTAATCAAAATTCCAACATGAGTTTTAAAATGTGAATGGAGGCTGCACCTGTAATTCCAGCACTTTGAGAGGCCGAGTTGGGCAGATCACATGAGGTCCAGAGTTCAAGACCAACCTGGCCAACATGGTAAAACCCCATCCCTACTAAAAACACAAAATTTAGCCAGGTGTGGTGGCACATGCCTGTAATCCCAGCTACTTAGGAGGCTGAGACAAGGCTGAGACACGAGAATCGCTTGAACCTGGGAGGCAGAGGGTGCAGTTAGCCAAGATCATGCCACTGCACTCCAGCCTGGGCGACAGAGTGAGACTCTGTCTCAAAAAAGTAAAAAATACAAATAAAATGTGAATGGAGCAGTTGCAGGGTCTATACCCGTCAGCTGAAGAACACCTGCAATGAACCTGCAATCTACAAACTTAGCTTATTTTCTGTCTCAGTAAAGGGAGACCCCTCCCTGCCACATTTCCCTACAGTGCATAGCCTCCTTCCTGCAGCTAGTAATCAACCCAGCTTCCCGACGGCCTGTGGCCATCAATGGCATCTCTGAGAACAGATAGGCCAAAGGAGATGTAGAAGCTTGGCTGCGACTCTCAGGCAGCAGGAAGTAGCACCAGATGTCGGTGCAGGTGACATGGGACACATGAGACTTAAGAAAGAAAATGCTTCTAAAATTTTTAATTTCTCCTATCCAAGTACTAACTAGGCTCGACCTTGCTTAGCTTTCAAGATCAGACAAGATCAAAATTCTTTATTTCTAATCATTAAATTAAAAGGCCCACAAGACCAGGAAAAAAAAAAAAAAAACCACAGAAGTATGTCAGAAGATAGAAATGAAAAAGCAAAGAATATGATACCTAGACTGGGTGCAGTGGCTCATACCTGTAATCCCAATACTTTGGGAGGCTGAGGCAGGAGGATCACTTGAGGCCAGGAGTTTGAGACCAGCCTAGGCAACATAGCCAGACCCCCATCTCTACAAGAAAAATGAAAGAAAATTAGCCAGGCATGGTGGTGCACACTTGTAGTCCCAGCCACTCAGGAGGCTGAGGTGGGAGGATCACTTGAACCCAGGAGTTCATGGCTACAGTGAACCTCAATCACGCCACTGCACTCCAGAGGGAGACCCTGTCAAAAAAAAAAAAAAAAAAATTCTTATTGTGAATGACGTTTTTGGTGATAGCTGGAGAAGTAGGGAAAATACATCCATCCTAGGCACGCTGAAGTCCATGAAGAAGAAATCCAAAGCATTGGAACAGAACATATTTTAAAAACTAATTCAAGAAAGCTTTTGTGAAGTAAAACAAGACGCAAGAGCGTCTGCCGTTTGCAAGTGCACACCCTCTACCAGGGAAAGTCAACAGGAAACAGTGATGATCATCTGCACATGCTGTGAGTGGCTCATAAGGGAAAGTTTGTTAGATTCTTCAGGGCAACATTCAGTGCCAAGGCCTTAGAGGCAGCACCATGAGAGGCCCAAGGAATGTGGAAGCCAAAATTTTATCCTAGCTTTGGAGTCCCTCGTGTAAAATCTGTCAGGTTTTGAAGACTACAGGTATAGGTAGTCTGGGTGCTGAGCCCCATGAGGACTCCACCATGGTCGGCTTTGTGACTGGCCCCCCTCACTGCAGACTCTTAATTTGCAGGGTGTTTTTACGTGACACACTCATGGTTTCTAATACACAGGTGTGCCGTCTACATCCAGTGATTACGTGAGGTCTTTCAGAAACGCTTCCCAGGACTCTGTTAATAATGGTGCCGTAACTGGTTAGCGTCAAAAGAGCAAGTGACAAAACGAACAAATAAAGAGATAAAGAGAGGTGCACAGATAGGATGCCCATAGTCGGTACATACAGGCTGAACTAGGGTTTAGGGCAAGTGCTGTGGGCTGTGTGCAACGACCAGTTTGTGGTTTTGTAATGCGGCATCTGTAAGCAGCCTGTGTCTCAAGACATTTTTTGGCAGATTGGCATCTCCAGGTTTTCCGGTCTAATTACATGCTTACTGGTCCACCCATATGGTTCCACCAAATAATGTGCCCCACACTGGACCCTCTGAGAGAAGGTTCACTGAGCAGGCTGCATGCGGGAAGGCATCATGGCCCCAGCCCTCCCCACAGGCTGTCTGCCCTTTGGGTGACTGGCATCTGCAGGACGGGGTGCAAAGGTCCTTCCACGTCTGGGATTCAGCTGCCCAGGGCTCTGTTGAAATACAGATGATCGTTAATGTCATCTTGTAGAAAGTTGTAAGCAGTTACAGAAATGGGTGAATAAGAAAGTGACAGTGACTAAGCTCCACGGTTCAGAGGGAACAGCGCTGTGAATGCTTTGGGTCCATTCTTGCAGGCGCTTCTGCAGGTGCATATGCCCACACATTGTGAATGACATTCTATTTATTGGGCATTAAGTTTGACATTTTTATGTATTATATTATCATTAAAAAGTTTGTTTGTCAATGAATGTTGCTATTTGTATTAGTGTGTTTTCACTCTGCTATAAAGAACTACCTGAGTCTGGGTCATTTATGAAGAAAAGAGGTTTAATTGACTCACAGTTCCGCATGGCTGGGGAGGACTCAGGAAACTTACCATCATGGCAGAAGGCGAAGGGGAAGCAAAGACCTTCACATGGCGGCAGGAGAGAGAACAAGCGAAGGGGGACCTGCCTCATACTTTCAAACAATTACATCTCATGAGAATTCACTAGCACAAGAAACTGCCCCCATGATCCAGTCACCTCCCACTGGGTTCCTCCCTTGTCCTGTGGGGATCACAGTTCAAGATGAGATTGGGTGGGGACACAAAATCAAACCATATCAGTATTATTTTATAATTATGAATTATTTCAAGCTTACAGAAAAGTAGTAGAAAGCTCAATATTGCAAGCATCTACACACCCCCACCTTCCTTAAATAAGAAAAAGAAAAGCACTTTGCTGTCTTGGGCTCAGCAAAACCATTTTCTTTCTTTTTAAAAAATAGACCATCTCAGGCTGGGCGCCGTTGCTCACACCTGTAATGCCAGCGCTTTGGGAGGCTGAGACAGGTGGATCACCTGAGGTCAGGAATTCAACACCAGCCTAGCCAACACGGTGAAACCCCATCCCTACTAAAAATACAAAACTCCAAAAAAAAAAAAAAAAAATCATCTCAGCTCCAGCCAAAGCCCTCATGCACCATGCACGTAAGTTGCAGTGTGCTCAGAGAGCTAGTCTCCACCCTATGCTGCAGTATTTGTTGAAATTGGTCTTATGACTTCGGGTGTAATCAGTTTGTCTTTTTTTTTTTTTTTTTTTTTGAGACAGAGTCTAACTCTGTCACCCAGGCTGGAGTGCAATGAATGGCACGATCTCGGCTCACTGCAACCTGTGCCTCCTGGGTTCAAGCGATTCTTATTCATCAGCTTCCCGAGTAGCTGGGACTACAGGCGTGCACCATCACACCTAGTTAATTTTTGTATTTTCAGCAGAGACAAGGTTTCACCATGTTGGCCAGGCTGATCTGGAACTCCTGACCTCACATGATCCACCTGCCTCAGCCTCCCAAAGTTCTGGGATTACAGGCGTGAGCGACCGCACCCGGCCTAATTTTTTAAAAAATGCTCTGTCCTTATATGCCTTCCGAATTTTCTCAGCTCTGCAGACATAGTGCCCAACTGGAACCCAGGGCAGAATACATCAGGCCTCTCTAGAACACACTTGAGTAGCCACAAAGCTACAGCCTGAGGGTGAGTCCCAAGTCCCAAGGAGGGGCCTCCTGCCCTCCTTCTCTGCTAGGACCCCTCTCCCTGCCCCTCGTCTGGTCCTTGGAGTGTGCCAGCCATTGCTCTCCGCCTCAGGGCCTTTGCTGCATCTCTTCTCTTGCCTGGAGCACTCCTGAGAGCACCCCCAGCACCTGCCAGGCTGGCCCTCACTTGCAAGCCTTGAATCGACCTTCACCTTCCCTGTGAGGCTTGTTCCCAGCCACTCTGTGATGGTGACCTCCTCTACCCCATCCCAGTTCCAGGGCCCCTCACTACTGTGCCCTGCCCCTCACTACTCCTCCCCCTCCATGTGCTGCATGCTCTCTTTGTTCATGACACTGGGGTTTATGGTTCTAGATGTGGGGAGGGGGTCTGTCCAAGTGCCTGGGCAGGGCCTGGCCCATAATACTGACTCAGCGCATTTGTGAAGATGTGATGAATGAATGAATGAATGAATGAATGAATCTGTGCTTGAAAGTGAATATCTTCATCACTCATTGCTCTAGGGTTCTATTTAGGTCCATTTTACTTGCTAGTTCATTATTAGTTGTTACTCTGTATTCTCTGCTTGCATGATCCATCAACAGGTGCAGTGGTTTAGTGGTGTCTTCCACTGTAACTGTACATGCATGTATTCACATAGACGGGTATTGATATATATATGTAGTTGATGATCAGAAGCTGTGATATGAATTAGTAAACCATGTAACGCTGGATATGTCTTATTGATTAACATCCTATAAGGGAAATATTTTTCCATTCTTGAATTTATGTTCTCCAGGTAAGTATTCACTAGCATCTCTGAAGTCTATATTTCATTTTGTAGTAAATGTACTACTTTGGTCTGTGTTTTCTTCTAGGAGGCTTATTTGAATACGTAACTGCAGCCAACTATTTTGGAGAAATCATGGAGTGGTGTGGCTATGCCCTGGCCAGCTGGTCTGTCCAAGGCGCAGCTTTTGCTTTCTTCACATTTTGTTTTTTATCTGGTAGAGCAAAAGAGCATCATCGGTAAGTTTTGAAACACTTTTACCATTTGTAATTTGTTCTTTGACTATATTATTACTCTTTTTCAGGATAGATTTTTGAAGTGTTCATTTAAATTGCTGAATTCCAGTTTATTCTGTGCTTTGACCAAACAAGTACAAAACCAAACCGATAGCTGTAGAATCACCCAGCTCTAAGGAACTGTCAGAGCCACATAAGCAGAGTTGTTCTCTACACCACGTCCTTAGCCTCTCTGAATTGACATTGCTGGACTCAGTGGTGCAGCTGGACACCAAGCAGGGGATTCGGGGCTCTGAGTGGGAAACACTGATTAAAACAGAACCCTGACTGAGCACAGCCAATGGCCAGCTTGCGAATGCTGCAGGTTGAGGAATTCTGAAGAGGAAGGTGAAGCCCAGAGCCCGGCAACACTGGCAGAACTCGTGCACACAGAGCTCTCTAGCTATGTGGTGACTCAGGCCATGGCTCTGAACCTGGGGTCCTTAATGGGCTACAGAGGCTCTATGTGCCCCCTAAAATGACATTTTCCAGAGACCAGGTCCTTGCCTTTCATCTGATCCCCCAAAGGGCTTGTGAGCCATTTGACCAACACACTCATAAAGAAATCAAAGGGACTGGACACGGTGGCTCACACCTGTAATCCCAGCACTTCGGGAGGCCGAGGCCAGTGGACCACTTGAGGTCGGGAGTTCAAGACTGGCCTGGCCAACATGGTGAAACCCCATCTCTACTAAAAATACAAAAATTAGCCAGGCATGGTGGCGGTTGTCTGTAATCCCAGCTACTCGGGAGGCTGAGGCACAAGAATCACTTGAACCTGGGAGGTGGAGGTTGCAGTGAGCTGATATCGTGCCACTGCACTCTAGCCTGGTTGATAGAGTAAGACTCAGTCTCAAAAAGAAAGAAAGAAAGAAATCAAAGGATGTCAAGGCTGAAGTGAATTTAGAGAACACCTTTCTAATCCAATGGTTGAGGAAACTGAGGAGCAAGGAGCAGAGTCTGAGGCCTGCCAGGAGCCCCGTCTCATTGACAGGAAGAGATCTCAGCCACAGCGTGGAATCTTTACCTGCCCTGACATGGGCGTGTGTCCCTGACAATAAATGATGGAGACTGGGCTTAGCAAGCAGCCAGCCTGGTATGCACATTTACCGTGTGCCCTGAGCCACTCGCTTCATCCACTCAAAACATCTAACCAAAATCTCCAAAGCTGCCAGTGCTACGAGGTGTGCAAAAATGTATAACTCTGTCCTTCTTCATGAAGTTTATCATCTTTTTTGGGACTGAGGACAGAGAGAAAAAGCTAAAAGAAGAATAGATTGATAGCATGGTATAGTGGGAAAAGTACCTAGGTGTACTTCCCAGCCTCACCACGTGTTTGCAGATGCAAAGGATGATTATTGGAGATAATAAGAAGAAAGGTCATATCTGAAGTATCTCTTTGTCTAGTTTTTTTTTTTTTTTTTTTTAAGACAGCATCTCGCTCTGTCACTCAGGCTGGAATGCGGTAGCACAATCTCAGCTCACTGCCACCTCTGCCTCCTGGGCTCAAACGATCTTCCCACCTCAGCCTCCCAAGTAGCTGGGATTACAGGCACACGCCACCAGGCCTGGCTAATTTTTTATATTTTTTGTAGAATTGTGGTCTCACTATATGGCCCAAGCTGGTCTTGAACTCCTGGACTCAAGTAATCCTCGCACCTCAGCCTCCTGAAGTGCTAGGATTAGAGGCGTGAGTCAACGTGGCTGGCCTCTTTGTCTAATACTTGAAGAAGTGATAGCATAAATGTGAGAGCTGATGAGAGCTCTCAGGGCAGCACCCTTCATTCTTTCGAGACACTCCATTGTGCCAGGGACCTGGTATTTTCACGCATAGAGAGTGAGGAGAACAAAATCAGAGCCAGGACCTACCTAAATCCTGTAGCTGCTGAGAAAAACATAGGGGTCTGCAGAAAGTTGAGTGAGTGCCGAAGGCAGAGAGGGTTTGAGAAGGAGGCTCGATGCCAGGCATGGCAGAAACACTGTGGGCCAGGAATGGGCCTTCTGTGCTGGGAACTGTGTTCGCCAAAAAGTCATATGGGAGTCCTAAGCCCTGGTACCTGTGAAAGCAACCTTACTGGGGAACGTATTCAGTTGAGATGAGAAGGGGAAACGTGGATACAGACATACACCAGGTGATCACACAGAGTGGGAAGGCCACGGGAAGATGGACAGAGAGGCAGGGGCGATGCAGCCACGAGCCCAGGAACAACACGTGGCACCACCAGAGCTGGGGGAGATGGGACTGGAACCTTCCCTGAACCTCCAGAGGGAGCGGAGCCCTGCTGCCACCTTGATTTCCAACTTCTGGCTTCTAGAACTGGGAGAGAATTCGATGGCCGTTATTATAAGCCACCCAGCGTGCGGTAACTTTGTTCTAGCAGCCACAGGGAACTGATACACCAGCTTTCCGGCCGTTTAAAATTGACTGGGAAAGTAAGGGCAGGAGTATGATTTGTGAACCCTTCTGTTTTCTCCTCTGCCACATGACTTTGTTGTCACAGGTTTGGTTGAGATACTACGTCATCACTCTAAATATACATTCTAGAGTGTGACTTCCTCCCCTCTGCCCCCGCTGCTCCCAGCACTGCCCCCGCTGCCCCCGCTGCCCCCAGCACTGCCCCCGCTGCCCCCAGCACTGCACCCGGCCTGGGCCACGCTTCCCGGTGAAGATGCCATCCTTTTACATTCCTAATATTTGATGTGAAGAAGCAAGTAATGTCTCATTTCTCTTAAACAAATGAGATAACACTGACATTTAAAAAAACATGGATCAGCATAAGATTGAACACGGGCACACCAAGTCAGTGGTAAAGATGTTTCCTCAAATGAAATCAGGAAACAGGAAAACCCCTCTCAGTATATGAATATGAAACATATAGAAATGGAAAATAAGTAATTCAGTTATCTAAATGAAAGTCTTTGCTAATAAAAACCCAAAGATACTCTTTGCAGAAGAATTCATGAGTTGAAAGAGCTCTTTGTCATCCATTTGCTGTTTAAATTGGTGTCAGTGTGAAACCAGTTTTAAGTCCTGAAGAATTAATCAACTCAGTTTTGCAGAATTATGTTCAGAAATGTAGGACTTACAAGCTGAGAATAAAATAAAAACTCTTTTTTAAAAAATATTTTCATAAACCCAACTAATCAAGCCATCAAATAAACGTATTCCAAAAGAAACCATGCCAAGGATCTATTCCTTGCACTCCATTTGATGGATTATAATGTTCTTCTTTTTTTTTTTTTTTTTTTGAGACAGTCTCGCTCTGTCGCCCAGGCTGGAGTGCAGGGGCGCGATCTTGCCTCACTGCAAGCTCCGCCTCCCAGGTTCACACCATTCTCCTGCCCCAGCCTCCCGAGTAGCTGGCACTACAGGCACCTGGCTAATTTTTTTGTATTTTTAGTAAGAGATGGGGTTTCACCGCGTTAGCCAGGATGGTCTTGATCTCCTGACCTCACGATCCACCCGCCTTGGCCTCCCAAAGTTCTGGGATTACAGGTGTGAGCCACTATGCCTGGCCGGATTATAATGTTCTAAAAACAAAACTGTATTACAATGAAATTCTTTCTAAAATAATTAGTATTTAAATTCATAAATGATTGCATTGATAGTTAAACTCTAGGTCAGAAACAGTCAACTGTGCTGGGTTGCTAACAAATATTCTCTTTAAAGGCAAAATTTAAAGGTATTCTAAGGAGTGAGAAAAATTTAATCATTTAACAATAAATATTTTATTTCCATATAATGGTTTCTGTGAAATACATTTAACCTCTTCAGCCAACATCCCTTCATTATGTGAGAACATCCTGGCCTCACACGTGTTCTTTCTGATGTCACGGAGCCCAGCTTTGCTGCCCAGCCTGGCTGGAAGGACCGTTTTCTCGGCGTCCTGCGGCAGTCCTGTGTGTCCTGTCTCCCGCCTGCCCTCTCGTGTTTGCCCATTTCAGGCTCTCCTGCTGTCTTGTACTCTGCCCTTGACTTTTCGGGCCAGGGTGCCCATCTTCCATGGGCAGTTTCTGGGAGAGAGGAGCTCACCCGCTATGTCCCTGTGCGGCATCCAGTGCCACTGGCCCGTGGGGAAGCTCTCCGGCACTTGCAAGGGGTGGATGGCCTGGATCCCAGCAGGCCTGTGAAAACCTTCAGCCTCTAACCAGCGAACATGTTTGCAATCCACTTCCACAGGCTTCACACCAGCTGTGAAAACCTTCAGCCTCTAACCAGCGAACATGTTTGCAGTCCACTTCCACAGGCTTCACACCAGCTGTGAAAACCTTCCGCCTCTAACCAGCAAACATGTTTGCAATCCACTTTCACAGGTTTCACACTAGCTGTTGGGCTTGGCCACGTTGTGTGTTGGGCACTCGGGTCCATGTGCCACCACTGAGCCACATAGCTGGAAAGGCTGCAGTCTAAAGGCCTCATGCCAGGGGAAGTGATACTTGACCTGGAAGTCCTGACCGACTTCTTAGAATTGTTCTTATTACATGCCTTTTTGGGGACACAGAACATAAAAAAGTAAACGTGGCCGTCCAGTATGTTCGAATTCTCTATTTGTGGATTCCGGTGTTAAACTTAGCTAAGACCAGCAGGGGTTTGCCAACTGCCTCTCAGTTTCTCATCTTCATATGTTTCTACCACATTAACAGCGAGCTAATTGCTTTCTCTTATGATTTTTAGCCTGTTAATCTTTGTGTGTTTATAGAAACTCCCTTTTTATGACTATTTCTCCATGTTGTCAAATTATTTCTAATTTTTACTCCATCCACTTAGTTGCCACCTTTCCCAACTGGCTATTACCCCCAAAACAAATGAGCATGCCTTCGTTGATACAATTTATATCAAAACTGAAAATACTGTTTGTTTTGAGCACAAGGCTGAATTGTGGACAACGCTGTACTACATTTTCCCAGATTTCACTGAATCCTTACTAAGAGCTGTTCCTGAGCCTCCTGGTACACAGCTGGGTGCCCACTCTATACACCCTGGGCTAGGCCAGTAGTTCTCGACTGCAGGCTGGAGAAAACTCTTAAGAGTCTACCAGCAGATATTCAGAAGCACCTACTTGGTCCTGCCCCTCCTCCAGCCTGCATGCTTTCCCCAGGGGCTGAAAAGACAGCTCCACAACGTGCTGTTCAGTATTTTCATCAAATGTCAGTAATTTTCCTTCCAGATAGAAAGCTGAATTCTATGGGCTACTTCTTCTGAATCACACTTTATGATTAGATATATTTAATTCTTCGTGATATAGGCAAAATTAAACTATAAGTATGAAATGCCAAAGTTTTTGTTACTACATTTAAAAACTGAATAGTCTTTTGTCATGAAAAATATTGTCACTTTTGTTAGCATCTGTTAAATGTCTAAGTGACAGAATTATTCCCTTTTAAAATTTTTTTTTCTTATTTTTAGGTGGTACCTCCAGAAATTTGAAGAGTATCCAAAGTTCAGAAAAATTCTAATTCCATTTTTGTTTTAAGTGCATTTTCAACGAAATTATCTTCAAGTTGAAGCTTTCCGATGGTGTTTCTCTAGGGACTTTGTAAATAAGTTATATCTTTGTAATTTTCCTGCTACTTCATCATTTTCAAGATGTCCTCTAGAAATATTTTTTCTAGTAATTTTGCAAGCTACCTAATAAGTACTTAAATAAACTGAAATGGAGGTTGAAGTATCCTACTGTGTAACAGATCAGAATTTCAAACTCCAGGTAATAACTGCTGACATTTGTTCTAATTTCGAATTTACCTCTTTTGGCTATGTCTTGCCAAGTGTGTCTAAGACTAGAGTTTACAACTGTCTTTGATGGCATTTTCAGAACAATAAATGTCACAATCCCTTCTATAGCCCCCTACAGTGATCCCTTCAAGGTCAACAGCAGTGTTGCTTTCCCCCTGTAGGGCTGGGATATGTCTTGGAGCCCTCTCTCGGAGGCCACAGAGGCTGGGGGTAGCCATTGTGCAGTCATGGCCCAGGGGAAACTTGCCAACCTTCATTGTCAGGTGCTGTGTGTAAGTGGAGAACTTGGGGATAGAGGAGGAAGCTCCTGGTGGCTCTTCCAAGGCAGGGGCAAAGGCATCTGGACTTGTTCCAGCCCAGCCCCCCAGGTGACATCACCAGGCAGGGAGGGGTGCTGGTGGTGGTTTAGACGGAGTAAGTTGCTTTGCCTGTGCAAGTGGCTCCCGGGCCCTAAACAGGCACCTTTAGGCCATGGGTCACTCACCATGAGCCATCAATATGCTCTGGTCTGACATGGTTTCTCTTTGTCCTCTAGTCTAGACCTAGTTTTTTGTTCTGTTCTCCACGTATGGATATAGTAGAGATTATTGTCTGTGAAATTTCTCCTTTGTGGATTTTGAGTTTTCCGTTGTAGTGTAAAGAATGATTACCTTCTGTAACAATAAAAAGATCACTTTTTAAGATTTATCCTGTTCTTTGTCGATTGAAACATAATAATTATATTGTTAAGATTCTCTACAGCCTTCTTTTTCTTCCATAGCTAATCTTCTTCTAATTGTTTTTTGCTTTCTGTTTTGCTGTTGCTGCTTTGCAAAGCTTTTCCCTCATAGCCTGTACCTGTTATCAGTATAAAATAATCTTCCTGTTGAATGCTTCATGACTTGAATTCTACTTTGATAAAAACATTGCCATACTGCTTTTTATCTTGATGAATTCATCTGGCATTTCTTTGCTTTATCGTCTCATCTGGAGTTTTTAAATGCCATTTGTTTTAGTTGTCTTCAACAACATAATAAATAGACTTTGCCATTTAACAAGGTAGCTCAAATTCTTTTACTAATTGTTACATCGAAACATTCTTTCATCGTGTTTCTTGTTTTTATTTGGTTTTTTCAACTTCTTCTGTTTACTATCTACAGTGATTTGGAAAGGAGATTTCCTTTAAAACAAACAAGCTTATTGGGAATGGCTTTTATGATTTTTAAAGTAGCCTTGAGAGCTTCCAGTTAAATCCGATGAGCTGAACATACACCTTTCCTTCTCCCCTCTCTATCCTGACCCCAGTTGAAATCACCTAAAAGGAGTTTAAGTGGGCGAGTGGCCCCATAAAGAGAGTGAGAGAGAGTCATCACTGCAGACAGATCACAGCACGGGTGGAGATGGGCCTGATGTGGCAGAGCAGAGAGGCCATGACAGCACGCACCCAGCCGAGACCCTGGGTCCTCACACCTGGGCTGACAGAGGGCAGAGGGATATGAGCACCTCAAAGTGAGACCAACTAAACATGGTGCCTGCAGCAGAAAGCAGTGTCCTCTGCACTCCCACTCCCCACGGACAGCACATAGAGCCCAGAAATGAGCCATGTGCCCATTGCCGGGGAAGAGAAAGGTAGGCTGAGGTGGTGGTCTGTCCTAACACAAAAATTAACTAAGTGGGGAAAAACGGAGAACTAGGTGTTGGCATCCCAGGAAAAAATAAAGTCTCCACATTTTGGTCTTCAGGGATCCTGCCCCATAATGGCTGGTTACCTCCTGCCTCAAGCTGCAGGGAAGCTGGGGGTGGCGTGGTGCCCCTGCAATTAACTCTCCTGCTCAGACTTTCTGGTCCTTCTTAGAAAATGTGAACCAGTGAGCAAGAAGCGCCTGGTACATAGAAAAATCTGCATCATGAAAGAACAATGAAAGCCTCTTCAAGAAAACATGATCCTAGGCATCAAAGGGAATTTTTAAAAAGAAATCGTAACTTCAGGGAGATTCAGCATCCACAGAGGAATGGACATCACTCACTGTGGGACATACATACTGGAATACTACTCAGCAATGTGAAGGAATGGACTGTTGATGAATATTTATAAATCACATATCTGGTAAAGATTTTAATATTCATAATATGTAAAGAACTATCAAAATTCAGTAATAAAGCATATGTTTTGTAAATGGACAAATGATCTGACACTTCACCAAATAATACATACAGTGGCAAATAAGTACATGCAAAGATGCTTAATGTCTTTGGTCACTGGGGAAACATTAATAAGGTATCAGTACACATCTATGAGCCTTTCACAAAACTGATTTGAATGCTAAAATCTATAAAAACTCATTCTGTTGAACAGTAAACTGAGGCACAAATAAATTTTAAAGAATTTATTTGATCAAACAACAATTCATGAACTAGGCAGCTCCAAACCAGACATGGTTAAGGAGCTCCACTGGGGGGAGCAAGGAGAAGGGTTCCATAGGATGGACACAGAGGAAAGCAGCACAGTTTGTGGCTCCAGCTGCACAGCTACCTCATTTGGTCTGTTCCGTTGGAAGATCCCTGGTTATATAAGTTTGGTGCCTGTCCTGGTCAGTTGAACTTAAATCCTGTTTTTCTTCAGTATAGGTATTTACAACAAATAGCTCAAGTTAAGTTTTGCTTATGTTTGCAAAGCAAGCAAGGGTTAGGTCATTTATGAGGCCTAACTGGTTTTGTCCGCCCAGGGATTCTTCAGGTCTGGTCTCCATTCTAATTTACTTTAACACTTCTACATATGATAGTCCCCAAAATATGAACATTTTCCCAATAACACTTGTAAACCATAACTTATTTTCCTCCATTAAATATTGTTACATTTACTTCAGATAGTTTTAAACTCCTTAGAAACTATGCATTTGCTCAAACAGCCTGTTCTTCAGTTAAAGTTCAAACCCGTTTGACCAGAGAAAAGCAAACATTATTAACTAAGAATATGATTGTGTTAGTCTGTTTTCATGCTGCTGATAAAGACATACCTGAGACTAGCTAATTTATAAAGAAAAAGAGGTTTAATGGACTCATGATTCCACATGGCTGATGAGGCCTCACAATCATGGCGAAAAACACGTCTTACGTGGTAGCAGACAAGAGAGAAGGACAGCCAAGCAAAAGCGGAAACCGCTTATAAAACCATGAGATCTCGTGAGACTTACTACCGTGAGAACAGTATGGGGGAACCACCCCCATGATTCAATTACCTCGCACTGGGTCCCTCCCACAACACGTGGGAATTGTGGGAGCTACAATTCAAGATGAGATATGGGTGGGGACACAGCCAAACTATATCAACCATTTTTTTTTCACTTGTGAAGGTAAAACATTTAATTTTAAAATGTTGACACTACAATGTATTAAATAGTCATAAATGGACACAGTGTATTCTATAGCTGCCAAGTTTACTTTTTTTTTTTTTTTTTTTACGGAAACTGTTAAGTTATACTGTGGTTAAGACTTGTACCTTCACCCTTGAAAAAGCCCACATTCTATCACAGCGATGTATGGTCAGACTTAACAGCCGCAATTGTTAAACACTTGGATCAAGTCATAACCGGTTTTATTGCAAAAGGACCCCGTACACATTTATCAATTCTAGTACCTTAATAGCTAACCGACAAGTCATTAACATACAGAAACATGCATCATGAGAAGCAAGAAATATCATCCATCCCTTCTGCATATTAGCAGCTTGTCACTCCTTAGCGACAGTGCTCACATCCCTGAGGTCAGTGGACACGCACTTTCCACATTCCTCTGGAGTGAAAGATGGAATGACTTAAGTACAAATGCAGCATATTATAAACAATTTCTTACAAAAGTCACAAACCAAAGTATTTTACAGAATTTACTACAAAACGCCATAAAAACTGCCTTCACTGAAGCTCTCTCTCCCGGTATCCGGCGAGCCAACTGGATGTCTTTGGGCATGATGGTGACTCTCTCAGCTTGGATGAGATAGTATCTTCTCATGGATGAGATAGTGTCTCTCAGCGTGGATGGATAGTATCTTCAAACAGACTCACCGGGTAGCTTCCTAGCTTCCTGCCGCGCACGGATGGCTGCGCTGGGAAACCTCAGGTCGGTTTTGAAATCAGGCGCGATCTCCTGCACCTGGCTCTGCAAAGGCAGCTTCCAGATGAGCAGCTGGGCCAACTTCTGATAACCACGAATCTCTCGCAGCGCCCCGGCCCCCGGCCCCTGGCCTGTAGGGATGAGTTTTCTTCACCGCCCCCAGAGAGGGGCGCTGTCCTGGCGGCTTTCGTGGCCAGCTCCTTGCCGAGGGCTTTCCCCTGGGGGATTTACAAGCTGTCGGCTTGGTTCGGGCTATTTCTTTTTCCCCAGCACCGAAGTTTGAGGCCACAGTCGCGGAGCGAAAAACCGACGCTTCTCCAACGAAAGACCAAACCGCTCTGCGCTGCAAAGACCTTGACTAATAAAAATTTAACCTTTTTTATTAATTAAACAAAAAATCCAGTCTAAAAATGGTTTCATTCCACAAAGAGGCATCTTTCCAAATCGCAGTGAAAAAGACGAGTACTTCTCAACTTTACTTTCTATTACTTGCTATGGAATTCCCTCACAAAATTGCTCTCCAGCACACCAGAACAGCATTTGTAGAATGGTATTAGGGTAATGACAGTGTGATGCTAATTGTCTGATACACATTAACAAAAGCAGGTCACTGCTGGTCACCATAGCAAGACATTCAGCTAATAAATGGTTACCCGCTGAATCTTTACTTAGGACATTAATTGCTTCACCCACATAAAAATAAACAGCAGCCAGGAGACTACCCTAGTCAATGTCCAGAGGGTCCCCTTTCTTTCCATTTTCTGCAGGCGAGTCCTTTATGTTTAGAAACCTTGCCTGCACGGCATGCTCATGCCACCATGAGCAGGAGGTCACTGGAAGCTCAGGAGCCTCCTATTCCCCAGGCTGACTGGGGCCGTGGAGGCTGGGGAATGGGCACACACGTGCCCCCATTAGCTAGATGAGGCTCACGTTCCATTTCTTCCGGAAGCGCTGCGCTAGACTGTGGCCTGCTGGAGTGCAGCAACCAACTCTAAGCCATTCGCTGCCATCCACCCTAAGACCTGGTAGGGGGCCTGGGACGTAATCAGGGCTCAAAACACATTTGCTAAACAACAACAAAATGACTCACATATTGCTTCTCACTCAAAGCAGAAAACCAAGGTAGAAAGACCACAGGGAAATGCAGCCAGGGGTGTGGATCCTGAAGAGATGCCTGAAATGAGTGTCCTGTACAGTGGGAAGGCTGGAAAAACGTTTGCCAGTTACTGTTCCCGGCTAAAGGTCATTCAGGTCCACATGCCCAAACACAACTAATCTGTGCATTTTGAGATTTGTGGATGTCCTCATAACCCTGTGTCCTTGAAAGCAAATTAGTGAGTGCCCAAGGTAGCCTGGGAGGGTGTCCCCCCTGGGACCACTTCTGGGTAGAAGCAACTTTCAAAGCCAAAGCCCCCCAGGCCAGTTTGGGGCTCCCACATCTGCTTCTCCACTTACTCTGTTATCTGATCTTCTTCATGTGCTGGCTCAGAGCTGGCCAGCATCACCACTGATGAGACTGGGTTATCTCTGGGTTCTGATGAAGCCCAAGATTGCCAAATAAATCGTGACTCCAGAATCTGTAGCTTAACCCTGGTTGGATGTCCTGGGTCCCTCCAGCCCTCCTCTAATGTCTCCTGGTGAGGGCCCTTTGTCTGTTCCGGCTGGTGACAAAATACCATAAACTAGGTGACTTATACACAACAGAAAGGTATTGCCCACAGTTCTTGAGCGTGGAAAGTCCAAAATCAAAATTTGGTGTCTGGTGAGGCCCCTGTTCCTGGTTCATAGGTGATACCTCCCTGTGCTCTCACCTGGAAGAAGGGGCTAGCCAGCTCTGTGGGTCTCTTTCTAAGGACACGAATCCCATTCATGAGGCCTCCACCCTCATCACCTAATCATCTCCCAAAGGTTTCACCTCCTAACACCATTGCATTGTGGGCTAGGTTCGAACATTTGAATTTGGGGCTCACAAACACTGGGACGCTGCAGGCCCACTGGCTTTGCTTTTCCTATCTGAACACGTCCCCAGCCCATGCCGGCAGTGGCCAGTCCTTAGGAATTCAGCAAGGGGACTGTGCCACTGCCCACCATCACACCCCCGTCCCAGGCATGGGGCCCATCCCATGGAAATGGCCCTGCAGTGCTGGGGTTGTGAAGCCTGTTCCTCAGGGAACCTGGGGGTCTAGCCTCTCTCCAACCCATCAGGGCCAGTGCCCCCTGGCTCGCTCTGCCCTCTGCCACCCTCCTCTGTGGTTTGGGGTTCTCAGGGAGCTCACTGCACCCAGGCACCCTGCCCCAGTCCTTGGCCTAGCATGGTGAGCCCCAGCCTTGCCACAGCGCAGCTTCCTTCTGAACTGCCCTCGGGTGTCTGTGGGCACCAGTGGGTCTACTGCTTCCCCAGACTGGGTCCCCTTCCTCCTCTCCATGCTGGGGATGGGATTGCTCTGAGGTGGCCACCCCAGGCTGGTATAGCGGCAAAAGCCCCAGCCCACAGTGCTCTCCTTAGCTTGTCTAAGCCTCTTCTCTACCCCGGGCCAGGGGCTGGAGGGAGGAGCGCAGAACCCAGCATCTCCCAGCTGCACCTTCCTCCTCCCCACAGGACCCCAGGGCCCCGAGGGGCAGGCGTCTCTGTTGGGTCTCCCTTGCCTAGCTGGGACTTCTTTCTAAGGTCTCTCTGACCTCAACCTGTGGTTAAGCCTTGATGGTGGGTGGGGTGCAGTAGAGGAGGCAGAACTGGCTTAGCAGGAGAGGCTTTAAATCAGGCAGTACTTCAGAAATGGTAGCCATGCTGCGATGGCCGGTTGCCTTATTTGTTTTAAACCAAGCACCTTCCCAGCAGCCCTAACGGCCCTCTGCCTTTATTGCCTGAAAATCCCCTTCAGCAACCCTAAAGCCTCTCCCAGCTTGACTTGGCCCTCTCCCTGGTGGAGACGTCAGGGCTGCCAAGGCTTGCTTCTCTCTTTTCCTACCTTTTACCTGTTTCTGACTCAAACCACCTCCGTGCTAGGCTTCTCCCTCAGTGAGGCCTCTGTGCATGACTTCAGTCACCCAACACTGACAGAACTTAGAACCCAATAGCCCATTTCTCTCCTTCCATCCAGACCCTGTCTGCTGTTATCTGTAGGAAGACCACAGCCAACTGCTATCATGACCAAAGCTAAAATCCAGTGAGACAGAGAACAATAGTTGTACCCGTCTCCTCCTTAATCTCCAAGGCCAGTGGTGCATGCATTTGTGCATTCAACAATATTTGCCAAGCACTTACTATATGTCAAGCACAGCAGTGAGTGCTGAGGACAGATGGGTAGGCAAAACAGTCCTGGCCCAGGTGGAGTGACAGGTAAGAAACAAGTAAGTAGCTAAAATAGAAAAAAATGGGCAGAAAAAATGACAAGAATAAAAGCAAGGAAAAGGGAAGGGACCCTCTTTTGTGTCTGATATAGCCATAATCTTCTCCATAGGCCATTGCTGTAACCAAAGCTTGCCCACCTTTCTTAAGATACTCATCGACCAGGTCATTGCAAGTACTGTTAATTGATTCCTTTTTATGGCTGAGTAGTATTCCATTGTGTGTGTGTGTGTGTGTGTGTGTGTGTGTGTATGTATGTATGTGTGTGTGTGTGTGTGTGTGTATATATATATATATATCCCACAGTTTCTTTATCCACTTGCTGACTGATGGGCATTTGGGTTGGTTCCACGATTTTGCAATTGTGAATTGTGCTGCTACAAACATGCATGCAAGTATCTTTTTTGAATAATGACTTCTTTTCCTCTGGGTAGATACCCAGTAGTGGGATTGCTGGATCAAATGGTAGTTCTACTTTTAGTTCTTTAAGGAATCTCCATACTGTTTTCCATGGTGGCTGGTGGCTGTACTGGTTTACATTCCCACCAGCAGTGTAGAAGTGTTCCCTGATTGCCACATGCATGCCAACATCTACTGTTTTTTCATTTTTTGATTATGACCATTCTTGCAGGAGTAAGGGGGTATCACATTGCGGCTTTTATTTGCATTTCCCTGATCATTAGTGATGTTGAGCATTTTTTCATACATTTGTTGGCCATTTGTATATCTTCTTTTGAGAATTGTCTATTCATGTCCTTAACCCACTTTTTGATGGGATTTTTTCTCATTGATTTGTTTGAACTTGTTGTAGATTCTGGATATTAGTCCTTTGTCTGATGTATAGATTGTGAAGATTTTCTCTGACTCTGTGTGTTGCCCATTTACTCTGCTGACTGTTCCTTTTACCATGCAAAAGCTCTTTAGTTTAATTAACTCCCGTCTATTTATCTTTGTTTTTATTTTTGGACACTATTATTCTAAGTTAAGTAACTCAGGAATGGAAAATCAAATATCGTATGTTCTCATTGATATGTGGAAGCTAAGCTATGAGGACACAAAGGCATAAGAATGATACAATGGACTTTGGAGACTTGGGGGGAAAGTTGGGGGGGGTGAGGAATAAAAGACAACATTTATGTTATAGTATATACCACTTAGGATATGGGTGCACCGGGATCTCCCAGATCACCACTAAGGAATTAACTCATGTAACCAAATACCACCTGTACCCCAATAACTTATGGGGGAAAAAAAAGATATTGATCAACCTATTCCAGGCCCTCTTTCCACCACTGAGCCTCTTGGGGACATAAATAGCTGCCTGCCCTCCCCTGTTCCCCTTGCCTGTTTACAGCAGGTACAGGCTTCGTCACAGTGCATCCCTTCTGAACTCCTCCAGCAACTTCCATCTGTCGTGGATCCAGGGTAGAATTCTGTCCTGGATTCCAAGACACTGCAGGCTGGATAGCTCTACCCCACTGCTCCCATCTCTGGAACCTCCTATCCTGTTGAGTAGGATGCTCCTGACATTACAGATTAGAGAAGAGGAATGCCAGGAGGCTGGATGTTGGATGGGCCCCTTCCCACAGGGAGGTCATCACCAGAGGGCAGTCTCACTCTCCCCTGGCCAACCTTGGTAGGGAGGGAGACTCCTGTTGACCAAGCTCACCCCTGATACCCACGTGAAACCTGTGCTCTGAGACTTGCAGTCACCACTGGGAGTCAGAAACAGGACTTTTGGCTCTAAAACAGTCACGTGAACCAAGTCTTTATGAAATTCGGGTTCCAAAAGCAATCATGCATTTGAAAATCCAAGTATATTTTAGAACAACTGGAAGAAAAAAGACATCAGAGATGATGCAAATAAAAAGATGAATTCATAAGAGATAAACTCACATCTTGCCTTTTTAATTTTTCTGGAGACATTTGGGGGCTGTTTTGAAGGAACGAGATGAGCTGGCCCACTGAGGCTACACCTCTCAGCGCCATTAGCCAAATTCATCACAAGAAAAGGTGCCTTGCTGTCTACCCTGGACATTCTGCTGGAGCTTTTGTGACCGAGCGCACTGATAACTGTCCCCTTTGTCCCACAACCAGCATAAACCTCTCGTTCTAATGGGGCCACTCTCTCCAGGCACCCAGGATCCTGGTGCACCTGTTCAAACTCCCAGCACCAGTTGCACATCTTCATGCTGTTCCTCACTGTGTTTCAACAGTCCCTCTCTCAGCCCTGACATAACACTTCTCCTGCCACCAGATCACTCCCTTGATTTTTCCTTATGTCCCAACCTTCCCTGAGATTCTGAGTTTCAGGTGGCATGAATGAATGATTAATTAGAGAAGACCTCTTCCACCACCCTGACTCCCAGCCCTAGCTTCCAACTTAGAGTAGAGCGGTAGAACATGCAGAGTAGTTAAAAGGACTGCCCCAAGTCCTGGCTCCACTGTTTCATATCCATGCAACCTTGAGTAAGTCACCTACCTAAATGTCCTGCACCTTAGTTTCCTCATTTGCAAAACAAAAATAACAATAGCATGGACCACATGGGGCAGTTGTGAACATTAAATGAATAACATTTGGAAAGTTATCAGATACTGTCTGGCACATGAATGTACTTAATAAATGTTTATATATATATTTTTTCATTATTGGTGCATTCAACCCTCATACTGAATGCCTCAGTACACTGCATTCAACTCTGTACCCATATACTTCTGAAATCACATCTATGAGAGACACTCTGCTGTCCCATGGTCTTAGCGTATCAATTTCTTTTTTAGTCCATGAGTACAGCTAGCTCCTTATCTCATGCTCTTAGAGTGACATGTTTCTACATATAACCAAAAGCTCTAATAACTTTATAAGATGTATTATTGCAGCAGAATGAATCTATGGTGGCCCCTGTAATGCCCACCTCCTGGCATTAATAGTTTTGTGTGATTCTCTTTTTATGGCTGATATGATTTGGCTCTGTGTCCTCACCCAAATCTCATCTTGAATTGTACTCCCACGATCCCCACATGTTGTGGGAGGGACCTGGTGGGAGATAATTTGAATCATGGGGGCGGTTTCCCCCATACTGTTCTTGTGATAGTGAATGAGTCTCATGAGATCTGATGGTTTTATCAGGTGTTTATGCTTTTGCATCTTCCTCATTTTCTCTTGCCACCACAATGTAAGAAGTTCCTTTTGCCCCTGCAACATGATTTAGAGGCCTCCCCAGCCGGGTGAAACTATAAGTCCAATTAAACCTCTTTTTCTTCCCAGTCTCAGGTATGTCTTTATCAACAGCATAAAAAGAGACTAATACAATGGCAAAAGTGGCAGAACGTATGTGATTGTGATACATATGATTGTAACACCTGTCTCTGGAGGACACGCTTCTTAGACAGCTTTGAAGAACCCAGCTGCTGTGCTATGAACTTACCTGTGGAGATGACCATGCAGTCAGGAGGTGAATGTTGCCTCCAGTGGACACCAAGCAAGAAACTGAGGCCTTAACTCCGGAACCACAATGGCTGAATACTGCCAGTAGCCACATGAGTGAGGAAACAGCAACTCCCCCAGTTGAACTCCTGATGAGACCACAGCCCAGCTGATACCTTGACTGAAGCTTGGTAAAACCCTGAGCAGAGAACTCAACTAGGCTGTATGTCCCCAGATTCCTGACCTACAGAAACTGTGAGCTGACAGAAGTGTGTTGTCTTACACCTCTAAGTTTATGGTACTATGGTTATGCAGTCATAAGTAAATAATGCAATAATGAAGAGTATCATAGCTTGCATTGTCTGAAAACTACAATTGACTAGAGACAAAAAAAAAAAAAAACTTTTCAAGATAGCCAAGACAAATATCCACATGTCAGGACATCAGTTGTCCCTCACAAAGAACCAGACCACTTTTATTACAAGACTACCTTTTGTCTACTTGTTTGTGGTGGTGAGTGCAGTAGAGCACTGTCACATTACTCTAGCTGCTTTAGGTCCTTTAAAAACCTGACTTGTCAGAGGAAACTAAATGGAAATGTTAAGTCAGCAAAATAGTTTTTCTGAACTTCTAGAACCTTTTCCACATTGAAAGATTCTAATTAACAGTATGAACTGTGGACCATTTTAAAAATTGTGCAGGTTTTATTTTTTCTTAAATTACATTCTCCACTTTTCCCTGAATAAAATAGAGCTGGGAAGACATGTTTATATCACTAGTGACTAACAGAATCTGAGTAATATTTTATAATGTTCACCTCTCATTTATGAAAACTTCATCTCTGTCAAATATAATATCAATGAAATATTGTATTATTACTTCTTCAATCCCTGGTTCTCCTAAAGCAGTAAGTTTTTAACATAAAATGAATATATATCTAATGTAGCAATATAAATATTATTCAGCATTTAGTGGTCTATCTAGACCATCTGTTGGCAAATGAACAAATGCCTGCCTATAGAGCAGAATATGAAGGGTTAAACATCATTTCCCTGAATGTTAGAAGGTTGGTGTGCCTCTTCATCCCACAGGAAATAAAAGGGAAGGGCATCCCAGGATGGTTAGGAGACAAGATTGGCTCAGCTGGAGAGGAGCATTGTAGGTGAAAGAGGGCCATAAGCATTGAGCTGAGGATTTGGGGTTTGCATCATCTGCACAACTAGTCCTGTTATGAGGCATCATTTCTGCTTCAAATGGAGAAAGGAGTTGGTAGTCTACATCTCTCAAGGACCGTGTGTATGCAGTAGAAGAAAGAACCTACCTATGGGCCCCCCTTTTCCACTGTGCCTCCTTAGCTTTGCATTCCCTCTGGGAAGATGCTGGAAACCAGATTACTTTATGGATTATACTGGGAGAATCGATTCTTCAATGTCTACAGATGAGCTGGTTAAAAAAGAATAACTGAGATTGTTAAAACTCTATGTTTTAAAGGAAATACTGGGAAAGTTTTATGTAACACTCAGAGGTGAGTGAAAATGGTAGTAGGTGACGGGCTTTGGGACTAAAGACAAACTTTAGACAATGTTAAAGCAATCTCCTTTCCCAATCTTGCTTCTTAAGTGATTGTAGTCATGATTGGCCAGAATTAGGATGAAGAGAAACAAAACCCATATTTGAGATCCAAAAGTTTGGGAGAACTTAGGAGAAGTGTAACCTGGATTCCTGAAAATGTTGACTTATAGAGACATTTTTGAGATATGAAAGTTCATTATTTCCTGGTGCTTAAGGAAGAAAATAATTGATGTTGTGAGCTGGGCGGGACTTTAGGGACCATGCTGAACAATCCACTGACCACTGCAGGCTCCCATTTAGGATCTTGGGCCAACAGCCACCAGCCTCTGTTCATGCAGTCTCTCTGGGGGCAGTTACTTCTTTGGAGTGGCATGCCTCTGAGCAATAATTCCAATAATCAATGTCAAACTAGATATTGAAACAGCCCAGGTATCCTGGTCAAGCTAGCTGTTGATACTCCTGACTGTCGCATTATTTTGTTTTTTGTTTTGTTTTCTTTTGAGACAGAGTCTCACTCTGTCACCCAGACTGGAGTACAATAGTGCGATCTTGGCTCACTGCAAGCTCTGCCTCCTGGGTTCAAATGATTCTTCTGCCTCAGCCTCCCAAGTAGCTGGGATTACAGGTGCATGCCACCACACCCGGCTAATTTTGTATTTTTAGTAGAGACAGGGTTTCACCATGTTGTCCAGGCTGGTCTTGAACTCCTGACCTCAGGTGATCCATCCACCTTGGCCTCCGAAGGTGCTGGGATTATAGGCATGAGCCACACCTCCCGGCCCAACTGTTGCATTATTATTTGCAGATGTTGGCTATCCCTGCTGTTGTCTATATATCAATTCTGTCTACCCAACACAGCCGTAAACTTCTCAAGGTGAGGAGTGAGCCATCACTCCTTGCACATCTTGCTGTGATTGACATGGTATACCTTAAGATATGTGTTAATTCCTATGTCTTAATAAATATTGGCTTAGGGAGAATTTGCTGGAGCAAGTAAAGACAGTATGTTTAACTTCTTTTATTCAACAGAATTAAAAAACTAGCTGGTTCTCTCAATGAAATAATACTTTCTTTTCTTTCTTAAAATCTAGCTGATCTGATCTAAAATACACATGTGGGAGGTGGGATTGTAGAAATATCTCAAATTAATTGGCGTCTAGCTCTTTGTAAGGTATTTGACAGTCTGAGTTGGTTGCTTCCCCCACTGCAAAGCAGCAAAATCTGCTCTCAAAGGCTTCACGTGGCTGAGAAAACTCTGTTCCCAATTCAGATCCTCTGGGGAGGGCATCAATTATTTCCTCTTGTTTTTAGCACTGATTGTTCTGTCTAATTTGAAAGGATCCAAAAAAGGAAATGACACTTAGCATTAGTATCATTCTCCATCACTTTTGAAAGATATATGAAGGGAATGTTGGTGCAATCAGTCTAGAAACATATTTCTCCTATAACAATAAGCCAGTTCTTTTTGCTTTGAATCAGAAACGGCTCCAGTAGACCCATGAAGGAAAGGGAAACAAAGCTGAGTGCCAAGCATATGATAACATGCTCAGCATCATAGCACATTAGGGGCTTGCAAACTGAAACAACAATACCACTACACACCTATCAGAATGGCCAAAATCCAGAAGACTGACATCACCAATGCTAGTGAGAATGTGGAGCAACAGGAACTCTCATTCACTGCTGGTGGGGATGCAAAGTGGGGGAGCCACTTGGGAAGACAGTCTGGCAGGTTCTTAAAAAGGTAAACAGGCCGGGCGCGGTGGCTCACGCCTGTAATCCCAGCACTTTGGGAGGCCGAGGTGGGTGGATCACGAGGTCAGGAGATTGAGACCATCCTGGCTAACACGGTGAAACCCCATCTCTACTAAAAATACAAAAAATTAGCCGGGCGTGGTGGTGGGCGCCTGTAGTCCCAGCTACTCAGGAGGCTGAGGCAGGAGAATGGCGGGAACCCGGGAGGCGGAGCTTGCAGTGAGCCGAGATGGCGCCACTGCACTCCTGTGCAGTGTCTGGGAGACACAGCGAGATTCCGTCTCAAAAAAAAAAAAAAAAAAAAAAAAAAAAAGGTAAACATACTCTTACTATACCATCTAGTAGATTTGCTCCTAGGTGTTTACCCAAAGGAGCTGAAAACATGTCCATGCACATGAATGCTTATAGCAGCTTTACTCAAAATTGCCAAAAAATTGGAAGCAACCAAAATGTCCTTCAATAGGTGGGTGGATAAAGAAATTGTATCCAATTCTATTTCTATAAGGAAAATCTATTCATACAATAGAATATTAGTGTCAGAGATTTTTTTTTAACAAAGAGCTATCAAGCCATGAAAAGATAAGGAAGAACTTATTTTCCTTATCTTCCTGAAAAAAGCCAGTTTGCAAAGGGCAACATACTATACGATCCCAACTGTACGACATTCTGAAAAAGGCACAACTATGGAGACAATAAAAAGATCAGAGTTTTGGGTGAAGGGAGGGATGAACAGGCAGAATACAAACAAATTTTAGGGCAGTGATTATTATTATGATACTGTAGTGGACATAGAATATTATGCATTTTTCAAAGCACATAGAATATACAACATGAAGAAGGAATGCTAATGTAAACTCTGGATTTTCATTAATAATAATATATTATTAACTAAAATGATTTATTTTACTTATTTTCATTATTATCTAAAATGTTATTTAATTATTAAATTTAGATGCTACTTAATTTTTGCTTTATTATTATTATGTTAACATCATCAACTGTAACTAGTGTACAACACTAATGCAGGATGTTAATAGGGGAAATGGTGTTGGAGAGGGAGATATGTGAGAACTCTGTACTTTCTTTTCAATTATTCTGTAAACATAAAGCTGCTCTAAAAAATAAAATCTATTAATTAAAAAAAATAACTGAGTGGAAAAAGAGCATTTTGCTCATTGGACAGACTTTTTGTCCTCCATGTGATGGAGTCAGCTGGCTGGGCGTAAACCTGCAGAAGGTGGGAGAAGGCTCTGCCAGCCTTGCCCCTGAGGTTTCCACCCTCCCGTGCTCTGATTTCCTGGGTTTGTGCTCTGTTGCCTCCAGTGAGAGGTGGTCAGTAACTCCATGAGCTGCTTCTGGTGCCTTTGCACCAGACAGATTTTGCAAAGGCAGGTGTGTCAACTACAACCAGAGGCCAATTTCCCTGGAGTCAGATTTCAGACCACATGCATCACTCCTCCTCACAATGTAATCTCCTCCCCAGGCTGAGCCCTGCCAGAGGGGAGAGTTAGGACTGGTGGGAAGGGCTTGCCCCCTTGGCTGCAGGAAACTCAGGTGGCACCTTGGGGAGAATCCTAAAAAGATGCTTTTCTTCAAGATGCCTCACATCTACCTGTCAGAAAATTGTCACACTGTTCTGATGTTTCAGACAACTCACTTTCATCTGCTAGAAAACTGTCTAGATAAATACAAGCCTGTGATGTCTGTACCTCTGATGATGTCCCTTAGACATGGTGTCCTCCTCCACCTATTGTCAGAAGGTGGCCCATCTGAGCTCCTGGTGGCCAGTTCCCTCCATCCACTAGGACAGGCAGGCCGCTGGGAAGCATCCTTCTCCACACCCACATGCCCTGTCCTTGGGAGCCGGGCGACATCTCAGATGACGTGCAGAATCCCTTCGTGCAGGCTCATCACGAGCCCTTTGTTCCTTAGGGTAATAGCAAACAAATGTGCCGTTGTGCCTCATTTCCATGTATTTCCATCGGTTAATTGGAAATGGTTCTGCCTGAATAGGAAATTTTTCTATCTTGGGCTTCTTGAACAGAGAAGCTTTGGGGCACAATCCTAAATCTTCAGAGGACAGAGAGCCCACATGCCACCCTTCCAGTACTGAATAGCAGCTTGGGTCCTGAGAATTTCCAATACCCATATTTTAGGGATTTTTTTGTCTACTAAATGTAACAGTTTCATTTAGGACAAGAGGTTATTCAAAAATACATAAATAATGGCCTCTACTGAGGACTTACATTGTGTAGAGAATAATGCATTGGAAAATGCTAAACTACCTAGTGAATAGCAAGTATGGGGGCAGGGAGGAGGAACAGGCTTCCATCTTGATTAAGTGAAAAATAAAATAATGATGCTTTCATTTTTATTAGACAGTATATCATATACAAAATCCCAATTTTTCTCTTACTAACAGAGAAACCGCATCTTGCCCTGTGGTGAGGACCGACTCTTTAGGTCCACTCTAAGCCTGTCCTCCTTCCTGTCTCAGCATTTGCTCCACCAGCTTTCATTCAGCACAGAGCCTGGGGCACGGGTGCCATGAAGATGAATACAGGAGAGATCTTAGCCTTAAGGGGCTCATGGCCTGATAAGTGCATAAACAAAAAAATAATTTTTAATACAACACGGTAGGTGCTATGATACAAATTATGTACAATACACATATAAGCGGAGAGGGAAATGTCTGATTCTGCATGGGGGTTCCAAAGAAATCAGGTGACAGTTGAGATGGTCATTGTAGAATAGGTAATTGGGCAGATATGAGCAGGGCAGCATAGGGCCCCCAAAGAACATCAGGTGACTGTCAGGTGACTGACGGGTGGTTGTTGACAGCCAGGGAGCTGGCAATGGGAGGGGAACATTTCCTAACAAACAGGAGACATGTTGAGCTTGTGGGCAACAACTTCCCAACAAAAACTTAAAATGGTGAAGTTTGATCTTCCTTTGGGACATGTCTAAGCATGCACAGTAAGGAGCAAATATGGCAGCATTGGACCTGTATACGACCTTCCTCTAGGGGTGCTAGACCAGTAAGGGAAAACTGCCCTAAGACAGCATGCACATAGCTTCAACCACCAAATGGCACCTGTGGTCCCTCACACACTAGCAAGTCACTATGCACTTGGCAATTAGCCAGCAGCCCACCCAAAGGGAAAGACGAGAGGAAGAGATTGGGAGAAACTGAGAAATTATAAATCTATAAGAGCCCTGAGCCAACAATCAGGTGAAGCATTCAAATCTTTTGAGTTGTCCACTTGATCCCTTCCAAGTGTACTTCGCTTTGCTTCAATAAACTGTCATGTCTGCCTTACATCTACCTCTGTCTCTTGGCTGAATTCTTTCTCCCAAGACAAGGATCAAGGACTAAGGGGAGCTCATCCAGACTTGCCGCCAGTAACAGTCATGGCAGAAATAATCCAGAAATAGCTCTAATTATGGCCAACCATTTAATTCTCTTCCTGGACACTCAGGAGGATCACATTTACCCTATACCTGAGTAGAGCCATGAAACTAATTCTGACCAAGGTGGATATATGGGCAAATGTGATGTGTGACACTTCCAGGCTATCCCATGAACTGTCTCATAAACATCCAGTCCTTTATCCTCCTGTGGCAAATGTGAAGTTACATGTTGGGGATTGCAGTATCCCAAGAAGCAAGGAGCTTGGATCTCTGAGTCACTCCACTGCCTGGAGAAGGATGACTCAACTGGAACATCCTCACTGGACAACAGGTGGGTGGGAAATAAACTTTTATTTTGTTAAGTCACTAAAATTTGGAGGTCGTTTGCAACAACTGGCATGATTTATTTAATACTACGGAAATTGGTATTCTGAAGTGGGTTGCTGCGTTAACAAAAATATGTGGCCATTTTCTTAGCAGTTGAGCAAGAGGTGGGGTGGAAACAGCATGCTGGGTGACTGTACATCTACGTTACATAGTGTCAAGACATCTGGCAAATGGTCATGTGCAGAGACTTGGAAGGCTGAATCCATCACTATAGGTTCATGGCAGTTACTGGACAATGGAATGTTAGAAATGTGTAAAAATTGGAATTTATTCTCTTTGGAAAGGCAAGAAATACAAGAAAGAGATGAGCACAGATGTAATTGGCTATTTTGGAAACAGAAAACCAAAGGTAACAGGCCAGAAATTTAGGGCCTTATAGGGTTGTAAGAGGTAACTGCTTTTGGTCCCCAGACAGTGAAACATGAAAATAAAAAATTATTTGAGCTGACAAAGGTCTAGTGAACTTTCTCTAAGCTCATTAAAGTAACTCAGGGCAAATATGTGAGTAAGGGTATAGACTTCCCACTCAAGCCCAGTGGCATGAAAGAAGCTGCCATTCTGCTGAGAAGGAGGAACACCATGGAGAAGAGGTGAGAACCAAAGGAGATTAGAGAACAATGTCCAGAAAAGGTCTTTAAGTATGGTTACTGATATATGGAATTGACTGGAAGCAAATAGATCAGAAGTCACTAAGATTTTGAGACAGCTGCACTGCCAAAAATACCATAACCCTGGACTAAAAAGTTCTTTGACTATTGGAGACTTAAAAACAATCTTTGAGTACCCAATCTTTCCTGAACAGAAAGTGACTTCCAAAAGCTGCACTGCCCAAAGCCAAACACATTGGCCAACATCTCTTCTTAGGTGACTGTGGATAATAACGAGGACGGAAGAGACCCCCCAGAGGGTGAATTCTGAAGCCACAAGAACAGGATCTAATCAGAGTTTTCCCAGCGTTAAGAACAGGGAAACATCACTACAGGGCAACATCGACAGGACTCAAGCATGGCTATGGGCTAGAGATGGATGTGAGACTTCCATTCCTCCATTCCAAAAGGAAGAATTACACACAGTTCTGTTCTCGAATCATCACTGTCTATCAGAAAGCAGGGTGGCAGATAGCACATCACTCAGATCATACTCAGACCAACAGGAGCAGTTCAGTTTCCAGTGGAGAGTCCTGAACGGCTCAGGGATCCCAGGCTCCAACTGCATACCATGACTGGGTGGGCACCTGTTTTCTCTCCGTGGGGCAGAGGGGGAGCAAGTTTTATCATATGGGAAGAGAAGTAAAACAATATGGTGACCAGAATGGTCGATAGGTATGCCTTCGTTTAACTGTTTGTTTTCCTCCCCCGCTCCGGGAGACCACATTCCCCAATCCTGTTGCATATGGATGGAGCCGGGCGATTGGCTTTGAGCAATGTAGTATGGGTATTACAGCTGCTGGCGCCAGGCTAGAGCAAACAGGCAGGAAGATTGGTCCTCTTTGCTTTCTCTCTTTCTTCTGGAAAGGGACACTTTTCTCCTCTGACCTTTGGACATCAGACTCCAGGTTCTCCAGCTTTGGGGCTCTGAACCTGGCACTAGCAGCCTGCCGGGAGCTCTTAGGGCTCACTGGGGGCTGCACTGTCAGCTTCCCTGGTTCTGAGTCTTTGGACTTGGACTGAGCCACTGGCTTCTCTGGTTTTTCAGCTTGTAGTTGGACTATCATAGGACTTTGCCTCTATGATTGTGTGAGGCAGTACCCCAGTTCCGGTAGCCACCCGAGACTCTACGGCAGAATGGAGTCTGGCCACTTCCCCACTCTCCGAAGATTTTACAGAGCCTTTCTGCCCTTAGGCCACACGTGCCCAGCATACAATGCAAATGACCATGTATCAAGTGTGCTGGAAGCATACAATGCAAATGACCATGTGTCAAGTGTGCTGGACTGAGGCCTCAAGGCAAGCTTACCCCTGTGCAGGGTTAATGACAAACCCAAGGTGGGCAGCCTGGAGCTAGCCACAGTCCGAGCCAAAAGCTCCAGTGACATCTGCTCTGTGTCCAAAAAGGTAGAAGGAAAGGAACACAGTGTGCTAACTTATCTCAAATAAAGTAATTATTTATTGCCAACATCAAGTATGAAATGTGAAGCTATTCAGTGCCAGTTACAGAAAAGCTGTATTACTATGTATCTTACAGAATAGTTAAATTACTAAGTTTTGACTAGAGAATAAAATTTGTCTTAATTTCTAGTAAGTTTTATTTGTTGAAATATAGACTTATAATATTGAAGACGGTGCTGGGCGTCGACTTCTGAACACACACACACTGGATAGTGTATGAAACGCTGTGCAACACAACAGGGCAAGAAATTGGAAACCTGCTTTTCTGCAATAACTTTTCATTTGCCCTTACACAAGGAACATTGCACTGCTTATTTTGACAATGATACTCTTGTATTCATTGAATAAATCACCTAATTTGTAAGAAGCTACATTTTATTCCCATGGGAATTAATAAAGCATTTTCATTCTGAATAAAAATGTGAACTGCATAAACATTTGTGGTTTTTTTTAATTGGTTCTCTTAAGGGGGACATAGGGCATTGTTTTTCACTGCTTTATACAAATGTAAGGCATAGAATCATTCTCTTAAATTAAAACAAAACTTTTCATTATTTACTTATTTGCCTAAAAATGTCTTTATGACCAACAAATGGAACAGCTTTTGCACTTCAAAGTAAAATCTTCACTTTCACAAATCACTGGAGTTTTTGGCTACCAGAAACTGGGCTTTGAATTGCTTCCCCCTAAGTAACTGGGACTCAGTGGACCCTATCTCAAGACATCTGGCTTGGTAACCGTTGTCATGATGAGTGCATGCCTCCTGACACTCTGGGCTTGTGGAGACGGGCCAGCTGGAACATGCTGGCAGTGGGGCTGCTGAGAGGGGCTGGGCCAGGGTTCATGGTGAAGGGGAACCAGCAGGTCTTGCTGAAGGGGTAAAGCCAAAAGAGAGGAATAAAAGATGACTCCAACGTCCTAGGTCTGAGCAACTGGAAGGATGAAGATGTCATTGTTAACGGAGGTGGGGAAGGCTGCAGTGGTGGGGACTTGGCTCCTGGAGAGGACCAGCAGCTCTGGTATAGATGTGTGGGATGTGAGGTACCCACTCACAGCGGGTCTCACCTCTTGATTCTGCCTAGTTTCACTTTCACAGAGGAGATTTATCCCCAGGTATTAGATCCCCTCTACAATAACAACAGCTGGATATAAATTTTCCCTGCAAAATGACACTATTCTGTAAAACAAGTAGTAATCGGATGTTGCATATGCATAGGCAACGTAAAGTTAAATGTCATATATCGATACTTTTATATGAATCATAACATGTAGCTAAGTAACATTAATCACACATTAGTGACTTGATTTCATCTCAGCCAGATTCTTGAGGCATAAGAAAAACAAAAGTGACAGAAATTTCCTAATTGACTTTATTCAACTGATTGATACAGAAAGAAAACCAGATACCTCTATCAAAAAGCTTATACTTTATATGGGTACGTTCATCTATTCCTGATGCAGGTGTTTTGATACCTGTATTATATTTCAAATATGTACATGTATCACTCAGAATTTTCAAGAGAGATGGAACTGATAGAATGGATAGATGGATAGATAAATGTATGTATTTTAAGCATTACCTCACTGAGCTGTGGGGGCTGGCAAGTCTGGAATGTACAGGCCAGCAGGCTAGAAACCCAGGCAGGAGATGATGCTGCCATCCTGAGGCAGAATTTCTTCTCTGGGAAACTTCAGTTTTTGCTCTTATGGCCTTCAACTGATTGGATGAGGCCCACCACATTATCAGGGGTAATCTCCTTTACTGACATCTACAGAACGCCTTCACAGCAACACCTACATTAGTGTTTGACCAAACAAAGAGGCACTGTATCCTACCCAAGTTGACACATAAAATTTACCATCACAGCAACCTGTACAAGTTAGTGTCCCACCCTTTTTAGAAGACTTGGAATTGGGAAATATCAGGACATATACAAAAAATTACCAATTTCAATGGAGAGTAATTCATAGAAAGGGTTTAAGACCCTCCTGGTTTGAGAACAGCCTTGCCAACATGGCGAAATGCCATCTCTACTAAAAACACAAAAATTAGCCGGGCATGGTGGCTCACACGTGTAATCCCAGCTACTCAGGAGGCTAAGGCAGGAGAATCACTTGAACCAGGGAGGCGGACGTTGCAGTGAGCTGAGATTGCGCCACTGCACTCCAGCCTGGGCAACAGAGCAAGACTCCATCTCAAAAAGACCCTCCTGGGCAGGTGGAGGCACAGACACTGTGGAGACGCTGTCGCAGGTGACCCTGGGGAGGCAGACGTGCTTCTTCCCACATAGCAGACAGTGTGGGACACACAGCCTGTGCCTACTCTATTGTGTTCGGAGCATGACTCCACGGCCAGGTGAACCACATGGGTTCTTGGGTTTCCACCTGTGCCATGTGTTGGGGTGGGACAGGAGAGAAGCTAACTGTTCATTTGCTAGTGCTCCTGCCCCCAAGCCCCTGTGCCTGTGCTGCCCACCCTTTCAAGGTGGATTCACTCCATCCTTCTGCATGCCACTCCTGCTGTGGGCCCTGGAGATGCGAGGATGAGGAAACTATGGGTTCTACTCCAACAGAGCCCACAGTCTGAAGGGGGAGGCTGCCAGGGAAACCATGACTGAGGTGGAGGGATGAGTGTGGAGATACATTAGCCTGGAGGCAGGGCACTGGCAGCTCTGAGGTTGGCTTTTGGGGAGGTAGGAACGGCCTTCCTACACTCCGGGAAAGTCAGGAAAGGCTTCTTGGAGGAGGTGACCCTTGAACAATTTTGAGAATCCTTCAACAACATCATAAATAAAGATCAAACCACACATGTCTCAGGGCTATTTGTGACAGTTTTGAACTGCTGCAAGTAGTCTCAGGAAAGATGGGTACTGATCCTGAAGACTTTTTCTATACATAGATTATAAAAATATGAATTCCTAACCCTGGCTGCTCACCCTTCTCCCCATTCTTGTGTTTCTGACAGGGTCATCAGAAATTATCTCCTGGGGTACCATAAAAACCTCTCCAAAACACACATATTTAATATGTAGTGTGATAAAGCAGCTTAAAGTTGAGCATGTTAGGGGAAAGTGATTAAAACTCAAACAAGTAACAATGGCATTTCCCATTTCCAAAAGGGATGAAAATTCCCATTGCAAGGGTGAAGCAGGTCAGATGGCTGCCATGCGTGCCTTTGAAAAACCAATCAAGATGTGTTCAGGAACCAGAAAACGGACTAACCCAACAGGAGTATTTTTGAGTGCACATTTACTGTCTGAGCCCTTATATCTGAAGGAAATTAACTGCCTCACCACCACACTACAGTTATTTATGGAGCCACTTGCTGGGTAGGCAGTGGAAGCCCCTCTTCGTGGGCAACTCCTAGATGAGAAAGCCAATGAGCCAGTACCCGCGAAGAAATGTGTGATCAGAATCCAATTCATGCACGTGTGAACCTCATGGGGCACAGTGCTGGGAGGGGCAGGGGGGCCAAAGAAGGCCTCTCCAAGAAGATGACATCATAGCAAAGGTGAGGCAGGACAGGTGAGAAAGGTGGGAAGGAGCCAATCCCTCCAGTGCTTCCAGACAGGAAATAATAGCCCGGTGCTCCAGGCAGGAGGAGCCTGCCTTCTGGAGGCATTGACAGCGCTCCAAAGTGGAGGGTTGGAGAGGGAGCCACACCAGATCTGCCGGATCACTGCAAGGGCTCTGGGCCAAGCTTGATGGAAATGAAGGGAGGACTCGGCACAGTTTTAACCCACAAGTTGTTCTTACTTTCCTGGTAGATATTTGCTATTATGTTTGGCAGAATTGGGCACCTGGAATGTTCTCTTGGTCAAGTAATTTTGATGAGAGTTCCTTTCTTTCCTGAAGGTCAGTCAGATATGCTTGCTCCCTCTTCCCATTATCCCCAGCAGGTCTGCTGAACAAGTGCACTCAACTGCCTGGGTGCACCTCTTCCCATGACATCAAATGTCTAGCTTGTGAGGGCTGCACTGTCTTGCAGTGTTTCTATTTCTTGCTCTCAGCAGTACTGTGGTGGGGCCTGTATCTTGATAGAGGCAAGGAAACCCGGGTCTTGAGGCTCAGAGGTTCTTGACACTGGCTCTCCGGTAAGATCACCATGGACGCTAAAATGTTTCTGTAAAGGCCAAGGCCCCCACTCAAACCTGCCTTGCTGGGTTGTCCTGGCCCCAACTGCCCTGTTCAGGTTTTCAGACATTCAAACAGAAGAGTCGAGGTCAACCAACATTTATGCCGGCAAATGATCAGATTTCTCTTAGGAGAGTAGACATTTTCTTCTCTTTCCTGTGAGTCCCAAATGATAAGCTGAAAGTTGTTCCCTACTGCTCACACACAGCCCCTCTGAAAAGCAGAAAAACTTTCTGAGGTATTGAGCGAGGTGTTTTAACACCATGGACAGCGCCCCTGGTTCTTTGACCGGCCTAATAAAACGGCCTTCCGGGTTCTAGAAAGCATTTCAGCAAAACAGGCTCAGAAACACCACATTCAAGAGAATAACTATTATATGTGAATACACTTAAAAATAGATCACACACTCTAACAACTGAAATGTACAGAAAAGATGAAAGTGCATCCGTTAACGTTTAAATGCCCATTTCTACTGATAGCATTCATCTGTACGCTCAGCACAGCGGAACAGCTAACCTCTAGGACAGCGCCGGGGCAGAGGCAGCAAGGAGCCAGCGCTGCAAAGCTGTGAGGGGCGGGCTTTAGGCTCCCACCGCCTGTATCCAAAACGCTGGGATGGGTATTTAACCCCCTGAACCTTGCTCCTCTTGCCTGTGAAATGTGGATGCTCCAGCGGGAGTTTCCGAAGATTGGAAGCTTGACATGTAAAGGCCTTAGCAGAAAGCTGCCCTTGGTTTTAGGACCACTTAAATACGCAATCAGGTTTCCCTTCACCACTTTCATTAAAGCTTTTTAAAAAATATGATGCTTCTTCAGTGGAGCTATTTCCTCCTTCTCTCCACACCCAAAATACAAACAAAAACACACCCACCTGCACACATTCGCAGATGCACTCGATCACATTCACAAGCATTCACACACTCATATCTATACTCACTATCACTCACACCCAGCCACACCCACCTGCACACTCTCACACTCCCCCCGCACATATTCCTGCATACACGCATGCACACATTCACTCATGCACCCTCACACACACACAGCAGGCTCAGATGAATTTGAGATGCCCCTCTAGCTCTCCCACATCTCAGGTATTATGCTCAGAGCTTCAGGCATTGATGTGTGGAAAATGTGAGAGACCTCTGCCTCTAGACCACATTATTATATTATTCATTTTCTATTTCTTCTATTTTTTTTAGTTTTATGATTTTTATTAGAAACATGACATGTGCTCATTGCAGCTGAGGAGGGGACAGGGAGAGAGAGAGAGAGAGAGAAAGACTTAAGGGAGGGTTTTAAATACTTCTCCTGACTTCAAATCTCTCACCTCTGAGATAGTTGCTGGTTTGTTTATGTAGTTATTAACTGTGGTCAACTGAAAAATGGCCCCAAATATGTCATTGTCCTAATCTCTGGCACCTGTGATTGTGACCTTACATGGCAAAAGAAATTTTGCAGCTATGATTAAATTAAGGATCTCGAGATTGAGGATTACTTTGGATTTTCCAGGAGGACCCAGTGTCATCTTAAGTGTCCTTTAAGAGGGAGGCAGGCAGGTCAGAGAGGAGAAGGCCACGTGATGCTGGACGCAGAGGACTAAGTGTTGCGCTGTAAAGAGGGAGGAACAGGCCACAAGCCAAGGAATACAGGCCACACTGGAAGCTGAAAAAGACAAGGAAAGGGACTCTCTCCTTAGAACCTTCAGAAGAAAGCAACCCTACCAACACTTTGACTTTAGCCCAGTGAAACTCATTCGGGACTTCTGACCTCCAGAACTTATAACATAATAAGTTTATGTGATTTTAAGTCACTAAGTTTGTGGTAATTTGTTACAGCAACAATAGAAAATTAATACACCAAATGTTTTCTATACTCTGTGTGTGTGTGTGTGTGTGTGTGTGTGTATACTCCACTTTTTTGGCCAAATGAAATTATGTAAAGTATGTATTTTTAAAAATTTGATCAGGAGGCTGAGGAAGGAGAATGGCATGAAGCCAGGAGGCAAAGCTTACAGTGAGCTCAGATCACACCACTGCACTCCAGCCTGGGCGACAGAGCAAGACTCCATCAAAAAAAAAAAAAAAAAAAAAAAAAAAGATACCAATTCCTGTAACATTATCTTTTTTAAGAGTTTTTTGGTAATCCTTTGTATGGGTGAACATATTACATTTAGTCTACTATCAATATATGCATACTTATTATCTTTGCATTTCCACTATTAGAAATGATCAATGAATACTCATATCCATGTCACTTTGGCCACATACGGCTGTGTTTCTATAGGATAGATCCCCAGTGGTAGAAGGATGTCTAAGTTTGACAGACACTGTTGAATGCACTTCACACTCACTGCAGCACAAGAGTGGCCACTTACCCGCATCTTAGCAACAATAGAAAACATCATCCTTTGCCCACTTTTTTCTATTGGAAATGTTCATTTTTTCTTATTGATTTGATATCGATCTTTATATACTAAATATATTACTTATATGTTGGATAAGTTGCAAATATTTTCCTTCTTTGTGTTTGTCTTTTAACTTTTTCCTTTCGGCAAGAAAATGTGCTCAGTTTTTATGTCTTAGAAGTAGGAAAAAGGCTTTTTTAAACCCAAAAGTCTATCAGAAAAAGATTTTCTAATAAATACCCTCCTATAATTACATCTAAACTTTGTAGTTTCACTTTAAAATATCTTAATCTCTAATACATCTGAAATTTGTGTGTGCATTGGGAAACAGAGATACAACCTTTTTTTTTTTTTTTTTTTCTTAAAGAAAAGCTAATCATTTGTATTTTCCTCAGATATTTGAAATACTACCTCTTTTCATTTACTAGGTTCCACAGCTATCTGGGTCTGTTTTAGTGTTCTCTTTGTGCTTATTAATTTACTATATATGAAGCCAGGCACGGTGGCTCATTACTGTAATCCCAGCACTTAGGTAGGCTGAGGCGGGTGGATCACCTAAGGTCAGGAGTTCGAGACCAGACTGTCCAACATGGTGAAACCTCATCTCTACTAAAAATACAGATTAGCTGGGCATGGTGGCACGTGCCTGTAATCCCAGCTACTCAGAAGGCTAGGGTGGAAAATCGCTTGAACCCGGGAGGTGGACATTGCAGTGAGCTGAGATTGTGCCATTGCACTCCAGTCTGGGCGATAAGAGAAAAACTCCATCTCAAAATAATAATGATAATAATAATAATAATTTACTAGATATAAGATTCTGGGAATACAACATTCTTACAGTATTTTTGGATCTCTAGAAGGTAAACTCTTCCCTAATTATTTTTCTTTTTTTACTTTTAAAACTTTTTGAATGTTTTAATACAGTTATTATATTATGTTTTTAGTTTATTTCACTTTAATTTTTAGTCAATGGAGGTAGCCAAAACAACCCATAACAGACTCTGCCTATGTGTAATGAATACTCAAGTTTTCAGCAGAAGGAGTTACATGAAAATGTGCTCCTGCCGGTTGAGACAAAGCAAAGCCAGCACCGAGAAAGATAAAGTTATAGACAAGGCTGGGAGCGAGCACAAGACTGTTAGAATACAAAGAACAAAATTATTCTCAAAAGAGAAGATTTGGAATGTCAAATAAAATAACAGTGCAATTAAAAAACTGCATATGAGATACCAGATTCAGTTAATCGTGTGGAGAAGTGGCAAGGAGAAGACAATTAAAATCTTTGTGGAGTACGTGTGTGTGCGTGCAGTTATACAACAGCAAATCGGGTGGATTGGGGCACTGGGTGGTAAATTTTAAAAAGCATTTGAATTTTAACTCTGAAAATTAAGGAAGGCACTTATATTTAAAAATCACCAATATAACCATTTCTAGAATTAAAAGCCAAGATATACAACTTCAAAGTAGTAGAGAATATAAAATACCTCCTCAACAACAGCAAAAAATTAATTAAAAGACAAAGGATGAAACAATAAGGAAATGGAAGATAAATCCAAAGAACAATAGAAGTAAGCAAAAATTTATCAATAAGATTTTAAAAAAATAGATGGTACAAGTATCCATGTAAGAAAGCAAACTTTCAGAAAGTTCCTTAAAACAAAGCACAACTGGCTGGGAGCAGTGGCTCATGCCTGTAATCCCAGCATTTGGGGAGGTTGAGGCAGGGGGATTGCTTGAGTCCAGGAGTTTGAGACTGGTCTGGGTAACATGGCAAGACCCATCTCTACAAAAAACAAACAAACAAAAAGCACCACACACACACACACACGCAGGCAAGTGCCATTTATGAGTTATGCCTACAAAATCTGATACTAACGGGCTAGAAGTTGAAGGAAGATACTGGGAACAGAGGTCTACAATTTTGTTCTTTTAATTCAAGATTCTCTTGGCTAATCTTAGCGTTTTGCATTTCTATATGCATTTTAGAATCAGCTTGCTAATTTCCACAATAATAATGTGGGAGTTTTACTTAGGACTGCATTTAACCCGCAGATCAATTTGAGGGAATTGTGGCACCTGTAATCCCAGGTACTCAGGAAGCTGAGGCAGGAGAATCTCTTGAACCCAGGAGGCAGAGGTTGCAGTGAGCCGAGACTGCGTCACTGCACTCCAGCCTGGGCGACAGATTGCAATACTGGTTTTTCCAATCCATGGAGATGACGTCTTCCTCCATTTACATAAATATTCTTTAATTTCTCTGAAGAGTTTTGCAGTTTTCAGCGTAAAAGTCCTATATATCTTTTGATATATCTATTTGTATTTTATTTTTATGATAATGTAAATAATATATTTTTTAAAATCCATGTTCTACTTATTTATTGTTGGTATATGGAAATACAATTGATTGTTTTGTGTACTGACTTTGTATTGTGTACCCTTTATAAATTTGCTTATTGATTTGAATACTGTGTAGATTTCTTTGGATTATCTATGTATACAATTAGTTATCAGCAAATAATGAGTTTTATTTATTTATTTATAATTCTTTTGCCTTTACTCATTTTTCTTGGCTTATCACACTGGATAGGACCTCCAATATAAGGGCAAATAGAAGTGTGATAATGGATATCTGTGTCTCATTTCTAATTTCATGAGAAAAAGTTTTAATATTTTATCATTAACAGGTTTACTTTAGTTTTCTGTTAATTTTTAAATCAAACTACAAATTTGCCATTCTATTTCTGATTTCCATTAGTTTTTTGTGTTTTCTTTTTAATCACAAATAGGTGTTAAATCTTATTTAAAAATTTTTTTTGTATCTACCTAGATGATCATATTTTTTCTCCTTTTTATGTTAATGTAGAAATTACATAGATTGACTTTCAAATATTAAACCCATCTTATATTGTCATAAACTCACATTAGACCTGATGTATCATTATTTTTATATATCGCTAGATTTAGCTTATATTTTATTTAGGATTTTTGCATCTATAGTCCTTAAAGACATTGGCCCATAATTTTCCTTTCTTGTAACATAATTGACAGATTTTGGTTCAAGGTTACACTGGCTTCAAATGTGACTTGAAAGCTGCATCTTCTTCTTCATTCTCTGAAAGACTTTGTGTAAGATTGGTGGCTGTAGGATGTATAGTAATTTCCCTTTCTCTATTCCTGATGTTGGTTATATATAGTTTTCCTTTTTTCTTTTTCTTGATCAATTTTATTAACATTTTCAAAGAATGAGCATTTTTTCTTTGTTGATTATCTCTATTGCATATTTGCCGTCTATTTAATTGATTTCTGCCCTTGTTTTTTATTGCATTCTTTCTTCTATATTTATTTATTTATTTATTTGAGACAGAGTCTTGCACTGTCACCCGGGCTGGAGTGCAGTGACTGGATCTTGGTTCACTGCAATCTCCGCCTCCCAGGTTCAAGCGATTCTCATGCCTCAGCCTCCAGGTAGCTGGGATTACAGGCGCCCGCCACCATGCTTAGGTATTTTTTTATTTTATTTTTTTTAGTAAAGATGGAGTTTCACTATGACCAGGCTGGTCTCGAACTCCTGACCTTGTGATTCACCCGCCTTGGCCTCCCTAAGTGCTGGGATTACAGGCATGTGCCACCACGCCCGGCCTCTTCTATTTTTAAAAATTTGTTATTTTTTTTCCAGTTTCTCGAGGTTATAATGAAAACTAAAAATTGACTTTTCAGTCTTTTTTTTTTCCATTGTAATATATGAATTCAGGTTTCACATTTTTGTTTTAAGAATGGCTGTTTTAGTCCATTCTCACACTGCTATGAAGAAATATTTGAGACTGAGTAATTTATAAAGAAAAGAAGTTTAATTGACTCACAGTTCTGCATGGCTGGGGAGGCCTCAGGAAACTTACAATCATGGCAGAAAGCACCTCTTCATAGGGTAGCAGGAGAGAGAAATGAGTGCCAGCAGGGGAAATGCCAGAAGCTTATAAAACCATCAGATCTCATGAGAGTCCCTCACTATCATGAGAACAGTAGGATTCAATTACCTCCCGCTAAGTACCTCCCACAACAGTGAGGATTATGGGAACTACAACTCAAGATGAGATTTGGGTGGGGACACAGCCAAACCATATCAGTGGCTTAAAATCTTTGCCAGGTTTTGCTATGTCAACAGTCTTTATCACTCAGTTTGAAATAGTCTCTAATATTCCTTCTGATATCTTCTCTCACCCATAGCTTATTAGAACTGTAGAGCTTAATTTTCACACAAGTGGGGATTTTCCAGTTTCTTTTTTCCCAAGCTAACTTTCTCTGTGGCCAGAGAAAATGATCTTCGTTATTTAAACTTTTTGAAATTTTGGGAGCTTGATTTACTGACCAGCTATAATCAATTCTGGTAAATGTTTCATGTGCAATTAAAAAGAATGTGTATACTATGGATTTAGAGTGCAGTATTCTATAAATGATAATTAGGCCAAACTTGCTAATTGTGTTATTCAAATTATCTGCTTTGAAATATTTGTGTTAAAATCTACCATTATGGTTGTGAATTTATTTACTTGTTCTTCATATTTTGTTAGTTTTGCTCTACATATATTTTCAAGTTCTGTTATTGGATTCATGCAGATTAAAATTTATGATATCTTCTTAGTGAATTGACCCCATTATCATTTTCAAATGTTTATTGTTAGTAACACTTCTTGCCTTAAAGTCAATTCTGTCTGATATTAGTATAAATATACTAGCTTTCTACACCTATAATCCCAGTGCTTTGGGAGGCCAAGGTGGGTGGATCACTTGATTCCAGGAGTTCTACACCAGCCTGGACAACATGGTGAAACCCCTTTTCTACCAAAAATACAAAAAATTAGCCGAGTGTGGTGGTGCATGCCTGTGGCCCAGCTACTCGAGAGGCTGAGGTTGGAGGACTGCATGAGCCTGGGAGGCAGAGGTTGCAGGCACCTGAGATTGCACCACTGCACTCCAGCCTGGATGACAGAGTAAGACCTTATCTCAAAAAAAAAAAAAAAAAAAAAGCATATATATATATAATGTATATTTATACTAGCTTTGATTTGGTTTTCCTGGCATATCTTTTCTCATCATTTTACATTCAATCTTTTTGTATCCTGATATTTAAATCATTATCTCTTGGAAGCAGCATATAGCTGGGTTTTAATAGCCTCAACTGACAATCTTAAATCTTTTTCTTGGAGCATTTAGACAATTTATGTTTAACACAATTACTGATATAGTTATGTTTGTATCTACCATGTTACTATTTTGATCCACCTGCTTTGTGTTCCTTTATCCTCCTTTCATGACTTCTTTTACATTAATCAAATATCTGTATCATTTATTTTCCCTAAGCTAACATGCTAGCTGCTATATAAACTTGAACTCTCTGATGAAATAGATATTTTGTTATGAAGGTGCAAATAATTCAAATGAATTTGTTAAGAAATAGAACACCAGAAACGGCTCTTGAAAATTTAAAATTTATCAAAAATCTGTCTTCAATGTTGGGATGGCCAGATAATTCTTACAAATAATCATGATGATATCTTTAAGAAACAAATGCCATGATTTAAACTACAGAGTATCACAGAAGTAAAACCTTTAATAAAATATTAGTGTATATTGTCTAGTGGTATAGTCTGGTAATAATATAACAAACCTAAACAGATTTTATTGCTTGAACGTGAATGTGATTTAACATAAATGAAGCCTCTCTATAATTCTTGAATGAATAAAAAGGTCAAGAAAGACCATAGGATATTTTCGTAAATATAAAAAAGGTATTTGAGAGTATTTCTTTCTGAATTTTAAAAAGCTTCTAGAACTAGGGATAGAATATCATTTTCTTAATAATGTAATAACCTACTGGAACCAGCAACTAAAGAATATTTAACAATTACAGAATATAATTATTTTCATTAAAATCAAGAACAAGAGAAAATGCCTACTATTACTCATATGGTTCATCATTGATTTGCATTGTCTAATGATTTTAGACAATGCAGTGAGAAAAATATGAAGTTGCATACTGCAAAGTAGGCAATGATATTTTCTGTCTTTACAGATGATTTGATTGGCTATCTGGAAAATCCAAGGGAATCAATTGATTAACACTACTTTAATTGATAATAAATTCTAATTGGATGGTTGGTTAGCTATCCAAGACACAGAAATCAGTATTTTTCCAACATAGCACCAATAACTTGAAAAGCTAAAAAACTACGTATTTTCCTTAAAAAATATATAAATACTAGCAATAAACCTAAAAAATATGCAGTTACTGCAAAGTAATTAACACTTTACTTCAAGACAGAAAAGTTTTGAATAAGACAGCATTCTTCTGGATTCGAGACTTGTATTAATTACTTTTTTTGAATGATAGAACCACAAATTTACGTAATAAAATATAATTTTAAGCCTCTCTCATGCTCACACTCATCGGCAACTTCACATACTTTTAGTTGTACATTTACATCTAAACACAAACATATAGCTTTCATAAAAATAGAATCATACTGAACATGTTATTCCCCAGGTTGCTTTCCATTCAAGAACACATTTAGGAATTCTTTTTACGGTTGTATAGTTATATCTCATTTTTAACTCCTACATCGGATTTCATAGTATGGATATGCATGATTTATTTACATATTTTCCTTTCTAATGCATTGTTTATAATCTTTTAATTTATTAAAGCTACTTACATATTATAGGTATCAAACCTATGTTTATTTTTTGAATTTTATGTTTTAACTTTAAATTTTTAATTTCAATAGCTTTAAGAGTCCAAGTGGTTTGGGGTTACACTGATGAATTGTACAGTGGTGAAGTCTGAGATTTCATTGTACCCATCACCCAAGTAGTGTATGTTGTACCTTATAGGTAGATCTTTATCCCTCATGCTCATCCACCCTCCCCACTTCTAAGTCTTCAGTGTCCACTATACCACTCGGTACGCCTTTGCATACCCATAGCTCAGCTTCCACTTATAAGTGAGAACATGCGATATTTGGTTTTCCATTCCAATCCTGAGTTACTTCACATTGGATAATGGCCTGTAGTTCAATCCAAGTTGCTGAAAAAGACATTATTTCACTTTTTTTATGGCTGAGTAGTATTTACATATATATCTCTCTCTCTCATATTTTCTGTATCCACTCATTGTTTGACGGGCACTTAGGTTGACTCCATATCTTTGCAATGGTGAATTGTGCTTCGATAAACATACTTGTCCAGCTGTCTTTCTGATTTTATGACTTCTTTTCCTTTGGGTAGATACACAATAGAGGGATGGCTGTGTTGAATGGTAGACTTACTTTTAGTTCTTTGAGAAATCTCCAAACTGTTTTCCATAGAGAATGTGTTAATTTACATCCCCACTAGCAATGCATGAATGTTCACTTTTCATCACATCCATGCCAACATCTATTGTTTTTTGACTTTTTAATAATGGCCATTCTGGTTGGGGTAAGGTAGTATCTCACTGTAGTTTGAATTTGTATTTCCCTGATGATTAGTGAGGTTGAACATTTTTTCATATATTTGTTGGTTACATGTATGTCTTCTTTTGAGAATTGTCTAATGGCACTTGTTCACTTGTTCACTTCTTAACAAGATTATATTTTTTCTTGCTGATTTGTTTGAGTTCCTGTAGATTCTGGATATTAGTTTTGTCAGAGGAATACTTTGCAAATATTTTCTCCCATTGTGTAGGTTGTCTGTTTACTTTGTTGATTATTTCTTTTGTTGTGGAGAAGCTTTTTAGTTTAATTACATCCCATTTATTTATTTTTGTTTTTGTTGCATTTGCTTTTGGGATCTTAGTCTTAAATTCTTTGCTTAGGCCAATGTCCAGAAGAGTTTTTTCTAGGTTTTCTTCTAGAACTTTTTTATGGTTTCAGGTCTTAGATTTAAGTCTTCAATCCATTTAGAGTTAATTTTTGTATATGGTGAGAGGCAGAGCTCGAGCTTCATTCTTCTATATGTGGCTATCCGATTTTCCCAGCATCGTCTATTGAATAGGGTGTCCTTTCACCAGTTTATGTTTTTGTGTGCTTTGTCAGAGATCAATTGATTGTAAGTATCTGGCTTTATTTATGGTTCTTTATTCTGTTCCATGGGTCTATGCATCTACTTTTATACCAATAACAAGCTGTTTTGGTTACTATAGACCTTGTCGTATAACTTGAAGTCAGGTAATACAATGCCTCCAAATTTGTTCTTTTCATTTAGCATTGTTTTGGCAATTCAGGCTCTTTTTTAGTTTCTTGTGAATTTTAGGATTGTTTTTCTAATTCTATGAAAAATGATGCTGGTATATTAGCAGGCATTGCATTGAATCTGTAGATTGCTTTGGGCAGTATGGTCATTTTCACAACATTGATTTTTCCAATCTATAAGCATGCAATGTACTTCTATTTATTTGTATCATCTATTATTTCTTTCAGCAGCATTTTGTAGTTCTCCTCGTAGACATATTTCACCTCTGTGGTTAAGCATACTCCTAGCTATTTTGTGGTTATTGTAAAAGGAACTGAGTTCTCGATTTCATTCTCAGCTTGGTCATTGTTGTTGTATAGCATTGCTATGGATTTGCCTACACTGATTTTCTAACCTGAGAGTTTACTGAGTTTATTTATGAGATCTGGGAGTCTTTAGGGTTTTCTAGGTACATAATCATATCATGAATAAACAGTTCTGACTTCCTCTTTTCCAGTTTGAATGTCTTTTTTCTTTCTTTTGCCTGATTGCTCTGGCTAGGACTTCCTGTATTAATTCTTATGCGTAGTTAGCCCAAGTTGATAAAATCCATTTATAGAATTTAAAAATGTAATATAATAGATTTAAATTTATAGAACTCCATTGGGGTTTTGTTCTTGAACTTACCAAAATTATCCTGATTTATCTAGAATAATACATTTGTTTGAATATACAAAACTTTTTCAGTAAAATAACATTAAATTTTTGAGGAGAAGTATCCTCTTACTAGGTAGTAAACATATCAATTTACAGTCTAATAATCAAAACAGTATTTTTTTGGTCAATAAATTAATAGACCAATCACTGGAACTCAATAGAAACTTTAGAAACGTATTCAAGTTTCTGTAAGAATTTATGATATCATTATCTCAGTAATTGGAGAAATAGTATATTGGAATGAATTATCATTTAGAAAAAAATAAATTTCCTATCTCATGTCTTACACAAAATAAATTCAAAATGCATTAAAGTTTTGTTTTGTTTTGTTTTTTCTCTGGAGACAAGGTCTCGCTCTGTTGCCCAGGCTGGAGTACAGCAGTGTAATCATAGTTCACTGCAGTCTCAGACTCCTCAAGCAATCTCCCACCTCAGCCTCTGGAACAGCTGGAACTACAAAGCACATGCCATCACATCTGGTTAATTTTTTAATTTTTATTTTGTAAAGATGCAGTCTCACCTATGTTGCCCAGGCTGGTCTTGAACTCCTGAACTCAAGTGATCCTCCTGCTTCAGCTTCCCAAAGTGCTGAGATTACAGGCATGAGCCACTGCACCCAGCCTGCATTAATGTTTTAAATGTGAATTTTAAAGGCAGATGATGAATATATGTATTTGATTGGGTGAGGAAATTCTAAGCATGACTCACAGTCAGAAAAAGTACTCTATGAATATTTTTCCCCTTCACAGTGGTTGGTCATTATTCTTAAAATATTATACTAACCCACTGAACCACTGTTTTATGTTTCATGATCTGCTAGTTGGAAACTATTTTTTGTCTTCATATCTTTCTCTCATAAAAAAACTTATATATTTAGAAGATTTATCCAATAATGGGCTTACATTTACCATAAATACCATTTTTTTCTTCCATGAAATTATAAGTCACATTTTAGACATCAGGAGACTCTCAGTCCTAAGAAGTTACAATTTGAAATTAAACTTATCTAGTTTTTAAAAACTTCTAAGCTAGCAGGATATAAATAATGTGCTGGTGTTGGCAATAACTGTTCATAGCTCTTTCAAAAATTTGAATTCTGGAAATGCCTTTCCCTCGGCAGCATGTTTTGTTTGCTTCAGGCATTTTGCAAACACAATACTTTTAAAACACAGCTTTCTATCTCCCCCATGAAATAATTTGAGAATCACCTTTATGGTTTGTCATTTTACTGTTTAGACTTGAAATGGATTCATCTGTCTTACTAATCAAGCCTTTAACTAATAATATAATTACAGCACTTATGCATGTATTTCTTATGACACTCCAAACTTCACAAACTCTTGCTTAGAATCAGTGTAAAAGGAAGAGGTGAAATTTCTCCCATCTCCCTCCAATAGCTGTGTGCCTTCTGGAAAACACGTGCTATGATCTGTGTCTCTAAAATATGCTGAGTGCTTTGTCCCGAAAACAGTCAGCTTCTCTGGAAAAAACGTCAGCCAAGATCCCTTTCTAACTTTACGATGAGAAGTATCATTCCAGATGAGAAGCACAAGTCCCATTCAAAAGGAATGGAAGTGAATTTTACAAAGATTATGTGATTGATCTGAAGAGGAAGACAAAGCAAATTGAATATCTCTTCCCGTACCATATGTGACAGTTTCTCTGAAAGTTTTAGGACCATGAATATGACTTTCCTAATCAAGCAACCCATTTCAATTTTTTTTTTTTTTTTTTTCCTTTTGAAATAAGGTCTTGCTCTATCACCCAGACTGGAGTGCAGTGGTGCAAACGCAGCTCACTGCGGCCTTTCCCTCCTGGGCTCAGGTGATCCTCCCCAGTAGCTGAGATTACAGGTGCACACTAACATGCCTGGCTAATTTTTTAAAAATTTTTGTAGAGACAGGGTTTTGCTATATTGCTTAGGTTGTCTCAACTTCCTGTCCTCAAGTGATCCTCCCGCTTTGGCCTCTCAAAGTGCTGGAATGAGCCACCACACCTAGCCAATCTTTTAATTTTTACTTAGTAACTGCTTACATTTTCAAGTAAATGTGAAAACCTACGTCTTTTGTGCTCTGTGTTGATCTCTTCCTGAATGTGGTTTGGCTCAGAGCCCAGCATCCTTGGCATTGACTTGGTTACTCCTTAAATATTTACAGTCCTCAATACTTTTCTTGTCCTCAGCCTTACTCTTTTGCTGTTTGGAGCATTTGGAAGTGAATAATGTCTCTCTCAGTTTCGTCTGAGACTTTTGCGGAGAGTTTCTGCCCTGTGATGCTGGGGGTGCCTGCTGCAATGCCCGTTGCATTGCCCCTCCTGGGAAGCATGAAGGAGTGGAGAGGCAGGTGGGTGAATTCACACCACGCCAGCTTGTGTTCACTGAGGGCTTCCTGCCTGCAGGCCGTGGAGCTGGGTCCAGTGAAGGGCTCAGATTCTGGGGGGCAAGGCTCCTGCTGGGACAAAGCCTATAGTCCACTGGGGATGCTGAGCAAAAGGGTGGAAATTAAAAAGTGGAAGAGCTAACTTAATTCAAGGCAATAAGAAAAGCCCTATCATTCATTTTCACAATCGCCACAGTAATTTTCACAATTGTTACAAATTTCTCTCTCCTAATTTCATTACTTTAAGGCCGATGTGGTCAGGAAAGCTTTACAGAGGTTTGGTTGGACCTGAGCCTGGAAGGCTGGCGCTGCGCTGGGAGAGGAAAAGGTGATGTTAGGGGAGTGTCCAGGAAACAGTGCGCCCTGAGGCACAGGTCAGAGACAAGGCAGCCCGAGGCTTGCACAGGGCCTCTGGGCAAACCAGCTCTGGTAGGTTCCAGGCTTCAGCAAGTAGGTGAGTGGCTAAAAATCAGGCTGGTCTGGAGATGAGGGTCTAAGATTAGGGAGGGTCAGCAGCTTTGTTTTTATTCAGTCAACAACTATGCATTGGACACAGCTGTCTGCCAGGCCCTTTGCTGGGCTTTTCCATACAAGAGTGGACAGAGTTGGCATCGTTGCTGTCCCCAGGTACAGGCAGCTAATGAAGGGATATAAGTGAGTAAACCTGCAATGAGCTGACCATGTGTCAAAGGACTAGAGACACAAGAGAGGGCCTCCCCAAGGACAGCTGAGCCAGATTCCAGGGGTGACAGAAAGTGTGTGGGGGGAGGGGGCTTCAGCGGCTCATGGACAGCTTTCCCAGACAGAGAGGGCAGTGCTCAGGCTCTGCAGCGTGGAAGCAGGCTGCAGCCGAGGGTCTGAAGGCGTTCGGGGTGGCCAAGGGAAGAGCGCCAGCAAGGTGATGACAATACTAGAACCTAGAGAGGGAGGAGAGAGTGAAATCATAACAAATGGACCCAACAGAGGTGTCCAGGCGGGGGCTGGACCACTGATGGTGAGGTAGGGGCTGTGGAAAATGCCCTTGGTGCTGGAGAGGATGTGGAGAAATAGGAATGCTTTTACACTGTTGGTGGGACTGTAAACTAGTTCAACCATTGTGGAAGACAGTGTGGCGATTCCTCAAGGACCTAGAACTAGAAATACCATTTGACCCAGCCATCCCATTACTGGGGATATACCCAAAGGATTATAAATCATGCTGCTATAAAGACACATGCACATGTATGTTTATTGTGGCACTATTCACAATAGCAAAGACTTGGAACCAACCCAAATGTCCATCAATGACAGACTGGATTAAGAAAATGTGGCATATATACACCATGGAATACTACGCAGCCATATAAAAGGATGAGTTCATGTCCTTTGTAGGGACATGGATGCAGCTGGAAACCATCATTCTCAGCAAACTATCACAAGAACAGAAAACCAAACACTGCATGTTCTCACTCATAGGTGGGAATTGAACAATGAGATCACTTGGACACAGGGTGGGGAACATCACACACCGGGCCTGTCGTGGGGTGGCGGTAGGGGGAGGGACAGCATTAGGAGATATACCTAATGTAAATGACGAGTTAATGGGTGCAGCACACCAACATGGCACATGTATACGTGTGTAACAAACCTGCACGTTGTGCACACGTACCCTAGAACTTAAAGTATAATTAAAAAAAAAAAAAAAGACAATGTCCCTGAATGAGAAACTGTGTTTGTGCAATGCACATGACAATTAGTGTCGACGGTGCATCTTTTCCGCTGTTTCCAGTCTCTAGAAACTCTTTTATTACAGAACAGTTGAGAAGAACACAAAACCAGCATCCCTCCGAGGTGACTCACCTTCTCCCCACTGCTCACTCTGTTAGTAACACTGACATTTTTTACACAGAATATTGAACACCTGCCCCGAAAACCTTGCTTTTGTGCCTGCTCTCAGGTACAGGAATAACACTGGGGCTGTCGGGGAGTGTGACCATGAGTCCTGATTCTGAACCCGTGATGGGAAGCGCACTAGGGCTGGATTCCTGCCATCCATTGCTGGCCATGCACCCTGCACCCACTACATGGGGAGAACCACAGGTAGAGTCACTGAATACCTGAATATTAAATGCACGAGGAGATGCACTTAACCATCTAAGAACCGAGGGAGCTGGCCACAAAGACAGGGAAAAATTTTTGACAGTGTTGAAAAGTTTTTTTCCTCGTTTCTGGACATCTTGAAGTCAGAATATCCAATGCTCTTTAAGCATTTTTATGATAAAAAGCAATCACCTTATTAGTGGCTGTGTTTAAAGCTAGCCAGACTGAGGGCGGTAAACAGCACTCCATTTATTAATGTGGGGCTGCGAACCTGAGCACCAGCTGGGACCTCCCTGTGTGCACTGGGCCATGGTGAGAGAGAGGCATGGGGCATGGGGCATGGGAGAGGCGTCCTTGGTCCAAAGGATGCATGAAATGGTATTAGAACCTCCCATTCCTGCTGCATGAAGACATCAAAAAAAAAAAAAGAAAAATAGAGCCTCCCATTTATTCTCAAGTGTTCTGTCTGTCCTCTTAGTCAGAGGTCCATACATCCCACCCTCACCATGTGGCTTGAAGGGCTCCCTGACATTGCCTTGGCCAATGAAATGGAATTTGGCACGACACTGCTATATCCAGCAGAATCTTGAGGGCAAATGTGTAGTTTCACCATGTCTCACCTTCCTTTGCCATTGACTGAGATGGGTTGCTACTCTTGCCTGGGTGCCCAAACACAGAAGGTAAGATGTGGGGTAGTGCCTGGGAGGAGAGCCACCACCAATGTGTGTCATGTTGTTCCTATGAGCCACTGAGGTCATGGGGATGTCTGTTACTGCAGCATAAATGAGCAAGAGCTAACTAATAAAGAGATTAACATTTAAACATTTAAAAAAATGTACAGTGGGCCAAACAAAGCACGCCCTGGGCCAGCATGCTCTTTCACACATCATGACCACTTCCCACCTTCCAGAGAGGTGCATGGGATCTTCCGCAATGCTAGGCAGGCTGCCCCTTTCCTTTCCTTTTTCCTTTCCTTTCCTTTCCCCTTTCCTTTCCCTCCCTCACTCCCCTCCCCCTCCCTTCCCCCTCCCCTCCCCATCCCCCCCTTCTCTTTTTCCAGACAGGGCCTTGCTCTGTTGCCCAGGCTGCAGTGCAGTGGCGCCATCATAACTCACCACAGCCTTAACCTCCCGGGCCTAAATGATTCTCCCACTGCAGCCTCCTGATCCTGGGATCATAGGTGTGCACCACCACACCTAATATTTTTTCTTTTTTTTATAGAGACGGGGTCTTCCTACGTTGTCCAGGCTGGTCTCCAACTCCTGGAAAGCATAGGAAGACCCTGTCTCTATTAAAAAAAAAAAAAAAAAGAAAGAAAAGAAAAGAAAAAAGAGGTCAGGCGCGGTGGCTCATGCCTGTAATCCCAGCACTTTGGGAGGCTGAGGCGGGCAGATCACCTGAGGCCAGGAGTTTGAGACCAGCCTGGCCATCATGGTGAAACCCCACCTCTACTGAAAATACAAAAAAATTAGTCAGGAGTGGTGGCACACACCTGTAATCCCAGCCACTCAGGAGGCTGAGGCAGGAGAATCACTTGAACCCAGGAGGTGGGGGTTGCAGTGAGCCGAGATTGTGCCACTGCACTCTAGCCTGGGTGACAGAGTGTGACTCTGTCTCAAAAAAACAAAAACAAAACAAAAAAAGAAAAAAGTGACCCTCCATCTCAGCCTCTGTGCCTGGCCCAAGACAGGTTGCCAAGACCACCACCAGTATGTGCTGTCCTTTCTCAAGGTGTCTTCAAGGAGAAGTTAAGTACACTGTGGACAGCCCCCTGGCAGTAACACACCTACTGCAAGCCCCTTTGTGTAGGAGGATTTGTTCTCCTGGCCCCTCCTTCCAATATGAACATCTTGAACTACAACTGTAAACCAGAGTCCGGACCTAGGGTTGAGATCCTCAAATACTCCCATGGAAGAGACCCCGTTCTCCCAGCTGCTTGGAGGCATTTCACAGCTAAAACCACTCTTCCAATTAAAGGAAGTAAATGAATGGGCAACAGCCGTAAATAATGTCCTCTCGTATTTTTCCCTAAACATTGGTTTTGTGGTCATGTCTTCGCTGGTGCTGAAACACTTTTTCACAACCAGTGATAATGTATGTGATTAAAACCTTGGAAATGGATTCCCTCAGTCACTCACTCATTTTCAAGGATGCCACCAAGTTTAGAATGTTGCTGTCCCATGCTTCTCCCCACCCTTGCCCATGGCCTTTGTGCTGCTGTGCCCATTATCTGTGTAATGGCTAAAATTCAGAAGAAAATGGCTAAAATTCAGAAGGAAAGTAAAATTACAAGCAGCATTTTTCTCAACAAACAGACCACTGGTGACCTAGTGAGGGCACCAGCCATTGCCTACGCCTGTCCTTCTGGTGGCACAGAATTCACTGGAAAGGTCTCGGCCAGCCAGGCTCTGCGTCCAGCCTCTGTCTGTGTCTCTAAGGGGGGCCTGCACCTCCCGGGCTGCCTGGCAGGGCCCGTGAGGCTTCACTGTCATGAGAAAAGAATCCACAGGTCTGTAAACTTGCTATTTTTAGGCCTCAGTGGACTTGCGCCAGTTTCCTGAGTGTAGTAATTACCCAGATATTTTATTGAATAGGGCCTTGAAAACTTACAACACACACCTCAAACCTACTCAGAAATTTAAACAGGTTTAAAATGCCACGTAGAGAATTCTCAAAGACAAATGACAAGCCCACTAACCCATCCACCTCCCCCCACGCCCTAAGGCTGCTCCTACCCTGCTTCTCTGTGCTTGCCACACCCGTCCCCGCCCTGGTGAGCTCACCCCATGCAGCTCTGCTACGTGCCAGCCAGGCAGGGCTTGCTCCCTGACGGACCTTTCCAGACTGGCTTCTCTTCTAAATGCAAGCCTCTGTGTCCAACTGTCTTCTGGGGATGTAGGAGGGATGTCTCCAACCTAGCGTTTCCTAAAGAGGGATGCTTCCTGCTCCACCCACTGGCCCCCATCTCAGGAAATAAGACTTTCATCCATGGCTGAGGCCACCGACCCAAACGGATGCTTTGTTCACTCTTCGCCTCCCTCCCCACTCAGTCCCCATGGCTGGCTCTACTTCAAAATCCATGCTGCATTCAAATCCATGCTGCTCCCCATTCAACCTCCACCTCCAGAATCTCCTGCGGGACTGCCATAGCCTCCTAACTGAGCCCCTGTCCCACTGGGTCCCCTGCCCGGTACTGTTCCACATGGCATGTAATCTTCTAGAGTATGTCAATTTGACCTTGATCGCTTGACTCACAAATCTCCAAGTCTTCACTTTCTTACCATGGGGGAAGGAAGGCCCGGCCTGCGATGAAGGCGCACAAGTCTGTGGGTGGTTTCCTTTCTGAGGCCCACGAGGCTGCGCTTCCCTCTGGTTGTTAAGTGTCATGTGTAGAAGATAATGACTCAAGTGCCTGGATTAGCAATTATGGGGACTAGCGATGCCCCTACCCTACCCTCAAAGTCCGGGCTTGAACAATAGAACAAAACAGACACCCAGAGGGTTTGGCAGGGAATAGAGAATGATTAGAGAAATAGAAAAATTAATTAGCTCATTAGAGCGGGAGCAGGAGAGCCATTCTCTTCCATTAATGGGGAAGTTGGAGCCCGAACCAAGAGCAGAAGGCATGGAGCAGAGCCACGGACTGAGTCTTTCTTCAGTTAGAGGAAGCAATGGGAGAAGCAGAAGACTGAAAGAAAACTCCAGCTCCTTTAAGAATCACGGAGAAGTAACAGCGGACAGGTAGGACGCACAGAATAGGTACACCGCACCGGTCACTCTTGTAAGCACTTCATGGCCATGCCTGCCTTTCATCTTCACATAATCCCAAGCATGAGTTACAACAATTTTCCCCATTCTGAGGCCAGCAAGTTTAATCAGTTTGCCTGAGGCCACACAGCTAGGAAATGGCAGAATGACGGCAGTCAGGTGAATTGGTTCCACAGCCACTGTTCTTAACAAAAACAGAAATCTAAATTTGAGAATATGCCCTGTTGAAAGACCCTTAAAACAGAGAGAAAATCCAGCAAACTTCCCCTGAGACGGATGGTCTGGGTTTCTTTCCATTTCCTAGAACTGCTTACCTGTGCGGAGCCATGCTTACTAACCCACTGCCCTTGGTGACAGTGAGGCTTGGTGCTGGGCTGCCAGTGACCTCAGTTAGGGCATGGAAAACTTGGTGACTTTAGCTGCAGGCAGTGTCTGGGGTGGCGGTGCCTGCAGTCTGGTGTGTTGTAATGTAAACACCCAGGAAAGCTTCTTGTTGCTGCTTTAGGCCCAAGGCAGGGAGCCAGGAGAAATAGAGAAGGGAAGGGGTCTTCATTAGATGAGAAAGGAATATTGAAAAGTGAGGGTTTTTCTGTTTCACTTTCATGTTATTTGACCTTTTACATTGTAAATTATATTCATTTAAAAAAATAAAGAAAAGGAAACATTTCTCCAGTAACTGGAATGCAGGACACATATTAAAACAGGCAGTGAGCGTTAAGCTACACAGTGATTTTAAAATGAACGCACCATCTTACTTGCTCCGGCAGTGGCTCCTGTGTTCACATCTAAGGCATCCTGTTCCGACCTCCTTGGTGGAAACCTGGAAGCTCTCTGATCTTTCCTCTCTCCTTCCTCCACATTGAATCAATTACAGAACCCCAAAGATTTTACCTCCTATACATGTTGTGGCAAAGTCAGTGTGGTGTGTTTGCCAGACCCAGTTCCTTTGTGTTTGGGGCTCTCAGCTGGACTATATATTCCAGCCTCCCTCAAGTTAGATGGGGCTACATATCTGAGTTCTGACCACCAAGACATGCGTGTGAGTGATGTGCTGGCCACCCCCAGACCTGGACCCTAAACCTCCTGCAGTATGTTCCATCCTATTTCTTCCTCTCACCCCTTTGCTGGCCCTCTGCAGAGAACTAGCTGAAAACTCCAGGGCCCAAGGGAACAGCAGAACTTCTGCATGAAAGAGCCAGGATCCCTGAATGACTGTGTGGAGCAGAGTTCTCCTTCCCCATACCCCAGGCTCCATGTGGTGGACTGGGAAGTGAATAAGAAATAAACTCTTAACATGTCATACCACTCTGATAAACTCTTAACATGTCATGCCACCCTGATTTGAGATCGTTTCTTACAGCAACAATGACTGACCCTAATTTATTTTCTCCTAAACAGTCCTTTCCATACCTAATACTGTGCCCATTACTGATTTTCTATTTCTCTCAATAGGCCATCCCCCTAACCTTTACCTCCATCTTCAATCGTGCCCTCTCATAATTCCATCTGTTAAGACAAAGTGAATTTTTCTTAAAATGCATGTCAGACCATACCCCTCTTTAGGGTACATCTTTTAATGGTACCCCCAAAAGGGCTGTCACATGGCACACCCTTCCTGTGCCTGGCCTTGGCCAACAGCCTCACATTGGATTTCTGCTGCCATGCTCGGGCCCTGGCCACTGAGAGCCCTGGGGAATTTCTGTCCTCAGGGCTGTGTCTCTGGCCATTTCTCATCCTGGAATGTCCTTCCTCTGTTAGGCTAATACTCTGCATCTTCTAGGATCAGTCCGGCAACACCTCTGGGTTCCCTTGCCCTGTCTCCCACTGGTACCCTGCACACACGTGTACATCACACACATCTCCGTTTGTTGAGCTGGGAGCTTCTTTGGGCCCTCACTCAGAGATGGAATTTGTCATCTGTGTGTGCTTGACGCCAGGGCCCAGCAACTACCCCAGTCGTGACAATCCGAAGTTGTCTCCAGACATGGCCACATGTCCCCTGGGAGACACAGTCAGCTCTGGTTGACAATCCTGCTCTAGAGTAGCTGGGAAGAAGAGGCATTTCTTGTGGCTTGTATTCTCTTGGTGGGGCTGTTCTATTCAAGGTTGAAAACTGGATTTCATCAGAACATTCAAGTCTCTGTAGTAGGCCAAAAAGTGTCCTCCCAAAATTCACATTCACCCAGAACCTCAGAACAAGACCTTATTTGGAAACAGGGTCTTTGCAGGCTCTCAGAAACAGACTCGTATGGACTGAATTCAGATGAGATTGTGGGTGGCAGACATTGGCTTGATATGAGACCCACTTCCTGCTTCTCTACTAACAGACCCAGTTTCTTTCAACATGGTCATAAGTCCAGCATGAACAATACTCATGACTGGTTTAGGTCATTCATGATCATTCTGTGTCTCATCCTGTGTCTCAATTTCTCAGACTCTCTTGCAGTCTGGGTGGCCTTATAACCAGCTCTAATCAACAAGATCTGAGGACAAATCTAACATGAGGTTTCTTGGAAAAAGTTTGCTTTTCTGATACAAAGGGTCATAGACAGCAGACACTGTCCTTCTTCCCCTACCTCCTTCCTCTGGACATGAGAGCTGGAGCCAGAGCAGCCATCAGGTAAAGGCCCAGGGAAATGTCAGACAGGTCAGCTCAGACATCCTGGGGCACTGGGCCACCATGCCAATGGCCCTCTCTTGCTGGATTTCTTATTACGGGAGCAAAATAACTTTCTTGTTTTATTTAAGTCTCTGGAGTAGATTGCACAGTGGTCTTCCCAAAATTCTGGGTGAATTTTGGGAGGACACTATGCAACCTCCTAGTGTCCTCAGAATGTCAGAACAAGACCTTATTTGGAAATAGGGTCTTTGGAGGTATAATTAGTTAAGAATCTTCAGATGAAATCATCCTGAATTTAGAGTGGGTCCCAAATCCAATAACTGATGTCCTTACAAGAAGAGAAGGCATAGAGAGATACACAGGGGAGGATGTCATGTGATAACGTAGAGGTTAGCATAATTCAGCCTCCTCATTCTCCCCCTTCCAGTGCCCCACGCCCCTTGCAATGTGATGCAGCTCCTTCCACCAAGAGGTGGAGGCTTCTTTCCCACTCGTTGACTTGTCAAGGCCTTGCCACTTGCTTTGGCTCACAGAATGGTAAGGAAATGATGGCATGCCAGTTCTGAGCCTCATGCATGTCTATTTGCATTCCTGAAACCCTGTTCAGCCACCTGAGAACAAGCCTGAGTCAGCCTGCTGGATAACAAGAGACTGATGGTCCTTGTCAACTCTGTCAACTCTGGTGTCCCAGCTGCCAGCCAGGCTACTCTAGCTCAGCCAGTCTTCAGCTGATCAGCCAGCTGAGTGGAGCAAGATCAGCTGTGTTTGACCCAGAGCAGCAAAACCACTTAATTGATTTGTAGCCTTGTGAGCGATACCAAACACTTATTTTAAGCCACTAAGCTTGGGGTGGTTTCTTACCCAGCGGTAGCTGACTAATACCTACACACTTTCAGTTATTTGGCACCTGTGAGCAATTGAATTTGGGCTCCCTGGTTTAGGTAGAGGTTTTCAAACTTCACTGTGTTTTAGAATTACTCAGAAAATTTACTTAAAATAGAGATTCCTGGGCTTGCTCCTAGATAGTGTCAGTAGATTGGGTGAGCTCCAGGTATCTGCATTTTGACCAGCATTGCTAATTCTGGCATGGGTAGTCCATGGAATACACTTTGTAAACCATTTTTTTCATGGGAACAAATCAATAAAACCATTGTGTAATTTCTAATATTATTCCTCCTCCAATATCACAAGAGAGCGAGGAGAGGGTTTCGGCCCAAAAGGAGAATGGGCTGCACTTATCTGTAGAAATTGATAAAGAGAAAGATCTCCCTCGCCCAGCATCTCAAAAACTGCATTTTACATTCAGTATTGTTTCTTGATTGCATTAAGAAATATACTGCAGCCGGGCACAGTGGCTTATGCCTGTAATCCCAGAATTTTGGGAGGCTGAGGGGGGTGGATCACTGGAGGTCAGGGGTTGAAGACTAGCCTGGCCAACACGGTGAAACCCCATCTCTACTAAAAACACAAACATTAGCCAGCTGCGGTGGCACACACCTGTAACCCCAGCTACTCAGGAGGCTGAGGCACGAGAATCGCTTGAACTCTGGAGACGAAAGTTGCAGTGAGCCAGGATTGCATTACTGCACTTGATCCTGGGTGACAGAGTGAGTCTCTCTCTCTCTTTCTTTCTAAATATATATATATGTGTGTGTATACTGTTTTTAATTTACATAAAAATATTTATAATCATATAAATAACAAAACCTCGGCTTTAATTACAAAATGTTGTTTGGTGGCTGGTGAACCAAATTAAGGAGGATTAGCTAGAGGCAAACTGCTAAGACAGAGTATGAGGCAATCAAGAAAAACTTAAAGTACCTAAACAATGACAACCTGTGTAACAGATCCTGGAAGCTGGACAAGGGCAACTGCACGTGTCCATTCCTGCTGGGCCAATCAATCAGCTGCCAGTCATTCTGCCAGTGTTCACCGAGAACTGATGTGTCAGACAATCCTTGAGCTGGTGCACAGCAGGGACAGGCCATTCCTATCCTCTCTTCATGGAGCATGCATTCTAATGGGGTGGGGGACACAGATGATAAATGCGATAAAATATAAACGAGGTGGTATAGTATCCCCCAAAAAGATATGTTCAAGTCCTAACCCTGGGTGCTTGCGAATATGACCTTATTTGGAAACTCTTTGCAGATGTAATTAGGTTAGGAGGAAGACACAAGGGGGACCCTAATCCAATGCCACTGGTGTCTTTCTAGAAGAGACACGGACACAGGGAAAATGCCATGCGATGATGATGACAGAGTGGAGTGATGCATCTACAAGCCAATGACACACGGAAACATCATGTGATGACATGTCAGAGAGTTGGGTGACGCACCAACAAGCCAAGGAATGCCATGGTTTGCCAGCAACACGAGAAGCTGAGAGGAGAGCATGGGGCAGACTCCCTTACAACCTTCGGAGGACACACGGCCTCAAACTTGATTTTGGACGTTCAGCCTCTAGGACTGTGAGAGCATGATGCACTTGTTTTAAGCCACCCAGTCTGTGATATTTTGTTACACAGCTCCAGGAAACTAATGGAGAAAAAGCGAATGGGGAACAGGGGCTGCTGAGGGTTATGTTTACATTTTAGACTAAAGAGCCATTCGGACGTCCTAAGATGGGGAGGGGGGAAAGCACGCCAGGCAGATGGAACAGTAAGTGCAAAGGCCCTGAGGCAGGAGGGTGCCAGCTGTGATTTTGGCTGCTACAGTTTGGGTTAGGGAAAGCGCTGGGAGGTGAGGTCGGGGGAAGAGGGGAAGGACCGGGGGATAAGGGACTTGCAGGTCATAGCAAGGTTGTTCCATTTTGCTGAGTGAGAAAGAAAGCCACTGGAGGGTTTTGAGCAGCAGAGTGGCATGAAGTGATTTTTTAAAAATTTTAAGTTCTGGGATACACATGCAAGACATGCAGGTTTGCTATACAGGTAAATGTGTGCCATGGTGGTTTGCTGCAATTGTCAACCCCTTACCTAGGCATTAAGCCCTACATGCATTAACTATTTACCCTGATACTCTCCCTTCCCCCAACCCCCCACAGGTCCCAGGGTGTGTTGTTCCCTTCCCTGTGTCCATGTGTTCTCATTGTTCAGCTCCCACGTATTACTGAGAACATGCGGTGTTTGGTTTTTCTGTTTCTGTGTTAGTTTGCTGAGAATAGTGGCTTCCAGCTTCATCCATGTCCCAGCAAAGGACATGATCTCATTCCTTTTTACGGCTGCATAGTATTCTAAGAGTAGCATGACCTGATTTTTAATAGTAACATCTTTTTTCTTTTTTAAAAAGGATCACACAAGCAGCTGGGCAGAATGTGGGAAACCAGCTAGAAGGCACTGCTTTAAATTGGACAGGTGGTGGGAAAGGGCGTAAAGAGGGGTGGAGGGAGGAGGAGGGGTAGCAGTCGGGTTCTGGATGTTTCTGGCAGTGGAGCCAAGAGTATGTGTTCATTGTGGACAGCGAGAGGAGCCAGGCATGACCAAGGATTTTGGACTGAGCCATTGGGAAGCAAAGAGCTCCCAAATAACGGCTGTTTGACTTGTCTGTGATTTTCTGTAGTTTACTGAATGCACGTTCTAATCCTTCGCCATGATTTCTACATGTACAATACGCAGGTACTTGAAAACGTCTGAAACATTCATTTTTATTATTAAACACCCCCACTTGCCCCAAAGCCTTTGTATGCAACGCACGTACCTTTCCTGTTGGAGAGATGTTTGGAGGGTCAAGTGCTTAGTAATGTCTACTGATCTGTGCTGGAGACGAGGGGGTAGCATTTACAACACGCCGGTAGGAAAGCCCGGTATGGTTCTACTTAAAAGGCTTGGAGCCCGGGCGCCACTGGGCTAAGGCGGTTTCAGGGCCCTGGCCCGGGAGTGCATTTGCGGAGACTCCCCCTGAAGACAGGGCGGCAGCCGCGGGGCCTCACGTCGCCCAGGCTTGCGGGGCACCGCGATGATCAACGACACTGGCGTTTGCTTTGGACCTCACAGGATGTGTGGTTGACGCTGTATTCCAGTGCCATTGTCAACTCGGCTTCCATCGCGCTCGGAACACCGGGATGACAAACAGCAGGCTGTGGATGGCGGGCGGTTTCCTACCGACTCCTGTCTGCTCCGTGCAGCTGGAAAAATCGAAGCCGGGGGCCGGACGCGCCGCCCACGAGCCATTCCTCGGCTAGCACTGCCCATTTTGTCCAGGGAATTAACTTGGACGTTTTCACTTCACTTTTCGCACAAAAAATCATTTAAAAAAGAAAACCAAACGCCTGTAAGCAGACCCGCTAGAGAGCAGGACTCCGCCGCCCGTCCTTCCCGGCTCCGGAGCGGCGGAGCCAGTCACTGGGCACTGCACGCGGGCCGCTCACCCAGCGAGGTGCAGGGAGCACGTGGGCCGGCGCGCGGACCCCGGAGAGCGCACCGTGAACTGCTGCACGGCCCCTCAAATGAGAAGCCTGCGGCGGGATCTGTGACCCAGGCCGGCCCTTGCATCAGGAGACAGGGCCCGCCGGCTGGGGGAGGCGCCTGCGGTGTCGTCCGCGGCCCTCGCCTGGCTGCGCGGAAACTTCCACCGCTGGCGGTGACCGCCATGCGCCCCTGCGCACGCGCAGCGCAGCACTGGCGGCAGCCCGGAGACACCAGCCCTAGCGCGCATGTCTGCACGCCCAGGTCTGCACGCCGCGGCGGGCCAAGGGCGGCGTGCGGGCCTTCCAGCGGCTGCCTGTTCCTCCCAACCCCGGCCTAGTCTGGAAGGGCTCAACGCCGCCGCTGCTCCCTCCAGCCCCTCCCAGTCGCGTAGCTTCTGACGCCGACCTCACCCCGCCCGCGGCCGAAGGACCCCAACGCGCAGGCGCGGTAACCACGGCGGCGGTGTCTAGTGAGTATTTGAAATCGGCCGCGCGTGCGCACTGGCGACGCGGCCCGGCGACCGAGGCCGCGCTTCCTCCTGCCGCCCCCGTCCCCGCCCCCTCCCCCGCCCCTCATTGGAGCGGAGGCGGTGGCGGCCCCCTCCTTCCCCCGCGCTGTCGCCGCGGAGAGTGTCTTTTCACCGCCGCCGCCGCCGCAGGAACGCGGAGCCAGCGGCGCGAGCGTGACTGAGGGCTGGGCGCACGGGCGGCGGCGCCTCCCGCGGGTCCCTCAGCCGCGCGGCGCCTGGGCCCGCCCCCTCGGCCCCGCCGCCCGCCCCTCTCCGATGGCCTCTCCCCGCGGCCCGAGTGGAACGCCGCCGCGGCCCCCGCGCCCGCCCCGCGCCGCGTGAAGCGGGAGCCCCGAGACCGCAGCCGCCTGCTGGGACGCGCCAAGCGCCGGAGCCGCCCGCCGCGGCCTGCCCGGGCCCATCACCGCCGCCGCCGCCCCACGCCGGAGCCCGACGGGAGCGCGGCTCGAGCAGGAGGCCGGGGGCTCGGCCCGCCCGCCGCCGCCGCCGCCGCCAGCCCAGGCCCGTCCGTCCGTCCGTCCGTGCGCGCGCGGCCGGGCCTCGGGGCGCGGCGGGGGCGGGGCCGCGTCGGGGCGGGCGGGCGCGCGGGCCCCGCGGGGGCGGCGCGTGGATGGATCCGCGCGTGGCCTGGATCCAGCCCGAGCAGAAGGGGCCGGCCAATGCCCTGTGGATGCAGATCTGGGAGACCTCGCAGGGCGTGGGCCGCGGCGGCTCGGGCTTCGCGTCCTACTTCTGCCTCAACTCGCCGGCGCTGGACACGGCGGCCGCGGCGGGGGCGGCCGGGCGGGGCGGTGGCGGCCTGGGCCCCGCGCTGCCCGCCGCGTCGCCCCCGCCTCCTGGCCCCGCCGCGCCCGCCGCGCTGCCCCCCGCGTTGCTGACGGCGCTGGGGCCCGCGGCCGAGGGCGCGCGGCGCCTGCACAAGTCTCCGTCGCTGTCGTCCTCGTCGTCGTCCTCGTCCAACGCGGAGTCGGGCACCGAGAGCCCCGGCTGCTCGTCGTCGTCCTCCAGCAGCGCCTCGCTGGGCCGGCCGGGCGGCGGCCGCGGCGGTTCCTTCTTCAACTTCGCCGACGGCGCGCCCAGCGCCCCCGGCACAGCCAACGGGCACCCCGGGCCGCGCGGCCCCGCGCCCGCTGGCTCCCCGTCGCAGCACCAGTTCCACCCGGGTCGCCGGAAACGCGAGAACAAGGCCAGCACCTACGGCCTCAACTACCTGCTGTCCGGCAGCCGCGCGGCTGCTCTCAGCGGAGGGGGCGGCCCCGGGGCCCAGGCGCCGCGGCCCGGCACCCCGTGGAAGAGCCGCGCGTACAGCCCCGGCATCCAGGGGTGAGTGCACGGGGCGGCCGCGGGGGCGGGGACCATGGTCCTGGCCGGCGCCCGCGTTGCAGACACCGCTTACAGGCGCCCGGGCTTCTTTTGGAGGATGCATGTTGAAGGCCAAGGCCCGACTCTGCTCTGAAAGTTTTTTTTTTTTTTTTTTTTTTTTCCTTGCTAATATGAAACTCCTTTATAATGGAGTGACTTGCCCAGATCCTGCAAGTAACAATGCAAGAAAGGGGCTGCTGAATAGGACCTGTAGGTATTTGTCTTTTTCACTCTTGAGACTGGAAAGGGAAATCGACTCTCCCCCTGCACCCCGCCTCCGGGCAAGTGAGGAACCCCTTGTTAAAGTGGGGCGTAGATAAGTGTGGAGTTTCATTAAGTTAAGTTGCAGAATAATTTAGCATTACCAGGAACTCAGATCACGTCGAAGGTAAATATTAACCGTTTTTATTTCATTTAAAACAAAAATTTAACTGTCAATTTAGAGGTGATTCATTTGGGGGGGGTTGTGTGCTTTAATTTCGTGCTGCAGTTAACATAAGCATAGTATATACATATTGGCTTAATTCAAAGAAAAAAACAGATATGTCATATATATCTATTCTTTGGAAGATGCCATTATTATTTTAAATACTTCCACATCCGCCTGGAGGGAATTAGAGGCTCTACTTATATTTAGTGCACCTATAGACGGCAAGGAATGAAAGCAAAGGTGGTGTGTGTGGGGTTGGAATTGCCCCAGGTGAGGCTGTTCAGGTGTGATGCTGTTGACGCAGCCCTTTGGCCATTTTGGGCTTTTCTGAGCGTCTGGAAATAATTTATGAGTGGGTTGTATGTCAGTATTTTAAGACTTAAACGATAAATTTTCCTTGCACGATTTTTTTCCCCCAATTTAAAAAAGAAGGATTTGCCGGGGTATGAGGGTTGTTACATGCAGTAGAGTCCTACGAATAACCACAATTGCTAGGTGTTGGGAGTTGTTACAGTGCACTTTTTCTTGTAACTCTGTTTCTCATGTGAAGTATGTTGGAAAACAGAGTTGATACTTCTTTAAAGCGTGTGATACACTGTAATAGCCGCATGTTGTGTAACTTTTTTCACCTGGCTTGGGCTACAAGTGATGCCTTCTAAATTCCCTGAAGGTGTAAACATGCATTGCAGACACTGGCGGGAGGGCAGACTCCTCTCCCTCCAGTTCTTACCTGTAGAACTTTCTGAGAGCAGGTGGTTGGAAGCGGTTTCTTCTTGATGTATAGTAATGTATACCTCAGGGCTCGCTTGGGAGGACCTTTAGGTTTCCAGCCTGTTATGGAACTGGCATGGGCTCCGTGTCTCTTAGCACTAGAAAAAACAGACACGTCGTCTCTGCAAGTCTTGGGTTGTACCTCTGCTCTTAGCGGTAGCGCATCAGGCCCCACGCATCTCACTTGGACTCCCCAAGCTGTTTCCTCCTGGTAACTAGTCAGCCTCAGTAGGTCGTGTTGCTTTTGTTAGTGAATGAGCCCACTAGGGTCAGGTGCTGTGTTGGGATCTGGGGATCTGGTGCAGAGACGATATGGAGACAATCTCATGATCTTGACCCACCCTGAAACCTGCCTACAAGTGCCCCCTGCCTAGAGCACAAGAGTACCCTGCTCAGTTGTGCAGGTCCCCTCTCACGCTCTTCGTCACCCACGCCCAATCAATCATCAGATGCTGTTCGTTTGGCCCTTTTAATCTCTCCACACCTCATCCTCAGGCAGTCTCTTGTTACCTCTGTGGAGATCGCTCAAGCAGCCGGAGGTGCCTTCGATGCACTCTCGTCCTGCTTGAGTCTTTTCCCATCACTGCTAATGGGGTGATCTTCTCTGCCGGCAGGTCTGGTCAGGTTCCCCTTCACCCTCTGATGTCACCTCCTCCATCTCCAACCCCCCACATTAAAGTCTAAAGCCTAAAACTCAGCAACACCTCCAGGGTTCTGCTACTCAGATGACCCTGGGTCCTGGCCCCTGGCCCCACACCCCACCCCTTGCCAACCTGTTAGAACCCAGCTGTAAGGCAGTATGGTGTAGGGCATAAGAGAGGGCTCTGAAGCCCGTCAGGAGGTCTGGTTTGATGCTACAGTCATGCTCTTGGAACCTTCCTTTTCACCTTTGCTGGAGACCTCTCCTTGCCTGTCTCCAGGTGGTGTGTACCATGCCTCCAGTATGGCCCTGGGTGCATCCACTTCCTGCTGTCTCTGCCCAAAGGGGCCCGTGAGGACTACCTGCTATGAGCCTAGAAGGGCACGTTGACCTCTGCTTGGGCTGCTACTCAAGCTGCTCTTTCAGAAGTAAACCTAAGCGGTGGTAGAGTTGGGCCTATGACTAGAGGAGGTAAGGTCCCCCCAGTGATCATTTCCACATGGCCCGTTGGTCCTACATGAACTAACCTTTTCGTGTCAAGAAATGGTTCCGTCTTGAACTTTCTTCTGGCCATCAGCTTACCCAGAGTGTTGAGAAAGGCCACCAAAAAGTCTTTCAGTTGTGCCTTAGAGAAGGAAATAACTGAGTTTTAAAGGCACACCTGAGCTGACCAATAGTAAAGGATCTTGTTGCTGGGAAGCTGCTTGGGGTTGTGATATAGTCCCAGGACGTGCACTTCTGAAAATGCAGTGTGCGTTCCTCATGGGAGGATGAGCCTGCTGCGGAGCACTGGCTGAACCCAGTTGGGTCTTTGCCTGGTAGCCCATGTGGCAACCCGCACTATTTGTCCTTTTCTGGGGAGGAGTTTTCTGTCCTTGGACACTTTGCCTGGTGGCTTGGCCTTGTGAGACTGCCAGTCTGCCTTCTGCTCAAGTAGGATGAAGAAAAAGCAGGTGAAAGAGGACAGGGATTGGTGCAAGAACCTTCAGAGGAGAGGAGGTGAAATGCTCCTTTTGACTCTGGTTCTTACTCCATTGTTTGATTGAAATCCCAAGCCTTTGTTTTGGGAATGGTGTGCTTAGCGTGAGCTCTGCTGTTGACCTGGGCTTCTGACCTTGAGATGTTGGGCAGGTGTGTGGACAGGCCCTGGGCCCGTTGCATCCCAGCCTCTGGCTGCTGTTACTTGCACGTGCTCTCATTCCCTGACCCAGCAGGGCTTTGAGCTGTTGTTACTTTGCCATGGTCATTCTAGCAGCTTTGGAAACCTCTCCAGGTTAAAAGTCTTGCGTAAGTGAGAGTGGGAGCATGGCCTTCAGATATTTGGCCACATCCTTCCTGGTGTGTTACAGAGACCCAGGAAGAGTGTAGTTGAACGAAGACATGTGCAGGTGTCCCGGGCCTTGAACAGCTTCTATTCAGAGTTTGGCCTTGCGAAGGCTGTGCCATCTCAGGTGTGCCTGCAGTGTGCCGCAGGTGTTTGCAGCTTCCTCTCTGCAGGTTTCTTGATATTTAATTTCATCTTTTAATATCTTCTGTTAACTCAAAGGAAATTCTTAGTTTGACGTATGAGAGAGACTGACCACTGTCAGCATAGGACATGGTCAGCCGTATCTCACAAGGCCCCTGGTGAGAGTCGTTTCCAACTTGGTGCATGTTTTTTTCGATTCTTTCTTGCAAAGGAGTCAGAGCTTGGAGGCACAACCAGGATCCCCTCCTCTCCCTCTAGCCTGGCCTCACTGACATAAAGTAGAGCAGGTGTGACCTGTCTGGAACATCCTTGTGATGCTCAGCAGGGCCTGCTGCAGAGCACGGGAGGCATCACTCTAGGGGCCTTTCCCTCCCATACCTTCCTGTGAGTGTCCAGGATACATAGAAAGGTTGTCGTGAGACCTGCCGTAAAGGATGGCGGTGGCACGTGTGGACCTTGCTTTCTGAGTTTCACTGTCTGAGTCCCAGAGGTATAAGCTTGTGGAGAGAAGTGTACATGATCACACTAAGCAGATACTTGCTCCTGCACTGTTGGAGGATGGGGAGGGATTAATTTCATAATTTCATAAATCAACTCTTCCAACACTCCTCCTGTTTAGTAATAGCATCACTTGTTCCTGTCTTTTGTTCCATTGCCAAGCTCCCCAAGGTGAAATTGAAAATAGAGTGCAAGACACAGGCTGTGTTGGAGTTGAGGAAAGTTTTGCTGGAGAACTGCTTGCACCACGTGTCTGGTCACTGATAGATGAGGACTGGCCAGGTCAGGACAGCTGACACTTGGAGAAGGGGCTGCCCGGGGGGGCATGACAGACTCTGGAAAAGGAGGGTTGGAGTATTAAACTGGCTGGGAATGAGAGGCCTCTAATCTTTTCTCCAAAAAGAAAAAAAAAAAAAAAAAGGCTTAATGCTCATGCGGTGGAAGTCAGAGTGAAGCAAAGTGAGTTCTGTCTGTCTTGCTGCTATGAGCGTGTGATGGAACAACAGTGTCATTTGCTTTTTCTCAGAAATACTTAATGCATGTTTGTGACATATTTTTTTATGTAATTTCAAATAAATATTTTAAAGTAAAAAGTTCTAAGATTTTTGTGTCTCCAGGTAAAGTCTCAAACTGTCTTTGGTCACTAATATGAGATTTTGTCTTCATTTTAAATGGATTCATGTAAGTGTCCTGTGGGAGAAGAGTTAATGGTTATCCTTGGAAAATAAGAACTTTTTATGCCTCAGTTAGGTCATATGGTTTAGGATCTGATTTTGTAGTTGTGGAGTAAAAAAGGTTGTTTAAGAAAAAAAAAAACAGAAAACCTTGATATTCAAATTCAGAAACTTGATTTTTGAGGATGCAACCAGAATTTGGACTAACGGTGGAGAGGGCTGGCAGAGTCAGACCACCCAGACTCGCAGAAGATTGAAGAAGCTGCAGTGCTACTGTGGAGAGGCCCTTTCTAGGAGGTGTGGCTGGCTTGTCAATGCTTTCTCTTCTCTGCAGTGAATTGGATGGCAAGCCTCGCCCTCTTTGAAAGCTGCCACTCTGAGCCTGCCTTGAGAGCATCTCAGGGAGGGCAGAGAGGTGGCCTCGGTCAGCGCTGACAGGTGCCCAAATTACCTGACCTGTTGTGAACATGTGCCTGAGTGAGGTGGCCAGGATGCCTTTTCTCCCAACACTGGGGATGTACACTCATGCAACATCCTATTTTTGAGATTTCTATGTTGTGGTAGTTCTCTGTTGCTGTGTAGCAAATTAGCATAAACTCAGAGGCGTAGAAGAACACTCATTTATGGTCTTGTGGATTCTGTGTGTCAAGTCAGGGATGGCTGGGCTGGGTTCTCTGCTCAGGCTTTTGCAAAGCTGAAGGGTGTTGGCCAGCTGTGTTCTCAGCTGGCACTCAGGGTCCTCTTACCAGCGCATTCCTGTTATTATTAGAATTCAGCTCCTTGCAGGATCGAAGTCCTTGATTGCTTGCTAGCTGCCAGCAGGGGAATTGGGTAGGGCTCTCTCAGCTTCTTAAGGCCACCTGCATTCCATCTGCAAAGCAAGGTACTTTGAATTTCTCTGATGTTTCCCGCCAGCTGCTTAGAAGCCCATGGAAGCCCCCTGCTTCTATGGGCTTGTGTGATTGAGTCAGGCTCCTGCAAATAACCTCCCTACCTGAAGGTCATGTAGTAATACAACATGATCATGGTGTGATAACCTCATCAGAGCCATAGGTTCCAAGGAGTAGGGTGTAGGACGTTGAGGGGAGGAGGTTCTTCTGTGGGTAGACTTCCCCTGGCGTGGAATCGGTTGATGAGGAGGTTGTGGTTCTTCTTGTCCAACACTTTTCCCCTGACTGGACTCCAGCCCATCGCAATGACTCTTGCAGATTGCCGGTTCTGTCCCCTGGCTTGGTGGTTACTGCTGAACTCAGGCAGCCACCATAACCAGGAGAACCTTTCTGTGCTGCACTCAGATGGACATTCTTTAAAATATGTCGTTTAAGAAAAGTTTGCAGGAAAGCCGTGTGAATATATGAAACTACGGTGATTGAAAAGTCCTGTTTGTGAGGTGTCCTGCATTGGCTGGATTAGGAAAGGGGTCATTCCTATGCAGGTGGGGGTCGATGACTTACCCAAGAGTCACCTCTGGAACATTCTCGTGTGTTCATAGCAGTCCATCTTTGCAGAAGGTGTGGGGGACACTTGTCCTGCAAGCCCAGGTTCGTAGGAATGTTGGCTTCCCCAGACCCTTGGCCGCAGAGCACCGTGCCTCCTTTAGGAGGGACAAGAAAACTCCCATATGGTTCTTCCCTCTGTCCCTTCCTGAGCCCCTCTGAGTGTTTGGCTCTTGTGGAGTTACTGCTGCTATAACAAAGCTGACCCGACTGCCCTCCTGAGTCTCCTCAGGGAAGGAGGAGCTGTATTGTAGCCTGCATTCTTAGTGCCAAGCACACGGTAGCCACTAAGTATGTATCTCCCAAGAAAGAAGAGCAGAAAGAGGATCTGCCAGCTCAGGAGGGCAGGTGGGGGATGGCAAGTCTGCGGAGTGTTCATAAACCAAATGCTAAGGGAAACTTTTGTTGGTTGTCTTAGAATTTTAAAAAATAAAGTCTGTTGCAGTTTATCTGCTTTCCTTCCTGGAGAGTGGCTAAACTAATGTTCTCTTTTACAACATAGAATGCGAGAGCAGAAAACATTCAGGAAAATTCTATACTGTATTTGAAAAACATCACCATTTAGTTTTAACTGCTCGCTCTTATTATAAAAATTAATACCTAACTATGAAAAGTTAGAAAGCCTGGAGAAGTATGGAGATGAGTTGTCCACCATTGGGCCACCTAGAGAGTGCACTGTGAGCCTGTCCCTGGTGTCCTGTACTCTGGTGATGTGCACTGCATTTGCTGGCAGTGAGCCAGGGAGTGGACCACATCCGGGCCTGGGCCGGGTGGATCTCTGCAGAAGTTTATCTCTCGGCTGACAGGGTGGGCTAGATAGGAGCAGCTCTGAGGGTCCCTATTGGCAGAGAATGTTTTGATTATCAATGACATGCCTTTTTGTTGTGATCTTTTTCTTTCCTAAATCAGCTGCTGTGCATAACCAGTTAGGCTCTCCCGTGGCTTAAGATTGGAATTGGTTTCCCAATGCTAGGATGTGGGTGTTAGGGGTGGTTTCTATCTTTCCGTTTGAAAGAGGTTTCAGATCAGTGTAACATTTCTAGAATCCTGTTGATCTGAAGGAATGGTAGAATGTAGTAGTTTAAGGGAAATGAAAAGTTGAATTATTTTGATGTTTCTGCTTTAAACCTGCTGGGTGGAGTCCATTTCTGAGCACTGGGAGCCACGTGCTTGGCTCTTGAGAGCCTAGCTCGATCAGCCCATGTCACACACTCACAGGTCTGGCTTTGCCTGGTTTCGCCACGGTTTCTAACTTGAGCCTCAGTTTCCCCAACTGTGAAGCGGAGCCTGTGGCACCCACCTTAGAGCACATGAAAGACTTGGAAGAGGCCGGGTAGCCTGTAATCCCAGCACTTTGGAGGTCAGGAGATCGAGACCATCCTGGCTAACACGGTGAAACCCCATCTCTACTAAAAAAATACAAAAATTAGCCGGGCACGGTGGCGGGCGCCAGTAGTCCCAGCTACACGGGAGGCTGAGGCAGGAGAATGGCTTGAACCCGGGAGGCGGAGCTTGCAGTGAGTGGAGATCGCGCCACTGCACTCCAGCCTGGGTGACAGAGCGAGACTCCGTCTCAAAAAAAAAAAAAAAAAAAAAAAACTTGGAAGCACTCTGTGAGTTGTCATGCAAGAGATTAAAAAGGCCACCACTGCCCTTTTCTCCTCTCTTTAAGGAAATTGAAACCAAAAATTAAGTCCTTCTTCTTGCCAGCTGGACAGGAAAAGCCTTTTTCTTGGTGTTTTGAAAATACAGTTTTCACTTTCAGATCAAAGTGAAAACTGCTAAAGACTGAATGTTCTGAGTTGTGGGAGTGGGGGGCTGGAGGGGTGTTATGAATTGAAAGATACTTTTCTATTTTTAAAACATTTTAACAATGCCTTAATAATATCTGTTCTAGTTTTGTGTTTTAGTTTTTTTTTTTTTTTTTTTTTTAACTGTTCTGAAGGTACATCAGCACTGTTCTACAGCTTTAAATAAGAATCTCATCTCCTTAGAGGCAAGGGTACTCTCGATGTATTTGGTCAGGGGTGAATGTGCTGCTCTGTGTAACTCGTTTAAAGTTGGTTAAGGTTTTTTTTTATTTTGTGCACATAGTAGAAGGAGTGAATGAAGTGTTTTCTGAACTCTTCCAGCTTTTAACATAGTATTCTGTGTATAGCGAAAGAAAACAAAATTAAGGGCCAGGGAACATTAAGAAGGCAACTAGAACAGCACTGTCCAGTAGAGCTTCCTGTGGAGATGGAATAATTCTAGTTTTGCACTAATACAGTAGCCACTGGCCATATGTGACTTTTGAGCACTTGAAATGTGACAAATGCAACTGAGGAGCTGAATTTTAATTTTATTTACTTTTAATTAAAATTTAAATGGCCATATATTTAGACAGCTCTGAACTGCAGTAACTTTAGACTCTATTTGAAACAGCGTTTGATTCAGTAACTGTTGCTGAAATAAATTGAAACTCATACAACAGTAAAAACTGTGTTACTCAGCAAGTTACCACTGTGAAAGCTCTAGAAATTGTTTGAGTTTCCAATGCAAATCCTTTTCAAACAGCCGCTGTTTTAATAGCACATGAAGCATAAAATAGGTGCATAGCAGCGCAACACAGAGCAACACGGAGAAACTGTTGTGACCTGGAGTGTCTCCAGTCCAGCATGCAGGTGATAGGTCTCTCAGCGTTTTTGCACACAGGTTAATGATGGTGCAGACGGTCACTTCCTTCTCTGAACAGCCTTCCTGGTCACCAGCACCACTGTGGCTCGTGTGTGAGGCTCTTTTGGCTTAGCTCTCTACGTGAGTTTGCTCCTTGAGTTCCCAGAGCTGACCCATGAAATGAGTGATATTACTCCTGTTTTGTAGATAGAAAACTGAAGCCTTGACAGGCTGACATGACCTGGCAAAAGGTGCTGCACTTGGAAATGTCAATTCACGGCTGACATCTGGACACTTTACTCCTAACTGTTCAGTGAACAAGACGTTGCTAACATGCGGGGGATGGAACCTAGCAACTCATTCTACAAGTATGGTTCAAATATGTTGGTACAGGGCCTTTTGCTTTGTTTTCCTAAAGAGATTAGATTCAGATGTGGCGGAGTGCTTTGACAGCCACCGCAGGACAAAGTTGACAGCTCTGGGGTTGGGGAGTGTTGAGGATTTCGGAGGGAAGCCAGTCCTGTGCAGTAGTGCGCTCTGGGTTTGTGCTTTCTCGCGGTGTTCCAGAACTGGCCTGGAGGGAGGCTGCAGTGCGGCAGCGGGATTTCTGTCACCTGGAGTATTCTTAGAAGTTGCATTCTATGAAAAGTGGAGCATCTGATGAGCTGTTTACTCGCTGTTGTATCTGACGGCAGTTGAAAGACAAAGCAGGACTGGCAGCGCAGCCGCCTCAGTCAGCACTGCTGCGTTGGGGGCTTGACCTGCAGTCTTGCAATCCTGGGCAATAACTCATTTTCAAGAAAGAAAAATTAAACATTAAGTGATTGAAGCGTCTTGCCCAAGCCGCTACTAGAAAATAAAGGTGCTGGTGCCCAGGTGCAGGTCTGCATGGTGTGCAAACCTGGGCTCCTTCACACACCCCCTCAGAGAGGGCACTGGTATGGTGGAGTGAAGAGCCACGCAAGACCTCTGTGAATGGGCAGAGATGGGCCCGTGGCGCAACACAGTAAAATGTATTTTGGTTATGGGCGTTGTCTCTAAACTTATGTAAAACATTATAAAAAATGGAAGGACAACGATGAAATGATGGCCAAAAACATAGAAAAGGATACCTTGCGTGTCCTGTGAAATGCAAAGAAATTCTAAAGTGTCATTACGAGTTACCTCATGGAAGAAAGCAAAAGGTGAATCTATCTAGAGTTTGTGGTTCTGACTCACAAGAGACTGATGTTCATGCTGAAGGACAAGTGTGATGGGTGGAAGGATAGAGCGCCAAGACCACACTCTAAAGATGGGAACCTATGGGAACTGTCCAGGGAGATGAAAGCATGGAATGAACTGAAGCTTGTGGACTTGTTGAGTAGAAAGAGCCTTTTAGGATTGGTTTTAGAATAAAATAATAAGGCCTGTGGTTGGGGAAGATGACTTGCTGTTCACAGAGCCTCCCTTAACAGGTGGGGACCTCAGCTTTTCCTTTGCTGCCATCAAGTGAGTGGTGTACAGTCCTAGCCACAGTAGTAATCTCTACTGGCCTGACTGAGCCCTCACCCTTTATGCAGTGTCTCCTGCCACCCTCCTGGGAGAGGCTGTTCTCAGCATAGCTGGCCTGGGGTCACACAGCTGGTAGGTGTAAAGCTGGCGTCGGAGTCCAGGTAGTCTCACTCCATAGCCTGCCTCTTTAGCCACCGCAGATGTAGAGCAAAGCAAGAATTGTCCAAAGAGGTAAGCTAATAAAGAGGAAAACAGGCTGGGTGCAGTGGCTCATGCCTGTAATCCCAGCACTTTGGGACGCCGAGAGGGGTGGATCACGAGTTCAGGAGATCGAGACCATTCTGGCCAATTCTCTGGGCGTGATGGCACGCACTTGTAGTCCCAGTTACTTGGGAGGCTGAGGCAGGAGAATCCCTTGAACTCAGGAGGCGGAGGTTGCAGTGAGCTGGGATCACGCAACTGCACTCCAGCCTGGGTGACAGAGTGAGACTCCATCTCAAAAAAAAAAAAAAAAAAAAAGGAAAACAATTATGCTGAGTTCCAGTAATCTCTGGGTCCAGAGAAGTGATATCTGGCTTCTCAGGAGAGATGCTGATGCTGTCTGAGGGCCTGCCCAGTCTCCGAATGATTCAGACACTCCAGGGATGGACAGTTAGTGCCCTAATTTTCCCAAGAGGATTCTGAGGGTGACTTCTCTCAACCCAACAGGAGGACCTGGTGCTGTCATCACCAGTTGGAGAGAGGCTGTTTTGTGAGGCTGGGGACCACCTGCTGTGTGTGCCGTCTTACACTGCCATTTGCTGATCGCTTTAGAGCTAGAGGTTGTTTCTAAGAGTACTTCGTGCTAACTAAAAAATGACGACATTGTTTTTATAAAACTGATTCATGGTTTGGTTTTTGAAGCAGAAAGCTCTGAAGTCACTCAGTCCCACCACCCAGAAGGACAATTAGGTGACTGTCACTATAGGACCTCTCTAGGCTCGTGTAGATGGACACATGGATTGGTCAGTAGAAATACTTACATTAAAAGTCTTATCTTTACATAAATTTGCCAAATTATTAATTTTGCTTGAAAGGGAAAGATGTCTAACTTCAGTTGGAAATACTGGTTTCTGAGAGATAGTGCTGAGGCTAAGAACATAAAACATGAAAACCGTAAGTGGCTAAGTGCAGAAACATCAGAGTAAAATCTTTGATGAAGTCTTGGTTTGCTTGGGCTGTGTAGGTTGGAGGCTCAGCCTTTGTTTCTCCCTCCTGTGGTGCCCAGTGGTGGTGTTTCTGTGTCCATGAATTTTCAGCATCTGTAGTTTGTAGTTATGACCACTACTGCACCTAGCCCTTACTGAGGGCCAGGGCCTGTGCTAAGCACTTCCCAGTGTGGATTCATTAAGTCCTCATAACAGCACCATGTGGGGGCAGCTGCGTCCCTATGTCGTACTTGGGATGCGATCTGACCCCAGTCACTTCGGGCTCCTAAAGGGTCTGCAGTCTCGCCTCTGCCTGGGAAACCATGATTTGCAGCATATTCCGCAGACCTCATGCTTATCACCAGGAGGCTTCCTGGGACTGCTGTCTGAGGTTTCTAAGTTCCTAACGTGGTTCATGCTTCTGGTGAGTTTTTTTGAGGCGACATACCCAGCATTGCCTCTGGTCAGCTCAGCCCTGTGGTCCCGCGTGGCATCCTGCAGTGTCCTCTGGCTGTGACTCGTGCCGCGCCACCTTGACCTGGCATCCACTGTCCTCCACTGCATTTGCAGGTGGGAGCCACTGTTGGTGCCTTTTGTCATGTGTGTTGAATGGTCAGGGTCCCAAATAAGAGCTGATTGGGGTCATTCTCCTTGAATCTGCCATGTGCCTGGACCACTCTTTGCTTCAGAACTCACACATGTTGCCTGTCCTCTCTGGCTTGGAGGGTTGTGTGGAATCAAAGGTGAGACCCAGTCCCCAGGGATGGGCGGTTGCCTTTGATTGCCCAGCTGTCCTGAACGCCCTCGCTTCCGCGCCCAGCTGCTGCCTCGGTTGCTTGCTTGAGGATCCGGATGTAGACTGAGGTCGGCCTTAATGTGGCAGGGGGTTTCTCTTGAGCCTTGGATACTTTGCTACTGGTCCCATCTTCCTGTGAGTGGGAGCGTCCCGCCTGGCCCAGCCAGCCTCCCAGCGGTGACCTTAGCTCTCTTAGTATATGGGCTCTGCCTGCCTTGGTCCCCAGCTTGCCACCCTAGTGCAGTTGCTGCTTCGCTCTTGTTCCACTCCTTGTCTCTGTCCACCCTGTGCTTTATTGATGTGTCCTTACTCGGTGTTTTCTGTGGAGCAGGGCATCCTGGGCTTCCTCTCTGATCCCTGGCTCCTGTGCTCTTCCCTGCTGGGCTCCCTCTTCCTTTCCGTTTTCTGCTGTGTTGCCCTCACACAGCTGGCATGCCACGGATGTCGCTCACCCAAGCCCTTCCTAGTGTTGCTCACCAAACACCTCCCACCTTGCCCCCGGGACCTTCTCTCCTTCCAGGCTGCAGGCAGGCTGAGGGCCTGGCATCTCAGGAGTGCCGAGGCTCAGCGGGAGGCAGTGGGGCCTTTGCTGGCAGCTGGGCTCTGCGTCCTGACTTTCTGAGGGCTTAGTCCTTTTGGTCCATCTTGAATCTCCTCCAGGCTTTTGGACTCTCTGCTCTGTAGCTGGCCCATGGGAACAGGTACACTCAGGCCTGGTCTTAGACTCCACTACTTGGGCTGTGCCGGTGCCCTTGGTGTCCTCTTAGTCCGTCCCACCTGGGGGCCCCATCCTGCTGTCCCTTGTGCCAGAGTGCTGTCCTCTTGTCTTTCCACAACTGGCTGCTCATTGCCTTTCCCATCTCAGACTCAGTTCCAGCCCCTTGGTATCAGGGAGGCTCTCCTTGACCACCCAACCTAAAGTTCACAGCTGTGGTTACCAGTTTAAATTTCTGCCTAGCACCTTTTTGGTTTATTTGGGCTACTTATCTCCCCCATCATGCCCCCGTCCCTCCCATATAAACTCAGTGAGAGTAGGGACCGCATCATCATCCTGCCCACAGCTCTACTGTCTGTATCAACCGGGTGCGCTACGCAGAGGCTCATGGTAAATAACTGCAGACCACGAATTCCATCTACTTGCTGTGCTTTAATATTGGCTTACATCTTTGGATCCAGTGAGTTCTTTTCTCTCTCCCTCTCTCTCTCTCAGTCATACTTACTTTGTGTAATTGGTGATTTCCAGCCTTTTGTATAGTCCTTTCTTGAATAGTTGTTTTCTGTCATCTTGGCGGGGCCTCAGGGGGTTGACTGTGTGGAGGGCAGGGGCTGCAGAGCTGCAGCTGCTGCCTGGGCTCTCATGGCGCCTGCGAAGTATAGGCAGGTGCTTTGCCTCTGAGCCATCTGTAGAATGGGGTGACGGTGGTTTCATCAGACTCAGTGAAGCGTGTCATACAGTGAGCGCCTGGTCACAGCAGGCAGATGATGAATGTCAGCTAATGAGTATTCATCACCAATGAATAGTAACAATTTTTTCTACTAAGGCTATGTAATGTAGCCTCGGAATCCCACTCAGCACAGCCCCCTGGCAGCAGTGCCTTTGAGAGCTGGCATGGTCGAGAGACCCTGGTTGGCCTTACTAGTGTGGTTGGGGTACTTGAGAGAACTCCTTCTTCACGTAGCTCTTCCGGTGTTTAGTCTTTGCATCTGGAGGTTTTTCGCGATTGTGGGATAGCTTTTTCAGGGGCCTTGCCTTTGGCAGGGCAGGGACGTGTACTGCTGCAATCTGGGGTATGGGATAACTTTCTAAACCAGACCCAGAACTTGACGGCCGAAGGGGCCTCTTAGCCATGCGGGGCTAGGAGCTGACACAGGGTCAGCAGCACGAGGTCCTGTGGTGCTGGGTGGCAGAGCCCGGAGGGGGCCCCTGCTGGTGTGACTTTAGTGTAAAGGCTGCGGGATCCCAAATTCTTACAGAAGACTTAAGACGGGCACAGTGATGTCTGCTCTTTGACCTTTGCAGTATGAATTAGTAAAACTGAAATGATTACGCTTCATTTATTAGGATTATGAAAACAATAATGTACTTATTGAAGAAAATGTGGAAAATACAGAAACTACCTATAATTTTTCTATTGTTAACATTTGAGCATATTTCTTGTCACTTTTAATGCTGCTTTAAATATGTAGCAAATTTATCATTTTGCATTAAAAAAAAATGCTGCTAGCATTTCCTCCTGTCTTTAAAAAGCTCTTTTAAACAACTTTAAAATATTGTATAGATAGATGTACACAATTTTCTCAATAATTGGAGTTATATTTACATCTTGTCACTCTTTAGGAAAGGACTGGCCTACTTCTGTGTTGGGTTCCTTCCTGAGTGTGCTTTCCAGCTCAGTGGCTCGGACTTCAAGATGGAGACTTGAGTCCTGGTTCTGTATAGTCTTGGGCCAGTTACCATATGTCTGATGAATACTTAGTTTTGTCATCTGTAAAATGAAAATAGCAGTACTTGCCTCAAAGACTATTTGGGAGGATCTAGTGTGAATGTTGGTAATGCGGATATTGTGTAGTGTCCCAGAATATTAATGTTTTTAGCCTCTTGGCTCTTACTCTGTATTGTTGCCCCAAAAGATGATGTTCGCTTCTTATTTTTCATCCAGTGTAAGGATATCTGGAAAGACAAAGTATAGCTGCTTTCATTTCAAAAGTGATCAGCTGCTTGAGCTAGCAAGCAAGCTAGCTTCCAGGCGCAGTTATGCAGTTTCACAGCAGGCGCGGTTCCCTCGGAGCACCCAGAGGTGCTCTGTGGTCGTCAGCAGTGATGCTGTGGCTGCACTGCCAGACGGGGTGGCAGGTGGACCAGAGCAGATGTGGCTCAGGAAGTGCCGTCTTCTTCGCCTCTCCTTAATCTCTTTCAGAGTCTGTGGGTTCTTGATTGCGCTGTGGGTTGCTTCAGACTCCAGTATTAGGAGACTGAACCCCTTGGGTTTTTGTGTGTGTGTGTGTGTGTGCTGAGCTGGGTTGAGGACATGTTAAGCAGGTGGGGTGCCTCCCCTGGGTTTGCTCCTGGTGGTTCCTGTAGTGTGGGGTGGTTCTGAGTAGTTCTGGCCCCACTGCTGGGGTATCTGCCGACTCAGTTTGTGAGATGTGGAGCTTCATCCTGGTCTGGTGCCTCATTTTCTTCTTTAGCAGTGGGCTTAGAACCAATGCAGATTCCCAAGTTAAGTATTTTTCCTGTGGCTTAATTATTACAAGTTTCTGGTACCTAAGCCCTTTCTTACTTTCTGTTCTGAGGGGAAGAGGAGATTATGGTGTTTCTCCCCACTCCGAGTGGCCCCAGGACCTTTGCATGGCATTTGCCGTGTGCTTGGGTTTGCTCTACTGGGGTGAAAGAGTATCATGCCCCCCAGCACTCACAAAGGCACCTCTGCTCACCCTCCGGTGAGGTTCTGACTGGCCCTGGGACATCACCTGCTCCAGGATCCTCTGTGGCTCATCCCAGGAGAGATGTGGGAGAGGGAAGGGGAAAAAAGGCTTACACTTGTCGAGTGGAATTCCTGTAGGTCTGAGTTCCACATTGATTCCTAAGCTGCAGAACCCTTCTGCCCTGGCTGTTTTGTGAATGGTAGTCAGTCTTAACCTTTTTAACCAAGTTAACATTGGCTGTCTCAGGAGGCTCACAGCTCCTGCTCCTCCTCCAGGGGAGTGCGCCCTCCTCCTCTGTCGGTAGCTGTCAGGCGCCCCTTCCCTCCGCAGCAGATTCTCCTGGGTCCTTGCCTGGCCTTCTCCTTACACGTGAGCCTGCAGCTTCATTCACAGCCGCTGTGTAGAAAGACAGGCACATCGATAGGTCCCTCCCTGCCCAGAGTGGGTGGAACTGAGGCAGACACTAAAAGCAGCTGACTGGCAGCCCTAGAAACACGAAGGGTTTCATTTATAGTTTCAGTCCTTTTCCTTCTTTCGAGCCTTGATTTAAAAAAGAAAGGAAAAAAAAAAAGCCTTGAAGTCCTGCTTCTGGATTTTCTAATTTGTGCAGGTATTAGTTGCCTTGTAATGTAATTAAAAATAAATAAAAATGATTTATAATTAGCTCATTAACTGTATCAGTAAATGGATGCTTTAAAGAGGATCATTGATCCCTCAAAACAGAAGCAATGCAGTCATTCCCTCATTATGCTGTACTTGAGATTTGCTCTAGCAACCCACTCTTCCTAAAGTTAAATATTAATCCAGACCCTATCAGTGCAACATAGTAGTGTCTGAATCAGTTGTGGTTTTGGTGTAATAGCATCAAAGCATGTTATAAAATCTACAAAATTGTAGTGGTTAACTCCAAATATTTCACTGAGACATTATTTTTTTGGGCAAAAATGCATAGTGAACATTGTGGAGCTGAGGTGAGGAACTTCGATTTCTGAGAAACCACCCGTTTTAAGGGTTTTGAAGGAAGAGTTGGAGGAGAAGAGGGAGAGAATAAATTAACAGTGAGTTTCCAGTATTTTCTGTCGCATTTTACGTTTTAGTGGAAAAAACTGGGAACTGAACTCACATGCAGTTTGTAAAATCACTTTTTCCCTAGCATTCAGGATTGATGAGATTTAATGGGGTGTTAAAGGTAAACTGAGGCACATAATTAACATGGACAGAACTGTATACCTGAGTGTCGAGAGCTGTGAGATTTCAGTGAGTTGGGAGACTGGAAGCGCCCATTCTTCAGAGTGCAGCTCCTCATGTTCAGTGGGTTTAAGGTGCTGAAGCCTTTTGTTTTTTTTTTTGAAATGGGGTCTTGCACTGGTGCCCAGACTGGAGTGCAGTGGTGCAGTCACCACTCACTGTAGCTTTGAATCCTGGGCTCAGCCTATCCTCCCACATCAGCCTCCTGACTAGCTGGGACTGCAGACCTGGGCCAACACTCCTGGCTTGAAACAACTTGTATCCAGATTGGAGGAGGGCGTGTTTGTTTTTGTGACCTTTCCTTTCCCTTAAACATTGAATAATATCAGACCTTTGACCATCACTTTGCTTAAAAGAAGCTACTGGATTTAAAGTCTAGGAGAACGTCCTGGACAAGCAAACCCATAGTATGTTCCTGTATGTTCCCCACCCAGAGACCTGGATTATAAAGTGTTTGGTGTGCTGCTTCTGGCCCCACTGTTCTTTCTAAAGTGTTTCATTTTACATAGGCTATCCTGGCTTCAGGGTTGTCACCTCTGCCTTTGTGCCCCTTAGTACCTTTGTCCTTTACCTACTGCAGTGCAGCTGCCTGTCCTTCGGTAGACTACAAAGAAGTCACTTTTGAACAACTTAGAAATTGTGCCTTGTGGGGAAGGCAGGGCAGAGCCTTGGGGCTGAGATGGAGGAGGAGCCAGCTCTGCCCTGGGAGGGATACGAAGCGCCCTATCTGCGTGAGGCAAGGGACGGGTGGAGTTGCTTCACCTCTTTGGCCCCAGCTTCAAAACCAGCCAGTCCTCCCTGGCTTTGGCTTTAATTCAAGTTTGGACAAACTGGAAAACCAGTTAATCCCATTAGCTCAGCTTCTAAAGCCGAAAATCATGCCCTGAAATGGGTCATCTGTTTTCATCAATAGCTTTATTAGCTATGGAATAATATAGTTTTGTTTTCTAACTGTAGGATCCTTCTTTTGCTCTTAAAATAGCTCAGTAAGTTGGGTCTCATAAATACATGCAGCAAGCATATACCAGATAAATACGAAAACATTGCTGATCTTGCTTTTTAGTACTAAAAGCAGAAAATCGGGAATTTACTAAATGTAGAAGTCAGTCGTTACCTTTTGATGGGTTTGGACTCTTGCAAGGTAGTGATTGTAAACAAGAGTGATCTTTTGTTGTTTTTCAATGAACTTTATTCTCTAATTTTTAGTAAAGCACACTAGGAAATAATGCTTCAGAATTCTGTTTTCTAGTAGTTTCTTGATTAAAATGAAAATTCACTAAAAAAAAAAACTCTGCTGTCACCAAGTTTCCTTTTTTCTTAAGATAACCAGGAAATGAATCATTCAGGGTTTGCTCCATGGTGATGGGTCAGGAAGCTGCCCCTGCTGTGTGTGGGGCAGGAGGCTTGCTAATGTCCCAGGATTTCACTTCGCGGAGACAAGCATCAGAGGCTTGCTTCATTTATAGATCCTACTTCTTTTCTACACCACAGCCAACTCAAAATGGTGACAAAATCTAAGACGAGGCTGGAAGTCACCGCAGAGCAGTTGGAAGCTCTGCCCCCGGTTCTGGGGGCAGTGTTCCTGGAGTTGTGTCCTTCGGCCCCACCTCAGTTTGTCCATTCAGCTCCTCCGCTGAGAATGAGATTTGTATCATAAAGGAGTTTCCTGGGCCACTCGCAGCCCCCAGCTGGAGAGTGCCAGCCTAATGTGTCAGGAGTAGGGGGCGAGGCCAGAGGGCTATGTGCCAGCTCCTTCCCTAAGAAGCCTCCTGGGAAAGCCCTCCCAGGCACTTCCCAGGTCTCACTGGCCGCCTGAGGGTGCTCAGGCCGCCTCTCGGCTGGCACTGCTTCCCGACGTGCCGCCAGCCTTTCTCATGGGGACGGGGATGATGGCATGCTCGGGGGGCAGCAGGGCCTTGGGGCTGCCTCGGGCTGTCAGTATGTCCTACTGGTCCTGAGATGCCACCTCTGTGATCCACTGTAGAGGGATATATTCTATTATGGTCGATGCATAGAAATTTCTTCGATTTAGAGACTGAACACTAGTGAGCAGAACTGAAATTGAGCTCTTAAAAGATTTTGATGACTGGTCTGTGGATAGCAGACTTTAGTGTGGTTTTTATGCAGACATCCTGCCAGTTGTAAATTCCCTGGAGGTTTGGTATGTGCGAACATAAGACTAAACTTATTTCTGTTTTGTTGAGAAGAAATGATTAAAACTTTTCATTGATGTACTTCTGTAACAGACTTTTGGAGAATTGAAGCAGTGGGTATATTCAGTATTTGAAGTCATAGATGAATAAAGGAGGTATGTCGTAGTTGGCACTGGTGGCATGGCCTGTGGTCAGCAAGGCTTTTCTGTGAAGGTATGTGCACAGCTTTCTAAGGCAGTGAAAAGTCCTGGCAATGTTAGTATTGAATAAGATAATCCAAAACACTTAGTGACTGTTTACATTTTTAAAGGGATAGTTGGCCATTTAAATGGTTTCTGCTAACAGATCAAATTATTCAGTGCAGAGGTAAAATATTTTCAGAATGTTAATTTTAGATGTCATTTTATAGAGAATGTATATGAGCAATGACAAGGTCAGCAAAATATCTTAGCAAAACTTGATTGATTCATTCCATGCACAGGCAAGCACTGTTCTGGGCACTGGAGATGGAGCAGTGAGCCATTGCGTCCATCCACAGATGGCCTCCAGGATCGTGCGGTTGCAGGGAGGCCGTTGGGTGGGCACGGCTGGGCAGTGCCCTCATGTGGGTTTTGTTGGGCTGCTCTTACTGCGCACTGTTTCTCAGTTTGGTCGGTGTTCCACCTCGCTGCCTGGCCCCCACCCCTCGCCTTCTGAGGGCCTCACAAAGAGCCAAGCGGAAGGCAGGCTGGGGACTTTGCAGGTCAGCCCAGAGGCTTCATGATGATGGTTGGTACTGTCCCGCGGCCACCATCAGTCTCACGCTCTGCCTCGTGCGCAGTCCTGGTGTCGTGCGGCACCTCGCTGGTCCCTGCTCTCCTGGAAGGAAGGGCCCAGTGGGGCGCTTCGCCAGAGCCTTCTTGTCTGACTCCCTTATCCAAGAGGCATGGATGGCAGGGCCGCCGGCTGTGTCCTTTCTGTTCTGAAAAGGCAAAACAAAATTGTTCTTGGCTCTTATTATCTAATATTTGTTACAACAGTTGCTCACTTTTAGGTCCATTTTATTACAGATTTCAGACAGGTGTGGTTATTAGTGCCCCTCATTGTTTGGACACAATGCCAATGTCAGGAGGCCCCGTGTTCCCCTGAGCCCCCTTTCTGCTAGGAGCACGGGCAGGCCACGCCTTGCCATTAATCTCTCCTGTTTTAGGGGAGGAATACCAGGCCACCCCCTCTTCTCTCTGTGCAAGGGAACAGACATTTGACAAAAACGGATGCCATGTTAACGCTAATTTTGTTTGTCTGAGGCAGATTGCAGCAGGTGTTATCTCCATATTCTTCCTTTCCTGGAGTGTTGAGCATGTCCTGATAGTAGGGGATGCCCCGGAGGGTGGTGAATGTGGCTGCACAGGGCCTGAAAGCTATTTGATGTTGCTGTTACTTCAGGTAGAACTTAAAGTTGACAGTACATTCTACTCTGCAGGCAGAAACCTGGAGTGGCATTTTGACAAATTGGAATGCCCTGTTTATAGTATGCTTTAATGAGTTAAATCTGGGGGATGTGGATAGAATTTTAGCATCCTAGCCTTGGTATTCTTCCATGACTTTGGGCCAATTATTTAATAATTCCAAGCCTGCATCTTTGTTAGAATCTCTCTAAGTTTCTCCTGTTGTTATCCTCAGAACGGAACTGTGAGGTACAGGAGGCCACGTGGTGTAGTGGTTTAGGTGGACAGACTTCCCAGTGCTGTTCTCATGGAGAGCCCAGGCCTGTGCCTAGCTCTGCAGTGACAGTGATAGTGACTGGTGAAGGTAAAGGGGTCCACCCAGACGCTCTTGCTGATGGAGAGAGGCTGGCCTGTGGCTCTTCCCTGGGGTGGATATTAACCTGCTAACATGCCGTATCTAGTCCTGCTTACATTACTAAGTGGTAGGAAATTTTAGGTAACATCTCAGACTTTAAAGTGGCCTACTGAGCGGGTAGAAAAGATAGTTAAATGCCTAGTATGTAGTTGGTGCTCAGTAATTGTTGAAAAGATAGAAGCTTTACTTCAAAGCTCTTGTAGTTCAGTTTGGAAAAAATATTTTAATGTTGGGATGTATTAACAGCTGGACTGGTGGCTGTCTGAATTGGGACCATGGTTAGGGTGACGTGTTTTCTTACTTTTTTTTTTTTTTTGGGTGAGACAGTCTTGCTCTGTTGCCCAGGCTGGAGTGCAGTGGCAGAATCTCGGCCCACTGCAGCTTCTGCCTCCCGGGTTCAAGTGATTCTCCTGCCTCAGTCTCCCGGGTAGCTGGGACTACAAGCTCGTGCCACCATGCCTGGCTAATTTTTTTTCTATTTTTACTAGAGATGGGGTTTCACCATTTTAGCCAGGATGGTCTTGATTTCCTGAACTCGTGATCCACCCACCTCAGCCACCCAAAGTGCTGGGATTACAGGCGTGAGCCACCGCATCCAGACACATGTTTTTTTAAATTAAATGTGATAGATAAAATTAGGCTGCAGGGATGGCCTGATTTGCAGGTGCTTCATGAGCAAGGGTGCCCAGCATTTATTTGCTGCTACTGGAGTCTCATGTGTGCTTGCAGCCTAGCCTTAAACCCTCTGTGGGCGGTTTGGAATACTTCCTCCAAATGACTTTTTTGGCAGGGTGGGAAGTGGCGATACTTCAGGTGAGAGACAGTTGAAATTAACTTTACACAAGAGCCAAACTGTAGGCTGACGTGGGGCCACTCACCTTTGGACTCACCCCTGGCGGGTCCTGTAAGAGGTGCTATATGCTTCCACTTTGCCAGCTGTTCGTTGGCCCTGTTTTGTCTTCTGCTCTTTGCTTGATTAGTGAAACTTAGAATGGAAACAGGCAAGTTTGATTTGTTATAATTCCTAGGAGTTCTAGCATTAAGGAAGCAGATGAGTTTGATTTGTTATAATTCCGGGGACTGGATAATTTGCTTTCTCCTCTCTCCATCTTTAATTAATCTCTTAAAGGAAAGGAGGACGACAGCACTTTTCCTGCAGTCATCGGTGTAGGCTTCAGCCTTAACTCATGACATAGGCTGGTGCCACTGACCACAGGGCTGACCTCAGCTCTTGGAGCCCATGGGGTGACAGGACATCAGCACCTTTGAGGTGGCGGCATGAGGCGTCTTCCAGGCCTTGCTCCTAGTGCTTGAAAACACTGCTTTAGTTTTTTGTTAAGAGAGACAGAGGCCCTACTTACTCCTATCCCACAGGCGTCTGGCTGTTGACCTCCTTGTTGGCCTCTTAAGGAGAGAATACTTGAGTATTGAATTAGATCAACTTTTCTGCCTCCAGGGACCCTGTTTCTCTCTGCTGAGACTGGCAGATGGAACCTGGATTTAGTGGATGGTCACCAGGTAGCTTGGGCGACCTGGGCCGCCGGGCCCCTGAGGACTCACATATCTTTTTTCCTGTTCATGTGTTCCTTCCCCACACCTTGGCCCATTCTCAGTCCCTCCCATCCTCCTTAGCTGAAGCACTCAGGGAGGTGCTGATGGGGCCTTGGGACATGCACTGGAGCTGGGTCCCACCCTCAGACCTGTGCCCGACTGTGCCACATTCATTGGAAAGCTGCTTTCACACTTCCTGGATGGAATTCTCTCATTTTTTTCAGTGCAGAATCACTGAGATGATTTTTTTGGGATAGATCTTTAAAGGCCAGTTGTAAATTTATTGATACTTGGAATTGACAAAATTCACTTGTTTAGTGTTGCTGTGTAAGTTTGTTGAACACAGAGTTTTCATTTTATACTTTCAGAGGAGAAATGAAACTGAATTTCGTGGCCAGAAATATGTTTGAGTGTCATCCTAATGTAAGAACAGAACAGAAAGCGTGGTGACGTTTCATTGTAACTCTAGTATGTTTTCTCTTTTGTCCATTAGACTACATGAGGAAATAATTGACTTTTATAACTTCATGTCCCCTTGTCCTGAAGAAGCAGCTATGAGAAGAGAGGTGGTGAAACGGATCGAAACTGTTGTTAAAGACCTTTGGCCGACGGCTGATGTGAGTATGTTCTTTGGGGTTCTGTGCCGCAAGTCATGTGCGAGTAAATTTAAACGCCCTGTGGTGATGGGTCGGCTGGATCCACACAGACCTTTTCCCGTTTGCCCGAGAAAGCAGTTCTCCAAGTGTGCTTTGAGAAGGCCAGGTCGCCTGCAATGCTAGGAATGCACGGCCCCCGGCCCACCTGCACCTGATGCCTTCGACACCTGCGGTGGCCACGGGTCTGTGTGACACTGGCGCACACTCAAGTGCGAGGACCATTGGCTGAGGGATTTTTTTTTTTTTTGGAGCGGGGAGAATGATGTGATTGTTTCTCTTAAGTTCACCTTAAATTTAGAAATTTCACCCTGTCACCCACCCCTGCTTCCCCACCACCACACATGGTAGCATATAATGTGTTCATTTTTATAAAACTTGGAAGTGTTCCCTCATCACACACCACTCTTGCGGTGAAGGAACAAGTGTTTTTGACATGTGGAGAGGGGCCTTCTGGAATGCTTGGTGCAGGCGGTGTGAAGCCTGCCCCTGGCTGGCTCTGCTCAGCAGCCTTCCCTGCTGCTGGCTGGGCTCAGGGGACCGGCAGGGCTGGCTGTGCTCTAGCTGTGAGGGGCATGTGTGCTCTTGGTGGGCGGTGGGCAAGGACGACCCAGTTTTCTGCTCCTCTTTAAAAATGATACATATTTTTGGCTTTAAACTTCAGAGCCCTAGGACAAAGCCCTGCCCCAGTGCCTTAGCTGTGGGTTTAAGAAGAGGTTGAAGGGTTCAAAGCTAGCTCTGGAAAGTCCTCAGCTTTGAAGGGTTGTAGGGTGAAGACAAAACTTGTTTCACCTCTTAACTTAGAGTTTTTAAACATTCCTTTTTGGGGCACGTCTTTAACTTATAGGGAATTTTCTGGTTAATTGTTACACAGTCCCCTCCATCAGTTTCCAAGGTAGTTTTATTTTTTACCCAAGGGTATAGTGAGGGCTTTCTTGGAGTAAGAAGTAATGGTAGTGTGGCTGCTTGGTCTGTGGTATACATTTTAAAGCAACCTCCCTTTCTTTCAGGTACAGATATTTGGCAGCTTTAGTACAGGTCTCTATCTTCCAACTAGGTGAGTACCAGACTGCATGGCATGGGCTAGTGTCTGTGCTTATTTAGAGGCTGGGATGGTGTCTGGGCAATATTAAGGGCTACAAATAGATTCTTTGTAATTGAGTCTAAGGCGAAAAAGGCCAGCTGAAGGAAAAGACTGTGGTTACAGAAGGAAATTGGCAGAAAGATTTAATTTAGTGTTATGATGAATTCATTGCTTTGCATTTTGCCTCACACTTAATTTGTTGGGGTGCAAAAATGCTGGGTGCTGGAAACGTGAAGAAGACAGGTGGGAGGACTGTGGGAAGTAAAAGCAATAGAAAACATTCTGCTGATACTTTAGAACATGTGTTTGAAAAATTGATCTTATGTTTTAATGAAGATTCAAGCAAAATTCTCTTTAAATAGTATTTTCTAAGGGTTTTTACCTGATAAGAAAATGTCAAACAAGTTTGCATTCTAAAATGTAAACTGGTATTTTCTCATTAAGGATTCTTGATATCAAAATAAATTTCCGTGCACTATCTCATTAAAAGTTTACCTTCTATTAACCCACTGCTAGTTAGCATTTGGAGGCTGAAGAGGCTCTAATCTCAGGATTTGGGGGTTGATGTTAGCAGGGCCAATGGGTAATTGAACAGGTTCGGGTATCCAGGAATCCCTGAGTCTGCAGGAGTGATCCAGTGTAGGTAGTGCTGGAGTAGGTGCTGGGAGAGCGGGGCCTCAGCCTGCTTTGGGGGCAGGCGTTTTCTTCTGAATCCCCTCACATACCTAGTGCTGTTGGGAGAATCATTTAACCTTTGCTTTCCATCTTATGGAAGTCTTCCCTTCAGTTCAGCGAGGATTTGCTGTAGTTTATGAACTGCATTTCACTTCCTTAGGGGCCATAGCCTAGTGGGATTGTGTCTTGGCCTTTGGGGGAGACGCAGGCACATGTGCGGTGGTGCTTATCCTGCCCACACGAGTGTGTAGGCTGTGGTAAGGGGAGCAGTGGCTGACGTGCATTTTCTTCTGTCAGCGACATAGACCTGGTGGTCTTCGGGAAATGGGAGCGTCCTCCTTTACAGCTGCTGGAGCAAGCCCTGCGGAAGCACAATGTGGCTGAGCCGTGTTCCATCAAAGTCCTTGACAAGGCTACGGTGAGTGCCTGGCTTTGGCCCCTCTGACTGGGCAGGAGCCTCGTCACATCCCAGGTGGTTACAGGATACGCCTGTGTCACGAGCTCGTGGTATTTTACACAGTTATTGGCCACGGTTTCGATGATTAATCTGCTTCTGGTATAGACAAGTGTTTTATGTTTTTGTTTTATAGTCATGATCACCAACTGAGAACGTGTTTAGTGAGTCTGAACTTTTGGGATTTGTGAGCCCATTAAACTGTTCTTGGAATGAAAATATATGATTGTGTCTACTCATGTTAGGATGAATAGGAAAGGAGAGTCATATCTGAAAGCGGACACTGACGTTCAGGTGCTGCCCATTTTGGAGTGTTTGGCTCAATGATTAAACCATGGTTTTTATGATTACCATTTGCTACGTTAAATTCAAGAGGAACAACTTAGCTGTTCCTTTGTTGTTCCAAAATATATACATATATGAAAAGCCTCTTCTTTTTGGGGGAAGTGTGGAGATGAGACTGTTTCTGGTGTGTACTTGTTAAAGTTTATGTCAGTTCAAGATTCTAAGCCCCCAGTGACTGGGAGGTACTTGCCTGTCGTATGACAGTTCTTAGCTCACCTGTGCGACTGGCTAGCATTTCATTTTTAAATTTGTCTGTCAACTTATGTAGTGTGTGATTCACATCCTCCTAGTGTTTAGCAGAGCGTCAGTTAAGGCGGGAGCTTCCTCCTGCCTGTGCGGTGGTAGGGGAGGGGGCATTCACATGCTTCTCAGGTGATTCCTTGTCAGGTGCTTTTGATTGGGACTGGGGGCAAATTTTAAAACGTGATATATGCACTGAAAAGTGCACATGTACCAGGTGCACCTCTTGGTGAAAGTTAACGAAGTACACGTGCTCACATCATTGTCATGTGGACCAGAGAGAGCAGGCAGCACCAGAGGCTCCCTCCAGGCCCAGGTTCCAAAAGGGGCTGTTGGCTCTTCTCATGAGCATGAGACGAGCCCTGGCTGGCCACTTTCTCAAATGCTTATGGGCCTTATTGCACTTAGCTCTCCCAGCCACTCTCATCAGCAGACACTGTTGCTCTTCTCATTTTACAGGTGAGGAAACAGGTGCAGAGAGGTGAGGTAGTTAGCCCAAGGTGGGTTGGTGGCAGTGCGAGGCAGCACCTGCGTTTAGCCCAGGCCGCTGTTGTCTGCTGCTCCTCTGTGTGTGCCAAGGGGCAGCGGGGAGGTGGATGGGAATCCTGACCAGGCGACCACCTTTGGAGTAGAGAACTAAGGTGCGGTTGTCCTGAGGACACACAGTAGGTTGAGCAGTTGTTGCAGTAACTGCTTCGTCCCAGTGACCTCATTACTGTCGCATATTGGCTACTAAGTACCTCTTCCTCTGTTGCCTGAAGGCCAGTGTAGACTGCAGGGAGAGCCTGGAGCCTGCCACTGCTCCTTTCCAGGGACCGTCCTCACCATGCAGCCGGTCTGTCATGGGCACAAGAGCCCCGGGGCGAGGGCTGAGTTTAAGGTGAAAGCTTGTCTGTTTGGAAGGACAACCCAAAACTGAATGTTCCAGTGTTACTCCTCACCTCAGGATTTGGGGTTGCTGCGGTGAGTGAGTGTGTGCAAGAGTAGGGCAGGAGAGTGCCAGGAGTGACTGTGGGGAGGAGTCCATGAGATGGAAAGGAAGCTGCTTCCTGAACTCTGGGTGTCGGGGAAGGCATAGCCATCGAGTGTTGACTTCTTCCAAAGCAGTTTCTGATGAGTTCTTTGGGAAAGTGTTTTGTTTCTCTGCCTTCTTAGAATGTGCTGGCCCCCAGAGCTTACCCTGTCTGGTGGTTGCAGTGGCGTCCAGGTGACTCTGGCCCCACTGGCCTGTCCTCACACGCTGAGTCCTTGGTGGTTTGCCCTCAAGTGTAGACATTAAAGCCCAGAATAGGTGTGTACTGAATGCCCCGTCCCTGTGTTGCCTTTCACTGGTGTTTAAACCTTTCATCAGCCCCTGATTGTTTTGGTTAAAGGAACTCTGTTTTTAATGCTTCACGGCTGAAGGAAACCAAACATTGCCTTTTTTCCTGGAAGAACACAGTTTCACTGGTGGGGTGGGCGGTGGGGCGTGAGTGTGGCCTGGACAGTTGCTCAGGCAGGTTTTGAGTGCCATTTGGTGACAGTTCTTGTTGGGGAGAGTATTTCTAAAATAGCCCTTTATTTGCTGAATCTTTTAGGGGAAAGGTTTTTTTGGTAAAATTATCTTAAAGAGTGAAAACCCAAAGTAGATAAACAGTACCAGTATTGTTTGGAGAAACAGTATCAGTATAACGTACAATTTAAAAAATGGCTTTGAAGTTACATTAAATTATTTCAAAAATTCGACCAAATAGAAGTTGGGGGCCAGGCACCTCTCCCCATCCCAGCACGTAGGGTGGGTGTGGCAGAGACTAACTCATCATGTTCCCTGTTGGCTCCCTCCCCTCAGTCCTCTTTGATGCTTGGTCACCTCCGGTGCTGATCCAGGGCTGCAGGGGCGGGACAGAACGTGGGCCTTGCTGTGAGGGGCTGGGGCCTGGGAGTTGTCCTGGATTCAGGGACTACTGATGCTGACAATGTTCTCTGACCCCCTTTCATTACTAAAAAAAAACACCAAACCTCTGTACAGCTTTGGCAGCATTTTGATGCCTGGCTGTGGAGAGTCCAGCATATTAAAGCAGTTCTTAAAATGAAATCTTTACAGGTACCAATAATAAAGCTCACAGATCAGGAGACTGAAGTGAAAGTTGACATCAGCTTTAACATGGAGACGGGTGTCCGGGCAGCGGAGTTCATCAAGAATTACATGAAGGTACTGTGCTTGGTGACCTCGCGCAGCGAAAGTGCAGGACTGGAGTGCTTATGCTCGGCGGCATTTCTCCTACAGATGTTTACAGCTGTCAGCTGCACACAGGGGTCTTTCGTAATACAGACTACACTTACATTATTTCTCCTACAATACTATTTCTAGAGATACTTTGAAATTACATAGCTGTTTTTAAAATTTGCTTTTCTTGAGTAACCATTTTATGAAGTTGACAATTATTTTAGAGGGCTTTGTTAAAATGTTGTTTCTAGTTATTACCAAGAGACTGCTTCTAGCTCAGCGTGCCTCATTGGCAGATTTTGCGCAGGGGTCCAGTGGAAGTTGATAAATCATGAGGTGTCTTAGATATACTCACTTCGGGTGGTCTCAGTGCCTGAGGATGGGCAGAGAGGTTTGGTTGAGCTGATGTATTTGGGACTCTGACCATGTTCACGACCCCCGGGTGGTCGTGACTTCCTTCCTGTTACTGTAGAGACTGTGCAGTCCTTAGCAGGGGCAAATCCTGTTACAGTAGAGGCCATTGTAGTCCTTAGCAGGGGCAAATCCACCCCTGCAATCTGGTCCCGTCTTGTTCCATTTTCAAGGGCCTTGCCCTTCAGGTTCCCCCTTCCCCCTTGTCATCTGGTCTGAAGGAGCACGTCTGCCCCCAGCACAACACGGACAGCAGCAGCCAGGCTTTCCCTCCCTCCTGTCATCTCCTGCCGCTCTGCCTTCCTTGCCACCCTCACTCTGCTCTCCTGCTCCGGAGGCCCCCACTGTCCTCACGGCCTGCGTAGCAAGCACATAAACACTCCAGCGAACGCACTGGTCTCTCCTTGAGTTCCTTTGTGCCTGTGGACTCTTCATGGTGGGGGTGCACCCCTGCTGAGTCATAACCGAGGGAGAGCTCCACAGTCTCGATTTTCACAAGCCCCTCAGGAAATTAATTCTTAGCGTCTCCCAACCAAAGTTTGAGACTTACTGAGAGTCTTCAGATGGGCAAGAGGATGGAGGAAACGTTCCTTTCTGTCTTGTGTAATTTGCTATGTGAAATCTCTTTGAAAGTATGGTAATTACTCAATAAATCTTTTTCTTTTGGAATTTACAGAAATATTCATTGCTGCCTTACTTGATTTTAGTATTGAAACAGTTCCTTCTGCAGAGGGACCTGAATGAAGTTTTTACAGGTGGAATTAGCTCATACAGCCTAATTTTAATGGCCATTAGCTTTCTACAGGTACGTATGCTTTCTTGCGACCGTTTCTGTTGAGACATGTGTAAGAGTAGACTTTTCCAACCAGTTGTCCTGTAGGTTCCAGCAGCCTTTGCTCTCCTTTTACTATATTGTTTCAATTTGTTAGAGGCTGATTTCTGATTCTTATATTAAAACCCTCTTGATCAATGCACCTTTCTGGAGGCTCCTTTGTAGCTCATTTTGTACTGGGTGTAACGGTTAGTGCGGGGGTGCCCATCTGGTTCTGTGGGTCCAGTGCACATCAGTGCAAGCTCAAGGAGTTCTCTATATTCAGAAATGTCCATTTCATGGTAAACAATAAACATTTGTTGGTGCTTGCCTGTGATTTATATTGAAAAAAAATTGTCTCAGAATAAAGTTTGGTACCACATATGAGAAAAGGATTTACAAGATTGCTTTCTCAATTGATGAAACCTCATTATTTTGTCTGAAATTATATGTGGTCCTTATTTTGTTGAGTAACATGGAAAATCTATCAGTAGAAAACAGATGTGTTTTAAAAAATATTGTTAAATGCTGTGATGTATTGATAAACTGTACTTACACTTTTTTTTTTTTTTTTTTTTTTGAGACGGAGTCTCGCTCTGTCACCCAGGCTGGAGTGCAGTGGCGCGATCTCGGCTCACTGCAAGCTCCGCCTCCCGGGTTCACGCCATTCTCCTGCCTCAGCCTCCCGAGTAGCTGGGACTACAGGCGCCCACAACCGCGCCCGGCTAATTTTTTGTATTTTTAGTAGAGACGGGGTTTCACCGTGGTCTCGATCTCCTGACCTTGTGATCCGCCCGCCTCGGCCTCCCAAAGTGCTGGGATTACAGGCGTGAGCCACCGCGCCCGGCCTTACACTTTTTAAACATTTAAAATCATCTCTAATTGAAACAGTATTGTGTTTATATTTTCTTGAGTGAAGAATTCTGTTCTTTACAGAATCTTGCCTGTATAATTTAGCTGCACAACTGGATTTGTCCATGTTTACCATTAATGTTGTACTTGTGATTGTGCTGAGTGAGCCGTTTCTGTTCATGATTTGGTAATGTTCTCACTGTCATGAATGCTATGATAGTAGAACCACTGGGTAACCACCTGTGATGATCGCAGCTTCCTTGGTCTGTCTCTGCAGAGATGCTTTAAGAGTAGTGAAAATGGAATTCCATGTCTGTTTTCTTACAGTTCAAGTCACACTGTCCTGTTTTCACTTTCCCCTCTGAGATGTGGCCGTTAGTGTATAGCCTTTCTTCCATAGTTTTTGGACATTATTTTGAACTAAACATGGGCCTCTGTTCTTTACTAATATACTCCTGACTTGCACTATTTTCATGGCCTTGTAGTAACAACAGCTACTTAATACTTTGATCATGCATGTGCCATGTGTGCCTGGGCCCAGGGCCTCCTGCCACCCCCTCAGGGGGTCCTTTCAGTGATCTTGTGACCCCACAGGAGGCCACCATAGCATGAGTCGGATTCCTGGGTTCACTGCCACATCCCTGTGCCTGTCCAGTGCCCAGAGCTTGTCCTGCCTCAGCGGTGTGACTGTGGCAACATTTGAGTTTCTTGACTGAGTGAGGGGAGGAGGCCCACCCTGCCACTGGCCAGGCTCTTGGATATGTGATTTTGGCTAAAAGACAAGGAATAAGGAAGGGAATAAAGGTGAGGCCAGAATTGGAATCCTCCTCTTGTGTGGTGGAAATACGCAGAGAACTCCGGGATTCTTCTGAACCTTAAAAACATTTGTATGCGGCCGGGCGCGGTGGCTCAAGCCTGTAATCCCAGCACTTTGGGAGGCCGAGACGGGCGGATCACGAGGTCAGGAGATCGAGACCATCCTGGCTAACACAATGAAACCCCGTCTCCACTAAAAATACAAAAAAATTAGCCGGGCGTGGTGGCGGCGCCTGTAGTCCCAGCTACTCGGGAGGCTGAGGCAGGAGAATGGCGGGAACCCGGGAGGCGGAGCTTGCAGTGAGCCGAGATCGCGCCACTGCACTCCAGCCTGGGCGACAGAGCGAGACTCCGCCTCAAAAAAAAAAAAAAAAAAAAAAAAAAAAAAAAAAAATTTGTATGCTTTCGAGCTGCAGCTCCTCCTGGCACTCTGTGTTATAAATAGTTTCAAGCACCGTGCTTCTCTGAGGGATTTCTCTCATGTGCCCTTGTCCATCCCTTTCTAGTTGGCACTGTCCGATAGAATTCTCTGTGATGGTGACGGCCACTTCTGCATGGTCCGGCAAGGGGCTTGGTGCCACATGTGGCTACTGAGTATTGCAGTGTGGCTGGTGAGAGCAACAAGCTGGATTTTTAATTAATTTGTTTTAGTTCATTTAAATAAACATGTGGGCAATGCAGGTCTGGACAGCTGAGAATTATGACCCTCAGGAGGTGTGGTGGACAGTGGTTTAGTTCAGAACAAGCCCAATGCCTGCTTTTGAAGACGATATGGCACTGAACTGAGAGTGGTGCTCATCTGTGTGCAAGCAGGATGGAAGCTTGCTATAGATACTATGATGCAATACTGATGGCCTATACTCAGCTGAAATCAGTCATTTCACTTTCTGGTTTTATGTGATACCGCCATACTGTTCAGTCTAACACTGACCCCTGTTGGTTGTACTTCAGCATAACGAAATTAGGACGGTGAGAATCTGAAATTACATCTACCATCCACACAACTAAGTTATGCAGAATATAGTCAACTTATTTGCCAATATTTGGTTAATCAGGTATCTGTGTTTGCAGGAAGTTTGCTGTATGGATTAACAATTCCAAAAATTAAACGACAATAAAATTGAGATTAGTACATTGTATTCCTTTTGAACACTCCTCATTGAAGAGGCTGCTGTTCAGGCTTCCTCGTGGTGCTGGTGAGTGAGCGAGTGCCTCTCACTGGTATTGCCTTGAAGAGGCTGCTGGACAGCAGACTTCGTTGCATCCTATTTTCTTTAGAACATGCCCTGAATCCATACAAATTGTGGATGCATTGCTTTTACAGTTGCATCCAAGAATTGATGCCCGGAGAGCTGATGAAAACCTTGGAATGCTTCTTGTAGAATTTTTTGAACTCTATGGGAGAAATTTTAATTACTTGAAAACCGGTATTAGAATCAAAGAAGGAGGTGCCTATATTGCCAAAGAGGAGATCATGAAAGCCATGACCAGCGGGTACAGACCGTCAATGCTGTGCATTGAGGACCCCCTGCTGCCAGGTAAGGGCTCCCCGACCTCCACTGCTGGGAGCTAGGCCAGCTTCGGGGGGGTGGGGGGGGGGGTGTGGGGGCCATGTTGGGGCTCTGAAAGCCTCGGGCAATTCATTTGCTCTTGATGCAGGTTTCTCTTTTTTTTTTTTTTTTTGAGACAGTCTCGTTCTGTTGCCCAGATTGGAGTGCAGTGGCGTGATCTCGGCTCACTGCAAGCTCCGCCTCCCGGGTTCACGCCATTCTCCTGCCTCAGCCTCCTGAGTAGCTGGGACTACAGGCACCCACCACCACTCCCAGCTAATTTTTTGTATTTTTAGTAGAGATGGGGTTTCACCATGTTAGCCAGGATGGTCTCGATCTCCTGACCTTGTGATCTACCTGCCTCGGCCTCCCAGAGTGCTGGGATTACAGGCGTGAGCCACCATGCCCAGCCACAGGTTTCTCTTATACTAACCAGTTAATAATGACACTTTGAGAAATCCTTATTTAATGCTTCTAATTAACTTTTGTCTTTCCAACTGTTTACATTCTATAATAAAGCAGAATTAAGGAAAATCTTTTTTTTCTGATTATAGAAGTATTCCGTATTCATCCTAAATCATTTGTTTCCCAGAAGTATGTAATATAGAAAAACAGTAGATGCCATAATCCCTTTATTTGGACATGTATTTCTCCACTTTTTTCGTATATGGATATTAATGTTTATTATTGTTATCTTGTTGAACACATCCCACAACGCAAACCTGTTAGTCACTTGGCTTTTGACTTTATTTCCTAAAGATCATCTCAGGGAAAACACATTGGCTGATGTGTTTTGTTGTTGCTTGTAGATGGCGTGATTTATGCAGGCTCTTGAGTGGTTTTTTTGGTAGCACGGTGTGGCAGTGTATCATCCATCTTTTTGTCTGTTGGATCAGTCACATTGGAGACATTGCCATTGTCTTCAAGTGTCTACTGAAATGTACTCAAAAAAACAAAGACCCACATAATCATTGAGATATATAATATAAACCTAGAAAAGATAAAATTCCGGTACTTAGAATATATGTCCTTTAAAAAAAATCTACACTTAACCTGATTGTGAAGAATGAGTTGTATGTAGATTAAAATTCGAAACAGTGCTTTTCTGATGAAAAGTAAGCTCCTCTTGACTGACTTCCTTGGTGACTTCTGTGACAGATTTCTTTGATTTGCTGTCCCAGTTTTCCACACATGAGAATTCACATTCCATTCTAAAGGATCACTTCCTGCAGGTTCCGTTAGTGTTGACTGAGTTGGGGTGCACTTTGGGCTAGCTGCCCTTCTGACTGCCTTGTGAGGCCTCCTGATTGTCAGATCGGCTATCACACTGGGTCGGTGCTCCGGTCTGCACAATGGTAGCTTTTGGCTTCCTTGTGTGTCTGCCACCTGGAGAGCGGGCTTTTTGTGAGCTGTTGCTCCGTCTGTGAATGGCAGCTGCCTTCATGAGGTGGGCCGTGAGCACGTGGGCAATGATGATGCAGACCAGGCCCCTCGGCACTCACAGACCGTGCCCTGTGTATGGTGATTGACAGGGCCTTTGCTAGTGCCGACTGCCATGCGTGCCCATTGTGTTCGCCTGTCTGGGCTTTGCTGGTGAGGGCCTGCTTCAGAGTCACTTGTATGACAAGATCTGAAATGTGGACGATGGTGTGCGTGTGGGGAGAGTCTGACATAGCCTTTTTGCTGCAGGGAATGATGTTGGCCGGAGCTCCTATGGCGCCATGCAGGTGAAGCAGGTCTTCGACTATGCCTACATAGTGCTCAGCCATGCCGTGTCACCGCTGGCCAGGTCCTATCCAAACAGAGACGCCGAAAGGTAATGGGTTGCGTGTCTGTGTCTGGGCTCAGCATGCCTGTGGGATGGTAGTTACCCCTTTCCTGTGTCATTTACCTCCATGAAATTTATGAAGGGATGTTCTGTCGTATTTCAGTAGAATTTGGATATGTTGGTGAAGGAAGGCCTTCTAGGAATGTGGGATGGCTGTATGGGATTCATCCATGGTTGAGAGTTGAAAATTTCTTTCTTGGAGATTTGACATTTTCTTCAGGGTCTTTTGTTTTGGAGAGGTGATTTCTAGCTTTCAAAACTTTGGAACATGATGCTTTTTCTCCAGCCTTGAAAGCATAAACATTCACTTTCTAAGTGAATGTATCTGATCACCCAATCCCTACCATCTTCTCTTATGTACACTCGTCCCTTGTTCTACATTTTGGGCCATTTTTACAGTCCCAAAATGTAGTCAGATGTATTTACTTCTGACCCAGATGATGCTGTGGTGGTGGTAGTGGTGGGATTGGAGGGGGTGGGAGATGAGATAGGAATGGGAAGGAAGAGTAACGTGGTCGTCAAGAGTGGAATTTGAAACAGTTTGATAAATCTGTTCCATGGTGGATGATGGAATAAACAGGTTTCGAGGCCTGGCTCAGCAGCTGCTGCAGGCGCTGGTGGTGCTGGAGCTCTGTGTGTTCCTGAGCCGCTGTCTGCTCGGTGTTTTCAGGCGGAGCTCTGGGCCCCGTGTAGGGCACTCATCTCAGTACCATCTCCATTCTCGCCTGTGCAGTGGGAGGTGAAATGTCAGCACTGTGTGACCATCGAGGGTGGGAAGGCCACGCTCCCCTACTTGGAGCTGCCTTTCACAGTGGTCTTCTGTAGGCAGATGTACTGCGATCCAGGGTGTGCTGGAGCTGAATCATTAGAAGTCATATGTATTTGTAAATGTATTTTAGCTCCCTTCCTACTGTCCTTCACCTAGTGAGATGATCTGTTAGGGGTATAAGGTAACTGCTCAAGAGGGGTTCTAACTCCCTGATACCTGTTGTACTCTGTTGATCTCCAACAATGTCCCTTTGCAGTACTTTAGGAAGAATCATCAAAGTAACTCAGGAGGTAATTGACTACCGGAGGTGGATCAAAGAGAAGTGGGGCAGCAAAGCCCACCCGTCGCCGGGGATGGGTGAGAGATTAATTCATTTGTGTTCATCCTAACCACTGGCTGGCGTGTTCATGCAGAAGTGTCTCTATTCCTTTGTGGTAAATTGGTCAAATTAAGAAGATAGCTAGTTTTTCTGATGAGCATTAATTAAAAACACAATAAGATCTAGAGCAGCACTGTCCAGTAGAAACAATGCCACACGTAGAATTTCAAAGTTTCTAGGGCCGTGTCAAATGTGAAAAGAAACAGGTGAAATAATTTTGGTAGATTTTATTCAACTGAAGTCAAAATATTAACATTTCAACATGTAATCAACATAAAAATGATTGAGATATTTTATAGCCATTTTTTGTACTAAGTCTTTGAAATCCAGTGTGTATTTATTTGTACTTACAGTACATCCTTATATGGGTGCCAAATTTTCATAAAAAATACTTGATCTATATTTAGATTTTAGAAAGTTCACATTTGAAGATGATTTGCATACCCAAGTTGTTACAAGCATGTTTAATGTTTTCCAATAGCTAATTGACTATAATTTTTAAAATTAAGCAAAACCTAATGTTGGGTTTGTCAGTCACATTAGCAGCGTTCCCGGCTCAGCAGAACCCATGACTGATGCTGCTGGGGCGGCTCCACGCCACAGTTCTCAGGAGTTATTAACCAAGACTTTTTCCCTCCACAGACAACAGGATCAAGATTAAAGAGCGAATAGCCACGTGCAATGGGGAGCAGACGCAGAACCGAGAGCCCGAGTCTCCCTACGGCCAGCGCTTGACTTTGTCGCTGTCCAGCCCCCAGCTCCTGTCTTCAGGCTCCTCAGCCTCATCTGTGTCTTCACTTTCTGGGAGTGACGTTGTGAGTGCCCTCCCCTCCTCCGTGTGTCTGTTGGACAGTTTGTGTCTCTGGTAAATGTCCAGAGCTGTGAGCTTAAAATCTCCCCCTTAGGTTTGCTCAGGTTTTGTTTCCTTTTATGTGTGTGGAGTGGGTGGGAGGGCAGCCCCGTGATGTCGGCACCAGGCTTCCTTTCCCCCACTGTGAACCTTCTGAACCTGTCTGGCTCATGCGGCTGTCGAGGGCAGTAATCCTCTTCACAGATTAAAAAAAAATTAAATCCAAGTATCTCTTCTGTATTTCCTTCAACATTCTTTTTCAGTTTTGATGAAATTACTTGAAGGAAGCCTGGGTAGATTTGGGCTGCCCGTTCAGAAGTTAGACTTAATTCAAATAACCTTTCATAGCCAGCCTGGAGGCAGGCGTTTCTTTTCATAGCTTGAAGGAAGTAGTAGTGCACCTTTGTGGTACAGCTGTCCTTGTTGTTTTTTGTACCGGGTTCAAGGATTCAGACACACCGCCCTGCACAACGCCTAGTGTTTACCAGTTCAGTCTGCAAGCGCCAGCTCCTCTCATGGCCGGCTTACCCACCGCCTTGCCAATGCCCAGTGGCAAACCTCAGCCCACCACTTCCAGAACACTGATCATGACAACCAACAGCCAGGTACGTGGCCCTCTGGTGCCCTTCCCGGTGGTGGCCCCGGGAAGGGCATCTGAGCTGTGATATGCGCTAGAGATTCATGGTCCTTTGAATTCGAAGAGTAACTTTTTGAGTCTTTGGCCATTGCTGTCTTATTCTAGGAAATCCTGTCTTTTTTGTGGTGGTGAGGCCCACCATGTAGAGTTTCAGCAGTGAGGAGACTGTGGTTCTCGAGTGCTGCCGTGGCTTTTCACGGGGGCCAGGTCGACTGCCTTCCTATAAGTTTCCTCACTGCCCCAGCATGAGACTGCTGTCGAGGATCATCTTGAGAGAGCGACTCAGTCGCGACCCACTTAGCTGGGCACCAGGCAGCGCCAGACACTTGTCCCTACTTCCTCTCAGAATCTCAGTGTTGAGACTTTTTAAAAGTTTTAATGTGAACTTATTGGACTTTTTTCATGTTTCAAATTAGGCATACTTTCTAAGGCTTTTTCTGTTAGAATGTACTGTCTGTTTCTAAAATTTAGATAAAATTAGAAATCTAAAGGAGAATTTTATAAATACTAAATTTTGTATCTACTTCCGATTATACATCACTGGAATATGTGTGGGTATAAAACCCAACATGTTAATTGACTTAAAACCATTTTCTGAAATGTGGGGTGTAATTTGAGCATAAAACTATGTAGGTATATGCAAAAGTATCTTGACTCATTACTTGGAGTTTTGCACTCTGCTCTGGGGAAGACATGCTCACAGGATCCACCCTGATTCTGGCAGAGCTTCTGGAATGCTGGCTCTGTAATGACCCACAGAGTTGATGAGCAGAGCCATGGCCCAGCCAGACACCATAACGTGTCTAATTACTGCATAAATGTAAAATTCTGAGGCAATTATTTACACTCTTAAAATATACCACAGATAAACTTGGTTGCCTTTTTATGGTCATCACACTGGCCCTGACGTCCTGGGTCATGTGTCACAAAGGTGTTTGTTTTAACCACCCACAAGCCTTGGGGCCCTTGAGAGCCCAGTGCGGCTGCTGAGCTCCAGAGCCACACTCTGCGGCTGCTTGTGTGGTTCGAGCGTGAAGTCTAGGGACGCTGAGGGTTTCTAGGTTCTTATCTAAGAAGACTCTTGTCATCTCCAGAGGTGGTTGGGGTAAATGCATGGGATGCCAAGATGCAACGAGGTCAGTGTTGCAAGTCTGAGAAAAGGGGTTCTTGTTAGTGTGCTTCTGCTGCTGACAGTAATGGGTGATGCTGACGTAGAAGCAGCCCGGGACCTGGACAGCAGGCGAGGATGGATCTGCCGGCCGTCCCACGGCCCCTTGGGCCACCAGTCAGGCCAGTCTCGGTCTCTGACCCCGAGTTCAGTGTGTGAGTCGTGGATTCATCACGGGGGTGACAGTTGTTATTCTGATGATGCTAATGTTTTGAGTCGTTTGATCTTCAATGAGTTTTAAACTTTATGACTTGGATTACTGGGCATACTTTATATTCTAATTGCTGTTTCAGAATATGAGGTATTTCTAATTCAAAGCACAATATTGTTAGGTTATAGTGAAACAAACTGCTTTATGGAGCCCACATGCAACTGTGCCATTTATGAGCTGCCCTGTGGCGGTGCTGAGCTTTAGAAGCCGGATGGTTTTCCTGTGATTGATTTGGTACCCATGGCCGTCTCTGTCGTTTTCTTCCTAGACCAGGTTTACTATACCTCCACCGACCCTAGGGGTTGCTCCTGTTCCTTGCAGACAAGCTGGTGTAGAAGGAACTGCGTCTTTGAAGGCCGTCCACCACATGTCTTCCCCGGCCATTCCCTCAGCGTCCCCCAACCCGCTCTCGAGCCCTCATCTGTATCATAAGGTATAGCTCTTTCCTGGTGCGTTCACCTGTTCAAGCTGCCATGTGAGAGGTGGTGCTGAATGTTTTCTCCTCCAAAGAGAATTCCAGAGAGATCATTTGAAAACGGAATTTGCTTTCTTGTCATTCAGCCTCATGTTTGCTTGTCTTTCCAAACAAAACTTTAAAAAGTTAAACTATTTTAAGATGTAAGATACAGTTTAATTGGTTGCCACAAACATCTCTTAATTCCTCTGTTGAACTGATTAGCATAAAACTAAAAGTTGAAATAAGGCTCAAAATGAAGACTTTTCTTTTCCCATTTATATAATTCATTTATATGCTAAATACCTCGGTTTCTAAGAAGCAAATGATAAAACCAAGAGCAGATCTTGCCATAATGTCCCATGTATGCTGCTGTCATTCCCACGTTGCCTGATCCCCACCTGGGGTAGGAGCAAGCATCAGGGTGGGCAGAGCTGTGTGCTGGGCCTCAGCAGGATCCTGGCATGCCTGCCCGTGTGGCTCCTCACAAGTGCAGCTGTGTGCACGGAAAAAACAGGTCACGTTAGGTTCCTATGTTCTTGAAGTACCTGAATGATTGGGAGAGCCATGACGAGGATCTTCCAGGTCAGCCTCTATCATGCGTGATGTTCCCTTGGGCTGTGCGGATGCTCGGTACTTTCATCGGTGTCCACACCTCTTACTCTACTCCACTCCTCCTTTGCTTGTCTAATCCTACTTTGCCAGGAAGTTTTATTCTTGAAGCTTGCGTCTTTGGCCCTGTGTTGTATGATGGTTGTTTTTAGGAGTTAAGTCATAGAACATTTCCTCTTGGATTTATGCATCCCCCATAGACACATTCAGGGTGAAAGAACAACTTCGCACAGCAGCTCCTTCATTGCATTTTGGCTTTGCTTTCCCAGCCTCCTCCTGCTGTTTGTCCTGCTCTGAGACTTCCCTAAAGCCGGCGTGTGTTTCCTCTCAGTCTGCTTGGCCGGGACCTTGCAGTGCGGAGAATGTGCTTTGGGTGCAGCCCAAGCACAGGCTGCTGCATGCCGGGATCGACAGGCTGCTGAGGGCGAGAGTACCAGGCCCTGGCACGTGTGACTTGCTTGTTTCTAGAAGGTCACAGTTGGGGGAAGAACATGACCGGGACCTTCTTATTTCTTTTTTTTTGGGACAGAATCTCACTCCATCCCCCAGGCTGGAGTGCAGTGGTGTGATCTCAGCTCACTGCAACCTCCGCCTCCCGGGTTCAAGCAATTCTTGTGCCTCAGCCTCTCGAGTAGCTGGAATTACAGGTGTGTGCCGCCACACCCAGCCAATTTTTGTATTTTTAGTAGAGACGGGGTTTCACCATGTTGGTCAGGCTGGTCTCGAGCTCCTGACCTCAAGTGAGCTGCCTGCTTCAGCCTCCCAAAGTGCTGGAATTACAGGCGCAAGGCACTGGCACCTGGCCAGGGACCTTCTTATTTCTATGGATAAGTAGAACAAGTTAGAAGTGAGGTTCTGCTGAATTTGTGTGGTTTGATCCTGGTATATGGTGGTTGCCTTCAGTCAGTCACGGAATGGGAAGAATACTTTTCTGTCAAATGGAAGAGTTGGAAAGTCCCAGAGGGCAGGTGTCCATCCCTCCTCCCTACGTAACATCACGTCGGCGCTTAGTGTGGTCACTGCCGGAGGACGTGGGCATTGTGCCTGTTGTCTGGCTCCAACATTGCTGTCTCTCTCTTTCTCCAGCAGCACAACGGCATGAAACTGTCCATGAAGGGCTCTCATGGCCACACCCAAGGCGGCGGCTACAGCTCTGTGGGTAGCGGAGGTGTGCGGCCCCCTGTGGGCAACAGGGGACACCACCAGTATAACCGCACCGGATGGAGGAGGAAAAAACACACACACACGCGGGACAGTCTGCCCGTGAGCCTCAGCAGATAATGGCTCCTGGCTGCGTCGGCCTCCCCCACCCCTCCGCAGACTGCCCCGCGGCCTCGGCCACCGGCAGGGGAACCGAGACCAGCACCCCGCACGTCAGCCGGGCTCACGGCACGCCCGCCGCTGATCACTCTGCATGTTTCTTTGTGTGGTGGTCGCGTCCATCTTCAAGAACAGCTCGTTGTGCTCATCTGTGAAGCCTTATTAAACGTGGACGTTGTTTTCTGCCTTCCCAGGATTCTTCCTTCAGTGCTGAGGCAGGTCAGGCTCAGGAACTGCAGGGACGTGAACATGCGCTTGCGGTTTGCGGTAGCCGTGTCTGTTCCTTCGCGGTTTGCTATTTTCATTTCCTGTTTGTCAAAGCAGCAGAGGAGATCAAACCCCGTTCGTGTGTCTTTCCTCCATGGATAGGCTTGGGAGGTCATTGTTTTACTGCCCTCACATTTTGTTTGAAATTTCAGAACTGTTTTTCTATGTAAATATTGAAAACTTATGATTTGTGCAATAACTCAGATATTTTTTATTTAATTTCCTATTTTCACATAAGTTATATTTAAGGGAGGAGGGAATTTTTTTTAAACAAGCTTAGGTCCTTTCCCGAGCTGCATTTTCTAAGTTGGGTCATCGTGTCGGCTGGTTGTCTGACGAGCATCGTTACAAACACCATGATGAGGGGTTTGGGGTTTTATTTTGATGTCTTTTCTTTTGGTTGGAGTGAGTGAAGGAGTCAGGTCGCCCTGACGGTTTTCCAGAGGGCTCGGCTCCAGAGCCACCTGACGGACTGCCCGTGGCCCTGCTGTCGGGCCCCAGGCCGTTGTCTTGCTCTGACCACAGAGTTTTAATGTTTTGGTTTTCAGTTCTTTTAAACTGGACAACAAATCCAGCATTTCAAGTGCCAGAAGTATAACTTTCTAAGGAGAGAAGGGTTGTCACGTTATAAAATCTTTAGGAAAATGTGAACTGGAAAATGTTTCAGTCAGTTTTAGTGACATAGCCTGTGATGATGGGTCTGGTGACTATTATTGCGGACCGTGGTACCCAGTTTTAGGAATGTGGAGAAAGGAATTCTGTTGATTCCATTGAGGAATCTGTAGCGTATGCATTCGTTCTGTTAAGAGCAAATCTAGGAGAAGTGCTTCAGCTGCCCAGTGCGCCGTGGGGAGTGTTTTAATGGATCATGTCGCAGGAGAGCACAGCCCAGCGTTGGGGCCGGGACCGCTGGCGCCCGACGTCGGAAGCATACAGGTATACTATGCAAGTGTATTCTGCCACAACAACCACTGTCTTTGTTACCTTTTTTTGAACAAGAATATATCCATCCTGCCTAACCCTGAGTTTTTGGAGCACCACAGTTGTCCTGGGAGTTGGTTGCATCTTGTAGGCCATCTGACTTCCTGTTGTTAAAACAGGGGTCTGGTCTTGCTAAACACTACAGGTAGGTTGGTCTTTGAAGTCCACTAGTGGAGAATGTCGAGACAAGATACTTATTACCATGACATCTGATGGATGTGCAGCAGTGGGGAGTTCTAGATTGATCTCTGAATGTGATGGACGCCCAGCAAGGACAAGCTTTAAAATGTCTGCGGTCTGCCCTTTTGAAGCAGGACTGGCTCACTCTGTCATTGGGAGCTGTCGGCTGCGACTGCAGGTTCTCTAGGAGGCATTCCAGAATAGAGTAGCACACTGTGTCTGCAGTTCTCGATGACCGAAAGTTATCAAAAATATTTAAAATATTTAAATTGTGAACCTATTGATAAAGAATATTTATAAAAACTGATCTGTAGGCCTGTACTAATCTCTACGCATTAGCAATATTGACTGTAAACCCACATTAAGGAAACCACTACGGGGCCGGCAGTGAGTGTCCCGTGGGGTGTGCATTTTAAAGCTCGATTCATAGACACAGGTACCATGTTCCATTTCCGTCATGGTGAAGCAGATGAATTGGCCTGGCTACCACTGTGGTTGTGTGCTACAGGTTTGACAAAAGATATCATGTTTCGATTTTTTTGTGTGTGGACAACAATATGGAAGCTAAAATTGACATATTTTTATGTAAAGTTTTTCTATTCTTTGATTTTTAATAAACTTTGGAAACCAGTTTTGTGTTTGTGTTCAAGTGTATGCTTTCAAGGGTAAGAGCGGCTTCCACATTTTCAGTTTTGAATTTCTAAATTAGGGCAATACTTTAACCAGTTATTCTAAATAAGATTCAAAAGAAGGCAGATGATCCCAGTCCTATAAAGCAAGTTGCGGCAGGGAGATTATGTTGTCACTGGTCCATTAAAGTAGGAGGAGGTGAAAATACAAAAATTAGCCGGGCATGGTGACTCACTGAGTAGCTGTAATCCCAGCTACTCGGGAGGGTGAGGCATGAGAAATGCTTGAACCCGGGAGGCAGAGATTGCAGTCAATCGAGACCGTGCTACTGCACTCCAGCCTGGGCGACACAGTGAGACCCTTTCTCCAAAACAAAAAACAAAAAGTGGGTGGAGGTTCTAGGCTTTGCACAAGGCCTATATAACAGTAACAGAAACGTGCTCTCTGTCCTCACATTCTGATGCTAACAAATTCAGTAAAACTGTTTAAATGGTTCTTACATGCAGTTTCTGGCAAGCTGCTATGTGATATTGTGTACTTAGACTGCCCAGGGGCAACATTTTACTTTCTTCATTTCTTTTAGGTCAACATTGCATCACTTGCAAACAAGACATTACAAACCAAACAATCATAGTGTAGCTTAAAATGCAACGGACATTTGGGATTTATTTGAGAACTGACGTTTGGGATTTATTTGAGACAGAGTCTCGGAGTCTTGCTCTGTTGCCCAGGCCGGAATACAGTGGTGCAATCTCGGCTCACTGCAGGCTCTGCCTTCCAGGTTCAAATGATGCTTCTGCCTCAGCCTGCCGAGTAGCTGGGATTAGAGGCACCCACCACCATGCCTGGCTGATTTTTGTATTTTTAGTAGAGATGGGGTTTCACCATGTCGGCCAGGCTGGTCTTGAACTCCTGACCTCAAGTGATCTGCCCACCTCGGCCTCCCAAAGTGCTGGGATTACAGGTGTGAGCCACCATGCGCTGCCGACATTTAGAATTTATAAGGAAAGGTATAACAATTCTTCTAGGCCAGTAAGTGACAGAACTGCATGTCCCAGCCTGTGCAGCTGTAGAACTATCAACTCTAGAGTTCTTCCAGTTGTCAAGGTGGGTGTTGTGGGTAAAACACATTCCTTCCACCCAAAGAACAGAGTAGCCCTGTCCTCTTGGCGCCTGGTTCCTGAGGGGGGGGCAGAAGCTGCTGACAGCACTGCCCAGTGGTGCTGTGGGGAAGACGGCAGGCAGCTGGGTGGGACTCGAAAGCCTCTCCAGGGGCCGAGCCCTGTGCAGGGTCTGCATGAGCCGCCATGGCCAGGGTGGGGCTGGCAGGAGCTGAGCTGGGCCTCCGAGGGAACTGGAGGGCTTGTAGCCAGGGGCATCTGGAGGAGGAGCCCACGACAGTGCTGAGGTACAGGGCACTGGAGTGGGGAGATGTGGCTGAGTTAGCCTCTGTTGGAGGCGGGACTGGTGGGTGTTGTGGGGGGGCACTCTCGGCCTGCCCCGGATTTCCCCGTGGGTGGTGATGCTGCCTACTGAGCCACTGGTGCCTGTAGGAGAGCTGTCTTTAGGAGGCTTCCAGGAGCAGCCACTGCAGCAGCCACGTTACCAGGGAGCCTGAGGCCCCACAGAGGCATCTGAGGTGTCGGATTTGGGTCCCGCTCTCCTCGGAAGCTGGGAGTACTGGAAGGTAAGGGCTTTCTGGGGGCAGAGTGAACCTGTCCAGGCCACTGCGTGAACATCAGTAAGCCCACCACGTCATCTCGGGACCCCGTGGACTGGATTTCATGGTAACAGGTAACCCCCTCATGACCAGCTTTTGTACATTCCTTTTGATTTGTCCGGGGTCTCGAGTGCCACCTCTTTACCCCGTGAGATACCCAGAGATCTCTGTAAATGCTGTGCCCAGCATGCCTCGGCCTGGGCATGAACCGTACGCAGGGGAGGTGGCGACATTTGTAATCGAGATATGGTTTCGTTGTGACTGGGTCACCTGTGATGCCCTAAGCCTTGAGAACTTGTCATGTGTGTGTCATTATCCTCTTGCTGTCTAACTTGTGAGATTCTTGCCAAGCCTTAGGTGACTTTGACTACCTTTGGTCCAAGGTAATTGCCTAGAATGGACGGTGGCTCCTGTTAAACACACACACATCCCAGACACCACGCCGGGGGCTATGCCTGTTGTTTAAGAATGGCCCCAAAATATGTTGCCTGCACTGTGTCTCCAGGGCCTGTGTGGGAGGGGTAGCTTGGGAGGGCCGGGTCCCGCTAGCCCTGGGTTGCAAGGGTAAACCGCCTGGTGTCATTCATGGTGAGATTTACTTACCCCATGACTTGATCCTAGAGAAGGCCAGCTAAGGACTTCAGAGGTCTTGGAGTGAGTTCCAGGCAAGGGCAAGAAACCAAGGCTTTTCATGGGTTCTTAGGTAAAGGAAGGGGGTGTGGACCAGTCGCACTGGGAGGTCGAGTCCTGTCTCCTAGGAAGCCACGTGGCTGTGGGGTGAGCTTGCCCAGGGTTCCTTCCTGCCAGTGTGGATATGGCGTCCTCTGCCCAGGCCTCTTGAGATGGAACGCTTGGAGCTCAGCCAATGCTCAGGTCGTCATAGGTGCTGTGGGGTCACTCACACTTGGTTGAGAGGTATGTGACTCGAGGCAGATTCCTGTCATTCCTGCTTGTATTTCATCAAGTCCTGAGCGAGATTTGTGGTAATGAGTGCAGGTGGCTGTGACCGAATCCAGGTCTCCTCAACAGACAGGAGACCTCCGCACATCCTGCCATGTCACTGTTGGAATTTTCAAGTTGGGAGGAATCTTAATCAGCTAGAGCAGCTCAGCCCCAAAAATGAGAAACTGAAGTCCTGTGATGGGAAGGGCTTCTAAAGGTCACGTGGCACATCCGCCAGGCCCCCGAGAGCGTGCTGGGCCTGGCTCCCATGCCGCTGCTCTTTGCAAAGGCCTGTGGCCCCTTTTTGTTGTCTGACGACATGTAGAGAAATTGCTGTGAGTTTACGCAGAACACTGGTGCTTACCCTATAATTGAGTCTCACCAGGTTCTGAAGATGCGTCTTGTGCCCATGGCTCACGTCTGTGGGAGCCTTTCAGGGACAGCGGCATCACCAGCCTGGACCTGTGTGTTGAAATGGTTATGGTAGAACTACGTGGGCTCATGAAACGTGGGAGGCTTCCAGTTGGACTTTTTGTGGCCAATATTGATAGGATCCTGCCAGCGGAGAGCCCGGGCCTAGGGCCAAACGGCTGGAGTTAGGAGCTGGGGTGCGCAGAGCCCTGGAAGGATTTGGCAGGGCAGGGGAGAAGGGAGTAACAGCCTCACTCTGTGCTTCAGGCTTTTCCTTGCTGGTTCAAGTGTCTGCTGAAAGCAGCTAACATAATCAGTACAGCTTCTCTGTTTTAGGAAATCAAACCCCAAATCTTTAATTTGATTTAAAAAGCTTTCCAGGATCTTGCCTTTGCTTCCCTTTCCAATCTTGCCGCTCGGCAGTTATTTCTGCTAGAAAATAGGTATTTCCCTCTCAGTGTCTCCAAATGTGAAAGAAAAATCATCGTCATCAATAGTCGGGTATAAGAGAGGCAGCCTTCTCCGGAAGGGGACCAGTGAGCAGGCAGTTCACAGAGCAGAAGGGAGGGTGGATCTCCAGGGACCGTCACTGGCTTCAAGTCTCACTTCTGTTGCTTCCTGGCTGTGTGTCCCTGGGCATGTCACTCAACTCCTGTGCTCCAGTTTCCTCAGCCTCGCAATGGGCCATTGTACAGACTAAACGAGTAAACGCACATAAAGCACCTGGAGCCGTGCCAGGCCCGATGTGAGCATTTGGGCCGCATCGACTCATGTGATTAGTCCTGGTAGGCCCGGCGCAGGGAACCAAGCCTGTCAATTTAAAGGGGAGTGGCAGGAAGAACTCATTTTTAATGACAGGCAAAAAGGGAAAATATTGTAATACATGGCTTCCTATTTTCCTTTTCCCTTTTTCTTGCCTTTGAATTTATAATGTTGCTTATTTGGTATTTAAGATTCTTGCTCTGGAGCTTCGAACATTTTGAAAGAAAAAGTAGTGTCATTTAATAAATGCTGTCATTTGACGCTCTGGTTACTATTTTAGGGCAGCATGGTAGGTAGATACTGCTAGTTACTTACCCAATATCCATTTTCCTTTATTACTTGCAGGATTGCCAGGTTTAGAAAATGAAAACGCAAAACTCCAAGTTAAATTTGAATTTAAGTAGACAATGAATACTTTTTTGGTGGATGTTCCAATATTGCATGGGCAATTTAACTGGGTGTCCTGTATTTTATCTGGCTCAACTTTGTTTAGACAGCAGGGTGCACAGCTGAAAAGATAACTTGTATAACATCCTTGCAGCTAGGGGTGGTTGCAACAGAGTGCTTTCCTTTGGAATGAAACTTTTCTGGGATAAAGTACTTTGCTTCCCTCCTTGGATTCTGGCTGGAATTCAAGTGCAATGCCTGGTGACACAGCAGCCATGTTGTAATCATGAAGCGGCTAGCTGTGTAGTAAGGCTGACAGAGCAGGAAGCTGGAAAGGACCCAGAGTCGTGAGGCTTTGGGCCTTCTTTATATGTTCATATATAACATTTGCATGAAGAAGACACCCGCATCTGTTTATGCCACTGATATTCAGGGCTCTCAGCTGAATACAATTTTAACTGATATATACAGGAAACGCATATTTCAAACAAAATCTCATGTGCAACTCCATATGGGTGGTTCTGGTTAAAGCAGTCTGGTAGGGAGGAAAAAGGGGACATCGCTTCATTGCTTGAATTTCGGCTCCACTCCCTTTCCCTTCTCCCAGATTTTGGGGGATGCCCTGTGGAACCCCTCACTTTCCATGGAACACATCTTTAAGCCAGGAAACCACCCATTCTTTCCCACTCTTATTCTCATTTTTATTTTCTCAACTCTTTTGGGCAGGGGTTGAGGAGGGTGTCCTGTGGTTTGCATAGATGCCTGCTGGACTGATCAGAGCCCTGGATCCCATACCTGGAGTCGGGAGCTTCCCCCAGAGCCCTGCAACTCCCACCCTGGTTGCTGTGCACGGCGGAAAGGGCCCGTCAGGAAACAGGAAGGGAGCCTGCTCCACTCAGGTCATTTGTCCTAATCCAGCTAAGGCACAGGCTGGAGATCTCAGGGGAGTCCCTTCCCTGTGCCCTTAGGAACGCTGGCCCCACCTGGGTGCTGGTTTCACCACTTTGTTACCAAAGTCTTTGTCACAGACAGGTATCGGGTGAGCTTACAGCTCAGCCTGCAGACATAGCCCCAGGGCAGCATGGCTGGACTGGTTGTGCACAGATGCCTGCTGCGGGCTGTGGCTCCCCTGCGGGTGGAAGTCTTGGCCCCTGGACCTGGTATTCGAGGTCTTCCGAGACATTCTGCCCTCGGAATGCTTGCCTCCCTATTGATCTGTCCTGAGTGGCTTGTTACTATTTTTTAATAGTCAGTCATGTATCAGTAGTTATGTAAAATGTGGCAAAAATGAATGACTGAAGAAAAATGAGATGGAAAAAGAAAAAATCTGAAAATATACAAAATAAAAGCCCACACTGTTTTGCTATTGGATTCAAAGACCTGGAACTATCCTTGCAGGAGCCCCTCGGTGCCCACCCGTAGGCCACACTCACCAACTGCACCCGGGGCTGTGCTTCCAGGACCCAAAAGCTCCCTCCCTGAGCGGCACCCAGGCCTGCTCCCACTCACCTCACCAGCCGCACCCGTTTCTCCCACGGCCCGCCCAGGGGACCATTGATCCTTTAGTCCTCTTCGGCCAGTGTACCCCCAATGGCCCAGGACAGCCCCTAGTACATAATGGCTGTTTCTTGTGGACAACGCGTGGAGGCACACATCAGGGCCCTGCTTTTAAGAAGGAAGTGCTGAGACCTGGGTGCCACCTCTTCCAGGAGCCATGGATGCCGGGGCTCACCTCCAGAGACTGAATTAAACGGTCAGGAGGGAGCCTGCGCACCGGAGAGCTCTGAGCACCGGGCGAGTCTCCCGTGTGGCCAGGTTGGGAGCCATCGCTGTTCACGTGGCCAGGGCTGCCTTGCCAGAGGAGCTCATCTTACTTTGCCACTGTGTAACTGTTCATGTTTATCAAGTCATGACCTCCCTTGCTACAGTCACTCTTGTCTTTCGTGTTCTATTTAATTTTTTTAAAATGCTGGTGGCCTCACTCACGAAATTTTTTTCACCACCACTCATGGACAGGACCTGTCACGTGAGACATGCACCAAAGCACGGATAGGGATGGCCACGATCCTGCCTGGAACGGGACTTCAGAACTGGGCAGAGCATGGCTCCTTCCGGTGGGGGCCCCAGAACTCTTTTTCAAAGGCAATGGCAGGACGGGATCCACAGTGCTTGACCCTTTGATAAGGAGACATCCTCTGGCCAAAGGTGACACCACAGGGATAAGGTCCACGTGCTGCTTAACACTGTTTTGGGTGCAGAACAAAGGGCGGCTGGGACATTTCTTGTCTGGTCTCCTCCTCTACGTGTCCTGAATTTCTAGCTTGTTCAAAGTGGTCAAAGACCCAAGGCTGGTCTGGCACAGAAGGGGTCGTGCCTACATGTAGGGAGGCACTGAGGCTTCTGTCTCCCGTTGTATGTCCCCAGGGACAGGACAGCCCCCTGCCTGTTGTTCCGAGTGTCCTCTGTGAATGGGGACCATCTGTCCTCCGGGTAACTCCCTCCTCCTTCACCTCTGTCCACCCGCTCTGGTAGCCACCCCTTCCACGTGCAGTGCGGCTCTGCATCCCGGAGAGCCTCGAGGACTCCTTTTCTCTTCTCTAGTGTTGGCTCCCATATCTGTCAGTTAATTACCTATTCATTATATGAACATGTTTCTCTTGGGTCATTATTTAACTTTTCAAATTTATCTTCTTTACTCAATATATTGTGAGCGTGGATGTCTGTTCCTTATGGGATCACCACTGCCAGGCATGTAGAAATTGCTTGATGTAGTTTCACTGGCTTGTGGAGAGGCAGTCATGCTTCTCTGTGCTTCTATGCCAAAGAAAGTCAGTAGCAAGCAAATAGCAGAGCTTTAGTGAATAAGAACAATATTTTACCTTGAAAAAGGCAGCAGGAAGGAGAGTTAAGACTCAAGTTTCCTTTATTAAGGAAAATTGAAATCTAGGTACCTACAGATGCTCTTTGACTTATGGTTAGGTCTTAGTAAACCCATTGTAAGTCAAAAATGCGTTTAATACACCTACCAAATGTCTATCTTACATGTGCTTAGAGCACTTATATTAGCATACAGTCGGGCAAAATCATCTAACACAAGCCGATTCTATTAATATTAAAATTGATGTAATATATGTACATATTTTAGTACATGTGATAGTTTAATATGTTCATATAATGTATACAGGTCAAATCAGAGTAATTGGGAGATCCATCGCCTTAAATATTTCTTTATGCTAAAAACATTGGAATTATTCTATCTATTTTGAAATATACAATAGAATGTTGTGAACTTCAGTGTCCCTACTGATCTAGAACTACCGTGTGATCCAGAAATCTCACTGTTGGGTATATATCCAAAAGAAAAAATTATTGAAGAGATATCTGCACTCCATGTTTATTGCAGCACTATTGACAATAGCCAAGATGTGGAATCAACCTAAGCGGCCATCAGTGGATGGATGGATACAGAAAATGTGGTATGAATACACAGTGGAATACTCTTCAGCCATTTGCAACACAGATAGAACTGGAGGCCATTATGTTAAGTGAAACAAGCCAAGCAGAAAGGTAAATATTGCCTGTTCTCGTATGAGGGAGTTAAAGTGGATCTTCTGAAGATAGAGAGTAGACTGGTGTTACTACGGGTTGGGAGGGATTAGGAGTAGGGGGATGAAGAGAGGTTGATCAGTGGGTACACAATCTCACATAGTGTATGGTTTACTGAAATAAAAACAGAATGGTCATATGGGTACTCTTAAGTATGGTTTCTCCAAAACACATGCAGTTTCCACACCATCATAAAGTTGAAAAATCATTAAGTCAAGCACTGTCTGTAATAGAATTTAATACAATGCTAAGGTCCTTCATTTAATTGTAACATAAGTCACTCAAGTGTTGCCATCCTGGATGATTTTCTTTGATTTTTTTTTTTCTTTTAAAGATAGGCTTGCTTTGTCTGGAGTGCAGTGGTATGATCACAGCTCATGGCAACCTCGTACTCATAGGCTCAAGCAATCTTCTCATCTCAGCCTCCAGAATAGCTGGGACTACTGGCATGTTCCACCATGCCCAGTTTATTATTATTATTTTTTGTAGAGACGGGGTTTTGCCATGTTGCCCAAGGTAGTCTCAAACTCTTGGGCTCAAGTGACCCTCCTTCCTCAGCCTCCCAAAGTGTCATGAGCCACCATTCCCGGCCCCTCTTTGATTTTTTAAAAGTACCTCCTAGCTCATCAGCACAGGAGAAAGGCAACTTGGAGCCACAATGAGACAGGTGATTGCCAATGTTCTGTTTCATTTCAGTTCTTAAGTTCCTGGATAGGACACTTACTGATGAGTCTGTCTTGCCTCTCAGGTGAGCCAGGCCTCCATCCACTCCTGCACAGCAGGGAACACTGCACGGTGACCCAGGGTCCGGGGTGGGCATGTTGTGCCCCTCACCCCCTCCACGTGGAGTCTGGCTGAGGCCTCCCTCCCGCCTGCCAGGCCTGGTGCTTGGGTGCAGGCCCTTGGAGTTCTGGCTGTGCTGCGCAGTCTCACCCTCGAGAAGAAGGGGGCGCTGTTGCCTCAGCCTTGCAGAGTTTCTCTGTGGTCAAACCACCCTGCCAGCCGCCTGCTGCAGCCGGCAGCACGTCACTCCATGAAGCAGGCGAGCCCCGGCTAAGGTAGACTGTGAATTAATATTTTTTAAAGCCCCAGCTATTCAAGTTTAAAAAAGGCCCAGGGACATGAGGCTGCAATTTTTCACTCCATTGAAAAAAAGAAAAACCTGTAGAATTTTAACAGTGACAATGAGGTTGAAGCTACAGATGCTGCACCTTGGGGATCTTGGGGTCCCTCCTGCTCCCCAGGGGAGTCTACCGGTTCCCACAGAGGAGCTGCTTGAATTGCTGAAATCAGACTTGTACTCACCCAACAGAACTTGCACCAAGTTCTGGGGCCACATTCTGGTGTGGGCAGGGGATTGGTGTCCGCTTTGCCATTAGGATCCCCAATGTGCTGGGAGGGGGACATGAGCTTGATGAGTGGAGGGGCTGGGCCCCCTGAGGATACTGGTCTGTTCTTCCCTGGAATCTGCCTGTGGCTCAGCCTCAAAACCTCAGGAATGGAAACAGGAGCAGAGAGCCGCCTATGCAGGGTCCTGGGTCCAGTTTCCATCTCACTCCCCAATGAGCTTGTGAGCTGAGGCAGTGGCATTCTGTGACCTCTGCCTGGGTGGAGAATGAGACTTACTGCCTGGAGCGGTGGGGCCCAGATGCAGGCCTTGGCGCAGGGCACTTTGCAAACTGCCTGGTGCTTCGCCGATGCCTCTCCTTACCCTCCAAGCCCGCAGCCTTTAGGACCTCCTGCTCCTCTGCTGCTCCCTCCCTCCCTCTCCCCTCCCTGGCACTCTCTGTCTGGCTGCCTGGGCACTGACTTGCTGGAGGGCCCCTGGCTCACTGCCAGCAGACATTTCCCTGTCACCGCCAAGGGCTGAGGAGGTGACCGAGGCTCTGACTGGCCCTGGAGGCTGGAGTCCAGGGCAGATGCAGAGGAGCAGCTGGGTGCCATGCAGGCCTCAGGGAAATGTCCCAGGCACCTGCCTCGGAAGCCCTGGGGGCAAAACAGCCACTGAATTCTACAGGAGCCCCACCCCGAGACCACTTCTCCCTCAGGGAACCAGTGCACTGTGTGGGGTAGAGCGAGTGAGGCCGGGAAGCCAGGGCCATGCCTGGTGACAAGGAGGATCCCTCCCGGACATGGGAGAGGTTGGGAGTGGGTGGCCAACTAGCCAGCCATGGGTCCTAGGAGCTGGCTTATTTTGGTTGTTAGGTTTATGGCTATATTAAGAGAACAGCAATTTTGGTGAATGACCTATAAGTAGACACTTAAAACCTACATTGGCGGAGAATAAATATTTCTTATTTTATCAGCACAGAAGAACACAAAACTGTCTTTTCTCTCTCTCCACTCTTTTTTTTATTTTTTTGAGAGAAGTCTTACCCTGTCGCCCAGGCTGGATTGCAATGACACCATCTCGACTCACTGCATCCCCGCCTCCCGGGTTCAATCGATTCTCCTGCCTCAGCCTCCCGAGTGGCTGGGATGACAGACGTGCACCACCACGCCTGACTGATTTTTTGTATCTTTAGACAGGGTTTCACCATGTCAGCCAGACTGTTCTCGAACTCCTGACCTCATGATCTGCTCACCTTGGCCTCCCCAAAGTGCTAGGATTACAGGTGTGAGCCACCACGCCGGGCCCTCTCTCTCTCCACTCTTTAGAGTAATCTTTGTCTCCTTTTTGCTGTGATTTCACATCCTGCAGGCGGAGGTACCAGCGGGCTGGACAGGTGGGACTCGCCTTGTGTCTTCCAGGCTGGGCTGGCTCCATGGCTACCCTTCCCACGAGGCCTCCGCATTGGTGCTGGGGGACGAGGCAGCAACTTGGTCCCCAAGTTGCTCTGATTCGTCATTACACAGTAGCCCTCTTCTCTAGCCGGCGTGTCAGGGTGGCCAGGAGACAGGAGGTGGGGGCCAGGGAGAGGTTAGGCCTCAGCCCGCATGGGGGGTGTCCTCTGCAGGGAGGCGAGCAGCTTAGCATCCGCCAGCACCAATCATTCGGTGGGCTTCGGGCTGCAGCGGGGCTCTAGTTGCCTGCTTCCTGGCCCTGGAGTGACTTGGGTACGGGGAGTGCTGCTGGATGTGTCAGATATGGAGGTGGGGGTGTCATAGGGTTGGGATGTTTTGTCCCCTCCAAATATGTTGAAATGTGGCCGCCAGTGCTGGAGGTGGGCCTGCTGGGAGGTGTTTGGGTCGTGAGGGCTGATGCCTCTGCAGTGGTTGCTGCTGTCCTCATGGTAATGTGCTCCCACTATGAGTTCACACAAGTTCTGGTTGTTTAAAGAGCCTGGCACCTCCTCCCTCTCTCGGGCTCCTTCTTTCGCCAGGTGAGGTGCCTGTTCCCCCTTTGCCTCCTGCCATGAGTGAAGCTTCCCAAGGCCTCACCAGATGCAGATGTTGGTGCCATGCTTCCTGTGCAGCCTGCAGAACTGCAAGCCAAAGAAACCTCTTTTCTTTACGGATTACCCAGTCTCAGGTATTTCTTTGCAGCAATATGAAGGACTAATACAGTGGGGCTCACCAAGCTGCCTCGTAGCAGGAGGGAATCTCTTTGGCCAACAGTTGGCCTTGTGGATGTCAAACAGACATGCAGAATCGAAGAAAACACAGAACGGACAGACAGAGGCGGGCTTTTCCTTCATGTTGGGTATTGGAAAAGCGGAGGTTCCAAGTCCTGAGGCTGTGTCAGGGTGTGGGGGTGTGGGCTGCCCTGGCCTGAGGTGTGCTGCTTTTAAGGCTTCTCACCCCACCCGTTGGTCAGAGCGTCCACCGTGAATGGACCAGGGTGCTGATGGACACTGATCCCTGTGGCTGGGGCCTCCAAGCATTTGGTGTTCAGCTCATCGGGGACTCCGTGGACACCAGAGGGCAGAATGGGGTCTGTCTGCCCCAAAGCCCCATGGGGAGTGAGCTTGAATTACCCCAGAGTCTGTGTAGGGAAGGCTCCTGGAGCCTGGCACTTTCTCCTTTACAGTGGCTTTCAGTTTGTGGATGTTTTTGAAGTTGTTGGCCCTGGGGCTTGTGTCAAGGGTCCTGAAGACCACCCCCAGTGTTGGTGATTTTCCCAGGAGAACTCACAGCCCTCATCATGCGGTGCTATCCTCACAGCATGGTTCATTACTATAAAAGGATACAGAGCAAGCCAGCAGGGGAAAAGCACGTGGGGCGGAGTCCGGGGATCTGGGCGCAAGCTCCCAAGAGCCTGTCCCAGTGCAACTACACAGGACAAGATTATTTTCTCCAGTGTCGGGTTATGACAACACTTGTTCAGAAGGATCCAGATGGTCGCCTGGATTTGCAGCCATGTGGTGTCTTAGGTGGTTAGTTAATCCGCATGATGGTGTTAAGTCAAATTTCCAGCTTTGGGACCAATCTATCCCCCATGGCAACCCAAGAAACCCAATCCAGGACTCTTCACTGGGAGTTGTCTTCATCCAAGACAATTAGTTTCCCATACTCATACTCAGAGGGAACCCCGGCCCCTTTAAGGTGGGGCTCCCTCAACTTGGAACACCTCACTCCTCAGTTCAGCTCCCCTGCTGTTGCTGGCCTCCTTGACTGAGTTCAGAGGATGCAGCTCCATCCTTCTCCCTCTGTCCCAGCTTCTTGTATGTGAAAACACACCGGGGAGGCTGGAGGCCCTGAGTCCATATTTTTGAATTCTGGGCAGCAGCGTTGGTGGCCTCGGTGGTGCACCGTGTTCAGACGGTTAACAGTCATGCTGCTCTGTGGTGATAGCGCTTGTTGGCACCACAGTGAGCGTCGATGCTCTCGCGTGTTTCAGAGATGGTGGGATGGTGGGGAGGTGCCGGCAGGCAGGTGAGGAAACATCCTCCCTGGAGGAAAAGGCAGTAGGAGAGCATCCAGGAAGCTGGCAGAGCTGTCCGCTTCCACTAATCTTTACTATTGAGAGACTCTGGCTCATTGTACAAATTGGGCACACAGCAAGAGTGCTGGGATCAAAGGCAGTTGTATTCTGTCATCCCATGGCATCGCCGGGTACCCTTCGTTTTACTCCTGAGGCTGTGACTTGGACAAAGCTCTTTCTGCTGCTTTGGATTAAAAATTCTTATCCTCCACAGGAAACAGAGCAGATGAAATGCACAGTGTGAAGGACAAGGATTCTGCTGAGAGAATTGCTGCAAGGGTTGCTCAGGTGATCATGGGAAGTAATGCATCAAACCATTCTTTAGGTGCTTTTTTAAATTAGGAAGTATTTTTTTAAATGAGGAGGTAAAAATCTCGCTGTTTGCCAAAACGATTCGTACATGGACAAGCTGGGAAAATTGCTCTGAAACATGTCACAGACTCCTGATTTGGCCCAACTGGGGTGTGAAGGATGAAATTCATCCTGAGCTCTTCCTCCTCCTGCTTTTTCTGGTGCAGATGCAGCTCAGGTGCGCCTTCTCCTCGCCTGTGCCCATTCACGTGAGATGGACCATAACCGTGAAAGTCAGAAGACACTGACCCTTCAGAACATGACAGGGTTAAAAGATGCTGGAGGGAAAGAGTCTGCAGTTGATTTTTATTCACTTCCTTTCTCCACTCTGCCATTTGGAAGAACGTAAGCAACTTAATACTATTTTAGACCACATGTTGTAACTAGCAGGAAAATGCCTTTGAGCTGATGATGGTGGCCCCAACACAGTGAACCTGTCTTAAATCCCTGCTTCAAACCCCTAAGGGTGTCACAGTAGCTACTATTTGAAGTCTTCCCATGCATGTGTAGGGTGAGGGGAGTACCAACAGCTCATCAAATGGGCTCCATTAGAAAGATCTGGATGGTTGCCTTTATTTGTAACTAGTTTCTTAGATGACAACTCAGTCCACAGGATTGAGTTAAGTCAGATTCCCAACTTTGGGGCCAATCCTGTCCTCATGGCAACCTAAGAAAGTCTGTCAAGGATTCTGTCCATTGGAAGTTGTCAAGACTTTGTCCTCATCCAAGACAATTAGCTTCCCATACTTATATAGATCCCTGCCCCTGAAGTGGCTTCACACTCCTCAGCTCAGCTGCCTGCCTGGAATGGCAGTTGCTGGCCTCACTGACAGAGTTCAGAGGATGGGGCTGGTTGGCAGTTCTAAAAGCCTGCCCCAATCCTCTGATTGGCTACTCAGATGTAAGAACCAGAGCAATACCCCAGGCTGATAATCAGGAACCTGGGGGCCCGGAGTTCCTGGTGTCTGCTAGAGCTCCCTAGACATCTTTTTAGATGGAGGTCTGCCACTCAGTGTGCCCTCACACTGTCCTGTTGGCTGCAGTCTCAAGCTGGGACAGAATGATCAGACTGAATGTTTGTGTCTTCCCCAAACTAGTATGTTGAAACCTAATCGCCAATATGAGCGTGTTTGGAAGTGCAGCCTTTGGGAGGTGATTAGCTCATGAGGGTGGAGTCCTCATGAATGGGATTAGTGTTTTGTTTTTGTTTGTTTGTTGTGAAACAGAGTCTTGCTCTGTTGCCAGGCTGGAGTGCAGCGATGTGATCTCAGCTCACTGCAATCTCTGCCTCCCAGGTTCAAGCGAGTCTCCTGCCTCAGTCTCCTGAGTAGCTGGGACTACAGGCACATGCCATCATACCCAGCTAATTTTTGTATTTTTAGTAGAGACGGGGTTTCACCCTGTTGGCCAGGATGGTCTCGATCTCTTGACCTCGTGATCTGCCTGTCTTGGCCTCCCAGAGTGCTGAGATTACAGACGTGAGCCACCGCACCTGACCTTGAATGGGATGAGTGTTTTAAAGAGGCCTGAGAGAGACTCCTGGCCACTTTTGCCGTATGAGGACACAGTGGGAAGGTCCCATCCCTGAACCAGGAAATGGGCACTCACCAGACACTGAATCGGCCTGCAGCTTGACCTTGAACTTCCCAGCCTCCAGAACTCTGAGTAATAAATTTCTGTTATGTGATAAGTCATTCAGTCTGTGGCATTTTGTTATACCAGCCCAAATGGACTAAGACACAGAACATAGATTGTGTCTCTTCCAGTTTCTTCAGGATCCTTCTGGGCCCAGAGAATGGAGCTAAGAGGGAGATTCTACCATTAGGGCTGGTCTTCCCCTGTCTCTTAAGACTGATGGGCTCCCTATATGAATGACACTGGTCAACCTGACATCAACCCATTGGGTATGGCTGGGGCAGCTCCTCTTGTCTGTGAGGTAGGAACCAGGTTGGTAACGTTGCATCCTGTTAGCCAGGTTCCTAGTTCAGTTTAGCTGGTGTGCAGGTCAAGGACTCTTAAGGATTGAATTTATTCCCTTCAAAAGATATTGAAGTCCTAACCCCCAGAATCTGTGACTGCGACCTTATTTGAAAATGGGTCTTTGCAGATATAATCGAGTTAAGATGAGGTCATATTGGATTAAAGTGGTCTGTAATTCAATAACTGACCTCTTTAATGAAAAGGGAAATTTGTACTGAGAAACAGAGGGAAATGCTATGTGAAGATGGAGGCAGAGATTGGAGCGATTTGGGGCAATGTGTATGTCTGCAAGCCAAGGACCACCAAGCATTGCCAGCAATCACCAGAGCTGGAGGAGGGGCCTGGAACAGATTCCCACTAGAGCCCCCAAAAGGATCCAACCCTGCTGACACTTTGACTTTGGACGTGTGGCCTTCAGAACTGTGAGAGAACAAATTTCTGTTGTTTCGAGCCACTCAGAGTGTGGTATTCTGTTACAGAAGCCCTTGGATCTTAATGAAGACATTAATAGCTAGATTGGAGGCACCCCCTCCAAGGCCTGAGAGAAGGTTATTTTGTGGAACTCTGGTTTAGTAGCTGGGACCACAGATGCGTGCCACCATGCCTGGCTATTTTTAAAAATTTTTTGTACAGATGGCGTCTTGCTGTGTTGCCCAGGATTCTGGCTGGGGACTGTGGTTGCAGGTGCTGGGGCTAATGAAAATGGGCAAGAGCATAATAGCACAGTCACATCTGTTCTCTAAATCAACAGTCTTTTCCAGACTACAATTTAAGAATCTGTGCCTGAGGAAGCTGGAGGGGGCCTCAGAACTGGTCTCGCGGTCCTCTTCTCAGCTCTGAGGTACCTGTGGCTTGCGGCAGAGCCGCTACGGACGTAGCTGACCTAGTGGTCAATGCCTACAACTGCAGAAAGCTCACTCTACATTCAACAGAGTGTCTAGAAATCTCAGTTCATGGTGTGTGGGGGCAAGATGCCCATTCTGACCCTTTAAGGGGGCATCAACATTTCAGAGGGTGGTAGGAGTGGTGATGAGTCCTCCTTAGGGTGGAAGCTCACCCCTTTGGGCTACTGGAGGGCAGTCACTGGCATAATTTCTCTATTGTAAGCATTCTGATGCTTGATTACATGGAAGGCTGGGTTTGTAGTTACTGAACCTTTCCAAGCCTGGGTAGTGTGCCTTCTCTCCCGAACGCTACGGAGTTCTACAGTGTGCCCGCATCCATTTCTGTACCTCCTTCTTCCATCACTGATGGATGTTTAGATTGTTTCCAGTTTTCTACCACCACAAACAATGCTTCAGTGACCATCCTTAGCTGTGGCTTCTTGTGTACGTGTGAGGATTTTTTCAGAATCGGGTCTCCACCTTGAACACTGTCCACACATTGGGCCAGATAATTCTTTAGTGTTGGGGGGTGCTGTCCTGTGTGCTGTAGAATGCTTAGCAGCATTTAGCAGCATCCCTGGCCTCCACCCACTACGTGTCAGTAGTGTGCACTACTTGTCACGACCAAAAATGTCCCCACATGGTGTCAAATATCCCCTGGGGGAAAAACTGGCCTTCCCGACTGTTCCGAACCACTGGGATAGATGAAAGAAGTGAGGCGTTTTTTTTTTTTTTTTTTTTTGGTCTGTTTGTTTGTTTGTTTTTTAAGACAGGGTCTCAATTTGTCATCATCTAGACTGGATTGCAGCGGCATGATCACAGCTCACTGCAGCTTCAACCTCCTGGGCTCAAGTGATCCGCCCACCTCAGCCTCCCCAGTAGCTGGGACCACAGGTGTACACCACCATGCCCGGCTATTCTTTTTTTATTTTTTATAGAGATGGCATCTTGCTATGTTGCCCAGGCTGGTCTCAAACTCCTGGCCTCAAACAGTCCTCCTGCCTCAGCCTCCCAAACTGCTGTGATTACAGGCATGAGCCACTGTGCCTGGCCAAGAGTGAGATTTATGAGTCAAAAGGTGCTATGGTTTGAATATTCATCCTCTCCCAAACTCCTGTCGAAATTTAGTTTCCACAGTGTCAGTATTGAGAGGTGGGGCCTTTAAGAGGTGATTGGAATAATTCATTCATGGATTAATGGGTTAATGAACTAATAGATTATCATGGAGTTATAAGAAGAAGAAGAGAACTTGAACTTGTACACCCAGCCCCTCGCCATGTGGTCTCCTCGGCCAGCTCAGGACTCTGCAGAGAGTTCTTCGTCAGCAAGAAGGCTCCTCACCAGATGTGGCTCCTTGACCTTGAACGCTTCAGCCTTCAGAACTGCAAGAAATAAATGTATTTTCTTATGAATATCCCAGTTTCAGGTATTCTGTTATAAATAACAGAAAAGGGACAAAGACAAAGGGAATGCATGTTGAGTGTAATACACATGCTGAACAGTCATTCAGGGGCTGGGCACATTCCACATTCCAGGAGGCAATGTCAGATAGACATTTCTCACACCATCACCATACTTACCGGCCATGCTGATGGCTGATACAGGGCATCTCATTTAGTTTTAGGTTTGATTTTCTTAATTATTACCTAAATGTCTTCCATGTTTATTAGTCATTTGAATTTCATTTAGTATGAGTTACCTATTCAGTGTCTTTGTCTATTTGTCTATTCTTCTTATTGATGTTCAGAGAAAATGTCCAAAGTATTTGGCAACCACGAGGGCATTGGATCTTCAAATGCCCAAACACCTGCCCCCATAGGATGGACACCAGCTGTTTACACCAACACAGGAGTCCTGGGTGCGGTGAAAGAACATCTGCCGTGTGGATTTGTTGCTGTTCTTTATTTACTATGGAAATTAGCCTCTTGCCTGTGATAGGAATCACACATACTATCTCTGATTAGTCCCATGTCTTAAAGCTTTGTTTTTTTGTTTTTTTGTTTTTTTTTTTTATGTGCCCAGTTCCTTTTCTTTCTTTTTTTTTTTTTTTAATTTATTTATTATTATTATACTTTAAGTTGTAGGGTACATGTGCATAACGTGCAGGTTTGTTACATATGTATACTTGTGCCTTGTTGGTGTGCTGCACCCATCAACTCGTCATTCACATCAGGTATAACTCCCAATGCAATCCCTCCCCCTTCCCCCTCCCCCTTCCCCATGATAGGCCCCGGTGTGTGATGTTCCCCTTCCTGAGTCCAAGTGATCTCATTGTTCAGTTCCCACCTATGAGTGAGAACATGCGGTGTTTGGTTTTCTGTTCTTGTGATAGTTTGCTAAGAATGATGGTTTCCAGCTGCATCCATGTCCCTACAAAGGACACAAACTCATCCTTTTTGATGGCTGCATAGTATTCCATGGTGTATATGTGCCACATTTTCTTTTTTTTTTTTTTTTTTTTTTTTTTTTTTTTTTTTTTTTTTTTTATTTTTTATTTTATTATTATTATACTTTAAGTTGTAGGGTACATGTGCATAACGTGCAGGTTTGTTACATATGTATACTTGTGCCTTGTTGCTGTGCTGCACCCATCAACTCGTCATTTACATCAGGTATAACTCCCAATGCAATCCCTCCCCCCTCCCCCTCCCCCTTCCCCCCCCCCCCCCCCCCCCATGATAGGCCCCGGTGTGTGATGTTCCCCTTCCTGAGTCCGAGTGATCTCATTGTTCAGTTCCCACCTATGAGTGAGAACATGCGGTGTTTGGTTTTCTGTTCTTGTGATAGTTTGCTAAGAATGATGGTTTCCAGCTGCATCCATGTCCCTACAAAGGACACAAACTCATCCTTTTTGATGGCTGCATAGTATTCCATGGTGTATATGTGCCACATTTTCTTAATCCAATCTGTCACTGATGGACATTTGGGTTGATTCCAAGTCTTTGCTATTGTGAATAGTGCCGCAATAAACATACGTGTGCATGTGTCTTTATAGCAGCAAGATTTATAATCCTTTGGGTATATACCCAGTAATGGGATGGCTGGGTCATATGGTACATCTAGTTCTAGATCCTTGAGGAATCGCCATACTGTTTTCCATAATGGTTGAACTAGTTGACAATCCCACCAACAGTGTAAAAGTGTTCCTATTTCTCCACATCCTCTCCAGCACCTGTTGTTTCCTGACTTTTTAATGATCGCCATTCTAACTGGTGTGAGATGGTATCTCATTGTGGTTTTGATTTGCATTTCTCTGATGGCCAGTGATGATGAGCATTTTTTCATGTGTCTGTTGGCTGTATGAATGTCTTCTTTTGAGAAATGTCTGTTCATATCCTTTGCCCACTTTTTGATGGGGTTGTTTGTTTTTTTCTTGTAAATTTGTTTGAGTTCTTTGTAGGTTCTGGATATTAGCCCTTTGTCAGATGAGTAGATTGCAAAAATTTTCTCCCATTCTGTAGGTTGCCTGTTCACTCTGATGGTAGTTTCTTTTGCTGTGCAGAAGCTCTTTAGTTTAATGAGATCCCATTTGTCAATTTTGGCTTTTGCTGCCGTTGCTTTTGGTGTTTTAGACATGAAGTCTTTGCCCATGCCTGTGTCCTGAATGGTACTACCTAGGTTTTCCTCTAGGATTTTTATGGTATTAGGTCTAACATTTAAGTCTCTAATCCATCTTGAATTAATTTTCGTATAAGGAGTAAGGAAAGGATCCAGTTTCAGCTTTCTACTTACGGCTAGCCAATTTTCCCAGCACCATTTATTAAATAGGGAATCCTTTCCCCATTTCTTGTTTCTCTCAGGTTTGTCAAAGATCAGATGGCTATAGATGTGTGGTATTATTTCTGAGGACTCTGTTCTGTTCCATTGGTCTATATCTCTGTTTTGGTACCAGTACCATGCTGTTTTGGTTACTGTAGCCTTGTAGTATAGTTTGAAGTCAGGTAGCGTGATGCCTCCAGCTTTGTTCTTTTGACTTAGGATTGTCTTGGAGATGCGGGCTCTTTTTTGGTTCCATATGAACTTTAAAGCAGTTTTTTCCAATTCTGTGAAGAAACTCATTGGTAGCTTGATGGGGATGGCATTGAATCTATAAATTACCTTGGGCAGTATGGCCATATTCACGATATTGATTCTTCCTATCCATGAGCATGGTATGTTCTTCCATTTGTTTGTGTCCTCTTTTATTTCACTGAGCAGTGGTTTGTAGTTCTCCTTGAAGAGGTCCTTTACATCCCTTGTAAGTTGGATTCCTAGGTATTTGATTCTCTTTGAAGCAATTGTGAATGGAAGTTCATTCCTGATTTGGCTCTCTGTTTGTCTGTTACTGGTGTATAAGAATGCTTGTGATTTTTGCACATTAATTTTGTATCCTGAGACTTTGCTGAAGTTGCTTATCAGCTTAAGGAGATTTTGGGCTGAGACAATGGGGTTTTCTAAATATACAATCATGTCATCTGCAAAGAGGGACAGTTTGACTTCTTCTTTTCCTAACTGAATACCCTTGATTCCTTTCTCTTGCCTAATTGCCCTAGCCAGAACTTCCAACACTATGTTGAATAGGAGTGGTGAGAGAGGGCATCCCTGTCTTGTGCCAGTTTTCAAAGGGAATTTTTCCAGTTTTTGCCCATTCAGTATGATATTGGCTGTGGGTTTGTCATAAATAGCTCTTATTATTTTGAGGTACGTTCCATCAATACCGAATTTATTGAGCGTTTTTTGCATGAAGGGCTGTTGAATTTTGTCAAAAGCCTTTTCTGCATCTATTGAGATAATCATGTGGTTCTTGTCTTTGGTTCTGTTTATATGCTGGGTTATGTTTATTGATTTGCGAATGTTGAACCAGCCTTGCATCCCAGGGATGAAGCCCACTTGATCATGGTGGATAAGCTTTTTGATGTGTTGCTGAATCCGGTTTGCCAGTACTTTATTGAGGATTTTTGCATCGATGTTCATCAGGGATATTGGTCTAAAATTCTCTTTTTTTGTTGTGTCTCTGCCAGGCTTTGGTATCAGGATGATGTTGGCCTCATAAAATGAGTTAGGGAGGATTCCCTCTTTTTCTATTGATTGGAATAGTTTCAGAAGGAATGGTACCAACTCCTCCTTGTACCTCTGGTAGAATTCAGCTGTGAATCCATCTGGTCCTGGACTTTTTTTGGTTGGTAGGCTATTAATTATTGCCTCAATTTCAGAGCCTGCTATTGGTCTATTCAGGGATTCAACTTCTTCCTGGTTTAGTCTTGGAAGAGTGTAAGTGTCCAGGAAATTATCCATTTCTTCTAGATTTTCCAGTTTATTTGCGTAGAGGTGTTTATAGTATTCTCTGATGGTAGTTTGTATTTCTGTGGGGTCGGTGGTGATATCCCCTTTATCATTTTTAATTGCGTCGATTTGATTCTTCTCTCTTTTCTTCTTTATTAGTCTTGCTAGGGGTCTGTCAATTTTGTTGATCTTTTCAAAAAACCAACTCCTGGATTCATTGATTTTTTGGAGGGTTTTTTGTGTCTCTATCTCCTTCAGTTCTGCTCTGATCTTAGTTATTTCTTGCCTTCTGCTAGCTTTCGAATGTGTTTGCTCTTGCTTCTCTAGTTCTTTTAATTGCGATGTTAGAGTGTCAATTTTAGATCTTTCCTGCTTTCTCTTGTGGGCATTTAGTGCTATAAATTTCCCTCTACACACTGCTTTAAATGTGTCCCAGAGATTCTGGTATGTTGTATCTTTGTTCTCATTGGTTTCAAAGAACATCTTTATTTCTGCCTTCATTTCGTTATGTACCCAGTAGTCATTCAGGAGCAGGTTGTTCAGTTTCCATGTAGTTGAGCGGTTTTGATTGAGTTTCTTAGTCCTGAGTTCTAGTTTGATTGCACTGTGGTCTGAGAGACAGTTTGTTATAATTTCTGTTCTTGTACATTTGCTGAGGAGTGCTTTACTTCCAATTACGTGGTCAATTTTGGAGTAAGTACGATGTGGTGCTGAGAAGAATGTATATTCTGTTGATTTGGGGTGGAGAGTTCTATAGATGTCTGTTAGGTCTGCTTGCTGCAGAGATGAGTTCAATTCCTGGATATCCTTGTTAACTTTCTGTCTCGTTGATCTGTCTAATGTTGACAGTGGAGTGTTGAAGTCTCCCATAATTATTGTATGGGAGTCTAAGTCTCTTTGTAAGTCTCTAAGGACTTGCTTTATGAATCTGGGTGCTCCTGTATTGGGTGCATATATATTTAGGATAGTTAGCTCTTCCTGTTGAATTGATCCCTTTACCATTATGTAATGGCCTTCTTTGTCTCTTTTGATCTTTGATGATTTAAAGTCTGTTTTATCAGAGACTAGTATTGCAACCCCCACTTTTTTTTGTTCTCTATTTGCTTGGTAAATCTTCCTCCATCCCTTTATTTTGAGCCTATGTATGTCTCTGCGTGTGAGATGGGTCTCCTGAATACAGCAGACTGATGGGTCTTGACTCTTTATCCAGTTTGCCAGTCTGTGTCTTTTAATTGGAGCATTTAGTCCATTTACATTTAAGGTTAAGATTGTTATGTGTGAACTTGATCCTACCATTATGATATTAAGTGGTTATTTTGCTCGTTAGTTGATGCAGTTTCTTCCTAGCCTCGATGGTCTTTACATTTTGGCATGTTTTTGCAATGGCTGGTACCGGTTGTTCCTTTCCATGTTTAGTGCTTCCTTCAAGGTCTCTTGTAAGGCAGGCCTAGTGGTGACAAAATCTCTAAGCATTTGCTTATCTGTAAAGGATTTTATTTCTCCTTCACTTATGAAACTTAGTTTGGCTGGATATGAAATTCTGGGTTTAAAATTCTTTTCTTTAAGAATGTTGAATATTGGCCCCCACTCTCTTCTGGCTTGTAGAGTTTCTGCCAAGAGATCTGCTGTTAGTCTGATGGGCTTCCCTTTGTGGGTAACCCGACCTTTCTCTCTGGCTGCCCTTAAGATTTTTTCCTTCATTTCAACTTTGGTGAATCTGGCAATTATGTGTCTTGGAGTTGCTCTTCTCGAGGAGTATCTTTGTGGCGTTCTCTGTATTTCCTGGATTTGAATGTTGGCCTGCCCTACTAGGTTGGGGAAGTTCTCCTGGATGATATCCTGAAGAGTGTTTTCCAACTTGGTTCCATTTTCCCCCTCACTTTCAGGCACCCCGATCAGACGTAGATTTGGTCTTTTTACATAATCCCATACTTCTTGCAGGCTTTGTTCATTTCTTTTTCTTCTTTTTTCTTTTGGTTTCTCTTCTCGCTTCATTTCATTCATTTGATCCTCAATCGCTGATACTCTTTCTTCCAGTTGATCGAGTCGGTTACTGAAGCTTGTGCATTTGTCACGTATTTCTCGTGTCATGGTTTTCATCTCTTTCATTTCGTTTAGGACCTTCTCTGCATTAATTGCTCTAGCCATCAATTCTTCCACTTTTTTTTCAAGATTTTTAGTTTCTTTGCGCTGGGTACGTAATTCCTCCTTTAGCTCTGAGAAATTTGATGGACTGAAGCCTTCTTCTCTCATCTCGTCAAAGTCATTCTCCGTCCAGCTTTGATCCGTTGCTGGCGATGAGCTGCGCTCCTTTGCCGGGGGAGATGCGCTCTTATTTTTTGAATTTCCAGCTTTTCTGCCCTGCTTTTTCCCCATCTTTGTGGTTTTATCTGCCTCTGGTCTTTGATGATGGTGATGTACTGATGGGGTTTTGGTGTAGGTGTCCTTCCTGTTTGATAGTTTTCCTTCTAACAGTCAGGACCCTCAGCTGTAGGTCTGTTGGAGATTGCTTGAGGTCCACTCCAGACCCTGTTTGCCTGGGTATCAGCAGCAGAGGCTGCAGAAGATAGAATATTTCTGAACAGCGAGTGTACCTGTCTGATTCTTGCTTTGGAAGCTTCCTCTCAGGGGTGTACTCCACCCTGTGAGGTGTGGGGTGTCAGACTGCCCCTAGGGGGATGTCTCCCAGTTAGGCTGCTCAGGGGTCAGGGACCCACTTGAGCAGGGAGTCTGTCCCTTCTCAGATCTCAGCCTCCATGTTGGGAGATCCACTGCTCTCTTCAAAGCTGTCAGACAGAGTCGTTTGCGTCTGCAGAGTTTTCTGCTGCGTTTGTTATTTTACTGTGCCCTGTCCCCAGAGGTGGAGTCTACAGAGACAGGCAGGTTTCCTTGAGCTGCTGTGAGCTCCACCCAGTTCGAGCTTCCCAGCGGCTTTGTTTACCTAGTTAAGCCTCAGCAATGGCGGGCGCCCCTCCCCCAGCCTCGCTGCTGCCTTGCCGGTAGATCACAGACTGCTGTGCTAGCAATGAGGGAGGCTCCGTGGGTGTGGGACCCTCCCGGCCAGGTGTGGGATATGATCTCCTGGTGTGCCTGTTTGCTTAAAGCGCAGTATTGGGGTGGGAGTTATCCGATTTTCCAGGTGTTGTGTGTCTCAGTTCCCCTGGCTAGGAAAAGGGATTCCCTTCCCCCTTGCGCTTCCCAGGTGAGGCAATGCCTCGCCCTGCTTCAGCTCTTGCTGGTCGGGCTGCAGCAGCTGACCAGCACCATCGTCCGGCACTCCCCAGTGAGATGAACCCAGTACCTCAGTTGAAAATGCAGAAATCACCGGTCTTCTGTGTCGCTTGCGCTGGGAGTTGACGACTGGAGCTGTTCCTATTCGGCCATCTTGCTCCGCCCCCCGCTTTGTTTGTTATTTAAATTTCAAAGTAGACAAGTTGAGATGTCTTCTCCTCCTTTATATATTATTTTACTTATTTTTATTTTATTTTATTTTCAGATGGAGGTTCGCTCTTGTTGCCCAGGCTGGAGTGCCATGGCGAGATCTAGGCTCACTGCAACCGCCACCTCCCGAGTTCAACCAATTTCCCTGCCTCAGCCTCCCAAGTAGCTGGGATTACAGGCATTCACCACCACGCCCGGCTAATTTTTTTTGTATTTTTCATAGAGACAGGGTTTCACCATGTTGGTCAGGCTGGTCTCAAACTCCTGACCTCAAGTGATCTACCCACCCTGGCCTCCAAAGTACTGGGATTACAGGCGTGAGTCACCACACCCAGCCTATACCATATTTAGAATGTCTTTTCTATCTCAACATTCTCTTTTTTGTTTTTTCCCTTATTGGCATTTTTTTTTTTTTGTATTTAGGACTTTAATTGAGATGAAACATATTTTGTGGTGAATGCTGTACTGGTAGGGATTTAACTTGCCAATGCCAAACTTCCAATGCCCAAAACATAGCTGGTCAGTTTAACAATTTTTTTTTGTTTTTGAGACAGAATCTCGCTCTGTCGCCCAGGCTGGAGTGCAGTGGCGATATCTCAGCTCACTGCAAGCTCCGCTTCCTGTGTTCACGCCATTCTCCTGCCTCAGCCTCCTGAGTAGCTGGGACTACGGGTACCCGCCACCACGCCCAGCTAATTTTTTGTATATTTAGATGGTCTCGATCTCCTGACCTTGTGATCCACTCGCCTCGGCCTCCCAAAGTACTGGGATTACTGGCATGAGCCACCATGCCTGGCAACAATTGTTATTTATTCTTGAATGAACAAATAAATGAGTTTCTAGGCTTTATCTCCTCCACAGATGGTGTCACCCCTTCCTGAATCAGCACGTCTCTGTACCTTTTAGGAAGTCTGGTAGGGTGCACAACCATCCCTCTTTATTCTTTTCTTTTATAGGTTCTGACTATTGTTACACAGTTCCTCTTCCATATTACTCTGAGACTCAACTTGTCTAGTTCCATTAAAATCTTTGCACTGCTGAATCTTTTCATTTGTGAATACAATAACTCCCACAACATAGTCTGGTCTTGTAAACGTGTTTGTCAGTAAGGTTTTATAGTTTTCTCTGTAATCTTGAACATTTATTGTGAAGTTTCTTTCTTGGTTTATTATAGGTTTTTTATTACACATGAGATTTTTCTATGCATTTCTAATTGGTTCTTTCAGATAGATGTATAGGAAAGTTAATGGTTTTAAAGATATTGATCTTGGCTGGGCACCATGGCTCATGCCTGTAATCTCAGCACTTTGGGAGGTTGAGGTGGGTAGATCGCCTGAGGTCAGGAGTTCGAGACCAGCCTGACCAACATGGTGAAACCCTGTCTCTACTAAAAATACAAAATTAGCCGGGCATGGTGTCAGGTGCCTGTAATCCCAGCTACTTGGGACGCTGAGGCAGGAGAATCACTTGAACCCAGGAGGCAGAGTTTGCAGTGAGCCGAGATCACGCCATTGTACTCTAGCCTGGGTGACAGAGTGAGACTGTCTCAAAAACAAAACAAAACAAAACAAAACTAAGAAATATGTATATATCTTGTCTAGCACACTGTTCATAGCTGGTGTTTAAAATATGACAGTTTGTTTAAGTGCTATTTTCTAAAGACAGTTGTGTAGATTTTTAAGAGGCAGTCGCAGTGGTTCATTTTATATGTTAACCTAACTGGGACAAAGAATGCCCAGATAGCGGGTAAGACAGTATTCTGGATGTGTCTGTAGGGGTATTTCTGGAAGCAATTAGCATTGGAATCTGTAGCCAAATGAAGACGCCCCTTCCCCATGTGGGCAGGCATTGTGCAATTCACAGAGGGCCCAAGTAGAATGAAAAGGCTGAGAAAGGGGGAATTCGTTCTCTGCTTGAGCTGGAACATCCATCTTCTCCTGCCCTCTGGTATCAGACCTCCTGGCTCCCTTCCTTTTCCCTACCTCACTTCTCAGGCCTTTGGACTCAGAGACTGAATCACATCACCAGCTTTCCTGGTTCCCTGGCTTGTAGATTGCAGACAGTCTGACTTCTGGGCCCCCATAATCACGTGAGCCAATTCCTGTAAAAAATCTCTCTCTCAAACTCTCTCTCTCCCACATATGTTATATATCTTACTGATTCTGTTTCTCTGGAGAACCCTGATTAATACACAGTCTGAACTCAGAACATCATGCGTGTCCATGCAGTGAAGAGTGTTGCACAAAGTTGCAGAGTGAATGTCAGAAGCAGCCAGAAATTACTTATCCCTGGGAAAGAGCTGGAATGAAATGCTCCCCCAGGCTAGCCAACTGTGCCGTGGCTACCTGGCCTCAGGGGAGGAGGCAGCAGTGGGGAGAACCAGGGGCGTGTGAGCAGGGAGGTCCAGGTTTCCTCCAAAAGAGGAATGTGGAGACAGAATGGAGATGACATTGGGGCTGTTCCTTCCAACTGTTCTGGAATCTGGAAGCCCTCAAGTTGGTGGCTGTGTCTGGCTAAGGTTCCAGAGGAGCTAAGAAGCAGAACTGACCAGTGTTGCCAGTCCCTTTAGAGAAGGAGGGAGCCAGGCTGAGAAAGGGCAAATCTGCTGACCCAGGACCGCTGGAAGCTAGGGAGGGATCGCAATGGATGTGACGTGCAATCATCGGAATTGGGGTTTAAGGCTGGGCTGCTCAACCTCTGCTGAGTGCTAAGAATTCCCTGGAATGTTTTCTAAAAACGTGGTTTCACTCTTTTGATCCTAAAGATTATGATGCTGAGAGTCTGGGGGCAAAGCTCTGAGCTTTCTTTTTAACAAGCTTCCCAGGTAACTTGAAATTAACAAATACTGGTTTAATTTGCATTATCTTTGACAATTTGCAAGTGGGTTCTTAAGTTAACATATTAAATTGAAAGATGAAACAGGTGTGACACATTATTCAAGGAAACCCTTCTGTTGCAAAGAATGACTGCTTGGCGCATCTGACTTGTGGTGGTAAAGGCAGGAAGATGAAATAAAGCACCCGGTGTGTGCGGCGTTTAGTGTGAATGAAGTTAGAAAGAATGAAATCTATGTACAATTTGCCTACATATCAGCTGCATGAAAGTGAGTTGGCTTGTGATAGGGCAGCTTAGAAAACCAGATTGGTGGGGGCGAGCGGGTTAAGGGAGGCCAGGGGTCCCCCATGGCCTACACTTCCTTTTCCCTTTGCAACCCCCAACCCGCTACTCCTCCAACCCTCAACTGGGGGAGAGGTTGGGCTCCCTGGGGAGGGCTGAATGAGGGTGGAGCATGGTGTGTGTGTGTGTGTGGGTGTGTTGAGTTGATGTGTGAGTGTGTGTGAGGTACATGAATATAAATTCACAGGAAGTTGCGGAAAAGCACCCTGTGCTGTTTACTCAGTTTCCCTGATGATTACATTTTACATAACTACACTGCAATGTCAAAACCAGGAAACTAACATTGATACAGTGTGTGTATGGTTTTATGCCATTTTTTCTCTTAAAATTCTTTTTTCTTTTTAATTATTATGGATATACAAAGAAATGACATGTCATTTCATCACGTGTAAATTTGTGAACATTTTAACTTAGAGCAGGGGTCCACAGACTGTGGCCTGAGCTCCAAATCCAGCTGGCCCCTGGCTTTTGCGAATAAAGTCTCGGAACAGGGCCGTGCTCGTTCATTTGCATATTGTTCATGGCTGCTTTTCACTCTGGTAGTCGAGCTGAGTAGTTGTGATGCTGGCAAAGCCTCAAATGTTTCCCTTTTGGCCCTTCATAGGAAAGCTTGTTGATCTATGATTTAGAGAATCACTGGATTTTTTTTCAATCTAAAAAAAACCTTGGGGTCCCTCTATTCTAGCCCTTTTATTTGATAGAGGAGGAAGCTAAGCTCAGGGCAGACAGAGGACATGCCATGGGTCACACGCCAGTCAGCACCAAGTAAATCTATGTCCAGGGTCTCTTGGCCTCCCTGCCGTTCTGGCCTCAGCAGGACACTCACCTGGCCACTGGACCATTAAACTGGATTTTATATTTTGAGCATGTTTGGGAGTTGGGCAGTTGGGTAAGGTAGTTTTATGTCCTCAATACAAATATTTCTTCTAAATTTCTTTTGCAGCTTGAATTCCACTGGGAAATCTGCTTATTTTCTTATTTGAGCAAAAGAGAATGTGTATTACAGGTTTAGAAATGGCGAAATGAGGCCATAGACCAGGACTGCAACCTCAATGTCCCTGGGCAGCCGATGGAAATGAGCGAAGCAGGAGAGGAACCTGCCTTGGGGGGCTGCAGGGCAGGGTGGGGGCTGTGGCAAAGGGCATGCCCGAGGTGAAGGGCAGCAGCCACCCACCTCCAGTTCATTGTTCCTATGTATGAATGCATGGCAAGAGTGGCCAGACTGGATTTTCAAGTGACCTTTTCTAATATTTAAATGTTAGCAACTACTTAATTCACAGACCCTGAGCAGTTCAGCCTTGGCCCCAGGTTTCCCATTTACCACAGTTTACTCTTGGTTTGGCCTCAGGGATCTTACGAATTTGAACCATCAGAGTCAAGGGGTTGACTGTGAGAGGACAGGGATGGTGAAGATCCCCATCGCCACTCCAGTTCAGTCTCTGGTGGACGAATGGTCATCTTCACAGGTGCACCATGACCCAGCGTTTCTGCACGCGCTCACCTACCACTGGGTGAACTCCCAAGGAAGCCGATGGCTCAGGCTGTACTGACCCCTCCCAGGGAAACAGTTGATTCCCTAAGACCTTACGAAATACACTTCCTAAATACAAGAGCTGTCATACCCTCAGGTTTGTAGGCATGACCAACACACTTAGTGATCTCAGTGGGGGAACACTTGGTAATACTGAAGACATTTTTGATTGTCACAACTGGGGGCCTACTGCTGGCAGCCAGGGTGGAACTAGGGGATGCTGCTAAACACGCTGCAATGTACAGCACAGCCCCCACCCCCAATAAAAGACAATTTTTCTCTGGCCCTGAAACTCAGTGGTGCCCAAGTTGAGAGACCTTGATCTAGAGCAATAAACCAGACATTTGTGATTAAAGATGAGGTGGTCCAAAAAAGCACAGGCCAGTGTTCAGTGACACTGAATGTGGTTGGTGGGCTCTAGATATTCCGCCAAATTCAGGATTTCCTAACCTGCTGCAGGTGATGTGCTCAGAGCCCATCAGGAAAGGTTGGCAGAGCAGAGAAATCTGGCTCAGAGAGATTCTGCACTGACACAGATGCACAGTTGGCAGCAAGGAGGAGGGAGTGGCGCCCCTCAAGGGGCCCTTAGGAACTGGCTCCTGAGCCCCTTTGGAATTTTAATTCTCTGAAGGAAAATACCCATTATTTTGGAAAGGATTTGCGTAAACTTCTTATGTGAAAACAATGACATTGCAGGAATCAGTTTGTTGAAAGTGAAAGCAAGAAATCCAACAGAAAGGGTAAATTGCCTTTTGTCTACATGTGAGCAGAATGCTGGAGTGGGGATCTGACTCTCCGGAACTCATGTATTACTGTGTGCCCAGTTCTGCCTGTCTGCAGGATTTCATCACACTTTGTGCAAGAAACTGAAGTGGGAGGAGAAGAAACATTTCAGTTCAGCCCATTTTTCCATTCTCACTAAGTTTGTACTGTAAGAAGTAATAGAAAATTTTTCTTTGACTTATATACTGCCAGTGAGACAAGGAAGTCATTTGAGGAAAATGTAATGGAAAAAGGAATTTCATCCACTTCCCCAAGAAAATCACTGTGTGTGTGTCTGTGTGTGTGTGTGTGCACGCGTGCACGCAAGTGCCTGCACTGATTACAGAAAAGATGTGAAAGAAAAAATCTTTCCATTGGAGCTTCAAACAAGCCAAATATTAACTGTTTACTTACTGGCTATTTAGCAACAGTTTTTTGGTTTTTCAAGGATGGCTCTCTGTATGGAGGAGTAACTTGAATCAGTACAGCTGATCACGATATCAGCCATTAATTTCCAACATTAGCTTGAATCCTGTTTCTGATTATAAATATTATGTACATGTCCATTATAGCACAGTTGGAACATACAGAACAATTATAAAGAAGAGGATCAAAACTACCTGGAATCCTGACATTGACAGATAAACCACTGTTAAGCACTGGTATATTTTAGGGCATGACTTAGTAAACTATGGCCCGTTGGCCAAATCTGACCTGTTGCCTGTTTTTATAAAGTGTTACTGGAACTCAGCTATGTTCATTACTTTTTGTATACTGTTTTCAAGATATAATGTCGAGAGACTGTGTGGTTGCAAAGCTTAACATATGGACTATCTGGCCTTTTATAGAAAAACGTTTGCCAATCTCTGCTTAGGGAAGTCTTTATCTTGGGGGTGTGTGTGTGTGTTGCACATATGATAGACCCATTAAGTTGATAGGTTCGGTAATCACAGTGAGGAATCTCTAGGAAGAACAAGTTTCAAGTTTTCTGGGGACATAATGAATGGTTTTGGCTATGCTGAGTGTGGGAGAGCTGGGCGGGTGTTCCCAGGGGAAGAAGGAGCATGGTCTGAGCTGGGGCAGAGGTCCAGAGCTACAGCCTTGCTTGGTAATGGTGGAAGCTGTGGACACACAGGAGGAGAAATGTTCAGGGAGAAAGAAAAAGATCAAAGTTGGCTATGGGGAATATGGTGTGGTGAGCTGTTCTTATGCAGGAAAGGGAGGATGAGAGAGGGAGAAGGCAAGGAGCCTTGAATCCCTTGTGGAGGATGGTGCCCAGCAGTGACAAAGGCTTCAGAGAGAAGGACTGAGCTTGTGGGTGTGAAAGGGCCCCTGGATTTGAAAATTGGCAGGTAGTTATGACTCCTGCGCTCACATACAACAGAAACACAGAAACACTCACCAGAGTGGGGTGGGGAGGGAGTACAGGGGAGCCAGTATGTTCTGGAAGGTAATGGGTGTTTCATGGGATTAAAACAAGGGCTGACAATTTTGTAATATGCATAAAAATCCACCTTGAAAAGAGCTCAACTATCGTGCCAAATTCCCTTTTATAATTATAAAAGTATTTGATTTGGTAGCATTGGTTACTGGAAAGTTTTTATTTCCATCATTTAAACATAGACCTAAATATAATCTTATCAGCGATTTATAGGTTTTTTTTGAATAAAGATGTTGCTTCATCTATATAAGAAATTTTAATATGGTCTTGTTCATCAGCTTATATATAGGCTATGTTGCCTCATTGTGCAGGTACATAAAATCTGTATTTTTAATTGCTGTAGGAATCACAAACCCTCGGGAAATAAATTAGAATATGAATCAGTCTACAAAGTCAATAATTGCAACCCAATTTTGCATAAATTTGTATTTTCACATGTAGGTTGGCCTAGAGATGCACGTGTTGAGCATCTTAAATTTCAGGCAGTAAATGCTTGCTTTCCAAAAGGCATAGAAACAGCTTAGTTTAAAGTTTAATGAATAATCTCCCAGTTTCCGGTAAATTAGAACAGATGCCAATGTTTTGGATGTTTTGTAATTTAGGACCACCTTATCAGGTAGTTATGTGATTTTTAACAGTTCAGTCATTTTTCTTAGCTCAAGTTTTACAGGAATAGTAGGTTTCTTTTTTCCTTTTTTATCACTCCCAACCAAGGACAGTGGCCTCAGGGGTATCTCTTGTTGAGAGGAGGGATGAGGGGGAGGGGAGTCAAAGGCCTCGGCTGAAGGAAAGGCCATTTTGGGGGGATGGGAGAGAGGGAAACAGTGTGGTTGGGGAAAGAAGATAGCAGGAGGTTTTGAAGAAGACCTCTGAAGAGGTAAATGCCTTAACTTTAACAGCAAGAGCCTATTTCTAACATTCACCCTGCAGCCAATAGGCCCTGGCTTTTCTAATGGATGCACACACAGTGGAGTTTGCTGGGTCAGGATGGGGAGAACCACCCAGCCTTGGTCCTCTGAGGATGCCTTGCTGCTGTGTCTTTCTGCAGATGAGCAGATGCCTTTCTGCTATGTCTCCTCTACTTCTGCATTTCAGGCTGAAATTGCTATTCTTGAAGTGACTTGACAATCAAATCAATGATCTCCCTGAAATCAGACCACAGGAAAAGAAGCAAATGACAATTAGCTGGTCGGAGAAGGGTCTCTCTTGACAAGCTCTTTTATGGAGAGGAAAAGATGATTTCAGAGACCTTCCCCCTAGAAGATTCCCTTATGTCTCCTTGGCTAGAACTGCTTACCTGTTTCTGCTTCGTCTGGGGATGATCCCACCTTCTCTGCCATTAAGAGACCCCTGTCTGGTGGATGAACCACATTGGGGTTCAGTTGCTAAAGGAGGAGGTGGAAATGAGCTATGGTTTGAATGTGTCCCCTCTGAAATTCATATGTTAGAATTTAATTGCCAACGTAATAGTATTAAGAGGTGGGGCCTTTAGGAGGTGATGAAGTCATGAGGCAGATCCCTGATAGATGGGATGAGGGCACTTATACAAGGATTGAGAAAGTGAATTTTCTCTCTTCCACCACGTGAGGATGCTGCCATGGGGAGATGCGACGGATGGTGCAGGCCTCACTGTAACATCTAAGGTTCTTTCCTAGCCACACCAAAGAATTGGAGTGGCGGCTGACCGCGGCGAGTGATAGAGACACAGACCGATAGAGAGAAAAAGCTGTAGGCTTTATTGAGCAGAGTGAAAGTACAAAGCTTCCATGATGTGGAAGGGGTCCTGAACGGGTAGCCAGAGTTAGATCATATGAATGCCTTTTAAACTCTTTAAGGCGGGAAATATGCCTTAAAGAAGATGTTTCCAGAGTGAGAAACAAAGACAAATTTATGACATGTTTCAGATCTTGAGGAAAACTGGAATTGCAACTTAGATTTTATCTATTTTATGACCTTGCAGCGGCATGGCAAAGGAGACGGGATCTCACAGGACTTTACAAAGTATGTTTACAAGGAACTGGAATTAGGAGTATAGATAAGGTCCACTGGTCACAGAAAAAAGGGCAATTAACATTCCTTTTACTTTAGTTTCCGGGGGGAAGAGGAAGGGAGAGAGGGAGAAAGGACACCGGGAAACTTACAGCAAAATTTTCGCTGTTTATAGCTTTCTTGGGGAAGAAAACACATGTACAAATGCGGGTGTTAGGAATATTTTAAGCATATATCTTCAATATTATTCATCCAGGACTGAACGAAGTCCTGATGCAGGAAATGAGTGAGTTTCACAGCTTTCTGAGCCCCTGCTCGACCCAGGAAGCCCAGCTCACCCCTCCTCTCATCACCAGACACAGCCTGCTAGTGCCTTGACCTTGGACTTCCCAGCCTCCAGAACTGTGAGCAATACATTTCTATTTCTGTTTATAAATTATAGCTATCATGTATTTGGTTATAGTAGCACAGACAGCCTAAGAATGTTTTTGGGGCAGGCAGTGAACAGTGTGTGCCTCAGTAATGTAATTGCGCATTTTGTGTAATGCACAGATGTCATCTTCAGCAATGAGTCATTACAATGAGGCATAAGGAAGAGGATTTCCTTGATAGCTGGTAACCTTCCCTGAGGGTTTGCTTCCATGTGTGCCTTCCATCCTCACTTTTAGGGCTTCCTGGCTTAGATACGAAGAAGTGCATCACACTCATGAAGATGCCCACTTTGATTGGTGGACAGCTTGGCACCTGGTTTCTTACCAACTCACTGTCCTGGTAGGGAAGATTGTTTATAACGTGAGAAATGTAGGCGTCTTCATGGTTAGGAGCTGCACAATGACCTGGAAATTCAACACACCCTTTCACTGTTGTGAATGCCGGCTCTCCACTGTGACAGAAAGAAGTGGAGACACCCCCTTTGCTTGGTGTGTTTGACATACTCCTTGTATCTAAGTTACCAAGACACACAACTGATAGCAGATTCATTATGAAGTTCCCCCCGAGAGAATGTTCTTTTCATGAGGACCTATTCATGAATACCTGTTTCATGAATAGAAGCACTGAGGCACCGGGAAATTCAGCAACTTGCCAGTCACAGAGTAAGAGACGAACGAGGATTTGAGGCAGGCAGGGAAGTTTGTCCTGCCCAGATTCCTATTTATTTGTGTGCCCACTAATGGGCATTAAAGAATGATGCTCACCTGTGTGTCAAAAATGTGCTAAGATTGTAGACAGCCTCAGATGTCCCAATCTCACCTTCTCGAACTCCCAACCTCAGGCGATCTGCCTGCCTCAGCCTCCCAAAGTGTTGGGATTACAGGCATGAGCCACCGCGCCCAGCCACCAATCCCACCTTCTCTTCAGAACTCTTCTGAGATTTCTCTGATGCCCTCGTTGGGAATAATCATGTTTTTCTCCTCTGCACTCTCATGATATGTCATCTGTACCCCTCTCATGCATGGAATTGTGTCCTTCTAAATGATACTTTGATGTCTTAGCCCTGGAGCCTATGAATGTGACTTTAGAAATAGGGTCTTTGCAGATGCCATCAAGTTAAGATGAGGGTGGGCCCTAATCCAGTGATTGGCATCCTTTTGAAAAGGCAAGTGAGGGGAGAGTGACTCAGAGACCCAGAGAGGAGAACCCTATGTGAAGAGGGAGGCAGAGATTGATGCGTCTCCAGTCAAGGGACGCCAAGCCCTGCTGGCAGCCACCAGAGGCTGGAGAGAGGTCTGGGACACAGCCTCCCCCAGAACGCATGAAAGGAACCAGCCCTGCTGCCACCTTGAGTTCCAACTCCAGTCTCCAGAATGGTGATAGAAAAAGTATCTGTTCTTCAAGCCACCCAGTTACTGGCAATTTGTTACGCAGCCCTAGGGAACTAATGAAGTCTCCAAAGTAGGCATTTTTCATTTTCGACTTTGTTATTTGTGTATTTCTGTGATTGCGTTTCAACACTGGCATTCTTCACCTGCGAGTACCATCTTCAGGCGGGCCTTCCTTGTTGCTGCTCCATCGTCAGTCCTCTCACTTATTCTCAGTAATGGCTATTTCCAGCCTTCTCCCTGGACCTCTGCAGCCACAACCCTATCTCTCTGCTCTGATAACTCTGCTGCAAAGAGAGGAGGAGCAATCAGAATAGAATCCTCGCAGCTCCAGGGCCAAACGCACCAGCCGCAGGATGTGGTGCCTCATCCCTCCCCTCCCTTAGGGGAAGTGCTGGTCTCACCTGCAGCTGCTTCTCGCGCCCCAGGGCCTCATTCATCCCCTCCTCTGGATCCTTCCCAGGAGCACACACACGTGCGGTCGTGTCTTTTATTGCAAAACCAACAACCCTTCCTGGCCCCTGCACCCCTGTCTAGATTCTGCCCATGTTTCCTGCCACTCTGGCAGCAGCGAGGTGTTCATGCATCACTGCCCCACTTCTCTCTGCAGCCCTGGCCACACTGTCCCATCACCTCCTCCAGGTGGGTGCAGCAGCAGGAAGAAAGGCTGCTTGAAGTAGGTTCAAAAGAAAAGAGGAGGGGAGGAATGAATTTCTGGCGTTGAGAGCTAATAACACTTTTCAAAGGAGACAGGATGGTTGCTGGAGGGGAGAAGGAGTATCAACAGAAGTCTATTTGGAATTTATTTTTTTGTGTGGGAAGATGCATGTAAAATAAAATTTGCCATTTTAATTATTTTTAGGTGTACAAATTTATTAACAATAAGTACCTTCGCAATATTGTGTACCCATCATTAGTATTTCCAAAACTTTTTAATCATCCCAAACGGAAATTCTGAACTTGTTAAATAATCCCCTTCAGCTGCCTCTCCCCAGTCCCTGGAAACCTCTAATTTACTTTCAATCTCTGGCTTCGCCTATTCTAGATACCTCAGGGACATGAAACTGCAGGAAAGGTGCATGGGTCAGGTGCACCCTGCTCCATCTGCTTGTTCTTCTATGAGGCAAGGGTTGTCCACCTACATGAAACAGAGAGAGGCTCTCTGAAAGCAAAGATGATGATCTGAGAAGAGAGCATTGCAATGGGAATATGCACATTGCAGTAAACTATGCCTGTATTCAGGGAGATAAAGGAAGGCAAAGGTTTTTTGGAAAAAAAATGAGGAGGATTACTTAATTGTTACTTTTGAGATAATTACCCTTGGCTACAAAGATCAACAGCAAGGGTGATACCAGTCTGAGGTTGGACAGGCAGCTGCTGGACAGATGTCCTTGCAGAATTATTATTATTATTATTATTTGCATAAGGTTGCAATGGTCTTTGAGCAAAGTTGTGGTTTTTCTGGAGTTTGTTCTTGTTGTTGTTGTTGTTGTTGTCAGGCATATGGTTTTAGAACCTGCTCTTCATGGCTTCCCTGGCTCTAGTTGTGAGGGTTTTCTTAACATTAGCGACTCTGTTTGGATTCTGAGAACTTTCACAGGGCAGGTGCTTCCCAGTGGATGGGCTTGCAGATATGGGGGTCAGTTGTTTCTGAAAAGGGGGTCAGCTGCACCTTTGCTCCCTTACCTGAGCTGTCTTCTCCCACTCTGCTTTTCCAGTACTATGGCTGGGATCTTCCATCTTTATCCGCATGACTCCAGCACCTTTTTCTCAGTTCCAAACTGGCTGGGTAAAAGTGAGTGTGATGAGCTCTCACGAACCCCAACAATTTAGTGCTTCACACATGGTGGGTCCTCACTGAAATATGGCTGAAAAAAGGAAAGGGTGAATGAGCAAAATAGACCTATATTTTATTTAGTTTTCCATCTCTTACGATTTTAATGAAAGACTATCTAGAAAGCAGCAGAGTCGTTAATAACACACATGGTCTCTGGAATCCCGAAGACCTGTGTCCAAACCCAGATGCTCTCTCTAACCTTCTGTGAGATTTCTCAGTGGGGCTGAGCCTTTAGTCTCTAGATGGTAAAATATTAGCAAATGGCTTGCACGTGTGATGTGCAAGGATTTAAACAAGGCATGCATATAAAGTGCTGAGTGTTCTGTAACTGGTGGGCACTTACTTTGTGTTCGCCTGCCCACCTCCAAGGAATCTCATTTCCTAACTTGACAGTTGCCTCCCGGATCCTGCTTGGACACATCCCACTGGGAGGTCCACACCTGTGAGAGTGGCAAATGCATTGTTGTCGAGCTCTTCCTACAGGTAGAGGAAACCGAAGATGGGGCATAATGACTTCCTGGGAGTGGCGGGAAAGGCCCAGACGCTACCTGACATTATTTGTGGCTGCAGTTGAAGATCTGGGTGTGCACCTCCAGCCTGTGCATCGGGACTCATGGCGCAGCCGAGTCAAAGCCATGTCTCTGCTGCCAGAACAGAGATCTTGACTAAATTTATCCTGAATTTCTTGCTGTGCCAGATCCATTTTGACTTTGAACTTTAAGAAAACAGCTCCTTGGGTTATGCAACTGGCACCACTGAATGTGAGTTGGGAGGAAGTGACAGGAAATCTTGTAGAGAGAACGGAAGAGCATTTCTCCCTGGCTCCGAGGCAGGTGGTGTTGGCAACTACAGGCAAGGTGGGGGGAGCGGGTGGTGGGGCCCCTCACCCTCACTGAGCCTCTCTTTGGGCTTCTCCTCCTCCCACATCTCCTCTGTGCTGAACAAAACTCACCACTCCTGGGCCCATTGCTTTAGGCTTTGCAAAGGGTCTGGCAGAGTAATCCGAAACAAATTTAAGCAAGATATGGGTGCTGTAATGATTCGATGCAGTCATTAGACTCACCTGGGGAGCTGGTAGAAGTATTGATGTGGACCCTCATTTCCAGAGATTATAAATTAATTAGGCTGGGGGTGAGCCTGGATATCAATATGTTTTAAAGCTCTCCGGGTGGTTTTGTCGTGTAGCCAGGGCTGAGCTCCATTGATTGAAGGCATTGTCTTCCAGACAATATTTGCAACAACGGAAGCTTGGGAACCTCATTTCCAAATCTGTAAACTGAGAGGCTTGGTGTATATGATTTCCAAGATCTTCTAGTCCCAAAAAGGGTCATGATTCTGATATTCCAATGCCTTGAGCCAAGTGTCTTCCCATTGCCTGTGGGTTTCCTAATGGTATTTGAGGCCACAAAACTTCCCCAAAATGGCATTATAATTTAGGCTGTGTTACATTAGCATCCTCCTACAGGAGATTTGTAAATTCCTATTGAGCTCATTTACTGCTTGTTTTCCATGGGTCTACATATATATATATATATATATATATATATATATATTTTTTTTTTTTTTTTTTTTTTTTGAGAGGCGGAGTCTAGCTCTGTCCCCCAGGCTGGAGTGCAGTGGCCGGATCTCAGCTCACTGCAAGCCCCGCCTCCTGGGTTTACGCCATTCTCCTGCCTCAGCCTCCCAAGTAGCTGGGACTACAGGAGGCCGCCACCTCGCCCGGCTAGTTTTTTGTATTTTTTAGTAGAGACGGGGTTTCACCGTGTTAGCCAGGATGGTCTCAATCTCCTGACCTCGTGATCCACCCGTCTCGGCCTCCCAAAGTGCTGGGATTACAGGCGGGAGCCACCGCGCCCGGCTCCATGGGTCTATTTATCAAATGTACAGCCCCATGAATTTTCACATACTAAATGCATCCATGTAACTAACCGCCAGCCAGAGCAAGACACACTATATTGCCAGACCTCAGAACACCTCTTTGGACTTCTTTTCTGTCACTATCCCCTGCCCCCAGAATCATGTTTACCCTGACCCCTCTGATATGGTTTGGTTGTGTCCCTACCCAAATCTCATCTTATACTTCCTGTAATCCTCACATGTCATGGGAGGGACCTGGTGGGAGGTAATTGAATTATGGGGGGTGGTTCCCCCATGCTATTCTTGTGATAATGAGTAAGTTCTCACGAGATCTGATGATTTTCTTTTTTTTTTTTTGAGATGGAGTCTCTCTCTGTCACCCAGGCTGGAGTGCAGTGGCATGATCTCAGCTCACTGCAACCTCTGCCTCCCAGGTTCAAGCGATTGTCATGCCTCAGCCTCTCGAGTAGCTGGGACTACAGGTGTGTGTCATGACACCCGGCTAATTTTTGTACTTTTAGTAGAGGTGGGGCTTCACCATGTTGGCCAGGCTTGTCTCGAACTCTTGACCTCAAGTGATCCGCCCACTTCGGCTTCCCAAAGTGCTGGGATTACAGGTGTGAGCCACTGCACCCGGCTCATCTGATGGTTTTGTAAGAAGCTTTTCCTTCTTTTGCTTGGCACTTCTCCTTGCTGTCACCATGTGAAGAAGGATGTGTTTGCTTCTCCTTCCACCATGATTGTAAGTTTCCTGAAGCCTCTTCAGCCCTGTAGACCTGTGAGTCAATTAAAACTCTTTCCTTTATAAATTACCCAGTCTTGGGGATGTCCTTATAGCAGCCTGAGAGTGGACCAATACACCTTCTCACTATAGATTGGCTTTGCTTGGTTTTGAACTTTACATACATGGCATCACACAGCATCTGCTCTTTTCTGTGTGGCTTCCTTCACTTAGCTATGCCACTGAAACTAATTTGTGTTGTTGCAGCCATCAGGAGTTCATTCTTTTTCATGAAAATGTGTGCTATGTGTGTGCTGTGTGCTATGGACTGATGGACTGAATATTTGTGTTCCTCTCAAATTCATGTCTTGAAGCCTAAATCCTTACGTGATAGTATCAGGAGGTCATGAGAATGGAGCCTTTATGAATGGGATTAGTGCACTCACAAGGTGATGAAGAGATTAGAGCTCTCTCTCTCTCTGCCATGTGAGGATACAAGAAGATGGCCACCTCCAAACCAGGTGAGAAGCCCTCCTCATACATGAATCTGCTGGCACCTTGATCTTGGACTTCCCAGCCTCCAGAACTGACAGTGAGAAATAAATATTTGTTATATAATCTGCCTGGTCTATGATATTCTGTTATAGCAGCCTAAACTGACTTAGATACTATGTCATACTCCATTGCACAGGAGATTTATCCTTTCTCTTCATTGATACACATTTGGATTGTTTCCAGTTTGGGGGTATTTTAAAGCTGCTAGGAAATTGTTGTGCTCATTTCTAATTTTTAGCAAGTAATATTAACTTGAATTTGTTTCATCAGACCTTTAAAATGCAGATTTGAACATTTAGGAATATTGTACAGGAAATGGACCTACAAGATACCTGCTTGTTTTTGATGCAATTTGAAGAATGCATGATCATTGCATTCACATTGACTTGAGCTGGATGGTTGTAAAGATATGCTTGGCCACTATTGAATTACCTAAAAATTAATTTGTACCAGGCAGGAGCAACTGTGGCATTGCCAAGTCTCATCCCCAGTCCTCAGGTCCTAGAAGATGAATGGGATAGAGCCAGAAGTGATGTGTAAAATGGGATGGAAGGAGAAGATAGATTCCACTACTAAAAATTGCATGGATTATGGATGTGTATTCCATAGTACACAAAGGAGATGCCAGAGACTCTCAATTGTGTTGTTGCTCAGGCCAAATCTTGCCTTTTGAAAAAATAGCATGCGTGTTTACAGATAATTTTTGAAAGCCTGTAGTTGAAGCTAATGACTATTATTTTCTAGGTTTCTCCGGGCTTGTGGCTGTGTTCGGAAAAGTGGATAGGCCTTGACTCCATAATCTAAGATGAGTTACTTGTTTAACACAGGAAATATGTGGAAACCTTGTTAGAAGCAAGAGCAGAGCTAAATTTTCTTCTGCTCCCCATACTTCTTATTACTTCCATCACCACCCATTGGGACAATGCTGTATGCCATGGTGTTGGCTTCTGATGGTCTTGATCTATGATCCTTCCTCTTCACTTAGGTTTTAATTATGAGATTGCCTGTATCTTGATCTGAGTAATAGCTCTCCAGTTCAAGGAGAGGGTATTAGAGTGGATTCCCTCAGCATTGAGTTCATTGGGAACCATCCAAGGAGCAGCCACCAATAATCTCACTGTGCCTTCCCAAGAGCATGGTTCTGTTGAGCACCTGCCAGCAAGGGCATGGGGATGGGCAAGGCTGGGCATGGTCTAGCACTCTCTTTATTCTTCTTTCTAACCCTTTCGCAGTTGAGAGCATCTTGAGGTTACCCAACCCCAATAGCTCTGCATTTCACCTCTACTTACATACTACCTACTGTGACTGAAAATTCTCCACTCAGCAAGGAGTAAATTGCTTTTTTTTTTAGATGTCTAATTGCATTTCAAATAACAAGCTTCCATTCTGCCTTCTGTATCCACATGGAGAAGCCTTGTCCCTTTACATGAGTTCCTTTTTGGACATTTTCAGCCAGTTAAAAAGAAATCTTGCTTTCATTTTCTAAATTGTCTCCTATTCAAGTTTATCTTTCCCTGCTCTTTCTATTCCTTCATGGTAGGATTTCTAGACTCAGCCTTCTGGGTAGCCATTTCCTGGATTGATTACAAGTTTTTCAAAATAACTCTGTTAATGAATGTGTAGTCTTCTAACCATATCACACACACAATACATGCACAAACATCTTTCACTTACTGCACAGTGCACATATAACACACGTACCGTGCAACACAGACACATACACATAACACACATACAGTGCAACACAGACATATACCACATATAACACACACACAGTGCAACACAGACACATGCACATATAACACACACACAGTGCAACACAGACACATGCACATATAACACACAGTGCAACACAGACACATGCACATATAACACACACACAGTACAACACAGACACATGCACATATAACATACACACAGTGCAACACAGACACTCATATAACACACATACAGTGCAACACAGACACATACCACATATACACCAAAGAATACACATGCTACAAACACACCACATAATACACACAGTACAATACGATGAAACACAATGCCACATGTGCCACACAATACACACACACCACACATACATAATACACACAGTATGTAGTACATACACAACACACAGATATACACAAATATGCACAGACATCCCTCACACACACCAAATGCATATTATACACACTCACATAATAACAGATCACCCAGAAACAAACACAATCACGTTATACATACACACCCCAAATACACTCCATACCCTTTCCCTCCCTCAATCCTTTGCATCTCTTCAAATAATTGCAAACTCTCCTATCAAAAAATTGCAAGGCCCGTGAGAACATTAAAGGTAATATATAATTGCATTGTGATAGGTCAAAAATAAATTTATGATATTGGAATCCTATTTGTTCAGCATTCTAGCCATGCAATTGAAGGATATAACACATTTTCCCTTACTCAACCTGTAAATGAATCATCTAAAGATAATAAGTCATTTTAATAGAGTAGACTGCATAGTGTTGCTTCACTTAAATTTAAAGATGATGTGGGACATAATGAATTTCCAGTTGTGAACACAGGTGCAGACACTCATCACAGTCTGAAAAAAATAAGTTCTTAATGGGATTCATGATATTCAGATTATCTTGCTAACTTCTTCAACTTCTTCCTTTTTTATTTACATTTTTATTGTAAAATAAATCATAGACACAGAAAAATCCCACTCATAATAAATGTATAGCTTAGCGAATTATTTCAAGATGGAAGCCGTTGCAATGATAACTGATATCAAGAAATAGATCTTTGCCATTTCCCCCGAAGAATCTCCATATATATTGTCCATATTGCTAGTTTGAGTTTTTATAAAAAGTCATGAATGAGTGTTGAATTCTGTCTAATGTTTTGCATTAACATAAAGGCATGATTTTTCCCCAGTATTTTTTCTGATGATGTGATGAATTAGACTGATTGCCTTTAAAAGCAAAACTGTTCTTCCAGTCCTGAAATAAACCCTATGTCTTCATGATATGGTATCTTTTTTATATATCACTGAATTTACTATGTTAATATTTTAAAATAATTTTTGAGTATATGTTCTGAGAGAGATTCATTCATAAAAGTTGGGAAGTATTTCCTCTCCTTATAGTCCTTTAATGGTGTAATACATTACTTACTAATTGTTCCTGTGAAATGAAAAATCCACCTGTGCCTGGGCGTTTTTTGTGGAAATATTAATAATAAATTCAATAATCTACTGAATAAGCTGAATAATTAATTATTGTAAATTATATAATAATTTAATTTCTTTAATGTATACCAGACTATTCACATTTTCTATTTATTCTTCTGTTAGAATTGGTAAATTGTATTTGAGGAATTTGTTGATGTAATTCAGATTGCCACATTTTATGGAGTAAATTTGTTCATAATATTCTTCTATCTTCTTAATGTTTGTAGGATCTGTAGTTATAGTTCATTTTTTCTTTTTTATTAGGTAGTTTGCATTTTATTCTTGTTCTATTTTACTAGAGATTTATCATTTTAAAGCATAACTTTTGATCTTGTTGATTTTTAAAGATTTTTTTAAAATTTACTGAAATTCTGCTCTGTTCTTTATTTGTAATTTTCTTCCTTTTTCTTGAATAAAGCATATAAAGTTACAAATTTCCCATTGTTTTCTTTTCCCATGATTTCCCCTCCCTCTCCCCCTGCCCCTCCCCCTCCTTTTCCTTTTTTTGATGGAGTCTTGCTCTGTCGCCTAGGCTGGAATGCAGTGATGCAATCTCGGTTCACTGCAGCCTCCGCCTCCAAGGTTCAAGCAATTCTCCTGCCTCAGCCTCCTGAGTAGCTGGGATTATAGGTGTCTGCCACCATGGCCGGCTAATTTTTGTATTTTTAGTAAAGACGGGGTTTCACCATGTTGGCCAGGCTGGTCTTGAACTCCTGACCTCAAGTGATCTGCCCATCTTGCCCTCTCAAAGTGCTGGGATTACAGGCATGAGCCACCATGCCCGGCTTGTTTTCTGCTTCTAAGATTTCTTTTGATAAGTCAGCTATTAATTTTTTTTTCTTTTTTTTCTCATTTGAAGGGAATATGTTATTTCTTTGGCTGATTTTAATATTTTCTTGTTGTCCTTGATTTTTAGAAAGCTGACATCAATGATATATCTAGGTGTGATTTTCTTTATATTTATCTTGCTTGAAGTTTGCTGAACTTCTTGAATGTGTGGGTTGATGTCTTTCATCAGTTTGGAATGTTTTTAGTCATGATCTCTTTGAATATTGCTTCTCATTCTCTCCCCTCCCTGGTAATGCAATTATATATTGTTTAGACATTTTGAATATATCCCATATTTCTCTTAATTTCTTAAAATCATTTTTTTCTTTTTAGTTTCTTTCGTTCAGTTTGGGTGTTTTTCTGTTGCATTGCTTTCCAGTTCACCAGTTTTATGTCCAATCTACTGTTAAAACTATACATTGCATTCTTAATTTTGGATATTATGATTTTAGTTCTATAGTTTATTTAAAAAATAATTCTAATTCTTATTTGCAAATTGCCATTATTCTATTTTTATTGCCTCTCATTTCCTCTATTTTCTTGAATATGTTAATCATAATTACTTTAAAATAATTGTCTGTTGTATCTAGAATTTGGGTCACTTGAGAAACTAATTCTGTTGTTTGCTTTTAAAAACATTAAAGCACATTGAGCCTATGGTCTTATCTTTTCACAGATCTAATAATTTCTTATAAGCTGAATATTTTGTATAAAAGACTGTAGAGGTTCCAACGATGTTATTTTCCATACGGAAGTGTTTTGTGTCTCTTCTCTGAGGCAGAGGAGGTTGATTCCCAAGGTCCAGCCATTACGAATTGGTGTGGTTTTGATCAGACTCAGGCTACCTCTGTTCTCAGGGCTTCATCTGAGAGCTTGGAAAGTCTTTGCATGCTGAGTTCTGAATGATTGTGGGTGATTCAGCTTTGCCTTAGAGAAGTTTAAGCTCAGCACTCACACTCCTGACCTCGTCTCCAGAATTTGGCAAAGGTCTTGATGGAGAGAATGGTTGGGTTGGATGCCCTACACGCAAATTTTGTCCTTCACAAACACTAAAGTCTTTGCTTTATTTTCTGTCTCCAGCACCAGCAGCCTCTTGCCAGTGGCTGAGCTTTGATACCCACATTTGTCTGGTGCCCCCTAAAGAGTGACTGCAGATCCTGGTGTGAATGCACTTTCAGCTTGTGCTGGATTTCTTTTCAGGTCCCTTCCCTGGGAAGCTTTTTGTTTACTAGTCACAAATATTGACAGAAATTTTACTTTGCCTTTCAGGAACTTTTGGCCTAGCTCTTTAAAGGCCTCCACTCCCCTGACTACTCAGCTAAAAAAAAAAAAAATAAAAAATAAAAAAAAAAATCAGCAAATGTCTTGTGGGTTAAATCAGCTATGCATTGCAGGGCCCTCGCCTGAGATATGATTTGTCACCCTAGCCCTACGGCACCACTGAAAGTTTTTCTGGTTTTCCTTCTTCCAGCGGCATCTTCTACCTGACCCAAATCTGATCATTGGGCTTCTACCTATTTAACAGTATAGGAAGATGTTTCCAGGGAAAAATAGATACCAACCATCATCTCCCTCTTACTGGCTTTTCTCTCTGAAAGTTTATTTAGGCCTCGTTGATTCCACATCTCTCCAATGCTTTGAAAATGATTTTTTATTCTTTTGTTTTGTTTTAGTTCCTGAGATCAGCAGCATTGGCTGTGACCTACCACTTAGAAGTGGAAGTTCGGGGCACATGTTTTGACTTTCTTTTTCATAGTTTGATGATTTGATTCGACATCAGTACACCCTGTACCCTATGGCAGGGGTCCCCAAAGGCCAAGGACTGGTCTGGTATGGTCCGTGGCCTGTTAGAACCTGGGCCACACAGCAGGAGGCGAGAGGTGAGTGAGAAAGCAAAGCTTCATCCATCTTTACAGCCACTCCCCATTGCTCACATTCCCACCTAAGCTCTGCCTCCTGTTAGATCAGCAGCAGCATTGGATTCTCACAGGAGCTCGAACCTTGTTGTGAACTGTGCATGCCAGGGATCTAGGCTGCGTGATCCTTATGAGAATCTAATGCCTGATGATCTGTCACTGCCTCCCATCACCCCCAGATGGGACCATCTAGCTGCAGGAAAACAAGCTCAGGGCTCCCACTGAATTCTACATTATGGTGAGTTGTCTAATTATTTTATTATATATTAAATATAATAATAATATAAATAAAATGCACAATAAATGTAATGCACTTGAATCGTCCCGAAACCATCACCCCTGCCCCCAGTCCATGTTACATTATCTTCCACAAAACTGGTCCCTGGTTCCAAAAAGACTGGTGACTGCTACCCTATGGAATCACTCGGGATTTAACACTTTTACTTGCAAACGTTAGACGTTTTGCATCAGAGGCATCTTCAGTGGCCCCAGGCTGGAACATTTCCTCATTTAGCTGAGTAGTCCTTAAAATAATGGAAACTGTGTAACTAACTTCGTTGCAATTATGATGGAATTCTCAAACTCTTGGACACTTATAGCTCAAATTTGGGACATAATTTCTTAAAGATTCTCTATGCCATTGTAAAGTAATGGTGTGGCTACAGTATGCTATCAGGGCAGTGTCCTTTGATTACTGCAACTCTTTGCATTTAGGAGTTTTTTCCTTTTTTTTTTTTTTTTTTTTTGAGACGGAGTCTCGCTCTGTTGCCCAGGCTGGAGTGCGGTGGCCAGATCTCGGCTCACTGCAAGCTCTGCCTACCGGGTTTATGCCATTCTCCTGCCTCAGCCTCCCGAGTAGCTGGGACTACAGGCGCCGCCACCACGCCCGGCTAGTTTTTTTTTCTTTTGTATTTTTTAGTAGAGACGGGGTTTCACCGTGTTAGCCAGGATGGTCTCGATCTCCTGACCTCGTGATCCGCCCGCCTCGGCCTCCCAAAGTGCTGGGATTACAGGCTTGAGCCACCGCACCTGGCCGAGTTTTTTCCTTTTAAAGCATGAAGGTGAAGGAGGGCTTCAACTGGGAGTTTTGGGTTCTTGGTGTGTGTAACCTACTAAGATTGGTGAGGGATTAAGTATTAGGCTAGGGAAGGAAGAGAGGGAGTCAGATCCAAGTCTGCCCAAGCTTTCTATGTTGATCCAATCTTTCTATGTTGATCCAGTTTTCTTTTCCTTTAATTTTTTTTTTTCTGTCTTCAGGTGGATCGTTGAGGCACCAGCATATGACACTCTTAATTTTGGTTTCCACTGATAGATTGGATTAAAAAAATGTGGTACATGGAATTCTACGCAATCATAAAAAGAATGAGATTATGTCCTTTGTAAGGACATGGTTGGAGCTGGAGGCCATTATCCTTAGCAAACTAACACAGGAACAGAAAACCAAATACCGCATCTTCTCACTTGTAAGTGGGAGCTAAATGATGAGAATACATGGACACATGGGGGGAACAACACACACTGGGGCCTGTCAGAGGGTGGAGGGTGGGAGGAGGGAGAGGATCAGGACAAATAACTAGTGAGTACTAGGCTTAATACCTGGGTAAGGAAATAATCTGTACAACAAACCCCCATGACACAAGTTTACCTTATGTAACAAACCTGCACTTGCACCCCTGAACTTAAAATAACAGTTAAAAAAATAAATAAAGGGTTTTTCTGTTTCAGTTATATGTCAAGAAGAGCTGCTCTCATTACCTGTGTCACAGGCAAATGAAAGCCTTGTTTGACTAGTTATGTAATCCAGGAGAACATGTAACTCATCATTTTCAGGAAGGTTGTCAGTGAAGAGAAGAGAAAGAGGGTAGAAGCTTCTTTTAGGACGGAAGAGAAGAAGACAGTTGGAGTGGGACAAGTCCGATTTGATGGTGTGTGGCCGCTACAGCAAGGTACAGTGAAGTGGCTCCTGTTTTGGAAATTAGGGAAGCTCTGATCCCCCTAAGAGAGGAGAAAAAGGTCAGGGTGGATGCTAATGGGATGCACCAGGTGAAGGGCACCTGGGAAGCTTCCTCTGTGCTTGCACAGGCTCCTCAGATGGGAATTATTTCTCTGCTTCCATCATATTTGTCTTGGTGTAACTGATCCCGCATCTTAAAATCCCCTGCTCAGTTGGAAGCGAGTTCGCCTACCTTTGCGCTCCTGAAACACGTGAGAATATTAGTTGTTCCGAATGAGCTGTTAACTGTACTCGCGGGTGGTACAGTTTGGAGAGGGTAACGTGTTTGTTATGAGTATGGGCTCTGGACCCAGCCTCCCTAGCCCCAAATCCCCGTCTCTGCTTTTACTTGCTGGACCTAGGGAAAGTTAACTTTTCCCATCTGCAAAATGAACTAGATCTTGAAAGCAATGTCAGTGCATTTTGTGAGGATAAAACAAGTCACTGCATTTAATGTGATTAATATGTACAAAGCACTCGGAGTACACTGAGTACTCACGAATGCTAGCTGCTACATTTCCTACAAGTGTAATTGAACTAATACACACAAACACTTAGTGTATTACACTTTAAATAAACGCTATTGTATGAACTTGATTGTAACTCTTTGGTGATAGAGACCGTGTCTTCCTTGCAGCGAAGGGCACCATAGTGGCTAAACTTAGAGTTACTTTAGAAAACCGGGTGTTAGGGTGCCCCCAAGAGCATTGCCAGTGGGAGGGAACAGCATCAAAGAGGGCTTCGCAGATGATAATTAAGCTTTCAGGTCTATGTAGGTCTTAACTATAAATTGTGACAGCGTAAGAGCTGAAGGTCTGAGAGTGTGTGTGCTCACTAAGAGGCTAGGGGTTTCAACTTTCCTGAAATAACTGCGAGAACTGCACAACACAGAGAGAACCTACAGGGAAAGAAAGGAAGGGGCCAGGAGCTTCGAGTCACAGTAAGGACCTGGGATGGGGATTGAAAACCAAAAGCCACTGTGGTGACATGCTGCTCCAGCTGGCGGGCAAGGCTGGGAAGAGCCGGAACCCAGGCTTCCTGTCCCACCTCCATAGGACCCATCCCTGCTGCTCCATGCCCTGTGTGAGGATCCACCAGTGCAAATGGTCATCTCAGGTTCCTAGGAGTCAGCCCTCTTGTGAATCCTGCTGCAGATACAAACAAGGCTGGGATGTTGTTTGCGCATCAGTGGGGGGTTGTCTCAGGCAGAGGCCCTAAAGGATGGTGGTGACACCAGGCCAGACGGGAGAGCCTGGCTGTTTGCCTGAGAGTTCCAGCTTTGCCCCCAACAGCCATGAGACAGCTGTTCTCATGCCAAGAAAATGAATTTATACAGTGAGGTAAATCAAATTGTAAAGAACAATGTGATTAGAGAAAAAAATAGTTTGTTATCTTGCAGTCCCCGGACATGATATATTCATGGCTCAGGACCTTTTAAACAAAGAAATAATAAGAAACCATTTAGAAAAACAAATAAACTGGCAAATGTTTGTGAAATATTTATAAGATGCAGAGCAATTTTCTATGCAAGAATTTATTAGCTAATTTTTTTTTGTCCTGTGAAGGACTATTTTTGGAGACAATGAAATTGTTCTGGAAAATATTTAAATTGGTAAGGATTAAAAACAAAAGAAAACCAAGGCTTTAATTACTATTGTGATTTAGTTATGTTTTTTGGGGAAAAATTATGCAAAGCTATTTGTACTTTTAATCTTTTGTCAACATTTTCCCCATATTCATAACTTATCCAACTTATCAAACAAAGAAAAAAAATCAGATGTATGAGGGGAAGAGATCTGGCTCGGCTAAAATTACTTGGTCTCTAATTCTGTGATGATGTGAGACCTTAGGAATCTCAGACTTGCTGTATTAGTGAGTAAGTAAAAATCCTGGGTTTTAGAACATTTAAAGGAAATGGTGTTTATTCTCCCTTATTTGTCCCACTTTGCAGTGGAATTATTGCAATTTCAGGGCAATGTACTTGAACAGTGATGCTGGCAAAAGGGAATAAGACAGAGTAGAGAAGCCAGGATAGTCAATGATTAGAAAGTATTTTGCAGAAGGACCAGTTGAAGGAATGGGGTGCTTTACACAGAGAACAGAATACTGGGTGGGAAGCCATAGCCCAGCCCTCCAATGTGTGATGGTTTCAATGTCCTCCTTCTTTCTCTGTCCTCTTCCCAGGAGGGACTCTTGACCAGATGGGTGAGAGAGTGCAGAGCTTTGTGCATAGCAGTGCAGACAAGTAGTGCAATAGGGTGTGGTCCAAACAACCAAGAAACAGGATTGCATATCATGTGGGTGCTTCATCTTGAGGAATCTGGAAATTCTAAAGCATCCTTCAATTTTCCAGAGGACCTGAGATGTCTGTCCTTTTTGAGATGGACAAGTTCCCCTGAGAGCTGTCTCACTGTGGTCTACAAAGGGGGCACAGCAAGATGGACTTGGGAGTTTCTGCAGCTCTGCTGGCCAAACTCCAGCCAGGGGGAAGCCCATGGAACCTTGCAGGCAGTCCCAGCCTCTTAGAGTGATTCCCTGGGAGCCTCCCAGACTTTTTAAAGGGTGGGTTTGAGGAGAAGAAAGACACGTTGCTCCAAATTAGGCCGCCAGTTTCTCTGCTAGTTCTCTGCAACACTTTGTGCATTTCTAGGTCATCTCTTACTTACGCTGGAGATGCGTGATGGAGCTTGATCCTAATTAGCAGGGCTGCATCTGTGATGTTTTTATTAAGTTGGGTGACAAAGTGTTCAATGCTTCTCTCTCTAGAATGATGATGCACTCATCAACCTAAGTTCTGTGGCTTTAGCCAAAATTCTTAAATAATAGGAAAAGTCCCATTTCACACCCTGTTCCATCAGGCTTTAACTGGTCACTGTACTGCTCAGTACCATCTGTTTATTTGTGTGAGTAAATAGAAGTGAGAGTCATTGAACTCACGGGAGTATAGCACTCTATTGAGCCTTGAGTCTTAGCAGGTGGTACCTTGGTGGAGAAGTGATTTCATTCTTAGAACTTTTAAAGGAAGTTTCTGGGAGAGTCACCTCTTAGGTGGAGGTTGGGTTTGATCTCAAGGACTTTGTGTTTGAGTTTATAGGACTCTGCCTAAGCAAACATAGAGCTGTCTAGCCTAAGTGGTGTTCTTTGATGCACACTGGAGCTTCTTGATCAGTTATTAAATGTAATTCATTGCTATAAATGTGTCCTTGACAAAAATGGGCATTCTTTAATTTTTGAATATAGAACTCTGTATCCATCCATTAGGGAAAACTCGTCAATTGTGGTGTTCAACTATTCTTGCTGAATTTTTTGTCTGATTGATGTATCAATAATTGTCATAGCAATCCAATATGATGGTGAATTTATCAAACTTCTTTCTGTAGTTTTAACTCTTTTTGCTACATTTTGTGAGTGTTTTCTTAGGTCCATACATTTGACAAAATTTCTTTTTGTCGTTTCAATAAACTGAATCTTTCCAAATTAATGTAGTGATAATCTCTATTCCTAACTCTTCATATTGTCTTAGTGTCTCTTTTATCTAGTATCGATGCAGCTGTATTAGCTTTCTTTTTGTTGGTAACCATTTATGTCTTTTATTTCTTAAAACATTGAACCATATAAAATTGGCAATATCCATCCTTTTTTGTCCTACAAAAATGGCAATTTCATACAGCTGAACCAATGCCATCAAACTGCTTTTGAACGCCCCTATGCTTTAAGTGGGTCTCTTGTATACAATATGTAAACCCTTCTTTCGATCTTTGTCTTTTAACTATGACTTTAGCCCATTTACATTTACTGTAATTACTCGTATAATGGGATCCATTCTACCATATTAATTTATTATTTTTGTTTGCTCACCTTTCCACATTTTAAAAAATTGTGATTTTTTATTTCTTTGATAATAAGATAGAACTTTTGTGTGCCCTCATATTCACTGGTGTCATCTTCCCTACAAACATTGCCATCCTATTAATATTTTCTATCTTAGGGGTGGTGGCTAATGGAACTTTCTGTGATGATGGAAATGTTCTATAGCTATGCTGTTCAATATAGCAGCCATGTAGGGCTATTAAACCCTTAAAATGTGGCTAGTGTGACAAAGGAACACATTTTAGAGTTTTATTTAATTTTAATTAACTCAAATTTAAATTTAAATAGCCACATGAGGCTAGTAACTACCATATTGGATAGTGAAGATCTATCTTATTAATTCTGTATATTTTGGGCATATTTATCTCTTCCTTGTCCTAATGACTAAATAAAGATAACAACAAACTTTGCAATATATTTGATTATCTTTATTTCATACCACCATCATCACTTGCAACATCTCTTGGATCTGTTTCTTCAATTTAAGCACTTCATCTACAAACTTTTGTCAATGTGGGCCTCTGGGTGACAGTATCTCTAAGGCCTTGTAAGTTTGGTGACCATCCTATTTAATGATGTTTTGGCTAGATCTAACAATCTGGGCTATTTAATATTTTCAAACACCAATCCAGTTTTTATTTTTGCATCCATTCTTGCTATTGAAAAGTCTCGTGTTACTTGAACTTGACCTATTACATATAATATGTTCTTCACTTCTGGCTGCTTTACAATTTTTCCTTTTTAAAGTATTTTCTATTTTAAAACTTTATTAAAATGTGTTTAACTTATCACTCCTCTCTGGTACTGTATGAGATTTTTCAATGTAAACTATTGTATTTTATATAAAATTCTAGAATATTTATATCTTATTTTTCAAATACTTATGAGTCCCATTTTAATTTTCCTCTTTTCCTCCTGGAATTCCTTTTATTTGGATTTAGTGCATGTATTTCATTCCTCCATGTTGTTTTCATTTTTTTTTTTTTGTATTTATCAATTACAAAAGTTTTAATTTTTTTTTTCTTCTTTCTGGGATTGATACTCTTCCAATGCTCTGGTCTTCCAGTTTGCTATTGTGCTCCTCAGCTGCTTCCATTTGATATTTATTCTATTCATTTCATTTTTTAGTCAACTATAACCTTGTTCATACCAAATGTTTGACTGTTTTCTATGGCATTCTTTTGGATTCATATTGCTAATATATCCCCTTATCTGTTTTCAGATGTTTATTAGTCTAATTATGAATTCTTGGTTGAATATTTCTGCTTTGATGGAGGCCGTAATCTGAAGGTTTTTCTTCTTAAAGTGTTATGCCCATCAACAATCTTTCTTTTTTCTTTTTTTTGTCCTGAGAGTGCCTTGCCTTCTGGGTTATTGGCTACTCTGTCAACCATGCACATTGAGGAAGGCCTGACTCCACCACCTCAGCCCCAGTGAGCTCAAAGGATGGAGTGGATGAACTTTGTAGCAGAGACTTGGCACCAGAAAACACAGTCATGGTTAGTCCCCACCCTACAAAACCACTCCTCAGCTTGGGGCTTCACCCACTACCCTGCTGGGAGCAGCAGCGTTAGGGAGAAACACAGTGAGATTGGAATTCACCAGCCCCGGGGAAGATGCACAAGCTACCGCCTGAAGTGACCAGTCTCTACTTAATCTTTTCAGCTCTTCATGAGCACAGAAAATCTGGACCTCTCTGATGTGCCTTCTGTGGCCATGTGGACCAGGGGCCAGAGTTGCCACGGTTTTGGGTGCAGACATGATCTGAATGAAGAACATGAGTGAAAATTGCAAGCTGAGCTCCCCCAGTGCCTTGCATAACGTCCCAGGTTGCTCTTGCCCCAGGCCGAATCCACCTCCCCATGAGTTTAAAATAGCATTGCCCCCTACCTCCATTTCATGGGGTTTTACCTCCAGAGTTCGCCAGCTTAATTTTGGCCAAAGAAGCCGGGCATCATGTTAGTTCAGCATTTGTTAGGAATCAGACTCCTCTATTCTATATGAATAATACATTTAAAAATTATCTAAGGAGAGATTCACTTGTTTGTATATAAATGAGTACTACAAAGCCTTTATTCTCAAACAGGTAAACATATTGAACATCAGTCTAAATCTAGGCTTAATTCAAAATTTATAATAATTTGGATGGAGTTGGAGATGTTTTATCATGTATCATACATTTCTTTTCAACAAAATTATTCAACGAAATGGAAAAATACTTCATTTCAATAAAATGAAAAAATATTTTCAACAAAAATGTTTATTTTCAACAAAAATAAAATGGCATATTGGCTGTGGTCCTTCCCAAGGTGATTTAGATGAGATAGTATGAAATGTTTTCCTTTCAGATAAAGTTAATGGGAAAATAACTCCCCCTAGGACTCTGACAGTAAAGACATAGAAGTCATTTTGAAATGCAATTACAGTTTGGATGTGGTTTTAGCTCCTGGCTGCCATTAGTGAGAGCTTAATTTTGGTCTCATGCAAATAATGCCGTGTCTATGAGATAATCGCCAAACATGAACTTTGCAGGGCAAGAAGCAGGGGTGTATTTCTATTTCTAAATTTAAGCCTTGACACAGTTAACTCAAGGAAACGATGAAGCGTGTATAAAAGATGACTTCAGAGAGTTGTGAAGAGATCGCCATTAAGAGAATTTATCACTCACTGAAGATTATCATTATTAAATTTCGAAAGATTTAAAAACACAAAGAAGAATCCCAGAAGCATACATATTCACGATTTAACAAATGTTAGCATTTGGGCACTTTTCCTGTATGTTATTGTTTTTACATTGTTTTGTCTTTTCCTGTACTTAATGCTTTTTTAAAAATAGACACACAGAAAATTACAAAAGTAATCATGATCATGCATTCGGCGAATAATCTTTAGCACTGCTAAAAGGGACGGAATAATGGAAGCACACGGAGGCCTAGAAATCTGTCCTCCATTTGTGATGGATGTGTGTCCATCTGCTCATATCGAGACTGGGTCCATCTCAGTGGCCACCTAAGCACATAAAATGCACAACCTGGAAAGATTTTAACATAGAATCATATAATCCTAGTTTTGGAAGGGCTTTTAGACCGCCTAGTCTGACACTGTGATTTACAGATGAGGAGCCTGAAACTGAGAGATGAAATAACATTTAATAAGGTCTTATCGTTCAAGTAACACAGATTTGTTCCCTGGAAGTCATGCACTGAATAAATGGAAAATTATAGCTATAGGTCGGGCAAAAGCTCTGAGAAATGAGGACTGCCTGAGCATTTGTGTCATAAATGGGTACTTGGAGCTAATTTATTTCCTAAATAACAACAGCGAAACTGCTCTGCTGCAGGCCTGCAAATGCATGCGCCAGTCTAGAATGATTGTTGGCTGATGCCTCTCAACATTCTCTGCATGGAACTTTCTTGGAGTCAGACACATAGATTATGAACAGGTGACAACTTCGCCTCCAGCACAAAGGAAGTGGCATGGGATAGTTGACTTGTTAGGGCACACACTTGATTACAAAAAGTTTTGTTTTGTTTTAAACGGTGGGGACTTTCAGATTCTTAAATGTGCCATGTGCAATGTTTCTCACACTCAATTAGGGCACCCTTTCTCAGAATATGTTACAGGACAGTGTCCCATAGAACATAGGGTAGGAAACTCTTGCCTAAAGGTAAGAAAATGTCAGGATGAGAACAGTACAGGTTAAAAGAAGATTCTTATGTCTCTGCTGTAAAACAGACCCCCTTTTGGAGTGTGTTATGTGCACTGTATGGAGCATTGACTATTCTGAAGAATGTTGTAAGGTAGATTCTCTCGTGGCCCCCAGTTACGGGTGAAGAAGCTGGACATGGAGGTAGTAAGTGACTCGTCAATGGTGGCTGCTGCTAAGTGGCAGGTCAGGCTCAGTCTTGGAGCCCAAGCTTCTGAGTGCTGCCCTCTGTGTGTGGCCATTGTCTCCCAGCCCTGGCTCTCTGTTTCCATCTGTTCCCGCGCCTTCACTCTCTGAGCTCTGGATTCTTGGCCTCATTTTAATCCCTCCAATTACCTGTGCAGCCTCCACCTCTGGGTCTTTGCACGTGGTGTTCCCTCTTCCCTTCTTTGCCAGTTAACAGCTACTCACCCTGAGACGTCAGCTCAATGTCACATTCTCAGAACACCTTTCCGGACCTGTCACACTATGCTTCTCTGTTGCCCAGGATCACGCCCCTTCCCACAGGCCTTAGCATAGACAGATGAGGATGCCCCTTCTCTCTAGCAAAGGCAGGAGCAGGCCGGGCTTGCTGTCCATGTCTGTGTATGGTGCCCAGCAGAAGGCAGGGGCTCAACTCATACAGCAAAGATGAGGGTCCCTTCCCACTGGCTAGCCACTCATATTCACAAGAGTGGAAAAGATTGGATCACTCCCTATGTGGCTGATGACGTGCTTGCTCTGATCTTAGAAGAGTTAAAGCATAGTTAATATTGACTATGGTTTGTGGTCTCAAAGTCTGTCTCTCCAAAATGGAAAATACCCACATACAAATTTCTGAAGTCTGCTTTTAAATAACAAAAGTCATGTCCCAAAGTACGAATGAACGTATGACCTCTTTTGGACCCTTTCTGTCAGTGGTATTTTTGTATGTGTATTTTGATTAGCTGGCTCTTACGTAGTAAGAAGGAAAACAGACACCACACCTCTCTTATTAATGCAGCTGACACATTTACCTCCCTGTATTAACAACTTTTAAAAGTCACATTCTGAACGGAATGAAAGGGTCGTCATTTAGCTCGGGCTCTAGTTACCGTTATGTTATCTTTCTCCAGGGATCCAGTTACTGACCCACACCTCTCTGAGCATAGGAAATAATTATCGCTGACTCCCTACCTGCAGTGCTTGTGAGCAGCAATAAGAAAAGATGATGGGAAAGCAATTTGCAAATGCCAGATATTACATGAATGCTAAATTATTAATTGCTGCTGCTCACCTTGCCCCTTGTGAACTCTCTCTGACAATGGTAATTTTAAGATGGGAGTTTTTCTTACTATGCTTTATGAAAATCTCAAACTCAAAATCTAGCTTACAGATATCTTTTGCATTTGAAAAGTGTTTTTACAGGATAGGGCTAGGTTTTTATCTTTTGCTCCCATGTCTTAGTCCGAACGACGAGGTTCTCGAGTTTCCACGTTCTGGGTCAGCTGTGAAACTTTTATCTGCCTGTCATTTCTGCGAAGACTCTCTCTGTCTCTCATTGCTAGTCACTGACCAATCCTGAAAGTTGAACAGAAAGTACGTTCATGATTTGTGCCGGTCTGATGTCTGCACCTACCACCGTGTGCACAGATCCAGGACTCCAAGCCGGGGGCTGCCAAGAGGAGCCTGGACCTGGGGAAGTGGAGGTGCCATCCTGGGAAACGGCACCTCTGGTGGAGGAGGGGGCGCTCCACGTCCAGCCTTGCTGAAGTTCTCCATGTCTTGGAGATGAGAAGCCTCACTTAGATGAGGACCTGGGTCAGTAACTGCATCCCTAGAGAAAGGTAGCACAATAGCAACTAGAGCCAGAGATAAATGACGACCCTTTCATTCTGTTCAGAATGCCACTTTTAAAAGTCAATAGAGGGGTTGGGCGCGGTGGCTCACACCTGTAATCCCAGCACTCTGGGAGGCTGAGGTGGGCGGATCACCTGAGGTCAGGAGTTTGAGACCAGCCTGACCTGTCTCTACTAAAAATACAAAAATCAGCCAGGCGTGGTGGTGCACACCTGTAATCCCAGCTACTTGGGAGGCTGAGACACGAGAATAGCTTGAACCCCTGGAGGCGGAGGTTGCAGTGAGCTGAGATTGTGCCACTGCTCTCCATCCTGGGTGACAGAGTGAGACTCTATCTCAAAAAAAAAAAAAAAAAAAAAAAAAAAAAAAAAAAAAAGAAAAAAGTCGTTGACAGAGGGAGGTAGATGTTTCGGCGTTAATGAGACAGGGACAGTGTTTGTTTTCCTTCTTACTATATAAGCATCCGCAAGTATTGTGGGGCGGGAATTTAATACCTGATGAATACTGGCTCCGGGTATCAGCAAGACCTCAAGTTAGTCCCAGCCTGTTTACTTCTGCTCTTGGCTTCAGCCAAGCCCTGGACTCATGTGTTTCTGCTCAAGATGAGACGTGGTCTTCTCCTGACATCTGTAGATGGTTCCTCCTGAGAACCTGGATCCTAGCACCATCCTTGGAAAAATGGTGACTTCCTGGCAGCAAGGCCAGCTGGTCCATTGTGAGTGAGGGAAGCCCGTTCACACCAGAATTTCTGTCTGGTAATGAGATCAAGCCAAAGACCCTTGAAACTGCAAGAAGCTTTGGCTAGGCCACAAGACTTTTGCAATCAGTGTTGAGCCTCTTCAGGGTTCAGTCTGCAAAAGGCAAGGAAGCAGAATAGCTCAATGCCAGATAAGGCTGGTGTCCTTGGTTAAGGCCCCGGGTTTTTGGCTGTGAAGTTGATAAGTATTTTAGAAGGCATTGGACGGCCTGCTTGAAATGAGGTGTGCAAGGCGTCGAGATGTGCCCCAAACAGAAAATGTGCTCCACAGATGATGATTATTTCCAGGGGACTTCTGTTTGATCTCTTTTGGCCAGGTTTTGTGCCTGATGATTATATACCTGGAATCTCAGCAACTACCTGCCTGGCTTCAGGCCAAGCATGAGGACTTTGCCTGCACACAGATTATCCATGGAGTGAGACAGTTACGAGCAAGAATCCCGATTTTCCTGTTAGCAGCTGGGAGACCTCAGGCACGCTACTTAACCTCTCTGAACACTCATATCTCTAAAATGGAATTCACATGTCCGGCAGGTTGTATCCAGGTTAATAATAAAGCTTTGGAAAAGCCTAGTGTGGTGTATGCCTCACAATTGGGAGCTACTGCTAGTAGGCTAAACACACGTGAGCAGAAATTGGCTGCAGGCCCTCGGAACCTATGCTTTGGCCTGATCTGTTGCAATTATGGTGGGTTGGCCCTGTGTTAGTCCTTAGACTAGCATCCCAATATCAGAGGGTTTTCACCTTCTTCTGAGGTTTAGGCCACGAAATAAAATCAGATTTTCATATTTGAGCAAACTGGTTGGCTGGTGTCTGCCCAGCTGCTCTGCAGGTGGACACAGTGATGGAAGCAGGACTCAAAGGTCTATTTGGGCTTCAATGCTTAGCCTCTGTCTCTTGTTCGGCTTCACTGATGACAATGCTGCAGTTTCCAGACCGTTCTGACTCTTGGGTGAATTTGTCAATTAGGTTCGAAGCTGTGAGATCGAGGTATAATTAATTAGTATTTTCCAGTATTTTCAGGGAAATCATAGGAGGATTCATATTATTGGAGGGGAATCTATTTTCTGTTATTTAAGGATCACGATGAGCCATTTTCTTGTAACTAACTAGAAGATTATAGACTCTAGCATGTGTGTATGTGTGTGGATTGACTCTAACATATGTATATATATTGTGTGGGGTGGTGTGTGCGTATATATATATGCTATGTGTGTATATATGTATGTGTGTATATATAATACATATCTATGCAAACGATCTTGCTGAAAATTTGCCGATAGTACAACCAAATTGAGAAAAACAATATGAATAGTAATTAACAGCTTGTTAAATTTGAAATGCTTTTAAATTTATTTCAGCTGTTCAAGTAATAAAGTGACATGGTTCTACTCTGACATTTTAAGTCTTGATTAAACATTGTATGTAGCTAATGTCATGTATGTCATTGTCACGTATGGGCCTCATGTTCTCCTGTTCCTCCTCTGTCCCCCGGTGCAGGGGTGCTGGAGCCAGCTGTGACCTCTGTTCCTTACTTCACACTCGTGAACATTAAGTCAGTCGTTTAAAATCGGCCATGGCGAGAGTCTTCACACCATGGCAATCGGCAAAAGCTGCAAAATAGATCCTTCTCATCCCCAGGGGGGTCCACTGTGAAAACTCACCTGCCTACCCCTGTTTCTAACTTCCAGTATCTGGAAAGCCCAATTTCCATATGAAGGCTGTCACGTTAATGTGTAAAACCTTGAAATCTCTTTGAGGAAAGTGGTTGTGATCAGCAAGTGTCATCAGGTGCACTTGGGCGCCTTGGCTGAGCGCCTTGGCTGGGCGCCTTGGCTGAGGGCCAGGGGAGGCTGCTCTGTTCCCTGCGCTAGCACTGGCATGCCCCGCCTGGCAATACCGGGAACCCATACATATGCCTAATCTTGTGTTTCACGGCTGCTCTGCTCTTCAGTCCAAATGGCAATGCAAAGAAAACATATTTTCATACCTAATGAGAAGAGTTTTGCAAATAAGGCTGACATAATCTTAGATAGAGGGTCAGGCACAGGATCTGCCCAGGCACCTTCCCATCTCTTTAGGTGGTGGAGCTGCAGCTGTAGATACAAGCTGTCTGCTAAGCAGACTATGAATGGAGCCTCCTCTAAGGGGGCCTGTCTGGGATGCAGGGACATTGTGGGAAGTGAATTTACCCGTAGATACAGACACTTCTGCCTTTCTTTGACACCAGAATGTAGTAGTAAAATGCATTAGTTTAAGAAGGAATCCCCTAATGAGCTTAAAACACCTTTTATGATGCCCCATTGACTACATTACCATTGCTTGCAGGATTTCTTCTTCTTCTTCTTTTTTTTAATGGTTTTATTGAGTTATAATTTTCATACCATACAATTCATTCACTTTAAATGTACAATGATATTCAGTAATAGAAACTTGTGCAACTATCACTACCGTCAAGTTTCAGAACATTTTCATCACCCCAAAAACTTCCGCTTACTCATTTGCAGCCAATCCTGCTCCCACGGGCCACGACAGCCACAGACAATGCCTCATCTTTCTGTCTATATTTTTTAATCTTTTCTAGAAATTTTCATATAAATAGGATCATGCAATGTTACTGTTTGGTGGCTGGCTTCTTCCACTTAGCATAATGCCGTGAGGCTCATACGTGATGCTGCCTGTATTTGTAGTTTGCCTCTTTTATGCTGGGTAGTACTCCATGGCACAAATGTACTACATTTTGCTAATTTTCCTATCGATAGAGATTTGGATGCTTTCCACTTTGGGGCTGTCATGGATGTTGTTGTTATGAACATTTTTATAAAATTCTTTTTGTAGACATATGTTTTCTTTCTCTTGGGTAGCTAGGAGTGGAATGGCTGGGTTATGTGGTAAGTGTATGTTTAACCTTTTGAGAAACTGCCAAATTGTTTTTCAAAGTGGCTGCCCCATGTTACATCCCCTCAGGCATGAGAAAAAGGGATCTAAGTTCTCCTTATCCTGAACTTGGTATTTTTTTTTTTTTTTTTTTTGAGATGGAGTCTCCTTCTGTCATCCAGGCTGGAGTGCAGTGGTGCTATCTTGGTTCACGGCAACCTCCGTCTCCCAAGTTCAAGTGATTCTCCTGCCTCAGCCTCCCGAGTAGCTGAGACTACAGGCGTGTACCACCATGTACTACTGATTTTTGCATTTTTAGTAGAGGTGGGGTTTTACCATGTTGGCCAGGCTGGTCTTGAACTCCTGACCTCAAGTGATCCACCCACCTGGGCCTCCCCAAGTGTTGGGATTACAGGCGTGAGCCACCGCGCCCAGCCTTTTTAGTCTTTTTGAGTATAGTCTTTCTAGTGGGTATTGTGAACCCCAAATATCTGAGACAGGTCTCAGTCTATTTAGGCAGTTTATTTTGCCATAGTTAAGGATACACTCCCATGACACAGCCTCAGGAGGTCCTGATGACATGTGCCCAAGGTGATTGGGGCACAGCTTGGTTTTATATATTTTAGGGAGACATGAGTCATCAATCAATAGGTGTAAGATGTACATTGGTTCTGTCTGGAAAAGTGTGACAACTCGAAACGGGGGTAGGAGGGTGGGGGATGGTGGGTGGTGGGGGTGGTTCCAGGTCATAGGTAGGTAAGAGACATACAGTTGCATTCTTTTGAGTTTCTGATTAGCCTTTCCAAATGGGGCAAGCAGATATTCATTTATCTCAGTGAGCAGAGGGACAACTTTGAGTTCCGTCTGTCCTTTGTCCACAGGGAAATTCCTTGTGAGGGAGGCATGTCATTTTTTTTTCTTTTATCTTAGCAGCTATCATTTTTAGGAATACAGTGGGAGGTAAGTTCGCCCTAAGCAGTTCCCAGCTTGACTTCTCCCTTTGGCTTAGTGCTTTTGGGGTCCCAAGATTTATTTTTCTTTTATAGTATATAGTAGTGGTCATTGTGGTTTTGATTTCCCTAATGACTAATGGCATGCATTATCTTTGGCAAAATGTTTATTCAAATCTTTTGCCCATTTAATAAATACTGCTTTAAGAAATTGAGTTATAATTTTTTTTATCTCTTCTGGGTAAAAGTCCTTTATTAGGTGATTTACAAATACTCTCTTCCAGTTTGTGAATTTTTTTTTAAATCCACTCAAGTTCACACCTATTTTTTAATTCAGTAAAGTCTTTTTATTTTCTTATTGATATATTTTGAAGAGTAAATGCTTTTGATTTTGATAAAATCTAATTTATCACTTTTTTCTTTTATAGGTCATGCTTTGGTGTCATATGAGAAAACTCTGCCTAACTCAAGGTCAACATGATTTTCTTTTTTTTCTAGTTCTACAAAAAATCCTGGTGGGATTTTAATAGGGATTGCTTCACATTTATAAACCACTTTGGAGAATATTACTATAACAACACTATTGAGACTTCTAAACCATGAATATGATCTATTTCTTCATCTATTTATATGTTTAATTTCCCTCCACAATGTTTTGTAGTTCTCAATGTACAGGTCTTCCACTTCTTTTGTTAAATTTATTCCTAAGTATTTTATTATTTTCAATGCTATTTTGAATGGAGTTGTTTTCTTAATTTCATTTTGGATTGTTGTGACTAGCAGATATAAATATGATGGATTTTTATATACTCTTGTGTCCTGTGATCTTGCTAAAATCACTTATTAATTCTTTTTTTTTTTTTTTTTTTTTTGAGACGTAGTCTCGCTCTGTCGCCCAGGCTGGAGTGCAGTGGCCTGATCTCAGCTCACTGCAAGCTCCGCCTCCCGGGTTCATGCCATTCTCCTGCCTCAGCCTCCCAAGTAGCTGGGACTACAGGTGCCCGCCACCACGCCTGGCTAATTTTTTGTATTTTTAGTAGAGACAAGGTTTCATCGTGTTAGCCAGGATGGTCTCGATCTCCTGACCTCGTGATCCACCTGCCTCGGCCTCCCAAAGTGCTGGGATTACAGGCATGAGCCACCGCACCCGGCCAAAATCACTTATTAATTCTAATAGCTTTTTTTTTGTTTTGAAAATTTCTTGGAATTTCCTACATAAAAGATCATCTTGTCTGAGTGTAAAGACAATTTTACTCCTTCCTTTCCAATATGGTTGCATGTAATTCCTTTTCTCCCCATATTGGACTGGCCAGAATCTCCAGCAAGATACTGAATACAGGCGGTGAAAGCCAACATCCTGGCCTTGTTCTTGGTCTTGGGGGGAAAGCATTCAGCCGTTTATAATTAAGAATCATGCTAGCTGTCAGCCTTGGTAGGTTCCCTGATTGGATTGATAAGGCTCCCCTATATTCCAAGTGTTTTGAGAGTTTGTATCATGGATGGTGTTGAATTTTGTCAAACAATTTTTCAGCATCTATTGATATGATCAGGTGATTTTTTAAAATTCTCTTACTATAGTTTGTTACATTCATCAATTTTCAGGTGTTCAACTCTTCTTGTGTTCCTGAAATAAACCTCACGGGTCATAGTGGTCATACTGGATAGTACTCTTTATATGTTGCTGAATTAGGTTTTACTATTTTGTTAAGGAATTTTGCATCTATGTTCATTTTCATTTAGTTCAAGTTATTTCCAGTTTCCCCTGTAATTTCTTTTTCTTTGGCCTATAGGATAATATACTAATTTATCTTGTCTTAAAATCTATTTTGTTTGATATTACTATAGCGTCTCCAGCTGTCTTATGGCCACTGTTCTCACAATATACAATTTTTTATCTTTACTTTCAACCTATTTGCACCTTTAAATGTAACTTGAATCTCTCATAGACAGTATTTGAATTGGGTCTTACTTGTCTTTCTGACAATCTCTGTCTTTTAGTTGGTGCATTTAACCCATTGATGTGGTTGTACTTTTGTCTACCATTTTGCTGTTGTTTTTTTCTGTACGTCTCATCTGGTTTTTGGTCCTCTGAGCCTCCTTTACTACCTTCTTTTATGTTAAGCAAATAGGTTTACTGAACCTTTTTAATTTCTTAAATTTTTCATTGTTGTTGCTATTGAGGTCCAGGTATCCCAGCCACGTCTAGTCCATTGCTTGGCCGCTTCTGGCATCCATTGGGTTAAATTGAGATGCTTTTCAAAGTTTTCTCTCCTACAGGATTTTCTCTCCCCTTCTCCCTCTTGTACATCTACAAAGTTTGACCATGTCTGTTGCCACGGGGCCAAGCTGAGAGAGGCTGTCAGCTCACAAGATGGCCTGAGCACCAGGGCTAACAGAGCACATGTCATCTCTGCGGGGCTCTTTTTCAGAGTCTTAAACAACCTCGCACCTTTCTTGGCTCCAGCGGTACCAGGGAATAGTCCTGTTTTTTAGGGGTCCAGGTGGCTCCTCACAGCCCCCTTGCATGGATGAACCCCAGTGGATGCAGCAGCTTCTCGAGCTGAAAGCTGCTTCTGAGAATGGGGAATCTCAACTTGCTTTGCTGCCTCTGGGTGGCTGGGATCCTGGCTCGTTTTCCAGCTCTCTGTGGTGCCCTCCGATGACACACTGGGACAGGTTTCTTGCTGTGCCAGATTTGGCTTCATTGGAGTCTGTGCTCTCCCATCCAGTTACGCCTCTTCTCACCTCCATGCTGTCCTCAGCTCGCCTGGACATTGCTGGGTATGTTTGTAGAGTCTGCCACTCAGGGACCTCCAGACATAGGTGAGAATCAGTTCTTTATTTCCAAATCCATGTCCATCCTCCTGAGCTATTTGTGTGTCTGTGTGTGCATTATTTGTGTGTTTGTGCATCACACAAAGTAATGAGATGTTTAGAAGCAATGGCAAAAAGGAACAAACTGTCTTGCTCATTTTGTTCCCTCCCAACTCTCTTCTTCCCCCATCCACTCTGTTTTTATGTATAATCTTCTAGTGGGGTTGGGAGGTGTGTAGGGAAAGCACATTGCAAATTCTTGTCAATTTTCTCTAACTAGGAGGGTCTCATGCTTGTGTCGGTGCCACAAGCTGAAGGCCACCAAGAGGATATCCAAAGGTTAACAAGCTGGGTTTATTACTCGTTTTGGCAAGAAAGAACACACACGGTGAAGAACAACGAGGAGTCTCAGTAGGAGCAGGAGGTATAGGATTTGGGCTTTGTTGGGTGATTGGGAGAGCATGTAAGGCAACAGGTGTTTGCTGTGGATTGGATGCTGTGAGAAAGCAGGGAAGATCCTACAATTGTGTCTCCCCATGTGTCTTAGTCTCAACTGTAGGGAGGGCAGGCTGCGGTGAAGATAAGGCTGCAGGGGGTAAGAAGCAGCTGTCACTCACTCTAATCAGGAGGGTGTTTGGTATTCCGTGGGTGGTACAGCGACCTTGTTTTTGTCTGTGCTTAGACAAAATTATGAAGCGCCTTGCTTTGTCTCACTTACTGCTGCTCTTGGAGTAAGCTTGCCGGGGGGAATGTTCTGTGAGAATGTTTATGCCCAAGAGAAAAATAACCTGACCCCCCTGTGAGTGTCAGGAGCTGCTTTGATTTCTTCCTTCCTCACCTGGCGACCTCCTTACTGAACCCAGTGGTTTCTCATGTGTTTGTCCTTGACTCTGTGTCAGTGCCACAAGCTGAAGGCCACCAAGAGGATATCTGAAGGTGAACAAACTGGGTTTATTACTCATTTTGGCAAGAAAGAACACACACAGTGAAGAACAACGAGGCGTCTCAGTAGGAGAAGGAGGTATAGGATTTGGGCTTTGGTTGGGTGATTGGGAGAGGGTGAGAGGCAGCACGTGTTTGCTGTGGATTGGATGCTGTCAGAAAGCAGGGAAGGTCCTGTGATTGCATCTCCCCATGTGTCTGTGTGTGCACGTGTGATTGTGTGCATACATGCGTGTCTATGAAGCGGAAAGGGGAAAGGAAAGTTGAACTCATTTCAGGCCTCATGTAAACAACCAGAAGGTAAAACTTCGCATCTCACCCCACTCCACTTGTATTTGATCGCTGTTTAATGGCAGGCGGCTCTGGACAGAGCCAATTTTCCTCTGAGTCATCCTCACAAATCTTGTTTTCTTTATTCGCTCATCACCTCCCTCCCTCTTCTGCCTGATGTTGCCGGCCCCCTTGTGGAATAATCTCAACAGCATGGACTGTTTTGCTGTTTTGCTGCATCTCTATTTAGAGTCACTGATTTGTTCCAAAGTTACTGAAGAATCATCTGTGATGGATGGTCCTATAAGGGCGTGGCTCGTCAGTTTTTCTGGAAGCAATTTAAAGCCCAGAAATGTATTAGGGCTCAAGCATTGCAATAAAGCCCAGAACTGAACTTCCTGTGTGGGAACTGCAGGATTATATGAGAAATAAAACAAAACAAGCAAACAAAAAAACAACCCAAAGACAAAACAAACAAACAAACAAACAAGAAACCCAAAGACAAAACAAACAAACAAACAAAAAAAACAGGGAAAAAAAGTGATATGAGGAAGGATCACTGGGAGGTGCTATTTCTCCACTGAGGCTAATGGGGCTGAGCAGTGGGCTGTGAGCTTTGTTTAACTTCTCTCCTCTGTATTCCTAAGTGTGCTGCGTGGCTTGCAGTCTGTGGAGAATTGTCGCAGCTCTTCCTGGCAGGTTATCACTGTGGGTTCTTTCCAGTCACACCTTGCTCCAAATGACTTAGCTGATGTCTTCCTCTCAGAAGTGTGCCTGACTAACGCTTTTCTTCTATGATTTAATTTGGAAGGGAGCTGCTTTTTTCCCCTTCCTTTTTGCATTTATTCAGGTACTATGACAGCTTACAGTTGAAAAAGATTGCATTTTCTGATGGAGAGTGGTATAAGCGAGGTTGAAATTTTGGGTTAGATCTATATTCCTCTCTTAAGAATGTCAAACTTAAAACAGTTTTCAAATATACTGTGTGACAGAGACATGTATTGCTCAGTGAAAATCCATGTGAGACCCACATTTCCCAGAGCCTTGGGGCGAGGCAGGGCCATTTGGCAAGCTCTGGAGAGTGGGACAAGGTCCTCAGCATGACTGTTGGACTTCTAAAGCATTTAAGAAAAGGGGAATGGCCCTTTAGTTCTCCCTTCACTGATGCAGTGACCTGGAAACCATGCAATCCAAATGGTGTAGCCATAAGGAGCAATTCACCCGGGCCTCCAAGTCGCTTCTCAAAGCTGAGAGTCCTTAGATAGTGGCTTAAACCACAGAGACTGGTGGGGTGGGTGGGGGGTCAAATGGAGCTTTATGCAAAGTCAGTGAGATCTCAGCGTTGGTTTGTTACTGCAGCATAACACATTCTGATTAATACACAAAACATTTAAATGCTAGAAACTACCACATTTGCAATAACTAAGAAATAAACTAATGCATTACTGAAAGAAGCAATTAACAATTTAATAGCCCTTCAAAAGTTGGAATCCTGATGCTTAGGAAATGGAATTTGTGGAGTTTCTGTGAAGGGGCCTCTTGAGAGAATGAAGAGCTAGCAGTTGGTGGCATTGTTTGACTGAATCACATCAAATGTCTTCCTTTCTGTTACCTTCATACAGGCTCTGAGCATAACTAGAGTCATTTAAACATTTTCACTCATAAATAGAAAAATTTCTATTTTTTGGAAAGAATGACCGAAAGGAAAAGGGAGGCATTTATCATGAAAGTGTGAGAAAATGATTGCCTTAGGTGGAAGTACCTGGGCTGTGAGCAGCAATGCATGAGAGAAAGGAAAAGCTCTGTGTATTCACGATTCTAAGAGCCTAGAGGAAAAGCTCTTACTGCTGATTCTTGCAAGAGCCAGGAGAGGTTGAACTTTAAATCAGACAATTCCTAAGTGTGGCCTCTAGAGGTCGCCACCATCTCACGACAGCTTGGTGGTTGAGCGGTGCGTGATCAGCGAGGAAGACTGTAGGGGCTCCTGTTCCAGTGTAAAGAACATAAGAAACTTCAGTTGTTTTTGCATCCTGGAAGTGATTTTTATATGTAGTTTTAAAAATTAATGTTAGAGAATGCAGTTAAAATTCTCTCCTAAAGTTAGATATTTCTTAATAAAATCCAAATGTTTGCAGAAGTACATGTTAAACAAAACAAATCAGGAGGTGACTGTATGATATAAAAAATAATTCCCATTAGGGTTTCTTTAAATGCTAAGCATTCTACTTCATTTCATCAATTTAGAATAATTTATTTATGGCAACATTTTAGAAGTATATTTAATAAAGAAAAGTGTACTAGCAAAGTTTAATGTGATTTAACTCAATATTAAGTTTCCTGAACTCTATAGACTATACACAGCCGTAAAGTAACCAGAACTATTCCTTGGGTGACTTCCCAGAGGCACATTTTGTTAATAGTCTTTTGGGCGATTTTCTTGCTCATCATGAAACTATAGTAGGTGCTAAGTACCTCCTCATTAATTTTTTGTTTTTCAAAATTTCCTTGAAAAATCATGGAGTTAAATAGAATATGCATACACACACTATTTTTAAAGTATTTTGCTTTTTCCAAACAGTGGAAAACATTCAAAGTGTGTTTCTGGGGTAATAGCAGCTTTTTACAAAGTTTTTAAGAACCTGAGAACTAAAGAGATGACGTTTTAGCATTTATTCACTTTGTCCCTCAAAGCACAGGATAATTATTTAGAGCTGCTTGTTTGCCTCTTTTTAGACATCTCATTAGGATTCAGACTGTTTCTTGCACAAGGGAGAGCTCAGCCTGAGGAAAACATGATGTAGAATGCATTGGGAAGATTCCAGTAAGATCAAGGGGAAGGGGCTTGGAGATGGAAAATGGGCCAGGACTTTCCTCTGTGCCTCACTTCTGCCTTGCAACCCTGTCGTTAACACGGGGATGGTGACCACTATAAGCACAGCTGCGTTTGTTTCAAGACATAAAATGCAGACTGCTCTGCTTGGTGTGAAGGCGCCACAGGCAAGAGGACTGACCCAGGCTCTGGAGGGAAGTTGTGCATCCTATCTGTTGCACACGACGATGCGATGGCCACAGTGATGCACCCACCCCTGTCTGTTAGGTGGGAGCAGAGCCAGGAGCTGGGCGACGGAACCCGTGGTTTCTGGAACAGGAGAGCTGCTACTTCACAGCGTGTAGGTGCACAGTCTAACCTCTCACAGTTGCCTTCGCTAGCAGCAGAGCAAGGGAGGACCAGGTGAATAGTGTGGTGATTACAAATGCAGCTCAATGCTTTCAGTTGTGGCACCAAATACATTCTAATATTTAAAAGGACCTGTGAATTGTAAGAGCTGGAAACTAATCGAAGATGAAAAATGCACCCTGGTGACGGACTCATTCCCCTAGTCTGGTGTTGAGGACATACTATGCTGTTAGCACTTACCATGTAGGAGGTCAACACACTGAAGGAAATTCAGCCACTTTCTCATTCGTAACTGCACAATAATGGCCTCCATTATGCTTTTTGGAGGACCCCCTTTTCGGACCACAGCTAATGGGGCTTCCATCTGTCACCCAGGTGTCCCGTGGCCAGAGAGTCACTGCCCTGGAGGTTTCTGTCAGCGTGGCTGGCTCAGCCGGTTCCCTGCCTGGGTAGCTCCTTTCTGTCACCTCTGCCGGTTCTCCAGCTTGCTTGCTTCTCACTTTCTCAGTCACTCTGAAAGTGGGTCTGCACAGCAGTTTCTTCTTCCCCCACAGCTCCCCGTCCCACAGGCTGGTATGAAACCCTGGCTGCTTTCCCTAGAGATCCCAGCAAACCAAACCAAACCTCTGTGAGGATCCCTGACCCGGGTCTGTGAGGCCTGGGTGAGGGAGGACCCGAGGCAGGACACACTCCACAGCTCGGCCGCCCCTCCTGTGCAGGCCCCTCACCCTGTGCACGCTGCTCCGAGTCCAAGGCTCCCAGTCAGCCGTCTCCAGGTGCCTTAGACCTTGGGGGATCCAGAGTGGGGGGCCTGGGAACCTTTCCCTTGACTCTGCTCAGCCGATGCTTTCCACCCGCACGGCGGCAGCACCACCGTGACCCAAGCGTCCCTCGGGGAGACCTGCTGTGGTTCCCGCTTCCCCTCCCACAGGGCTGACACGTGCACCTCTTCCATTTGTCCTGGCTTTCTGCGGTTGCTCACCCTCCCCGTTTGCTGCTCCGCCCCCTCCATCACGGATGACCAATCTCCTGTATGGAGTTCTCTCTGTTGTTCAAGTGGCCCAACTGTTTTCCTGGCCAGATCCTCAAGGACACAGTTGTCTCCTTCCTGCACTGACTCTTTCGTTTTCTTCTATTCCATTTTGTCCACAAATATTCCTCTATCTTCCAGAAGTAGGTGATTCTGACACCTAAGCCTCGCGGCTGTTTCCATTCCTCTAAGGAACGCAGTCCTGACAGCATCCTTATCCCCCAGGGGATCAGGGCTTCCTGAGTTGTGGAGAACTGTTTCTGTACCTTGTTGTGGATGACTAGACAACAGTTTGTTTTACCTAATCAAAGTGTCTCCAAAAGTCCTTAGGTTCTTTTAAAATGAATACATTTTTACACTTTGGGTTACAATCTGAAGATTAACGCCAGTGTAATATATGATTAGTTTAGAAATCTCCCTTTGTAGTACATGAAAAAAAAAAAGCAATGAGTTTTATGATTAAAGTTAATGTATTAGCCTCTATATACCTTGAGAGGTGTTGGTGAAGCACATTTGAGCTGCATTGATTCTGGTTTTGTTTTCAGGCATTCCAGAGTTTCCATTTATTGGACATCCTATGTCTATTTTCTGTTTATCTTATAAATCTAAATCTTTTTCCTCTGATAGGAAATGTTTCCTGCATTCTGGGTGATTTTATGCAGCTTGTCTGAGGAAGTACTAATTCTGTTAACTCCCCAGTGTTGATTCTCCTTTTATTCTGTGCACCGTGGGCTTACATCCTGGGTGGTATCACTCTGTGCTGCAACTTCTCGGCATAAACAAAGCTCTTTTTCTTGCTGTCATCTGGCCCCGGCTCTTTTTAGATTTTCTGTTTCATGGAGCTCACCTGAACGTCTCCAGCCTCAACAGCTTCCAATGGCCCTGCGAGTTGATGCTCCTGAGCTCCTATACGGTTCCGGCTATATTTCTGTGTTTTTAAGGACTTTAAAATAAACATATATGCCACCTACTGTATGATTCCAACTACATGACATTCTGGAAAAGGCAAAACTATGAAGCTGGAAAAAAGATAACAGTGGTTGCCAGGACCTGAGGGGAGGGAGGGATGAACGGGCAGAGCCCCGAGGAATTTCAGGACAGTGAAACTGTATGATACTGTAATCGTGTGTATCCATGTCATTCTGCACTTGTCCAAACGACAGCATGTATAATTCCAATCGTGAATCCTGGTGTAAACTATGGATCTGGGTGATTAGGATGCATCACTGTGGGTCCACCAGCTGTCACGACTGTACCGATCTGGTGCAAGGTGCTGATACTGGGAGAGGCTGGGTGGGTGCGGGGTACAGGTATATGAGAACTCTCTGTACCTTCTGCACAATTGTGCTGCAAACCTAGAACTGCTCTGAAAAATAAAGTCTGTTAAAAGTATGTACATATGCATGCAACAATTCTCTATGCAATTAAAAACAATATTTTTGTGTGTGTGTAGACTTTAGGATAAACCATAAATGCCATTTTCTCCTTTAAGTGACCCCTCACAGTTTCCTCCCTAGAAGGAGCCACTATTAACAATCCTGCCTGTTTCTCTCTAGATCCTTTTCTGTGCCTTCACGTGCACTTACACGCACACTCACACACACTCACGCATGCTGTCACACACACAGACACGCGAACACATCCATACATACTCACACACACAACTGTCAAATGTAAACACGATTCTACTTTACATGTTCCACAGCCCTTCATGGTTTTTCTAACAATCTTCAAAACCTTAACATATCAGAACCTACTATCAGAATTCGTTCTTTTTCACTGGTTCGTAATGTTACTTATTTCCCTCTTGGGTTGTTTTCATCTTCTTGAGTAGTTGGCGATTTTTAAACACATACCCTGAATATCAATCTTTAGCCTACGGTATATGTTGCAAATATTTTCTCTCATTTTTTCTAATTTCCCCTTTTTTATGGTGTTCTTTGGTCACAGGCGTGTTTTAAATGTTCAGGTAGTGTTTCCTTTGACTTCTGAATTTTATGACTAGCTGGGAGAATCCTTCCCCATCATAAGATTATGAAGTTATTTTGATATTTTATTCCATTCTTTCAGAATCATTGAGAATTTACTTTTGACCATGGTATATCTAATTTTGTTTCTCCTTAATGGATGGCCGTTTACTTGAAAACCGTTGAATACATGGAGGAAATCATTTTTCTACACTAATTTAAAAATGCCACCTTAGTGATATGTCTAGATTTTCTGTTCTGTTCTATTGATTTATTTGTCCTTTCCTCCATAAACACATTATGTTAATTTCTATAACAAGACAATATGTTTTGATGTCTGGCCTATTTCCCTTAATTGTGTGTTTTAAATCAGAATTTTATTAGTTTTTTTGCATTTGTTTACTCCACCGGATGAATGTGGGAATCAGTGTGTCAGGTTCTAAAAACATACTGTTGTAATTTTGATGAGGATTGCATTGAATATGCAGACCAAGTTTGGGAAACTTGGGAACCTTCACAGGTATTTGAATACAGTTCTTGCACATTTCTTGTCAGATGCATGTCTAGGCTTTCTGTTCCTCTCGTTACTGTGACTGGAATCTTTTTGTTCCCCTATTGTACTTGCTACTTGCTGTGACTAGTACCTATATAGAAAATTGAGTCAGTGTAATTCATGTGAGTGGCTGTAACAGTCTTAAAGTTTCAGTGCTTTAACACCTGGCAATTTTATTTCTTGCTGATGGACAAGTTGCTGTAAGCTGGGTCACTTTCCTCTCAGTAATGCCTTAGCACTCCGGTTCTTTCCACGGCAACCATGCAGAGTGGAGAATGTCTGGACTCTCTTCCTTAAGATTGCTGCCTGCATGCTGGCCTTCCCTTTCTGAATGCATCTCTTTCTTGTGATGGTTTTCCAAGTGGAGCTTTCACAGCGCATGCTACTAACCTCTGCTCTTCTCCGGAATGACAAGAGCCTCTGGCGTGTGACCTGTGCTCCAAGAAATAAAAGGCAAGAGTTTCACTAAATATTTTGCTGCAAGATAGTGTTGATCCAATTTTCTAGTCTTAAATATCATTTTTCTTACCTCTTGACATCCAGCTGCTAGAAAAATGCTATGTGGTTTAGGTTTTATTATTTTTTAAAAAACCAAATACCTTGTTTCCAGTCACTAAGTTCTTATTAGGGTAATTAACGTAGGCTGATGTCACAAACAACGCACAGATCTCATCATTGAAGCAATTTCTTTCTCATGTCATAGGCCCCTAATGGATTTGCTCTGATTTTGAAGGTGTTTTACCTTTGTCTTTTCTAGGAAGTTGGGGAAGAGCGAGGCGAAGGAGTAGTATCTTGTTCCGTCGGCATCGTCGATCCAAGGCTTTCTTGTGAATTCGTTTTTACCACATTTGAAGTGTGATGCCCAGAGTGGAACTCGGAGCTGCTGGCACCCGCATCCATCTTTGGAGGCTCTGGACATAATCAATGGAGCAGGCAGAAGACCTGCAGCCCCAAGCCTGCTCGTCGGTGAGCCTGGAATTGCTATGCTCTTAGTATCATGTGTTCCAACTATGAATGCTTTCAGCAGCTTTTCCCACTGGCCACTTGGTCATATCCGTACCCAGACTGAACCAGTTCCTGACCCCAGGCCCTCCCCACCATGCCCATCCTACTGGGGTGCGGCTGCCTGTTGGGGCCACACCCTCCTGCCTGTATAGCCCTAACTTTGGAGCCTGCGGGTCCTGCCTGAGCTGCTCTTGCCCTTTGGAAACCAAGGATTGAGCATTGTTCCCTGAGTGTATTTTTGGTTATGACTTTCTCTTTTTTCCACAGAAAGGCATCTCTCTGCAGGTGTTGGGCTTTCTCTGAGCTCAGCAGCTGCTCTTGGCCTTCTTTCTCCAGTTCCTGTCCTCCTCTACCAGCCTTGAGACCGCGGTGTGGAGTTATGTCCCCTCTGTTTTGTCTGGATGCTTCTGTCTGGGACGATGGAATCCTCATTAAATGGGAAATGTTTATGGAGGAGGGAGATGGGGAAGTCATTCACTCCTGTTAACGTTTCAGCTCAAGTTAGCTTATTCATATGAATGACACAAAGTCATAAATTGCTCCTAATCAAATCTGTGCACACAGTAAAGCCTCTTTTATGCAATGAGTGTTTACTTAATTGAATGTTACATATAAACGAAGGTTACTCCTTCAAGGGAAAAACATGTAAGGGATTTCAATGGAAAATTCTGAAAATGAGCCCCTGAAGGAAGGAAGATGGGAGGTGAAAGATGCTGAAAGAGAACAGAATGGGGCCAAGATGCTCCGGGAGAGCACCATGGGAATCCCAGTTGCTCTTGTGTTTCACTTCCAAAGGCAAAACGAGGATGATGAATTGCTTTCTGAGAATCCATTCCTCTTGCAGGGACTTTTGGCCAGAGACTTGTGCATAATGGGTTCTGCATCATGTCAGAGCCCTAAACCATAATTAAACACCATTGCATTTATTAGAGTCCTCGTGGTGTTACCTTAGATTCTTCCCCACAAGGGCAAACCCCCCAGTATTGATGTCAGTGCTCCATCAGATTCTCCTGGTGTTAGACGGAAACGTGAGGCTGGATCTGCTAAGTAACCTTAGTATCACAGAGGCCCTTCTGTAAGCCCCACCCACAGGGGAGCCAGACCTCTGCACCACAGATCACGTAGAGAAACTGAAATGAATGCTGACTCTCAGGAGGTGATGATAGGACTCATTTCCTTGTCATTTTTTTTCAGAGCCCCAGAAGTTTGCAATGATAAAAACAAGAGCATTTCATGGGAAACAGCATGCAAAAGCCCATGCATGCTGTCTATTTTTATATAAATCAGCAGAAGATAAAGAGCTTGTCTTGATTCATGCTGTTCCTCCAGGGAATGTTTTGAAAAAAGGCAAAAAAATCAGTGAGAAGAGCGACGCCTATAAATACAGTCGGAAAGGAAAATAAAAACAGCCCACTAAACGCTGAGTTTGACAAAAACCTAACAAAACCAAGGAACATTTTTATGTTTTTTCCTTTCAGTTTTACTTTTGATCATGTTTCTTCCTGAGGTTTTATGAATGTATACATCAAGTGGGAGAGACAAAGACCCCAAATAATTGTAGAATGATGAGAATGTAGGAAAGAGAATGTAGGCCCTTGTATTCCATGTTATTTTTCTCAGAAAAATATACAGTTCAACATTTCCCCTTCTGATTTTCACTGGAAAGCAGTTTTCATCTGAAATGAAATAAGTGAGGATCGTGAATTTGCCTGTATGTCTTATTTGAAGCCAGCGCCATGTAGTGTCCTTACTTTCAAACCCGTGTCTCAAGTTTACCCTTCAATTCCTGAAAGTCTGAAATTTTAGAGGGACAAAGGAAAATTAAGAATTAAGCTAAAAAGAGTTAAATTGTGGTTAACAAACATTTCTGTAAAAGGGGCAGGAAGTAAATATTTTCTGCATTGTAGGCCACAATTCAACCCAGATCTGCCATTATAGCACAAAAGCAGCAAGGGACAAGATGCAAACAGAGGGTGTGGCTGTGCACATAATTTTCACCCGTCACAAAATATTAATATTCCTTTCATTTTTTTTCAACCATTTAACAGTGTAAGAATGATTCTTAGCTCATGGGTTCTATAAAAACAGGTGACAGCTGGACTTGACCCATGAGCCATAGTTTGCTGACTTTTGTACTAAATCATGCTCTCGACCCGACTTACCTTTAAAGTTGTTCTGATAGACACATTTCAACACTGGAAAACGGTATGTGGATTCATCTGCTTTATTGAATAGTGTTACTTTTGATTACTGACCTCTGTCTTGGTTAAAGATGCCAAGAACTTAAGCATGACTCAGCAGGTGTTCTGCTGTGACCTTGGGTCCCAGGCCAGGGAGGATGGCATACATAGGGTCAGATGGCATGTTGTGGTAGGAACCATAATGATAGCAGCAGCTAATGAAGCAGAACTGACTGTGTGTCTGGGACTGTTTGAAGGGCTTTGGAACACTAGCCCAGCTAGTCAACACGATGAACCTAGGAGAAAGGTGCTAACATTCTCATTGTGGAAATAGAGAAAGAGGCACAGGAGGTTGACTGACCTACTCAAGATGACATACAGTCCAAGTGAAAGCATCTACTCCCACACTTGGGTGGGCCAATCCAGGAACCACCCTGACCCATTCCACTACAGAGAGGAGAGTTCTCCCCTGCCAATGACACATCCTGAGAGAGAAGAGCAATGAAATAAAACTGATAGGAAAATCATGAGCAATGAAATGAAATGAAACTTGTAGAGCTGCTTAATATCTAAGAGTAAACAAATTCTGCCATAAATGCCAAGGTTCCTGGCAAGTGACAGAAACCCAACATTGACTAACTGAAGCTCGCCTAAGTGGGACGACCAGGTTGAGTGTCCTGAGAGCTGAGCCCAGAGACTAAAGCACTGTCGTAAGGATGCCCCCTCCATCCCTTGCCACCTTACATCTCTGCCGTCTCCATTCCACTTTTCAGATCAGTCTCATTGTTCCTCACTACAATGAAACAATGTTCAGGTGGTAAAAGTTGCTTCTGACAGCCCTGCTCTAGAAGCTGGTAGGTCAAATCATGAGAGTAAGCTCACCTTCCCATCCAACTCCAGGGAAAAGTCCAGGGAGCTGCTCCAGTTACCTTCCAGTGGTGGTAAAATGCCCTCCGAGACTGAGTGCTATGGGTGCTCTGGTGCCATTTCCCCAGCCTGTTATGAACTCAACACAATATCCGGAGAGAGGGAGGTAACTGCCAGTCCCACGGACACATGGATTAGGAAGAGAATTCCCCAAAGAGGAGACCCAGGCACACTAGAGTCAGAGAGAACGGGCTCCTCAGCTGAATTCCAGGGAGCCCAGAGTAAGAAAGGACCCTTGACACCCTCCAGGAGACCCCAGGTAAGCCCATAACAAAACTTCATTATATTTCAGCTGATTAGACTGGCTCAAAGAGAACCACAATGACAGCAACTGGGTGTTTCCTTAGCATTAGAATCATTGTATGAAGTGGTTCTGGCTAAGCTCTAGCACACAGGTTTCAGGTAGACTTTCCATAGTCAGATACATAAACACACAGACACTCGCATGTGCACACGTGCATGCACACTGTCACACATGCACGCACCATGCACAAACGCATGCACACACAGGCACACTCTCACACATGCACGCACCATGCACGCACACACAGGCACATTCTCACACGTGCATGCACCATGCCCACACACATGCACGCACACACAGGCACACTTTCACACATGCACATGCACGCATCGTGCACACACACATGCACACACAGGCATATTCATGTACACACAGCTTGCAGTGTCTGAGTCACAACAAAATAGGCTATGTCTTGAAATCTCAGTAGCTTAATGCAGCCACAGTTACTTCCTCACTTGCATAGACAGAAGACTCTGGGAGCTTCCATCCTGTGACTCCATACACTCAACACATAATTCCCTGATCTCTAAGGCAGGAAAATTATGCCCACTGTCCTTGAACTTCCATTTGCCTGCAAGGGCAGGTTTACATACCTCCCCCCAACACCATAACATGACAAAATGGTAAAATGACATGCACACACCTCAGACGATGAAACACCCTTTGCCATAATTTTGTTCTCTTTGAGCCAGTTTTCAATGAGCTGAAATGCAATTAAGTATTGTTGCAGGCTCATTCTGGGTCTCTTGGAGGATGCCAAGGTCTCTGGCCCTCTCAGATCTCCTGGAGGTCAGTCACACCCTGAACTCCCCATCATAATCACCCTTATTTCTAACTAAGGACGTGATGGTTAATTTCATGTGTCAGCTTAGTTGGATCCCAGTGCCCAGATATTTGGTCAAACATGGCTGGGATGTTTCTGTGTTTGGTGTTTTTTGAATGAGGTAAACATTTAAACAGGTGCACACTAAGTAAATCAGATTTCCTCCCTAATGTCAGTGAGCCTTATCCCACCAGATGAAGGCTGGAGTAGGACAAAGACGGAGGACGAAGGAATTTTGCCGGCAGGTGGCCTTTGGACTCCAGCGGCAACTCTTTCGGAGTACTTCCAGCCTGACAGTCTACTCTACCAGATTTTGGACTCATCAAATCTCCAACCAATTCCTTATAATCTCTCTCTCTCCCTATATATAAATATATGCGCTCATATGTATGTGTGTGTGTATATATATGAGTGTGTGTGTGTGCGTGTGTGTAAGAAGAGAGACAAAAAGAAGATAGCCTTTATTGTCAGAGGAGAAGTAAGAGCAGGTGGACTCAAAGATCTCAAGCTGTGGTTAGTACCTTCCTAGTATTCAAGACCCTGAAAATGAACAACATTTCTTTTCTTCTCTTACAGCCGTCTCCCCTTCACAAGTTGAATGCACTCATGGACCACGGAGTGAATCCAGCATATCACCCTAGTCTACACTTTGGGTAACATTTTTATCTTTTTTTGTTTGTTTGTTTTTGACATTCCACACTAAACAACATTGTCTATTGTTTTACCCTTGGCTGAAGAAAAAGGCTTGATACAAAATGCCTTTCCTTTCCCTTTGGCCTCTCCCCACACCACATTTCTCTACTTGCCTTCCCATAGAAATGAGGACTTTTACTGATTTCGTATATGCACCTGCACGGCACTAAGAAAGGAAAGGTCCACTCTATTGTAGGGATTGGCACAAAAATCAACCCCAAACTAAACTTGGTCTTATGTAGGAAGTGAAATAGCCAAGAATCCTCTAAAATTAAGGCAATTCCAGACTATAAGGATGAACACAGAAGCAAATGCTGTCAAGAAATGCAGGGTTTCTTACCTCAGTCATTAATGACCCACTAGCCCAGCATGGCAGACAGGTACTGATTGCAACCTTCCACACAGTTTTGATTCCTAGCCTGTCTCACCATGACTCAGTTTTCCTACCTATGACATAAACATAAAAAGACAGAAATTATCTCAAAGTTTCTGCAAAGATTAGTGTGAGCAATGACAAACACTCAATCTCTGGAAAATGCCTTAAATTCAGAAAATTCATGAACAGACGTTACCTCTAAGAGAATGAGTATCAGAGCTAAAGAGAACCTTCCTTTTCCTTGCAGCCATTCTCTTCAAAATAAGGAGCCTGATGTTTCACAAAACCATCTGTTGCCCTCTTCTGTTATTACAGCTGAATGCTTTAGAAATCATTCTGCACCACTAAAAATAAAATCCACGTAGAACCTAAAAGAACCAATGCCAAGTTACTGAAGCCAAATTCAGGTTGTATTTTTAAAAGTGTCTATGAAATCATCTATAAATAGAAAGGCTTTCCTGTTATTTTTAATTACTTCATTTTAATGGAAAGACTCCAGCTGGTGAGGATGTGGTTAGGATGCCATGGCACAGGGCCTGCCCTTCCGGACAAGAGGCTGACTCCAGCCAAACGAAGCCAGGGGGTGGTGGTATTGCACTCAGCATCTTCAGTGCTTACTCTTGGTTACTGATCCCAAAGCCTCCTTAGAAACCTCCTGGGGTGTCTCAAACCATTTCAAACATGTGCATATTTCTGTAAGTCAAATGACAAGTTGATTTTCTTATATTTAAGGTAAATGTGGACCACAGAGAGTTTCTCTGTGAGCTGGAAGAGGAAACATTCCTGAGTCAAACGCTAGGCCAGTGCTGCAGCTCCAGGGTCTGCTGGCAGAGGGGTGTGTCTCCGACAGGCATCTGTGACATGCAGGGTGCTGGTCCAGTCTCCCAGAGCCAGGGAGCCTCCCACCCCATGCCACCTCATAGGGGAGGAAGAGGGCTTGTTACTGCCTCACACTGGCTGAGGGAGGACAGGAAACAAGGAGACAGCCTGGGGGACTCTGGTAGTGGCCCCCATCCCCAGACCTGGATGGAAAGCTGAGAGTCTGGGCAAGTCCTGGCTGGTGGCTCTGGTCTGCTTGTGTGACACCATGTGCCACCACAAGCCACAGGAAATAAGCAGCACATCAGATGGGCAGAGTGAGGCCCGAAGAAATCTATTCTGCTTCTTGTGGCCAAAGCCGAGCCTTCATGCCCCCGGCCTCAAACAGCTCCATCTCCTGCTGCAAAAGTGTGCCCCAGAGCTACAGCCTGACTGGCCAGGCGGATATTAGAGTTCCTTGTCTCAGATTTCCTGTCTGGGTCACTAACTTGAAGGCCATGTCAGACCAGGTAATACTCATCCGGCAGTATGAGGGTGTCACTCTGCCAGTTCTCTCCTGTGTGGCTTTGGGTGTGTTCCTTAGGCCCTTTGTGCTCCTCTGTTTCCTCAGCTGTAAGAGGGGGGTGATCACTGCACCTGTTCATAGAGCAGTTGTGAGGATTGAGTAAGTTAAGTCAGTAAGGAGCCTGGGGTCATTCCTGGCACATAGTAAGCCCTATAGAAGTTTTTGGCAATTAGATCATTACATGTACAAGTTAACGTAATTGTGAATATCACGGATCCATAGGATGGACTGATTGTGTATTAACAGGAATTTGTTCTAATCCATTATGTCCTGTCTCTGACAACAGCAGTGAAATGTGAAATGTGAAAGTGTAGGTGTGTGTACTCCTGCTCATGAAGGACAAGTTAGATAACTTGCAAGTTTTATGATGCACTTTATTTGTTCCCAGGATGATGATTTTGTCACGTTCCTCTTTCTGTCTCAAGGGAAGCAGGTAATAGGGCCATCCATTTGTATGTGTAAAATAAAACTATCAAAGCAAAACATGATGACAAACCACAAGTGCTTCTATCCTCATGCTTTCCACGATGCACATCAGTGAGTGCTCACTGTGGCCCTCTCCTGGCCTTCCCGCTCCCAGCCCTCTTCCGATTTTCGCACTGAGTGAGAGCTCATTTGACGGGCAAGACAGCATCTCCAGACCCTCTCCTGCCACTTGAAGGAGGCCTCTCAATCTCTCTGGCCACCAGCACCCCAACTCAAAATGAGGATTTTAACAAGATGAACCCTATATTCCCACCTTGACTTCTAAATTGTATATTGCAGAGAGAGTGCTGGAAAAAAAAAAAAAGAAATGAAATGATGTGAAAAAAATGAAAGAAAAGAGAAAGGATTTGCTAACCCATGACGTGTATGTCTAGAGGACTCACAAATGAAATTTTGAGAAAAAGATACGGTTATGTCTCAGCAAGTAGAGTTTCTGCAACATCATGTGCTAACCTCTCCTTCGAGGGTTGTCTGTGTCTTCTTGGGTGTCACTGCTTCTGGTGCCCACGTTTCATGATGCTGACACAATTCATTTTATTTTCAGTAGGAGAAGAGCAGTTACTCAGGACAGCCGTGCTAGCCTGGACTAATCTGGATACATTGTCCCACACCAGAAATAAACAGGCCGTCAACCCCAAATTTCAAGCGTGACACAAGGAAGTTGGAAGGACCCACCAAACTCAAGGATTCTCCTAGCACACAAACTGAGGAAGAACAATACATAGGACTCAAAGACTAGATATGTCCCTTCAGTATGCTATCTTTTGTATTCATGTTGGGGTGAAGATGGGGAATTAGCAGCAAAGCACTGTACAGTCCCTTTTGGAGTACTGACCAATAATTTCATAACATGTACAGTTTTACTCAAAATTAATCATGGGTCGTTGGCACGGATCTCATATGAATGGCTTGGTGCTGTCCTCCCAGTAATGAATGAGTTCTCACTCTTAATTCATTCAAGAGCTAGTTATTTAAAAGAGCCTGGCATTTCTCTTGCTGCCTTCTTGTCATGTGACACTCCAGCTTCCCGTTTGCCTTCTGCCCTGAGTAAAAGCTTCCGCACCAGAAGACGAGCAGATGTTGGTGCCCTGCTTGTACAGCCTGCAGAACCGTGAGCCAAATAAACCTCTTTTCTCTATAAATTACCCAGTCTCAGGTATTCCTTTATAGCAATGCAAAATGGTCTAATACACCTGTCTACACCACTTAGTTCAATTTATTAATTATATTTTGGGAGCTGTTTAATCAGAGTATGTTGTCCTTTGCATGTCAGCAATTGAGTGAAGGTGATATTCAGTTGGTTTTGATTCTTTGTAAGCAAAGACCTGGCATAAGTCACTTAAGACATCTTATTTCTATTTAGATCAGATTTCCCAAATCTGTGACATATATATTATATATAAATATATATCATATATTATATGATATATTATTTATATAATATTACACATGATATATAATTATATATTATATATCATATATATTATATATCATATATATCATATATAATAATATATTGAATGTATAATATATTATATATCATATATAATGCTATATATGTATAAATAAATTGAAAATAGCCTTCTGAGGCTTGCTGTATTCTGCCTGGACTATTTCAGGATTCCTTGAGAGGGAGATGAAGGTGGTTCCATGTCCCTGTGTGATGGGAATGCTGCAGGATGTGGCCCCTTGTTCTGGGAGCTCCTGGAACTCTCTGAACTTCTCACCCAGGCTGTTCTGGTGCTAGAAAATTTTTCTTCAAAGATAAGTTGAAAAATCTTGTTTGCAAACTGTCAAAGCCCCAGAGGCACCACTTTCTCTGAGTATTCTCATCTGTAGCTAACATTTCTCTTGTGACAGTACACCAGGTCTAAAATTCAATTTCCTGGTATTCTGACGTAAGAGCATGATGACGCAGGTACCATTAGACATGGCCTAGGAAGCTTTTGGCCAGGAGCAATTCTTTGTATAATGGGTTGAAAAGAAAAGCCTTATGTAGAGAATATTTAAGTATATGGAGCTCTTGAGTTAGCCTTTCCAAAATGTGATACTGTTGAGATTACTTTTATTGAAGAATTAAAAAATACCATGGCCACAACTTCCTTAAATTTTTAATCACTTATATAGCTATATTTGTGTTGTAATTTGAAGGAGATTGGGCCATGACCACTGGACAATGTCCAGGATACCCCTTGGCCATCTTGACCTGACCCTGGTCTTTAAATATTGAAAACCTTGGCATACTGCCATGCATCCTAGCTCTCTGCCCTACTTGCCTACCAATGGAAGCTTCTAGATACAGAAAACAAGGACTGAAGAAATACTCAGTGTTTCTCAGAGGCAGCAGTGCAGAGAAAAAAGAATGTGCAGCAAAAGGCAAATGACTCTGGAGAGGGGGCGAGTGTGTGTGTGGTGTTTGGACAAAGTTGAGGACAACGTGGCCCATGGCAATGAGTGGCTGGTGTGTCTCTGCCTTGTGCTGGGTGCATCTGGCTGTGTGGCACTTTGTGTGGCAGATGACTGAGGACCTTTGTGCCCACCTTGGCAGTGTGGCCTGAGGAACTGGCTAGAGTCAGGGAGGCTGGGGATTGCTTATGGAAATCAAGGGGGCCTGGGCCCTAAGGCAGCAGTGCTCACTCACCTCCATCTCCCCCAAATTGGCAGCTGCTTGGGGGCTGGGGTGCTGCAAACACAGCTGGACCCAAAGTCTGAGTGTAAAAGACAACAGTGCACTTTCATGGCTGTGGCTAGACATAGCAACTGCTCCTGGTAAACCATCAAAGAAATATAGATATATTCCGACAAATCTCCCAGTTCCACACCCAGTGCTAGCCAATATTAATGGTTATATTTATATTTGTATAACTGTTATTTTTTGGGGGTGACCTTTTCTTTTCAGTGTGGACAGTAATTATATGCTGCATTTCTACAGTTCTGGGAACTGTGCCATGTTGGCTTTATCTGATTTACCTGCCTTAGGTCACCATCTCAGGAGTGAGCCATGGAGGGTGAAGATGGGATGGGATGGATAAATGGGCTGGAGATCAGCAGGCCAAGAAGGGTCTACAGCCCATCAAAATTGGGAGGGAAATCTGGCTCCTGCAGTGTCCTCCAGCGCCCTCTACTGACAAAGCTCAGCACTGCACCAGTGGGTGAAGGAGGAATGTTTGCAGGGCCCAGAACCAGGATCACAAACAGGCAGTGAAGGGTGAATTTGTGGCTATAAGACAATATTTTAATCAACACCACAGAGTGTAAGAGTGAATATTCAGTGAGCAGTAAAGAAGACCAAAATCTTTGCCCCCAGGGGCTTGCATTCTCACCAGAGGAGACAATGTCAACTCAACAAATAAGTGCAATGCACAGATGTGGGTGGTGATGAGTGCTAAGGCAGGAAATGAAACACAGGAAGGGGTTGGGAGTGCGTGGAAAGTTTCAATGTAGACTCCGTGGGGACTGGGAAAGACTCCTAGACACATAGGCCTGACAGCAGTGAGGGAGAAGCATGTACCAAGGCCCTGTGGTGGGAACATTCCTGGTATTACAAAGGTAAGCAAGAAAACCAGAGTGACTGGGGTGTGGTGAACATGGGAGAGATGAGGTCACAGAGGTAGCAGGCCTGGAGAGTGTGTGCATGTGTGTGTGAATATGTGTATGTGCATGTATGAGAATGTGTGTATGCCTGTGTGCACATGTATGTAAATACATGTGAATGTGTGTGTATGCAGTTGTGCAGGTGTGTGAGTGGGGGCATGTGTATGTGTATGTGCACCTGTGTGAATGTATGCATGTGTGTGCACATGTGAACATGGTGTGTGCACATGGATGTGAACACAAGCATTTATGCATTATAAATATAGTTTATAATGCATAGCTTATCATGCAACATGGCAAGCACAGTTGTATTATAAACAATGCAACTTTGAGAACATGTGCACGTGTGTGCAGAGTGTGTGCATGGGCATATTTATGCATGCATATGTATATGTTTGTGTTGTCGACAGGATTTATGAATCTTTGTAGACCATTAGAAGAACACTAACTTTTACTGTGAGGAAAACAGAAGGCACTGCAAGTTTTTCAGCAGAGGAATGGCAGGATTATCTCCATATTTCAACAGGATCTCTGTAGTTGCTGTGTTGGGAGACTTGGCTGTCATGGGTCAGGGCTGGAAGCAGGGGCTCCTGGAAGGAGGTGGGGGACAACAGTGGCTTGGCCATTGGTGGAAGCAGTGGAGATGCTGAGAAGCAGGCAGCCTCTGGATGTATTTTAAAGATAACACCAACTGGATTTGCTGAGGATATGAGTGGAGATAGTGATTGGTCTGAAAGTTTCTGATTGAGGGATTGTTTGAGCTGGTTATTTCTTAAAGGGGCAGGAAAGTGGATCTTCCAGCAACTGCAGGCTAAGATAAGAAAGAGGCAGTGAAATCACTTTTAGGAATCTCTCAGCTAATCTGTTATCTTCTGGAAGAGGGCAAGGCACCACCAGAGCCACTGACTGGTGAGGGAGGGCTCCCCCTGGAGATTCTGCTCATCCTGGCTGCTCTCTCTTGAACTTGGCCATGCGACCTAAGGATTCCAGATGAGCATTGACATTTGATTTCGTGTGCACCATCTTAAAGTAGAATTTCTTACTGGCAGGCTAAGCTGTTCCCTGCACAAGAGAGATTATGGGTCTCCCTATCAACTTGAAAAATAAACTCAGGAAATTCAAGAACTCTGAACTGTCAGAAAATAGCTCTGTCCTTCCACCAAACCCACTAGGAATATGCTGAAGACCACAGGAGTGATGTCAACAGAAGCATTTGTCCTTTTCCTGACTCTTTTAAATCGTTTGGTGAGAGATGTTTCATTTCTGTTCAGATGCAAGCTTCTTCCTGGAGTGGAGGCTCAGAGGCAGGCTCTGTGGCTTGCACTCCCCAGCTCTCCATGGTGCATTTTAACTGAAGTGAATACCCTGAGAAGGTTTTGCAGAAAAATCAAGGAGATAATTTACCTATGTAAATACCCAGCCATCTTCTTTCCTGTTCTGTTGTGAGCCCTCTGAGTCAATATGTGAGCAGTCAGAACTATGATGTCACTTGAAGGCCAGGGTTTCAGAAGTTGTCCAGCGTAGGAGGAAATGCAATTCACCTTCAGGATACTGTGTGAGGGCAGGAAGGATCCTCAAGCCCTTCACCCTTTGGTCAGGGCTGTTAAACACTCTCAGAATTAGACTTACTCTTCACCAAATGTAAACGTAAATTACTTTCCAGACCAAATACAAACCACCCTTTATCATCTTCAGTTTTGAATTCCTTGTGCCTCTCTACACGAGCATTAGCAGAGATAATTGAAACTTGCAGCATTTAAATCCATGTTTTAAAAAATGATTCAGGAAGCTTGTCAATGTCGTTAGACTATTACAGTGTCATTTATTCCTGCCAAGAGGTCTACCAAGCAGTTTTGACCCAAATGTGGTATCTCTAAGTATCTGCTTCCTCTGGCCTCCTAGTAGACACAAGTTGACTTCACTCTTGTCACGGATGTGTCTGGCAGTGGCTTGGGTCCCTTCGATGATTATAAGAAGCGTCGCTTGTATGAGGGTCCCTAGGACTTCTCTGGAGAAGCAGCAGCATTAGCTCAGCCCAACAAATTATGGCTGTCACCAGTGGCTGTGCCCAGAGGATGAAATATGTTCACGCAGCGGAGGAGCCCCTCCTGAATGTGCTGAATCTCTCTGCCTTCAGCACAGTTCACCTTGAGAGAGAGTCAGGCTGGCTTTGGGAATGGATTTAGAGAGGAGTACTTTGACTCTCCTGCCTAATGAAGATTTGCTATGCGTTAAGACTCTAAATCATTGAAGCCAAGAACTGCTAATAATCAGAGCTGATAAAAGCATTAAGGAAACCTTTAATCCCCTGGTCCTGGGAGCTGGAGGTTTGCACAGCCTGTCATTTATGCACTGAAACAACTAGTCTTAATGGGGTTAGCATGTCTGAGATTGGTAATTATTACAGGCACTGCTTGCTGAGCCTCCGAGAGCCATGCTTCAGCCCCGGAAGATCTTCTGGGTGTTGTTTTATGACTTTCCCTGGCTGCTTTTGGCTGGCTGAAAATGAGCACAAACACTGCTACAAAATTGCTCTTCAGGAAGACGTTTCTGAAAATTTGCTCCGAAGTGTTTATTTCTTTCAGGCATAAGGAGTCAGAATTAGTGGTAAACATCAGAGTATAATTCTTAGATACTTTCACTGTTTAATCTATTCTTTATTTGGAGATTTCAATTTTCCTCCCTTTGAAATAATTGCATTGATTTTATTACACCATAGTATCAGCCTTTAAAAAATATTTGTCATTATCAAAAATTTGCCTGACCTGGATTGTGAAGTCATTTTTTTTTCATAAAGAAGGTTTGATGAACATGTTCATTAATCTATACTATGTTTATTGGGCAAATGTATAGTTAAACCTGTATCTTCAACTCTCAAATAATGTCTTAGTCCTTTTTGTGTTGCAATAAAGTGATACATGAGGCTGGGATATATATATATATATGTATATGTATATATATATATGGCTTATTTGGCTCATGATTCTGCTGGCTGGAAAACTGAGCCTCTGGTGAGGCCTCAGGCTGCTTCCACTCATGGTTAAAGGCAAAGGGGAGCCGGCATGTACAGAGATCACATGGCAAGAAAAGGAGCAAGAGGAAGAGAGTGGAGGTGCCAGGCTCTTCTTAACAACCACTCTCTTGGGAACTAATAGAGCACAGAAGTCACTCATTACTGTGAGAACAACACCAACACGTTCAGGAGGAATCTACCCCCGACCCATATACCTGTCATTAGGCTTTGCCTCCAACACTGGGAATCAAATAACATGAGGGTTAGAGGGGGGCAGCATTCAAACCACAGCTACTAAGTACTTGTTTGGCCTGCATTTGGTATGTGTTCTTAAAGATGGGAAAAATAAAAGGGCTGGTCCCTGGCAGAGGAACTCAGAACATGTTAATATCTACAGGACTTGGGCAAAGGCAGTGAGTAGAAGTGGCAATACACTTTAATAAATGTACCTTCGATAATCGCTTGAACCCAGGAAGCGGGGGTTGCAGTGAGCCAAGATTGCACCACTGCACTCCAGCTTGGGCAACAGAGTGAGACTCCATCTCAAAAAAATAAAACAGTAGTGCCTGGAAGGATGTTCTTCATTAACATCGGCTGTGACTTTAGCACGGGGATCACTGACGTGCTGACATTTTTGTACAGTTCCAAGGATGCCACCTTCAAGCGTGATTGGACTAAGATTATGAGACCACCCCGACTGGGGTCTTCCATTACTCTAGCATCTCACAACCAAGGGCTTCAGTCAGAGAAACTCTTCCCCACTCTCTTTCCATGTTATCTACAGCCTTGTTCACCAAGACTGCCTTATAAAAATTGGTCCTGCTGGTCGTTGGTAGTTTTACATTGAAATTCAAGTGTTATAATTCTAATGGAATTATTGTAAATAATGGTTCTTATGTTTTATTTAGGCACTTCACCAAATGACCTCAGCAGAGTGGGAAAGTCTCACATAGGTGACTTACTATGCCCAGTAGCCTGCATGTCTCTCCACAGATACTGACTTCCCTGTAACTTTACTATTTTGGGGTTATTTATGTTTAACAACCAAAACATCCTGTCAAGTTTTAGTAAATCGGGTGAGATATCTAAATTATGTTAATAATTTTTAACACTTTTCATTTTGAAATAGTTTAAATCTTAAAAGAAGTTGCAAAAATGGTACAGAAAGTTCCTACATGTCATTTCCCCATCTTTTGCCTATAATCTTCCCTAGCCATAGCACACTGTCAAAACCAGGCCATTGATATTGGACAACCCTATTAGCTCAACTGAAGATGTAAATCAGATTTCACCATAAGTCTCTATTTTTAAATGGTATTATTGGCTGAATTTGCCTCTTACTTGCAGCCTAAAGCATTCATAACTGAAATATCGTGCAACTGTAAGTATGTGAGCACACAGACACACCATTTTTGATTTTCTGATTGGATTTTCAGTAGACAGACACTTGGGAATGTTAACTTTAAATGTATTTAATAGACATTACTGTCCTACCACTAGAGCTCACAAATGGACTTGTTTTGCGAAAGTATATGTTATTATCAAAGAACAGGATGATATCTTTTAGAAATCTCTCCCATGGGTTAGGGGTTCATCCTGACTCTTATCTTGTTTTTTCAATGTAAATGATTGTCTTTAAATAATCATGTTTGAGCTTCTGTCCTAGGCAAGCCTGAGGCTCAGTAGATTCTGTGCCCCTTCAGGGAATGAATCTCACTAAATTAATCTTTCTATTCTCTGTATGTAGTAGGGTCTGGCATACTCTAGGTGCTCAATAAGCTCAATAAATGTGTGTTAAGTGAGCAAGTGAATAAATGACCAGATGCAGATGGAATGTGGCATGTTGTTCAGCCTGTAATGTGGATAAATGGGTGGGTAAAAAAATGAGAATTTTGTTGATGCCACTCTACTAAAACTCACTTTTAGATTTCAGAATGTCTGTTCTGGTAATGCATTCAGTATTTTAGTGAATACAGCTTCACTGGGACAGAGTTGACCAATCATATCTCTGGCTGGTGTTGGACATGGGCCATCTATTCAGTTGTCCCTGGGGCGATTTTTAGAGGCAATAGGGGAGGTTTCCTCCCTGGACCCATTTCTTCCACCTAATTGTGCCTCAAGACACACCAGAGAGGGTCATGCCGTAAATCGGACACCTATGAGAGGATGACACACCTATGAGAGGATGAGACACCTATGAGAGTATGTTTCCAGACTGACTCACTTTTAGGTCCTTTCAAGCAGCAGCAGGAGACTGAAAGCTGCTCTTCTCAAGACCTGGCCTTCACATGTACCTTGTGGGGCTGTGGCGGTCTCTGTGTACAGGAAGGTCTAGAGCTATTGTGAACCTGGACCAGGGTTGGCAGGGCCAGAACCCTGCTGTGGGCAGCTCAAGGTCTGCAAGGGGGCTTGAGAGCAGTCGGTGTGGAGAGAGGCTAAAAAGGAAGAGGACGGAGGGGGTGATGGTCTGTCTGGTCAGGCCAGCTGGAACAGCACTGAGCAACTTGCTCCACATGTTGGTCCTTTCCTTGCAGCATTCCACTTTTGGCATCAAGCACTGTACCAGTTAGGGATTAGCTTCAGCTGCTAAAAACAGAAAACTCAAAATGACAGTGGCTTGAGCAAGATTTCTATTTCATGTGTAAGTCCTGGCCAGCTCTGGCTCTTCATCACAGCGGGGATCTTGTCAAGCCGCCAAGCATGGCCCTCATCTTCCCAGCCCTGGTGTACCCTCGGCCATCCTGTCCATGCTCCTAGCAGAAGGATGGAGCAAGAGGTTGAGGAAGGCAGAAATGTGTATGCCAGCTCTCCTACGGGATGCCCTGAGAAGCCATCTCTGCACACTTCTCTGACATCCCATGGCCTGGGTCTTAGTCACATGAACACACCTATCTACAAGGGCAGCTGGAAAATGCAGTTTCTATTCTGGAGAATAGAACCTCCTGTCAAAATGCCCAGTTCCATTCTGATAGGAAAGAGAAGAAAACAGATATTAAGGAGATAGTAGTCGTCTCTGTCTGAAGGTTAACTCTGAAGTATCATGTACATACCTGAGAGCACATTGTCCAAAATTGTCAGTCATCTTTGTCTAAATTCAGTGGCAAGAGCTGTCCATGGTCCAAGATTTTGTCCTTCTTGTAAGCTAAAACGTTAGCTTGTCACAGTTTCATGGATGCTGGTGGAAGACGTGAAACTCCTGGGTCAGAAGGAAAGGACAGTTCATTGCTCATGGTAATGGCAATGGTCAGAGTATCAGCATTTGTTTCTCACATGATGATGCTAAGGAGGGCACAGCAACACTTTCACACACACCAGGTTTTGTTACAGGAGACCAACCCTGAACACAGGGAAGTCAAATCTTCTAACAATGCCTGTCTTTGCTGAGGAGGGAGATCTGACCTCAGTTCTCCAAGGCTGATCACTGTCCTTGACAATGACCTTGCAGACACACTGGGACCCATGGAGAGCTGTTCCGCATTCCATAATTACATTCCTCCAATCATGTTGTTCCTTAGCGTCTCTGTTTTCATTATAGATCTGTCAGATCACATATCATGTGGCATCCAGGTAGCTAAAATACTGCAAGTGAGGGACTTAGCAAGGGAGTAAGGCTGAAAAAGGTTTTCCTTTCCCCCCAGTCTGTTAATTCCTTCTGGTTCTTGCTTTTTTCCCCCTTGTTACAAGGCAAATACTGAATGGTCAGGACTCAAACCTTCTTCCTTGTAGCAGAGAGGCCTCAGTCAGCTGAAAAGGAGGAAGTCAGACACTTATCTGATGCTGCAAAATACATCCTTATGGCGCTCTTTGGACAACTGTGGGTTTGCCTTTGGGAGACAACAGTTTTTATTATTTGCAACTCTGTCATTGTCCCCTATTTATATTTTATTAAACTCATTGAAAAATTTATATGTCTGATCATTCAGTTAAAGTACTTTAAAGGCTCAGTATCTCATCCTATTGGGATTTGTCGCCAATTATCTTACAGGAAATTTGGTTTCCCATCCATCCTTCTCCTCCCACTTCAGGGTCCACCTGCTAGTGGCCTGGGTATCTCCAGAGGCAGGTCCTTCCAGCATCTACATTTCCTCTTCTGGACCACTGGGGACAAAGGCTGGAGAGTCCACCAATAGCACTACCATGACCTCCTGGCAAAGGAGACAGGTGCCTGCAGCTGATGCCTTTAACACTGGCTCTCTCCAAGTACGTTTTACAGTTGCTGGTGGGGGCCACACTGGGAAAAACATTTCCCTTTGCTTTTTCCTTCCATTCACAGAGAGTCAGCCCCCAGCATCAAGACAGAGCAGTCGTCCAAAATTAGATGCTGCTGCTCTCATTTGTTGGTTAAAAATAACTGTTCTGCACCCTTTATGCCATCACCAGGGGCTGTTTTCAGCCAATGTTTATGACAGAGAAAGACATTTGCTAATTCGCTGCTTATTCAAGGAGAATAGAACTTATTTGTTGTTCCCCTGCAAATAGACAACTGGGGATGTTAGCAGCAATTTACTTGCATTTTCTTAGGATTTGCAGGGCGGTTTTGTGATAGGAAAATGGCTAGTGAGGACAGAGGAAAGAAAGGCACACATTGAACCTAATTTTTTAAAAGAAGCAATGAAACTGGGCCCAGCCAGTGAGGCAGCATATGGTGCTGGACAAATCTGATAAAAGGGGAATCACCAAACTTGCCATTTCAATGGAGCGAAGCCCAAAGGAGCCGGAGCACCTGGAAGGTTTGCAGTCCCCCCTCCCACCCCGAGGCCTTTGGTTCATCCCCAGAGTGTGACCAGGGCTTCTGACGCCAGAGCCCAAGAGGGAGCTTTTGCCTTTTGGATTCAGGGCTTCCTTGTACTCTCACAGAGTCAGAATGGCTGTGTGTTTACGTGTGAAGCCCTGGGCACCCCCTAGCCCCTTCCTGGGCTGTCCTCCACCTTTTCTCTTCTCACCCTTTGCTGTCCCCCGAGTCCTGCAATCCATAGTGAAGAGGCCAGGGGCCCGGGTGGGGAAGTGGGCAGGGGCAGCCATGGCAGTTTCATCAAAGGCGTGGGATCTTTTCATCTCTGGTAACAGTGGCATGAAACTATTTTAGGGGCAGCGCCAGTCTCCGGGAATTTTAAAGTTCAATTTTCCGGGAACAGAGTCTGAAGACATTTATCTTCAAGGCAGCGTTAACACTGAACTTTAAAAGGCCAAACATGGAGGAAAGCCTTTTTAACACATTGCTTTTGGATCTCAGGGTGGGCCAGGAAGGCAACCAGCCAGAGATCAAGATTGCACCTGTCCCAAGACTGGAAGACTGGGTATAAAAACAGAACAGTGGACACAACTCCAAGAGAAGGTTTTGACCAAATGTCTTGAATCATAGAAGATTTGACTGTAAACCTACCCCACAGTTTCTATTCGGTGGATGATTTTGCTGAACTGAGCTAAGATAGAATTGGATATTGAAGAGCTAAAGTGTGTTGACTTTTAAAAATTTTTTATAAGCTCAACTTTTATTTTAGATTCAGGGGATACATGTGCAGGTTTGTTACATGGGTGTATTGCGTGATGCTGAGGTTTGGTGCGTGAAGGATCCTATCATCCAGGTACTGAGTATAAGTACCCAAGATTTTGTTTTCCAACCCTTGTTCCTTCCAATAGTCCACAGTGTCTACTGTCCCCCTCTTTATGTCCATGTGTACACAATGTTTAGCTCCCACTTGTAAGTGAGGACATGTGGTATGTGATTTTCTATTTCTATGTTAATTCACTTAGATAATGGCCTCCAGCTGTATCCACGTTGCTGCAAAAGACATGATTTCATTCCTTTTTATGGCTGTGTATAATGCCATGCTGTGAATGTACCACAGTTTCTTTATCCAGTCCACTGCTGATGGGCACCTGGGTTGATTCCATGTCCTTGCTATTGTGAATAGTGCTACGATGAACACAGAAATGCATGTGTCTTTTTGGAAGAACGATTTATTTTCTTTGGGTATATACCCAGCAATGGGATTGCTGGGTAGAATGATAGTTCTGTTTTTAGCTCTTTGAGAAATCTCCACACTGCTTTCCACAATGGTTGAACTAATTTACATTCCCACCAACAGAGTATAAGCGTTTCCTTTCTCCACAGCCTTGCCAGCATCTGTTGTTTTTTGATGTCTTAATAATAGCCATGCTGACAGGTGAGAGATGGTATCTCAATGTGGTTTTGATTTGCATTTCTGATGATTTGTGATGTTGAGCTTTTTCTCACATTTATTGGCTGTTTGTACGTCTTTTTTTGAGAAGTGTTCTTTCATGTCTAACGTGTGTTTCAAAGTACAATGAGACATAGATCCAGTAATGCAGACATGAACATATTTGTCCTGCTTAAGAATGTGTCTCAGGACATGGGGATCTTCTCTTTGAGGAGCTGTTCTGCTGATTCTGGGCCCCCTCATACTGGCTGGGAGGGAAGGAAGGGCCCTGTGCCCACTGATGAACTGCACTTCTGTCTTCTTCTCTTGCCAAGACTTGCTCAGCAAAAGCATGCAGTGGGGGAAGAGCAGGAGTCCAGGCGCGCAGGCACAGCCAAGGGTCTCCCGGATCAAGGGCGGGCTGGGTTCCTACAGTGTGATCTGTGCAGTCACTTAGGGCTCCTCCTCAGAGCGCCCAAGCCACAGTTAGTCTCTGCTAGCTTGAAATTCTTCATACTTTTTGAATAAGAGGCTCCACATTTTCATCTTGCATGGAGACCGGAAAGTTATGTGGCTGGTCCTGGCTTCGAGAATAATGAGGAGAAAAGCCAAGTGGAGGTAGAATAAGGGGCAAACAGGAGTGGAGTTGAAAAAACGGAATGTTTAAGACAGAAGATCATATTTTTAGGGTACTTTGCAGACAACAAGAGAGAGGAGGAGAGTGAGAGAGAAATGACGATGGTTCTTCATCATAAAGAAAAAATAAAAGACTAAGCATGTCATGTGGCCTCCAAGATACTTGGAATAAAAGATGGGTTAGTTCCAGGTAAATCTTAGCTCCAGGTGCTGCAAGGACAGCTTCAGTGTTTGCATTGTCTGGAGTTTAAATAAACATGAGTTTGCCTACATGGTCATCTCCATTTTCAACAAAAGTCAATTAGGAAATGATTTTCTTCAAACCATATTGGCATTTTTTTTTTCCAGAAAGATTTGGTTCCTAAATGACAGGGTGACTAAAGGTCAAATCATTTTCCATTACATTTAATGTAATGAACTTCCCATTTTTTAGGCCTCCCTGCAGAAGAGTTTCAATTGCATTTCCCTTTGTTCTCCAAAGGGAGTTTTACAGTTCTCTGATTTACGCTAAGGTCAAGAGAAGGTTTGCAAGCTGCCACAGAACATAAATTACAGAACTTCCTGACAAAATGGTGGGTCAGAAAAGTAATGTGGAATACATTAGTGAAGGGTAGATGAACACACCTTTAAGTGCTAATTTATTTCTCAAATGTGCAGCTTGAAGTCTTTCTCTCTTATCATTAGACTCAAGGCTGAGTCTCTTCCATATTGATCAGGAGCCTCTGCAGCAGGCACACGCAGGATGCTGTGCTGTGCATGGTGAGAAGTGTGACTCACTACTGGTGAGAATTATTCAGCAGACAAAATGAACTGGGAGGAAGTGAGTGATCTTTACCTCTTAGGCGAGAGGAGGCGATTATCAAGCAAACCGATGCACAGAACACAAAGCACCAAGCGTGTATTTGGCTCTCCTCGGTGTGTTTTCTGGTGCATGGTGAGGGGTGCACAGACCTCCAGGGTTTGCAGTCCTGCTGGGAAAGGAGAGTAACAGACAGAAGTCATTCAGTGGCAACCCATGGCTGATGGCTTGCAGGAGGAAGCCAAGCCAATGCTTGAGGGAGAAAGGCATTGTGTGTGAGATTTTTCTAGAAGGTGGGTCTTCAGTAGACCTTGAGGGAAGAGGCTCAGGGGGGTATTTGGCAAGGATGGGGGAGGCCTGTGGGGGAGGGGCGCCTAGAGCAAAGGACAGAGGATGGTGTGAGTCACTCTGGGGAGTGACGTAAGTAAGGCGAGTAACCCAGAGAACTGTGTTTCCTAGGAAGGCAGTGGGCACAGGGGTGGGGGGGCAGGGAGTGGTCAGAGCGGGGACAGACTGTGGGTGGGGTCAGCGTCTCCCTCTTTCTACACTGCTCAAAGTGATCCCCTGCCAGGATGGGGGTGGCGAAGCTGAATCCCCACAGCCATTGCTGACCATGATCACAGGAACAAAGAGGCAATGAATGTGCATCACCCTTAGCAGCTCTCATCTGAGCTTCCTGGGTCCAAGACATGAAGCCCAGGATTAGATATGGAGAGAGGACTCAAACGCCACTGAATTCATGAAACTGATGATCTGGTTAGAAAGAGAATCACACGCAGAGTGTTAAGGCTAAATATCAAAACCCTGCAGAGGAAGGAGGCGTCACTGTGACCTGGAGTTAAGTCAGAATAGATGTGGTGGAAGGGTCAAGGTCCAGAGGAGTCTCAAGCAGGCACACGCCTCGGCTCCTTCATTCATTTACTCAGCAAAAAATGCGGCCACCACGGACCTTCCTGGGTCCTGGGTGGACAGCAATGATGGACAAAGACATGGAGCCAAGACAGACCACAAATATATAAAGAACAAATCATGAAAATAATTTCAGATGCCAATAAAGAAAATAGACCAGTATGGCAGGATAAGAAGGATGAGCTGTGGGGAGGAGAGTCTGATTGGATCATCCCGGGAGGTATCTCTGAGGAGCAGCGTTTTCAAGGATACCTAGATGATGGAGATGGGGTCAGGGTGGGAAGGGAATTCTCCCAGGGGAGAAGGGTGTGTGGACAGAAACACACGTGGCATGTGTAGGAGGTGAGGAGGTTTGCTGAGCTCCCGGCACTGTTCTAAGAGTTTCACCTGCATCGATTCATAATCACCCTAAGAGAGAGCAGGGATGTGTTTCAGATTAGGAATGCGAGGCTGGGAGAGACTTCACCGCTGCTCCAAGGTCACAGTTGGAAGGGAACAGGGCTGGACCTGGAACAGCAGTCCCTCTGACTCCAGGGTTGACTTGCTGTGTGTTTTCTCAACAGAATCCTCCAAACCACCTCCATAATCAGCCAAGTGGGGCTGGGGAAGTGGAGCTCTGCGCCCAAGCTGAGCTCCAAGTGCCAAGAGCAAATAGAAGAGCTGGGAAAAGAAGCAACTTGTCAGCTGTATTTCTGCGGTAAGCCATTCAGTTGTGGGGCTTTGCGAAGCAGCCTCCTGCACGCATACTGGACGAGGAAGACCAGGAAAGATGATGCACCCTAGGCTGAAAAATGCCAAGCCCTTTAGGGAATAACACAGCAAACACTCTTAGTGTATTTTTTCTAAGTGGTTTAATGGAAATACCAGCTTTAGGAAACTAAAGTGATAAATAAAGAAGATCTGAATTTTACTTATGATGAAAATGCAAGGCAAGAGTATCTTTTAATGAGAATCTTGCTTATTTGGGATTTCCCACTGAAGAACACCAAGACAGGATATTTCTAATTTTTTCAATTATGCAAACTTTAGAAACTAAAATCCAGAAGCCATGAAACAGGTCTCTGGATATTTGTTAAAACATTTCTGAGCTTTGTTTGAAGTAGTCCTTGAGACCCATGAGATCCATATTTTTAATTCTGGTTCAATGTCGTATGTCCATTTTGGGTCTGTACATAATTGATTCTCCAGGTTGTGCATATCTTTGTACCATCCTTGATGCTACAGCCTTCAGGGAGCACTGCAAAATTTCAGTGTGATTTCTCATACACGGGGGCTTCCTTTCTCCTCTCTGTATTCTTTCCTCTTGCCTCTAGTAAAGACAAGGGTAGAAGAAGGGCAGAGGTCTCTTTAGAAGCTCGGCTGCTATCTATGGCCTGGAGCCTCAGCAGGAAAAGCAGAGAAATCAAGAAGGGACTGTCTATTCTACTCTAAGTGATGTCCATAGTGCATTTAGAATTTTAGGAGCATAATTTCTTATTCCTGCATGCTCTTTCTTAGTAGCGGGGGCCTATTTTAAAGTCAAGAGAGTGAGGAACACAGAGGGCTGCTCCTCATTTGTCGTCATCTGAACTCACACTGAGAACATACAGAGGGGCAGGGAAGTGTTTCTTCTGTTGTTCATTTGCCTTAAATTAAGAGATAGCCCCAAATGAGCAGGCCATACCTTCTGCAGACCTGTGGAAGGCCTCGTGTCCATCCCTCCATGCCCAAGTGTTCTCATCCTGGGTTGTTATTTCTTTTCTTGTGTAGAAGTAAAATATCGATTTGCACAGTGCGTAAGTTTGAGGGGCACAGAGGTGGAAGTGGGTACAGAGTCAGGCCCAGGTGAGTGTAGGTGGAAGTCCTGGGGGCTTTGCTTCTTTGCCAAGGTTGCTCCTCTGCAATCAATTCTCATTGACCCACTCATTAATTCAGCAGATCATTAGTCCAAAGTCAGTGCCATCCAATTATAACCAGCTCCTCAGGTGAGCAAAGTTCTTCTGCTCACCAAAGCTTGAGAATGGCTGGCTGCTGTTTGTCCCAATCTTAAAATGTCTTCTGTTGGCCACTTTGAGCTGGTTGTGGACACAGGTGTGCAGAAGGTGCTGGGGATGCTACGGCTACCTGCTCCCCAGCCCTCTTTTAGTGCGAAGTGGGAATGCTAAACCTATGTTTCCCTAAACACCTTGCATTTAGGGTCTGGATATAACTTAGGTTTCGCCCTGGGAATCCTTGAGCTTAGACTCAGTCCTGATGGGGAGGGGTGGGCATCCTCTCTGTTTTCTCATTGCAGAGGTGGTGTGGGGCTGGCAACTGCCATGGAAGCTTCTGGAGTCAGTGGGTGGCTGCCGCACCCTGCAGCTCCCTCACCATTGCAGGATGGAGCTCTCTTGGTGACCTGGTTTCCCTATGGCTTTGAGAGTTTTTCTTGTGTGTTCATCCTGGAATTTGTTTTTTACTGACATGGTTTGGCTGTGTCCCCACCAAAATCTCATCTTGAATTTCCATGTGTTGTGGGAGGGACCCAGTGGGAGGTAACTGAATCATGTGGGCAGGTCTTTCTCATGCTGTTCTTGTGGTAGTGAATAAGTTTCACAAGATCTGATGGTTTTATTTTATTATTTTTTTTTCAAGATGGAGTCTCACTCTGTCGCCCAGGCTGGAGTACAGTGGTGTGATCTCGGCTCACTGCGATTCTCCTGCCTCAGCTGGGACTATAGGTGTGCACCATCATGCTTAGCTAATTTTTGTATTTTTAATAGAGATGGGGTTTCACCATGTTGGCCAGGATGGTCTTCATCTCTTGACCTCGTGATTTGGCATCCTCAGCCTCCCCAGGTGCTGGGATTAAAGTGTGAGCCACTGTGCCCGGCCGATCTGATGGTTTTATAAGGGACAGTTTCCCTGCACAGTTCTTTCTGCCTGCTGCCATCCATGTAATATGTGACTTGCTTCTTCCTGCCTTCCGCCATGATTGTGAGGCCTCCCCAGCCACATGGAACTGTAAGTCCGTTAAACCTCTTTCTTTTATAAATTGTCCGATCTCGGGTATGTCTTTCTCAGCAGCATGAAACCAGACAAATACATTTATCCTTCCCAAGTAATTCGGTGAACACTGGATAATTTATAAAAATTTCCTTTTGCTTAACAAGGTTATAGTGGGTTGAATGCTACTCTCCCTCCCCATCCCTGCCACCAAAAAAAGATGTGTTCACGTGGAACCTGTGAATGTGACTTTGTTTAGAAAAGGAATCTTTGAAGTTGTAATTAAGAACCTAGAGAAGAGGGGATCAGCCTGGATTATCTGGGTGGGCCCTAAATTCAGTGACAATGTCCTTATAAGAAGAGGAGAAGGCTGGGTGCAGTGGCTCACGCTTGTAATCCCAGCACTTTGGGAGGCCGAGGCGGGTGGATCACAAGGTCAGGAGATGGAGACCATCCTGGCCAACATGATGAAACCTCGTCTCTACTAAAAATACAAAAATTAGCCTGGCATGGTGGTGGGCGCCTGTAATCCCAGTTACTTGGAAGACTGAGGCAGGAGAATTGCTTGAACCCAGGAGGTGGAGGTTGTAGCGAGCTGAGATCATGCCACTGCACTCCAGCCTGGTGACAGAGCTAGACTCCATCACAAAAAAAAAAAAAAAAAAAAAAAAAAGAGAAGACCACATGAATGAAGGCAGAGATTAGAGTGATGTGGCCACAAGCCAAGGAGCTTGTGAAGGCCAGGAGCCACTAGAAGCTGGGAGAGCCAGGAAGCATCCTCCCCTAGAGCCTTTGGAGGGAGGGTGGCCCTGTGAACACCTTGCCTTTAGACTTCTGGGCTATAGAGCTGTGAGATAACAGTTTCTGTTGTTTTAGACACACAGTGTGTGGTTATTTGTAGAGCAGCCTCAGGAAGCAAACATATCTAGCTAGAGAGGATTCTGTTCTCTGCAATGGAGACTTGACTTACTCAAGTTTTCTCTCACAGTTGCAACTAGCACAAGGCTGGAGCATTCATAAACTCAACTGAAGGCTTGGAGAGGGCATAAAACTATAACACTGTGAAATCTTAGCTCTGGCTTCTCAATATCAGTGGCCCTGGGAGCCACTGGCCAAACCCATTGCAGGGTCATCACCAATAATCCATCTCTTCATCTGCTTCCACCATCGGCTATTGTGGAAACCAACTAACTTCAGATGGAAGTGCCAGGAGACAGCACCCTTCCTCTTACAGAGAGCATGCTTTCTTCCTCTCCTAGCCAAAGGTAGTAGACAGAACTCAAATATTTAACATCAAACAATGTCCACAGAAATGTCCTATTCCATTTTTATATAGGGTGATTATTGACTATGCCTCTTCCTTCCAGAGCAAGCTCTGGGATTGGCCACTACGATGTTATTCCGTTCTGGCTGCTATAACAGAATTCCATAAACTGGGTGGCTTAAGAACAAATCCACAATTATTTCCCATAATTCTGAAGGCTAGGAACACCAAAATCAAGGCATGGGAGACCTAATGTTTAATGGAGGCCCCATTCCTTGTTTGCACGTGAGCATCTCATTGCGTCTTCACATGGCAGAGAGCAAGGAGGGAGAAAGCAAGCTCTCTCATGTCTTTTTATAAGGGCACTAATCCCATTCATGAGGGCTCCAACACTCATGGTGTAATCACCTTCCAAATGCTGGACCTCCTACCATCCCCTTGGGGACTGGGCTTCAACATATACATTTTTTTTGGTGGGGGGTGAGTGGGACACAAACATTTAGCTCATAGAAATGACTTAAGCAAAAAGACCCACTGAGGTTTTCCTGGACAAAGAAATAAACAACCTCCCCCACCCCCACCCTACACCCAAACAGCTCAGTATTTCCTCCCAAGATAAATACTGTTGCTTCCCTGGAAGGATAGGCAGTTAAAAAGAATGTTTTCCACACTCCAAGTGCATCATTTTTGCTTGGGTTCTTCAAGGTTGCAGGAAGATAAGACCCTGGCCAGGCATGGTGGCTCATGCCTATAATCCCAGCACTTTGGGAGGCTGAGGTGGGTGGATCACCTAAGGTCAGGAGCTTGAGACCAGCCTGACCAACATGGTGAAACCCCATCTCTACTAAAAACACAAAAAAGATTTAGCTGGGCAGGTGGTGGCAGGTGCCTGTAATCCCAGCCACTTGAGAGACTGGGGTAGGAGAATTGCTTGAACCCGGAAGGTGGAGGTTGGAGTGAGCCGAGATTGCACCACTGCACAGCAGCCTGGGCGACAAGAGTGAGACTCTGTCTCAAAAAAAAAAAAAAAAAAAAAAAAAAAAAAAAAAAAAAAAAAAAAAAAGAAAAAGAAAAGAAAAAAAAAGGTAAGACCCAATGATGTTTCTTCTTCTGTTCCCCGACCCAGTCTCTAGCCCACACCCCAGTTTGAGCTCTCGGCAGATCCTCCCAGACTCTCTGCTTCCATTTCTTTGTCCATGTTCTTCAAGTCTTTTGTCTGAAGTCCCCTTGTGCAGCAAGAGAATAAATGGTCCTAATATTGCAAATCTTTGAACAAAGAAATTTCCAGAAAAATCCTCATATGATGCATTGCTCAGACCTGTGGGAGTATAGGCCATCAAGCCCTTAGTCTTTTCTCAACAATTCATCCTTCACAGCAGATATGTGGTCTTACGTGGTTCCTCTTTTTTTTGAGCCGAGTATATGTACAGCTCAAACAGGCTACATCAGCTTAAATGTAATGGAGGAAGTTCCAGCTCTTCCCACTGATACGATCTGTTTTATCAGTTCGTCAATATGCCAGCTGGTGGAATTGCTGCCAATGGCAGCATAAAACGTCTCGAGGCAGGCACCAGCTGTTGGCAGGACAGCAGCAATGGCTGAGAGGATACCAGGCTCCTGCCGGGCTCCAGTGCTCTGTCTTGCTTGACTTACATTTTGTTTGCATCAGTAACTATATAAACCCCAAATGATCAAGGCTCCAAGGGCCTCAGGGAGTGTAGTTGTGTATGGAGGCAGAACTGCTTAGCAGAGGTGAGCCGATCACTTTATTGGCAGTGGAAACCCTAGAAAGCAACGGGAATTCCAATTGGCATTTCAGGCATGGAGATGCTGGGGGCTGAGTGGAGGAATGATTAATGAAGCGGGGGGTGTCCTCACTCTCTTTAGACTTTATCCTTCTGCTGGTCTTTATCCTTTAGACTTTATCCTTCTGTGGTCAAGCCCATTCTGGTCACCAAATTAAGATTCTCAAATTAAAAAAATAATAATTAAAAGATACACAGAAATTCCGGGAATGGCAGAATTTAAGTTCTCATTGTGGTGAACTATGGCTATGAGACCAAATGAACTGCATCTGCATCTGCATCTGCATATAGTGATAATGTGGTGTGAGAAGAAGGAAGGATCCCAATGCCTGCAGGTGTCAGGACGTGGATGTGCACAGCCCATCCTCAGAGCCTACCTAGATGGAGCCTCCTACCCAAATAGTATCAGTGCAGCAGATGTTTATTGTAAGAGCCAAACTGTGTACTAAACATTCTGGGCATTTTATGTTTTAACCCATTTGGTGCTGGGTCATTATGAGCAGTCTCTACACTTAGCACTGCATTTTGTAGGTGCCACACCTGAGATGTGCAGAGGTTGCTTACTTGTCCGGTGGTGCAGGGCAAGGGGCAGAGCTGACATTCAATCAGTCAGTCTGACTGCAGAGTCCACATCTCGACTGTGAAGATCGTGGCTCAGAATTGCTGTGGACAGTTCCAAGTCGTGTTGGGAACATTTGTTCAAGTTCAGCCCGAGGCATGGTTCAGAAGCTGAACTCACCTGTCATGCTTCCAAACCCACGGCTTGTTTAATTGATCTTAAAGTTTTCAAAGTCTGAGACAAAACAAATTCTCTGGCCCCTGGTTAATGGCAAGAGGAGAGAAACATGATCAGAATGCCTGTATCTCGGGTGGAAATGTGGGCCCACCCTGTGGCATGCACTTCTTTCCCCCACGGAAAGCCAAGATGATACAAATGTTCTATCAGCAAAAAGTTCAACAAACAAAGAGACAGCATAGCAGGGTGGGGCGACGGGCTTTGCAGCCAGGATGAGACCACACAGGCTGGCTTTTACGATGGTTGTTAAACAAGTTGATATTTGTAACGCCCATAAGAGACAGGCCCATAGTCAGTGCTATAGTAAATCATGATATACATGAAAATGGTTACACAGTCCTATCAGTGGACTCGAGATTGAGTTTTGGCTTTCCTCTCCAGTAATAAAATTTGTTTTTGTTAGAAATTTATCAGTCAGACAATATTAACCATCAAGTTACTCATAGAGCCGGGAAGATTTAAAAATGCACAGGTGAGCGAGACCTGCCAGCATCACATTGCATTTTGGATCTGGGACTACTTAGAAGATGGCTGTCTTCTCAAGTTCGCCTGGCCTCCCAGTGTCCCAGACCCTGGTCGTTGCTCATGGAACAGCCTGATCTTGGCCACCACGACAGCTGCCACTGCTCTTCTGTCGGCCCTGCCCCTTCCTCGGCCTCCACCAGGGTGGGCGTGTGCATTACCCTCTTGTCCTGGGGCAGCGCTGGCTCCAACTGCCACTTCCTGACCCTGAGGAAGTCCTGGACACAGGATCTGATCTTGCAGTGGCTGCCGGGAGGGGACCGGTAGCACAACTTAGCATGTGGGAGTTACGGTCCATGGGACACACTCTACCAGCATGAGACAGGAGAGGGGGAGTGCACTCCACACTTCCTCTCCCCTCCTGGCTCCAGAGAACTGTCCCGAGGCACCGGCTCTGTCCCTCTGTGTGGCAAAGGGCAGCGAGGTCCTGTACCCGGTTCTCTGTGAAACAGTGGCAGCATAGCCCTGCACCGTGTTGGACTGGCTTTCCCTCTCTCCCGGCCTCTCCTCCCTTCTCCTCCTTCTCTCCACCCTGGAATCACAGCTCCTCAGATCCAATAACCCTTTGGTTTGACCTCAGGTTCTGTTTTCTGGGAAACCTGGCCTGAGACCTGTCTTGAACTGCAATATTCTCCTTTCCTTTTTTGACAGATGCGTTCGATGCGTTCAAACCACTCAGTCCCCTGTGGACAGGTCCTCCCTCTTCCTTCATCATCCAGCTTGGTCCAGACGGTCAGCTTTATTTTTAGGGGCTCTGGTATCCACGCCTGCTGCCACTGCCCAACTCAAGTTTCCTCCCATCTGTCATAGGCATCTGCCTGGACCTCCTGCCTTTACCAGCTTACTCATTGTTGTAATGTCTTCCCACCAGCCCGATGCATTTTTCATCCCTTTACAATTCCTTAATCCAAGCCTTGCAGAATGAGCTCAGGGCATGTCATTGAGATCTGGCACGACCTGGACTTGACCTGTCTCTTTCCAGTTGTTGCCCATTTGCTTCTACACATTGCAGTCATTTGTTCAACATTTCCTGAACATCTTCTAAGTGCAGGCCCTGTGGGAAACACTTACAATATCAAGGTCAGCATAAAAGGCAGTCTCTCAGTTTCCTGTGCTGCTGTAATTAATTAGCATGATCTTGGTGGCTTAAAACAATAGAAACTTGTTCTTTCACAGCTCTGGAGTCTAGAAGTTGGTTCCTTCCAGAAGTTCTGAGTGAGAATCTGTCCCAGGCCCCTCTCTCAACTCCTTGTGGCTGCCGGCCATCCTCCACAGTCCCTGGTTTGTGGCTGCATCCCTCCAATTTCTGCCTCTGTATTCATGTGGGCCTTCCCCCGTGTCTCTGTGTTGAATCTCCTCTTCTTTTTCTTATAAGGACACAGGTCATTTAGGGTGAACCCTAAATCCAGGATGATCTCATCCCAATATCCTTAATTTAAATTACATCTGCAAAGACCCTATATCTAAATAAGGTCATATCGATGGATATGGGGTTTAGGACTTGGAACTATCTTTTTTAGGGGTGCCATTCAACTCGTTATGGGCAGAAGATGATTTTTCATTCTCATGCAACTTCCTGGGGTTGGCATTTAGGAGCATTAGAGATTAACTGTGCTACATTCATTCATCCTGCACGCTCCTCCCTCCCAGAAGAATATTTCCTTCTCCATCTCCTCCTTCTTCCAGGCACAAGTCAAAGGCTGAGTTTCCATGGAGGCTGACTGGGCAGCCTCCTTCCAAGCCGCTTCTACCCCTCAACTTGTGTACTTTGAGTGTGCACTGGAGTCATCTGTCTAGAGTCTCCCTCCCTTTCTGGGTTGTGACCTGCTGGAGGTCCAGGGATGTGTGTGGTACAGCGTCGTTTAGGTGATGTTTACTCAACCAATGTTGAAAGAAATGGAGACTCCCACCTGGAAGATGACTCTTTTTGGAGTTTTTTCATTACGGGTTTATTTTTTTAGCCTAATAATGTGTTTAGACACTGGTTGGAAACAGTTGCATGGATGATACTCATTACATGTCTTAACTCTTGAAGATTTCCCTGAAAGATAAGACATAATAGTCGTTGTTACTAAGTAATGTATCATGCTTCCTTTTTAGAGTTAATATCTTTGCTCTTAAATACTGTTTACTCAATTTTGTAGACCAAAAAGTCTTGAATGTAATGCATTTTAAATGTTTCTTTATTTTATTTAGCTTAACAATGTTGATGAAGAAAGCCCCCAAAGGTAATATAAATGAAAGTAATTTCTGGTTCATGCTTCTCACTGCCCCATTTCTATTTATTAAAAGTAACCATCAGCAGGTGAAATAACCCACAAGTTATGCTGTGAAAACATAAGCAGCAGATTACCCCATTTTTTTTTATATTGAAAGCAGTCTTGTGAGCTACACCTATTGCTACAAGTTTTACTAAAGCATTTATTGCTTATTTCATGGATTGCTGACTCCTTGGCATTGGTTGGGATGGCTATGAGGATTTATGGGTAAGCCTTCATGGGTCTGTCTCTGAGAAAAATATCAAAGGTCTCTCTCCTTCAGTTGAACACAGGACGTTGAGCACTGTGCTTAGTCTGTCACTGAGGCAGGCCGAAGGGAAGCATAGACCCGTGACCACAGTTTCTAGAAGAATATTAAAGAGGAAATATATCTGGCAAATTATCTTTTCTTAAATGGATATTTTCCCTCAGTGGTAACTAAATGCACATAATACAATATTCTAGAAATATAAATTGGTCAATATAGTGAAAAATGTCTTCTTCCCTTCCTGTCTGCCAGCTGCTGAGTTCACATCCCCAGAAGCAATCTGTTATTCGCTTATGTCTGTTACATCCTTCTGGAGACACTCCACCTCTTATAGCTAAATCGGTGACACAGCATACACTTGCTTCCTTCCCTGACAATAAGCTTCCTTCGGAGCTTATTCTATATAAGTTCTATTTCAGTATAGAATCTCAACATTATCTTTTACAGTGGCATACATTTCTTACCAGTAATATTCTGATATTTATTTAACAATTATATTACTGAAGATCATTTGATATTTGAATCTTTTGCTCATACAAACAAGTGCTGCCCTGAATATTCTCATAGATACACTGCTGTACATATGTATGAGTATGTCTGTAGGATATGTTCTTAGAAACTGATTTGCTAGGTCAACGTTTATGTGTACTTAAAATTTTGAATTCCACTGTCCAATCATTCTTTGAATAATTTTCCCCAATTAATATTCTCGCCAGCAAAATATGGCAATGCCTGTCTCCCCACATGCTCACCAGCACAATGCATTACCCACATGTGCAAATTTTGTGATCTGATAGGTAAAAAATTTTATGCCACTGGAGTTTTAATTTGCAGCTCTCTTATGTGTGCAGTTTCTTCATTCATTTGTGTGTGCATTCTGCTGTTATTAGTTGAGCACTGACTGTGCTCTGGGCTCTGTTCCAGGTGCTAGTGATGCAATCCTGAACAGAGCAAACCCCAAATCTCCTATTCTCATCCAGCTGACATTTTAGTCAGAGGAGACAGGGAAAGGAAGAACAAATAGGTGAAATACATACCTATACGATGGTGATAAGTTCTCCTAAGAAAAACAAACCAGGGAAGGGAGTTAAAGAGTGCAGGTGGAGGATTGTATTTTCCATGGGGGAGAAGGAGGCCTCCTGGAGTAGTTGATGTTTGCACAGAGACCTGACCAGGGTGAAGAAGAGACCACAAAGGAATCTAGGGAGGAGATCCAGGAAGACAGGATAGCAAGCACACAGGCAGTGAAGAGTCATATTTTAAGGACTTGCTCAGCATTCGTGCTGCTCATCAACAGTGCATAACAAACAACCTGAAACTGAGAGGTTAAGCAGCAATCATTTTCATATGCTTGTGAATTCTGTGGGCCAGGAATTTGGACAGGCCTTAGTGGGGATGCTCTTTTAGCACCTTGATGTTTGGGGCCTCAGCTGAGAAGACTTGAATCTTGGAATCTGGGAATCTGGGTTACTTGAGGGCAGGCACTGGAATTTTCCAGAGGCTTTGTTGTTCACATGCTGGCACCTGGGCTGGGATGACTTGAAGGCTGGGCTCAGCTGGGACGGTTAAGCAGGACACCTACCTGTGGTCTCTCCATGACACTGGATCACTCCCTGCAGGCTAGCTAGTTCCTGACAAAGAACATTCTGATGGAAAATGTTCCTAAATTGACACAGGAACATGCCCAGGGAGGTGGCATAGACTCCACTTCTTTTATCAGGGTAATGACAAGGTCATATTATTGGGAGATGTATTAGGGTTTACCTGAAAAATGGAACCAATAGGATATATATATACAGACACACACACATATATATATGTATACACACACACATATACATACACACACACACACACACACAAACCTGTGAAACTTATATATATGTATATATGAGATAGGAATTTATTTATTTATTTTAAGGAATTGACCAACATGATTGTGGGGGCTGGCAAGTTCAAAACCTGCAAGGCAGGCTGGAGCCCCAGGGAAGAGTTGATGCTGCACTTCCAATCTGAAGAAGTCTGGAGGCAGAATTCCTTCTCCGTTAGGTGACCTCAGTCTTTGCTCTCAAGGCTTTTAACTGATGGAATGAGGCTCCCTCACATTACAGAAAGCAATCTGCTAATCCAAAGTTTGTTGATTTCAATGTTCACGTCTAAAAAGCACTTTCATGGCAACATTTAGCCTGGTACTTGACCAAATTTGGGTGCTGTGGCCTAACCAAGTGAACACTTAAAACGAACCATCACAGGGGAATATTGTTGCTGTCATCTTTAGGAAATGCCATCCTCTACATTATGCTTGAAGGAGAACAAAGGGACTGGGATTGTTGGAGCAGGGGAGTGAGGAGGAGCAGGAGGAGGTCAGAGAGGCCACAGGGCACTGATGTACTGGGGCCTTTATGCCACTGGGCTCTGACTTTCACTCTGCAAAAGGAAACCAATGCACTGTTACATTCTTAGAAGGGTCACTCAGGGTGCCCTGTAAAGAACTGTAGAAGGGAACAGCATGGAAGCAGGGAGCTCAGTTAGGAATTGCAGTAATCCAAACAAGAGGTTGATATGGTCCTTTTAGAAGATGAAGCCAAGAAGGTCTTGGACATGTTAGGGATGAGAGAGAAAGGGAAGAGTCCAGAATGATTCCGTGTTTTGAGTGAGAAATGGAAAGATGGATTTGAGAATATTTTTAAATGTTTCATTTGTATTTCTTGTTCTGTAAACTCTCTTATATCTGTTGCCCATTTTTTTCTATTGCATTTTGACCTTTTCCTTAAAGATTTATTAGAGCTCATTATGTGTTGAGAAGATAAGCTCTTGTGAAACAAATTGCAAAGATTTTTTTCTAGCTTTCTACTTGTTCTATAATTTGGATTTTTTTGTCACTTAGAATTTATATTTTTGCTACCTGCAGTCTAATTCATATATCTCCTGGGATCAAGCTTTCTTATTTTTCGATGGGAATGAACAAAGGGTTGAGGCCAACTTCTTTGCATAAAAATATTTCTTCTTCCAGTAGGCTTGGAAAACAATATTTGTGTAAGCCAGGATTTAGGAGTGATAAAGGTTTGCAATTAACAAATTTATAAACACAGTTTAAACCACTATCTTCACTGCTTGTTCTTCCAAAGCCCCATTTACAGGACAGTTCTATCTTAAAGGACGTTAATTGAATTTTGATTCTTTGCTTTCCTCTTTACTACCACTTCTAATAGTGATTTTGGCAGAGAAATGAAGTAGGCAAAAGAGAGGTTGAATAACAGAGAAGATAATCTAGAAATGCTTAGTTAGCTATTGAATAATTGAGTTGAAACAGTTTTTATCTCTTCACATTGTGAATTTTAGTGCTCTAACCCTTCACTTGCATAATAATTGGATTGAACTGTAGTCAATTATACTCAACAGAAACTTCCCAATAATAAGTATTTATTAATTCAGCTTTATAAAGCAAACACATTGTTCTTGGTAGTATACGCTTTCCAGGAACATGTCTTGCACAAAATTCTCTACCTTCACAAAACCAAATATTATTTACGTATTGATTGTCTCTCTCTCTGAGTTTGAATACAATAAAAACAGATCTGTACTTTATCTGTTTGATAAGAAACTCAACTTTTTATTCTTAATATGTTAAGTTTGGAATTCCCTTTAACAACATTTAAGGTACAGGATCACAAATCTTGGAAATTGGGTAATGCTTCTTGCATCTCAGGAAGAGTGTTCTAATGAGATAATGCAGCTTGGGTTTTGATGAATAACAGACACGGCACATATGCATATTATATTCTTTGTACTTGCAGTTCTTAACACTAGACTCACACTCTATCTTGGTCAAACTCCAGGGTAAGTGGACCCTCCCTGTTTTTTCTACGTTAGGACCAGCAGTGCAGCTGCTCAGAATCTGTTCTTATTCCCTTCTAGACTGAACACCTCCCACATGATTCCCAGCTTCTTTCTTTTTGAAATCAACTGTTGTTTCATTCAATTAATAAGGGTGTATTAACCAATTACTGGTACTCAGTACCATGAGTCATACAAGTAAATGTAAAGAATTTCTCTGTTTCTGAGATTTGAGGCTATTCAAACAAAGCCACTATGAACAATGTGTGACCAACCGCAACTTCTCTTTTACAGAAGAGATAGTGTATAGAAGAGAGAGATGAATATGGCTTGGAATCTGAGAAAACTTTGGAGGAAAATGGAACTTAGTTGTGGCCTTGCAACTTGTGTAAGATATGGAAGAAGCAGGGAGTTTGGGGAAGGACTGTGCTAAGGCTGATTATCATCAGTTCATTATTCTAGAACTTTATGGTGCTACCACACTTTGACTACTGTCTGTGAATTTTGCTAAATTTGTAATTATGCATGGATATGAAAGCAACATACAAAGAACACTAAACCCAGAAGACAGAGTGTTGACATCTACTCTTAAGCAGCTTAGGTTTTTGGAAAGAGAAATTGTGTCCTTTTCCATGAAGAATGGAATGAGTTGAGGAAAGCTTCTGTAAACCCAATCCCTCCTTCCCTCCTCAATCCACCCCCATTTATGGTAGTGTCTTAGAAGCGCTGGGGGACCTCGTCTTCTTACCTCCAGTTAATGGGTGTGTTTGTGGCATGCCGGTGTCAGCAGATGCAGATGAAGGGTGCTGGTGTAAGAGAATCACATCCTGGCTGGGTTGAGCCAGCCCAGGTCCCAGTGCATAGAAATAAAGACCCAGTCCCATCACCGAGCAGGCTTTAGCCCCTAAATTTTGACTGACTTATCTCTAAGACCAGACTGCCAGGAAGGATACTTCAAGGTCCCTTGAACTCTTTTATCTGAGATCACGGTGCTCCTGAGTTGGCTGCCTTCCTTATTTTCTAGGTAACACCCTGACCCCCTAAACTATAAAATCATAGTTGTGCCAAAAATAAGGCATCCACGTCGCCCCAAGTCACACGACCCCAAGTGCTTCTCCAAATAGGACGAGAGGCTAAAGAAGAAAAGCAACAGATGTTTACACTTCTTTACTCCATGCCTATTGCAGAATGAGTTGTGTTCCCCAAAAGTGTATGTTAAAGTCCTAACCCTCAGAACCAGTGAGCATGGCCTATTTGGAAATGGGGTCTTTGCAGATGTAACCAAGTTAAGGTAAGTCCATACTACATAGGAGTGAGCCCTAATGCAATGACTGGTGTCTTACAAGAAGAGGGAAATTTGGACAGAGAGACACAGGGGAGAAGGCTGTGTGAAGATGAAGGCAGAGGCTGGAGTGATGCAGCCACAAGCCCCGAACACTGGGGATTGCCAGCTATGCCAGGACCAAGGAAGAGGTGAGGAAGGAGCCTCCTAGACCCTTCAGAGGGAGCACTGCCTTACTGACATTGCCATTTTGGACTTCTGACCTCCTGGATTGCAGGAGAATGAATTTCTGTTTTTAAAAGCACCTAGTTTGTGGAACTCTGAGTTTGTTATGGCAGCCCTGGGAAACGAAGAACGGGTGTGATGGTTAAGTTCAGGTGTAAGTTGGACTGGGTTAAGGGAAACCCAGATAGCAGGTAGGGTGTTATTCCTGGGTGCCTCTGTGGGGTGCTTCTGGAAGTGGCTGGCATTTGAATCAGTGTACTGAGGAAGGAAGATCTGCCCTCACCCTGTGTGGGCGGGCACCATCCAACCGGCTGAGGGCCTGGGTAGACCAAAAAGGTGGAGGACAGGTGAATTCACTATTTCCCTTTCTCCTTTCTCTCCTTTCTCTCCTGGGACTGGGACATCCATTTTCTCCTGATCTTGGACATCAGAACTCTCGGTTCTCTGGCCTTCAGACTCCAGGACTTGCAGCAGTCACTCCCTGCCCCTCGCAGGTTCTCAGGGCTTTGGCCTTGGCCTGAGAGTTACCCCGTTGGCTTTCCTGGGACTCGACCTTGCAGGACACACATTGCGGGACTTCTCAACCTCCACAGTCACGTAAGCCAAGTCCTGTAATAAATGCCCTCTCACCTCTCCCTCCCTCCCTCTCTCTCTCTCTGATGAGCTGTGATTCTCTGGAGAACTCTGACTAATACACAATGCTTAATTCTCTCTGTGATATTAGACATTGTCTTTATATCAGGGCAGTTTTACTCTATGGCTACCCACTCCTGGCACACACACAGATCCTCAGGAGAAGCAGGAGGGAAGGCCTGCTGGTGTCTTTGTGGTTCTAGACAAAAGTGAACCCGAAGTAAGCTTCCATCCCAGTCTTTCCCAGTGACTCTGGCAGCTCGCTACCCGGCATCCCCGGCTCCCTTCTCTGCAGGCCCCTACTGGTGCATTGTTCTCCCCATTCTCCTTTTCCTGCTTCTCCCCTGCACTCCTGGCTCTGATTCCATGAGTGTCCCATGTTTTCTCTTCGGGCCTGTGCCTGGATCACCCCTGGGGACTGCTGGCTTCTGAGAAGGCCTTGGTGACCCCTGCTCCTGTGTTCATGCCTGGTATAAACCCCTTTCTGTGAGGGTCTCAAGGCTGGACCTAGAGACTTGCCTTTGAAATACAGAATAGGCAGTCGTGGTGAGACGTCACCTCCAAGGCCAGGTTACGGGAGGCCAGGGCTTGCATGGTGCTCGGCTCACTCTGGCTCTTCCAGTAGCTCGCTTCCATGAATCCTGCAGCTCACTTCCATGAATCCTGCTGCCACTTGGTAAGCTGCTCTTCGGAGAGGCCCAGGTGGCAACAACCCAAGAATGGCCTCTGACTAACGGCCACAAGGAAATAAATCTTGCCAACCACCATACCAATGAGCTTGGAAGAGTCACCCCCTGAGGGGCCTTGAAATGCCAACAACCCCTGCTGACACCTTGCTTGGAGCCTGTGGAAGACCTTAGCTAAACTGCTTAGCCAAGTTGTGTTCTAGAATCAAGAGTAACCCCTGGGTTCCTGACCATAGAAACTGTGAGATAAAAAATGTTTGTGGCCTTAAATTGCTAAGTTTTGCAGTAGTTTGTTATGCAGCAGTAAATAATGAATACTCTCTTATCACACAGCATCCAACGCATGCTTCCTTCCACCACAGGACTCCTGCCAGTGCAGCCTGGAGCCCAAGCTCGCTGTTCCCTCCTGTGGGACGCGTCACATTCGAGACATGGATGGTATCTCTCGTGCCACCCTGGTGCCTGGGCTGTACTTATGCAAAGCTGCCTGTTAATTGCCTGCTGTCTCAGGGGCCAAGGGCTTCAGAAATGGGTTTCTTCCGTGTTGAGGCTTGTTCTCCAGTTCCCTGCACCAATCCAAATAGTAGAAAAAACATATGCCTGTTTCATCAAGAAAATACTGCTCCTGTGTTTTGGCATTTATGGCTGAGTTTTAAGATGTAACGATCCCTCCAGAGCATCCTTCCCAGAAGGATGGCGGGGATGGGGGTGGAGAACAAGGGGACGGGAACTCCTCTGAGCACCTCTCCCCATGTGAGGTTCTCACCAGCGACATGAGGAAGCGTGTGCAGGTGGGACAATCATTTCGACTGTGATTGAGAAACTTTAGGGAGGAATGGGGAGTTCCCTGGAGAAACACCAATGGTTCGCTCTAAGAAGGTGGCCAAGAGTGGCTCTTCCTAACTTTCACTGTGTTTCTTCCCCGGACCCCAGTGGTGCTGGCGTGGTGTTCACTGCCCCCACATCCGGCCACCAGCCCCAGTACCCACCCTGATCTGTGATACACGGTCCTGGCCCACAGCCACAGCTGATTTATTAGAACCAGATAGCAGCACTAATGAGATTCTCTCAAGAAGGCGTTTGTAATTTTGGACAGAGAGGCCTGGGGAATTGACGGCTCTGGAGTTAAGTCAATGCCTGATATTGATGCAGGGCACATCTCCTATGGACGTGCTGGAGCCCGGAGCAATGCTAATAAGTTCTTTCACAAAAAGCAGTTTCTTGGGAATTAAGTATGAGAATATGCTAAAGACACTTGGACAGACAAGGACAGCCAAGGGGCACGCACATGCCCAGGCGTTGTGTGGCACTGCTCTTGAGCAAGGTGATGCTGGCGTGGAATTAATCCATTTGCCGTGCACTGCCCTGAGACGCCTACAGAGCACCTGCTGTGGGAGGGCTTTAGAACCCCCTGGATCTTGTCTGTCTCCAGCCTGTTTTCTGTTGCAAGCTTCTTCACAGTCTTCCCTCAAGGCTTATACTGTATCTCAGAGGGCAGTTGTTTACTTGGTGGCAGGTTGATTCCACTGGACCCTTTCCATCTTAGTGGGGGAAATTCTCTCTCCTAACTGCATGGACGCTTATTCTGGATGTGGAATTTTATTCTCTGCTCAGCCTGGCTCTGTTAGCATGACCGTGAATGGAATCAATGCCTTCCATAGACTCAAGCTGGCTACAATCTCTCTATCCAGGATGGCTTTGCCTACATGAGGCTGACGGCTGAGTACAACAGCTTCACCATGGAAATGGTGGTTTTCTTCATGTAGCAAGAAGCCTGGAGGGAGGAAGCATAGGGCTGATCCCATTATCGACGTCCCCACCTCCTTCTGTCTTTCTGCTCCTCTGTCCTCGGCAGTAACCTTCATTCCAGTCTGAAGCAACACTACAGCCATATTCCAGGCAGGTAGAAGAGGGGAAGTCAAAAGGCAAAGCCGCTTGACAGCTGAAACTGTTTATTATTATTATTAGGAAGACAGTTGGTTTCCTGAATGCCATACCTTCATTCTATGGTGTCTGTCTGTCTCCTCCACTGGAAGGTGAGTTACCAGAGGGCAGGGACTGTGTTGATGATGCCACTTTGAATGATCAGTGCCTGTCACAGAGACTGGCACACAGAAGGCACTCAATAAATGCATTAAATGGGTAAGAAGTCTCCAGCCTCCTTATTCATCATGTTTCTAAGGTCTGGCAGAAAGCCCTGGATGGAAGTCCAGAAACCCGAGTTTTTATCCTGATTTTGCTGCATAAACTCTCCAGCTTTATCTTCTCCTTGGCTAAGAGGAACTGCCTCCTGGAATCCGGATTAGGTGTCCTCAAGTGTCTAATTCTGAGTCACAAGGGAGTTGCTTAGAAGGAACTGAGCTCCTCATCTGGAGATTGAGATTGTGTGGTATAGAGGGAGGGGTTGGTCCATGGCCTGGCACTTAGGAAGGACTGGAGTGTGTGTGTGTCTGTGTGCATGTGTGTCAGTATGTAAGCACATGTATCTATGGGTGCTTGTGTCAGTAGTATGTGAATTTGTGTAAGCATGTATGTGGGCATGTGTATGAGTGTGAGTGCATATGCATGAGTGAGTGTCTGTGTGTGAGTATGTGCATGTGTGAGTGATGGGTGTGTGCACATGTATGAATGTGTGTGTGTGTGGCTGCTCCCTGGCTCTGCTTGGATTGAAAAGTGCTGATAAGTTTGTCATCCTTTCAATGCTCCAGTAGCTTAAACAGAACCTAGCACAAAGGTCTACGTTTTTTTTTAAAGCTTAATTTTGTTGTACAGAAAAATTGGAAACCAAATTGTGGATGCACTGCAGGCAGCAGTGGTGTTGGGAGAACATCTTGGCTCCAGAAGGCTGCATGCTGGAAACATACCTCTCTACCCCCATGCTTGATCTCTGCTGCTGCCTGGGGCCAGCAGCTAATCCCACCTGGCCAGCAGCCGCCCCTTCTGCCCAGCCCCTCTGACCTTGATTGGACAGCCGAGGTGGCCACCTGGGGGCCTGCTCCACTTTGAGGCTCTGTTCTTTGTCTGGCAGTGAGGCTGGCACAGCGTTTTTGCATGAGCTGGGCTGACCCAGTTCTGCTGATGGATCACCAGCCAGTCCTGGGCTGTTTATTTCCCCTCCTGCATCAACCAGGCAGCCCGCTGTCCTCTTATTTTTGTCTGGCAATGCAAGAGAGGCTGCCATGGGTGTGCTAAGTTTCTGATTTCTGTGGTCATAGCAAGATTGTCCTAAATCAGACACAAGGTGTGTGTGCCCACACATTTTGTTGTGATTGTTGCTGTATTTAGGTTTTAGATTAGGAGCCTGCTAGTTGCCTGCTCGTAGCCTGCTCGTAGCCAGTGGGTGCAGGGGTCAGATGGCTGCCTTTATTTCCACAGGGTTATTCCTATCAAGCGCTGGTCCTGGTTGTAGTGCCACAGCTTTGCAAGCGTTGATGAAGGAGCTCTGCCCTGGGGCTGGCTGAAGGGTGACCCCTGAGACTGACCCAGCACTGAGCCTCTTGTGTTTCAGTGGAGGCTACCAGGAGAGCCGACCCAGGGTCCAGAGGGGCTCCTGGTAATCTCAGCTGTGGGAGGGGATGGGGATCCCTGGCTTTTCAGAGTCGCCCATCTGACAGAGACTTTCTCATTTTCCAGGGCTGGGAGAAACCTTTAGCCTATCAGTGTTTCAGTTCCTTCCAATGAGTTTATGTTGCATCTTATTTATAGCATGTTTTTACTTTTTTTTTTTTTAAATTAACCGTTTTAAGGAAAAAACCGAAGGAAGTTCGAGAGCTCCATTTTGCCTTAAGTATTTTGGACATTTGTGGTCTACAACAGACTCGAGTGGAGAAGTTTTGCTTTCCCCACCACGACCATTAACTTCATACCGAATGCAGAATGTTTGCTGTATTTTACCTTAAGTTATGCCACAGAATATCATTTTTTAAAGAGCTAAACAGTATGTGTACCTCAACTGGAATAATCAACAGGATTGTACAGGACAGTCTGGATCGAAGCTGCAAATACCTGATTTGGGGAAACAGACCAGCTCTTCTTGTCCCATGACTTGTGTGATGAGAGCTGCCTGACGTGGCAGGAGCCGAAATTCCTGGGCCTCCAGTTAAACCTCATGAACTGGCTTTCGTGCTTCCAATGCCCCTTTTGGTGGGCCCTCGATGTACTAGTAGACTCACCTGGGAAGGGCCTTTGATGGAGACATGGCCCCGGAAGAGGTGGTAAGTCCTGACTGCAGGAGGCAGGCACGGCACCTGTGATGAGAGAGACAGGGCTTCCTGTGCGGAAACCACTGTCTACAAAGAACTGCGTGCACAAAAGTCAGAGCAGACACGTGCAGGAGTCACGTTGTTCAGAGATAACTGGAGCATGTGGCAGTCTCTCACTGTGTTCTAAGGCAGTTTCTTATGCTAAAAATGTGGAGTTTTTATGGGGTCCTAGCTTTTCTTCCCCCACACCTAGCTTGCCATGAACATATTCTCTTTCAGAATCCCCTGGAATTGTCTTTATGCAAAAGGGCTTATCCTTCCCTGTCCCCCTTTCTTTCTTCCTCCCTGTTGTTAAAATCATGGCACTCCTCTTGTAGGAAATCTTACTCCTTTCTAAACTGCGCCTTAATTAAACTAAACTTTTCAACCACGCTCTTTAAGGCTGTTTATTAATCGCACACTGCGTACACAGTTCAAGGGTTTTGCTGACTTATCCCCTGCCATGGATTCTCTGCCCTGCCCTGGAGCTTCTCAGAACAAATGGGATGAACCCACTGTTTCTTAGAGAACTCACAGTCTCTATTGACCTGGGCACTGTTTTACTTCCCTTGACTCTAGCTAAGTGACTCAAATAAGAAGAAAATAACTTAAAATGGAAGACTGGACTCTTGTGCTCATGAAGGATTGAACTGTTCATTGTCAAGAAGAGGTTTGTACTTGAGCCTTCAACTCACTGTGGGCAGCCCCCAGGTCCAGGCTCAGCATCACATGGGAGGGCACAGTGCACTGATGCCCTCATCACAGTGGGGGTGTCCTGGGGCACTTTGTCCCCCAGGCTGCCAGCCTTCATCACTGGACTGTCGCTAGGTGACCATGGCAGACAAATGGGTTAGACCTTCAGTTGATACGGAAGAAACTAAAGCTTCTGAGAGACAGAAATTCCGATGGTATGTAAGGCAGAAATGAAATTTACTTTTAAGATATACAAATTGCACAAAAGTTTCAAAACAAGGAGGAAAAATGTTTACAAAGACCCTACTGAGCTTTTCTTTGTTCTTTTCTCAATCAGTGAGTGTGTGAATATAAGTGACTGTACATATGTGTGAACGTGTGTGTGAGTGTATGAGTGCATGTGAGTGCATGAAAGTGCATGTGTGTGCATGTGTGCATGTATGTACATGTTTATTCATGTGTGACTGTGTGTGAGTGCATGTGAGTGTGTGAAAGAGCATGGGTGTGAGAGTGTGTGCATGTGTGTACGTGCTTATTAGTATGTGACTGTGTGTGGGTGAGCGTAGGAAAGTGTATGTGTGTGCATGCATGAGTGCGTGTACATGTTTATTCATGTGTGACCATGTGAGTGGAAGAGCATGTGTGTGAGACAGCATGGGTGTGAGAGTGTGTGCATGTGTGTATACATGCTTATTAGTATGTGATTGTGTGTGAATGTGAGTGCATGAGAGAGTGCGTGAGGGTATGGGTGTGAGAGTGTGCATGTGTGAGTATCCAAGTGTGGGTAGCTGTGTATATGAGAGAGGTGTGAGGGTGAGTGTGTGTGCATATGTGTGTGAGTGTGCATGAGTATGTGAATGTGGCTAAGTGTGTATGTGAGAGTTGTGTGAGTGTGCAAGAGGGCGTATGTGCATGTGTGCTTATGTGTAACCATGTGTGTATGAGTCCATGTAAGAGTCCGTGTGTGGGTGGGTGTGTGAGTATGAAAGTGTGTATGAGTGCACAAATCCAGGAACGTTAAATTTGAGTTTTATGTTTTATATCGGTGGTCCCATCCCCAACCCTTTTGGTACCAGGGACTGGTTTTGTGGAAGACAATTTTTCCACAGACCGGGTGGGCTGGGGGATGGTTTTTGGATTATTCAAGTGTATTCCATTTATTATGGACTTTATTGCTATCATAATTGCATTGTGATATATAATGAAATAATTATGCCACTCAACATCATGAAGAAACAGTGGGAGCTTTGAGCTTGTTTTCCTGCAACTAGATGGTCCCATCTGTGGGTGATGGAGACAGTGACCCTGAAGTGTGTTGCTTTATGTCCGGTCTACTCTAATCTCATTTTGGTTGCTGTCACTGCAGACAACCCTGCTTCACAAAGATAGGACCTTGGAAACGGAAGCAGGCTTTTCAGTGCTTTTATGGCAATCTCAGGATATTCTTTAACAATCCAGAATGTATGGAGATTTGAAGTTGTCTCAAACATACTTCTACGTCCACCATCATTTGCAATCTCAAATTGCAAAATGACGGTGATCCTCTTCTAGCGCGGACGAAGTCAGTTCACCTGGCTGATTCATAAGTGCGTCGCGGATCCATTCCTTCTCAGTTCAGGGGTATTTTGTGATTGGGAGTTAACGCTCAAGCTCCTCTGAAAGCTGAGGTAGGTGATCATGCACCAGCTGGGGGGAAGAAGGCCCTGGCTTGGTCTTTTTCACAATCTCTGCTAATGTTTGAAACATGTCAGGAATCCCAGTGTTCACTTGTCGCCCCCACAATTCCAGTTTGGCTTTGAATGCAGCTGCTTAATCTACCGACTATCTGCTGACTTGAATACAGTTGCCCTTCTCCCTGAAGTGACAGATGAAGTTCGTAGAGCAGGTTGAATATGTCACACAAGTAAGCAAGGTTTGCAGCCCATGCTGTGTCACTGACACGTGCTGCCAGTGGTGACTGCTGTTTTAAAAGAAGTCTCTGGAGCGGCTCTTATAGCTCAAAAACTCTGGCCAGTGATCTACCTTTAGAAAGCCACCTCACTTCTGTGTATCAGAGAAGCCATCTCACCCTATCACACGTGTGTCACTCTAAGCACACGCGTATCAGAGAAGCCATCTCCTATCACACGTGTGTCACTCAAAGCACACGCGTATCAGAGAAGCCATCTCCTATCACACGTGTGTCACTCTAAGCACACGTGTATCAGAGAAGCCGTCTCCTATCACACGTGTGTCACTCTAAGCACACGCGTATCAGAGAAGCCATCTCCTATCACACGTGTGTCACTCTAAGCACATGCATATCAGAGACGCCATCTCCTATCACACGTGTATCACTCTAAGCCCACGCGTATCAGAGAAGCCATCTCCTATCACACGTGTGTCACTCTAAGCCCACGCGTATCAGAGAAGCCATCTCCTATCACACGTGTGTCACTCTAAGCACATGTGTATCAGAGAAGACATGTGTGCTCTATATCCATCTCCTCACAGAGCTGCGCGAACAGATGTGAGCTAAGGGCATGTACTTTAATGTGGTTGATAACTTTGATCACATGCTGCAAAACTTTGTTAAGTTCAGGTGACATTTTTTGCCTACAGAGCATTTCTCTATGGATGACACAGTGCAGAGACTCACATTCAGAAGTGACCTCCTTGACCCCAAGTAGTGAAACCAGAAAGCCGTTCAGTCATGGCAGCCACTCTGTCATGCACTGAAACAAAATGGCCAGTTCAGTTTTCCTGATATGTAATCATTAAAAAATTTAAGTCGTTCTGCAGCAATAGTGTTTGCTGACAACCAAAGTACACCTAACATATCTGCATGCACATCCTCCTGAAAATATATCCTACAAAGACAAGCATTGTTGCCTTGCCAACATTGGTAGACTTGTTAACCTGAATTGTGTACCACAGTGTTTCATTAATCCCCTCTGACAATTGTCCCTCAATATCCCCTGATATTTTATCTATTACTCTAGTTATGGTGCTAGCCCAAAGAGGAACACGTGCCACCTTTCAAACCACAGCCTCTTCTAAAAGTTCACGACCAATGTCCTTAGCAGCAGGCAGGATTAACTCTTCACCAACAGTAAAGGGCTTCTTAGCTTTAGTAATGTGGTTAGCCACTAAGAATGATGCTCTCAGTGCAGACACATTTGATGAAGGGGTGGCCTTCACTCATTGCTTCTGTTCTTCATGTTCACATTTTTTTCTTTGAAAAACCCCGAAGGCATGTCTTTTAATGCAGGGTGCTTAGTCTCCATGTGGTGAAACAGTTTTAAAGCTTTCATGGCTTCCACTGGAGAGTCACCACATGGAATACAAAGCGGACTTGGAAAATGTGATCACCTGTTGCAATGAACCTGTCATTTAAATAGGACTCTTGGTTTTTTCTTCTAAATGCAGCTTGCTTTATGTTGTCAGTCTTAGGGTCTTCTGCTGTCTCATGATTGGGTCTTTCCCCCTTTTCAAATAAGCTCTCCAGTGACTTGTTTTTTTTGTTTTTTTGTTTTTTTGTGTTTTTTTTTTTACTGATTTTGGCTAGGGTTAGCTTGGGAGCTTACCAAAGCTGTTGCTGATACAACTGTACAGTGCAGGAAAAAGGAGTGGACAGAAGTGGTAAATAAAATAATGGTAGACCATGCGTGGACTAAAATAAGTGTCAGATTCTGACTTAAAGCCTACCATCAGATGCAGCTGTACAATTGAAGTACATCAACTCACTGGCCACCAGAAAGCTTCCAGCAGATGAAGCTTAATTGTCACTTGCCACTCTCTGATAGGGTTTTGATATGTGTTTGCAAGCAACTGATTTATTAGGGTCTCTGTGCAGTCAAACCTCTCACTACTGTTAATCTGTATTTTCAGCCACTCCCCAGCACTGGCATTACTGCATCGGCTCCACCTCAGAAGATCATCGGGCATAAGATTCTCATGAGGAGCATGCAATCTAGATCCCTTACATGACCAGTTCACAAGAGGGTTTGCACTTCTACGAGAATCTAATGCCACCACTGATTTGACAGGAGGCAGAGCTCAGGTGGTCGTGCAAGCAATGGGGAGAGGCTGTAAATACAGGTGAAGCTTCACTGGCTCACCTACCACTCGCCTCCTGCTGTTGGCCAAGTTCCTAACAGGCTGTGAATCAGTACCGGTTCGTGGCTTTGGGGTTGACGACCCCTGTTTCATACAACATTATTCATTTAAGTTTTTAATTAGCTATTATTTTTACCATGTAAACAATGGAAACATGAAATCCAAAGAGGTAATTTAGTACTCTTCTGGATTCAAAATCGCAAGTGTTTACATTACTAGGCAATTGATTTTATGTGTGTGTTTGTATTTGTATGCATGTCTATTAGTAAAATTGTTTTCTGCTGCACTTTAGAAAAGTGATTGAAAGTTAGTGATTACAGGGGGCGGAGCAAGATGGCCGAATAGGAACAGCTCCAGTATCCAACTCCCAGCGCGAGCGACACAGAAGACCAGTGATTTCTGCATTTTCAACTGAGGTACTGGGTTCATCTCACTGGGGAGTGCCGGACGATCGGTGCTGGTCAGCTGCTGCAGCCCGACCAGCGAGAGCTGAAGCAGGGCGAGGCATTGCCTCACCTGGGAAGCGCAAGGGGGAAGGGAATCCCTTTTCCTAGCCAGGGGAACTGAGACACACAACACCTGGAAAATCGGGTAACTCCCACCCCAATACTGCACTTTAAGCAAACAGGCACACCAGGATATCCTATCCCACACCTGGCCGGGAGGGTCCCACACCCACGGAGCCTCCCTCATTGCTAGCACAGCAGTCTGTGATCTACCGGCAAGGCAGCAGTGAGGCTAGGGGAGGGGCGCCCGCCATTGCTGAGGCTTAAGTAGGTAAACAAAGCCGCTGGGAAGCTCGAGCTGGGTGGAGCTCACAGCAGCTCAAGGAAACCTGCCTGTCTCTGTAGACTCCACCTCTGGGGACAGGGCAATAACAAACACAGCCGAAACCTCTGCAGACGCAAACGACTCTGTCTGACAGCTTTGAAGAGAGCAGTGGATCTCCCAACACGGAGGTTGAGATCTGAGAAGGGACAGACTCCCTGCTCAAGTGGGTCCCTGACCCCTGAGTAGCCTAACTGGGAGACATCCCCCACTAGGGGCAGTCTGACACCCCACACCTCACAGGGTGGAGTACACCCCTGAGAGGAAGCTTCCAAAGCAAGAATCAGACAGGTACACTCGCTGTTCAGAAATATTCTATCTTCTGCAGCCTCTGCTTCTGATACCCAGGCAAACAGGATCTGGAGTGGACCTCAAGCAATCTCCAACAGACCTACAGCTGAGGGTCCTGACTGTTAGAAGGAAAACTATCAAACAGGAAGGACACCTACACCAAAACCCCATCAGTACATCACCATCATCAAAGACCAGAGGCAGATAAAACCACAAAGATGGGGAAAAAGCAGGGCAGAAAAGCTGGAAATTCAAAAAATAAGAGCGCATCTCCCCCGGCAAAGGAGCGCAGCTCATCACCAGCAACGGATCAAAGCTGGACGGAGAATGACTTTGACGAGATGAGAGAAGAAGGCTTCAGTCCATCAAATTTCTCAGAGCTAAAGGAGGAATTACGTACCCAGCGCAAAGAAACTAAAAATCTTGAAAAAAAAGTGGAAGAATTGATGGCTAGAGTAATTAATGCAGAGAAGGTCATAAACGAAATGAAAGAGATGAAAACCATGACACGAGAAATACGTGACAAATGCACAAGCTTTAGTAACCGACTCGATCAACTGGAAGAAAGAGTATCTACGATTGAGGATCAAATGAATGAAATGAAGCGAGAAGAGAAACCAAAAGAAAAAAGAAGAAAAAGAAATGAACAAAGCCTGCAAGAAGTATGGGATTATGTAAAAAGACCAAATCTACGTCTGATTGGGGTGCCTGAAAGTGAGGGGGAAAATGGAACCAAGTTGGAAAACACTCTTCAGGATATCATCCAGGAGAACTTCCCCAACCTAGTAGGGCAGGCCAACATTCAAATCCAGGAAATACAGAGAACGCCACAAAGATACTCCTCGAGAAGAGCAACTCCAAGACACATAATTGCCAGATTCACCAAAGTTGAAATGAAGGAAAAAATCTTCAGGGCAGCCAGAGAGAAAGGTCGGGTTACCCACAAAGGGAAGCCCATCAGACTAACAGCAGATTTCTCGGCAGAAACTCTCCAAGCCAGAAGAGAGTGGGGGCCAATATTCAACATTCTTAAAGAAAAGAATTTTAAACCCAGAATTTCATATCCAGCCAAACTAAGTTTCATAAGTGAAGGAGAAATAAAATCCTTTACAGATAAGCAAATGCTTAGAGATTTTGTCACCACTAGGCCTGCCTTACAAGAGACCCTGAAGGAAGCACTAAACATGGAAAGGAACAACCGGTACCAGCCATTGCAAAAACATGCCAAAATGTAAAGACCATCGAGGCTAGGAAGAAACTGCATCAACTAACGAGCAAAATAACCAGTTAATATCATAATGGCAGGATCAAGTTCAAACATAACAATCTTAACCTTAAATGTAAATGGACTAAATGCTCCAATTAAAAGACACAGACTGGCAAACTGGATAAAGAGTCAAGACCCATCAGTCTGCTGTATTCAGGAGACCTATCTCACACGCAGAGACATACATAGGCTCAAAATAAAGGGATGGAGGAAGATTTACCAAGCAAATGGAGAACAAAAAACAGCGGGGGTTGCAATACTAGTCTCTGATAAAACAGACTTTAAACCATCAAAGATCAAAAGAGACAAAGAAGGCCATTACATAATGGTTAAGGGATCAATTCAACAGGAAGAGCTAACTATCCTAAATATATATGCACCCAATACAGGAGCACCCAGATTCATCAAGCAAGTCCTTAGAGACTTACAAAGAGACTTAGACTCCCATACAATAATAATGGGAGACTTCAACACTCCACTGTCAACATTAGACAGATCAACGAGACAGAAAGTTAACAAGGATATCCAGGAATTGAACTCATCTCTGCAGCAAGCAGACCTAATAGACATCTATAGAACTCTCCACCCTAAATCAACAGAATATACATTCTTCTCAGCACCACATCGTACTTACTCCAAAATCGACCACGTAATTGGAAGTAAAGCACTCCTCAGCAAATGTACAAGAACAGAAATTATAACAAACTGTCTCTCAGACCACAGTGCAATCAAACTAGAACTCAGGACTAAGAAACTCAATCAAAACCACTCAACTACATGGAAACTGAACAACCTGCTCCTGAATGACTACTGGGTACATAACGAAATGAAGGCAGAAATAAAGATGTTCTTTGAAACCAATGAGAACAAAGATACAACATACCAGAATCTCTGGGACACATTTAAAGCAGTGTGTAGAGGGAAATTTATAGCACTAAATGCCCACAAGAGAAAGCAGGAAAGATCTAAAATTGACACTCTAACATCGCAATTAAAAGAACTAGAGAAGCAAGAGCAAACACATTCGAAAGCTAGCAGAAGGCTAGAAATAACTAAGATCAGAGCAGAACTGAAGGAGATAGAGACACAAAAAACTCTCCAAAAAATCAATGAATCCAGGAGTTGGTTTTTTGAAAAGATCAACAAAATTGACAGACCACTAGCAAGACTAATAAAGAAGAAAAGAGAGAAGAATCAAATCGACACAATTAAAAATGATAAAGGGGATATCACCACCAACCCCACAGAAATACAAACTACCATCAGAGAATACTATAAACACCTCTATGCAAATAAACTGGAAAATCTAGAAGAAATGGATAATTTCCTGGACACTTACACTCTTCCAAGACTAAACTAGGAAGAAGTTGAATCCCTGAATAGACCAATAGCAGGCTCTGAAATTGAGGCAATAATTAATAGCCTACCAACCAAAAAAAGTCCAGGACCAGATGGATTCACAGCTGAATTCTACCAGAGATACAAGGAGGAGTTGGTACCATTCCTTCTGAAACTATTCCAATCAATAGAAAAAGAGGGAATCCTCCCTAACTCATTTTATGAGGCCAACATCATCCTGATACCAAAGCCTGGCAGAGACACAACAAAAAAAGAGAATTTTAGACCAATATCCCTGATGAACATCGATGCAAAAATCCTCAATAAAATACAGGCAAACCGGATTCAGCAACACATCAAAAAGCTTATCCACCATGATCAAGTGGGCTTCATCCCTGGGATGCAAGGCTGGTTCAACATTCGCAAATCAATAAACATAATCCAGCATATAAACAGAACCAAAGACAAGAACCACATGATTATCTCAATAGATGCAGAAAAGGCTTTTGACAAAATTCAACAGCCCTTCATGCAAAAAACGCTCAATAAATTCGGTATTGATGGAACGTTCCTCAAAATAATAAGAGCTATTTATGACAAACCCACAGCCAATATCATACTGAATGGGCAAAAACTGGAAAAATTCCCTTTGAAAACTGGCACAAGACAGGGATGCCCTCTCTCACCACTCCTATTCAACATAGTGTTGGAAGTTCTGGCTAGGGCAATTAGGCAAGAGAAAGAAATCAAGGGTATTCAGTTAGGAAAAGAAGAAGTCAAACTGTCCCTGTTTGCAGATGACATGATTGTATATTTAGAAAACCCCATTGTCTCAGCCCAAAATATCCTTAAGCTGATAAGCAACTTCAGCAAAGTCTCAGGATACAAAATTAATGTGCAAAAATCACAAGCATTCTTATACACCAGTAACAGACAAACAGAGAGCCAAATCAGGAATGAACTTCCATTCACAATTGCTTCAAAGAGAATAAAATACCTAGGAATCCAACTTACAAGGGATGTAAAGGACCTCTTCAAGGAGAACTACAAACCATTGCTCAGTGAAATAAAAGAAGACACAAACAAATGGAAGAACATACCATGCTCATGGATACGAAGAATCAATATCGTGAAAATGGCCATACTGCCCAAGGTAATTTATAGATTCAATGCCATCCCCATCAAGCTACCAATGAATTTCTTCACAGAATTGGAAAAAACTGCTTTAAAGTTCATATGGAACCAAAAAAGAGCCCGCATCTCCAAGACAATCCTAAGTCAAAAGAACAAAGCTGGAGGCATCACGCTACCTGACTTCAAACTATACTACAAGGCTACAGTAACCAAAACAGCATGGTACTGGTACCAAAACAGAGATATAGACCAATGGAACAGAACAGAGTCCTCAGAAATAATACCACACATCTACAGCCATCTGATCTTTGACAAACCTGAGAGAAACAAGAAATGGGGAAAGGATTCCCTATTTAATAAATGGTGCTGGGAAAATTGGCTAGCCATAAGTAGAAAGCTGAAACTGGATCCTTTCCTTACTCCTTATACGAAAATTAATTCAAGATGGATTAGAGACTTAAATGTTAGACCTAATACCATAAAAACCCTAGAGGAAAACCTAGGTAGTACCATTCAGGACACAGGCATGGGCAAAGACTTCATGTCTAAAACACCAAAAGCAATGGCAGCAAAAGCCAAAATTGACAAATGGGATCTAATTAAACTAAAGAGCTTCTGCACAGCAAAAGAAACTACCATCAGAGTGAACAGGCAACCTACAGAATGGGAGAAAATTTTTGCAATCTACTCATCTGACAAAGGGCTAATATCCAGAACCTACAAAGAACTCAAACAAATTTACAAGAAAAAAACAAACAACCCCATCAAAAAGTGGGCAAAGGATATGAACAGACATTTCTCAAAAGAAGACATTCATACAGCCAACAGACACATGAAAAAATGCTCATCATCACTGGCCATCAGAGAAATGCAAATCAAAACCACAATGAGATACCATCTCACACCAGTTAGAATGGCGATCATTAAAAAGTCAGGAAACAACAGGTGCTGGAGAGGATGTGGAGAAATAGGAACACTTTTACACTGTTGGTGGGATTGTAAACTAGTTCAACCATTATGGAAAACAGTATGGCGATTCCTCAAGGATCTAGAACTAGATGTACCATATAACCCAGCCATCCCATTACTGGGTATATACCCAAAGGATTATAAATTATGCTGCTGTAAAGACACATGCACACGTATGTTTATTGCAGCACTATTCACAATAGCAAAGACTTGGAATCAACCCAAATGTCCATCAGTGACAGATTGGAATAAGAAAATGTGGCACATATACACCATGGAATACTATGCAGCCATCAAAAAAGGATGAGTTTGTGTCCTTTGTAGGGACATGGATGCAGCTGGAAACCATCATTCTTAGCAAACTATCACAAGAACAGAAAACCAAACACCGCATGTTCTCACTCATAGGTGGGAACCGAACAATGAGATCACTTGGACTCAGGGAAGGGGAACATCACACACAGGGGCCTATCATGGGGAGGGGGGAGGGGGGAGGGATTGCATTGGGAGTTATACCTGATGTAAATGACGAGTTGATGGGTGCAGCATACCAACATGGCACAAGTATACATATGTAACAAACCTGCACGTTATGCACATGTACCCTACAACTTAAAGTATAATAATAATAAATAAATTAAAAAAAAAAAAAAGAAAGTTAGTGATTACAAGGAAGACCCACAGACTTGACATCATGTTTGTAGTCTAGCTTTCTTTTTCTTTTCCATAGTGTGTATATCAATGGTTTAGTAACTATTTTTCAATTTGTTGAATTTGGCATTAAACAAGTACTACCTTCATTGAAGTATAATGCTGTTTATTATGTGTTAGGTACAGCTTTGGCTGGTAGTTTTCTCTCCTTTCTTTGCAAGTCAGATTGTAGAAAAATAAATTGATTTCTTAGAATCACTGGTTGTGGTGCATGCTAGCGGGGGGACTACTGCTAATGGAATATTGAGCACATTAGATAAAAGGTCATGTCCTTTCAGGAACACGGGCAGAGCTAGAGGCAATTATAGAGGCAAAATAATGTGAGGACAAAACACAAGTGCCCCTTGTCCTCACGTCTAAGTGGGAGCCAAATGATGAGAACACATGGACACAAGAGAGGAACGACAGACACTGGGGCCAACCAGAGAGTGGAGGGTGGGAGGAGGGAGAGAAGCAGAAAAAAATAACTATTGGGTACTAGGTACCTGGATGATGAAATAATCTGCACATTGAACCCACGTGACACAAGTTTACCTGCATAACAAACCTGCATGTGTAGCCCTGAACCTAAAATAAAAGTTAAATAAGCAAACAGCTAAAGCACATGTGATCACAGAGTTTTCAGATAATTTCAGAAAGTTCACAGCCAAATCCAATAAGCTCGTTGCTCACCACCTTTTATAATATTCCTGCAATGTAGGGCATTTGTAATTCTCTCTTGGCTTGGCTTCTTTCAGAAGGCTGGACCGGGGAGCCTGGTCCTTTCTTTAACTTCTCTATTATTTGAGTATTTCTTTCTCTTTTTTTAAATTTTTTTTATTTTTTTTATTTTTAAGCTTTTTATTATGGAAATATTCAAACAAACACAATAGTAAGGAAAATAGTATCATATACTCCCAGGTACCCATCCCCTATCAATTATCAACATTCTCACATTTTTGTTTTACCTTTCTCCTTCCTACTTTTTTTTGCTGAAAATTTTTTTTTTTTTTTTTTTTTTTTTTTTAATTAAACTTTGAGTTCTAGGGTACATGTGCATAACGTGCAGGTTTGTTACCTATGTATACTTGTGCCATGTTGGTGTGCTGCAGCCATCAACTCGTCAGCACCCATCAACTCGTCATTTACATCAGGTATAACTCCCAATGCAATCCCTCCCCCCACCCCCTCCCCATGATAGGCCCCGGTGTGTGATGTTCCCCTTCCCGAGTCCAAGTGATCTCATTGTTCGGTTCCCACCTATGAGTGAGAACATGCGGTGTTTGGTTTTCTGTTCTTGTGATAGTTTGCTAAGAATGATGGTTTCCAGCTGCATCCATGTCCCTACAGAGGACACAAACTCATCCTTTTTTATGGCTGCATAGTATCTATTTCTCCACATCCCCTCCAGCACCTGTTGTTTCCTGACTTTTTAATGATCGCCATTCTAACTGGTGTGAGATGGTATCTCATTGTGGTTTTGATTTGCATTTAGCCTTGACTATCTTTGACCCTTGGCCATTGTGGTAGTGTCTAGTCTCCCTCATTTCTTTTTTAGATAAGCATTTTGTATTTTTAGCTGATGTTGGAAAGGGACTTTTTACTAGTGTATTTTCTAACAAGCTATTGGTAATACAAAGTTGTAGCATTTTATATTCACATTGAATTTGATGAACTTACTGTGCTTCAAGATTAGTTCCAATGGTTTTTAAAAATAGGATAGTTTTTTTCCCCTCTAGAAGTCCCCCTGTACTTCTAGGGGGAAAAACAAGATACTTTCACCTATTTTCCGACGAGTTTTCCTCTTCTTTCTGATTTGTACCTTATAATATCTTATGTTTAACTTCCAGAAATAAGGTAAACATTAGAAAACTTATCAATCAGTCATAATGCTCTGATTCTTGATTTCAGTGGGAAGGTTGCTTGAGTTTTAGATAAGATTTTTCTTATCGACTTAAGATAGCTGTCCTTTATCATTTGAGTATTAAAAAAATCTGTTTTGCTAAGAATTTTAATCTGTAATGGTTGTTGAATTATACCAAAGGCCTTTTAAGTATCCATTAAAATACTTGTTTTCTGATTTGATCTTTTGAGGTGACAGGTTAATATTGTAGTAATAGATATCTTAATATTAAATTGCATATTATATTTTGTTGAAATGTTCTTTTAATGCATTAATTCAATTTGTCGATATTTTAGGATTTTTATATCTCTATTTACATGTATGCAACCTCTGTCAAATGATGGCATCAGATTGTGTTAGCTACTTAAAATGAATCAAAAAACTTTTTATATTCTCCCATACATTCTATTAGTGTCATTAATGATCATTTCCTTGACCCTGTAAAAGAATTACCGGAAGACTTATAAACATATTTATGGCTTTAAAATATATATAATTTATATATTTATATACAATATATATTTTACACATAAATAAATATTTTCTCTATATTATATACATTTATGACATATTTGAATACATATCATAAATATGCATTTATAACATATTTATATATTTATGATATACATGAATATATTATAGTAATATATTCATATATAATATATAAATAAATATAAATAATAAATATATAAACATAAAATTATGTAAAATATATAACAGAATATCATATATAATATATAATTATATATTCTATATAAGTATACAAAATAAATAATACATATTCTTTTGGAGTAGTTCTAGATTCACAAATCACAAAGATAACAGAGTGTGTTTACATACCCACACCCAGTTCCCCCTGTTGTGAACATCTTATGTTAGAATGGTACGTTTGTTACAATTAATAACCAATGCTGGTACATTTCTATAGCCAAACTCCATTCTTGATTCAGAGTTCCTCAGTGTTTTCCCAATGTGGTTTTCTGTCCCAGGGTCTGGTCAGGAAAGCTACATTGTATTTGGGCATTGGGTCTCATTAGAGTCCTCTTGGCTGTGGCAGTTACTCAGATTTCCCTTGTTTTTGTGACGCTGGCAGTTTTGAGGGACACTGGGCAGGTGTTTCATTGAATGCCCCTCTACTGGGATTTGCCTGGAGTTTTTCTCATGCTTAGACTGGAGTCCTGTGTTTTGGGGAGGAGGACCACAGAGGTGAGATGCAATTTTCATCACATAATGTCAAGGCCACGTGAGTACCAGCATCATGATTCATCGCTGCTGATGCTGGCCTCGTTCACCTGGCTAAGGTCGTGTTTGTCAGGTTTCTGCCACACCTGCCCTTCCATTCTGTCCTCTTTACGAGGAAGTCGCTATGTGCAGCCCACGCTTAAGGCGCGGGAAGTTATGCTCCATCTCTTTGAGGACAGAGTATGCATAATTTATTTGGAATTCTTCTGCATGGGATATTTGTCTCTTCTTCCCCATTTATTTATTCAATTATTTATTTATTGCAGAATGTCTTCATGGATATCAATCTTATACTTTTGGTTATTATTCAAGGCTGATTTGTTTCTTTTGTTGCCAAATTTGTTCCAGTTCTAGCCACTGGGAGTGTCTTCGGTTGGCTCTTGTGTCCTTTTGACATTGTGAGATTAGCTTTTTTTCTTTTTCTTAGCATTTCCTTACTTTCTGGCATTATAAGATGCTCCAGGCTCAACACAGAATTAGCCATTTCTCTAAGGAGCCCTGGTTTCTTTTATTGCAGAATGGTATTAGCTGCTATTTGGTATTTTTAGCTGCTCCACAAGGAGCTGCTAAAAAATAAAAATAAAAAAATAAGTGAAAGAAAATAAGATCTCGATGCTAGGTTTGTGGTCTTTTATGGAGGTATTTTTTTTTTTTTTTTTTTTTTGAGACAGGGTCTCACTCTGTCACCCAGGCTGGAGTGCAGTGGTGCCATCTTGGCTCACTGCAGCCTGCACCTCCCAGGTTCAAGCTATTCTCATATCTCATTCTGGAGCCTGATACTCAGCCTCCAGAGTATCTGGGACTACAGGTGCACACCACCAGGCCCAGTTAATTTTTGTATTTTTTGGTAGAGATGGGGTTCTCTATGTTGGCCAGGCTGATCTTGGACTCCTGACCTCAAGTCAGGATCTGCCCGTCTCAGCCTCCCAAAGTTCTGGGATTACAGGTGTGAGCCACCGCGCCCAGTCTATGGAGGTAATTTTTGATGACGAGTATTTTGAAGCTTTTCTCAAGTTTGGCAATTGAGATTTTTCTGGGAAATCAACTTTTCTGAGATTTCAAGTTTAATTGGCATGCACTTGTACAAAGTATGTTTTATTATTTAAAAAATGTTATTTCTATATGATTTCAAGCAATTTTTGGATTAGTTTAGCAATTCTATTTGATATCTTCTTTTAATTTATTAACTTTCATTTTGATCTTTACTCTTACTTTCCCGGGGACCACATTTTTTCCACTTTTTATGTTCATAATTTGTGTGTGTGTGTGTGTGTAGATGCTTAGTTTTTATCCATGGTTTCTCTTTTAATAGTGAAATCATTTAAAGAAATGAAATTTGCTTTTAAATAGAACTTTGGCCCCATACCCTGGAATTTGACAGGCTTCAGCTGTAACTAAAATGGCAAACTCTTTAGTTACTTGTGAGGATGTTTTAAAAGATCTGGAAGAAAGTATTTTCATTGAAGCTGTTACTAATGCCTATTTTTTTCTGCTACCTTATAATAAATAATATATTTATTACTTATAAATAAAGTCATTTTTGAGCAATACTGTATCTCTTTGTGGTGTCTACAGGAGGAGAGTACATTCATAAATACATATTTATGTGCTTTACACGGTCCATAGCCTTGGTGTCAGTAATCTGTAATAGTCAGAGTTCTAAGTCCTGCTCCATTTTCGTTTTTAATCAAATGTTCTTTTTATTTCAATCTCCTTTTCTGCACAGATTTTGAGGAGACGCTACTTGGCTCTTGAAAATTTCATGATTATTTTCCTTGTCTTATAAATTATCCCTTACTTGATGTAAATGAGCTTCATTGTCACATTTAATTCATTTTGTCTTGAATTCTGGTTGGTCTGCTGTTAACTGTTCTCTGATTTCTTTTTTATTATCTTCCTTCATCTTTTTGTTTTTAACTTGTGTACATTGTTATTTTAGTCTGTCTTCCGTAAGCAGCCCATTGATTGATATTGCTTTTTAGTCCAGCTTGAGTGTCTCTGTCCTTTCTGTTAGGTAGAGGTTTGCCTGATTAAATATATTACTCCTGGGCTGGGCGCGGTAGCTCACACCTGTAATCCCAGCACTTTGGGAGGCTGAGCGGGGGTGGATCATGTGAGGTCAGGAGTTCGAGACCAGCCTGGCCAACACAGTGAAACCCCGTCTCTACTAAAAATACAAAAAATTATCTGGGCATGGTGGCAGGAGCCTGTAATCCCAGCTACTCGGGAGGCTGAGACAGGAAAATCACTTGAACCCCAGAGGCGGAGGTTGCAGTGAGCCAAGATCTTGAGCCATTGTACTCCAGCCTGGAGAACAAGAGCGAAACTCCGTTTCAAATATATATAATATATATATTATATATATAATATATGTGTAATATATATTTTATATATATTACATATAATATATGTGTAATATATATTTTATATATATTACATATTATATATGTAATATATATTTTATATATATTACATGTAATATATATGTAATATATATTTTATATATATTATATGTAATATATATGTAATATATATTTTATATATATTATATGTAATATATGTAATATATATTTTATATATATTATATGTAATATATATGTAATATATATTTTATATATATTATATGTAATATATATGTAATATATATTTTATATATATATAGCTGCTGAGGGCATGTTTAAACTGTCTTCAGATCTTCTTCCTCCTCCTTTTCTTCCCCCTCTTCTTCTTCTATGGGTAGGTCCTCCCTTAAGGCAACATCATGGATAGTGGCCATATTTTCAGTTCGAGCTCTCCACGGTGAAGCCAAAAAATCACATTCCCAGCCACCCTCAGCCTGAGATGCAGGCACGCAGCTGGCTCTGCCCATCATATGCACCCATGCGCCTTGGATCCTGAAGAGCACAGGGTGAGTGCCTGGCGGGCAGAGGGGACCTTATGAAGTCCACTCTCTGGGGTGAGGAGCAGCCCAGCTCTCTTGTTAGGCAGCAGGGGTGATGGAGGGTCTGGGTCTGAGGTGCAGGTACTCACCATCATGGAGCCCGTGTGTGATGGCACAGCACAGAGATCTTCACAGGGCAAGACCCCTCGTGCAGCCTGCAATGTCCTTCCTGGCTGCCCAGTGCCCACACTGGACTCTTTTGCTGGATACCTGTTATCTTTAGCAATTCCTTCCAACTTAAACTGGCCACTGTGGGCTCTCTTCTTACCCCAGCTGGGCAGCATGGCGTGTCTTCTTCGGGCATGGGGTCTTTTGAACAAAACCCTGAATGATACCAGGAACAAGGAGCTAACCTCTCAAAACCTGTGATGCCATAACATGTAGACTGTGCAGGGAAGGACATGGTCTTCCTGCTGGTGGCCCCCGTGCCAGGGATCTCTGCAGATGCAACAGCACCAGCAGCACCAGGAACAATTGTGTGCATGCCACAGGGTGCCCTAGAGGTGGAGTCTAAGGGCCTTACTTTCCTGGGTTTCCTGGGTTGCATCCCTGACTGCCTTTCTCAGTTTGTTCATAGAGGCTGTCTACTGATCACCCACCAGTCCCTGAACAACATTATACAAAAAGCCATGCGGTGGACTGAATGTCCATGTCCCATCAAATGCCTAAGTTGAAATCCTCACCAGCAAGGGGATGGTATTGGGCAGGAGGGCTTTTGAAACGTGGTTAGGTCATGAGGGTAGCATCCTCATGAATGGAATTAGTGCCCTTATAGGAAGATACATGAGCGCTCTGGAACTCTCTCCACCCTGTGAAGCTACAAGAAGTAGGTAGACTGCAACCTGAAGAGGCCCCTCCGCAGAACCTACTGTGATCTCAGACTTCCAGCCTCCAGAACTGTGAACAATGAATTCCTAATGTTTATAAAACATTGAGGCTATGGCCCTTTGTTATAACAGTCTGCAGTAAGACAGCTGGTGACACATTTACATCTCAAATTGAATATTCAAACCGGATTATGCTGCTCATTTAGGGTCTTCAGGCTTCAATGAGTTTATGATTTAGCCTGGTGAGCAAAGGGTCTCTCTACAAAGCGTCACAGTAGGCAGACTCCAGAGAGCATTTTTCTGGGACCATCACTGGGTGTGGTAGAGTAGGAGAGGCAGCTGTCTATTTCTGGTAGGTGCAAATGCCCTCATTTTCTGAACAAAATGCTTGATCGTCTCTTTGGAACTGTCCATCTTGTTCTGGTACAGAGAGTGGAACATGTGGTATATTTTTTGAGAATATGATTTAAAATCTGTTTCCATATTTGCTATAGGTAGAAGGAATTTTTCCCAGATGGAAAAATGTGGTTTGTGATGCTTTTTCATGTTTTGCTTTCTTTGTTTTTCTCATGCCCAGCATCTTACAAAGTCCCAGGCACCACTGTGTGAGGTTCCTATGGTGGCCGCAACAAATGGCCAACACTTAGTGGTTTAAACTCACACAAATGTGTTATCTTACAGATCTGTAGGTCAGCTGTCTGATATGGATCTCACTGGACTAAAATCCAGGTGTTGTCAAGGCTGTGTTCTTTTCTGGAAAAACCATTTCCTTGCATTTTCCATCCACAGTTTTCCACCCACATTGCTCCACCTTTGAGGCCAGTAATGCTGGACTGAGTCCTTTTGAGCTGCCATCTTCTGGGTCTCTCTCCAATTTTCTCATCCACTTTGACTCTTGTGATTACACTGAGCCCTCCTATATAATCCAGGATGATATCCCCATCTCAGCATCAAATGATTAGTAATCTTAATTTCATCTGCCATTGTCAAGTAATCTAATGTGTTCACAAGTTCACATGTGGACATCTTTGAGGGTCAGGATTCTACCCAACGCATACTTAGTGGTTTATGCAGTTTTGGAACATGACAGCTGTACTGAATTTGGGAGGAGGTGTGTCAGTCATGGCTAGCGTATTAGTTTGTTTTCATGCTGCTGATAAAGACATACCCGAGATTGGTCAATTTACAAAAGAAAGAGGTTTAATGGACTTATAGTTCCACATGGCCGGAGAGGGGCCTCATCATCATGGTAGAAGGCAAGGAGGAGCAAGTCATGTCTTACATGGATGGCAGCAGGCAAAGAGAGAGAGCTTGTGCAGTGAAATTCATGATTACATGGTCCCACAATAGGCTGTCTGCAAGCTGAGGAGCAAGGACAGCCAGTCCACGTCTCAAAACTGAAGAGCTTGGAGTCTGATGTTTGAGGGCAGGAAGCATCCAGCACAGGAGAAAAATGTAGACTGGGAGGCTAGACCCATCTCTCCTTTTCATGTTTTTCTGCCGGCTTTATATTTGCTGGAAGCTGATTGGATTGTGTCCACCAGGTTAAGGGTGGGTCTCCCTCTTTTGGCAACACCCACACAGACACACCCAGGATTAATACTTTGTATCCCTCAATCCAGTCAGGTTGACACTCAGTATTAACCATCACAGCTAGCATGTCACCATACAAACGTAGAATTTCCTAATTCAACTTTCAACTGGGACAAACAATTATTTGGTACTACGGAGTGCCAGTAACAGCAATGCACTAAGATGCTGCACAGAGGCTCCTAGCTATGGTGATTTTTGCTTGGGATTAGAATATGTGTAAGAAGCTTCATCATGGACCTGAATGAGATGGTTTCAGTATGGAAAGGTCAGAGGCTCCTGCGCTTCTCTAGGATATGTAGACTTCACAGCTATCTCTTAAAATTTTTAAAATAATGTTAAACTTACAGAAGAGTTGCAAACTAATACAGAGAGTTCCTTTCTACCCCTCACCTAACTTTCCCTGTTGTGTAACCATAAACAAGTATCAAAACTAAGAAATTAATATTGGTACATTACTGTCAGCTAAGCTGCTGGCTCTAGTTGGAGACCATTGGTTTTCTACAAATGTCCTATCCTGTTCCAGGATTGCATCTGGGATCCAGTTGGTATGCAGCTGCAATGTCTCCTCTCTCAGTCTGTGATAGACCCTTAGGTTTCCTTGCTTTTTATGTTCTTGACACTTTTGAAGTGTACTAGTTAGGCATTTTGCAAGATGTCCTTCAATTTGGGGTCATCTGATACTTTCCTATGATTAGATTGAGGTTATGCATTTTGGGAAATAATACCACATCCAATTTGTAATCTGGATTTTGTGAATAGGTAGACATTTAGTTCACTTTCGTCATGACCTCCCACAGGTAACATGCCCCCTTGTATTATCTCCCAGTCCTTTGCCCCTCTCACGAACTAAGTGTTAGAAATCTTCCCACCTCTGATGACCCTTTTCTCCAATGCATTTCGTCAACACCTACACAATCTTCCCACCTTTTCTCCAATGATTTCGACCCACATTTTCACTCTTCAATGCATTTCGTCAACCTGTACCCCACACTTTGGGATCACGGGTTGGACCGTCACTTGAAACTGCTTCATGTATAAGACCATAGTCAGTGAGCTGATCTACTTTCTTCAATAAATCTCCTACTTTTCTTCAATAAATCCTCTTACTCTTATACTTCTGTGCTTTCTGAACTTGATGCAGTTTCCTCATTCTGACCTCTAGTTTTATGCCTTTCCATTTTCTTCCTCTTGCATCCTTCCAAAGGTTGTGCTGAAGATGACATGAAATGATGAAGGGACAGCATGGCCTGGAGTCCAGATGTGAGGCAGCACTGGGATACCAGCCTCTTTCTAGCTTTGCTCATCTCTTCTTCAGTCAGTCCTTTAGTCATCTTTCATCCATGCTGTCATTGGCAAGGAATTGACCTTTTGTTGCCATTCTCATTTTCCCTTGGTGAATTCAGTCACCCTTTTGCTCTCTGTTGATATTATGCAAATATAAAAATAAAAATAATCCTGATAATGTGTCCTGCTGAAAGACGAAAAAAACTATCTGATCTCATTGGGATCCAATGCAGTATGACTCTCCTTTATTCATTTTTAAACAACTTCTAATTCTGAACACTTTTCCCTTGCTAAAGTCCCTAAACAGATCTCTTTGCTACACATCCCACCAGAATGTCAAATAGCATCTGTCCAGCTTGTTTACAAAGTCCTCCTCTCCAGCTCCCAGTTTACCTGGGTCTGTGCATAGTCTTCTTTCTCCTCACTGTCTTAGAGGCAAGGTCTGTTCTTTTCTCTGAGGCTAACACCTCTGTCACCTTTCTCTGGGCCTCCCTGTGGCAGCAATCAGTCTTTCTCTGTCCTTTGCAAGTCCTTTCTCTTAACAACAAGATACTAGTATCTTCTTTATTACAAAGAAATTCTGTAGTCTGCTAACTTACCTCCCTTCTCACTCAAGTTCTCCAGAGGTTGAAATCATGCTCTGCCTCCAGGTCCTCATTTCTTATACTAAAATCTGACTTTGTTTCCTCCACACTATTGGAATTCTTCAACTTAATTGTCAGGTTTAATGAATCTAACTCTGCTTGGGCTGCCCGTGACATCTGCCATAACTAACACATATCAAAGCCCACTCCTCCAGGCTTCCATGACAATCAGAGTAATGTCCCAGCTCTCACTGTCATCCCTCCATCTCCTTTGGGAGTGCAGGTTGCATGGTGTATTAGTCTGTTCTCACACTGCTATAAAGAGATGCCTGAGAATGGATAATATGTAAAGACAAGAGGTTTAATAGGCTAATGATTCTGCAGGCTGTATGGGAAGCATGATGCTGGCATCTGCTTGGCTTCTGGGGAGGCCTCAGGAAACTTACAATTATGGTGGAAGCCAAAGTGGCAGCCAGCGTGTCACATGGCTGGAGCAGGAGGAAGAAAGTGAAGGGGGAGGTGCCACGTATTTTTAAACAAACAGATTCCATGAGAACTCACTCATTGGCATGAGAACAACACCAAATGGGATGGTGCTAAACCATTCATGAGAAGCCCCCCACCATGATCCAATCACCTCCCACCGGGCCCCACCTCCAACACTAAGGATTACAATTTGACATGAGATTTGGGTGGGGACACAGATCTAAACCATATCATATGGCTACCACTTAACTGTTGTCTGTGCTTCTCCCTTCATCAACTCTCTCTTCTTTTTCCATCTCTCCCTGAGTCCTTTCACAACTTTTCATGGCTTTGACCATTGCTTCAATACAGAGGACTCAAATTCTGTGTTTCTAGTCCTGTCTTTAGTCCTGAGCTTCCTAACTCTCAGCCCCACACTCCTGTATCCCAGAAGCAGGATACAAGATGCATCATCTCCCAGTTCTCCTTACTGTTCTTACTTCCTGCTTTTCCTGCCTGAAGAAGCTGAGCATAGGACAGTGTTCCTGGTTTTACGAGATGTTCTTTCTGCCATCAGTCCAAAGTTTATCAATGGGAACTTTGAAGTTCTCTTCTTTTCCAGCATTTTTGCAGCATTAAGTTCTGCTTTTCTCCTTTACAGCCTTTACTTTCTCACAGTTTGGTTTCCATTTGTCATATGGAAGCTCCTAGTTTTCATTCGTGGTTCCATCGATTCTCACAGTTGCATGTCATCCACGTTCCTTTGGTTGATATCAATACTACCCAAATGCTAGCAGAGTTTCCCCAAATGTTGGCTTTAGTGCAGTCTTCTCTGCTCTGCTCCAAGCTAGAGGAGCAGTCATTCCATTTGCATGGACCACAGTCATCTTGGACTCAACATGTCCAAGTGGAATTAATTTTGTTCCCTTCTGAAACTCTCTTTCTTCAGATTCCCTCTGGTGATGAATGTAAAGAAGCCAGAAAATAGAAGTTATCCAAAGCTCTTTCCTCTCACTTATTCCCAGGGAAGTGCTGGAGGTTGCCTTCCCACTATCTCTGTGTTTGTCCCTTCCTCTCCACCTATGGGGTTTTTGCCTTAGTTCAGGTTCTCATCTAGCAGTCTCCTAACTGGTTTCTCTGCTTCAATTCTTCTTCACTTCTAGCTCAACCACTCCACAAAGAACAGAGTAGAAAATTTGAAATGTGAATCCAGTCTGGACCTTGCTCTGACTAAAATCTTTCAGTGGTGCTTTCCATCACCTTCAGAATGAAATCTGTTTCTTAACTTGTGTGTATCAGTCAGCTCTTGCCACAATAATGCTGCAAAACAGAACATCCCCAAATGTAGTGATTTACAATGACAACCCTTTGTTCTAATGCTTATGTGTCTCCAGGTTGACTGGTTCAGTTGTCCCAGTTGGGGCTTGCATGGGCCTCCCTGTATCAAGTTACAGGTCAGCTGGGCTTGGCTCTGCACTGTGGGTGGAGTTCAGGCCTACTTACTACACATGGGTTGAAGGTGCAATTGTCACTTGGGACATATCCTTCACGTGGAAGATAACTAGGATAAAAGAAGGTGAGTGGAAACAGATGCTTCTTGAGGCTATGGTCTGGAACTGACACTTACTCACTTCTAACCACCTTCTACTTGCTAAAGAAAGTCTACATTGTGAAGTCTAACATAAAGGGGGCGGGAGCATGTACTCTCTCCATGCTGGGAGACATACAAAGACACAGGGAATGGGAAAGGATGTTAAACTCAAGCACATGGAGTGCACGAAGGACTGCAAATGACAACTCCACTAGCACAGGGGACATAGCATAAATCTTTGTCCTACCTGTCTTCCTGTCCAGATCCATCTCTCTCTGTTCTCAAGTTTCTTTTTCCATGCTAGATCCTACCAAACTACTGTCTGCATCCTGGACACTTGTGCTTTTCTCTCTGCACTTAAACATACACTTTCCTGTGCCTAGAAAGACTTTCCCTCCACTCTGGACTTGGAAAGCTCTACCGGTTTCTCTAGATCCAGCACTGATGTCTCTGCTTCCAATATATCCTCGCTTTCCAGGGTGGATTAGGCTCATAACTCCTATTCCCACTACACCACTCTCACCACTCTCTGCACCGTTTTTGGAAATTTTTTATTTATTATTCCTATTCAGTCTTTTCCACAAGATTACAAGCTACTTGACTTCAGGGTCTTCATTCTTCCTCCTTGCATAGAATCAAGTCAATTCTGTAGGCTCGATAAATATTTGTTGAATAAATGAATGGATGTGTGTATGGGTGACTGTTTCTGAACAGTCATTTCATTATCTAGCTCATGTACTAAAATGTTCGAACATTACATAATTATGTTAAAAACAGATTTAAAAATTTCACAGACACACATTCAAAACCATTTACTGAACAACAATTTTTCTCTGTCCAACTTTTGTGATCATCTTTGCTTCTTTTAATAGCTAAGCTAATTTAGGCTTGAATATTGTTTTCCCTCATATTTTGGATCGATTAGATTTCTTTTCTTTTAACAACATGTATTTTTGGTGACAATTACATAGAAGCTTTTTAATTTTTTTAATTTTTTATTTTGCCTTAGGCATAAAGCAACTATATTTTTCCTATAAAAGGTGAGCTCAGAATAAGCCCATTATTACCATCCCCAAATTAATTCAAATGCCACCCAACTTTTACTTATTGTACTTCAGAACCTGTGCATGGATTATTCTAATATTCTGAAAAATGAAGTGAATAAACTTCTTAATATAAGCTCAGCTAGCAATAATTGAGTCACATAAAATGCAACCTATCAAACTCTGAAATTTGTTTATGTCCAAATGAATTTTGGGAACATAAAATTCAAATATAGACCAAATACTTGGACTTTGAATTTGTCCAGAAGTCTGAGCAACACTAGAAATCTGTTAATTCATGTTAAACTAGAAACTGAAATTTTTATTTGTCAAATAAAAAAGAACTACATTACTACATTCTAGTTGTTGTTTGGCCTTAAATTTTATTTATTCAATACACATTTTTGTAGCATCAACTTCTTGTAAGGCACAAAGACCAAATCCCATGATACCCTTTCTTGAATCCTCTTACCGAAGGGACCCTTGGTTTCCCATACTGTGCATTCCCTCTCACTGCATTGAGTAATAAGCACAACTTGTTCAGCTACAGGTGTGTTCCTGGTGGCCCTTGGCTGAAGGATATTGACAGCACTTAACAGAATATCACAAATAATATTGACTTAAACCATAAGGGTATATTCTCTCACTGAAAAGTTGGGTGGTGGGCAGTCCAGACTGGTGTGACAGCACCTAGATGTCCTCAGAGACCAGTCTTCTGCTTGGCTACTCTCAGCACATGGCTTCCATCACCAAGTGCAACTCATGGTCCAAGAGGCTGCTAGAGCTCCAGCCATCACACCTGCATCTTATGCAGCAGAAATGGGAATATAGAGAAGGTGAGAAAAAGGATGTCCCTTCCACTTGTATCAAACCCTTTTAAGAAGACTTCTCAGAAATTTCTCACAAATTTCAATTATGTTTTATTGAGCACAACTTAGTCACATGGCCACACCTTGTCAGATGGGAAATGCAGTCTTTTGGCTAGGCACATTGCTGCCCCAAAGAGAGTCAGGATTCTGTTATCAAGAGACAAAGATAAAAGTGACAAGAGGTAGACAACATCATCTCTACTATAAAGTGCTTCTGCTTCTTTACAGGTCAAATAAAAATCATCTTTGATTAAAACTATACCTTGCTCCCATGGATTGAATGTCCACAGTTCCTAAAAGGTTCTGGGAGCTACGTGGTTTGCATCTGCACTCTGCACCTCTGGCCCTGGGTCAAAGTACTCCTGTTAGGCTGGTCTTTCTTGCCTCGGGACTTGGACACTTGGTTACCTGTGATGGAGGAAATCCCGCTACACTTTTTCATCTCCATATATTCTATTCATCCTTCAGGGACCCGTCAAATCCTCTGGCTGTAAAATCCAACTGTTCGTTAAGCAAATGAGCCTCTTTGGGGCTGGCACTGTTCGGGGCACTGGGAACAAAACATCCTTCTGACCATGGCACTTCTATTCTGGGAGGAAAGAGACATCCGATATATACATGAACAAATTTTTCTGTAATGGGCCAAGTAGGATGAGTCCTGGAGGAAAAGTGAGATTACAGCTGCCAAGAATCTTTGGGATCTGAATGGAGAAAAACGTATTCAGGACCCCTGGTGGGAGCAGATGGGCCTTGTGATTGGGGTTGAATTGCAATATAGTCAGATCCGGATCCCTCTGCAGCTCTGGACCCTACATCCTCCTCTCCCCCATCCTTTCTTATTTTTCCTGAATAGGAAAAGGGGTTAGAAGGCAATGGGATGGAGGTGAAATTTTAGATGGAACATCCATGGAAAGTCTACAGAGAAAGTAACATTTGAGTGGGAGCCTCAAGGCAGGGAGAGAATGAGCCTTGCAGGTGACTGGAAGAGCATTTGGGTGAATAGCTGTGCAAAGGCCCTGAGGTGGGCACTTGATTGACTTATTCAGGAAATAGGAAGGAGGCCACTGTGGCTGAAACAGAGTTTGAGAGGCAGGAGGTAGGAGATTAGTTCTGGGAGGTGATGAGGATCAAATCACACAGGGCTTTCGGGGCTGGTATGAGGCCTTCAAGCGAGATGTCCTTTGGGGAAGGTGTGTGTGACATTATCTGATCAGATCGCATCTTTTGCTTTGTCTTTCTGTTTAGCGTAGTTCTTGCCAGATGGAAATATTTGATACAGTCTGAAAGAAACTTTGAGATTGATTTGCATTTTCGCAATTAGTGATGAAGAATTGATTTGATTATTCTAGAATAGAATATTTAAATCTTTTTTAATTTAAATTTTTTATTTCAATAGCTTCAGGGATGCAAGTGGTTTTGGCTTCATGGATGAACTGTAAAACAGTGAAGTCTGGGAGTTTAATGCACATGTCACCCAAGTAGTGTATATTGTACTCAATAGGCAGTTTTTTATCCCCCACCCCCCACCCCCTGAGTCTCCATTTTCTATTACACAACTCCATATGCCCTTGTGTACTCATAGCTTAACTCCCTCTTATAAGTGAGAACATGCAGTATTTGGTTTTCCATTCTTGAGTTACTCTACTTAAAATACTGGCTTCTAGTTCCATTCAAGTTGCTGGAAAAGACATGATTTTGTTCTTTTTTATGGCTGAGTAGTTAGAATACTTCTTAAGTAAAAATATTTACTTTTTCTTTACTCAGACTTTGAATGTTTGAAACTACCTTGGCCACCAGAGTGTGTTACCTGGAAGTTTGGTCTCAAGCAAGAAGCCACAGGGAGAGACAGCGAGGCAACTGTATGCACACGCAATGAACACTGAGACTGATATCACTGAGACTTTCAGAGGACAATGGACTCATGGATCTCATGTCTTTCCTAGACTCTGTTCTTTGCCCTTGGGTCTTCTCTACTCAGACTACCTGCCCCCAAATGCTCCATCCTCACCAAAATATAAAGATTGAGAAGAAAGTGGGACAAAGGGTGTGGAATAAAAATGTAAGATTGGCTATCACCCCAAGCTGATCAAATCCAATGTTGGTTTTGCTCCAGTGGATCTGAGACCAATTTCGCATCAGTCCCAGAGCACAGCAAGCCTGTTCAGGCTCTTGTAAGTGAGGACCTGTGGTTGAAGAGTAAGTTTTTTGTAGCTTTACTCCTTCTGTTCTCTGGGCTGGACGGTCATGATGGTACAGTGGGAATACCTTGGGCCTGGCTGCCAGGTCGATCTGCACAAAGATGCCTGTCCCTGCGGGAGGGGTGCACACATTGTGCAGCTTGCACACAAGAGCAGAACTGGGGTTTCTAGCAGCAGAAATGAGTCATACAGAGAGCCATTTAGAGATTGCTCAATACAGTTCTTGGTTGAGTAATGGCAATTAGTGTGGAGGCAAATTAGAACAACAGTGACAGTGTTGATTACAAAGCAAATGAAAAAGCGCAAAAGGAAAGCATTTTCTTGGAGTGCCTCAAAGAATTCTGCATTTAATTATGTGCCCTCTCAGTGTTAGAGAGAGTGAGATTTCATCGGAAAACACTGGAGGGTCATTTGTGGCGGAACAGAAGCCTCTGGTACAGACAGGAAGCAAATGAATGGCAGGGGATGTGAGTTTGGGTGGAAGGGCTGTCATGGGGACTCAGATTGGATTCCAGAGTCAGGTGCATTGTGGTCCTTGCCTGATGCAGGACGTTTGGACTCAGATTTTTCTGAAGACAGCATAAGCAGAGAAACAAGGTGTGAAGACAAGTTGGTGTGAGGATGTTGACACCATGACAAAGTTATTTACTCTACCCCATCCCAGTGCCCAGATGAACAATATGAACACGATAGGGATGCAGTTCACATGCATTCCATTTTAGAGTTTGCTTTAAAATTTTATATCCACGTCGTAACCTCCTGATTAAGATTTGAGAGAACTGGTTGTCAAAATGAACTATATTTTTAGGAAAGTGTTATTTTGTGTTATTCTGATGCTATAAAAGCCAAGGTTGTTACACTGAAGGACTCTGTAACATGAGAAGTGTATCATATTCTAAATATCCCCAGGGTGTCTCCTTTGACCTCAGCACTAACAGCTGATAATGGCGGGGATTGCTATTATTTCACATGTGACCCTCCATGGTGAGACATACCCACCCAGGGCGAGGGGGAAGAGGGGAAGTTGCCACATATTTCCAGCTGGCATAGTAATTGTAGTATTGAGAAGGTAAAAGATTCATATCTAATCAAAGAACCCCAGATAAGTGTGTCCTGGGCTGTTGTCCCTGTGGCTTTAACAAGTCACTTGGTGATGCACAAACTGAATACAGCTGAACTCTGCCCAGGGTTGTGATGACTGCTTTTCATAGCTTTAAATTCTATTAAAAACCAGAATGAAAATGCTTCTTGTAAAATGCTTGTCTCTTAAAAACATAAACAAGATGATATAATTTATCCAGAGTTGGGGAAATACATCCAGTTTAAATTTTATATACATTTAAAGGCAGCCTACTTATAACAGAAATGAGCTATCTTGCTCTCTCTCTCTCTCTGTCTGTCTGTCTATCTATCTATCTATCTATCTATCTATCTATCTATCTATCTATCTGTCTTCATCATCATTGTCATCACCTATTGTATTTGCTTTCTTTGCTCTGTAGTAAGTTACCACACACTTAGTGGTTTAAATCATTACCTAATTATTCTCTCACAGTTCCCTGACTCAGAAGTCTGTGGAGGTTCAGCTGGGCTCTCTACTCAGTGTCTCACAAGGCTGAAATCAAGAAGTCGGCCCAATGAGGCTCTTCCCTGGAGGCTTGGAGGATGAATCACTTTCAAGTTTCTTCAGATGGTTGACCAAATCCAATTTCTCACAATTGTAAGACTAAAGCACCTGTGTCCTTGTTGGCTGTTGGCCAGGGGTTGCTCTCAGCTGCTGGGGTTTCTCTTGGCTCCTAAAAGCCTCTGTCTTATCTCTGAATGTGGCTCTGTTCTAAAATATAGTGTATTAATAGAAAATTTGAGACTCAGTAAAGCCAACAGATTGGGAGATAATTGCCATTAAAAATACCGTTTGTTGGCCACAGTTCCCAGAAGAGCAGGTTACACCACATCACAGGTGGCCACCAGGTGGATCAGGAGGAAGAGGGAGCAGGAGAAATGTGAGCAAGAGCCTTCACTGTGGTTGCCATCAGGAGGGAACAGGTGAAGCAGGGGAGCACGCTCCAGATTGGTGAGTTTGAATAATTTCAGTGCGCTCTGAAGCTTAGGGGCAGTCTCCAGTTGTGGGACCAGTGCAATTTTCCTATAGAACTGAAGCTTTAGAAACTTATTTGTTTAATCTGAGTTCCTTTCTCAGGAAACTAATAGGCCATCCAGATAGTATAGTATCAGGAAACTGAAATTTCCCAGATTACTGTATCTGGACAATAAGATGCACCTGCTGCCTGTTAAAAAACTCCTCTTTCTTGTGCCTCCTTAATTCCTTGCTATGTAAACCCTTTAATCAGTTAGAGATGAATTTGAGATTGATCTTCTGTTTCTGGCTGACGTCACCAGCATAAAATCTTTCTTTCCTGGTAACACTTGTTGTCTCAGTGATTGACTTTCTGTGTGGTGAGCAACTGAACCTAAGCTGAAACTCTAGTTTTTGGCAGCAGTTGTCTGATATTTGGCCCTGGGATGATTCGGGCAGGGCTGCATAGTGGTCTTGTGTGAAAAAAGGGGGATATCGAGGGTATGTGCCCTAGATTGGTTGATTTGCATTTAAAAGGCATATTTCAGGTGAGCTGTTTGCTATGTTTAGAACTGGTTAGTCCTGGGAAGGGCAGTCTCTCCAGAGGCAGCCAGGCCCCAGATGTTAAAGCATTAGAATACAGAAAATAAAAGACATGATTAATACAGTCACCTCCATTTTCAAAGCCAGCAACCGTGCACGGAATTCTTCTTATGCCTTGATTCTCTCTGACTTCTCATTCTGCCCCCATCCAGAGAAAACTCTGTTTTCAGGGCTCATGTGTTTAGACTAGACCCACCTGGATAACCTGCCTTCCAAGTAACTCAAAGTCAACCATTAAATAACCATAATTACAGCTGAAAATTTTCTTTTGCTGTGTGCATGATGTCGTCATGGGATGATATCCTATTGCATTCACAGTCCTGGAGATTAGGGTAGATTAAATTAGGGCATTGGCAGGCCACATTGGGATTCCATATATATATATATATATATAAAAGATATGAAAGAATTATTGTATATATAGGAAGATATGGAAAAATTGTATATATATATAGAGAGAGGTGTTTGATCATTGAAGAACATTTGAGGCTAGGCACAGCTCAGTGCTTTGAGAGGCCAAGGTGGGCAGATAAGATCATTTGAGGCCAGGAGTTCGAGACCTGCCTGGCTAACATGGCAAAATCCCATCTCTACCAAAAATATAAAAATTGGCCAACGTGATGGCATGCACCTGTAATCCCAGCTACTCAGGTGGCTGAGGTACGAGAATTGCTTGAACCGAGGAGGGGGATGGAGGTTACAGTGAGCTGAGATTGCACCACTGCACTCCAGCCTGGGTAACAGAGCAAGACCCTGCCCTGTCTCCAAAAAAAAAAAAAAAAAAAGAAGAAAAAATATGAAAAACTACACAGAGGAAAATAAAAACCACTTAACATTTTGTCACTATGAATATGTTTCCTTTGAGTTTTTATCATCCATATTATTTTCACAGCTAGAATAAAAATGTATTCATAATATGTGTCCTTTTGAATTTCAAAAATTTTTCCATGTCATTGTACACTCCTTGTAATGGTAATTGTTAGCATCTGTAGAGTAAACATTTACAAATGAATAACTTAATATTGGGTATTTAAGTGATCTCAAAGCTTTATTAATATTTACGATTATTCTGAAGGAAGGTTCCTAGAAATAGGATTACTAGCTAGGAAGCTATAAACATTTATGTCTCTTGATTTATGCTCTCAAAACAGCAGAATCTGGTGTCTTTCTCTTTGCCTTCTTGTTTCCTTCCTGTATCCCTCTCTCCTCCTTTTTTAGTATTTAAGTTTTCAAAAATAGAATATAAAGATAGAAAAGATATCCCAACCTCATCACTTTTTATTCCTATGAACAAAGGAAAACTATTTCTTCATAATCTACTTCATCATCTACACAAAGCCACTTGAGTATGAAAAGAAACCCATTCTACACCAGCTTGACTATTAATAAGCAACTGCCTTTTAGTAGAATAATCAGAGATGGAACTCACTTAAATGATATGATTTCTGAAATCCCCACTAGTGGTCCAAGGAAAGATTGAAGCTGCTTTTCTTTCTAACATGCTTTTGCCTGGTTCCCAGGATCCTGTGCCAACCCGGTACTTACAGGGAGGTTCCTTATGGAATCCCACAGGAGTCCAATCCTTGAGCACTTTCCTCGCTTTGGTTTCCGTGAACCTCTACCTGTCCATGGTATATTCTCTCATCTGTCTGCTTGTAATTTTCCCAGGGGACCACTGGGTGAATTAAGTAGCTATTATCCAAATAGGTTAGTGGATTTGTTTTCATTGCAACACAATGAAAAGGACAAAATGATCTTTCTGACAGCCTTCTGGAGAGGATGAGTGAACCAGCCAGTTATTGTGCGTTTTCCAGAAGGCAGATTTGGAAGCTTTTGTTTATTGTTTTGTTTGTCACATTCTACAGCATTAACTTGTCATGTAATCTTGTCCTACGGGCAGAGGCTTACCCAACATGAAAGGTTTTAATTTTTGCCATTTAAGCTCTACTGTGGACTGGATTTCAGTAGATGGGTTCCTTAAATCAGAGGATGCTAATTAGTCCTCAGACTCCTAGGGTCAGAGAAGGTGGTGAAGGGGTCTCCTGAAAAATTTGCTGGATATTTCCAATGAGTAACAGCCAAGCATAAAGAGGTGCCCAGAGAACCTCTGACTGGCCTGCGTACTGGGACGAGTGTGCACTGGGGTTGAGTCTCGGGAAGTTCAGGCTGTTTGTCGGGCAGAGGAGAAGCCTGGCGTCTCCTGATCCTGGGTGGTAACCTGGGAATCAATCTGCGAGGCAGGAAGCCCACTGGCAGGACTCTTGCTTTGCTGAGAGTCCTTGTTTCCTCCTTTTATTCCTTTTCGCCCAATAAACTCTGCCCTTCTCACCCTTCAAAGTATCTGAGTCAGATCTTTCATGGTCGTGTGACAAGAACCCAGCTTTTAGCTGAACTAAGGAGAAAGTCCTAAAACATTACCACTTCAATTGTTAACTGCATCCCTGTGCCTGTTTCAGAAGCTTCCATGGTTCATTGCTATTAGTCATCTCGACAAAAGGGAATGTCTGAACGGCAGACGTACTTGGTAAATTCAAGTACTGAATTCCTTTTCTCCCTAGCAGGAATTCAGCCTTGTTAATATTTAAGATTTATCAACAGTTCTCTTTAAGGTCCAAACCATTACTTATGCTAAAATTGATCATTGTGCGAACATGAAAGGATTAATCAGCTGCAAATTTAATTGGTCTAATGTGATTTTCTATAGCTAGCCTGTTTCACATTGTTCACAGCCTAACATGGAAGCCGACTTTACTAAGGGTCTTTGAGGTGGGTGCTGCACACTGGTTCAAGCACAGGAGCATAGAATGGCACTCTCATCCCTTGATGGATCTCAAAGTTTCAACTCAGTAATTGCTTCTCACCATACAAAATTTTTATACTACTCTAAATTGTGCTACAGTAAATTATATTAGTTTGAAGTCTTAAGGGATAAGAAATTAATACTTTGACAAGTGTCAGGTAGTTGGGGATGAAACTTGATTACTGCTAGCCTTTTTAGTTTTATTTTTTTGTAAAATGTAATTAGGCCTATAAGCAGGTAGGCTTGCTTCCACACCCCTAAATTCTACTTATCTGCTCACCTGGTCACTGAGTTAGTCCTCCCCTAGAAGAAAGCCCCTCACAACATGATCGAGAACAGAGTAGCTTGCATGCTCCGTGCAGGCAGGTAGAATGTGCCAGGGAGAAGAGGGGACGGCTCAGGCATGCCCAGTTTCTTCTCCCAAACTCACCAATGGGAGAAGCCATTTCAACTGCCCTGGCTGGGATGAGTAAGGGGTGGGACAAAGGGCTGGGAGTGACATTCCTATGTAGCTCTTTCTGTGTGCAACACAATGAAAAGGATAAAAATGACCTTTCTGACAGCCTTCTGGAGAGGATGAGTGAACCAGCCAGTTATTGTGCGTTTTCCAGAAGGCAGATTTGGAAGCTTTTGTCTATAAACACAGCTTTCACTAAATGCTTAGTCTAGTCTGCGGATTTCCTAAGATCTCTGCATTTTCTCTTTCTCTCTCTGTTTCTCCTTTAGGTCTCATGGATGTATTTTGTTCTGTACTAGGTCCACTAACACACAGTAGAGTGTGTGAGTCTGGCTTTTCTGTGATCATGCTGTGTATCAAACAAGTCCAAATATCAGTGGCTTAAAAGAGCAGATCATTTTTTCTAGCTTGAAGTTCTGCACCTTGGCAGGGCTTGGCTGCATCAGGTTCCAGACTGTGTTGGGTTCAGGTTTCCTCCATGTGTCTTCCCATTGTGGACCATGGGTACAGGGGACCTTTCTTGTGTCTGAAGACAGAATCACAAGAGCTGAGTAAAGTCATTAGGTGGCATCTGAAGCTTCTGCTTGCATCATGCCTGCTCATTTACAACCAGCCATTGCAACACATGTGTTCAGGCCCAACATTATGGGGAGGGGAGGGTGATATTTGCTGAACAGCAATGCAATCTACCTGACAAAAGATAAAGTGGGGCAGGAAAACATGGGAGTGGCCAGGACTTCATGCAGTAACCCATTTCTTTGGTTTGGTATCTTCTTTCTTGCTCTGGAGTCGAATAGAACTGGGTTTGAATCCTGACCACAGACCCATGAGTCAGACAAGGTGATTTTTGAACTGTAACTGAGAGAGGCAGGTTGAATAGCCAGATGAAGTCATGGGGCAAGAGAATTCCACTGGAAGAGAATGGTAGAGACCAAGACAGAGCAGTGTATTTTGGAAAGTGGTGGCCCAGCAGTTTAAGGAAGGAGCGACGTCTGAAGGAGTTGACAGGGAGGAGGGCTTGCGTATTTAGGTAGATAAGAGAAAATAGAGTTTGTTTATTGGCTCATGTGAAAGATTCCAGAAGAGAAGGAGAGGCTGAAGCTCAGAAGAGAGAAAGACCACAGGCAGATCTGAGGTACCGGCAGAGATGCCATCATGAGCATAGATGGGCTTGTCTCCAAATCCTTTGGATGACCAGGGTGAAGTTATCAGTTGGTGGGGAAACAAAAGAAATTGGAGAACTTTTTTGGATGAACAGGAAGGGAAATTATCCAAGCATGGGGTCGTAGGGGCTGCATGTGTGTTCTGAAGAGAGGAAAAGACTGATGTGTCACAGCAGGTCATGAGGAGGGAGCAGGTTAGCGGTGGAAGGAGAGTAGTGCTGTTGAGATAAGAAAGCTGACTTTGATGTGACCTCAGTTCCCATATGTCTGCATTTTCCCCATCAGCATTGAACTTCTATGGGCTAGAAGCTGAGGAAATGGGCAAAAGGCCCAGCAGGTGCCTGAGCAGAGGGTTAATGTGCTGGTTTAGACCAGTCCTGGCAATTAAGCCTCTGATCCAGGGTGGGGGAAGGGATTGAACCCAGATAAAGTTAATTCTAGTGTCCAGGAGTACTGCAGCAGATGCAGTGGAAAGGAAACTTTCAGAAGCAAACCCTGACACTATTACCCACCCCTAGTGTGGAACAGCGTGGAAAAGCATCCACGACCCACCACTCCCCAGCTTTTAGCTTCTCTTCACTCATTCTTCATCAGGATGGGCTACATAATTTTCAAGGCCTGGTGCAATATTAAAAGACAGGGAGCCTTGCTCACAAATGATGAGTTTTAAGATGGTGACAGCAGAGCATTAAGCCAAGTGTGGGGCCTTCTAAGTGCAGGGCGGCCCTGTGGGACTACAGGAGTCATATCCCAGGAGGCCAGTTCTTAACCCTTGGCTCTCAGTCCACATGCCTTCTGTGCTTTTTCTCCCCTCTTCATTTTGAATACACCACTTCCTGTCTCCTCATTGTTCCTGCTCAGCTTCTATTGTAGAATCAAAATCCATTTCCATGTCAGCTCCTCAGGCTTTCCCAGGACTCTTTCAATGTCCATCAGCACACTTATCTTTCCATGCTTAGCATATATTCTACATAAGGTGGTTGAGTGAAGGAGTGAACAAACAAATAAATAAATAAATGGTGAACTTTGAAGAGTCATGTCCAATGGAATAAACCAGAAGGAACTCTGTCCCCAGTACCCCTGTATGGGAATGAGAGCCTCCGGGTTCCTTTCACACTGAAGAAAGTGTTATAAGAGTTCAGATGTACTGCAGTCACTTAACTCATGAACTTGTTAAGGCTCTGCTCCATAACAAAAGAGATTGGAAAATGCATGGTGTGAAAATTACGATTTACTCCTAAACCTTAAAAATGTACATGACTTAATATTTGCTTTAAAATTGGTCTTTTGCTTTTTTCTCCAAAACTATTTGAGGCTGTTGGTAAGAAAAGAAACATGAGCTGAGTCATTCGGATGGACACAAAACCTCAACATTATTAACAGGCAGCGGAAGGCAAGGGCACTGCTCACAGGTTCAGGGTAATATGGTTCCTGCATTTGAACACCGGACTTGATGAAGAACTTCTTTTTTTTTTTTTTTTTGAGATAGGGTCTTGTTCTGTTGCCCAGGCTGGAGTGCTGTGGCGCCATCTGTCTCCCAGGTTCAAGAGATTCTCCTGCCTCTGCCACCCAAGTAGCTGGGATCACAGGCATGTACCACCATGCCTGGTGAATTTTTGTATTTATAGTAGAGATGGGGTTTTACCATGTTGCCCAGGCTGGTCTTGAACTCCCGAGCTCAAGTGATCCACTCGCTTTGACCTCTCAAAGTGCTGAGATTACAGGCTTGAGCCACTGTACCTGGCCAAATTTGGTGCAGAACTTCTTGAAGCTAAAGCAGAGACAGGGGAGACGCTGTTTTCTAGGCTTCTGATGGTCAGATCATGTTCTGAGTGGTGGAGAAGGCTGCACCATAGATGTATCATGGATGAACTGGGCATCCTAACCTGTCTAGAGAAGCTGCACCTCTCCGCAAGGATCCTGGGGTCCCCAGTACAGGGGCTGACAAAGGGATCATTTTCCACCTGATGTTTCAGCCCCAGCTACTAACTGGAATTCCTGAGAATGAATCTGTCAAGGTAGGGGCTTCCTTCACTGAGGCTAGGTGGGTGCCACAGTCCAGGACCACCCAAAGAGCCCAGGGTCAAGTAAGGAGCCCAGGACCACCCAGGCTACTTTCACCAGGCACCCTGAACCCCAGGCTCCTGGATTCCACTTGGAAAGACAGGGCCAGCCTTGGACAGTTAGAGCAGGAGGCATTTGCCCTGGGCCTTGAGTAGAGCAGGTCTGCATCACCCTAGGGGGTGTTTCCCAGCTAGTGCTCTGGAAGCTCAGCCAGGCCAATCTTCTCTCACTCGTTCCAGGGAAGCCCACGTAGAAAGAGAGAGAGTGGGGCTTGGCACAGGGAGGCACTGTTTAGTTTTACTTAAAAGCTGAGAGTGTATTACCCACCTGTGGTCTAGTGAGGACTGATGTTTGGGGAGATGAGCTCAAGTCATCAGGAGTGCTGCTTCCTGACCTCCTAGCTCAGTGGGAAAACAGCTTAGAAAACCTCGTGGGATCAGTAAGGAGCATGTCCTGGTGCATCCCTCTGTCTCTCTCACATTGGCTATTGACAGTCACAATGGGCAGTAGCTAATTAGGAGCTTAGAGGGGAGATGTTCTGTGTTGTGAACTGAAGGGTATCCTAGGGCTGGAATTTTAGAAGTGTCAGTAATGGTGTTTTCTTTTCTTTTTTTTTTTTTTTTGAGGTGGAGTCTCGCTCTGTCGCCCAGGCTGGAGTGCAGTGGCGCGATCTCGGCTCACTGCAAGCTCCGCCTCCCGGGTTCCCGCTATTCTCCTGCCTCAGCCTCCCGAGTAGCTGGGACTACAGGCGCCGCCACCACGCCCGGCTAATTTTTTTGTATTTTTAGTGGAGACGGGGTTTCATTGTGTTAGCCAGGATGGTCTCGATCTCCTGACCTCGTGATCCGCCCGTCTCGGCCTCCCAAAGTGCTGGGATTACAGGCTTGAGCCACCGCGCCCGGCCAATGGTGTTTTCATTGTTATGTAAATTAAGCAGACACACTCCCACCCTCCCAACAGAGGATCAAGCCACCTGACACACTTGACAGGGGTGAAGAAGTTGGGGAGAAAGGAGGTGCATAGGGTTGTGTATAGGCAAAAGTGGATTTCTGTGTGAGACACCCAGAAAAGGTAAAAATATTTTAATGTTATACGTCCCAAGGACAGTTAAGTGATTTTCCTTCAAATACAGAGAACGATCTGAAACAAAGCTAAGCAAAATTGTACACAATTTGGAAGAGACACAAGCTTAATAATCCAATCTTTATGACTGAGGCAAAATAGAATAAATAATGAAAAATATCTCAGTAGGAACTTTTGAAATAGCAAGTATATGGAAACTTCCTTTGATCATGTTGAAACACAATTGAAACTAAACATAAATTATATTTGTATATAATATGTGCTTTATATTTTGATACAGTTTGGCTGTGTCCCCACTCAAAGCTCATCTCAAATTATAATCCCCATAATCCCCACATGTCGAGGGAGGGACCTGGTGGGAGGTGACTGGATCATGGGGATGGTTTCCTCACGCTGTGCTTATAATAGTGAGTGAGTTCTCTCAAGCTCTGATGATGTTATAAATGTTTGACAGTTTCTCCTTCACATGTTCTCTCTCTCACCTGCCATCATGTAAAACGTGCTTGCTTCCCCTTCCACCATGACTGTGAGTGTCCTGTGGCCCCCCAAGGACATTCTTCACAGAACTAGAAAAAACTATTTTAAAATTCATATGGAGCCAAAATGAGCCTGAATAGCTAAGGCAATCCTAGGCCAAAAAAAAAAAAAAAAAAAACAAAAAACAAAAAACAAAAAAACCAAAAAACAAAAAAACCAAAGCTGGAGGCATCATGCTACCTGACTTCAAACTATACTACAGGGCTACAGTAACTGAAACAGCATGGTACTGGTACAAAAACAGACACATCAACCAATGGAACAGAATAGAGAGCCCAGAAATAAGACTGCATGCCTATAACCATCTCATCTTTGACAATGCTGACAAAAACAAACAATGGGGAAAGTACTCCCCATTTGATAAATGATGCTGGCATAACCGTATGCAGAAGACTGAAAGTGGACTCCTTCTTTACATCATATACACAAATCAACTCAAGATGTATTAAAGACTTAAATGTAAAATCTGAACCTATAAAAACACAAGACAACTTAGGCAATACCATTCAGGACATAGTTATGGGTAAATCTTTCACAAGAAAGACACTAAAAGCAATCATGACAAAAGCAAACATTGACAAATGGGATCTAATTATACTAAAGAGCTTCTGCACAGCAAAATAAACTATCAACATAGTAAACAGAAAACCTACAGAATAGGAGAAAATATTTGCAAATTGTGCATCTGGCAAAGGTCTAATATCCAGCATTTATAAGGAACTTAGACAATTTACAAGAAAAAGTGAAACAACTCCATTAAAAAGTGGGCAAAGGACATGAACAAACACTTTTCAAAAGACATGTATGTGGCCAAGAAGCATATGAGAAAAAGCTCAATATTACTGATCATTAGAGAAATGCAAATCAAAACCACAATGAGATACCATCTTACACCAGTCAGAAAAGGTATTATTAAAAAGTAAAAAAATAACAGGTGTTGGTGAGGTTACAGAGAAAAGGGATCACTTATACACTGTTGATGGGAGTGTAAATTAGTTTAACCATTGTGGAAAGCTGTGTGGCGATTCTTCAAAGAGCTAAAAACAGAACTACCATTCAATCTAGCAATTCCATTACTGGATATACACTCCCCAAAACGTAAATCATTCTACCATAAAGACACATGGATGCGTATGTTCATCGCAGCACTATTCACAATAGCAAAGACATGGAATCAACCTAAATGCCCATTAATGATAGACTGGATAAAGAAAATGTTGTACATATATACCAGGGAATACTATGCAGCCATAAAGAAGAAGACAATCATGTCCTTTGTGGGAACATGGAGCTGGAAGCCACCATCTTTAGCAAACTAACACAGGAACAGAAAACCAAATACTGCATGTTCTCATTTATAAGTGGGAGCTAAATGATAAGAACTTATAAACACAAGGCTGGGTGTGGTGGCTTTCTTCTGTAATCCCAGAACTTTGGGAGGCTGAGCTGGGGGATCACCTGAGGCTAGGAGTTCAAGGCCAGCCTGGCCAACATGGTGAAACTTTCATCTTTACTAAAAATACAAAAATTAGCCAGGCATGGTGGCACATACCTGTGATACCAGCTACTCATGAGGCTAAGGCTCGAGAATCACTTTAATCCTGGTGGCGGAGGTTGCAGTGAACCGAGATAGTGCCACTGAACTCCACCGTGGGTGAGGAAGCAGGACTCTGTCTCAAAAAAAAAAATTATGAACGCAAAGAAGGAAACAACAGACACTGGGTTCTACTTGAGGGTGGAGGGTAGGAGGAAGAGAATCAGAAAAAATAACTATTAAGTACTAGGCTCAGTACCCCGGTAATGAAACAATATGTACAACAAACCTCCATGACATGAATTTACCTATATAACAAACCTGTACGTGTACCACTGAGCCTAAAATAAAAGTTAGAAGGATACAACAATACATGTTAATGTAGTATATTATATAATGTGTAATATATATTTTATTATAATATTAGATATTATAATGTTGTATTATGATGTGTAATATAATAAAAATAAATACTTTTAGGAAGTAAACACCCCTGTAGATCTGAAGGACCGTAAGTAAGTCATAGGAGGTTCTAGACCTGCACGTGATCAGAGCATGCCAAGAAAACATCCTCGCAAAGCTTTTCTTTCCCTAAAACAAGCAACACAGAGAACACTGAGGTCCACATTCCTGGCTTCCTGTTCGGCCTCCTACACTTACTAGCCTGATGACCTTGAGGCTCATTTTGTTGTGGGTGAAGTGGAGATTATAATGTCGCCAGCCTAACAGTACTGATATGAGGATCCAGTGAGTTAATACACACACGAGGCCTGCAGAGCCGTGCCTGGCAACGGTCACCTCTCATGACTGTCAGCCTCGAGGCTTCATAAACCAGTTCTGGGGATGCTGGCCACATGCTTAGAGACAAAGCTGTCCAAAGAAGTCACTTATTGAAATCCACCTCCGGTTTATAACCTTCTGGCTGGAAATACATTATTGCACTTGGATTTTGTGATATAACTTGAAATAAGCATTGACTGACATCTGATGACTGTCCTGGATATGTTGTTGGCTAACAAATTGTGAGGAACTATTGTATGTGCGTTACGAAGAAAAGCACTAGTACCCTTCAGTGGAATTAGGTTATAAATAAGTTAGGAAATATAATATAGAGTATTGACCCGATTGCTTTTGGAATGTGAGGACTCAAGACAGCAAGCACTAGTTGCAATCAAGCCCAATTATAGGCTGTTTCTTTCTGATGTGGAGGCTTATGTCACTATTTTGAGGTTAGAGAATAAAATATCAGTTGAGCTGGAAATAGAATTTAAAGCAATTTAATAAGCTCAAATCCTGCTGCTGTTGTTTTCTTCATTTTATTTAAAAAATACTATATGCAGCTGGCCTTACAGCCGTCTGTTTGGGGCAGTTTGTCTGTGGAACAGCTCATTAAGGGGAAGAGGATTTGTCATCTTAAAGACTGCTGACAACTCTAATGACTCTCAGGGGAACAACATCTTGTTAGAAAACTGTCTCTTTTGTTTTTATTGCTGCTTATTTGGTGTGTCTTTTTGATGGGCAAGGAGGATATTTGACTATTCTCAGAAGGGATGCACGACTTCCTCAGAAGGGAGCAACTCATTTCTAAGAATTTTAATTTTTCAATTTTTAGTTTTCTCACTCAAGATGCCATTCTATCTCTGTGGTCTAATAAAAATGCTTTTAAATGTGGTTGTACATACACATATATGTATAGATATAACATACAATTTGCCATGGTAACCATTTTTGGGTGTAGAATTCAGTGGCATTAGTTGAATTCACCATGTTCTACAACCATCACCATGATCTATTTTCAAAATGTTTTAATCACTCCAACTGTGGCCTTTTTGTATTAGGAAGACTTGAGCATGAGTCTGTGCATGAGGGACTCCTCTGGGTGTTTCCAGTGGAGGCGACCCCTGAGGAGAAGAGGCCGCCCTTGTCCCAGCGATGGCTGCGGGGCTGGAGTGCGGAGGGCCATTGTTGCTGGGCGGATGTCCATGGATTTTAGCTCCATTGGTCAGGGGGTTTGGGATGAGCACGGAGTAAGTAGCCATTTTTCTGCCATGTAAGCCCTCATGGAATGGTGCCTTCCCTTTATTACGTTTTTAAAGAATCACATCAACTTTCTTAACCAACGATGACCTTTTCTCCATCACATGGCCCCTCCCTCCTCCCAACAGTCAAACACGGAAAACAAAGCATGGCTCCCGCTTGTTGGTTTTGGCAGCTGGAGCCAGGGAGCTGAGTAACGAAGCCCCTCCCTGTTTTCTCGCTTACAGCTTCTGCAGTCCTTTTAAGAGATCGCATGGGAAACTCCGGCTTTTGAATCTCGTGTGTTCACAGTGAGTGACGAAGGGGAAGCTGAAAGAACAGACTTTGCTCTTTAAGGCCGATTATTTGCTTTTCATCCAAACGTGGTTAAATTATAACCTGGCCCATTCTTCATGGAGCTCTATGAAGTTTCTCACAGAAATTGTAGGAGACCATCTGTTTTTCATTTCGTCAGTAAACAAACCTATTAAAAGTGCACTTCTCCCCCACAAGCCTGCAGAATTTGAAAAGAACGCTGAATATTTAATGATTTAAAAATAATTTAACCTATTTGGTCCATTTGAATTTATTTAAAAACAAAAACAAGGCTTCAGTGACTTATTGGACGGAAATGATATTCAACTTGGATAAGCTCCTTGGGTGCTAATAGGAATTGAGTTATCATGTCTTCCTAGAAGCCTTTTCTTCCTAGAATCAGCTTATCATTTAGAAATTTATAATATTAATATTTATTTATATTATTGATATACTAATATTATAACATCAATTATAATAGTATAGGTAATATACTTAAGTAATAGTACACTTAATATTGTAATATTATACTTAAGTGTAATATTATACATACTTAAGTAATAGTATACTTAATATTATAATATAGGTAATATTATATATTATAATTGATATATTAATATAATGCCATATATTAAGTATTAATTTATAAATATTAATATTTATTTAGTGCTATTTGCTTAACTCAATCTCGGAAATTTTATTAAAATAGATTTTGTAAAAAAAAAAAAAAGCTAGGAAAGATGTTCTCCTCCTCTCAAGGAACTCATGTTTTAGGCTATACCCATCAATATGGGTAATATCTGCGACATTACACCAGGAAGAAACTTGTTGAACATGTACATGAGGCCACGGAAGGCCATATTCACAAGCTCTTATTGCTGTGGCACTCAATTTGAATAATATGAAATATCATGTGAATTTCAGAATTATAAATTATACACAGAGAAGAGATAGACATGAAATTTCTGAGTTGTTTTGGCTTTTGTTGTTATTTTTGTGCCTTCCGATACCGCTTGGAAAGGCCGAAAAGGGGCAGGGGTGTACAAATCTTACTGTAGGCTCAGGGATATAGAGAAGGTCTTGACAGCATAGCAAGAGGAGAAGAGCAAGGAAGGCATGGTGCATGGGACTGGGGTGGCCTGCATGGGAAAGGAGAAGAGTGGGGCCACATGCGGACACAGATTGTTGCCTGGGCTGGTCCCCGGGGTGTGTCAGCCCCGTGGTCCCCAGGTGTATCCATACCACCCTGTGAACAATAGCCACCTGGCTGGGCCCTTCTTGTGGCCGATCCTTCATCCTGACCAATCTTGCCCATCACCTGGCTTAGGTGATGAAGAAATGGGAAAGACTCAGGTGAGAATAGGCCTTGGGCCCCAGGAGAGCAGAGATACCACAACTGGAAGCAGAACTTCTTCCAAGAATACAATTCTAGGAATTTCAAAAAATCAATGAGATTTTTATCACAGAAAAAACCAATTTTGGGTTTTCTTTACCTCCCAGCTTAGTATTATTTTTATCACTGCAAATGTTAGTCAAAATAGAAATAATGCCGAACGGTGAGCCAAAGGACACGCCCATGATCACCATCATAACATCAGCACTGAAGGCTCTGCAGGTGGTCATTGGCTGTGCAGGCCAATCTGCAGACTTGGTTAAATGCAGTGTTGTGGATGAAATGCAGCAACTGCTCCATCTGCTAACACAGCCAGCTGGCTGGCCCTGAGCACTTCTCCCTGCCTGTCTGTCTTAGGCAGCGATGGGGATGTTGCCAAGCTCATTGTCTAGGGCTTTTTATACCTCGGAGGAGCAGAGCTGGTGGCCCAGTGCATCCTGGTCCCCAGGTCAGGGAGCTTGGTGGGATGAGCTGGTTCACACTGTCACTCAGTACACATCAGTGGTGCAAAGTCACATACACACACACACACACACACACATCGAGGCCTCGGGTGGAGGTCTTTCTAGTTCCACTAGAAGCAGGAGAGAATGTCAGCATGGGGTGCTGGAAAGTCTATTTGCAGGGACGTCATTGGGCCTTTGGGGGAGCACACTGGAAGGCACGTTGGAGAAGAGGGTGACTTCCCAGGCTGAGATCCCAATCACAAGGACAGATAATGGTTGTTCTTTGACCTCCAGGTGTGTCAGGTGTCAGTTGGGAAACCAGAGAGCTTGCAAGCATTATGGGAATAAATGTTGGGGGCGGTAAGGAAGGGAAGATCTGGAAAGGGGCAGTCGAGGGTCTGAAAACCACTGCAGCCTGCAACCCTTGGACTAGAGTCCAAGCTTGTGGGAAAGTCCAAATCCCTTTCTCGGGTGTGAGGAGAGAGGCCATGGAGACACAAGGACATCTCCAGCCACCCTGCAGGCTGGATCTCAGTGCCTAGTTGGGGCTTGGGCCATTGCAGGCCAATGGTGATCAGGAGGACAAGCTGGCTGTGGAGCAGATGGTAACAGGGACCACTGGGGTGGATGCGCACCTCTGAGTTATCTGTCACCCTTCCCCTTGTCCTCACCGTCCAGAGGGATGGCCACTGCCTCACCTGGGCCTTTCAACTGTTACGTGAGTGCCTCTCATTAGCAAGCTTGAACCTGGAGCCATGCAGGGAAGGGGATTCAGGGAAACGCAGTCACCTCCTTAGATGGGGACAAAGAGGCTGAGGACAACAGACAAGGAAGCACACAGGCATGATCCAGGGCCTGGAGCACTGCTTCAGGTGGTCAAGTATAGGAAGCACTCCTTACACATGTGGAATATTCTTTCAGAACTGGGTTTGTGTTTGAAGGAAGAGAGAGGTAGAGCGAGTCGTGACAATGGGGTGGTGGAGAGACCAGTGGGCCTGAAGTCACACTGTTTTGTGGCCTGACAAAGTCTAAGAGGGTCCTTTCCTGCTCCAGTGTAGCCTCTGTGGCCAAAGATTGATCAGGTCTACCTTGGAAAGTAAAAGAGAGACCCAGCTTCTATCTGTGACACTTGGAGGTGATGTCATGGGGAAGAGCCATCTCTGAAGCCAAGAGAGGCCTGGCCACAGCATCAGGAGCCCAGTATGGGGCAGTCAGTTGGGGACATGGGGTCTGGATGGAGTGCCATGGCTTGGGGCCTTTTGAAGACAAGACTGGAAGCTGGAGGTACAAGAGCATTGAACTTGGGCAGTGCTGGGCAGGATGAGAACACCTGCAAACAGACAGGAGATCACCTGGGCTTCCTAGAGCACAGGAGAGACTGGGAACTGGGGCTCCAACAGTTACCCTAGGGGGCAGCAGTTTTGTGATTGGCTCCACTGTGCACTGATCACATCCCAGCTGGCATGGCCTGAGCGCCTCTGTCTTGTATGAAAAGGCAGCGCATGACTGGGGTCCTCTAGGTCTCATCATGGTTTGCGGTATTGTGAGTTTTTAAAATATGAGATCATTTAGAGATATACACTTAATCCTTCAAAGCACCAAAGTAAGAAACACTCAGTGTCTTTATTGATACCATCAGCATTCTCAGATTCCTTACGTATGGCACATATTGTACCTGAGATGGAATTTTTTAGCCAGGTAGTCATAACACGGCATGTTTTTTTGGCTTTTTTTTTTTTTTTTTTTTTTTTTTTTTTTGAGATGAAGTCTTGCTCTGTCACCCAAGCTGGAGTATAGTGATGTGATCTTAGCTCACTGCAAACTCCACCTCCTGGGCTCAAGTGATTCTCCTGCCTCAGCCTCCCAAGTAGCTGGGATTACAGGCACGCAACACCACGTTCAGTTAATTTTAGTATTTTATTTCATAGAGACGGGGTTTCACCATGTTGGCCAGGCTGGTCTCGAATTCCTAACCTCAAGCCATCTACTCATCTCGGCCTCCCGAAGTGCTGGGATTACAGGCATGAGCCACCACGCCCAGCCAGCATCTTTGTTAACAAAGACTCTCAGAATTAGCAAGATAGCCTCTTTCAGTTACTACAGAAGACCACGGTATCTGACTATAGAAGCCAAGTTGAAGTGAGCTGATTTGATGACGTGTAATATTTGAGCTTGCTTTTGCTTCTGGTGCATGTGTGTGGGTTAAGGAGTGAATAGTTCTGGGGGATAAGAATGTTTTAGAGGAGTTAATAATTAACAAGACTTTATTCTCACAAACCTGAACACTTAATATTTTTGGGTAGAATTACTAAGCCAAGGCCTGTCCAGAGTCTTTAAGAAAGAACATGGGGTAAAAATTAACAGGCAAGAATAGTTTCCTTTCTCATAAAGGCTTATCAATTGCCAAAGAAAATATTTCAACGAAAAGACATTTCATAAATATAAAGCTAAAATTTCATAACTGAGAGTGACAACGTAATTGGTTTTGTTTCTCCAAACACAGACACTTTAATTCAACGGGAATTTAATAGTTTGGGGATTTAAACACCATGAGATGATTTCCAAACCCAGTAGATTTATCTACCCTAATCCTCCCATTCTCCACCTGTCTCCAGTGGGATGTGGTCAAGACGGGCATCACAGGCTTGTGGGAACTGGGTCACCAGAGAGCCCTGAGGGATATATTTCTACCAGACGTTAAGCTGTGTTGGCTCGACTTTGGTTTAATTTCTTTGCCTAAGCCTTGCCTTCTGGCCAGGTGGGTGTCTCAAGGGTGCATCCTGGAAACTTGGTGGGTGTTGTGACAATACTCTCAGCGGCCCACTAAGTGTTCAGGGGATGATTTTGTCTCATCAGCACTGCACGGTGGCCCGTCACTGACTCTCAAGCAGGACACATGTCCAGGTCCACAGAACTCATCAGCAACATTAGTTCTTTCCTGGAATGAGCCAAGAAACAAGTCCTAACTATGATGCCCTTTTTTCTTTTTTTTCTGGTCTGGACTGGATTTTGCACAGCGTTTACCCTTGATCTCTGGGGAGGACAGCCTTCCCCTCATGATACACAAGAGACACAACCCAACAATTACAGCCAAGGAAACTGGTTTCTTTAATGTCTCAGGGCAGCTGGGCAGAAGGGGCTCTTGGAGGAGGAATTGCAGCATCCTGTCATAAGAATTCCATCAAACCCTGCCCTGGAGGCTGCTTCCTGTTGCGGCATTTCGTAATAATCTGAAATCTAAATGGGAAGTTCAGCAACAGTAGTGACAGAGGGAGGAGAGAATCCTGTCGTTAAAGGGAATTCCACGCTTGCTGTCTGAGGCCACAGTGCACTCTGTCTTCTTGCCTCTTGCCCTCTGGGTGATAGGCAGACCTCAGGGGAGGGTGAGCAGTCATTACTCACTAGGGCCAGTCTCTTCGTGAACTCCACGTTCTCACGTCAGAACATGCTCTTAGGGTTGTTTTATAGTCTCACACTGTCCACAGTGTAAACATTGTTTTGGGGGACACATGCTTAGGTTCCATATGTATCCTAGGGACCTACCATGGTGAGAGGAACACAGCGGGGAATATATTGCTGTCCATTTTGAAATAACAATAGCAGCCACTACTGTAATAATAACAACAATATATTGAAATTTCAATATTATTGATATAATATTATTTCAATAATATTGAAATAACAACAATAACAACAGCAGCCACTACTGTAATAATAGCTGACGTCTGCTGAGGATTCCCATGAGTTGAGCACTTCACGAACATTGCCCCCATCCATCTTGACGACCACCCGCGAGGCCGGCACTTTTAGTGGCCCTGTTGTAAGATGAGAAAACTGGAGGCAGAGAGCCAGGGGAAGACCTCCAGGCGCACACTGCCAGCAAGGTTCAGGGCGGGGTGTGGCTGCCAAGATTCAGTCGATCCTCTGACACTCAAGCGGTTTCCATTTTTCTCTTTCTCATCGAGCACTTTGGAGGCTGGGGAACAGGCAGTAGATATGGAAAGGGAGTCTGGGCGCGGTGGCTCATGCCTGCAATCCCAGCACTTTGGGGGTGGATCACTTGAGGTCAGGATTTCGAGACCAGCCTTGCCAAGTTGGTGAAACACCGTCTGTACTAAAAATAAAAAAAATTAGCTGAGTGTGGTGGTGCACAGCTGTAATCCCAGCTATTTGGGAGGCCGAGGCGTGGGAATCACTTGAACCTGGGAGATGGAGATTGTAGTGAGCTGAGATCATGTCATTGCACTCCAACCTGGGTGACAGAGTGAGACTCTATCTCAAAAAACAAAACAACAACAAAAAAAGATATGCTAAGGGACTTCACTGTAGAGCTTGACATGCTTTGTTCTTAGGGAGAGATTTTATTTCTTCCAGACCGTTTCCATATTGTCCATATTTTTCTCTCCCCAGTTCAGTTAGGAGCTTTGTCTGCAATACAGGTGTTCCTTTAAAACCGGATGTCCCATACTCAGAAACAAACATTTTCCATTAGCCCCAAATTTATCGCCTCTACTTCTCTGCTGGTTCCCTTTCTTGTAGGAACTTACACGATTTTCACACCGTATCACAAATACTTATTCCGAGGTCTGTCTGTCCTGCTACTCCAATGGGTGGGTGGGTTTGTGGTTGTGTCCCGATGGGTGCACACTGCATGTTCGTGAGTATTGAGTTGAGCGGCGTCACCAGCTTGCACGTTAGAGCCTCCCTGCTGCGTCAGGTCGTGTGTCCTCTGCCATGTGGAGAAAAAGGCTTGAAGTATCTCTCGGCATAATCTAGATGTTTATGTAGTTGAGGTTTTACTAGATTTACTCTTTTCTTCTGAAAAATTTCCAAACTTAAGTAGTTTTGAATTATCTGTGAATCAAATTGAGTATCTGTGAATGCCAAAACTCTTAGCTCAGTCCTGGCGGGACGATCATCCCAGGAGCCGAGTCACTCTGTGTTTGGTTGGGAGGTTTGGAAGGTGGAAGAAGTTCGAAGAGGATCAAGTATGTGCTTAACTGAGTTCCAGATGCTTAGGCATCTCCCAGTGATGCCATCAGTCTACCTGTTGGGTTAGGCAGACGAATATTCTTTTAACAGCATCATGGGAGGCTAACCAGTGATTTAAAGTGACTTTTCTTGAGGAGGCTGTAAGATCATCAGTTGTGGAGCCTGGGACAAGAGGCAAAGACAGAGTGGATGAAAGTGAAGCAGCTGGCTTTCCCCACAGTCACATCACGGTGGGGAGGTCAGGGGTCTGCTGGCAGAACCCTGGGTCCCCATGGCCATGGGGGAGATGCTGTCTCACACCCACCTGCCGAGCCCTGGGCTCATGTGCAATCATCTGGTTTTCTCCAAGAGCAAAGTAATGGCCCATTTGGGCACTGCCAACCTCCTACTTGTTCCATGCTGGTCCCACAGACTCTTGGGGCCACAGAGGCAGAGTGTGGGTAGGAGACCACACTTTACAAGTTCTCTGCTAGATTCTTCTGCACAGTTTCCATGGAGAAGCAGTTTCTGATTTCTGGGCTCACTTAAGCCTGTACCGGATCCTCTTAGTACTTCTACACTCTACACTTCCCAACGAAACACAGGAAAGCCATTGTGTTGGGGACCCCCATGGCACCTTTCTGTTTTGTAACTCAGGTTCCGTTCACTCTTACACACCATAGAGGCTCTCACAGTGTGGTTGGGAGAAGCCTGGGTTTGGAGAAGCTTCAGGGGGCTGATGAGCTGAATTTTGGATGTGTCAGCATCTGCCTTGGTCCCTGTTAGAAACTGACCACCTGAGATCTTTCTGTCTTTTCCGGTGAATTTTAATTTGGTTAGCTTTCCCTTTCTTTTCTTTGCTTTTGTTTCTTTCCCTTTTTCTTAAATAACAAGCAGGAGGAAGTGATTTTAGAGGCTTGTGAAAAATGATTTTCAATCACATTTGTCCCCAAAACAGAAAAATGTTTGAAATGTATGGTATTATAGAAAGTTTATATAAAAATAATGAAAATACACCACTCATGGAACCAGGCACTGTCCCTGATTAAAACTTGGCCTTAAGCAGAGAATCTGGGTAGAGCAGAGGGAAAAGGCAAACACATGGCCGTGCTTTCCAGGTGTGCTGATTTACCTGTAATAATGTTGTATCTAGGTGTGCCCATTTACCTGCAATGTTGTTGTAAACTGAAAATAAAATACTAGGCCGGTGTGGTGCCTCACGTCTATAATCCTAGCACTCTGGGAGGCCGAGGAAGGAAGATAACTTGAGGTCAGGAGTTTGAGACCAGCCTGGCCAACATGGCAAAACCCTGTCTCTACTGAAAATACAAAACTTAGCTGGTGGTGGGCACCTGTAATCCCAGCTACTCAGGAGGCTGAAGCATGAGAATTGCTTGAACTCGGGAAGCAGAGGCTGCAGTGAGCCAAGATCACGCCACTGTCCTCTACCCTGGGAGACAGAGCAAGATTCCGTCTCAAAAAACAAACAAACAAACAAAATAAAATGAAATACTAACCCACCTCCCGCCAATTGAATGGACCCCTCTTGGCCACCAGGGGCCTCTGAAAAACTTGAAAACCTGAATTCCCGATCGTGATGGGAAGGGAGATCTGCTGTATCTCATTACATGCCCTCCCTTTTGGAGTTTAGGCACAAAAGCCAATCAGCACAGAACAGACTCTGTGGCAATCAGATACCAAATTATTAACAAGCCTAAGGCCATGCAAAGCAAGGGTTAAATCAATCTGGCAGGCCATCAGTCTCACTACACGACATCCTTAGCTTAATTTAAAACATTCTTTTCTGCTTACACCAAGTTTTAGATAGAGCCTGATTCCTTTAATCAATTGCAAATTAAAGATTCTCTGAATCTGCCTGTAACCGGTAAGCCCCTACTTCAAGATACCCCATATTTTCAGGCTGAATCAGTGTATACCTTCCATGTCTTGGTTTACACCTTTGTAACTCCTGCTTCCCTAAAAAGTGTAAAACCAAACTGTAACCCCACCACCTCAGGTGCACTTTTTCAGGACTCCTTGAGACTGTGGTTCTCCAGGCCGTGGTCACTCATATTGGCTCAGAATGGACCTCTTTAAAATATTTTATAGAGTTTGGTTGTTCTGTAACATTGTTTTCTGAATGATTAAGATGCAGAGATGCACCATGCCTTGCTGTGGGTTGAGACAAGGAAAGCTGGATTAGTGTTGCTGGTTCCGTGCTGCCAGACGGAAGAGCCCTCTCCTGGCTCCGTCCTCTGCAGCCTGCAGACTTTATCCTTGGCTCAGCTCTCAGAAAGACTGTGCATGTCCTCCTCCTCCCTAAAGGGTCCTGCTTGCTGCTTTTGCCTGCTGTGCCTAAATCAGTTTAATATTTTAAAATTTATCTTGATCGACATTGCATTTAGAGTGGCAATTCTGAAATTTTTTTGGATCATGGGATATTTGAAAATCCCATGAAACCTATTACCATTTGCCTGGGAGAAATGCACAGGCGCATAAATCTGTGCTCACAAACCCCGATTGAGATGAGGACCCTTTCTCTGCTTCGATGTCCTTTCTGAAACAATACAGTATGCGACGGAAAGTCAGCATGAGACCAAGGTCAGGAGCTGGCTCCTCAGAGACAATGAGCCCTGGGTCTTGGGTTTGGGCACTGGGCTAAGCTCACTGTTGCTCAGGGTCGATTCATTGCAGGGGTCTGCTGTGTTTCCTCCTACTTGTCCTTGTTTGGAACTTGCCTGGTTTGCTGGGCTTGTTAATGTCAAATTTAGGGGAGCAGAGGTTGGGGTATCAGTTTTCTCCTTAGAGCCCCAAGGAGCCCCCAGATTTTAAAATACAAATTCATTGACCAATTCCTAGATAAATAACTCTGCCTACCATAGCAGGAGATAATTTATGCAGAATGGAGAATCAACAGAGTTGAAAGTTCCGTTAACTATCTTCAGGAGAACTGGTTGTTCCTTACAGTGTATTTGTGACACTAAGGCTACTACTTAAACACTTGTAACAGGCCAACAGGATGAAGATCTGCTTCTCTTCAGTAACAGTGAAAATATCCTTGCTTTCCCAAAAGTGATGTAGGGGCATTTGTATTGTCAAATTACCAAGGTTAGTCAAGATCGTTGTTTGAGAAGTATTACAATATTGCAGAAGACTCACCCAGCAAAGCAACCTCTGTGTAGTATGATTTCCTGGATTCTGGCAAGGCCGTGGCGTGTAGTATTCCATTCACTGCTGCACCTCTGTCTGTATTGCATTCACATTCTTTTTGGATTAAGAGTAAAGAAAGATGAGCACATTCTTGGGGGAAGATTACCCTCTTTGAGTCTGGCATGTGGCATTTTTAGTTGGCTGTTTTGATGCAGCTGTTTTGTTCCAGAAACATTATGACTCAGATTAGAAAGTATCTCATTTAACTTCTACAGTCCTTAAACTATAAAGTGATATGTGAGCCCAGAATCATCTTTCTGGAGAACTAGATTATTCACTTGATGTATGCTGGGAACGGCCCTTGGTGTGGGTTGGGATGAGGGATGGGATAGGCGGTCTCTTATAGATCAAAACTACATAAAACCAAAATTAAATTTTCACCCTGGCTTGTCCTAGGCACAGCCATTGATCATCCTAAGTAATCTTTAAGAATTTGAAGCACGCTGGATGAGCAGTGTCTCTCATATTCAGATTTTGCCTGCAAAGTTACAATGGTCATAATTGTAACATTCCTATCCTAAAAAAGCACATGTTGTCTATATCATGTTTGTGATGGACAACTTTGCTACTATCTCTCCAGTGCCCTGGTTCTTCCTGGAACTGTTATTAAATTGAGCAGCTTGTTAACTGTGTAAAATCCCCGATTCCAAGGAAGTGTGTCACACTCAGCCTAGATCACTTCTCTTCCAGAAAGCGTCTTCTCCCATCCAAACAGCTGTTACTCTCAGAACAACAGACACCACCCAGGGCTCAGAAAGCCTGTTTTAAAGATTTTGTGTTAAAAAGGGAAGAACACAGGCACGATCAAATCTATGGCAAACTTTGTGGTGTGCCCAGATGGAATGTTGACGTTCAGGAAAAAACCACATTCATGTTTGGTATTGTTTCAAGCCAGATGCCCTTGGTTTAATGTATTTGTAAAAGACTCATCGAGCATCTGCTACCTGCCACATGTAATGCCAAGGTCTAGAGTTAAATAAGACACAGACTGTGCTTTTGAGAAATTTACCAGCATGTGAAGGCATTGACAGGTTTGAAGACCTTCATAATACCAAGAAGAACACGGAAAACTCTCTTCCTCATGAGAGAGGAAGGGGGAGTTGGGGAAATTCGCAGCAGTGGAGCACGTTCTGAAAGACCATGTCTTCCTAAAGGGTCACTTGAAGACAGACAGCTGGGACAGCGTGGGGTTTTCATAGACTGACTGTGGAGAGATGTTGCAGCCAGAAAGAACATTCCAGGGCCACCTCTGAGGAAAGGCAGTGTGGAGGTTCAGGAGGTAGTGAATGGCCTGTATCGGTTTCAGGCAAAGTCCTCTTCTCGGAGACCCTGGGTGAGAACCTAGAAGGATAAGCTGACAATGTGGTGACCATATGCCTTCCTTTCCCAAGATAGCCCTATTTACACCTAATCTCCCCACACTTCTATCATCACCATTGCTAACTCTTCCTCTCAAAACTATCTTGGTTCGGAGAGGCAATGAATGATATAGATAGGCTGGTATTTTTGGTTAGTATTGTTAATACAGCAAATTTATTCCATTCTAAAAGAACTATTTTCATAATAACTACCAATTTAGTAGGGTATGCATTTTTCTTGACCTTTTTATGTTAATGGAGCAGAGTAGGAAATCGCATGTGATAGGATTTGAAACGTCTAAAGAAGGACCAATATCCAAAAATCTCTCCTGCAGAAATGCCTAAACTTCAGGAATATAGTTATATTAATAATGATAACCAACACGTATAGATAATGAGATTTATACCAGGCACTATACTGTTTTTGCTAGATTATTTAAATTATTTAATCTTGGCAACAACCCCAGAAGAAGTAGGGATGGTTTGTTATGCCCATCTGTTAGAAGGAAAAACAGAGGCTCACAGGGTTAACTCAGGTCCTGAAGGGGTGGAGCTAGGGAGTAACAGAGGCGGAATGTGAACCCAGGCAGTCCTCTTAGCTAAAAGCCATGCTTCAGCCCGGTGAGGAAAATCACACAATTCCTGGGAGTGTGGCTCTTAGGATATGTTGTTAACCACGAAGGTTATGAAAATGATGGAGCCTTTCAATTTACAAAGCACTTTTATATGTTTTCTTATTTACTCCAAACAGCAAGGTATAGCAAACAGTTCCCCTACAGATACTCAGAGATGTTAAACAGCTAATGAAGCTTCATACAGCCAAGCTGCTGTTGAACTGGGCCCCAGTTCAGATCGTTAGATTTCAAACTTCTTTTCACACACAGTTATACCTCAGTCTGCATTCTGTGAATAAATATGTTTAATGGATGCTTAAATGAGAGATGACCCTTGGCTCCTGGGGAAGTGGGTCAGGACTGGAAGGGGATGAGTCTGAGGAAGGAGGGCCAAGGGTCAAAGGAAGGTCAAGTGCAGAGGACTGGAGGTCTTCACTTCACTTACACTTCCCAGGGTTGTCCAGGATTGATCATGTGGGAGGCAATTCCGTGGGAGGCTTCTAATCCCTAGGCTGATAATTGGGATGGTGAAATACGCTAAGACCTCACTGTTAGGGAGGAAAGCCAGGTGGTTCTCATGTCTATATGGCAATGATTTTAAAAGTGCAACAAAGCAAAACATAATGGTTCTACCTTTTACATCATGTATTCCTAACATTTTGGGGATCAGTTGAGTTTTAGAGACATTCACATGCACCATGGTGTTTTCTACTTAAAAGTTACAACCATATTAAAATCATAACCATCACGATCTCTTTATAATGACTGCCACGACCCTCCCTGTGATTCATCTGTTTTGTGGATGTTGGAGCATCTCTCGGCTAAGGAGGTAATTTTTTCTTTCTAGGTAGCAATTTCATGATCATCTCCCCAGTCGAATGCATTTGGTTTTAAATCATCCCCTATTCTAGAATTATAAAGGTTCACAAAGATTTTTAAAAGCAGTTTGGTGTTAATATTACAAGAGACATGGGCTCCTTGGCTCCTTAGAGGTAAAAGGCACTGTAGAAGGACATGACCATGCACTCGGCGTGGCATCTACAAAGGCTGGGTGACAGGGGCTGTGGAAGGACAGGGCCATCCACTCGGCGTGATATTTATGAAGGCCGGGTGACAGAGGCTGCGGAGGGACATTGACACACACTAGGTGTGGCATCTACAAAGGCTGGGTGACAGAATTTTAAAGCTAAAATTCTCTGAGGAAAGGCAAAATATGTAAAATAAAATAAAATAAAATAAGAAGTCTCTGTTTTGAATTCTAACTTAGGTCAAGAAGGCAATTTGACTTCTGAACTGGGTCCATATTTTTTGGAACAAGGTGCACTGATCTGACCTATTTGGGTCAACTTCTACGGAAACATCTGTAGAGGCTCAAATGGAGACAATTCTGTTTTAGAATCTCTTTCTGCTTCTGACTCAGGCTGGAGTAATTATTTCCATACTTGGGAAGCAGTTGCCAGACCATTTTGCCCATAGTAATTTGTGAAAATTAAAAATAACTGATGACTAGTTCCGATGAAATGCCAGTGCACCTACTCTTTGTTCATTGCCACAGGCAATGTAAACGGGTTAGGTCTTATGGAAGGAAACAGGGTGGTATAACCAAAATCTGCCTGCAGATCCTCAGGGATTAATTCAAAAATTAGAGAAAAATTATTGTAAAAAGTGATATTTGAAATGCTGTTAAAATTGTGAAGGTAAAAACGTGGGAGTATAAAATAGAATATAATAAATACATTTGGTAGGATATTAAACCATATGGAAAAGGTAAGTATGAAGTCTAAATAGTAGCATGTGGGAATATGTGTGACGATACAAGAGTAAATTATAAAAGGATATACAACTTTACTTCTGCTGTATTCATAGGTATAGGAAATTGAAAAGCAATTGATTGCAATTGCAGAATTACTCCATTAATGCCGTTACAATGATATTTACGCCAATGACAACAGCAGTAGAGTAGGAAGTGATTCATGCACATCTGAGACTAAGCGAAGGAAAGCCCAAAAGCCCACCCAGGAATCAGGCACAATCCCTAGAGAGCACACAGGGAAGGAAACCTCCAGGCATGGCCCTTTGCAAGGTTTTGATTTTTCAGTGCTTTGATCTCTTGTAAATTTTTTACTCTCATTTTAAAAGAAGAGTTGAAGAGTTGAAAGAGTTTCTTTATTTAAAAGAAATAAAGCTGTTGTTGATAGGAATATGCCAATTAGATGTTCAGAAACCTGATAGAATGAAGCACACTTTTTATATTCTCACTCTTTGGGTGACAAAACCTGGTCTATGCAGACGCCCTGGGGCAAACGCAGAGGGAGTCATCCACAGAGATGCCATCATGAACGGCCGCTGCACAAAGATTGCGAGCTGGATGTGTTTATGCTTACACAAATCAAATCAGTAGCCCTACAGCTTAAATATATTGGCATTACATCATAAGAACTACTTTTATTTTTTGGCCATGAATCTCAATACTTACTTAATTTTCCAGGGGAGTTTTATTTATTTTAATTGTGGAAAAAGACTAGGTAATAATGCATGGGCATGGGCTTCTCAGATACCCATCTCAGGAGCAACAGCAAGAGGGGGGAAGAGATTGAAAGAAAAGAAAGTCCAGTTGAAAAAATAAAACAAAATCTGTGCGAAACCTGGGAAAGCAGGTATCTGTGCTCCTCTGTAAGGAAGAAATAATGGGGAGGAGCAGAAGATCACCAGGAAACCCACACATGGAAGATGAACCTTTTTTACTCCTTTCCACATGACTCTGGGTGAGAGTGTGAGGTTGAAGTTGTAATCTAGGCAGGCCAGTCTGGTCTAGCCTGGTAGATGCCCCCACCTTCAACTTGCAAGTTTAGGAGATACCCATGATTAGGTGGGCAAAGCCCTGCCAATGAGGCAATCAATCTATTTTCCCAAGGAGCTGTGTGAGCTTCCATCTACTTCCCAGAAGACAGATTTCCCACGATGATGGTGGGCTCTGGAAACAATCATACCAGTTAAAGAGAAGGGTAATGTTTAGGGAATGGTCCAGGAGGATCAGGGAGCAAAATGCAATGAGAGGAAGTGGCAGGAGGGCTGCCCTTCTGTGTCTTGCTTTCCAACTTTGCCTTGCAAAACATTCTGAGAAATGACAAGAAGGAATGGCTTGGACATGAATCCTGTCTGAGCGGAGGATGTTGGGACTGGAAGGTGCTTTGTGGGCTAGGTGCACCTTATACCTTGGTGGGGTCAGAAGTATGAGTGGTTCTCTGCCTTGAGAGCTGCTCCTGCTACCCCTCAAGTTCTTGGGCCTTCTCCCAGTCAGTAGCTCTAGCTGAGACAGTGGACCATCCTGTGGCAGCAAAGAGGAGCTGACAGGGAAACATGATGAGCCAGATGACAGGCAACCAATGAATCAGCCTCTAGGAGGTCAGACAAAATCATCCCAAACCTAAGAACATAAATTTAAAATAAGTGTTATAATTATCTGCAAAAAGATAAGGGAGAATATTGGCAATATGAATTATGAACAAGTGTTCATAAGGAAGAATCAAGTGGATACATTGAATAATCAAAGTGTAAGCATTAAAATAATAAGAAAAACTTAAATGGACTGATTTAGTGATCAAAGGGAGTCACTGCAGAATCAGTAATGAGCTGGATGACTGGGAAACTGGGATGGAGCCTTCAAAGTGATGAGAGCAACAAAAACAGAAGAGTATATCTGTCTACTAGGTGTCTTGGAAGAAAATAAAACAAAACATGGATGGGAGATCATATTGGAAGCACTAACAACCCAGTATTCCCAGATGTAAAGAAAAATACATCAGTATAGAATGGAGAAAAGTTGAAAGCATTCCCCCTGAGAACTGGAGGAACACAAGGACACCCACTTTCACCACTTATATTCAACATAGTACTGCAAGTCCTAGCCAGAGTAATTAAGAAAGAGAAAGAAATAAAGGGCATCCAAATCTGTAAAGAGGAAGTCAAATTGTCACTGTGCACTGATGATATGATTGTATACCTAAAAAACCCTAGAGACTCATTCAAAAAGCTCCTAGAACTAGCAAATGAATTCAGCAAAGTTTCAGGATACAAAATTAATACACACAAATCAGTAGCTCTGCTATATACCAACAGCAACCAGGCAGAGAATCAAAATCCAGAACTTAACCCTTTACACAATATCTGAAAAAACAAACAAACAAAAATCCCCCCCTCCCACCAAAAAAAACCACCTTAGGACTATACCTAACCAAGGACGTGAAAGACCCAAGGAAAACTACAAAACAGTGCTGAAAGAAATCACAAACACCACCAACAAATGGAAACACATCCCATGCTCATGGACGGGTAGAATAAATATTGTGAAAATGACCATACTGCCAAAAGCAATCTATAAATTCAGTGCAATTTCCAGCAAAATACCACCATCGTTCTTCACAGAATGACTTGATGTCTTTTTTAAGAAAAACAATCCTAAAATTCATACGGAAAAAGAGCCTGCGTAGCCAAAGCAAAACTAAATAAGAAGATCAAATCTAGAGGCATCACATTACCTAACTTTAAGCTATACTATAAGGCCATGGTCACCAAAACAGCATGGTACTGGCATAAACATAGGCACATAGACCAATGAAACAGAACAGAGAACCCAGAAATAAAGTCAAATACTTACAGCCAACTGATCTTCAACAAAGCAAACAAAAACATAAAGTGGGGAAAGGATAGTCTATTCAACAAATGGTGCTGGGATAACTGGCCAGCCACATGTAGAAGAATGAAACTGGATCCTCATCTCTCACCTTATACAAAAACCAACCCATGGTGGATCCAAGACTTAAATCTAAGACCTGAAACCATACAGATTCTAGAAGATAACATCAGAAAAACCCTTCTAGACATTGGCTTAGGCAAAAACTTTATGACCGAGAACCCCAAAGCAAATGCAACAAAAGAGAAAGATAAATTGATGGGACTTAATTAAACTAAACAGCTTCTGCACAGCAAAAGATATAATCAGCAGAGTTAACAGGCAACCCACAGAGTGGGAGAAAATCTTCACAATCTATACATCTGAAAAAACAATAATATCCAGAATCTACAAAGAACTCAAACAAATCAGCAAGAAAAAACAAACAATCCCATCAAAAAGTGGGCTAAGGACATGAATAGACAATTCTCAAAAGAGATAACCAACAAGCATATGGAAAAATTCTCAACACTACTAATTATCAGGGAAATGCAAATCAAAACCGCAATGCGTTACCACCTCACTCCTGCAAGAATGGCCATAACAAAAAAAAAGAAAAAAAGAAAAAAAGAAAAAATAGATGTTGGTGGGGATGGGGTGAAAAGGGAACACTTTTACACTGTCGGTGGGAATGTGAACTCACACAACCACTATGTGAAACAGTGTGGAAATTCCTTAAAGAACTAAAAGTAGCTCTATCATTTGATCTAGCAATCCCACTTCCAGGTACCTACTCAGAAGAAAAGAAGTCATTATACGGAAAAGATACTTGCAAAGACATGTTTATAGCAACAAAATTTGCAATTGCAAAAATATGAAACCATCCTAAATTTCCATCAATCAACGAGTGTATAAAGAAAATGTGGTATATAAATACGATGGAATACCACTCAGCCATAAAAAGGAATGAAATAATGGCATCTGCAGCAGCTTGGGTGGAATTGGAAACTATCATTCTAAGTGAAGTAACTCAGGAATGGAAAACCGAGTATCATATGTTCTCACTCATAGATGGGAGCTAAGCTATGAGGACACAAAGGCATCAGAATGATACATTGGACTTTGGGGACTTGGGGGAAGGGTGGGGGGTGGGAAAGGATAAAAGACTACCCACTGGGTACAGTGTACACTGTTTGGGTGATGGGTGCACCGAAGTCTCAGAAATCACCACTAAGTAACTTACTTATTCATGTAAACAAACATCACCTGTTTCCCCAAAACCTATTGAAATAAAATATACAAAATTTTAAAAAAGATAAATATATCAGTATAAAAACTCACAGAGGAGCCAGTGACAAAGATAAATTAAAAACTCCAAAATAAAGTAACGGCAATGAAATACAACTTGCACACACTCTCAGGCATATTAATGTAAAATTGTAATCAAAATAAAGGGATGATTATAAAATTTTTCAGAGAGAAAAATATCAGATAGTCTAGGAATAGATAAAAAGCAGATTGATCTAAAAATCTCCTAGCATCACTGGATGCGAGAAGAAAATGGAATCTTCAAGTGTTAAAGAAAAAGCTGTCATTTAAATTAATGATAGTAATATAAAAATTTTGCTAGACATATAAAGACTCATGCATTTTATTCTGTATAGGTTTTATCTGTAAAACCTTTTAGAAGATCTATTCTAGCAGAAAGAGAAATAAATCTAGAAGAAAACAATGAAAAATAGAGGATACAGACAAGTAAAGTAATTGGTATATGTTACTGTTGTGTAAATAAGCAATGGATGCAAGAATAAATAAATACCCTCTTGCCATTTGGAGCAAAATTTGCATAATACCAGTATGTTAGTCAGGGGTAGGTGGGATGCGACATCTGGTGGGAGGTGAGTGAATCTTTGGAGCCATTTTTTTGTACAGGAAAACCATGGATTTTGGTGAGCTGCAGACATTTGTGTAGAGAAATAACTGAAAGTATGGCCTCAATTGTTTCAGGATGAGCACCAGAAAAACAGAAGTGGGGCATGTAATTTTCAGACCAGCAGAAGATAACTGTATATAAAAAAGCAAGGTTAGAAAAGAGAGGACAAGAAACAAACCAATTAAGCACGGTAGGTGGAAAACATAAAATAAGATGGCTAAAATATGTCCTGATATAACAATAAGAACAACACATTTAAGTGGGTTAAATACTTACAGTATTTAAAGTGTGTAGATTGAATTTTGAAAAACAATTCAGTTTGTATTATAAGAAATCACAGTTTATTTTCAGATAGAGACAGAAGAGACTCAACAACAACAAAAAATATAGAAAGGTTCGGTAAAGGGATGCAAAGAATATACATTTGAACTCAAAGCCAATGCAGCAACTTCAATATCAGACAGAGGCAAAATTTTAAGATGAAACACTTAGTGAAGAAAAGATAGAGATTTTGCATCTAGAGCTAAGAAACTACTCAAAACTGGTATTTGTTCCTGCTTGATGTAAAGAATCAAGACAAAAAAAAAGTAACGAAGCTATGAAACCTGATAATGTGGTCTCAAAATATTTAAGAGCTGTCAGGATTATATGGAGGAATGGAGAAATATACAATTGTCATTAGAACTAGCCCTTATTTTAACTTGGTAGATCAATATGATTTAGTAAGCTATACTAGAATCCCTCATCACCAAATTAAAAAAAAAGAAAAGAAAACAGCAACAAGAAAAAAAAAATTGGGCAAATAAAATTAAAACCCCGAAAGATTAACACAGACAATGCTCTGGCAAAATGAGCTTATTACTTGATGAAGTAATAAGAAAATGTACAAATAAAAAATGTGCTGATTGACTAAGGAGAAATAATTTCCAATAATGCTGGTGGGCTACGGCAAAATTGGTAGTAAGGTTCTCCTGCACACCTGCTAGTAGTAAACACTGGCACAGCCACTTTGGAAAGCAATCTGGCAGTGCTTAGTGAAGCTGGGTATGTAGATGTACTCAAAGTAACTCTTCTCCTTTTATATTTGCCAAGAAATCTGCTCAGACATCCAAGAAGACATGGTCTCTGTAGCCAAGAATTGGAGGAATCTTGGTGCTCAGCAGTAGGGGAATGGATAAATAGGGTGGAGTGTATGTAGAGAATGTGATGCCATGCAGAGATGTACTGCATAATCACCACGTAAATAAGTTAAAACACAATCCACAACACTACTATATACATAAATGAACATATAAAGATACATCTATGGCAGATAGTTTGGGAAAATACTTAATAAATAGCTATTATGAGTAGTGCTGCAATAAACATGGGCATGTAAATACTGTTTAGCCGTACAAAAGAGTGAAGTTCTGTTATTTTCAGCAACATGGATGAGCTTGGAGGACGTGTGTTGAGTGAAATAAGCCAGGCACAGAAAGGTAAACACTGCAGGTTGTCACTCATATATGGAAACTTAAAAAGTTGATCTCATAGAAGTAGAAAGTAGGATAGTGGTTTCCAGAGGTGGGTCTGCATAGTGGGGAGTGGGGAAAGATAAAGATTAGCTAATGGGTACGAAAGTCCAGTTAGACAGGAGGAATAAGTTCTAGTGTGTTCTATGGCATTATAGGGTGACTACAATTAACAACAATTTATTGTATATTTTCAAATAGCTGGAAGAACATATTTAATACAATTTATTTATTTTAAGTTATTTGATACATGTGTAGAATGTGCAGGTTTCTTACATAGGTATACATGTGTCATGGTGGTTTGCTGCACCCATCAACCCGTCATCTAGGTTTTAAGCCCTGCATGCATTAGGTATTTGTCCTAATGCTCTCCTGTCAGTGGGTGGGAGGACAAGTGTCCCCCAACCCACCAACAGGACCCGGTGTGTGTTGTTCCCCTCCCTGTGTCCATGTGTTTTCATTGTTTAGCTCCCACTTCTGAGTGAGAACATGTGGTGTTTGGCTTTCTGTTCCTGTGTCAGTTTTCTGAGAATGATGGCTTCCAGCTTCATCCATGTCCCTGTAAAGGACATGAACTCGTTCTTTTTTATGGCTGCATAGTATTCCACGGTGTATGTGTGCCACATTTTTTAAAAATCCAGTCTATCATTGATGGGCATTTGGGTTGGTTCCAAGTCTAAGCCCTTGTACATAGTGCTGCAGTAAACATACATGTGCATGTGTCTTTATAGTAGAATGATTTATAATCCTTTGGGTATATACTCAGTAATGGAATTGCTGGGTCAAATTGTATTTCTGGTTCTAGATCCTTGAGGAATCACCACACTGTCTTCCACAATGGTTGAACTAATTTACACTCCCATCAACAGTGTAAAAGCGTTCCTATTTCCCCACAGCTTCACCAGCATCTATTGTTTCCTGACTTTTTAATAACCACCATTCTGACTGGCATGAAATGGTATTTCATTGTGGTTTTGAGGTGCATTTCTCTAATGATCAGTGATGATGAGCTTTTTTTCATGTTTTTTTGGCCATATAAATGTCTTCTTTTGAGAAATGTCTGTTCATATCCTTCACCCACTTTTTGATGGGCTTGTTTTTTCTTGTAAATTTGTTTACGTTCCTTGTAGATTCTGGATATTAGACCTTTGTCAGATGGGTAGTCTGCAAAATTTTTCTTCCATTCTGTCGGTTGCCTGTTCATTCTGATGATAGTTTCTTTTGCTGTGCAGAAGCTCTTTAGTTTAATTAGATCCCATTTCAATTTTGGCTTTTGTTGCAATTGCTTTTGGTGTTTTAGTCATGATGTCTTTGCTCATGCCTATGTCCTGATGGCATAGCCTAGGTTTTCTTCTGGGGGTTTTACGATTTTCAGTTTTATATTTAAGTCTTTAATCCATCTTGGTTAATTTTTGTATAAGGTGTAAAGAAGGGGTCCAGTTTCAGTTTTCTGCGTATGGCTAGCCAGCTATCTCAGCACCATTTATTAAATAGGGAATCCTTTCCCCATTGCTTGTTTTTGTCAGGTTTCTCAAAGATCAGATGGTTGTAAATGTGTGGTGTTTTTTCTGAGGTCTCTGCTCTGTTCAATTGGTCTATGTATCTGTTTTGGTACCAGTACCATGCTGTTTTGGTTACTGTAACCTTGTAGTATAGTTTGAAGTCAGGTAGCATGATGCCTCCAGCTTTGATCTTTGCTTAGGATTGTCTTGGCTATATGGGCTCTTTTTGGTTCCATATGAAATTGAAAGTAGTTTTTTCTAATTCTGCAAAGAAAGTCGATGGTAGCTTGATGGGAATAGCATCGAATCTATAAATTACTTTGTGCAGTATGGCCATTTTCACAGTATTGGTTCTTCCTATCCATGAGCATAGAAAGTATTTCCATTTGTTTGTGTCCTCTCTTATTTCCTTGAGCAGTGATTTGTAGTTCTCCTTGAAGAGGTCCTTCATATCCCTTGTTAGCTGTATTCCTAGGTATTTTATTCTATTTGTAGCAATTGTGAATGAGAGTTGATTCATGATTTGGCTCTCTGCTTGTCTGTTGTTGGTGTATAGGAATGCTTGTGAGTTTTGCACATTGATTTTATATCCTGAGACTTTGCTAAAGTTGCTTATCAGATTAAGGAGTTTTTGGGCTGAGATGATGGGGGTTTTCCAAATACAGAATCATGTCATCTGCAACAGAGATGGTTTGACTTCCTTGAAGAGCATATTTTGAGCATATTGTGTTCCTAACACAAAGAAATGATAAATGTTTGCAGTGATGGACATATAAATTACCCTGATTTGATCATTACACATTGTAAATATGTATCAGAATAATCACAATGTACTTAGTACATGTGTGCAATTATCATGTGTCATTTAAAATAATAATAAAAGCAAAACAAGAAAAAAGATGAGGTTGGGCTCAGCTTCATTCTATGAATCTATGATTGTAATCTTGGAGATACAAAAATCTGCCTATTTCTTTATCTTCTAGCCTGCAGACTTTTTCAGAGTGCTTCAGTCTCCTATTGCTTCCATACCATTATTAGTTAGTGTAACAATAGTAAGAATGGAAGGCCCAAATATCCAGAAAAGAATCTTCAAATGGGATTGCAATCTTCTCTTACTTGAACAAGTTCTCTTATCTTACTTTCGGCACTTGGGGACTGATGCACACAGCTGTGGAAATGGTAGTAAGGCTCTTAGAGCTCTTGTGGCTGCCTAGCAGTTGTGCTGCCTTGGCCATGGCCTGCTCTTGTCTTCGGGGAGCTGGGATGTGGGCACATGGGCATGCATTCCCCCCTCACCACTAGCTCCAAGGACAATCAATGTGCAGCACTTGCTGGTTTGTGACATGCTCCATTTCTTTTTCCCAGTTCTACTGAAAATTCTGCTTGAAAATGAGAATGAAACAAGTTTAGATGCCACACCCCACTTCTGCTCCAGCTAAGTTTTTACTTATTGGGTGATTTTTTAGGACAGTGGCATATTCGTATGAAAATATGTTAGGCATGCTTTAATGGAAGGCTAGCATTTCTGAAATAAACAGCTTTTCTTTTTTTTTTTAAACCATAATGACAATATGTAATTAGTAAACTTTAATTTATGCAAACCCAGAAGCAACTCATGTCATGACAGCCTACATTTTCCTGTCCAACCTGGAGGATATTGTATCTGTTGAGACATGATTTTGCATTTCAGAGGAGGGTTTATCCCAAAGGAATTCTGGTGCAACAAAGGAGAATTTCTCAGACTTAAGTAAAAAACCAAGCTCCTGTAAATGACATATCCTTTCAGACAATGGGGAGATCAGATGATGCTTGCATTAACTCTTGGGCTTGAATCCTGGCTGGGCCACTTGTTGGCTGTGTGACATCAAGCAAGTTAATCACCGTTCTGTACTTGGATTTTCTCATCTATAAAATGAAGATCATCATGGGACCTACTTCATAGAGGTGTCGTGAGGATTGACTGAGTATAAGTAAAGCATTTAGAACAATGCTTGACATACAGTAAGCACTTTATTAGTATGACCTATTCTTCGTTTAAATTACTTTTGTTATTATTTGCCAGGAGATGTAGTCCATGTTTTGGCATTGACAGGAGAACAGCACAATGAGTTATGTGAAATGTGCTTTATTCCCATTTAGATGCGTGTATCAGGCGTTTGTTAATTTTCGCTGCTTTCATTCTGAGTAGTTTCCCAATGTATGAATGTTTATTATTCATCAATTGAAGGATATTTGAGTTGCTTTCAATTTTGTCAATTATAAGTCAAGCCACTTTTATCAGGGTTCATACAGTGACTAACAGTGACCAAGAATGTCAATAAGTTTCCCTATGAAAAAAATCATCACCAGGTGGTTGAACCTGGCCATGACATACGCAATTCTTTGGTCGATTTTTCTGTGCTGATAACCTGACTGTAAAACCCGCCCCCCCCGCCCCGCAAACCATGACTTTCAGCTCTGCCCTGACATCCATGATGTATTCTCATCATCCAGTATTCTATGGGTCATTTAAGGAGTCATCCAGTTTGATGGTCTTCTAGTTTATGTTAATCTAAATGTGAAATAAGGACAAAAAGGGAAGGAGTGAATTAAACTATATCATTACAATTCTGCAAGTTTCCAATTAATGATGAATACTTTACTGTTAAGACTTTTGTTCTCCTGCTTTATTTTCTGACCTTGCTAAAAATCAGTACCCATGTTGGTTATAAAGTGACTTTCCCATTTTTATTTGTAATGGAGATTTTTAAAAATTCTTTAATATTCTCCACTTTTACAGAATACTGTTTTGTGAATATTTTAGTAATAGGTTCATTTCCAAACTTATTTTACAAAGAAATGCTTTAATGTTTTCATTAACATGAACAGACTTTTAGCGGCAAAAGCCAGCTATTGTATATTAGAATTGCCATTTTCTGTGTGTAGACTTAGAGATGTGAGCCTTGTTAAAAAGTGTAGTATCCAATGTTTCAGGTTTTTTTCTTACCTTTTACTGATGATCATTTTAATATACCTTATACATTGTTCTATTTCTGTGGCCCAGTACTTGGGTCTTCTGTGCATTTGTGGCCTATATCTTTTTAAATACTTTATTTTTTAGAAAAGTTTTAGGTTCACAGCAAAATTGAGTGACAGGTTCAGAGATTTCTCCCTGCCTCACACAGGCACAGGCCTCCTCTGCTGGGGTCAACCCCATCCAGAATGGAATGTTTGTTACAATCGATCAACCTACACTGACCCAGTTATCTCAATTATCACCCTATACTAGCTTAATTATCACCCAAAGTCCATAGTTTACATTAGGATTTCCTTTTGTTTTTGCACATTCTATGGATTTGAACAAATGTGTATGACATATATCCAGCATTATGATATCATACAGATTAGTTTCACTGTCATAAAAATTCTCTGTGCACACCTGTGTATCCCTTCCTCCCCTCAACCACTGGCAAGCACTGGTCTTTTTACTCTCTCCACTGTTTTGCCTTTTTCAGAAGGTCATGTAGTTGGAATCAGACATTACGCCGCCTTTTCAGACTGGCTTCTTTCACTTACAGTATGCATTGAAGGTTCCTCCATGTTCCTTCACAGCTTGGTAGCTCATGCCTTTTTAGCTCTGAGTAATATTTTATTTTCTTGACGTACCACAGTTTACTTATCTACTCACCAACTGAAGGAAAGCTTGGAGGCTTCTTCCAAGTTTTGTAAATTATGAATAAAGCTGCTATAAACATCTGTGTGCAGACTTATTCACTATGATGAGATCAGCAACAGAAAAACCCACTCCCATGATTTGATTACCTCTCACTGGGTCCTTCCCACAACAGGTGGGGATTATAACAATTCAAGGTGAGATTTTGGTGGAGACGCAGAGCCAAACCATATTACCTCTGTATCACTCCGGATTTTCTGATAAAACACATGCCCCTGATATTTTTTAACACGAACTGAATGAACTTCTCAATTTATTCTAATCAGCAAAGCGGATGGGCCTGATAGGGTGGGGGAGAGATGATGAAAGGGGCCCTCTGCTATTTTAACTCTCATCTTTTCACATGGTACAAACAAGCTTTGCTGGGATTCCTTTCACATTTGCTGAGATTCTCAGAGCAACCTAACATCATTTGGAGGCATCCTTATATTTTAACCCAGAGGAGATATTGACCATCCGTACTTTTCCATTTTCTAAGAAATGTATGCAGTTCAAGCCAATTAAAAGCCAGGTTTATAGGAAGAATTTGGGCTGCTGCCAGCATGCACAAGGCACATGTATCCAAGGTGCACTGTGAATCTAAAGCTTATTTATCTTCTAAGAGGTGCAGTTTCTCCCTGGCATTGCTGGGAACAGAGAGACTGTGGGGCAGCCCTCCAAAAGACGCTAGTCTATTGAGTTTGCTCACTGAACTGGGCAGCTGAGGGGAACTGTTCTCTAACAAGCGGTATTCTCAGAGCTGGCTTCCCAGGGCTAGCTCAGACTCTGACAATATTTGTAGAATTTAATTTATTTAAGCTTGTTATTGAAAGAAACCAGCACAAATGGTTTGGAATCTCTTATATTCACTGAACAAACTTTATTTCTATTGTATTAGTCTGTTCTCACACTTCTAATAAAGACAAACCCAATACTGGCTAATTTATAAAGAAAAAGAGGTTTAATGAACTTAAAATTCCACATGGGTGGGGAAGCCTCACAATTGAGGCAGAAGACGAAGGAGAAGCAAAGACTTGTCTTACATGGTCGCAGGCAAGAGCATGGGCAGGTGAACTCCCCTTTATAAAGCCATCAGATCTTGTGAGACTTATTCACTATGATGAGAACAGCAACAGAAAAACCCACTCCCATAATTCAATTACCTCTTACTGGGTCCCTCCCACAACAGGTGGGGATTATTACAATTCAAGGTGAGATTTTGGTGGGGACACAGAACCAAACCATATCACCTCTGTATCACTCTGGATTTTCTGATAAAACACAGAATATCCTAATGAGTCCATGTCATCTTTATACCTTTCTTTTAGTGTGCCACTGAGGAAGAACCTCTGCCCTTGACCCTTTCCAAACGTTGTTACTTAGGGTATGCTTCTCTCAGCCTTCCAATGGAAATCAGCCTCTTAACCTGAAATTGCCTGATTTAAAACACTCTCCCAAGCCAGAGAAGGGTCCATTTCCTGGAAAGGTTGTCATGCTACTTCATCTTCAACCCCTCCACTCAACCCACCCCTCGACAATCACTGGTATGTTTTCTTCCCCTATAGTTTTTTATTTAATGTCATATACATTGAGCGTCATATACATTGAGTTATGCAGTTAACAGTCTTTGGGATTTTGTTTCTTTCACTTATCAGAATGCATTTGAAATTCACCTCTGTGGTTGTATGTATCAGTGGTTCTTTCTTTTTTAATAAAAGAAGAGTGGTTCTTTCTTTTTTAATAAAAGAAGAGTGGTTCTTTTCTTTTTTAACAGTTTCTGAGTAGTATTCCATTTTGTGAATGTACCAAAGTTTGTTTATCTGTTCACCAGCTGAAGACCATTTGGGTCATTTCCAGTTCTGATGATTATAAATTAAGCCACTATAAACAATCATATGCATGATTTGTTGTGGACATTAGTTTTCATTTTGCTTAGGTAAATACCTAGAAGTGGGATTGTTGGGTTATATGATAAGTGCATATTTAACTTTGTAACACACTGCCAAATGATTTTCTAAAGTATTCACAAAATTTTGCATTTCCGCCAGCTATATATGAGAGCTCTAGTGGCTATGTATGTCTCTAGTACTTTGTATGATTATTTTAAAAATTTTTGTTTTTAAATTTTAGCTCTTCTAGTGTTTAATGGTTTCTCATGTGGTTTTAATTTGCTTTTGTCTAATGCTAAATGATGTGAACATTTTTTCGCGTGCTTATTTTCCATCCACATATCTTTTCTGGTAAAGTGTCTATACAAATATTTTTCTGTTTTTTATTTGTATTGAATTTTGAAAGTTCTTTATGCCTTCTCTTTGCGAGTTCTTTATCAAATATGTTCCTTGAGAGTATTTTCTTCCCAGTTGCAGCTTACTTTTTAAACATTTTACTAAGTGTCCTTCAAAGAGAAGGAGATTTTACTTTCATTGCAGACCAATTGTTTGATTTGTTTCTTACATTGTTTTTGTGTTTGTCTAAGAAAGCTTTTTAAAATTTATTCTCATTTTAAAAAACTTTTATTTTAGATTCAGGGGTACATGTGCAGGTTTGATCTATAGGTAAATTTGTGTCATGGGGGTTTGTTGTACAGATTATTTCGTTATCCAGTTATTAAGCCTAGTACCTAATGGTTATTTCTTCTGATCCTCTCTCTTTTCCCCAAGTAGGCCCCAGTGTCTGTTGTTCTCTTCTTTGTGTCCATGTGTTCTCATCATTTAGCTCCCACTTATAAGTGAGAACAAGTGGTATTTGGTTTTCTGTTCCTACATTAGTTTGCTAAGGAGAATGGCCTCCAGCTCCATCCATGTCCCCGCAAAGAACATAATCTCATTGTTTTTTTATGGCTGCATAGTATTCCATGGTATATATGTACCACATTTTCTTTATCCAACCTGCCACTGATGGGCATTTTGGTTGATCCCATGTCATTGCTATTGTGAATAGTGTTGCAATGAACATATTCATGCATGTGTCTTTATGATGAAATAATTTATATTCCTTTGGGTATATACCCAGTAATAGGATTGCTGGGTCAAATGGTATTTCTTTGTTAGCTCTTTGAGGAATCACTCCACTGGTTTCCACAATGGTTGAACTAATTTCCATGCCCACCAACAGTATATAAGTGTTCCCTTTTCTCTGCAACCTCACCAGCATCTGTTATTTTTTAACTTTTTAAATATAGCTTTTCTGGCTGGTATGAGGTGGTATCTCATTGTGGTTTTGATTTGCATTTCTGTAATGATTGCTGATATTGAACTTTTTTCCTATGCTTGTTGGCTGCATGTATCTCTTCTTTTGAAAAGTGTCTGTTTATGTCCTTTGCCCACTTTCTAATTTTATTTTATTTTTTTGTAAATTTTAAGTTTCTTATAGATGCTGGGTATTAGACCTTTGTCAGATGCATACATTGCAAATATTTTCTACCATTTTGTACGTTGTCTGTTTACTCTGTTGATAGTTTATTTTGCTGTGTAGAAGCTCTTTAGTTTAATTAGATCCCATTCATCAATTTTAGCTTTTGTAGAGATTGCTTTTGGTGTCTTCATCGTGAAATCTTTACCAGTTCCTATGTCCAGAGTAGTATTGCCTAGGTTGTCTTCCAGATATTTTATAGTTTTGGGTTTTATATTTAAGTCTTTAATTCACCTTGAGTTGATTTGTATATATGGTGTAACGAAGGGGTCCTGTTTCAATCTTTGGTATATGGCTAGCCAGTTATCCCAGCGCCATTTATTGAATGGGAATCTTTTCCCCATTGCTTGGTTTTGTCAGGTTTGTTGAAGATCAGATAGTTGTAGGTGTATGGCCTTATTTCTGGCCTATCAATACTTCAAATGACACTACAGAACAACTGTAGTATCGTTTGAATTGGGGTCGTGTGATGACTCTGGATTTGTTCTTTTTGATTAGCATTGCCTTGGCTATTTGGGCTCTATATTGGTTTCATATATGTTTCAAAATAGTTCTTTCTAGTTCTTTAAAGAATGTCATGGGTAGTATGACCATTTTAATGATACTGATTCTTCCTATCCATGAGCATGGAATGCTTTTCCATTTGTTTGTGTCACCTCTGATTGCTTTGAGCAGTGTTTTGTAACTCTTATTGTGCAGATCTTTCATCTCCCTTGTTAGGTATATTCCTAGGTATTTTATTCTTTTTGTGGCTATTGTGAATAGGACTGTGTTCCTGATTTAGCTCTCAGCTTGACTGTTGTTGATGTATAGGAAGGCTAGTGATTTTTGTGTATTAATTTTGTGTGTTGTTTATCAGCACAGGGAGCTTTTGGGCCAAGACTATGGGGTTTCCTGGGTATAGAATCATGTCATCTGCAAACAGGGATAGCTTGATTTCTCTCTTTCTATTTGGATGCCAATTTATTTCTTTCTCTTGCTTGATTGCTCTGGTCAGGACTTCCAACACTATGTTGAATAGGGGTGGTGAGGGAGGGCATTCTTTTTTTGTGCCTGTTGTCAACGGGAATGCTTCCAGCTTTTGCCCATTCAGCATGATGTTGGCAGTGGGTTTGTCCTAAATAACTCTTGTTATTTTGAGATATGTTCCTTCAATGCCTAGTTTATTAAGAGTTTTTAACATGAAGGAATGTTAGATTTTATTGAAAGCCTTTTCTGCATCTGTTGAGATAATCATGTAGTTTTTGTCTTCAGTTCTGCTTATGCGATAAATCATGTTTATTGATTTGTGTATGTCGAACCAACCTTGCATCCCAGGGATAAAGCCTACTTGGTCATGATGGGTTAGCTTTTGAATGTGCTGCTAGATTTGGTTTGCAAGTATTTTGTTGAGAATTTTTGCATCAATGTTCATCAAGGATATTGGCCCAAAGTTGTTTGTGTGTGTGTGTGTGTGTGTGTGTGTGTGTGTGTGTGTGTGTCTGACAGATTTTGGTATCAGGATGATGCTAGCTTCATAAAGTGAGTTGGGGAGGAGTCCTGTGATGGTTAATACTGAGTGCCAACATGACTGGATTGATCAATACAAAGTATTGATGCTGGATGTGTCTGTGAGGGTATTGCTAAAAGAGATTAACATTTGAGTCAGTGGGCTGGGAAAAGCAGACCCACCCTTAGTCTAGGTAGGTACACTCTAATCAGCTGCCAGTGTGGCTAGAATATAAGCAGGCAGAAAAACGTGAAAAGAGAGAATGGCCTAGCCTCCCAGCCTACATCTTTCTCCCTTGCTTGATGCTTCCTGCCCTCGAACATCGGACTCCAAGTTCTTCAGTTTTGGAACTTGGACCGGCTCTCTTTTCTCCTCAGCCTGTAGACATCCTATTGTGGGACCTTGTAATCGTGTGAGTTAATATTTAATAAACCCCCTTTATATAAATATCTGGTCCCTTAGTTCTGCCCCTTTAGAGAACCTGACTAATACAAATTTCTTGTTGAATTTTTGGAATAGTTTCTGTAGGAATGGTATTAGCTCTTCTTTGTACATCTGGTGGAAGTTGGCTGTGAATCTATCTGGTCCTAGGTTTTTTCTTTGGTTGGTAGGTTATTTATTACTGATTCAATGTCAGCGTTCCATATTGGTCTGTTCAGGGAATCAGTTTCTTTCTGCTTCAGTCTTGGGAGGGTGTATGTATCCAGGAATTTATCCATTTCCTATAGATTTTCTAGTTTTTTTGCATATAGGTGTTTGTCGTAGTCTCTGATGGTTATTTGTATTTCTGTGGGGTCAGTGGTATCATCTCCTTTGCCATTTCTAATTGTATTTATTTGAATCTTCTCTTTTCTTCATTAGTCTAGCTAGCAGCCTATTTATCTAACTTTTTGATGTGGGCATTTAGTGCTATAAATTTTCCTCTTAACACTGCCTTATTATCTTAGCTGTGTCCCAGAGATTGTAGTATGTTGTATCTTTGTTCTCAATAGTTTCAAAGGACTTCTTGATTTCTACCTTAATTTCATTATTTACCTGAAAGTGATTCAGAAGCAAGTTGTTTAATTTCCATGTAATTGTCTACGAAATCTTTGCCTAAAGTCACAAATATTTTCTCTTCTGCATTTTCTTGTAAGAATTGTATAGTTTTAGGTTTAAATTTTGAGGTAGTGTTTATAAATGGTGCAACGCATAGGTCAGCTTTATTTATTTATTTGCATATAGATGCCCAATTGTTCTAACACTATTTGTTGCAGAGACTATTTTTTCCTCATCAAATTATCCTTGCAACTTTGTTGAAAATCATTGTTTATGTATGTGTGGGGTCTCTCTTAGTACCCTCTATTCTTTTCCATTGATTTATATGTCTACCCTTTCATTAATACCACATTATCATGATTAAAGTGGCTTTATAATAAGTCTTGAAATCAGGACATGGTGAGTTTTTAAAAGTGGTTCTTCTTTATTTTTCAAAATTGTTTTTATTATTCTAGTTATTTTGTCTTTATGTATAAATTTTATAATCAACTTATCAATTTCATAATCAACTTATCAATTTCAAGAAAAATTCTGCTGTTTAGTTTTGATTGAGATTGCGTTGAATCTAAAGATAAATTTGGGAAAGAACAGACAAGAATATTGAACCTTCTAATCATGAATTTGATGTATCTTTCCAGTTATTCAGGAACTTTTTCCTCCCTTGGTGTTTTGTGGTTTTCATCGTAGAAATCTTGCAAATCTTCTGCTTATGTAAAACTAATATTTCTTTTTTGGTGCTATGGTAAATGGTGGGCTTTTAGGTTAATCAATATGTTTAATTTGCTTCTATGCCTATCATTGAATTCTTTTCTTTCATCCTAGGTTGACTTTCCTACTTTAAATTTCCATCTTTCTCTCTCTGTAAATGTAATTAGAATCATATTGTGCACATTATGTCATAAACTTTCTCCTTATAATAAGCTTTATTTTCACAGCTGCCATCCCTTGAAAACATGCAACCATTTAGTTCTGTAGAACTTTTAATCTTTAACTGTAGTAAAGACAGTGAACATCTTTATGTATATAATTTTTAAATAAAGGACTACTAATATCTTTTTTAAAAGTTTTCTGTTTCTTATTGAAAAACTTTTGATGGCAAATCAATTGAAGGGAAAATTTATTAGTAATATATTTAGTCATAAATATTTAGTATATGCAGAGTTCAAAAATGTTGAATGATATTATAAGTCAGGTTCAAATATAAATTATCTATGTTCATGTTCAGTTCTACCATTTCTAAGTCCTGTTGACCAGATGAGATTGGCACAGTGTTTCCACTTGATTTTCCCAATTAATTTTTATACTCTGGGTGTAGACGGTGTGTAGTGTCCATTATATGACTATCCTGCAATGCCTTTAGCTCTTCCCCTTTTGATGAAGATAAAGATATTTGATTTGCTGCATTACAGTCATTGCTCCAGCAGGCACCATTGTGCATATTCCCACGTCCAGATGTGAGGATTTTTCTCCAGTGTATTTTTTTTTTTTTTTTTTTTGGCCAGTCTCATCATTTGAAACTTCATGTCATTTTGTTAGGAGTGTCTTGTGAACATCATATGACTATTTCTTTTAAATCAACCTGGCAATCTGTCTTTCACTAGGCAGCTTCAGTCCTGGTATGGGCTGTAGCAGGCACTGCTGCTGCTGTCCATCCCTTCTGCCCACCTGAGTTCTCCTGCACTCGGGTTCTGACATCTCTTTCTACAGTGGTGGGGTCAGCCCTCCTTTTTGCTAGGGGACATTCTCAGGTGCTGCAGGAACTTGCTCTGCCATGGACAAGTTTATTGTGAAATCAGGAGATTTCACAGGGAGCCACACGGAGGCAACCGTGGTGAGTCAGTGCATGAATGCCTCCCCAATCTGATGGGTGATTCTGCAGCTTGTTTCTCACGGTTTCAGAGGGACCCCCTGGGGACTGAGTCACAGATTCCCCAAGTGCTAACCAGCTCATCGCTGCACCTTAATTAGGTTGATCACATTTCCCCTTTCTCACCATGCTTGTTGGAATCATCACCCAAATAAACTACCTGTGCCCAAGTCCCTGTCTCTGGTCTGCTTGGGAGTCCACACTAACATTGTTTGATTATAAGTATTAACTCTTTTTTTGTGTTTTCTGTTAACCTTGTTTTAAAAAAATTCTTCCGGTTGCTTCTGTCTTTTACTGGATTGATTTAGTTTTCTCTGGTTCATTCATTCTTCTGGCTTGGCAACTATAGATTACCTTTCTATTCCTTCAAAGGTTTCTTTAGCTTTTTAAGATATATACATCAATATACAAATTTCTAATATGGTCTAAATTTACTCTTATTTATTTTGTTTTATTAAAAAATACAATGACTTCAGTATGCTTTAACTTTCCCTCCTCCGATTTCTGAATTATTCTTCCCTTCATATTCCTTTTAATTTTTGTCAATAATTTCTTATTATAATTTTAAAAATGCTTAAAAGTTACTTTGGTCAGCCAACTTATTTAATCAATTTCTGTGCTTCTCGTTGTTTCTTGAATACCATTAATTTATTCTAGGTTTATTTTTACGCTTTTAAAATACATACTTTAATAGTTTTAAATTATTATGTAGAAATAGCCAAGGGGGTGGTGGTAAACTTTCTTATTTTTGTAATTTGAAAATGTCTTCACTTTCTTTTCACTTTAGAATGATAGCTTCTTACCTGATGGTTTCTTACCTGATGTTACTTTTCACTGAGTTCTGTGAAGATATTGTTTGCTGGCATCTGTTGTCATCTGTTGTCATTGATGAAATATTAGCTTTCAAACTAATTGCTGATTTCTTTGTAGATAATCAGTATTTTCAGTCTGGTAACTTTCATTACTTTTAATATACTAGTGATGCTTTATATTTGCATAATGATGTTTGGAGGGATTCTGTATGTCTTTCTAATATTTTATGCTTTTTATGTCTGTGTCCCATATTATAAACACATTTCAAAAACAGTTCCTGATTCTGTAATTAAAATAATGATGTCTGTTTATGCTTTTTTTTTTTTTTTTTTTTTTTTTTTTTTTTTTTTGAGTCGGAGTCTCGCTCTGTCACCCAGGCTGGAGTGCAGTGGCCGGATCTCAGCTCACTGCAAGCTCCGCCTCCCGGGTTTACGCCATTCTCCGGCCTCAGCCGCTTTTTACTGCATATTTTCTCATTAAAAAACTTTTTTTATGTCCAGAATTTTTAATTGACTTTTTCATAGCTATTATTCTTTGTTTTAGTTTCAGAATGTGTCTTTTTTTCATGAAATGCCATGTTTTGCTTTAATCTCTGAGTGTCAAAAACATCCTTATATTAAAGCCACATTTTACATTTTAAAATTTTATTTTTGTCACCAGGCGTCTCTTTATTAGGGATTGTTCTCAGGGTCCGTGTTTCTCAGCTTTGATTTGTGGACTCACCTTGAGATTCATTCTCTCCCTTTCTCCAGGTTTCAACCCCTTCCTCCCCTCCTAACCTGCCCAGCTGTCTAGTCATGTTGTGGTAGCCTTCACCATGTTTCCCCAGAACCCACTCCCAGGACCAAGTTTTATTCTGTTGCTTCCATGGTAATACTTGGGATATCTCCAATGTTATCACAAAGCAGTCTGGAGTTGCCCAGGCTCAGATTCTACCTTCAAGCCTGGGTCAGCTTCCCATTGCCGTCTTTGCTAAGTAGCTAATATCAGCCATAGCACACTTGTTCCTACTTTTGTCTTTCCCTAATGGGAAGTGGGATCTGATCCAAATGAGTTCAAACTGGGAGTTTAGCTGTGATCCCTCCTAGTTGCTTCTATCTGCCTTCAGAGCCAGAACACAGCAGATGTGAGGTCAGCCTCAGTTTCCCCTTTGTGTTTCTTCCCTTTTCTGGCCACTGAGATGCTTGTCTCACTTTTGCACTATGATATTATGCAAATTTTCTCAACTGCATTTTCTCTGTCATTTCTATGTGTTTGGTGGCAATGGTGGTGATGAATGAGGGAGGGGAGATTTGAAATATGAACTCATCACACCATCCAGACTGTAAGTTCATTCTTTCCCTTTCCAAAAGACTTCAAATGTAAACTGAAACACTATTCTAAGGGTCTCAGATTTCAAGTGAGATAAATCAAAATTAATGAAAGAGTATAGCATCATCATGTAATCCTAAATTCCTGGTTTGAAAATGGTGTTTTGAAGGCAGTGGATTTTTTGTGATCCCTAAAAGGATGAAGAGAAGTCTATAGGGAGAAATGTGGGTTCAATATTCTAAGAAATTCATGGGTCTAGCTTACTTACCAAGGCACCAAATGGCTTCAGGGGAATTTACACTCTGATTAGTGTAAGACTTTAAAAGATAAATCTGTAACGGCTGCAGAGAAGCAGGAAAATTCATGGCTGGCCATCTGGCTTGGTTTTATTAACCTATTTGTTCCAACTGTGCTTATTGGCTTCTGCAGATAGGAAGGATGAAGATGAACTAGCTACAAGAAATTTTTAAAGGACTTCTGAGATTTATCTCCTTCTTTTCTTAAAATAATTTGTGAAAGACTGAACTGTTGTGTAAGGTGGTTATTCATTTAACAGACAGCATGTACCAGGCATTCTCTCAAACACCAAGCAGGGAACACTGAGGAAGGCTCGACTCTTGTGTCCAAGGGCCCTGCGGAGATTGCCCTTGTTTTGATGCTAGTCATATCCCATGTTTTCTTGTTTTCAAATTCTTAACCATATGTTAGAAATTTTTAAGAGCTCGACGAAAATCTTGTACAGGCCATATATAGGGTTTTGTTTTTAATCTCTCCGTCCCTCCCTTCCTTCTTTCCTTTGTTAGATACAAGCTGTATTCCTATTTATGGTTCCTTCTGTAATAAAAACATTTAGGAAAGAGGCTGCCTATCTGCAGGCAGGATCCTTAGGTCTAAGGGGCCAGAAGGAGGGCACCAGGGTCAATTTGGCATTTTCATCCTGAGCTCTAAGTAGGCTGGCAAGATGCTACTTTGGAAGAAGAAATCAACTAGTTGTAGCAATAAGGAGAGAAAGAAGTGAAAGAAAGAAAGGAAGGAAAGGAAACCTTCCTGATAACTGCCACTGTTATTACTTAACTTTAAAATTCTTCCCTTAATCAGTCCTTTGCAATCTGATATTTGACCTGAAAGAATACCGGTGAACACCCGTATCCCACTCTTACCTGCAACGGCAGGACGGGGCGTCCCGGAGGCAAAGAGTAGGGTGAATGAAAGGAGGTGGTCAGCATGGGTCTCACCAGCTTCACAAGGGATGTGAGGACAGGCACCAACAGCTGGGGGTAGGGGAGCAGCCTGAAGGTATGGGGGCTGTGGAGCCGGAATGTGCTGGGGGAGCCAGGCCATTGAGAGTTGGGACACTTATTCTCAAGGGATTTTCATTTCTTTAGGAAATGGGTGGTTTGGGATCTCCGTTTTAGCTGTCCTTCCTACTTTCATTGTTAATCTCTTATTTACTGGGGTGACCTAGGGCGAGTGCAGTGGCATCACCAGGCTTTATCTCCAGGACGTTGCAAGCCAGGTTTGGGTTCCTTCTGGGATTTTTTTCAGCTATTTTGTTCTTCCCACTAACGCTTTTCATCAGAAGATGGACAAAGATAGAGAAAAAGGTCAGACAATGACAGAGAGAAGTCATTAATTCAACAAGCATTTAATTTGGCCTTAATCATCCGCTGGGGACATAATGGTGGAGAAGACATGAGATTCAAGGAAGGTGGGATGGGTAAATGAAGAAACCAGCACGTAAGGAAGGGAGTTGCAGATGGGGACGCGTGGTGTACAGGATGTGGGAGACGAGTGTTTCCCTTGTCCCCACTGCCTCCAATGCTGTGCTGTGTTTATTTCCCAAGGTTATGTATTTGTGTAATAAAAATAGTAACTGCTGTTGATTTCACTGGTAATGTGCACCCAGCACTGCACATGCATCTACTCATTTACTCCTCACCATAATCTTATAAAGCAGGTGACATCATTATCCCTACCAGGAAACTGAGACATTAGCTAACCTGCTCAAGGTCATGTAGCTAATGAAGAACTGAGCAGGAATGCATATCCAAGCTTGTCTCTGTAGTCTATGTTCCATGCAGAGATTAATTGCAAAAATGTGGCTCCCCAAAACAGGGCATGCAGGTCTTTTGGGATGCTATGGTCTCAGTCAAAGTAGCTGTATCTACATTTTAGGACTCTGAGGCACTGCTGGAAGGACCTGACAACCCCTCTATCAGTTGCTGAGGTCAAAGTGAACGGTATCAGTCTTCCTCCCTGGTCCCCGTGCTTAATATTTTCTATGCACATGTGTATTATACAGTTGTTTTAGCCAGTCATTCTCTTGTTATGATCCTGGGCTAAGAGTAATTACAAGGAACATCTCACAGTCCCTGAATCTGTAGAATGGCTGCTCCTTTGTGTCTGTGCCTGCTATGCTGGGCAGTAGTTTGTGGGAACTCAGGGATCACCCACTTCTGCTGTGAATATGGACAGTTGAGGGGAGAGTATTGACTTTTATTTTTGGCATAGATCTCCACATGTATGTACACTTTCTGGTGTGTGTATGTGTTTACTAAGTTTGAATCTGCTGCTGGCCTCAAATAACCCCCTTCTTGACTGTAATGAGGCCATATTTTGTTTTCTCTGTGAATAAATGAGATCCAAAATTAACCAACATCTGCAGAGCTTGAGCTGACACGGTGCTGCCTCCTCCTCCCTTGTCTTTTCCAGAACAAAAAACAGTTTGCCATTTACTCTGTTCGTTCTACTTTTTGAAATATCCATAAAAATGCTTTTTCCTAGAGAGTGAATTTTATGCTTTATGGTATCTTTTCCTCAAAAATTTTGATGATTTTGAGATGAGTGATTGAATTCAATCCAACTTAATGAGGGTCCTGCTGGGTGCCAGACTCGGAGCATGGAGTCAGCAGATGCTGTCCTGGGCCCCTCCAGGCTGCAGTTTCCCAGGCCCTGTCTCTGTCCCGGGCTTCCAAACCAGGCAGTCCCTATGCTCCCATCACTAGTCAAGCCAGCGAAAAATCCCATAACCTCTCTGACATTCAGGTTTGCCCTCCATGGTGACCCATCTACAAAATCCCAGGATTCTAGATTTGTTTGTAAACTTTGTGTTGAATTATTTGTGAAGTAGATAAGCTTTTCCCCACCCCTTAGTTCAATAGGCCTATGGTGCTTTCAAATGTGTATAACTCTTGAGCAACTACTGAGCAATTTGCCCCTGGCAATTTGGAAAATCCAAATAACCTGCCCCAGACAAAGCATTCCTGTGTTTATGAACTCAGCTTTGAGCGTGGAAACTCATGGCTCTTGAGGTGGGAGGAAGGAGAACTAACAACGATGGCTCCATTTTTGTCAATGAATCTGGATGGTGTCTTTTCAGTGGCTTCTTTCTCGTATCTGGACCAATTTGCCAGGGGCAAATTGCCAGGGGCAAATTGTTAGTTTTTGCAGGAATGAGCTCATGAATTTTCTTTCCTAGGTATTTTGACTGTGGGTCAGAAAAATATACATGATAGGTCAGCCAGTTTTGATGAGTTTACAGATAGTGCTGTTTTACATAGATATATTTACATGTTGATTGTATTTAGGAGTTAAGTGTTTTGTGATCATGTCGAAGTCAGGTGTTAAGTTGCTTTATCATCTTATAAAAGAAAGTCTCATTAATCTATCAGAAGGCACAGGCTTTCTCTTGGGACTAAATCTGAGGAAGAATTTGCATTATGATTGAAAATAATAAAAACTGTATTTAAAAAATTCAAGTGAGTTATGCTTTGAGAAAACTCAAGATATAAAGTAAAATCATATTAAAAGACATGAAAATCAGTATTTCCTCAAGATTTTAAATGAGCCTTTTCTAAAGTCTTTGAAGTGTACTTTAATTTTGACGATCTTATCTACTAAGCTTCACAAGAAAGAAATGCATCCTGTGACAAAAGGTAGACTTAAAATTTTATACATTTGTACTAAGTCAAGGTAGTCTTCTGCCACTTTTATTCTTTATACCAAATTAGTAAGGTGTTTTTTTTTTTTTTTTTTTTTTTTGACAGAGTCTTGCTCTGTCACCCAGGCTGGAGTGCAGTGGCATGATCTCAGCTCACTGCAACCTCTGCCTCCTGGGTTCAAGCAGTTCTCTGCCTCAGCCTCCCGAGTAGCTGGGATTACAGGTGCCCGCTACCACACCTGGCTAATTTTTGTATTTTTAGTAGAGACGGTGTTTCACCATCTTGTCCAGCTGGTCTTGAACTCCTGACCTTGTGATCCACTCGCCTCAGCCTCCCAAAGTGCTGGGATTACAGGTGTGAGCCACTGTGTTCGGCTAGTAAAATTTTATACACAGCATCACTGTTGCCCCACAAATCTCACAAAAGCATGTTAGGGGTTTGTGATCTGAGTTATCCAGACTCTTTATTTCCTGTGTGCATGAGTATATTGCAGGTCTTACATACATCTTCTCAAGCTTGCCTGATCATCAAGATAAACTGGAAGAACTTATCCCAGACCCACTGATTAAGAAGCTGCAGGGGAGGACCCAGCAGGAAGCCCACTGGATCTTATCATCAAAAAAGTTCAGAAGCACCGTTTAAGGATGTTCTCCAGGAGCTGTAGATGGGCAACAGCATGGCCAACTCACTACCTGGCTTAGTTCCAATTACAGATTAATCAATTTAACTAAATGTTGATCAAAGGGATGGACAATAAAAACACTTAGGAAAATCAAGAGCAAACTGAATCCAGAAGTTTCAAATGACCCCTTCAAATGGTTCCTTCCAGCCCTGACTTGAAACACCTGCCTGATACAATGGAAGATAAAATGTACAACAACGGCACAAGTTGTGGCATTGGGGTTGGATGCCATTAATGAGCATCTCTAAGAACTGAGGAAAACACATTACATGTAGAATCTCTAATCCCCACCCTCACCCCAAGAACCTTATATATCCAATGAAATTGAAGCTGTGATAGTTTGAGTAACTTGTTACAATGATATACCCAGTGTAAAGGGAAAGATGAGATAATAACTTTTCTCAGGATAATGGCAACATCCACAATGCCTTGTTGTCTCTGATACAATAATAAAAACACCCCCAATAATGTCTTGATTGATAGGTGCTTTATAATTTGCAGAGGAATTTTGCAAACATAATCTCATTGAATGTCTAGCCAGATTCTACAAAGACATCACAGCCATTCCAACACCCACTGACGCTTTGCTAGCACTGTTATCCTCATCTGGAATCCTCCTCTCCTTTATTTATCCACATTGCTCTCATTCTCTCTAACGTCCTGTCAAGTCCTGCCTCCTTCACTGAGCCTTCCTTACCCAGCTCCATCACAGCATCATGGAGAAGTTACCTGCAGTTTAATACACAATTTTACTGTGGTCTGTTCTGTGTATTTTGCTCTGATGGCTTTAATCCTTTCATTTATTTCATATGATTGTGACAATCCCAGTGTCCCCAGTGTGATTGTGAGCTCTTTGAAGGTGGCTGTCATCCTTATGATGTGTCTGTGTCCATTGCAGCTGGTAAGGTTTGGAAAGTACTCGCCTCTCTCATTTGGTCAGTGATCACCAATGGCAGTCAACAAAAATGGAGCTTCCCCACCTTCGTGCTGGGAGGCACTCATAGATTCCCTCAGTCCGTGGATCTGCTGGATCCCAGGCCTGTTAGCTCTTGCTGTTAGCAGTCCCAACATTTATATCAATGATCTGAACTGTATAATTTCCTCTGGCTACCATGAAAATTTAAAAAATGTTTAGAAGGTTTGGAAGCACTGTAACAGCCAAATGACCAGATGTATTTCTGGCCTTTATTGAAATAACATAGTTATATAGAGAAATTCAGAGGGTGCTTAGGATAATAATAAATATATTTTAAAGAACCAGTCTCTTGTAAAAGTGCAAATTGTGCATGCCTGTTGAGGAGGCTGATGTGAATAGCAAAACTAGAACATTCCATAATAAGCCTGACTAATCCTAGAAGTGCCTCATGGCTACATTTTCTATTAATGTAGCATTAATTTCTAAGGAAACTTTGTAAATATACTGTTATCTAAGCATATTGTCAATATTGACCATGAATTTAGAAGGAACATTTTATTTTATTAAAATCTTACTCAAATATCTAGAAGGGAAAACACGATGTACACATAAAGGAAGTGTTCAAAAGTGAGGAGTGTTGATCTTTGGCAGTTTTCACACTGTATTTGGCCCTGAGAGGTGTATCCCAGGACTTAAGAATCAACTTGGCTTAGAAGGCACTGGTGCCAGGGACATGGCCAAGTCAATGGCCAGGAGAACAGGCTGGCATGGTCATCCTGCATGTGTGCTAGGCACTAAGTGCTTTAATGTGTGAAATCTTTGTTCTTGCAACAACCCTGGCAGGCACATATTAGCTTAATCCTGATTTTCTTAGTGGGAATGGTATGAGGATTGAACAGATTCCAAAACTAAGTTCTGTAATCGAAGTGCAGAATAAGGAAAATCCAAATAACCTGCCCCAAACAAAGCATTCCTGTGTTTATCAGCTTTGAACATGGAAACTCATGGCTCTTGAGGTGGGAGGAAGCAGAACTAACAACAATGGCTCCATTTTTGTCAACGAATCTGGATGGTGTCTTTTCAGTGGCCTCTTTCTCGTATCTGGACCAAGTTTGGATTAAAGTATAAATATCTACGAAAAATTCTAAACCGATTTAATACCTAATATTTTATGCATCTCTAATTTCTCAAACTCCTTTTCCCAAATAAGATGGGCATCCTGGGGGATGAGATGGAAGGATGGACAATACTCTCTGAAACTCTTCTTAGAAGCTTCCCTTGGAGACTCAATGTAGGCTCAAGTAAGGGAATCTATCAAGCTGCCTGGTATTGAAAATGACAAGTATTTGTGGTACTCAGTGGGGATTGTAGAAGGGAGGGGCACCATCTTAGAAGGAATGGACTTGCCACAAGGAAGCTGGTGCTATCTCTTCTGCATCTGCAGGGACTGTCTGGGATTGGTGGAAATTCATTTACATGGACGAAGTTGATGTCTTGCAGATTTTGAAGGATCCTGAATCTATTGTCATTTATGCAAAATGGTTAACTTTGAGGTAGACATAGGCGGCCATAATTGGATGCTCTTCAGTAAAGATGTTATGGAGAACAGAGATGACCACACATTCTTTGCTACTCTTCCATTTGAGAGATGGAATACATTGTTCCTCTTCTTGAATCTGGGCTGAACTCATGGCTTTTTTGACCAAGGGAATGCGGTGGAAGTGATATCTTGGGACAGCTAAAACTAGGTGACAAGAGACTATGTGGCTCCATTTCCATTCCCCTGGGTGTCCACCATCAACATCTTCCCTTTTGGGAGGCTCCCTCTTGGAATATAGTCATCATGCCTTAAGAAAGCTCAAGAAATCCAATGTGGAGGCTCAAATGGAATGGAACTGAGTTTCCTGTCTGATGGTCACCTGATGAGCACCTTGACATCCAGCACAGCTGAGCCCTTGGATAATTGCATCTCAGCCAGCATCTTATTGCACTGCATGGGAGACTGCAAGTGAAGCCCCCCACAAGCTGAATGCTTTCTGGATTTCTCCCTTCCAGAGGCTGTAGTCCTGCCCCTATTCCCAGAGGACCTTGATCTTTTACTGCAGGCTGCCTTGAGGCCTCTGTGTCCAGGTATTTCTCAGTGACTTTCCCCATCACTGCAGCCTTCTGGCCACTCTTTCTGTCAGAATGGCCCCCTCTGCTGACTGTTTGAACTCTGAACTGCTGTTTCCTCTCATCATGGAAATTATGTTTGGCTGACCAGGTAGCACCTTTCCTCACCATCTTTACACTCCCACTCAGCTCCACCCAGCTGAATGAGAGCTCCTCAGTCCTTTCTGCATTGGTAGGGCCTAGCTCCTGGGGGCTGCGGGTGAACCTCGGTTCTTAAGTATCAGGCTGCAGTTTGTGCTGAATGCTGGCAGTACGTCCCTGGCAATATCTCATATTGAGTATTGTCACCTTGGTGACCCACATTACCTCATGGCTGCTAATCAATTCCATTACTCTCTCTGCAGTCCAAACAGAGGATGATCTTGTCGAAAGATCACTCTTCTGTGCTTTAAGGCCACATTCTCAGAACTCATTTAGTTCTCAGGAGGCACTTGTTGTCAGGGAGCCCTTGGAGCCATGTAATCCTGGTCCAGACAGTTGAATAGCAGTATCCAGAGAACAGAGCAGGAATGCATCTACACGGTATTGCTTCACGACTTTCGCTCCAAGTCTCAGGACATCCTAGTGTGCTGAGTCAGCACCCACTGGACACAACCCAATGAATCTTAGACGCAGTTTCTGCAATAATCACTTATCCTGATAACTCTTGACTTTCTTGGGCCTCTCCAGTCACCCAATTGATGTCTCTTGTTTTTAGTGTTTCCTTTCTTCCTTTTCCTCTGCCAAAAGGAAGACGTCTCTTGTACTGGGTCACCTTGGAAACTAATGAAATAACGTTTGTGGAAGGTGGATGTGAAAACATTTTTGCAAAATGTGAATGTCTTCACATTTTAATTTGAGTTCTTTCATACCATATCAGCAGGGAATCTTCCCAATTCTCTGCATCAACAGTGACTGAGAAGAGCCAATATATATATTGCCTGGACTGGTGAATACCAGAAATTTGAACTTACCAAATTCTTTTCCCACATTCCCATGTGGAAGTGTCTCATGGAATTGTTACCCATGTATTGGGGAACCAACCCCCAATATTTCAGCATTGGTTCTTTTTTATTTTCCCTACGTGTCTGCTGGTCTGAGAAATAAAGAGAAAGAGTACAGAGAGAGAAATTTTACAGCTGGGCCTCTCAGGGTGACATCACATGTTGGCAAGTTCTGTGATGCCCCTTGAGCCACAAACGAGCAAGTTTTTATTAGGGATTTCAAAAGGGGAGGGGGGTTTGAATAGGGAGTGGGTCACAGAGATCACATGCTTCATAGGGCAATAAAAGATCACAAGGCCAGGGTGAAATTAGAATTACTGATGAGGCTCCATGTCCCACTGGGCACACATTGTCATTGATAAACATCTTAACAGGAAACAGGGTTCAAGAGCAGACAACCGGTTTGACTAGAATTTGCCAGGCTGGAATTTCCTAATCCTAGCAAGCCTGAGGGCACTGCAGGAGACCGGGGCATATTTCATCCCTCGTCTTCAACCGCATGAGACAGACACTCCCAGAGTGGTCATTTTTAGAGACCACCCCTGGGAATGCATTGCTTTCCCAGGGCTATTCCTTGCTGAGAAAAGAATTCAGCGATATTTCTCCTATTTGCTTTCTGCAAGAAGAGAAATACGACTCTGTTCTGCTAGCCCTGCAGGCAGTCAGACCTTATGGTTATCTCCCTTATTCCCTGAACATCGCTGTTATCCTGTTCTTTTTCAGGGTGCCCAGATTTCGTATTGTTCAAAAAAACATGTTTTACAAACAATTTGTACAGATAACGCAATCATCACAAGGTCCTGAGGCTACATACATCCTCAGTTTACGAAGATGATGAGATTAAGAGATTAAATAAAGACAGGCATAGGAAATTATAAGAGTATTGATTGGGGAAGTGATAAATGTCCATGAAATTTTCACAATTTATGTTCTTCACAGGCCCTTGCAGACTGATTTTTAATTATGGCTCTTGGAGCTTCTTTTTTGATGAGGGTAGAGGGGAGGCTGGACTAAGCATGACTAAGTGACTTTGCTTGCCAGGTGCATTAAGACCCACCAGGACTCGCTGCCCCTGCCCTGGCCATCTGGGCATCCTCCAGGGAGCAGGTTGTCCCCTTTCTAGGTTACTAAAGAGGCTACATGCTGAGAAATTGCTGTTGACTTGCTATATTGGACAGAGCATGATTTTCCACATTGGTTCATCCAGTTTTATAATGCCAAGGAAGGGGAAACATAAGTATGTTGACAATCCACTCAAAGAATCGCTCTCCCAGTGTGCTTGCCTGCCACTGTCACAAAGAGGGAAGCTGACTTGGCTCCAAATTTTAAGCCAGCAATGTTAATTTATTTCATGTAAGATTTCAGACACGAAAGAGGTTCCAGCATAGTATTCCCCTCAGTTTTTCAGAAGCCTCGTTTTTAGATTATAACTTACTTTAATTTAATCCAGTGTGCACATACGGTATTCACGGATGTTCAGATTGTACCACAAGAAATCTATGATGATGTCCTTGTCTTTAGGCAGTTCCCAGGTTGTGGAGACAGGACATTGGGAGAAGGTGTGAGAATGATGGGCAACCTTGTGAGGCAGTAAAGTGGTTCATCTGTATTGATTTGCTAAACTTTCTTCTCTTTGAGATCTATTTCCCCCTCAGGGAGCCCACAATGAACAGGATCAAATATTCACAGGACTGATGGGTCTAGGTGAGGATTTTCCTCTAAGTGGGAAAATGTGAGATCCTTCTGATGTAGGGATCTGGGGATCACAGGATAAGGGGCACAGAGGGCAAATTGCATTCAATGACCCTCATCCAATAGCTCTTCTCCTCATGCCTCCTGCTCTCCCTCACCACTCTGGTATTTATCTGCTTCAGGAGTTTATGAGAAAGTGATATTTTGTGCTTATTTGAAAAATAAAGATAATGTCTTTTCAAGAAATGCATCTTGTTTGAAATTAACTCCAGAAAGTAGCTAATTTGCATATTCCAAAAGCAGCGAGTAGATGAGATTACAAAATGTATTTCTCTGGAAGTCATCCCTTGGTTAGTGCAATAGCTCCTATTTCTAGAGTTAATGCTTTTTAAATATTGAGTTGTTTTATCTCAGGTTATCAATTGGACAGTCCTGTCTTCAGCATGGCAACTGAGTCATGCACCTTGGATCCCAGAGCTTACTCCAGTTTGCTACCTGGAGTATGTGCGTAACAGACCTGACTGTGGCTGGCATTCAGGAAAACTATCCAAAGGTGTTATTTCTTTGTTTTAGAATATATTTATGATCAACATGATTGCATCTCCAGGTAATCCTAAGGAATCTTATGATGTTAAAATGAATAGATGAAAACTCCAAGTGTTTTGAAGTACAGAGAGTCAAAGAACTTAAAAATATCCCTAGCATTGAACAAGCAGTGTCAGCACTATAGGAAATAAGCAGTGTGTTATCAGCTCTTCTGCACATAGAAGATTAGAGCAAAGTTCATAACCCTATAAGTTCTTTGAAAAAAATTGCAGTGTTTAGAGACCAAAATTACTGAATACCAGGAAAAGCAATTTTTTGACACCTACTACGATTGAAATGAAGGTCAACAAAACTCTCCAGATAATTGCTTAAGGTCACTGAAATCTTAGCAAAAGCTGGGTGTCTGAGTTAGCAGGGAGAACAGTCTAGAACTGGAGCTCATTGTCCCTGTAAAGACATTTGAACATGAAAATTAGTCATTGACAGAAAAAAGTTATTGCTTCAGATGGCCTAATCATGTTTCCACCTTCAGTGATCCAATGCATTTGGAGACTCGGGGACAGGGGACTGCCATGTGAATGGACTTTAATCAGATCTTCTTCCACCAGGGACCCACCCAGGCACATGCACATTGGCATAATGTCCCCACACAGTGCCTGGTTTGTCAGCAGAAATGGCAGATTATGCCCTGACTGTCTGGGTATTGGAGACAACAAAAATGCTCTGGATATATTGCCCCATCGTCTTTCACCATTAAAATCCCCCAGGAAGAAGATGGCATTAAATCACTGTTAGGTTGAATTTAAAAAAAAACCCACTCATCCTTATCTAAATAACCCAGCCTTAGATATCTGAACAACCCACAGGCAAACAGAACTGTGCTGCACCAGGACCGCCTCCCAGAAAAATTAAACATGCATCTTTTAAGGCGAGAAAAATAAAAACCCCACCTTCATGTAGGGCTTTAGAATATAATTATTCCTCATAAATTGTGCTGAGTAGAAAAACAGTTCATTCAGAGGTCTGGCATTTTACAGTGTTCTGCCTGAGTTAATAGATGAAAATACATTAGTTTAATATATATGACTTTTATTTAAAAAGATAAGACTATCTTTCAACTTTAATTTTAAACCTCATGGCAAATAATTCTTAGATTACACTAAGAAAAAGTAGAGGTCCCATGTACAGGTTGCAGTCACCGCCTGAGAAGCTGAAGGCGGTAGAAATTCGGGCCCCATCACAGCACTTTTTGATGTCTTTGCTTACTTAGCGATTGAACTTTCTGCTACACTGATATGTCAGCCGAACTTGCTCCCAGGACTCACAAAACCTGTTTGCATTGGAAGTAGTCTTTCTCGGCATTTCCTGGACAGTCAAGCACAACGTTACTTCTCTGGATGTCAATACCTCGTTGTTCCTATTGTCCTTCATCTTAACCATGACCTTTGTCTCATAATTGCTGGACCTGCTGGTTTGCTGGACCCCGTGCCAGCCATTAAGCTTCTGACTCAGTTTTTAGCCCACCTCTCTGTTCTGGAAGCCATGTTAGTCCTTTGCCTGCTGAGTCAACACAGGCTTTGCCAATGTGGGGTGCCAGAGACAGACTGGAGACGGGGGGAAGACGCAGCTCACTCTCTCTTTGGGTTTCTTGCCTATGCTCTTTGACCCAGCACATTCCTTTGACCTCCCATAGAAAGAGTGGAATTTGGTTGGTGGTTTTCTTTTCTTCTTTTTCTTTTTTTTTTTTTGAGATGGAGTCTCGCTCTGTCGCCCAGGCTGGAGAGCGGTGGGGTGATGTCAGCTCTCTGCAAGCTCCGCCTCCCGGATTCACGCCATTCTCCTGCCTCAGCCTCCTGAGTAGCTGGGACTACAGGCGCCCACCACCACACCCGGCTAATTTTTTGTAATTTTAGTAGAGACGGGGTTTCACCGTGTTAGCCAGGATGATCTCAATCTCCTGACCTTATGATCCGCCTGCCTCGGCCTCCCAAAGTGCTGGGATGTGGTTTTCTTTTAATACTTGTTGAAGGAGGCTTATCACACCCTTCACAGAGACAGCAGTGCCAGCCAACAGGTGCCCCCTCTTGAGAAGTCCGGCCACTAGGCCCATGGGGCCCCTCTGAGCTCACAGACACCCTCATGTGAGGTCTCAGGCTCAGTACCACATGTCCCTCCCTCTAAGCCTTCAAGGTTTTTTTTAAATATTTTGAGTTCTGGGATACATGTGCAGAATGTGCAGGTTTGTTACATAGGTATACATGTGCCATGTGGTTTGCTGCACCCATCAACCTGTCACCTACGTTAGGTATATCTCCTAATGCTATGCCTCCCCTAGCCCCCCAACCCCTGACAGGCCCCGGTGTGTGATGTTCCCCTCCCTGTGTCCACATGTTCTCATTGTTCAACTCCCACTTATGAGTGAGAACATGCAGTGTTTGATTTTCTGTTCTTGTGTTAGTTTGCTGAGAATGATGGTTTCCAGCTTTCAAGTTTTAATGATTCCAGTGTTTTCCTGTTTTTCTCTCAGCCCTAGTGGTGATGGCTGTGATAGTTGAGTGCTCCTATGGGACACCTTAGTGTTCTCTGTCTTTTTAGTTACCTAGTTAGCAGTTCTTTCCACCTAACTAATGGTTCTTTATACTAAATTCTTTCTTACACTAACGGGTATGGTTCCCAGGCCCTGAGTTATATAGATGACATCACTAACGATGTGAAGTAAAATTCCCACATCAGCAATTTCATTGGCAATGCAAATGTGATCTAAAGATTGTTTTAAAGGTGCCTAAAATTGCATTCCTAATCTCTTACAAAAGGACCAGAATATGGGTTTTAAACCACCCGAGTTATTTGTGACACATAGTTATGTCAATCAAAACTCATGGTGGCAAGTGACACAAAATTTAACTTAAGTAAAAAGGGGGGAATATTGGCTCATTGACTGAATAACATAGCAAAATCTGGGCCCTTGAGTTATCAAGGGAGGACAGCTTAGAGCTGGAGTTCATTGTCCTTGTAAAGCCATTTGACTATGAAAATTAGTCATTGACAGAAAAAGCTATTACTTCAGATGGTCTAATAATATTGCCACCTTTACTGACCTAATGTATTTGAGGGCCCAGAGGACAGGGGATAAGGCCTGCCTTCAAATAGAGCTGGGACAAAGCACTCTATGTCCATCATAATATCTAAGCCTGGTTTTCTCCATTGCCTGCCTTGCTTTTCTCTCTTCTGGCTCCATTCTCAGGTAGGCTCTTCCTTGTGAGGTCAAGATTGCTCCCAGTAGCTTCCGGCTTATTCTTATTTTCTTATTCTTACTTCCACAATTGCAGTGGAAAGATAGAGTCTCTGCTTTCAACATCCACAGAAAAAGCCCATGGGTGATTTCAGTGGCTCTGGATGTGTGGTATCCATCCCTGGAGGTTGAAGCACACCACATTCTTATTGTCTAGGGTCATACGACCACATCTGCAGGGAAACAGAGAATCTGTTTCACCAAAAACAAATGGACTAGAACATAGTTGAGATTTTCCCAAGGAAAATCTAAGTGCAGTGACCATAAGGCAGGGAAATGAATGCTGAGCTGCAAAACCCACAGATGCCCTCACTGTAGAGGCTTGGAACGAAAGAGAGAGAAGTGAGAAGGGCTGTCGTGGGGCCCTGCTCAGAGTACCCACTTCTGGAAGGTGACTGGTTGGCAGTCTCCAGATGCCATTCTTTGGACCCCTCTCCACTCATTTGGGCCACTCCCAGCCACTGACTAAGCGAGGCAGAATACTAGAATTGGGCCATTGCTGCCTGATGCAGGATTCCTCTATTGGGCAATGTTAGTTCGGCCATGTTGCCTGGGCAAGGCTCTTTCAATACTGCCCCAGAGTCTGAGCCTCTTTCTACCTAATCCTTCCTGCTCTCTCTTCTTTCACAGGTGCCAGGGCTGCATTGCAATCTAGAAGCTCTCCTCACTACTTCTGATCCCTCCCTGTTATCCTTCATGGCATCTCCCTGAATGATCCTTTGCCTGTAGAATTATTTCCTGGTGTCTGCTTCACAGAGGACCTGAACCGACACAGCACACATGAATCTTTTATAGCTGTGTCCTCCAAATGGCTGTAAATTGTGTGTGCTCTTTGATTTTGGCTGATGGTTTGGGGGAGGTATTTAATCTCTCTACTGATAATGACGTCTGATGAAAAAAGAAAAAGATTGCTGCTCAAACTGTACATCTTGAGGAAAGAAGCTGGTCCTGAACAGTGCCCCAGCCATGTTCAGATGTTCAAGCTTCCCATCCAAGGTGCAGGCCACAGACAGGTAGATACCTTCATTTTATTTTATGAACTATAACAAGAGAAAGTGTTCACTGAATTGGATTGGTCGTTAACAGATTGGAGGTAGCCACAAACTTTATGTGCATTCACTTGCTGAGTCACAGGGAGATATTAGTCAGCCTGAGCCTTTGCTAGTGCCAGGCTCTGTAGTGAAATGCTTAATGCTCTCCCATTTCATGGAAAATATACATTGTTGGTAACATCTGTGGGGCTGTTCAAGAAGTCAGAAGGCACAAAAGTGCCTGGCCCGACCCTCACTGGCAGGTGCAATGATTCCCAGATCTTTGTTATTTTCTGATTATTGTTACCCAGTCGCCAAAATATGTGTTTTTATGAAAATTCTTGACAAATACTGTATTCCTTACTGGTGTCATTTTTCTTCTCAAAAATACATTAATCAAAGTTTTAGGCAGCAAACTGGAATCTGATGGATAAAGCAAATCTCGAGGAGCTGTTCTGCAGGTCACAGTCCCATTTTTCCCCGTGGGTGAACTTTTAGCTTTCTGCTCAGGGGGTCTTTGTCTTATTTAACTCCATCCAATGAGACTGAGTCCATTAGGAAACTCAGTGGAAGAAGCTGGAGAAATGAATTTCTAACCTTTCTAATGGAAAAATCCACACTCTAAGCTGGAAAGGGCTTTCCTAAAGAACAAGGAGAGTATTTTTCCTCGGTGGCCATGAGGTTGTGCTACTGGAAACCCCCAGGGCACTTGTAAGTGAAAAATAGAGCATTAGTAATTTGGCGAGAATTCAGAAAACAAAACTTTCTCTCTGTCCAAGACAATGACTGCTTTTCTGTTTATTTCTCTCCTGCTCAAAACTCCTAAGGATCACTCAATGCTGCATTTTGCTTTCACTGGACCCCAGGAGATGGTGGACAAAAGTATTTTGTAACAAATCTAGTGTGACTTGTCATTTGTCTTTACAAACATCGGCAAAATCCTATTAGAGTGTGCCAATATTCTTTGTGTTTGTTTGTCTGTTAAGCCCAAGGCTCAAATTTACATAAAAGGTAAAATGATTGACAACCAGCATATTTTAACTTGAAGCAGCTTTAATTTTGCTGTGATTTCACATTGTTTCCTCGTGTATGGAAAGCATAATCCTGGAAATTAGGTTTCCAATGAAAACAAGGACATCTCTCTCATTGCTGTATTATAGTTGTCTTAAAAAATTCCTCATCTTCCCAGTGTTAGGAAGATAATTTGACACAATGTTTAATCCTGGATTCACTTAACTTCGTTTTTTTCCACCAGTGTAACTTCCAGCTTTCTGATGAGCAAGAGTTTTATAACGTATGACAAGTATAACTAATCTAGAATGACTTTCATGTACAAAAATACTTGAGTCATATATAAATTGGTGATTTTTACAGGTTTTTCAAGTATTTACTTTTACTATTATTCTCATAAATACACTCAGATAATGGTTTCTGATTTTGTGATTAAAAAATTATGGTCTGGGGGGCTGGATGGCAAGATGGCCAAATAGGAACAGCTCCGGTCTGCAGCTCCCAGCAAGACCAATGCAGAAGGCAGGTGTTTTCCAACTGAGATACCCTGTTCATCACACTGGGACTGGTTAGGCAGTGGGTGCAGCCCATGGAGGGTGAGCAGAAGCAGAGTAGGGTGTCACCTCACCTGGGAAGTGCAGGAAGCAGGGGGCCTCCCTTTCCCAGCCAAGGGAAGCCTTGAGGGACTGTGCTATCCAGCCCATATACTATGCTTTACCCATGGTTTTTGCAACTGCAGACCAGGAGATTCTCTCATAAGCCTACACCTCCAGGTCCCCGGGACCTGTTTGGGCAATTGTTTGGCTAGGCACTGAGCTAGCTGCAGGAGTTCTTTCTTTTTTCATACCCCAGTGGTGCCTAGAACCCCAGAGAGACAGAACCATTCACTCCCCTAGAAAGGGGCTGAGCCAGAGAGAAAAGTGGTCTTGTTCAGCAGGTCCCACTCCTACAGAGCCCTGCAAGCTAAGAACCACTGATTGAAATTTTCCATGCCAGCACAGCAGTCTGAAGATGACCTGGGATGATTGAGCTTGGTAGGGGGAAGGATGTCTGCCATCACTGAGGCTTGAGTAGGTGGTTTTCCCCTGATGACGCTAAAAAGGCCTGAAAGTTCGGACTGGGAAGAACTCAACACAGCACAGCAAAGTGGCTGTGGCCAGACTGCCTCTCTAGATTTCTCTTCACTGAGCAGGGCATCTCTGAAACAAAGGGAGCAGCCCCAGTCAGGGGCTTATGGATAAAACTCCCATCTCACTGGGACAGAGCACCTGGGGGAAGGGGTGGCTGTGGGTGCAACTTCAGCAGACTTAAATGTTCCTGCCTGCTGGCTCTGAAGACAGCAGTGGATCCTGACTAGGGAGGGTTCTGCCAGCATCGTGCTCGAGCTCTGCTAAGGGACAGACTGCCTCCTCAAGTGGGTCCCTGACTCGCGTGCTTCCCGACTGTGAGAGACCTCCCAACAGGGATTGACAGACACCTCATACAGGAACGTTCTGATTGGCCTCAGGCCAGTACCCCTCTGGGATGAAGCTTCCAGAGGAAGGAGAAGGCAGCAATCTTTGCTGTTCTGCAGCCTCCGCTGGTGATATCCAGGCAAATAGCGTCTGGAGTGGACCTCCAGGAAACTGCAGCAGACCTTCAGAAGAGGGACCTGACTGTTAGAAGAAAAACTAACAAACAGAAAACAGTAACATCAATATCAACAAAAAGACCCTCCCCACCCCGACAGAAACCCCATCCAAAGATCTTCAGCCTCAAAAATTGAAGGTAGACAAATCCACAAAGAGGAGGAAAAACCAGTGCAAAAAGCCTGAAAATTCCAAAAACCGAATTCTTCTTCTCCTCCAAATGATTGCAGCTCCTCTCCAGCAAGGGCACAAAACTGGACTGAGAATGAGTTTGACAAATTGACAGAAGGAGGCTTCAGAAGGTGGGTAATAACAACTCCTCTGAGCTAAAGGAGCATGTTCTAACTCTTTAGTGCAAGGAAGTTAAGAACCTTGACAAAAGGTTACAGGAACTGCTAACTAGAATAACCAGTTTAGAGAAGAGCATAAATGACCTCATGAAGCTGAAAAACACAGCACAAGAGTTTCGTGAAGCATACACAAGTAACAATAGCTGAATTGATAAAGCACAAGAAAGAATATCAGAGATTGAAGATCAACTTAATGAAATAAGGTGTGAAGACACGATTAGAGAAAAAAAAATTGAAAAGGAATGAACAAAGCCTTCAAGAAATATGGGACTATGTGAAAAGACCAATCCTATGATTGGGTTTCCTGAAAGTGATGGGGAGAATGGAACCAAGTTGGAAAACACTCTTCAGGATATTATCCAGGAGAACTTTCCCAACCTAGCAAGACAGGCCAACATTTAAATTCAGGAAATACACAGAACTAATATACTCCTCAAGAAGAGCAACCCAAAGACACACAATCATCAGATTCTCCAAGGTTGAAACAAAGGAAAAATTACTAAGGGCAGCCAGAGAGAAAGGTCAGGTTACCTACAAAGGGAAGTCTATCAAACTAACAGCAGATCTCTTTGCAGAAATGCTGCAAGCCAGAAGAGAGTGGGGGCCAATATTCAACATTCTTAAAAAAAAGAATTTTCAACCCAGAATTGCATGTCCAGTAAAACTAAGTTTCAGAAGTGAAGATGAAATAAAATTCTTTACAGATAAGCAGATGCTGAGGGATTTTGTCACCACCAGGCCTGGCTTAAAAGAGCTCCTGAAGGAAACACTAAATATGGAAAGGAAAAACTGGTACCAGCTACTGCAAAAACACACCAAAATATAAAGACCAATGACACTATGAAAATCTACATCAACTAATGTGCAAAATAACCAGCTAGCATTATGATGACAGGATCAAATTCATACATAAAAATATTAACCTTAAATGTAAATGGGCTAAATGCCCCAATTAAAAGACACAGGCTGGCATATTGGATAAAGAGTCAAAACTCATTGGTATGCTGTATTCAGGAGACCCATCTCACATGCAAAGACACACACAGTCTCAAAACAAAGGGATGAAGGAATATTTACCAAGCAAATGGAAAGCAAAAAAAGGCAGGGGTTGCAATCCTAGTCTCTGATAAAACAGACTTTAAACCATCAAATATCAAAAAAGACGAAGAAGGGCATTACATGATAGTAAAGGGATCAACAAAACAAGAAGAGCTAACTATCCTAAATATATATGCACCCAATACAGGAGCACGCAGATTCATAAAACAAGTTCTTAGAGACCTACAAAGAGACTTAGACTCCCACAGAATAATAGTGGCAGACTTTAACACCCCACTGTCAATATTAGACTGATCAACAAGACAGAAGATTAACAAGGATATTCAGGACTTGAACACAGCTCTGGACCAAGCGGACCTAATAGATAATCTACAGAACTCTCCACCCCAAATCAATAGAATATACATTCTTCTCAGTAGCACATCACACTTATTCTAAAATTGACCACATAATTGGAAGTAAAACATTCCTCAGCAAATGTAGAAGAACAGAAAACATAACTAACAGCCTCTCAGACCACAGTGCAATCAAATTAGAACTCAGGATTAATAAACTCACTCAAAACCGTACCACTACATGAAAACTGAACAACCTGCTCCTGAATGACTACTGGGTAAATAATGAAATTAAGGCAGAAATAAGTGAGTTCTTTGAAACCAATGAGAACAAAGAGAAAACATACCAGAATATCTGGAACAGAGCTAAAGCAGTGTTTAGAGGCAAATATATAGCACTAAATACCTACATTGGAAAGCAGGAAAGATCTAAAATTAACACCCTAACATCACAATTGAAAGAACTAGAGAAGCAAGAGCAAACAAATTTAAAAGCTAGCAGAAGACAAGAAAAAACTAAGATCAGAGCAAAACTGAAAGAGATAGAGGCACAAAAAACCCTTCAAAAAATCAATGAATCTAGGAGCTGGTTTTTTTTGAAAATATAAACAAAATAGATAGACTGATAGCCAGAATAATAAAGAGGAAAAGAGAGAAGAATCAAATAGACACAATAAAGAAGGTAAAGGGGATATCACCACTGATTTCACAGAAATAAAAACTACCATCAGAGAATACTATAAATACCTCTATGCAAATAAACTGGAAAATCTAGAAGAAATAAATAAATTCCTGGACACATACGGCCTCCCAATACTAAACCAAGAAGACGTAGAATCCCTGAATAGACCAAAAACAAGTTCTGAAATTGAGGCAGTAATTAATAGCCTACCAACCAAAAAAAAGCCCAAGACCAGGCGGACTCACAGCTGAAATCTACCAGAGGTACAAAGAGGAGTTGGTACCACTCCTTCTGAAACTAGTCAAAACAAAAGAAAAAGAGGGACTCCCCACTAACTCATTTTATGAGGCCAGCATCATCCTGATATCAAAACCAGGCAGAGATACAACAAGAAAAGAAAATTTCAGGCCAATATCCCTGATAAACATTGATGTGAAAATCTTCAATAAAATTTGGCAAACCAAATCCAGCAGCACATTAAAAAGCTTATCCACCATGATCAAGTTGACTTCCTCCCTGGGATGCAAGTCTGGTTCAACATGTGCAAATCAGTCAACATAATCCATTACATAAACATAACCAATGACAAAAAGCACATGATTATCTCAATAGATGCAGAAAAGGCCTTCGATAAAATTCGACACTGCTCCATGCTAAAAACTCTCAATAAACTAGGTATTGATGGGACACATGTCAAAATAATAAGAACTATTTATTACAAACCCATAGACAATATCATACTGAATGGGCAAAAGCTGAAAGCATTGCCTTTGAAAACCAGTGCAGATAAAGATGCCATCTCTCACCACTCCTATTCAGCATAGTATTGGAAGTTCTAGTCAGAGCAATCAGGCAATAGGAAGAAAATAAAGCGTATTCAAATAGGAGCAGAGGAATTCAAATTGTCTCGGTTTGCAAATGACATGATTGTATATTTAGAAAACCCCATCGTCTCAGCCCCAAAACTCCTTAAGCTGATAAGCAACTTCAGCAAAATCTCAGTATACAAATCAGTGTGCAAAAATCACAAGCATTCCTATATACCAATAATAGACAAGCAGAGAGCCAAATCATGAGTGAACTCCCATTCACAATTGCTACAAAGAGAATAAAATACCTAAGAATACAACTTACAAGGGAAGTGAAAGACCTCTTCAAGGAGAGCTACAAACCACTGCTCAAGGAAATAAAAGAGGACACATACAAATGGATAGACATTCCATGGTCATGGATAGGAAGAATCAATATCGTGAAAATGGCCATACTGCCTAAAGTAATTTATAGATTCAATGTTACTCCCATCAAGGTACTATTCACTTTCTTCATATAACTAGAAAAAACTACTTTGAATTTCACACAGAACCAGAAAAGGGCCTGTATAGCCAAGACAATCCTAAGCAAAAAGAACAAAGCTGGAGGCATCAAATTATACTACAAGGCTACAGCAACCAAAACAGCATGGTACTGATATGGAAACCAATATATAGACCAATGGAACAGAACAGAAGCCTCAGAAATAATACCACACATCTACAACCATCCGATCTGCGACAAACCTGACAACAATAAGCATGGGGAAAGAATTACATATTCAATAAATAGTGCTGGGAACACTGGCTAGCCATATGCAGAAAACAGAAACTGGATACCTTCCTTACACCTCATACAAAAATTAACTCAAGATGGATTAAAGACTTAAATGTAAAATCTAAAACTATAATAACCATAGAATAAACCCTAGGCAATACCATTCAGGACATAAGCATGGGCAAAGCCTTCATGACTAAAACACCAAAAGCAATTGTGACAAAAGCCAGAGTTGACAAATGGGATTTAATTAAACTAAAGAGCTTCTGCTCAGCAAAAGAAACTACAATAAGAGTGAACAGGCAATCTAAAGAATGGAAGAAACATTTTGCAATCTATCCATCTGACAAAGGTCTAATATCTAGAATCTACACAGAACTTAAAACAAATTTACAAGAAAAAAACAACCCCATCAAAAAGTGGGCAAAGCATTTGAACAGACACTTCTCAAAAGATGACATTTATGCAGCCAACAAAAAAAATGAGAAAAAGCTCATCACTGGTCATTAGAGAACTGCAAATCAAAACCACAATAAGATACCATCTCATGCCAGTTAGAATGGCGATCATTAAAAAGTCTGGAAACAACAGATACTGGCGAGAATGCAGAGAAATAGGAATGCTTTTACATAGTTGGTGGGAGTGTAAATTAGTTCAACCATTGTGGAAGACAGTGTGGCGACTCCTCAAGGATCTTAGAACCATAAATACCATTTGACCCAGCAATCCCATTATTGGGTATATGCCCAAAGGATAATAAATCATTCTACTATAAAGACATATGGACACATATGTTTATTGCAGCACTATTTACTATAGCAAAGACTTGGAACCAACCCAAATGCCCATCAATGATAGACAGGTTAAATAAAATGTGGTACATATATACCATGGAATACCATGCAGCCATAAAAAGAATGAATTCGTGTCCTTTGCAGGGATATGGATGACACTAGCAAGCATCATCCTTAGCAAACTAACACAGGAACAGAAAACCAAACACTGCATGTTCTCACTCGTAAGTGGGAGTTGAACAATGAGAACACACGGACACAGGGAGGGGAACATCACACATTGGAGTCTGTTCAGGGGTGGAAGGAAAGAGGAGGGAGAGCATTAGGACAAATATCTAATGCATGCGGGGCTTAAAACCTGGATGACGGGTTAATAGGTACAGCAAACCACCATGGCACAAGTATACCTATGTAACAAACCTGCACATTCAGCACATGTATCCCAGAACTTAAAGTAAAATAAATAAATAAAATTAAACAATTTTTAAAAATAAAAAAATTATGTCCTGGAGAGAGGACGAAATGAGGAATTGTTCTTGAAAGGCTGTAAAGTTTCTGTTATCCAAGATGAATAAAGAGTAGAGATCTGATTTATGAAATAGTACTTATAGTTAAGAATACAGTATTTTGCATTTTAAAATATGTTAAGAGGCTAGATCTCATATTAAGTGATTTTGCCAAACAACTTACTAACCAACCAACCAAACAATTAACCAACCAACCAGCCAACCAAGCAACCAACCAAACAGAAAATCAACAAAGAACACGAGCACATTTTTGGAGGTGATGGATATGTCTAGTACTTTGGTTGTGGTGGTGGTATCACAGGTATATGCATTTGTTCAAATGATTCAAGGTATGTACATTAAATCTGTGCTTTTGGGGTATATCAATTATACCTCAATAAAACTAAAAAATTATGGTCAGTGTAACAACGGAAAATCCTTAGTACTGAGTAAAATTACTAATATGTTGGAGAAGCATGCATTAGTCTTTACACTTAAATTATATTGATTTTTTGTTTAATTTTTCTCTACAAACAATTTCATTCAGTTGGTTAAGGAGCACAGGCTGATTTTTTTTATAATTGAAATTCAGAAAGACAGAGTTTAATTGCCTTGATTGAATTTGCATTCACACTGGTGTTTTTAGTTAGTAGGGTGTGCTAATAAAACAAACAGTCCTCATTACCTTTGGAATTACCAATCAAGCTCCTTTTCTCATTTCTCTAGGTCTTTACTGCCAATTTACTAAGAGCATATTTTCAGTATCTGAATTTTATAGGCTGTGGCACAACTAGATTATGGCTAAAAGCTGACCAGGTGGTTGAGGAGTGGTTAATTGAAGGAATGGGCACCATAATTACAGATTAAGTGAGGCATATTGGAGTTAGGAATAGAAGAGTCTCATCTGCTTAATTCAGTTTTGTATAGAATTTTAGTTTTTATCAAAGTCATACACAGACAGAGTTTGAACAATTTTCTGTTTTAAAAAAAGCAAAACACAACAAAAACAAAATAGTGGGCTTCTACTCTGCTGTTCACCATCTTTGAGTCTTCTCCCCTAGAGACAACCACTTTCGTTTCTTTAGGCTCTTTCCTCTGATATTGACTCCATATTTCCATTGCTTGAATTTCCAATTATAAGAATTTATTTTGACTTCATATCACCAAAAGTGAGGATTTAAGACTGTCTTACCTATCCCCAACATACACATGGTTATATGTCAGTTTGGGGGCAAAACCGTGTTTGGAGATTGTGTTATTATTTGTACGTAAGCAATGTCCCACCACTGAGCTGCAGAGTGTCCTAGGGCTGTATTTATTTTATTGCACCTTTTCCCCTGGTGTTAATCATGCCATGTATTTTATTTGCTTAGTTTTCTGTATGCCAGAGGATTAATCACGCTCATCTCCCCTACAGAATTATAAATAAGATCTCTCTTATCTGGTCAAATACATCAGGGATTCTATTCATTTTATTTTATTGTTTCCCTCTGCAGACATCTCTCTTGAAGCCGCTTATTCTTCTTCTCCAATCTGGAGTTTTCTAGAGCCTGCAGAGCTGGGTTACTGAAGCCCCACATCATCACTATCCTGGGAATTCTCATTGTCTCTGTCACTCCTACATTGAATTCTGTTTGCTGGGCCCCATGCTTCCTCCTTTCTTGGTTGGATCTGTCATTTGGTGGAGCATGTCCTCTGGTAGCTCCCGGAGAGCAGATCCATGAAGTGACTATTTTAGAGACATTGTATATCTGGAAATTTCTTTTCCAGGTATAGAGTTCTGGTTTGGACATGATTTTTCCTTCTGTATTTCGAAGATTCTATTTGTTAACTTCTAGATTCCAGCCCTTCTACTGAGAAGCCCAATGCCATTGTGATTCTTGAAATTTTGTTTCAACTTTTGGCATCTCTGATGTTCTGTGATTCCAGTTCTGTGCCTTGGTGTGGGTCATTTTTAAAATCCCTGGACTGGACATTGTGTGGGCCCCTTCAATGTGGGAAATCATGTTCTTCAATGTTACAAAATTATATTTATATGTTTATGTGATAGTTCCTTTCCTTCTGCGTTCTCCTTTTAGAAATTCTATTGTTTAGATCCTAAACTTACCAGATTCTTCTTGTCCGATATTGTCTTTCTATTTTCCATTTTTTGGGGAGGTCATGTTCATTCTATTTTCTGGGCCTGGGTGATTTCTCGATCTATTAAATTCAAGTCGTTCTTCTGGTCTCCTCTCAATTCCCTCTTAGTCGTGCACTCTACTGTCCCATTTTAAAAAAGCTCTTTGTTAATTACCTTATTCTTTCTAATTACTCCTTTGATAAAATATTATCCTTTTTTATGGATGCAAAATTATTCTGTAAACCTTTATTGAAGTCCCATAGATGCCTGTACAGTCCTTTTAGGATTTGGGGTAAATCAAGGCAGTAGAGCTTAGTTTCATGACTGGATCTATGGAGAATATTTGTATTTTAAAGGAAATGCAAGAAAAAAAGGGGGAGTGTGAGTGAGGTCAAGAATTAGGGGGAGCAGGAACTTAAGGCCAAATATCTCCATGAAATATCAGTGCACAGCAACACACAGAAAGCCTGTGGAGGATTCATGATAGAGAATTTGAGGCAGTCCCATTTTATTCTCAGTCTTATAGTTTCAGTCTCCACCTGGATTGCAACAAATTTTGCTATACATACATACATATGTCATGTTCTCATGGCTGTATGGAGCCCCATCCTCTCCATACCCCTTACCCCCATCCACCAAAACACACACACACAAACGCATACACAAACACACATACAAATACACACAAACACACAACTACATACACTCACAAACATACAAACACACATGCAGACACACACAAGCACACACAAACACATACATATGAAGACAAACACAAAAACTCACAAACACAGGCACACACACACTCACAAACATAAAACACACATACAGACACACACAGCATACACAAACACAATATAGTTACACACAAACACAAACACATACAGGTTCATACACACTCATAAACAAACACACACACAGACACATACACAAACACATACATGTGAGGTGCACAGATGTATTAAATGTACCAGGATAAACCTTTTTTTTGTACTAATCATTTTCTCACTGTGCTAACAGTGTCTTCATTGACTTGTGCCCTTCAGCCCTTCTCTGTATAGGGGACTTTGACTAATGAGACTCAGCTCAAACTGGGGAGAATTTTCTGATGCTCCCAGGCGGGATTTCTCTTTCCCTCCTCTGTAGTCTTGTGGCAGTCCACACTTAGAACTTTAGGTTTTAGTTTTGTTTCTGTATATTTCCCTCTCCAACTGCATCATCACCCCTGCCACAACCATAAAAAAATTTGCTGAGCACTTTTCTAAGGATATGTTACCAAACTGACCCGTTTAGTTACCACAACAACTGTATAAAGTAGCTATTACTACCCACCTCACTGCCTAGGCGAAGAAGCGGAGGTGCAGAGGAGACACAGAGGAGACACGTCCCCAGCCCGTGGTCCTCAGCCAGGGAGAGTTTCAGAACATAAGCCAGGCAGTGGTTGTACGTTCCAGGCCTTTCTCTGCAGATCTACTGCCCAGCATAGTGTGGGTGAGTTCTCAGGAATGCTCATTCATCAGTGAATTCGTTCATAATACATTCTTAAAAAGTTGGCAAACATTTTGTCTTGGTCACAAGTTGGAGCCCATTTAAAGTAAATGTGTAAAACGTTCTGGAGAAAATGGTTTTGTTGTTGGGCTTGTCATTTGTTTGTTTTATCAAACACTGGGCACAGGCTCTAAAGCTCTGCTCAGCGAAGTGATTTACGGAGGTAATTTGTTCATTGATTTATGTTTAATACCCTGCCAATGCACTATTTTGCTTAATAGTCTCACTTTCCTGCTGACAGCTAGACTTGGATGGGGTGACTAATCCACTACAGGGTGTCAGGTGGGCCTTCCCAACCATGCCGAGAGCGGCTGTGCTGTCACATTAATGAGTAAGTCTCCACACCGACTGTCACCCGCCAGGCAAAGCTGTCATTGTGCAGATGCTGCTGAACACCCAAGCTCTTCCTTGCCAAATCCCCACCAACATTTTCTTTGTAGTACTCCTTTTATAAAATATCACTCCTTTTATACAAAATGAAGACGTGGATGTGACCACTGGATTCTGAATTCTGGGGATCATTGGTGATTTCCCAAGATCAGTGTCACCAACGTCAATTGTTCCAAGTACAATGTTGCCAAATGATGGGAAAACAAGACCTATTGGAATGGGTGGAGGGGAAATGAGATGTGTTAGGAGGCACTAATGATAGACTTCTTCTAGAAGAAATGTCTTGTGAAGAGGAACTGAGATTGCAAGTGATATGAGGGACAAGGGAGGTTTTTGTTTTTTAACATGGGAAGATATTTATAAACCAGTGGACACAAAACAGTAGAGAAAAAGAAAACTGATGTGCTGTTAGAAAAGTTAATAATTCACATAAAACTATGAAACAAATGCAAATGAAACAGAAGAGTGGAGGGAATTATTATTTTAAAAAATGTAATCTGTCTAATATGAAAGAATTTATGTCTAATCATGAAAGAATTTCACTGAAGAGCAAACAGAGGGGACTGAGTGCGGTGGCTTACTCCTGTAATCCCAGCCCTTTGAGACACTGAGAAAGGAGGATGACTTGAGGCCAGGAGTTCAAGACCAGCGTGGGCAACATAGCAAGACCCCTGTCTTGCCAAAAAATTAATATAAATTAACTGGATATGGTCATGCATGCCTGTAGTCCCAGCTACTCAAGAGGCTGAGGTGAGAAGTACACTTGAGCCCAGGAGTTGGAGGCTGCAGTGAGACGTGGATCTTGCCACTGCACTCCAGCCTGGGTGACAGAGTAAGACCCTGTCTCAAAAAAAAAAAAAAAAAAAAAAAAAAAGGAATGAATATACCTACCAAAAGTGGGGATATTTCTTTGACTCACTTGGGTACTGGCACCTGGAACTTTTAATAAATCCTCTAATTACTTATCTGTTAGTCTTAAGTGTAGCTTTAATTGCCAAATAGGCACTATGAAATAAACTGACCAAGACTAGTCTTGCTATGCACATTTTTATGGGGTCTGCAGTCATTTCTACATGAATGAGCTTTTGAGCAATATTCCAATAAAATGACAAGCCAAGTAACTCTTGCCGGCTATCTGATCTGTGAATTACACATCTGCAATATTGTAACATGGTCTGAAGCTCAACTAGGACTGTCTCAGCCCTCTCCAGACCATGACATGGATGGCAGCTGGATTGATATCAATGGAGGGAATTTTATTTCCTCTTTCACTAGTCCAGATACTGCTGTTTCCACTTTGAAGGGGATAATACAATTTGTGTTTACCAGGTTCCAAATGACTGGTGTATCTGTTTTTTTTTAGAAGACGATTGGATATTATGTGGAGTTTTATTCCCTAGAGAAGTATTTCTTCGTTGTTTATGACTTTGAGAAGATCCCTACGCAGAAGTGCAAGGCTCTGTGTTACCCCCTGCTCTTTGCTAGTCCTTTGCTAAAGGTACATAGAGAGAAGAAGACAGTCTTTAGTGTATCTGTGTTCGCATGTGCAAAGAGTCCCAAAATCTCTCACAGAGCTTGTCTTACTGCTGAAAGTAGAATTCTCTCCCTATCTCCTCAAAGATTTAGGATTTCTCTCCAGTCTCGCCCAGGACAATATATCACAACTAATACAAGCTGAGATATGGATGTATTTGCAACTTCTGGTATAGTAAAAGGTGATGACTTATATAAAGTCTAGAAAGAGAACAAAATGGTAAGAATATTATCATATGCCTAAGGAATGTCTTACCAGACCAAAGATCAAAAAATGCAGCCAATAAAATGTACCAGGAATTCTGCATGATCTAGCCAATGTTGCTAAAGTGAGCAGGTAAAATGAACACCCAGTGATAAATATTGTCTCTTCCAACTGGAATTCTCTATGATTTAATTAAAAACATATCTGTGTTGCCAAATGATGGGATTACAAGGATGAGGCATACTTAGGTAAATTGTAGTCTTTGTCACTCAACTTAGACCTTGGCTATGTACCAGTGTGGACTATTTGCTAGATATTTCATAGTATTTATGCTATCTCCCACCTGCCATTTTGACCAGTGTCATCTTTCTAGATCCTCCTTATACCACCATTAATCTATGATGGGCGTTTCTAGATCCTCCTCATACCACCATTAATCTATGATGGGCGTTTCTAGATCCTCCTCATACCACCATTAATCTATGATGGGCGTTTCAGAAATATGAATTCATTATAATATTTTTATTAAAAGTAAATCCAACCAGTGACTAATTTGTGGTCTGCTCGAGAGCTCACAGCAAACTGGAGAAGACACATAAGAAAAGATAACAACTATATAACGAGCTATATAATACAATGGATGATAAAATAAAGGGTGTGTAAAGTCATAGAAGTCAAGAAAGAAAGTGGTTCAAGAAAAACCACCTGGTCAGCGGTAGCAAATACTTCTGCCAGGTGAAGTGAAATGAAGACATGGATGTGACCACTGGATTCTGAATTCTGGGGATCACTGGTGGTTTCCCAAGGTCAATGTCACCAACATCAATTGATCCAAGTACGATGTTGCCAAGAGATGGGAAAAGAAGACCTGTGGGAATGGTTGGAGCGGGAATGAGATGTAAGCGGTAGGAGGCACTAATGATAAACTTCTAGAAGAAATGTGTTGTGAAGGGGAACTGAGGCTGGAGGTGGTATGAGGGACAAGGGAGGACTTTTTTTTAAGTATGGGAAGATAGTTATAAACTGATGGACATAAAAGTAGAGAAAAGGAAAACTGATTTGCTGTTAGAATTAAGTTAGTAATTCACATAAAACTATGAAACGAATACAAACGAGACAGGAGAGTGGAGGTAATGATTATTATTGTTTTTAAAATGTGCTATGTCTAATTATGAAAGAATTTCACAGTCACCAAGTAAATCACTGAAAAATATGAAAGGGTCCAACCAAACTATCCATAAATTAATCATTCATAAATAACTTGTTTTGTTTTCTTATTAGTTCTACTCTGCTTTTTCGTTGCAGTTTTATATTCAGTATTAATATGCAGTAGGAAAATTTTGTTCATTAATCCTACAGTGTACTTTTAATCACCTATCTTTGTTCATTTTTCCAAAGCAATTTCAAGTCCATTCTGTGATGTTATAAAAATATACTATTGAGATTTTAATTTTGAAGAAATTTATAAATAACTTTACAGTGGTCAATCTTCCTATTATCACACTTTATATTTTTATGTTATTTTTATTTCTACTTTTCTTCTTAAAGGCCCTACACATATCTTGTTAAACTAGTCCCTGAGTATTTTGTTGTTTTTATTATCATAGAATGTTTTTATTTTACCAATTGTTACAACTGAGCAGTTGATCACTGGTAGTAGCTCAGAGATTTTAAAGGGAGTTTTCCTTTGACAAGATGGATCCAGACCACTATAATGGAAAGAATGAAATATCTTTAATTTGTATAATTCTAACCTTTACCTAAAAATCAATGTCATTGTGCTGATTCTCAACTCAATGTATCATACTATATGTCCTGAGATTGCATTTAGCCTTATACAATATGTCAGCTTCTTTCACATGGTTTAAATGTCATTTGCTTACTCACTTTTAGCCAAAAGTATGATTCAAGCATCTCCTTACATATTTCTCAAAGTTAATTATTCAAGCACATATTGTATAGGATTTGAACTTAATGGGGTTTGTACACCATGATCACTCACTCCTTTTGTTTAAGGAACACCTTGCTCTTTGCAAATACTCCTATTCACAATTTATTTTTCTGAGGAACATATTCTGATGCACGATGAAAAATAAACAAGACCAGATGTTTCTTTCTTTCTTTACTGTGAGACTAGGTATTTCAACATTGGAATGGTTAAAATATAATAAATAAAATACAATGCTTGTAAGAACGGGTTGTAAATAAATCTCTAATTGGCTGTCAAGGAGCAAGTAATTGACAAAGACACCTGCTTCTTGGCTGTTTCTGCTTCTTGGCTGTTGTTGGTAGCATCAGTCTCGCCATCTCTGTCCTGGTGTGTCTGTGTTTTACAAAGGCAAGCAGTGGTGCTGGGGCAGTTACATTTCTGTTACCCCATGATAGCCTGAAAAGAATGGAGCCACTGATATATTTATTCTCAAAACACTAGGAGTGACACATAAACGTTTATTTTTAATATTTATTATTTGCAAATGAATAAGGCCCCTTACAATTCAAAGCACTGTCAAATATTAAAATATAAAATTAGAAAGAATTCAGAATTCTGCTGTGGTAGAATTGCAATAACATGGTGTGCTCATGCCTGCTTCTAATGTTTATCAGAGTTCAAGGCCAGCTCATTGGACATTATTGTGTCTATTGGATTCTAGATGAAGTAGAGCAATCAAGGAGCACTGGGCTTGGAATCAGCAGAACTGACCCAGTAGTGTGGCTGTGAGGAAGCCACCTCTCTCTGGATCCTCAGCTGAGAGAAGAAGAGAGGAGAGAGTAGGTCGTGTGGCAGGGATGGGAACTATGGACATTTGGGCCACTTATTTTGAACCGCAAGTAATTGTGCCTTCAGGGCCTGCTTGAGCCCCATCCTATATATTTCACTTCCATAAAGTGCATGCCGGCTTTATGGCCTACTGGGCCAGACACCAGTATGAGAAAAAGGGTGTTGTTGAAGAATTGAGAAAGCCCCTTCTGACTATACTGTACTTTGGGTATTCTGTCTTGATAATGAAATAGGAAAAGAAATTTTTTTTTTTTTGAGACAGAGTCTCACTCTGTCCCCAGGCTGGAATGCAGTGGCACAGTCTCGCTCACTGTAAGCTCCATCTCCCGGGTTCACGCCATTCTCCTGCCTCAACCTCCCAAGTAGCTGGGACTACAGGCACCCGCCACCACGCCCAGCTAATTTTTTTGTATTTTTAGTAGAGGTAGGGTTTCACCGTGTTAGCCAGGATAGTCTTGATCTCCTGAGTTTGTGATCTGCCCACCTTGGCGTCCCAAAGTGCTTGGAATACAGGTGTGAGCCACCGTGCCAGGCCAAGAAAATTTTTATAAAGCCAGATGGTTTTAAATATTGAGTCCTACATGTTAAATCAATGATTTTCTTTTGTCAAAGCATGAAGTGAAAAAACTTCTTATACCAGTATTTTAACAATTTAATATTTATATTGGATAATTAGAACAACTTGATTATTAACTTTAAAAACATAGTAAATAGGACCTTAGATAGTCAGTTTTTCAAAATAGCAATGTAGATACTATCGGAATACATTTTAAAGTATGATATACTGGTAAAATCTTAGCCTATTAATATGAATATAAACACTGTAGAAATAGTCCTAGAGGTTAAAGGCTGGGTGTGTGGATATCATATTGATCATTCCTAAAAGCACCAGTCCTAAGTTTACAGCAACACTTTTTAATCCCTATCATCTTAGCAAAATTTACATTGATTAGGGAAGAAAGAAAATTTTATCAGTCCCTTTGCCATGCTCTCTGAAGAAGGGTAATGTTCCAAAGCAGCAAGATTTTACTTTTCAAAGCATTTTCCTTTATGAGACTTTCTTATTCTGCAGGTTTTGTTCTTTATATCCAGCAGAATTGAACCACTTACTATGTAATAAGCCCTTACATACGAAAAACCTGTCACCTCACTTACCATGTTTCCATGACTATCATTGTTATCATTTTGCACCAGTAGAAAGTGAAAATTGGTGAGGTTCAGAAACTAAGGCACAAAGAAAGTCAGTGGCAAAGGTGGAATTTGACTTCAAAGCCCAAGCCCCTCTCACTTGCTACCTCTCTCTCTTCTCCCCTCTCAACAGCCCTTAATGAAAAAGCAGAGTAGAACTAGTAAAATATCAAAACAAGTTATTTACGAATTCATGCCATTTCTTAGGCATATAGTTATAAGAATATTATCATATGTCTAAGAAATGTCTTACCAGACCAAAGATCAAAAAGTACTGCCAATAAAATGTACCATAAATTCTGAATGATGCGATCAAATTTGCTAAAGTGAGCAGGTAAGATTAACACCAGGTAATATATGTTGTCTCTTCCAACTGAAATTCTCTATGATTTAATTAAAAACACATGCATGTTGCCAAGTGGTGGGATTACAAGGATGAGACATACAAAGTAAATGCCAGAGGTCTCCATTTCACAGATAGGAAAGCTAAGGCCCTGTGTGGGTAGGTGACTTACCTAAGGCGATATAACTGGTGCAATAGTGAAAAACCCAGATCCCCGTCTATTTTCAGCTCTGCCAGGCTGCTTGCTTCTTGTCATGGGTGCAGAAGTCCGTGTGTTTCGCCTTGGCAGGCTGGGAAGAATGCTGCGCTAATCCTTATCGCTGCTTCAGAGTAGGTGCTGCTTCTACCGTTGCTGTAATTTAAGACCTAAGTATTTTATTATTAACTTAACTTTCATATCCTTTTGGATTTCATGTTTTGCAATGTGGCCTATATTCTGAAAGGCAAAAATGTTTTTAGGGATGCTTGGCTGATTAATATGTCTGTTCTGGTCCTTCGTTAAAATTCATCCTCCTCTCAAGTGACTAAAACATTTAACTCAAAGCAGGGACATAGCTGGACTTTCTGGGGTGACCAGGGACTGCAATCGTGGAGGCGAGAGGAAATGTGGAGATACAGAGCTGGACTCAAGTCTGTGCTGTGACTCTTCTTTTACTGACTGCTTCTGAGTTTTACCGGCACCTTTAAGTCAGGTGTTGCCCCAACTTACCGAAGAACTGAAGTTCAGAAAGCTTCTCAGATTATTTCATTTAGTAGTTTATTTACTCACTTGATTGTATCCATCAATCTATCCATCCTTCAATAAGCGTCTACTTAGCAGTTGCTATGTGTTAAGCGGGTATCCAGTCCTTATTTTTCCTTGATAATGAGAAATACTTGGGACCTACGCTACAATCCCCACGCTATGACTGTTCTAAATATGGTCCCTGCAACACTGTGGATGTCACTTGGGAGTTTGTTAGGGATGAAGACTCCCAGGCTGCCCCCTGGACCTACCAAATAAGAACCCATGTTTTAACAAAACCCCTCTTCCTCCTGGGAATTTGAATTACATCAGCACTGAAGAAGCACAGTCCTGGAGATCCTTGTCACCAGAGAAGCTTGGGACATGCTTTTGGGCATTGCGTTGGAGGGTTTTGATGCCCAGAGAAGTGTAAAGTGTTTTCTTTGCCCACAAGATGCTCACCTTAAAGTTTCAAGGACTTTGCTTCTCAAAGTGACCTCCAAGGACTGTTAGTTGAAGACCACTTAAGTTTAAATTCAAGAGTGCCCCAATTCTGTCATTAAGCCCCTGACTCTACATTCAGGCATTCACCCTTCTTTTAGACTCATCAACCTCTACTTTTGTTTCACATTGTCACCACCTCTCATGGGGCCTTTTGTGACACATGTTAAGTTCATTAGTCCATTCTCACATTGCTGTAAAGAAATGTCTGAGATGGGTTAATTTATAAAAAGAGAAATTTAATTGGCTCACATTTCTGCAGGCTGTAAAGGAAGGATGATCGTGCTGGCTTCTGCTCAGGTTCTGGGGAGCCTTCAGGAATCAAACAATCATGGTGGAAGGCAAAGGGGGAGCCAGACATCTCACATGTGTTGAAGCAGGAGTAAGAGAGGGAAGGAGGAGGTGCTACACACTTTTAAACAACCAGATCTCATGAGAATTCACTATCATGGCGACAGCTCCAAGAGAATAGTTTTTCTCAAGGAAACCATGAGAAACTACCCTCATGATCCAATCACCTCCCACCAAGCCCCACCTCCAACATTGGTGATTATAATTCAACATGAGATTTGGGTGGGGAGACAGATCCAAACCATATCATTCTAGCCCTGGCCCCTCCCAAATCTCATGTCTTTCTCACATTGAAAAATACAATGATCCCCTCTCAACAATTGGCCAAAGTCTTAACTAATTCCAGAATTAACTCAAAAGCCCAAAGTCCAAAGTGTTATCTGAGACAAAGTAATCCAGATCCCAGAATGGTGGCTCCACTGGCAGCTTGCACCATGCACCTGGAAGAGCCACAGGGACTCAACACCAGCTCATGAGGACAGCTGTGGGGGCTGAACCCCACCAAGTCACAGGGGCGGAGCTGCCCAAAGCTTTGAGAGCCCACCCCTTGTACCAGCATGCCCTGGATGTGGGACATGGAGACAAAGGAGATTATTTTGGAGCTTTAAGGTTTAATGACTTCCCTCCTAGGTTTCAGACTTATGTGGGGCCTGTAGCCCCTTTCTTTTGGCCAATTTCTCCCTTTTGGAATGGGAGTGTTTACCCAATGCCTCCATTGTATCTTGGAAGTAACTAACTTGTTTTTGATTTTACAAGCTCATAGGCGGAAGGGACTTGAGTTGTCTTAGATGAGGCTTTGGACTTTCGAGTTAATGCTGGAGTGAGTTAAGACTTTGGGTGACTGTTGAGAAGGGCTGATTTTATTTTTCAATGTGAGAAGGACATGAGATTTGGAAGGGGCTGGGGTGGAATGGTATGGTTTGGATTTGTGTCCCCACCCAAAGCTCATGTTGACTTCTAATCCCCAGTGTTGGAGGTGGAGCTTGGCGGGAAGTGATTGGATCAAGGGGGTAGTTTCTCAGGGTTTAGCACCATCCCCTTGGAACTGTCATTGTGATAGTGAGTTCTCAGGAGATTTAATTGTTTAGAAGTGTATAGCAGCTCCCTGCTCTCTCTCTTCCTCCTGCTCTAGCCATGTGAGACATTTCGCTTCCCCTTTGCCTTCTACCATAATTGTTCATTTTCTGAGGCCTCCCCAGAAGCTGAAAAGATGCCAGCATCAGGCTTCCTGTATAGCCTGCAGAGCTGTGAGCCAATTAAACCTATTTTCTTTATAAATTACTCCATCTCAGGTATTTCTTTATAGCAGTGCAAGAATGGACTAATACATTAAGAATATCATAGAGTACATTGAATTAAGCGACAAATGCAGTTTTTGCAACAGCTATTTCTTCCAAAGTTTGGCAGTACATTATCATAGTCTTTAGAGAATACCAACAGGAGAAAATGAATAATGTATATGTAAATTACTATCTATCTCTTTATTTATGAATCTGTCTATGTTAGTTGAGGAGATGCCTGAACTCTACAACAGGCTAAACCAGTTATATAAATAACGTTTTGTAAGGTATACTCTGGATGTGAATTTGTGTGTGTGTGTGTGTGTTTTGGGAGAAAAAGGTAATATTTATTTAAATAATTTTGGAAAGAGGCATTTTGCTAATTTTATACAAAATACCAAAATACCAATTGCACTTCTCTGTGAAACTTCACGTAAGCAAGAAAATGAAATGCAAATATTGACAAATGTCTTTTGAGGAAAGCAGTAACTACAGTGAATTAAATATAACCTGTTAAATTAAACAAGTAATTCTGACATACTTTTCTTTGGATAGCTAAGTTTTGATTAATATTCACAGATCCATACTGCTAGGGTACACACATACTTTTTCCAGAATCTGCCCTTTCTTCAATGACTAATACCTTCATTTTTATGATTTTTTTAGTCTAAAGCACAATGCCTCATATCTGAGAGGAAACCAAAGTCCAAATAGGGTACGTGGCTCAGTCAAGGTCACAGACCTAGCACCTATCAGAGCTGGGATTTGCATTCAGATTTTCTGTGGCTTATCTAAATATTTATTTTTTATTGATCATGTTAGAGATGCTGGCAATGAATTTGAGTTCAAAAGATGCCATTTAGTCATGCTTTCTGTTTTTAGAATATGGAGGTTGTTTTACTCACCTTGAGACACATTTTACCAAAAATGAACCCTGTGCAGAAATCAATTAGAAAAGCATTCTATTGATTGCAAGGTACTGAAATGAAAAGGCTGTGTCTCAGTGTGGGCTCTCTCTCCAGCCTCTGCATCCCCGCCTCCGTGGCTTCCTTAGATGTTAGAATTGGGTTATGCAGAAGTTGTTCAGTTTTGCTCAAATGAAACCCTGGGAATTCTTGAAAATGAGCTCATAGGCATGAAAGAATTATTCTTATTTGACATACCCTAATGAACCACATCTGTGATGTTCTACAAATGAAAATAATCACTCATTATCTGCTTGTTCTAAATAAATGTTTGTTCGAAGCGGCTCTAGATTGAGAAGTTTTCATTGTCAGATGCCCACTTCATGAGGCAGTGTGTGAAACCCAGCCCTCTCAGGGCTATGCATGGAATGTGGGGGCAGTTGGCCTGCAGGACTGTTCCCCCTCACCACACAGGGGGCAACTGGTGGACTCTGGCACTTGGGCTCCCGAGCGAATGCACTTCATTTTCAAAGTAAATTCCCAATGTCAGCTACAATTTCTCAGCCCTTTGGGGTGAGAGAATTTGTCTTGAATCTCCTGACCCACTCCATTATTATGCCCCAGCAACTGTACCGTCTGTGGGAGGCCAAGCTGCCTAAGAAGTTTCCATGCATTTCCAGGGAACTTGGCAGGCTTGACGTCTTTTTGACCTCACAAAGTTGGCTTCTTCATGCACACCGTCTGTTCGTAGTGGTCTCAGCCCTTTCATGGGGGACTTCCCCGCCTTCTTTACCTTCTGATAACTCTTGAGTTGTTCTCTTCCTTGGTTTTTAATTTCCCCAGCTCTGCAATTGTTGCTCTAATATTCCCTTTCCCCTGGCATCATGTCTTCCTGGATGGAGCATCTTCTCTTTTCTCTTTGAGAGTATTAGGGTGTGTGATTTTTTTGGTTATAGACATTGAGTCATGTCAGTTCCTTTAGAGTTCCTGTTGTTGTTGTTGTTATTGTTGTTTCTCTCAAATTTTCTTTGTTGTGGTCTTGTTCTTACACGTTGGAGAGTTTCTCCAGGTAACCAGTGATGCTTGGCTGTCTGCTTTTATGTGAAAGGGAGTCAGTGGATAGAAATCTGAGAAGCACTGTGCATGGGAGTGCCTTTCTGACCGGGGGCTGCCTGCAGTTGGTCTCAATGGGGACTTCACTGTTTTGTTGGAGAATCCACAGTATCTGTCTCTGAGTCTTTTGTCTCGAGCTGGTCTGTTGTCCCAGGAGAAATTTGCCATCGTCTCCTGCCTGGGGTATAACCTGACTGCTGCAGGCTCTGGGTCAGCATTGGCCGCAGAGATGTCAACTCGCAGTCTCTTGACCTGTGCTGTCCAACACAGCAGCCCCTGGCCATACGTAGCTATTTACAACGGAATTCATTAAAATAATTAAAATAAAAAATTAGTTCCTCAGTTGCATTAGCCATATTTTAAGAGCCACAGGCCAGAGTTAGCTCTTGAATAGTTAGGCAGGTCAGATACAGAACATTTTCATAACTTTTGAAGGTTCATTTGAGGAGTGCTGTTTCAGACTTTTGCTTCACGTTGAGGAAGGCAACCTGCCCTTGGTTGGGCCTAGTGCCTTGAGATTAGAATCTCTCTCATTCAGCCACTCCAGAAAGCAAACTGCATTTTTAGGTTGGAGTGCAGGCGGAGGCTCTGTGTCTCCCACCTGTGCTATCAGATGCTTCTCTGTAGGTGGTGACTGTGTTGCTGGATCTTCCTCACTGTGGGACATGACACCACTGTCCCCTGCTCTCCCCTCAGTATGCACTTAATTTACACTTTCTCCATTGTGCTAAATCAGTTACCTCCTGTCCACCTGCTCTCCAGCTCTCAATATTTTGTTGACATCTTTCACTCACGGCTTTCTTCCCTTCTGTTTGCTTTGTCTTTGTGGTTTTATGAGGCTTTGTTCTTTTCTTTCTTTTTTTTTTTTTTTTATCCCATTAGTCTGCTATAGCAGGGCTTAGAAGGAACTAGAGCTTGTGGTATATATATTCTACCCACTATATTTGAACTGGAAGGATTGTCACTTCTTATTATCTGTACCAGAGGCCTTAGGCAAGGAAATAAACTCTAAGGAATCTTTTGCCTCCAGCAAAAGAGGGCATAATTATCACGACTTGCAGCTGAATCTGGTGATGGCCAGGGACGTGCAATAAGTACCACAACTGGTGAACAGAGCTGAATGAGCCTAAGTCCCTCATTCCTGCCTCCTAGTTTAGGTGGCAACTGCTTCATACAGTCATGTGGTTGAACCTGGTTCCAAATGCTCAGATGGAAGGAAGATTCCCATGGTCGTATGATATCTCCGTCTTGTTAACCTTTCTCCTTTTATTAAAGACATACTTCTCTAAGATACAAACAGTTACTGCGAATCAAATCCTGGTTCTAGTAGCATATCACAAGAACTAACACTACCCTAGTATTCATCCATCCATCCATCCATCCATCCATCCATCCATCCATCCATCCATCCATCCATCCATCCATCGATCCATCCGTTCATCTATCCATTCATCTGTCCATCCATTCATCCATCTATCCATCCATGCATGCATCCATTCTTCTATTCAATAAACACTTATTTAGCAGGTTTAGGTGCCTGACCTTGGTTCACAAAATAACAAAAGCACTCATAACAGTATGTTTATTTTTAAATGACTAATAATATACAAATAAAAAAGTTTATTTTCTCATATATTTTCACCAATTCTCCGTATTTTTTAATGAAATTAATGAATACCATCAAGATAGGGTCTAGAGATAAAAATTAGATTAACCAAAACTCTGAAGTCATGGGCAACTGGATGAATGTCCTTTTTTTTGGTCCTTTTCTGCTGTTTGTGAACCTCGCTCTCTCTGTATGTTCCTTCCTCCCACTGCTGACTGCATTCATTTATACCTTGCTGTTCTCCCAGGCTCATTCTCTCACTGTCTTTCCGTGAAGTGTCTGGAAGGGGGTAGGTAACTCTCTCTTTGGCCTGCACAGATTGAATAGTGGCTCCAGAGGACTTACTCTACTAGTGTGTCCAACTCTAAGCAGAAGAGCCCTGAGTCTGTAGACAGGTTATATTCCAACAGGTATCAGAGGTAAATGGTCACTCCTTCCATTAACCCTCAATGCTAGGAACCACCTAATTTTCTAGGCTCTTCACTACATTAGCTCATCCTCCTTTACTTTTAATTGCCTCTTTTAGGCCTTGTATCTCCTCTGGTTGCATCCCAAGTCTTGCCTTCTTTTCATGGTCTACCTCACAGCACAATCAGATTATCTATTCTCCACTTCTTTCCCCTGCAAGCCTGCCCTTGCCCCCTCAACCTACTAAACCACCTGCATGCTTCAGAAGTTACCACCAAGTCTGATGGCCTTCTCAGAGCCTGCTTTCTGACCCCTCGCCAGTCTTCAACCTGACTGACCATTCTTTCTTTGGTGCTCATGTCTCCTTTACATTCTGTAATTCTAGCTTCTTTCCATAACTTTCTCTTGCTGCTCCTTTCCAAGGGCTGCTTCTATCTAAGATTCGGATTTTATCAATTTTTTTTTCTTTCCATAGTCTTTACCTGGAGGACTCAACACTACACAGGTGACTCTCAAATCAATTTCCAGTCCTTACTTCCATCCCCAGTCTGGTCCATCCAGGGCATTTGCAGTGATTCGCCTATTATCTCAACATCAATGCCTTTGAATTTGAGTTCAGGTTCTTTTCAGATGCTTCTCATTCCGATTTCCCGAATCCCCTTATTGTTACCATTTTCTCTACCTGTCCAGTGAAAGTTGTTATTTTTGACTCTCAGCTCACTCAGTGTGTCCCATCATGAAGCCCTATTACCTTCTTCCGTCTTCTCCTTCCTTCCCACTTTCTCTCAGTGCAGGTCATTTTAACCTCACACTGGTATTACGGCTTTCAAATTAAAAGCTTCTTACCCCACCCTGTGACATATGCTGACATAGCCTAACCTTCCTAAATTGATGCTTTATTAGGTCATTATTCAACTTTACAGTGTTTAAGATCTCCCTACTGTCTATTTAGATCAAGGTGAAGTTCCTGTGCTTGGTGCTCAAGGCTTTCCATGACCCAGTGTGGTCTGTCTTTATAGTCCTACATTTCTCTAGAGGACCCTTGCCTCTGCTACACCACCTTCTAAAGTTGTTCTGTGTTGTCCTAAGCCTCTGACTTTACTAACCCTCTTCACCCTTTCTAATGAGAATTTCCACTCTAAACCTTATTCCATATGAACCCCACTTCTCCACAGCCAGTCCATTTCTCAAAGCTCAGCTCAGACAAGACCCGGTGTGTTCAGGGTGGTATGACTGCAGACCTCAAGACTCAGTTCAATTCTCCTTAAACCTGAAATTCTTCCCAGTGTTCTACAGCCCACTGTAGCCACTTCCTCCCCTAAATTCAGAATACACATTTCTTCATCCTCCTCTGTATTATTTTTGTTCCTCTTCATTTCTCCCCTGCTCTCTTTGTTGGTATGCACTCTTTGATTCTGAATTTCTATTTGCCAAGGGAACATGTTCTAGATTTTAAATCCTAGGACTAGAAAGAAAAATGTATATATCTGTGCTTGTGCTCAGACAGGTATTTATTGGCAGTTTTGGGCAGCACCAAATGAATTAAGTATACCAAGCGATCAAACAACCAATAACTTTCTCACTTGATCTAAACCACAGCTAGAAAAACCTTAGTGGGAACAAACGGTGAAGGTTTAGGGCTGCTAACTTTTAAATTTTACTCTTCTCTTTGGTATGTGACTAAATATAAAAATGACAGCAAGATTAAATCAAGTTTAAGACCAGTAAAGTAAACATGAATCTTGCAGGTTGACCAAAGTCTAACAACTGATTTGGCATTTTAATAAAATTTATCGAATTGAATTGCTTTCCCTAAGAAACCAATGTCTAAAAAATTTGTTTTGTCTGAATTTTTTTATACTGATTATGAACAAATGTTGTGGGTAAATGACTAATGTCCTTTTTTGTTATTCTGTTTGAAGCGCTTTGTTCTTTCTAGGTACCAGCAAAATAGGTGCCTATGGAATTTGATATTAACTTCTGTTTTTAACCTTGTTAGGCTTTCCTGGTTAGGGTAGGAAACAAATCATTAGTAGTATTTGCATAAGCAATGTAAAAAAATTCTTTGGCTTCTTGGAAAACTGAAATATTTAGTTCTTTGGGATTCACATGCTCTTTCCTGCTGGGGAGTCACCCTGGGCCACCTGTAACCCTCCTTTGGGCAATTTTCATGTTTCCCTAGTTTGATGCATTTCACTGGCAACTCCCATGGACCAAAGAATGAAGGACATTCTGTTAAAAATCTTATGAATTTTTTTCCTCAAGACTTAAGTGTGAAAGGAGAAAAAAATAACGAAGAGGACTTAGGTGTATTTACAGCTTTTCAAGGACTTCCTTCCTTGCCTACAACCAACTGGCTCTGGGATGCATGATAAAAAAAGACATGACAAGTCAGCAATTTTAAGTCGGTCAAGATAGAGTTCCCTGAAAAGAAAACTAGAAGTGAGTTAGTACAAAGAGACAAAATGAAAACATGCTGGACTTCATGTAAAGGTCAGAAGATCCAGTGCAGCACAGCTGCCCTTGTCTCCTGTTGATAACCCTGTGACATTATGCTGCCCTGGGCCACATCTCTGTCCAGCCCCTCAGCCAAGAATTGCTTTTAGCAAAATGAAGCCCACAGATTCAGCCTTGAATTGCATATTCCTTTTTGTGAGCATCTACGTCTATGGGGCTGTGTTTTGCCACATTTCTTTTGCCTAAAGTTGCCATGCTCTGTCTTGCAAAAAGGACTCTTACGGATTGTAGCTTACATTCAGGTAGTGTTGAGTGGTCAAAATAAAAATAATAAGTTTGACAACAGGCAGGTTATATAACTCCACTTTCTTTTCCTGCCACAATTAATAGCTCTAATACTGCCAGAGAGTGCTGTTCAAAATGAACATTCAAGTTGGAGTCCTTTACTTGCTTTAACTACCAGGATTCCCTGTGTTTGTGCACAGAGTGAAAAAAATCATCGTGAAGAGTCCTAGAGGGAGCATGAATGAGAAGAGGGTGTATTTAGTCTGCTAAATGAACAGGAAGCAGGTGGAGCAGGCACTGAGATTTCTAAAACTTCACCATGAGTGCCATTGGGTGGGGTCAGGTTCTTCACTTAGCATGCAGTCAGTTTCACGAAGGCCTTTTTCCATTCTTCCTTATCAACTTGAACCTGCTCCTGTTGGCCCATGCCAACAAGGCACTGAGAGCCAAGCTGGTTCATGATCAACTCTTGACTCTGCAGTCAGAGGGCTACTCCACACTAGGGTGCAGTCATTATCTTGATGGATAGGCTGTTGGCATAATGAAACATTTGTTTTTCAAATTGCACCCAATCTAGAAGTATTTTTCTTTTTCTTGGTCAGAAGAAGCAGGAGGCATCTGGTGGGGACCCACAGATGAGAATCGAAGGATCCTGCAGCTTTGTGCAAAGAGAAGGATTCAGCCAGGACAGGCATCTGACAACATATTGAGGCACAAACATGATTTTATGGAGCAGTGTAGTTGGGCTGAATCTATTTTAAGAGAACCTTGAGCAAGACTGGAGTTTTCTGAAAATGGCAATAAGAGTCCAGATAGGAGGACATGACATTGGTGTAGACCAGAGTGGGATGAGAGCTGTGCAAGATACGAAAGATAATCAGTGGAACCAGACAATATATGAAGTGGGTTGGGCCAGAAAGAGATAACTAGGAGTTTACTCTAACTCCATAATAAAGAGAAATTGGAAATCAATGCACCATTATTCATAGCATACCGTGTTTGAGGATAGTCAAGATAATTAGAGTAAACTGCAGACTTTACTTATTTTAGGATGTAGATCATCATTCACCAAGAAGCATCTTTTGGTCACTAGTTGAAGAACTTGTACAGATAGCTATTGGCGTATGTAGACTTTTCCCCCGACAGACTTGATCCTGATTTTACAGAGAAGCAATCATAGGAGACTTCATCATCATCTTCTGCCAAACATGTTGATGGTCTGGGTCCATATCCATAAACTTCATCACCTTTCCAAGGAGAATGACTTTTTCTTGTCCTAGCAAAGTCCAGCCCCCGCTACCCAACATGCCTTGGTGTGCCGGATTTCCTTCTTTCTCTACTATTCTGGAAATTTGTGACTAAAATTACTTCCTTTAGCTGTTATATAATCAAATTTTAATTTTTAGTGGGTCATTTACATCAGCATATAAAATGCTATATTTTCTTCCTTTAAAATATCCTTCCCATGACAGAATTATCCCTCCAGCTACTACCCCATTTCACTGCTGTCTTTAGAGCAAAATTCCTAAAAAGAGTTGCCTCTTTCTGTCTTTACTTTAGCACTTCTCATTCTGATTTGAACATATTTCAAGCAAGACTTTGACCCAGGAATCCCGCTGAAATCATTATTGTCAAGGTCACCAACTTCTTCCCTGTCCCCAAGTGTGACGTTCTATTCCATTCCTCAGCAGCATTTGGTAGAGTGCTCCGACCTCACTCTCCACACCCTTGTTTCATGTGGCTTTGCTGGAATTTCTCATTCTCAGTCTCCTTCTTTTATTCCTCTAAAGATCAGCATGAATTTGGAGCTGATCATGACCTTCTAGCTATGTTTACCTGGTAGGTAATTTCACACATATGCAGGGCTTTAAGTTCCAACTACACAGAAAGCTCTCCATACGTTTTGCTCTGTTTCATGCACTTCTCACTACCTGACATACATGTGTTCAGGCTTCATTTGTTTATTTATTCCCACTAAAATATAACCTCCAGATATGCAAGGAGTACTGCTGGTTTGGTTATTGTGATATCTTCAGTGCTTAAAATAATGACCAGTCCATAAGAGGAGCTCAACATACATACGTTGAACAAGAAAATAAAGGCATCAATAAATGAGCAAATCGTGACTAGGCAGAATCCTCCTGACTTCTTGAGTCGTGATTCATATAACTAAAGTGGACAGAGCAGGTAAGAACTACCCTTTAAAAACATTGCCTTCACTAAATTTACTTATTTAGTTACTGTTATTGAAATAACATTTTACAAATACAAATGTAATACAAGACAATTGCAGACAAATTTGAAGGTATTTGATATGTACCCACCAGGCAGATTAAAGAAAATAACTTTGGGCCGGGCTGGGTGGCTCACCCCTGTAATCCCAGCACTTTGGGAGGCTGAGGCAGGTGGATCATGAGGTCAGGAGATCGAGACCATCCAGGCTAACACAGTAAAACCCCGTCTCTACTAAAAATACAAAAAATTAGCCAGACGTGGTGGTGGGCTTCTGTAGTCTCAGCTGCTTGAGAGGCTGAGGCAGAATGGCGTGAACCCGGGAGGCGGAGCTTGCAGTGAGCTGAGATGGCGCCACTGCACTGGAGCCTGGACGAAAGTGCGTGAGACTCCTTCTCAAAATAAATAAATAAATAAATAAATAAATAAATAAATAAATAATTAAAAACAAACAAACTTTGTACCTCTAATTCAATCGTCCCAGCTGTGGACTTAATTGTGTCTCTTAAAAATTTATTTGATGAAGCCATAACAGCTCCCAATATGACTGTTTGGAGATAGGGCCTTCATGGGTCGTTAAGATTAAATAAAGTCATAAAAGTAGGACCCTGATCAAATAGGGTGAATGTTCTTCTAAGAAGAGAACCTGGATAACTCATTCTCTCTCTCTTGTTGCCATGTGAGGGCACATTGAGAAGTCGGCCACCTGCAAATCAGGAGGAGCGCCCTCAGCAGAACCTGACCTTGCTGGCCCCTTGATTTGACTTTCAGATTTCCAGCCTCCAGAACTGTAAAAAAACCCCCTAATTTCTGAAGTTAAGCCACACAGTTGATGAAATTTTGCTATGGGAACCCAAGCTGACTAATACAGCTCCCCATGTTTCTTTGTTGCTTTTTTCTTTGCATTGCTATTCATGAAAATCTTCTCATTGTGAACCTTCAATAAAATGTACCTATTTCTAAACTCTGTATATGTACTAATGTGCTAATATGTACTATATGTATTATATGTTTGTATTTTATGTATTATATGTTGCACACAACATATCCCCCAAAAGAGATAAAATATCTTATGATAAAGAGAAAGTGAACATAATTTAAAAATCTCTTGTTAATTGCCACAGTGTCAAACTATCATTTGCTAATAGCTCAATGCACAGTATCTTTGTTAATGTTGATGAATATAAATCTGTACTGCTAACAGTTTTCTGATAATTTTGAATGTTTTGGGCTGACTTCTTGCCAGACCTGATTAGACCATCATTCTTTTTTAAAAACTTTTATTTTAGGTTCAGAGTACATGTGCAGGCTTGTTATATAGGTAAACGCGTGTCATGGGGGTTTGTCGTACAGATTATTTCATCACCCAGATAATAAGTCTAGTACCCAATAGTTATTTTTCCTGATGCTCTCCCTCCTCCAACCATTTAGCCTCAAGTAGGCCCCAGTGTCTGTTTTCCCCTCTTTATGTCCATGTGTTCTCATCATTTAGCTCCCACTTACAAGTGAGAACGTAGACCATCATTCTCTGCCTCCTATGGAAGGTTAATGGAGACTTTCCAGAAAACCTGCCCTTCCTCTGTTAGTCACTTGTGATTGCACTGTAAGTTTTGTGTAAAGTACTTTCTTTACTGGAATCTTTTAATGCCTGCTGTCCATTTTGTGGGGATTGACTTATACTTGACTGTATCCATAATTCTATTTACTATGATATGCAAGTTGGCTGCCTACATAACTGCAATGGCGGCATTTGCTGAGGGTGAGTGAAGGAGCGAGGATCACTTGTTAACCCATCCAGCCGGGAGTCTCATTCTATTTGCACAATGTCCTATGTCTATCCACATGCGACCTGTGATCAGCTGATGTTGGGCTGAAAAGGGGGTACCAGTGGAATACACATATTAAATATAATTCAGGCCAAAATTCTTTTTTTTTAAGATACAACTCTATAATATAGAAATAAAAAATTTTCATGGTTTCTTCTTAGAAGAAACCACAGTCCCATTTCACAAACCCTCTGGGATGTGCAGCTGCTTTCTAGACCACTTCCAAACAGAAAGTTCTGTGGGAGTACATGTCCTTGGACCCTACCTGGAGAATCCCCAGGGCCTAGAAACTGGACCTTTAAACGTTCCCCAGGCAAGTTGGATATACAGCCAAGATTGAAAAATTAATATTTTCCCAAATGTTGCCTTTAATAGGTTGTCTTTTCCTTGTTCTCTCTCTCTTTTTATAATAATGTCCTGTAGTGGTTACACTTTATTTGGCAGTTTGGCGAGGCAATGACACTCAGTTGTTGGGTTTGGTCAAACACTAATCTAGATGTTGCTAGGAAGGTATTTTGTAGACGTGATGAACAATTACAACAAGTTGACTTTCAGTAAAGGAGATAACCCTCCATAGTGTGGGTGTGCTTCATCCAAACCATTGAAAGCCTTAAGAGCAAAAACTGAGGTTTCTTGGAGAAGAAGGAATTCTGCCTCAAGACTGACAGAAATCCTGCCTGAGCTTTTATCCCATTGGCCTGCCCTACAGATTTTGGACTTGCCAGCCGCATGATTGCATGAGTCAATTCCTTAAAAAAGAAATATACATACATATATATGTGTGTGTGTGTGTGTGTGTGCATGTGTGCGCGTGCGTGTGTATTAGTTTCTTTGGACCTGCCACTTATTTTAAGAATAATACAAGCCTGGTGCAATGGCTCATGTCTGTAATCCCAGCACTTTTGGAGGCTGACTTGGATGAATGGCTTGAGCCCAGGAGTTTGAGACCAGCCTGAGCACCATGGTGAAACCCCATCTCAACACAAAATACAAAAATTAACCAGGCGTGGTAGTGCATGCCTGTCATCCCAGCTACTTGGGAGGCTGATGTGGGAGGATTGTGTGAGCCTGGGAGGTGGAAGTTGCAGACTGCATCATTACAATCCAGCCTGGGCAACAGGGCAAGACTCTGTCTAAAAAAAAACTCAATTAATAAACTTTAGAATAAATATAAATAAGTACAAAGTGTAAGCTAAAACTCAACTGCAATTGAAGAAAGAAAGAGAAAAAGAAAGAAAGAAAGAAAAAGAAAGTAAAGAAAGAAAGAGAAAGAAAACAAAGAAAGATAAAGAAAGAAAGGCTGTTTCAAAGCTGTATTATTTATATGTTCAGGGTCCATTTCTAACGGTCAGAAAGATCATTAACATAATAACAAGCTCTGAAACACGGAGTGCAATTATTGACATATTTGTCTCCTTTACTGATATTTGTCTCCTTTGCTGAACCGTGAGCTTCCTGAAAATAAGCACTTCATGTTACGTATTTTTATGCTATTTTCCAATACAGTATACTATCCAGCACATTGTAGATTCTTAATAAACACTTCTGAATAAATGGCTGAGTAAATGGAAGAATAGGTGGAAGAAAAAATTTAAAAAACATTAATTGCAAATAGATATATGAACTGATGAATGTGGAGAAAACTCAAGGTTATGAGTCAGCAAAGGAAATGGTGGAGGTAGTTGTCCCCAGGAAGCAGAGGGACTGACCTGACACGAAGTATTGGAGGAAGCGTGAATTTGTATCGGCTCTGGTACATAGGACTCTGCCACTTTTTTCATCAGGAATCAGCTCCATGTGCAGGGGGGTGACTGCTGGATTGGTCCAGCTGCAGCATTTGTTAAGCAGACTCAGCAAAAGGCAAGAAAGAACGAGCTGAGGACATTCCCCCAGTGAGGTCCTGGTGAGACCTCCAATTAGTGAGAGCAAATTAAATAATTAGCTATCATTGTAAAATTAAAATACATAGATGGTGGGGAAAAAGAGAGTGAGAGGACAAGAGGAATAAGTTGTACTTACTGTGATAATTTCAGGTTCTTTTTTAGCATGTGAAGAGTTTCCAGGTAATAACAAGATCCAGGATGTGATCAAGGGAACGAATCCCTGCGATAAAATGGAAAAGGAGGTCATGGAAACCAAACAAGTGGAAAAACTTTGAGGCAAGCATCTTGGATGGGCTTCCCATACGGGCAGTGAAGTTTCTCAGGGAGAGAATTGGACTTACAGAGAAACAAACGACTCTGAGCCAAACCCTCACGGAATCCTCCCAGTGAGTCAGAAAGACAGAGGGATGATTGGGAAGGTGTGATCGTGAGTACTGGAGACTGATGATGTCTAGGACATTTTCAATGTAGTTAAAGAGAAACAGTCATGAGAATGAGGTCGCCCGGTCCCAAGGAATTTTAGGTGAGGAGCCTCAAGCACTGTACAGAGAGTGAGATTCTTTACGTAGAATTGCTGTAATATGAAGTAGTTTGATGATTTGTTGGAATTTGCTCCTGTTATTAAATGCTATGCTGAAAGATTGGATTATTAGGAATTTAAGAGTTTTGTTTTGTGCTATCTTTTGAATGGGTCAAAGGATTCAGATTTGATGTGGACAAGGCTAGCCTAGATAAGCAGGCATCACATTGACTAAAAGGATGGAAATTAGATAACAGTATTAACAGTATAGGGTTTTGGGCACTCAGAATGTGCTAAAACTTAGAATAAAGGAACCAAGGCGAATGAAGGGAAATTGAAAAGAATCATTACTTCTTTTTCTATTGCCTGGGGTTAACAGGTGAGATTTATCATTGGGTGTAAAATGCTACATTACTAATCTACATTTTCAGTTTTTCTTGGGCACTTACAGGGAATAAATGCTGTGATAACTTTGGTCAAACAATGAACCAAGTATTCTTCAAACAAAGAGGCTAATTTTATCATTTGTAAAATCTTTCTTTTTCAAAATATTTTATATTGAAATAAATGACTCATAGCTCTATTTAGGAAAGGGATTTGCAATTTTAGTTTTTGTTTCAGTAACTTTTAAAACACCAATTTTTAAGTATATATATTTTTATAGGAGAATAAGACTTCTTATATTCAACCAACCTCTTTGTTGTATGCTTGATGCTTTTGACAGTAATTTTCCGGGATTATAACTTTGCCAATTACAAAATGTTCCAATTGGAAATCTCTAAGTTGGGTGTTGGGTTTATTGCTTAGCTCACCAGGGCTGGGACTGAGCACTAGGAAAAAATAATTCTCATATTAATTGCTTATTAGAGTACACTGAGTTATTTGTATCAGTATTTATGAAGCTATGGATTAATTTGGAAAATGTATTGGGTTCATTGGATTCACAAGATGTTTTAAAAGGCAATTCTTGTTTTTTTACCGATTTTGAATTCTTTGGGGAACAACTGTTTAAATAACCTATAAGTTAGAATGCTGTGTGTTAATGATACTTTCTTACCCTTCCAGCCTACAAGAGTTGATCTTTTCTTAAGAGTTCAGTGTCTTTCTATAAATAATGTGTTAGAAAGTAAAAGAGCAGCAGATTTTACTCTCTCTATTTGAGACTGTAGGGCAAGTTGACATTCAAGGAACTTAAATGTCAGTCTGAAGCTCAGGTGTCCCGGTTCTACTTCCATGCTCTAGCTATGAATCCAGATGGTCTCTCTGAAGCAAAACCTTACAGATGATCATGGAATTTTAAATGCATAAGATCTTATGGCAAGGAACTCACTTGGGGAGATCACTCAATTCAGACTTCAGTTATTCAGTTACTCTGTGTGTGTGTGTGTGTGTGTGTATGTGTGACTTATGATTATCTTGTAGAGCTAGTTTATTCTTTCTTTTAAGATGCTCAATAAAGGAAAACATTTATATGCAATGTTTTTAGTAATTTATCACCATTAAGGTGCTTATATTAAAAATGCAATACCATAAAAAGCCTGAAGGCAAAGACAGAGCATAGCATTAGATAATTGCACATAGGGCAGTAACCATGAATCTGAAGTAAATAAAATAAGCCATTCTCTGCAACATGCAAAAAACTTCTCTTACCTTGCTCACTAGGCACAATGATGAGAACATTATTTGGAAAAGAACATAGGAGAACTTTAACAACTACACTAAAGTTAACCTACATGTGTGGAATATATGTTCATTGATTTTACAACTTTTTAGATAATGCTAGGATCATAGATTTTAGCTATATATATATATATATAACATATATGTGTGTATTATATATACACATATAAATGTGTATCTATATATAAATGTGTATTATATAAATGTATATAACTGTATATGCTATATAAATATTTACTGTCTGGTCCTTTACAATAAAAGATTGCCAATCCCTGCTTTATACTATTAGTTTAATTTAGATCATATGTATGTATTTAGTGTATATAGCATATATACACTAAATATATATAACTATATATGTTATGATCATCTTGTAGAGATAGTTTATTTCAAGATACTCAATTAAGGAAAACATTTATATGCAGTGTTTTCAGTAATTTGTCACAATTAAAGTGCTTATGTTAAAAAGTAATACCTTGTGTGTGTATATATATGTATGTGCGTGTATAAATGCATATATACATGTGTGTGTATGTGTAATTTTGCATGTTGTTTAAATCTTTTTGGGGTGTGTGCATGTATATATACACACATATATATACACACACAGAGCTCAGAAAGATTTAAACAACACAAGACATTATTTTCATTGTTTTGTAGCAGGGTTGGTAGACAGCAGTTCTTGAGTGAAATCCTGACTTGACGTTTCCTGCTTCAATCCTGACTTTACCTCTCCCACTTTATGTTTTTCCACTTCATGTTTTTGTAAATAAAGCCTTATTAGAACACAGCCATGCCTAAAAAAGCAGCCATGGCTGGTTTTGCGCTACAGTGGCGAAGCTGAATCGTCACGACATGGAGTATGCGGCCCATATGCCTGAAATATTTACTACATGGCCCACACATTTGCACCTTCCATTGCCCTCTTTCCCTGGTTGGTTTTCTGTGCATGTGTCTAGGATCATTTTCCTTGTGAAAAAACTCTCTTGGTAAAAACGTTTCTCATTTTCTTGCTTTTGAGAGCATCAATTTGCCTTCATTTTAAAAGGATATTTTTGCTAGGTATAGAATCCTAGTTTGGCAAGCATATTTTGGCACTTTTAAAGTGTCATTCCATTATCCTCTGCCTTCCATTGTGTTTACTTAGAAGTTATTTATTGTTGCCAATTTGAAGATAATGTGTCTCTCCCCTCCATTCCAGCCATGCTGCCTTAAGAGTAGTATTCTCTTGGTCTTCTCCTGTCTCCGTCTTCTCCATCCTCCTGTTTCTCCTTCTTCTTCTTCTCCTCCTCCTCCTCCTCTTCCTCCAGCCCCTCCTTCTTCCCTCCCCACCGCCGTCCTTCCCCCCACCCCGCTTCCTTTCTTCTTCTTCGTCACTTGCAGTGGCCCAATCTTGGCTCACTGCAACCTCTGCCTCCCAGATTCAAGCGATTCTCTTGCCTCAGTCTTGGAGTAGCTGGGACTATGCACCTACAGGTTTGGATGGTTTTTTTTTGTATTTTTAGTAGAGACGGGTTTCACCATGTTGGTCAGGCTGGTTTTCTTCTTCTTCTTTTTTTTTTTTAAGTCGACTTTGCTGTGATTTGTCAAGGTGTGGTTTTATTTGTATTTATTCTGCTTGATGTTCGCAGAGCTCTTTGAATCTGTCTATGGGTTGGCATTTTTTATATGTTTTGAAAAAAGTCTTCAACCATTTCTTTCTAGATATTTCCTCTGCCTCATTATCTCTCCCTTCCGTTTCTGGTACTACAATTGCTCTTATGTTAGATATTTTCATTGTGTTTCACATGTTTCTTGTACTTTTTTGTTGTTGTTGTTGCGTTTTCCTCCCTTTTCTTCTCTGTTTCAGTCTAACTAGTATATAGTATATATTATTGACTTATTATTTTCTAATTCACAAATCCTCTTTTCTGTTGTGTCTAGTCTACTATTTATTCTATCCTTCTAGTCCTTAATTTTACTGTATTTTCAGTTCTAAAATATAAATTTGATTCTTCGTATAAAAGTCAATTATTTTGCTAAGTTATTTATTTTTTGTATTTTTTCCTTTTTTCATCATTATAATCATGGCTATTTTATTTTATTTACTTTTTAAAATTGTAATAGCTTGAGGGGTACAAGTGGTATTTGGATACATGGATGAATTGTATAATGGTGAATTCTGGGCTTTTAGTGAACCATCACCTGAATAGTATACATTGTATCCAATAGATACTTTTTTATCCACTACTTTCTCTCCCACTTTGCCCACTTCTAAGTCTCCAGTGACTGCTATACTATTCTGTATGCCTTTGCATTCCCATAGCTTAGCTCCCACTTACAACTGAGAATATGCAATATTTGGTTTTCCATTTCGGAGTTTCTTCACTTAAGATAATGGCCTCCAGTTGCATCAAAGTTGCTGAAAAAGACATGATTTCATTCTTTTTATGTCTGAATAGTACTCCAATCATGGCTATTTTAAAGTTGATTCTAATAACTACAGTCTGTCATAATGCTTGAGTCTGTTTCCAGTGTTTTGGAATTGGGCATTAACCATGTCTCTTGGCATGCTGGTATTGCTGCACATTGTATATGAAAAGTTACAGAGCCTCTGGACAATGTCATGTTCCCCTAGAGAGGGCTTAATTCATACAGCAGGGAGCTAGACTGGGGACTGATGACTAACAGCCAAAGTCAGGAAATGAGCTGCCCTGAATGAGAGTTGTTGTTTTCCAGTCTTTGTTGACTTGCGCTTCACCTTTGATTCTGGGTGTCACTCTACAGCAGTCCCATTTGAGAGCCTGGGGTGTTCAGTGAGGTTCTGTCCCCCAGCTGGTTCTGGACTCTGCTGTATATCTCCTTAACATCACGAGACTTCCAAACGCAGCTCTCTTTGAATTCTTGGCCTCATTCTCAAAGCAGTTTAAGATATCTGAAAATGTCTTAAGGGTGAAACTAGTGTAGGATGGGATTCGGTTTCCTGCCCCTCCCTGCCCACAGCCACCCTGTCCTCTCTTGTTTCTACTCTCCATCTCTCCAGTCTCATGAGGTTATGAACATTTCTGCTGCCTTGCTGTCTTTCAGTAGTGACTTCTGCATGGACCCTAGGACTGCATCTTCTACCACTTGTCCTCTTTCCAGGGTTGGAAAGTATTCCAGGAAAAACGTTGTCTGAAATTTCTGTGTGGTTTTTCTATCGTCTGTTGCTTCGTTAGCTCGCAGATCCCTTCCAAGAGATGTACTTTTAATTTTACCTTGGCTTTTAGTAGTCCTTGTCTGGAATAATGTTCTCTCATAAGCTTCTTTGTCATCTTTGCAAGTGGAAGCTCAATTGCTCCTTGAAATACATGTGGGTTTAGTACTTAAAATATATTGGAGGACTTTTTCTTCTCAATAAATGTTAAGCATGACCAACTATTTTAATCGATTTCAAAACTTTTTTTTTCCCCAAGTGATGACACATTGGCTTCATTGATGTCTCTACCATAAGTGGTTTCAAACCATTATATTTCTTCATATTATAGTAACTGTGCAAGAACATTCAGAAAAAAATCACACTATACTTGATCGATGCATATTACATTATTTTGCTTAATGTATAAAATGCGCATTGTATTTATTCTGTAAGAAAAAAAGGTAGATACTGAGAAGAACCTGAAATATTCTAGGTAACTTGGTGATTTACATTTTTAACAATCGTTTTTAAGTTCAGACAAGTGGAAGGTAATGATTAAACTTTAGAATGGCTTAAACTAGGAAACTCTGTTTATAAATTATGAGCGAGATACCCTTTTTTTTTTTCTAGAATTAACTGAAGCTGCAATTATTACCATTCAGGTGTGTCAATCTTTCCTGTCAGCCTGAATGTGGTTGTGAAGGTCGCTGAGGAAGGAAGGGCAAATGGCTTGATGGGGTGATCGGCAGCTCAGAGGCAATGCTGGCTGAGTATCCTCTGCATGCAGCATTGCCGATATGTCCTCCTAATGTGACTTATCCATCACCACCTCCTTTGAGCATATTTTGCTTCTATCTGTCTGTGGTCAAGAGTGAGTCTCTGATTTAAAATCTTATACCCTTGCTCATCCTTATCCCATTAAAAATAAAGAGTATACACTCTTGCTCAGTTTCCTAAAGCACATTTGGCTTCCAAGTATCTTATTTTAAAATAAATTTTAATAATTTAATATCTATTTTTAATAGATTTTTAAAATCTTAGTTTTAAGATCAAAGTGTTTTTTAAGGTCAAAGTGAATATATGTAGCACATTTTCACTAATTAATATCAACTTATATCGAATTTTGCACACTTGTAGAAAATTTTATATTGATGCTTGTGCTATTAAGAATGAGAAAGTTAGCTAAATAACACAACAGTTTAAACAGTACTTCAGAAGGCATGTTTAATCTATTTAATTGGATGAACTGTCCTTACATTCTGAAGAGGGATTCATTTACACACCCTAAATCAGAGCCACAAATCTTCAAAACAAAAATAAAAATTGATTCAGACAGTTTTTCCATCCTTTTTGGAAACTGAATAAATCTCTCAGGTTAGTCCAAAAAGGAAATGTCATCCACCGCATCCACTACTGCTTTCCTGGTAGTTTGGTTCTACTTTAAGTCATTAAATCAAGTACAGAAAGGCTGTAATCTTTTAAAAATGACTCTGTTTCAAAGGGCCGGCAGAAACCTGAGAATTTGAAAATACATTATCCTAGAGCTAAACTTTCAAAAAGGTTAGAATGTGAGGAAACTTTTAAATTTGGAAGCCTCAGTATGGCTTCTTAGCATGCAGTTAGGAGAAATACCTTAATAGTCTTACATCTATTTTTAATGTAATTTTACTATTACACTGTTATACTGAGAGAAGAGTAAGTATAAAAAACAAAATAAGTTTTTTTCTAATAATAATTAGTATTTTCTTACTAGTAGTTGTCTATAAAGACTGTGTTCTAATTTTCCTTGCTATTTCTTTTTTGTTTGTTTAAGTTTTTAAGTAAGTTGATTAACTTAATTAAGTTAATTAAGTTTTTTATTTCCACAGGTTATTTGGGAACAGGTGGTGTTCGGTTTGTGAGGTTTTGGTGCATCCATTACCTGTGCAGTATACATTGCACTCAATTTGTGATCTTTTATCCCTCACCCCTTTTCTACCACTTCCCCCTGAGTCCCAAAAGTCTTTCTTATGTCTTTGCATCCTCATAGCTTAGCTCCCACATATGAGTGAGAACATATGATGCTTGGTTTTCCATTCCTGAGTTACTTCACTTAGAATAATAGTCTCCAGTCTCATCCAGGTTGCTGCAAATGTTATTAACTCATTCCTTTTTATGGCTGAGTAGCATTCCATTATATGTGGAAAGTGCCTTTATCCACTCATTAATTGATGGGCATTTGGGTTGGTTCCAGGTTTTGCAATTGCAAATTGTGCTGCTATAAACATGTGTGTGCAAGTATCTTTTCCAGGTAGTAATGACTTCTTTTCCTCCGGGTAGATACTCAGTAGGTAAATTGCTGGATCAAATGGTAGTTCTACTTTTAGTACTTTAAGGAATCACCACACTGTTTTCCATAGTGATTGTACTAGTTTGCATTTCCACCAGCAGTGTAGAAGTGTTCACTATTCACTGCATCCATGCCAACATTTATTATTTTTTGACTTTTTTTATTATGAGCACTTTTGCAGGAGTAAGGTGGTATTGCATTGTGATTTTGATTTGCATTTCTCTGATCATTAGTGATGTTGAGCATTTTTTCGTGTTTGTGGCCATTTGTGTATCCTCTTTTGAGAATTGTCTATTCATGTCCTTAGCCCACATTTTGATGGGAGTATTTGTTTTTATCTTTCTAATTTGTGCATTGTAGGTTCTCAATATTAGTCCTTTGTCACATGGACAGTTTAAGAAGATTTTCTTCTACTTTGTGAGTTATCTGTTTACTCTGCTGGCTGTTCCTTTTGCTGTGCAAAAGCTCTTTAGTTTAGTTAAGTCATATCTATTTATCTTTCTTTTTATTGCATTTGCTTTGGGATGCTTGGTCATGAAATCCTTGCCTAAGCCAATGTTTAGAAGGGTTTTTCCAATGTTATCTTCTAGAATTTTTATAGTTTCAGGTCTTAGATTTAAGTCCTTAATCCATCTTGAGCTGATTTTTGTGTAAGGTGAGAGATGAGGATCCAGTTTCACTCCCCTACATGTGGCTTGCCAATTATCCCAGCACCACTTGTTGAATAGGGTGTCCTTTCCCCACTTTATGTTTTTGTTTGCTTTGTCAGTGATCAGTTGCATTTAGCTTTATTTCTGCATTCTCTATTCTATTCCATTGGTCTATGTGCCTAGTTTTATTCCAGTACTGTGCTGTTTTAGTGACTATGGCCTTATAGTATAGTTTGAAGTTGGATAATGTGATGCCTCCAGGTTTGTTCTTTTTGCTTAGTCTTGCTTTGGCTATGTGGGCTCTTTTTTGGTTCCATATGAATTTTAGGATTTTTTTTTTCTAAATCTGTGAATAATGATGGTGGTATTTTGATGAGAATTGCATTGAATTTATAGATTGCTTTTGGCAGTATGGTTATTTTCACAATATTGATTCTACCTATCTGTGAGCATGGCATGCGTTTCCTTTTGTTTGTGTCATCTATAATTTCTTTCAGCAGTGTTTTGTAGTGTTCCTTATAGAGGTCTTTCACGTCCTTGGTTAGGTATATTCCTATTTTTTTTTTTTTTTTGCAACTATTGTAAAAGGTGTTGAGTTCTTGATTTGATTCTCAGCTTGGTCACTGTTGGTGTATAGAAGAGCTACTCTATTGTGTACATTGATTTTGAATCTGGAAACTTTGCTGAATTCATTTATCAGGTCTAGGGGCTTTCTGGAGGAGTCTTTAGGGTTTTCTAGGTAAAAATTATATTATCAGCAAACAATGACAGTTTGGCTCCCTCTTGACCAGTTGGGATGTCCTTTATTTCCTTTTCTTGTCTGACTGCTCTTGCTAGGACTTCTAGTACTGAGAGGTGAAGCCAGCTGGGCTTCTGGGTCAGTTGGCGACTTGGAGAACTTTTCTGTCTAGCTAGAGGATTGTAAACACACCAATCAGCGCTCTCTGTCTAGCTAAAGGTTTGTAAATGCACCAATCAGCACTCTGTAAACACGCACCAATCAGCTCTCTGTGTCTAGCTAAAGGTTTCTAAACGTACCAATCAGCACTCTGTAAAAATACACCAATCAGCGCTCTGTGTCTAGCTAAAGGTTTGTAAATGCACCAATCAACACTGTGTAAAAACGGACCAATCAGCACTCTGTAAAATGGACCAATCAGCAGGATATGGGCGAGGCCAAATAAGGGAATAAAAGCTGGCCACCAGCCACCAGTAGCGGCAACCTGCCCGGGTGCCTTTCGGTGTTGTGGAAGGTTTGCTCTCTCGCGCTTCACAATAAACCTTGCTGCTGCTCACTCTTGGGAACCGCACTACCTTTATGAGCTGTAACACTCACTGCCAGGGTGTGCGGTTTCATTCGTGAAGTCAGCGAGACCATGAACCCACCGGAAGGAAGAAACAACTGCGGATGCCAGCTATAAGAGCTGTAACACTCACTGCGAGGGTCTGCGGCTTCATTTCTTAAGTCAGCGAGACCATGAACCCACCAGAAGAAAGAAATTCTGGACACATCTCAACATCTGAAGGAACAAACTCCAGACACATCCTCTTTAAGAACTGTAACACTCACTGCAAGGGTCTGTGGCTTCATTCTTGAAGTCAGCAAGACCAAGAACCCACTGGAAAGAATAAATTCCGGACACAGTACTATGTTGAAGAGGAGTGGTGAGAGTGGGCATCCTTGTCTTGTTCCAGTTTTCGGAGGGAATGCTTTCAACTTTTTCCTATTCAATATAATGTTGGCTGTGGGTTTGTTATAGATGGCTCTTACTACATTGAGGTATATGCCTTGTATGCCAATTTTGCTGAGAGTTTTAATCATAAAGCGATGTTGGATTTTGTCAAATGCTTTTTATGCATCTATTGAGATGATCGGGTGATTTTTGTTTTTGATTGTTTATGTGGTGTGATCAAATTTATTGACTTGTCTATGTTAAACCATCCGTGCATCCATAGCATGAAACCCACTTGATCACAGTGGATTATCTTTTCAATATGTTGTTAGATTTGGCAAGCTAGTATTTTATCAAGGATTTTTAGCATCTGTGTTCATCAGGGATATTGACCTGTAGTTTTCTTTTTTGGTTATGTCCTTTTCTGGTTTTGGTATTAGGGCGATACTAGCTTCATAAAATAAGTTAGGGAGGGTTCCTTCTTTCTCTATCTTGTGGAATAGTGTAAACAGGGGGAAACAATCTTTGTGATCACCTAGTTGATAAGACTAGAGTTTCCAGATAAAAAGTAAATGTGAGTGAAGACATGTTTTGAATTATCAGTATTTCTTGAGCCTAGCCAAACAGTCATGGTATGTGAAGAATGTGAGTCTTCAGTCCTATGTACAGCCACCATATTCTGTTTCTTAATTCTTGGTGTTTTTGTTGAGATTAATATCATCACAATTCTCTCCTTTTGTTATCCACACAGGATGTTTTTGCCCAATATATTTCCAAACCCTGAGCTCATTTGCTAGAGGTGCTTATGACATTCTGTCATTCCAGGTCCATGGAGAACAGCAGACACAGATGAAGAACTTCTAATCTCAGGGAGAGGCCTCTCCAGTGGCTAAGAAAGCAGACAAGAATGAATTAGGAGCTGTCTCAGACGGATATCTTTAAAAAGGCAGGAAGCAATCGGGAAGTAATGAAAGACTTCCAAAAAGAACATCTGGTAATGATGCTTTATTACTTTTTCTCCCTAAGAGTACTACTTGTAAGCTACAGACAATATAAGAAACTTGAATTTATGTTAATTTCCCAATGCTTGCCTTGAGCTCCTGATAAGTAATACATTCGTGAATAGCAGAATACAGTAAATGATAATTCTCATTTTCCAAGAGGATAATCAGCTTTATCCTGTTCTAAAGTGCATATACAACTCGTTTTCATCTCTCCTGGTGTTTCATTGTTGAGTAATGATGTACTACATATCATATACAATACCTTATGTGGGGTTACACGGAAACAGGAAACGGCAATAACACTACTTCAGAGATGACAGGTAACTCCCCAGACAAGACAGGTACAGTGGGTGTGGAATGAATATGTATAGAAATTGGGGTGTATTTGCTGCAGGTAAGAGAAGAAAAACAATAGTTAACGTGGGAAGAAAAGGCTAAAGCAAGAATAAAGAAATGCAGGCTGACTCATAATTGAGTGTGCATGGGATGAAAGCAGGCAGGAGTTTAGAAAAGATTATGTGGGGGAATAGGACTGCCTGTTTAAATGGCCTTCAAAATTCTCTGTCTGAAGACTACCACAGATTCCAAAAAAATCTCATGTGTACCTAGTCTTACGTGTTTCTGTTCTCATCAAATCTTGAAGAACTTTTGCTCACTTTGTAACCACTTAGGACTTCATATTTTCAATGTTTACTTTTGCCTTTTCTAAAACATGTTCGTGAGCCCAAAGAGTAAAAACCCATATCCTACATTTTTTACAGTCATCTGGGGCTTGTGCTTTCCTCTTGCTTCCAGAAGGTAATTCCTCTGACAGGTTGCTGAGGTATGGTAGTGGCATTGAATGTTGTCTTTGTCCTCCTTTGTGCTTGACTCTTAGACAGATGTGGACCAATGATGTTCATGGTCAGCAACACCAGCCGGTGTGAGCTGCCAGGGAATTTATGGGATGCTACCGTGATGGCCATGGCATTTGTTAGGCTCTTTATTAAGTCTAATTTGCACATTCATTGAAACCATCTCATGTGGTTACAACTACCAGACAGAGTGCTTCCCAGGTCTGTATCATTTCCCAGTTATCTAAACTGAATCCATGATGTGTAAATTTATTTCTTAGTCTCATTGTAGAACAAAGAGAGAACACTATGCCAGCCACTCTTTTACTTTGGAAATTGTTATTGATCTGCTTTCTCAGGCTTCTCTTCTCCCATTAAGACTGTCATCAATCACTGTTGACTGCCCACTGGGCACTGACTGCTGAACTGGGCATCACAGGGGAATGCAGGGAGAAGAGTTGTAGGCGCCCAAATAACAGACACTGGACACCAGTTAGTGCTAAGAATGATAATAAACAACACAGTGGTTTTGTGCAAGATGAATGCATAAATGTCAGCACAGAATGGAGGAGCTGCTAGGGTCTGACTGGAGACTTCAGTTTTAGAGTCATGGAGGCCAGGTCTGCTTCGTCCTAGAGAAACAAAAAGTAATAACGTTTCTTCCCTTAAATCTCCCTGTCTAGTGTGTGGGGAGATGAGAACATCTACAAATGCTTATAATACTGTGGGAAGAGGGCTGAGTTAAAAGCACCCCAAGGAGCCTGTGTTAGTTTGCTCAGGCTGCAGTGACAAAGTGCCACAGGCTGGGTGGCTTGGAAAAGAAAAAAATTGTTATCTCACAGTCCTGGAGGTTGGGAGTCCAAGAGCAATGGCTCTGTGAGCAGAATTGGTTCTTCCTGAGGCCTTTTCCTTTGGCTTATAGATGACTGTCTTCTCCCTGGGTCTTCATATTGCTTTTCTCTGTATTTGTCTGCATCCTAATCTCCTTTTTGATAAGGACAGCATCCTATCTAGAAGGTTGAAAGAATGACACGTCATTATTACTTTTGATTTGAATTACTTTAATTTTGAATGTTAAATTTTTTTTGATGGCTGTGGGTCATCAGTCATCTCTTTTTCTATAAATGTCAATCAGAGTTCTTTGCTGTTGTTCGATTAGCCTTTTCTTATCTTTGTCTTATTGATTTGTATACGCTTTTAGCAATTTGAGAGTATTAAACCTAGGGTACTAAAAGATATTCTTGATTCCTCTTTATTTTGGGCATGTGAATATTTAAAATTATGAAACACTAAATTACAGAAAAGACTAGTGAGTGGCAAACAGTTTTCTATATATTTGTAATAAAGAAGTTTTAAACTCTTACAATGTCAAATTTATTAATGTAACTTGCACATATTACCTGTTATTTTTCCAAGCCCCTTTAACTCTACTATCATAATTTATCTGTAATTTTTTTCTAGAACTTTTGTGATGTCAGTTTTTAATGTTACTTTTTATCTGAAATTTACTTCAGTGGAGTGAGGTGAGGTTATGTTTTCCTATTACTCAAACAGTAAACTACTTGCACTAATACCATTTATCGAATAATTCTTTTTAAATAACTCTTAAAAAACTATTTTATTGGCCGGGTGCAGTGGCTCATGCCTGTAATCCCAGCATTTTGGGAGGCCGAGGCAGGTAGATCACAAGGCCAGGAGTTCAAGACCAGCCTGCTCAAGATGGTGAAACCCATCTGTACTAAAAATACAAAAATTAGCAAGGTGTGGTGGTGAGAGCCTGCAATTCCAGGTACTTGGGGGAGGGTAAGGCAGAGAATTGCTTGAACCTGGGAGGTGGAGGTTGCAGTGAGCCAAGATCGCACCACTGTACTCCTGCCTGGGTGACAGAGTGAGACTCACCTCAAAAAAAAAAAAAAAGAAAAAAAAAAAAAGAAAAAGAAAAACCCAAAACTCCTTTACCATGAACTGAATTTTCATGCATTCTGGGTCAACTCTGTACTCAATTTATTTGTAATGATTTGAATACTTTTCATCCTTCAGCATCAAATTATTTTTTATTTTTTTAGTTCAAACAAGGCCCTCTGGCTCAGGGGAAGTCTATGTGCTTGTGGGGAGAAGGGCATGGAGAATCTGAGATGAGTTGGTGAGACGAATACAATCTGGTCAAAATTAGATAAAATGCAAAATGAAATACAAACTTTACAGTTTTAGACTTCCAAAGATTCTCAAGAAAGATGTATTTGTAAATATTCTTATAAAACTTTGCTTCTCAGAAGAGAAGTTTACACTCTAACAGGGGCACACCACACACATGCACACACAGAGTGAGACATACAATTTGCTGTTACTTTAGCAAAAATGAACCATGTGCATAGTAGCAGGGGAAACTTGAAATTAAAGCATGCATATTGGGGAAATCATTCATGTATTTGCTTTCCGTGAAATTTACAGACAGTTTTCTATAATGTCACATTGAGAGGTGAGGTTAAGCTCAGCAGTGTTCCCTGGGTATCACTTGACAATAAACTGTGACATGGAGAGCCAAAAGAAGGTCAGGGAAGTCCTACTTCATGACTTTCTCTTGGCACACAGGAAGACTGAATTTCCCAGCTTCCCTTGCAGCTTGGTCCCACCACTGGGATGAGGATGGTAGTGATGTAGACCACTTCCAAGCCCAGACTTGAAGTTGCCCACATAACTCTCCATGAATTCTCTTCCCCTCAGGCTCATGTTTTAAAAACAATTTTTTAGAGATGGGATCTTGCAGTGTTGCCCAGGCTAGTCTTGATAGGGCTCATGTTGAAGGTGATAACATCACAAGACAGAAAGAACATGGGCTGTTGTGCTCATTCCTGAGAGAAAGTCTCCCAAATGTCATTGGATTGTGCACGTGGGAGAGAAATAAACATGTGATTTTCCTCTTCTCCTGATCTGGAGAAAGTTAGTTTTAGTATTCAACATCAAGCACTCTGACTAATACAACCCATTGGTATCTTTGAAAAAGTCACAATTTAAAATAGACATCCAGGGCAGGGGGATATCCTCAAAATTCATGCATAAGCTATGATAACTGAGAGGTATGAAACTGCCCATGGTCATGTATCATAGTTTACTACAATTTCAGGTATGTAGGGGAAATTCATGATTTGGGGCTGCCACTGTCTGAGGTGAAGATTTGGACCAGGAATCAAAGACAAAGAGAATTTCAGCATCTCATTACGTTAGAAGCAATGAAACAGTAATTATTAGGCCAAGTGTGGTGGCTTATACCTGTAATCTCAGCACTTTGGGAGGCCATGGTGAATGAATCACTTGAGCCCAGGAGTTCAAGACCAGCCTGGGTAACATAGTGAGACCTCATCTCTACAAAAATTACAAAAAATTTGCTGGGTGTGGTGGTGCATGTCTTTAGTCCCAGGTACACTTGGGAGACTGAGGGAGGATTGCTTGTGCATGGGAGGTTGCAGAGCTGAGATTGTGCCACTGCACTCAAACCTGGGCAACAGAGTGAGACCCTATCTCAAAAAAAAGAAAAGAAAGAAGAAAGAAAAAGAAAGAAGAAAGGAAGGAAGAAGTAAAGAAAGAAAGTAAAAAGAAAGGAAAAGAAAGAAAAAAAAGAAAAATTAAAGTCAGAACACATTCTGACCCATGTCTGTTCTCTCCTCACCTTCTCCAGGCTGCTGAACAAAAAATAATACTAATTTTCAGCCGTGTTTATATCGTCCACTCAATTTTGAATCTTTCTACATGCATTAAGCATTTCTATCCAGTATTTGAAAATGTTATTGAATGTGTCTGAATGTGTGCGTGTGTGTGTGTGTACATGTGTATGTAAGCGGTTTGGGGGTGGGGCTGGACAGGGTGTGAGGATTGCACTTGAAATGATTTGGAGAAGGTTCCTTCTGTTTTAAGTGGGAAGGTGAGGTTTTTGTACCTACGCTGATGGTATGTCCTGGAAGGGGAGTGCTCATGGTATCTCCTTTTCAAGAACGAGAGATGAAACAGAGGGAAGGAAGACAGAGGCAATAGCCTGTTGACCAGGGGAATTCAAGACATGAAATCATGGAACTCACCTATTTAAATCTATGAAACAAAAAGTGAGTAGCAAAAAAAAAAGGAGTTATGTAGCCATATTCTAGGGATATTGTAGAGGCAAGTCAATTATCAACTGGCCAGTAATATAGTAGAAGAAAATTCTCCTAACCCTGGATAAATGGAAAAGTCCCTCTGTAACGCAGAGCTCTGTAATTTGAACTAAAAATAATAAAGAATTGGTCACCTTCTAAAGTGGATGCTTGCTATGGTCTGAGTGTTTGCGTCTCCTCAAATTCATATGTTGACACCTAGTCCCCAATGTAATATTATTAAGAGGTAGGGCCGTTGAGAGATAATTCAGTCTAATAAGTGGATTAGTACCCTTACAAAAGAGGCTTGAGGGAGTTTGTTCACCCCTCCTGCCTTGTGATGACACACGGCAAAGACACAGTCTGTGGAGAATGAGACTCATCAGACACCCAATCTGCTGGCGCCTTGATTTTGAACTTCCCAGGCACCAGAACTGTGAGTAATAAGTTTCTGTTGTTTATAAACTACCCAGTCTAAGGTATTTTGTTACAGCAACTCATATGGACTAAGATGACACTCAAATACAAAATTCACATTCAAAATAAATCTCATTAAGAAATATCCTAGGAATAAACCAAGTGACTATAAGGACACAATATCATGATCAGTTTCAGAAAAGGAGTTTAGAAAAATGAATTCTGATTTTATAATCCCTCTTAGTTATTCAACAGTTTTGAGCATTCTTACCAAAATATCTGCTTCATCAGATTTGGGGAGACATTAGGTAATTATTTACTGTTGAATTGGTTTTAATTGTCTGTAGTGCACATTGTACTTTAATGTCATATTGTATGATATTTAAAGTTCAAAGAAAGAGAAACCCAGATCAAGCAGAATAGAATGTTATCTATTATTTTTAAAAGTTGGTAACCAACTTGGAAATGTACTGGACTCTCCTCTTCCATGCTTTCTTTTAGAGTGTAGAAGGGAGAAAGAGAACAGCTGAAATTTAGAGGTCACAACAACGTTTCTGAAATTGTACATGCTGTCTTCTTTTTACCTCATTTTGTCCTCTCTCCTCTCTAACTTTCAGCCCTGACAACTAACATTGCCATCCTTCAACGGTGACACGGAGGTCCAGGTGGAAAATGTTCGACACCTGTGTTCTGTTGCATAAATTTGCATCAAGAAATATCATTATTTTTATCATGAGACTTAGAAGATGTTCCCTTCCCAAAAGCCACAGGACATAGATTAATACAACTCTCTAACTAAAATATGCACAAGAGACAGATGTACATTTCAGCTGCTCAAGGAGCAAAGAAGTGTCTCCCTTACTGTGCATTGTAACGAGATTGATTTGTCAGTAGTGGCCACATTCAGAGAAGGTCAGGCTCTTTGGGGTCATTTCATACCAAAGAAATGAAATAAATACAGATTTTAATTTGGTATCTGAAGTTTGCAAATGATACGATGGACTCATATTGTCAGTACATATGGAAATGTTTTGAGAGAGCACCATTTTTAATTGTGATTTATTATTTGAAGTTCAAAGAACAGTAGAAGGAGTTACTTTGGTAACTTGAATGTTGCTCCTCTTACATGAGAGTCAGATTTCAGTAAGGAAGGTGCTCATTGTGGATATTTATAAGGTAAAGATGGAAAGAAGGGGCAGTGGAGCCCAGGTGAGGAGGGGAAAGTGTTTGAAGAATCTCACCCGGTCTTGCCTTGTTGGCAGACAATCGTTGAGACAGTCTCTTCTAGTCTTTTCTCATTTCACAGTTCCTTCTGGAGAGACCCCAGAGTGGGAACTGCTTAAATACCATCCTTGTTTGTAGTAGACAAAACAGGATTTGAATAACTTACTGTGCCTATTACTATGTGTAGAAATTAATTGTTATTGTATAATTTGTTGTCCAGTGTCTTTCAAACTTCAATGTGAATATGATCACATCATATGTGAAAATCCACGTACTAGTGCAGTAGGTCTGGGGTGGAGCCTGAAATTCTGCGTAACTAACAAGCTCTTAGGTGATGCTGCTGATCTGAAGACCAGACTTTGAGTAGTAAGGCTGCAGATCACGAATTCTTAGACTGGTAGCTTTGTCTCAGGTGAATTATAACCTCCCCAACCTCTCAAACCATATGTAATTTGTAGACATGCATGTATGTACATGTGTAAGAGAAGTATCTGTTGGCTTTCATCATATTCTCTAGGATGGTCCACTACCAAAAAAAAGTCAAGAATTCCTATTATAGAAGGAACTTAGGAGAGGGAAGAATGAGCTATTGAACTGAAAAAACTGGCCATGCACAATTTTATAACTTATGCTTTGCTATGAGCAGACGTTAGTGATGTCTGGATAAGATAGAAAATGCAAGTAACTGAAGTTTGAAAGGGGAAAACACAGAAACCTTCAGCTGGCTGTTGGGAAGTCTGAAGATGAAGCAGAAGTTTAGGAAAAAGGTATTAAAAACACATGGCCACTAGTGAAACAGGGCTTAAGTGCTGGCTAAGCTAGTGTCCGTATGTCTGGCTGCAGAGTAGACACATGCTACACTATCCTTAGGCTGCTCTCTAGAGATCCTGGTTGGCCATGCCCGGAATGGAGCATTTGCCTTTTGAAGATCCATGGCTGATACTCCTGCATGGGCTGTGTTGAGAACCATTCATCTAGACCAGGAGTGTCCAGTCTTCTGGTACTCTACTCCATACACTGTTCCCTTTTTCTCTTGAAATTTTAACCTCTTTCTTGCTACTGGTTATTTTCTATAAGTACTTAAATATATTAATATTTAAGGCCCAAATATCATTTAAAAATCCTTCTTTGTGCCAAGGTCTGCTTTTGAGGATGAAATGATCTCTTTCCTCCACAGTCAAGCCTCTGAGAAGGGCTGTCTACACTTAGCATCTCTGTTTTACTCATGCTCTGTCACTTCTCACCACATCTTACTGGATATTGTCCCTGTTACTTCATGACACAATTCAAGATTCCCATAGATTTCTTGTGCCTAAATCCCAGGCCCCTGTACAGCGCCCATCTTTCTTGATCCCTCAGTAGATTTGGAGGTGCCTAGTCAGCCTTATCTTGAAACCCCTCCCTTGACATCTAGTCTATTACTACTAGCTTTCCTCCCACTTCTTGGGAGTGTCTCCATTACTCTGCTTGCTCAAAAAGCATTTTCTCTTGTCAATCTCAAGCATTTCTACTGTTTCGGTTACCACTGGTTGCTTTGTATCAGAGAAATCTGTATCTTTATTGTGTTCTCTCTTCTAAGCTCCTGAGATGATAGCTTTTTATTGCTCATTTCTACTTAAATGTCCTGGTGACCTTTCACTATGAATCTGCCCAACATCAAAGGCGTCTCAGCCTTAATTCTCACCCTTTCCCCCCATGAAACTACTTCTTTTCCAATGTTCCTTGAGTGATCAAAACAAAAAGCTAGGATTTCTCCTTGATTTCTCTTACACTCTACAAGCAATAACCAAATTCTACTGAATCAAGCTCCTATGTGTTCCTCTGGCAAACTGTGTGACCATTGTCATGGCACACGTCAGTCTGTGTGTATTTTCTATGTAGTGGTATTAATTTCACAGTTGACTTTAAATAAGCTCCATGTTGAACATTTCTGGTTCTTTATTGTCTACCTCAGTGTCTGGTACATGGTGAGCATCCCAGAAATATGTTTTTATAATCAGTTAATGCTTTTATGTTGTTTCTTATAAACTCTGATATCACTATCTCCAAAGAAAATCAGCAAAATAAAGATTAAATTAGGAGAATCTCCAAGGACCTGGGTAGAATCTCCAAGGACCAAGACCAGTCAACATATGTTCCAGGAAGACTGTTTAGTCTTCCTTTTCATTCTGTTGTGAATTAGGCCTTGTTGCAAATAAGTTGCTCATTAAAGGTGTTGCTTACTTTATTGGATCACTTCTCTTTGCAGATACTGAGCCAACCTAACAGGCTCCCGGGGGGAAAGCAGACTGGGCTCACCTGAACATTACAAGTTTGTGGTCAAATGACTAATTAGAGCGTTTGTTCTTTTTTTTTTTTTTTGAGACGGAGTCTGGCTCTGTCGTCCAGGCTGGAGTGCAGTGGCCGGATCTCAGCTCACTGCAAGCTCCACCTCCCGGGTTCCCGCCATTCTCCTGCCTCAGCCTCCCGAGTAGCTGGGACTACAGGCGCCTGCCACCTCGCCTGGCTAGTTTTTTGTATTTTTTAGTAGAGACAGGGTTTCACCATGTTAGCCAGGATGGTCTCGATCTCCTGACCTCGTGATTCGCCCGTCTCGGCCTCCCAAAGTGCTGGGATTACAGGCTTGAGCCACCGCGCCCGGCCGAGCGTTTGTTCTTAGTACTTTTATGGAACTGTAGTCAGTAACCCATTGGATGTAGTCATCTTTTCACTGATATCATTGTGATAGTAGATGGATGATTTCTAACTGCCCTGTACCAGGCTATTCTTAAGGAGGCTTGAGGTATAGTTGCTTCAAGAAATATTTAATAAATAGAAAAGCACTGTGCTAGGGACTTTGGGGGATGGGAAGAGGGAGATGTTAAGTGATGGGAAGAGTATTTGAACTCAAGAAACCTACAGCCTGACAGGGGAAGTGGGAGTGTTAACATACATGCAGACATTATTATACAGCATATGACAACTGCCATGAAATACTCACACAGTGTTCTGGCCACTCAGGGTAGGGAAATTATCCATAATGGCAGACTTGAGAAAGTTCCATAGCAAGTGAAATGTTTTGTGGTTCTTGAAGTGGGGCTGGATTTCCATGGACATCCACACTGTGGGGGAAGAGGCCATCACAGGCAATGGTGACAAAATTACAGGTATAGGAAAGTATGGATGTTGCCAGAAAACTGAAAGTCAAGTTGGAATTCAGATTCTTGTAGGGAAGGCATGAAAGATATAATGGACAGAAATGAGTGTCTTGCAGTGTAGCCTGCGGAGCCAGCTGTGGGAAATAAGTCTCTTGAAAGCTCATATTTTATCTTAAAATGTCTACTCTATAATGTATCTTTCTTTATTTAAAAATAAAAATGGTATCTTTTATTACCTATCGTGGACCAAAGTTGACACATCAGCAAGATGTCTGGTGTGCATGCTGTGGTGCTGAGCTCCCCAAGGCACGTAGCTGAGCACACAGGGTAAAATTCTTAATTTGAGAAATGCGACATTTTATTTAGTTAACAAATTTATCTTTTATGCTTATAATGTGCTACAAACCTCTGAATTTACAAATATATTAACTTATTTTGAATCTCAAAACAAACATATTAGGTAGACACTACTGTTATCCCCATTTTAAAGAAAAGGAAACTGAGGCTCAGAGATGCTCAAGTGATTGTCCAAGATCACATATGCAGAAGAGAGAAACCTGGGATTCAAGTCTAGGCAGTAGTGCTCCAGGGACTGTACTCTGACCCCTAACTAAAATGTCTCCATCAAAATTATGGGGAGCTTTAAAATATGTTTTGGAAACCAAAATAAGCTGTATGGTTAGACTAGTGCACATTTGATGAGCTTAAAATTGTCACTGGTATGCAAAAATATTTTCCTAATACTGTTTGTACATATTTGTGTGTGTTTGTCCATATGTGGTATGTGCATATGTGTGAATAAATTGAGGTTTTACTTGATTTGAATTTGTCAGTAATTATTATTTGCACTCCACATATGTAATAATAATTTTGAAGGTGAATGTCTTCTGACCAGAATGGTTTGGAGCAAGCAGTGGCTACAAATGCAGGAAGTGTGCCATGTAATCTCTCACCAACAGTGCAGAAGGGATGCTCTCTATACTCAGATTCATGGCATGGAATGTTATCTGTTGAGGTTAATACCTTTTGTTATACACCGACTTGAGATGGCCCACAGGTCACAGTCCCTAAAGGAGAGACAAAGTGTGCTCCAATTCTGATTTTCATGGAGAAAATGGAGTGGGTGGAATGTGATCTTTATAGTCCTGTCTTATTTTGGGCAAAGATCTTGAGAAGTTCAGAAATTCCAGCCCTCAAATTTCTTTAGATATAAAGCCAGACAAAGAAGCTGCTGACAGCATATTAAAATTCAATATGATTTCTGACCAGGAAGGTAGACTTCAGATTTGAGATTGTAAGCCCTCTGAAGCTCCATGTGACCCAACCAGCTTACTCTTCTTGAGGGGAACTTGGCCATTGAAGAACTCTAGCTCCTACATGCAATTCAGAAACAAGCAGGAAGTGTATACATGAAGAACTAACACCTTCAACCTACTTTGCTTAAATATTCTATCATGTGAATGGCACCAGACATGCTGTCATGTTTGCCTGTAAGTACACTTGAATTTCTGATTCCAAAAATAAGTAGGTAGTGAACATAGAATTCATTTATTCATTTATTTCTTCATTCCACTTGTATTTGTTAAGCACTACCTTGGCACAGGTGCTGTTCTAGGTGCTGAAGTGAGGGAGTGGGGAATAAGCAGACCTAATAAAACTTTGCCTCCAGGACAAGGAGAGGTAATACATAAGCATAACTACAAATTAAAAGTAAAATATAAGGTATTAATCTTCTGTGGTTAAAGATGTGAAGAAAATACCAAAATTGAGATAAGGAGTAACGGGTTGGCTGAGAACCACGAGTAGGAGTAACGAGAGTGAACAGGAAAAGCTCTGCAGAAGTGAGATTAAAGTCAAGATTGACAGGATAAGAAGATTTGAAGGTATGGAAGAAGAATCCCAAGCAGAGGACACAGCATATATAGGGTTCTGAGATGGGAAGGTGCTGGGCTTCTTTGAATAATAGAAAGGAGGCAAAGGGAATCCCAAGGGAAGAAGGTAAAAGAGGAGGCTGGCAGAGTGTCACGGAATTGATTCTTGGATTCTTTTTTACATACCCTACATACCCCTCTTGATGACTTTGTAAATATCATTGATCCCATGGATGTTTGCTATTATATTTACACATTTGAAGATGACTTCCTTAAAAGGCCATGAGGAAAAAAACCTTGGTCACTTTCTAATTAATTTTTACCTATACTTAGATTCTAGCAGGACTTCACTTTTGCCTATATTGTAGAACTGTAACATCCATTTTCTCTCTTCTTTGAAAACTAAGAATTATTGCTTTTAAATAAGTGACAAATATTATTAATGTAACCCCAGACAGTGTCACAAGTTTGAGAGGTGTGACAAGAACAATCCAATTTCTTTTAACTGATATGGAGGAAAATATAGGGTGCAGTTCAATATTAATTATTACCATAAGAAAATAAAAGGCTTGACAAGTAAACCTTGGTATGATGATCATATCGCATAAGAGGATAAGCCCTAGGAATCATCCATGCTCACACTTGAGCTCCAAGGACATGGGAGATGTTCATCTTGGGACACAGACCTCAGCTGTGAGGTCACAAAAATAGCCCTCTGTATTAGTCTGTTCTCACACAGCTATTAAGAGAAGAGATACCTGAGACTGGGTAATATATAAAGGAAAGAGGTTTAATTGACTCACAGTTCAGCATAGCTGGGGAGGCCTCATAAAACTTACAATCATGGCAGAAGGGGAAGCAAACATGTCCTTCACATAACAGCAGGAAGGAGAAGTGCATAGTGAAGGGGGAGGGGGAAAGCCTTTTATAAAACCACCAGATCTTGTGAGAACTCACTATCATGAGAACAGCTTGGAGAGAGGGACTGCCCCCATGATCTAATAGCCCCTCCATGAGGTCCCTACCCAACATATGGGGATTACAATTTGGATTACAATTCAACATGATATTTGGGTTGGGACACAGAGCCAGACCATATCAGCCCTCTTAATATAGAGTTCATAAACCTAAGTGCCTTCGGCATTCCTTAGGTATTTTATAATCAAAATATTTGGTTTGATTGATAGCATTACATTTTAGAGTAGGTTAAGCTCATAAACAAATGGTTTTGGTTCAGAACCTTGGAAAGAGAAAAAGGGACTTAAAAATTTGTTATTTATTTGTGGCAAGAACACTTAAATTCTACTCTTCCTTAAATTTTTAATTGTAAAAGACAGTGTTGTTAATTATAGGCACAATGTTGTACAGTGGATCTCTAGAACTTATTCATCTTGCTGAACTGAAACATTATACCCATGAAGAGCAACTTTCCATTTCCTCCTCCCCCTGCCAGCCCATGGCAATTGCCATTTTACTCTCTGTTTCCATGAGTTTGACTACTTTAGATACCTCACATAAGTGGAACCATACAGTATTTGTTCCTCTGTGACGAGCTTACTGCACCTGGCATAATATCCTCTGGGTTAATCCATGTTGCTTGGTTATAATAGAATTTCTCTTTTTAAAGGTTAGTATTCCATTGCATGTATATGCCATATTTTCCTTATCCACTTATTTGTCAATAGGTATTTAAGTTGTTTTCATGAACTGGCTATTATGAATAATGCTGCAGTGAACATGAGAGTGCAGATATCTCTTTTATATTGTAGTCTCTCTTTTTTAAAGAATATATACCCACAAGTGGGATTGCTGGATCACATGGTGATTTTATTTTTAGTTTTTGGAGGAACCTACATACCATTTCCCATAGTAGCTGTGGTCATTTTATATTCCCACCAACAGTCTACAAGAATTCTGATTTCCTCTATCCTCACCAACACTTGTTATATTTTATTTACTCTTTGAAAGTGGCCATTCTAACAATTGTAAGCTGGTAATTGTGGTTCTGATTTGTATTTCCTTGATGATTTGTCATGTTGAGCATCTTTTTATATATCTGTTGGTCATTTGCTTGTCTTCTTTGGAGAAATGTCTCTTTAAATTTTTTGCCCATTTTTGAATAGGATTATATGTTTTATTCTATTGAGCTGTAGGAGGTCCACATATATTGGATATTAATCACTTATCAGATATATGGTTTGCAATCTGCAGGTTGCAATCTATCTGATATATGGTTCCTGATCTGCAGGTTGCTTTTGTTCTGTTGATTGTTTCCTTTGCTGTGCAGAGCTTTTTAGTTTAATTTCACTTACCTAATTTTGTTTTGTTTTTCGTGCTTTTGCTATCATATTCAAAGAATCATTGGTCAGACAATGCCATGAAGTTTTTACGCTATGTTTTCTTCTAGGAATTTTATAGTTTTAGATCTTACATTTAAAACTTCAATTTATTTTAAATTGGTTTCTGTGCACGGTATAAGACAAGGGTACAATTTGCATGCTATATCCAGTCTCTTAGCACCATTCGTTGAAGAGGCTATCCTTTCTGACTTGGGTATTCTTGATACTGTTGTCAAAGATCAGTTTACCATGTATACATACTTTTGTTCTTGGCTCTCTATTCTGTTTCTTTAGCCTATAGGTCTGTTTTTAATTAGAAACTTTTAATACTAAGAACAACAATCATGATTCTCTCTGTGTGTTTGTATGTGTATTTCAAAATATTAAAAGTATGTCAACTTTTTATGATTATAAAAGTAATATGTATCAAATTTTTTTTTTTTTTGAGACGGAGTCTGGCTCTGTCGCCCAGGCTGGAGTGCAGTGGCGCGATCTCGGCTCACTGCAAGCTCCGCCTCCCAGATTTACGCCATTCTCCTGCCTCAGCCTCTGGAGTAGCTGGGACTACAGGCGCCCGCCACCTCGCCCGGCTAGTTTTTGCATTTTTTAGTAGAGACTGGGTTTCACCGTGTTAGCCAGGATGGTCTTGATCTCCTGACCTCATGATCCGCCCATCTCGGCCTCCCAAAGTGCTGGGATTACAGGCTTGAGCCACCGCGCCCGGCCTGTATCAAATGTTAAAAAGTCATAAAGAATATTAAAATTACCAATAACAACAACCTGGGTTCAATCAATGATATCTGCCTCTGCTAAGACATGCCTACCATAAAATGTCAGGAACTAAAAATACCATATTTTCTGTACTATCTCATTCTGTTACCCAACAACCATGTGAAGAGATTATTATCCCTACATTTATGGATGGAAAAAAATGAAGCTCGTGGATTTAAATGTCCTATATTAATCTTAGCATGTTAGAATAGAGGTAACTTTAATTAGTCTTTATATTTTTCACTTCCCATTTTCATAGTTATGTATGCTTTATTCATCTAAAAAAATAATACTTTCCACAAGGGAAAAAAAACCAATTTCTGTCATTGTTGGAGGAAACAACAATGTACTAATTCATAAATATAATTATTTAAATTTTAATAGGCCAAGGCTTTAAAGACTTAGTTTGCAAAATTATTCTATCAAATGCTAATTATACCTTAATATTCCATAGTAAGAATTCATTCTATTTCCTTGTATATCTCTTACTATTGTCGTTATTATTGTCATTATTATTGTTAATACTCATGAATAATATCTTAGTGACAATACGATTAGAGAAAATGATCATGGCTAGGGTATACACTCAACATGACTTAGGTTAAAATAATTCTAAATTTAAATGTAACAACTTTACAATAAGAAAAATTAGGCTGACAGAAGCAAATGGTTTCGCCAATCCACTTGGTATCGTCATAAAGGATTTCCCTTCAATGACTTTATGTATTTTTATGTCTTTGAGTAACTAGTTTTTTGTCACAGTACGAAATTGTGGGATATGTACTATTATAAATTGAGTGTATATGAATAGTGTAATTTAGATTTGGGGAACAGTACACTGAATACACTTATATCAAGCATTATGTGGTTAAGAAGCTTGGAAGCAAATCAGTCAACTCACAAGAAATGAACTTTTTAAACACTATTTGGTATATCGAAGATATCTGTGTGAGTTGAGGGAATTGCCAAATATAGCAATCTGTTTACTGACTGTGAATTAACTATTGGTTAACGATAGAGAGATGTGGGACTGATCCAACTGCCACATAAAATGAAGTCTCATGAAACACAAAATATGTTTTTTTAAAAAGGAGAAAGCAGTTTTCTATTCTTTGAAGTGTCAGCTGGTATATGTGTACATCTCAGAAGACACACTGCACTTGATGATTTATAATTTTGAGTTGTTCTTTCTTTAAGAACATATTTCTGGAGGAAAAAAACTGTATAGGAGCATTTGTTTATTTACTTATATTTTTCAGTTTTTCTGATTTGTTGAAGAAATGGATGGAACTAAAAATTACCACATGTCTTTTTTCTGGTTCAGTAATTTTCCTTTGCTGATGAAGACAATGCTATCCTTAGGTTTGTAATTCTGAGCCATTCAATAGGTTCTGCTACTTTATGATACAACTTTTAATATTTGATACTACCTTAACTAAGAGGAGAATTTATAAATATATTTAGTAACAAAGTAACAATTTAAAAGTCAAAAGGTTAAAAAAATTTATATTTTAAAATAAGCTAATTTGGGTAATTTCTCTATTTTTCTAATGATTTAATTTTGCATGTTCTTAGTTTTCTTACTACAAAATAAATTTTTACAGCGACAGTTGGTAAACTGCATAATCATGGGAATTGGCATACTATTGCTTTCACAAAAATATAGATTGATAATTACAGGCAGCTTTTTATAATTTGCTATTTTGCAAATTGACTCTGGGACTCCTCTTCTGTACCTAAAAGACAGACACTCCAAAATGCGCAAACAAATTGTACTCCAAGAGTTCAAATGTGAGTTTCTTATTTGTACAATGACTGGCTTGTCAAGTCAACATAAACCAGCTCAGCTAGCATATAGTTTGCCAGGAACCTGGAATTCCAGAGTCCTTGGGTAAGGTGGGAGGAATGAGGATGAGCCAGGGAAGTGGGTAAAGCAGAGGAGATTGTAGCACCGGTCCTCGGCCTGTCCTCCTTCCTTGTCAGCAGCACCTAATTTTGCTTAGACCAGCACTGTGCCTACCCCCGATGAAATAGTTGCTTTTCCAGCCTCCTTGGTACCTAGGAGGGACCATAGGCCCCAGGATTTGCCCATGAGCTATGGGAGGGAAACAGAAGGGAGAGGTCTGAAAAGGAGACCCCGTGGCTGAGGCTGTCTTCGAGCCATGTTTTTATGCCTTGACTGTGGCAGCTCTGGCAACTGTGAGTGGAGTTGGGCAGCATTTCCCACCGGTACGTGTCTCTAACAGGAGTGAGCTTCTAAAGTAACATGAGCAGTTAACTACTTCTAGGTTCCTTGTTAGAGGAGAAAAAACATACCCCAAATTGTTTTAAGCCACTGAAATTCCAGCATCCTGTTTCTCATGGCTCATGTCGTTTCTATCTAATACCAACCAACATTTGGGCTGTTTTTGTCTCTCCCTTCTTCACCTTTAATTCCTTTTCTTCTTCCTCTTCCCAATGAGGTGTGTGCATGTGTGTGCATCAGGTTAAGTTGAGGATGTGGGGGAAAAAGCAGCAGTAGAAATTGGAGATATTTTGCTCCATGTCCCTTTCTCTTGCCTTAAACAGCAGCTTTTCTTATATTTTGAGAGAAGGGAAAATAAAAGGGACAGAGTAGTATTTGGAACTGGGAGGGTCTGCAGGGGTTAAAGGAGTAAAATCGGAAAAAGGAAAACCCTGGTATCCCCAGGATGGGACTAGGAGTTGACTGCACCTGACGTCTGAGCACAGTCATGGCTATAAAACAGAAACCTTGTATTGGGCCCAAATAGCTAAGTGGGCTGCCTGATATAAAAAAGTGTATCATAGCTGGGCACAGTGGTTCACGCCTGTAATCCCAGCACTTTAGGAGGCCGAGGTGGGTGGATGACCTGAGGTCAGGAGTTCGAGACCAGCCTGCCCAACATGGCGAAATCCCTTCTCTACTAAAAATATAAAAAAATTTGCTGGCGTGGTGATGCACACCTGTAATCTCAGCTACCTGGGAGGCTGAGGCAGGAGAATCGCTTGAACCTGGGAGGTGGAGGTTGCAGTGAGCTGAGATCATGCCATTGCACTCCAGCCTGGGCAGCAAGAGTGAAAAACTGTCTCAAAAAAAAAAAAAAAGTATATCATTTTGAGATAGTATTTTCCAAGGAATTTTAGAGTCTTGAGTAGCAGAAGAAAGGAGTCAGGCCTTTTGCCATTCACTACAAGGGAGAGTTGCATCTCTCCTCCCAGGTTGGAAAAGTTAGCATTCACAAGCAATTGAAATTCGGGAGAACTCAGCATGTTCCTAGACAGGACCTAAGGGACCACCTTGTGCAGCGAACTGTCAGCCGTGTGGCTGTATTGTCACATTGGACCTGGGTCACTGGAGGGTTTCCATGGTGTGATGGTGTGATGGCCAGATGGCCAACACCTCTCTGAGGCCAGGCCATTTGAATCACTAGAAGGTGATTAGTTTTCTGGTCTTTGTAGGTTAGTTCTTCATATAACCTAGGAACAGTCAGAAAAACTCTGGGGAAGAAAAAGACATTCAGAATCACATCCCTCCACAGCTACCCTTTAAAGGACATGATTAAAAATAGTCATTAAATACTCTCATTGGAAAAAAAAGTAAGAAACATGGATTATTTTCTTGAATTGGACTTAAAACGTTTCATGGCTAAGTGAATTCTAATTGGCCCCAGAACACCTTAGATCTGCCGTTTCCCAGAAACAGCTTAGTAAACAATGGGAAAATGCAAGACAGTTGTCTTAAAACATCACAGACAAGGAAGCCTGTTTATATTTAAATTTCCCAGTGTCTGATAGTATGAGTTAGGGAAACTCTAATCCTTCAACTCTGTTTGAAATGTGAGGGCAGCAAACAGTGTTGTTTAAATGGAAAAGGACCAATGTGGAGAGTTGAACATTTTCCCTGAAAAGTAGAGGCTGTGACCTCTACTTTTGTGAAGAATAGGATCTTAGAATTATTATTTTTATGTCCCTCTAACTCTTGTTAAAAAATGTACAGTATGTCTTCATAAATGCTATCTAAAATCCAAGGACACTAAACTAAGTAGTTTTTCACATACAAATTTGTTGCTTCATTGTAGCTAGGTGAAGAACACGTCAAAAGGAGAATGAGTACTACATGACTGAGAATTTATTTGAAAAATGAAATGCACCAAACCTGATGATCTATTTTGAATCTATTAAGGGAGTAGTACTAAATGTATCCTACCAGTCAGTCTTCCTTGGATTCAGTCCTGCAGAATTTGCCATTAGCCTTCACCTAACTTTAATTTCCCCTACCTCTTTTTTTCCACATCCATAATTTCCCAGATCTCTTCGACTATTTCTAGCGTTGTCAATGCCAACTCCTGACTCCCTGCAACTTCTCAACGTGGCATTCCACACAGTATTCCCCCTTGTCTCTTTTGAAACACATTGGCCTCATATTCAATTCTGGTAAGGCTGGTTGTAGTTATTCAAATGTTTGTTGATTGACGTACTAGTCTAAATATTAATTGAGATGCCATATTTATGACCGACCCCTCCCTGCACTGGTCACACCAAATAACACACATGCATTTTAACAAGAGCTTTTAACACTCTGATACCACAAAGGCAAATGTGGAACATCAGCCATCTGGCAGTGTGGGTTGTGATTATCTGTAAGGCTCACAGCGTCATTCAGCTCATTATATATGCATGGTGCATGTATTCACTGAGGGGAAACCTAATAAGGCCTTATAGAGCCAATATAAGAGAGCTGACTGCCACAAGAATGGTGAAATATCTCATAATGATAACAGCTTAAAGAACTTGCTTTGCCAAAACTATTTTCAGTTAGAAGTAAATGACAGGAATATTTTAATAAGCTACTTGAGGTAGGGGCTGGGCCCACCATGGAACATGCCAGAGTGACATTGCCTGCAGGTTCTGGCCCTCAGCTTTGTGTGCCATGAGGTTAAGAGGGCATTAGGGGGCAAGTGAACACTGCCCCTGGTGTTGGCTTTCTCTTTCTCCACAAAGTGCATGGCCCCAAATCAACATTCACAATGCTGCTTACCCCTAGCTTTATTAAGGTATACTTCACAAATGAAAATTTTACCTATTTAAAGCATAGACATGGGAAGAGTTCCCTTATCCCCCTCTCAGGGTATGTGATGGGAATGTGGATTGCTTTTTCAGTGCCCTGCTGCTCAGACCTCTAGGGGAGCATACAGAAGGGCAGGCTGTGGGCTCCGACCCCATTGCAGTGTCTAAGGGTGAGTGTTTGCAGCTGAAACCCCAGTGGGCATGTGCTCTTTTAGTTTAGACATCCATATGCAGCTCGTGTTAGTCAGCTCAGTTAGACTCCCTGCCTTAACACAAAGACAGAGGGCTTTCTGTTTCCTGGGGTTCTTGCCTTGTTGTACCAGAAGAATCAGATCACACGTGGGCTTGGAGAATGAGTGTGAAGTTTTATCGAGTGGAAGTAGCTCTCAGCAGATGGGAGCACCAGAAGGGAGATGGTTTTCCCCCGCTCGGCAGCCCGACTCTTCTCCAACCGCCTGGCCAAACTCCATGTTGTTCCGCCAGTTTGATGGCCTGCTGCATGCCGGCGTGCTCCTAACACTGGTGTGTTCCTCTTGGTATCCAGCTGCCCGTGTGTTCCTCTACTGATGTGCTCCTCTCAACGTCCAGCCACCTGTGTGTCTGCCTGCTAGGGTCTTGGGATTTTTATAGGCACAGGATCAGGCGTGGCGGGTCAGAGTGGTCTTGGAAAATGCAACATTTGAGTGAGAAGGCAGGAGTGCGTGTCCTCACCTAGGTACATGGGCACAGGCCTGAGGGTGGAGCCCTAGCCAGGGACCCACGTTTCTCTACCCAGCACTTCCCTGCCCCCCTTCCATATCATTTCCCCACTCTGAAGAGGTACATCTGACTTCCATTAGAATATGAATGATGACCGTTCTGCTGACAGTGGATGTTGTTTTGGGGAAAACGGCAGTCAGAGTCCTCCCAGAGGTCTGGCTAAGGATTTCTAGCAAAGGGGAGCCATTGTCCGAGGCTCTGATTGCCTGACCGTTTGGAGTTTGATGGCTTCTAGGCATGAGAGAAAAAAACAAGTTATATGAAGTTAAGTATGCATGGGTTAAACAGGTGTATTGTACAAGAAACAGGCCCAGGGACCAGATAGTACATTAGAGGACCTCCTGAAAGTTCAAATGTTCGAGTGAAATTTTGAAAAGCCTCTCTATATCTATCAGAGTCATCTGAAAATGTGCCAAGAGCCCCCTTAAACTGCTTTAAGTTCTGTAGGGAAAAGAGAACTTGGACTTTACTGGGCCCAAATTCACTGGGCATTTGTTGGAGGGGCAAGAGTGAGACTGAGGCTTGTTTTTAGGGTGAGGATTTCTAGGAGGCAGCAAGTGAGAGGCTGAAGCTGAATAGGAACTGGATTCTCTGCTGGGAGTTCCTCTGGGACTTGTATCTTTAATTCCCTGGGCTTGCCCCTTGCAACCTTCCTGAGACTGCAAACAGGAAGGCTGGATCAATCCTACATTGTCAGCAAAGGTCTGGATTGTCTTGCAAGGTATAGAAAGCCTGCACATATGGGGCCTCAGACCATCTGTCCTCTCATCTCATCTACAGAAAAGTTCCAATTGCTGATGCTATCGAGATGAATGGTCTCTTCCTGAGACCAAGCCAGTCCTTCCCGTAAATCATAATTTGGCCAAGCCTTTGTGCAGAGGACTAGGAGATGCTTTTTACTCCAGATTCTGAGGGTCAAAGCAGTCCCAATGGTTCAGGATACACTTCAGAGGAGTATAAGCTGGGGGCGGTGAAGAGAACTGCTTGCCTATTCTGAAAGAGGGAATAGAGGCATCCCTATTCCCTTCCTTCTTTCAGTGAAAATTCAGAGTGTGGTGGAGAGAGAAAATGAGCATCCTCCCTTCACTTTCCAGTTCTTATCCCTGAGCCCCAGTGACCTTTGCAGGTGCTGGCCATAGGTACCAATGCAGTATGTATCCATGAAGCAGGGAAAACCTGGAAATAGGAATTAACTGCCATCACCTATGCCTCCCTTTCTCCTTGCTGTTGACAACCTTTGGGTTCCCTGGGCCTGTTTATGCCATGAAGCATGGCTTCCTTCCATGGGGTGGGGTTCAGTCGGCAGGAATTGGTCCTGCCCATTTACATTGTGCCTGTTGCCTGACTTGGGTCCCTCAGACCTGGTTTTTTTCTTTCTAGGGACTCAGCCTTAAGCTTTGAATCAAGTTTGGGACTGAAAATGTGTTTCAGAGGCTGTTTGTATCCCTTTAGTGTCTCAAATAAGCCCTGCCAAATTTGCAGTTCTCAGCCAGCAGGGGCTGCTCCTCTGTTAACTTCCCTATCAGAAACAGAGTAGGGGTGGGGGTCTTCTCACTTAGAAAAGGAAAAAGGAGAAAAATCATTTAAGTGGTAAAAAGGGAGATATTCAGAGGGAAGAACCCCTTGCTTAGTACAACTTGGCATTTCTAACCTTTATGACTTTCCCCCAGTTCAAACCAGGTTGAATTTCTTGGCCAGGGGAGGAAAGATTCCACTGGCACAGCAGGTGAGAAGCAACCATCTGTTAGACCTGTGGGGTCACAGTTACCACTGCAGCTTTCTCCTTCCTACATCGTGGCTGTTGGGCTCTGCCTTTGCTTGCTGTGGGCATGCCCAGGCACCTGAGCTGACAGGGAGGTGCCCTGAGCCATGCGTCTGCAGCTATGGTGGTGGAGTCATAGACCATACCTCTAAGAACAGTTCATCTGATTTGCACCTTTGGCAGCTGATCCAAATGCTTATTTTAGTTAGTAACATTGCCATAGCCTGTAGCAAAACTCTTAACATTATAAAGGAAGAGATAAGAGCCATTTCAAACCATGTGAGGGAGAAAAGAGACAAAGTCTGGGGATTTTGACCATCCTGATTAGGGTGGTTTAAAACTCCATGAAGGGAAACAGAACCTCTTACTCACAGGAAAGAGAGAAGGTGGCAGCGTTTTGGAAAAGAGGCAGACCTGACAGTTTCACATTTGCTCATACTCACCTTCTGAGATCCTGGATGAGCCCCCAGTAAAAAATGATAAAAATGTCCTTGTCCCCCTCACAGGGTATGTGATGGAGGTGTGGCTTGCTTCTTCAGTGCCATGCTGTTCAAACCTCGAGGGGAGCATGCAGACGGGCAGGCTGTGGGGCTCTAACCCCACAGCAGTGTCTAGGGGTGAACGTTTGCAGCTAAAGCCCCAGTGGGTGTGTGTTACGGGGTGCTCTTTTAGTTTAGCCATCCATAGGCAGCTTGTGATAATCAGCTCAATTAGACCCCTGCCTTATCACAAGGTTAGGGGGCTTTCTGTATCCCGCAGTTATTGCCTTGGTGTACCAGAAGAATCGGATGAAATGCGGGCTAGGAGAATGAGTGTAAAGTTTTATTGAGTGGAAGTAGCTCTCAGCAGACAGCAGAGCCAGAAGGGAGAAGGTTTTCTCCAGGAGTAAGGCTGCTTGGCGGCCTGACTCTTCTCCAACCACCCAAGCCAAACTCTGCGTCTTTCCACTGGTTGATGGCCTACCAGCATGCTGGTGTGCTCCTACACCAGTACGTTCCTCTCGATGACCAGCTGCCTGTGTGTTCCTCTGCTAATTTGCACCTCTCAATGTCCAGCCACCTGTGTGTCTGCCTGCTAGGGTCTTGGGATTTTTATAGACACAGGATAGGAGTATGTGGGACAGGGTGATCTTGGGAAATGCAACATTTGGGCATGAAGTCAGGAGCGCCTCTCCTCACCTAGGTCTATGGGCACAGGCCTGTGGGTGGAGCCCTAGCCAGTGACCTGGATTTCTCTAGCCAGCACTTCCCTGTCCCCCTTCCATGTCAGCATGAAACATGATGTTTTGATGTATATTGTGAAAGGATCACCACGATCAAACTAATTAACTTATCTATTACTTAACATAGTTACAAGTTTTTCGTGTGTTGAGATTGCCTAAGAGCAATTATTTTAGCAAATTTCATGACTGCAATACAGTATTGTTACCTATAGTTACAATGCTGTATGGTAGATTTCCAGAGCTTATTCATTTCTTGTACCTAAACCTTTGTACTCTTTGGCCAACATCTGCTCATTTCCTCAATGCCCCTGTCCCCTGGAAACCACCATTCTGCTCTTTGCTTTTGTGAGTTGGACTTTTTTAGATTACACATGTAAGTGAGATCATGTGGTACTTGCCTTTCTGTACCTGGCTTATTTCATTTAGAATAATGTCCTCCAGTTTCTTCCATGTTGTTGCAAATGGCAGGATTTTCTTTTTTGAGGCTGAATAGTATTCCATTATATGTATATACCATATTTTCTTAATTCATTCATTCGTTGATGGACCTTTAGGTTGTTTCTATAACTTGGCTATTGTGAATGGTGCTATAATGAACATAGGAGTGCAGACATCTCTTTGACATATTGATTTCATTTCCCTTGGATGCATATCAGAAGTGGGATTACTGGATCATATGTTAGCTCTATTTTTAATTTTTTGAGGAAGCTGCATAATATTTCCCATAATGGTTATACCAATTTACATTCCTGCCAACAGTGTACAAGTGTCCTCTTTCTTTATATCTTTGCCGATGCTTGTTACATTTTGTCATTTTGATAATAGCCATTTTGGCAAGTGTCAGCTAATGTCTCAGTATGGTTTTAATTTGCATTTTCCTGATGATTAGCACCTTTTCATATACTCATTGGCCATTTGTATATCTTTGGGAAAATGTTGGGAAAATGTTTATGCAGATCTTTAGCCCATTTTTAAAATCAGGTTTTTTATTTATTTGCTATTTATTTTGGTTGTTGAGTTCCTTACATATTTTGAATATTAACAATTTATGAGATATATGGTTTGTTAATATTTCCTCCCCCTTCATAGGTTGCCTTTTCATTCTCTTGATTGTTTCCTTTGCTGTGCAGAAGTTTTTCAGTTTGATGCAGTCTAACTTGTATATTTTTGCTTTTGTTGCCTGTACTTTTGCTGTAATATCCAAAAAAAATCCATTGCCCTAATAAATGTCAAGAAGCCTTTTCCGTATGTTTTATGGTTTCATTCACAACACTTTTGTCTTTAAAATATTAGCTTGAAGAGGATAAAATTACTCATTTGTGTAGTGCACTTAGTTCTCAACATAGCTCTGCCAATAAGAAAAGGTGAGAAAAACTGAATATGTGACATGAGGGGTTTTGGAATACAGGTGATATTTCATATTTCCTCCCAACTTGAAATCCAAATGTGAGATAAAGAGCATGGAGCTATTGAATTTTACTTCATGCCTAATTTAAACCAACATTATATGATAATAATAAGTGGAGAACATTTTTCTGACTCTAATGAAATCATTTATTTAGTCATTAGGCCAATTTAGATTTTGACCTTTGAGAAGATAGGTTATGTCATATAGTAAAATCTCAAATTTCAAAGTGATAAATAATATATTCACTTGTTCTCTTTCTTCTCCATATTTTTCTTCTTGTTTGAAATAACAAATTGAAATATTTATTTCTTGGGAAAATTTAGGCTATTTAGGAACAAGAATTTGGGAGTATATATGAAGTATTTTGTTTTAATTCAAAGATTTGCATCTAAGATAGTGTATACTTATCTCTGGCTATGTATACCATTTAGTTCTGCTTATTGCTAGTATAAAGAAAGAATTAATAATCTGAATAGGCCTATAAAAGTAATGAGATTAAATTTAAATTTAATTTAAATTTCCCCACAAAGAAATGTTCTGGCTTAGGTGGCTTTACTGGTGAATTCAACATATAATATCAAAATATATTTAAACAATACCACCAATTCTTCATGAAATCTTCCAAAAAGTTGAAGTGGCTGAAAAATTTCCCAGCTTATTTCATGAGACCAAAATTACCTTGACATCAGAACCAAAGTCATCATATGAAAAGAAAACCACAGACCAATATTTCTTACAAATGTAGATATTAAAATCTTCAACATAATGAAATTCAACAAGCTGAATCCAGTAAAACATTTAAAAAATGCATTATGAGCAAATAAAATTAATGCCAGGAATGTAAGGTTGGTTTAATATCTGAAAATCAATTAATATAATACATCATATCAATAGAATTAAAAATAAAACATGGTGATCTCAATAGACACAGAAAAAGTGTTAGAAACATCAACACTTCTCCATAATAAAACCACTCAACTAGCTAGAAACAGAAGAAAATTTCTTCAATATGATAAAGAGCATCTATGAAATTTCACAGCTAACGTCATACTTAATGGTGAAAGACTGAAAAATATCACCTATAATCATGAACAAGGTAAGGATCTCTGCTCTCAGTACTTCTAGTCAACATTATAGTGGAAGTTCAAGCCACAGCAATTAGGCAAAAAGTAAAAAAGAAAGAAAAATAAATAAAAGGTACTTGGAATTAAAGGAAGAACTAAAACTATCTACTTAGAGATTACGTGGTCTTGCATATAGAAAATCCTAAGGAATCCACTAAATGTTATTATAACTAATGAATGAGTCTTGCAAGATTGCAGGACACAAGATAAATATGTAAAATCAATCACATTTTTATTCACTAACAATAAAAAATTCAAAAACTAAATTAAGAAAATCTCACAATAGCAACAACAATAATAAAATACTTTAAAAAAAGCATGAAAAAAGGGAGTATAAGACTTGTACTCTGAAAACTACAAAGCATTGTTGAATGAAAATTTTAAAATCCTATGTAAATAAAAATATAGCTCATATATGTGGATTGGGTAATGATACATCTCAAACTGATCTACAGATTCAACACAATACCTAGCTGAATTTCAGCTTTCTTCTTTGCAAAAATCAGAAGATTGATGTAAAATTTATTTGAAAATTCAAGAAAGCCAGAATAGCCTAGACAATCTTGAAATTTGAGAACAAATGAGAAAACCTCATGCTTCTTGATTTCAAAACTTACTACAAAGCTACAGTAATCAGGACAGTGTGCTACTTGTATAAAATTGACATACTGACATATAGGACAGTTGAATAGAATTGAGAGTCCATAAACAAATCCGTGATTTAATTTTCTGTTTTTACAAGAGTACCAATACCTTTGAATGTGGAAAGAATAGTCTTTTCAACAAATGCTACTGGAACAACTGAATATTCATATGCAAAATAATGAGGTTGGACAGCAACTGTATATTACATAGAAAGATTAACTGAAATTGGGTCATAAACCTAAATATAAGAGCTAGAACCAGAAACAGAAAACTCTAAAACATGGGAGTAAATCTTCTTGTATCTAGGAGAGATAAATAACTATTATTACTGTTCAATAATAAAAGACAAATAACTCAATTTAAAAATGGGCAAAGCACCTGAACAGACATTTCTCCAAATTAGATATTACAAATGACCCTTAAAAGCGTAAAAATAAACTCAATATTATTAGCAACCTGGGAAATTCAAATCAACTCTATGTGATATCACTACATACCTACCAGAATCTCTATAATTAATGGAAAGCTATAATAGCAAGAGTGGGATGTTTCTATCATAAGCTGCTGATAGAAAGGTAAAATAGTGCAGCTGCATTAGAAAACAGTCTGACATTTCCTCAAGAGATTAAATATGGAGTTGCCTATGTGGTAACTAGTGTGGTGATATACCCAGTAATTTCATTACTAGATACATATCCAAGAAAAATAAAAACATATGGCCATGTAAAAATGTATACACAAATGTTCATAGACAAATTATTCATAAAAGACTTAAAAGTAGAAACAAATACCCACCAACTGGTGTATGGATAAACAAAATGTAGTATATCTATACCATGAAATATTTTTCAGCAAGAAAAAAGATTGAGGTACTGATGCTTGCTACAACATGGATGAACCTTGAAATCATTATGCTCGGTAAAAGAAGCCAGTCATAAAAGCCCACATATTTTATTATTACATTTCTATAAAATGTCCATAATAGGCAATACATAAAGACATAAAATAGATTAGTGGTTGCCTAAGGCTGAAGAGTGTTGAGGAGAAATGGGGAGTGACTGCTAATGGGTACAGAATTGTTTGGAGGGGTGACAAAAGTGTTATAAAATTGATTATAGTGATGGTCATACAATATTGTGAATGTATTAAGAATCACTGAGTTGAACACTTTAAGTGGTAGATTGTATTGTATGCAAATTATATCTCAATAAATCTGTTATATATAATCAATTGGCAGAACTTAAGACCGGTGTGCATGTGATCTTTTTGAAAGGCAAATCACTTGTCAAAAATGTCATATATCTGCTGTGTAGCTGGCCACGAGAGAGGTCATATTACTAAATTAAAAGCAACTGCTGTTCACAATAGTAATTGTTCAGTCATAGGAGAGGTGCAGTTTATGTCTATCTGCTATACTGTGTCATATGCACACTTTTGGGAATTGGTCAAAGATTTTGGTTAAGATATAGTGCATCATAATTTTTCTATTAAAACAATTGAAAGTAAGTTCAGGATTAGCACTTTTGTACAGAGCTTCTTATTATCAGGTACACATTATTGCCACTAACAGGTGATGCTTGTAAATTGTCCTTAATTCCTCCCAATGGTTAGTTCCATGTTGTCAATCACCTCTGCAGACCTTACTGATTACTTCTACATATCTCTCATATGTATCAATTTCTTCCTACCCCTATTACTCTTGTCTTTGGCTAAGCCACCAGCATGTCTAACCAAGACTATTGTAATGGCTTCATAACCCTTCATTTATTCTTGCTGCTTCAAACACTTTTTTTTTTCTCTCTCTCTCTGTTTTTTTTTTTTTTTTTTTTTTTTTTTAGGCAGAGTCTTGCTCTGTCACCTAGGCTGGAGTGCAGTCGTGCAATGTCAGCTCACTACCACTGCAATCTCCACCTGCTGGGTTTAAGTGATTCTCCTGTCTCAGCCTCCCAAGTAGCTGGGGTTATAGGTGCCCACCACCATGCCTGGCTAATTTTTGTATTTTTAGTAGAGATGGGGTTTCACCATGTTGGCCAGGCTAGTTTCAACCTCCTGACCTCAGGTGATCTGCCTGCCTTGGCCTCCCAAAGTGCTGGGATTACAGGTGTGAGCCACCATGCTCGGCCCAAAGACATTTCTCATTTGTATTCATTATGGTCAGCAACAGTACTCTTTGTATCAGACACTCAGGTACTCAGATTGACAGTTTCCATCTGAACATGTGCTTGTATGATCACAGGAACAAGGAAAGAAGAGCATATTACACTTCTCACTGGCTCCAGAAATTTCTATCCAACAGTAAATTATGTTATTTTCATTCACATTCCATTTGTTAAATCAAATAATATAATCAACTTTAATAGATTGAGGCATATAATCACCTCAAGGATTACATTAGCAGATACTACTGTGTATCATATTTTCTCTCTCTTTGTCTCCCTCTTTCTTGATCCCACCTTTCCCCCAAACATTGAAATAACTGCTTCTTCACCTGGTTGATCAAATATGGCTTTCTCAGGAAAGTGTTTCTTTCCTTCACAGGTTGGGGTAGTTTTGCACCTGTTCAAAGTCCACTCATCACTCTAATCATTACTTGGTTTATGCCTATTGCTGCTTCAGTGTTATAAGATTCATGAGGGCAGAGTCTGTGTCTGTTGCATTTGCCACCATGCCCCTTGTGTCAAGCCCAGGACCTAGCCCTTAGAAAGTTTAATTAAATAGTCACTGAACAGATGAATGAATGGCTGCAGAGGTCAGAGGAACCATTGCATGTAACTTAAGCAGTAAACTTAATCAGCAACTGGCAGTTATATTACCATTGGGAGATGGAAATAACTACCGTATTTTGTAAAAAAAATATACTGGGGTCTGTCAGGGGGTGGAGGGGGGAGGGAGAGCATTAGGAAAAATAGCTAAGGCATGCTGGGCTTAATGCCTAGGTGATGGGTTGATAGGTGCAGCAAACCACCATGGCACATGTTTACTTATGTAACAAACCTGTACATCCTGCACATGTATCCCAGAATTAAAAACACATTTTTTCTTAAATTTCATTATATTTTTAATTTTAGGTTAAGAAGATACATGGGTATATTGTGTGATGCCAAGGTTTGGGCTTCTAATGAAATGATTCCTTCCCATCAGTCTGTTGCTGATGACAATGTAACAAAGTCTGCATTTTAATACCACTGCGAGTACACACCAGTTAATTAACTTCTTTGAAAATCTACATTTATCCATAAAATGGAAATACCATCTATGTTAGTTAGCTTAGGGTTGTTTTGAGGATCAAGGACGTGGCTAAATTTAATTTTAAGAAGAGCAACTCAAAATCATATGACTTCAAAGTTTCTTGATTATCAATTTTCCCTTTTCTCTTCATGTATCCTTCTCTGGATCTATTTTTCTGTCTTCCCTTCCTCTTCCTCTCCATAATCTTTATAGCTAATAGTTAAGGTGCTTGCTCTGTTTAAAGCAGTATGCTAACCACAGTCCTTTATCTAGTTTAATCTCATGAGCTAACTACTATTACTACTCCCATTTTTAACCTCCGATAAATAAACAGTGGTTTTACTTGATAATCCTTTATTTTTCTGGAGTTTAGCTGCCATTGTAAATTATTAATGAGAATGCACTTATGTCATTTTTTTCCTCTGTGTAGCAACGATAATTTTTTTTAATACTCTTGAGATTATAGTCCTGCACATATGAGTTCTATTTGTCATCACTGTAACCATTTATAGAGAGAGTACTGGCTGGATTGTTACCTTGTCACATAATAGCTGTCTTGGTTTAGTTGGGTCTTGGAAAATTTAAGTTACTTTCTAAGTATCATTTTCTATTTTTTAAAAATAGAAATCAATACAGCTGCCTTTAAATTTGTTTTGTGAAGATTAAATCACACTGAAAATGCCCAGCATTGGGCATGCACATAGTAGGACTTCCACAAATTATATTTACTTTCCTATTTATTATATTAGTACATGCTAAGGAGATTGCTATTTTCATCAATGTCTTATTTATTGAAAATCACACAAGCAAAAAGATCATTATGTTTTGGGCTGGATTTATAGTTTCGTAACCCCTATGCCAAATTTTGACACCTTATAGTATTTGGCAGGGATAAGTATGAAGTTGCTTGATTAATAAATGCAAACAAAATGTATGCTGACAATTCTTATGACATTTCTAATATTAATTTACCAATAATTTTATTAAAGAGCATTTATTAAAGATTTTTATTTATTAAAGATTTTACTTAAGTCACATAAACTTGAAAAAGCATTTGACTAGTTCTTTTTTCTGATAAAGTATTTTATTTAGACACTTTAATTTTTCTTTAAGCCAATTAATTAGAGCTCTTTTATATATTTTTAATAGTAAAACATTATGTACACAACATATAAATACATAGACGTATTAGGCATATTGATAGAAGAACATCTTATAGATTCCTAAGAACTCCTCTTTCATTTTTTCCTTTCTTAGACTTGCAAACTTTTGATAACCTATTTCATTGCCCTGGCAGTTGTCAGCTAAATAGCCTTAAATCTGCATATAAGGAAATAACTCTTAGATGAAAAATCAGATTGGAAAATTTACATCTCAAGGTAGAGAGAGAAAAAGTTTCCTTGTGCTAAAAGGAGATTAAAGATGGATGCCAAATTAAACATAAAACTATAGAAATCACTGGATTGTATAAGGAAACCAGTTTTATTTAGATAAGGATTACCTGTCTTTTACCTGGAACTCTGAGCTCTGGGCAGAACCTACACTGAATCCTGGGTCTCCAAAAAGGGAGAATTATTATGAGACTAGACCATGTGATGCTTTTATACTGCACTTAAAAGTTTTTTTTAAAACAAAGACACTTCTAAGTGTCTATATTCTTCCTTAAAAACGTAAGAATAGCTTCTGCTGCAATCATTATTCTAGTAAAAAAATCAGGTAATACGATACAAAAGCAGTCAGTTTAAGAGTTGAGAGGAACTTATCTGTTTATGTTCTTGGGGTTCCATAAAAAAAAAACCCAGAGGTTTCTCCCCCAAAGGGAGACTGCAATCTTCTCCAGAACCCCAGGCTATCAAGTAACCCCAGGGAGGAATCCCAGGCTATTATAAACTATTTTAGTTTCCTCATGCAGCAGAGGGTGCAAGAGAAAGAAGAGACAGCAGACGTAAATGAAGAAAACAGAATTCAGTCAACTTAGAAGAAAAAACTTTTGCTCAAAAAAAAAAAAAACCAAACAGGACAAGGTCTTAGGAGAGAAAAAACAAAAACATGAAAGCCTTTAAAATACACACACATACATACACACACACAGCTTGGATGTTAGCTTTTAATGAAGCTGACTTTTAACCATAGAGCTCCTTAAAAAAATTGTTTTAAATTTCATTACCATATTTCAAGTGGGACAAATTGCTGCTATTTTAGAAGTAGCATGTATCAAACCAGAAAGGGCTTGATTTAGGAACCAAACCCCGGCTGTCGTGGTGAAAAAAGAAGGCAGAACGTTAGCTATGGAACGGCAGCATGGGGTGACAGCTCTTGCAGTTTGTCCTGGCTTACAAAAAGGTTGCCTTGTTATGTAAATAAAACCCTTTAGTAGTAAAAATAAAAAATCTTTCCTTGTTTTTGTTTTTGTTTTCGTTTGTTAGCCGTGTTTCTTCCCCCACCACACCACCTTTTTTGTATGTGGGTATTTGGGCATTTAGCCACTTCAGAGGCCTTATTCTCCATAATTTGGAACTTTCCTTTGGATTTGATCAAGTCTGATAGAGTTGGTCAAACCCAATGGAAAAAGACTGAAGCAACAACAAAAACAAACAAATAAACAACAACCAAAAAACAGTTAAGCAAAACAAACAAATGATCACACAACTTATGTGATTACAGAGTACTCTAATAGTAAGGAGAAATTAAGACCGGCTGGTTGTTAATATTAACTTTAGCCAAGACAAACCCTAATTCAGTTACTTACCTAGGATTGGGCCTCAGGCTGAAGACTGCTTGCTACATCCTAGAAGCAGGAAAAACTCAAACTCTTCTTCCCTGTTGGCAGCAAGCTCAAACTCCAGAAAGGAGTTAACTGTCTTCCATCATCAGAGAAGCAGGAAAACTTGCCTTCTTTGTGTTGGAAGCAAGTAAACTCCAAGAAAAAGGAGTTGTACAGCAAAGTAAACTTTAGATCTCAACCAAATTTTAGGAGATCAGGGAATCTTTGGAGGGGGTGCTTCCAGGCCACAACAAATTTTCCTGTTGGTTTGAGCCATAAAGATACCTCAAGCTGGTGCCAAGCTATGAGAGATTTGTCAAAGGTCAGGGGCATCTCCACTCAGAATCCCTCTGTGGTTATCGAAATGTGAACCCCAAATATCTGAGACTGGTCTCAGTTAACTTAGAAAGCTTATTTTGCCAAGGATGCACACCTGTAACACAGCCTCATGAGGTCCTGGCAACATGTGCCCAAGGTGGTTGGGGTACAGTTTAGTTTTATATGTTTTAGGGAGACATGAGACATCAATCAATATATGTAATATGTATCTTGGTTCTGTCCAGAAAGGCAGGACAACTCAAAGCAGAAAGGGGTTTTCCTGGTTACAGGTGAGAGACAAACAGTTGCATTCTTTTGAGTTTCTGATTAACTTTTCCAAAGGAGACAATCAGATATTCATTTATCTCAGTGAGCAGAGGGATGATGACTGAATAGAATGGGAGATGGGTCTTTTTTAAGCAGTTCCAAGCTTGACTTTTTCCTTTAGCTGAGTGATTTTGGGGCCCCAAGATTTATTTTCCTTTCACAAATCCCACTGGTAAAATTAAGTGCATGGACAAGCCCAGAATACTGTATTGCTGTAATTGTGGTGTACAATCTACCCATAAGTCTAGCATTAAATCCAAAAGACAAATTTATCAAAAACAATAATAGCTACAGCAATCTGGGGAGAGATAGATTATATAAAAACATGTAAATTGAGACAATTAAAAGTCAAAATATGGGGGGATGGAGTTAAAGTGTAGAACTTTTTCCATTTTCCTTTGTTTCTATTCTTTGTAATTTAAGATAAGTTGTCTTCTCTTTAAAATAACTTGTTATATTTATAAGATTTTTTTGTAAGCCTCTTGGTAACCACAACACAAAAACCTATAATAGATTCACTAAAAATAAAAAGCAAAAAATTAAAACATAGTGCCAGAGAAAGCCACTTAACCACAAAAGAAGACAGTTAGAACAAAAGGAAGAGAGGAGTTACAAAAAAAAAAAAAAAAAAAGAGAAAGCTAGTGACAAAATGGCAGTAGTAAGTCCTTTTTTATCAATAATAATACTGAATACAAATAGATTCAATTCTCTAATTATAAGGCATAGAGTGGCTGAATGGATGAAGAAACAGGACTCAACTATTTGCTGCCTAAAAGAAACCCACTTCATCTACAAAGATGCATATAGACTGAAAGTGAAGGGGTAAAAAAAGATATTCCCTGCAACTGGAAACCAAAAAAGAGCAGGCATAGTTATATTTATATCAGATCAAAGAGACTACCAACCTAAGACTGTAAAAGGAGACAAAGCAGGTCACTATATGATGAAAAAAGGATCAATTCAGCAAGAGGATATAACAATTATAAATATTTAGGCTCCCATTATATAAAGAAAACATTACTATATCTAAAGGGAGAGATACACTGCAATAAATAACTTATTCAATAATTTGCATTTTTGCTTAGTGAAAGGCAACTGAGGCATTAAATTTTTCATCTTTGTTCAATACAAGAGTTTAAGACCTTACGTTTTTCTCTGAAAAGTAAAATCCAAAAGAAATAATATAATACAAACAATCCATTTCATTGCATCAAAAAGAAAGAGTTGGAGTAAAATACAGCATAGGCAGAATTAACAGCAAGTGTCAGACCAGGAGAGTGTGTTTATGATGTGTTACAGATGGAATTAACCTGAACACTATGAAGATCCAACAAGGAGGAGGAGAACAAATACCTAACAGAAAAATGGATAATGGTTATAAACAAGAAAGATAAAGATGACAGATGTTAAACATATCATGAAATGTCCAATCAACATATCATGAGATGTCTAACTTTACTACTAATAAGAAAATAAGCATTTCTAAGTAAATAGGACAGCAAGAAGTCCTGAGTTTGGCCTCCAGGAAGAAGTGTTCAAGGATGAAGACTGTAACTGCCACACCACTGGCCACCTCCAGGGGCCATGGTGGAATTTGCTCCTCTCCCATTCTCTTCTTAGAAATCAGACAGCTTAGTGTTAGAATTGTGTCTCCAGAGCATGTGAGAGTGTAGTCCCAAGAATTAGGCAGTTGATAGCTTGAATTTCCACTCTGCTATTTACCAGCCTTGTGACTTTGGGAGTCAGGGCCATTTCACTGGCTTAACCTCTGTCTTCCCATCTTGCAGCAATTTTCAAAATAACGATACCCTAGCTCAAAAAGCAACCCTTGGCAAATCATGTGTCTATGTGACATGGAACATCATTGCAATACGCCATGTAGATGAAAATGTGGCTGATGAACTTGTCATCTGTTCTCGATAACTTTGATTTTCTTTTTATTTTATTTCATTATCTATTTTATTTTAAGTTCTGGGATACATGTGCTGAACATGCAGGTTTGTTACATAAGTATACATGTGCCGTGGTGGTTTACTGCACCTGTCAACCCGTCATCTAGGTTTTAAGCCCTGCATGTATTAGGTATTTGTCCTAATGCTCTCCCTCCTATTGTCCCCTACCCCCTGACAGGCCCCTGTGTGTGATGTTCCCCTCCCTGTGTCCATATGTTCTCATTGTTCACCTCCCACACATGAATGAGAACATGCAGTGTTTGGTTCTCTGTTCTTTTGTTAGTTTGCTAAGACTGATGGCTTCCAGCTTCATCCATGTGCCTGCAGAGAACATGAACTCATTATTTTTTATGGCTGCATAGTATTCCATGGCGTATATGTGCCACATTTTCTTTATCTAGTCTATAATTGATGGGTATTTGGGTTGGTTCCAAGTCTTTGCTATTGTAAACAGTGCTGCAATAAACATACCTGTGCGTGTGTCTTTATAGTAGAATGATTTTTTTTTTTTTTTTTTTTTTTTGAGACGGAGTCTCTCCCTGTCACCCAGGCTGGAGTGCAGTGGCGTGATCTTGGCTTACTGCAAGCTCCACCTCTCGGGTTCACGCCATTCTCCTGCCTCAGCCTCCTGAATAGCTGGGACTACAGGCACCTGCCACCATGCCCAGCTAATTTTTTTTGTATTTTTAGTAGAGACGGGGTTTCACCATGTTAGCCAGGATGGTCTCAATCTCCTGACCTTGTGATTCACCCACCTCAGCCTCCCAAAGTGCTGGGATTACAGGCATGAGCCACTGCGCCCGGCCAGTAGAATGATTTTCGAAATTAAAATTGGTTTCTGAAAAACTCAAGAAGGCTGTAGATTCAGTTCTCTCGACTTACATAAAAATTGTAATGTTGCAAATGGCCTTTAGAATCCATTTGTTCATGGAACAAGTATTGTTGCCTGCTTAGGGCAGTGGGCTGAATACTGTGGGGAATTCATAGTTGAGTCTGGGCTGTATTTGGCCAACTCTAGACAAAAAATGTAACATGGACACACAGCACAAGGCATTCGTTGCAAGTGCCAATTGAGAGCTGCTCAAAATCTGCACATCATCCAAACTCCTGATACCTGAAGACTCCTGTTTTCCAAACCACAAAAGCATGTAGGAACAGCTAATTTTATTATCCATGCTACTACCATATATTATGATTAAATTTTTTTGTCTCTTGAATTAAAATGTAAACTAAATTTCCAATGTATTTTTATACAATTTCTCAAGGTAAAATTAACAACATTTGGGCTGAAAGGATTTACCTTTTTATTTTTAATGAAGGAGTGGGTTTATAGAGTTGAAAAAATTCAAGTTTTTTTCTTTTTTATCAAGATGCTCTTATTGTCCTCACAGATGGAAGACAACTATAAATTTACAGTATGTGTGGGCTTACTGAGTCTAAAAATGTTGTGCCATTATTTATATCTTACTGTAAGAAAGACCTTGTCTGGGAAAGAGAAAAACAGGCTTAGGCTGTCAAACTTGGTTGATGTAATTATTACCTAAAAAAAAAAGAGTAAGGTTTTCTTCTAACTAAAACATAAATATGAGTTTATTATTCCACATTTTCAGTATCTTGGAGTCCCTGAGCGTGGTTTATGGTGTGTGGAAAAATTTGGCATTTAGTTATCTTATTGTCACCAAGCATGCCAGGTACTCATTTCTCTGAACTCAAGGCCTAGGCATGGAGGTAATAAAAAGTACAACCAAGCTTGTCTTGTTATACTTTCTGGGAGACAAATCCCCCTTGTCCTTGGATGTGAAAATGATTTGTACACTGCACAGTTATTTTCAATGCATTAGTTTTTTTTTTTTCTCTTGTTTCCAAGCAGAGGGCAGAAGAAAATGGAAAACAAAGACAAACAAACCAAAGGAGGAGGATGAAGTAGAAGCCATTCATTCTTTCTATGAACATTGGTGAGTGCCTACATGTGCCAGAGCTGATGGAAAGCACCCGGCATGCAAAGATCAATCAATATGACACAGTCCTTAACCTTAAGAGGTCAGAGTCTGAAGGAATCTGTTATGGTTTTGGCCAATGACAAAGAATGGTTGATGTTAGCTGAGTCATTTTGTCTATGTGGATGCTTAGTGCCTCTCCCATGATGGATGCTGTCATGGGATATGAAGATGATCATACTTTGTGTCTACCCACTTGTACGTCCTTCTACATGCCTCTACCTAGACTTCCTTGTGCCCACCATCCAATCTTCTATGTTCTGTGTTTCTGATCAGTTGGTCAGGCCATCCATCACTGCCCATACATCTATACCCTCTGGTCACTTTTTTCTCTACACACAGTGGATGGCTAGGTGTATTGCTCAAAGCCGTGCCCATTAGAAAGCTTTTCCTTTCCACTGTCTTTCAAGGCCACACTTGAGAGAGGCTGCAGCAAGCTGCCACCTACTCTTGGCTTACACCTTCATACAGAGCCCATCCGCTCATACTGAGCTGATCCGCCCATGATACCAGCTAAGGTTGTCATCCTCCTTCTGTTGCTTCTATGGCATCCTTAGCAAATCCACATGCATGAGATAAGTACCTGGTCTTCTGGGGAAAATATTAGTGTGTTTTGGGCTGTACATGAGATAGTTTTATCACGTTAGTCTAAAGCATGATGCTGTTATTTTCTTTATTTGAAAATTAGTTATGGTTTAGAGAGATTTGTATGAGTGATAATTTGGCAAGGGGTGGACTATGGTGGATTTGAAGGTGTTGCTGTGGCTTGACTAAAAATATTTCCCAGAATTCTCCTCCCAGTACATTCCCAGTTATCATGGGCCACAAGAGGCCTTGTTGTTTGAGATTTGGAGGTTGGGAGTGAAGCAGGAGTCATTTTGTTATTTATGTTGAGAAAGGACAGTGCCTTGTGTAACACAGACATGTTTTGTAGCACACACGTGTGCATGAATACATCCATGTGTGTGCGTGCACACACACAAACGCACACACACGCAGATGGTTGCTGCTTATCTGCTAGCTCAGCTCATTGCTGTGAGAAAAGCAGCCAGGGCTGCTGCTGCTTTTTGTGTTCATCCTTGCTGGGCTCATCTGCTTTTTGACTGAAACGTTCGTTTCTTCTTGCTGCCGTTACAAATTACTACAAATAACATAATTTGTTAATTTACAGTTCTGGCTATCAGAATTTCAACACAGGCCTCCTGGGCTCAAATCAAGCCTCCAGCCTGGCTGCATTCCCTTATGGAGGCTCTCAGGCTGAATCAATTTCCTTCTTTCTGGCTTCTCAAAGCTGCCTGCATCTCTTGGTGTGTGGTGCCTGCCTCCACTCTCAAAGACGTCAGTGATATCACATCTCTCCCTGGTCAGGACTGGGAAAGCTTCTCCATTTATAAGGACCCTGTGATTACACTGAGCCCATGATAAAGTGACTGGTTTACTCTCATTACTTGCTTTCCAGGCTCACCAGGACTATTTTATAGTTTAGACTAATCTATTCCATCTTCATGAGAGATGAAATATCTCAATTTCTATGAAGGTTATTAATGAAAGTACACCTCCAAAATTCTGAGAGATGTTTTTTTTCTCATAGTGGGCTAGAGCTAGGAAAATTGGTGCTAAAGCTTATGAAGGTGAAATCCAGTACCATAATGGTCCCATTTTTATGTCTGCCTGAATGAGAATAGCTGTTTTGAGTGAAAAGTTATGACAAAAGAAAAGCTATTGGTTCAAATCTCTGAGTACTTCAGGATTTTTGCAATATATTAAAAACAATTACCTAATGTAGCAAAATAAGAAAAAAAGCATTTGTATTTAGTAAAACATTCATTCTCATAAGAAGCACTCACATTAAAATGTAAGGAGAATAAAAGATTTAGTTAGAATAGTTTTGAAATTTCTGGCTGTCTCTTTTTCCTGACGGACTCTTCATGGCAGACAATAAAACAATTTTGACTGGAAAGACTTGGATAAGATGACTTCCTTATCAACCCTTTCAACTTTCCATTATTTTGAAGTTTATTACCTTAAAATACCAATAATTCTTCCACAATTGCCCAGATGAAAGCCAACCCTACTGATATGTTCAATCTTGCAGGTGGTAGTGTGAATCTGAAATGTTCTGTGGCAAGGAGGAAGCTCCACAAAGTTTTACCAGCAACACTTACTGCTACATGATCATAGGAGGATGTGAAATCGGGAAAGGAGAATAGATGTATTATAATAGTTTGGTTTCTATGAACTTCAAAAAAAAAGTCCCTCTTTTGGAATTTGGCTTGTACCTGGTCTTAATGGATCCCCATATTTTGGGGTACATCAGGTTGCTAATAAGTCTCTTCTTCCAGCAGATATTTTGCACCCTTCCATAGTCTACCACCTGTCATACAGTGCGTATCATGTACCAAGAATGGGTATGAGTGTTTTATGTGGAATAAGTCATTTAAATAATCCCCAAGCACTAACACCATTTTGCACATGAAGCACATGTCTTAACAATTTGTTGATCAAAACTGCTGCAAAGAAGACACATAGAGTTCTCATGTTAATGGGTTTGATTTCCCTTCTTTGTGGACAGCAGGCAGAGGAGTCTTCCATATTTGTTTTGCGGACATTTCTTACACATTCGGTGAGTTAGCTGCCTCAGGAGAGATGTCCCATATTGGTCTAAGTGTTGTTTACATTATATGAAAAAAATGGCCCAGAAATGTAAATAGTTTTGCTTAGGCAGGCCATTTCAGAAATTGTGTTGCTTATTTATTGGCTTGCCAATATTAATCTTTAAGTAAGAGATTCTGCTCTTCAATGAAGGAGCCATTTCACAAATTGAGTTAGTGGTTGTGGTAGTAATATTAGACTGATGAGGGTAACCATTACATTTCCAGGCAAAAAAAAAGGGATTATCGGGAAATAAAAACCAAGAGGAGAATATTGATCTTCTAATGACTCCACTGAAAAGGAGTCATAGGCAGGTTGTCATGTCTGATTTTCTGCCCAATGCTTTCCTTCCTTCTAATTCTAACTGAGGAGGAAGAACAATTCTGACTGCCTGTGAATGCACTCAAGATCTACTGTGGTGGGAGTTGGGGGAGAAGAGGCTGCTTGTGTGTTAAGGCAAACCTTGGGGAGTAAATCTATATCCTGTGCTTGTTCCAGGCCCAATTTCTTTAAAGATTATGAGAATAAACTGCTGGTTCTTAGAAGGGAATGGAAGAAGGCAGTGTGGAAAGTCTTGGTTCCCAATTAATGGGATGAGTAAGACATTGCAAATCAGAACTCAGTTAAGAAGTGAGAGTTGAAACAAGGAAACCAAACTCTTGGATTTTTAAAACTGTCCCTCATTAAGCATGGAGTCAACGTTGAGTCTAAAAAGTGTAGTATAAAGAAGTTTGAATGCATAATCATGCTTCCTGAGCCACTGTCAACCCTTCTCTCTCTGGAGTGGGCTGGGGCACACTTTTTGCAGGTGATGCAGGCATCTCTACACAGTTCTCCAGTGAAGTCAAGAAATAGCACACATTTTATTCATTTTAATCAATGCATATCTGGCACAATAAAGAGGAGAATTGGGCCCTTTTTAATTAGAGGAAAAGCAGGAGATTTTAATTGAGAATACAGGAGCCAAGAATATATCACCTTTTCTACTTAAGAGCTGTAATTGCTCATTTCTTAGACCACCTGCTGCTTGTAGATTACCAGTCTACTTAATTTAACACAAAGTAATTTAGGATGCTGTTTCTGTTGCTAACTAGAGACAGAAACTACCTTCATAATTAAGCTTGCTTTACTTCCTAAGAATCCCTTTTTAATAAATCCAGTTTGGGGGGCAATACACTTCCCTCTTCTTGCCTTCATCCTACTCACATTATATTCTTTACCTTGATATCTTTTTTAACTTGGTATATTCCTTCATATTCCCTGAATATAAGTAGGACATGGACTGATTAGGTTTCCCTGTGATACATATAATTATATGAACCATCTATACACTTGTTTATTCCACAGAACTTGAATGCCCATTATGGGCCAGGAATGAGGATATATTGGGACAGAAAAGTCCTTAAGCAGGTCTTAGTGGTGGAAAGAGAAAGAAACCACCCATCAGAGCTCGGGATTTGGATGCTGCAATGAAGGTCATGGCCAGTGCATTGAAGCTCCCCCAGTATGGTGAAGTGGGAAAGGGCTTCCTCAAGAGGCTGCTTTAGTGTAGCCTTGGGGGAAATTGGGATTCATTGGGCAGAGTAGCTGGGGAAGAGTCCTTCAGTCGAAGGAAGTAGGAATGTCCTGAGCTAAGACAGGAGGGCAGGAGAGGGCACACCTCATCCAGGAGACTCTAGATAGTTTTGTGTCATAGGGCAACCTGTAACTGTCAAGGATGGGAACAGTAATTGGGGACAGGTCAGGAGAGATCCTCATCAGTAGCTGCATGGATGCACTCATTGTATGGAAACAATGAAATCTCATAGAAGGAATTTATATAGGTTTTGTTTTGATAAAATCGCATTGGCACCAACATGGAAGATGAACTAAATGAAAGGTGGGGTCGAGGCTACAGGAAGTTAGGGGACCAGCAAAGACCCCCAGGCAAGGTCTTAGTTGCTCAAAGAGAGGAGCCATGCAGAAGATAAGCCTGTCCTGACCCTGGTGAATCCTCAAGGCAGCAAAGAGACAATGGCTTGGAGGGGGAGAGTTAGCAGTTGGGAGAGAATTGGCTGAGGGGTGACGAGAGAGAAGGGAGTGGTCCCAGGACTCTCAGGTATTGGCCTGAGTTGTGCCAAGATAATTCCTTATAGGAGGAGGGTTAGGAGAGGTGTGCATTCTGTTTGGTTAAAAAGATTTGGGATGAGTAGAAAGTTTCAAAGGCCCAGGCCTTTAAACAAAGTTCCAGGCAGCAAACAAAAGCCCGGGGCCTGGCGAGCTTCATGTGTGAGGCTATTCTGTGATGGGGAAGAGGGGAGGCTGCTGAGGCAGGCTGCACGCTTAGCTGGGCAACGGGAGAGGTCACTTCTGAAGAGTTCTGAAGCAGTGTTTTCAGATCAAAGATTTTTAAAATTGGGGTTAAATAAAATAAAGCATTCAAAAATAACGTGTTCCAAACAACAGAGGCGTGCTCGTACACTGAGTGCCATTGCGGACGAGCTTCTGAGAAAAACCTGAACAGAGAATGTGCCAGTACTGTGACGAGGCAGGGCACCTCCATGGCCAAGTTCATGCGAGTGGAGCCCACTGAGGACAGCAAACTCTGCTGCAGACACGCTGGGATCATAGGGTTTTGCTCTCTTTGCTTTGCTTTGCTTAACTACAGTGGACCCTTGAACAACACAGGTTTGAACTATGTGGATTCACTTATGTGGTTTTTTTAACCAAATGCAGATTGAAAATACAGTGTTCCTGGGATGTGAAACCCATATATACAGAGAACTGACCTTTCTTATATCGGGTTCTGCAGGGCCGATGGCAGGACTTGAGTATTTACAGTTTTGGGTATAGACAGGGGTCCTTTAACGAAGCCCCATGTTTGCCGAAGGACAACTGTAATTATAATTTCAGAAAATGAGTATCTATGAAGTGTCTGTGCTGCTCTTTGTTATATTTTAGTGTAGCAATCCTATCTTGCTGTTATAACTCGTGCACTAAACAAGCAATTGTAACTGATGCCAATGCTGGGAGGCAGGTGGAGTATGGAAGGCTGAGCTTCTAAAACAAAGAGAAAAGCACTGGTTTTGGAGTCAGACCAAACTTAGATTTCTACTATAGTATAGGGCTATTGTGTGACCTTGGTTTCATTACTTAGCCTCTTTGAGACTGTTTCCCTGTGTACAAAATAGGGGTAATAGTAGTACTGTATAGGATACTGTATGAAAAATAGTCTGTGGAGTGCCTGCATTTTGTTAATGCTTTTCTGCAGCAAAGAGCAACCCGCACTATTGCTCTCGGTCTGTTCCCTTCCTAGTTTTTCTACAGTCAACAGCCAGAATCATTTCACTCCACCCGTGCGGCCCTCAGTGACTTCCATTTGCACGTGATAGTGAGATCCCACACTAGGGTTTAAAAAGACCTGCTGCATTGGTATTTCCTTGTGTGTTTTATTTCTGAGGATAAGGAACTCTACTGCTATAGGGTCCTAGCTCAGGGATGGAGTTCTAGGTGATGTTGCTGCTTCTCACCTGGTCCAGATATCCCACTGAGATCTTATTTAAAAACTTGTAAAAATGTGTGTCTTTATAATATTGACAACATAATTAGCAGATTATTGAACTCACACTTAAGCAGGCAATTATAACTAACTCAAAATATTAAGACATGCAACTGCAAAGATGACTTTGTTTCCTGTGGCTGCTGTCACAAAGCACCACAAACTTGGTGGCTTAAAATGACAGAGATTTCTTCTCTTACAGTTCTAGAGGCAAGAAGTCTGAAATTAGCATCAGTGGTTCAAAACCAAGGTGTTGGCCGGGCTGCGCTTGCTCTGCAATCTCTAGGGAAGAATCCTCTGCTGGCCTCCATTAGCTTCCAGTGGCTGCCAGCATTCCTTCACTTATGGTCACGTCACTCCAGTCTCTCTTCTGTGATCACATGGCTTCTTCCTCTTCTACATGGGTATAAATTTTCCCTCTGCCTCCCTCTTACAAGGATATACAGGATTGCATTGAAAGTCCCTTGGATAATTCAGTACAGTCTCCCCATCCCAAGATCCTTAACTTAATTACACCTGCAGAATCCCTTATCACTGTATGAGGTGACATTCACAGGGTTCTGGGATAAGGAGGTTTATATCTTTTGGGAGACTTTCTGGCCTACCTCTGATCACATCTGTTATAAGCACTCATGACCTCTTCACATGCAGCTCGGGGTCATCTGCTCAGACCTCCCTCTTCTCTCCCTTTCCTGGTTGGTTGGTTGTGTTTCTAACAATTTTCTCTGTATGTTTCCTCCATTCTGTGGGTCAGAGTTGTATTGTAACTATACTTACAGAGAACAGGTCACAGATGCAGTCGCTGAATTCAGGCTTTACATGAAGCTCCACCAGCAGTTTCTCTTGCTCTGCTTGTTTCTCTTTGTAATTCTATAGACCCTACAATTGCTCTTTCCCTTGTGCACTTCTAAAGGCCTCCTTCCCGGGTCCGTGCCTGTTCCTGGGGGTCCCTATAGACACCACCAAGTCCTTATAGACTTTGGCAACGGGCGACTGATTCAGTGATGGACTCGCTACGGTTTCTGGATGGATGTGACTATCCAAAGAACAAGTTTGGAAGGTCATTTTGTTCTCACCATCCATCCTTAGCAGATCAGGGATATGAAAGGATGTGGATCCACACATTGTGAAAATCAAGAAAAAATTCGACAGGCACTCCTGTCTCTTTGTTCCTGAGCTAAAATCATACATTCTTTCATAGCCAAGTTTGTCTCCACAAACCTTATGCTTTAAAAGAATTGGTTTCCCAGCATAGTAAACTCTGTTTGTAGTAAACTTGTTCATATTTATACACTTGTGAGAATATTGATGTAATATTTGTATTTCCACTTTCTTTCACCACACGACAAGGATTGCTGAGTGGCTACAAATCTCCATTCTGTTGTGAGCATTTTACAGTAATTTGCAAATGAGCATGTGAGTTTTACTCATGCCAACACTATCAGTTTGCAAATTTTTTTTAATATTTAAGGGAAAGCCTCCTTGCTGAGGTCCAATATCTCCTAATCCTAAATCCAGAAACAGTCATGAACCCTGCTCTGTGTTTCCTTCTCCCTTCCCTTCCCTTCCCTTCCCTTCCCTTCCCTTCCGTTCCCTTCCCTTCCCTTCCCTTCCCTTCCCTTCCTTCCTTCCTTCCTCCTTCCCTCCCTCCCTCCTTCCCTCTCTCCCTCCTTTCCTCCCTCCCTCCCTCCCTGCCTTCCTTCCTTCCTTTCTTCCTTCCTTCCTTCCTTCCTTTTTTTGAACAGAGACTCGCTCTGTCACCCAAGCTGGAGTATAGTGGAATGATCTCAGCTCACTGCAACCTCCACCTCCTGGGTTCAAGCAATTCTCCTGCCTCAGCCTCCTGAATAGCTGAGATTACAGGCACACACCATCACGCCTGGCTGATTTTTGTATTTTTAGTAGAGACGGGGTTTCACTATCTTGGTGAGGCTAGTCTCAAACTCCTGACCTCAAGTGATCCACCCCGCTTGGCCTCCCAAAGTGCTGGGATTACAGGCATGAGCCATCATGTCTGGCCAACATGCACCTTTTCTATTGCTTGCCTTGCTCCATTCCTGCTACTCTTGGGACCCTCTACCGGCCCCTCTCTTGTTTCAGGCCAACATGTTTCTGGGGAAGGGGCATTGAGTTCTTTCACGCTTCACAGTGGTTGACAGCAAAGCTGGGGACCTCTGACAAAAGAATTGCTTTTATTTGCACTCATGAGGTGGGTCTGGAACACTCAAGAAAACCTGTGACTCCAAACGCTACCAGCTGGAGCTGGGGGACTCCCTTCCAGAGAGCATTGATGGCTCTGAAGGGCCATGGGCAGACCAGTGAGAGAGACTTACCAGAGATTTTTGCTTTTGGAAATGAATCTGATCTTAAGGAAAAGGCAACTGCCCCCAAATGAAAAATATGAAAAAGGATACCAAGTTAATAGAAGCAAGTTAATAGGTTCCTGGCTCAATGCTACGGTGCCGTATGTGTACAGCGTCATCTTTTCAAAAAGAAGCTATTTCTGATTTAACCCACTACATGGAGTTCCAGGTAGGGCTAATAAATTGCTCTAGAAATTAGGTATGGTTTCCATGATTTGCTCAAATGTCTCAAAAATTAGGACATTACCACCGATTTTTGGATTTCAATGGGTCCACAGTTTGGTCCATAAATTCTATATACTTTTCCAGTCTTCAGTAGTTATATACATTTTTGGATTATTTTTACAATGAAAGAAGTGAATAACACTTTGAAGAATTTGTTTTTGTTCAGTGCAGATTTCTTAGATATTGACAAGAAGAAAAAAACTGTCAGAGAAAAATCCAAATTCTTACCAATAGTTCCCTCCCTTCAGAGAGAGGCAGAGCGTGATAGAGAAGGACAGTCAGTCAGTATTTGAAGGACAGTATCAGTGCAAATAAATCAACCTCCCATCTAGACTCTGACTTTTCTGAAATATAGAGATGGAGCTAAAATCAGATGGTGTTTTTATATGGCATGCTTAAGTATGGGACACTTATGACTATTTTGTTGAGTTTTCTCAATATATTTTAATAATCTTTAAATTATAAAAATCATATTCACTGTAGAAAAAGTGAAAACATTAGATGACTATTTTAAAAACCCTCAAATCACTCATAATTTTGCCACTTAATGCCAACCACAGTGTATATATAGATTGTTAAACCTTCAGCTCTGACTGTGTTTAGAGTTTTGTGTCCTGTTTTATCATCCCTTTGGTATATACCACATTTTGAATAAACTGGACAGTGTGACACAATCACCTGATCTGTACGTGTAAAGATATGTTTGACCTGGCAAATGGTCAAACCTTTCTCCTGTGGCCATCAACATTGTGGCTGATTTTCATAGCTATTTTGCCCTGTTACTTTTCTGAGATTTCTTTTGCTAGCACTTAGGGAGGTAGGTCTTTGATTTTCAAGAACATGCACTGACATGTCATTATTTATCCCCAAGAGAGTTCCATGTCCTAAGGGGAAAAAAAAATGTCCTGAGAATTTCAAACTTACAATAAGTAAAGAAAAAGAAAAAAAATTGCAGCTATCATACCTTCTTAAAAATAAAATTTTATGTAGTCCCAGCTACTTGGGAGGCCGAGGCAGGAGAATGGGGTGAACCCAGGGGGCAGAGCTTGCAGTGAGCTGAGATCGCACCACTGCACTCCAGCCTGGGCGACAGAGCTAGACTCTGTCTCAAAAAATAAATAAATAAATAAATAAAATAAAATAAAATAAAATTTTGGATCAAAAGGTATTATTAACAACACTCAAAAGCATTCTGGGCACACATTTTTAAATAAAATTTTACAATTTTTCCTTAGACACTATTAATATGAATTAAAAAAAAAAACCTCTGAAACTTTCAATTTAATCATAGACTCCAACAGAGTTGTGAGTTAATTTTACTTCCAGCCACGTGGCAAAGGAAGAACATGCCCTTAAGTGTCTTTTGGAGCTTCACAGAGATAACTCAAAAAGTATTTGACCATTTTGCAAAACAGAGGTGTCAATTTACAGTTTATAATCAGGACACATATTATGTAAGACAGAGTTTCAGGCTTTAGAGTTATTGGTCGTGCTTCACAGGATGCAACAAAAATGTTTGAGGTCTTCATGTCCCAGATTCACAAGACACTGAAGGACAATTGTCACATGTGCAACAGAACAACATTCCACATTTTATCATAAGCCTTCACATTGGGCAAGAGAATGAGAACTCAAATTTTCAGACGTGTTTTCAATTTTTCTTAGTTTATTGAACCAGAATATGTCAGAGAACAATATTAGCTTTTTTCAAGCTGTAGGAAAAAGGGAATTTTTTTTGCCTTCTTATTTTTCTGAGATTTTTTTCACTAGCACTTAGCGTTCAATTTTTTAAGGAGATGCACTGATATGTCATTATTTATCCCCAAGAGAGTTTCATGTCCTGAGGGGGAATAAAAGTCCTAAGATATTCAACCTTACAATATGTAAAGAAAAAGAAAATAATTTGCTGTTGTCATACTTTCTTAAAAATAAAATTTTTGGTCTATCACTTTGAATGTGCTTGATCTTGGAAGCTAAGCAGGGTCAGACCTGGTTAGGACTTGGTATGGGAGACCACATGGGAATACCAGGTGCTGTAGGGTTGATATAAAATCTAAAATTTTAAAATAAAAAATAAAAATAATATTTCTGATCAAAGGGTATGGAATCTGTTTAAAGCCTTTGCTTAAAAGGCCAAATTATCTTCTAGAATAATTACATCAATTTACATTTCCTTCAGCAGTGTGTGTGTTTCCATTTCATTACATCTTGGTTTTTATAAAAATCTTTTAAACATCTGGATTTGTTTTTAGCACATTAGTGCTGCATATTTCTGCAAATGCATCAGTTCTATCTGGGCTGATATAAAGAAGCAGAGAAACACACTTTAGTTGAAATCCTAAGTTCTTTTTGACTTTGAAAGACATTGGATAGTGGCTTCCAGATTCTATTTGGCTTAGGTCACTATGAGAGTTGGTTTCTATTGAGCAAAAACAAGACGTGAAAGTTGGTAGAATTATTGTAGAAAAAAATAATCTAATATGACAACTTTGTATTATAAATTGGGCAGGAAAAAAGCCCCAAGGACATTACTCTTGCAGTTGATACCCTTGGTAACAGGAGCCCTGCAGAACTCTCTGGAGCCCCCTCGGCCATCGTCACCAAGCGTATATTGGCCAGAATGTGCCACATCATTCATGTCCGGCACAATTGTGAAAGCCGGTTTGATTGATTTGCTGATTTGCTCTCCCCTAGTGATGAGGGCAGGCTCTACACCTCTGCCATCACTGGACAAGGTGCCCGGGATAGCCATCAAGTTGTCCAGCTGTTCCTGACAGCTCCTGCCATCCTGCCAAGACTAATATTTGACAATATCCAAACGGGGTGTGGAAAAGTAAACTAGGCTTCCAGCAGGGCATTGTAAATCTCCAACTCTTTGGCCCCTGAGAGCGACTTTACTGCTCATAGAAGTCAACAGGAGAAATACATGTTTTGAAGGAGAGCCAAGCAATTCATTTAAATAAATTTAAATGAAAAATAACAACATAATTCAGGAGAATTGAATGCCACTCTCTCCCTATTGTATGGCACCTTTGCCCTAGCTATTCTGTCTTCAAGGGAAAATTACACAATCTGCACCAAGACTTCATCTTTGTAAAAAGAGGGAGCATTTTTTGCAGGAAATGTGCTCATTGGAAAAGTTACATACATGTCTGCTTGTGTTAGATTATTATTCCCAAGTCTATCAGAAATAGAAGAGGTATTAGAGTAATAGGGGAAAAAACCCCCTTTTACAAAAAGAATATTTGCGTGTTAGCAGACACTGCACTATAATGGTTATTTATGTGAAGTAATTTTAAGGAGTGAACACTTGAAGTGTTGTTTGTACTCAATTTTAGTGCCTTGAGACACATACCCAAAAACAATAAAATGGATACTTAACAGTTATAATAATGATGTCAACAATGAATCTGGCTCCCGTTGATATCCGCAAAGCCAAAGGTAATGAAGAAAACAAATGAAAGGTTACATTATTATTCCTGTTAGTTTCATCAACTTTGGAATTTCAGTTGCTAGAAACTCCTTTAGAAATAGCATAGGTTAGAACTTTGCCGCCATGTTTTCTCTGTTCTGGACAATGAGGAAGGCGCATTTCAACTTACAGATGCACGTGGAGCCTGCAGTTGTGTCCACCCTTAAGCTCCTTGAGGCCAGTGGGTGCAACCTTACAGCCAGAATAGTCCCCAAGGTGTTCCTCTAATGAATAAAATTCCTTTCCTTAAGTATGTCAGAAGGGACACAGAAATGTGAATGCCCCAGTATGTTCACTTCCTCCAGACCACAATACTGTATGTCTCAAGAGGAAATGAATGTGCACCTTTCTAAAGACTTCCAACTTTTTTCCTTTGGACATTCCACTGCTTTTGTTTGCCAGAAAAAAAAAAAAAATGTCACTAAGCTTCCATGACTATTTAGTGAGAACCAATTTATTTTTAACCTGATCTTTTTTCTGCCTGGAAAACAGGTTTATATACTGTTCATGTTTCCATCTCTCTTTCCTAAGTACACATATTCATGCAGGTGTCCAAAGCCAATCTGTCAATCTTTCAACTACATATGTCCTCTAACACTGACAGGTCAAGTAATTGTCTTTAGAAAAATGGTGTTTAAGGCTAATGCTGATGTTATCAAAACTTTCCCTGGAATGTCTTTTGGTTATTTCTTTAGACATTGCACTGCACATTTAATGAAGAATACTTCAAGAAATAACCTCATGTGCATTTTAATTCTCAAAAAGTGTCCATGTCCAATTAGAATATTCCATAATCCCACTAGACCTTGCAAAATCAGAATAAAAATTTTTTAAATAAAAACCAATGTAATTTGTACTATCTTTGTGGTATGCAAACTAGCCTACCGGCATTGACAATTTATGAGTCTCAACATAATCCTTAAATGAGGCCAGGATTACAAAGTTCAATTCTATTTTTAAGCCGAAGAGGAAAATAAGATTTTAAAGGGAAGAACGAATCTCCCTTAAGCATTGATAGTAACTTTTAATGTCTTGCTAATCAAAATTTATGGCTGAGTCCCAACTGCCTTAAGGTAGAAAAAGAGTTCAAACAATGAAGGAGAGAAGATTCAAAGCTGGCCCTTGTTTCTGAGTCTGAAAATTGCAGAAGTCAGTATCCCTGGATATTAATGTTTCAGATTTTGCTGACTGAGGATGCAGATGATCCCCTTGGAAAAGGAAGCTTAAGGATTTCTGGAGTCCTCCTCAAAGGTTTTACTAACATTCTCCAAGTAGCAACTTTCACAGAGTGGATTTATAGCAGAGCGTGAGAAGACTACTTCAGAACATGAATGGGTCTTGAGTTTCATCACAAAATGTTTTGGAATTGATTAGAGAGAGTTTCCATGCCTCATTGAAAACTCAAGAGGTAAAAAAATTAGAAATATATTAGTATTGTATTAGGTAGCATTTAAAACAACACAAAACAAGGATGAGCTGATCTCATTGAGACAATTCTTCACTACTGCGAATGTCAGAAAGAAATGGCAGGTCATTTATGATGGCCAGGAACCAGTCTTAGAACTTCTAAAATGCCCCCCACATGTGGGAAAGTTGATCCAGTCGTGTATAAGATACATCACATGATTTCCTTCTAGCTAACATCTTCGATGAAACTTTGCTGAGACATCTGTGTTACATGATGGATATAGCCATGTGGTCTATACACAATGGAATACCATTCAGCCTTAAAAACAGGAAATTCTGTCATTTGTGACAACATGGATGAACCTACAGGACTTTATGCTAAGTGGAATAACTCAGGCACAGAAAGACAAATAACGCATGATCCCACTCATATGTGGAATCTAAAAAAGTTTAGCTCACATAAGTAGAGGGTAGAATGGTCATGGCAAGAGGCTAAGGGAAGGAGTGGATGAAATAAGGGGATATGTTGATCAAAGGGTACAAAATTTCAGTTAGACCAGAGGAATAAGCTTTAGCATTCTATTGCACAGAATGGTGACTAAAATAAATAATAATGGACTGTAGATTTCAAAGTTGCTGAAAGAATGAATTTTTGTTTCATCACAGAAAATAAGATGTGAGGTGATATTTTGCTAATTAGTTTCACTTAATCATTCTATAATGTAAACACATATCAAAACCTCACTTCGTACCCCATAAATATGTAATATATATGCTAATTACTTGTGAATTAACAAAAAAATGAAATGGCAAGTCATTTGTGGTGGTTAGAGGAGAAGTGTAGCATCCTCCTTATTAAGACACAAGAGTTATCGTGGAGCCCAGTGACGATGGATGGCTCCGAAAGGGCCTGGGTGACAGGTTACTTTTTCTCCATAAAAGCTTTTATGTTTAAACAACACTCGTGAGTAGACTAAGTAGCACACACTTTCTCCACATTCTAGGTCTTTACTGTAGCTGAATGAAGAGTGGAGAGTGTGAGTGACAGCTGAGGAAGACAGAGTTGTGTCCTGAGATAGCATTGTGATAGTGATTACTTGTCAGCTAGGCTAGGTTTCAGTGCCTAATTGTTTGGTTAAACACTATATCAGTGTATTTTAATTTACAAATCTTGTAATTTTTTATGATTATGAATAATATATACCCATTGTTGAAAACTGTGAAAACACAGAAAAATATATCAAAAATTACTCAGTGAAACCCAGTTTGGTCAGGATCAAGTTTTAGTTCATCCTATGTGTTTTCAAATTTTGGAGATCACAACAAATGTACTGATTGTAAAAAGAGTTAACAAAGTACACAGAGTGTTGATGAGTGGAACCATGAAGGGTAGTTAGTGCTAGATGATAACTCCTTTCAACCTCTGTAAAAACTTATTTGTTCAACTTGGTAAAATGTTTTTGATTATGTCTGTGCTTTTTGTCTTCATTGTAATTTTTTCAGTTTCTTCTGTGGAAATGACTTACAATTCTTAGCTAGAATAAGCCTTCTGTGTCTCCCATCTCTGCTGCTTGCTCCATCATTTTATAAATTTTCTTCTTCTCTTTCTTTTCTTTTTTGTTTTTTTAGAGGGAATTTCACTCTTATTGGCCAGGTTGGAGTGGAATAGCACAGTCTCGGCTCACTGCAACCAACTGCTGAGTTTGAGTGATTCTCTCACCTCAGCCTCCTGAATAGCTGGGATTACAGGTGCCTGCCACCACACCCAGCTAATTTTTGTATTTTTTACTAGAGACAGGATTTCACCATGTTGTCCAGGCTGGTCTTGAATTCCTGGCCTCAGGTGATCCACCCGCCTCAGCCTCCTAATGTGCTGGGATTACAGGCATGAGCCGCCTTCTTTTCTTTCTATGCACATGGAACATATCAATTGACTCCACTGTCACTGATTTAATATTCTGTGCTGAATTTTTCTTCTCTTTGCTTCTGAATCAAATATTGAGCATTCTACTGTTCCTCTGAATCAACTACTGACTATTCAATTCATCTGCAGTCTTTTCTTCTATCACTTTTTGGTTGCCTTATCATCTCAGGCTGTTTTCCCCTAATGGCTTTTGCCTCCTTTTGGCAGAGGACATATCACCTTGGATTTTAGCAACTATACCTAACACATTTCTAAATTATCTTCTGTTTATAGTGCTATTTTTTTTTTTCAGAGACATGATTTTCTTTGACTTTTCATGATGCCTTCATTTTTTTCTTTTCTTTTTTTGTAGTGTCTATCTCTTTTTCACATTTTGTGCAGTTTTCTAGGTTTCTTTTTTTTTCTTGATTCTGCCTGACTTTCTTGCATTCCAAAATTGAAACAGCTGAATCCCATTATAATCTCCAGCATTTAGTGCCACCATTGTTCTTTCTGCTCTTGTTCCTACCTACACTGTAGAATGAAATTCCTAAGATGCAATGTGCTTCTTCCTGTCTGTCTTGCTCCACTTTCTCCCTGACTATTTCTAGAGTGCTGCTGCCTCCAGATGTATGTAGGCAATGATGGAGATCAGAAGTAAGGCTGCTTCTAGAAGTAGCAGCCAAGATGAAAAGGGACAACTGAACATTTTTCTGAGTGGTAAAGAGCTTGTATTTCTAAACTCCAAAGCACAGATGGCCCAAAGTGCTTTTTATTATCAAATTAAAAATGATAAATACACATTTTAAAATTCACCTATAATTGCAGTAAAAAGCTAAATGAATTTTTAACAAAAAGGAACACACCTTCTAGTAAAAATTTTCTTGAAATATGGAGAAACTCAGAATTATTGACATAAGACATGAATAGTAAAATGCTCCAAGTTATTCATTGCTTTGCTTTTATAGATAAGAGTGATTAGTTTTTATATTGTGCTGTAACGAATTATCACACTGTTTTAAATAATCCAAATTTATTATTTTTTAGTTGTTTTAAGCTAGAAGTCTGACAACTTGTGTCCATCACTGGGTTAAAATCAAGAAGTCAACAAAGTTGTATTTCTTTTTGGAGGCTCTAGGGGAGAATTTATTTTTTTGCCTTTTCCAGCTTATAGAGGAAATTTGTATTCCTTGGCTCATGGCCTCTTCCTCCATCTCCAAAGCTGGCAATGACAAGTTTGACTCACATCACATATCTCTGATCTTTCCTCAGTCATCACTTCTCTCATTGCAGTTGGGAAAATCTCCACCTGTGATTACATTAGGTCCACCTAGATAATTAAGGATCATTTCTCTGTCTCAAGGTTCCCAATCTTAATCGAATCTGCAAAGTCTCTTTTGCCATCTAGGGTAAAGTATCCACAAATTCTGGGGATTAGAGTGGAGACCTTTTTGGGTGGGGGTAAGGGGGCTTATTCTTCTTCCTATTGCAAAGAATAAAGTTGGAAAGTATTTATCAACACGAGAATATAAAGAACAGCAAAGTGGAAGTGTACAAGATTTTCTATCAGTATTTCTATCAATGACGATTGTTCTGTCTTGTCACCATAAGAGTGTTTGTTTGCAGGAAACTCTGCTGCTTTAACTCCACTGATTCCTACAGAACTTTTAACCTTGAGTTGCTCATTTTTTTACTTGTTTGTTGTTGGAAATTCTAGTTAATAATTATAATCCTGTGTCAGAAAGTTGAATCTTGCAATATTTACCCAATTGAATATTTCACTGACCTTACTAGTAAGTGGAATAAACTGGAATAAAACCTGTTCATATCCTACTGGATTTAGGAAAAGCCATCCTTTTCTTCTTTGTACTCTTCAGGTAAAAATGAGTGGTGAATACAGTATTTTTAGAACACTGTTCAGAATTTGACTTTTCCCTCAATAATCATCATAGTTTCTGATAGTCATGCTTGTTTACCCAGAGGGAGAAGTAATCTATTTTTTTGTTTGCTTTTCAATACTACTATTTGTTCATATAATTAGTGGATATTCATCCAAATTCTGGGGACTGGTTGACTATACATCCTAGTTACATCCTGGGCAGGTGTTTTTCTCTTTAGATCTTAGTAGAAAATTAATGTGATTTTTCAGAAACATTTACAGAAAACTAGTCAGACACTATTTTAATCCAGTATTTGAACAATGTAGGCATTTAATTTTATTTAATTCCATACTTCTTAACTTCCTACTATGTGTCAGATGTAGTCAAGAGAATTAGATGTCAATTTCTGAGCCAGCGAGTTGCCTATCCCAGAAGGATCTTTTGCTGTGAAACATTGCTGTTAACGGTGTAATGACTGGGTTTTTCTGAGGCCATTTCTCCACTGAGCGCCCTACCCCCTAAGTAAGGGTGTGATTCTGTCACCTGAAGAGCCAAGCAGGGGAGGCCTTTCTAAACATAGAAACCTATGGTGGAGAACATGTCACTAGAGCACCCATGCTGCAGCCGCAACTCCTTGGCATCAGGATCAGTCATTTCTCTTCCAGGACTGGGGACAAATGCATCTTCAAAACTGCAGAGCCCACAACCAGCATGGCATCATCACACGTGTCCATGTGAAGAGACCACCAAACAGGCTTTGCATGAGCAATAAAACTTTTTAATCACCTGGGTGCAGGCAGGCTGAGTCCGAAAAAAGAGTCAGCAAAGTGACACAGGGGTGGGGTCATTTTATAGGATTTGGGTGGGTAGTGGAAAATTACTGTTAAAGGGGGTTTTTCTCTTACAGGCAGGGGCGGGGGTCACAAGGTGCTCAGTGGGGGAGATTCTGAGCCAGGAGAAGGAATTTCACAAGGTTAATCGCTCAGTTAAGGTGGGGCAGGGACAAATCACAATGGTAGAATGTCATCAGTAAAGGCAGAAACTGACCATTTTCACTTATTTTGTGATTCTTCACTTGCTTCAGGCCTTCTGGATGTATTCGTGTAGGTCACAAGGGATATGATGGCTTAGCTTGGTCTCAGAGGCCTGACATTCCTGTCTTCTTATATCAATAAGAAAAATAACATTAAATAATACTGAAGTGTTGGGGCAGTGAAAATTTCTTTGGTGGGGGTGGTATGGAGAGATAATGGGCGATGTTTCTCAGGGCTGCTTTGAGTGGGATTGGGGGGGCACGGGAACCTAGAGTGGGAGAGATTAAGCTGAAGGAAGATTTTGTGGAAAGGGGTGATATTGTGGGTTTGTTAGAAGGAGCATTTGTCATATAGAGTGATTGGTGACGGCCTGGATACGGTTTTGGATGAATTGAGAAACTAAACGGAAGACACAAGGTCCAATAAGAGAAGGAGAAAAACAGGTATTAAAGGATTAAGAATTAGGAGGACCCAGGACACCTAATTAAAGAGTGCCCAAGGGGGTTCAGCACAATTACTTGCTTGGTTGGCAACTTTTTAGGCTCTATCCTTGAGGTTTTTTTTTTTTGTTTTTTTACATTGTCATATACCAGGCCAGAGAGATTTAGGTAAAAACAACACTCTTCATTTACAAATATACAGAGTCCCCCCACTTTTTTTTTTTTAGCAGTGAATAAGTTGAGGCCTCAGCAATTTTGGAGGAAAGAGAAATGCAAAGCCAGCAATTTTTTGGTTAAAGAAGGATTAGAAACGCTAGAGAGTGAGTGAGATTGATAGTGTGGTAGAGATAGCCGGGGAGATGTAGAGGGTGGCATAAGAATGGGAATGAGAATAAGAGTGAATATAAAAGTAAAGAATAGAACTTCATCAGGGTGAAAGTATTGGAGGGTGCCCTGCCAGCGAAGATCATCTATCCACTCCAAGAGGGAATCAAGTGTGGCAGTTTGGGGATAGCACCAGGAGATATCAGCTGTGATGGTTTGGAGAAACAGTGTAAACTGGCAGTGTAAACAAGAGTAGGGCATTTATGAGTGGTTGAGAATGGTGAATAGGAGTATGGCTAGACAGAAGATAGTAGGGATGACAAGTTTTTGGGGTTCAGTTGAAGTAGTGGGGGTGACTGTGTAAAGCCCTGTTGCAAAAAGTAGGGTAAGGATGAGTAGACTTAACAGAATGAAGGGATGTATTAGGCTCATGAGGGTTATTACCGTTCTTCAGAAATGTGAGTGAGTTTAAGGGAAGTAGGGGAGAGGGCTTGTGACTTCCAGGAGGAAGAGGAGAGATTAGGCTGGCTGTCTGATGGACACAGCTTTATTCTGGAACAGTGAACCCAGTGGGGAGGATCCTGCAGGCAGACGGTAGTTGGGGTACTATAGATGACTAAGTAGGGTCTGGTCCAATGAGATTGTAGAGTTCGAGGGGTCAGATTCTTAACAAGAACTGATTGTCCAGCTAGGGTGTCTTCATATGGATGGGAATCTGTAGTAGGCAAGAGAAGATTAGCAGCTTGGCGAATTTCTTGTCTAGCTTGCTGGAGGACTGGAAGATAATTGCCTAGAGGGCTGGTGTCTGGGATGAGACTGGGGCTGAGCAAGAAAGTGTGTCCATATAAAAGTTCAAATGGATTGTACCCTGTAGCATCTTGAGGACAGGCTCTAATTTTGAGAAGGGCAAGAGGTGAAAGTACTGTCCAGTCCTTTTTAAGTTGGAGGCTGAGCTTGGTGAGGTGTGTCTTTAAAAGACCATTAGTCCATTCTACCTTTCCTGAAGATTGAAGACAGTAAGGGGTATGAAGGTTCCACTGAGTACCAAGAGCCTGAGAAACTGCCTGGGTGATTTGATTAATAAAGGCTGGTCTGTTTTCAGACTGTATAGAGGTGGGAAGTCCAAACTGAAGAATTACGTCTGACAGAAGGGAAGAAATGGCCATGGTGGCCTTCTCAGACCCTGTGGGAAAGGTCTCTACTCATCCAGTGAAAGTGTTTACCCAGACCAAGAGGTATTTTAGTTTCCTGACTCAGGGCATATGAGTAAAGTTAATTTGCCAGTCCTGGGCAGGGGCAAATTTTTAAACTTGATGTGTAGGGAAGGAAGGGGGCCAGAGAAATTCTAGAAGAGTAGTAGAATAGCAGATGGAACACTGAGAAGTGATTTTTTGAGGACAGATTTTTTACTATGGAAAGGAAAAGAGAGGTTTTAAGAGGCAGGCAAGCGACTTGTAACTTATATGGAAGATGTTATGAAATGACGATAGAATAGAATGGGCCTGGGAGGTTGGAAGGAGATATTTTCCTTGGTCCAAGAACCATTTGTCTTGTGTGGGAAGAGATTGATAGGTGGAAGTTTCAGTGGGAGAGTAGGTGGGAGTGACCAATGAGAAGGAGAAAAACTGGCCGTGAGGGACAAAAGTTGGAATGCTAGCTGCTTCTTTAGCTACCTTATCAGCATAAGCGTTGCCCTGAGTGATGGGATCTGATGCCTTGTAATGGCCCTTGCAGTGAATGGCTCCAGCTTCCTTTGGAAGAAAAGTGGCCTTGAGAAGAGTTTTTATTAAAGAGGCATTAATGATGGAGGACCCATGCATAGTGAGAAAACCTCTTTCCACCCATATAACAGCATGGTGGTGCAGGATATGGAAGGCATATTTAGAGTCACTATACATATTGACGCCTAGTCCTTTTGTAAGAGTGAGGGCCTGAGTTAAGGCAATGAGTTCGACTTGCTGAGAGATAGTGAAAGGGGGCAGAGTGGTAGCCTCGATGATAGATGTGGAAGATACTACAGCATAGCCTGCCTTTGCTGGTGAGTGGCGATTAGGCCTGGTGGAACTGCCATCAATAAACCAAGTGTGATCAGGGTGAGGACAGGAAAGAAGGAAATATGGGGAAATCGAGTGAATGCCAGGTGGATTAGAGAGATACAGTCATGTGGGTCAGGTGTGGTATCAAGAATAATGTGGGAGGCCAGATTGAAGTCCAGGCTAGAAACAATGGTAATTGTGGGAGACTCAACAAAGAGTGAGTATAGCTGAAGGAGGTGGGGAGCAGAAAGTATATGCATCAGGTGTGAGGAAGAAAATAGATTTTGGAAGTTATGAGAATTGTAGAGAGTGAGTTGAGCATAGTTTGTGATTTTTAGCCTCTAAAAGTATTAGGGCGATGGCAGCCACTGCACGGAGACATAATGGCCAGCTAAAGCAGTAAGGTCAAGTTGTTTGGACAAAAAGTCTACAGGGTGTGGTACCAGTCCTTGTGTAAGAATTCTGACTGCACAGCCCTGCACTTCGGCTCTGTGTAATGAAAAGGGTTGAGATGAGTCAGGGAGACCTAGTGTGGCAGCAGTCTCTAAAGCTGTCTTCAAGGAACAGAAAGAGGAGTGGGGAAAGGATTTAGGATCTATGGGGTCAGCTAGGTTTTCTTGTGTGTGTGTTTTTTTTTCTTTGCGGGGTGGGGGATGGAGTCTTACTTTGTCGCCCAGGCTGGAGTGCAGTGGTGCCATCTCGGCTCACTGCAAGCTCCGCCTCCTGGGTTCACGCCCTTCTCCTGCCTCAGCTTCCCAAGTAGCTGGGACGACAGGCACCCACCACCATGCCTGGCTAATTTTTTTGTATTTTTAGTAGAGACGGGGTTTCACTGTGTTAACCAGGGTGGTCTCGATCTCCTGACCTCATGATCCACCTGCCTCGGCCTCCCAAAGTGCTGGGATTACAGGTGTGAGCCACTGTGCCCGGCCTTAGGTTTTCTTTTGTGAGTTTATATAATGGTTTTGTTAGGATGACAAAACCAGGTATTTAAAGGTGGAAGTACCTAACCATGCCTAGGAAGGAAAGGAGTTGTTGCTTTGTAGAAGAAGTTAGGGTTTGGGAGATTAGCCGGGCATGATCAGCAGGGAGAGCACTTGTGTTTTTATGAAGAATGATGCCAAGATAGGTAATGGATGAGGAAGAAATTTGGGTTTTGGAGGGGGATACGAGATATCCTTTTGAGAACAGATGTTGGAAGAGCAGGAGAGTGTCCTGTTGGGAAGATTTGTAGGAGGGGCTATGAAGTAGAAGGTCATCAAAATATTTAATAAGGTGAGAAGCAGATGGATGGAAAGAAAGCATATTATGAGAAAGGGCTTGACCAAAGTAATGGGGGTTGTCCATGAAGGCTTGCAGCAGTACAGCCCAGGTAAATTGCTGAGACTAGCGGGTGTCAGGGTCAGTCCAGGTAAAAGCAAAGAGAGGCTGGGACCAGGGGTGCAGGGGAATAGTGAAAAAAGCATCTTTAAGATCAAGAATGGAATGATGAGTTGTGGAGGAAGGTATCGAGGGCAAAAGAGTGTACGGGTTGGGCACCACAGGGTGGATAGGCAGAACAATTTGGTTGATAAGGTGCGGATCCTGAACTAACTGGTAAGACTTGTCTGGTTTTTGGACAGGTAAAATGGGGGAATTGTAAGGAGAGTTTATAGGTTTTAGAAGCCCATGCTGTAGCAGGAGAGTGATAATCTCCTTAAAGCCTATTGTGAGATGAGATACTGGCGTTGAGTGGGGTAAGGCTGGTTAGGTTTTAATGGGATAGTAATGGGTGTGTGATCAGTTGCCAGGGAGGGAGTAGAGGTGTCCCATACTTATGGGTTAAGGTGGGGGGATATGAGAGGAAGACGCAAAGGAGGCTTTGAACTGGGGAAAATGGTGGCAATGAGGTGTGGCTGTAGCCTAGGAATAGTGAGGGAAGCAGATAATTTAGTTAAAATGTCTCAGTAAGGGAGCTGGGCAGGTGGGGATAACTAAAAAGGAGTGCACAAAAGAATGTTGTCCAAGTTGGCATCAGAGTTGGGGAATTTTAAGAGGTTTAGAGGTCTGGCTGTCAATACCTACAACAAGTGTGCAGGCAAGGGAAACAGGCCCTTGTAAAGAAGGTAATGTGGAGTGGGTAGCCTCCGTATTGATTAAGAAGGGGATGGACTTACCCTCCACTATAAGAGTTACCGAAAGCATCTGTGATGGTCCAGGAAGCTTCTGAGACAATCAGGCAGCATCAGTCTTCAGCTGCTAAGACGAGAATATCTTTTGAGGACTCAGTCAGATAGCCTTGGGTCAGAGTTCCAGGGGTTCTGGGAGAGGCTGCCGGGCGAGTTGAACAGTCCAATTTCCAGTGGGGTCCCGCACAGATGGGACATGGCTTAGGAGGAATCCCAGGCTGTGGGCATTCCTTGGCCCAGTGGCCAGATTTCTGTCACTTGAAGCAAGATCCTGATAGAGGAGGTTCTGAAGGAATGTCTAACCACTGTGGCTTAGGCGTTTTGAGGTTCTTGTGTGTTGGGATGTGGCTGGGGTTTTTCTCACAGCAGAGGCAAGTAATTGCAACTCTTTATTATTGTACACCTGGAAGGTGAGGTTAATTAAATCGTGTTGTGGGGTTTGAGGGCCAGAATCTAATTTTTGGAGCTTTATTTAATGTCAGGAGCAGATGGGGTAATAAAATGCATATTGAAAATAAGATGGCCTTCTGACCCTTCAGGGTCTAGGGCTGTAAAGCATTTCAGGGTTGCTGCCAAATGAGCCGTGAACTGGACTGGGTTTTTATATTTGATGAAAAAGAGCCTAAATGCTAAGTGATTTGGGAGAGGTCGGATAAAGGAAAAGGAGCATTAACCTTGACTATGCCTTTAGCTCCAGCCACCTCTTTAAGAGGAAATTATTGGGCAGGTTGGGGAGGGCTAGTCATAGAACAAAACTGTAAGCTGGACTGGGTGTGAGGAGGGGAGGTGATAGAAAGATTATAGGGTGGGGGAGTGGAGGCTGAGGAAGAATTGGAGACTGATTCAGCCTCATGGGGAGCGACCTGAGATGCAGTCTGGGGAGGAAGGGAGAGGTCAGATGGGTTGATACAAAAGGAAGATTGAAAAGACTCAGTGACACTTGGGGTTGGGACTGAGAGGACAGGCGGGAGGGAAAGAAGGAGGATTTGGGATGAGTCACATTGGGAACAGAGACTAGGGAGGGACTGATGTGTAAAAGAATGCCTGGACGTCAGGCATCTCAGACTATTTGCCCATTTTATGACAAGAGTTATGTAGATCTTATAGGATGGAGAAGTTGAAAGTGCCGTTTTTTGGCTATTTGGAACCATTGTCTAGTTTGTACTGGGGTCAAGCAGTATTGCAGAAGAAAATAAGGCATTTAGGTTTTAGGTCAGGTGTAAGTTGAAGAGGTTTTCAGTTCTTGAGAACACAGGCTAAGGGGGAAGAGGGAGGAATGGAGGGTGGAAGGTTGCCCATAGTGAAGCAAGCAAGCCCAGAGATGTGAGGGTAGAGACACAGAGAGAGAGGGGGGTGGGGGGGTGCTTGCTCCCCTGGAAAGTGGTATTTGCCACTAAGGGTGGAGGATCAAGGCAGGCGTCCCCGTGGTGATCAGGCACCTCTGAAATGTGGGTGAATAATCAGGCAGGCATCCCCACAGTGATTAAACACCAAGGGAAGACTGTCTTCCCGAGTCCGTGACTGGCGCCCAAGTTTTGGGTTCACGGAACAAAGGAGTCTCCTCTGTCTCTACCAGAAAAGGAAAGGAACTGAAATTAAGAGAAGGGAGAGATTGAAGGATGGCGCCAAGACTGAAAGGAGAAAGAGGTTGAGGGATAGTGAGAGAGGTTGGAGAAGAGAGTATAAAGAGGCCGCTTACCCGATTTAAAATTCGTGAGATGTTCCTTGGGTTGGTTGGTCTGAGGACCCAAGGTTGCAGGTGGATCTTTTCCATAGAGCAAAGAGCAGGAGGAGAGGGGATTGATCTCCCAAGGGAGGTCCCCTGATCTGAGTCACGGCACCAAATGTCACGCACGTCCGTGTGAAGAGACCACCAAACAGGCTTTGCATGAGCAATAAAGCTTTTTAATCACTTGGGTGCAGGTGGGGTGAGTCTGAAAAGTCAGTGAAGAGAGATAGGGGTAGGGCCGTTTCATAGGATTTGGGTAGGTAGTGGAAAATTACAGTCAAAGGGGGTTGTTCTCTGGCAGGCAGGGATGGGAGTCACAAGGTGCTCAGTGGGGGAGCTTCTGAGCCAGGAGAAGGAATTTCACAAGGTTAATTGCTCAGTTAAGGTGGGGCAGGAACAAATCACAATGGTGAAATGTCATCAGTGAAGGCAGGAACTGGCCATTTTCACTTATTTTGTGATTCTTCACTTGCTTCAGGCCATCTGGATGTATTCGTGCAGGTCACAAGGGATATGATGGCTTAGCTTGGGCTCAGAGGCCTGAGACAGCATTAATTATGAGGAAATTCAGATGAAGGATTTGTCCTTACACAGAGAACAAAAGAGAGGAAAGAGTCAGACCCACTAGGTTCAGCCAATTTCCTGCATCTTAGAAGTCTCATTGAAATATAATTATCCAGTTAATGATGGAAGGAAGAGGGTTTAACTTGTACATTTCAAAAATCCTACATTTTGAAGTATGGTAATAATGTGTTTTATATTTATAATTTATCAATTTGCCAATTTACCAATTTTTTGTCTGGAAAAGTGTACTCGATATGCAAAAATGATATATGATATGTAAAGAAATTATATAGTAAATGGATGTATGTAAAATGAGTAATACAAATGAAAAGAGCTAATAATAAAATAATATATACAATGTATCCTCATTTAAAATATGTTAAGTGCATAAATACACACAAAAGAAACTTAGAACCATCTTCTCAATTGTAAAAGCAGTAGTAGCTGAAAGGGAAGCTACAGCTGACTTTCATTGCTTTAGTCCTCAATTGTATTTGTGACTTGCATTAAACAATATTATCATAATAACCCTTTTAAAGAAGAAGCTAAAACCAAACTTACAGATAGTATAAGTTTCAGAACATCTTAGAGGCACTTAAGAACTGTCTTGCTGTCTTGCTCTATAATTTTTTTTTTTTTTTTTTTTTTGTCACCCAGGCTGGAGTGCAGTGGTGCAATCTCAGCTCACTGCAACTTCTGTCTCCCAGGTTCAAGCGATTCTCCCATCTCAGCCTCCTGAGTACCTGGGACTACAGGCGCATTCCACCATGCCTGGCTAATTTTTGTATTTTTAGTATAGATGGGGTTTCACTATGTTGTCCAGGCTGACCTCGAACTCCTGAGTTCAAGTGATCTGCCTGCCTCAGCCTCCCAAAGTGCTGGGAACACAGGTGTGAGCCACTGTGCCTGGCTAGTGGAAACTTTTTAAAAAGTTCTTTATTTGTTCATAATTGGCGTTGTTCTGAGAAACACACTTTGATACTAGCTAGTGTTTCTAATAAGAAAGGATGAAGCATAAAGGATACAAAACTGGAATTTTTTATATATTTTAATAATTTGCCAAAGTAAATTCAGATTGGATTCCATGGCATGTTAAATATCCAAAGCTGGAGAGTTTAGTCCTACGAGGTGAATTTTCTAACCAATAATGGACTGGTACAGCACTCCACTTTGTGGGAGGAACATGGTGGAAGTCCTTTGGAGGAGGTGGTGAGACTCACATGCAAGTGGACCTCATCTTGGGTGGCAGTAACATCAGAAGTGTTGATATGGCCACGTAAGCAGATTTTATATCTCATGTCTCTTTTTCCTTTGGATAGCCGATGTAGCAAAATACTAGCAGACTTCCAGGATTTTATTTTCTAGTGATTCCATGATAGAATAAATAGAAATACCATGCCACAACCTAGAGTAAAACCTCTCTATCCCCTTCTCCACGAGACCCAGAAAAGTCCCATGGAAAGACTTGAGTCTTGATTTTGAGCATCTCCAGAAGCATGATCCACAATAAACTGTAACTTCAGTCAAGGTCAAGTTTAGAAAAATTCTTCCCTCAGCAAAAGCACCCAGGAGAGGCCCATGCACGTGGTATCACTCCCACACTTCTGCGCCAGTGATAGTACCCTGACGGTATCAAGTGTTTGGGAGGCCCTGGCATTGTGGGGCTCACAACACATGTAGAGATGATCGGAAAAACAGCATCTTTATTTTTATCTATTCAAAGACATGTTTATAACTTCCAAGGAACTTGGTGGAGCTTAGATTCAGATAGGCTAATGATTACGGGTTGATTCCTTAAAGTAGCTCCATTGTATTTAGCTTTCGTGGGAAAATCTCAAGATACTCCGCTGTTGTAAGGCTGGCCTTCATGAACAGGCACTTGGCTGGGATGGCAGAGATCACCACGGGCTGAGCCAGCTCCTTGACCATGAGATTCAGCATCATGCCGTTCACCAACAAGCATATTTTCAGCTGCTTTTCATAGCTCAGCTTCTCCTAGCATCAGCCACAGGACAATTATAATCTTTTAAAATGCAGTTCAACATCAATGGAGTTTGGAAGAAGCCCTTGTGAAAACATATTATGGAAGTATTGATGGGAATTCTTGATAAATCACTCCTGTGGTCACATTCCTATTTTTCGTCCTGGAGATGTGTAAGCACATCCATTTCTCATTGTAGTGAGGATTTTTAATGTAGGATCCTTGTTTTTGTTCAAGTTATGTTCAAGTTTTGTTGAACACAAATTCAACGTTTCAGTATTACGGGAAGGGTACATGATTCTAGAGAATGAGAACAAAGATCACAATCCTAGACGTCACCTTGGTGAATCAAATACGAATTATTTCCTAAGAGTATTTCTTCTTCCTGAAAATATTCTACATTCTGAAAGGTTAGGTAGACATCTCAATAGACAGACCAGGTTTGTGAAGTCTTCAGTGATCTTTGAATATCTCAAACTTCATGTTGGTGTGTTCTACAAACTCTTTTATGTTCTCTCAATATCCAAGGCAGTCTTTTGAGGTTGCTGCTTTAATTTCTATCACATGTATTAACCATTTCAATGCCAGTGGCTTCTCTTCCCTTGAGACACAGTTCATGCCAGTCTAGATGCCTCAAAGGGTCACCAGTGAATTTCTTGATCATGCATTGAACCCCCAATGCAATTCTGCAGCAGTTAATTAAAAATACCCTTGTTTTCAAAATAGAGGTATCATTCAGGTTAGACTGGATTATGCTATGGTGACACATGACACCACACTCTCAGTGGTGTGACATAGGAACATTATTGCTTGGACAAAGTCCGCTGTGGGTCTGGGTTCCTGCAGGGTGCCTGCCCCCTTGGGCTGTGGCTCAGGCTTTCAGGCCACTTGTTTGGATCCTGGACATCTCTGTGTGAACATGTGCACCCGCCATCATCAAAGGAGGAGAAGAGAGAAATGGAGAGACAGCATCAGCAAGGACAGCTCCATCCTGGAGGAGCATGTGGTATGGTCCTTTGCTCTTCTGTAGCCAGAAAAATGGCTGCCATTCACTTTGAGGGTAGGGAGTTTACTCCTGGAAGTAGAGAAGAAAGGATGTGAGTCAGCGTGTAAATATCTCTTGCTCTGAGAAATAGAATACTTCTCTGAGAGACACGCAGCTATGGTTCCAGCTGTATTTTCAGTGCTCACAGACTGTGCTTTCAATGTCTATGTAAATCTCCCTTTGAGTAGACTTTTCAGTGGCAGATACTTTTCCTAAAGAATCGGTAACATTCGATTAAGGATCTTATATTTCTCAGCATATATGTTTTAGTAAACAGGCTCATAATATGAATTTTAAAAATATATTACCCACACCAAATAAACATTTCATACCATCTACATTGAGCCTGTATTTGAAAGTATGCTAAACGTCATTTTGTTTACTGTATTTTAGGTTTTAGGTGTTTCTTTGTAGACTCTAGCCATATTATTATATGTAATATACATTTTTTCTGATTATGAACTAGCCATTGCTCATTACTAACCTGAAATTAAGACAGATGTGAAAAATAAGGCAAAAAGAACCCCTAGTTCCATATTTCAGAAGCAGCTCCAATTATTATTCTGAGATGTTACTGTATAAACAGAATAATATACAATAGTGACCCACCAGAAGTATATTCCCACATAAACTCACAGGATGCCTGCCAGGAGCCCTAAAACCAACTTCCTTTCAGAATCCCTGAAGAAATATGTTACAAATAGATTCCTGGGCCACTGGCCAGGTTTAATAAATTCAGGTTTTCAATTGTGCAACTCAAGAATTTATAATTTTAACAAGCTCCCTAGGGGTTTCTTATAAAACCAACTCAGTTCAATTTGAAACATAGTTTTCTGGGAGCCATGGGTATATAGCACGATTGTTGATTCTTTATCATTGACTCCTCTCCTTCCTTCACATGTAATGTTAAACACCAGCAAGTTCCGTAGCTTCCACCAACATCATAGGTGTCAAATCTGACCAATGACACTACCTACCTACCCTGCCGCCTTCCTGAGCAAAGCAGTCATCGTGTCTTGATGAAACAACAGAAACAGCTTAGTAGGTGTTCTCACTGGTTCCTGTGCTGCCTGGAATCGTGTTGCTAAGGTGTCGATCTGGTCACATCATTGTACTTTCTGCTACCACCCACTGGCTTCCCACTGCAGTGCCAGTCAAATATAAATGCATTTCCTAGGCTCATCCCACCCTGCACTGGGGGTTCCCAAACAGGCCAGGTGGAGGCTTGGCAGTGTCTGGAAGCATTTTTTGTCACCACACCTAGAAGGAGCGATGTTGCTGGCATTGAGTGCAGGGAGGCCAAGGGGGCTGCTCAGCACCCCGCAGGGCAAGGGACAGCCCCACCGCAAGGGAGGATCTGCCCACATATCCACAGTGCAGGAGGTGGGAAGCCCTGCCCTAACCACCCAACGTTTCTCCCCACTTTGCCCTGTTGATCATTACGCCATTCCCTTCCAGTTTCCCATCTGCAGAACCTGCCACACTCATTTCCACATCAGGCACTTCCTAGTTGCATGGAGGGGAGCCAGGCTGGAGAGTCCCACCCAGCATCAGATTTCCTGCTAGCACGAAATAAGCTGTGAGTGTGCAGAGCCACTGAGATCAGGGCTGTTTGTCCCTGCAGCACACCCTGTCCTAACTGGCTTGACTTCATTTCATACACAAATCTCCCCACGTTACCAGTGGAGGATGTCCAGCTTCTTGGCATCTTGAACAAAGAATTGGACAAAATGCACAAACAAAGCAAGGAAAGAATGAAGCAACAAAATCAGAGATTTATTGAAAATGAAAGTATACTCCACAGGGTGAGAGCGGTTGTAGCACATGGGCTCAAGAGCCCAGTTACAGAATTTTCTGGGGTTTAAATACCCTCTAGAGGTTTCCATTGGTTACTTCCATTGGTTTACATTGGTGTACGCCCTATGTAATGAAGAGGATGAAGTAAAGTTACAAAGTCGTTTACTCTGTGTACGCCCTATGTAAATGGGGAGGGTATTTCCTGTCATCACTGAAGTGTTTCCATTTGATTTAGTTCTAGGAAATCAGTATGAATTGGCCTTATGTTCTCTCCCCCCAGACCTTGTTCTCCTGCCTTACCCATGTCAGTGAATGGCTTTTATCAATGTGGATTTCTAATGGCGGAACCATTTTCCACTTAGGCTATACCATGATTTATTTAATCTTTCTTCGTTGTGAAACAAATTCATTTTAGTTAAATGTAAATTTCAAGTTAAAAAAAAATCACTTTTTTCCACCTGAATGCTTTCTGTGAGGTCAAGATATATTTCCTTTGTCTCCCAAGCCTGACAGAGAGTTTTGAAAAGCTGCTCTTCTGAGATTTAATACAAAAACCCATGCTCTTCTTCCCCACACATTTCCTTCTTTCGTAATGTTTTAACAGGCGGTAAGGAATGACTCTTCTGCTGTCTGTAGTAACATTTCTTAATATTTCTGATGCAAATTTGTAAGAAGATGTTGACACCTGCTTCGGTGGGTGGTTGAGATGAAAGGTCCTGGCGTGGCCAGAGGGGCCCCCACGTGGAGCAGAGGTTGGCTTAACCACATGGAGGTGGTCACTGTGGTCCGGTGGGGGCACAAACTAGACTTTCCGGTGCTGGGCGATTGGTGGAAATTGGGGAAGCCAGGCTTCTCCACCGAGATTTGTTATGGTGTGGAGAGAGAGACGGAACTGCATTCAGACAAAAACAGAGGGTAAGAAGAAAACTCTATTTTGAAATTTTGAATTAGGGAGATTTCAATTTAGTTACGGAAGCCTCTTAGAGTAATTCCATCGCTGAACTTAAAGATCAATGCTGGTATTTACTTTGTGAAGATTTGAGTGTTTTTGCTATCCTCCCAGGAGCGAGGAAGGCATCTGGATCCTGGATGGCAAAAATGCCACCGTCTTTTCCAACAGCACTACTATCTTTTGTGATTGGAACACACCAGCAGGGAATGCTTTGGCAGTGAAATCCTAAGGAGCACCCCATATCCAAATCCCTTATCCCTGGCCTACTCACGTGACCATGAGTCATCTGTAATACTGTCCAAGGTTAGATAGTTTTGTAGAAGCACAAAATTAAATTAAAATCCTTAGTAAAATAGGCATGCTTATGCTAGCTGTATATTAAAGAATGTCTGGGACATCATGTTTAGCTGGGTGCATTGCAGCATGCTCTCCAGCGAAGCAGCTAAACCTAGCTGGCAGTGTTGCTTTTAGAGGAGCAAACTGGAGAAATCTAGAAGTTTCAATCATGTCAAGCTTAAAAGTTTGGCAAAAACAAAAGTATAATTTGCAGCTCTTCTGATTCCTTAGAGAAACCTAGAAGGGATACACTTTCAGATCTCCACCCCACCCCCCAAGAAGGATTGCAAAAATTGTTCTGGGCATCTAACTCTGTCATATCTATTGCCTTGCACAATCACTTTGATCGTTTTGGTTTGGTGACTTGATGGAAAGAGAGTAAATGAATAATGGTGTGGGATTTTAGAGTATTCAATTGCCTCATGTTTCATGATCCTGGCAGTGGTTTGACTTTGTAACAGTAAGAATCCTAGTGAGGTATGAAGAGAGAAAGCCTAGGAACACATGGATTTCCATATTGGCATCAACAGAGACATGTCAGCAGAAAGGTTGTGGCAGGGGCTGGAGACTCACTGGAGTTTTTCTTGACCCAGCATTTAAAAATGTTCTTATTTTAGAGCCTTTGCTCACAGGCCATTAGAAACTTGCTGTGGGACATTTTCTAGAATGACATTCGCAACATGACATTGGGGTTACTGATGTAAAGAAACTTAATTGCTTAGATCAAAATGTACTTTGATTTTTTTTGGGGTGGTTTTAAATGTTCAGAAGGAAAAGGATTGGATAATTTAGGAAGACATTTTGTAAAATAAAGTAACTTTTGGCAGATAGGCTGGAAAAGGCAAACAAGAAAAACAGGTAATGGTGTCATTTCAGGAACAAAGGTAACAAATGTTCATTTATAGAGAGCTCATAAAATCTAAAATATCATAGATAACCTCTCCATATGTGTTATTTTTTATTTGGGTCTTTTCTTTGCTTGGGGAAGAAGAGCTCACATTTTTCATTTTAGGTCCTTGCAGGGTATTTGCACATTGACTTGTCTTATTAGCTTCTCGAAAGATCCCTGCAGCACTTCATATGGATGCAGCAACCAACATGCAGACAGGTGGAGGAGCACACTGGTGAAAGGGATGCAGGATCTCTCTGGAGTCTCTTTTATGAGGACACTCAATACCCTAATTGTGAGGGGGACATAAGCATTCAGTCTATAGCACCCAGCAAATCCTGATGAAAAGCAACTGGTTGTGGATATATTTGCTGATTAGTTAAGGAAGGAAAGGCAGGCAAGACATCTCTGGGTTTTGTTGCATTTAACCACCGTGACCTGCATCTGACAGTTGTGCCAACGGTCATCATAGTCATCTCTTCTCCTTTATTTTCTTCATTGTGGTCATCCTTATCTTTGTCTTTTCTTTCTTTTCTTTTCTTTTCTTTCTTTCTTTCTTTCTTTCTTTCTTTCTTTCTTTCTTTCTTTCTTTCTTTCTTTCTCTTTCTTTCTTTCTTTTTTTCATCAACTTTTACTCTTTTTGCACAGACTGGAGTGCAATGGCACAGTCTCAGCTCACTGCAACCTCCGCCTCCCAGGTTCAAGTGATTCTCTTGCCTCAGCCTCCTCAGTAGCTGAGATTACAGGTGTGCACCACCACACCCAGCTAATTTTTGTATTTTTAGTAGACGGGGTTTCATCATGTTGGCTAGGTTGGTCTTGAACTCCTGACCTCAGGTCATCCTCCCTCCTCAGCCTCTCAAAGTGCTGGGATTACAGGTATGAGCCAGTGCATCTGGTTTTCCTTTTCTTTTTCTAAGTGAACAAATACAAAAAAAAAAAAAAAAAGAATAATAAAATGGTCATGTACTCATGACTAAAATTGCCACCTTTTCACATCTGTATCATGGATTAATTTGGAAAGAGAAAGAGACAGCACAGGCAGTTGAAGTTGGCCTTCCTCCGCTACAGCCTGCTACCTAGGCTTGCCCTTTCTTAGCCACAGTTGTCTTCTCAGAACTATCATGTGACCCTTTCACATGAAAACATGGTCACATGATATGCTTAAAAATCAGTTTTCCTACTCAAGCATCATTTGATGGAATCAAAGCCCTCACCTTACACAAACCAGTCCAGTCCCTACAGGAATGAGCTCACCCACAAACACACCCACCCTTCTTCCTACTACTTGGAGGAGATGAGGGCAAGTAGAAACCTGGAAATGAGCCCCCTTCCTATCTGCAGGAACAGACTTTTTCAATGACGTGAGACTAAAATAGTTCTGCAGACTTAGTTCTTTGAAAATTCATTTTGTGGACTGCTGTGAAATCTGAATGTGCAAACACATACACTCTCCAATTAGGCCTAACACAACTCGGGCTGAAGTTTCAAGTTACTCAAGATACGCCTCTGAGCAAATCAGCACAATTTTGTGTTACCTCCCATGGTCAGGCTGAATTCAAGGAAATTGCATTTTATAACACCCTGTGGTCACTGAAAATTGCTTACCATTAGCCTTACTTACCAATAAATCACTAGAATCCCGGAAGGTAATCTTAGAGACATGTGGGTGGGCGAAGGTGACAGAGGTTGAATGAAGAACCAGCATTTTCTCGAGAGGTTCTTTAATGTAGATTTATTCTAAGGATTCTAAAGTGACCCAATTTTTAAGAAGACATCTCAAGCCTTTTACTACCTAACTTACAAGAAAGTCATGGCTTCTGCAGCCAGAGAAATTAAGTGATATCACACTTTAAATTTTTCTATGTAAAGATCACGACACCCATGCAAATGGAACGAAAGGGACATTTTCATCCCTTCCACCTCCATGAGGAAGGGAGAGCATGGAGAGGACTTAGCCAAGAGCACAATTAATAAATGATGAAGCTGAGACAAACACCTACATTTCCCTGACCTAGCGGTTTTCCTCTCAGATCATTTCCCCTTTGATGATTATGTATCTGAGAACGTAGAGAAAAAGAGAGTTTACCAAGTTTTCTGGAAGGTTCAGTTGAATGAATGCCACTATCTTACTATTTCCAGGAGGGATGACAGAGCCACATAGTCAATCTGGTATTGACTTTTCTAGCTTGTAACTCCTACATAGATAATAATGGGCAAAGTACTTCGTTTGCTGATCTTTGGTGTGTCCTCAAAAAGTTAACCATAGAGGTTGTACAGGGAAGTAGCAATGCTCAAAGCTCGGATGTTCAGGGATGCAGCACTGAGGTTCCCTTTTCACAGAGGTGGGTGTCTGATGAAGCCTGTTCTAAACTTTGTTTAGCTACAACCATTCTGGGAATGCTAGGTGGACCAGCCATGTGAGGCTTCAGCCATCCTCCACTGTGAAATTGAGGAGACTCAAACTAAATTCTAAAGACAAGCCCTGCCTTGCTGGCAGGACTAGCTCTGAGGTCCTGCGCATGCGGAAGGTGTGTGATCTTCCATCCAGACTCCATATTCAGGGCTAGGCTCAGCTGAAATCATATAACATCTTTTGTTTGACCACGTACAAAAGAGTGTTTTTAATATCTCTCCGTTCGATCGTCATCCAAGCCTCTATTGAGAAAAAATACAGTATTCCAAGAAAATTAGCCTAATGACCCAGATGCTCACAGATAAATCCTGGTATCAAGGCAGATGGGCAGAGAGTGGGATAACACTATTGGGTCAGGCTGTACATTCCTTCTAAGCACAGACACACATTCACACACCCCACACACATATCCACAATTAACACACATATCCACACACACAACACACATATTTACACTCATACATGCACTCACACACATAGAAACACCCACCCACCGACACACAACCCCCCCCCACACACACCACATAGACACCACACACATGCATACATAGCGCCAGAGCCCCCATCCTGTCCTAAGGTCTTCATAAGAACCAGCCCTGGCCTGGTGCAGTGGCTCACGCCTGTAATCCCAGCCGTGAGATTGGGAGGCCGAGGTGGGTGGATGACAAGGTCAGGAGTTCAAGACCAGCCTTGCCAAGATGGTAAAACCCCGTCTCTACTAAAAAATACAAAAAGTATGCCTGTAATCCCAGTTACTCTGCAGGCTGAGGCAGGAGAATTACTTGAACCTGGGAGGCAGAGATTGCAGTGAGCCAAGATCGCTGCAGTCTAGCCTGGGTGACAGAGCAAGACTCTATCTCAAAAAACAAAAACAAAAACAAAAACCCAGCCCTATACCCCCTGCAGTGCCCACTGGAGGATGCTGAGGTACTTGTGAAGGGCACCGATCATGTTCTGTGCCAACCATTCAGATATCTCTTTCCAATCTCAGTACCACAGGCAGTTGTAAATCCTCAGGGCCCCCAGTAGTCTGGGTCCTTACTGTTGATATTTTAAATGTCTACAAATGTTACCCACTCTGAGGCGAGGTCTGTGTTTCCAGCTGTCACAGAGGACAGTCTTAGCTTTATTTCAACCCTAACTCTATTCTTCCTTGGTTTCTCCTCTTCTTTTCCCTAACTGCAAATTCATAACCCTTTGCCGTAGGTTTTGGTGTTTTGGTTGGGCTCCTCCAAATTATTTCTCAAATAAACACATGAATATAGGAGTTAAATACTTAAAATATGAATCTTTGGGTGGATACCAGGTGGATTTTTTTTTATCACAATATGTATAGCAAATCTTTAATTTGGAAATCTCATGGAATTAAATGATTAGGAACGTCAAGATAAAAATCATGTTAAAATTCATTTTACACACCTGCTGTATTTCATTTACCATAACATTTTAATTATTTTTATTGTGTTAAAATTGATTTGAGTAAAAAATACCAATTTAAAAAGAACTTCCTTCTCTCCATCCTTTAAAATTTTTTTTTTTTTTTTTTTTTTTGAGACAGAGTCTTGCTCTGTCGCCCAGGCTGGGGTGCAGTGGCCGGATCTCAGCTCACTGCAAGCTCCGCCTCCCGAGTTTAGACCATTCTCCTGCCTCAGCCTCCCGAGTAGCTGGGACTACAGGCGCCCGCCACCTCGCCCGGCTAGTTTTTTGTATTTTTTAGTAGAGACGGGGTTTCACCGTGTTAGCCAGGATGGTCTCGATCTCCTGACCTCGTGATCCGCCCGTCTCGGCCTCCCAAAGTGCTGGGATTACAGGCTTGAGCCACCGCGCCCGGCCTAAAAAATTTAAACTGGGATACATTTAAACTGAATTTTCACGAAGATAAAATGAAATGAAGCACTTTCACAAATAACTGAATTCATTTTGAGTACAGATATCTAAGGTGAGAAAAACTCATAAATCACTGGTTGTCTAACCCTAGTGTATGGGTTGTAATGGAGAAACAAGGAAAAGAAAGTTAATCATTCTGTCTAAAATCTTCACTTGTTCATCAGAAGGGGAAAATGATGGCTGTAGCTAAATGGCCCATTCTGGGTGTTTTAACTAAAATGAGGCCAAATGATTCTGCCTGCTTCCTGTCTGTCTGCTTGCTCACCACACACACACACACACACACACACACACACACACACACACACACACACTTATTTTTCAATAGAAATGAAAGCTTGTGTATCTGTGCTCTCAATTCAGCTGACAACACTGAGACAGGCAATGGGCCAGGTATGCCGCTCAGCTAACTGGTGTCCATCTCAGGCCTCCCCTGCCCCAGGCCCTCAATCCTGGGCATCCTGAGATCAGCTGCATTCTAGCTGCACTCTGTAGCCCATCCTCCCAAGATGCAAACCCACATCTCTATTGATCTTCAATTTGTATGATTTATAAATTCATAAAATCAGCCCTTCATACAGCAGAACTCCGCTCTCTTACTCCAGAGCTGTTGTTCCTCTTAGCCTCCCTCAGTGAGAAATAGCAATGCTATTCTGTAGGCCTCCTGATGCTGAGATCCTGTTGTGTGTTGAAATGCCTCTCCCCAGCTGCTGTGTGCTAGTTATGGCCAGGAGTGTTTCTTTATTTTTTACCCACCACATAGCACAATGCCCACTACATAGTACATGCTCACTAAATGGTTTGTTGAATGAATGAGATTTATGAACACTTATTGAAAAAAGTTGAACACTGGCACACAGTATTTCTGAAGACAATAACAGTAATAATGAAGTAATCATGCCTGCAAGCAATTTTGTTCTCAATGTGTTAAGAATGGAAAGCATAGATTTATATTTGGAGTTTATTTCAAAGGTATTGTGCAGGTTTTCAGAGTATGGTCATGAATCATCAGCAAGGCTTTCTATATTGATCAGAATTCTTAAGAATGACAAAAGTAATGGTCTACCTTGTAAGACCGTAAGACTGTCGCGAGATGGTACATTCCTATCTTGCTTTGTTGAGGCAGCCTCCTAGAAAATGGAAAGTGTTAAAATATATACCATATATTTTCTACTCTTGTGCTTTGCCACTGATTAGAAACCGTTTATTTTTGTGAGGTGTCAATATGATTTTTAGGGCTGGATTGGTAAAAAACAAATGAGTAAAAAACGTATCAGTCCAGTATTTTTTTGCTGGGCAAGAGGTTCATTCTTGGAACTTCCCCCAATTCATCTGAATTTTCGTTTGGGTTAAAAAATTCAATCTGGGAGAAATATGTCAGCATCTACTTGCCGTGCTGCAACTCAGGCCAGAATCACTTTCTAGAGAAATTTTACAAGATTCACAGAGAAATTTGCTAGGGAAAAACAAACTACATTGTTAATATTATTTCTTGGGAGCTTCATCATTCAGAAAAAAAAGTTTTAAAAGAAACGAACACAGACAAAATGTCTTAATATTCATGTAAAATCTTACATTAATTCATGTATAAATTATATAATATATTATATAACATATATCTTATAATTATATGCAATATAACATAGAATATATAGTACATATATTATATAATATATAGTACATATTAGTTATATATCTATAATAGATACATATAGTGTATGTACACTATGTCTATACAGGTACTACGTATGCATATCCTATTCATAACAAGTATATACATATATAGGATAATTAGACATATAGAGTATAATATATATTATTCATGTATTACATATAATTAATATATTATCTAGGTTATATTAATTGAATATCATTTATAGAGTATAAACTCAAAACCAACAAAATAAGTTTCCTTTTCCCGTCATGTTCTCAACATCCATTGCCAGTGCAGGAATAGGGTTTCTAGGATGAATTCTGTCGAATAAGAAATTCCATAAGGGATGCATGCATAAGTATCCTGTTCTTTAAAATTCCCCCAGTCAGAGAATGCTACAGCTGGGATATCTAATTCAGGTCTTTTGCATTTGAAGGATGAGGAAATCAAAATCTAGAAAGGCAGTATTCAGTCAAAAACTGCTCAGGGAGGCAAGAAACCAGGTGGACCACCACCCGGCTCCGTCCTCAGTGGCTCCCACCGCCCCTCCCTTCACCATCTTCTCCTGATGGTGCCAGGGTTTCTGGATTACTGACGTGGCACCCCCCAGGGGAGGTTTCAGGCACAAACCCTGGGACAGTGATCCCAGGCTCCCTCCAGGCTCACTCGCAGCGCTTCCCTCTCCTCAGGCTGCTCGCAAGCGCTTTAGCAGTTGGGATTATGGGGCCCATTTCCAGCATCACGAGGGCAGTCCCTGTGTCCAGGGACGCACACACGAACCCCGGATTGCTCAGAGATTTCTAAGCACATGCAAGTTGTTGGCTTCTTGTAGAGCCCCTGGGTTCTGGAGAAGATTCTTTGTGAGTTGAATCGGATGCGGTTAGCTATACGAGTTTGAATGTTAAATTTTGACAAGTTTTGGGGAAAGCCTTCTTCCATTTGAGTCCTAAAGTGAAAACTGATCGCCTGTAGAGCTGGTGGCAGTTCTTAGTGGGGATGTCGTAGAGCGAAGTAATCAAGGGTTTTCCCAGGAGATAAGGCACCGAGACATAAACATTTCTAATAAAGCTAGTCTTGTTGTCTGTAGCATCCACCACGGGTGCGCGGCAGGAGGAGGCAGGTGTGGTTCCCACGCTCCGGAGACCAGGCTCCCCGTTCTCCTGTTCCACAGACCTTGCGCTTCAGAGCTGAGCTCCTCTATAGCCAGGTGCTGCGAGCCTGGTTTGCTTCTCTTCTTCTGTGCCTTTAGATGTTTTCCAGTTTAGTTTTATCTTGGATGGGCTTGTGGCCACTCAGCACGTTTAGCGAGTTTTGTTTGAGGGTCCCTTTGTTTGTGTCTCCAGAGTTCTGGGTGAGGACTTGCTGCCAAAACATATGAAGCCTCCATTTGTTTTGTATCCTCTGCTTTGTGTTGGGGGGTTGGTGATGGAGGCTACATCCCTTGCCACCAGAAATCCTGTACTGTTTGAGAGCAGAGAGTGAAACAACTTTGTGGGAGTGTGGATAACCAATCAGAGGTTAGGGCAGGTGCGAACCAGGCAGGTGAGAGCTCCCTGGAGACCCTCTTGGCTTTCAGTCACAGGGCTCCTAGAGACAGGCCCGGAGCGTGATGTCGCCAGCCAGCAGGCAGATTTTGATGAGGCATAGACAGTGGTAACTTGGGTTCCCACAGATGCCCTAGTGTGAGCCAAAGGGAGCCTGTATAGCCAGGTACACCCCTTCCAGTGAGCAGGGCTCTGCTACCTCCAAGACTAGCCCCTCCCAGGATCTGAAGCTTCCACAGCCTTGTCTACTGTGACGTTCATTTCCTTTCAGAGAGCAATGTTCCATCTCCAAGAAGTTTTTCCTGACTTACTTCACCCTATGCACTGCCCACTTCTTCCACCTCCTCACCGCTCTTTGATATAAATGTCTCGTGCTCCACTTCAGGATGTATTTTTTTCCTAGTGGTTTCCTTCAAATTCAGGATATCCTTCCTCCCAGACTGTGTGCTCTTTGGGGTCAAAAAATACATCTTATCTGTTCTGTTTCTCCCCTTATGCATTTGAATGAATGAGATTTACGAATATTAATTTTAAAGAGTTGAGCACAAGCACACAGTGTTTCCGAAGGAGATAATAGTGAAAGCGAAGTAACCTTGCCCGCAGGCGATATTTTTTCTCAGTGTATTAAGAATGGAAAGCATAGACTTACATTTGGAGTTTGTTTCAAAGGTATCGTGCAGGTTTGCAAAGCCTGGCAGGGCCAGGCTCTCTTACGATTCAGAGTCCAGTGTGTCACATCTCCTCCCGCCCTGGCCAGTTGGCTCTGTGGACAGAGAGGAAGCATTTCTGGTTCTCTTAGTACACACAGCATAGGAGGCACCATCTCTAGCACAGGCAAGTGCTCAATAGCTTTGTGTCAAATTAGTGACGGAGTGAAAGAATGTATGAATTAAGTAAGCCACGACCCAGTTATCAGCAGAGGGCACCGCTGGGCCACGTACAGCTCCCCTGGAGAGGTCACACCTTCCATCTCAAACATGGGAGAAAGCCCCAGTCACTGACTGCTCCTAACTCTCAACTGAAAATGCTTTTCCTGTGGGTGATCTGGAAAGGAGGGAAAAAACCTTGCCATGTCTAAAACCGAACATCTGTAGCTCGTTTTTGATTCCCCCCTTGTGATAAATTAATACAAACCCCTTGCTGATGATTACAAAAGGATTCAAGCAGCCTCAGAATTGATTACAATCTGATAACCCAGAGATAACAGTGATTCATATGTCACAGTCTTGGTGAATTTTCTTTTGTTCCTTTTTTCCTATGTCTCTGTCCAGGGACACCCTTAGTGTCTGTCGGAAGAGCCTTTCCTGGGTTCTTTTTCCACTTACCATGGCTTTCTTCCAAACTTCTTGTAGCTTGTAAAATTTTAAAACTTTGGATTAATACTGACACATCAACCCATTCGTTTTTAAAATTTTGCTTGGACTCTTAAAGAAACCTGAAAGGTTTGAGTAGGCCCCAAAGGGTACAATTTCTCCTGAAGGAGACGCCCCTGAATCTTCAGCCACAGCATCCTGTGTGGGATGACTTGGCAGCTTCATAGAACAAGGGGCTTCACCATCTGAGGCTCAAAGTGCTTTGCCAGCAACATTTACCTTTCTCAGAGGCTGCATATCTGATTACAGAAGGAAATATTACCCTTTTCCCTTCAAAACAGTTCGCTCACTGGGAAACACACCTTCTGTAGGGGGCATTTTTCCGATTCAATTCTGAGGTGGTCTCTCCTTGTTAAGCAGGGAGAATGGCACGTCCACAGAGAGCCCACAGGGAGAATTCTGACAAAAGCCTTCCCTTCCCAGAAGGGGGAAGGTCACAATCTTTCACTCCTCTTTATATTGTTTTCAGAGGCGTGTGTGTGTGTGTGCGCGCGTGTGTGTGTGCGCGCGCGTGTGTGTGTGTGGTGTGTGTGTGTGTGTGCGTGTGCGTGTGTGTGTGTGTGTGTGTGGGGTGTGCGTGCTTACTGTTAACCAGTCTTGTTTTAAACACCATGCCCTATTTTTGTAACAACCCTAGACTGCACCCGAGAAGCATCCATTATAATATTATATAGGAAGCTCCACTGAGTGCATTTTCTGCATATTTGGGGAAATAGTCCTGACCTAGTAATTTCCTTTATAAAAAAGGATTTTCATTAAAATATGAGGCAATCTCTTGTGTAAACAGTGCTGACAAATTTGGTCTATATTTCTCTGTTTTTGGCATTCTTTTATTTCATGAAAGCACACGCTGCTTTTCTCTTCTTATGTTGCTTTCTTCTTTAGTTTCTTGTAAGGAAATAATATATCCATTTAATACCTTAGGGTAATTGCAGTAAAAGAAAATGCTAGTCAAAAAAATAGAGTAGGGGAAAAGGAACAGGAGTAATTTATGGCCCCTTCCGGGCAAATATGAAGAACTTTAAACAATAAATAATTTAACATCGAGAAAAATTAAAAAGTGGCAGCCAGTAGGTAAAATGCAGACTGAACCAGGTAGCAGACAAGGCAAAGCTGATCTACACACACACGGAGCGTTGATTCACAAACTCAGGCCGCTCTGCAGGCTTTGTGGGCATGACGGTGGCTCTCCTGCTGATCTTTGCCTCCTGACAGCAACACTGCCAGCTGAGCACTGTCTAACTTGGGCGCTTCTGTGGATCCACCCTTTGTTTTCATGTTATATCCTTAAATTCAAACTGCTTCCTATTCCTTCCTCTTAAACCGCTACATGCATAGGGAGATCACCGGCAAAGATGTGGGTCTGTAAAAGGGCCAATACTCCATAATGGAGTGGCAACCTTCTCCTGAGGCCTTATTGTCTTTTTTCCCCTGATTTTTGTTTTTGTTTTTGTTTTTCAATTTCATTTGGTATCCGTGATAAGGATTCAAGTTTTCAGTAAGGTCACATTGCTCAGTATCTTGCATTTACTAATTCACATGAATATTCTTGTGCATTCATTCCACTAACTTACTGAGGTATTGCTCTAATTTTTTTGGTTATATGATTAAGTGAGCCCCTATTAGACAGTGACAGTGTCCAGCTAATTTCAGAGAACAGCAGAAATGATTTTATATGCTCTAGTTCTGCCTGCCAATAAAGATTATGAGCTACATCAGGGCAGAGGTCATAATCCTCCTCTATCTTCTCCACACAGCCCTCGGCATTTGTGCTGGCACCTCTTCTACATACCCTCCTGCTTGCCACTGAAAATGTATTCTTCCCAACTACCACTTTTCTCATTCATTTGTGCGTTTTAAAACTTTCAATAGTGCCTTGAAACCTATAGCGTAAAGCATGCACTTCGGGATCATTACCTCAACCCAAACATCAACAAGACTGTGCACTTGCAGTGGTCTCCAAGACAGGGAGTGGGTGGAAGGGGAGGAATCCATTGGGGTAGCATCAGTAAAGCTCAGCACTGCAGGGCAGTGAGCGTCCCCTGGCTGGCGGTGCTGTAGGAGGGAGGCTGGAGCAGTGGCCTGAGGGCAGATGTTTGCAGTTGGAGTTAAGAGCATCCTTGAGAGTGTGAAGGACTCTGAGGCTGGGCTGCTTCTGTTCCCCAAAGCGTGAAGTGGAATGTGAAAAGAAGGCAGAAGCAGAACAGAGAACAGTGTCCAATTCAGGATGGAAGAAAACAGATCAATAACTAAGGAAGGAAATAATTCAACGACAACATTTACCTCCAAAAATGTCTTTGTGGAACCATGTGGCAGAAACAATAGAAGAATGCCCCTTTAAATGTTAAAAAATAAAAGAAAGTCCACCATCACTGATATTATTTATTGGCATCCTGGAGTTCCAACCAGTGTAATGCAAGGAGGAAAAAAAAAAAAGATCTGAATGTGAAAAGAAAACTTAGCATTATAGGAAGACAATGGTTTGGCTGTAGATAATGGATTGGCAGCTGAAAACCTATTTTTAGTGAGTATAAATTTAGGAAGGCAGTTGACACAAAACAAGTATGTTAAAAGCAATAATCATTTGAAAGTGTACAATGCAGCGTCATAGAGTACATTGAGAACGTTGGGCAACCATCACCTCTATCTAGTTCCAAATAGTTTTCATCACTGTGGGAACTCTGTACTATCTTTGCACCTTTTCTGCAAATATACAATTATTCAAAAATAAAAATTAACAATAACAATGAAAAACATGACTTATAAGCCAAACACACAATGTTGGTGGCAGAAAGTCCTAGTGTACTGGGTTATTCAACTTGGAAGAGGAGCAGAGTCCTTAGAAGTCAGAGGAAGGTTGGTTTCTGCCCAGGTTAGAACAGAGAAACAAAACCATCTTCCCTTGCTGTTTTAGGTTTCCTAACACCTAAAGCAAATGCTCATTTATGAGATTGCAAAGGAGAAATTAAAGAAAGTAAAAATAAGAAGCATTAATTAATATGGCAATATAAAGCTACTTTTAGAGATGGATTCAGGAGACTTTAGGGTCAATCCCATTATGTTTTAGGGTGATGAAAACCAAGATCCCCCTTGGTGGCTTGATGTCTGTTTAATTTTACTAATGGTGCAAATGTTCACCTGTTGAGGAACAAACTGGAAACAGGACTCAGTTTTTACGGATTCTGTGGGTTCCCTTTCTTGACGGTTGATCCTAGAAATTAAGTTTGGTCTTGAAGCAAAAAACTACTTCAGATGTTCTCCCATGAACTCATCACTCGAGGAACAGTTATTGGGTGATTAACGCTTGAATTCTCCATTTGTTTTAAGGTTTTAGAAGAATAAAGCAAAGTGAAAGAGGAATCTGTGCTTCCTAAATCCCTTTGTCATTTTAATTTCAGTGAAACTCTATGGGACCCTTACATGTGTAAATGGCTTTTCAGAGCATCTGTGGTGCGAGGGGGGTTTGAAAAATAAATCAGACGATTTGCATTGCTTGTCACACTATTAACCTTCCTTTTGCCATTAGTTTACCCGAAATTAGACCTTAATTTTCCCCCAGAAACAAGCAAAAACAGGCAGCCCCACATGTGAGAGCAGTGTGGACACTGAGGAAGAAAGGGCGGGGCTCAGGGAAACATGCAAAGTCTTCGTCCTGAAAGTGTCTCTGGGGCATGAGGATGTGGAGCAGAGGCATCCTTTCCCCATCTTTCTGAAACACCTGTGGAGAATTCCCTTCTATGCCAGGCACACAGGAATCAAAGGGAGCAGGACAGACACCTCCTTCCCTCACAGCAGTGGCATTTCTGTCCACGGAGAAAAAAGACAAAGACATAAGTAGCCACAATAGTGAACAAGTGCTCTGAAGAAAACCTAACAGAGTAACTGGATGGATGAGTGGTTGAGGGCTGTTTTATTTCGAGAGACCAGGAATGGTCTCTTTGAGTAGACGAAATAGGCCGAAAGTCCTGAATTTTGAGAAAGAGGGAGCTCTGTAAAGATCTGGAGAATATATCTGAGCAAAAGGGAATAACAAGTCAAAGGTCTGGAAGCTGGAAAAATCACATGCAAGGTCTGGAGTCTGTGTCTGGATGCAGTGAGATGCCTTCTACAGGCACTGAGAAAGGCTTAATAAACAATTTCAAAAATTCTGCACAGTATACAAAACATAGGGAGGGGAATTTTCTTTTTTTCCTTTCTAAGAATCCACCAGCTTCCAGATTGAAACAACAAACACAGACCTGCTGCTTGAAGCAAAGTTGGTCAGCTGTGCACTTTTTCGTTAGAGGCAGCTGATACGATTTGCCCTGCTGCAAACCATTTGTGTTAAAGCAGCTCTCTTTAATGTATGTTCTCTAAACACTGCTTGCTTTCATCCCAACTGTTAGGATGGCTGTGTCACTTGAATCTCATGTGACCTATTTATTAATACATGCAACATTGTTGCAACATTTAGGGCTGTTTTCTATGAAAACAGACAAGCAACCTAAAAAGAACTGTGTGCAGTGGAGTTAGTGGAGCAGAGGGAGTCCAGTGCATTTCGGGCTCTCTGAGATGGGTGGGACAATGAAAGACAATTTGATAAGTTGTGGATATGAACAATACCTTTGCTGTAGGCATTCCGAGTGGGGTAGCGTGGAACACTTGCCTGATTCTGAATCTTACAGCAGCCAGCCTGTGCTAGAAGCAGCAGCTGTGCCCTGTACACCCCATCCCCTGTGCCCACACCCAACCCCTGCAAGAGCTGGGTCAGGATTGATGACTTTGGTGATTGACTGTGTTGTCATTGGCATGACTGTGGGCATAATAGTTCAAAGAAGGCAGACTTTTCAACCCTGCTCCCCGGACTTTATGAAAAATCCAATGCTTGATCATAAGGACTTAACGTTTTCCTAAGGCTCAAAATTGCATTTGAGAATGACTCCCTGTGGCAGCCCATTTACTTGCCTTCCTCCAGCCTGCTTGATGGCCCTGCTGGTTATGCGAGGTCTCTGGGCAGAAGACAGAACTTCTAGGGGACGTGGGGGCCTGATTTCTAGGCGTCAGAGAAATAATGAATATCAGTCAGATGCTATACTAGTGACTTCTTTACCATCCACAGAACATCTGATACCTCTTACCAGATCTCAGGAGACTCCAAATATACTCACATTTATGTTCTTTAAGTGATCATCTAGATTTTTGCTTCTCCTGTTGCTGTGACTGTACTTTTAAAATTCCTTGTCCATGTAGTACAAACTCGTTTTGAGGCAGAAGCATAGGGTCTGGAGACAGGGAGCCTCGACTTCAGCCTCCAATTGGTCACAGGCCAAGCCTTCATTTGCATAGGGTGTAACCAACAGGAAACCTCTAATGGGTACTTAAACCCCAGGAGATTTTGTAACCAGGGTTCTTGAGCTGCATACTCAAGCCTGCTCCCACTCCGTGGGATGTACTTTCATTTCAACAAATCTGTGCTTCATTCTTTCATTGCTGCAGTTGTGCATTTTGTCCAGTTCTGTGTTCAACATGCCAAGAAGCTGGGCTACTTGTAATCAAGACCATCTAGCAGTAAAAACTTCACTGCAAAATCAGCAGTTTATTCATATTTATTGGGTCAACAATAATCTACTGGTTGCTGAGCACAGTGCTAAGGGTAGGGGGACAATGAAGCCCCTCCCAGCCTCTGTGAAACTCAGGGAGTAGAGAAGGCAGCACAGGTTCCACTCGGTAAAACTCGGCATGGTAACTGATTGTACCTGAATGGGAACAAAATGCCCCGGCGACATGGAGGGAAAAGTGGGCCTGGTTAAATTCTGACTTCTTCATTCCTCCCTCAAAAAAATCTCCTCTTATTTGATTCACATGATTGCAATCAGGCCTGAGAATGATGAATTGGGGGAAGAGGATGAACAATTCAAATTGATACTTGAATGCTACTGTTCTTGATTTAGGGGCTGCCTGTTCTAACCCTTGTGGTTTGGTACAAAAATATCTGTGTTCCTCCTCCTTGCAGTTGCACCCCCAAGGTGAGTTCCTACAGATGTTAGCGAACAGAAAAGATGAGAAATCTTGGACATCTATTCCTTCTGCTTAAGATGGTCAAGGATCCCCAGCTCAACACCTACATCTTACTCCAATGTTCATTTTTATCTGCAAAGTGCCAGCTTTCCATTCTGCTGCCTGACGATATATGTTTGGGGTTCATGTTTAAGTTTGGAGAATGGACGTAGATAAGATACATTTTAAAAGACTTATAAAGTTTTCCTGTATGGTAAATTCTTGTATGGCTCATAGAGATCCTTGACATAAGCCTGTGATTTTTCATTTCACTCTGAAGATTTTCCTAATAAGAGGAGTTTGGTAATAGACCCATTGGTAATAGGCAAAAGGCCTGTGATAATCTGGTCGTAGTTTTCTTTTAGTTGATAAAAATGAAATGCTTTTTGAAAATATGTGGGTTTTTTGTTTGTTTGTTGTTTGTTTGTTTAGATTCAAGAGGTGCATATGCAGGTTTGTTACAAAGGTATATGGCATTGATAGCAACAGAAGGCAGCCAAATGCCTAGGCAGATGGGGTGGGTACCCAGTGAAACTCCACCTCCAAGCTGAAGATAGTTTAAAGCCTGAAAGTTAAACTATAAGTTAAATCTTCTGACTGGGTTGAGAGCTTGTCCTCCTGTTGGGCACACTTTCCTCTGATTGATCCCCACCCTTCACCTATTTTATATATATCTACCCTTTCCTAATTGGTTTTCTACACTGTCATGCCCACCTTTGAGTGGTGTCTTCACTTTAACCATTTTTGCATATTCACTAGCCAATCAGTACTTACTCCCCATCCTGTGCCTATAAAGACCTTGGACTCAGTTGGTGGAAAGGGGAGATGGCTTGACTTTGTGAAAGAGACAGTCTGGCTTCAGGGAAGATGACCTGCCCTTCCTGTGCCCTCTCCAGCTCCCCTCTCCAATTCCCTTCTCCACTGAGGGCTGTTTTCATCACTCAATAAAATTCTCTGTTTTCACAATCCTTCACTTGTCCACATGACCTCATTCTTCTTGGACACTGGACAAGAGCTTGGGGTCCGCTGAGTGCAGGTACCCAGAAAGGCTGTCACACTGGCCCTTCACCCTTGCCAGCAGAGGGAGCTGCCTCACTTGATGAAGCAAGGGGCCAACTGAGCTGCTAACACACTGCCATCCATTGGACTGCTAACAATGGAACTAAAAGAGCACTGTAACACCCACTCTGGGGCTTTGGGGTTGCAGCCACCCTCACCTGGGTGCTGCTGCATTCCCCTTGAGGTAACATGCCTGGTCTGGCCGTGGGTCCTGCGTGGAGCTTGGTTTTGTGTCAGTACCTGGAGCAAATGGCTGGATCCTGCACTTGCTCACTCATGTGCTCCCTCCCACAAGGGGCTGAGTACAGCAGGCTGAGTAAACGAGATGCCCCTTCTGCAAGTCTGGTGAAGGGGCCAGGAAAAATTCCACATCAGATGATGCTGAGGTTTGGGCTTCTGTGGATCACATCACCCAGATAGTGAACACGGTGCCCAACAGGAAGCTTTTCAGTCCTTACACTCCACTGCCTCCCGCCTCCCTCCCTCCTTTTGGAGTCCTCAGTGTCTATTGTTTCCATCTTTTTTTTTTCTTTTTTTGAGACAAAGTCTCGCTCTTGTCACACAGGCTGGAATGCAATGGTGCAACCTCAACTCACTGCAACCTCCACCTCCCGGGTTCAAGCGATTCTCCTGCCTCAGCCTCCCAAGTAGCTGGGATTATAGGTGCCTGCCACCATACCTGGCTAATTTTTGTATTTTTGGTAGTGACGGGGTTTCACCATGTTGACCAGGCTGATCTCGAACTGCTGACTTCAGGTGATCTTGCCGCCTCAGCCTCCCAAGGTTCTGGGATTACAGGTGTGAGCCATGGTGCCTGGCCTATTGTTTCCATCTTTATGTTGATGGGAACCCAAGGTTTAGCTCCCACTTGTAAGTGAGAATGTGTGGTATTAAACAATTTAATGCCTTATTACTTTAATTGTGTGATCCAGGGGATATCATAGTCAGGGTTTTCTCTGTCTTTGATGCTCACATTCTTCACGGAGTGTTTGGATTCTTCCCTGAGATGCTGTGATACTAATGAATAAGAGGCCATTTCCTGAGTCTTTGGATGCTGTATTTTTTGGAGTAGGGAGTTGTAATTACTCTCACAATTCAACACGACACCCTTGAGATAACGGCCCACATTTGCTCACATGTTCCGCCATGTCTGTCATTAGCCTCAGTAGCCTCAGTAGGCAGCTGATGACAATCTACCCTCAGCTAATGCTTAATTAACGTCTGAAATCGCAGAAGCATTAGCTCACCAATGTGAGTGCTGGATACAGCTGGCCATTATATCCTGAAGATGTCATAATGGGAATTAGAAATAAGAAATACAGCTACAACTTTCAAATTCCATTAGTTTTAGGATTTGAGATTCTTTTGGAAGATGTGAGTTCAGATTTCTTTAAAAAAAGAATGCACTCACATGCCTTGCAGCTCCCTCTTTTGTAACCCCTATTTATTTTCCAGTTCTAGTATACACACTTGCTTGAATTTTTAAAATTCTGATTTCTCTTTTGCACAAAAACTAGCAGGCTCTGGGACAGCAGACATATGGCTTGTACACATCTCTGCTGTGTCTATCCTATTAATGTTTCCTTGGCAGGTCTGGATAGTGTTTTGATTGGCATGGCTTATCATTCAGGTTTCAGTGGTTGGCATAGAATGTCCCAGGGCTAATGTTACCAGGTCCACCTTCATTTCCATTTCAAAGCCCTTTACCCACATGGACAAAGAATGTCTTCAAAACAAACCGAACAAGCAAGTGGAGCCCAGACAATGATGACTGAAGCCACCTGGCCTGTGACAGCAGTCTTAGAGATATGAAATCCCTTGCAAGGAGCAGTTCAGGCAAGGAGACCATCATATTACCAATGTGGAGATTTTTCCTAAATTGCGGGGCCATTAAATAGACATAGTTTATCCGGATCTGAAATTTAGATGGGTTATTTAGGTTAGCCTTTGTTTTGTTTACCTGAGAAATGTTAGCTCTAGTCAATGTTAGACCATTGCTCTATCAAATAAAAGCAAATCACCAACTCATTAATTAATTAATTCATTCACTCCTTCACTCATTCGTGGAGTGTGCCCTGTCTACTCATTCTGCCCCAGCCTTGTTCTGGAGCTACAACAGCGAAAAAGACACAGCCTCACTGCAAGGCATAAGAAGGAAAGAAAACTGTGAAACAACAAAATACAGAATCCAAGGGGAAAGAGAAAAATGGTCAGCAGCAAAACCAGAATGCTTCTTTTGATTGCAAGGTTGGACTAGTCCTCTCTGAAGGCTGACATTACAGCTGAGACCTAAATAGTGGGAAGGAACTGGCCATGCAAATATGGATCTAGAAAAAGAATTCCAAGTAAAGCGGGTAGCTTAGAGGGGTGGGGCCTGGTTTGTTAGTAGTGAAATGTACTGATATGTAACTTTGAAATACATCCAAGGAAAACAAGCAAGAGATGAGCTGGTGGGCAGATTAAAAAGTAGATGGATGGCTAGAAATGCAATAAAACAATTATAGCAAGATAGAAAGTTTTAGAGACAGTGGGGTAGGCACTGTATAATTCTTTACCTTTTCTGTATGTTTGAAGATTTTCTTTTCTTTTTTTTTTTTTTTTTGAAGTGGAATCTGGCTCTCGTTGCCCTGGCTGGAGTGCAATGTCACACTCTTGGCTCACTGCAACCTTCGTCTCCACAGTTCAAGCAATTCTCCTGCCTCAGCCTCCTGAGTAGCTGGGATTACAGGCACCCACCACCACACCTGGCTATTTTTTTTTGTATTTTTAATAGAGATGGGATTTTAGTTTGTATGAAGTAATATAATAATTAGAACAATTTGAGATTTGTTATATACATATATTTAAAAAAAATCTTAGATCAGAGGTTAGCAATCTTTTTCTCTCAAGGGTCAGACATTAAACACTTTTTGGTTATGTGGTTTCTGTTGTAACTACTCAACTCTGCACTGTAACACAAAAGCAGTCGTAGAGAACATGTAAACAATTGAGTGTGCTGGTGTTCCAATAAAACTTTATCTATAAACACAGACAGCAGGTGGGTATGACTTGGGGGCCATAGTTTTCTGCTCTCAGTATTAGGCACATAATTGTCAATGCTTGGAAAGTTACTGTGATCTTACACTCGCCCAGTCAGTTACTGGAAATATTTAGTTAATACAGACCGTTAATTGTATAAATGTAGCTAACACTTCCAAGGAAATTTAATTAGATAAATTTACAAATGATATAAATAATTTAAGGAAGTTTAGTCAGGCTAAGGCTTGAGCTAGTCTAATATTAACAAAATAATAATTATCAGAAGATGATTGTTTTTATTTTGTTAGCTGTGTTGATAATATAAACAGCTCTACAACTGGAACTTAAAGGCTTAAGGAAAACTAATTTGTAAAGTTTGTCCTCCTTGGTCATTTGGATATTGATTTATAACCCAATTAGTTATAATTAATCGTCTCTTTACATATCTTCAGTATATAAAAAAATTCACACCAATATAAACTAGGGTAAGGTATTTGGATTCATTTAAAGTAAAATGCTGTTATCTGAGGATTTTACAGGGACGAATGGCAACTGCATTCAGATTTTTAAGCAAGATTACTCTGAATGCTAAGTGGAGGGTTGATTTGGGATGGAGGGTGGAAGGAGAGGCAGGGAGATAATTTTGGAAAGCCACTGAAGCCATAAGATGTGAGATAATGGTGACACAGATACAGTATGGAATTTGGCCAAATGTGAGCAATGAGGGAAAGACGATTGTTGCAGTTTTTGGCTTGAGCCACTGGATGGATGTAGATACTATTAAGACAGGCAGCCCAAAAGAGCAAGAGTTTTGAGTGATTTCTGCCTATGGAACACCATTCATAGTGCAGAGGCAGCCCGGGTGGCCCTGGGCTTTGGAGATGCAGGCAGGCACTGTGTTCCATTGGGTAATCTGGGAACCAGTTTCCTCCATTTTTGCTGTCCCACCACCCTGTCTTCCTGGGGGTTAGGTTCTCCTCCTACACATGTTTTTGAGCCATGGGAGAGGAAAGGGGAGCAGAGGGCAAGCCTACCATACCTGCTTGGACCTCATCAGCCACATGCAGTCACAAGGCCACAGGCACCTGCAAGGGAGGCTGGATATGTGTTCTCTGAGGGAGTGGCCCTCTGCCCAGTTACAACTTGGGGGTCTATCTCATTGAAATTTTGAGGGACGATCCCCAATCTTTGTCTCAAGATCCAAATATAAATGAGGTGTAGGCAATTGTATAGATGAGGCTGTCGTTCTAGGAGAGTTTCAGGTTGGAGAGAAACAGTCCCCTTAATGAAATTGCAGATACAGGAATTTTATGAGATTAGAGATTACCCACAACATACTTCTTGCAATTTGTGATAGAAACCAGTGTTTTTCTCTGTGCACTGCAGAGTCCCTTGAGCATAAAGACATTTGCAGGTCTTCCCCACCCGCAAGTCCTTCAACATATGAACTTCGGCCTTCTAGTGGCAGGGACACCTGTGTAGATCAAGGCAAGCCCTGATTACTCAGTGACCCTTGCCTCTGCACCAGGGATACTGTGGCAGTCAGAAGATAAAGAGGCCATAAAGAGATCAGGAGATTAATAGGAACATGTGATTTGAAACAATAGACTCATAAAAAGCAGTTTGGAGAAAATTGTAATAGCAGTTTTGGGAGAGTAAAATTTTATGTCGTTACCTTAATGCATCTTAATTAATTCTATTTTGTATAATTATAAGAGATGATGTGAATAATAAAGACCTAAACATTGGGCCCAACCAAGATTTTAAAAGTGTTCTGTGGGAATTTGGCAGAATTGGTGTGATTTCCCCCTAAAATAAATTTGGCTGGGATGTTGAGGCTTCTGACACTTTACACACCAAGAGAGAATTGGAGAGGAAGCTTCTGGGTCACAGAAGCTACTCCTGGGACATCTGGGCAGCACATTCAGGTCCAGGCTGGCATGGAGGAAACCAAACGAATGGCCCATCTAATGACTCACAGGCGGGAATAGGGAAAAGGAGGTTTCAATTCCCCACCAGAGCTAGTGGAGGAGGCCACGGTGCAGGACTTCTTAAGGGCTTGTTAAGACGTGGAGCAGGAAAGGAAAGGGAGGGTGAGGCTTACAGAGAAGTCAATGGTGAAACATCAAGAACAGAGTCAGACTCTGTTCCATTAAAGCTAGCTGAGAATGGGATTAGTCGACTGCTCAGAAAAATGATAGAATGATCCACTTTAGAAGGATGCACTTAAAGCCTCTTCTCTTGGGAAAGGTGTCTTCCTTATGACCTAGATTTGGAGGCAGCACAGTGCATTAAACTGGAGCAAGTGACCCAGTTTAAAACCCCAGCTTGGCCTCTCCCTCAGTGTGTGCCTCTGGATGAACAAATTACTCTTCTTAGGTTGGCCTCGGTTTCCACAGCTGTAAGATATTGATGGTAAGTGTTCCCAGTCCATAGGGTTGCTGAAAGGATTCAATAAGTTAATATAATTAAGGCACTTAGATAGGGTTTGGCATATTTTAGTGCTTAATGTGTCCTCTACAGTATTGCTGTTATTAATCTTTTCATACAAAATAATCTCTAGGCTCTTTTTGATGTGTCCCATAAAAAGAAGTAACTCAAAACCAATATATAGAGGTATTGGCCAAGAACTTTATTAAATGACCTGTTTCATTTTCTGTTAGAAAAAGAGGAAGCTATAGAACATAGTAAACCTTTGTATTAAGTCTGAGAAAATTCTAGACATCCAGTCTGGGGACCTGTGTGTCCTTGGGAGATGGGCCCCTTTGGTAATCCAAAATGTGGCTCACCAGAAGGCCAGTTTCTGTTACAGACCACAGGAATCACACAGTTTTTATTTGTACACCATAATCTCAAATTAATAGATCACCCATTTTAAAGAAAGTGCTCTAGGGAGCCCATATAGGAAATGAGTAATAGGAAAACTTGGAGCGCTAATGCCAGAGGAAGAAGCACATGGGGACGCATCACTTAGATCTAAAGATGCATGAGCTCCACGCAGGCTAGAGGGTAGTTTTCCCCAAAGCCCTTTTCTCAGTGTAGGAAAGTCATGTTTGGGGCAGGGAGTAGGGCTGTAACTTCTTCTAGAAGGTCCCTGGGTCCCACTGGGACCCTGCCCTGATTCAGGTAGAGAGGGGAGCTGTGGCCCCTTGCAATGGCACCAGGACAGCCTTATACTGGCTGACCCTGCAAGGAGACTCCTGGGAAGGAGTGTTATAGAGTTCCCTCTCAGGAAGGCAAGGAACATGCCCACGACTGTGCATTTGGGGTGATCTCAACTTACTTTGTCTGAAATTACACCCAGATATCTCAACCAAACAATATGCATCACCAAAAGTGATGTTAAATTTTACCTGTAATACTCATAGCTGAATGTCAAACTATGGGGGGAATGGCTTTTATAAACAAGGCGTTCTAATAAAAATAACTATTAAAAATATTGAACTCCAATTTATAAAACATATGCTGAAGGGTTTAGGCATAATGTGTAATGATGCCAACAGCTTGTAATGTGTAAAAATTAGGATAGACTGATAGACGGATAGAGGGGTTGATAGATAGATAGACATGTGATGAGCCAAATATAGTAAAAAAAAAAAAAAAAAAACAGTAATAATCGAATGTAAGTGGTAGTTGTATGGGTATCTGTCTGTTTGAATATTCTTAAAATGAAATGCTGGAAAAGAAGTAAGAAAGCACTTTCTAGTGTAGTCAGACTGAATTAAATATTTAGCCTCAATGATGTACATAATTCGTGGTTACAAGTGCAGAACAGTTGCAAGGAACAACAGTTTCTATTAGAAAATGGGCCCAAATAAAATACCTTTGCTAGGCGTTAGTGTTGGGACCGGCAGAATGAGCTATGGTCAGCACCAAGGACAGTGACAAGTGACGAAGAAATGGGTCACTACCCCCTTCACATTGCACTGGAAACCTCAAGGCTTTTACAGGAGAAAGCACCCTGCCAATCTTTAGACTGAATTTTGTTTTTCATTTCAGTAGGAATATTTTAACCACCATTTATCCAACTTGCCCATTCATTACATACCTAATAGACACTGTGATTGGACATTATTTGAATCCAGAAAGCAGTAAGATGTGGCCCTAACAGAGCCAGTCAAAAAGCTGAATGAACGCATACTAATTACACACTCAGGTGCTCAGCACCCTGTGGAAAATGCAAGGTCTGTTCCCCTGTCAAATGCCATTGGTGTCACTTTGCAAAACTGATTACCTGACTATCCTTTCACATATCAAATGCAAAATGCAAATATACAGCAATGTTCTCAAATTTGTGTGCTGCGAATGGCTCATATTACATATAAAATGTATAAATATATAGTAAGTGCTACACATAGCACTATATATACTTGTACTGTATACAATAATGACTTGTGTTACATATTTGTATTATGTATAAAATATACACCTTAGTACTACATAATAATATAACATAATAGTCATATTTAAATACGTGTTATATAACATTAACATAAATGTGTTCTATATTATTATTGTACATATACATAGTAACCATATAACCACCATGTAAATATTATATAAGAATAATTATACTTTAGAAATGTAAGCTTGCCAAACAGTTGAGTGAAAACGCTTTTAAAACTACAAACTTAATTACAAATATCCAGATGTTTCAAGCTGGTTTTTTGGTTTACGAATGCTGAAACATCCCTTAGGAACTTCTTATGTAGTTATTTGAAAATGGTAAGAAGTGATTTTGATAAGAATGACTTGAGGGTCAGATCAGAATTTGAAGTTTCTTCTACCAATTGGGAGAATAATGACGTTATGAAACTCTTGTTAAGTTACCAGAATAATGTTTGTTATCATCCTTAAGATTGGTGTTTTGCTAAAGTATTGAGGAATATATTTGTTTGTAATTTAAATGAAATTGTACTGTTATATTTTTCTATAAATTGACCTTTTCCTTTTACATTTTCTTTGAAGAGCTTACCTTCTGCACTTACAGAAAAGAGCAACCAAAATGTATTCACTAGAAAAAAAGAAAAGACCAACAAAGTAAATGAGTTACCTCCTTCAGTTTTCTAGAAGGTTACCCTGTCTCACTTTGATTTTTCCGTAAGGTTTAATTCATCTGGATGTTAAGCAGTCTAGCTGAGATTTTCTGTCAAGACCAAGCCAGAGTGGTGGGCCAAATAGGATAGTTAAGATCAAATCTAAGTAGGAGACCACCTAGTGGTTGCCAGTGGACAGGGACACAGTTGAGGGTTGGTGCAACTTTATAAGGACAGCACTGAGGAATGCCTTTTTTGGTGATGTAACAGTTCTGTATTCTGATTGTGGTGGTGGTCACATATGAGATCACAGTGCAAAGAACTGCGTGTGTACACACACACACATTGACACATATACACACACACATACACACACATTGACAAACGCATATGCAAATGTAAACAGATACCTAGCCATGCACACATGCATGTATGCATGCATGCATACCTACACACAGACACATACACAACAACCACACATGTGCATACACATATGCACACACACATTGACACACATGTACATACATACAAATACACATGCACACACATGCCTACATACACATGCATGCATACCAACACAGAGATACATACACCCATTATCACACAGATGCACACACATATGCACACTTACACATATCCATACACAATGCACACATACACAGATACACATACACACATATACACCTACACATGCATGTATACATGTAAATACATGCCTGAAAACATTGGTGGTAGAGGCTGAGACTCCACTTAAATCCAATTTCTTAAAAACAAATCTGACCACAAAAAATCTGCCAATCTGTCTGATGAAAATAATTATAAATAGGTAAAATGTTCTTAAATGAGTGCTCCGGCTCTTTTATCTTCTTTAATTGTTAGATCATATTTATTTATTTTAGCTTTTTATTGCTCAGGTTACCAGTAGTTAAGAAGCTATTTATTGATGTCCCAGTCACTAGAAATGCTGTTTTAAAACAGAGTTAATAAGTTTAATAGCTCATGCAGGATCTCCAGAGGTTATAGATGTTTAAAATAATATTCCAATTAGTAATAAATAGATAGATTTTATACCAATGGTATAAAATACTCTAAGTGTAGTACAACAGAACTTCAACATTCAGCTCCCCTGAGATGTAAACAGAACTTCTCTCTGATTGGAATTCCATGTCCATCACTCACAGTCACCTAGGAACCCCCTTCACCTGCGAACTGCTGCACTCCCTTGGGCTAAAGACCATCAGCTGTATTTGTCTCTGATTCCCAGCATCAGCCTCTAGCCTAGGACTGGGTGTGAGATGCAGGCTCCTTGGTTCGTGTTGGCTGGCTTGTTTGTGCAAACCCTCGTAATACTTGCAGGCCCCACCGAGCCATGCCTCTTGTTGTGCTGATCGCCCCTTCTCCTTGTCTAAAAGCTGTAACAAAGAGACTCTCCTGATTGTTGAGAGAGGTAACAGTGCCAGAAATCATCCACTTCCAATTTCCAGCAGGTACTAAAAGTGACTTCACCAGGAGCAAGTTTTATAAATAGAATAAATAGCAAAGGCGATCTGGCTCTTCAAGTACAAAAAGCAATGAGTGTGTCACTCAGTGCTGACTCCTATTTCTGTGCCTAATCCTGTATTTCCACCCAAACCTTCCCTCTGAAGCTTATTCCTGCTGGCAGGTGAAAACGGTCTGACATACATTTCCACACGTGAGCTTAAAATAATTTCATCTGATCTCTTGGGGACAGTAGAGAAGCTAGGCAATCCCCTTTTTTCTTTTCCTCGCCATTTGAGTCTTGTGAAGTCAAAGCCCTCTTGGAGGTGATTTTCTGGGACGTGACTCTACTAGGAGGAAATTGCCCATCAATTGGAGGAGAGACAAAAGAGGGGATTCTCCTGCAGGCATTCTGGTTCGGCTGTTATGTTAGACGGGATTCTTGGATTCTATCAATGTAGTAGTCCAGCCTCTCCAGCAGGCCTCACCAGCTGACTCCAAGGAACACCCACAACATTCAGAAACCAAAGCTCTCCTGCTGTGCCTGGCGATTGGATGCGAGCCCTAGCAGACTTGTCATAGGCTTGAACACCAAAGATACGATGAAAAATGGTGACAGACACAAAGCCACCATCGATGTTTCTTTTCTGAATTGCAACAACATTCTCCTGCAAAGAGTTGCATGCTAGAACAAAAACAAAGTTGGTACCTTGCTCCTAAAGCTTTCTCATACCAACTCGACAGTGAAATGTGTTGTAGGAGAGTGGCCAACTCTATCCTTCAGCACTGGGGAATCTGGTGTAAAGTACAGAGGAGGCCCAGTGGCTGGTGTTAAGCAGCAGGTCAGAGAATTTTCCTCTCTGGCCGCAGAGTGTTCAAAAAGTCAAACTCAGACCATCCATGCTATCCCAGAGTGGTCAGGAAAGGTTTTAGATGTGAGCTAAAATCAGAGTAGTGGGCCACTGTGACCTACCCTTTGCTTGTCACCCTCCCCTCATTTCCTTGAAGCGTTCACTGAGTCCAACCTGACCTGGTGAGATCCAGGGATCTGGCAGTGTCACTGTGATGCAGGCACAACTACAGGGATGCATGTGGATAAGGGTCTTCACTGGGCTCAGTAAGGACAGCTGCTGGCTGGGGTGGGTGTTCAGGGCTGAGCAGGATCCCAGGGGAAAGCATGAGCCAGGAAAATAGAGAGGTCCCAAGTGAGGGGTGGGCTTAGGGAGCTCAGAAGCTGGGTGAGAACTTGAAAGTCAGGTAGGAGGCTGAGGCCCAGGACCAGTTCTGCAGACTTGAGTGATGTTTCAGAAATTCATTTTATTCATCTGATAAGGAACACCTGCTTCATGTTGAAAATGGAGCATTGGACAAGCCAGATCAGGTCTCCCTTATCACAGAGTTCACATTCTAGTGGATACAGCAAATGCCTCAATGAAGCAGCGACTGCAGATGTTCACAGGGATGGCAAAGAGAAAAATGCCAGATGATGTGGATTCCCTTGAGGGGTGTGACTCCTGCAAGGGCACTGAATGGAGTCCTGTGGAGGTGCCCGATGAGATGAGGAAGTTGCTGCTGGGAAAGCTGGGGACAGATATTGCAGGGAGGAAGAAGAGGTGGGAAAGGCTGCAGCAGGTTGGAAGAGCAGCAAGGACACCTGTGTGCCTGGATATGAAAGGTCAGCCATGACACAGAGGCCACCAGACACAAAGCTTGGAACTGCATAGCCAATTTAAGGCTGCACGTGCTCTGTAAGGGACTACTATGACTCTCCAATGTTCTTGAGACTCATAAGGATGGCTAGGGGAGCAGCAAGAGTCCACCTTCTCATGTACTTTTCTTGTCCACCCATCCACAAAGAGCACAGTCACTCTGCTCTGCTAGAATGTTGGCAAAGAGAACAGAGGAAGAATCTGACTTCTCTTCCCTCTCAATTATTTTGTTAACATATATAAAATACACTTTAGCATCTAAATCACTTGCATTTCCTTTCCAACTCTACAAAGAGCATTTATTATATTTATTCTAATAACAGGAGAAATGTAAAAAGTGGAGTTCTTTACTTAAGTCAGCCAAGGCAGCTATATCACTATCATCTCAAAAAGGGATCATGTGTTTTTTTACAAAAGATAAAGCCACAAAAAGATACCCAAAATAAAGTGAAAAGTTTTAAAATAAAGATACTGGAGGTTTGCTGTAAAGATCAGCTTGCAAATTAAGATAGTAATTTAAATTGTATTATAGAAGATCTCTCCTCTTGTATCTGAAGAGCAAACATTTAGTAGAAACCCAGCACACACCCTAAAGTACCTACAGCAAAGAAGGGATATCATTCCCTTTCAGGCATTCCATAAGCACCCCAAATTTGAAACCAAAAAAAGATTATGGTTCCGAGTAAAGTACAGCTTTGCTCACTCCTAACTCTATGGTGTTGCTGAAAAACCAATGTGGCAATTTCACAAATCATGAGATTTGTGTCTCTACTTCATCAAATCTGTGGTTACTCAAGCCAAGAGGCATCCTTGGGTCTCCCCTCCTCAGTGACAGGCATTGGAAAGAGCTGTTGGGGAGAAACTGGTGAGGGGGCTAAGGGAGGAAGGGAAGTGAGGACTCCGTGGTCCACAGCATGGGGCCCAGGTCTGAGGCTTAGGGGCATCGCCCTGTGAGAATGGGCTGTACTTCAGCCCCAGTCAAGTACAGGGCATTTAATAGAATGAGCAATGTGAAAGGTGAGAGAAGAGATACCACCTTATCAGCCAAACTCTCTTTCTCTCTGGTCAATGCCCTTAGGCCACAGAAAGGGCAAATAGCACCCCTCATACCCAGACCTCCAACTCAAGCTGAAATGGAAAAACAAACCTGTTCTGGATCCAAGAGGAGAAGAGAAAGTTAAGAAATCAGCATCACATCAGAGCAGAGTCTAAAGTGCGTTGGCACAGCTGTCCAATCATGAGCAAGATGAAAGATACCCATCTGGGAACTCTACAGATACACTTCGTCACAAAACACAGGAAAGAGGAACACACCCTGTAAAAGACAGACAAAAAAATCAAAAAGGCAACAAAATCTGAGATTCATTAGAGAATACATCACAGTTGTGTCATGTGTATGACAAGTTAGTAACACAAATATTTGAAGAAATCCCAGCTCAAAGACAAGATGAATAAACAAGACAATGATATGAAAAGGACGATGGCATGCCCAAGAAAATACATTTAGGGAATATAATATTTTTACTGAAATAATACATAAAATAAGAGACTGCGAGGAAAAGAATGGAACCCACACTAAAATCAGATTATGCACTGAGAAGATTTGAGGCAATCAGAGATGATCAAAGTGCGAGTAATCAAAACAAGCATTTCATTATAAGAGAAGGTAGTACATATGAAAAGTAGACTACAATTTAACTTAATTGCTGTCCTTGAGATTGAAATCACAGTAGTCTTCAAAGCTACTTGAAAAATCCCTGAACTGGAAAAGGAACTGAATTCACAGATTTGATATGCATACTGGGGTCAAAAGAATTGCTCTGAAATCTTTAACACAAAGCCAATTCAGGGATGATGTCAAGGGCAAAGGAAAAGATGGTAAGTCAGATGTAAGGGGGAAGATGCTTTGGGCCATGACTACTCCAGAGCAAGATTCAGTATCTGTAATGATCCCAACAAACAAAAGAATGAAAGAATATTAGTGTATGTCAAATCATCATTGTAGATTTAGACATGTAAGCACAAAAGAGCTTAGGAGATGCAATTCTGGTGAGTCCTTATTGAGTAAAAGACTAGATTATGAATCTACCCAATTAATGAAGAATCAAAGTAAATAACTCAAGTAAAGAAGCAATGGGAAAAGCATAGAATCCATAAAACTGAGCCAAAATGACTTATAGGTCTGGAGCCAGGGTGAGGTCTGTCTTCATTTCCAAACACACACACACACACATACACACACCTTGACATTTTCTCACAGAACACAATTTTGGAAGTACAGTTCATCACATGGAGACTAGAATGTCATGTTTATTATCATTTGTTTCCTCTGTTGCAAGATTCCTACTTCTGTCCACAGTATTGTGCCCTCTCTATGGGCAGGGCTTCTATGTCTGTCCCTCCTAAGCACAGCTTGCATGTTGGACGCAGCCTGTCACCTCACCTCTTCTCCGACAGCTCTCTCAACCCAAAGTCATTAATCTAAGACTGCCATGCATCTTCCCTCATGGTTCTGAGAGAGAAAAAATCCTGGTGGTGCATTTGCTGTTTTAGTACAATTTGGAAGCCATCCTTTCTGGTGACTTCAGTAGTCAATCTCCTAAAATGGGGGATATAATATTCAAATTACAGCTAGTTTTGAAATTTTAAATTCTTATGTATAGATTCTCATCAATTCTTAGTTGCTTCAGTTCCATACTCAAGCTAACAACAGCCATGATCAGGGCACATTTGATGGAATCTCTTCACTTTAGAGAGAGGAAACTTTGGGACTTTTTGCAACTTCATGATTGGTACCTACTCCACTCCCTGTATTGAAATGTAGTAATGACATTTCTCTAAATTATGGCTCATTTATGTTAGCAGAGTGTATAGCAACAATCTGGTGATTCGGTGGGCTTAGGGTGAGGACTAGAAGGTCAGCTTTCTCTATAACACTCATTAGGAGTCCTAGTAACTAACAAGAAACAACTGAACAACTTAGGAAATTCTAAGTATTTAACTTCTTAATCACTTCAAAAAACCACATTTAGTGTGAGCTAAAGATATATCCACATCTCATGTGCGTTTGTTCATTCATGCATGCCTGAATTCATCTATTCAATAAGCATTTAACAAGAATTTGCTATATGTTAGGCATTTAGAATACAATGATTCATAAGAAACTTCCCTTGTCCTAAGAAACTTAGCATCTATCATGAAGACATATTACCTGACCGTACCATCAAGTCAAAGACTTCAAACGGGTTAATCTTTGGGTTATCATGGTCAGTCTTCTAGTTCACACTTACCATCTGTGTAATTTCAGGAAGGGCATGGTACTCCTCTGTGCCACAAATTTCTTATTTGTTAAATCAGGAAAATAATCTTATTCATCTCATAGGGTGTTTGAGAGGATAAGTTAAGGAGACACCTGCATAACACTTAATATACTGCCTGGCACATAGCAAATAGCAAGAACTCAATAAATGTTTGAAATAAAGACAAGGCTAGGCACGGTGGCATATCTGTAATCCCTGCACTTTGGGAAGTCAAGGCAGGAGGATTGCCTGAGCCCAGAATGCTGAAGTTACAGTGAGCTATGATTGTGCCACTGTGCTCCAGCCTGGGAAACAGAGCAAGACTCTATCTCTAAAAAAATAAAAATGTAAAAATGTAAAAAGTAATTATGTGATTCTATCCTACTGCCTTTTAATATAACTTCAGCCAAGACAAATATCTGAGACCATTTAGTGCAACTTTTAAAATTTACAACAGGAGTTCAGAGAATATGAATGCTTTGCTCAGAATTGGTTGATTCATTCACTTAGCAAATCTTTAGTAATAAGCTACTCTATTTCAGAAATGGCATCAGTTCTGAAGAACTGAGGGAGGATTTCTATAGCTCTTGCCTTCATGGGTTAAAAACTTGGTATGGGCGCATTTCCTAGAGCATTGGAACTGTTCTACTGCCACTACAGCTACTACCCTATATAGATGATCTTGATTACTGCAGATTTATGTAAAGCCTTAAATTACTAAATATTTCTATCCCAGGGATTTTCATAGACATTATCTCACTGAATATTCATATATACACTGTGAGGTTTGTTGTATTAGTTATCTATTGCTGTTAACAAATATTTCAAAACTTAGTGGCTTAGAATAATTTGCATTTATTATCTCAGAGTTTCTGCAGGTGAAGAATTTGGGAACAGCTTAATTGGAGGGCTGTGGTTCAGGGTCTTTTCCTTTTTCACTTGTTTGTTTGTCAATTGATTACAAGGTTAAAATTTCAACATCACTATGTTCCTGTTATTCTAATCAGTATTTGGATCAATAGGATTTTAATAGTTTCTTGGGATTTGCTATAACTCAGATTCCTGAAGAAGCGGTTTCCAGACTTTTCCAGTCCATGGTCTTGTCAGTTGATCATAACATTGGACCTAATCGCCTCTAATATAATTATTAAAACATTATCTTCCAGCATTACTTGAAAGAATGTTACAGTTTCTGATGAGACTTCACATTAAATCATCCATTTTTTAATTTTGGTTTTACAAATCTGTTGTTAATTACTGAGTTAATTTCAGAAACAAATTTATGATTATATTATTATAAACATTATTATTATAATACCCTTTGGAAAATCTTTGTATAATTGTGTGATAACCACTAACCCTTAAAATATGAATATTAAAATCATAGGGAGCAGTCTTATTAGAACAGTCAGGATTAAATGACTCTATGAGAGAACCAAGTAATAGTGAAATAATAGCAGTAAGAATGGTACTATGGTGGACTTTGGATCTATCCTGATTATCTACTTCTAGTAATATGACTTTGAGCTATGAGTGAGTGTGGGCAGGGGTATCTTCTGTATTAACCATGCTTTTCAAGTGCACCAAGCAAAAGAAGAAAGGATTTTGCTTGATGTGTGAATTACAGGCATTACGTATGATAAGATGTTGTCAGATCTATATACTTACGCATTTTGTCAAAATTTTTTTAATTTTTTGGAATATTATTACATACCATGTGTCTGCTAACTTAGATCACTGGTGATAATCTTACAGGAGGACAACACTATTAGGCTTGGGGATTCCGAACTTTGAATTTTCTCTCAAGCATGGCCCAGGAAATGTCACGAGTTACTTAGTTTGAATGGATTCTGTGGACAGAGTAGTATTGGTGTTAGCAGTAACCAGTAACATTTATAAATTTAAGTATATATGTGAAACATATATATATATTTCACCATTTTAATGTATATTTATTTCCTTTTTAATAATTATCTTTCTATCCTGTTGTTCCTACCACCTCTCAAAGCTTAAAAATTAATTTTATTTTAGATTTACGAATTTCTATTTCACTATGCTGTGTTGTTTCCTGTCAACTCCTCGAAACTATTGGATTCTGAATAGCTTTTATTGATATGTACATAATTTTTGTTTTAATATGCATTTTAAATTAGGATATATATATATATATATATATATATTTTAAAACAGCCTGTATCATCAATGCCATGTTCTTTTGTGATAAACTCCCATAGCAAAAAAATTATATAAAATGACATTTTATTCTAGTGGGGCACATTTTTTAAAGACAAATATTCGAAATTTTATGAAGATCTTTCAGCAGATGTTTCTAAAGTACTTTAAAGTAATCCAGTATTTTTTGCTAATAGGGTAACATTATAATACCTCAACTATGCTACTTTTTTTTTTTTTTTTTGAGACAGAGTCTCGCTCTGTCTCCCAGGCTGCAGTGCAGTGGCGCAATCTGGGCTCACTGTAAGCTCCACCTCCCGGGTTCACACCATTCTCCTGCCTCAGCCTCCACAGTAGCTGGGACTACAGGCGCCCGCCACCACGCCTGGCTATTTTTGTGTATTTTTAGTAGAAATGGGGTTTCACCGTGTTAGCTAGGATGGTCTGGATCTCCTGACCTTGTGATCCACCCGCCTCGGCCTCCTAAAGTGCTGGGATTACAGGTGTGAGCCACCACACCTGGACAACTATGCTACTTTTATATGTATATTTTATTTTTTCTGTTTTATAAGCAGGCACTTTAGCAACTACTTTAAAAAGGTAAATGCTAATAATGATTAAAATATTACATCTATGGATCACTGAAAACAGAGTCTTAGTATTTTATTTAAAGTACTGAAAGAGTTTGGAAACCACTTTGCAGCAAACTCAGTCATTGATTATATTCTTTGTTAATTTTAACCCTGCAGTATATGGTAACTAAATGCATCATGTCTTTTGACCTCTAGAGCAGCAGTCCCCAACCTTTTTGGCACCAGGGAGTAGTTTCATCGAAGACAATTTTTCCATGGACTGGTAGGGTGGGGGAATGGTTGAGATGGTTCAAGTGCATTACATTTATTGTGCACTTTATTTCTATTATTATTGCATTGTATATAGTGAAATAATTATACGACTCAGCATAATGTAGAATTGGTGAGAGCCCTGAGCTTGTTTTCCTGCAACTAGATGGTCCCCTCTGGGGCTGATGGGAGGCAGTGACAGATCATCAGGCATTAGATTCTCATAAGGAGCATGCAACCTAGATCCCTCGCACGCACAGTTCACAATAGGATTTGCACTCCTATGAGAATCTAATGCTGCCGCTGATCTGACAGGAGGCAGAGTTCAGGTGATAATGTGAATGATAGAGAGTGGCTATAAATACAGTTGAAGCTTTGCTCACTTGCCAGCAGCTAAAATGCTGCACTCCTGCTGTGCTGACTGGTTCCTAACAGACCAGACTGCAGTTGGTCTGTGGCCTGGGGTTGGGGACCCTTCCTCTAGGGAAATTAGATCTAAAGTATAGAAATAGTCATCCTTACGGGTTCTTCCGTTCATAGTGGGTTGAAAACAGCAGCAGGATAGAAACCAGGATATTGATAAATGGGTGATTGATAAGTCAGTTAGCCTGAATCATTGCTGTCACAAGCCCTCTCCACACTTTTTAACTGAATTGCACTGATTTTTCATGGCTGTCACTTAGTGAAACATCATTTACATGAATTAGAGATTCTGTAGTCACTGAACTCAAATTCTGTCCAGCAGAATTTTATTACAAATGTTACAAAAGCAGTTTTTTTAAGATTTAAGTTTGCTTAAATCTTAAGATTTAAGTGCAAAGTAAAAATGCTACACTCAAGAAAAACAAGACCAACAATATATTATTGGTAGTTTTGTCTGACACTATGTCCTATGTCTTGGCTTCTTTTTGACCCTTGCCTGTCACAAATGTTTTAAGATAATAAAAGATAAAAGATGGTGCCGGTGCTTGTGGAAGAATACAGCTAACCCTCACAGAGGAAGTAAGCTATGAATAACAGATCAAAATTTTGAAAAATGATGGGCATTCGGGTTGGTTCCAAGTCTTTGCTATTGTGAATAGTGCTGCAATAAACATGCATGTGCATGTGTCTTTATAGTAGAATGATTTATAAGAGAAAAGTAAATTTTTCTCTCTGGTATAGAAAGAAAGAAAGAAATAGAAAGAATAGAAAGAAAGAAAAATTAGGATGTCCAGTTATAATCTGGACCTTTCTTACTCTGGAAAGATCTTAACTGACATAAAAATAACACAGTAGAGAATTTCAAAATCTTAGACCAGAAAATCTCTCCAAGGTCTGTATTTCTTAACATCACCCTTGAATCATGTTGCTACTTTTGACCGAGAGTTTTGGAATAGGTCTTTTCAAATCAAATATTGTGAAATGGATCTTCAGAATATCAATAAAATCGAGGGAATAATTAAAAAGTTTACCTTATCGCCTATTCCCTCCAAATTCCTCAACTTCAATGACACAGCAAACGTGAAAGAACTTGGAAAATAATGTGAGGCATTTCAAAAAGTGTGAACTTAAAGCAGAGACTCCTGTAGACATAATTTAAGGCCTTCTAGTGTCTGAATCATTCTTTCGGTTAATTTAGAGAAAATTTTCTGACACTTTTCTCTTCTTTATGGACACATGTAAAATGACCAAGAAGTCATTCTCTTCTCTTCCAACAGAAGTTTCTGTGTAGGATAACCTTGATTTTTAAAAAGGGCAATGTAACAGATTCGTATGATTCATTCTGCATTTCAGCAGAAAGCGTGGCTGCAATTGTTTGTGACATTTTTTTTTTCTGGTGGAATATATTAGCAGTCTATACATAAATGTAGTGAACCAGTTGCTAAAACTATACTTGAACTGCGTGGCAATTTTTATTGGTTTATTATTTTTTAACTTGGAAAGAAATGATGTCTAATTTTGTATTTATTTCTCTCAGAATGTAAATGGGGACAGTGGGTAGACAGTAGAAATGAAAGTTTAATAAATAAGTGATTAAAATCTTTTTCTGGGTTTTGTAAAAAACTTGATGTCATCAGCTTCCTGATCATGCTTGATTTCACTGTCACATTTTTGAAAAGTAAGACTTAGTTCCCTCTGAGGCTGCAGCTTGCTGCTAGTTCATCATCTCGTGAGAATAATTTTTGACCTACACAACAGCTTTCCTTTTCTCTAAGAGTTTCTCTGTAGAATTCTAAAAATCAGACTATTATGCCAAAGACAATAGACTCATATTTCTCTTTTGCTAAGAAAGACAAAAGATCTTTAGAGCCATTTGTCAACAGACCGCTGATAGTTTATATCACAAATCCAGGTGATTTACTGTGCCAGCCTAGTACTGACAGGTTCAGTGTACTGAATTTAGGATGGGAGTGATTTACATTGCCTGGTTTTATGTTTCCTAGACGTTTCTACTGTGATGTGTAACTCATTCAGGCAAGAAAAATCCCCAACTGGGCTCTACTTTACATTATGCTATTTATCACCCAACCTAGGTACCTGAATCTTTAATAAATGGCATTCACTTATCTATTTGCAGCAATACCTATGTAATTGTGACTTTATGCTATAGTTTGTAAATAATATACCATATTGCCTTCATATTAAACATCCAATTCTCTTGCCCATGAATTATTTTTTTAAAAATCCAGGCCAGATAATGACCAGGGCAAATCCTACTCAATTTGTCTTTCAACATCCAGATGCTACTGGAACTTTTCTTCATGCCTGTGGCCATGCTTGTCAGATGCTAGTCTGGTACATATGGTGTTTCAGTTTCCTTTAGAAAGACAAAACCCGAAACAAAAAAATACAGTGCTGATATTTTATTTGGAAGGTGTAAGAGCAGGGAAGTGAGGATAAAGGAAATGGCGAGGAAGATATGGGAGGATATGAAGACATGTGTAGGAATGCCCAACTGCTCAGAGACGCTGACCCTAAGGAAGGCGATGCCTCTTGGTATTTCTTAACAAAGGGCTGAAAGATAACTCTTCACCTTAAAGTAACATTTCTTCACCACCCACATAAACCAGGCTCTGAGTTTAACACACAGACATACATTAGCTCATTAACAGCCCAGTGGGAATGGTCAGTTTCTATCATTTTTATTTTGGAAAATGGCCATATCCCAAAGAGAATACATTGTATTTTCACGTAAACTGCACACAGATGGTTCCAGGAGCTTCATTCATTATTGCCAAAACTTGGAAGCACCCAAGATGCCCTTCAGTAGGTTAATTGATTAATAAATTTTGATACATTCAGACAAAAGAATATTAAGTGCTGAAAATAAATGAGCTATCAAGCCATGAAAAGACATAGAAGAAACTTAAATGCATATTACTAGTGAAAGCAGCAATCAGAAAAGGCTACGTGTATGATTCCAACTTGCTGTGATCTGAAATTAATATGTTGAAATTCTAACCCCCATATTAGGAGGTGGGGGCCTTTGGGAAGTGATTAGGTGATGAGGGTAGAGTCCCCATAAATGCAATCAGTGCCTTTATAAAAGAGACCTGAGTGGACCCCACACTCTTTTGCCATATGAGGTCAGAATAAGACAGATACCTATGAGAATGTAGTTCCACACCAGACACCAGTCTGTGGGTTTCTTGATCTTGGACTTCCCAGCCTCCAGAACTCTGAGAAATAAATTTCCGTTGTTTATAAGTCAGCTAGTGTTTGACATTTTGTTACAGAAGCTTGAATAGACTGACACCCAACTACATCATTCTCTGGAAAAGGCAAAACTACGGAGACGGAGACGGTAAAAAGGTCAGTGGTGCCATGAGTTAGTGGGGAGGGAGGGATTGCTACGCAAAGCACACAGGACTTTTAGGGCAGTGAAACCATTCTGTATGATATCATAATGACAGATACATGTCATTATAGTTTTATCCAAACTCATAGAAGGTACAACACCAAGAATGAATACTAATGTAAACCGTGGGCACTAGAAGATAATAATGTGTCAATGTAGGTTCACCCATTGTAACAAATGTGTCACTCCAGTGGGGGACGTTGATAATGGGAGAAGCCATGCATGTACGGAAGCCAAGAGTCTGTGGGAAGTCTCTGTACCTTTCTCTGAACTTTATTGTGAAAATGAAGATGCTTTAAAAAATAAAGTCTGTAAACATTGTCTAAAAATTATTAATTGGAATCTGAATGGAAATGTTTATCTTTAAAATGCATTTTAATCATTTTACTGGTTTTGTTTTGAATCTCTGCAATTCACAGTTGTTAGTAATTATATATATCATATAATATATCTGATATATATGTATGTATTTGTGTATAGTCTCTTTTTGTCTTTGGTAGTCTGAAAAGTGTTTCACAGTTCCACAGCAATGTGTATGCAATATAATTTCCATAACATTTATTAAGCAGTTAACTTCCCTCCTGCCTATGATATTTTGCCTGCTAGCTTCCTTCTGTTTTGGAGATTTGGAGATTTCCTTTGTGGGAAATTATGCAGGTATTTTGAGACTTTACGTTCAGGAGAATTCCCTTCAATTCAAGCAATTTGTTTTAAAACAATCACTCCCATGTTTGTGATAATTTAATGAATAATTCAAATCCATGGCAGCATCCTTCCAACTGTGTAAGACAACTAAGGTTAACTGATGATGTGGAGAGGGCGAATTCACAACTGCAGGAGAAAAAGTTACTAAGTACATGAAAACTCGGCCTTTGTATGTCAAGAGAGTCTCATTCAAGAGATGAAAAAATTTGGTCCAATGGGCTATCCGTGTGAGACACGAGCAGTCCCTAAGCTTATGTTTTTTTCTTGTTCATTCTAATAGCATCTTCCTGTCACTAAGATCTAGTGACCCAGTGAAGTGCCCAAGGAAAGTTCTGTAAGAATGAGGGTGACTTCTCACAATGGGGAATCTCTCTCTCTTTGCTGTTAGATCTATTTTCCAAAGGACTCATTATATTTTTTTCCACCACTCCTGTCATACTTTCTGTTATTTGTCCATTTGACTGTTTTTTTAAAAAAACCGATTTAGTAGTTGAATGGTTTCTACTCACTACAGTTGGATTTCAATCTAGTCTGCTCTCAGAAATGAATTGAGGAGTTTACTTGACTTTACTCATTTGGATGGCAATCTTTCTCGGTGTTTTTGCCATTTTTCTCTCTACTTCCTGAGCCTTTTTGTTACTCTTTTATCATTTCAGGAGAGATGTTATCATGAGGAGATATTACTAAGGGAACTTCCATTAGTACCTTTCTTTTTATCCAGTTCAGGTGTGAATTAAGACACCAGCAATCATATGTACAGAGCTGGCCCAACTTTGACAATATTACAAATTAAATGTTGGAGTTTTCTTTGTACCATGCACAAGCAATAATCCTTCCATATTCACCTGTATAAGCTAAAGCTCCCTCCCTAGACTTTTGTGCCCACATAGCACTTGTGGCCCACTGACCTCTTCCATGTTTCATTTATTTGCCTGACTGCAAGAGTCATAGAGCAGAGATTGCTGTGTGTTTTGATCACTGTGGCACTCCTTGGGCGTAGAACAGTGACTAGTGTAAAGTATAGGCTTTGTATATTTTTATTGATAGAAAAGAAAGGAAAGGAGGGAGGAAAGAAAATGGGAATGAAGAGAGGAAAATTTAAAAACTGTTCAATGTAATTTCACACATGGGACACACACACACACACACTAAACAACCTAAACTTAGGTAAAATACACATATTTGTTATAAAAAGTTTTGGATTCTGTGCTTGTGATGATTTTCTAAGTTAATGATGTAGGAGGGATTCATTAGTGCAGGAAAAACCTGTTTTAAAATTTGCATTGTATTGTATTGTACTGTACTGTACTGTACTGTACTGTGTTGTGTTGTATTGTATTGTATTGTATTGTGTTGTGTTGTGTTGTGTTGTGTTGTGTTGTGTTGTGTTGTATTGTATTGTGGTAAGAACCTTGACATGAGATCTATTCTCTTAATGAATTTTTCAGGGCACAGTATTGTTAACTATAAGAATGATGATATATAGCAGACCTCTAGGACATACCTTGCTTAGCTGAAACTTCATGCTTATTGATAAGCAACTCCCCATTTTCCCTTCCTGCCAGCCCCTGGAACCCACCATTCTACTCTCTGCTTCTATGTGCTTGACTATTTTAGATATATCAGTGGGCTCTTGCAGTATTCATCCCCCTGTGGTTGGATTATTTCACTGAGCATAATGTCCTCAGAGTTCACCTATGCTGAAGCATGTGTCAGCATTTCCTTCTTTTTTAAGGCTGAGTAATATTCCATTACATACACATGCCACATTTTCTTTATCCATTCATCCATCAGTGAACATTTAGGCCCAAGAAGCCCAAAGGACCCAGAAGAGAAAGGGCCTGTCTTTCATATGGTCTCTCCTTTCCCTGTGCCCTGGCAGTGGGGGTGAATCCTACCTCAGCCACTTGCAGATACCTGGGATCCAGACTCAGAAGCCTCCTCCCTTTCTAGTCTGGGGACAGTGGGCTTGGGATCCAGGGCTAAGTGATATTTACATTTAATGTAAATTTTACCAGATCTTAGCTTTTACCTGTGACGTGAGGGTTGGAGATTTTCTTCTCGCATGTTTAAGTGTATTTCCTTTTTATTCTTTTTTAGAAGTTGCATAAATTTAATTGGTACAAGTGCGGTTCTGTTATATGGATACATTGCATAGTGGCAAAGTCTGGGCTTTTAGTGTAGCCATCACACGAACAGTGTTCACTGTACCCATTGAGTGATTTCTCAGCACTCATCCTCCCTCGACCTTCCCATGCTTCGTTCACAATCTAGGTCCATGCATGCACATTATGTAGCTTCCACCTCTAAGTGCAAACATGCAGTATCTGACATTTCCTTTTTAATTCAAACACATTCAATGATTAAGCCAAGGCTCTGTAAAAGATTTTTGTATCTTATAGAAGCAACATAGTCTTAACTGAAATAAACAAGCAACAATACATTATATTTTAAAGCAGTGACATTTTTGAATCAGTTTTGAAGTGCTTGAGTTAAGTATATATAAACATGTATGTGAGTATATGTGTGTGTATGTATATATGTGTATGTGTGCATGTATGTGTGTGTGTCTATATAGATATATAGACATAAAGAAAGAAATGGACTTTCTCCGATGCCTCTGCTGCCCCAACCCCTGGCCTCCCTGCCTCTCCTCTGAAGGGAGCTGCTGGCATGCAGCATTATTTTCTGCGGCCCCCTGCTCACCTTTTCCTGCTAGTGTCTCACCTCAAAGATTCAGGAAGCTATGGAGCTCATAACGGAGGGAGCTGTGTTAGTCTGGAGGGTCAGGGGGATGCCCTTTGGAGTGACTTTTATCTGAAGGAGGAAGGATACAGAAGGCAGTAGGGGCAGGGAGGTTCTGAGGATGGAAGCCACGGGATGCAGGTGCATGGAATTATTGAGAGCTGGCTCTTCAGTGAGCAAAGGAGAATAGCGGGACAGGGAAGGGAAAGAGCTGAGCAAGGTGAAGCGACAGGGGGTGTTCAGCCACAACCGGGCCTGGTTCGTAGGCGGAAGGTTCTGAGTGACACCACAGAGTGGTCCTCTTTGAGGCAGTCTGGTCCTTTGCCTGCTCTCTCTGTCAGGCATTTTCTGGGGGATTTCTGAGGAGCTTCTATCAACTGTGGACATTCTCCAAAGCCCCCCAGAAAAGGTCAGCTATGAGCAGGGACTTCTCTTAGTTTGAAGGCCTTTGACTTAAAAGTACATAGATGCTCTTTCTGTATTTTGAATATCAGTTAAATAACTAATAACTTATCTTCCCATAAGTGCCAATATTTTTTTCCAAAGGTATCTTTTAAATCTGGAATGTCATCTTTGTCATCCAATTTTTTTTTCAATTTTCATATCTTAAATTAGGCAGCCTTTTCTTTTACGCTTGCTGGGCTTTGTGACTTCCTTAGAAATGCTTTTCCTCACCAAAACATTGTAAGCATACTTCCTCATTTCTGTTTGAATTAAGACACATCTTTTATCCTAAACCCTTTATTTGTATTTGGAGTTTATTTTTGTGTCTTTTTGGAAGCTGGGCACTAGCTTGATTTTCTCCCGAATGGACAGATGATCAGATGATGCCATTCACTGAATGGTCCATTTGTTATCTACTGGTTTCAGATGCCTTGTCCGTCATGTACTAAACTTGTCCACTGTATCGGGGTCTGTATGGGGCTCTGCTATCTTTCACTGATGTCTCTGTCCAATCCTATAGCAAGAGACAACATTTTTATGACTATAGTTTTATAGGTTGTTTTGTTATTTAGGAATGTAAATCTCTCTTGTCTTTCTTTCTAAACATTTATTTGCTCTTTGCATGCATTTTTTTTCTGTGAGGCAGTAATATAATTATTGGTTTCCCACTCAGTACCCATTGCCCTCTTTACTCCCCCAAGTATATGCCAATTTTCATTCAGTGGCCTCGCCTCTGCCAGGTGACCCGTGTTGCTCAGGACAGGTTGAAGCAGTCTCGCTCCAGGAACTGATTGGAGCACCCACATGATATTGATTGTGTCCCAGGATTGGGTAATTCATGGGTGCGTCACCCTGGGCAGGCCAAGAATGAGCACAAGCAGGTTTCCTGGGAGGAGCTCCAGGGGGAGATTCCCTGTCTTTAGGAGGGAATCTCTAGAGGACCCATAAGAGGTGTTCTTTCTTTCTCAGGACTGTATTCACAATATGCCATGAAGCTAGGACAGCAACATCAGTTTTGCACTCAGAGAAACCAGCCTGAGGGTGAAGACAGTGTTTAGAGGAAAATACAGCCCAGCAACTCAAAGTAAAATGAATCCTGACCTGATGAAACAAATCAATCTAACGTAGTTCCGTCACTGAACTTTCAGGTAAATGATCCAGAAGATAGTCTTTTCCCCTAAACTACTTTGGATTATCTGTTACTTGAAGCCAAATCCTCTTGAAATAGGTGGATATACTTTTTAAAAACTTCTATTTTAGGTTCAGGGGTACATGTGCAGGTTTGTTATACAGGTAAATTGAGTGTCATAGGGGTTTGACCTACAGATTATTTCATCACCCAGGTAATAAGCAGTGTCCAATAGGTAGTTTTTCAGTCTTCGCCCTCTTCCTACCCTCTACCCTTAAGTAGGCCCCAGTGTGTGTTGTTCCCTTGCATTTGGGTTTGGGTCCATGTCTTTCCTATAGTGAATAGTGCTCCAATGAATGTATGATGCATGTGTCTTTATAGTAGAATGATTTGTATTCCTTTGGGAATTCACCCAATAATGGGGTTGCTGGGTCAAATGACACTTCTGTTTTAAGTTCTTTGAGACATCAGAAAACAGTTTTTCACAATAGCTGAGCTAATTTACATTCCCACCTGCAGTGTATATGTATTCCCTTTCTCTGCGAGCTCACCAGCATATACTTTTCAGAATTAGTGGCTTAGGGTCCATAGAAATTCCTTTGGGATTTTGATTGGAGTAACATCAAATTTATAGGTAAGTTTAGAGAGAAGTGACATTTATAATACTAGTTTTCTCTCTGTGAACAAGATTTATCTCCATGTGATTCATGATTTACTCTCTATACATCTATTCCTCAGGTGGTCTCATTCAACCCCATTTATATAATTATGGTTTCCAAATTTTTATCTCCAGCTCCTACCTTGTTGTCTGAACTTTGGGCTTGTAGATCCAACAGCTGACCTGTGATCTCAGCTTGGATGTCTATGACACATCTCAAACTTAACATGCCTTTAAAATAATTTGATTTCCTCCCAAGAAGCTACTATTGCTTATCTCAATGAAAGGGGACTTCAGTTGCTTAGGCCAAAAGTTTTGGCTCAGTATTTTGACACCCCACATTTTAAGTCTTTCAGCTAAGTATGTTGGCTCCGTCTTCATGATCTATTCTGCTATAGACGGAATGTTGGTGCCTCCCCACAAATTCATATGTTGAAATCTTAACCTTCAATGTGATGGCATTAGGAGGTGGGGCCTTTGGGAGGTGATTAGGGTGTGAGGGTGCAGCCCTCAGGAATGAGGTAAGTGTCCTCATGAAAGAGGCCCAGAGACTTCCTTGTTCCTTCTGCTATGTGAGGACGCAGTGAGAAGACAATTCTTTACTTACTTACTTAATTAATTAGTAATTAATTCATGATGGGCTTCTGGCTTTTCTTCTGTCTAAAAGACATTTAGTTTGACCATTTTCATTATAAACATCGGGACTGGTTGGAGGACTGCTCTTCCACAGATAATCTGTTTTTCCAACATTCGGCTCTGTCTGTGATTTAGGCCTTTAGAGCTTGAGTGAGCAGCTGTTACGGTACCCCTTTTGGGTTTTCACCTCCCAGACGTTACGTCGTGCTCTCTGCTCTTCTTTTGGCCCATTACGGTGTTATTGGGTATCGTGGGCTCTTATTTGCGGCTCTGTGTTCCCGGAGGAAGAATTCAACCGCACGTATATTTAGAACATTAGCTCCACTGGAAAAGCATCCATGCTGCTTGCATCGGGTCCCTGCTGTTCTCAGTTTTCCTCTTTACGTTTTAATTATATGTGCTCTTTTAATGATGCTTGTAACTTTTTTTTAAAGGTTTTCTGACACACTATTTGAAAGCAGTTAGGTGGATTTAGTGTTTTTCCCTTCCCTATTAGGAGCACACAACTGCTTTTGTAAATAGTGAGGCAGCTGAGCTGCAATGCATTTTGAAAATGTCACCACCCTACCCCTACTCTGCCACAAAATACGTGTCTATCCACTTAGAGATAGTGCAAGATAGTGTATAATACTGCACACACATATACAGAAACAAGTGTTCACATGTATAGCAGTACTCCTACAGTACAGAATGTAAAAAAGGAACAGAAACATTTTCCATAATTCTGCCACCAAAATACAATCACTGTTAACTTTCAACTATATTATTTCCTATATTTATAGCAAGTTCTTATACTTAATACACTTTTTATTATGTTGTATATTCAAATTTGCATCCACTTTTTAAAATTTTTATTTTTAATCCATAAATAGTAATTGTGTATATTTATGGGGTATAATGTTGTGTTTTGATACATATATACAATGTGCAATGATGAAAACAAGCTAATTAATACATCTATCACTTGACCTGTTTTTTTCATTTAACATTGCCAAAATCTTTTTCATAATGTGACTGTACGGACACTATGTTTTATGATTTCAGAGTATTTTAGTTGTTGGGATCCAAAAACCATGATGGAGAATATTCCTGTGGTAGAAGGCAAAAATGGGCACCTCTCATGATGAAGTCTATTCTCTCACTCTTGAATCTGGGCTGGATTGTGAAATGTTTTGTCTGATAAAATGTGGCTGGAATTATATTTTGTGAGTTTTGAGGTTGGGCCTACAGAGCCTTTGCACATTTCCACACTCACATGTTGGTGCCGAACTAACCTGTTGGAGGATGAAGACCATGTGGAGAGAAGTCCAAGACCTCCCATTCTTCCCAGTGATGCATCAGATATGACAAGCAAAGCTGCCAAGAGAGCCAAATTCAGAGGATGCCAGAGTAACTGCCCTGCAGAGCCCAACCCAAATTATCAAACTGCAGAATAAATGGTTATTGTTTTAAGCCACTAAACTTTGGAATTGTTTGTTATGCAGCAAAAACGACTAGGTCACCCATACCATTGACTTCACCAATCAACTCTTTTGTATAATTAAGTTGCTTTTGGCAATTTTTTTCTATCTGTAATAATTTGATGAACATCTTTGAATACAAGTCTCTGTGCACATCTCTAAAGGATCATTTCCTTAATATAATTACCTATGGCCAGCACTAATGAGGAAAGAGGAAAGAAAAATGGGAGGGGTCTTGGTAAATGATGCTTACTTGTTTCCCAAAACTGTTATAATAATTTATATTCCCACAATCATAATATGATATCGCCTATTTCATTATGGCAATGATGAACAGACATGGGATATTTATTAAAAATGAAACTACTTGATAAGATATGCATATACTTACTAGTTTAGATTAGAAATTGCGTTTGGAGGGCTGGCCATGTTCACCTATATGTATACATGTTTTCTATCCACCATGTGGAGTATGCGAACAGCCAAATGGACCATTATTTACACAGTTCAGCCTTCGGTGTGCAAGGGGCAAGAACAGCCTGACTTTGGGAAGTTTTTTAAAGGTTGACCCTTGGCAAACTTTTAGAGACCAGCTTCCTCCAGGAACTCTGGGGAAGCCAGAAATTATGTAATTCAAGTGGACAGTTTTTTAGTCTTCATGCTCCACTTCTTTTTGGGATCCAAACCTGCATCTCTGCTTAATTGTCACTCACTTGCCCAATCACTGTCCCCACCCTTCTCTCCACCGGTGTCTCATTTCCTCCTCACACTCCTCTTCATTTTCTTCAACATGAGCTCATTTTCTTACCTTCTTTTTTTTCCTCACCCTCACCCTATCGTCATGAGAATCGTCATCACTACTTTATCATTTCCTTCTTCACAAGACTCTTCACACACTGGTTTTGCTTTTGCCCAGGATAAGTAACTCCTTTAATGTTTTTCTGGTACTGTAACTCACGTGGTGAGAAAGATGTGCTCCCTTGAAGACGGAAGCACTCCTGAAAATGTCTGACTTTTCCATTAAAATATAAATGACCGTATATCACCATCAACTGGATTTATTTAACAAATGCAAAATTGATGGTCATTTTAAAATCAGTATTCTAATTCAGCACATGAATAGAGTTGAAGACATAATAAAATAGTATGATCATCTCAATGGATGCAGGAAATATGGTACATAATAATGAGTGTTTGCTATTTAAAAAAAAACTTTATGTGCCAGTAATAGGAATTTCCTTAAACTTATAAAGATATATTTTTAAAAACTATAGTAAACATGGTTTACTTAAACGAAAATATCACCAAAATAGCAAAATGTTGGAATATTTCTTTCTGTGATTAAGACCAAGACAAGAATCCTCACTTTACCACTTCTAGTTAGCATCGTACTAGAGGTCCTAGCCTGTGCAGTGAAGAAAATAACAAACAACGTGTAATCTTTAGAAAGGAAGAAAAAAAAGTAAATACTGGTAAATGATATAAATATGCAGAAAATATAACAGAATCTAGTCAAATTATTAGAGTTAATAAGTGTGTTTAACATGTTTGGCTGATATTAAGACATGGTCAATTAAAAAAATAAATTCTTTCCATATATAAGAAACAAGCAAAACATGAAATTAAAAAATATATAAAATCATGAAAGCAGCAAGTACAGTCAGCTTTGTGTCCATGGGTTCTGCATCTGTGGATTCAACCAGCTGTGGATCAAAATATTAAAATATTCAAAAAAGTATTCCACAAAGTTCCAAAAAGCAAAACTTGAATTTGCCACGTGCTGAGTACTACCTTGAATCCATGAGAACAAAGTGATGTGTAGGCATTGTATTAGGTATTATAAGCAATCTGGAGATGATATCCAGCGTATGGGAGGGTGTGCATAGGCTATATGGAAATACAGCACATTTAATATAAGGGACTTGAGCACCTGTGGATTTTGGTGTCTGTGAGTGGGAGGTGGGCCCTGAAACCCATCCCCCATGGATACCAAGGAATGATTGTACTTAATAATAATTCTAATAAAGTAGGCACAGTAATTCTACCCAGTAATCTGTGAAATATGTTCAAGAAAGAACCAAGAAGTAAACAAATCAATAGGTGATTTCTATATTAGAATATTCTAATAGAATATTAGAAGTTTCTATATTAGAATATTTGTTTCAAAGGAGGCAGTTCTCCTCATTATTATCTATAGAGTCAACGAAATGGAATAAAAATCCCAACAGCTGTTTTTAAATGGAACTTAGCAAGCTAATTCTAATTTTTTGAAAGAAAGCCAACAGTAGTCAAGGCCTCTTAAAGAAGGAAGAAGTGAGAGAACTTTGTCTACTGGTGAGTTCCATGCAACAGTGTGGATGAATCTCATCAATGTAGTAGTGAGCAAAGGAAGCCAAGTGCAAAAGATACCATGTCTTATATATACACGTCTCAAAACAAAAAGCAAGAAAGTGATCACTGTAAAATATGGAATAGTTTTATCCATGCATGGAGCTTCTGAGGCTTCTGAGGTCCTGGAAAATTGTGTATTTCTGGACCTGGGAGATGATTACAAGGGTGCTTGCTTCATTACTTAGTGGTCTATTATTTTTCTAAATATATTTCACAATAAAAAATATAAATACAAATAGGATAAAAATTAGTAATTTCACTAGATTTCTATGATTGTTTTCTAGGGCTTCTGTAACAAAGTATCACAACCTGAGTGGCATAGAACATCAGAAATTTATTGTCTCAGTTCTGGAGGCCAGAATTCCAATGTCAAGGTGCCGGCAGGGCTCTGCTTGCTCCAAAGACTCTAGTGGAGGATCCCTCCCCACTTCTTCCAGTTTCTGCATGAGCCAGGTGTTCTTTGGGTTGGGGTAGTGTCACCTCCATTTCTGCCTCCATTATCCTGTGGCCATCTTCACTCTGTGCCTGTCTTCAGAAGACCTTCTCCTCTGTATGTCTGTGTTCTGACCTCCTCTTATAAGGACACTGATCATGTTGGATGAGGGCCCATTTTAACAGCCTCATGTTTACTTGATTACATCTGCAGAGACCCTATTTATTTCCAAACAAGATCACGTTCACAGGTTGCGGGGCTTTGGGACTTCAACATATCTGTTTTGGGGGACTCAATCCAACTCATAAGAGTCCCCATCTAAGGGAACAGGTTGACTGAATCACTGCTGTTTCGTAGCACAGTGTGTCTTGGACCAAGTCACTCTCAATGTCCAACTTTCTTATCTGCAAAATGAGTTCAGTAGGTTTGCCTGCCTCTGGGGAAAGGGTTTTCTTCCTCTATGTTGAAATAGACCCCACCCTCTTTCAGGATGTATCTTTGGGATATGTAAGTGAACAGTTTTTTTACAGCTTTTAAGTTTTGAAGGGCACATGCAGATTTGATACACAGGTAAATTGTTTGCCACTAATGTTTGATATATGAATGATCCCATCACCCAGGTAGTAAGCATGGTACTGAATAAGGTGGTTTTTCAACCCTCAGACTTCTCCTCCCACCCCACCTTTCTAGCAGTTCCCAGTGCTCAGTGTCTATCGTTCCCATCTGTATGCCCATGTGTACTCAATGTTTAGCTCCCACTTATAAGTATTTGGTTTTCTGTTCCAGCATTAATTTGCTTAGGATTATGGCTTCCAGCTGCATCCACATTGCTGCAAAGGATATGATTTTCTTCTTTTTCTGGTTGCATAGTATGCCATAGTGTATATGTACCACATTTTCTTTATCCAGTCCACTGTTGATGGGCATCTAGGTTGACTTCATGTCTTTGCTATTGTGAATGATGCTGTGATGAACATACTGGTGCGTGTGTATTTTTTGTAGAATGATTTATTTTCCTTTGTGTATCTACCCAATAATGGGATTGCTGAGTCAAATGGTAGCTCGGTTTTAAATTCTTTGAGAAATCTCCAAACTGCATTTCACAGTAGCTGAACTAATTTACATTTTCTTCAAAGTGTATAAGCATTTTATTTTCTCTGTAACCTCACTGACACTGTTATTTTTCATCTTTTTCAATAATAGCCATTCCGACTGGTGTGAGATGGTATCTCATTGCGGTTTTGATTCACATTTTTCTAATTAGTGATGTGATGTTGCACATGTTTTCATATGTTTGTTGGCCATATGTATGTCTTTTTTTGAGAAGTGTCTGTTCATGTCTTTTGCCTATTTTTAATAGGGTTACTTGTATTTTTGCTTATTGAATTGTTTGCATTCATTATAGATTCTGGATATTGGATCTTTATCAAGGCATAATTTGCAAATATTTTCTCCCATTCTGTAGGTTGTCTGTTTAAACTGTTGACAGTTTATTTTGCTGTGCAGAAAATTTTAGTTGAATTAACATCCCCCTTGTTGGTTTTTGTTTTTGTTGCAATTGCTTTTGGCAACTTAGTCATAAGTTCTTTGCCAAGGCTAATATCCAGAATGGTATTTCCAGGTTTCCTTCTAGGATTTTTGCAGTTTTGGGTTTTACATTTAATCCATCTTGAGTTGATTTTCGTATATGGTGAAAGATAGGTGTCCAGCTCCATTTTTCTGCATGTGGCTAGCCAGTTATTCCAGTATTATTTATTGAATAAGGAACCTTCTCCTCCTTTGCTTGTTATTGTTGAGTGGTCTTTGATTCAGTGGCAATTCAGTCCAATTTTATTCAGTTCAATGTATATGAAAAATGATGTTTCATGCTCAGCCCCAAAGTACTTGACATAAGACTAAATTTGTCATTACATGGTGTGTCCTCTGGTGTTCTTCTGAGGCTCAGCCCCTTCCACTAATTTCTGCCCACTTTTCTTTTCTCCCTGCCATGATGTTAAGCTATCCTAGACTAAAAAACACAAGCTTGTGTTTTCCAAGTTTTCTGGGGCTGCCACAACAAATTGCCATGAAATTCATGGCTTAAAACAACAGAAATTTATTTTCTTACTGTTCTGGATGTCAGAAATTCAAAATCAAGATGCCAGCAGGGCCTCACTCCCTCCAGAGGCTCTAGGGAAGAAAACCTCCTGGGCTCTTCCAGGTCTGGTAGCTCCTGGCATTCCTTGGCTTGTGGCCACATCAATCCAATCTCTGCCTGTGTATTAGGACTTGGAAATATCATTTTAGGGGACACAATTGAACTGACTACAAGGGGAAAGATTCTGCTGGGGATTTCTGTGTCCTTGTACCACCTGCTAGGTGAGGTAATGCAGCTCTTGCGGGTCTAGTGGGAACTGTCCCATCCTAGAGGCAGAAACAACAGCAGTGGGCAGAGCCTGACACACAGCCAGGATGCAGGGTCCTCCAGATGCAATTTAACTTCTATCGGGGCTTTTTCATTGAATTAAGGGAACAATCATTTGAGACTCATAGTTTATAATGTTCTCTTCTGATGATATATATAATTCCCTTTTCACAACCCCTATTTTTAATTAAACTCAGAGTCCTATAGAGATCTTTAGTGGTGCTATAGAGGCAATAGGGTAAAGTTGCCTGTGGCTCCCTGACCTTTGCTCCTCCACAGTCTGTTGAGGGGGCTATAGCCTTGGGCCCCTGGTCTTCTCCAATTGTGAAATGATTCTGACCAGCCTGGGGCTGAAAGCCATTGAATGAAGTTGTGCACTGAAGGGAGGATCATCAGCCTGGTACAGCCTTGAAAACATACCTTAGTACACCTGTGAGCTAGAGCCAGACTATCCCTAAAGGTGGAGAGGTCTCAGGAGCACATCTAAAGAGATGCTAGCCATGCCATCTTGAGCTTAGTCAGTCAGGGGCTGCTGTATGCAGGGGTCATGCACTTCCTAGAACAAAGGAGGATTCTTAGATACAGAACCAAACATCATCAGTGGCATCACTGAATCTATTTACTGATGACAACAATGATGACAATGTTCCATGCCTGAGGATTGGTATAGATGTGGCTGATGGCAGAGAGGCAATTCTATAGTGTAGGAGTGATTCGTTGTATTTGTCATTGACTTGTTTCCTAATATTTGGAGGCTTTTAGTACTTTCAAGTGTATTTTAGAAATCCAAGGTTAATAACACCAGTACCTATCCAACAGTCCCAGGTCTATGATATGGGGGTCTCAATCCACCTTTCTCTTGAACTCTACCCTCCACTACCCCACATCCATAATCTCATCGTCCACTTGCACCCCTTTTCAGGCCACCTGGCCTCTGCTGAAAGCATCATGGTCTTTTTGTCCCACAGGAAGCTTCACACGTAGTTCCCCTCAGCCCTGTATTTGCCTTTCCTGTCCAGACATTTTGGGTGACCATGTGCAGGGTGGGACACGTGAGTTTTGCTGCTGCTCCTTGAAGCAGCACAGTGCTGGGTGATGCATCTCCTTTAACCAGACTTGACAGTGTTTGATTCACCTTTAAACATCTCAGCTCCACCCAGAGCTGCATCTACTGAGTGGTAAATATAGAACCACACTGCACAGCTAAGCTGAATTGGCCTTTTCTATAAAAGTAATGACTTTAGTCTGCTGGGAAATATTCTGAAGGTTAATATCCCAGAGTGCAAGAGAGAAAATGAACAAAGAATTGCTTCCAGTCAGCTCAAATACATAATGATTTTATGATGTCTCCTAATTACATTTTTTATTGAAAAATATATCTAGATGTTCACATCTCCAAGGGCACAGCCACAGAGCACTACACGATTTGGAGTTTTCCAGGTTGCAAATTTTGTCATTTATAAAAAAAAGACACACTTATTCTTTAATTCTTTTTAGAAATTTAACTTTTTAAATAAAAATAATGGGATGCTAATACAGTTTATAATACATATTAATTAAATCATTATTTTGCATTATTTGCTCTCTGATAATTAATGTCAAGAATTACTCTAATTCACATTAACATAATCCACACTTGGACATTTCTACATTAGTAAGAGTGACAGTATTTTTAAAAGCAGATGAGTCAAAACAGAACAATGTGAAAAAGAAGTCATGGGGACTTTCCTCCACTGGGAATGTGTTCCAGGAAATAAAATTCCAAATACCATGTACTTAAAAAAAAAAATGCAGTATTACACAGCACTTTTTTGATGGTAGAATATTCACTTTCAACAAATTTTCTGGCTAACTGGCTAAAAATGATTTTCTTTTTTAACCATCTTGACCTAGTTGGGCTTAGCTGCTTTTTTCAGAAAAAATAAAAGAAAAAGAAAAAGAAATAATAAAAAAAAGCCCATTTGAACCTTAGAAAAAGAATTTGAGCAAATAATGAACCTCAAAGCAAAATTCAGTATTCTGTTTTGTTGTTTCACAACTTCCAACTGCCTAGAATTATTACCATTATTATTACACAAGAAAAAAATTTATTTTGGCTATTAAAATAATTATTACATTATTTTTTCCGACTTTGAAAATTGAGATGTACAAAAATATTTCCCCAAGGAAGTCCTATTTATTACCTAATTATTGGGGAAGTTTTGTTCAAACTGAGTTATTGCTACCAACTGGACTTTTATGACGCCTTCCCTGTCTCTGTTTTAGTGTTAGCATTATGTATCCAGCAAGGGCTGGTACACAGTGGGCATTCAGCACATGTAGGTTTCTGTGGAAAATACAAAATAATGGATACAAAATAGACCCTTGACAATAATGAATGCGTATTTACTATTCATTCATCAATACATTAAGTCTCATCCATTGGGCAGATGGGAAATGAACAAGTGCTAATTAAGGACAATAACACTCATAACTCTGAGATGTGCTTAATTGGAAACAAGGAGTGTGGGATGTTTCAGGCTGGTTATATTCCTGCATGGAATTCTTTTCCACGGAAAGTGTCATCAGGGCTGTAATTGTTGCATCTGTTTTTAATGTAAAACACGAAAAGAAAATCTTTTCACATTGTAAAACATTTTAAAAAGTGGGCCTTTCTCATTCGTTAAAAGGTTGCATGGTATTTCACTGAACGCAATTAACTGCTAAACCAGGTAGATATTGTTGAGCATGGAATGATTTCTAGTCTTTGTCACTCCAGGCAATGCTCCAGCATCGGTTCTTGGGCCTCATGACTTCCCATGTGTGTGAGCATGTCCACAGGTTGACCTCTTGTGAGAGAGTCACCAAGTCAAAGGATACCAGCTTTCTAAAGTATGATAATACAGTATTGTCATATTACTCTTCAAGAAGCAACATTAATGAATGCTTCAACTAGCAACATATACTAATAGATGTCTCTATACTTTTGCCAACATTTATCACATTGAAACAGATGTTTTTGATAATCTAATATTTGAAAATGATGTCCCTGTTAGTTTTATTTTATTTTTTAATAAGTGAGATTGAGTTTCAAAAAATATATTTCAAAGTATTTCTTCACATCTTTTGCCCATTTTTCTATTGGATTGTTTTTTGTTCTTGCTGATCTGTGAAAGCTCTGTGTTTTAAAAATATCAGGTCTTTGTGTGTAATATATGCTATAAATATCTTTTTCGTTGAATATATATATATATATTTTACTTTATTTCTGGCATTTTTTTGTCATGCAGTAAATTTTAACTTTTTGGGTTGTCTATCGTAACATTTGCCAGATTTGAGTTTTTAATTTTGCTTAAAATCCTCCTTAACTCTCAGTTTAGAAAAATTTCCGTATTCTCTTAGTACTTTTTAAGATTTGGTTTTTGCTCTTGTTGTTGTGGTTTTGTTTTCGTTTTGTGTTTTTGAGACAGAGTTTTGCTCTTGTTGCCCAGGTTGGAGTGCAACGGCACAATCTCGGCTCACTGAAACCTCAGCCTCCTGGGTTCAAGCGATTCTCCTGCTGCAGGCTCCCAAGTAGCTAGGATTACAGGCATGCACCATCACGTCTGGCTAATTTTTTTATTTTAGTAGAGAGGGGATTTCACCATGTTGGTCAGGCTGGTCTCGAACTCCTGACCTCAGACGATTCACTCGCCTCGGCCTCCCGAAGTGCTGGGATTACAGGCATGAGCCACCGTGCCTGGCTTTAAGGTTTAGTTTTTTAAATTGCCTTTTTTATTTGTCTGGGGGTTATTTGATATAAGCAATAAAATATGAATCCAAATTTATCATTTTTTCTTAGATGCTAGCTAGACCCTGCACATGTATATGTATTTGTGTATATATGTGTTAAATATTGTTGTGCAGCATCACATGTTTAAAAAGGTGAAAGAAATACAGAGGACTAAGGAAGAGTCATTAATTAATTTTTTTTCAAGGAATACAAAGTAAGTCTTCTGAAATATTTAGAATTTCAGAATTATTAAACCTAAAGGAAAGAAATATAGAGATAGGATGCTGTTATGGACTAAATGTAAATTTCTATGTGAAAGCCCTAACTCCCAATATGGTGATATTTAAAGATGGGCCTTTAGAGGGTAATTAGGGTTAGATGAGGCCAGGGGGGTAGCACTGTGCTCTGGTGGAATTAGTGGGCCCATGTGAAAAGAGACACCAGAGAGCTTGATCTTCTGATCTCTGCCTGCTTGCACAGAGAAAAGGTTGTGTCAGCACTCACCAGAAACCAACCCTACTGGTGCTCTGATCTTGAACATCCAGCCTCCAGAACTGTGAGAAGGTAATTTTCTGTTGTTTAAGCCACCCTGTCTATTGCACTTTGTTATGTCGGGCTAAGAAATCTAAGACAGATATTTATTTACCAGCTAAAATAAACCCAAATAATGTTTAAATTAAAATAGAAGACACATGGATTAAACTTAAGGAGGAACTTTCTGACAACTAGTTGACCAAAATACTAGAATAAGCTACTGAAGATCATAAGGTGATCTCCTGAAGATCATGGGGTGAGGGAAAAGTTGGGGGAGACAAACCAGCCAGATCCTTTCTCTGGGGAAGTTAAAACATGCATCTGTTTGCAGGCAAAGGATTTGCCTATCCTATTGCTTATGATTATTTTCTACTCACAGAATTGGGTGTCAGGTGATGTCAATTTTAAAGTTGTTATTTAGTGTTTCTACATGAAGCTACTGACAGATTGATTTACGACTACCTTTTATTTCAGGATTTAATATTTGAGAAAAAATGTATGAACATTTTTCAGCAAGGTGGACTCTCCTTCAATGTGTTCGAATTTTTTCAATGAAACAAATTTTGGTTGAATTTTGCCAAGAGATGGGCATTTTAAAAACACCTGATTTCTGCCCATATTGCTTGAGTATTGAGAAACCAAAATGGACCCCATGCCAAAGTCATCATAGATACCTACAGTCTAAAGAGCTCACCTTTGACCACATGACAATGCAATGGCAGGATTCATCCTAAACTCACCACCCATTTAAGCCTTGCCCACAAGCACCAAGCCTTTCTTCTTGTAGGAAAAGAGATATTCAAAAGAGGCTAAGTTCCAAAAATAATTTTGGGATTCATTAATGCCATCTTTAAATAGAGGTCTTTTTTTTTTTTTTTTTTTGCATAGACTCCTCAGTTTCCTTAGTAGATTTAGGGTGCAGGGAACTTATTAAGGAATCAGTGAGTGCCTTATTGCTCCATTGAGGGCTGAAGGATACCCTTCCAGCACTGGGAAACTTTTTGTTCCTCCCAAGTACCCATAACTTTCAGTTAATGACTAGGGGAATCTTTGATTTATAGATTGTGAACACAGAAAGTCATTTTTGAGGTAGCCAGGAAAGGGAAAATAGGTTCAGAAGATCTACCACATTAGAAGCTATAACTGAGAAAAAGAAAACCTGAGCAGAAATTATTATGATATATTATTCCTTCAATTCCCAGCAACTAGAAGGAAAAAGTACCTGCAGTCCTAACTGGATATTACTTTATGAAAAGCCTCTGATTATACACCTTGGTCTTTCAGATTCCAACACAGGTAAAAGATTATGTAAGTTTAAAATGCTGGTGCATACCAATGATCAGATATAACCAACAATGGCTGATGACTGTCAATATCTTAAGGATAGTGAGCTGCCACAGGAAGCCTGTCAAAAAAATTCAATTCTGGCCACACAGCCACCATCCACCAGGGTCACCCAGAAACACCAATGATGGTTGAGGTCCCTCTTATGTCTAGTCAGGTAACTCCATTACAAAGCACTGGTGACTTGGAATCCAGGGTGATTCAAAAGACCAGGCTGATCACTAGCCACTAGCAGGTCAACTAAGTTAACTGCTGAGCACCTGAGTGCACCACTGAAGAACAAACTGGGGGTGGAATTGTAACTACTGCACCAAGGGACACCATAAGAAATGCACAAATGATGAAGAGACCAGGGCGTGATTCTTTTCCTGTGCACACCACTCTGACTATTCTAACTCCCAATTCTTCTCTTCTTATTACTGCACTATCTCTCCGTGCCACTGAGGCACCTTAACCCAGTTACAGAGCACAAAAGTTCCAATCCATCCATGTTTAAAAATTGGGACATTTTTTCTCAAAGCCAATGCCAATTGCATTCTTTGGGAAAGTGTCCTCTAGTTTTCTGAATCAGGCATTGGTAGGTGGTGGGTGTATACTTCAGGGTATTTACATATTATCTCTGCCTAATGATGTGGGAAATGTTTTTTGTTGTTGTTGTTGCAAGAAGTCAGGGACCCTGAACGGAGGGACCAGCTGAAGCCATGGCAGAAGAACATAAATTGTGAAGATTTCATGGACATTTATTAGTTCCTCAAATTAATACTTTTATAATTTCTTATGCCTGTCTTTACTGCAATCTCTGACCATAAATTGTGAAGATCTGATGGACACTTATCGCTTCCTCAATCAATACCTTTGTGATTTCCTATGCCTGTTTTTACTTTAATATCTTAATCCTGTCATCTTCGTAAGCTGAGGAGGATGTATGTCGCCTCAGGATCCTGTAATGATTGCGTTAACTGCACAAATTGTTTGTAGAACATGTGTGTTTGAACAATATGAAATCTGGGCACTTTGAAAAAAGAACAGGATAACAGCAATGTTCAGGGAACAAGGGAGGTAACCTGAGACTCTGACTGCTGGTGAGCCGGACAGAACAGAGCCATATTTCTCTTCTTTTAAAAGCAAATAGGAGAAATATCGCTGAATTCTTTTTCTCAGCAAGGAACATCCCTGAGAAAGAGAATGCGCCCTGAGGGTAGGTCTATGAACGGCCCCCTTGGAGGCTACCATCTTTTACAGTCGAAGCCGAAGGGATGAAATAAGCCCTGGTCTCCTGTAGTGCTCCCAAGCTTATTAGGACAAGGAAATTCTCGCCTAATAAAGTTTGGTCAGACAGGTTGTCTGCTCTCAAACCCTGTCTCCTGATAAGATGTTATCAATGACAAGGCGTGCTCGAAACTTCATTAGCAATTTTAATTTCACTCCATCCAGTGGTCCTGTGATCTGGCCCTGCCTCCATTTGCCTTGTGATATTTTATTACCTTGTGAAGTATGTGATCTCTGTGACCCACACCCTCTTCATGCACTCCCTCCCATTTTGAAAATTGCTAATAAAAACTTGCTGGTTTTATGGCTCAGGGAGCATCACGGAACCTGCCAACATGTAATGTCTTCCCTGGACACCCAGGTTTAAAATTTCTCTCTCTTGTACTCTTTCCCTTTATTTCTCAGACCAGCTGACGCTTAGGGAAATAGAAAAGATAACTATTGGGGGCGGGTTCCCCTCATATTTTTTCTTATGGAGCTTCCTCTTGTCAAGGCAGATGTAGCTGAACAAGCCAGCATACCTGACAGCCCTGGAAGCCCAGGCCCTGGAACATGGAACTACAAGCAGGTCAGAATCTAAGCAGCTACAGCAACCGCAGGAGCTACAGCTCATCCATGTTTGTTCTAATTTTCTGTTTTTCTTTCTCTGTCCTCACTCCTCTGTGTTTGGCTTATAAAAGAAAAATTATGCTGAACCAGTTAAACAAGCAAGGAAGACTTTATTCAAGATGATTACAACAGGGGAGAGAGCCTCAATTCAACACTGTGGAAACAAAGGAGGGAGTGAAGTGCTGAGATGGGCTAGTGGAGTACTCAAGGTTGTGAGGAAATAAATTGATCAGTGAAATTTGACCATTTGTGTTTGCTAATTGGTGCTTATCAAATTTAGGCTCCTGCTTTTTCACAGAGACTGGAAGATGGGGCGATGATACCTTCCTTGATGATTACATTTCAAAAGGGTGAATCGCAGGTCCTTGAGAAAGACAGAAATGGGTTGCAAAACTGGCAAGAGGCTGGGCGAAGATTTACATCTCAAAGGGCCAAAGAAATGATTTACTATTGCAAGTTTTCTCAAGTAAATGCCCAAAGAAAAGGGAAGTGTATTCGTCCATTTTCACACTACTGATAAAGACATACCCAAGACTGGGCAATTCAGAAAAGAAAGAGGTTTAACTGAACTTACATTTCCACATGGCTGGCGAAGCCTCACAATCATGGCAGAAGGCAAAGAGGAACAAGTCACGTCTTACCTAGATGGCAGCAGGCAAAAAGAGCTTTTGCAAGGAAACTCCCTCTTATAGTAACCATGAGATCTCATGAGACTTACTTACTTATTCACTCTCATGAGAACAGCATGGGAAAGACCTACCTCCATGATTCAATTACCTCCCACTATGTCCCTCCCACAACACGTGGGAATTCAAGATGAGATTTGGGTGGGGACACAGCCACACCATATCAGGAAGCAAGAAGCCTAGAGTCAAGAGGAAACCTGTTGAAAGTTTAGTCAAGTTGAGGGGAATGGTAACACTGTTTTGGTCACTCTTCCCCATTTTTCTTCTGGTAACAGTGGACTGATCTTTCTTCCTCTCACAGCTCCTACCCACTGGCCATGGACCAAATAGCCCATGCTCATCATCCCTTCAGCATCAGCTTCTGCTGTGAGGCTAAGGTAGTGCTATGTCACAGAGATTTCCTGCCACCTGGCCTCGGGATTCATAGACCTCACCCACTTTCTATTTGTTTTACATTAATTTGAATTATTTTGCTTTTTCTTTTTCCACCTGGAATAACCATAGACCTAAGTATATCTTCACTAATTACCAATTTTTCTTTATTTTGGAGATTGTAGTCCATGTTTATTACCTACAAATTGAGTTATTGGGTATCTTTTTATTTTTGTGCTGTTATAAATCACTGTCTACCTATAGATAAACTAAACTTCTTGAATAATTGTTTTCAAAAAAACTTTTTTCTCTCTCACTAAGTTCTCTATATAACACACCATCATCCTTTTCCACTTAAAATTTAATTTTAAAGCCAATATTCATTTATTCAAAGATAAGGTCATCCATCACTCCCATAATCTCCTGGAAAGATAAGAGTAATAAAAAGAAAAGGTGATATGTCATATTTCCTTGACAAATAAAGCCATAAGTTATAAGAGTTCACATGCTTGGATCTATCTTTGGCAACAGAGCTAAGAAAGGTATTATAAGTGATATATATTTATTTGTGCCCACTGATTAGAATTACTTTACCAAGTAGTATGACTGCAGAGATGCAAGGAATTTATTCAAACAAGGTGGAAATGGAATGCTTTATTACAGTTTGAAAAAGACAGTGTCTGCTAGGAGGATTAGGTTCAGCTAAAAAATATTAAAAATTCAAGCAAAAGTAATAATAAAACTGTGGCTTAAACAAGATTTTTACAATCTTGCATAAAGAAGACCCAATATAAGTAGCCACAGACTACCAGCTTCTCTGTGGTCATCGGGGACCCAGACCTCTCCTCCCTGATGACTGTTCATCCTTGGCTTGTTTGCCCAGTGCTGGGGCTCCTTGCACAGGAAGGAGAAAGCAGGTGAAGAAGAGTGAGCCCTCAATTTTAAGAACAGTTCCAGGAAGTTGAACACAACATTTCTCCTACCTCCTCTTGGCCACAACTTACTCATATGGTCATCCCTAGCCTAAGAGAGGCTGGGAAATGTGGTCTTTAAACTTGGCAGCTATGTACACAGTCAGAAGTCTTAATTCTTATTTCACTAAGGTAAAAAGGCAGATCAGATACTGGGGAGACCCAGTACTCCCCACCACAATGACATTATGTCTCTGTGAAGACACAGATTGTGTCTTCCTTCTTTGTTTAAATATATACAAATAATTCCAATGTCCGGGCATATACTTATCTAGGTGTACAATGGTGAGAGGACCCATGAAGGAACTTGGAAATGTCTATGTTGTAGCCCATAACAGGATTTCAGTAGTTAACAAAAATCATGTAATTGCTAACATTTCTTGGGCATCTATAATGTGCCAGGAACTGTTCCAAACACCTTACCCATACTAACTGTAATCACGTGTAGTTCATTCTCACAAAACACAACTGTGATAGGGACTTTTGATATCTACTTTTTACAAATGAGGAAACTGAGGCAGTGTGCATTGAAGCAGCCCCAACCCTTCAGCTTGCTGCTTTCTGCCATTACCTTCCTCATGGTAGACAACATCAGATATTTTGATTTCAAGGTCATTCTCTTTGACTATTTCAGAATCAAAATTTTACAAAAGGATGTGATGATGCCGACAAAATGTTCTGCCGTTCTCTTATTTAGTATTGGTGTCTTCCACTCACACTCTGAATTGATACCTTGTTTACACCACTGAAGGAAATATTAAACATGAATTTCTAAGAGATCCCACTAAATTCATGTTCAACATAAATCTTTAGTGATATACAGTGTATGTGTATACACATAAACTGAATTTTAATGAAATTTCAGTTGCGACCGTTTTATCTAGTGGTTTGAGTTAGTGAGTTGTTTGATAAGACAAAACTCATGCAGATCACAGAAGAAATTTGACTGAGTTGATTAAAATTCTCTAATATGCTTGTAAATATGATGTACAAAGAAGCTCTTCTAGTAAATTTTGAAAACCCTGTTTCTTAACAAGATCTTTTTCATTTTTTTCTCTCCTTGATATTACTTCTAGAATTTTTAAGACTTCTTCCTAAATGGGAAAGCTTAGTATAAAAATGCAGACCCATAACTCTTACCTACTTGTCACTTTTGATCAAGAAGTTATATGTTTCTGAATTAACCTCAAACTAACGCCTGCAAATAGTTTACACATTGGGCTTTCTTTACTTGTAGATAGGAATTAGATTCTGAAAGCCTTAAAGCTCCGGAAGGACTTCATACAAACTAACTTCTCCTCATTTTTTTTTTTTCCCTAAATGATGCCAGTGATGTTATGCCAAAGTGAACTAGATGTCAGATCCAGCCCAGGGAGTTGGTAAACCATTGGCCTCCCAGCTTGTGGTCAGTTCAAATGAGAGTGGTGTTGTGATTTCTGCTAATAATGATTCAGGATTTCTGCAGGGGCTCAGCCCCAGAGTACAGGTACGAGCTTCTGCCTGACCAGTGCTGTGGCCCAGATGCCTCCTTGAGTTCCCATGTGTTGCACTGCAGCAAATAGTGTCATCTTCGATTGGCAGAACAATGTAATTAGCAAGGATCCAGGGTACCAGCGGGCATTGCTCCTGCTGACTTGGAAGAATGGGCAGCTTGCAGATAAAACATCTGCCATCCAGAATGTTCTGCTTCCTGTGATGAACAAAAGGAGTGGATCAGGGCCATAGGCGTTGTCTAAGAAAAACGGCACCAGACAAGTTAAGTGGGCAAGGAAGACTTTATCCATGACTATTGCAATGGGAGAGATTGAATTCAACTCCATTATAACATAAGATGGGAAGGTTTTTAAACTCTGGGGTGAGTCAGTAGAAAAGTATTGAAAGTGTCTATCAGGGAGAGAGGCTGGTTGATGTGATGAGGCCATCTACGCTTGCTAATTGGTGCTTATTGAAGTTAGGCTCCTGTCCTCCCAAGGAGACTGAAGATAGGCACCCTGTCTTTCTTGGTGATTACATTTCAAAGGCCTGGCTCCAAGATCCACCAGGAAGACATTTACTGGGTTGTAAAACTAACAAGAGACTGGGAAAAGGTTTACATTTGAAAGGGGTAGAAAAAAAATGTATAGAGGCAAGATTTCTAAAGTAAATACTCTGAGAAAAGAAAGGCCAGGGGCCTAGAGTCAGGAAGAAACCTGTCTACAGTTTAGTTGAGCTGAGGGGACTGTTAAGTTCACCTTGGTTGGTGCACATGATCCTTCTCCTACCTGGACTCATATCTCAGCCCACCACATGTCCTCTGTCTCTCTCACTCCTTCTCTTCTAGCCAGTACTGTCTCCATGCCAGCCTCATTCCCTCAGGAAATCTTCCTGGAGTTCCACTACCACCCCGAAGCCGTGTCCCTAGTAATCAAGCCATATTACACTTCCTCCCTTGCTGTCTGTTCTCATCTGACACTTGTCCTGTGGTTTCTGAATCCCTAGCCTGGTATTTAGATGATAGTAGAAATTCCATCGGAGCTGAGTGATTAGTCCACTAGTGGATGAACACCAGTTTCATCCAATTGTCTTAAAACAGTTTAATATGGCATGTTTGCTAGAACAAGAAGCTCATTCACGTGCAAATTTTTGCAGGGAATGTCATTTGTAATTCTTCACCTTGAGTGCACATAAACCAAATAATGTTATGGCCATATGGCGATCATATGGTATTTCTCCAGAATTTGAAAACCCTTCCTAAAAGTTATTGTATTTGCCCATCACATTAAAGTTTATATAAACATCCTACATTGCCTCATTTGATTTTTACAAATAGTCCATGTAGTAAAGGCACAGGACATTTGATCCCCATTTTAAGGTAGCAATATTATGAAGTGACTGAGCCAGATGTTAATTTAACTCCAAGTCATGAGTTCTTTCATCACCCACTCCCAGCCCCTTCCTTCACTCCCACCCCCACCCCACCACTCCTTCCAACAAAGGTCCCTCCTTTCCACCAACTACCCCAGTCCATCCTGGGCGAATGTGGTGTAGACTCTATCTGATTCTGAATTTCTCTGACATAAGAACATGTACTTTTTAATCAAGGAGTGAATAATCTGGAAGTAAAGACTTGAATTCCGGGAGAAGAACATCACACACTTTCAGGAGGTTGGGGGCTAGATAAGGGCTAGCATTAGGAGAAATACCTAATGTAGGTGACGGGCTGATGGATGCAGCAAACCACCATGGCCTGTGTATACCTATGTAACAAACCTACACATTCTACACATGTACCCCAAAACTTAAGGTATAATAATAAAAAAAAGAAAACAGGTAATACAATCTTGTCTTTTGATTGTATACAATCTTGTCTTTTGATTTGTCTTTTTGATACACACACACACACACACACACACAGAGAGAGAGAGACTTGAATTCACACTTTGGATAATTTAGACACCTAGTATAGTGCTTATTACTTGAGGATATATTCTTAAATGAATCATTCGCTTTCACAGGCACATTGATGCTCCCCAGTGCCAGTCTTTCTCCATAGTCTTTCCCTTTCTTTTCTCATTTTTCTTTGTCAGAGAAGCAGAAAATTTCTGCCAATGAGAGGAAGTGTGGGCAGTGGAAATTTCTGCTCCTTATGCTAAAAGAGTAAGAATATTATAATAATGAAGATAATGAGATGATTACCCAAAATCATCTTTGATGGGAAAAAAATGAGGAACAGTAGAGATAAGTGACCTGAACAATACATGGTCATGTAGACCCATAAGGCATTTCTAGAAATTATATTCCAGTAAATTTCTTGACATTGATAAAGCTTCAAGGAGCATAGAACCTGCTTAATTTTTCTCAAAGAAGTCATTACTGTATTTATAGTTGATATTTTTTCCTTAATATAAGGAGCCAGAACCGGTACTTCATATACTTACCAACACATAGTCTCTCTGCGTAAATGTTTGCTGATGGAAGAAAGGAAGGAAAGAGAGATTAAAAGATTGAACGATAAGGTGGGGACCCTGCATTCCATAAGACTGAGTCACTGCCAGTGCCCACATCTTCCCCCTCCATGGCTGCAAGCCTGCCCTCCCTGCTCCACAATGGCCACCTCCACTCCTCTGGGTTGAACAAGGAGAGGAACAGCAGGAGTTGGATGATTTAGATTTCTTTTTCAGATTAGCTACTTACCACTTAGCAAAGCTTAGAGGAGCTGAGTTTGAAGGACTGAGGACCAAAACTTGGCTCATTTGATGTAAGCCTCACAGCGATCCAGGCAGTGGAAGGAGACATGGACCAGGAGCCGAGGTCCAGGAGAACCTTCCAAAACGAACAGGGCTGGGCTGAGCTGCCCACACACAGTGTACAGCAGGGAGGCCCCAGGCATGTGGCAAAAAAGGATCCAAGGGTATCATCCCTGGTGTGCTTGCTACATGCTACCACCCAATGCAGGGACGCAGTTATGGTCCCCATTACCCATGTGAGCAAATGAAGACTTAGGGCTCAGGCTTATCTGGCAGAGACTAGGGACTTCTACTTGTACCTGGGGCTGGAACTAAGGTCTGTCTATTTGCGGAGCCTGAGACACTAATTACTTCTACTATTGACCATATTCTCCTCCTTTCACATAAATGTGACATAGTTTGTGGAGGTCACTCTTGGGAGATCTCTTCCTGCCATCCCCTGCAGCCTGAGGATGAAACATGACTTGGAGCCTCACATATCTGTGATAGAATCAGCAGAGCTTGCACACGCCATTCTCCAAGCAACAGGGACCCAAAAGCTGAGGCCCCCAAAAGTTGAAGGAGGAGCCAAAGGGAGGGTTTCTCTAACTTTCTGAGCAGTAAAATCAAACTGCAAAGCTTTCAAAGTACGGATGAAAGCACTTTTGCAGAATATTCGCTGAAAAAACCAAATGGCCTGCTTTCTAAGAAACTTTTCTAATTGAAGACAACGATCTGCTTCTTTTCAAGTCATTTCAACAGGGACAGGAGTATCATTGCATTATAGAGGCAGAAATGTCACTATACAAAGTTCAAGGTACCTGAGGGTTTGGGACATGAATAAACTTCAAAGATCATTAGCACCAGGAAAATATATGCACTTTGGCTAGTGTCTGTGTGTGTTTTTCTCCACTAGGGAGCCAGTCCATTACATAATTAATTTAAAAAAATTGTTTATGTCAAAATTTCAACCGTAAGTCCATAATGATCAAAAATAAATAGATAGATCAATAAGTCACTAAATGGGACAGGAGAAACTTCTTCCTACAGCAGAAGGCCAATATGCAAATATAGAAGAAAGGATAAAAAATCAACTATACAGCCATCACGAGACTGATTGCTACCTGCATGATTCATCAAAGAACGCTTAAGTCATTGATGCACGTTTCCTGAGGAAAGAATATGTACCCAGCCTTACAGTGTCTTCACATGGATCAATTACTACTTATATAAAGGGAAAAATGGTCACTCTGCAGTGAAGAAACACAGTAGACACCTCTCCAACCAAGTCAGTAAAGTGAATGTCACCAACAAGACAACCTGGTCTTTCAGCCTCCTGGAGAGATGTACGGGAAAGACGACTTCACTCCCGCTGTCTCCTCACCCGAAATGCTCAGCGCCACCTGAGAACGAAGCAACCTCAGACTGACTCAAACTGAGGACTGTTTTATAAAATCTCTGCTCTGTACTCTTCGACAAGGTCAATGTCATGGAAGACCAAGAATTAGGAGAAAGTGCTTCAGACTAAAGGAAATCAAGGAGGCAAGATGACTCATGCTAAAGTGAGTTCCTGGGCTCCACTCAGGACTGGGGAAAACTGCTGCAATGTACAGTATTAAGACATTTGGTGGAATTTGAATATGGATTGTGAGTTAAAGTTCTCATGGTTAATTTACACTAACCATGATGTTGATGTAAGTTTTTCTGAATTTGATAATTGCATTATGGTTCTGGAAGTGGTCACTCTTGTTCATGTACACAGGAGTATGTGTATTTGGCCTGAAAGGCAAAAGATCTCTAACTTACTCTCAAGTAGTCTGTCAAATATTAATAATTATACACTCCCATTATTATTGCTGTTGTTGTATAAAGAGAAATAAACAAATGTGACAATATAAATAGTCTATGAATCTAGGCAAATGGGATCCTGGAGCTCGTATGGTTGTACTATAGTTACAACTGTGCTGTAAAATTGAAATTTTTCAAATAGGTGTTAAAGAAAGTTAAAAATCTTGGACCTGGTCCTTCTCTCCTATTTTTACATTTGAGAATTCCAGTCTCATAGCAATTAAGTTAAAGGTATCTGTCAGTGGAAGAAGCTGTACTAAAATCTAGATTTCCTGAGTCCTACAAAAATGTTCTGTCCACTTCCCCAGAAAGCTGACATATGTGTATTTTTTTAAAAAAAAAATTAATTGAACAACCCAGGTCATATTGCAGATAGCCGGGAGATGGTTTTTAATTTTTTTTTTCTATAAAGTAGATATCTGTTCTATTTTCACAGACAAAAGTGGGAAGGAGAGTTGGATCAAGTAGAAGCTATTCTTATGTTCTTGCTGTAATAATTAGGTGATGCCAAGCACATTTTATTATACCTCGTTTTTCAACTTCTGCCAAATATATGTATAAGCAGACAGATTTTACATGAATGGAGCAGTACTGAAAGTAGAAAAACAAGTCTTTCTTCATTACTGAGCCTGCGACAATCCAAATAATTTTGCTCCCAGTTTGCCACACCCCATCCCAACTGCCTGCCCAGGAAGCTAGCCCACATGTGTTCTGTGACTTGGAGCATTTGATTTGATAAGCTGTGCCATGGAGCTCCTGACCTCTCTTAGGAGGGATAAAAGGGCCATGGATTTGCAGGGAGACTTTATATATTCAGTTAAGTCTCTGGCAGGGTTCTCAACAGAGGGAAGAGGATTCAAGCTAAATTCATGCTTTTATGGGCACCTAAGTTTTCACAAGTATGCTACAAGGACAACATTCTAGAGCAAGACCTGCCCCAATGGAGTCAGGGCACATAATCAAGGCTGTGTCTCATTTATTTTTCCTTTTAAATTATATTTATATTACAGGGTTGGGGGCACAGACTCCAGAACTTGAAAGTGTTTGTATCTGGAATGCCAGTCACTAGCTTGGTGACCTCGAGCAACTCACTTAAACTAACTTTACCCCAGGTCCCCACCTGTAAAGGGGAGATAATAATAGCTGTATTCTTCATTTATGCTTTATAAAACCAATGACTGAAATTTAGTGATCACATTTATGGACTTATTTAAATCCTACCTTATTTCAACATAGGATCATGAAACAACAGATTAAAGACAAATAAATGATGAAATTGAGCTGCAGGAAAAATAAGGCAAAGAGAATATGGTGAAGCCTTCAACAGTCAATGCCCTCCAGGCATGGAACCATCCCTCCCAGGGAGCTGCAGAATTTTTGTGCTTTCCTGTTTCCACAATGAAAAATGTGTACATTTCTAACGCATTCAAACATAGAATGAGAGCTTTTTGCTGTCCTGAATTTTGCCTAATGTCTTGAAGCTGAGAATAGTGGGTACTAAGTTAGCCCACATTCTAAAGGGAAGCACTGGATACTTTCCTACCAAATTACCCAGTGATGGCCAACTTGGTTCTCATGAACACTATCCCCAATAACCACCTAAGAGAAGACCAAGGCTTCAGTGGAAGAAATTCATTTAAAGAGGTAGAGAGTTGACATTGTTTCTTTCATCTTCCAATGTTCATGTCCTCCCAGCCTCCCCAAGCCAAAAGGTAGACATGGGAGTAGGAGGGAGGAGGAGAGTGGCTTGCAAAAAGGAAGGGTAGCATCTCATCCTGGCTGGATCCTGCTGAGCCATGGGTTATTCCAAGCCCACCCTGTTACAAATGGTGCTATTCAAATGTAGCACAATAGCTGAACTAGTGCCCCCACTTGTTTGGGGGGTGTAGACACTGGGATCTACCCCTTGCCTCCAGAAACCTGAAGGTGGGAAGCTGGCTGTGGGGCTGCTACAATGGAGGTTCCAGGTAAGAGGGCTGCAGGGAAAACCCCCTTTTCTGTTATGCCTTGGGAAGGTGGGCAGCCAAGGGGCCTTGAAAGAGCCTGTACAAGGGGCCTGTGTGGTGGGACCTCAGCGGGGAGGTGCTGAGAGAGCATTGAGAGAGGCCTGCTGAGGTGACATCACTTGGCTCATGAAACTGCACAGGTTTGTGATTCCTAGAGGGGTGTCTACAAAGAGTCACACAAGCACCCAAAGCATAGGAACCCTTTGGTATGTCTCTCCTGACAGCCTTTGGTAGCCAACATAATTTTTTAAAGCACCAGCTGAATAAAATGTCTCATATTAATGTTTTTCTATTTCTTCTTTCTCTTATCCCAGATCCTATATCCTGAAGGTGGATCCAATGAAAAAAGAGAAGCAGCAAGGTAAATTCTAGAAAAGACTAAACATTTTCCTCTCTCTGGTGTAGAGAAAAGTAAAAGAAAAACAGGAATTTTTAAAGATTTTATTAATGTTATTATATCTGATAATGAGACTGTTCTAATACCTGAAACGAACGCAAAATCTTTGGAATCCATCCAAGGTGTCTTTCATAGGCAGCACAGGGAGAACTGGCTAAGCCTATTTGGAAAAATTATTTGTTTCCAGGATTGTAGCCTGCAGAGCCCAGCCTATCCCATTAAATGTGGCATGGATTTGTCAGGTCCACTGGATGCAAAGGCCCTAGTTCCCCAGAAGGAAGCTTTCCTATTCTGACCCCATGAGAGATTCTCCCATTTCATGCTGAGAGGTGTGCAGCATCTTTCTTCATAGCCCTACCCACTATCCAGTGCTAGGAAGGAGGTACCAAGAAATCTCTGGGCCACACTTGAATATTTTTGGTTGATTATGCATCAAGAACCAGTTATTATTTTATAATATGTTTAGAGAAACCAAATCTTTCTTGGTCTTCATTTCTCCCATACAAAACAAACACATAAAAATTCCCAGCTCTGCAGAATCTTTAAAGTATTCCATTGTTTAAGTATTTACAATGGAGGTTGGGGCCTACAGTAGATGCTTCATATTCTCTAATTATCACCACAGATCATGCTGAAACGCTCAGAGAGATCATGTAACTTGTCGGCTGTGTCTAACTGAAATTCCGTATCCTTTGACCAACCTCTCCCCAGTCTCTCCCCACCCCCAGCTTCTGGAAACTACCATTCTACTTTCTGCTTCTATGAATTTGTTTTTTTTAAGTTTCTGTATATGAGGCAGATCATATACAGATCTTCCTATTCCAGGCTTATTTCACTCAACCTGTGTCCTCTTGGTTGTTGTTGAAAATGTTAGGATTTTCTTGTTTTTTACCTTACTATACTTTAAGGTCATAATTTTCTTGTTCTTTTTTCCTACATTCCTTGCTAAATAAACTATACATTTTTATGGCAGCATGTTTCTTACTCATATTTGTATATCAAACAAAGCTAAAGACAATAAATATTGAATTACCAAAGACATGAATCATTACAAAGCAATAGTAGATTATAAGAATTTGCAAGGCACGGGGGAACCAAATTTTGAGAGTTGACTTTGCACACATCTAGACCAACCTATATATTTTATGGAATACACTAAAGTGCTTGAAAATATATTTCTAGAAACCACTGTAAAAGCACTGTAAACCAACAGAAAATCATTTCTGTACACTTTTATCTAGAGGAAGCTAGCCACCTCTATAAAATGAAGACTAATTGAATACTTTGTTGCCACCATTTAAGGAGATAGAAAAGAACATTTTTATAGTTCTTTAAGGTTATATTTACCCTAAACATTTGAAAATTCCAAATCTGAGCTGAAAGATAAGGCATAAAATCCCATCAGGCCTTTATTGCTGCATATAACATTTTTTTCCTATATAAAATCTATCCTGTGCGCCTCTGTCTACTGAATGAAGCTTTCTGTTTCCAGAGTGTGGCTTTTGTGGTGAACAGGGATTTGTACTGAACACTGTAAGCAAGCAATCCTCCAGCCCTTATCCGTTTCCCCCCAGTCGCATCCCATGCCTGTTCTCCTCCACATCCTCAGTCTCTGCCTTGGTGGCAGCTCAGATGGCTTCTGACCTAGTTCAGCCAATGGCAGGAGATAAAAGGGTGGAAAGAAGAGAACAGGTGTGATCTCAGCCTTGACTGCAGCACCAGATCCCACCAGACAGGCCTTGTTGGCCCCACTCCTGTCTCTGGACTCACAGTGTTGCCTCCTCTGTAGGTCAGCCAAGCCTAGCAGTGGGAGTGACTTCATGTGTTTGCCAATAGCTGGCTCTCCCCATAATGTCCTGTTGGCCTCTCAACTTCTTTCATTGTCAAGTTACCAGTCTCCTGAATTAAATCCTCTGTTTTGTTGTTGTACATACTTCGAGCAGTTTCTGTTTCCCTGGCTGAACTCTGAGTAATATAGCAGCAATAATTTCCCAAGGGAAAGGAGGAAGATGAGTTGGCTCCAGTGAAGGCACTTATGATGTGAAGAGTTCCCATAACAGTTTGCCATCTCTGGGTCAGTTATACAACAGGAATCCCTGACATCTTCAGAACTGAGAGTTCAAATCAGGACTATCTGGTGATGAATCTATGCCACTAGAAGCTGATAAGTGGCTTACATGGACTATACGAGGTCATCACTATGTTGCCAGGACTGGACTCAAACTCCTGGACTCGAGCAATCTTTTTTCCTCAGCTTCCTGGGTGGCTGGGACTACAGGTGTGAACGACCACATCCAGACTACACAGTTTTCATGTAATTGTCCATCTGTGATGCCACGTACCACATCTCAATTTTACAGATGTTCAGAGAGGTTAGGTAACTTTTCCAAACTCATCCAGCTAATAAATAACATTGTAAATTACATCAACTGAAGGATGCTTGTTATTGATGACAAATTGCATTTGTCAGTTGGTCAGATGACTAGTCAGCCACTGGATTATTCCAAGAAGATTCTATCATAAGTTATTAGAAAGTTGTTCTTAGACAAATTTTGTGCTTTCTCCCAGACCTGAAAAATAGCAAGGCACGTATATAAAACATGATAATTCCCAGTGCTCATTTATCGGCAATCTGGAACTTCCACAAGTTACTTTTAACAAGTTACCCACCTGTCTTACAAGTGTATATGATCTTAATAATAATAGCTGAGGTTTATACAGTGTTTAATAAATGCTTGGCATTCTTATAAGCATTTACATTAATTAACTCATTTAATTCTCAAAAGAACCCTCTTAAGTGAGGGGACTTTTAAAAGTTAATGGAAAATAAAATTAAAAGATAAAAGTAAAAAATATAAAATTTATTATTCAATATAAGCTCCATCAAGGTAAAGACAATTATTATTATTATTTTTTGAGACAGGGTCTCACTCTGTTGCCCAGGCTGGAGTGTAGTGGTGCAATCATAGTTCACTGCAGCCTCAACCTCCTGGGCTCAATCAATCCTCCTGCCTCAGCCTCCCAAGTAGCTGAGACTGCAGGTGCGTGTAGGTACATCTAGCTAATTTTTTTATTTTTAGAGAAACAGAGGTCTCACCATGTTGCTCAGCCCGGTCTCAAACTCAAGACACTTTTGTAAGCAATAATACCAGCTATTTAGTTCATCCCTAAAGAACTGAGGGTCAGAAGGAGCCAAATCAGAACTGTAAGGTAGATTCCTAATGATTTCCCAGAAAATCTATTGCTGAATTGCCCTTGTTTGATGAGGAGACTGAGCAAGAGCATTGTCGTCCTGGAGAAGAAGTTTATGGTGAAGCTTTCCCAGGTGTTTTTCTGCTAACATTTTGGCTTTTTCGAAACACTCTCATAATAAGCAGATGTTATCATTCTTTGGCCCTTCAGAAAATCAACAAGCAAATGCTTTGAGCATCACAAAAAAAAACTGTTGCCATGACGTTTGCTCTTGACTGGTCTGCTTTAGCTTTGACTGGACCACTTCCACCTCTTGATAGCCATTGCTTTGACTTTGCTTTGTCTTCAGGATCATACTGGTAAAGTCTTGTCTCCTCTCTTCTTACAATTCTTCAAAGAAAAGCTTCAGCATCTTGATCCCGCTTGTTTAAAATTTCCGTTGAAAGATCTGCTCTCGTCTGCAGTTGACCTGGGCACAAAGGTTCTGGCATCCATTGAGTAGAAAGTTGGTTTAACTTTAATTTTTTAGCCAGAATTGTGTAAACTGAGCCAATTGAGATGTCTATAATGTTGGCTATTGTTTCTGCTGTTAATCATTAGTGCTCTTCAATTAAGGCATAAACAAGTTAAATTGTTTCCTTGCAAATTGATGTGAACGGTCTGCTTCTGTGGGCCTCATTTTCAGCATCATCTCGTTTCTTCTGAAAACAAGCTATCTATTTATAAACTGCCGATTTCTTTGGGAGTCTTGCCTCCATAAGCTTTTTGTAAAGCGTCAATGATTTTACTATTCTTCAACCCCAGCTTCACCATAAATTTGATGTTCGTTTTTGCTTCAATTTTAGTAGAATTTATGTTGCTCTGGTAGGGAATCTTTTAAAACTGATGTCTTATGCTTCCTCATGCCTCAAACTAGATCCTATTCAGTCAGGTAGTAACAAGTTAGTAGGAGTTTATTTTGGTGCAAAAAATTTTGAAATACGTGCATAGATTTTTCTATAATACACATGTTCTATTAACTTTTTGAAGCCCCCTTTTTTGTATAGTATCATTTCCCTCATTTTATTTGTTGTTTATTGTTATACATTTAGGGGATACAAGTGCAGTTTTGTTATATGGATATACTGTGCAGTGGCAAATTCTGGGCTTTTAGTTGTACCCATTGCCCAAATAATGAACACTGTACTCAATAGGTAGTTTTCAACCCTCACCTCTCTCCTACCTTCCCACCTGCAGAGTTCCAGGGTCTATTATTTTACTCTGTATGTCCATATGTACCTATCGTTTAGTTCCCACTTATAAAAGAAAACGTGGCATTTGACTTCCCGTTCCTGAGTGATTTTACTTAGAATAATGGCCTCTAGTTCCATCCATGATGCTGCAGAAACTATGATTTTGTTTTTTTATCGCTGAATACTATTCCATATATATATAATGGAATAGTATTTATATGGCTGAATTCAGACAAGATTTATAATAATTCAGACAAAATTTATATATGTGTGTATATATATATATATATATATATTCTTTACCAAATCTCTGTTGATGGACACTTAGGTGGATTCCATGATTTTGCTATTGTGAATAGGGCTGTGATATACTCTTTTCCATAGAGATTGTACTAATATACGTTCCCATCAATGGTGTACAATTGTTCCCTTTTCTTTGCATGCTCACTAACATCTGTTTTCTTTAGACTTTATAATAATAATCATTCTGACTGGTGGAAGAAGAAATCTCATTGTAGTTTTGATTTGCATTTCTCTGATGATTAGTGATGTTGAGCATTTTTTTCATGTTTGCTAGCTGCTTGTATGTCTTCTTTTGAAAAATGTCTTTTCATGTCTCTTGCCCACTTTTTAATAGGGTAATTTGTTTTTTTTTCTTGTTGAATAGTTTGAGTTCCTTGTAGATTCTGGATATTAGTGCTTTGTTGCATGAATAGTTTGTAGATATTTTCTCCAATTCTGTAGGTTGTCTGTTTACTCTGTTGATTATTTATTTTGCTTTGCGGAAGCTTTATTTTAACTAAGTCTCATTTGTCTATTTTTGTTTCTGTTGCATTTGCTTTTGAGGTCTTAGTCATAAATTACCTGCCTATGCCAATGTCCAGAAGAATTTTCCCTAGGTTTCCTTCGGAATTTTTATAGTTTCAGGCATTACATTTAAATATTTAATCAATCTTGAGTTAATTTGCATATACAGTTAGATAGGGATCCAGTTTCATTCTTCTGCCTGTGGTTATCCAATTTTTCCCAACACTGTTTCTTAAACAGGGTGTCCTTTGCACAAGGTATCCTTCAACTTTGTTGAATATCAGTTGGTTGTGGGTATGTAGCTTTATTTCTGGGTTTGTTATTCTATTCCACTGATTTCTGTGTCTATTTTTTATGCACAGTATCATATTGTTTTGGTTACTATAGCCTTGTAGTATAATTTATAGTCAGATAATATAATGCCTTCCGCATTGTTCTTTCTGCTTAGGATTGCTTAGGCTGTTCAGGATCTTTTATGATTCCATATAAATTTTAGAATTGTTTCTTCTAATTCTGTGAAAAATGACATTAGTAATTTGATAGAAATTGCATTGAATCTGTGGATTGCTTTGGATAATATGCTTATTTTAATGATGCTGATTCTTTCAATACATGAGCATGGAATGGTTTTCCATTTGCTTGTGTCATCTACTATGACTTTCATCAGTGTTTTGTAGTTCTTCTCATAGAGATCTTTCACCTACTTGGTTACATGTATTTCTAGTGATTTTCTTGTTTTGTAGCTATTGTAAATGGGATGAGCTTTTGTTTTGGTTTTAAGCGTGATCTTTGTTTTTTTTTAAACCAAATATATTTGGTATCCAAAATATGAATAACATATAGGTGACTGAAAAGAAGATATTTCCTAAAATTTCACCAAGGAATGTCAGGTATGAGCTACTTGTTGGAAGAGCCAAAGATCAAGTTGTTGAAATAATACCAGAAACGCCTCGTGGAAGCTGCCTTCCAACAACGACATATTATTTCACCAGTGGAATTTGGAAACCGTCGGCAAAATGTAAAATGTATCCCCCACAGCTGTCTCTGGTTTCTTCCTGGCTGTTCGTTTGGTTTATTTAACATCATTTGCTTTCTTTTTAAACCCCTACGGGACAGAGATGGGGAAAAGGATGTGTTAAAAACCATTCTGTCTCCTTTTAGCTCCTCTGAGCCAGATGCATATTTTCCTTGAGTGTATCATTGGCATTTTTGCTAAAATTCCAAGGGATTCAGAGAAAACCAATCTATATTTTTAATAGACATGCTGAAAAATATTTGTTCAGTTGACAGAGTTTAAGTAAATGATCCGTGTTACTGCTAGAAAGTCATCTTATTTGCCCTTTCTTTGTATTTGCACATATAGTTTCTCCTAAAACTGTTTAGAATAAAGCAAGTCTTGTGAAGACCCTGTGTGAAGCTGGTGTTTAACTCATAGATTTAATAAACCAATGTCTAGAATAGTCAGAGAGAACCAATGCTTTGTCTGTTTGGATAAAAGGCTTGTTATAATTCTCAACTTAGCTCTTCTATTATACTATCCAAGTCAGCACAGCATGTTGCAGACTTGGGATAGTATTGTGTTATGAGTATGATGGAATTACCCATAGGTTGAGATAAGTTCAATTATTTGGTTGAACCATGTGAAATTGCAGTTATTTGCCTGCTTTTGCCCTGTATAGTGGAGATTTTCAATGATTCAATTTAATGTATAAGGTAATACTTCACCTTAAATTCATGTGAATCAATTTCTAAATTGATCTATCAACTATACAGTAGCTCCTAAAAGGGGAAAAAGTGGGAAAATATTGGGAATGTTGGAATAAAATAAGGCCTACTTAGTGAGGTAAGTAGAAATCTCTGGGTTTTTTTTTCTCTAAGAGTCCAACTAAGCTAGATAAGCCTTAGCACTAATCACATCATCCAGAGAGTGGGCTAGAGCATTCTCTGGGCTCCCTGTGGCCAGGACACGTTGCTATGCTGAGAAGGACAGCATTAGGCCGGTGGCCACTGGATGGCAGTTGTTCAGGAGAGATGTTACAGGTAAAGACAGGATGTTGTCTCTGGATTTTAGGTTATACACCATCACTCAGTTCAAACTTGCTCACATCAACAATGAATGGGTGACCCATTAGCCTGCTCTCCTCTTATGCAAAGGTTAAGTCTTGAAGGACAAGCATGAGCACCTAAATGAAAGGAGGGAAGTGGGGCTGTGATGATCCAGACAGAGGAATCAGCAGGAACAGAGACTGAGCTACTTGGGAGAGGAAGCGTCTGACCTGTCTTCGTTACATAGGTCCTTTCCACCAATGTCATTCCTCATTTTCTCTTTCCTTCTAATGTCTCATCTTCCTTCCACTAAGTAAAAGTAGACTGCTAACAATTTTATATGTACATGATTTAAAATTTTTTTGAAAAACAGATAATTAGAAACACTGAATTTGCCCTCAAGAGAATAGTTGACAATTATCTTGAAGGCATTGATAATTTTACCATAGTTAAGAGTGTAAAATTTGGAATCAGAAAGACCCAACTTTGATTCTTAAGTCTACCACTTACAGAATGGGACCCAAAAAAGTTACTCAACTTCTTTAAACCTTGATTTTTCTTGTCTGTAAAAAGAAAATGAATTATTTATCTAGAACATCAATGCAATCAAACCCTTAGGCATTGCTGGTGGAAATATAAAATGTAGTTCTTTGGAAAACAGTCTAGTTGTATCTTAAGAATTAAACATAAACTTACCATATCATCCAGTACTTATTTTCTAGTTAGTTACCCAAGAATGTGAAAACATATGTCTACTATTGGATAGTTGATAGATCAATTCAGAAATGAATTCACATGAACTCAAATTGAAGTATCATCTTAATGTTCATAACAATATTAGTTATAATAAACAAAATGTGGAAAAATCCAAAAGTTCAACTGGTAAATGGATAAACAAAATGTAACTTATTCATGCAATGGAATAACATTCAGTAATAAAAGGCAACAAAATACTTTGACATTCTATAACATGAATAAATGTCAAAAACATTATGCCAAATAGAGGAAACCAGATAGAAAAGGCTACATGTTACATGATTGCATTTAAATGAAATGTCCAGAAAAGGCAAATCTATAGAGACATAAAGTACACTGGGGGCTGCTTGGGGTTGAAGACAGGAATGAATTCACTATGAAGAGGCAAGATAAATCTTATCAGAGTTATAAAAATGTTCTAAAATTAGTTAATAGTACTAGTTGCATACCTTGGTAAATTTACTAAAAGTTATCAATTGTGTACTTAAAACAGGCAAATTTTACAGTAGGTGTAAGTTATATCCCAATGAACCTTTTTAAAACAAATCATAGCAAACAACCAAAATGATTAAATCGTGAGTAAGTTTCATACAAATATTCACTACAATATTGATATTTGAAAATAAACAGTTTTCAAATAAACCAGTAATAGCAAATTAGAATATTTCATGGAAAAAGGGTCCCAACTGTAGGAGCAACAAATACTGAAAAATATTGCTATACTGGAGATAGAGCAGAACCTGAGAAGCCTACATTCTGTACTAGTATGCTGGGGTTTACATCCCAGCTACCATTGTAGGCAGGTAAAATCAGCCTCTTCCTGCATCAGTTTACTCACCTAGGGATGATAGCAGTATCTGCTCCATAAGCATGTTGTAAGGAATAAATAAAATAATATTTGCAAATGCAAAGAATAATGCCTGGCATATAGGAAATGCTATATGGTATTATAAAATGTTCATGCTCAGGCATAAAATACAGGAACAAGAATATTCATTACCACATTCTTTGTACAAGTGAAAAATTAGAAATAATGTCTGCTAATTTAAGAAATGACTATATAAATAATGCCATTATTTTGAAGACTATGTAGTATTTTTAAAGAATGACATAGATTCATATGTTTTAGTCGGGAAAAAAATCTCAAAGATACACTGTTAATGGAAAACAGAAAGATACAGAACAATAAAAATAGAATGATTCTATTTAAGTCAAAAACATGTTGCTTGTTCATGTAAGTGTATGTGTAAGTTATTAAAAGAATAGGTTCTGAAATGATGCATACCAGTCTTGAGTGTGGATGGTAAGTGTGCGAGAGAAAAGACTTTAACTTTTTATTTTGCATTTCTTCCTTGTTTAAATATTTAAACATATAAATGTATTCAAGAACTCAAATAAGGATTAAAGTGGAAGGTTAAAGAAATAGGCCTGCTATGTATCTCACAGAGTGGGCGCTGCAATCCAATGAGCCTTTCTATGTAAAGAGTGCTGCAAATCGATGCATAAGAGCAAAACAGCTGTGCATCAATGTGTTTAGTAAGTGATGGCTTTTTAAATCCTGAAAGAGATTACCCGTGTACTCTCAGAAGCTGACTGAAAGTCCTTATGGAAAAGAGGAGATCTTGCCTCACAGTCAACTTCAAAGTCATGATGGACATATATAAAGGATGTAAGAAAAGGCCCAGGCCTTAAGCCACAGTATATTGTAAATCCTTTTGTTTTCCTAGTTTCAGTGAAACCATTCCTTTTGAATTGTGTTGCAAAGATGGCCTTCATTCAGAAATTGGAAAGTGCAGTTAGTATTAGAAGAATATTGCCATCAACAACCTGCTTACTGTACAATGTTGTCCAGATTAACATAGAATATTCTCACTCATATATTGGATGATCTGGATAAGGAAAGCCCAAGAGACATGTAGATGTAAACAAAGCCCAGCTTTCATTTTTCTGGCTTAGATCTAATTTGAAATGTCCTGAGTGGTAGAACTTCTTTCTATCCGTTCTCCTCAGAGACTTTCTATTAATCAAATATTTCCTATTATCAAGAAACATTTCCTGACATCCAGTCTAAATTTTTATCTTTCTTATGGCATTACATAATTTGGTTAATAAAATTATCCTATTAGCAGATCAAAAATGACATTCATGTTGTTACCCAGTTTCTTGTTGTTGCATCATGATTATGTGACTCTAAAGCAACTAGGAAATGAAGTGAACATCATTTTCTTTTATTCATCTTTCCCATAGATATGAAGAGTCAAGTCACTAGAAAACAGAATATCATGTGATCATGTTTGACTGCACGACTGGTCTCTATCAATATCTATGCCTGAAGAGGAAGAATGTTTGCCTAGTAAGGTAAAATATTTGGTTATCTACCTCTGTTTGCCTGACTTATCCCTGCTGGTATTAGTAACCACTATACAGGAGGAATAAATAGAGAGAAAATTACAAGAATGTGTGTTAAGATCCCGGAATTAATAGCAACAAAATTATTTCATATTGCTTACATTAATACTAATCTAAAGCTTGCTAAGATGCAAGTAAAACATTAGGGTCAAAAAAGACAGAGGTAACTAGAAGCCCTCTTGTTATGTTGAATGGGAAAGAAAAAGAGTCCACTGGATATGAATCACATGAGTCATTTCCATGTCAGGTGCCTGCAGCAATTATTTTCCAATGGGTGCTTGATAAAACAGGAGATGGAAAACTCAATACATAGCGTCAATACTGATCACAGTTCATTAGCACAGCAAGTTGAGGACAAGCGATGGATGGATGTGCCTTGTCCTCCAAGCATCTGAAGTGCACTTCCTCAGGCTTCTGTCTTCTCTTCTGAGTTGCTGAGTCTCTGTGCTGTTTGACACCCTATAACTGGAGGATTATGATTACTTAATGGGCTTCTGTGCTTAACTTGATAAAACAATAAAAAGTCACACAGAGAAATCTTAAAAAGTCGAGGTAGCTTGTAAGGCCACAGCTCCACTGTTATTTCATACCACCTTCCTCTCTCTCTCTCACTTCTCCATATTGAAATATGCCCCTTTCCTTGAGATATGAATCACTAAAATACAACAACTAGTTTTAAAGTATGCATAGTTGACCAGACACAGTGGCTTACACTTGTAATGCCAGCGCTTTGGAAGGCTGAGGCAGGAGCATCACTTGAGGCCAGGAGTTTGAGAGCAGCCTGGGCAATAGAGCCAGACCCTCTTTCTACCAAAATAATAATAATAATAATAATAAAACAGCTGGGCATGGTGGCACAAGTTTTCAATCTCAGCTACTCAGGGGGCTGAGGAGAAGGATCAGTTGAGCCCAGAAGTTTGAGGCTGCAGTGAGCAATGATGGTACCACTGTACTTCAGCCTGGGTGACAGAGCAAGACCCTGTCTGCTAGTAAATGAAAAATAAAATAAAATATTGATAGTAGTATTTAGTGGGGAAACATTAATTTGAATCTACTCATAATTTTGAATTTTGAGATCTGGATTCATTTAGTAAAAATCATGTTGAGTACATTTTCAAAACTATTTGAATACATGTTCTCCTTATCTTATTCACTAATTTAACTTTACCATAGCTTCGGAGAGAATGGCTTGCCTCGTGGTGTGTGATAACTCTTGGGTGGGCAGGACTCCATCAGTAGCTATTCCTGAGACAGGAAATGGTGGCTCTGTCATCACAGTTTCATTGGAATATTTGGTGTAAAATGCAAAACAAAACATGGCAACACATGGCAGGATGATAACAGAGGGGCTGCGGTGACATGTTGCAGGGGTCGTGAGAGTCATAGACACTTGGCATCCTAAGGACCAAATCTTAAAAGGAAAGCCTAAGACAATTGTGTATTTCCCTTTGTAAATGGCATTAAACACATTTAAAAAGTATTACATCTAGAAAGCTAAGTTAATGTTCGAGTCCCTCTAGTCTCCTATCTGCCCACCTCCCACCGCCGCCTTCTGGCACATTTCATAGAGAGGATAATTCCTTTTAAATGGATTTCTCTCTGGGCAGCATTTCCTTTCTGTGTAATAATGCATCCTGCACAACGAGCTCTTTAGACTTCAGAACATTATAATTTAAAGAGAAGGCAGAATCATCTCCACCAAATGTGGAAATCTGATTGTGCAGAGGGGAAGACTTAACTCGCTCAAGTTGTGCTCTAGGGCCAAACCCTTTTCCATTTCTACTGAGGACGTCTCTGGAGTGCTGAGAGGTGGAACTCCAATTAGGGGAAGACTGAGGGGCTGTTTCTATAGACGCTCCATGGGAGGGCCACTTAATAACAGGAAGCTCATTGGCCCTGAAGCCCCCAGGGTCCTCCAGAGGGCTAGAGTGCCAACAGGGACATCCTTGGAGGGCTCTTCACCTTGGGCTTGGAGTGTCCACCTCACCGTCACTCTCAGATGATTGTCTGGCAGCTACAGGATGTCCCAGGGCCTGACTTCTCCCTTTCACAGCCTCACTCATCTCCCTGAGGTGTCTTTCCTGAGGTTCTGGAATCAAGAAGGTTTAGTAAATCATATAGGCCTGTCCAGGACCTTTTCAGGACAGATATTTCTGGATTCTTTCTCTCTTGACAGGTAACTCTTCCATCTTCTAGGAATCATTAATGAGTTTTCTAGTTCTCTGATCTCTTGGTGATACTGTAACCAGCAAGATATTTTGTTGCCTTGTCATTTTGCCTAACCCAATTTTTATTTTTTCTTGAAAAAAAAAATCAGTATAATATGCTAAGATAACAGAACTTTGGGCTGGTCTTCTAAGGACATGGTGTCAGCCTTTTAAAAGAAAACATCAAAGCAAGCAACTAACGATCGCAATAGAAGGCCAACACTGTTCCTTCTAACAGCAGGTCAGAATCATCATCTCTCTGGCTTTGAAGAACTCTGCATTGCTAGGTCTCTGTTTCTCCCAGCCATTCTTTTCAGGATTTTCTGTCTGCTGCCATCCACTAACCTTTGCATTCCCTTTCTCCAGCCTACCCCTCATGTGGGGGTAAGAGCCCATTGTATCTGTAAAAATACAACACATGCCTCAACACAATTTCTAGCTTAGTCACGGCAGCCACCAGAACACTCCACAAATGTAAAAGATGACCCCAACCTGATGGCATTGGAATATCTAACTCAAAAATAAACTTTATTCTGGAGAAATAGGAAATTTATCCAGCATAAACAACTTCAGCTCTTTCACTGGTGAAAATAAAAGGACTTGTGGCAAATCAAAGCACCACTTGGTACAGAGACTGCTGTTTGCTTGGTCAAAGGTGGGACTGTCACCCTTTTCAAAGCCTAATTGCCTTCACAGCAATCTCCCCGGTATTGGCTTTCCTGTTTGTCTTATTAGGGCTGCAAAGTACACCCTGTGTTCTTCTCGCAGGGAGTATCTTGTTTCATCACTAATTGTCAAGATTTGGGAAAAGGTCAGCTAAGCTTATCTAAACACCTACTAAAAATAAAAACCCTTTGAATGATTATCTTTTCTAAAAAGATAAATTATGGTGAACATTACTCATAAAATTTTATTTAATAATCTATTTAATAATCTTCCTCAAGACATTTGCATTTCTTAATAATGTTAACACATTTCTGACATTTTATTAATGTTTTACAGATTAGAAAGTGTGTAAACAGCATTTTGAGATAAGAAATATTATTTTTTTCTTTTTAAAATTTATAGATGATAAAATTACATTTCAAATAATCTATATAACTGGCTCATGAAAATATAGCAAACCAAAGTTTCAATTATTCCACATTGCTTTTCATTGATTCTTAGACTGAAGAATGGAAAGTTCATGGACCTGTAATTAGTGACAGACACAAGAGGGACAGATGAACTCCTGATATTATATCTAAACCTTGACCCCTCCCTCTTCTTTCCAGAGTAGTTCAAAATTACACCCTGTTCTACCCATTGTGGGCCAAGAAGCAGCACCTGATGACCCCATGTTACATGGCGAGCCCAAAAGGGACCATTCTCACCCTAAATAATTTCATGGCACGCAAGACCAAAGAACTCCATAATGGCACACACCAGCTAGTAGCATGACAGAGGACACAAGGGAGATTCTGAACCCTGCTACCTCTTTGTTTTGTGGCTAAAAGTTCAACAGATACAGGGTTTGAAGGCATCCCATGCTGGGATTGGAGAGGCTCACCTTTACATTGTTTTGGGAAAGTATTATTCTTCTCCAATGAAGTCGTGTGTTAGATGCAAGGTATTCTAACTGATCTTGGGATTGTCAACCTTATCTTCTTCTTAGTTCAACCACAAAAAGACAAGGTTTGTGCACCCCTTGTCTCAGTTGTGAATAAATATAGGCCTAATCCTGAGGATAAAAATAGAGCAATGTCTCATTAAAATTCAAGTTATATGAGGACAAAGTTGTTTTCTTTTCTGTTTTGTTCACTGCTGCTTCCTTATTATTGCCTACAAAGTGCCTGGTACATCATAGAGGCTGAATATGTAATATTTGGATGGAATATAATATATGGATGTGTGTGTATCTATCTATATGTCTGCCTGTCTGTCTGTCTATACCTCAACACTTTCTCAAATCTGATCATCCCAGTCTTAAACAGCATGGTGTAGTAGACAATGATCATTCTTCTAACAAACATTCTCCTCTTTCCTTCCCGGTGATAAAACTCTCAATTTTTAGCTGGGTGCATGGCCATTTAGAGGAAAGACTGCATTTCCCAATCTTCCTTGCAGCTAGACCTCACCATGTGGCTAGGATCTGAGCAGTAGGTGGAGGGGAACATCTCCTGTCCAAGTTCAGCAGGTATTTGCCTCCTTCCCTCTGCCTAAATGTGTGTAAGATGACTGGAACACCAGAGGCCAGGAGGTGGAAGCCACATGTTCAAGATGATGGAGCAACTCCATGGCTGGAGCCTGAGGTCCTGACAATCATGGTGCACAGGCCCATAAGCCACTGTTAAGCCACTGTTATTTTGGGTTTTCTGTCAATGCTTTTTTCCATAATACCTTTATAAAGTTTTCTAATAGTTGAGTAAACACAACATTCTATTTTATTGCTATATTCTTAGTTTGGTTTTCATTGAACATGATTTTTGTGGAGTGTTGCTTCTGCTTGTAATCAATGTTGACTCATCCTAGAAATCCAATCTCAACTCTCCTGTGTGGTAGAGGCTCAGATGGAAACTCCTGCACATCTTGTTTCTTTCTGCCATTGTCAGTGGACAATGCATGGCAGTTTGCAGGGACAGGATCACTGAGCATGAAGAGGATAAATGTTGACATCTTGGAAGATTTCCTTTTTTTTTTTTTTTTTTTTTTTTTGAGATGGAGTTTTGCTCTTGTTGCCCAGGCTAGACTGCAGTGGCATGATCTCAGCTCACTGCAACCTCCGCCACCTGGGTTCAAGTGATACTCCTGCCTCAGCAAATCCCCAAGTAGCTGGGATTACAGGCATGCGCCACCATGCCCTGCTGATTTTTGTATTTTTAGTAGAGATGGGATTTCACAATGTTGGTCAGGCTGGTCTCGAACAACTGACCTCAGGTGATCCAACCACCTCGGCCTCCGAAAGTGCTGGGATTACAGATGTGAACCACCGTGCCCAGCCAGAACATTTTCAATCTGCTTTCTGCATCGTAGCTTTACTGTTCAGTTTGAAGAAAATTCTCTGAAACCAGTCCTATACATTTTTCAAATGCATGGCAAAACAGGCCAAAGATACAGACTAATTATTTTCCCATGAACCTACTCTACTTCCTGTGAAGTACGGATTCCCACCTACACTTTAAGTAGCACCTCTCCGCTAGTGGTCCCAGAGTCCTCTCTTTCTCAATTGTTTCTTAAACAATGCTTTCTTGATCTACATTCTTACAGCCAATATTTTATTGAAATTCATTTCACTTCCTCCTATTTAAGAAAGAAATCACCATGAATAAGTTTTTCACTATCAGCACCTTTCCTGGTATTTCCCGCCCAATTCAAATGGCTTTTATTGCCATCACTATCTTCTTCTTGAGAGTTACTGCTTTCTTTTTGCTTGTATGTTCCATTGTGTTTCAGATATCTCACAGGTTTTTCAAGCTCAGCATTTTCATATTTGAAGCTCTCATAATTGTCCTCCCATCCACACCTGTTCCATTTCCTATGTTGATCATTTCACTCTGTCTCAGTGGCCTGAGTCAGAAACCTGGGAGATACCCTATCTCAAAATGCTGTTTTGAAAATGAATAAGGTCACATATGTACATGCACTTTCTAATCCATGAAACATTAATAGAATGTCAGAAATATGTTAATATAATTGATGAAATGTGAATTTCTTGAGAAAGGTTATTATCCAATATGCGTTATCCATATTATTTAATATGAATTCATTCATTCAATATGGATGAATTGGTTCCATATTCAGTTGGTCACCAAGTCGTCAATGCCAACACAGGCTTTGGTTTTATTCTTTTGGCCATTATGTCATTTAATTTATCATCACTTATTGCCTGAGATTTATCAAGAGTCTTCACACTCTGCTTCCAATCAGCCCACTTCAGTTCATCCCCCACGCTTCAGTCACAGTTCTGTCTACACTAGAATCGTGGGCATATGACTCTTCTCTTAACTCCCAAGTTGAGCAAGTCTGAACTGAAGCCCTGGCCACTGCCTGCTCTTGGGCTTCATCTGCCAGCCATCCCTTTAAATTCTATACTTCTGCCAGCAGCAGTCTGCAGTTGGGGGAATTGGGGGAGTGGGCTTTGGGGTTAAATTTGCATCCTCCTCATATGCCCATTTTCCTTTCAGACAGCCTTTAAAACCCAGCAGAACTGTGAACTGTCAAGCACTTCCCTGACCCGCAACCTTGGCGAAGGATCAAGTCTTACCATGTAGAATCTATTAGACCACCTGTGAGCAGCTCCATAGCTGAGATCACCTTTGCCTCTATCTTTGGCATCAAGCAAGGAACTTCACATCTAGTGGGTTGTTGGAAGTTGGTTGTTTAATGAACTCACAGGAACAGAAAACCTGACTGCATGTTCTCAATTATCAGTGGGAGCTAAACACTGAGTACACATGGATGCAAAGAAAGGAACAACACACATCAACGCCTACTTAAGAGTGGAGAGTGGGAGGAAGGTAAGGATCGAAAACCACTTATCAGTACTATGCTTATTACCTGGATGACAAAATAACCTGTACACCAAACCCCCGAGACACGCAATTCACCCATATAACAAGCTTGCACATGTACCTCTGAACCTAAAAATAAAAGTTTTTTTAAAAGTTAGTTGCTTAAAAGAGTAAATAAAATTCCATTTGAATCACCCACGTCTCTCAAGGGAGAACTATGGATTATTGGAATAGGTGTGTTTCTCTCCCTTCTCTACCTATCTTTCCTAATTCAGAAAAATTGTAAATGCAGGTAGACTAATTTATTTCTACACAGTACTGTCTTTTTGCAACATATAGTTACTTCAAATTCTACCTGAATTTTTTTCTCTCCAAAACAAGAAGCAAAAGCAACATCTCAACCAGATTCTTTTAAGCCTTTTAACATTTTAGTTTTAGAGTTTCTGAGTTTGTTTTCAGACAGTTCACAGATGATTAAAAATCAATAAGGTTTCAACATTTGAGAATTTATCTCCTATTGGACAATCAGTGCATAGAATGGCCAAGACAATTTGTAATTTTTGATCAAGTCCTTATGATAGAAATAAAAAACAGAGCACGACTAATCCCATATTTTAAAAAAGGTTAAGGGAATGAGAAGATAATTCATATTAACTGAGTACCTACTGTGCATCACACACTATGCATGGAGGTTCATGGTGGTGAACTGAATCTTCACATATAATCTAGGAAGTGGTTATGATTACTATGGTTTGACTACTGAGTGCAGTGAGATTCAGAGAGACACAGATCTATGGAAATTAGCTCACAGCCTTTCCAGTACTCCAGACCACAAATGCTATTATTATAACCTGTGGGAATCCCTGACATTAAGGCAACAGTATATGCTTTAGTCCAAAAATGTTCGTGAACATATTTTTTTCTTTAATTTCAGTAGCTAATTCACTTGTTTGCATTTAATTTCATAGATTTTTTTTCTTCAACGTTTATTTTAAGTTCACGGGTATATGTCCAGGATGTTCAGGCTTGTTGCATAGGTGAACATGTGCCATGGTGATTTGCTGCACAAATCAACCCATCACCTAGGTGTTAAATCCATCACCCATTAGTTATTCTTCCTGATGCTCTCCCTCCCCTCACCTGCCCCTGACAGGCCCCAGTGTGTGTTGTTCCCCACCACATGTCCATGTGTTCTCATCATTCAGCTCTCACTTGCAAGTGAAAACATGCAGTGTTTGGTCTTCTGTTCCTGTGTTAGTTTGCTGAGGATAACAAAGGACACGGATCCTCAGCAAACTGAGGATAACAGTTCTATCCATCCTTTGCAAGGATACAGTGTCATTCTTTTCTATGTCTGCATAGTATTCCATGGTGCATATGTTACCACATTTTCTTTATCTAGTCTATCATTGATGGGCATTTGGGTCGATTCCATGCCTTTGCTATTACAAATAGTGCTGCAATGAACATACGCATGCTTGTATCTTTATAATAGAATGATTTATATTCCTTTGGGTATATACCCAGTACTGGGATTCCTGGGTCAAATGGTATTTCTGCTTCTAGATCTTTGAGAAATCGCCACACTGTCTTCCACAATGATTGAACTAATTTACATTCCCACCAACAGTGTAAAAGCGTTCCTTTTTTCTTCACAACCTTGCCAGCATCTGTTGTTTCTTGACTTTGCAATAGTCATTCTGACTGGAGTGAGATGGTTTCTCATTATGGTTTTGCTTTGCATTTCTCTAACGATCAGTGATGTTGAGGGTTTTTTTAATATGTTTGTTGGCTGCAAGAGTGTCTTCTTTTGAGAAGTGTCTGTTCATGTCCTTTGTCTACTTTTTAATGGGGTTGTTTTTTCTTGTAAATTTGTCTAAGTTCTTTGTAGACTCTGGATATTAGACCTTTGTCAGAAAGATAGATTGCAAAAATTTTCTTCCATTCTGTAGGTTGTCTGTTCACTCTGATGATAGTTTCTTTTGCTGTGCAGAAGCTCTTTAGTTTAATTAGATCCCATTTGTCAATTTTGGCTTTTGTTGCCATTGCTTTTGGTATTTCCATCATGAACATTTTATACATATTTTTAAAATAAACCTCTTATTTCTGAATAGCTTTAGATTTATAGGAAAATAATGAAAGTGATGCAGAGTTTCTATTATTATTATTATATTATTATTATTATTTGAGACAGAATCTTGCTTTGTTGCCCAGGCTGGAGTGCAGTGACATGATCTCGGCTCACTGCAACCTCCGCCTCCCGGGTTCGAGCGATTCTCCTGCCTCAGCCTCCTGAGTAGCTGGGACTACAGACGTGTACCACCATGCCCGGCTAAATTTATTTATTTATTTATTTATTTATTTATTTATTTATTTATTTTTGAGACGGAGTCTCGCTCTGTTGCCCAGGCTGGAGTGCAGTGGGGCGATCTCGGCTCACTGCAAGCTCCGCCTCCTGGGTTCACACCATTCTCCTGTCTCAGCCTCCTGAGTGGCTGGGACTACAGGCGCCCGCCACTGAGCCCGGCTAATTTTTTATATTTTTAGTAGAGGCGGGGTTTCACTGTGTTAGCCAGGATGGTCTTGATCGCCTGACCTCATGATCCACGTGCCTCGGCCTCCCAAAGTACTAGGATTACAGGTGTAAGCCACCGCACCCAACCTTTTTTGGTGTTTTTAGTAGAGACAGGGTGTCACTATGTTGGCCGGGCTGGTCTCAGACTCCTGACCTCGTGGATCCACCCGCCTTGGCCTCCCAAAGTGCTGGGATTACAGGCGTGAGCCACCACATCTGGTCGAGTTTCTCCTATTATTAATAGCTTATTTTAGTGTGATATCTGTATGCCACAATTAATGGAACAATATTGATACATCGTTATTAACTTGAGCCCATACTTAATTCATATTCCTTAGGTTTTAATCTGACTTTCTTTTTCTGTTCTTGGATCCATTCAGGGTACCACATTACACTTAGTCATCATGGCTACTTAGGATTTTCTTGGTTGTGACAATTTTTCAGACTTTCCTTGTTTTGACGACCTTGATAACACTCATCAGGTATTTTGCGGAATGTGCCTCAATTTGTATTTGTCTCATGCTTTTCTCCTGACACATAGGTTTCTCATCAGTGAAACATACAGTTTGAACTGAGTGATGGATTGAGTACCTCTGATTTTTCCCAATGCTTGTACTGTGCTTTACTGAAGAAGTTACATTAACTATTTCAGGAATCCACAGAAAACATAAAACAGAGGCAAATTGGCTCCATAGAGACACATTTCAGATAGAGCTTCAGCAAATGGACACAGCAGACATGGCCCTTCTCTTCAAATGTGTTAGGATAATAATACATGCATAGAAATAAACATGAATTAATACTTCACAGCTATTATCAATCCAAAGATAACGCCTGGGCTTTTAATGCCTTTTTCCCCTTTTATTATAAAACACCTTTCATGCTATTTTACTTTAGTGGGAAATTACTAAGTGAAAGACCTATTCCCATGTTCAGTTGCTCCTGGTCTTAAGCTCTTCATAATGTTTAGGCACTGATAATGCATTTGGGGTTTCAAATCTCCAGGGATGAATGTTGGTAAGGATAAAGCTGAAATGAATGTTAAGATAATGTGCTAATAAATGTTATATCCTGCCTATTCTGAAGGTTTGCAGGACTCTGTGGATTAATTGTGAGACTCAGAGAAGAAACCAACTAGACGGGTATCGCATGTGCTAAAGAAATAAAAGCTAGCCTGCTATATGACAGAAAGCTGCCTTTCAGTAAATGGTTGCTGGATTGAGAAAAGACAACCGCAATGATGATAAATAAAAAGATAAGGCAACGACTTGCTGAAAAAATATGCCATGTATCAGGCTCCTGCCAAGTGCTTTCTAAGCACGGTTTTACTTAATCCCCATAAAAATCTTATGTGGCAGCCACTGTTTTCATTCTTTCCTTTTTTTTTTTTTTTTTTTGTGATGGAGTCTTGCTCTGTTGCCCAGGCTGGAGTGCAATGGTGCGATCTTGGCTCACCGCAACTTCTGCCTCCCGGGTTCAAGTGATTCTCCTGCCTTAGCCTCCCAGGTAGCTAGGATTATAGGCGTCTGCCACCATGCCTGGCTAATTTTTGTATTTGTAGTAGAGATTCAGTTTCACCATGTTGGCCAGGCTGGTCTCGAACTGCTGACCTCAGGTGATCCACCCACCTTGGCCTCCCAAAGTGTTAGGATTACAGGTGTGAGCCTCTGCAGCCAGCCTTCCATTCTCATTTTAGGATAAGGAAATGAGGCCAGGAGAAGTGATTTGCTCAAGGTCACATTGTCAGTAATTAGTAACACCACCTGAGAGTTTCTTATCTTCTCAGAGCAACATTCCTTGATAAGAGGACACCTAATAAAAGGGAACAAGCTGAGGACGAGAGAGTGCTTCTTGGGACATCCCACAGCACAGAGATAAACACTTCCTCCCAGCCCCGAGTCTAAGGGACCAGATAGTGAGACAAAAGCAGCTCCAGCGTTCACTCAGCTTCCGACATCACAATTGAAGACAAAATTGACGCACCTTACATAGAACACATGTGTCCCTCATCATCCCCTGGGTGACTCTCTGTACAAAGCTTCTGCATTTAGTTATTTTCCATATTTGTGAAGGATAAACAAGGCTTCTTTTAGTGTTTCATCATTCATGAATTAGCTCTTCCCTGAGCCACTGTAAAGTCCAATGTAAGGTGATCAGATGCCAGTAGGTCAACTCAAGGCTTTGAAAAATAAAAATTCTTCATGTGTGAACTATAAATCCAACCCACATTTGCTTTTTTTCTTATTATTATTCTTTAAGTTCTAGGGTACATGTGCACAACGTGCAGGTTTGTTACATATATATACATGTGCCATGTTGGTTATACAGAAAATTGTATTTGCCATGTCCTGCTTGCTTAGGGTAAAATGTTGGCTGTGTGTTTGTTTTTTTTTTTTTTAAGCCGTTAATATTGGCAAATCTTGTATAGATACAAGTGGTTGTAATTCTTACTGCCATCAAGACGGTAGATGGATGGCTTTGAATTTGGGCCAGGTGAGCAAAGACAACCGCTCCCTCTCCACGTTCCAGCTGTTTTGCTCACTGTGAGGACTCAACTGCGATATGGCAAGTACCATTTCTGTGACTTGCCCAGCACATGTAGAACCATCATGAGCCTTTTAATAGCCAGTGCAATAGTTTTCATAAACTTGTAAAATAAGATGCTTTTTGTTTAATACTCAAGTGCATTAGAAACCTGGCATCAAGACAAAAAGAAAATTTGTTCTCCTGAGATTCAGTAGAGAGATTCAATATCACATAATCATTCCAGAAATTTCAAAATGGCTTATTTTTATTTGGTGCCAAGAAATACCAAGCTCCAGAAACTTCCTATAAAGCTCATCTTGATAGTTTTTAAAATACTTTAGATATCACACTCATCCATAATTTTTGAATGGCAGCTGGAGTTTAGAATTCTGTTTCCTCTGAGGCACTATCCCATAGCACCTGTTTTTTTTCTTTTTCAACTCTCTGTATGTTTGGATTTTTGCCAAATATTGCTATTGATCAAAGGAAGAAAAAGTTGTGCTTAGTTTTACAATGCTGGGTCCAGCAAGATTGAACGTGGTCTTTCTTTGTCAAAACGTAGACTTACTGTGTTGGTGTTCTTCAACCTGCTCTGCCTCACCTCCACAACAGTTCATCGTCACAGCTGCTCCCATTATAGATGTGGGATGATGTGTGGAATGTGTTCATTACTCTTTTTGTAAACACACACACACACACACACACACACACACATATCATAACTCGCGTTCAATGATCTAAAATCCAAAACTCATTTTGGATTTAATTACATATATTGCTTTTTTTTTTTTTTTTTTTTTTTTTTTTTTGATATGGACCTCACTCTGTCACCCAGGCTGGAGTGCAGTGGCATGATCTCGGCCCACTGCAACCTCCACCTCCCAGGTTTAAGTGATTCTCCTGCCTCAGCCTCCCAAGTAGCTGGGATTACAGGCACCCATCACCAATCCTAGCTAATTTTTGTATTTTTAGGAGAGACGAGGTTTTACCATGTTGGCCAAGACAGTATATTGCTCTTTTCATGTTCTGCAAAGTAGAATCATATAGCAGAGAAGAGAGGCAAAAACTAGTTAAACTTGGTTTACACTCTCATTTTATTGCCTGGACATTTCATGATCCTCTCCACAGCATCTGCAAAGCTAATAGATCTAGATTCTCAAGATTCCAACTCCTCCCAGCTTTTGTCCACTCTCTCTGTTTTATCCCACATGAGTTTAGACATAACCAAAGTCCCTTCACCAGTTTTCTTGAGAAATCCACGTATGCCATTGATTTTGAGTTTAATGAGCTTTTGGAACGTCTTGGACTTTGGGAGAGGGTCTCAGTGTAGCGGAACAGCTTTCCTCAGCCCAGCTGGCTTCTTTCTCATCCACCTCTCCCAGTTCTTAAGTTCTCCTTTCAAGATGGCTCTATGAAGAGTCCTTTCTTTCATTCTTTCACTTATTCAGAACAAGGATCTCATCCCACATTTGCACAGGATGGCTCCTCGAGGTGTTCTGAAGAATAAAGAGACTTCCATTTGGCATGTGTGGAGTAGCCATCTTCTCCCTGCGTCTTCCCATGGTCTTCCCTCTGTGAGTCTACTCTAATCTCTTCCTACAAGGATACCAGTCATATTGGATTAGGGTCTACCCTGATGACCTTATTTTAATTTAATTACCCCTTAAAGATGCTACTGTATTTCCAAATACAGCCACATGCTGAGGTATTGGAGGAGAGGACTTCAACATATAAATCAGGGGCTGACACAATTCAGCCCATGAGACTCCTCTTAAATGAGCAGCTCATATAATTGAAGATGCATGAGAACAGAGACCTTGTCTGCCTAATTGTCTCCTGTATCCCTCATGCTTATGAGAGTGCCTAGAACATGGTAAAGCCGGAATGAATAGGGATTTACTGTTGTTGAATAAGTTAAAGGTTGGAGGAGATGCCCAGCACAGAGTAAACAAGTGGTACTATATCTCTGCTAGATTTCCCAAACAGTCCTTACACGATGTTTCCCAACTATGTTTTAGGAGAAAGTGAGGAGGGGCAGGCATATCATGAACACATATGTGATGCTGGAAAATTTACTGCTGTTGTTTTATTTCCAAAAGGTAGATTCAGGGTGTAGATATCACTTGCCTTACCTTCTCCCAGCCATGCATCTACAGCACTAATACTGAACAACAAGGTTTTCCTAGCATCCAATCTCAGAAGACCAATATCACAAATGTGACTGAATTTATACTTAAATAAAAAGAAAATTTTAAAGTATATTTTTTTCTTGAAAATTTTAGCATTTTTAGAAATACAGAACCACCATTTATATCTTCAATAAAAGTTCTTTCTTTTTAAAAGTTCCCAGTTGCACACAGATGGGTCCTTACCCAATGATCCATTGCTAGCTACTTAGGCCACACAGGTTTGAGAAGTTGATGGCATTTCTATTATTCGTCTGAGAATCTCTTTTTGGTTGGTCTGTCTATATTAGAACTTCTTGGAAAATTTTGTTGATGTTGTAATATTTGACTCATAGACTAAGAAGATAGAATAACTATTTAACAACGGTGTGTTTTGAAAAAAGGCATATAACTTATGGGGAAATAAGATGACTCTTCTCTCATTACAGTGTTTTATGATTCTCTCTGAATTCCAGCCGTTGTCCATCACTGTAACTGTGGGCATTCTTTTGAATCATCACTAATCAAAGATGTTTGTCTCCAGAGCTCTTGGCATCATATAATGTATAGCAACCTCATGTGAGCTATAAAGAACCGCGACACCAAGCATGCAGCATAGCTCCATAACAGAAATGAATACATTTTAGGCATCAACAGTGCATTCAAGAAAAGGTGGGGGTGTATATTATCAGTGAGCATTTTGGGGAGTGGCAAATAAGTATAAAAGGGCTCTATTATTAGTTCAACCTAGAGAGAAGAAGTACTAACTACAACCCCAGAGGAGAAGAAACACTAACCAGCAACCCTGGAAGGAAGAACTACTAACCAGCAACACCAGAGGAAAGGGTGGCAGGCAGAGCAGCTTAGACTCAGACACTTCTACTCAGCAGAACCCACTCTCCTCTGTCTTGTGCATTGTGCCTCTGATGTTAGTATTTGGCTGAGAACCATCCAAATGGTTCCAACCAACCCTCTCGTGCCATGATGGACTCATCTCATGCCATGATGGAGTCATCTCATTCCATGGTGGAGTCATATCATTCCATGATGGAGCCATCTCATGCCATAATGGAGTCATATCATATCACGATAGAGCCATCTTATGCCATGATGGAGTCATGTAATGCCATGATGGACTCATTTCATGCCATGATGGACTAATCTCATGCCATGATGGACTCATGCCATGATGGACTCATCTCATGCCATGATGAAGCCATCTCGTGCCATGTGGGAATCACCTTGTGCCATGATGGAGTCATCCATCATGGATGGAAATACACATGGAAAACACAAAGGCACTTCCCTCATTACTTCTGCCTCAGGTGACTGGAAGTAGAGAGCCATTTGCCATTTGAAAATAAGACTACTCCATCTTTGACTTCCCCAACTATCATGCCAGCATTTCCACCTCCAGGTGCCCTGATCCCAGGAAATGTTCTTTAACCTGACATTTGCTAGATGCTTGTCAATACTCTTCTTTCTTGGGAGATCAAGGGGTGGGGGCCCTCAGAGTGCTGAGGAGGAGACACCCAGCTGTGGGTGAAGCCTCATCTGTAGATGAAATAGTGAGGAGACTAGCAACTCATTGTAATTTATCAGAGAAAAAGTGAAAAGTTGAAAAAAAAAAAAAAGAGAACAACAACCTTTGGGAGAATGAAAGATCTGAAATATACAGAAAACTTCTCTGTTCAAGTAAGTACTCTCAGGGGAGCTTAGAGTATAAGCATCACCAAATTTCTCCTTAAAGGGCTAGATAAAAGGCTGGGCATGGTGGCTCAGGCCTGTAATCCACCACTTTGGGAGGCCAAGGCGGACAGATCAAGAGGTCAGGAGTTCAAGACCAGCCTGACCAACATGGTGAAACTCCGTCTCTACTAAAAATACAAAAAAATAAGCCAGGCGTGGTGGCATAGGCCTGTAATCCCAGCTACTCAGGAGGCTGAGACAGAAGAATCGCTTGAACCTGGCAGATGGAGGTTACAGTGAACCAAGATTGCGCCACTGCACTCTAGCCTGGGCGACAGAATGAGACTCCGTCTCAAACAAACAAACAAACAAAAAACACCGGACTAGATAGTAAATATTTTAGACTTCATGGACCAAAAGGTACAATCAAGGATATTATATAGATACTCATCTAGACACGTAACATGAGACCATTTAAAGAATGTAAAAGCCATCCTTGGCCTGTGGGCTGTACAAAAACTGGCAGTGGATCATAGATTGCTGAGCCCGGAAAGACAGGTTTGGTGTGCTATTGGACATCTATCTTCTCTTAAAAGAAAAAAGAAAAGAAGAAGAACAACAGCAACATCAAAAAAAAAAAAAAAAAAAAAAAAAAAAAGAAAAAGAAAATTTAGCTATGGGTAAATTTAAGTTTACAGTAATATAGCCTTAAAATCAATATAGTACCTTGGATCTGACTTCCATTTTTAACAGCTTAACTTAAGTACTTTTAAAGGCAGGGATATGAATTGGAGTTTGTTGACCTCAAAGATCTCAGGACAAAATTTAGTTTTTCCTGACTTTATGGTTTCAGAGTTGATATTTTTAAAGTGGACTGAGAAATATTGAGAATGTCAGCTTCCCAAGTTATACCTTTCCTTCATATGCTCCTCTGTATAACAGTTTATGAGACTGTGTTCTCAGAAAACACTTGGAAATGAAAATAATTGCCTTGTTCTAGGAGATAATATTTCAGAAGTGAAGACAATATTTTTCGTCAGTGGATAAAAGGGAAAATATAGTATTCTTTCTTCTTAGAGTGGTGTTGCTGATAGCTCATTTGGGAATATCACATACAAGTACTCAAGCTCACCTAAAATTAATAGATACAATACAAAAGCAATGACTTGAAGGTGGGCATGCTGGATATTTACCAATATCATTCTGAACATTTTAAAGGATACTTGAAGGCATTTAGCCTCTGTATGTCAACGATGTCTTTGAAAATAATTTTTTATGAGGGACCCATGCCTTATCACAGTAGAGGCAGAAATCCCTTTTAAGGATGAGTACAATCATTTCAAAAAGGGAGGATAAAGGATTGGATAAGGGTTGTAGTATCTTAGAAGGTTGTCTCAGAATTGAGATATATTTTGAGAGCCCAATTTGCTAATGAAACTGTATGAGGAAGGTGAGGGAAAGAGTGAAGACAAAGATGAATCCTGCATTTCTAGTCTAGGAAATTGGGTAAATTATGGTACTAATTCCTGAGAGGACAGCTCCCCTCTCAGGGGAGAATTTAAAAATTCTGTATGGGGGAGAATTTAAAAATTCTGTTTTGCACATGACATGTTTGAGACTCCTGAGATCTCCAAGTAGAATTATTAAGGAAACATTTGGATGATCAGGGGAGATGTTAGAGATAGACGTACAAACACAGGAATTATCAGCTTTTGGAGGATTTCAAGCCATGCATCTGGATGCAATCACACAGAAAGAAGGAGAGAGCATGGCTAGAGAAGGGAGGTCTCCACCCTGGAACCTCCATTGTGTAGACTGGAAAGATTGAGCAAAGCAGGCAAAATCAGTGAAACAGGCCTCACAAAGCAGGCAAAATCAGTGAGATAGGAATGGGTCCTAGAAGACAAGAGGAGAAAGCCTCTCAAGAGAGTCAAATTCTACAGTCAAGAAGAAATTAGCACTGACGTTAAAATGGGCCAGGGCAGTTTGTAGCAACCCAAGGGGGCAATGGAGAGAGGTGAAGCCTGGTTGGAGGGGCTCAAAAAGAGAAAAGGAAGTACCTACAGACCCTTGCTCCTCAAGGCGTGGTCCTTGGTGGAGAACTGAGAGCCTATTAAACTTGTTAAGTATTCAGAATCTCTCTCTCTATTTATTTATTTATTTATTTTGGAGATGGGGTCTCACTGTGTTGCCCAGGCTGGAGTGCAGTGGCTATTCAAGGGCACAATTGAACCCCAAGCTCCTGGGCTCAAGAGATCCTCCTGCCTCAGCAGGTAGTTGAGAGTACAGGAATGCTGGAGACTTACTGAATCAGAGCCTGAATTTCAGAAAAGTATGTAGATTATTTGTATGCACTTTCAAGAAGTGTTGGTCAGCAACTCCATTGAGGAGTTTTGCTGCATGCATGAGAGAAACAAGGCCATCCTCCATGATAGCAAAGGGAAATGTCGGGTAAGGATTATTTTTTAAGTTAGGCCCTAATACAATGCATGTTCATGCTGATTGGGATGATCTCTTAAAGAAGGAAACAGTTTTTATGGCTACATAGTATTCCATGGTATACCATGGTGGGTATCTAGGTTGATTCTATATCTTAGCTACTGTGAATAGCACAGTGGTGAACAAATAAGAACACGTGTCTTTTTGGTATAAGGATCTATTTTCCTTTGGAATAAAATGATGTCCTTTGTAGCAACGTGGATAGAGCCAAAGGCCACAATATTAAGCATATTAATACAGAAACAGAAAACCAAGCATTGCGTCTTCTCATTTATAAGTGGGAGCTGAACATTGAGCAGACACGGACATAAATATGGGAACAATAGACACTGCAGTCTACTAGAGTGGGGAGGGAGGGAGGGGGTATGGGTTGACAAACTGCCTATTAGGTACTATGCTTACTACCCGGATGCAGTATACCCACGACACACACCTGCACATGTATCCCCTGTATCTGAAATAAAAGATGACATTTTTTAAAAAAGATGGAAATGTTTAATAACAATAGAAAAAAGTAGTTAATAGCAAAAGCAGTGACCTAAAGTGGGCAAACAGACAAGGAATCCTGGATACAAGGGGAGGGATGGGCCCAAATAGAAACAAGAGGGAAGACAGAGCACAGGGCCTCATTGCAGGAAGAGTTGGTTCACTTGTGATGGAAGATACAGTCACTCTCATTTTTTCCCCATTTTCTCAGTGAAAGGGAAAACAGATTCATTAACTGAGAATAAGCAGGGAAGTTGGTAGTTAGAGGTTATGGAAAAATCAGGATATTTGAACCAGCTTCTCTAGGAACGTAAACACAATTTGCAAAAGAAATATAGTAGAATTATTGGACAGTGTTAAGGATCTACTTAAGATTCATGGTCATAGATTAAAAAAAGATCATTGAGCAAAATTCTATATTTTTATGAATCCATATATCCAGGTGCAGTCACAAAGTGGGCAGAGAATTGGATTTAACCAATGTTGGGACTTTGCCATGCAAATATGGAAGTAGTGAGCAAGAAGGGAATGTGGAATCTAAGTAATGGGAGGAAGAGATAAAAAAAAAAAAGGTTAGGACAAAGGCTTGAAGCTCTTAGTGCAGTCAGAGACTGTTGGGATTAAGGTGCAGGGTAGGATTCCCAGATTTAACCAATAATACAGGAATTCCAATTACATTTTAATTTTAGAATAAAAATGGATAATATTTTGGTATAAGCATGCCTCAAGTGTTTTATGGACATGCTTAATCTTTAAAAAATTATCTGAAATTGTTTATCTGAACTTCAAATTTAACTGGGCATCTTGTGTTTTATCTGGCCACCCACCCCAGGAGAAAGTGAGCTGTGAAATTGGGAGGCCACTGTCTGAGAATTGAGGGCTTTATGGAGACATACAGGCAGTGTTCCAATTTCTGGTGTATTGGTTAGGGTTCTCTACAGGAACAGAACTAATAGGATAGATGTGTACATGAAGAGGAGTTTATTAAGGTGTATTGACTCGTGTGATCACAAGGTGAAGTCCCACAGTAGGTCGTATGCAAGCTGAGGAGCGAGAAAGTCCAAATCCCAAAACTTCAAAAGTATGGAAGCCAACAGAGCAACCTTCAGTCTGTGGTTGAAGGCCCAAGAGCCCCTGGCAGATCACTGGTGGAAGTCCAAGAGTCCAAAAGCTGAAGAACTTGGAATCTGATGTTTGAGGGCAAGAAGCATCCAGCACGGGAAAGCTGAAGACCAGAAGACTCAGCAAGTCTGCTCTTCCATATTCTCCTGCTTGCTTTATTCTAGCTGCATTGGCAGCTGATTAGATGGTGCCTACCCAGATGGAGGGTGGGTCTGCCTTTCTCAGTCCACTGACTCAACTGTTAATCTCCTTTGGCAAAACCCTTCCACACACACTCAGAAACAATACTTTGCATCTTTCAGTTCAATCAAGTTGACACTCAATATTAACCATCACAGTTGGCAATGAGGGGTCTAGGAATGACTATGAGCATGAGGGGAGTGGCTTCAGAGGGCTGGGAGGAGTGACCAAGGAGCTCAAAATTCAAGGCTGTGAAGGGACCATCTTCTTCTTGACAGATACTAAATTTGTGAAGAATGAAAACAAGAATAGTGATGGACAGGGTGAGCCAGTGAGTCAAGTGCCAAAATCCCCAGCAAATGGTGGGAGGAGACTGGATGTATTGTATACAACTGCCACATGGAAAGGTAGCCTCCAAGGAGGGTGGCCAATGACACTCTGATGACACCCATGTCAATGGAACCTGGATTTTTAAGAGAGAAGAAGGAAGAAGACATATCTACCTGGATGTAATGAGGAACAAGGAGGATACCTTCCTCCCACTCAGATGTATGTGGGATTGGGGAGGAGAAAATGGGGGCTCCGTTTGAGAGGCTGGCAGGAGAAGCAGGTCCTGAAGTAAAGTTAGGTTTCAGTTAATCGTGGCATTGATCTCGAGAGAAGGCTTTAAAAGTACAGATGAGCTGGGCTCAGTGCCTCAGGCCCGTAATCTCAGCACTTTGGGAGGCCAAGGTAGGTGGATAGCTTGAGACCAAGAGTTTGAGACCATCCTGGCCAACACGGTGAAACCCTGTCTCTACCAAAAATACAAAAATTAGCTGGGCGTGGTGGTGCAAGCCTGTAATCCCAGGTACTTGGGAGGCTGAGGCAGGAGAATTGCTTGAACCCAGGAGACAAATGTTGCAGTGAGTGGAGATCACACCATTGCACTCCAGCGTGGGCGACGCAGTGAGACTGTGTCTCAAAAAAAATAAAAATTAAAAAATAATAAAAGAATAAATAAAAGTACAGATGCCTCTGCAGTTGACATCCCATGAAGGCCCATGGTAAAGCTGGGGTGGGGTAGAGAATAGGGAAGGATGGGAAATCTGGGGATGTCGAAGTCAAGTGTGGATGGCAGCAGGGGTGGTGCTAAGGGGTTGCTGGCATCTCAGCTGAAGGAAACGGGGATGGCGCAAGGCTGGGGGCTGCTGCCGGTGGTCGGTTAGTCACACATAGATAATCCATTTTTTCATGGGTTGATGTCTCAGGTGGTTTGTGGTGTGAGTTCTAGAAGGAATGACATCTTTTTGGAAGAGGGGGACGGGGCATAAAGGCAGTGAGCAGAGAAGTTTACCGAGAACATGTGGTGCTCTGGGCACTCCCACTGCTGTTGGCAAAGCCCAGAGGAAGGTGCAGGTTGAATTCTGGGAATCCTAGAGGGCATACTTAAAGCCCTCATTGCATTGCCTATTAAATTTCAACCTAGACCAGGTGCAGTGGTTCACACCTGTAATCCCAGCACTTTGGGAAGCCAAGGTGGGAGGATTCCTTGAGCTTAGGAATTTGAGGCTGCAGTGAGTTATAATTGCACCACTGTACTTCAGACTGAATGACAGAACAAGACCCTATGTCAAAAATAAACAAATAAATCCAACCTAGACTTTAATGGAGTGGAAGAGTATGAGATATAAATGAAAACAAATAGAGTTGCTTGCTTATTATTTATTCTTTAGAGGCAGAAGTTACATCAAATTTTTATATTTTTTGTCATAGACTTTCGTTTCTTTCCCTCCTTCCTTCCTGCTTTCCCTCCCTCCCTCATTCCCCCCTTCCTTCCTTCCTCCCTCCCTCCTTCCTCCCTCCCTCCCTCCTTCCTTCCTCCCTCCCTCCCTCCCCTCTTCCTCCATCCCTCCCTCCCTCCCTCCCCTCTTCCTTCCTTCCTCCCTCCCCCCCTTCTTTCCTTCCTTTCCTTCCTTCCTTCCTTCCTTCCTTCCTTCCTTCCTTCCTTCCTTCCTTCCTTCCTTCCTTCCTTCCTTCCTTCCTTCCTTCCTTCCTTCCTTCCTCCTTTCTTTCCTTCCTTACCTTAGATTGTGCCTTGTTAGTAGACAATGGTCAGGGCTTGTGTTCTAAGCAAGTCTCAGCTGCATTTTTCACAATGTCATTAGACAGTGGTGCTCAGGAGCAGCCCAGATCCAAATAATCAATTCTGGGTCCTTTGTTGTAATTAAACCAAAGCATTTAGGATTCAACAACTATAACATGTGCATAACTACCTAGAGGCTGAGGTCCTCCATGTTTTTACCCTGATGCAGTGCCAAGCTCAAGTTTTGGATATGGGTACATGATAAGAACAAGATATCTGTAACCCTGGGCAAGTGGTGTGTTATATGTATCTAATTTTTGTAATGTCACTTTTTATCCTGGTTCACTGAGTCCCCTGTACAGAGATAACTGGAAATGTCATGTGATCTACAGGGCTTCAGGGTGGTTCGCAGCCTTCAGCATCTTTCTCTAACAACCAACCATAGGACCAGAGATTCTCACCATTGAGAGTCATGCTATGGATAAAATGAATAATATTTTGGAATAAGTGTGTCCCAAGGGTTTTATGGACATACTTAGTCTTTAAAAAACTGAAATTATTTATATAATATTCAAATTTAACTGGGCATCTTGTGTTTAATTTGACCACCCACCCCAAGAGAAAGTGAGCTGTGAGGTTTGGAAACCACTGTCTGAGAATTGAGGGGTTTAGAATGCGATATGGGCTGTGTTCCAATCACTGGCAATGGTAGTTCTAGGACTGACCATGAGCATGAGGGGAGTGGCTTCAGAGGGCCAGTGCAATGGGCCATAGGAGCCATTTCCTTTCATTCTACAGATGAGGAAATGGAAGTGACAAGTGGTTCAGGTACCGCAGGCCACACAGCTACTGAGTGGCAGGTCATTCACCCAGGTGTCTCTGGTCCAAACCAAACACAAAAATGTGTTGAAATGCCTGCAGCTGCTCACCATCCCCTCCAGCCAAGGTCTCCAGGCTGTGTGCAGACCCAGCCCATCCAGCTCACCCCTGTGGGCCAGACCCAGCTCACCCCTGTGGGTTTAGACCCAATTCACCCGGGTGGATTCAGAACCAGCTCACCGCTGTGGGTTCAAACCCAGCTCACTCTTGTGGGCCCAGACCTAGCTCACCCCTGTGTGTAAAGATCCAGCTCTCCCTCGTGGGCCCAGGAGATACTGATTCCTTCATATTCAGTTCAGAGTTAACTCTCATCCCATTGATTGAGAGAGAGGGACCAGCCCACAACAAGCAGTCAGACTTCGATCCTCTATACCCCTCTGAAGTGGGGGGTCTTCCTGTGGGCACCCCCAACCCAGGGCCCCTGAGCAGCCTTCCCACAGACCCACAGGCCCTCCAGTCTGAGAGGCAGTGGTCACATAAGACACACTAAAAAACTCTCCCACCTAGTCATTCGGACCAGAGGGCAGAGGAAGCATGCTTTTTAGAGGAAAACGGAGAGATTTATAGGAGTGAAGGCCTGAATGGCAATAGACAGGGAAAGGAGAATGGAAAATAAAACATCCAGAGCCTGGTTCCTCTCCCAGCCTGATTTCAGATTGATCGCCTTATTAAGGAGGCCCATGTCCAGGTAAGCGGCCTCGGTCTAGCCCCTGCTGGCACCTGTCCCTGCTCCACTGAGCACGTCCATGTCTGCCAGTGTCTGATAAATCCCGGAGGAGCCCCCTCAGCTTCCTGTTCCAGATGAGATTTCTGGAACTCAGTGTCCTTTCCTTTCTCTGACAAACATGAAGTTATTTGATCTTCACTCACTGCATGAGACTGCTATTTCTTAGACAAAATAAATCACTTTAAATTGGCTTTGACCAGTAAGCTGGAACCAAGCAGTGTTTTCTTCTCCTTTCCCCCCACTTTTGGAGCCTAAATGTACTATAATTAAGGCCATTATCAGCCACTTGAGTTGGGGATGGGGGAATACATTTAACAGGCGGTGGAGAGTGAAGTGGCTGAAATTTCAGTTACTCTGCCAACAGGCTAAGCTTCGGACATTATCACCATTTCAAAACATTTTCACTAACAGTTTCCTCTTGAACATAGAAGGCAGGTTTTTTTTTTGGGGGATCATATACCTGGTTTTTGTTGATTTTAGAAGTTATGAATACAGACAGTTTCTAAAATTGGCCCTTACATGAAGGTACTCAATTTTACAGGGAGACTGTCTGGAATAGTAAGCAGTTTATATTTTTGTAATAGAATTTATGGTTAAGACTGAGTAGGCGGACTTGACCTTTGATCACCAGGTATATGCTCACCATCTTTGCCATTATCCAGCTTTGGATAATGTTTAAATAAGGCTGGGTGGGGCAGGGTTAATTAGTACTGCTCAATGCTTTCTGTGTGCCAGGAGTTATGGAGATTCAGAGACCTGATCCATGGTGTTCAGGAATCACAAGACAGAAAATACAGACAGAAAGGACCAGAGCTCAGAGGCCACCGCAAGGCCGGCCAGATCTTGTAGGAGTCTGGGGAACAACTTCCCTTAGCAGTTCTGATGTCACATGTTAAGTACAATCAAGACCAGAAAATGTTTCTTTCCTCTTCAAGAATAGATCCAAGGTTTTATATTTTGAAATGTAATCTTTTTCAATCTTAGTACTCCAGCATCCTGATTTCCTCAGATAATCAAATGGGAAAATTGTTTAGTCCATAGATAATACACTTCCCTGGCAGATTTTTTGAGTGACGATTTCATAAAGTGAGCCATGTATTAAAAAGGGCAACACAGGGGACCATCCACATCTAACTTTTGACTCAGGGACATAGATTTCCAGTAAATCTAGAAAGCACACCATTGTCACCGAGTTGGGCCTTGAATATTCAAACCAGAAGGGTGCATCCACAGTCACACCATCAGTCTGCGTGGCGGTGAGGGTGATTACGAATGAGTTGCCTGTGTCTATCTGTGACTTATTCTCCATTACACTACAGAACTGGATTAAAAATTGTACACATCTTTGTGATACCGGCAGTGCCAGTTATAATGAAGACATAATGCAATCGGAATAGGCAAGTTTGATACACAGAACTCTTCCACTTCTGTTTTTATGTGACCACACAGTTCCATTTTCTACATATGTCTTCTTCACACAGATTCATCATTCCAGCAGAGACAGTGCCTGGGAATACCCTCATGGAAAACGGGGGCTCAGGCTGCCTTCAGGTTGTCCCTCTGCAACTTCCACTGTACGGGGCAACTAACTTCATATTGATCCCCTGCTGCCTTGAAAGCACACATGTGTCCATGACCCCTGCCTGAAATGAGCATGTGTCCACACCTGCTGCCTCCTGTAAACATGGTGGTTCACACCTGCTGCCTCCAGTGAACATGGGTGTCCACACTTCCTGCCTCCAATGAAGACTCATGTTCACCATCTTTTACCTCTAAAGACCACTCATCTTCCTATTTTTCCTCTTGAATAACCAAAGCTGGATTGCTTTCCTTCACTTGCCGTATATTGAGATATTTGACCAAGCCCTGTGTTCCTCTTAATGACTATAGTAGGAAAAGCATGACTTTGATACTTGGATCTGGTTTTCAGCCTTATCCACCACTTACCAGCTATATTATCATGAACATATATTTATTAATTTTGTAAAATGGGGATAATAATACTTATCTTATAATGTTATTATAAGAATTAAACTGGATGAAGTGTGAAAAGTGCACAGTTACACCCGGGCTTCAGTATATGTAGTCTCCTCCCACCATTTTCTATTACTTTATCCAGTTAACACTTGTGTTAGTCCCTAGGGCTACTGTAACAAATTACCACAAACTTGGTGGCATAAAACAAGAGAATTTGTTCTCTCATATTCTAGAGGCTAAAAGTCCACAGTGAAGATGTAAGCAGGGCCACGCTCTCTGACAGGTACAGGGGAGAATGCTTCCCTGCCTCTTCCTAGCTCCTGCAGTTTCAGCAATCCTGTTTTCCCCAGCTTGTGGCTGCAACTCTCCAATTTCTACCTCTGTCTTTGCATCGCCTCTTCCTTATGTATGTCTATCTGTGCTTTTCCCTTCTTAGAATGACACCTTTTATGGGATTTGAGACCCAGTCTGAGCAGTGTGACCTCATCGTAATGTACCCTATTACATCTGCAAAGACCCAATTTCCAAATAAGGTCACATTCAGAGATTCCAGGCTGATATGGATTTTGGTAGGACACTATTTAATCTACTCTAACACCCTAAGTTGCTATAACATTTTTGGAAGGACAGGGGGTTATTCCTTCTTAAAATCCTCAAATATTCTCAATGCATTTAAAGCCTACAAACACTTACTAAAATGTTTTACGTTTTTTCTTCTTAAGAAATATACAATTTGACATTTTCATCATTATTAAAGTGTTAATGACCTACTGTTGTGATTTTAATAGTACAAAATATTCTTTCACACCTCTGTGCAGGCCATCTGCCTTGCTGGACAGGTTTCTACTTAGTGTGAATGTCATTATCAGGTTACAGATCCTTGGCGAGGTTTCGAGACAACTCAAATCCCGGGATCTGTGATGTGCTACCATCACTTTCAAAAGATACCTTGTTTTCAAACTGTTTTTGGAACAAATCATAAGAACCAAATGTTTCCTATTTGTTCTTTTACTATAAGTTGATTCTCTTTAAAAATAAGAGTTTGAAAAAAAAATGAGCAGCTAAACCAATATTTCAATAACCAAGCAAGATTTCATGTGTATTATTATCTTTATAAAATATAAAAATTCCCAATATAATATCTTTAATATCAGAGTTACAGGATCTTGAAAATAAAAAAATTTTTAAAGATACCAACTTTAGTCTCCTTGGCTTACAGTTGAGAAAACTGATGCCCTAGAGGGTTAAGTGGTGATCTTACAAGGTTACAGGGCTTGCCAATTGAAGAGACCACATTAATATTCAACCTCCAATCCTCAGATCCTCTCTTCATACTGATATCTGACCTGTACATTAGATTTTTACAGAAACTTTCAAATTACTGCCATTGTCTCAAGAGGCTCAAAAAGCCCTATTTTTTGGCTAAATTTCTCAATCTTTCCCTAGCACTAACTTATTCAATGTGATTGGAAAAAATTATTTATTAAATCATGCTTACATTATAACTTTCTTATTAAATAATATTTATTCAGTCAGATTTTGTGTTATGCACAATATTTATTCAGAGACTTTGTCATGAAATGTACCTGTAAACTAAATTCAATCCCTTAAAAAATTTCTCCTGTTTAATCTTCCTGTCAGTTTGAACAACTGGTAAAAAATATTGATATAGACGTATGGTATCATAGTTTTCTTTTAGAACTATAAGGAACCAAACCATAAAATCATATATCTCTCTCAGAAAATATACCTTTTCCTTGGGCACATGACCAAGTGCCTCACTTCCTAAGTGCCATTTTTAACAGATACACTCAGATATGAAAGATTTCCAGAAACCATTTGGAATAATTAATGTTCATTCCTGTGTAGCCACAGCACAAGTTAATACAGTACCCTAGAGAGCGAGACTTAGTACCACATTTACATATTTCTTGAGTACCTACTATATAATGAGTGTTCTGATATTTGTGGGAAAAAAAGATGAAAAAGATTCAAAATACTTTCTTCAAGAAGCATGTATATGGGGTTATAAGCTGAATGTTTGCTTCCTGAAAAATTCATATGTTGAAGCCCTAACCCACCATGTGGTATTTGGAGGTACGACTTTGGGAGGTAATTAGGTTTAGATGAAGTCGTGAGAATAACTTAAGTGCAGAAACTAAAATGAAGGAGAGTAGTTAAAGAAACTATTTTCCAACTCGCTAATGTATTAGTTTCCTATTGCTGTTGAATAGATTACCACTAACTTGGCAGCTTATATAGAAAATTATTTATTATTATTATTGAGATGGAGTCTTGCTCTGTCAACAGGCTGGAATGCAGTGGCGCAATCTTGGCTCACTGCAACCTCCACCTCCCAGGTTCAAGCCATTCCCCTGCCTCAGCCTCCCGAGTAGCTGGGACTACAGATGCGCGCCACCACTCCCAGCTATTTTTTCTATTTTTCTTTTTAGTAGAGATGGGGTTTCACCATGTTGGCCAGGATGGTCTTGATCTCTTGACCTCATGATCCACCCAACTCGGCCTCCCAAAGTGCTGGGATTACAGGCATGAGCCAACGCACCCGGCCAGAAATTTATTACTTTTTACATTTGGTAGTGTTTGGTAGGGACAACTGAAAAATTACCTGAAGTCCTGTTCTAAAGGGCAGATGATCTCCCAACTTGTGTCAGCATCAATAAAATTCTATTATCTGCAGCAGTGAAATTAAATATAAGAAAGACTTCTAGCATCATACTGCAAGCTCATTGTGTTATTTAAGTGGTATAAACCTCTCTTATTTCTGGGTGGTTTTGAATGTAAGCATTTCTTCTAAGAGACTTACAACCTCAACTTGAATGGGAAGAAACTATTGAAGATGCTAATTGGAATCCACTAAAGCTATTTTGTAGGCATCTCAGCCACTTCAGTGATTTCTGATGAAACATAGACATTGGCTTTTATGTGAAACAGCTGTGGTATAAAGTTAAATTTATACACCCTGTTACCAGAGCTCAAATTCTGCCATCATAACCCAGCTATGTGACTTGAAGTTCCCATGCTCATAGGGTGACCACATAATAAACATTAGCTATTACTATTATTTCTTTGATAGCTGGAGAGCTGTCAAAGACAAAGCAGTTACCTTTCTGAAGGTAAAAGTTACTTTTAACTGTAATGTTTGAGGCATTCTCAGCTCAAAAAACATATTATATCTGGGAACCTCAGATTATCAGGCCTGTGTTCTTTAGTACTTTGGGGAAAAGAGATTACTTTTCCCTTTGCATTTGATCATATCTTCAAAGTCCTGAATGGCTCTGGAGGGCTGTTTACAGACATGCTCAGAGCATGTTCATGAGTTACCATTGAAGAACACTGAGACCAGAAAAGACAACAATTCTCCATAAAGTAACTCTTATAAAATCCAAATGTAGAGTTTACCTTACTTTTCTCATCTATATTATGTTGAGAAAAACACTACTTACCTCATTGAGGGTTGTGAAGATCAACAAGGCCAATAAGTATGGATTATGTATTAGTTCAGAGCACCTGCTACCTAAATATTAGCTGCTTCTTTTATTAACATCATAAGCATCACCATCACTATCATCATCATCACTATCAACATGATCGTCATCATCACCATCACCATCATCATCTTCTTCATCATCACCATCACCATCATCATCATCTTCTTCATCACCATCAACATAATTATCATCCTATCATCATAACCATCATCATCACCATCATGATCATATAATCATCACCATCACCATCATCAACACCATACTTACCACCATCATCACCATCACCATCATCATCTTTGTCATCACCATCAACATCATTATCATCATAACTATCATCATCACCATTATGATCATATCATTACCAACACCACCATCATCACCACCATAATCACCATCACATCACCTTCATCGTCACCGTCATCATCATCATCATCATCATCATCATTATCACCATTATTATTGTTATTACCATGTATCTTTTTCTCTTTCTGGGCCTTAATTCTGGAGGGGTGGGTGGCCATAGGAAATGATGGGGGGTGAAATTGATGCATGGGATGTTGCTGGCAGTGGTCACCATAATTTGAATAAGTATTTACTATCTCCTAAGCCTCCAAGATGATGTGTCCCCACTTCTGGATGTATTATTTCTTCTTGATTAGATAATCTCAGGTGTTGTGATATTGTTTTTTCAACTACCCAGCTCTTGAACATACCTATAAAGTCTACTGGTGTACTGTTTTAAATCTGATCATTTTTGTTCAGAAACAAGAGTTTATCTAAAACTCCTGTGGAAGAAAAGGATCTTTCTGCATTTAGGCACTTAAATATTATGTCTTCGAAAAAAATCCCTACAAAAGAATGTAACGATAGCGCAGTGGTAAACTTTTCAAGCTCTAATGCCTAGAAGAAAAGACCAAAGCAATGTTCGTACACATGGATGCCCTGAGTCTGCAAAAGGCCCTAGGTAACTGCCAGAGATGAATAGCAGAAATTCCAGGAGTGCAAGAATCATGTTCACTGCTGTGTCTCATACATTTTGTACAATAGGTCTCAGGTGGATGCATGTGGCATTGTGATATAATAAGACTGACAGACTAAAAACACTGAGACAGTTTACTGCAAAGATAAATCTTTCCTCCAGCAACTTGGAATCCATTACTCTCCAGTGGGTTGGCCCCTAAGTTCTTCTGCCCGTGGATTCTCACCCAGGCTTCTTTCCTGGCCTCTCATCTAACATTCCAGTTATAAACCGCCCTGAGCACAAGGCTCTTCTTCATCACCTCTGTACCTTGGTTGCTCCCTCGGTCTGAACTCTGTTTCTCCTCCTTCCTCACCATTTTTGTTGCTCCTTCCACAGCCTCAGAGACCAAGTCAGGCAGCAGCTCCTCTGGGTGCCTCCCATGTGCCTGCCCACCAAGGCAGAGACCCCCTTCCACATGCTCCCACAGCCCTTCCTCTCCCCTGGCTCCTGAAATCCTCTTGCTGAGTTGTCTGTGACCTCAACTGAGCAAAGGACTCCTCATGGCCAGGGGCTGTGTTTCCCCATGAAGCCCCAGCACTTGCCAGAATCTCTGACACATGAGGAGGACTCGGTGAACTGTGGACAAATGCATGAACAGAAAGACATCCTTGGAATTCAATGATTGTGTGCATTCCTTGTTATGATGGTTGTGTGGAGGAAGTGGGGAGTAAAGCACAGTTCAGCTTTAGTTGAATGAGTATCACTAGCATCATTCATCCTACAATACATTTACCCTTTTCAAGGGAGTCACTCTGCTCATTCCCCTCAGGAGAGAGAAATCAACTGAAAGTGGGTGCTCCTAGGATCCAAGTACAGCAGAGTTCCCCTTGACCAGTCATGTGGGCAATAATTGTGGCTGGAACAGTGATGCATGAGCACAGAAAGGGGTTCAGAGGTCGTGAGAACAAAAACAACCCAGAAGGCACTTTGTTTCTGTGAACACATCCCAGGTTCTTCTATTTTACAGCCACACAAACCGCTAAGACCAGGTGTCATTGCTCCCGCTAATTATAGAATTTTGATATAAATAACACTCAGCTGGCAGTCCAATTTGAGTTGTCATGCTGGAATTTTTAACCTGAATGTAGGAGTCTTGCACAAAACTAACTTTAAAACTATTTGAGTGGAAATGCAAAAATCAAAGGGATAAATTCACATTGAAATATTGACAAGCAGTTTTCCGGTCCACATCTAATTTTCTTAGGAAAAGGACGGAGGGTGTTCCAGGCTATCATTCTGTCATTTTACTTGTAGGTGTTCCAGTGTGGGGACATGATACTGTCTCATTGTGAAAGATGACAGCTGGCTAGCTCCCTTCTGATGTCCACTCCATTGTAACTGAGCATCCAAGGACACACAAGTCTGGAGTTGCAAAAGGACCAGCTCCAGGAAAGAGAAAACCCAGTCTTCTTGAGGTTGACTTCCCTTATGGGGTATGAACTGGCCACATCCTTCATATAGAAAACTGGATAATTTAATAAGGAATGATCTAACTCAAATTCTAGTTCTATCTGTTTATTTGCCTAGTAATAACAGCATAACAACTGAAATTGGACGCCAGCCGAGTGTTTGTTTGCCTGGGGCCAGAGATTTCCCTGTGCGTGTACCAGTGTTCCCTTACACCAAGTAGAGACTGATAAAAAGAAAAAAATTAATAATTTTGAAAATCGAATGTTATACTCTCAAAAATTAATATAGCATGCCAAATGAAAGCCTTGAAGCCACCCCTCAAACTGGCTAAGTAGTTTTCTAAAAGGTCATACCCCATTCACCTTAACTTCTCTTCAATGTACTCTCCAAGCTGCTGCAGATTGATCTTTGTATTTTTCTTTCTAAAGTGTGAAACATTTCAAGTATAGAGCATAATAATCACCTATAAACTCAAGTGCTCAGATTTAATAAGTCTTAAAATTTAGAAAATTACTGTTAGTTTCCTGAGTTTTCTTAAAAGAAGTAAAGGGTTAAAAAGCCCATTAAAATCTAATCCCCTTCCTTCCCATAGGTAGTTAATTGCTCTTCTGAGGTTGAGAGACACCATTTCTATGCATGTTTGTATGAGTTATATATATAGATGCTCCTTGACTTACAATTAGGTTCCATGCTGAAAAACACATTGTAACTTGAAAATACCACAGATTGAAAATACACTTGGCCAGGCGCGGTGGCTCATGCCTGTAATCCCAGCACTTTGGGAGGCCGAGGCGGGTGGATCACGAGGTCAGGAGATCGAGACCATCCTGGCTAACACAGTGAAACCCCGTCTCTACTAAAGAATACAAAAAATTAGCCGGGCGTAGTGGCGAGCGCCTATAGTCCCAGAGACTTGGGAGGCTGAGGCAGGAGAATGGCATGAACCCAGGAGACGGAGGTTGCAGTGAGCCGAGATTGTGCCACTGCACTCCAGCCTGGGCAACAGAGCAAGACTCTGTCTCAAAAAAAAAAAAAAGAAAGAAAATACACTAATACGCCTAATCTACCAAACACCATAGCTTAGCCTAGTATACCTTAAATTGTGCTTGGAACACTTACATTACCCTACAGTTAGGCAAAATCCTCTAACAAAAAGTGTATTTTATAATAAAGGGTTGAAAATTTGGGTTATTAAAAGTCAAGGACTGTCTGTATTTGATTATATCTATAACATGTACATGTGATTATATATATATAATGCATAGAATGCATACTTCTGATGTTCAGTTTTTACATAGCATTTTTTGAGATTTATTAATAATATATATGTATGCATATATACATCTATGTGTGTACATGTTTTTTTCTTGTGCAACAAGGTTTGATGGATATCACAGGTGGATTTGATGGGTATTTTCACTAAGTATTGTGGTTAATTTTAAGTGTCAATTTGAAGGGTTCTTGGATGAGATTAACATTTAAATTGGTCAACTTTAGTAAAGGAGATTGCCCTTAATAATGTAGTTGGGTCTCATCCAATCAGTTAAAGGCCTGAATAAAACCAAAAACCAGCTTCCTCTAGCAAAAGGAAATTCTCCAGCAGATGAACTCCAGACTGGAACTGTGCTATCCTCTCTCCCGGATCTCCAGCCTGCCAGCTCACACGTCAGATTTGGACGTGCCAGCCTCAATAATTGCACGAGCCAATTCCTTGTAAAAAATCCACTTCTCCATCTACACATCCTTTTGACTCTCTTTCTCTGGGGAATCCTGACTAATACATCAGGTACAGACAAGCTTCTCCCCAGCATGGTTGGCCTAATTCACACTCACCTCGGCAAGGTATAGATTTCCTATCTCTCACATCCTTGTGGGGTGTGCAAGTCAAGTTGGTTTTTGTCAATCTGATGCGTATGAAACAGAACTATCATTTTAAATAGCAGACCCTTGATTCATAATAAGCATCTTTCCTCCTTTTTGGTCATTCAGTACCTTTTTCTGTATTTAATTTGTTCACAATTATTTTTGGTCCCCAAATACACTATTTGCATTTTTGTATATATCTAAGCAGGAGTGATTGAACAGGTTAGACAATCTTTTTCTTTAAAGTTAAATGTGCAAACGGTGTTTTCTCTTGGTCTGTGGAATGTCCCTTCACCTGCATGTCCAGTGTTATTTGTAATATCTAGTTTTAATTTTAATATGGTCAAATGTATCCGTCTTTTTCATGACAGTGATTTTTGTGTCTTGTTGAAATAATTTTCCCATTAAGATACACCATACTGACATTTTACGCTATGATTTTAAATACTTTTTTTTTTTCTGTGTGACTACACCTGATAATTTATGAAATCTGCAAATAATAGAATCCAAAGTAGTAAAGAAAATGAATAAACTACAGCTACCCTTATCAACAGAAATGACATTATAGACTTTGAATTTACAGACTTTGGATTTCACCAGAGTTTAAAACTTATGTCCCTTTTCTGTTCCAGAATCCGATGCAGGATCCCACATTGCATCTGGTTGTCATATCTCCTTCTGTGTTTTACAGGTTCTCAGTCTTTCTTTGCCTTTCATGAAGTTGACACCCTTGAAGAGCATTGGTTAGTTTTATTTTTGGAGAATTTCCCTCAGTTTGGGTTTCTTTGTTCAGAATTGCTAATCTATAGCTTGTGAGAAACTGAAGTACTAATAGGAGTAAAGTATTTAATTTTCTCTTTTTTTCCTAGATTCTTAAGGTGGAAGCTTAGATTATGGATTTGAGCCCTTTCTTCTTTTCTAAAATGAGCATTTTTTTTTTACATAAATATCCCTCCAAGCACCGCTTTCGTTGGCTCCCACAAATTTCGATGTGTGGTATCTTCATAATTTTCATTCAGTTCAAAACATTTTTAAATTGCCTATATAGTCCCTCTTTGATCTACAAGTTATTATATTATATACTGTTTAACTTCCAAAGATTTGTAGGTTTTTCCACATATCTTTCTGTTATTAATTTCTAGTTTTAATTCTAGACTTGAGCAAATATGTTGTATGCTTTTTATTCTTTTAACTTTGTTGACTTTTGTTTATGGCCCAGAGTATGATTAATCTTGATAAATATTCCATATGCAGTTTTTAAAATGTATATACTTCTGTTTTCAAATGAAGTGCCAGTTTATCAAGTTGTCCTTCAGTGATTCCATGTCCTAACTTATTCTGTTAATCATAGACAGACAAGTATTGAAGACTCCAATTCTAATTGTTGATTTGTTTTCCTTTCAGTGATATCAATTTTTGTTTCATCTATTTTGAAGTTCTTGTGTTACGGGGTACACATTTATTATCATTCTGCCTGCTTAGAAGATTAAATCCTTTATTATTGTGTAATGTCTCTTTTTATCCCTGACAATACTTCTGTTCTGAAGAGAACTTTGTGTGAAATCAATATAGCTGCTCCAACTTTCTTTTGATTGGTGTTTGTGTGGTGTATTTTTTCCTATATTTAAATTTTCACTTACCCATGTCTTTATACTTAGAGTGAGTTTCTTGTATAGCACATAATTGGGTCTTGTTTTTGTTCTATCTAACAGTATTTTTACTTAGCTTGTTAAGACAATGTACATTTAATGTAATTACTGATATTTTCATTAAAAGACACCATATTGTTAGCTGTTTTCTATTTGTTCCATCTCCTACTTCCTTTATCTTTTCCTGTCCTCTCTTGAGTTTTTTGAGCAATTTTTATGATTCAATTTTTATTTATATTATTAATTTATTATTTATAACTCTTTTCACATTTTTGATAGTTAGCCTAGGGTTTAAAATGTAGATCCTTACATAATAAGAGTCTATATTCAATTAATATTACGTGTCTTTATGTGAAGTATAAAAATCATAAAAGTGTATATTCCAAACCTTCCCTCTTACCATTTGTGATATTGTTGCCTTACAGTTCACTCTTACATATACTGTGAACACATCACACAGTGCTACAATTTTTGATTTACACAGTTATTCAGAGTAATTCAGAGGAAAAAGAAAATTAAAAAACGTGAATTTCATAACACATTGATTACATTTTCCACATTCTTTTACTTTGTATATTCAAGTTTTCACCCAGTACTGTATTTCTTCTGCCTTGCAGAGCTGACGTTGCCACTTCTTGTAAAGTGGGTCTGCTGGCAATGAATTCTCTTGGGCTTTGTCTAAGAAAGTATTTATCTTACATTTTTGAGGGATATTTTCACAGAGCATTAAATTCTGTATTGACAAACCTTATTTTCTTTTGGCACTTTAAAGTCATCAATGCATTGTTTTTCTTTTTACTTTCATGGTTTCTGACAAGAATCCTGCTGACATTCTTATCTTTGTTCCTTTATATGTCCTTTTTCATGTCTTTCTCTTTATCTTTGGTCTACAACAATTTGAAAATGTGTCGAGACATTTTGTGTTTGTTTTATATTTTAGTATATATTCTGCAGAAGGGTTCTGAGCTTCATGGGTCTGTGGTTTGACGTCTGAAAATCACTTAGGAAAATTGTCAGATATTGTTTCCTAAAATATTTCCTACACACTATTTTCTCTTTTCCTTCTGAGTTTCCAGTGATGCACATAACCAACGATTTGATATTTTTTATAGCTTTTGGATGCCCCATTCTTTTTACTTTTCAGTCTTTTTCTCTGAGTTTCCATTGAGTAATTTTATTGACATATTGTCAGTTACACTGATCCACCTCTTAGCTGTGTTACGGGTCCATCAAAAGCATTCTGCATCTCTGTTACAGCATTTTCCATGTGTCACATTTCTATCTGATTATTTATTACAGTTTCCACCTCTTTGCTAATATTATTCATCTGATCTTTCATGGTATATACTTTTTATATTGGAAAATTCAACATATTCATAATAGGTAAAATTTTTGGTCAGTTACTATCTGTGTCATATCTGAGTCTGGTTTTGTTTACTGTTGAGTATCTTGGGACATTTATTGCTTTTTTTTTTCTGCTTGAAAGACATCTAGAATACTTCAACACTGAGTAAATAGATCTATGTACACCTTTCCTTTTGCTCATTCATTCCTGTGGTGGGTTTTGTTAATCTAGTCAAAAGATGAGGATAATTCAGGAGGATGCAATTCCCCACCCCCACCCCAATTATCTGCATCCCCCAGGAGCAGCACAGGCTCTCACCAGCCTGCATTTGGCCTTCGCCAGGATTCACTGACTATTTCTACAGAATTCTACTTACTGGGTCCAGATGCATCTGAGCCAGGGAAGCAGGTGCTGGAGTCTCACTCTTTCTATGGACACTGGTTCCGCCCTAGAGTTTCAGCTCTTTAGTTGCTCTGTGACCTCAGCTCTCTGATGGGTGCAACTCAATCATCAGGAACTTGCAATGTGTCCAGTTTTGTTCTTGCTGTAACAGTGTGAGCAGTCTTTCTTCCAACTCTTTACATCCCTGAGTAGAAAACAGAACTCTCAAATTTTTAGCATTCCATGTTTACAATTAAATCTTTAATCATCCGGAATTTTGTTGATATTGTGTGAATTAGATATCTGATGTTATTTTTTTCCTTATGGCTAACTTTCTTTTCTTAGCAAACATTTTTTTCTTTTTTACCGTGTTTTTGAAAATAGCCTATATAACTTACATTTGTATTTTACATAATTTAAAGTCTATGTATTCTGAAGTTTTTGAACTCAGTATTTTAGGATTTTAAGTTTCTCTGGTATTAGGACTCTTAGTTGTACTTTCTGTAAGACTTTCATATAGGATTTTTCCACATGTGTTTTATAATTTTCAAGTCATGCTTGTTTTGTATGTGTCAGTCCCACAAAGCCTCAATGGATAAAATATTCCTCCATTTAATTTTGGCTTTTGGCTTAATTATTTGAGATGACTCAGCATCATCAGTGGCCTAGGACCACTTTTTATATTAATCCTTCTAATTAAATTGTCCCATGCCACCTGTGCAGCATAAACGTGAACTTTTTACTCAGGTGAGACTGTGGTCTGGAATTTTAATTTCTCCTTGAAGATATTTCTCAGAGGCAAGGCAGACTCGAGTTGTTCCCTGTTCTAGGAGGAGGCAGAACGTGTCCATCTCTCTTTCTCTGGCTTTGCAACCCTCTAAGAGTTGCAGTTTTATACATGGGCTTTGATGCTGCAAGCTCATCCACTGTGCAAGCAACAGACCCTTACAGTGGCAGCTGCCTCTCAGGACGGTGCCTCTGGCTGTCAGCCCCACTTGCTTCTGGGCCTGGCTGTCTATAAATCTTTCTTGGAAATTTAACCTCACTTAAAGACAGAAAAGCACACACTCATTTCAATAATTTTTTTTAAACGGACATCTTGAAAATATTTGTCACAGATGGGGTGAAGCTGGGGACGCTCCATGAGTGACACTGTCCAGAAAGCCTTGTCCTGGCTCTGCCCTGGGCTGCTTCCTCTACCCTCGTCTGTCCTGCCTGTCTTCCACCGTGGGTACTGCTGACACCTGAGAACTTGCTGGACCCGTGCACCATGTGCCACAGCTTCAGAAACCCCGCTCCCCTCCTGCTTCAACCTGCGTGAGTGTAAAAGTTTATCACCCTCATCTGAAGTGTTATGTTCAGGTGACATAAAAGTGCGTCTTTGTAACCCTAGAACTAGTCTCCTCATGCTGTCTCAAAATTCCATCAGATGGTCAAAGCCCAGCAGGGATGATTCTGAAATGTTGAGTTCCTACATTCCTTCAACTGAGTAGCACTTGCCCATTTGGCCCCCAAACATCTACTTTTGTGATGTTTCAAATAAAAATGTTACATTTCAATCTCTTGAATAACTGTTCATCTCCTGGCCTCTTAAAGATGGAATCTGAAACAATTGCACACCTGATGAAGAAGTTTCGCTGCCATTCTCTTTGAGGTTCTCTACTCAGCTTCTTAGGATCTAGAAATCTTCCCTAAGAAATTTCTGACCTAGCCAGATTTTGGATGTGACATCCCCTCATGCTGCCTGCCTTGTTCATATCCCACCCCTACTGATGCTCCATCAGCCAAGACCTTGCTTAGGCGTCTCATTCTCCAGACACTGGATGCCTGCCCTTCTGGGTGCATGCCACCCTGATTGTCTCCTGATGCTCAGAAGCCTGGCCATAACTTTGTATCCTGCCTAGAGAAGCTCCCCAGACATCCCAGAGATGGCCCCTCGCCCACTAGGAAATCCACTTCTGCTCAGTCTCATGCTCGCCGGCCCTGGTCTTTTGCAGAGCCAGGGACCTGGATGACAGAGATCATGTTGGTCCAAGTCTGTATGTCCCTGCTGAGACCTACTCAAGGTCCTGCCTGCTCAGCCAACACCATCCAGAGACAATGTTCAGATTCTTTCTCTAGGGTGCAGGAATGGCTCATAACCAGGACAATGATGTAGCTTTGTGCATGAGGTATTCTGGCTTAGGTTTGAAATAGTTTCGAGTTGCCAGCACCTCTGTAGCTTTCATGTTCTTCCTGTGCAAAGAGCAGCAGTGTCAGGAAGAGGTTGTGATGTTGTAGCCTGCAGCTCGGCATGTCCAGCATGTCCCCACATGATGCAGAGATGTGACGGCTATTGTCCTGGTGACTTTTGGGGAGTGTTGCTTCTCAATTCGGCCCCATATGAATGCAAAGAAATCTCTACTATGTGGTAATGAGTGCAGTGCTGTGGCTTTCATCCACCTAATCTATAAATAAGGAAGCCAGACAGAAAAATCAGACAGATACATCTGTCTGTGAAGGGATTAAAACAATTTCCTTATGTAAGCCAAGGTTTAAGGAATACAGGCTGAAAATGGCAATGACTTAGAAATAAGCTGACACTTGAAAAAAGGTAAGGAAAAGAGGTTTGAGTCTGAAAGATGATTAGTAAGAATCCTTATGAGTTAATACCTCTTAGTCTCTTTTTAACTGTGTTTTTAATGCACTTCATAAGAGTATCTCATGTTCCCTTTTGACCAGAAAACAGAAGCCAAGAGAGGTTTAGGGCTGCATGAGGTCTTACTGTGAGTTACTGAGTGGGATGAAAGCCCAGATCTCCTGTCTAGTCTGAGTTTCTATATATTTTTCAATAATGACTGCCCTCCATTCTCCAGGTCCTGCAAACCTCACATAGGTGGGGTGTAGCTAAGCCAGGATACAGGGAGGGGAATAAAGGGGGTCCCAGAAAGCTCTGCCCTGGGCAGGGGGCTGCCTGGGAACTTCTGTAAGTCTCACTTTGATGGGGGGAAGAGATTACAGAGCAGGACTTGTGAGGAGTGTGTGTGCAGGGTGTATTCAAGATCACACTTTAGATTGGTGCTATAACATTTTGTACTTGTCCAGCCAGCAGCAAAGGTCCTGATGTGGTGGCATAGAGCATGCAGGCCCAGCCAGGTCTCCTGTGTTGGCAGTGATACTAGAATAATGCCAACTCATACGGGATGCTCTACTTCTTAAATAAAGGAATTTTTTTTTTTTTGCTACATATTGTTTAAAGCATTTTTAAGAATGCCTGCATCTATCTTATACATTTTACTTTTAATAGTGATCCTTAAAAGCACAATAATCATGCCACTTTCACATCATTTGAAGCCTAAGTCTGGGTAAAATCACGTAAGAGTTCATGGGCCAGACCCCAGAGAATTTAGGGCCACGGAGGTCTACTGGAAAGTAAGAAAAACATAAGGAAGCAAAACCACTTGGATAGTCTATAAGAATATTTATTTATTTATTTATTTATTTATTTATTTATTTATTTTTTTTTTTGAGACGGAGTCTCGCTCTGTCGCCCAGGCTGGAGTGCAGTGGCCGGATCTCAGCTCACTGCAAGCTCCGCCTCCAGGGTTCCCGCCATTCTCCTGCCTCAGCCTCCCGAGTAGCTGGGACTACAGGCGCCGCCACCGCGCCTGGCTAGTTTTTTGTATTTTTTAGTACAGACGGGGTTTCACCGTGTTAGCCAGGATGGATCACGAAGTCAGAAGATCGAGACCATATTTCTTTATTTTTATGTCAAAACTCTATGTTACCAGAAGAGGTATTTTTGAGACAATCCCACATAGTAAAATGGTAACATTGAGCTGAAATATTTTCACGAGAAATATGTACTTCAGAATGTTGTGTCAGTTTTGTTTTTAAAGTGTCTGAGTAACAAAGGAAACTTAGTTTCCCTTCATAAAAATTTAAAACATAAATTTTTTTAAACACAGCCTAGGTATCAAAACATTGTGAAAATATCTGGGAAAATATGATAAAAAATTAACATGCTAAATATTTACAGATTATAATTAAAAACTCATTCAGGACCCATTTTAAGAGGCACAGGAAAGCAAAGAATATAAAAAGACAACACAAAAATAAAAATGTAATTATAAAAAGAGGTGAAAAATATCCACACTACTGAACAGAGATACGCAGTTCAAAATAATAACAAGGTAAGATTAGACAGCATTTAACATACTTCAGTACTAATGGTGCTTTATGCTGGCAGAGCTATGGAGAGATGGAAACACTTTGGTAGCAGGAATCGGTACTTTTTGGAAAATTACTTGGAAATATGTAGCTAGAACCTCTAGAATTGTTTTTGTTTGAACAGTAATTTCAATTCCTGAAGACATAACATGTAAGACGGTTGAGGAAACATGTAAGGAAATACTTCAATGTCTTGACAAAGGTGGTCCCAATAGTGTTCTATATAAAGTTAAATATTGTAAATAACCTATTGAGGTTCAACAATGGAAGAGAGCATAGGATAAAACGTGAGACTTCGAGGAGCATTCGTAAATGCTGAAGAATATCAGCAGCAGTGCTGCTACAGGGCGAAAAGATAACAATGAAGATACAAAATGTTATATGCACCCACTTTTTAAAAAGTTCTCTAAAAATATTGGTTAGAAAAACACCAAAATGTTAGCAGCAATTGCTTCTGGGTGATGAAATTATAAGTACTTTTCATTGTACCCTTATGTTTTGTGTATATTCAAAAGGTTTCGACGTAAGCATGCTTCGCTGTCGTATCATAAAAAAAGAAAACTAAAAATCAGGTGCCCATGGGTTTCTACTAGTGACTTTTACGTTAATGCAGGTTTCCCTACTTCCCTGCATTCTCGGCACTCATTGTGGCTTGTGCTTTACTCAGTGACTGGCAACCACACACAGTAACAGCTTCACTCCCCGTGATCAGTTTCGGTTGGTGCTGGACACAGAGGCCTTGGTTTGCAGCTTCCAGTGGAAGAATGACAGGAGAAACCATCACCTTGTCATATTCTTACAGGGCTATATTTTCAACATCAAAATCATTTCCCCCGGAGAAAACATGAAAATGGAAGTTTCCTTTTAAAACCTGCTCGTGAGTGTAGAAAATCGCCCTGGAGTTGGGGTACAGAGACGGTGGCGTCTGTAAGTGTTGCTCTGCGGGAAGCCGGGATAATGAGATTTCACCAAGGCCTGATAGCAGGAGGCCTTGCCATTGTGCTGATGAAGCAGCAGCCAGAGCACACATCTATCATTCTCTTCCTTCAGAGGCCTTTTCGGGATTTCTTTCACGGCAGCTCACACACACTTCTTTGCTGGTTTGTATTTGTTTTAAATATCACGTATGGTGACATGATTTCTCCAATTTTCCTGATACTTTCATTCTACAATGAGGGTGGGGCAAGAGCAAAGGCAGCAGCTGGGTATTGATTTGCCGTTACCTGCCATGTAGGTAAGCAGGGAAGTCCATTGGACACCGCGCGTCTGGAAGAAGCTGACCAGGTGTACCACATGGGTTCTGAGGAAGGGATTGGAGGAGATTCCAGTGCGGCTCATTTAGAATCTTAGAATTCCAAAACAATTCAGAATTCTTTCAAATCTATCTTAATATAGGTATCCAGTTATACAAATGGTGAGGGAAGAAGTGAAAACTCAGACAGGATGGGAAAGTAACCCAGAGTGTAATAACAATGGGAAACTGCCACCACCTCTAGTTTAGGAAGATCAAAGATGAAAATAGATGCATGTTAATGTCTGAGAAATCTCAGTACTATACAGAAGTCAGTTTTCCCTAAATCGAGCACACAGGCGAGGCAATCTTAATCATAACTGCCAGAACATGTTCTTTGGAAATTAGCAAGTTGACTCTAAAGTTATATGGAAATGTAAAGGATCTAGGATAACCAAAATAATTTTGAGAAAGAACAAAGTTGAAAGATTTAAAATTGTTGACGTCAAGAGTTAATAAAAACCAATAGTTATCAAGAGAGTATGTTGTTGGTATAAGACAAGGAAGATCAACGAAAGAAATAAAAAGTCCAGAAATAGACTTTCACTTACAAGATCAACTGGTTTCTCATAAAGGTGTCATAGCAACTTAATGGGGGAATTAATGATTTTGAATAAATGATGCTGGAATAACTGGATATCTGTGGATAAAAGAGGCATTTATGCAATTCCACTTGCTCACTGAATTCAAATGCAATCAGAATTTGCAAGGAAAGCCAATGGACTTGACATGAAGAGGTGACGTTACTGAAACCCTTTCAGTGGAGTTTATGGACAGAAGGCAGAATGTTGAGGTTTGAGGGGATGGAAGTGGCAATGAGGATGCTGAGAAGAGACGATTGTCAGGAAGTGAGGCAGTGAAGCAAACACTAAGGAAGGAAAGTAGTTTGGAACTCAGACAACAGAGCTGCGATGGGACCTTTTCATTCACGATGAGAGCTCAACAATTTCAAGATGAAGGGAGGACTGGCAGGCAGGAGGAAGATCACTGATGGCTCTCGGGAGCCCAGCAGAGAGGAGGAGATGCTGTCTGTACTAAAGCCGGAAGGCTTGGGAACGGAGAAGGCTACCCCTGCCTCAGAGTAGCAGAGAACGAAGTGCAAACAGGAGCAAAGCTGTGTACAGGTGTGTAGGAGGGAGACAGAGAGTTTGTCTGCCAGCCTCAACCCCGTGGGTGCAGTGGGTGGGATAGTTTGGAAGCCCAGACAGTGGACCTGGGAAGCAGCCACCATGCCATGTTCCAACCTGTGGGCAGAGCCTGGAACCATAGACCTGTCCTTGACTCCTTGAGTGCTGGTTCTCCAGAAGCGGCACCTCAGAAGTGGAAAGGCATCTTTTCATAAGGAATCATTTACATGTAAATTGTTTATTAACTGTTCATAGTAATTCACCTCAAGATGCATATGGAAATCCACCAGGGTTCCCTATTCATTTATTGGATGGTCAGCAATTATGTATTACCATACCACGTGTCAGCCACTTCTCTAGGTACTGTAAGTATATTTGTAAAAAAGGTAGATGGCCTTTCTCATGGGAGCTAAATTCATTGAGAGCACAGAGGTGGGAAACAAATTATACATAAGAAAAGATGAATGGGCAAAACGGGGAAATGCACAGCAGACGCACGGAGCCCTGCGACAGAGAAGGGCTGAGGGGTCTGCCTTTAAATAAATAGCCAAGGAAGGACTCTCTGAGAAGCTAGCCAGCCGTCCAAGACAGCATCTGAGAGACAGGGGGAGTGGCAGGCCTTGATAGGGCATGTGGATATTACTCAAAGCATAATAAAACATCACAATGAGTTTTAAGGAGACAGTGAAATAATTAATTGTATGTTTTTTTGTTTTTTTGACAGTGAGTCTCGCTCTGTCGCCCAGGCTGGAGTGCAGTGGCGCGATTTCGGCTCACTGCAACTTCTGCCTCCCGGGTTCAAGCGATTCTCCTGCCTCAGCCTCCCGAGTAGCTGAGACTACAGGCACATGCCACCACGCCCGGCTAATTTTTGTATTTTTAGTGGAGACGGGGTTTCACCATGTTGGCCAGGATGGTCTCGATCTCCTGACCTCATGATCCACCGGCCTCAGCGTCCCAAAGTGCTGGGATTACATGCGTGAGCCACTCACTGCTCCAGGCCTGTTGTGTGTTTTAAGGGAACACTGGGCTCATCTGTGGCGAATGAAGGATGGGAGTGCAGGAGAAGGCCCAGGGTGTCTGTTTAGGAAGTAGGAAGGAGGTAAGAAATGCTGGGGGATTTTCTTACTTAAAAATCTTGCCTATCTCTTGTCTTTTGCCTTCCTGGTCTCCTTTCTTGTGCCTTTGTTGGCTAAAACTCTAAAAATTAAAGAAACAGCATTGCTTGGGCCACATGTGGATTGCATAGCAATCATAAGATTAACAAGTTTCACCCTATTCTGCATTTATTTTTCTAAACATGTAATATGCATGTGTGATGTTCTTGTTTTTCAGAAAAATGAGAATTATAAGTCCTACATATGGAATTTGTGGCAGAAACTTCAGAAATATTAATTAATTGTTCACAATTTAATGCAGGGTCTTGCTGCATAAATTCTTATTAAGCCAGAACACGAATAGTACAAAACCAATGAATGAATATTTTATGCGTGATTCAGCAAGAGATTAGGAATGCCAAACCATTATGACAGGGAATTAAAAAGGAACTTAGAAAATCAAAGCAACTAAAATGCTCACAATCAAGATGATTTGAGGGTTTTTTTTTTTCTTAAACAAAAGGCTTTTCAAGCTACCTAAACTGTATGTTTGTGTTAATTTAGTTTTATTGCACTGGCCATGTATTTATCATCTTTACCATCTTTTCCATTTTTAAAGTTGTAGTTGTAGGTAATAAATACAGTTGTAGGTAATAAATACATTTATATTCCTTTTATCCCTTTCATCCTGTCCCCCTTCCCAGCCTCTGGTAACCACCAATCTACTCTCTGTCTTCATGAGATGCATTTTTAGCTCCCACATATAAGTGAGAACATGCAGTATTTGTTTTTCTGTGCTTGGCTTATTTCACTTAACATAATGACTTTCAGTTCCATCCATGCTACAAATGATAGGATATCATTCTTTTAATGGCTAAATAATATTTTACCTATTTATTGGGTAAAATATTCACTTCAGTTTGTTTTTTCAAAGTAATTGTAGCTGTTCTAGGACCTTGCCTTCCTGTGTAATTGATTTATCTGTTGGTCTATCTATCTATCTATCTATCACTTATGAGCGCTGTCTATTTTTAACTAAAGCATTTTAATCAGTGGCTCAGGATACATGAGGGTGTAATTCACACTACATATCTTTGTCTTCTGTAACTGCTATTATCTTGCTTCCTTGTTTTATGCCTCATGTGCACATTCTTCAAAAACATTCACTTAATTGGAAACTAAAGGGCATTCCCCTCTAAGCTTTGACAGCAGTGACCTTAGCTAAGTCAATGCTTACGGTCTTTGAATTCATAGGAAGATCCTATGAGTCAAGATTTTGAACATGATAGAAATGAAATTTTTAATTCAAATATTTAGTTGTTCATAGCACCTTTATTTAATTAAGTGACACACTCAGATAAGACTACATTTTAAGCAACATAAACTTACTTAGAAATAATATAAATTGACTTTTTTGTGTTTCATATTCTATTTCTGATGACCATAATCTCTTGCACCCTGGCGGAGATTTTATGAAACAAAAACCAAGTTTGACCCTAAAGATTAATAACACATGCAGCAATTGAAAGTTAGCTGCAAAGAAATAGAGAAAAGTAAAATAAATATATATCTGTATTCCTTAAAACCCAGTGGAATTGAGAGGAAGAGAAAGCATAATAGAGTAGCCTGAAAATACATTTTTGCTGAGTAAATTTTCCATCATCCAGGATAAAAAATATGTACTCTCATTCATATTATTCCAATGCCATATATTTTATAATTTGCAGTAATGCAATATTCCAGAAAATGCTCCCATAACTGTTGTTGTAAGTAATATGAGTAGGATATGATTTTTAAGGTTAAAAAAAGTGAACTGTTAATTTTTTATTACTACAGTCACGTCTCCTAAACTTCATGATTCTTTAGGAAATGGAGTGAGTTTTGAAAAAAATGTAATAGGCCACAATAAACTCTGCATATGTGTGCGTGTGTTTCTAGATTTAAAGTTAGAATCTATTTAAAAGCTAGACAATATTAAAGCTACATTATATTAAGCTGAGAAACATACAGAGCATTGTTTTCCTAGAGAACTCATGTATTTAGATGGCTGAAAACAGACTACTTTATAACAAATCATTAACTAGTAACTTTATTATTCAGATATGATAGACTCAGTCTTCTGTATATCTTAAGAAAAAACTTGTGACCACATATCAAGTAAGTATTTTAAATATAGGATGAATATTTTTAGGTAAACAGTGAAAACTTACCCTGGAGCTGTATCCACACCACAGCACATGTTTTGGAATGAAGTCAGTGGGAACACATGGGCAGGATGAACTGTTTCTTTGCGCTACCGTTGAGAGTCCCTCACGGCCAGCATGTTGCCATTACTTTGGCTTTTCTCACCCCCAGAGTAGAACTACAAATAATAGAAGATGTTAAATGCCTACGCTTTGAGCAGAGCCATCCTGGATTGGTGGGAACAAGTAGCCATTGGGGTCAGACAAACATGCATAAATGTCTATACCAAACAAGGCAGAGGTTGCCAAGTTCCAAAGGACAAACACGACGTGGCAGGGCACTCACAGGAAGCACAGGCAACCAGTGATTGAGGAACGGCAGGAAGGATCTAATGGAAGAAGAGGCATTTTCACCCAAATCTGAATGTGTTCTGGCAGATAAAGCAGTAGATCCTGGCTGCATAAAGAAGGAAAAAAAAAAAAAAAAAGGAAGAAGGAAGCTTCAATAATAGCTCCAGCAGAAATAAAGCCATTAGTGGGCCAAGAGCCAGGAGGATGGTGCTGTGAAAATGAATAGCAAGAAAAGGCATTGGTTTCAGCCACTTGGAGGAATAGCTCCAAGAAGAGGTGAGGGCCCATGTTAATTCAATAAGTAGAAGTTTTCAATTTTTACTCCACCATATGTTTCTTGGGTGCCCACTCGCATGTTGATCATTGGGACAGAGTAGAGACAGTGAGCCTTCTGCTCTGCCTTCTGGAACCTTGTAGTTTGGTGGTTGAGGCAGATGACAGGATCTGCGAGGGGTAATTAAGGAAAAGAGCCAGAGGCCACAGAAGGTGCTAGTGAGGGGGTCTCATGTGAGCAACTTGGGCCACTGAGTGCTTTGTGGCTGGGGCTGGTGTGATCCAGGTCACTCCAGTGGATTGGGGTGGGCAAGAATGGAAGGGGGGCACCCAGGATGCTCACAGCAATCCAGGCAAGACGAGAGAACGCCAAAGACAGAGGCAACTTCGTATACTGAAGGTAGCTATTGGAGACAATGAGAGGGTGGGAGAGATTTCTGGGTATGGAGCCTGAGCAGCTGGGGTGCCATTCTCTGCAAAAGAGACAACTGAAAAAGGAGCAGTTTGGGGCAGTAAAGAAAATAACAGTAATACTAGAAATAACAAGCAAATCAGGTAAGACCTACCTGGCAGCATTTTTTTATTTTTATTTTTTCTGAGCAGTTGGTATGTGTTGTCTCTCTACAATCCCACAGCATCTCCATTTTACAAAAGATAAAACTGTAGCCAAAGAGGATAGGCAAATGACCTAAGGTCACACAGGAGCAGGACAGCCAGATGGCCACCCTGGACATCTGAATTTGTTTTAGGAAACAGTGTCTTTGAGATGCATGTGGGACATGAACGTTGGAAAGACATAAACATGAGATGCTTCCACATAAGCCAGGAGCTCAGGTGATCTTCACTGTAGACAGACCATTGGCAATCTCTGGTATAAGGAGAAGGCATTTATTGAAGACTGAGTGAAAGCTGAGTATAAGAGGCAGACATTATAGTGTCTTCCTTCAATCAGAAAGGGAAACAAGAGATGAGACGCATCCACAGGGAGTAAGGGAAGGTGGTTCAAGGACAGGGCAGATTAGACAAGATCCCCCTTCACTCCCACGAGGATGATGGAAGATGCAAGGGTATCATCGAGTTGGAGCCTGGGGACTGCAGAGCATGGAGGGGTGAGGCCGTTGGCTGGGGGCACGCTGAGTGAGGCAGCAGGAGGAAGCTTTAGTCCCAGGCTAGCGTCACCCAGGGCAGGTGGAAGCTGCAGAAGAATCATGGCATAGATGCTCTGAAGAACATCTCAGACTAAGTGAGCACTCTACAAACACAAGCTCAGCCAAGACCCACAGCAAATAACAATAAGGAACATCTTGCCCTACATCATAAGTGAGAGGCATGAGAGCAGGCATCATACATTTGCACTCAAAGCTGTTTCATATTTTCTGAGGATGGTTCCAAGCAGGTCTCTCTCTTTACTTCCACAGAAGAAGAAAAATAAATAAATTTCTAATAAGCTGAATTCTAGCAGAGTGTGGGAGAAAGGATGTTATTTGAAATACTGGGAATAAAAAATGTCTATTGCAACCCACGGTCATTAGTTTGTGTGTTTACTTTGGGGACTCTACATAGATATCCTTATGGCTTGAAGTAAGAATGGGATTGAGCTGTTTATTAAGTGCCTGGCTATTTGAGTTTCCAGGAGGAATAATGGCCTCCCTAATGTAGTGTGCCGGAAGTGGATCCCACATCAGCTGAGGTCAGGAGACCAGAGCACAGTCAATGGGCCCACGGGGAACACCGACCTCTGCACTGTCGACTCCTCCTGTGGTCTTGCGCTGCAGCAAGACCTGACATCTGGACTCTAATCTTGTGCTACAGAACCTGATGACATCCCATTTCCAACCCCATTTGCTTCTCCTGGGCAGACAAAGAGAGTCAATTCCCAGTTTCCCCTGCAGTTCTGCTGGGGCTGTGTGATTGGTTTCTGGACAACAGAATCTGAAGAGATGTAATAGAAGCCAGTCTTAGGTTTGACCATAAGCCCCATCTCCCAGATATCCTCTTTGTCTCTTCCCATTTGCATAGCTGGAAGTTGAGAAGTCCAAGATTTCAAAGGAGCACTTGAAGCGGGACGGCTGAGTTACAGTTATTTTTTACAACAGGTAAAATCATGCAGTTTTCCATTAACTGTTCTGCCAGTGCTGAAAGTTAAAGTTAAGGACAGCAAGCCCAGAGGCAAGGAGCAGCGAGGAGACTGGGGGATCCAGGGACAGAGGCTGGAGAGCATGGGCAGGTTGGAAAGTCTCAGAGGAGGGACAATCAGCTGGGATTGCAGCTTGAAGAGTGTGAGAAATGTTAAGTGCCTCTCAGGGATTTTTGTATGAAACATTAATTGCTTTCTGATTGTAAAAGGAATACCAACTCATCACGCAGGACTTGGAAGACAATAAAGGTATAAAGAAGAAAAATGAAAGCATTGACAGGATCACTACTGAATAGCCACTACTAAGATTTAGTAGTATTTGCTTCAAACACAGATGAACACTGGGAGCTCTCCTGGGGTGGTTTGCACTAACCTGCTTTGCAAACTTAACTATCTGTAGTAATGGCACCAGTGTCCAGGAGCCTTAATCACCTCCACAGTTGGTGGGTAACATCCTGAGTGCTTGCAGGAATACCTGCTCTTGGTATGACCAGAAGTTAATTGTCTCTTGTAAATAAATAAATAAATAATAAATTCTAGAAAGGAGTTTACTTTACTGAGACGCAAAATTCAAATTCCTTGTCTGTGTAACTGTACCAGCCTGAGAATTATTGCTGGCTGTTAATTATTCCTTGTATTATATTTGAGACACAAGAAATTGTTGAAGTGACTTACTGTTCATAATTAGAAGCTATGATTAAAACTGCTTTAACATTACCCTGGGGCCCTCTCTCCAACATGAAATGATTTCTATAAAAGTGTCAGTGGGTGGTTTGGAAGGAATATGTTGGCCTCCTCCCTAGTAACTACTTTTCCACCTACAGAGCTGCTCCGATGTCATGGGAAGACTCCTCAAAGCCCCAGCTCTGGTAATTCAATGAAACACAACCATCCTACACCACAACTGCTGGGCGCTCTCCCACGGAATATCCAAAGAGGACAGGAACGAGAAGAATCAGCCATCAATTATGTTTTAAAATTTAAAATTAAAAGAAGTATTTATATTTCATATTTCCCTTGATGCAAATTTTTGACATTTTCTAAATTTCTACTTATTTTGTATAAAAATGAGCTTATGATATAATAAATGATGACTCCCATATGTTGCAAAAACTTGGGTTTTTATTTCAAAAATGAGCACAGACCCATGCTATAACTTTTTAAGAGCTTTAATGGTTTCCCCAAACCAATAAAATTAAAATGACATCCCACAACGGAGTGCTCTATTGCTGTATCTCTTGGATGAGAAAGAAGGAATGGTTCAAATGGAAGAATGAAAGGAAATGAAGAGAAACCATCTGCTAAGAGGGTCATGTGGCTATTCAGACTAGCACTGTGTTTGTTCTGATTCTTTAGTCCTGTGATATTTGACATTTTTATTTGTAAATATGACAAGTTGATGGCTGCAGCAAACCACCATGGCACACGTATACCTGTGTAACAAACCTGCACATTCTGCACATGTATCCCAGAACTTAAAGTAAAATTAAAATAAAGAAATAATAAAAATTAAAATTAAAATAAAAAAAATCAATGACTGGTTGAAAGGGGGAAAGTGTGAGGCCCTTTTTATTGTGCAAATCATTGGTTGCTCAAGAACCTTAAACAAGACTCACCTACACCTTAGGGTCACCAACTACTATGAATCAGTCATGCATGGCAAAGTGGTTGGTGATGCAGAAAAATTATTTGGTGTTAGAGCAAGTGTGACCTACATCATTGAATTCTGTCAATGGAAGGGTTGGCTCAAGTAACTGATCCTTCAGATTATGTTTATTGATTTATTTGGCATTAGGAAAAATGTTGAGAACACGAAGAAACAAGACATGATCCCTGAACCCCATGGAAGGGGGAGCAGGTCATGTGAACAAAAAAGTTGATAACATTTTACCAGTTCCTTAATAGAGATCAGAAGGGTAGGGGAAGGAGGAAGGCCACAGGCTGTTTCATAATGGAGAGACACTCCATGAAGAAGCTGATGCCTCAGCTAGACAGACGTGAGTAGGGGGCTATCAGCCAAGGCAGAGAGAGCCACAGATGCAAAGCAGTAAAATACCTGTGTTATTTGGAGAAGTGTCAGATACTGCCTTGTTCTGCAACTAAGAAAGGCAAAGCTAAAAACAGGAAAGAAATTAAAAGCGTTTATTTCAAACAATTGAGAGAAGGAATTGAAATCCTTCCCTAGAGTCAACTTAACATTGACTAAAGCTCAAGATGGTGGAGAAGATGTAAAATTAAAAATTCTGATAATAAAATTAATTTTTAGTAGAAATGAGGTCTGCATAGGCTGGTATCGAACTCCCGGCCTCCAGCAGTCCTTCCCAGGCCTCTCAGTGTGCTGGAATTACAGGCATGAGCCGCCATGCCAGGCAGGATGCTCTTTCTGTCCCATCAACATCTGTTTCACTTAAGGCCACTATGTAACAGGCTGGGCTCCAGGAAACCGCTCCTAATTTCTCAAATAAACAAGTCTCTCTCTTTACTTCTCATACCACTTGCTTCCTGGGTTATGGCACTTAGAACAGCATGTACTTGCGTCTTGATTGTGTGTTTCTCATGTATTCATTCAACCCATTCTTTTGGAGCCCCTACTCCTTGTGAGGCACTGTCCGTGTCCTGGACAGGGAGCAAACAGATACTCCATTGCAGAAGATAGAGAAGAAATGATGTAAATAAGTTAAATATGTACTATACTAGATAGTGCTAAGTGCTAAGGGTAAAATGGAAGGCATGGAAGGGGTAGAAGCATTCAGGAGGAATTGGAATTTGAAATAAGATGATCCAGGAAGCCCTCATGACAAGGTAGCTTTTGAGTAAAGATCTGAGGAACATGGAGGGAGTGGCCACCTAGATATCTAGGCAGAAGGGAAAGCAGCTGGCACCAAGGAGGGAGAGTGAGGACGCTGTCGTGGGTGGAGAGGGTGAACAGGAGAAGCAGAGCAGATGACAACTTCAGGAAGACAATGAGCCTAGGGAGGGGCCACAGTGGGGCTCTCTGACTTTCATGACCAGTGATGCTGGGAGACACAGGAGAACTGTGAGCAGACCAGTGACCAACAGTGACTTCCTTTAAAAAAAAAAAGGTCACTGTGGATCCTGGGCTGCTGATAGGCAGACAGGCCTAGGAGCAGGGACACCAGTTAGGAAGCGATTGCAATGGCCAATGTTGAGAGCAGTGTAGGGGGTGAAGAGCTGTCAGTTTGGGGTACATTTTGAAGGTAGAGTGAATGGATCTTTTGAACAGACCTAATACTTGAAGGGAGAAATGACAAATGTGATTCAAGTTTTGAGTTTCCATTAACTGTGATGGGGGAGAATGTGGGAGGAGTTTGTCAGCAGGAGTACGTGAGGAGTTTGCGTTAAATGTCTATCGCATGTCCAAATGGAAGGGCCAAGTAGACAGTTGGGCATACAGGTTTTGCGTAAAGGACGGTTCTAGGCTGGAAGCTTTACTGTGAATAATCAGCATGTGGACAGATCTGAAGTCATACAAATAGATAAGGTGACCTAGACAGTGAGCATATGCAGAAAAAATAGAAGAAAGCCAAGACCGGAGCCCCAGACACTCAACCATTTGGAGATTTGGTGGTTGAGGCAGGAGCATTAAGAGGAGACTGAGAAGCAGGGTTCAGAGAAGTAAGAGGAAAAAGGAATGGCATCCTAGAAAATGAATGAAAAGTGTTTCAAGAAGAAAACATGTGGCTAAATGTGCCAAATGTGGCCTAAGATGGAGAACCAGCTATTGGATGTAGAAACATGGAGTTTGTTGGCCAACAGACAAGACCCAGGTTGGTGAGAAGTGCGATAGAGCAGGGAAGCCTGACTGTAGTGAGTTTGAGAAAGGATAGAGGAGATGCATCAGAGACAACTGGAAATAACCAGCATGGATGGTTCTCTAAGGAGTTTTGGCCTAAGGAGAAGGAAATACATAGGATACTAACTGGAGAGAAAAGACAAAAGGGAAGTTTTTAAAAATCAACCTTTAGAGACAGGGGGTACATGTGCAGATTTGTTACATGGGAATATTGCATGATCCAGAGGTTTGCAGTATGGATCCCATCACCCTTGCAGTGAGCAGAGTACCCAAGAGGTGAGTTTTTTAACCCAGCCCCCCTAATTCTAGTAGTTCACAGTGTCAATTATTCCCATATTTACGTCCATGTCTGCTCAATGCCTAGTTAACATGGGAGAAAAACAGCCTATTTGTGTGCTGGTGGGAATGACTGAGGAGAGAGGTAAATCAATGAGCAGAAGGCAGAAGAGAAGAAGGCTGGAGAACTGTGTTTTGTGAATGAGTGGTGGTGGAGGCCAGTGCACAGGTTGGGAGCTGGGCTAAGCCAGGAGCAGGGACAGTTCACCACCAGCAGCAAGGTGAAGGAAGTATATGGGCACAGATGCAAGAAGCTGGCCCGTGTGGTGAAGGGGAATGTGTAGGGGTTATTTTCTTGGTGAAACAGGAAAGCAGGTGATCATATGAGAGGGAAGACTCTCACAGATATGGGGAGAAACTGCTAGAGTTTGGAGAAGATTGGGGTTGAGAAGAGTAAAACCATCAGATTGTGGGCAAGATAACTAGCGAAAGTCAGGAAATATAGGAGCATAGGAGACACCAGCTGAAAAATGTCAGAAGATAACCAGGCTGGAGGGTGATCTGCTGTCTTGAGTTTAGTGATCATGAATTGAAATGAGAAGAACTTGCCTTTGTGTTTTCTTCCAGCCACATACTGCTGAGTGAGTACATGCAAATAGAGGAAGAACTGAATTTTACCTAGGTTGCATTTTAGCTTAGCACATAAAAAAAAAAAGCAAGAAAATGGAATTGAAGTTAAGAGCGAATGACTGACTATAGGATTAAGCTGAGTTTTAAAGTGATAAGGGAAAAAAAAACTACAACAATGGTGATAGACAATGAAATGGAATGGAATGAGACTCCTAGCAGGTAGAAGCATTGCTGTTGTTGGGGTACTGAAAGCAGTGAGCTGAAAGATTAGATAGTTGTCAGAAGAGATAATTTGACATTGAGATTGTGATGGTTTTGGTCCTACAGATGTCAGCGTTCTATTTAGCTTACTAGTGATTGAAAAATCACCTCTTCCCATCACTGGGAAATGTATTCTTCAGTTTAAAGAAGAAAGAAGGTACTTGTGTCTCATCAAATTTTCAAATTCATGAAAAATTATTTGCACCAAAAGAAAACAAGAATAAACGTTCAGCAAGATTACTCTTAAACTGATGAATACATCACCAAAAGAAAATACATATATGGATGTTTATATTTTCTCAGCTCCATTTCTTCAATTGTACAGGCTCTGCAGGTATTTCATCACTGCAGTTTCATCCATGGCTTAGAGACTTGCAGAGACAGCAATGTGCCGATAGAGTCCAAGGAGCAGCTCCTCTGGGCTGAGTGCTGCTGGCCATGCCACACACCCACAGTTTTTTCTATCTGCCAATTGGCTCCAGCCAACTGAGTGCAGATGCCAAGTGGACACAATGAAATTTTGGTGTACATTATTTTAAGCTAAGAAACCTACCAGAGTCCTTGGTATAGTTAGTTGGAAGAATAAGACAGAAGAGAACATGGTGGTCTAAGACTCTTCTTTCTAATATACAAAAAAAAAAAAAAAAAAAAAAAAACAAGGACCCTTTATCCTCTTTTGAGAGTTAAAGACACCAATTTAATATTGTTACCCTTGGTGACCAATTTGAATAAGAGGCTTAAGAGATTAAATACTGTCATTCCACAAGAAATACATTAAATCTCTGAAATCCAAATATCCAAAATGGACTTTTACAAACAACCTTACAAAGTTATTATAGGCAGAAGAGAATTTTTGTGGTTATTAAATACAAAAAGGATTATCTTCTTATAATATTTCCCAACGACATCTTTTAAAAGAAAGTCTCCTAAAATGGTTTTGCTGCTTAGAATTTTCTCTCATTCTGGATTTGCATCAACAGATCTGCCCTTGACTGTCCAGAATTTGTCTTGCCAAACAGGAAAGATTTATTTTTAAGGGACTGAGGAAGAACCTCTAGCATAGGCTAGAGCTAAACCACAGAGCATATGACCTAATAGACATAATATTTTAAATAACAACACCAATAATAATAAAAGTTAGACAGGACTCTGGAGCTGATGATATTCTGCCTCTACACATGTCAGCTGTTTGACTGTAAAAAGTATTCATTGTTGAATCTGCCATGTTATTGAGCACAGAGTTGTTGCTGGTTAATTTCTGTTTCTCTGATTCTGTGGAGTAAACATGACTTTACCAGGACATCTCTGTTCAGCTTCAATTTTCATGGAATAAATAGAAAAGATTAAAAGCTAGAAAGATCTAAGAACAAGGAGAAACGATTATAGCTCATCTTCCAGGAAGATTAATTCTCAACATGATAAAAGGCTTGGTGAAACATATTAAGATAATATGCCTAGTTTCTCTCTGTATTTGCGGTAAGAGGAAATGGAGATGACAGCATAGTTTGTGGAAGATTATATAATTCAACAGATGGCAAGAAAGGAGGTAGAACTATTTAACAACAAGTTCTCCTTTTCCATCAAAGAGCATAAGAGACAGAAACACAAGTAAGAGGCAAAGACGTCCTAGTGAGAGAGAAAACGGGAAGAAGGTACCTCACTTCTTTGTGAGTGCAGGTTTGAAGATGTGAGGTCAGAAACTCAACAATCTCTGAGAAATCACAGGGAATGTGAAGAATCTAAGAGTGCTAGAAATGAGTAAATAGGACCCCCGCCCCTTTTTGTAATGAAGAAAAAAAACAAAACAAAAACAGGTCCCTGCCAACTAGAGATCAAAAACTTAAAACTCCCTACAACGGATTCCAGAAGGTTTTACTGAACACATAGTAAATTCCATCAGTATGGAATTTAAAAAGAGCGCATGACAAATCATTCTCTTTAAAGAGTTACTGAACAGACATGTAAGAAGAATACCATAGACATCACTTACCTACTATATTTTTTAATATAGTAGGTATATATTATATATATTATATATACGCCTACTATATTAAATAACTATGCTAACTATATATTTAATATAGTAGGTATATACTATATTTTTAAACACAGTCGGTATGTATATTTAAGTCTTTCATTGTGTAAACAAAAATTGAGAAATATACGCAGGTTCAAAACGTGTGTAAGATGAGCTGAATCTGATGAGAAAAGACTGTTGATCAACACGTGCAAATTAAAAGACATGCATTTGGGTTCTGTGCCTCTGCCACCATTCTCTTCCCATGCTACCTCCTCCAACCCACTCAGAAAAATTATCATAAAACTAGAATGGAGACTTCCCTTCGCCTCCTAAGACTCTGCTGCTCTATGAGGTTGTCACTAGCTGTGTAAGGCAATTGAGTGCTTGAAATATGGCTGGTCCAAACTGAGATGTGCTGCAGGTAAAAAATACACCCCATATTCCACAGACTGAGTCTAAGAGAATATAAAATATAGTTAAAATTTTTGATTACATGTTGAAATGGTAATATTTTAAGGTATTAGGTTAAATAAAAATATATTTTTACAATTAATTTCACTTATTTCTTTTTAATTTCTTAATGTGATTACTAGAATTTTAAAATGACATGTACAATTCATGCTATATTTCTAAAGGACAGCACTAATTAAAGAACCTCTGTAGACATCCAGGGAAGAGAGATCAGCCTCTAGCCATACTGCAGTCACCTCTTCACCACGTTAAAAATGTCAGATTATCTACAGATGTAAACTGTACTTTAACCTGAACACCTGCTTTTCTCAATGAATTTTTTGTTGTTCTTATGCAATTCTAGATTAAAACAAACTTTGTTTAACAATGTTTCATTGTACTCATTAAAACCTTCAATACAATGTTGAAGCAAGCAGCTTGATGACAGTGAATATCCTTGTCTTTTCCACAGTTTAATGAAAAATTATTGAATATTTCAGACGTCTTTTAAAACATTGTATTGAGATATATAAAGTAACTACAATAATTTTAAGTGTGAAGCCCTTAGGATTAAAAAGATAGATTTTCAGAACTCGGTAAGATCTCCTTGGTTATCTTTCAGTGCTATGTTCCTAAAAATAACTATAAATTCTGACTTCTGTGAGCATGTATTCATTCTAGCTTTGTTTGTTTTTGTTTTAAATTTGTTTTGTTTTGAGTTTACAGAAATGAAATCACAGAATATGTGATTTCATATATCAGGCTTTTTTTCACTCAACTAATACATCCAAGAGCTTTTCAGATTGTTGCATTGACCAATAGTTTATTTTCATTGATGTGTACTATTCCACTGGGTATTATTTTTTATTCATTCACCTGTTGTATCTGGGTTTTTCCCACTTTTTGACTGCTATGGCTATAACTTCTATAAACATTCCAGAAAATGTTTCTTTAGAATATATTTACATTCATTTACATATTTAAGGTAAGATTGCTGGGTCAATTAATTTTAATATTATTTTTAGTGGAAACTGTCAAACAGGGTCTTCCAAAGTGCTTATGTATTTCTCACTTCCAGGGCACTGACAACAGCTTGTATGCACCACATCCTTGCCGATACTTGCATTTGTAATCATGGCCTTCCAGAGGGTGTGTGTGATATCCCATCATGCCTCTCATCTGCATTTCCTTAGTGAGTATGGAAGCTGAGCACCTTTTCTTTTTATTTATTTATTCACTCATTTATTTAGGTCTCCTTTAATTTCTCTAGGTAATATTTTGTAGTTTTCAGAGATCTGGCACATCCTTGTTAAATTAATTCCTAAGTTTTTGAGTTTTTGATGTTATTGAAAATACTTGAAATTTAACACTCTTATTAGTTTTCCAGTTGTTTACTGCAATAACCTCGAAATATATCTTATTTTTGCATATTGACTTTGAATCCTATGACTTTGCTAAATTCACTTGTTAGTTCCACTCGTTTTTAGATTATTTTTGGATTTCTAAGAGCACTGTCATGTCATCTGAAAATAAAAGAGTATTACTTTTGGGTTCTAGATTTCTCGGACATGCCCTTTATCAGATTGATAAATTGTCTATTACTACCTTTTGAGAGCTTTTATTATGGTTGGGTAGTGAATTTTATCAACTTCTTTTTCTATATCTGTTGAGATGATGACTATATGAATATTCTCCCTTATCTATCCATGGGGTGAATTACATTGACTGGATTTCAAATGTGAAATCAACCTCTTGTTCATGAAATAAACTCTACCGGGTGACAGAATATCATCCATTAATATAGCCTAGGCTTTGATTTGCTAATATTTTATTAAGAATTTTTACATCTGTTAATAGGACATTGGTCTAGAATCTTCTTGACTTGTAATATTCTTGTCAGATTTTGGTATGAAAATTAATCTTGCATTTAGAAAGAAGATGGGAAATGGTTTATATTTTTCCATTTTCTGAGCATTTTTATTTAAAATTGGTATGATTTGTTCCTTAAGTGTCTGTTAGAATGCGCAGGGAAGCCATCTGTGCCTGTAGCTTTCTTTCTAAGTATTTTTTTAAATTATGGAAACAATGTAAATATAGGAATATATAGATTTTTTATTTATTCTTAGGATGGTTTTGAACACCACTATGAACCAAGTAGACTTAATTTATATTTATAGAACAATAACAATGATAGAACACACATTCTCCTCAGTTAAACATGAACATTTGCCAAGATAGACCATATTATTGACCAGAAAACAAGCCTTAATAGATGTATAAAAATCAAAGTCATACAAAATATGTTATTTGGTGACAACAAAAAAAATTGCTAGTTAATAATGAGGACTATAAAAAATGACAAGGGGACATAAGGAGACATTTTGTCTTACAGAGACACATATGGACATTTTCCAATGCTCTTCATTCCCTTCTGAGATTCTGTGTTTCTTTCAGGTTGTAGGATTTTCTTTATTACTTCTTAGAATGTTGACCTGCCAGTGACAATGTCTCTCAGCTTTGATTAATCTGATAATGTCTTTATTTTACTTTCATATCCAAGGACATTTTCTCAAGGTAGAGAAGTGTAGATGCTTTTCTTAAGTTTTAATGATGCTTCCCAACTTCCAGTTTCTGTTGAAAATTCATCTATTACTCTGATTGTTATTTCCTTGAGAGTGATGTGGGTTGTTTTCTCCTTTTAAGGTTTTCTCTCAGATTTTTAATGTTTGTCTACAGTGCACCTCAGTGACGGCATTTTTTTTTTTTTTTGGTATTCACTTTTAATATATAGTCCTTTTCATAGTTTTTCATAATTTATTTCCTTCTCTCTTCAAATATTGCTTCCAGTCCATTCTTTCTAGTCTCTTTTCTGGGATTCTAATTATATAAATGTCTTTAAGATATATTTATATGATATTTGTAATATATATGGTTTTCCTTTAATCATAATAGAAGACATAACCAGCCACACTATTCTAATCCCTGAGTAAACATGGAAATTCTTTTCATATAAAACTAAAATACACTCCCATCTTACATTTGCATTTATTTTCCTAATACCTGAGTTGAAGAGATTAGATTAGATGATCCCTTCTAAATATCAACTGTCATAATCTGTTTTGCGCTGCTGTCAAAGGATAGGGTGATTTACAATAAGCAAACATGTATTGGTTCATGGTTGTAGAGGCTAGGATGTTCAGCATCAAGTGCTGGCATCTGGTGAGGGCTTTCTTGCTGTGCCATCACATAGTGAAAAGTGCAAGAGTGAGAGAGCAAGAGGAAGCCAAATTTGTTCTTTAATAATGGTATTAATTCCACCTGTAAGGGCAGGTCCCTTATGACCTAATAACTTCTTAAAGGTCTCACCTCCTTGTAAAATTTCATTTTATTTTTAGTTGACACACAATCGTTGTGTATATTTATGGGATACAGAGTGATATTTTGCTACATGTGTACAAATATGTAATGGTCAAATCAGAATAATTAGACCTCAAACATTTATCATTTCTTTATGTTGAGAATATTCAAAATACTCTCTTCTACCTTTTTTAAAAAATACAATATTGATAACTATATTCATCCTACAGTGCTGTAGGACACTAGAACATATTTACCATATCTAGCTGTAATTTTGTATTCATTAACAAACATTTCCCTATTCTCCCCTCCTCCCATGCATTTCTCAGCCTCTACTAACAACCATTCTACTCTACTTTTTCTAGCTCCTACAGATGACTGAGAACATGTGATATTTATGTTTCTGTGCCTGGTTATTTCTTTCAATATAATGTCCTCCAGACTAATCCATGTTGCCTCAAATAACAGGATTCTATTATTTTTGATGATGGAATAGTAAGTGTTGGATTTGTTGGATAGCTGAATTTTGAAATTTTTAATTGAAATGAAATAGAATGCTAGGTTCCACTGTGTATATATGCCACATTTTCTTTATTCATCTGTTGATGAAAATGTAGGTTGATTCTATATGTTGGCTACTGTGAGTAGTTCTTCAATAAACATAGGAGTACAGGTATCCCTTTGATATACTGATCTCCTTTCCGTTGGATAAATACCTAGTTAGTGGGATTGCTGGATTCTATGATAGTTCTATTTTTACCCCTTTTTGTTAGAAATTTCCGTTTTCTTTTCCACAATTGTTACACTAATTTACATTCCCACCAATCCTGCCTTTTACTACTGTTACAAAGGCAATTAAACTTTAATATGAATTTTGGAGGAGACAGACATTTAAATCATAGTACCAACCTTTAGTGTTTTTCTTTATGGTACTTTGAGAAAATGTCTAAGGACAGCAGAATTATACTAAGTGTCTATTTATTGGATATTCTTTGGAATATATTGTAAGAAAACAAATATACTTCTTTGGACATGTTTTAAGGTTGGCACTATTCAAATAATTCTAAAATGAACTTTAGACTTCTAAGAAGGTTTTAAATATTAATGATAAGTTTTATGGTCACTAGAGTTAGCATATTAGTCATATATTGTAATAGCACAGAGCTGTTAAACAACAGTTCATCTTTTGATGCAACCTGGATGGTGTAAAATGATAACTGCCTGCAAATAGTTCAAATATTCTCTAGTTATATTGTTTTGGAGATATCATTGTGTCTCCATTTTCTTAGTAGCAAATAGTCCATTATGCCATTGTTATTGAACTTCCTTTGTAAACAGAATGTTCAAGCAACACTATCCAAGCAGAAAAATAATATATATTGCAAAGTTCCATTTTCAGGAAATGGTACTGTTAAAACTTGTCCATTTTCTCTCTGTATTTTAATGTGATTTTCTTTGTAATTATCTGTTGCCTTTGTAGTAAGGGAGTCAGGGAACAATAGCAGGGATTTTTTTTCCTAGTCAATTTAACAGTCAATTTAATGTGTTTTTTTTTTCTCTTAATCACATGGAAATTCGGTAGCCTCATATTATAAAAGCTAAGAATTAGTTACTTTAAATTAGTAGTTCTGAGCTTTTGGGTGATTAGGTTGATGCATGTCTTTCTCAAAATGAAAATCCTTTGAGGTATGTGTAGGTTTGGTGTGATTTATAGGAATATAATGCTGATTTCAGTCATACTATTTCAGAAGTAAGTAGATATTAAATACAAAACACACAAAGTTCTGCAAATGTGATCATTTTATGGAACAGCATTTACGGTTTACTTTTATTGTCATTGCCAATGTAATACACTTCTAAAGCATAAAGATAAAGAACACAGATGCACAAAGGAAATAAAAATGACAAAAATTATATAAAATGCCATCTCAATAGTGTGCTATGTATATTTGCAGTGTATACAAATACAGATACATACATAGTTTAATATCACACTTTGCACATTGCTTTGAACCTTTCTTTACTCACTTTGCAACGTATCAGGAGTATTTTTCTATGTAAATTGGTCTTTTTCTTATATATTTGTAATAAATACTTCAAAATTTTTCCTAAGTACATAGCACATTTGTTTAACCAATTGCTAATTTTGGAACATTTCATTTTTGCTGTGATGGAAACAAATATTCCTCTATTCAAGTTCCAAAACTGAAATTGTTGATTGGAGGAAGTTAATAGTATATTTAAAATAATTAAACACAAAACTAACAGTCTCCATTATAGAAATTTTCAATAACAATTGTAATAATCAAAGCAAAACAGTAAAACACTAAGTTTGAAATCTAAATGAGAGGGACAGTTTTGATCTAAGTGTGTTGCAGGAGGGGGGTGCGTTTGGCTGTGTCTGAAGACAGTTTTGGTTGCCACAACTAGAAGGGTGCTGCTGAACCTAGAGGCTGGGATTCGGGATGCTGCTGACCATTGGGCAATGCACAGGAAAGCCCACATCACCAAGAATTATCTGGTTCAAAATGTCATTAGGAATGATACTTCATCTCTTTCTAGAGTTTTTCACATCTCTGCAATGTCATGAAACTTACAACATGTGCTGTTCTTGAGTGCTTACAACTACTAGGAATTCTTCACCTGTTCAGCCTATCCTGATCCCTACCAGTGGTAGTGGAGGGCAGTTAATAATATGATGCAAAAGGATAGGTTTCTAAAAAGGAAGATGGGCAGCCTATCAAGCTGTGGCTGACAAAAAATTGCTTTTTGAAGGACACTTGCAGAGCAGATATTGGGGGACCATGCCCCCATCCAGCACAACACTCAAAATGAAAATGAAGTAGAAAACCAAAGTTAAAATTCCTGCAACTCTAACATTGATTTAGGTTTAACAATATTTTATTTCTGTGGCCTTTGATCTTAACGTGTAAATATTGACAATCTCCAATATATACCACCGTAATTCCTTAAAACAGCCTTGTCTCCTAAAATGGAGTTATTCTAACCAAGACCTTTAAAGGTTCTAAATTTTATGTATGACAACTTTTCCCCAGCTTTCTGTTTATCCTACACTTCTAATTTTATTCTCAATATCCAAAATGTTTCTTTCCATCTGCATGGATTTTATATCCTGTAATCACAGGATATACTACTCTCACTTAGTCTTTTAGAGTACTTAATAACTTATGATTATTACTTCAGCTCATCAAAAAATGTGTCACTTCTTCAGTGTCACCAGGCATTCGCACACATTATTGTTCCTGATATGTTTGTCTTGGTGCTCCCTTAATTCCTGTATTTCTTCCTTTGGATAAGTCATTGCTGATACGCCATCTTGCCAGGTTATGATTCTTTGTTATCTGCACTCATATAACAGAGTTCGTTTCTGCAGGGCAGATATCTGTATTTCTAATATACACTTATCAGAATGATGAGAAGTGTTCATGTAATTTATAAAGTTAATGCCTCTGATTGGGAACAGGTAATCATGAAGTTTCCAGACAAAACAATTTCTTCATGCGATAAAATCTTGGGGTATCTGTATTCCAAGTACACTAAAGTGGTGAATTTTGAATTGGCATTTTGTAGATTTTTAAAAGTACTTTTAACGAAAGTATAAGTAAGCTATTAGGGAGTGGTAATCTAGGAGAAATGTGAGATATCAGTATCTACAGAATTTTAGGCTCTAGTCCTATATTTATTTAGAGAATCAGAAAATACTATACCTAGAATTCATTAAATACTACCTTATTAAAAATACTTAATGGGTTATACGTTAGTATTATCCCTGTGGCTTTTACTTAAGAGATATTTAAGTGGTGATCACCAAAAACATTTATGAAGTTTAATTTTTAGTAATGGCACACTGGAAATGGTTTTCTCTCACTGGAAAAGAAAAAGGGAAAATTGAACAAAATAAAACAAAATGTGTCTAAAGGCACTGAAGAGCTACCAAGTACAGAGAAATTTCAGGCCCAAGACCCACAGAAAGACTCAAGACAAGAGGGGTAAGACTACCAAGAAGTGGAAGTCCCGGAAAACACACTAGCTTTGGCTTAGGGTCTTGAAATTCTCTGTGTGGGATCAAGGATTAAATGGGAAACGGTCAGCTCTTGTGTGGACTGAAGCTCACATTTTTTTTGTATCAGTATTTAGTTGGGGTTAAGTGCTCTGAGACTGATAATGATACTCGCCTAGTTTCCTGCCAGTTGCAAAGGGAATGCTTTGGAGAAATATAAGATAATCTAAAGCTTAAAATTATCTCTACAACTAATATATGACAATCACAGAAAATCAGATATCCAAAAAACAAAATTAATGAAAACCAAAGGACAAAGACAGAAAACAGAAAAAATAAAATAAATCCAGTTAATGTAGCTATATGCAGATGTTAAAATCACAATGTTAATAAATGAATTTTTAAAAACAAAATGGAGAATTAGATAATTTGGGAATACAAAAAAATGAAAATTCCAAAATTAAAAAATAGAATGACTAAAAAGAGCTTAACAGATAATGTTAAAGCAAGAGTAGATTTAGTTGAGGAGAGAATTAATGAACTTGAAGACAAATTAGAAATAAATTATCTAGGCTGAAGATGGCGAGACAGTGGATGCAAGCCCAGGCAGGAAAAGCAAAAAGGAATACATGAACCTCACAGAGGATAAATGCAACAAAAACCACACTTAGGTACAAAGGGTTTATCAGGTAAAAAAATAAAACAACAAGAATAACTTTAAAATTAGACAAAGATGGCCAGGTGTGGTGGCTCATGCCTGTAATCCCAGCACTTTGGGAAGCTGAGGCGGGCAGATCATGAGGTCAGGAGATCAACACCATCCTGGCTAACACAGCGAAACCCTGTCTCTACTAAAAGTACAAAAATTAGCCGGGCGTGGTGGCACGCACCTGTAGTCCCAGCTACTTGGGGAGGCTGAGGCAGGAGAATGGCGTGACCCCGGGAGGCAGAGCTTGCAGTGAGCCGAGATTGCACCACTGCACTCCAGCGTGGGCAACAGAGCGAGATTCTGACTCAAAAAAAAAACAATAAAAACAATAAATAAATAAAATTAGACAAAGATGAGAGAATGACTCTGGAATGGCAGAGTAAAGAGATCTATAGAAACAAGCAACCACCATGAATTTTGATATGTATAGTTTTATATATAATGTGTGTGTGTGTGTGTGTCGCTCTCTCTCTCTCTCTCTTTGGAATGCCCTTGGGAATTATCCTAAGGGCATATAACAAATGAAGGAACACTTATTCAAGAAAATCTATTAATTCTCACCAAGAACAGTGAGATTCTATGGCATTTGAGCTTCAGACTGAAAGTAAGTGACTAGCAATTCACATCCCTCCCCGCAACATAAAAACACAGATCATTAGCAAAGGCCATCATGTACTTATAAAAGGTGGCATGATTGCCTATTTTTTATGCTTTCTTCTCTTAACTAACATACAAGAGCAATATTATTGAGCTTATAACCTATAGAAATATATTTGGTCAAGGATGTGGTTGGGACCAAAGCTATATTGGGGTGAAGAAATGATACCAAACAGTAACTTGAAAATGAAAGAAAACAACGGAGAAAGCCACAAAGGTAAATATGAAGTCTAATATGAAAACTCTTACAGTGAGTTTGAGGGATTTGGGGCCTAGCAAGAAAAAATATATGAACACGAGGTGGCAGTAAAGCACAACAAGCTTTATTCTGGTGCTGCTTTGATAGGATTGCCTGGGAGAGGAAAATCCCTCAGAGCCTGAGGTCTTCTAGACACAATGTCAGAGAGCCACAGCCCAGGAGGGGAGGAGTACACAGGGATTCCTGCAGGAGTGGGGAACTGGGGAGAGTGCTCACCTATCTAGAGGCTATTGCTCAGCAGGATGAGGAGAGGGAGGGTCTCCAGGTCAGAGAAATCCAAGGCAGCAATGGTTTGGGATTTTTATTGCCCAGGGCTTATCTATTACAAGCTGGTGTTGGGAATAGTTTTGTGGGTTAGTCAGAAAAGGAAGGCCGTAAATGCCCACATTTTTGCTTCCTTGGGCTATAATTAAAACCTGTGTAAAAGAAAATTTTCCATTAAATGTCTCAGGCTGCCATGATGAAGTAAACACCACAGGGACAACATACAAGAGCTATCTTTGGCTCATTTATTTAACAACTCTTTAAGTACAGCTTTTCTCTTTTTTCTTCCCTAACCTTATTTAAAAGACATGAAATTATGCAGCAGGAGCTGTAATAGTGTTCTGTCACAATTGTAACACCTATAGATATAATAGACATAGTAGTAATAACACTGAAAAAGAAAAGAAATAGTAGGCATATACATAACATTTATATATTTTCCTGCAATTAAGTTAGTATAAATCTGAAGTTAATTTTGGCAAGTTAATATGCATAGTATCATCCCTAGAACAATCAGGAAGAAATTAACTCACAAAAAATAGTGAAAAGATTATCAAGAGAATTACATTGTTGCCTTAAAATAGTCACTTAATTCAAAAGACGGTGGTAAGGGTAAACTAGAGAAAAAAAAAAGACCTGATGTATAGAAAACAAAATGTAGGATGGCAGACATAAATTCAACAATATTAATAATAACATTAAATGTGAATGGATAAAATAAGTAAATCAAAAGGCAGGGATTATAATGTCAGATTGGATGAAAAAAGTAAGAGCCAATTAATGCTGTCTAGAGTAGCCATATTTTAATTCAAATAGGATGAAAGCAAAATCATGGAAAAATATATGTTATGCAAATAGTAATAATAGTAATCAACTGATGAATGGGTAAATGAAATATTTGACAGTAAAAAAGAATGAAGTTCTGGTACAAGTTACACATGGATAAACCTTGAAAATATGATACACACATTAGAAAAAAAGCATGCCAATTAAATGCAATTTATAGAGACACAACAAAAGAAACTCAGAAAAATGATGAAAAAAGATACAATTTACAGACAGCAAGATGGTGTAACTCCACTCGTGAAACACAATGGACTTTAAAACAACAAGCCTTACTAGAAATAAAGGGGATATTTCACAATGATAAAAGTTTAGTAATTAAAAATACATAAGAACTGCATATGCTTATATTTCAAAAACATAAGAAGCAAAATTTACCAGAAATAAAAAGATAAGCAAAACCACCTGATAGAATAAGAAGAAAAATGCTTTTAACCCACCTGAAATAATAAGCAGAAAAAGTTAATATAATGTTAAAATTTTGAACAAGATTAACAGATTCGATCTGATTGACAATGTATATAGACTTTTACCCAACATCTCTAGAATACAACCTTTTCATGTGCATGCAAATGATTTGCCAAAACTGTACATACGCTGAGCCATAAAGGAAGTATTAGTAAATTTTTAAGGATTGAATTCACATGTTTTCAGACTCAAGTGGAATAATCTAGAACCATGTTATTTAACGCCATTGAAGTTAAATTAAATATAACAAAAAAGATAACTAGGGTATCTTCACTCTTGGAAATTAAGCACTATGCTTCTAAATATCTAATGTCCCCACCAAAATTACAATAGAAGGTTAAAGAAGCATTTTAAACTGAATGACAGTAAGCCACTACATACCAAAATATGGCTCAAAATTAAAGGCGTGATTAGAGGGAAATTTAAAGACTTAAATATTGCATGATTATGAAACAAGAAAGATTGTAAATCAATGTTATCAACATTCCCACTGAAAAAATGAGAAGAAGGACAGCAAATTAAATCCAAAGGTAATAGAAGGAAAGAAATAGATATAAACAGAATGAGTAACATAAAAAGCACAGAAGTAGAAAACAGAAATATTTAAAACCAAAAATCTAGTGTTTTGAAAATACTATAAAATAGACACACACTAACAAAGGTAGTCAAGAAAAAGACAAAAACTGTGAGAAGATAATTATTGTTGTTGCTGTTGTTATGGCAGCACAGTTATGGGAGTTCATTTTTGAACACAGGCTCCCACCTTCAACTTATCACATCCTTATCTTTGCTTGGGTGCCTCATGACTTTAAAGAGACTGTTCTGTGGAGAAGGTGGAATAAGTTTAAAGGTGAGAGTCACGTTTTGGCATTCAGACCAGGTAGTAGGCTTTCTCCTACTACATTAACAAATGAACATTAACAAATGAATAATGTTAGGAATGCATGGAAGGTCACAGCTGCACCTGGAGGGGAAAGTGTGAAAACCATAATTTAGTAACATGATGCCAATACATCTGAAAGCATAGATAATAGAATCGTACAATATAGATAACTAAAGACTAAATGGATAATTTCTATAAAGCTAAAAGATAACTAAATAGATTCAAGACGATGTGATTACCTTGATAACCTAATCATCATTTAAAAACATTTGGAATAGAGAGCAAAACATTTAATCTCTCTTACCCCCAAATGATACCAGGGCCAGAAGGTTCCTGGCTGTGTGTGAGTAAATCTTTATTGCATGAGTCCTCCCTTACGCTGACTGTTCCACAAAGTAGAGCAAAAGTTCCTTTTATGAGGCTAATATAACCTTGATAACATTTCTGAATAAGAACTGAGTAAGAAAATTACATACCATATATACCATGAAATAGATACAAAAAGTCTAAATTTAAATGGGAGATTCAGCAGTATAATTATGAAAAATGTCTTCAAGACACACTAGGATTTGTCTCCTAAACACAGAGTGGCATAACAGTGGGAAGCCTATCAATTATAATTCACTACAACAATGAATGAAAGAACATCAACCAAATGAACATGTCGGTTGTAAACACTAGAATAAAATTCAAAACTCCCTTTTGATTTTTAACAAATGTAGAACTTTAGCAAAGTAGAAGACGAGAATTACTTAATCAAAACACATGCAAAAACCATTTGTAAATAGGAGAATTCCCATTAAGTAAAGAGTATTATATTCTCTGTCTTCACTAGTATTAAACATTTGAGTAATATGTGATATAATATATAATATGACTGAAAAAGAGGATGTAAGGAGTGAAACAGAAGAACCCAATGTGTCATAATTGTAGACTGTTGAAAATAGTCTACAACTGAGAGAGCTAACAGATGAAAAGAGCAAGATGAGTCTATAAGATGAACATATAAACATCAATAACAGCAGAAACTATTTGGGAACAAATATTCACAATAGCAATGATAATATATTTAAGAATGAACCAACAAACAAAATATGTACAAGCACTTAATAGATGACACTACAAAACTTTGCCAAAGGATAAAAGAACCGAACACAGGACCAGTAAAGTTAATAAATGGGAAATCTCAATAACATGCCGTCATTAACTCCAAAAGTCAAATTATAAAATTCTTACAGAAGAATAAACATCCCAGAATAACAATGGGTATTTTGAAAAATCGACAACAAGTGTTAAGACATACTATAAAATTATATTAATTCAATGAAGTATAATGTTGGTAAAGGCATAGAGAAATAATTATAAAAGCTTATTTATTTGTTTGTCTAACTATTCATGTATCCCCTATCTACATTTGTATATATGGACAGAAACATTAAATAATGTTTACTTAATATTAATGATTGGTTTTCCCTGATGATGGGATTTAGAGTCATATTTTCTTTTGCTATTTTGGTACTTTTCTTCACTGTTTAAATTCTTTATAATGTACTTTTTTTCTTTTTGCCAAAACAATTTAGTGAGGGTGTTTCTTTAAACAATTAAAGATGTTTTCCTCCTGTTATTAAAGAGGAATATTAAATATTTTGTATTTTCTATTTTTCTGTATATTTTTTCTATTTTCTATTTTCTATTAAATATTAAATATTTTCTCAGAGAAATATTAAAAAGTAAATTAGTTGACATTTAAATGACTATCTTAGTTGATGTGTTTTCCACCAAAAACCTGAACCATAAGGTGTGTGTACAGTGGATCAGGCATAACAACAGAATCCCATCTCCCAGCACTAGGATAGCAAGTCCCCGTCGCCCCACCAAGCAATTCAATGGGTGAGTCAAAGGCATTTTGCATATTTCCAGTTTCAGTTGTTGGGGGCTGGGTGTCAGGGCTGTAAAAATAACGCGTCTGCTCTCTTTGCAACCACATGACTTGAAGAAATAATTCTCAGATCCGAAGGTGCTCTTCCCTGAAAAGTTGGGAATGAAGAGAAGAGAAATTTAATGACGTCCATTAGAATAACTCAATGCCCCACAGATAAAATGTCAATCGTGCGATAATTCCTCTTCTGGCTGCAGCTCAGCTTCCTTATGGTGCTCTCACACCCATAAAACACTGAGCCCAGACGAAGGCTGCACTGACTGCTGTTTGACTTGGCAGATTTAGAGGCAGAGACCACAGTTGCTGGGGTAGCAGCAGCCAGAATTGGCCGGTCGTAGCTGAGTCAAAAGCTAAAGATCTTGTCTGTATCCTAGTGATGCAATTAGACAAGAATAGTGAAGGAAGGAAGAAAAGTCCCAGGAGAAAAGAGGCTGTAGTTTTGTACATTCTCCTTATAAAATCACATTTATTGATCATGCAAAGTAGCAAGGGATATTCTTAGGCCATTTTATGGCAAATTAGGAGACAGAAGAAAGACTGCAGATCTTTTTATTTTTTATTATTATTATACTTTAAGTTCTAGGGTACATGTGCATAACGTGCAGGTTTGTTACATATGTATACTTGTGCCATGTTGCTGTGCTGCACCCATCAACTCATCAGCACCCATCAACTCGTCATTTACATCAGGTATAACTCCCAATGCAATCCCTTCCCCCTCCCCCCTCCCCATGATAGGCCCCGGTGTGTGATGTTTCCCCTTCCCGAGTCCAAGTGATCTCATTGTTTAGTGCCCACCTATGAGTGAGAACATGCGGTGTTTGGTTTTCTGTTCTTGTGATAGTTTGCTAAGAATGATGGTTTCCAGCTGCATCCATGTCCCTACAAAGGACACAAACTCATCCTTTTTGATGGCTGCATAGTATTCCATGGTGTGTATGTGCCACATTTTCTTAATCCAATCTGTCACTGATGGACATTTGGGTTGATTCCAAGTCTTTGCTATTGTGAATAGTGCTGCAATAAACATACGTGTGCATGTGTCTTTACAGCAGCATGATTTATAATCCTTTGGGTATATACCCAGTAATGGGATGGCTGGGTCATATGGTACATCTAGTTCTAGATCCTTGAGGAATCGCCATACTGTTTTCCATAATGGTTGAACTAGTTTACAATCCCACCAACAGTGTAAAAGTGTTCCTATTTCTCCACATCCTCTCCAGCACCTGTTGTTTCCTGACTTTTTAATGATCGCCATTCTAACTGGTGTGAGATGGTATCTCATTGTGGTTTTGATTTGCATTTCTCTGATGGCCAGTGATGATGAGCATTTTTTCATGTGTCTGTTGGCTGTATGAATGTCTTCTTTTGAGAAGTGTCTATTCATATCCTTTGCCCACTTTTTGATGGGGTTGTTTATTTTTTTTTCTTGTAAATTTGTTTGAGTTCTTTGTAGGTTCTGGATATTAGCCCTTTGTCAGATGAGTAGATTGCAAAAATTTTCTCCCATTCTGTAGGTTGCCTGTTCACTCTGATGGTAGTTTCTTTAGCTGTGCAGAAGCTCTTTAGTTTAATGAGATCCCATTTGTCAATTTTGGCTTTTGCTGCCATTGCTTTTGGTGTTTTAGACATGAAGTCTTTTCCCATGCCTATGTCCTGAATGGTACTACGTAGGTTTTCCTCTAGGGTTTTTATGGTATTAGGTCTAACATTTAAGTCTCTAATCCATCTTGAATTAATTTTCGTATAAGGAGTAAGGAAAGGATCCAGTTTCAGCTTTCTACTTATGGCTAGCCAATTTTCCCAGCACCATTTATTAAATAGGGAATCCTTTCCCCATTTCTTGTTTCTCTCAGGTTTGTCAAAGATCAGATGGCTGTAGATGTGTGGTATTATTTCTGAGGACTCTGTTCTGTTCCATTGGTCCATGTCTCTGTTTTGGTACCAGTACCATGCTGTTTTGGTTACTGTAGCCTTGTAGTATAGTTTGAAATCAGGTAGCGTGATGCCTCCAGCTTTGTTCTTTTGACTTAGGATTGTCTTGGAGATGCGGGCTCTTTTTTGGTTCCATATGAACTTTAAAGCAGTTTTTTCCAATTCTGTGAAGAAACTCATTGGTAGCTTGATGGGGATGGCATTGAATCTATAAATAACCTTGGGCAGTATGGCCATTTTCATGATATTGATTCTTCCTATCCATGAGCATGGTATGTTCTTCCATTTGTTTGTGTCCAGGACCAGATGGATTCACAGCTGAATTCTACCAGAGGTACAAGGAGGAGCTGGTACCATTCCTTCTGAAACTATTCCAATCAATAGAAAAAGAGGGAATCCTCCCTAACTCATTTTATGAGGCCAACATCATCCTGATACCAAAGCCTGGCAGAGACACAACAAAAAAAGAGAATTTTAGACCAATATCCCTGATGAACATCGATGCAAAAATCCTCAATAAAATACTGGCAAACTGAATCCAGCAGCACATCAAAAAGCTTATCCACCATGATCAAGTGGGCTTCATCCCTGGGATGCAAGGCTGTTCAACATTCGCAAATCAATAAACATAATCCAGCATATAAACAGAACCAAAGACAAGAACCACATGATTATCTCAATAGATGCAAAAAAGGCTTTTGACAAAATTCAACAGCCCTTCATGCTAAAAACGCTCAATAAATTCGGTATTGATGGAACGTACCTCAAAATAATAAGAGCTATCTATGACAAACCCACAGCCAATATCATACTGAATGGGCAAAAACTGGAAAAATTCCCTTTGAAAACTGGCACAAGACAGGGATGCCCTCTCTCACCACTCCTATTCAACATAGTGTTGGAAGTTCTGGCTAGGGCAATCAGGCAAGAGAAAGAAATCAAGGGTATTCAGTTAGGAAAAGAAGTCAAATTGTCCCTGTTTGCAGATGACATGATTGTATATTTAGAAAACCCCATTGTCTCAGCCCAAAATCTCCTTAAGCTGATAAGCAACTTCAGCAAAGTCTCAGGATACAAAATCAATGTGCAAAAATCACAAGCATTCGTATACACCAGTAACAGACAGACAGCCAAATCATGAATGAACTTCCATTCACAATTGCTTCAAAGAGAATAAAATACCTAGGAATCCAGCTTACAAGGGATGTAAAGGACCTCTTCAAGGAGAACTACAAACCACTGCTCAGTGAAATAAAAGAAGACTGCAGATCTTATCAGACTTACAGAGGCAGGTTTCTCCTGAGACAGCTTGACTTTTCATTGTGGAAATTTATCAGCTAAAGGAGTCGCTCACTGGTACCGGAGCAAGACGAAAGGTCTCAGGTCCATCACCCACACTTCTGCTTGGCAAAGCAGAGTTCCCTTTACTGCACTCTGTTACGGATTGAATTGTGTCCCCCCCCAAAAAGATGTGTCAAAGACCTAAGCCCCAGTGCCTGTGAATGTGACATCTTTGCAGTTGTCATAAAGTTAAGGATAAAACTATTAAAATGGGCCTTAATGCAACATGACCCATGTCCTTCTAAGAAGAACATGTAGACACACACATATACACATGCAGGAGAATACTGTAAGACACAGGTACACAGGGAAGATAGCATGTGGGGTGCAGGTGGAGACTGAAGTGAACAATCTGTGGCTACTGGAAGACGCAAAGGCAAGAAAAGATCCTCTCCTAGAGGCTTCAGAGGAAGCATGGCCCTGACAACACCTCAACTTTGGACTTCCAGCCCCCAGAACTGTGAGAGAATAATTATTGTTGTTGCTGTTGTTACGGCAGCACGGTTATTGGAGTTCATTTTTGAACACAGGCTCCCACCTTCAACTTATCACTTCCTTATCTTTGCTTGGGTGCCTGATGATTCTGAAGAGACTGTTTCTTTGGAAAAGGTGGAATAAGCTTAAAGGTGAGAGTCATGTTTTGGCATTCAGACCAGGTAGCAGACTTTCTCTTAGATCCAGTCATGTAGGCTTATACTTACTAGGGTTTTTGTTGTTGTTGACATGGCACTATTGTCCAACAAACTTCAGTTTATCCTTGAGGACAACCTTATTGGACTATTTCATTTTATTCAAAGCAACTTGTGGCCATGACTGCCTGTGTTCACAGAATCCTTGTCCTCATTTTCTTCTAGAGCACACATTTAGACAGTATCTCCCAGCCTCCCTTGCAGTTAGGTCTGGCTTTGTGATGAGGTTCTAGGTAGCATAGTTGGAACCGAAGTGGTTTGTGCCACTTCCATGTCTCAGTCCTGGTCCCCAAAACTTCCCACAGATGCTAGTCATACTCTTTACCCTTCTAGTAGATTGGAATGTAGACAACGAAACCACCATAAAAGCCTTACATGGAACATGGCAGACCTCTCTCAACCAAAATCCCGACATGAACACAGGAAATGACAACCCTCACGGGCCAGCTTTGGACTGTCATGTGAATGACAAATAAAGTCTTACTGTGATTAAGCATTGTACAGTTTGGAGTCTGCTTGATAGAGTATCTAGCATCACCCAAGCCAATGCAGTATTTGATGCCTTAAACTTCACACGCCTTTATAGCATTACACATTTTACTTCCTATCTTTTATAACTGATTCAGTGTGTTGTACATGTGTGGATGGATATTCAATTAATATGTGCTACGTTGATTATCAGCTCAAATGTGGCAGATGGAGATGGATTCTTCTTGACCTTGCACTGATTCTTTTTAATCAGTTGAAATTGCATTATCCCTGAATATTCTTCTTTTCATAAATTTGCTATGCATTTGAAATGTCAAATCTTAAACCTTCTTTGGCTAACCTTAATGCTTTCTTTTCATGTGAACAACAGCTACGTTCCAAGAGTCAAGAAATCTCAATATGAATAAAGCCAGGGCATGGACTCCCCAAGTTTGCCTTGTCCCCTGGCTATTTTACTTGTTCAGGTTCCTTTTGTCTAACACAGTTAGGGATATCAATACCACAGTGGAGTTTCTCATACTCCACGTTTCTAGAAATGATTGAAAGTTTTTTTAAAATATCCAAAACCAGAAGGAAAACAAGAAAGCATCCACTGGCTCTAAAAACTGTGAGAAATCCTTGAAAGGTATTAAGGTAGACATCAATCGTGTTGAAATAGAAAACTAAAAATTTATGAAATTGTGGGAAAAGCACAAAATCACACCTTAATTAGAGGCGGTGGCAGGAGGGGCCCTGGAAACCTGGGAAGTGACACCAGAAGGGGCTTCCAGCTGCTCCTGCCCATGCTCCACAGCCTGCCAGCTGCATACCTTGTTGGGCCAGGTTGCTGTAAAGGGACTATCTGCATAGTGTGAGAGCTTGGGTCTGAAAGCAGGGAAGTGCCTCGAATGGTTAGAGGGCCCCAGGCTGGAAGGGATTATGGTATGTCGCCAAGATGGCACGGCTCACAGCAGATCTAGGCCTCTCCTACTCTCATGGAAACAACCAAGGACCCAGAAGCCCTCCTTCCCTTTCCTAGGAAGCCTACAAATGGAGGCAACAGGCCTTCTCATACAGATGACAGCCAAATTCTAACGTGGTGGGCAGACTGAGAACTAACAACCCTGAGAACTGAGGGGAGGACGCCCACCCATGAAACACAGATAACTGAACAACCAGATGGCAGCCATGAGAAGTCCACATGCTGGACCTTCAGAGACATTGAAGGCGGATCTCGTGTGAATAAGAAGTGTGAGAATTAAAAACTTGCTCATGCAAATTAAAAGTGCAACACATCAGCTGAATAACATAATGGACACAATTGAAGAAAAAATTAGCTGACCAGAAGATTCCGGTGAGGAATTCTTCCAGAAGGTGACCTGAGAGGATAAGGACAAAGTAAGAAGGAAATGTTAAGAAGCATCATGAACAGATTCACAGATTCTAACATTCATTTCCTGTGCTGCTCAGAAGAGGGAATAGAGGGTACAGAGAACAAGCGGGGTGAAGAGAAGTAATAAGGAAGGATCTAGAGGGGAAGAGAAGGCAGAAATTTCAAAGGACTCTCAGTTTTTATTAGAAAGTACTTTAAAAAAAAAGATCCAGTAGGCATATGTAATTGAATTTCAGAAAACCATGTATAAAATACAAATCTTTTCAACTTTTCAACTTCTAGAAAAAAAGATGAAGCACAATAATGTAAATGCACCAAATGAGCATTAGAATTCAGAAATGTAGCAACATATATGAGAAGACAATAAAAACATTTTGAAATCTCTAAGAGAAATAACTTGGATTAGAATTCCATACTTGAAATGTAATTTCAGTATTAGGGTAGAATATTAAAGTTTTCTGATCTCCAAGGGCTCAAAGTTCCCAATCATTGATATAATACAGGCCTTGTTTACTAAGCATAATAAATTTTAGAGAAATAATATTGCACCAAAGTGCAATAAAACCAGAAATTAAAAACAAACAATCTATATATATGTGTGTGTGTGTATGTGTGTGTACATGTATATATGAAGGAATGACAATAGCTTTTTGAAACTGTGATGAACCTGGAGTTTAAAGGAAAAATTATAGTTGTGAATGCATTCGTAAAGAAATTTTTTTTTTTTTTTTTTTTTTTTTTGAGACAGAGTCTCGCTCTGCCGCTGGGGCTGGAGTGCAGTGGCCGGATCTCAGCTCACTGCAAGCTCCCTCTCCCGGGTTTACGCCATTCTCCTGCCTCAGCCTCCCGAGTAGCTGGGACTACAGGCGCCTGCCACCTCGCCCGGCTAGTTTTTTGTATTTTTAGTAGAGACGGGGTTTCACTGTGTTAGCCAGGATGGTCTCGATCTCCTGACCTCGTGATCCGCCCGTCTCGGCCTCCCAAAGTGCTGGGATTACAGGCTTGAGCCACCGCGCCTGGCCGTAAAGAAATTAATGAGTATGCAAAGTATGAAATAGATTTTCAAGCTAAGAAATTGAAAAAGAGCAATAAAACAATTACTAAGAATGGGAACAGTAGGAATTAATGAAAACAAAAACAGACATTAACAAAATGAATAACCATAAAAGAGTACTTTTCTTATCAATACAGAAAAACTGCTTTTTGAGACTAATAAAATAGACAAAACTTAGTTACACAAGGTGAAGGGGAAAGAGAGAGAAGTAGGAAGGTCACACATGCTTTAAATTGAATATGACATTGATGGTTTTGTTTCATATTAGATTGGTCTTGCCTTTAAAACACCATTTTAAAAGAGACCATTTGTTAGTGCCTGAAATTTGCAACTGGCTTAAAAGCTTTGTCAGCTGGAAAGGAACCTGTCAGTGTGATAATGGAAAAGAAGAAGATACATCAGAGAGAGGTAAAAATGCTAGTAAAATAAAGTGTTTTTAATTTATACTGTACTGGTTATGTTTCTATCAATGAACTGGTTTTTGTAGGTTACAGAACATTACTCAACAGTGAAAATATGACCAAGTTGCCAGTGGTGGAAACTTTGCTGTATCCATCAGAAGGTCTCAACTCCTTTTTTTTTTTTTTTCTTTTTTTGCAAGACAGAGTCAAGCCCTTTTACCCAGTCTGGGGTGCAATGGTGTGATCTCAGCTCACTGCAACCTCCACCTCCCAGGTTCAAACGATTCTCCTGCCTCAGCCTCCTGAGTAGCTAGGACTAAAGGAACCTGCCACCGCACTGATCTAATTTTTGTATTTTTAGTAGAGACGATGAATGTTGGCCAGGCTGGTCTCAAACTCCTGACCTGGTGATCCACCTGCCTTGGCTTCCCAAAATGATGGGATTACAGGCATGAGCCACCACGTCCGACCCTCATCCCCTTTTCAGTAGGAAATTAGACTTATAGATGGGACAGACTGTCCAGCACTCCTCAACTTGTCTTGCAGTGAAATGTGGCTGTGGCTCTGAGTTTATTTAAATGAAATAAGAGCAAGAGGCATATATGTCCCTTCTAGCCCAGGGCAGTGAGATTGAATCTTGTCTTCTACATTCTCCTTTTCCACTTTCTAACCAGACAGAGGACTAAAATATCAAGGATAGAGCAAGTCTGACAAACTCACATTGAATGACAAGATCTTCATCACCTGGATCCCTGAAAGACTGTGTGGAACAGAGACCCTTGAAAACCTGAAACACCCACCTTCATTCAGATTGTTGTGTGAGGTTCCAATAATGTGATTCTTTTTTAAGACACTAAGGGGGAGTATTTGTTACAGCAGGTTAACATATCTCAATTAACAGCCATATAATAAAATACATGTATATTTAAGAAGAGCAAAAAAAACTTGAGATTGGGATCATTTCCACCAAATATATTAGAAGATTTTTTAAAATGATGTGTTTATAGGTGATTATTTCTTTTCTATAATTATTTTTGTCTTTTTTATAATATATACAATTAATTAACATGAGCTATTCTTAATGAGATTAGAAGTTATTTTTTGAATTATAAGTATGCATCATATACAGCACTGAGGATCTTATTAAGAAATTTTAAAGAGAAAATGGACAGTCTGAAGGAAAAAAGTGTAAGAAATGATTCCCAAATGTGTACACATAGAAACCATATGACAGTTCTTCTTAAATAGTAGAAAGTGCTTTTCTAAAATGTTATTAATAAGACTAATAAAAATGAAATGATTTTGTTTATAATTTTTAAAAGGATATACTTTATACAAAGGGTATATACCCTTTGAATACCCGTGTATATATTAAATATCATATGTTCTATATTATGTAATATATTGTATATAATTATAATTCAGCCAGGCGTGGTGACTTACACCTGTAATCCCAGCACATTGGGAGGCAGAGATAGGCGGATCACCCGAGGTCAGGAGTTTGAGGCCAGCCTGACCAAGGTGGTGAAACCCTGTCTCTACTAAAAATACAAAAATTAGCCGGGCATGGTGATGCCTGCCTGCAGTCCCAGCTACTCGGGAGGCTGAGGCAGGAGAGTCGCTTGAACCTGGGAGGTGGAGATTGCAGTGAGCTGAGATCACACCACTGCAATCCAGCCTGGGTGACAGAGTGAGACTCTGTCTAAAAAATAAAAAATAAAAATAAAAAAGTATATAACTCATATGTCATTGCAATATATATGATAAAACTCATTCTACTGGATATTTTGTCAGCTAGTAATTGAACCATTCAACCTGGTTCTTGCCCAGTAAATTCGAAATTATTAAAATTCAATTGAAGTGTCTTGAATTCTTAAGTGAAATAAGTTATAAACTTTGGAGATAATACTGGAACTTACCATTTAAAGAAATTATAGCTCATAAGCCTTAATTTTCTATATTGCTGGGAGATGCCCACTTTAAGTGCAACACTGTGGGATGCTGGAGGAAAGTCCCCAGAGCTAGCAGTCTGGAAGACCTAGGCCAAAATCTGACTCTGGCATGAGCTGGCTGGGTGACCTTGAGCAAGATATTAAATCGAGCTAAACCTCAGATGGCTCACCTGTGAAGTGGGAATAATAACACTTCCTTTCAGAACTGTAGAGAGAATTAACCATAAAGAATGAATCTAAACTATCCTATTTGTCATGGGGGAGAATAGTTATTGAAAAATAATAGATCTTAAATTATGTTAATAACAGTTTCTCCAAACAAAACCTCTCTCTTTCTGACTCTCCACCCTACACTTTTCCACGATCCCAGTATCTCTTTCTTCCTCATTTTGAATAAAAATAGGACAGTTTGACCCTGAGCTAATGATAAATATTGGAGAATTTTGCTACTCCTTTGTGTATATTATCTCACCAAGACTTTGAAAAAATGCAGCCCTCAAATTTTCTCACCTAAGATTGGTTAGAGGTTTTAAATGCATCCTTATTTATGTCAATTTCCTTTATCTAAGAAAACAAGTTATTCCCTGCATGCCCACATGTTATTCATCCAGCCGCTGGGCTTTTACCAACAGGATGCACGTGGTAGTGTGCTGCTATCTCTGTTGGGCACGGGTGCAACAAGTCACATTTTATTTTGGCTTTCACAGTCCACCACTTGGAGACCCTGATGAAGGACAAACAAGATTTCTGTACTTCAAGAGACTCTAATGAAAATTCCCACAAACTCTAGAGGAAAGTGGCTTTTGTTGACTCCTATGTTTTTCAAAATAATACACGTAGTTTAGAATGTCTAAGGACAAAAATCAAAACGCCAAACTTTAATTAAAAGAAAACTTACTTCAATGCTTTCTTTGATATCTATGATTTTGGGAATAAATCTTAGTCTATAGACAATTTATTTTTAATTGAACAAGAGGTTTTAATTGTCATCAATTTTGAGAATAACTCAAAAAAATTTGCTGTCTGAGGTGAAGCAGAAAAGGGGGAAACTATATAAAATAGAATCTTGGTAAAACCAAGATACAATGATTCAAAAATTCTTAGGAAAAATGAATTATTTATATGATAATCTTTATATTTCTATAATCATACCTATGCTATAACAGTGATTAATTGTTACCTTATTTTAGGGACTCTTCCCCTTGTAATATGTGTTTTTCTTATACCTCAAATGTTGATCTATGTACTATTTTTTTGACAAGCTCTCTTGTTAACTTTCTGATTGCTCAAAGCTTGAAATCTACACATTATTATGTAATTTCACATCATGTAGAATTGTTCTTTACGCCGATGATGAATGGTTCAGCACTTATATTTTAAAAGTAGGAAGTTTGCTAAACAAGCCTAGTAAAATCAGGGATTTTTCTGGGGGAGACAGGAAGATAAGTTTATCTACAAAGGATACACTGTTACCCAGCAATAACTTGGCGGGGGAATCAGGCTACAATAACAAATTATAATGACTACATGTCTTGGCTGATATGGTAAATGGCAAAGCAGATATCAATGCCGCCAGCACTTTCCATAAAACATAAAGTAATCACACATTAGTCATCAAGGTGCCTTATGTTTTGTAGGATCTGTGGTAATTAATCAGCATGGCAGATTTAGGTAGCAGTAAAGAGTATAAGTTTTGGAGGTGGAAAGCTACGTGTTCCCATACATAATCTCGTTCATTCTCTGTGCCTTCATTTTTTCATGTGTTAAGTTCAAATGGGAACACTTCCTTGCACTAGCCCAGGAAATAGACCTGTAGATGCTTCATAAGGTCAGAATTGGCTTCACTAATGTGAGTTTCATTTTCCTTTTTTCCTCTGACTTGGAGAAGTGATTTCTGTGTGCTTCCGTATTGGGGAAAACAGGGGCGCTGAAGTTCCACTGTCACATGCTAATACTCCCAGGGCCAAATGACAGGCAGGCATTTCAGGATGATCACTAGCAGCTGACAGAAAAAAAAAAAAAAAAAAAAAAAAAAAAAAAAGCTGCTTTTCACATGCAATTAATTGAGGTGTTTTTCACTGGTCAGAAGACCAATCTTCTTGATATTGATTTTTTTTTTTTTATATTTCCTTAAAGGAACCAAGAGGAAAATTGGGTTTGCAGTTACATTTCTCAATACTTTGAGTCAATCTATTCAAGGAGGAAAGCTTGGTTTTGTTCATGGACAATTTTATTAACTTGGTCTAATAAAAGGAATGTATAACCAGAGAATTATAGGTTGAGAGAGGTAGAGAGCATGTAAAGGGCCACCCCTGCCCTTCTATTGCTCCAGGACATATCCATGTCAACATCAAATAAATAGGAATTTGTCCTATTTTTCAACACACAAATGGAAAGAAGAGATTCCACTATTTTCCAGTTTAATGTAACATCTAATCAGTCTCAAAATAAAGGTGGGAGGTTTTACCCCCATCTTTATATTCATATATAAATAATTCATATTGTGTGTGTACATATATATATATAGTGTGTATATATGTCGTAAAAATTTGTGCATATAAAGTGTATATATAGTATATAAAACTGAGATAGAGATATATGAGGTACTTATTGTACATTACTATCTCTTCAGTCCTTTTTCTTAAGGCTAAACAATTATTTCCTCCTCTGGGAATCTGTTTTGTTTTGTTTTCCAAGTCCATGAATAATTTTTGGATCTTTCCATCAAAACTTTTCAAGTTCTTCTTGTCATCTATAAGCTGAGGAATCCTGATTTTCTTCCATCTCTCAAAATCTAACTATAGAGATATGATCATGTTCCCTGACGCTAGCGAAGCAAGCCTAACACCATTGCTGGGACGAGCTCCGTGTTATCAGGAGAGCTTGCCATCACACCATGGCATCCCAGTTTTCATTTACATATGCCCTATTTGTAGCTAGCCTGATTCTTAGCTCTCTTTTATAAAGCATCATCTGATTCCTAGACATTTTTCTGCCTTCTTTGTGCAAAATTATTTCTTTCTGTACTTAAATGAGTCTGTGCCAATAAAGGACACCTGAGTGTGGCAGGCTCCTGATGAGTGGATGTGAATTCTAACTCAACATTTATGCTGTGCTTGGATATAGCAATCCTTCCCAACTTTCATATGTGGTTTCCATCCTTCTTTTGGCCTTTAATGACTTACTTCTTGATCATCAATCCCTTTTACTCATCCCATAACACAATAAAATGATCAAAATAGGTGACTTCATCGTATTATTTATATTCTATCTTCACAATAGATCCAAGTTAAAACCCTCTTGAATGCCAATTAAATTCCTTGCACAACTCATCAACCACCTATATACATTTGCTTGATTTTTTGTTTGTTTGTTTATTTCACTAAATTCTAGCACATTCTCATTTGTGGGAATAGATACATTGATCCCAAACTACAGATGATTAATTTTAGATGCTATAACATATATTATTCATAAACTAATATTTTTCTTCAAATTATAGACATCTAAAGCAGCTGAAATTAATAATGAATAATTGATTTGATTTTCAAATAAATACTGTACATTTGTAAAATTTTATTTGACAATTTTTTAATTTTTAGAAGTTTCAGAGCTATTAATGTAAGAGACCTCTGCGAATGTTACTCTTGGTTACTCTATCACCTTTGCTTTATAATAATATATTTGATATTATTTATGCAATAATGAGCCCTTTTTTTTGAGACAAGGTCTCACTCTGTCACCCAGGCTGGAGTGCAGTGGCATGATCTCAGCTCACTACAGCCTCTACCTCCCAGGCTCAAGCGATCCTCCTACCTCACCCTCCGAAGTAGCTGGGACTACAGGCATAGGCCATCACCCTGTGGGGAAAAGAAAGAGATCAGCCTGTTACTGTGTCTATATAGAAAGAAGTAGACATAAGAGACTCCATTTTGTTCTGTATTTGAGATGCTGTTAATCTGTGACCCTACCCCTAACCTTGTCCTTGCAAGAGACATGTGCTGTGGTTTAATGGATTTTGGGCGTGCAGGGTGTGACTTTGTTCCTAGAAAAGCTAGGTATTGTCCAAGGTTTATCCCCATGTGATAGGATGAAACAACGTTGCTAAAAGGTTTATCTCAAGGCACGGGATTTTCCTTTAAACTTATTCATGTCACAGAGATCCTTGTTCTTATGTCTTACTGCTAATTTCCTCCCTAAAAATGATCCTATTGTCCTGCCACTCCCTTATCTTTAAGATGGTAAAGATCATTATCTATAAATACTAAGGGAACTCAGAGGCCGGTGCCGGCGGCGTGGGTCCTCTGTAAGCTGAGCGCCGGTCCCCTGGGCCCCCGCTTTTCTTTCTCTATACTTTGTCTCTGTGTCTTATTTCTTTTCTCAAGTCTCTCGTTCCACCTAACGAGAAACACCCACAGGTGTGGAGGGGCAGGCCACCCCTTCATCTGGTGCCCAACGTGGAAGCTTTTCTCTAAGGTGAAGGTACGCTGGAGCGTGGTCATTGAGGACAAGTCGACGAGAGACTCCCGAGTACGTCTACAGTTAGCCTTGCGGTAAGCTTGTGCGCTCGGAAGAACCTAGGGTAACAATGGGGCAAACTAAGAGTAAATATGCCTCTTATCGCAGCTTTATTAAAATTCTCTTAAAAAGAGGGGGAGTTAAAGTCTCTACCAAAAATCTAATTACGCTATTTCAAACAATAGAGCAGTTTTGTCCATGGTTTCCAGAACAGGGAACTTTAGATCTAAAAGATTGGGAAAAAATTGGCAAAGAATTAAAACAAGCAAGCAGGGAAGGCAAAATCATTCCGCTCACAGTATGGAATGATTGGGTCATTATTAAAGTAGCTTTAGAACCATTTCAAACAGAAGAAGATAGCGTTCCAATTTCTGATGTCCCTAAAAGCTGTGCAGTAGATTGTGAAAAAGAGGCAGGGATAGAATCCCGGAAAGGAAAGGAAAGTTCACACTGTGAATGTGTATCAGAGCCGGCTATGGCTCGGTCAACGCAAAATGTTGACAATAATCAATTACAGGAGGTAGTATATCCTGAAACGTTAAAATTAGAAGAAAAAAATCCAGAATTAGCAGAGCCATCAGAGTCTAAACCACGATGGCCAACTCCTCTTCCAGCAGCTCAAATGCCTGTAACTTTACAACCTCAAATGCAGGTTAAACAAGTACAAACTCCAAAAGAAGATCAAATAGAAAAAGATAGAGTTTCTGTCATGGCAATGCCATTCCAAATGCAGTGTCCACAATATCAGCCGGTAGAAGATAAGACCCAGCCGCCAGTAGCCTATCAATACTGGCTGCCAGCCGAACTGCAGTATCGGTTGCCCCCAGAAAATCTGTGTGGACAGCCAGGAACATTTCCAGCGCCACAGGGCAGGGTGCCATATCCTCAACCGCCCACCATGAGACTTAATCCTACAGCACCGCCTAGTACACAGGGTAGTGCGTTACATAAAATTATTGATGAGGCAAGAAAACAAGGAGATATTGAGGCGTGGCAATTCCCAGTAATATTAGAAGCAAGACCACCTGGAGAAGGGGCCCAAGAGGGAGAGCTTCCCGTAGCTGAAGCCAGATATAAGTCTTTTTCTATAAAAATGCTAAAAGAAATGAAAGAGGGAGTAAAACAGTATGGACCCAACTCTCCTTACATGAGAACATTATTAGATTCCATTGCTCATGGACATAGACTCATTCCTTATGATTGGGAGATTCTGGCAAAATCCTCACTCTCACCCTCTCAGTTTTTACAATTTAAGACTTGGTGGATTGATGGGGCACAAGTACAGGTCCGAAAAAATAGGACTGCCAATCCTCCAATTGACATAGATGCAGATCAACTATTAGGAATAGGTCAAAATTGGAGCACTGTTGACCAACAAGTAATAATGCCAAATGAGGCCATTGAGCAAATCAGGGCTATCTGCCTTAGGGCCTGGGAGAAAATCCAAGACCCAGGAACCGCCTGCCCCTCCTTTAATACAATAAGACAAGGCTCTAAAGAGCCCTACCCTGATTTTGTAGCAAGACTTCAAGATGCTGCTCAAAAGTCAATTACCGATGAGAATGCCCGTAAGGTCATAGTGGAGTTGATGGCATATGAAAACGCCAATCCTGATTGTCAATCAGCCATTAAACCATTAAAAGGAAGGGTTCCCGCAGGATCAGATGTAATCTCAGAGTACGTTAAGGCCTGCGATGGAATTGGAGGAGCTATGCATAAAGCTATGCTTATGGCTCAAGCAATCACAGGAGTTGCTTTAGGAGGACAGGTTAGAACATTTGGGGGAAGATGTTATAATTGTGGTCAAATTGATCATCTAAAAAAGAATTGCCTAGTCTCAAATAAACAAAATGTAACTACTCAAACTACTACAAGAACAGATAAAGAGCCACCTGGCCTATGTCCAAGATGTAAAAAGGGAAAACATTGGGGTAATCAATGTCGTTCTAAATTTGATAAAAATGGGCAACCACTGTCGGGAAACGAGAGGAGGGGCCAGCCTCAGGCCCCGCAACAAACTGGGGCATTCCAAATTCAGCCCTTTGTTCCTCAGGGTTTTCAGGAACAACAACCCCCACTGCCACAAGTGTCTCAGGGAATAAGCCAGTTATCACAATACAGCAATTATCCCCCACCACAAACGGCAGTGCAGCAGTAGATTTATGCGCCATACAAGCAGTCTCTCTGCTTCCAGGGGAGCCTCCTCGAAAAATCCCCACAGGGGTATATGGCCCATTGCCTGAGGGGACTGTAGGACTAATCTTAGGAAGATCAAGTTTAAATCTAAAAGGAGTTCAAATTCATACTGGTGTGGTTGATTCAGACTTTAAAGGCGAAATTCAATTGGTTATTAGTTCCTCAGTTCCTTGGAGTGCCAGTCCAGGAGACAGGATTGCTCAATTATTACTCCTACCTTATATTAAAGTTGGAAACAGTGAGATAAAAAGAACAGGAGGGTTCGGAAGCACTGATCAGACAGGAAAGGCTGCATATTGGGCAAGTCAGGTCTCTAAGAGCAGACCTGTGTGTAAGGCCATTATTCAAGGAAAATTATCATATGTTCATGTAACAGTTGATACTTACTCACATTTCATATGGGCAACATGCCAGACAGGAGAAAGTACTTCCCATGTTAAAAAACATTTATTATCTTGTTTTGCTGTAATGGGAGTTCCAGAAAAAATTAAAACTGACAATGGACCAGGTTATTGTAGTAAAGCTTTCCAAAAATTCTTAAATCAGTGGAATATTACACATACAACAGGAATTCCTTATAATTCCCAAGGACAGGCCATAGTTGAAAGAACTAATAGAACACTCAAAACTCAGTTAGTTAAACAAAAAAAAGGGGGAGACAGTAAGGAGTATACCACTCCTCAGATGCAGCTTAATCTAGCACTCTATACTTTAAATTTTTTAAACATTTATAGAAATCAGACTACTACTTCTGCAGAACAACATCTTACTGGTAAAAAGAACAGTCCACATGAAGGAAAACTGATTTGGTGGAAAGACAACAAAAATAAGACATGGGAAATAGGGAAGGTGATAACCTGGGGAAGAGGTTTTGCTTGTGTTTCACCAGGAGCAAATCAGCTTCCTGTTTGGATACCCACTAAACATTTGAAGTTCTACAATGAACCCATTGGAGATGCAAAGAAAAGCGCCTCCACGGAGACGGAAACACCGCAATCGAGCACCATTGACTGACGAACAAGCCTTCATCACCATGGCACATTTATATAGAGGAAAAGGGAGGGAGAACGTTGCGGGAAGTCAGGGACCTTGAACGCAGGGACTGGCTGAAGCCACGGCAGAAAAACATAAAATGTGAAGATTTCATGGACATTTATTAGTTCTCCAAAATTAATACTTTTGTAATTTCTTATGTCTTTACTTTAATCTTTTAATTCTATCATCTTCTTTGTAAACTGAGGAGGATATATGTCACCTCAGGACCCTGTGATGATTGCCTTAACTGCACAAATTGTTTGTGGAGCATATGTGTTTGAACAATATGAAATCTGGGCATCTTGGAAAAAGAATAAGATAACAGCAATGTTCAGGGAACAAGGGAGGCAACCTTGAACTGGCCGCCGGTGAGCCGGACGGAACAGAGCCATATTTCTTCTCTTTTCATTATGCAAATAGGAGAAATATCGCTGAATTCTTTTTCTCAGCAAGGAACATCCCTGAGAAAGAGAATGCGCTCTGAGGGTAGGCCTATAAACGACCCCCTTGGAGGCGTGCCGCCTTTTACGGTTGAAGCCGAAGGATGAAATAAGCCCCGGCCTCCTGTAGCGCTCCCAGGCTTATTAGGACGAGGAAATTCCCACCTAATAAATTTTGGTCAGACAGGTTGTCTGCTCTCAAACCCTGTTTTCTGATAAAATGTTATCCATGGCTATGCATGCCCAAAAATTTTAATTTTAACACCATCCTGCGATCTCATCCTGCCTCCACTTGCTTTGTGATATTCTGTTACTTTGTGAAGTATGTAATCTCGGTGTCATGATGACAATGGTGGTTTTGTTGAAAAGAAAAGGGGGAAATGTGGGGAAAAGAAAGAGATCAGCCTGTTACTGTGTCTATATAGAAAGAAGTAGACATAAGAGACTCCATTTTGTTCTGTATTTGAGATGCTGTTAATCTCTGACCCTACCCCTAACCTTGTCCTTGCAAGAGACATGTGCTGTGGTTTAATGGATTTTGGGCGTGCAGGGTGTGACTTTGTTCCTAGAAAAGCTAGGTATTGTCCAAGGTTTATCCCCATGTGATAGGATGAAACAACGTTGCTAAAAGGTTTATCTCAAGGCACGGGATTTTCCTTTAAACTTATTCATGTCACAGAGATCCTTGTTCTTATGTCTTACTGCTAATTTCCTCCCTAAAAATGATCCTATTGTCCTGCCACTCCCTTATCTTTAAGATGGTAAAGATCATTATCTATAAATACTAAGGGAACTCAGAGGCCGGTGCCGGCGTGGGTCCTCTGTAAGCTGAGCGCCGGTCCCCTGGGCCCCCGCTTTTCTTTCTCTATACTTTGTCTCTGTGTCTTATTTCTTTTCTCAAGTCTCTCGTTCCACCTAACGAGAAACACCCACAGGTGTGGAGGGGCAGGCCACCCCTTCAACCCCTAGATAATTTTTGTATTTTTTGTGAAGATGGGGTTTCACTATGTTGCCCAGGCTGGTCTCAAACTCCTGAGCTCAAGCAATCTGCTCACCTCAGCCTCCCGAAGTGCTGGGATTACAGGCGTAAGCCACCACACATGGCCATGAGCACTTTTTAACATACCTTTCTTTATCCCCCAGTTAGTCATTGAATGTATTGATTACAAGATTTCTTTTTGGGAATAAAATATCCTTTTATAAATATTCAATTTATAATATATAGAGAGTACTAGATATAATTCCCCAAATACTTTAACGAATTGTTATCAATTATTTTAAGAATCATTAATACAATTTTTGTTGCATTCAAATACACCTGTCACTTCAAGTTTTGTGTGGCTCATGTACTAACAAGTTTAGTTATATTGGTGATAGAAGTGTCTACCAACATTAATATCAGTTTGTAATCCTTCTGTAGATTCACATAATGTAACACTATAGATGATGAGAATATCATTGTGTCAAGTTGATGAGAATAAAGGTATTTAACTTGCCACAATAAGAAAACATGGAAACTCTGCCCTTCGCCTGTAACTGCAGACAGTAACTCTGCCATGATCCTCTAAGCACAGTGTCTGTGCATGTAGCCTGGGGAGAATCTGATGGTGCAGCTTGGGGTGTCTTGTATGTGGCTTCAGAATGACCAGGAGTATTCTTGTTAAAGATACTCAACCTCAGAATATTTTTTTCTATTAGGTCAAGATTGGCAGAGTTGGCTAGGTGCAGTGGCTCACACCTGTAATCCCAATGCTTTGGGAGACAGAGGTAGGAAGGTTGCTTGAAGCCAGGAGTTCAAGATCAGCCTGGGTAACATACCAAGACCCCTCTCCAAAAAAAGAAAAGAAAAAAAAAAATCCAGGCCTGGTAGTGCACATCTGTAGTCCCAGTTACTCCAGAGGCTGAGGTTGAGAGGGTCACTTGAGCCCTGAAGCTCAAGGCTGCAGTGAGCTATGATCACACCACTGCACTCCAGTCTGGGTGACAGAGTGAGACCAATTGGTAAAAACAACAACCACAAAAGCTTGGCAGAGCTAATTAGGAAGTGACAATTAGAAACAGAACAGCTTGCACTAAATAACTGCTTATTTTAAGTGTGAAAAGAGCATCATTAGGGTGGGTAGCTGAGAGTCCACTAATTACTCTATCAGCCCCACCACAAGGGGATTGCCATCCTGCACTTGTTGGTGAGAGACTCAGACAGAGACATGGCAGAGCCAGGGTGCTGGAATCGGGAGCACCAAGGCCCTTGGGGAAGTCCACATGGGAAGAGCACCAGGGCAAAGGCCCAGGGGCCTAGAAAATGTAAAATCAGGGGCTCATCAGGGTTGTCAGCCAAAGAAAGTAGCCTTGAGGGTCACTCATGGTCCAAGGTCTGGACAGTGCCGTCAGGGGTGTTATCTGTGGATCACCGATGGTGACCACATAGAAAGGGGCCAGCAGCCACAAATGGGACCAGGGCCAGCTTTGTGGACACTGAAACAGTAGCAGGAACCTTATGCTGACAATTTGGGAAGCCTCCAGGAGCAATTTTTCACCAACTGAAAGGCTGCCTAACAGCCCCACAATGCCCGCAATGGTTGCCTTGTGGAAAGCACAGTGGGAAGGTCTTTGTGGCCCAGTGGTAATCCTGTATCAGCAAGAGTCTGCATTTATAAGTACTCACCTTATGCCACTCACCAATCCCAGAGGTCCTACACACATTCATACATTTCGTCTTCACACATGCTTATGAATCAAAAACTAGTATCACCCATAGTTCTTCAGATGAGGAAACTGAGGCACAGGGACCACAAATAACTTGTGAATTGACACACATGGCCAGGTGACAGAGCCCTCAAAGGAACAGAGCCCATGCTCATAACCAGAAGGAGCCCTGATGCTCCCTGGACCTGAAGCACTATTTGCCCATTCGGCAAGAATTACTCAGCCCCTATCTGCCAACCCAGAGGCCCCGTGAGGAACAGGACCAATCCAGTTCTTGCCCCCATGAGGCCTTCATTTTAATGGAACAATCAGGTAAATGCATGAATCACACTGTTGTTACAGCTGTATATTTATATTAGTGCTTAAGGATTTAGTCATTCAATTATCATTAGTTCATTGTGTGTTGTATCTTCACTTGCTCAAAGGCAATTCCTTATGGTGTTGTTATACAGGCTCAAGAACCTCTTAAGGAGTTGTTAAGAAGTCTCTGAATGAGTGGGTCCAATTAACTACGGTCAAGTCTGCTGTGCTGAGACCTGGCAAATCAGGTAAGTAATAGTCCCTAACTAGATAATGTACACTGCATACAAAATTGATTCCCACTGCCTGTGTATAGGGTACGAAAGCGTGTTCAAGATTCAAGCAGGCAACTCTTTACTCCTGCTGCCACCCACATCTCCAGGCTAGCAAAGGAGGTTGCAAATGGTGATACTGAAATCTATGCATTTCCAGGTGGTCAGATGGGAAAGGGTGTTGAATGTAAGTTGTGCAAAATTTGGACACAATAGACATGATGAAGTGAAAATGGGCTTTGTCAGCACTATACATCATGTAAGAAAGCGAGAGTGAGTGATTGATGTGCTGCGAGGGAGAAAGCAGCTAAGGAAATAGAAAGATAATCAGCATCTGAAAGCAGGGGTTTCTGAGGATGTCGACATTCAGCTCCAAAAGAAGCAGGCTGTCTTCCAGAAAATAAGGCCGCCCTGCATAGACTCTGAACTTCACTGTGTTTCTTTACAGCTCAGCCTTGGACACCCTCGGTATGCCCATCAGATGTAAAGAGAAGGTGAATTGAGTCAACTCAGTAGACAAATATTGGATGTCTACATGCGCTTGTCTCTGATCTAGCACTGTGCAAATCAGGAAAGATCCCTTTGTTTTAGGGGGTGGAGACTGACAGTAAATTAAGACCATCAAAAACAAATTAATGTCATGTTGGGGTGATCAGTGCTCCAGGATGGGGTAGAGAGAAAAGACAGCCTAGAGCAGAACTAGGAGAACACAGGATAGACTGGCTGCCATTTTCAACAGGTGATTATGGGGAGGGGAGGGGTTTGAGAAGGTGACATTTGAGGAAAGACTTGAAGGAGGTGAGGGTGGGAGTTAGGTAGACAACAGCAGAAGGGAATTCCAAGATAAGGGAAGAGCCTAGGTCCAGATCTTAGAGGGAATGTGTCTTAGTGATACGATGAGGCTGGTGCAGACAGTAATGAGAGGTAGAAGGAGACAAAGTCAGAGAAGTGAGAGGTCCCACAAGGCGGGGCTCTGGCAGCCACTCCAAAACCTTCAGCTGTGGCTACCAATGACATGGGAAGCCATTGGTGGGATTTGAGGAAGGAAGGATATCTGACCTGTCTTTTCCAAGGATCACAGGATGATGTGTTGAAAATAGAACAGAGAGAAGGGGTTGTAGGAAGACTAGTGAGTTCAACTCAAAATGTCCAAGCCATTGTAAAATGGACCATCATAATTAAATATTTCAATAGAATTGGGCGTTTTAAATTTATGTATTCTGGAATAGGAACAGCTCCAGTCTCCAACTCCCAGCGCGAGCCACACAGAAGACCGGTGATTTCTGCATTTCCAACTGAGGTACTGGGTTCATCTCACTGGGGAGTGCCGGACGATCGGTGCTGGTCAGCTGCTGCAGCCCGACCAGCCAGAGCTGAAGCAGGGCGAGGCATCGCCTCACCTAGGAAGCGCAAGGGGGAAGGGAATCCCTTTTCCTAGCCAGGGGAACTGAGACACACAACACCTGGAAAATCGGGTAACTCCCACCCCAATACTGCGCTTTAAGCAATCAGGCACACCAGGAGATCATATCCCACACCTGGCCGGGAGGGTCCCACGCCCACGGAGCCTCCCTCATTGCTAGCACAGCAGTCTGCAATATCGCGGCAAGGCAGCAACGAGGCTGGTGGAGGGGCGCCCGCCATTGCTGAGGCTTAAGTAGGTAAACAAAGCTGCTGGGAAGCTCGAACTGGGTGGAGCTCACAGCAGCTCAAGGAAACCTGCCTGTCTCTGTAGACTCCACCTCTGGGGACAGGGCACAGTAAAAATAACAAAAACAGCAGAAACCTCTGCAGACGCAAACGACTCTGTCTGACAGCTTTGAAGAGAGCAGTGGATCTCCCAACACGGAGGTTGAGATCTGAGAAAGGACAGACTCCCTGCTCAAGTGGGTCCCTGACCCCTGAGTAGCCTAACTGGGAGACATCCCCCACTAGGGGCAGTCTGACACCCCACACCTCACAGGGTGGAGTACACCCCTGAGAGTAAGCTTCCAAAGCAAGAATCAGACAGGTACACTCGCTGTTCAGAAATATTCTATCTTCTGCAGCCTCTGCTTCTGATACCCAGACAAACAGGGTCTGGAGTGGACCTCAAGCAATCTCCAACAGACCTACAGCTGAGGGTCCTGACTGTTAGAAGGAAAACTATCAAACAGGAAGGACACCTACACCAAAACCCCATCAGTACATCACCATCATCAAAGACCAGAGGCAGATAAAACCACAAAGATGGGGAAAAAGCAGGGCAGAAAAGCTGGAAATTCCAAAAATAAGAGCGCATCTCCCCCGGCAAAGGAGCGCAGCTCATCGCCAGCAACGGATCAAAGCTGGACAGAGAATGACTTTGACGAGATGAGAGAAGAAGGCTTCAGTCCATCAAACTTCTCAGAGCTAAAGGAGGAATTATGTACGTAGAGCAAAGAAACTAAAAATCTTGAAAAAAAAGTGGAAGAATTGATGGCTAGAGTAATTAATGCAGAGAAGGTCATAAACGAAATGAAAGAGATGAAAACCATGACACGAGAAATACTTGACAAATGCACAAGCTTCAGTAACCGACTCCATCAACTGGAAGAAAGAGTATCAGCGATTGAGGATCAAATGAATGAAATGAAGCGAGAAGATAAACCAAAAGAAAAAAGAAGAAAAAGAAATGAACAAAGCCTGCAAGAAGTATGGGATTATGTAAAAAGACCAAATCTACGTCTGATTGGGGTGCCTGAAAGTGAGGGGGAAGATGGAACCAAGTTGGAAAACACTCTTCAGGATATCATCCAGGAGAACTTCTCCAACCTAGTAGGGCAGGCCAACATTCAAATCCAGGAAATACAGAGAACGCCACAAAGATACTACTCGAGAAGAGCAACTCCAAGACACATAATTGCCAGATTCACCAAAGTTGAAATGAAGGAAAAAATCTTAAGGGCAGCCAGAGAGAAAGGTCGGGTTACCCACAAAGGGAAGCCCATCAGACTAACAGCAGATCTCTCGGCAGAAACTCTACAAGCCAGAAGAGAGTGGGGGCCAATATTCAACATTCTTAAAGAAAAGAATTTTAAACCCAGAATTTCATATCCAGCCAAACTAAGTTTCATAAGTGAAGGAGAAATAAAATCCTTTACAGATAAGCAAATGCTTAGAGATTTTGTCACCACTAGGCCTGCCTTACAAGAGACCCTGAAGGAAGCACTAAACATGGAAAGGAACAACCGGTACCAGCCATTGCAAAAAACATGCCAAAATGTAAAGACCATCAAGGCTAGGAAGAAACTGCATCAACTAACAAGCAAAATAACCAGTTAATATCATAATGGCAGGATCAAGTTCACACATAACAATCTTAACCTTAAATGTAAATGGACTAAATGCTCCAATTAAAAGACACAGACTGGCAAACTGGATAAAGAGTCAAGACCCATCAGTCTGCTGTATTCAGGAGACCCATCTCACACACAGAGACATACATAGGCTCAAAATAAAGGGATGGAGGAAGATTTACCAAGCAAATGGAGAACAAAAAAAAGCAGGGGTTGCAATACTAGTCTCTGATAAAACAGACTTTAAACCATCAAAGATCAAAAGAGACAAAGAAGGCCATTACATAATGGTAAAGGGATCAATTCAACAGGAAGAGCTAACTATCCTAAATATATATGCACCCAATACAGGAGCACCCAGATTCATAAAGCAAGTCCTTAGAGACCTACAAAGAGACTTAGGCTCCCACACAATAATAATGGGAGACTTCAACACTCCACTGTCAACATTAGACAGATCAACGAGACAGAAAGTTAACAAGGATATCCAGGAATTGAACTCATCTCTGCAGCAAGCAGACCTAATAGACATCTATAGAACTCTCCACCCCAAATCAACAGAATATACATTCTTCTCAGCACCACATCGTACTTACTCCAAAATTGACCACGTAATTGGAAGTAAAGCAGTCCTCAGCAAATGTACAAGAACAGAAATTATAACAAACTGTCTCTCAGACCACAGTGCAATCAAACTAGAACTCAGGACTAAGAAACTCACTCAAAACCGCTCAACTACATGGAAACTGAACAACTTGCTCCTGAATGACTACTGGGTACATAACGAAATGAAGGCAGAAATAAAGATGTTCTTTGAAACCAATGAGAACAAAGATACAACATACCAGAAGCTCTGGGACACATTTAAAGCAGTGTGTAGAGGGAAATTTATAGCACTAAATGCCCACAAGAGAAAGCAGGAAAGATCTAAAATTGACACTCTAACATCGCAATTAAAAGAACTAGAGAAGCAAGAGCAAACACATTTGAAAGCTAGCAGAAGGCTAGAAATAACTAAGATCAGAGCAGAACTGAAGGAGATAGAGACACAAAAACCCTCCAAAAAAATCAATGAATCCAGGAGTTGGTTTTTTGAAAAGATCAACAAAATTGACAGACCACTAGCAAGACTAATAAAGAAGAAGAGAGAGAAGAATCAAATCGACGCAATTAAAAATGATAAAGGGGATATCACCACCGACCCCACAGAAATACAAACTACCATATGAGAATGCTATAAACACCTCTACACAAATAAACTGGAAAATCTAGAAGAAATGGATAATTTCCTGGACACTTACACTCTTCCAAGACTAAACCAGGAAGAAGTTGAATCCCTGAATAGACCAATAGCAGGCTCTGAAATTGAGGCAATAATTAATAGCCTACCAACCAAAAAAAGTCCAGGACCAGATGGATTCACAGCTGAATTCTACCAGAGGTACAAGGAGGAGTTGGTACCATTCCTTCTGAAACTATTCCAATCAATAGAAAAAAGAGGGAATCCTCCCTAACTCATTTTATGAGGCCAACATCATCCTGATACCAAAGCCTGGCAGAGACACAACAAAAAAAGAGAATTTTAGACCAATATCCCTGATGAACATCGATGCAAAAATCCTCAATAAAATACTGGCAAACCGGATTCAGCAGCACATCAAAAAGCTTATCCACCATGATCAAGTGGGCTTCATCCCTGGGATGCAAGGCTGGTTCAACATTCACAAATCAATAAACATAATCCAGCATATAAACAGAACCAAAGACAAGAACCACATGATTATCTCAATAGATGCAAAAAAGGCTTTTGACAAAATTCAACAGCCCTTCATGCTAAAAACGCTCAATAAATTTGGTATTGATGGAACGTACCTCAAAATAATAAGAGCTATTTATGACAAACCCACAGCCAATATCATACTGAATGGGCAAAAACTGGAAAAATTCCCTTTGAAAACTGGCACAAGACAGGGATGCCCTCTCTCACCACTCCTATTCAACATAGTGTTGGAAGTTCTGGCTAGGGCAATCAGGCAAGAGAAAGAAATCAAGGGTATTCAGTTAGGAAAAGAAGAAGTCAAATTGTCCCTGTTTGCAGATGACATGATTGTATATTTAGAAAACCCCATTGTCTCAGCCCAAAATCTCCTCAAGCTGATAAGCAACTTCAGCAAAGTCTCAGGATACAAAATTAATGTGCAAAAATCACAAGCATTCTTATACACCAGTAACAGACAAACAGAGAGCCAAATCAGGAATGAACTTCCATTGACAATTGCTTCAAAGAGAATCAAATACCTAGGAATCCAACTTACAAGGGATGTAAAGGACCTCTTCAAGGAGAACTACAAACCACTGCTCAGTGAAATAAAAGAGGACACAAACAAATGGAAGAACATACCATGCTCATGGATAGGAAGAATCAATATCGTGAAAATGGCCATACTGCCCAAGGTAATTTATAGATTCAATGCCATCCCCATCAAGCTACCAATGAGTTTCTTCACAGAATTGGAAAAAACTGCTTTAAAGTTCATATGGAACCAAAAAAGAGCCCGCATCTCCAAGACAATCCTAAGTCAAAAGAACAAAGCTGGAGGCATCACGCTACCTGACTTCAAACTATACTACAAGGCTACAGTAACCAAAACAGCATGGTACTGGTACCAAAACAGAGATATAGACCAATGGAACAGAACAGAGTCCTCAGAAATAATACCACACATCTACAGCCATCTGATCTTTGACAAACCTGAGAGAAACAAGAAATGGGGAAAGGATTCCCTATTTAATAAATGGTGCTGGGAAAATTGGCTAGCCATAAGTAGAAAGCTGAAACTGGATCCTTTCCTTACTCCTTATACGAAAATTACTTCAAGATGGATTAAAGACTTAAATGTTAGACCTAATACCATAAAAATCCTAGAGGAAAACCTATGTAGTACCATTCAGGACATAGGCATGGGAAAAGACTTCATGTCTAAAACACCAAAAGCAACGGCAGCAAAAGCCAAAATTGACAAATGGGATCTCATTAAACTAAAGAGCTTCTGCACAGCAAAAGAAACTACCATCAGAGTGAACAGGCAACCTACAGAATGGGAGAAAATTTTTGCAATCTACTCATCTGACAAAGGGCTAATATCCAGAACCTACAAAGAACTCAAACAAATTTACAAGAAAAAAACAAACAACCCCATCAAAAAGTGGGCAAAGGATATGAACAGACATTTCTCAAAAGAAGACATTCATACAGCCAACAGACACATGAAAAAATGCTCATCATCACTGGCCATCAGAGAAATGCAAATCAAAACCACAATGAGATACCATCTCACACCAGTTAGAATGGCGATCATTAAAAAGTCAGGAAACAACAGGTGCTGGAGAGGATGTGGAGAAATAGGAACACTTTTACACTGTTGGTGGGATTGTAAACTAGTTCAACAATTATGGAAAACAGTATGGCGATTCCTCAAGGATCTAGAACTAGATGTACCATATGACCCAGCCATCCCATTACTGGGTATATACCCAAAGGATTATAAATCATGCTGCTATAAAGACACATGCACACGTATGTTTATTGCGGCACTATTCACAATAGCAAAGACTTGGAATCAACCCAAATGTCCAGCAGTGACAGATTGGATTAAGAAAATGTGGCACATATACACCATGGAATACTATGCAGCCATCAAAAAGGATGAGTTTGTGTCCTTTGTAGGGACATGGATGCAGCTGGAAACCATCATTCTTAGCAAACTATCGCAAGAACAGAAAACCAAACACCGCATGTTCTCACTCATAGGTGGGAACTGAACAATGAGATCACTTGGACTCGGGAAGGGGAACATCACACACCAGGGCCTATCATGGGGAGGGGGGAGGGGGGAGGGATTGCATTGGGAGTTATACCTGATATAAATGACGAGTTGATGGGTGCTGACGAGTTGATGGGTGCAGCACACCAACATGGCACAAGTATACATATGTAACAAAACCTGCACGTTATGCACATGTACCCTAGAACTTAAAGTATAATAATAATAAAGAAATTAAAAAAAATAATCCCTGATAATTTATTATTAGGTAAGAGAAACCCAGGGAAGCCCACCAGAATGTCAATGAAATAGTTGAATATGGTATTTAAAGGATCTAAATTTTGTTAGAGAATGAAACACAACACTTCTTCATTAGAATATTCCTATTTAAAAATGACTTTTGTTTGTTGTAATGCAATGTTATGTGTATAATTCTAGAAATAATGTTTTCTAAAGCTACATGTCAGCCTGACACCACAAAAATTGTTGGCACGTTTGAAAAACTAGTATACATAAAATTAATTATGTAAAAACATTGGATTTCATGGAATTGGATCTAGTTTGTAAGTGGGCTCCATGTCTCCTGTGTGGAGAAGAAAGATAAATAAATAAAAAATAAAAATATTAATTTAAGAGAAAAAATAAATAAATAAATAAATAAATTTATGTATTCAAATACTAAACAATACTCAATATTGCACTAGTTAGAGTTACCTGGTCATGTAAGAAGGGCATCAATGCTACCAGATCCAGGCTCTGTGTAGACAGAGCCTTCCTGACCTTCCAAGCATTGGTGGGCCCTGCTTCCTTTGACGTCTTCCTAAAGCAGCATTCACTCTTCTCTGTCATGTGGTCTCAAATGCTGGAGCTCAGTCTCACTAAGCAGGCTCTCAGCTCCTTGAGGGCTGACACTAGGCTTCCTCCCTTTCCGAAGAGAGGCTCTGCTTGGACTTTGTCTTCAGAGGCAGACCTGACAGCTCCTGTCACCTGAGCAGCTCCCATCATCCTACTGTCCTCTCAGGGACTGTACAGCAGGCATGTCAACTCATTCCAGCTTCTCCCTCTCTAAACCCCTTGGTTTGATAAAATTTTCTTTACCCCGTTTTTGATACCCATCTCCTGCTAATCCATTGCCCGTGATTCTACCAATAGTGCATTTTAAGAATTTGGTGAGAAGCTTTTGGTAAAAAGAATGAAGATGTCCCTCTGGCATGTAGACTGTTAGAACTTTTGAACGCAGAAGCTTGGAAAGGGAGGGGTTTGGGCTGCAGAGCCATTTCCTGTGAACTACAGCAGCAAATGAGTTGGAGCTAGGGGAGATCAGTAAAACCTATTCATCTCCACCTACTCATTTTTGTAAAACATAAATTTTGAATGTGACTTTGGGACTTTGAAAATGCAATCAGTCTCCACAAACTAAAAGCATGAAAGTTGGTTCTCATTGACAGATTTAATAAGTTGTTTAAAAACCGACTGGTCACGTTCAATCTGCATTCGTCTTTCTTTTTCTTCAGAGGAATTTACACTTCTTTTTCCTTTGCTGTATTGAAAGTCCGCTAAAGTGATTCTTCACCTCAAATTTCTTGCAACCTGAATAAGTTATGGCTTCATTATTATGAATGATTATTTATACATTGTACTTACTCTTGTGAAATTATATTCATGGTACTTGTATGCAATTCTCCTTTTTGTCATTAAGAAACATTTCAAATGAGGTCAACCAAATCATCTGGTCAGAGACTTGGAAGGTCAAAGTGACGAATAATTAAATCGTTATAAAGTCTTTCCTGGTAATGAAATACATGTTGTTTGATATGAAACATTCTCTGTGGATGTGATGTTTCTGGGGAAAAGAGCAAGCAACTGAATTCAAGAGGTGGTCTGCTACCCTGTGTGGTCCTCCACTGGGAATGGTTATCCTCCCAATGGGACATTTGGGAAGGTGCCAGGGAAGCGCCAGCAAGTGGTAGGAATGGGTCTAATGCTGGCTTTGGGTGCCCTGAAACAAAAGATGCTCTACTTCTTACTCAAGAGCCTGCTCACTCAAAATACACTGAAAGGACCTGCAGTGTGCTAGAGACTAGATGCCGCTGTAGGATTCAGTCTCCTTTATGGTAGCATATTGGATTTTACTATGACTACCAGAAGAAAAAAAAAAAACTAGTTATTTCCTGTTCAATTATGGGAATTTGTTTTGTGATTTCCTCATTATTACTGCTTAAGAGCAATAACTTATGAAGAACATTCCCAAAGCCAAAAGAAAATGCCTATTATTCTATTTCAGTTTTATGTTGCTTCATACCTTTATTACCACAACATCTGTTGCCATTCTTGCATTTTCAATCCACCTGGCATATTTTCTAATGTGCTTTGAATTCCATAATGTTAATAGTACTCTCTAGCTCAGAAACCTCGATGGCTCCCCATTTGAGAGCCAAATTTCTCTGCCTGGATTTCAAATCATTCAAGAAAATCAGTCCTGCCAGCCAGCCACATAGTCATCCTCTCCCAAAATGAGTCAGCCGCTTCCCCAGGACAGGCTCTTCACAGCTCCAGACATCCCCTTTACTCCTGATGTCTTATCTTGATAATGGTTCTTCTCTTATTATATACAATATCTTTTCCTTCTCTCTACTTTTCAAATTATACCAAATCTTTCAGAAACGAATTCTACTCTTCCTCTTCTCTAAGACATTACATAACATGCTGAAAGTCATGCACTTTGAAAGCAGAGGAACCTGAGTTAAAATGTAAGCCTTACCTCTTGCTGAAGATTATATGACCTCTTTAAAGCTCAGTTTCTCATCTACAAAATAAAGGATGGCAATATCTTCATAGAGTAACATGATTATTAAATAAAATATTATATATATAAACTATTTAGTACCATGCCTGGTATATGGTAAGTTCCTCAACAAGGAACTGAAATTGGTGAGAATTAACCCAAGATAACTAACATTTCACTGCCCTCTCTGACCTTCTCATTCATTTTTCTCTCTTAGAATTTATGGTTTCCATCTAATAAAGTAGCACATTAATATATATCACTGTTACTATGGTGTAATCTACCTGTAGGTTTTCCCAATTAGACAAAAAAGTTTTGATGGGAAAGAAAGTCTCTTCTGAATCTCCATAATATTGGGTACAATGATGAGCTCATTGAAGACATTAAATAAATAGAATTTCATTCATTCATCATTCAGCCAGCCAAACGTATCAGCGACTCTTCTAGTACTAGGAATAAAATAGACTGATGAGTAAATGCATTCACTACCCTCAAAGAGCTCACGGATGAATAGAGGAGACAGACACATACAGGCATAGGTTTCAAAGAATGAGACAGTTTAGTGATAGACATAGTTGGTTCTTCAGTATTTCTTTAATTAATTTTAAGTGTTATATCCATATATTACCTACATTAGAATCAAATGAACAACTCCGTATATAAGTGGTGTGCTGATAAATTCTTAACAACCGGCTTTTAGTGTGTAGCATTCCCCACTTCCCATAGAATAAATATTCGTACAATGTCCAGTTATAACCAACATGACCTCATTAGATATGGAGTTGTGAAGAGATGCACTGCCCTACCCACCACGCTTTAGCACTGCCACCATCACATACTCAATAGAATAACCCTGAGAGCACAGATAGTGGGAAAGTCCAGTAAAGCAACTCAGAAGTGAGGAGTTTTGATTACTGTACTTACTATCTTTAAACATATAGAATTTATTTCACTATAAATATACAATTTAATATTAATAATGATTGTTCAACAACTGAAAAATTTAATCACAGATTCTCCTGAGTTTCTGTGAGCTGGTTCCAATGCATCACTCTTTACATCCCACTTGCAACTCTGAGGCGGAAAGTTAACATTTATTATTGATTATAAAGTTGAATTTTTATAAAGAAAGTCCATTTTAGACTAAATTTAGATACCCAAACAAGTTCAATTTTCAGTTGGCTTTACACATACAGAATGGACTTTGAAGATAATGTGTTCTATTTAATTTTCTTCAATTGCTGGTGTCTACTTGTATTTTAACTATTTGCTGTGAGAAATTCCAAACATATAGATAGACAGGTCTATGAAATAAATCTCCCTGTGTCCATCACCTACTTTTAACTATTTCAACTCCTGGCCATTTTAGTCTCACCTCTGCCCCCAAATTTTACTTCCTCACCTGCACCATTTCTGCATCTATGCGCTCACTACTTTACCTCCCACTCCACATTACTTTGAAGAAAATCTATCAGTTCATCTACAAGTGCGTCAGACTGTATCTCAAGGAAAATAACTTCTTTTCCTTAGCATAACTATAACATCACTATTATATCTTTAAAATTATAATTTCTTAATATCATCAATATTAAGATAATGAATATCTAGTCAGTATTCAAAGCTCTCATTGTCTCGAAAATGTCACAAATGTCATTCTTTACATTTTCTGCAGTTTGTTTGATCCTAGACACACAAAGGATTTTTTTGTGTCCACACATTATGATTAATTGATCTATCTCTTATGTCTCTTTTAATCAGTTGAGTTTTCTCTTCATATAATGTTTTCCTTATATTTGCAAAATAAATACAGATCAGTTTGTCCTCTAGAGTGTTTTGCAGACTGAATTTTGCTGTTTGCTTCTACATGCTGTTATTTACATATTTCCTCTCCCTGTGTATTTTCTTTATACAGGGAAGTGGATCTAGAGGAGTTTCATCAGATTCAGGCTCAACTTTTATGCCAAAAGGACTTTAATGGTGGAATCATGAACCCCCGTGAGAAGGTGCACAGGGTTGGGCCATCTCTCATTCAATGACGTTAGTAGCTGTTGGTGGTCAATGCCTAGGTCCATTAATTCATTGGGATCACGAAATGATCGTCTTCTAACTCTGCCCTTCCTTCTTCATTTATTAGCTGGAATACTAGAAACAAAAACCTCGTCATCCACAGTTTGGTTAGCCGTTGGTACCATCAATCTGAGAAAAACACTGTACGTTTTTTATTCTGCCCCTTACCTTACTTGTTTTCAAAATAAGTCAGTCACTAACATCCTCCAACAGTTACCAGTTCCTCTTAAAGAAAGACTTTCTGTCACTTTCCATTGTGATTTGCAAGCAGCAGCAAAATCATCTGACTCAATAAACCTGGTTTGACTTAGAGACTATCCGTTCTTTCTAAATGACACAGAAAAGTTACAGGGATATTTTAGAAAATCTTTTCTGCTTTACTGGGTGATTTTCTCCATGACATGATTGTTTAGAAAAAGATGAATAGCATAGAATTTTATCAGATGTGGCCTTGGAAATTGCCTCATCCATATGCCTCTTTCATTGCAAACTTGGAAAAAATGAGGCCAACTGAAATCAAGCCACTTGCCCAGAATGACCCCCACAATTGGTAGCAGGCCGGGTTCCAGAATTCTTGTTTTGTATTCCAGGAATTTTTCCTGCACTCTGACTAAAATAATGTTTCTGTCAGGAGTTCTAGTTAAAATCATTAGTAAGTACAGGAAGCAAATCGAACTCTCACAGGCTGTCCCCAAATTAACAGAAGCTATTATTCAAAAGCTCACTCCAAGCCAGACACTTTGGAACTCAGAGCATTTTCCCCAATGTGACTCAGAATTCACTACTGGTTAAAGCCCAGGCTAGCCTGATAAACTCAAACAGCACTTGGCTGTCATTTCACACAAATGCTGAGCCCTGTATATGAAACATCACTAACAACTATTCCCTTATGAAAATCAACGACAGTAAGAAAACATTTATTTCATAGTTTCTACCATGTCCTGGGATGTTTCTATGCATTTCTTCACTTCATTCCTGCCATAGTCCTAAGAGGTAGGTGGTATTAGTCCCAAGCTACCAAAAATGAAAAAATAAAATACATACATACATACATACATACATACATACATACATAAAGCTGAAGGTCAGAGAAGCCAGATAAGAGGCTTGAGGAGACACGGTGAGCTTGGATTGGAAACTGGGCTGCACCTAAGGCCTTCAGAGCCATCTCCTTGTCTACTGCTCCAACCCCCTCAGAAAAGGAGAATCTCCCCTATTGCTGGGCCCCTGATGGTGATTCCTGCCGGTCACCGGATGTTCTGATGGGAGGAGTTCTGATGGGCATTGATGGGTGTGCAATAGGGGACTGCACTCCAACGTGGCTCAGGAGACTCCCTGGCTGTGTTGAGCACAACTCATGGTCCTAGAAAGCAGTGTTGTCTCAGCTGAGCCCTGGTTGTTGAGAAGAGGTCCCAGCAAAGCGAAGGAGAAGTCTGACCCTCATTTCTTAAGGAAGTGAATTGTTTATATAAAGGAGCCTGTCTCAGGCAGCCTCCCTGGCAGCCTACATGCTAATCACACACTTTATGATCCACCCACAAGTGTGTGCTGGTCACAGTGGTTCCCTTCTAAGAGATGGACTGTCCCAGGAATGATGGGATATCAGTCCCCAGAGCAGATGATGAAAAGCATGTGGCTTCCATCTGGGGTATGCGTTTTCTCTCTCTCTCTCAGATGGCTCATGCTGGAAAAAGCCAGTCACCATGCTGCAGAGGCAGCCCTGTGAAGAAGCCAGCATGACCTGGTGAGGTTCTAAGGCCTCCCTCCAGCAGCCCAGGAGGGGCTGACATTGTCCAGGGCCCAAAGGTATATGCTTAGAAGAGACTCCATCAGCCTCAGGTGAACCTTGAGACAACTGGGTTCCTTACTGGTATCTGGACCAGAATCACGCACCAGTCGTGCCACTCTTGATTTACTGACCCACGGAGGCTGAGATCATACATATTTGTTAGATTGCTATGTTTGGAGATAATTCAGTAAACAGCAACACCAATTAATACAGTGTGATCACTAAATCAAAGAATTTTTTTCCTATTATTGTATTTGTTGTATATGTATATAGTGATTTTATTTAGGGATACTAGCCTTGTACCTTAAAATAGCAGATTTTTTTCTCATTACAATTGTATAGCTTGAAAAATATTAAAGTCAAAACAAAGATGTGCGTGTGCATGTGTGCTTGTCAATTGGAAGAGATTTTGTCCCCCACCCAGGGACATTGGGCAATGTCTGGAGATATTCTTGTTGTCTCAATTGGGGTTTGGTGGGATGCTGCTGAACACCCTGCAATGTACAGTCAGCCCCCACAACAGAGAATTAACCAGCCCCAAATATCAGTAGATGCTGAGGAATCCTAATACCTAACCAATGAAATGTGTCTATTCAGAAAATAATTATATTTACATAATTGAAACTTTAAGGTATTATATGGAAACCACAAAACACAAATATGTATTATCTATGCTTTTTTCATTTATCCTTTTTCTATTAACTTTTTTTGTCACACAGAAAGGAAAATCTTTCAATTAAATAAAAACAATGTTTTCTCATTTCCACAAATCTCGTTGCATAAGGCAATGACTAACATCATGGCATATTTAAGTTCTTGATTGTTACTGTCATAGGAACATGTAAATTGATATTTTGGAAAATTAATTATTTCACAAATTTGGGACATCGGCCGGGCACGGTGGCTCACGCCTGTAATCCCAGTACCTTGGGAGGCTGAGGTGGGTGGATCACCTGGGATCAGCAGTTCGAGACCAGCCTGGCCAGTGGTGAAACCCCATCTCTACTAAAAATGCAAACATTAGCCAGGTGTGATGGTGCATTCCTGTAGTCCCAGCTCCTCAGGAGGCTGAGGCAGGAGAATCACTTGAACCTGGGAGGCGGAGGTTGCAGTGAGTCAAGATCACGCCACTGCACTCCATTCCGAGTGACAGAGTGAGACTCCATCTCCAAATTAAAAAAAAGAAAAGAAAAAGAAAAAAAAATGGGGACATCGTGGATCACAAAACTCAACATTGATGAAAGTAACAGTATCCAAATGTGTGGGTGATTTTCAAAAAATAAACTGAGAAAAGATATTTTGGGAAAACCTACAGATGAGGCACATTTATTAGAGCAAGCCCCCACCACGCTCTCCTACTTGATGGATTGCCCTGCAGCCGTGAAGATGCAGTCGGCGGTAATGGAGATGGAGAAATGGAGATGGAGACAGCACACATTTCCTCACCACTCTTACAGCTGTGAAACAGACCGGTTACAAATGCCAAGGGGCCAAGGTTGCCAGGGATGAGAACCACGTAAAGTCTGTGGTGTGGGGTTCACCCCAGCAGAAAGCGTCTAGTATATGGAGAATAAAGTTTCTTAGCAAAATCAGTGCATCAAGTAGTATCATCAAATTAAACAGAACCTTTGCAATCTATGGAAGAAACTGAAAGAAACCCAATTTAAAATAATATTGATATTTGAGATGTGCTTATCAAGCAATACTACTGAATTTCCCTTTGTTTGAAGCAATGATGACATCACGGTGTCTGTAACATCCCGAGTAAGGACTCTGGAGAGAACTGTGGGATTAACTGTAAAGAAAGTGGCAGCTAGTGTAGTCGTTAAAGCCTTGAATTGACAAATCAAAGATCTAGGTTCAAATCCTGGCCCTGATATCTCTAGTTGGTAAAATTGAGCGCAGTGCTTACTTCTTGAAAGCCTAATTGGTTAAAAACAGGAATTAAACGAGATGGAGCAAACATGGTTAGTTAGCACTCAAATGTTGAAAGAGATTGATATCTTCTGAGTTAAATTATTTTTATAAATTAAAAATCTGATATATGATGGCATTGTTCTTACATACGATATCCTCCTCCATTGAAACAAACACTACTCTATACACAGCCCTCTGTAGTTGGTGGGTCCTCAGTTCTCTTGCTGTGCATGGACTGACATCAGCTGTGAGGAGGGTGCAGGCTTTGGCCCACTCATGGAAGGTCGCTGAAAGACACAGGGCCTATTTGCTGAACCTAAAACTGATAACATCATGGATGGCCCTAGAAGCCCACACACAAATACACTTCCACTTCCATAATGTAACTTTTACAAGATGACACTTTTTGAATTCATGACATTTTTGAATTCATAAACTTGTACAGCCAATTCCTTGGCTACTGGATTTCTAAGGGATGAGATTTAGCATTCTAGTCCAGATCATTTAGTTCAGTTTTGCTGGGCCCACCCCACTTTTATTTTTTGCCTCAGTAGTTTTGTGCTTACTGCTTATAGATTCAGTGGTAACATCAGTGGGCTTGGATTATTTTGCTAAACCATGGTAGCACATTTTCTTCAACACAAAGTGTCTTGAAAAGCTAAAATAAAACCTCAATCATCTTCATATCAGTGCTCTGGATTTTTCTCCAGAAATAGAGTGGATTTAGCAAAGAAGAGTTCACAGACTTAAATGCTGCCCTGAGATATTTTACTTGGGTTATGGGCTTTCTCTTCTTTAGAGGTATATTTCTTTCACTTTAAAAACTTGCAGGTAGGCCGGGCACAGTGGCTCACGCCTGTAATCCCAGCACTTTGGGAGGCCGAGGGGGGTGGATCATGAGGTCAGGAGATTAAGACTATCCTGGCTAACACAGTGAAATCCCATCTCTACAAAAAAAAAAGAAAAAAAAAATACAAAAAATTAGCCAGGTATGGTGGCAGGTGCCTGTAGTCCCAGCTACTCAGGAGGCTGAGGCAGGAGAATGGCGTGAACCCGGGAGGCAGAGCATGCAGTGAGCCGAGATCACGCCACTGCGCTCCAGACTGGGAGAGAGAGCGAGACTCTGTCTCAAAAAAAATAATAATAACAAAAAAAAAAACAAACAAAAAAAGAGAAAACCTGCAGATAAACCAATATTCTTGTACATAATTATTTTGTATATTATAAAACAAATCCATGTTTCAGATATGCTGATCAATGAATGAAATATTAAGGATGTTAGGCTTACCATTATTTTCCTCCTTGAAACCTTATCAAAATACTAGAAAAAATAATAATAGCCTACAGAAATAGTGAGATCTGTTCATGATAGATTACATCATCAACAATGTTTAGTGGAAAATAACCTCTCACCACAGACAACAAATACTTCTCTCTATAAAAAGAAGATTTAAAATAATTGGACTAGGTTGAAATTTTTTACTTAAAGATGTATTCAAAAAAAATTATCATTCATTCATTAATTAGGTATAAAATATTGTGAGCATTTAGTAAACATCTAATAAGCATTTATTGAGTAAATTAGTTACTCTCCTGTGTCAATATTTGTTGTGATGAAAATACCAGGCATTTAATTTTCGGGAACAGATTTAATTTCTTTTTTATTTTATTATTATTTTAGGGGGGAATGGAGCCTCACTCTGTTGCCTAGGCTGGAGTGTGATGGTGCAATCTCAGCTTACTGCAACCTCCACCTCCTAGACTCAAGTGATTCTCCTGCCTCAGCCTCCCGAGTAGCTTAGGTTACAGGTGCCAGCCACCACGCCCAGCTAAATTTTGTCTTTTTAGTAGAGAGGAGGTTTCACCATGTTGGCCAGGCTGGTCTCGAACTCCTGGCCTCAAGCGATTTGCCCACATTGGCCTCCCAAAGTGCTAGGATTACAGACTTGAGCCACTGCACCTAACCAGATTTAATTTCAATACTCTTTTTATCACACTTATTGTAAATACTCCAACTACTAAAATATAATAAGAGTTAATGCATATTGGCATAAGAATAGTTTATCTTCACATAAATAAACTTGATTTTATTTGGCTCTGGGATGGGAGAAATTGAACTGCACGTGGGGTGAAAATATGAGGTGGTTGGGTACGCAAGCATAAGTCATCAGATCATCCTCACTATTGAGGAGGAGTTGACTGAGAGATTGGCCCAGAACATGCCTCCAAAGTTTTCTAAACTTTTTAATTTTTTAGCATCTGTGGAATTCTTGCCAACTCTATGATTCACTTTAAATTTTTTTTTTTTTTTTTTTTTTTTTTTTTTTTTTTTTAGAATTTCTGGATCAATTTGGGAACTAAGACTAGAAAAGATCTGTGTTTCATCATCTGGAAACCACGGAGAGGGTGAGGCACATGGAGTTCCTTGACCCCTCATCTTGCTGAAGCAGCAAGCATGGGTGAGTGCTGAGAAACCTCACACACTCCTAGGCTACCAAGAGCTGTGTGGACACTCTTGTGTAAGTTGGCCAAAGAGGAACCCTGTATACTGGATGCTATGTTGTTTACTTCTTCAGAATAGGACAGTAAACTCAAAACCTACCAGCACCAAACTCAAAATTTTACACATTCAATCACTTACATATAGCTCACATAAGCATATTTTTTAGCTATTTAGAGCCTGTCTGCTTTGCATATCCCGTGAGAGTGCAGTCAACATCTGCTAGCCATAGATAAGACAAACTCTGTAGTTATAAAAGACCCAAACCTCTGCTGTTCTTAGAGCTCCGTGACCCAGAGACGCCCCACCTCACTGCTGAGCGACATCATCCCTGCCCAAGTGCCACTCAATAAAGCTTGTTGTACAATACTGTCATCTTCAAGTCCTGTCTTTTCTTCAATCAGCTCCAAAATTCTTGAAACTTCCAGTGACCAATAAATATGAGGGAATTGGTACAAGACCTGGATATTTAAAATTTGCTAACTTTGTAATTTATCTGCAGGCAAAAAGTATTAAATGAAATGAAAATTTCCATAATACTGCTTCAGCTTGTTTGAATCACCACCATTAATCAGTCTCAAATGTGTAAAAGTAGCCTATACTTTTATAGTCTGACAGTATAAAAGTTGGAAAGTACAGTTTATCAAGACAGCATTCATGATCTTGACTTTGGGCAGCCCCTTGTAGCAGGAAGAACCAAATTGGTCATGGGTTTATTTGTGAAGAACACCTACCAACAGCTCCGTATACAACTTCTGGCCAAAGTATCCCAGCATCTTTAAACCAGTCTCTTGTAATCCTCAAAGATTCCAAGGTTTTATCATTGACAGGAGCATCTCTTCATAGCAGGGCCTCCTGGATCTGCAGAAGACCTTCTGAAGAAGGATTGGAGTGCTCTTCCCCAACAGTGTGCTTCCTGTACACATGGATCCTGGACTCTTATGGCTGCTGGCTCTCAGGATCTGCTCATCTCCAGGAAGTGTTTTCCCCAGGCATCGAGCACCCACACTATTCCAAGAAACCAAGCCATTCACAGAGAAGCCTGGAGACTTCTACCCTTGTTCAATTCTGATAGTAACCACTTATAATAACCACTGAGGTTTGACTCAGAGATGTACAGAAAATGTGCCCTGGGACCTTCATGCAAGGTCTTTTTTCATTATTTGCCTTGTTTGCACAAAGAAACATGTGTGTACATTCAGACTCGCATAACTTTGATGATTTGGAATTCATTTTTGGCCAACGCTTCGCTTTTACATTGATTAGGGTGTGGTTGCAGATGCTATTGCCCACTTTATTGGGTTTAAGTAAAAAGATACTTAATACAAAGAAGTATACATATACAAAATCATCAAAGGCAAGAGAAACAGATTCCAGGGGTGCTCTCAGAAGCAACTCTGTTACCAGACTCTTCTCTTCTGGGGTAAACCAAGGAATTTTTAGGATTGCTTCTGATAGCAGAACTGCATTTGCCCAAATCAAGGAAATTCTCCCTAATGCTTCTGAAGCATCTGGAAGCATCCAGAAGCTACCTCATGAATTCAGAAACTACAGCTATAATTTCAGGCTACAGATCCTTGACACTTCTGTCACCAGTTATGCCAACAAATGGGAACCAATCTTTCCCCATACAACTCCACTCCAATTCAAAGTCTCCTGTGAGAGCATCTCACTGGCGGGACTGAGTCTTATTGGAACTGTAGTGACAAAAGTCAAGGAAATAAAAAATAAATTCATTTTTACAAACCTCTCTACCTCATTGATTCTTCAGCTACATCTTCATAGCATAAAGCACCATAGTTTTCTTTTACTTGCACATTGCTGATAAAAGTGAAAGCTACAACTGCAACTTATATATCTTCTAATGTTCCAGAACAGAAAATGTTTTCTGTTCCTACTCTCCTTGAATGTTTCTTCAATTGCCTTTCAAAAAAATGTTTTTAAATAAATATTTTTATGAGGCTAATTATTGTGACTCTAGGTCTTATACGAGGGAAGCATCTCTAATCCAAAAATTCAAAATCTAAAATGCTCCAAAATTCAAAATTTGTTGAGGACCAACATGGTGCCACAAGTGGACAATTCCACACCTGACATCATGCAATGGGTTGCAGTCAAAATACAAGTGTACAACAGTTTACTCAGTGTCCTTACGGGAAAAAAAGACTCTCCCAGCCCCCTTCAGCTGTGATATATCTTTTCCACATACATCCAGATTTCCCTACTCAAGCAAGCCCACAAAGGATGCTAAATTGGCATGTGTGCGGGCCAGGGGCACCAACAGCAGGCTCCCCACCATGCACTACGTAGAGTCAAGACATATGTGCATATTTTACTATAATTTTTGTTGCTTATTCTCTTCTCTATGGTATAAGTATATTGTTGAAAATGTCAAAAAGGCCTGAGGATACTCCTAGGGGTAAAGTGGGAAAAAAGAAGACATTTATGTTTATTTGAACCACAGAAAGTCAAGCTGCTAGTGAAACTGGACAGCAGCATTAGTGGAAAGGTCTTACAGGTGAGTATGATGGTTACCACCATATGTATCCTTCTGAGGAAACAGAAAAATAAACTGTTGAAGTTCTGTGCTGAAAGCAATGAAGAAAAGTTAATGTAAAGAAGAAAAACACTGCTAATCAAGCTACAGATGAAAACCTCCATCGTGTATTGAAAGAATGGATGCCTCAGCATTTCACCGAACACATGTGCCTAATGGAATGCTAATCATGAAAAGTAAATATTCATCATGATGAACTGGAAATTGAAGGGACCTGTGAATATTCAACAGGCGGGTTGCAGAAATTTAAGAAAAGACACAGCATAAAATTATTGAAGATTTGTGATAATAAAACATCTGCTGATCACAAAGAGGTGGAGAAATTCATTGAGGAGTTTGCCAAGCTCAAAATCTGATGCCAGAACAAATCTATAATGCTGAGGAAACATCATTGCTTTGGTGTTACTGTCCCCAGAAGGATACTGACTACAGTTGATGAGGGAGTTCCTGCAGGGATTAAAAATGCCAAGGACAGAATAACTACACTAGGATGTGCCAATGCAGCAGGCATGCATAAGTGTAAGCTTGCTGTGATAGGCAAAAGCTTGTGGCCTCATTGTTTTCAAGAAGTGACTATCTTACCATTTCATTATGATGTAATAAAAAGGCATGGATCACCAGGGACATCTTTTCTGATTGGTTTTACAAATATTTTGTACCAGTGGCTCATGCTCACTGCAGAGAAGCTGGACTGGATAATGACTGCAAGATTTTCTTATTCCTTGACAATTGTTCTGCTCATCTTTCAGGTGAAATTTTCATCAAAAATAATATCTATGCCATGGGTTTGAACTTCCTCCTTTAGCTTGGAGAAGTTTGATCGTCTGAAGGCAAGGGTTGCAATTCTAGTCTGATAAAACAGGCTTTAAACCAACAAAGATCAAAAGAGGCAAAGAAGGCCATTACATAATGGTAAAGGGATCAATTCAACAAGAAGAGCTAACTATCCTAAATATATATGCACCCAATATGGGAGCACCCAGATTCATAAAGCAAGTCCTTAGAGACCTACAAAGAGACTTAGGCTCCCACACAATAATAATGGGAGACTTTAACACCCCACTGTCAACATTAGACAGATCAATGAGACAGAAAGTTAAAAAGGATATCCAGGAATTGAACTCAGCTCTGCACCAAGCAGACCTAATAGACATCTACAGAACTCTCTCCACACCAAATCAACAGAATATACATTCTTCTCAGCACCACATCACACTTATTCCAAAATTGACCACATAGTTGAAAGTAAAGCACTCCTCAGCAAGTGTAAAAGAATGGAAATTATAACAAACTGTCTCTCAGATCACAGTGCAATCAAACTAGAACTCAGGATTAAGAAACTCACTCAAAACCACTCAACTACATGGAAACTGAACAACCTGCTCCTGAATGACTACTGGGTATGTAACGAAATGAAGGCAGAAATAAAGATGTTCTTTGAAACCAATGAGAACAAAGACACAACATACCAGAATCTCTGGGACGCATTTAAAGCAGTGTGTAGAGGGAAATTTATAGCACTAAATGCCCACAAGAGAAAGCAGGAAAGATCTAAAGTTGACACTCTTAACATCACAAGTAAAAGAACTAGAGAAGCAAGAGCAAACACATTCAAAAGCTAGCAGAAGACAAGAAATAACTAAGATCAGAGCAGAACTGAAGGAGATAGAGACACAAAAAACCTTCAAAAAAAATCAATGAATCCAGGAGCTGTTTCCTTGAAAAGATCAACAAAATTGATAGACTGCTAGCAAGACTACTAAAGAAGAAAAGATAGAAGAATCAAATAGATGCAATAAAAAATGATAAAGGGGATATCACCACCAATCCCACAGAAACACAAACTACCATCAGAGAATACTATAAACACCTCTATGCAAACAAACTAGAAAATATAAAAGAAATAGATAAATTCCTGGATACATGCACCCTCCCAAGACTAAACTAGGAAGAAGGTGAATCCCTGGATAGACCAATAGCAGGCTCTGAAATTGAGGCAATAATTAATAGCCTACCAACCAAAAAAAGTCCAAGACCAGATGGATTCACAGCCGAATTCAACAAGAGGTACAAGGAGGAGCTGGTACCATTCCTTCTGAAACTATTCCAATCAGTAGAAAAAGAGGGAATCCTTCCTGACTCATTTTATGAGGCCAGCACCATCCTGATACCAAAGCCTGGCAGAGGTACAACAAAAAAAGAGAATTTTAGACCAATATCCCTGATGAACATCGATGCAAAAATCCTCAATAAAATACTGGCAAACCGAATCCAGCAGCACATCAAAAAGCTTATCCACCATGATCAAGTGGGCTTCATCCCTGGGATGCAAGGCTGGTTCAACATATGCAAATCAATAAATGTAATCCAGCATATAAACAGAACCAAAGACAAAAACCACATGATTATCTCAATAGATGCAGAAAAGGCCTTTGACAAAATTCAACAGCCCTTCATGCTAAAAACTCTCAATAAATTCATTATTGATGAGACATTTCTCAAAATAATAAGGGCTATTCATGACAAAGCCACAGCCATTATCATACTGAATGAGCAAAAACTGGAAGCATTCCTTTTGAAAACTGGCACAAGACAGGGATGCCCTCTCTCACCACTCCTATTCAACATAGTGTTGGAAGTTCTGGCCAGGGCAATCAGGCAGGAGAAAGAAATAAAAGGTTTTCAAATAGGAAAAGAGGAAGTCAAATTGTCCCTGTTTGCAGATGACATGATTGTATATTTAGAAAACCCCATTGTCTCAGCCCAAAATCTCCTTAAGCTGATAAGCAACTTCAGCAAAGTCTCAGGATACAAAATCAATGTGTAAAAATCACTTGCATTCTTATACACCAATAACAGACAGAGAGCCCAGTCATGAGTGAACTCCCATTCACAATTGCTTCAAAGAGGATAAAATACCCAGGAATCCAACTTAAAGAGATGTGAAGGACCGCTTCAAGGAGAACTACAAACCACTGCTCAATGAAATAAAGGAGGACACAAACAAATCGAAGAACATTCCATGCTCATGGATAGGAAGAATCAATATCTTGAAAATGGCTGTACTGTCAAAGGTAATTTATAGATTCAATGCCATCCCCATCAAGCTACCAATGACTTTCTTCACAGAATTGGAAAAAACTGCTTTAAAGTTCATGTGGAACCAAAAAAGAGCCCACATTGCCAAGACAATCCTAAGCCAAAAGAACAAAGCTGGAGGCATCACGCTACCTGACTTCAAACTATACTACAAGGCTACAGTAACCAAAACAGCATGGTACTGGTACCAAAACAGAGATATAGACCAATGGAACAGAACAGAGCTCTCAGAAATAATACCACACACCTACAACCATCTGATCTTTGACAAACCTGACAAAAACAAGAAATGAGGAAAGGATTCCCTATTTAATAAATGGTGCTGGGAAAACTGGCTAGCCATAAGTAGAAAGCTAAAACTAGATCCCTTCCTTACACCTTATACAAAAATTAATTCAAGATGGATTAAAGACTTAAATGTTAGATGTAAAACCATAAAAACCCTAGAATAAAACCTAGGCAATACCATTCAGGACATAGGCATGGGCAAGAACTTCATGTGTAAAACACCAAAAGCAATGGCATCAAAAGCCAAAATTGACAAATGGGATCTAATTAAACTAAATAACTTCTGCACAGCAAAAGAAACTACCATCAGAGTGAAAAGGCAACATACAGAATGGGAGAAAACTTTTGCAATCTACTCATCTGACAAAGGGCTAATATCCAGAATCTACAAAGAACTCAAACAAATTTACAAGAAAAAAACAAATAATCCCATCAAAAAGTGGGCAAAGGATATGAACAGACACTTCTCAAAAGAAGATATTTGTGCAGCCAACAGACACATGAAAAATGCTCATCGTCACTGGCCATCAGAGAAATGCAAATCAAAACCACAATGAGATACTACCTCACACCAGTTGGAATGGCGATCATTAAAAAGTCAGGAAACAACAGGTGCTGGAGAGGACATGGAGAAACAGGAACACTTTTACACTGTTGGTTGGACTGTAAACTAGCTCAACTGTTGTGGAAGACAGCGTGGCAATTCCTCAAGGATCTAAAACTAGAAATACCATTTGACCCAGCCATCTTATTACTGGATATATATGCAAAGGATTATAAATCATGCTGCTATAAAGACACATGCACACATATGTTTATTGTGGCACTATTCACAATAGCAAAGACTTGGAACCAACCCAAATGTCCATCAATGATAGACTGGATTAAGAAAATGTGGCACATATACACCGTGGAATATTACGCAGCCATAAAAGAGGATGAGTTCATGTCCTTTGTAGGGACATGGATGAAACAGGAAACCATCATTCTCAGCAAACTATCACAAGGACAAAAAAAACAAACAGCACATGTTCTCACCCATAGGTGGGAATTGAACAATGATAATTCTTGGACACAAGAAGGGGAACATCACACACTGGGGTCTGTCGTGGGGTGGGGGAAGCAGGGAAGGATAGCATTAGGAGATATACCTAATGTAAATGATGAGTTAATGGGTGCAGCACACCAACATGGCACATGTATACATATGTAACAAACCTGCATGTTGTGCACATGTACCCTAGAACTTAAAGCATAATAATAAAAAAACTATGCCATGTACTTTCTCCCAAATTGACTTAATTAATTTAACCATGTGACCAAGGTATTCTTAGATCAAAGAAGAGTACATATGAAAAACGCTTTCTTGGGTAGCACACTAGCAGCAGTGAACAGAGGCACAGGTGTGGAAGATTTTTAAAAGGAGTTTAGCATGAAGGCTGCTGATATGCTGTCGCCAACACCTATAACACAGTGACTAAAGACACACGCCTTCACAAGAGGTTGTGCACGACTAGCACAACCTCTGTCCTGTAACTATGCTCGATGATGATGATAAACAAAGTGGTGACTTTGAACGATTCACATGTCAAGTGAGAAAAAAAATGACGTCTGACCTCCTTACATATGCAAAACATGCACCTTCAGAGTCTGTCAGTAAACTGAAAGAAGTGGATAGTACAGAAATTTTTAGCATCGATAATGAAGCCCTGTTGTTTATTTATTGACCAGTGGTGAAATGGCAGAAATGGTTCTGAATTAAGGTGATTGTGATAACAGTGACGATAAAGATGACGTTGTTAACACTGCAGGAAAAGTACCTAAAGATGGCATGGTGAACATGTGTGATGGGCTTATTGAAGAACTAGAGAAGTGTGCATTCTTAAAATACCAACAAATCATGTCAGCTTACAAAATCAGAGACTTTTAAGACAAAAACAGTTGTTAATGAGGCTGAGATAACTCTGGAGGAATCATTTAAAAAGCCACCCAGGAGAATGCCTCCTCATCCCTAGAGGACTCGCTTCCTGGCCCCTCAACTGCTTCGGATGTTTTTTCCCACCTAAAAAAATAAATTCAGTGTGCAGGAACCTTTTAATCAAAACACAGCAATGTAGGTGGAGACTGGAAGCTTGCATTGTTTGTCGTTGAGGTTGTTTAACAGCTGATACAAGTGCTCTGGGGATGCTACTGTGCTGCTTAGTTACCCTGAATACATTATCTTTTCATGGTATTAAAGGTATGGCATATTTTTTACTGCTAAGTACTTATGTGTGAGTAAGTGTAAGAAAATGATTGCTTATCAGTAGTAGCACATAAATTCAGAGTCAGGAATGATAGAGATGCCAGACAACAAGATTGTCCCCACGGGAGGCTGAGAGAGCGACACCTTTGCTTTCTGATGCTTCAGTGTACACAAACTTTGTTTCATGCACAAGATGACTTTAAAATATTGTATAAAATTACCTTCAAGCTATGTGAATAAGGTGTAAATGAAACAAATGAATTTTGTGTTGACACTTGGCTTCCCTCCCAAAGATTTCTCATTTTGCATATGCATCTATACAAAATCTGAAAAAATCCCAAATCTGAAACACTATCTATGGTCCTAATCATTTTGGAGATGTAATACTCAATCTGTCATACAAGAATTCTTGTTGTTTTTAATGTAGAAAATATTTTCTCAGACATCTATGTTCCTAAAATGTTTTGTGCTTACCTTGAATTTGAGAATTGGGGATGTTTAATTTTGTCCCCTCAAAGGTCAGTGTACAGTCTTCGTGTTGCCTTTTCTTTAAGGGGAGAAACAAGAAACAATCTGTTCAATACTTGAAGCCATTTTTCTCCATTTGGGCAGGGAACATGCAGCATAGCGCATGCTCTCTCTCTTTGCCGGGCTGAAGTGTTTCGAGAGCCTTTGTGGTGTCCCCTGAGGACCCTCCTTTGAACTCAGGTAGCCCTGGAACGAATTACTGCTGACAGAGCAAAGAGCGCTCTCAGACAATGGCTCTGCGGAGTCTCACTGACCTCATTAGGAAGCACAGTGTAGACTCATCATCAAAGTCATTATGCTTTGTTTCACGGGGGCTCTATTGCAATTTCTCCTCCAAAGATGGTGAGAGAGTAGAGCCATGAAGCATGCACTGCTAGTCTCTGTTTCAGATGTTCTCTGCCTTAGGTGGCTAACTGGTGTCATCGTGTCAGGAAAAAGAGTGACTTAATCAAAGCAGCCCAGTGGGAAAACAGGTCTGAGAAACTAGAACTTGGGATTGCATGAATCTTGCTACCACTGATTTTGTAGGACTCAGCATGAACTGCCCTGAGCAGAGGGGGAAAGCTCTAATGTGTGTTCATATTAAGGCTAAGTCTATAAAATAGAAATCTGTAATATATAAAATATAATATCCATATAAACCAACTCACATTTTATTAACTATACACAATCTCAAATGTATCCTTTCTCTCTCTTTTTTCCTTCCTCCTTTTTCTTGTGACCTGTCTTACTTCGCCATGAATGTTTTTACTTGTAGCCCCAGAGCACTCAGTTCCTGTCCCGGCAACACTGGAAGAAGCACTGCTGCCAGAACATGGTCAGGTGGCCGTAGTCCAGCAGAAAAAGTGCACTCAGCTCCGTCAGACCTCCTGTCTGATCCATTTGTCCTCTGAAGCCCTCTCAGCAGTACTGAGTTTCTTTCCATGCTCAGCTTGCTTCTTTTGACAAGTTGTTGGCCTGGTCTTTCCTAACTACCCTGGAAATATCTTCAAGGAAGTGGCCAGGCTTTCCTTTTTAATAAGGCCTTTAGCAGTGCCCACTGTGTAGTAGACACCAGGCACTTAATTTATGCTAGTAGGATGATACTTGCAGTACTGGGAAACGAAAAGTTTTAAGTGACAAACCCTGGTGTACAAAATTGGCAGCAGCAGGATGGGGGAAGCAGGAGGGTTCTGGGGCCATCATTGTCACAGAGCAAGAGACTGGGGGAGCCTCCTCTGTCAGGTCTGTGGGGCTGCCCAGGATAAGGTGTTAAGGGCATTAGAGAAAAACTGCAGGATGCTGAGCTCCACCAGCCACAGTCCCAGATTCTGGTTACTAACTTAAGAATCCCAGTAGAAAAGGGACTTCTTGTGCATAGAATCCATAAAGCTACCTGTATAATTCTGGGTTCTCTAGACAAACAGAACAAATAAAAGATAGATAGATAGACAGAGAGTAGACAGATAGACAGACAGATAGTAGGCAGATAGGTAGATAGAAGATAGATACATAGATAGAAAAAATAGATAAGTTGATAGAAAAAATAGATAGTAGAAAGTAGATAGAAAATAGATGATATAGATGATTGATAGATTAGATAGATAATAGATAGATAAAGATAGATAATAGAAAAAATAGGTAGGTAGATGAAAAAATAGTAGATAGAATATAGAAGATAGACAGATAGATAATAGGTAGCTAGCTAGCTAGCTAGATGATAGATAGATGGATAGATAGATGATAGATGAATAGATATATGGATGGAAAGATAGATAGATAGATAGATAGATAGATAGATAGATAGATAGATAGATAGATATTTATTATAAGGGGTTGGCTGACATGATTATGGAGGCTAAGAATTCCTAAGACCTGCCATCAGCAAGCTGGAAAGCCAGGTGAGCTGATGGTCTTGTTCCCATGAGAGTCAGGAGGCCCACGACTCAGAAGAGCTGATGATGTCAATTCCAGGCTGAGTCTGAAGGCAGGAGAAGAGCTGTGCCCCAGCTCAAAGACAGGCTAGCAGAGCAAATTCTCTCTCCTTCAGCCTTTTTGTTCTATTCAGGCCTTCAACAAATTGAATGAGGCCCACCCACATTGGGGAGGACAATTTCTTGATTCAGTATGCAAATTCACATGTTAATCCCATCCAGAAATACTCCCACAGACACTCCCGAGTAATGTTTAACCAAATATCTGCATACCCTGTGTCCCAGGAAAGTTTGCCATCACACCGCCTGTGGAGGAATTCTCATTGGCCCTGCTTGACCTCTTTGCCCACTTGGACAGTTCCCCCTGTCAAAGGGGATGGGTCACAAAGATGGGCCTGCTTGAGTTTCAGGCCTCCCTGTAGCCTCAGGGATCCATGGCAAACCATCCCTTCAACTGGACTCCTAAAGTCCCCCCTTCAGATCACAGAGAGCATCGAATTCCAGAATGAGCCCTGTAAAGCAAACAGTCTTTTCCAAGCAAAATGGTCTCTTGTGGGTGTTCTTTCCTCACCACCCATCCATGCTCACTTTGGCCTCTGTGCTTTGGCTCACTTTCCCCCTTGCCCAAGTGTGACACCCCATTATACAAATAACACCTGGGATCCAAGGCCCATGCCAGGACTCATCTCTTCCTGGACTCCTTTAGAAGACTCAACTCTGTTTTCAATGATGGAAGCTATTGAATAACATTTTATCTGACAACTTGCTTCATCACAGTGGCACATTGCTCTTCAAAATAGACAGGTGCAATAGTCCTCAACACTTAGATACAGGTAAAAATAAACAAATCCTGGTACCACAGGTTCCTGGTGCCTAGACTGTACCCATCAACTGAATGGTTGAGTGTTTGCTTTGAGTCTATTTCTTGAGCCTAAAAACAATATTCATAATCACTTGTGTTTTTAGAAGAATTCAAATCATTTTGTTGAATTAATTTTGCCTTGTCTTTTGGAAATAAGTTTTGTGATGATTCATTCTGTTCTTCATTTACTTTTTAAAATCCTTAGAAAGTATCCACTGTGCAAGATAAGAACACTGGGAGTCTGACTAAACATCAGAGAAAACGATGCTGCTGCTTTAATCCTGAAAGATTTCCATTAAGAAAGGATTGCCTTAAAGGGCCTAAATATTTAAAAATATTTAAAACATTAGTTTCTCAAGTTCTACTTTGTATTGAAAGTAAAGTAAAGCTATAGTCTTGATCTACAAATTGTAGTTTTACATTTTGATAGCTTCCATCATTGAAAGCACAGTTGAGTCTTCTGTAAGAGGCTGGGAGGAGATGAGTGTTGGTGTGGACCTTGGATCCCAGATGTGATTTGTTTATTGGGATGTCACACCATGGTTGAAATAAGGAGAAATGCCTGCAAGTTCACATAGGATCAGTGGTTCAACTACATGTAAACTAGCTCCTTGACTACCTAAAGTGAGGGTTGTCACCGACCATGGATTCAAGGCAGTGCCCAGATTGATTGCCAATACCCCTGAGCAATTATCCTATACTTTCAAAGGACAAAAGTACCTCTTACCTTAGCTTCTCACACACAGGAGCCTATCAGCTTGAGTCTATCAATTCCACATGATAACTTCATGCTTTAACATAGAGACAACAAAATTGGATTCAATGTGGCAAACATTTCTGAACATCTTATGTGTATCACATTTGCTTTTCCTGTAAGCAAAACCCAAATGTGGTTCCCTGTTCTTCTGAAGCTCACAGGCCAATATGGGCAGATTACAATCTGACTTAAAAGATAAAGGGCTTATGGGTTTGTGAGGGGCTGAATGATGGCTTCCAAAGATGTTCATTTCCTAACCCCTAGGACCTGTGAATGTGACCTTAAGTGGCAAAATGGACTTTGCAGATGTGATTAAGGATCATACGACAGGAAGAATATCCTGGACTATCCAGGGAAGCCCCAGATGCAGTCATGAGTGTCTTTGTAAAAGGAAGGCAGTGGTAGAGTTGAGTATAGAAGAGAAGGCCATGTGATGCAGGGCCAAGAGCCAAGGAATGAGGACAGGCTTCAGACAATGGAGAGGAAAGAGACAGATTCTCCTTGGGAGCCTCCAGAAGGAACCAGCCCAACTGACACCTTGACTTTAGCCCTCAAGACTCATTTTGGACTCAAATTGTATGCTTCCAGAACTGTTAAAGAATACTGTATGTTGTCTTAAGCCTCTAAGTTTGTGGTAATTTGTAATAGTAGCCAATAAGAGACTAATACAGGAATTTCATGTAAAGGGCAATTTACATCTGAAAAGGGAAAGGGTCAAAAAGTATTACTGAGAAATGAACTTTAGTACTTGTGTCTTAGTTCATTTTCTATTGCTATAATTGAATACAACAGACTGGGTAATTTATAAAGAATAGAGATTATTTAACTAATGGATCTGGAGGCTGGGAAGTCCAAGTGCATGGCATCAGCATCTGGTGAGGGCCTTTCTACTGTGTTATGACATGGCAGGAGGCATCACATGGTGAGACAGAGCAAGTGTGCTAGCTCTGGCCTCTATTCCTCTCCTTATAAAGCCATTGATCCCATAAGAGGGGTCCCAGCCTGACGACCTAATCTAATCCTAATTACCTCCCAAAGGCCCCATCTCTAATCAACATATGAATCTGGAGATTAAGTTCCCAACACCTGAAATCTGGGAGGCACATTCAAATCATAGCAACATGGCAAGGTTTTGATAGTTTGAGAAGTAATTTATGTTTAAAAACCTGTACCATAACAGGAGAGTTTGTAGGATCTACACCAGAATGAAGCATTCTTTAAATAATGTTGCTTGTTCTTTCATTTTCCAGGGTCAATATTGGGGGGAATAATTCTATACTTATACTTATTGAGCTGAACATTTCACCATTGTTCTGTTACTTAGGATTCCTTTCTACATATACATTACAAGGGAGACGTTATAATCTGGTTATCGATAAGAAACTAAAGCCGTGAGAGTAGACACAGAACTTCCCCAAGGTCACCTGGTTTAGTGAATGCTGCCAAGTGCCATCCAGATTTCTCTTTAGTGATGACTTCCCCCAGCCCCTGGGCATACCACCATAGAGACTGCCCACCATTTTCAGTCCTTTTTGGGAATTGCCTCCTTCCAAAGACAGCCATATCCCATGACTGGTCAATGTGGAGGGGTAAATATATGACCTTCTTCCCCCAACTTGAGAGAACTTGAAGGACCTCTCATCTTTAGAGCACCCTATAGGGCTTGCCAAGAACATTTTTGGGACTGCATCACCACTCAGCTTCTCCCTCTGTCCAGTCTGGCCTCCTCCATCTCCCTCCTATTGGTGTCAATTCTAAGACAACCTTATAAACGTCCTACATACACATCTCCATCTTAGACTCTCCTTCCAGCAGAACTGAACCTGTAATATAGACAATACATGCTTGTTGCATGAATAATGAAGTTGGGATTCTGCTTCAGTATCTGTACCCTTTCTGCTTTAAATTATGCTTCCTGATGGAGTACGCTTCATACATTTAGAGGATAATGTTTATGGGAGGTGGTCGTTGGTGATTGAGAACCTGTGCTAGAAAAGAAATCTGCAAACCAAAGTTCCCCTAGTGTATGGATAACATGCCTTCTAGCTTCACTTCTCTGCTTATGAGTTCTGGTTACTGGGAACGTGGCTATATGGCTTAGATTAAAATTATGCAGAATAAACAGCACATGCTGCCAGAAGAGAAGCACTCAACAATTCCAGTAACTTCTCTATTTGCCTGCTGGTGAAGGGATAAGAGAGGCTTCAATAGCTCAGTTTCTGATGGCAGCAAATGACCTCAAGAATTATTCATCAGGAGAGAGTGACTTTTTGGAGCTAACAGTACACTTTTTAGGAGCTGAAAAATGGCTGTAAAGCTATTCACATGTAAAAAAGTATCACTTCTAATTCTAGGCTTAGTTCATTGGCGTGACCTCAGTGCACTAAAGGATTGGTTTCTTAGGTGCAAGACCTTCAGCTAGTACTCACCAATCATGATCAGTGATTAGCAATTCATTTTAACATTATTATCCAAAAAGCTGCAGCCTTTCTTTCTTTTGCTCTACTGAAGATGATTATTTCTGAAAAGACCAGAACTTCATTATACAACTTCCTTCACTTGTAAGACTGTCCTATTATATAGAGGACAGACACATGATCAAAGCATCTCCCTTGGCTTAGCCATAGCATAGAAATATGTCGTAATTTTTTTTAAAGCATGAGAGAGCCTTTATCTTGTTTTACTAAAATACAAAGATATGCTTTACATTTTGAAATGGAGTTTATGGAACTTTCTACTTATAATGCATTCCTACCTAGCAACCCTCAATACCACCTCTCCAAACTTTTCCCCCAATACCTTTAAAGACACCAAGATACTAATAACAAGATGAAAAGAAAATCTCACACACTGACAATGAAGGCAGATGGCCTATTGGGCAAGTCTTGGCAGACATCACATTGACTTTAAGGCCTCGTGTCACTGCAGCCCCTGGCCACACTCTGTGAAACAGAAACTGCCTAGAAAGTCACAGAGAGCCATTAACAGCCTCTGCCACCTGCACACACCAAGAGGTCTTACAGGTCTCACTCTCCGCAGGAGACCAGAGTGGATATTGTGACAGGAAGTGAGGGAGAGGAGCCCAGAGTGAAGGACAGTAGGCAGAAGCAGGGACAAAAACAGGACATTGTTGAGATGTCAGAAACAGTCTCAGGGAGGCGCCTCTTCTGTGCACAGAGCTATAGGAGACCAGTGCATACTGGGCAGGTCATGGCCACACTTCAGCAGCTTTGACCTGCAAATTGCAATATCTCTTATGGAGATAGAAAGCAGAACCAAGTGCATCCCGTCTAGTAATAAATACTAAATGCTGCCTGCAGAGTTAGGGGGAGGCCCCTGGAAAAGTGCCCCATGAAAGAGCCTCCCTCTAAAAATGGCCCACTGCAACATCTAGAGGAATATCTGAAATAACAGTTAACATTCTAAGTTAAAAGGTTACCATACAGCCAGCTGATTCTGGAGAGCACAGCAGAACAAATTACATACAACCAATAATTTTAAAAATACAGCAGAGATTATAGAACGATAACTAACTCAATATGTTAAATGGGCAATGTATTAGTTTGTTCTCACACTGCTATGAAGAAATACCCAAGACTAGATAATTTATCAAGGAAGGAGGTTTAATTGACTCACAGTTCTGCATTGCTAGGGAGGCCTCAGGAAACTTACAATCATGGCAGAAGGCAAAGGAGAAGCAGGCACCTTCTTCACAGAATGCCAGGACAGAGTGAGTAAAAGCCAGGGAAATGCCAAATGCTTATAAAACCATCAGATCTCCTGAGAACTCACTTACTATCACAAGAACAACCTGGGAGAAACCACACCTGTGATCCAATTGTCTCCACCTGGTCCCACCCTTGACACGTGAGGATTATGAGGATTACAATTCAAGATAAAATTTTGGGCGCAGACACAGCCAAACCATACCAGGCAATGAGCTTGAGTAGACATTTCTCCAAAGAAGACATACAAATGGACGATAAGCATATGAAGAGTTTCTCAATACCTTTAGTCACTGGAGAAATTTAAATCAGAACTACAATGTGATGCCACTGCATATTCATTGGATGGCTTATTAAAAAATACAGATAACCACAAGTCCTGACTAGTTTGTGGAGAATTTGGAGCCCTGTGCATTGATTGTAGGAATATAAAATGATGTGGCTGCTGTGGAAAACACTCTGACAGCTCCTCAAACTATTAAATATAGAGTTACCATATGACTCAGCAACTTGCTCTTAGGTGTATACCCAAAGAAGTGAAAACTTGTACACAAATGCTCATCACAGTATTATTTATAATAGCCCAAAAATCAGAAATTACACAAATGTTCCCCAACGGATGAATGGATAAATATCACATGGTATATTCATAGAACAAAATAATACTTGGCAATATAGATGAATGAAGAACTGAAACATGCTACAACATGGACAAACCCTGGAAATATTAGGGCAAATAAAAGGAACAGTCACAAAAGGTCACAAATGATATTATTCCATTCATATGAAATGTCTAGAATAGACAAATCTTTGGAAACAGAAAGTAGTGACTGTCTAAGGGAGAGGTAGGGAGAGGTTTGATGAGAGGAATAAGGAGTGATACTAATGGGTATGGGATTTATTTATTTCTGGAGTTATAACAATGCACTGGAATTACATTGCTGTGATGGTTGCATAACTCTGTTAATGTGCTTAGAACCAGTAAATGTTATACTTCAAATGAATGAATTGAATTGCATGGCAGTGGATTATATCTCAACATTCTGGAGACAGAGAGGGTGAGAGAAAGAGAGATAGAGAGAGAGAGGGAGAGAGAGACCAAGAGTGAGAGAGAGAGAGAGAGAGACGCAGAGAATAAGATGGAGAGAGAGAAGATATTCCTGAATTGGAGAAAGATCTATGTGTGCATTGTTAAAGGAGATTACAGCATTCTAAGGGGAAAGTGAAGAAAGAAAATATTCATGGCTAGATAGATCCTGTGTTCTTTTTCTGAATTACAAATATGAAGAAAACATTGTAGAAAAATGTTTCAAGGGGACAAACCAGAATGGCCCTTCGGTCTTTGCGTTGCCTCTAAAGACTCTAACATGTAATAAAAGTGTAATGCATATAATATGACTGAAGAAGTGGGATTATACAGGAAACATTTTGCATTCTCTTTTTTGAACTAAAATCATGCTGTTGAATATTTTCAAGTCTAAATATATTTATCTGTAAAAGCATAAGTCTTTTTTAAATAAAGGCAACTTGTTTCTTATGACAGCAATTTGGGTTCATCAGCAGTGATTAGAGAGCGCAGATAAGCAAATAGAAAAGATGTCATCTCTCAAAGAAGGAACCCTGTGGCATTCTAAGGATCCTCCCAGTGCAGGGCGCCCGACACCACCTGGAATCTGCTGCACGGTATGTGAGGCCCAGCATGCAAAATGGAAATTCAGACCCCCTAGTTCAAAAGCATTGAATAGCAGAGCATTAAATCCAGCTTGGTGTCCTTCTAAGTTCAGTGCCCTGTGGACTGCGCAGTTCTCATGCCTGGGAACTCATGCCCTGTACCTAATGAACACTTCACAAGTGTTTGCTTAAATGGATTAATAATGGATACGTTCTAAGAAAACTTAATTCACTTGTCTTTTATTCCTAGTCAAGTCAAAAATTAACAAGCCCTAAAATAAAAGGATATTCCACCCCACTACTTTCTTCCTCTTTAAAAACGAAACAAGTGTTTTTAAATAGAGTGAGTGGGAGTTTAAATTGATCCTCATCCAATGCCTTTCCTGAATATCCTGGTATCAGGACTTTGACACACACAGGACCTGCAGACCTAACACATGCTGGTGATCGCTCATGTTGCCGCAGTGAGTGCCTGGTCATGTGCATGGCGTCCTTTAGGCAGAAACCAACTCCTCATTGTCCCAAATAGCAGAGTTTCCTTCCTTTTGGTGGCTGCATAATATTCCCTTACATGTGTGTGTATATGTGTGTATATATTTGCCATATCTTCATTATCCATTATCTGTGGATGGACACAATTTCTATATCTCATTTACTGTGAATACACTTCATTGTTTACTTGAAATTTGGTAAGACAGCAGATTTTATGTGTCCTCATCATTACACACACAGGAAGAGTGCATACAAATCATCACATGGTACACCCTAAATATATACAATTTTCATCAATTAAATATTTTACAATAAAAAATTTTTAATAAATAAATAAATAAATAAATAATATTTCCTGCATCTCTGGGACCAGCACAGAGCATGGCTTAGGGAGAAGCTCATGTAAAACACTTATGGATTGAAACAGAATTCATCAGGTGCAACATAAAACTGGTGAAGAGATAAACAAGTAATGCGTTCCGTTTTCTGCTCTCACTTGGAAAACACTAGTGAGAGGACCAGACAATGACGTGAAATCCATAGGAACTGCCCTAGTGGAAAAGGGGTCTCAAATAATCATTCATTTATCATCCATTCCATTTACCGTTTTATCCATTCCATTACCATTTCATAATAGGAAATTCTGTAGAAACAGAAAGTAATTACTGGGTGCTTAGGGCTGGGGGAGAAAAACGTTGAGGGAAAATGGGGTTTCCACTCATAGGGAAACCCAGGTTTCAGAACTTTCAGCTGTGTGGTGGGGCTTCAACTTCCCTATTAGTAACTTTCATGTTTTGGATCATCTCTAATGCATCTGTGCTTTCTGGGAGACAGTATCCCTCCCTGCTGGCAGCAATGGGCTCTGTGGCCTCACCCCTTCTTTTGGTCCGACAATGGAGGAGACAGATGCCTGCTCAAAACAGAATGGCCATGAAGATAAAGCTCTGCTGGGAGCTTGGGCTGACCATCTATCAGTAGACAGAACTTGGCTCAATTCCTTCCCACTCAGATATCCCTAACAATGCTCCACAATGTCTTCAACAGAGAAGTGTAGGGGAAGAAAGGCTCTCATTGAATTTTTTTAAAGTAATTACTGTGGACTAATTATTCAATTGTTTAGTGCCTTAGTTTTTCTCTCCTCGGTATTTGTGGATTTATATTGGTGCTAATTGCATCCAGGTGTTGTAAACACCACAGTTAAGCACAGGCAAAGAGAAACTAGAAACACATCAAAATCTGAAGGTATACTGGAGCTGGATTCATTGAACATTTTCTATTGTTGTTGGCTTACGTGAGTCTATCTTCAGACTTGAGTGTTTTTAATGTTAATAACTGAAAAATGTTTTCTTTTTCCAGTGTAATCGTGAATTTTCTAAAAATTGGGTTATTGTCTTGCAGTTCTTGATAAAGAATAAAGTTGAGTCAGAAAAACATAAGCTAAGTGATACGGGTTGACTCTGTGTCCTCACCCAAATATCATCTTAAACTGTACTCTCATAATTCCCACATGTTGTGGGAGGGTCCCGATGGGAGATAATTTGAATCATGGGAAGTTTCCCCCATACTGTTCTCATGGTAGTGAGTAAGTCTCATGAGATCTGATGGGTTTATCAGGGATTTCTGCTTTTGCATCTTCCTCATTTTCTTTTGTTGCCACCATGTAAGAAGTGCCTTTCACCTCCCACTATGATTCTGAGGCTTCTCCAGCCATGTGGAACTATAAGTCCAATTAAACCTCTTTTTCTTCCTAGTCTCTGGTATGTCTTTATAGGCAGCATGAAAATGGACTAATACAGTAAGTTAGTACCAGGAATATGGTGTTGCTGAAAAGATACCCGAAAATGTGGATGTAACTTTGGAACTGGGTAACAGGCAGAGGTTGGAACAGTTTGGAGGGCTCAGAGAAAGGAAAATATGGGAAAGTTTGGAACTTCTTAGAGACTTGTTGAATGGCTTTGACAAAAATGCTAATAATTATATGGACAATGAAGTCCAGGCTGAGGTGGTCTCAGATGGAGCTGAGGAACTTGTTGGGAACTGGAGCAAAGGTGATTCTAGTTATGTTTTAGAAGAGAGGCGGGTGGCATTTTGCCTCTGCCCTAGAGATTTGTGGAACTTTGAACTTTAGAGAGATGATTCAGTATATGTGGCAAAAGAAATTTCTAAGCAGCAAAGCATTCAAGAGGTGACTTGGGTGCTGTTAAAGGTGTTTACTTTTAAAAGGGAAACAGAGCGTAAAAGTTCAAAAAATTTGCAGCCTGACGATGCGATAGAAAAGAAAATCCCATTTCCTGAGGAGAAATTCAAGCCAGCTGCAGATATTTGCATGAGTAATGAGAAGCTGAAAGTTAATCCCCAAGACAAGGTGGAAAATGTCTCCAGGGCATGTCAGAGACCTTTGCAGCAGTGCCTCCCATCACAGACCCAGAGGTCTAGGAGGAAAACATGGTTTCGTGGGCAAGGCCTAGGGTCCCTGTGCTGTGTGCAGTATAGAGGCTTGGTGCTCAGCATCTCAGCTGCTCCAGCCGTGGCTGAAAGGGGCCAACATAGAGCTCAGGCTATAACTTCAGAGGGTGGAAGCCCCAAGCTTTGGAAGCTTCCACATGGTATTGAGCCTGTGGGTACACAGAAGTCAAGAACTGGGGTTTGGGAACCTCTGCCTAGATTTCAGAAGACGTATGGAAATGCCTGAATGCCCAGGCAGTAGTTAGCTGCAGAGGTGGGGCTCTCATGGGAAACCTCTGCTTGGGCAGTGCAGAAGGGAAATGCAGGATTGGAGCCCTCACACAGAGTCCCTACTGGGGCACCGCCTAGTGGAGCTGTGAGAAGATGGCCACCGTCCTCCATACCCCAGAATGCTAGATCCACTTACAGCTTATAGTGTGCACCTGGAAAAGCCACAGACACTCAACACCTGCCTGTGAAAGCAGCCAGGGGGGAGTCTGTATCCTGCAAAGCCACAGGGGCGGAGCTGCCCAAGACCATGGGAACCCACCTTTTGGATCAGCGTGACCTAGATGTGAGACCTGGAGTCAAAGGAGATCACTTTGGACCTTTAAAATGTGACTGCCCCACTGGATTTCAGACTTACATGGGCCCTGTAACCCTTTGTTTTGGTCCATTTCTCCCATTAGGAATGGCTGTATTTACCCAATACCTATACCCCCATTGTATCTAGGAAGTAACTAGCTGGCTTTTGATCTTATCGGCTCTTAGGCAGAAGGGACTTGCCCTGTCTCAGATGAGACTCTGGACTGTGGACTTTTGGGTTAATGCGGAAATGAGTTAAGATTTTCGGGGACTGTTGGGAAGGCATGACCGGTTTTGAAATGTGAGGACGTGAGATTTGGAGGGGCCAAAGGCAGAATTATGTGGTTTGGCTCTGTATCCCCACTCAAATCTCATCTTGAATTGTACTCCCATAATTCCTATGTGTTGTGGGAGCGACCTGGTGGGAGATAATTTGAATCATGTGGACGGTTTTCCCCATACTGTTGTCATGGTAGTAAATAAGTGTCACAAGATCTCAGGGTTTTATCAGGAGTTTCTGCTTTTACATCTTTCTCATTTTCTCTTGCCTCTGCCATGTAAGAAGTGCCTTTCACCTCCTGCCATGATTCTGAGGCCTCCCCAGCCGTGTGGAACTGTAAGTCTAATTAAACTCTTTTTCTTCCTAGTCTGTGGTATGTCTTTATCAGCAGCGTGAAAACAGACTAATATACTAAGCAAAGACTGGCGCACCCAGAGCTAATAGAACTTAGTTTCTAGAATCATATCCCCTGCCTCCTCAGGGACAGGTCTCTTAACCAATCTGCAGGGCACCTGTTAAGGATTGAAGAGTGTCCCTTACAAAAGTATACCGAAGTCCTAACCCCTGGTACTTGTGAAGGTAACCTTTTTGGAAATAGGGTCTTTGCAGATATAATCAGTTAAAATAAGGTCATTGGGGTGTCCATAATCCAATATGACTGGTGTCCTTACAAGAGAAAGGAAAGAGACACAGATACATGGGGAGAACACCACGTGATGGCAAAGGCAGAGATGGGAGTGATGCGTCCACAAGCCAAGAAATGCCCAGGACAGCCAATGACACTGGAGGCTGAGAGAAAGGCCTGGAGCAGACTCTCCCATAGAGCCTTGGGAGATAGCATGCCTACTAATGCCTTGATTTCTGACTTTTCACCTGCACACTGGGAGGGAATGAATTTCTGTTGTGATGAGCCACCCAGACTGTGGCCTGTTGTCACAGCAGCCCCAGGGGATTGACACCAAGAGCCCCTTCCTGGCACCATTATCAGAAGCTGCTCGGAGGAAAAACTAGGTTTTAGATAAACTTTAAATCACAGTCTCAGCTTGATCTTTTTTTTCTTTTTTTTTTTTTTCTTTGAGACGGAGTCTCGCTCTGTCGCCCAGGCTGGAGTTCAGTGGCGCCATCTCAGCTCACTGCAAGCTCCGCCTTCTGGGTTCACACCACTCTCCTGCCTCAGTCTCCTGAGTACCTGGGACTACAGGCACCTGCCACCATGCCTGGCTAATTTTTCATATTTTTAGTAGAGACGGGGTTTCACCATGTTAGCCAGGATGGTCTCAATCTCCTGACCTCGTGATCCACCCACCTCAGCCTCCCAAAGTGCTGGGATTACAGGTGTGAGCCACCATGCCCAGCCACAGCTTGATCATTTTTTAGGGCATTCCAGATAGCAATAATAATGCCTTCCATTTATTGTCCATCTTGTGGCAGGAATCCTTTGAGCACTTCTCTACTTCCCTAGAGCTCTTTCGTGAAACACATCAGCAGCTCGGGTATTGCCATTTGCAGAATTGAGGACGATATGGGAAGCTGAAGTTCAAGGACATTACTTTGCTGTGAACTTACCTCCAGAAATGGTGGTGTTCAGGACTGTATCAAAGCCATAAGGCCATGAAGGTTTTACTTTGGGTAAAATTGGGATAACTTTTAGAGTTCTGCAAGATGGGAGGATGAATTGGACCTTCCTTCTAGGACGAGGCTGGATGAGTTCCCACATCTCAGGACACACAACAGGTTGGGCACAGCCACTGCTGGGTAAAGGCTGCCACTGATATTATTTGTATTATTTTGTTTTTATTATAATTGTCTTCTTGTTGCTTGTCTGTGCTTCTGAAATTACAGTTAAATGAGCATTCAAAGGCTCTTCTCAATCCCAAAGCCTACCCCTCTGCTTCTGCCCTTCAGGTGGTGTCAGTGGAGTACTGCATGGTTAGGACTTTCAGCCTAAGAGACAATTAATGAAAGTTAATGGACATTTCTTTGTTATACAACATGACTAATGTCAATGGCATTTATTTGGCATTGAACAAATCACTGAAAAACAATGACCAATAAACCCAACTGAAAGGTTTTTCCATTGGAAATAAAATCAACAATGCCTAATCTACTTGGATTTCAAATGAAGTTATAACTGCTTTTTGCTGAAACTACTCCAGTTACTCAATACCCTGCACCAGTACTGATTTTTAAAAATCTACCGTGGGGAGGGGGGAGGGGGGAGGGATGGCACTGGGAGTTATACCTGATGTCAATGACGAGTTGATGGGTGCTGATGAGTTGGTGGGTGCAGCACACCAACATGGCACATGTATACATATGTAACAAACCTCCATGTTGTGCACATGTACCCTAGAACTTAAAGTATAATAAAAAAAAATTAAAAAAAAATAAATCTACCAACTTAAACTTGGGAATTAGTGAAGGGCTTTTCTTTGGGCAAAAAGTTGTACAAATAATCCCTAGGATGTTAATCAGTGAAACAAATGAACAGTCATGAGCCTAGGCTCAGAACCTGGTGTACCATGGATTCAAATACTTGCTGTGCCACTTGGCTTCAGATCTTGAATGATTCACTGAATGTCCCATGTGCCTTCCTTTGCTAATCCCTAAAATGAGGATGATGATAGTACCTGTTTCATTGGATTGTTGGGCAGATTGTGTGAGTGAATACATATAAAACGCTTAGAACAGCGTCTGTCTGGCATGCAAAAAGCAGTCAAAACAGGGTTGACATTATTATTATTATTTAGATGTTTTGCAAATTACTAGTTTTGTTTTTTCAAATGTCCATTCTTCTAAACACATTTTATTTTTTTCTAGTCAGGCACAATGGCTCACACCTGTAATCCCAGTACTTTGGGAGGCCAAGGCAGGCAGATTGCTTGAGGTCAGGCGTTCAAGACCAGCCTGGTCAACAGAATGAAACCCCGTCTCTACTAAAAATACCAAAAAAATTAGCCAGGTGTTGTTGGCGGGTGCCTTTAATCCCAGCTACTCTGGAAGCTGAGGCAGGAGAATTGCTTGAACCCAGGAGGTGGAGGTTGCAGTGAGCTGACATTGCACCCCTGCACTCTAGCCTGGGTGATGGAGCAAAACTCTGTCTCAATAAATAAATAAATAAACATATTTTTCTGCATATTCCTTAGAGATAGTTGAGTTATGAACTGGGTAAGACTCCAGAGGGAGCCCAGTTGCACTTTCGCTGCATCTATATTCCCCTTTTGGCATGTCCCCCACACCCCTGCTAGGATGATTTAGTAGGTCAGAGAGATATGGCTCCCCCATGCCTGTGCTTCAGGGAGCTAGCTCATCCACTTCACCCACAGCCCCACTGAACTCTGGGCTGGGTAATTAAATTGAGGGGTTGGAGGACTAAAGCCCAGAAGTGGGCACCTAAAAATAAAGAGGAGATTTTCTGGTTCATTCTCTTCCTCCAATGTTCTAATGCAAACTCTATTAGAAAATATAAGTTTATGTATCTTTGAAGAATGTTTATTCAATTTACCAAAAAGAACATAAAATGTACAGTAGGTTCTTTCTAAAATACAAAATGTTTCCATTATCTTTGATGTATGAGTGAATAAAACATTGATTTAGACAATGAGGCATATGCCCAGGAAATGAAAATATAACATTGGTCTGGGGAAAGGATTAATATTTATTGATCAGAACTATGTGCCAGATATTTTATATACAACTTATTTCAATTTCAATCAACCCAGTACAGTAGGTTTGACACTATATTTTTTTTAAAAAAGGCATTTATTCTCAGAGTTGTTGAACAATCTGGACTGTATTGCATGGCCGACTAGTGGGTTACAGTGTCCATCACCCCATTTGGGGCCCTCTTGCCCTCCCAAAACCCAGCCCCCAACAGCCCGTCCCACTGAGTAGCTGGAGTGCATCCTGTAAGGCAACAGGCTTTTCACATGATTGTCCTGCATATCATTTACTTTGCCTGTCTTTAAATTATACCAGATTAACAGCCACTTAGTCTCCCCAGGGCCTCCCCAGATTCCAAGTAGATCCCTCTGGCAGCTCTGCTGTGTTTGGCATTACTAGCCCTCTCTGAGCTGAGACTCAACCTCTTCTTCCTAACTTGTGCAGCCAAAGTTCTCTGCACACCTCATCGGCAAGTTCATCTTCTCAGTGAAGCTTGTAGAGACGGGAAACAAGTAGATACAAAATCACATATGAATTTAGATTTTTTTTTCTAAAGCAGTTGGCAAATGTACACATCTGTTTTTCCCATTTACCCCTCACTGTAATTCTATTTTCCCTTTCTAACTTTACACAATACGCAGCTAACCCCACTTGCTCTCTCTTTTGGGCCTGGAGTTCCTTAGAGCAGCTCTCTCACCCCACAAAGGAGCCAGGCGTCCTCTGGCTGCCTCCTTTCTAAGCTTGGAGGGTGCATTGCCCTGCTTTTCTTTCTATGTGGATGCTGAAATCTTCTCAGCTGTATCATGTTTGAAATTTTACTTTTGCCTGTAAGAAGAGCCTTAGATTGAAACAATATCTAATTACATTGGAAGGAAAAATATCAATATTCATTTATAAAATATCTTCCTGGTAGCTTCCTAGACGGACATTCCATTTAATGAACTAGAGAGCTACCAGCTTCCCTCCCATCACTGCAGAAATCGTACAGATAAGATGCCAGGGCTAGCAGAGTTGAGAGGCAGTGGTTATGCAGCTCTAGCTTCCTAACATACTCGGGCTATGTTAGAATAAAAAAGTCTTTGAGGGCTGGTGCCAGCTGGGGCAGGGGCCAGCTCCTATGAAAGCATGCTGCGAGGTTCAATAGAGAAACAACAGGAGCCCGAGCACAACTTCAGAAAGCAGTTGCAAGGACTACAGATATTTCCTTTTTTTTTTTTTTTCTTCCACGTTTGAGGATTGAAGCTGGAGCATCTGAACTTCAGGAAAAGAAGGACCAACGCAAGGAAGACTGGGATGATTTCTGATGATCATCAGAGCAAAGGAAGTGCTGAGCAGTGAATTATGAGGCTGTCTTAATTCTCTCACTTGAGCTTGAGAGCAGCAGTCAGGAGCTGTCTGCATCTCCTTTCATTCAACGTTATGTAACAGTCCCTCTCAAAGGAAACCCTCTGCCTAGCTACTGAATTAATTGATGTCCTTGAAGCCCTGCCCTCCCCCCATTTACCCCCCTCCCCTCCCCTCCCCCCCCCCAACCATCCCATCCCCACCCCATCACATATACACACATATTCCCCACTCCACCCTCCCCCTCCCACAACACCCCCATACATTCCCCCCCCCCCCACCATCCCCCATCCCCCACTATCCACCCCCCATTCCCCATACCCCCACCCAACACCAACCCGGGGAACCTCTGGGGGCAGCCATGTTGCTGCCTCAAAATGGAAAGAATGAGAAATCACTCAGGGGAATATAATTTTGTATTGTTCTTCATGAGACAGGAGAGAAGAAGGGAGTGTTGGGAGTTGTGGAGTGGAAGAAATGTGTGTAACTAAATATAGTAATTGCATTATTCAGAACAGGCTTATGCTGCAGTTGTATTATGCGTGAAATTTTTTTTCTATAAGATTCAGAGCCTATATTTATAGGATCAAAGTCAATACTTTTTTAAAATTATTATTATCACAAAAGTATTGGGAATGCCCTTGAACTTGTTACAGTTTTAAAAGTATAAAATTGTGGCCGGGCGCGGTGGCTCACGCCTGTAATCCCAGCATTTTGGGAGGCCGAGGCGGGTGGATCACAAGGTCAGCAGATCGAGACCATCCTGGCTAACTCGGTGAAACCCCGTCTCTACTAAAAACACAAAAAAACTAGCCGGGCGTGGTGGCAGGCGCCTGTAGTCCCAGCTACTCGGGAGGCTGAGGCAGGAGAATGGCGTGAACCTGGGAGGCAGAGCTTGCAGTGAGCCGAGATCGTGCCACTGCACTCCAGCCTGGGCGACAGAGCGAGACTCCGTCTCAAAAAAAAAAAAAAAAAAAAAGTGTAAAATTGCATTCTGATTCGAACTGAAATTAATGGGCTCGGGCACTCACTGGGGGCTCTGGAAAATACACAGAATACACACAAACTTCCATATAATTTTTAAAACAAACTCAGTATTGATAGTGAGACTGCTTCACGAGATAATACAAGCAAAAGTATGAATGTGGTAAAATATTCAGAGATTTGGGCCAGTCCTCAGGCAAGACAGCAGAGTAGGCTCTTCCTGGGATCCATTTTAAGAATCTAGCAGCAAAAGAAAATGGTAAAACCATTTGGGTATTCTTCATGGACGGCTGGCTGTGAGAAAATAATGCTCTCAAGGCTGTGCTTTGCTAAACAGGCAGGCTGCCGTCCATGTGTGCTCCACACCCTGATGAAAATGATCCGAGTTCTGCCTTGACAAAGGGCAACCGTTCTCTTTCTATTCCATTGAAAGGCAGCCCCAAAATGGCATCTATTGAAGAAATCAATGAAAGAGTTTTTTTTTTTTTAGTTGAACTATTTATTGAGATAATTGAACATTCACTTGCATTTGTACGTAATAATACAGAGAGATCCTCTCTACCCTTTACTCATTTTCCCACTTTGGAAAATTATAGTGCAATTATCACAACCAGTATATAGATGTTAATACAATCCACCAACCTGACCCCGATTTCCTGGTTTGCTTGTATTCATTTGTATGGCATGTGTGTGTGTGTTTAGTTCTGTATAATTGTATTATGCATGTAGGCTCCTGCTTCCTGCATGCACCACCGCAATCTAGATATCTAGATACAGAACAATTCTGTATGGCTTTTCCTTCTTTTAAAACCACACCCACCTTCTGTTGGCCCCACTCCTCACCTCCCAGGCCCTAAGCCTTGGCAACTACTAATCTATTTCTCTGCATTTCTAACATTTTGTTATTTCAAAAATATTATGCAAGTGGAATCATACGGTATGTAAACTTTGAGGGATTAGTTTTTTTCACTCAATGTATTTCCTTAGAGATTCATCCAAGTTGTCAGGTGTGTCAATAGTTTGTTCCTTTTACCGCTTTCTATCTAGTGGTCTGTGATCTGGATATACTGTGGTTTGTTTAACATTTACCTTCGAAGAACATCTGTGCTGTTTCCAGTTTGGGGCTACTATAAAGCAAGCTGTGATGAACATTTGTGTATAGTTTTTGGTGTGAACTTAAGTTTTCATTTCTCTGAGACAAATGCCTATGGGTGCAATTACTGGGTTATTTTGTTTTCATGCTGGGTGTTATAAGAAACTGCCAAATTGCTTTCCAGACCATACCATTTCACATCCACACCAGCAATCTATGAGTGATCTGGTTTCTCTGCATCCTTGCCAGCATTTAGTGTTGTTGCTACTTTTTATTTTAACCATTCTAGTAGGTGTGTAGTGATAACTGATGAGGGTTTTAATTTGCATTTCCCTGATGGCTAATGATGTTGAGCATCTTTTCATGTGGTTATTTGCCAGCTGTATATTATTCTTGGCAGAAGGTCTGTAGGCATCTTGCCCATTTCAATTTGGATTTTTCAGTTTTTTTACTGTTGAGTCAGAAATTCTTTTTATACACTAAATATTAGTCCTTTGTTGGATGTGTGGTTTGCAAAGATTTTCTCCCAGTCTGCCACTTGCCTTTTCATCCTCTTCACATGGTCCCTCTCAGAGAAAAAGTTTTTACATTTCACAAGGCCTCATTTACCCTTTTTTTTATGGATTGTACTTTGGCAGCAAGTCTAAGTACTCTTTGCCTAGATCCCAAAGTCTACTAAGTTTTGTTTTTTGGCTGTTTTTTACTAAAAGTTTTATCTTTTTAGGGTCTACATATAAATCCGTGACTTACCTTGACTCAATTCTTGTATGAGATATGAGGTTTCATTGAAGTTCCTGTTGTTGCCTATGGATGCCCAGTTTCTCCAGCACCGTTTTCTGAAAAGGCTCTCCCTCCTCCCTCTTCCTCTCAATTGTTTTCACACCTTTGTCAAAAGCCTGTTGAGCATGTTTGTAGGTGTCTCTTTCTGGGGTCTGTATTCTGTTTCTTCAGTCTGTGAAAGGAGAGCTTTAAGAATTGTTCTGAGACATGAAAAGCCCACTCAGTTTTCTTGTTTGTTTGTGTCCCTTGAATAAGCATGCTCTGTGCTTTCATTTCCTCATATGTATGCTAACTTCTATGTGTGTTTGGAAATGAAGATGATACAGGAGCTAAGAAGAAAGTACTTAGGCAGATAACGACTGTATGGAGTCCCCAGTAAGGTTTTCCTTTTAATACAAAGCAGCCCCCAAATCATTTTCTTTTCTAACAAAGAGCTGCCTGTAAAATTGAGCTGCAGACATAGACAAGCAAGCTGGAAGCTTGCACAGATGAATGCTGGCAGTTGTGCCAATAGGAATATACTACCTGTGACTAGGCATGTTCAAAATGGTGGCTCCATTTTCTCTTTTTGCCAGTCACATGTACTGCAAGGAGCAGGGAAGATGGCACTGGCCAAGCAGAAAGCCCATTTGCATAATAAGATTAGGCTGGGGCCACCAGCCTTCCCTGAGCACCACTTCAATGTCACACATGGTGGAACCAATATGTGAGCCCTACATATATCAGACACCACCTCCTCAAGCCTGTCTATAGAGTCTGCTGTGGCCCACTGCTTTTTCCTTCTCAGACGCCCGTCTCTAACAAGAGAGACAGAGAGCTGCTCTCCTCTCTGCTTTCTTCTGCCTATTAAACTTTCTGCTCCTTAACCCACTCCACATGTGTGCCTATGTCATTAATCTTCTTGGCACGAGACATTGAGCCCCAGGTATTTACCCCAGACAACAATGCCACTTCAAAGACACACACACCTTCCCCTTTATATATATATACACATGCATATAAATATACACACATATAGTCAGGTGTGTATGATATACACACACACACACGCACATACACCATACACACATATATAAGTATATATATACATATATATAATTAAAAATATAAAACTCTCGTGTAAGTTCATTACAGTAAGACCTCATCACATGATGAGTTGCCAATTAAAGGTTTATGACTTTCTTATTTAGAAATAAATTTTCCAGGCCAGGTGCAGTAGCTCACTCCTGCAATCCCATAACTTTGGGAGGCTGACGCAGGCAGATTGCTTAAGCCCAGGAGTTCAAGATCAGCCTGGGCAACATAGTCAGATGCCATCTCTACAAAAAATAAAAATAAAAAATTAGCTGGGTGTGGTGGTGCACTCCTGTAGTCCCAGCTACTTGAGAGGCTGAGGCAGAAGGACAGCTTGTGCCTGGGAGGTCAAGGCTGCAGTGATCTGTGATCATGCCACTGCACTCCAGCCTGGGAAACAAAGTGAGATGTTGTCTTGGAAAAAAATAACAATAAATTTTCCTACGTTATTCTTAGAGTAACAAAATTTAAGTTGTAATTTACTCTAGTTGTACCTAACATTACTTTTATAATTGCTTTGTCACTATTTCCTTATATTTTACTGTCACAATAATAATGGTAAGTAGCTGGGGAATAAGAGTTTTCTTAACTCAAGTTATACATTTTGAAACTTAAGTGAAACTTAAGCTGAGCATCTATTAATCATATTTTATGTCCAAGGAATAGAATTTCCCTTTCTTTTTTCCAAATCAGATTGAAATTTAAAACCTGATAACAAATGGATTGTGAGCAGTGATAAATCAGATTCACATTTTGTGCTAAAAATTATATGATATGTGTGATTATAAGATATAAGGGCACACACATTTACTTAAGAAAGAAGTAATTGGTTCATGATGCCAATACTTGTGAAGACTGCAAAAAATATTGTCCCTTGAGAGCTGAGTTAGTGAAATCCATGCAGAGGTTAGTTCTCAGCACAGTTCTCCTAAAGGAGGGAATATTTTTCAAGTCAAAGTAGAATTCTTACCACATTTTGGACAAAATATGAAAGACAAATGTAACCAACAAAATGTCGTTAATAAATGCTAAAATTGAATTATTTGTGTGGGATTCCAAAAAGTGAGGATTTGAAGCTTATCACATCCCTGGTGTTTCCAATGGAGCAAGCAACCTGATGAATAAAAATTATGTCTATACATACACGTTATATTATGAGGAGAGAGAGAAAGAGACAGAGAGACAGAGAAAGAGACAGAGAGAGAAAGGGAAATATTAATACATTATTGCATTAAATTTTTAGGTTGATCACACTGGCCATTCAAATAACATTTTATTTCCTAATTTTCTCACATTATGCACATGAAATAATCTTACAATTTCTATTGATTTCCCTTTAGCACCTATGTGATGGAGCAAATGTGTCTACCCACCTCCCCAGCTAACAAACGTGGTCATTTATTGGCCAGTTTAGTTCCCATTTTCAGTTAATAAGTTGGCTTTCTTGTCTACACGTCAGACCCTTGTGAAGGTTGTGTAGTTGTTGCTGTGAATGGATACCCTTCAACCCTAACTCCATGCACAGAAATCAATTTCTGCACCCACAAAGCTGAGGATAAGACCCTGGGCTCTGGCCCCCTGCAAGGCTGGGTACCTTGGGAGATCTGCCCTGAAATCAGCTGACCATGTGGTGATTGTCATCTCATCTCATGCCTCTTGGTCACTGCCACACAGAGTATACGCTGTAGTGGAGGAGAAAATAAAAGGCTGTAGAGCATCAGAGCCTAAACTATCTGGTAACCATCAAAGGATATTTAGAGTTAATGCACCTGTACACCTGATTTCTACCTCTGGTTGACTCATCAACTTCATCTTGTTTATTTTTCTGTTCTCCTGCAAAACAGCTTCTCACAAGAAAGGTTGGCAGTCTGCTGTAGACTTCTTGGTCCCTTTCCTTTTGCATTGGTAAACTTTGTTCAGACTGAATGGAACCTGCTGCCTAGAATATTTTGCCTTGATTAATGCCGAATAACTATGTCTTTTACAGAGTTGCAACTATCCCAACTTTATCTGCAAATACTTCTTTACTAAAGTTTTATTTTGTTTTTACTGGATATAATTCTTAATAGACTTTGTTTCTTAGCACATCTTTTGGTTTCCTGCAAAACTGATCAAAAGGTACAGAGATTGTCCATGTACCCACTCTGCCCCCATACTTGCACAGCCTCCCTCATCGTAAAAATCCCCCACCAGGGCGTATGCTTGTTAAAACTGGTGAACCTACATCGACACATCATTAAAAGATTATAGTTTACATTACAGTTCAATTTTAGTGTTGTACATTCTCCAGATTTGGAAAAATTCATACTGACCTGTATCCACCATTGGAGTGTCACACAGAGTAATTTCACATTGCCGTGGTGTTCATGAGCATGGTTTTGGACTTTACAGAAGTATCGGTCTTTGGCCTAAAAACGCTTTGTGCTCTGTCTAGTCATCCCCCACTACCCCCAGCCCCTGGCAGCCACTGACGTTTTCATGGTCTCCATAGTTGTATTTTTCGGAATGTCACATATTTGGAATTGTACAGTAACCAGCCTTTTCACATTGGATTTTTTCACTAAGTAACATGCATTTAAGTTTCTTCCATGTCTTTTATAGCTTAGCTTGATAGCTCATTTCTTTTTTGTGTTGAATAATACTTCATTGTCTGAATGTACCACAGTTTATTTATCCAGTCACCTACTGCAGGATACTTTGGTTGCTTCCAAGTTTCGTCGGTTATGAGTAAGGCTGTTGTAAACATCTATGCACATGTTTTTGTGTAAGCATAAGGTTTCAGCTTGTTGGGGTGATCAGACCCAACACCAGGCTTTGGGGACTACGAAGTCCATGGGAGTCAAAGGAATGAGACGAGGTAAGAATGGAAGTGGGTCTAGGGGGCCAACGCTAGTATGGAGGCTGCGAAGGTCCCAGGCTCTTGGAGACCACACTATTTACTGGTGATCAAACAAAGAAGCAAGCAGTGAGGACATGGAGGTCAAAAGGAAGCGGTGCATCAAGCATTTGATCTATAGCTGTGTCAGTTTAGCATTTCCTTTGAAGCATATGGAACGTGTTTGGCTACTTGAGATAATGGGGAACATGTCCTTCTAACTCAAGATACAATTCATTTATGATCCTGGGAGAGCAAGAAGCAAGGAGCCAGCAAATCTGAACATATTCCAGAGGCTACCAGGGTTTTTTTGCCCTGAGCCCTGGATTCCATCCAAGCCACAAGGGGTTTTATGCCCTGGGCTTAGACTGTAGTGCAGTGGGGCAGCCTTCCACCCTTAAGCACAGAGTTTGGTGTTCCATAGGCCATAAGGGGTTTTAGACCCTGGACCCAGGACATGTTCCAAGGCTCTTTCTATATTATGTCAGACTAGCAAGTCCTGCCTCAGCTCTTCTACCAACACAGCTCCTTTGGGTAAATACCAAGGCGCATGATTGCTAGATCACATGGTAAGAGTATATTTAGCTGTGCAGGAAACTCCCAAATTGTCTTCCGAATGGGTTGTACCATTTTGCATTTCTCCAGTGTCTGAGAGTTTCTGCTGCTCACATCCTCACCAGCATTTGGTGTTGTTAGTGTTCTGGATTTTGGCCATGCTAATAGGTATGTAGTGGTATCTTATTGTTGTATTAACTTGCGTTTCCCTGATGACATGGGATGTGGAACATCTTTTAATAAGCTTATTTGCCACCTATATATCTTCTTACATTAGGTGTCTGTTAAGATCATTGGCCTTTTTTAAAATCAAACTTTTTGTTTTTTTATAGTTAAGTTTTAAGAGTTCTTTATATATTTTAGTTAATAGTCTTTTATCAGATATGTCTTTGCAAATATTTTTTCTCAGTCTGTAGCTTGTCTTGTCATTCTCTTGATAGCATCATTCACAAAGCAGTCTATTTTAATTTTAATAAAGTCCCATTTGTCAATTCTTTCTTTAATGGATCATGCCTTTGATGTTGTGTATAGAAAGTCATTACTGAAGCACTGGCTATCTGGATTCTCCATTATATTATTTTCCAGGATTTTTATAGTTTCACATTTTACATCTAGATCTGTGATCCATCTTGAGTTAATTTTTGTGAAGACTAGGAGGTCTATATTTAGATTTATTTTTTGCTTGTGAATAACCAGTCGTTCTAGCACGATTGGTGGACAGAGAGTACCTTTCCTCCATTCTATTGCCTTTGCTTCTTTGTCACACATCAGCTGACCAAATTTATGTGGGTCTGTTTCTGGGATCTCTGTTCTATTCTACTGATCTATTTGTCTGTTCTTTTACCAATACCACACTGTCTTGGTTACTGTGGCTTCAAGTTGAGCAGTGTCAGTCTTCCAACTCTGTCCTTTTCTTTTTTTTTTTGAGACAGAGTCTCACTCGGTTGCCCAGGCAAGAGTGCAGTGGTGCAATCTTGGCTCACTGCAGCCTCTGTCTCCTGGGTCCAAGCAATTCTCCTGCCTCAGCCTCCTGAGTCGCTGGGACTACATGTGTGCACCACCATGCCTGACTAATTTTTTGTATTTTTAGTAGAGATGGGGTTTCGCCATGTTAGTGAAGATGGTCTCGATCTCCTCATCTCGTGCTCTGCCTGTCTCAGCCTCCCAAAGTGCTGGGATAACAGGCATGAGCCACTGCACCTGGCCCCCCAACTCTCTTCTTACTCTTCAATATAGTGTAGGCTATTCTGGGTCTTTTGCCTCTGCCTATAAACTTTAGAATCTACTTGTCTGGATAGAGGTTTTTCGAATTTTTCTGTTTCCTTCTTTTGCAAAAACTTATCTGGTTTTTCTTTCCTTGAGATGATATTTTTGTTATAGTGAAGTCCATGGCTCTGCTATTCAAAATGTGGTCTACAGATTGTTGGCTCCCATGAATCATTTGTTGCTGCTCCATTAAATAAGTGCAGAAAGTGACAGAAACCACATGGAAGGTTTTATAGTAATTTAACATTGCTGTGGCATCCATAAACATAGTTTTGTATTTTACAAAAGTATCAGTCTGTGATCCATAGGAAATTAAAATTTTGGCCTTGGTGCACAAATAGTGCAAAAAAAGCATGGTTCTATGATACTATTTTTAAAGTCGTTACTTGAAGATTTTCTCAAGCAGCTGTGAATTTGTTTGTGCTAACATCTAAAAATATAAATTAAGTGTTATTTTGATGTTTTAAAATTTTATATCCAGTGAAATCTCTTTGACTTAAACTATCCATCAATATGTAGATGTTTGGACAAAAATAATGATTAAGATACCAGAGATTTAAAATGAAAAGTCTGATTTGTCTCAGTCATAAACATTTCTATTAAATGCATTAATTTCTTTTTTATCAATGCTACTGAGTAACTATATTTGGATAAGGATTTTTGCATCACCTTCTGGATTTTGATTCTCTCCACTGAGTATAAGTAGCACAGGTGAGAAGAACGTATATGTATTAATACTAGATGATTTCCTCGAAACTGCACTTCTCAGAAATCATCTTCATTATTTTGCTCCTTTTTAGATTGGCACTAAAAATTCAGTAGAAAAATCTTACGTTGAGAAAATCATAATAGTTTAATAAAATGTCATTCGCCAGACAATATTTTTTATTGTACAATAAAAATCAATTCAGTAAGATTTTTATGAACTCGTGGTGTACCAGAGAATCATACGATGTGCTATAAGAGATTACAAAGAAGTCGATACTATCCTTTCCGGGAGAAATGAGATACACAAACAAAAATGCTAATTACCAATTAAGGGGCTAATATGAAAATGAAGAAAAGCAAAGGTAGTGTAGAGGATATACTTCTATGCTGCAAGACCTCCAAGCAAGGGAAAGAGGCTTCCAAAACAGAGTTAATTATAATAGTTTACTTCTATGTCCAGAATGTTCATCTTGGACTTAAAAAAATCTCCAGGATTCGAATTGACAGGGGCAGAAGAGTTTACAGCCATCCAAAATGGATTTTAGAAGTAGGAGATGAGACAAGACTGGAGTTTTTGGATTTAAAGGATGCCTAATAGAATAAAAGCTGTTTATTTAGAACTAAAGGTGGAGGGGAGGGGATGAAGAGTAAAAGAGAACATTGGATTGTTGCAAGGTGTGTTTAATGATAACTTGGGTGTCAAGATGGGAGATTTTGGCTTTGAACCAAAAGCAAACAGGAAACCTCTTTAGTAGAAAGGCAGCAGAATAAAGGCAGTAGGTAATACACACTCCATACACTCTCTATATATACTCTGTGCGTGCACTTTCCAGCCAAACCTTCAGAAAAAGATGGAGTTACCACGGACTTAAAATTCTAACGCTCTTGAGCATGAGTCAAGAGTCACTGATAAAGACCCATTTCTCAATTTCAGTTGCCTGGGAACAGTGTGAGAAGGATAGTCAGAACTCTGGGGATGTATATTTGTTCTCCATCAAAAGAAGTCAATGATATAATTATCACTCCACAGTTTCTAATTTGGGATTAAAAGTATGTATAGTTGATATTACTTCCTGGAAAACTAGAGAAGAAAATAAGGGAGAAATGGAGAAAGAGAAGGAAAAGAGAAAAAAAGAAAGAAGAAGGAAAGAAAGGAAGAAAGGAAGAAAGAAAAGGAAGGAAGGAAGGAAGGAAGGAAGGAAGGAAGGAAGGAAGAAGAAAGAAAGAAAGAAAGAAAGAAAGAAAAAGAAAGAAAGAAAGAGAAAGAAAGAAAAGGGAAGGGAGAGTAGAAAGAAAGAAAGAGGAAGGAAGGAAGGAGGGAAGGAAGGAAGGAAGGAGGGAAGGAAGGAAGGAGAAATTATTAAGTATTAATACTTTAATACTGTATTAAATATTATACATAATTTAAGAATTATTTAAAGTATACAGGAGGATGGGTATAGGTTATGTGCAAATACTGTGCCATTTCATATAAGGAACTTGAGCATTTACAGATTTTGATATCCACAAGGGACCTGGGGCCAATCCCTGTGATACCAGGGCATGACTGTCTACTGAAATGTTGTTAGCATAGCATACAGCCTATTATTGTAAAGTTTACCAAGTTTTCCAGCAATACGAGGAAATATCAGCTGTAAATACAACCACATTACTTTATGTAAGAATTATACTCAAGAGTAAGAAGTTATCCACTTTCATGCCATCTATACTAAAGTCCAGAGAGAGCTCAGGACCTAAATTCTTTGCCTTAGAGAAGGCAGTTCTTTGATAGGTCATAGCTGGGTATCTGAGGAAAGAGTGGGAAATGGTATAGAATTGTTAGCTGCTGCCAGATGACTTGGGGAGGCCAAGGTCACACATAAGCCGCCACCAGTGCAAGAGGGAATGGACCATAGGTGGAGGTAGGACAGTCACCATATTTGAAGAATTAAAAAACCTGGGTAAAAACTGTTGTTCTATTACAATATTTCCTTGAATAAACAATACTTCAGAAATCCAGTTTAATTATTGCTTCTGGAACCATTCATCAGAATAAGTATATACCTGCATTTTATTACATCCTGCAATGTATCTGCCTATAGAGTCAGAATTTTACATCCTTAGTACAAACCTTAGCACCCTGCACCACTAATCTGGGTCTGACCACAAAATTGTCTGCATTAGATATTGCTCTATAATTTCAACCTTTCTGCAGAAACTCTCTTCCTGTGCAACTGAAAAGGTTTTTAAAATCTCAAAGCATCTGTTGGGTGTTTTCTCTAAAAAAAAAAAAAAAAAGAAAAGAAAAAAGGAGCAAATTTTCACACTTCCTCCTCAAATCACACAGTTTGTCTGTAGAATGCTACATAATTCTTGCTGCTGTTGCCTTATACCTGCTTTTAACTGAGGCCATTTTTAACACACTGCTTTGTGCTTATAGATCCTACTAGCTCAGCAGTTTTAGAAGAATATATAATAAAAGAAGCAGCAAGGACTTAATGCATTTACTTCTCTCCAAAGATTTTCCATATTGTGACAAAAATGCTGTATGCTTTAGTTAATAATTGAATAAAATGAAACCACTGAAACACTCTGACAAGTATAGGGACACCAACATAGGAAGTCTTGCAATTTTCCTATTGTCCTTTCAATAAGCTTTTTACAATAGGAAGACATTTTTTCACCTGATTGGAGGCTCATCTAAAGTATGCATTGATTAAGTTACCTTTGGGACAGTTCTGCTCTTCTGCCTCGTGGTAATTGCTATATCATGCAAGATGCAAGCAATGTGCTGTTCTGTTTCCTACAGGAGCAGGGAACACTGGCTGTAGAGGATGCAGGACATCCTCTAGGCACATTGCAGGTTCTCCGCCTTTCTCTGCGACCTTGGAGTGCATAGAACTTTCAGTATTGGCATTTTCTAAGGCACTGGATGTCCTTTGTAAAACAAAGAAAACACAATGTGTATCTTTTAACTCAATAAGGGTAGGTAGATTTTTAAAAATAATTTAAACATGTTATTTTATCTGTACTATTTGAAAAGACACGGTACTAAGTAATAATTCAAGGCTAAACATTAAATCTATACAATTTCCTAAAAGGGATTCCTAGAAAATTTCTAAGAGCAAAAGGAAAATAAAAAGCATGCATGAAGCACCACATGACACATTAATTATTGGCAAATAAAATAAACATGATAAAACTTCTGTCTACCATTTTAATGTCATGGGCAAAATCAGTTTCTAAGAAATCCCACGAATCCATAGACATGTTCTTTTGGGCAACAAAAGAATCCTATTAAAAATGAAGGCATTAACAAATACCACATTCATTGGTAGAGTGGCTCATACATCTTTCATTTCTACTCTTATTTCTTCCTGGGATTTGATAATTAAACTAAATTATTTCTGTAAACTTGAGTTAGTAATTGGGCTTGAGGGAAAAAAATGCATTACATTACTTTATAACACATAGTTTTGTTGGTTAGCCTCTATTTTATCAAATTATTATGCATCCGAGGCTTAAAAGAATACATCTAAACAAATTTAATAAATTCTCTATTTTCAAGTATATTTGATAGAAAATGCTGGTGATATTAAAGACTTACTTGGTTTGGAATTGAGAAAGGGAGTAAAGCACGCATGATCAAAGGTCTAAGAAAGATACAGAAGCTGCAAGACGATAGGGACTCAGGATTGTCAGAGTAAGAGCGCTGGCTTTGAAAGCGGAGGAGCAGCCTCTGAGCCAAGGAATGCAGGGCGATTCCTGTTCCAGAAGCTGGAAAAGGCAAGGGAAGGATTCTCCCCTAGAGCCTCCAGGAGGGCAAGCCCGTCTGACACCTTGATGTTAGCCCAGTAAGACCCATGTCCGACTTCCAACCTCCAGAGCTGTGAACTAAGCAAGGTGTGTTGTTTTAAGTTCCTGAGTTTGTGGTAATTTGTTACATAGAATGCTAATACATCAACCAAAACCAGAACATGCAAGTGTCTGAAAAACGAATTGCTGCCTGACTACCTTCATCAAAGAAAGACATACACTTTTCATTGAATCTCTAAAGAAAGGAAATTGTTGTGAAATGTCTAGATGGGGTTGTCCTTTAACCATAAGTCCCATGTGACCCGGACCTGAGACAGTGGTGCCCTGAATTGCTCCTGGTCACTGTGTTTGCTGTGGGTATGATGAGGGGCCCAAGCCAGACAACCATTCCAGTCAGTGAGACTTAATTGCCACACATTTGCTTGTGCCATCGGGGAAGAGGATTTCTCTCTGTAGTTGGATAGCTATTATACTAAGACAGATTGTAAGCCGGGAGCTGGGGAGGAGTAGCCATCCGGAGACCTCTAGGGGAGAACCTAAGTCCTTCTGAAAATGAAGCCAACACCAAAGAAAGCAGAACTGAGAAGGGAAAAAAGTGAAACCGAGATGATCCTGAGGATGTATCTGTGCCCTTGAGTCATGTCTTGGCAGACTCTTGGACGCTTCCGTTCTATGGGCCAAAACATCTCCTCCTCTCATTTTACTGGCAACTAAGACTCCTCTGTGGGAAAGAAACAGTTCCTATTTTCTCTTTTCCGCTTATATACACACCATTGCTGTCAGGGTGGGCATTCATGTATACAAACTGAGCATTCAAAAAGATGGTGTAAAATAAAGGCACCTTAAAAACTCCCAAAAAGTCAGCAATGGCCCTCTAAGGAAAAGTTTATTAGAAGAAGCCTGTGGTATTTAAAAGGATGAATATAACCCAAGAGATGAGTCCAGAAGAAGTCCAGACCCATCAGCAACTTCAGAAAGGCTGAGAAACAACAGCAAAAACATGTGGAAACCACAAGTTTTGCTGTACATGACTCTAAGCTTCAAAAAATGCCTTCCGTTTATTCTGCAATTCAATGGAAGGTTCCCCCTGGTTACAGATAGGACTATATCATTATCTTCATTTTTCAGATGAGGAAGCTGATTTTTAAAGACACTATTTGTCTAGGTTATTGATCTAAGGCTGTCCTTGTGTTGAAAGGACACAAAGATAGATGTGTACCCGCCCCCCACCCGCTACACCCTTGTTCTGCTCTCTAATCTTTGCACATACCAGAGATTTCGTAAGTTCTGTGAGTACCTGGTTTTCTGCACGTACCAGAGATTTTGTTTTGCACATACCAGAGATTTTGTAAGTTCTGAGGCAAGGTCACAAGACGTGTTTAAGTAAGATAAACTCTTGCTGCCATAAACCTGCTCTCCCGCCTCAAAAGTTTGAACCAAAATATCAGAAATGGCGGGAACCAATCATAGTTAGCCAAATCGCCTTGTTCAAACACTAGCCAATCATATATCTGATTTGTATAATAACTCTATGCCCACTTTTCTTAGACTATATAACACTGCTCGGAGCTCAGTGGGGGAGCTCTCCTGCCCGTCTCGTTTCACGAGCGAGGGAGAGTTCCAGGTTCGAACCTGTAATAAAGATCCTTGCTGCTTAGCTTTGACTCTGGACTCTGGTGGTCTTCTTCGGGGAATAAACGGTCTGGGCATAACAAATGGGGGCTCGTCCGGGATTTCCCCCAAGCCCACCAGACCCCCAAGTCAATGGATCTTAATCTGTAGGTAAGCCGGCTTTGTCACTGTCTCTGTCTTTGTCTCTGTCTGTCTCCCGGAAATTTCACGAAATCTGTAATCTGTAATCTGTATTGGTCTGTTTTATAAGTGGCATGGTCTTGGCGGACGCGCTAAAAGACAGCCACTCGGGAGTGGTGGGAGACGTCCCCCAGTGCCGATCTGGGGGCCTCCATCCTTGGTTGTCCCATCTGACTCAGGTCGGAAGTCCGACACGCGCTCGCGAAGGCTCATTGTTTCTCACTGTCTGTCCGTTATTGTTAAGTGTTAAGTGTAAGTCCAAAACGAAACATAAAACCTTTTCGTCCCCTTCCAGGACCGGACCTGTCGGATACTCCCCTCTGCTTCACACTCATTTTCGTCCCTCCTTCTCTTTGTAGGAGCAGTCCAAAGATGGGCAACAACCAGAGCACGCCGCTCTCACTCCTTGTTACCAATTTTAAGGATGTGAAGGCTCGGGGGCGTAACTTAAGCGTAGAACTAAGGAAGGGAAAGCTAGTTACTTTCTGCCGTTCGGAGTGGCCCTCTTTCGGCATAGGGTGGCCCTCCGAAGGAACTTTCTGTCTCTCTATTATTACTAAGGTAAAAACTAAGATTTTCCTTCCAGGGCAGTCAGGACATCCTGATCAAATTCCTTATATTCTAGTGTGGCAAAATCTTGTGGAAGACCCACCGCCTTGGATAACTCCATTCATCCTTGAGCCTTGCAAGGTCCTAGTAATGCGACCTACAAGACAAAGGACTCCCTCTGCTCCCTCGGCCCCTGTGCTGCCAGACAGCCAGGACCCCCTAACGTTAGAACCCACACTTCCCCCACCATATCCGCACCTTATCCCGCAGGACCCAGTCCCTCAGGGTGGTGCTTCCGTAGACGGAAACCGAGAAGTGGAAGCAGCCGAGAGCGAAAGTAACCCGGGGGGGCCGGCCGGCCGAACGCGAGGCCGCGTAAAGCGGGACCAAGCTTCCCGACTCCCTGACTCCACCGTAGCCCTGCCTCTCAGAGAAATAGGATCGCTCGATGATACCGGGCTCTCCCGTCTCATGTATTGGCCTTTTTCCACTAGTGATTTATACAATTGGAAGTCCCAAAATGCTCGGTTCTCCGATAATCCCAAAGATCTAACCTCGTTGTTAGACAGTGTCATGTTTACTCACCAGCCAACCTGGGATGACTGTCAACAGCTCCTCCGAATCCTGTTCACAACGGAGGAGCGGGAAAGAATCCAAGTTGAGGCCAGAAAGCTGGTTCCAGGAGATGACGGCCAGCCAACTGCAAATCCTGACCTCATTAACGCGCCTTTTCCTTTGACCCGGCCCAGATGGGACTACAACACGGCAGAAGGTAGGGGACAACTGCCCATTTATCGTCAGACTCTAATGGCGGGTCTCCGGGCTGCAGCTCGCAAGCCCACCAATTTGGCTAAAGTATATTCTGTGTTACAAGGTAAGACAGAAAGCCCCGCTGTGTATTTAGAGAGATTAATGGAAGCTTTCAGACAGTATACCCCTATGGACCCGGAAGCACCGGAAAATCAGGCTGCGGTAGTAATGTCCTTTGTAAACCAGGCAGCATCAGATATTAGAAGAAAACTCCAGAAATTAGAAGGTTTAGAGGGAAAGCAGATTCAGGACCTCCTTCAGATGGCCCAGCGAGTTTATAATAATAGGGATACTCCAGAAGAAAAACAGTTCAAGGCAACCAAATAAATGACCAAAGTTTTAGTAGCAGCTTTCCCCCAGGCAGGGAATGGCCAAAGCAGAAAGCAGACAAAGCAAGGCTCTAGGCAAGGATTAGAAAAGGATCAGTGTGCTTATTGCAAGGAACGTGGTCACTGGATTAAAGACTGCCCAAAGAAACGGAGACCAGCTAGCCCTACCTCCGTACTCGTTACCCAGGACTCTGACTAGGGAAGACGGGGTTCGGACCCCCTCCCCGAACCCAGGGTAACTTTGCAAGTGGAGGGGTCCCCAGTTCACTTCTTGGTCGATACTGGGGCGGAACGCTCAGTCCTAACCAAACCAATTGGAAAAATGTCTAAGAAAACATCCTGGGTGCACGGGGCCACAGGCATCAAAAAATACCCCTGGACAACCCAGAGGACTGTAGACTTAGGAATGGGAAAAGTCTCCCATTCCTTCCTAGTCATCCCAGAGAGCCCCTGCCCTCTACTAGGGAGGGACTTGCTGACAAAAATGGGGGCCCAAATCCACTTTGAGCCAGAAGGGCCCAAGATAGCTGATTCCCAAAACAGGCCAATATCTATCCTGACTGTCACCTTAGAAGATGAGTACAGACTCCATCAAGAGCAAAAGCCCCCCGATCAGGAAATTGACTCTTGGCTCCAGCGATTCCCTGAAGCGTGGGCAGAAACTGGGGGCTTAGGGCTAGCTAAACATCGACCTGCCATATTTGTGGAAGTTAAGCCAGGGACGGACCCGGTTCGGGTTCGGCAATATCCTATGCCCCTGGAGGCAAGAGAAGGAATTACGCCCCATATCCACCGACTCCTAGACCAGGGAGTCCTACGGGCTTGCCACTCATCCTGGAATACTCCACTGTTACCTGTTCGTAAACCCAACAGTACGGACTACAGGCCAGTACAGGATTTAAGAGAAGTTAATAAAAGGGTCATGGACATACATCCCACTGTGCCCAATCCATACACCCTTCTGAGTGCTTTACATCCCGAAAAACAGTGGTATACCGTTCTTGATCTAAAAGATGCTTTCTTCAGCCTTCCTCTGGCTCCCAAAAGTCAAGGACTCTTTGCATTTCAATGGACGGATCCTGAGAGGGGCATCAACGGTCAGCTAACATGGACCAGGCTGCCACAAGGGTTCAAGAACTCGCCAACCCTGTTCGATGAAGCCCTTCATGAAGATCTGGGTGAGTACCGGCGGCAACACCCTGAAATAACTCTTTTGCAATATGTTGATGATCTCTTAATAGCAGCCAGATCCCCGGAAACTTGTGTTCAAGGGACTGAGGACCTCTTGAAGACTCTGGGGGAGCTAGGCTACCGAGCCTCAGCAACAAAGGCTCAGATCTGCAAGTCGGAGGTAACTTATCTGGGGTACCTATTAAAAGGGGGGCAACGCTGGCTAACCAAAGCCCGAAAGGAAACAGTCCTACGCATCCCTAGACCCCAGTCGACACGGCAAGTGAGAGAATTCCTGGGGTCAGCAGGGTTCTGTAGGTTATGGATACCCGGATTTGCTGAGTTAGCCAAGCCCCTATACCAGGCAACAAAGGAACGGCAGCCCTTCAATTGGACGGAAGAGGCTGAGCTGGCCTTTCAACAAATCAAAACTGCCTTGTTATCAGCCCCCGCGCTGGGGCTCCCTGATGTCTCCAAGCCCTTCCAATTATACGTAGATGAAAGTAAGGGTGTTGCAAAAGCCGTGTAAACACAGTACCTAGGCCCCTGGCAGAGGCCAGTTGCCTATTTGTCAAAAAAATTAGATTCAGTGACTGCTGGCTGGCCACCCTGCCTGCGGATAATCGCGGCGACCGCCCTAATGGTCCGAGACGCTGATAAACTTATCATGGGGCAAGAGTTGCGTGTTATAACCCCGCATGCCATTGAAGGCGTCCTCCGGCAGCCGCCAGACCGATGGATGGATGAGTAACGCCCGGCTCACCCACTATCAAGGACTGCTGTTAAACCCCCTCAGAATAACTTTTCTGCCCCCAACCTCTTTAAACCCTGCTTCACTGCTGCCAAATCCAGACTTGGACGCCCCGTTCCATGAGTGCACTGAGATACTGGCTCAGGTGCATGGGGTGTGGGAGGACCTGCAAGATCATCCGCTCCCCGACACAGAACTCACCTGGTTCACTGATGGCAGCAGCTACGTCCACCAAGGCCAGCGGTATGCAGGAGCGGCTGTAACGTCAGAGACTGAGGTAATCTGGGCGGAACCCTTGCCTCCAGGGACATCGGCCCAAAGAGCCGAACTGATAGCCCTCACACAGGCCCTCACCCTAGGGGCAGAGAAAAAACTAACAGTATACACGGATAGCCGCTATGCTTTCGCTACTGTGCACATACATGGGGCCATCTACAGAGAAAGGGGACTATTAACAGCCGAAGGCAAAGAAATAAAAAACAAGCAAGAGATCCTAGCTCTATTAACTGCTTTGTGGAAACCAAAGAAATTGGCTATCGTACATTGCCCTGGGCATCAGAAACCAACTACGCCAATTGCTCGAGGCAACTTCTTAGCCGACCAAACCGCAAGGAGCATAGCAAAAGCTCCCAGTCAGCTCCTCGCGCTCCAGCTCCCCGATCCTGGCCCGCGAAATTTGCCATGTTTTCCCGACTATACCGAACAGGATCGCGAATGGATGAACATGCTTCCCCTAAAACAGGTTAAAAATGGGTGGTGGACTGATATAAATGACCAAACCATCCTACCAGAAAAATTAGGACGGCAGGTGTTGGAACACATCCACCGGACAACCCACCTGGGTGCCCGGCGAATGATGGACTTAATCAGGCACGCCAAGTTTAGAATCAGGCGCATAGCTGAACTGGCCAGCGATGTCACAACAAATTGCAAAGCCTGCCAACTAAACAACGCTTGCCCCCAAACCCAGACCACCGCAGGAATTAGGTGTAGAGGAACTAGGCCTGGTATCTATTGGGAAATAGACTTTACTGAGATAAAGCCTGGAAAATATGGGTATCAGTACTTACTTGTCTTTGTAGATACTTTTTCAGGATGGACAGAAGCGTTCCCAACTAAGAGAGAAACTGCTCAGGTTGTAGCAAAGAAAATTTTGGAAGAAATTCTCCCCAGGTATGGCTTTCCCGTCCAAATAGGGTCAGACAATGGACCAGCCTTCGTTGCTAAGGTAAGTCAGGATTTGGCTTCCATTCTTGGGGCAAATTGGAAATTACATTGTGCTTATAGGCCCCAAAGCTCAGGACAGGTAGAAAAGATGAATCGGACTCTGAAGGAGACCTTAACTAAATTGACCATGGAGACTGGCGCTAATTGGGTAGTACTTCTCCCCTACGCTCTGTTCCAGGCCCGAAATACCCCTTACAGACTGGGCCTCACACCATATGAAATCATGTATGGCAGACCCCCACCCCTGGTCCCCAGTCTAAAAGATGACTTACTCAAACCTGAAACTGAAAATGTCTCTGAGCTCCTGTTCTCCTTACAAGCCTTACAGAAAATTCACCAGGAAATTTGGCCCAGACTACGAGAACTGTATGAGGCAGGACCTCTGCCGACGCCTCATCCGTTCCAGCCAGGAGACTGGGTCCTAGTCAAGCGCCACCGGCAAGAAACTCTTCAACCCAGGTGGAAAGGACCACTGCAAGTACTCCTGACTACTCCCACCGCTCTCAAAGTAGAAGGCATCGCTTCGTGGATCCACTACACACACACGTCAAACCAGTGGACCCAACATCCGACCTTCTCGAGCCGTCTGGAGCACCGGTTACATGGACTGTAGACAAAGCTAAGAACAATCCCTTAAAGCTCACCCTGCGCCGTCACCCACATAGCCGTAACCATGTCTAGCTTGCCTATGCTTTTATGCCTTATACATCTGACTCTCCTAACTGCTGCGCCGTCTAATCCCTATGTCTGGAGGTTCTGGCTCTATGAGAACAAAACTCACCCCGGGGAAACCCCCCAAGCGGGTAAACTGCTAGCTAGTGCAGACTGCCCCCTCTCCGGGTGCAATACTCCAATTTACCTCAATTTCACTAATTTCCAAATTGCCCAACCGGGGATACCCATGATTTGTTTTGAATATGATCAGACTGAATATAATTGTAAGAATTATTGGTGGCACCAGAATGCAGGTTGCCCATACCACTATTGTAAAATGCACTCAGCCAGGGTATGGGACGAATACCCGAGAAAGTCTAACCTCCTCAGGACTCGCTACCCGACAGGGACTCCCAACATATTCACTTGGATAATAACAGATCCAGGGCACTCCCGGTGGACATCGCCCCAACATGGGGCAGTCTACTACGATGCCAGTAGTAGCTGGCCTAGTAGCCACCTGTACTTGTGGCGGAGTCTAGTCCAGATTCGACCCTTAATCCATACACAAATCCACAGACAGGAAACCAAGCTATCACAAGACTTGCAGCCCTTCTTCTGGCTAACCCTATTACAAGAAGGGCTAGCATTCGCCAACCTCACCGGTTTAGGCGACCTGTCCTCTTGCTTTATGTGTGCAACCTTAGGAAGACCACCATTAACTGCGGTTCCCCTTTCCTCCCCACCCACAAACTATATGCCAGATTCTAATTCATCAACAGTTGCAATACCTGATGTAGCCCTGTACCGTGACCCATACCAAGAGAAATACCCCTATTGTTATTCAGCATTTAGTAGCAGCCTCTGCAACCAGACGGCTACATACCCTAATAGCCCCATACGTGCTCCCCCTGGTGTGTTCTTCTGGTGTAATATGACTCTGTTAAAAACTCTGTCCAAAAGCATCTCTGACGGACAGTTGTGCATCCCTGTTACACTAGTTCCCCGACTGACCCTGCTGACCCCGGCAGAGTTCATAGGCTGGGCAGGGACTGCCCCAACTGAAACTGCGTGACATAGACGAGCAGTTTTTCTACCACTAATTGCCGGAATATCCTTAACCACCTCTGTCGTCGCAGTGGGGTTAGCAGGAGGGGCCCTACAACACTCCATGATAGAAAACGACAAGCTGTTACAACAGTTCTCTGTTGCTATGGAAGACTCCGCCTATTCCCTAGCCTCCCTTCAGTGGCAGCTCACCTCCCTAGCACAGGTCACCCTTCAAAACCGCAGAGCCTTAGACTTACTCACGGCTGAGAAAGGAGATACCTGTATGTTCCTCAAAGAAGAATGCTGTTTCTATATAAATGAGTCAGGGTTAGTTGAGGAAAGAGTCCAACGCCTACACGAACTAAGCTTAGAAATGAAAAAGCAACAATTCACTACAGCCGCTAACAAATGGTGGAGCTCTTCAATGTTTTCCCTTCTGGCACCCCTTTTAGGCCCCCTAATGTCTTTACTACTTCTATTCACTATAGGCCCCTGTGTGGTAAATAAAATTTTACAATTTGTCAGAGAAAGGTTTGATACCATCCAACTAATGGTCCTCCGTAGCCATCACCAGCCTCTCCTGCACCCAGAAAGTGAGGCTATATTATAAGACTCTGGAAATCCAAGATTGCACATCCAGTTACTTATGAGAAGGGGGAAATGAAAGGACACAAAGATAGATGTGTACCCACCCCCCACCCACTACACCCTTGTTCTGCTCTCTAATCTTTGCACATACCAGAGATTTCATAAGTTCTGTGAGTACCTGGTTTTCTGCACGTACCAGAGATTTTGTTTTGCACATACCAGAGATTTTGTAAGTTCTGAGGCAAGGTCACAAGAGACGTGTTTAAGTAAGATAAACTCTTGCTGCCATAAACCTGCTCTCCCGCCTCAAAGTTTGAACCAAAATATCAGAAATGGCGGGAACCAATCATAGTTAGCCAAATCGCCTTGTTCAAACACTAGCCAATCATATATCTGATTTGTATAATAACTCTATGCCCACTTTTCTTAGACTATATAACACTGCTCGGAGCTCAGTGGGGGAGCTCTCCTGCCCGTCTCGTTTCACGAGCGAGGGAGAGTTCCAGGTTCGAACCTGTAATAAAGATCCTTGCTGCTTAGCTTTGACTCTGGACTCTGGTGGTCTTCTTCGGGGAATAAACGGTCTGGGCATAACAGTGTTAGGCTTTATACCTGGACTCATTTCTGACCCCAAACTCTTTCCAAGGCTGAAATTCATATTCTACACTGGTGACAGTTCTTTGCACCACAATGTGTGCTATCTTAAATAATTTTTTCCTATAATATAGGTGTGCACTGAGTTCTCCTGGAAATATCTGGACAGGAAAGATACCCTGTATAGGAAGTTTCTTTGACAATCAGCATTTAGAATAATGTGGTGTAGAATTAAATAGAATATTTATGTTTAGTGTTTCCTTAACCCAGTAAGTGCTGAATTGCAGATCAATAGAAGAGGCAGCCTGTTTCAGAATGAGAAGGAAGGGGGTTCATTTGTTTTACCACCTACTTCACTGTGACACAGCTTGTAGGCCAGACTGCAAATAAGACCTGTCAAAATCATGCATTGTTCTCTATCCTCCTTGGCTCCATGGTGGATTCCACCTAAGTCTCCCATCCAATTCCTGGCCAGGGTTACTGTGTCAGAGAACTTAAAAGCAGCAACTCATTGGTGTCTCAAATATTGAGAGTGTGGGTTGTATACGGTTTTCAAAAAGTGAGGGAAGTTCAATCTAGAAAGGTTTCAGGAACAGAGGCAAATTTTCATTGTGCTTACAACAGACATAAAGCATGACCCAAATTCATTTACTGATGAATGAGCTTGAATGTCATGAACTTCAATTACTTCTGTAGAACCGGGGCAAGAACGCTTCTCCCATCTTCCTCCCAGATGTTTGCTTTGAATGCATAATGTTTCAAACACTGAAAAGAATTATATAAAACTAGCACCATAAGTAGTGTTGATACTGTTATGAGATGCTATTTGAAAAGGGCAGAGAGAACCAGATGAGTTTGCATAACTTTCAGTACTATAGATGACCCTCTTTGAACAAGAAGGCCATTTGTCTTCTACACTGGGGACATCGTCCTACTGATGGGAGCACAAAGCAAAGATTGTTCTTCTAGACAAGAGGGCTTGTTGATTGAGTCCAAATGTAAAGGAAACTTTTTAATATGAAGAATAAAATGCACAGAAGTTGATTAAAGTCTGGATTCTTTCCCTGGCAGGAGTTAGAATAATTTATGCATCTTCCTTCTAAAGTTTCCTGTGTGATTACACCGAGGAGAACAAAGTCATTAAAGGCAATTACCATGTTAATAGACAAGAGATTGAGAACGTTGAAGGTTGGGTAAGTCCATCTTCCTGTCACACACAGTAGTTTTCCCTTCTGCCTGTAGGTTTCCAAATGAATATGAATTGGTAATCTGCATGTTTCATATTCATAATGCAATCAAAATGCATATTTGATTGAATGCCTCATTTAATAAACCAAGAAAATATTCATAACAGTTGTGATAATTAGGGTTTTTAAAAATTTTTATTGAGGTATAATTACATATAGTAAAATGCACAGATCTTAAGTGCATACTGTGATGTTTTTTAAAAATGTATGTACCCATGGAACCAACATCCAGTAAAGACATACAGCACTGCCTTCCACCTAGAAAGTCTTTCATGTTTATTTGCATATATTCTCTTTCCCATACCCAGAAAGACCACCATGCTGAACTGTTCCCATAGATCAGCTTTGCATGTTCTAGAGCTTCATAAAAAAGGAAACATCTAGATATCATATGATATGATTTCTAGATATCATATCTGCCTGCTTTCAATCAGCATAGTATTTCTGGTATTCATCCATGTTGTATGTACCACTAGTTCATTTCTTTCTACTGTTATTATTCCATAGTATGAATACACCACAATTTGTTTATTTATTCTCCTGTTGATGGATTTTTGGATTGTTTAACATTCCTGCTATTATAAATAAAGCTGCAATAAACACTAGTGTACAAGTAGTTTGTGTAGGCATATGTTTTCATTTCTGCTAGAGAAATTACCTGAGTTAAACTGCTGGATCATAAGGTAGGGGCACATTTAATTTGTAAGAAACTACCAATTAGTTTTCTACAGAAGTTACACCTTTTTACATTCCTACCAGTGAGCATGAGACATCCAGTTGCTCTATGTCCTCTCTGGCATTTGGTGTTGGAAGTCATTCAAATTTAAACCACTCTGGTGTCTGCATGGTGGTTTTAATTTGCATTTCCATGATGACTAACAGGGTTAAACATCTTTTCATGTCTTTTTTGGTCATGTTTATATCTTCTTTTTTGAAATATCTGTGAAAAGAAAATAAATCTTGGGACTCCCAAATCACTAAGCCAAAGGGGAAAGTCAAGCAGGGAATTGCTTAGGGCAAACCTGCCTCCTGTTCTATTCCTAAAAGTGGTAGCTACTAAGATAGAAAAGCGACCCACCTCCCTCACAAGGAATTTCCTCCTGGACAAAGGACAGACGGAACTCAAAGTCATCCCTCTGTTCACGGAGATAAATGCATATCTGATTTCCTCCTTTGGAAAGGCTAATCAGAACCTCAAAAGAATGCAACCGTTTCTCTCCTATCTACCTGTGACCTGGAAGCCCCCTCTTCGCTTCCAGTTGTCCCATCTTTCCAGATGGAACCAGTGTACATATATGATTGATGCCTCACGTCTCCCTAAAGTCTACAAAACCAAGCTGTGCCCCGACCACCTTGGGCACATGTCATCAGGTGTGTCATTGGCGTGCGTCCTTAACTTTGGCAAAATAACTTCCTAAATTGACTGAGACCTGTCTCAGATATTTGGGGCTCACATATCTATCCAAGTCCTCTGAACATTTGTATTGGATTGCCTGTCTTACTGTTTTTGAAATGTAGCTGTTCTTTATGTAATTCAAATTCGAGTCCTTTGTCATATATAGGTTATGAACTTTCCCCCTAGTCTGTGATGCGCTTTTTTATTTTTTAGCACTCTTTTGAGGAATAGAAATTTTTAAATTTCATGAATCCAGTTTACTTTTCTTTTTTTCTAATAAAGTGTTTTTGCAATCTCTCTGAGAAATGTTTGACTACATATATCACAAAAAAGTTCCCCTCAGGTTTTTTATAGAAAGTTTCAAAATTTTCGCTTTTATGTTTCATCTGTAATCCATCTATTTCTGTTCAGTTTCATGTTAGGGATAGATAAAGTTTCAATTGTTTTTATACAAATAATCAGTTGTTCTAGTATGATTTGTTAAAAAAGACTTTCCCTCATTGAATGACATTGGCACACTTGTCAAAATTAATCTTTCTGCATACATGCAGATCTGCTTTTGGACTGTATTCAGTTTCATTCATCTATCCTGAAACCAGATCGCACTATCCTGATGACAGGGTAACTGTACAATAACTCTTAAAATGAGGGCTGTGCGCGGTGGCTCACGCCTGTAATCCCAGCACGTTGGGAGGTTGAGGCGGGCAGATCACAAGGTGATCTAACACAGTGAAACCCCGTCTCTACTAAAAATACAAAAACATAATTAGCCGGGCGTGGTGACCGGCACCTGTAGTCCCAGCTACTCAGGAAGCTGAGGCAGGAGAATGGTGTGAACCCAGGAGGCGGAGCTTGCAGTGAGCTGAGATCGTGCCACTGCACTCCAGCCTGGGCGACAGAGGGAGACTCCATTTCAAAAAAAAAAAACAAAACAAAACAGGACTGTGGACTGCATTCTCCAAGGTTATTCATTTTCAAGATTGCCTTCCTTGTTCTGAGTTCTTTACCTTTCAATGTAATTTTTAGTATCAAATTTGGTGTTTGTTATTATCTCCAAAAGAAGTCTTCTGGGATTGTTAAGACGTATTTAAAAAATTTCTCGCCTTTATACTTAACCTTCCAAACTACTACAGCAAAATGGGGGGGGGGGGGGGGAGGGCGGGGTTTAAAACAACAGTTCTCACAGTGTTATGTGAGAAAAACTGGGGACTCCAAATTTTTCTTAATAATCCAAAATCAGTATTTGGTTTCTCAATCTCATGAGTATACAGAATACAGAAAGATCATTGTTATGGTTTCAGATTTTACATTGCAATTAACATTTAAAGAATTACTACATTTTGAGATTTGATGTGGTAACCAAAAAGACTATCCACAATTATCTGAGGAGGCTATTAAAATATTTCTCCCTTTTCCATCTGTATATCTGTAGTCAGCCAGATTTTCTTCATATATTTCAAACAAAATGACATAACACAACAGATTGAATGTAGAAGCAGATATGAGAATCCAGGCATCTTTTATTAAACCAAACATCAAATAGACTTGCAAAAATGTGAATCAATACCACCTATATCACTTTTTTTTTTTTTTTTTTTTTTGGTTTGGGAAAATATACTTTTCATTTAAAAAAGTTATGTATACATGTGATTGGCTTATTAAGTTTAAATAAATGAATATATGTTTTTAAATCCCTCAGTTTTAATTTCTCATGTAATAAAAACTGAAAAATAAAACCTACATCAACCACAGCTCATACGGTTTTGAGTATATTTTGACAATTCTTGAGCAAATTCTAAAATATAATTTTCTCAGAAACTTATTTCTGTGTATTTCATTTTGAGGAGTGGTATTATATCAGGTTAGAAAGTAATAACAATGCCTTTCATTTTAGATACATTCATTTCTTCATTCCTTTAGTTAGCACAAATTTTATGTACACATAATCCATCTTCTAGAATATGTGCTTAATTCAATAGAAGGCATACATAATTGGACTAATTTAATCCAAAGTAACATTTTATAACTCTTGAGTAAATAAAACCAGACAGGTCTGAGTATTTCTTTGTGTTAAAATGTTTGTGCCCAAAAGAAAAGAGTTTTATTTTTCTTCCTTCAATCTCTTCTCTGATAATTCTTTTCAAGGAAAAACTAGATATTTAATTTAATTCATGAATTCTAAAATAGTTTGGGTATTTTGGAAAACATTTGCTTATTCATACCAATCACAATTTTATCTCTCCCATCCTCCAAAACTGTAAAAACGTTAGACATAAGTACTCTTGTTATGGATTCATTTATTCAATGAACACTTAAGGAGTGATATGGTGGAATTTGTCTGAAGGCTATCTGCATTCAATAAAGTGTGAAATTCTTTCTAAAATAAACATTTCTTTTTCAATGCAAAGAAAACTTGGAAAAACTAAACCATCTAGTACGTACGTGGGTTTCTACGAAGTAAATTCCACTCCTATTTAAAATGACAACTCTACCTTTTCATTTGGAATCAACATCCTACACAAAATTATATCCTTTATCCAGATTCATATGTTCAAAGTCATATTCTTCATACAACAGAGAAGCTGTAAAAATGCTCTTAACATTTTGTGCAAATCCAACTTCAACTTTAAAAAGAAAAATCTAAGATATGGTAATTACTCCCACACAAAAATGATGACAACAGGCTCTGATATATAAATAGGTTATAAGCTTTGGTGTCCATGTACCTTGAGAAGCTGATCTTTGTCAAAGAACACAGCCATTTCCCTCACCAAGGCAAGGGTGCACAGGCACCTTCTCACATGCAGAGTAAAGAAAGACTAGGGCTTTGGACCTAACACATAGATAAAGGTAATGGCATACCTGGTACATCACATTAAAGACACAGCAAGAGAAGAGGGTGGAGGCACCCCATGGAGGCCAGCCTTGGAACCTACACCCCTGCAAGAGGATGGCAAGTATGGGGATGAGGTCGGCAGAATTACTGCAGCACTGAGAATTGTGAGAAAGAGACCTTAGAATCCCCTGATATAGTTTGGATGTTTGTCCCCTCCAAATCTCATCTTGAAATATGGTTCCCAATGTAGGAGGTGGGCCTTGTGGGAGGTGTTTGGGTCATGACGGCAGATCCCTCATGGATGGCTTGGTGTTGTCCTTGCGGTAATGAGTGAGTTCTTGCTCTGTTAGTTCGTACAAAAAAGCCCCATACCTTCTCCTCTCTCTCTTGCTCTCTCTCTTGCCATGGGATGTGCCAGCTCCTTCTTCAGCTTCCACCATGATTGAAAGCTTCCTGAGGCCTCACCAGAAGCCCAGCAGATACTAGTGCCATGCTTGTACAACCTTCAGAACCATAAGCCAAATCAACCTCTTTCCTTTACAAAGCTACCCAGTTTCATGTATTCCTTTATAGTAACACAAAAGTGGACTAACACATCCCCGTTGGAAACCCCTGCAACAGACAAAAATGGTCATCTGGTCCTCGGGTGGACTTGTTCAGTGATACACATTCACACTGCCACAGCTTTTTTCTTAGGTTTTGGTTTTCACCGGCCAACTCAATTGTCCTTTAGTTAACCTTAAACCTGCCTTCATGTAATGTCCACCAATTCTTCCTTCGTGAGATAAGAAAGCAAAGTCACTGGCATATTCCAGGGTCCGCTTCCCTAGAAGGCGGCCAGGGAGCAAAGTTGGATGTGATGTATGAGTGACCATTCCTGGATCAGCCAGTCAAAACGGGAAAGAAACCATTAGCCAAGAAACCATTAGCCTATTTCCAGTGAAAAGGGACTCAGAATTGTACTCTTGTCTTTGGAACAATAGAAATATAATTGGTCCTTCTGAATTAAACCATCTGGTTCTCAACAATGTTAATAGTTCCTGCCGCCTCCCTTGGGTCTCTCTTAGGTTTGGTGGAGGAAGATTTAAGAATAAAATGAGGCTGGGCGTGGTGGCTCACGCCTGCAATCCCAGCATTTTGGGAGGCCGGGGGGGGGGGGTGGATCACGAGGTCAGGAGATCGAGACCATCCTGGCTAACAAGGTGAAACCCCATCTCTACTAAAAATACAAAAAATTAGCTGGGCGTGGTGGCGGGCCCCTGTAGTCCCAGCTACTTAGGAGGCTGAGGCAGGAGAATGGCGTGAACCCAGGAGGCAGAGCTTGCAGTGAGCCGAGATTGCACCACTGCACTCCAGCCTGGGCAACAGAGTGAGACTCCGTCTCAAAAAAAAAAAAAAAAAAAAAAAAAGAATAAAATGAACACTTCAGTTGTGCCTAGATCAGACATCGTAAACTCCTTGTGCAGCTGCCTATGGTTTGGCCCCAAAGGAGCATCTTCTGAAAAAGGATAGAAAGAATGCTTGAGGTTTGCTTGACTTCATTCATAAATGAAGACATTCCCACCCATTGTCTTGGGTTCCCTTTACTTATTTAGGTAATGTTTAAAGGTTGCCAGACACATCGATAAATACATACTGGCCCAGGCTGACTTTCAGTAAGAGGAAGTGTGGGGTGGGGGGGTGGGGGCAGGAAGAGGGGCAGATTCACCAGCACGAAATCACCCTGAAACCTCCTCAGCCACTTACTAAGAAGACGCACTGAATCCACATGTGCCGTGTTCTCACCCGTAGGTACATACAACATGGCTCATGCCACAGGCTCCTTGCTGTTTGTTCAGTTAGCAATTGTTGAGAGCTAGGGTGTGCCAGGCACTAAGATAGGCAAGGAGGACAGAGTAACGAACAAAATGCATAAATAAATGTAATGCTGTGCAATACTCACACAGCACTTCCACAGGCACCAGGCATTCTCCCAAGCACCTTATGAATTTCAACTCACTTGATCCTTGCAAGGACTCTATAAAAAGGGTATTGTGGCACAGAAAGGGTCAAGTAATGTGTCCAAAGCCACATATCTAATCAAAGATGGAGCCTACAATTCAGTAGAGTGACTTTCAAATGTATTCAAATGACTCTTACCCAGAGTCAGAATAGCTTTTACATCATGATTTGGTATACAGGCACGCACATACACACACACAAACACATGCACAATTAAATATAGATATCCGGAATTAAAGTGTCACCAACAATATGCATTTTACTAAGTGCATTGTACTCTCTTATTTCCTATTCTCTTACAATGTATTCTAATGTTATTAAAAGTATCTGTCACCATTCACTAAACTGATGTCTTGAGTCCTTCCCAAATAAGTCACAAACTGAGCATTTAAAAATCACAAATTTTGTGGTAGGATCCTGGAGGGACATTAAAGGGCTGGTCACAAAACAACTGTCATTTTTTAAGTGTGATGTAAAAGCTCTAAGGAAGGGGGTGGGAGTGGGAAAAAGATAGGTCCCTCTGAGCCTAGGAATCAAAGGCAGGAGTGACTGGTCTGGATAAAGCCTGGAAGAGCTTTCTAGGGTTCTGTGACCAGTAGGAAGAGCCTGTGTGCAGGCTTTGGGAGAGGAAGGAACTTGGTCCAGTGAAGAAACAAGAGAAGGCCCGAGTGACTGGAGAGAATGGGCAGCTGTAGTAGGGCATGGAATGAGGCAGGAGAAGGAGGCAGTTCCAGGTTACAGGAGATTTTGAGGCCATGGTAGAGTCTAGCCCAGAGTGATGAGCTCCAGAAGCAAATCATTAGGGGAGGGTGTACAGAAAAATGAGGAGGTGGCATTGAGATGATCCAACTGGACCTTGCATTTGGTTTGTGCAGTACCAGTCATGCTGAGCCTCTGTGCTGTACTGTGTGTGGTAAGCACTGTGGTCTCTCTCCTAACAGCTGCACCCAGCCGCAAGCTGCTGAGTTTGGCAGCTGATGGGTCACAGCTGCCCTCTTCTCTGTTTATGGCCTTCTGCAGGACAGGGACTGTCTTGTCTTGGAGACCACATACACCTCTTCCCTTCAGGTAGGGTGTCCAGCAGCCAATGGCCAACCACCATGGTGTCTCAAAGGCTGGCCACCTGGCCTGATTCAGGGTAACTGTGGTGCAATTTGTGGACCTGCTTCTAGGGAATCTAACTCAATACATGCATAATGGGCCAAGGTCAGTGGCTCACACCTGTAATTCCAGCACTTTGGGAGGCTAAGATGGGAGGATCATTTGAGCCCAGAAAGTTTGAGACCATCCTGGGCAACATAGTGAGACCCCATCTCCAAAAAAAATAAAAATTAGCCAAGTGTGGTGGTACACCTGTGGTAGCAACTACTCAAGAGACTGAGGTAGAGGATTGCTTGAGCCCGGGAGATCAAGGCTGTAGTGAGTCATGATCGTGCCACTGCACTCCAGCCTGGGTGACAGAGTGAGGCTTTTTCTAAAAATAAACAAAACAACAGCAACGACAACAACAAAAATGCACAAAGACTGATAAGGCTAGGCAAGAAATTGGTTTAATATTATGGACAGATATGATTTGGAATTTGATTAAAATGTGCTTTCTTTACCTGAGTTTTATGTTTCGACCAGTTCTGATTTTTGCATTATTACAGACCTAGGAAATTATTATTACTATTTCAGAGATACCAGGAATACCCTCTCTGTTTCCTAATGTTTTCTTAATAAACCCTCCCATCACCACCCTGAATTGGAAATTCTCTCTACCATAGAGCCCTTCACTACTTCCACCACCACTGTCTCCACCATCACCACCATCACCAACTTCATCACTACCACTATCACCACCATCACTATCGCCACCACCTCCACCATCACCAGTACCTCCACCAACACCACCACCACCACCTTCATCACCACCACCATCATCACCACCACTACCACCGTCATTACCACCACAACCTCCACCATCACCACCACCACTACCACCATCACAACCACCAGCACCAACTTTATCACCACCACCATCATCACCACCACTACACCGTCATTACCACCACAACCTCCACCATCACCACCACCACCACCACCATTATCACCACCACCACCACCTTCATCACCACCACCACCATTATCACCACCACCACCTCCACCATCACCACTACCTCCACCAACACTACCACCACCACCTTCATCACCACCACCACCATCATCACCACCACAACCTCCACCGTCACCACCACCACTACCACCATCACTACCACTAGCACCACTTTCATTACCACCACCACCTCCACCAACACCACCACCACCAGCACCACCTTCATTACCATCACTGCCTCCACCAACACCACCACCACTATCTTCATCACCATCACCATCACCATCATCACCACCACTATACCACCTTCATCACCACCACCACCTCCACCATCACCACCACCACCTGTACCACAACCACCACCACCTTGCTGATTGTTCTTCATCCAACCAAAGGCATGTTGATTTTTCTCTCAAGACCTCACATTAAGAGACTCAGAGGCTGACCTGTGATATGATATAATTTCAGGGCTGGGTGACTAAGTCTGAACCAGATGCAGGTGCATCAGTAAAGGTGATGTGCTCTACAGAAAGGGAGATGGCCTCACAGATGGAGAGAGAAGCAAAGACTTACAGTGGCTATGACCTCAGAAAGGAAAAAAATGTCGTGGTTCTTGGTTCCTGATAGGCCCCTCAAGGCTGAACCTCCTCACATGTTGGGGCTTTAAAGATACAGCTGTATCAGGCCGGGTGTGGTGGCTCACACCTGTAATTCCAGCACTTTGGGAGGCCGAGGAGGGCAGATCATGAGATTAGGAGATCGAGACCATCTTGACTAACATGGTGAAACCACATCTCTACTAAAAATACAAAAAAATTAGCCGGGCGTGGTGGTGTACACTTGCAGTCCCAGCTACTTGGGAGACTGAGACAGGAGAATCACTTGAACCCAGGAGGTGGAGGTTGCAGTGAACTGACTCCAGCTTGGGCAACAGAGTGAGACTCCATCTAAAAAATACAGCTGTATCAAATCTGCTTGTGCTTTAGCCATCTGAGAGGTGAGAATCTTCTGTTTTTGTTATTTGCAACCAATTCTTAAATAAGTGAGTAACAATGTCAAATCAAAATAATCATAGCATATTATTAAAACATTATGAAAATATGTAGAGATATTAAATTTATTTAAGATATAAGCTTATGTAGCAATATTTACATGGACATCACCATTTCTTCCTATATCCAAACCAGAAAACTCATAGAGTTGAGTTAATCGAAAATACAGAATTTAAATCTTCATTATTCTCTTCAAAGTAAGGAATTAAAAAAGAATAATCCTGTGATTCCCTCTCTTTACTAATTTATAGTATACTGCATGATGAACACATTTGACTCTCAAGTCAGCAAGGAATGAAAGAGATTAAGCAATTTCATTAGTTATCTAACTCTAAAATGAATGATGTGTTTATAATGATTCAGGATGCTGATACAGTGCAAACACGTTCTTACCACGGCCAAAGCTAAATTGGTTGGGGAGAAATTGTGGATGATCATGAGTAAAATATTTCTTCTTTCATGCTTAAAGATGACGGAGAAAGAGAAAAAACTGTAAAGGCAGCAAGATCATCGTCTTGCACTTAATAACATTGAAAAGGTTCGACTGCTGCTTCCAGTGGAACTCAAAATGAAGAAGTTATTTGTATCTTATTTTTCTTTAGCTCTTTTTACCCCATACCATGCAGAGGTGTCTGCCACAGGGGAATGTCCAATGAGTCATCTTGTTATGTTGCAGAACACAGAAGGCTTCTCTAGATTTTTATTAATGGTTTTTGAGAAATAAAAGAGCGACATTCCTGATTCTTTCATTACTTCCTCACTGAGAGAGTTAACACATTTAATTTCTGCTTGACAGCTGGGCATGGATTAAGTCTGTTAAGCAGTTAATCCCTTATCTTTCAAACGTAGAGATTTCACCAATGGCATCTCAAAGACGTGCTTACAAGGCAATGTATATTTCTGAGTTACTTACTGAACTGGAACTTGGTTTCCCGAAGGCTGTTACCAGGTGTTTTACCAGGTGACCCATGTCAAAAACAACTTACTTCTCCTTAATTCACAGTAAGCACTTGAAGCAATACCCTGCTTTTAAATGATATGTCTACATTGGCATGAATAATGAATATATTCTTGTTATTATTTCTAGTCCTTGACTTAACACCAGAATGCTTTCTTTATTGTTTTGAAGATCTTAAAAATATATTATAAATGGAACCCATAGTCGTTTCAGAAAATGGGGAAAGTCAAAAAACAAAAAAATTGTACACATAAGTAAAGTCACCAATACTTCCACCATCCACAGTTTATCACTGATAAGGTTTGCTTGTGTGCTTACCTTAAACTTTTGAAATAATGAGTGATCAATATTCTAACTATTCATTTAATGCTATAGAATAATTTTCCCAACTTTTTTGAAAACACGAACATTAGGGATAGCTTAGTTTATGTGCTCAATCTCATACTATCCTTTTAGATACTGAGTAACCCCTAAATGTGTGTACCTTGATTGCACTTGTACGAATTTCAGCAATCGTGCTGATTTCCAGTAGCTATGTTATATATGTTATATGTTATATATGTTATATATGTTATATGTTATATGTTATATATGTTATATGTTATACATGTTATATGTTATATATGTTATATGTTATATGTTATATGATTCATGTGAATACAATTCAGTGATATCTTCACCAAGCAGAAAACAATGTCCTCTGGCCTCCTACAGTTCCTAGGGTACCGGCCCCAAGCCAGCTCACCCATCCGCAGCACCACTAAATATCTAATGCCCTGAAATACCAGTTCCTATGGAAACCTCACCAAATGGACAGTGAAATAGGAGGATAATTAATTAAATATTTTAATTCTCTGATGCCTGAGATTTTCTAAATAAATTTCCTCTTTTGTTTTGTTCTAGAGTGAATTCTTTTAGTGCTCGAGACTACATTGATTTATGTGGCTAATGTATACAGGCACGCACATCCAATTCCGAGTCTCTATCAGGAAATACACAAAATGTATACTACATTCCTTGTCTCATAGATGTAGCTTGATTTTTTTTTTTTTATTTCTAGTTTTATTATAGTAGCAGTTCCCCATTGGCCTTCAGCAGGAAATGACAGCGTACTTTTAAAATAACTTTATGTGTTAAAAGGATTTGGGTTGAGATAATTTAGAATTAAGAAGGAATAAACATATTTTGTAAATGTAATGTTCCAAAAGCCATCTTTGGATCCCAGCCGAAAAGACTCTGATTCTTATCACAAGCACTCTTTTCTTTTTTTTTCTTTTCTTTTTCTTTCTTTCTTTCTTGCTTTCTTCTTTCATTCTTTCTTCTTTCTTTTTCTTTCTTTCTTTTTTTCTTTTCAATCCTGAGATAATAGCTTTCCATCTTGCTGGTCTTGGGATGCAGGTTCTATCAACTTTAAAGACAGGGTTCCAAAATACAGTTGGTTTGAAATATTCAGGACAATGACCCTGCAAGACCAGTAAGAACTGGCCTGGGTCTTCCTTGCCCTGCAGAGGATGTGGCTGGATACATCAGAATGATAGCTTCAAGGGCATGAGCCTACCTGGCTCATTCTCTGTATTTCTCTGATAAGGGTGGGGCAGGAGAGGAAGTCAGATCAACAAAACCTACCGTTGTCAGGTCATGAGCTACTGCTAGATGCTTCATGTACCCATGAACTCACTTTATCAAACACACCCACTTATAACTGAGGTTCAAAGAAGTTAAGACATGGCCCCAGGCCGTTACAAAGAGTGAAGCAGCATCAAGGGGGTGATCTTCTCCCACTTCCTAATCACTGTCATCTCCCTACATTCTTGCAAAATTTTCTTTTCTCCCCAATTGTCAGTAGTTCTATGCAAATTATTCTCAGGAAGCAATAGTTACATATATACACTGCAGACACAAAAATATTGGCCAGCCATATGCAGACAGCATAGCCCTATTAAGAAAGGGCGCTATTCAAATATCTTGCAGAAAATCTATCTAGTAAATGTTCACTGAGGATCATGTTTCATGAAATAGAATGACTGGTGAGCTGAGTGCTGCATCTGCCTGGACAGCTTCTTCTCTCACTCAGCCATGGGGTGTCTTTCTCGCTCCCCCTTGGCGGCATTCAAGAAGCATATGATGAATCATGTTCTTTTCCATCATTTCAGGGCTGATATTAGTCAACAAATAATTCAGTTGGAACTGAGCGCTAACACTGCAGGCCCAAGTTTATGAAGACACAAGAGTAAGTTCTGACCTACAATTGGAATGATATCTTATGGGAGGCTCCATGGTTCAGACTGAAGTGCAAATAAGACGAGTTTCATCTCGTTTCATCCCATTTTCATAACAGCGTAAATTCATATCTTAATAACTTCAATTTTCTCAAATATGTATTGTCTTGGTCATAAAGGTAACAATGAAAATATGTTACTGGATTTGACACAGAAAAACAAATCTAAGTAACTGCAGCATTAGTTGTAGGTTACATACAAAGAGAGACACTGTTCATTTTCTAGTAAAGTGTAGGAATTCATATTGCTTTCATTGGACACTTTCTAGGTTCTCTGTTTTTCCTAAGTTAGGTAAGGCAACTAAACCCACCACTCCAGGGAGATGAATGACAATCATTTTAATAGGGGAGTATATGCTTGAGCTTGGAGTTCTCTAAAGTGCTCAAAGTGAACAGGAAGTAATTATAATGGGCTGCAAGTACACTCAGGCAACTTACAAAATGCTGTGAAAACACACTATAGCTATTATATGAGAAGATTTACTGCATGGTCCTTCAAACTTCAAACTTCTAACAAATTAACAAATAACATGTGTTTTTTTGTTTTGTTTTGTTTTGTTTTGAGACGGAGTCTAGCTCTGTTGCCCAGGCTGGAGTGCAGTGGCACGATCTCGGCTCACTGCAAGCTCCGCCTCCTGGGTTCATACCATTCTCCTGCCTCAGCCTCCCAAGTAGCTGGGACTACAGGCCCCCGCCACCACGCCCGGCTAATTTTTTGTATTTTTAGTAGAGACGGAGTTTCACCGTGTTAGCCAGGATAGTCTCGATCTCCTGACCTCGTGATCCACCCGCCTCGGCCTCCCAAAGTGCTGGGATTACAGGCGTGAGCCACCACACCCAGCCACAAATAACATTCTTTAAGAAAGAAGAACGTCAGGAAGACAGTTCATGTATGATTTAGGTAAACATTATCAAATGCATGTACACAAATGCACACAAAAATCTTTGCACAACATATGAGATGAGTAGATAAAACCACAGAGGAAATGCACGCCTATACTCACAACTGCCATTCTGTGGGAGGTCTTCAAGGAAAATGACCATCAAAGAACTACTTGGATGAGCCCTGAGAACACCGTTCCTCCTCTCAGGAATGAGTGGGGAAGCTCAGTACTGTGTGTAAGCTCCTCTTCCAAGGCAGAGTCACGAATGGGCAGCCGTGGACACTCATTCTGGTTCACCATGTGTCTATGTTCCACTGGAGGATCCGTGGCCTCAGGGGCATCTGGACAGCACTCGGGATGGGAGAGAGTGGCTCTGTGTCCCAGGAAAGGAAGAGGGTAGAGGCCTTTAGAGTTTGCTGTACCTGGGGGCTTATGTGAAGCACGTTCTCCCACTCACAGCCTCTAGCTGACCTAGGTTTCTGAGGCTCCCAAGAACAAAACCTCTGAAAAGAATGGGGCCCTATCCTCAGGATTCTGAGATTCTGGAAGGTAACCATACTGAGATGGAGAAGAGGCATGGGAAGGAAAGAGAATAAATCAGAAAGTGAGAGAAATACTCTATAGGATTGAAGTTTAATGAATTGTGGTATGCACTTACTAGAGACCTATGACTTTATTATGTGAATAACTTATACTTTAGGCCATTACCTAGCACAACTAAATTAAACATTTATTTCAAGACGAGATTTGTTGGATGAATATTTAATGATAGGAGCTTTATTACTGAAAATTGCTATTACGTCATTTTTGATCAACACTGATGTTTTAGCTTTATATATATTACTTTTTCATTTATTTTGGTATCTATTAGAAAGATGTATTTTTATTTTCACACATTGTATATTAAACTGAACATTTTATATGTTCCTACTCTCTATTTTTTATTTTCGTAGAGATGGAGTCTCCCCATCTTGCCCAGGCTGGTCTCGAACTCCTGGCCTCAATAAATTCTCCCACTATGGCCTCCCAAAGAGTTGGGATTAGAGATGTGAGCCACTGTGCCAGGCCCTCAGATATTCCTATTCTTGACAGTGGTTTCACTATTAATTTCCTACCCATACTATAACTTGATTTCAGACCAGAGTTTCCAACCAGAAGTTAAAATGTCATATTGAACTATTTTCAACACAAATATTTGTGAAACATAGGAAAAATCATGGTCTAAGAAAGTTTGAAATGAATACATGTCCTAAAATGTAATTTTAAAATGTTTGATATTATATATACCACAGTCAAACTTGGCAGTCCTTTAAATGATATATTAATAATGTTGTTGTTTTAGAATAATTTTGGCTGAATTTATTTCTATGTAAATATTCCATCCTACAAAATACTTCTTCCTACTTTTCTTTTCGCATGCAGATATTAAGTGTGTAATGCAATGAGGATGGAGCAACATATACATCAATCAAGATAGAGAACATGTCTGTTACCCCAAAAAATTCTCTTACACCTGCTTCCAGGTGATGCTCCTGGCAACCACCAGTTTGGTTTGTAGCATCAAGACTTTACCTGTTCTTGAATTTCAATATATGGAAGCAAGCAGGAGCATAATTCAGCTTCTTTTATTCATAGTTCTTGAGAGTCATTCATGCTGTTGTTTGTATCAGTAGTCCATGTATTTTTTTAAACTAGTGAATCATATTCCAGTGTATAAACATACCACAACTTCTTACATTATTCTTCTGTTGATGGACACATGGCCTTTTCCAGTTTTGGTTGTTATGGGAAAAGCAAATGTAAACATTCTTAAGACTTTTTGTGGGCATTATTGTTTGTTTTTGGTAAATACCTGCTAATAGTGGAATTGCTGGATCTTAGGGTTGGTGTAAGTTTACATTTATCAGAAACTGCTGAACTGCTTTCCAAAGTAACAGTTTGCATGTATGAATCTTAATTGCTCCACAACCACTCCAACATTGGGTGATATTGATCTATTTAATGTTAGCCATTGGAGTAGTATGAAATGCTTATTGTGAATGTAATTTTGGTTTAGCTCATGAGCAATGATATTGACCATATTTTCATGTGCTTAGTGGCCATTGTTACATTTTCTTTTTGAAATATATGTCTAAGTATTTTGTCTATTTAATTTTGAATTTTTTTTTCTTTTTATTGAGCTTTAAGAATTATATTAGTTCTGGATCTATGACAATCCTCAAATATACATATTCTGAATATTTTCTTTTATTATGTGGTTTATATTATCACTTGTTTAATCATATATTATGAACAGAATTTTTTAAAAATCACATCCAATTAATCAAATTTTTTCTTTTATGCTGAGTCCATTTTGTGGACTAAATATCACTGCTACACCAAAGTCCTGAGGTTATGCTCTAATATACTTTAGCTGCTCTCAAATGTTAACTTTTACATTTAGGGCAGCGATCCATCTTAAATTAATGTTTTTGTGATTTGTTATGTATTCTTGACAAAATGAGCCTTTTAATATATTTTTAAGTCCTTTGTAATCTCTGGTAATATTTCCAGTCTTGAATCCAATTTCATCTGATATTAATCCAATTCTACCAGCTTCCTTATTCTTACTTTTGTATGCTATATCTTTCCTCCATCTTTACACAGTTCTTTATCTGAGACTTTATATTATGTTGCTGAACCTGATTTTTTTATCTCATCTTCTAGTCTCTGCTTTTTAACTGGAGTTTTCAGTCTATTTATATTTAAGGCAATTACTGATACGATTGGTTATAGTTCTTCCACCTTGCAATGCATTTTCATTTTGTCTCATGTGTCTATTATTCCTTTGTTTCTCCCTACCTGTAAAACTTTGGGTTAGATTATTGTTATTAGAATTCCAATTCAATACTTTGATTGAATTTTGTTTCAATATTTAAACTGAAATCTGTACTTACACTGAATTAAAAGTAGGACAGTAGAAATAGTCCAAACCAAATGAGAAAAATAATTTAAATTATACTTTTTTAGTTGTACATTATATTTCTTCGTAGTGGTTATTTTAGGAATTAAAGTATGCATTCTTAATTTATCACTATCTACTTAAAACTATAAATATTACTTCACATACAGCATAAAAGCTGTCAGTGTATAAATTAACCTATCCACCTGTTTTGCTAGTGTCATAATTTTATAAAGTATTTGCTATAAATTTCACATTGCAATTAAATCATCTTTGCATTAAATATTTAGTTTTCTTTTAGATAAAATAATAGAGGAAAAATGTCATCTTTTACATATGCCCACATATTTCTTATTTTATTTTTATATTTTTGAGGCAGTCTCTCACTGTGGCCCATGCTGGAGTGCAGTGGTGCAATCTCAGCTCATTGCAACCTTTGCCTCCTGGGTTCAAGAGATTCTCGTGCCCCAGCCTCTTGAGTAGCTGGGATTACAAGCGTGTGCCACCACACGTGGTTAATTTTGGTATTTTTAGAACAGATGGGGTTTTGCGATGTTGGCCAGCCTGGTCTCAAACTCCTGGCCTCAAGTGATCCACCCCTCATGACCTCCCAAAGTTCTGGGATTACAGGCTTGAGCCACCCTGCCAGTTGCTTCTACCTACATATTTCTATTCTTTTCTGTAGATGTACATTTCCATCTGGTATCATTTTCCTTCATGCTGAAAATGTTTTGTGGTACAGGTCTACTGGTGATTAATCTTTTTCAGATTTTATTTATCTTAAAAGTCTTCATTTCAGATTCATGTTTTGCTTGATATAGACTTCTCAGTTAATGAGTCTGAGTCTGTGTGCATGTGTGTGTATGTGTGTATATGAGTATGGCATGCTGATTTCCAGAGTTGTGCATTATTTTCTGAACAGGGTTGTTCCAAGATAGTCATTCTTCTTTCATAGAAATAACTCTTAGTGTACTATTTTTTAAAATATTGATAATTCAAGATAACATAAATGAACCTTTATTATTATGTTTCAAATTCATGTACCAGGCAGGTAGTAAAAAGAGAATTAAATGTATATTTGAAGCAAAAGTATATTTGTAAAAATATTACATTTACTAAATTATAATGCCAATAAAGATTGCCATTAAATTAATCCTTACACTGGAATTGATATCCAGTTAACAATAATTCTCATCATTATTTATATTGGCCTAAATTCATTTTATCTTTGCAAAATAAAATTATGGAATTCTAAAACCAATCATTAGTTGATAGGGAAGGTTGTCAACAGAAAAATATAATTCATAAATGCAAACATATTTTATTATCAAGTATCATAATACATCATTTAATTGGTTTCAGTTGAATAAAACAAGTTACCCCAGGTTTCTTGTAAGTATGAAAGAAAATAAAAATGTTATGACAATACACAATATGGGTGATCACTACTATTTGTTCATTTTCTCTAGTACTATTGGTGTCTTGATTCTATAATCCAAACTCAAATTAAAATGGATGCTTCACATTTTCTAAAAGTATTCTTTTTGGGGATTGAGGAGTGTTTCCTTGGGAAACAGCCTCACAGTGTTACACATATTATATCTGTATGATGGATAGATCCCATGAAAATATGTCAAGCCTCGCTGGCAGGCTAAAACATATGGTAAGGGTTAGACATTTACCATGTGTGAATTTTCTAAGAATAAGTGGTAATAAAACTAGATCTGCTGTCAGTCAGCTATTCTATATTCCAAAGGATAAGTACACATTAAATTCATGGTATTATATTCAGAATTTTAACATAAATAGCACTCCGATAGAGTAGCAGGATAATGTTTCTTGTTTGCTAATTTGTGGTGGTCACGCTTATTAGATTTGGTCCAAGTGTCTTAAAATATTGAAATCAGAAAATCAGAAGTCATCTTGTCCAGTCTATGTCCATCACAGATCTCATTCTTCACAGTTACCAACTCCCCAGAGAATCTGTTATATCTTAAACAACTAGCAGAAGGAGAAAAGTTCTTTTATTGTACCAAGGTGTATTTCTCGTAATTTTCAAATTATCGTTTTCAATTTTATCTCATTGAATCTTCTCAGATAAGCTTCTTTCAGAGGTTAACTCAGAGCTCAATACCAGTTCCTACTGTATACCCACTATTTAGATAAATGATGAGATCACAAGCCAGAAAATATTTTAAAACAGCTCTTTAATTTTACAAAAAAAAACCCCAGAAGTTTTTAAAAAAAATTTTCCTCGAAATCATGTGCCACTGTAACCCCAGAAGAGGTAAGGATATACATTGCTAAAAACAAAGAGAACACTAATTACTTTTTCATTTTAAAATCGACCTTCTTGACTCCTTTAGCAAAGTAATGATTGTCAAAGGCTTTGTCTGGAGAGAAATGACTGTTATAAATTTTTTATCTCCTCTGGGATGGACACAGCAGCTTGCCAGTTTCACCAGAAATTTTCCCTTTTTCCTTGATAACTCAACCAATATTGATTTTGTTTAGGCATCTGGTCAGCACAGGCTCTGGAGAGGTAGGCTCTAGAGAGTGAATCCTCGTGGATGTTGGCATTATGGTGATCTCATTTCTCTTCAGGTGACTGGTTGGAAGATATGTGCATGGCATTGTTCTGGCCAATGGCTACAGGGAGAATTCTGTCTAAAATGTCCTGGGGGCGAAAACCCTTTTGTTCTCATGCCCTTTCTATTCAGAATTCTGTTATGGGAGTACAGGACACTTCTTGCTGCAGTGGTGACCTTGTACCCAACAGGTGACAAATTTAGGGAAGAGTATTCATTGTGCCAAGGATGGTACAGCAAAGTGATAAATGGCCCTGGGAATATAGGACTTCATGAAGCCACCTCCAGACATCCTGTTGGATGAAATTATTAATTATCTAGATAATTGAGTCTTGGATGATCAGGAATCCTCTTCCTTGATGCTGAAAGCCATCCTAACCACTATTGCACTTTTAGCACTTCAAAAGGCAAGCCTGCAGACACAGATATAAGAATTTCATTGAATTCCAAGGACAGAGAAAAAGAACATACGAAGAATAGGAAGTGGAAAGCCCCAGACTGGGTAGTAAGAAGAAAGAAAGGAGGGAGAGCTACGGAGGATTTGGAAGGGGGTAAAGTGTTCTCATAGAACTTCCATAGGAGGAAGCAGACGTTAGAAAAATTTAGGACATGTGTGATAGTGAAAACATTCAACAATCAGTATGGCACGGGCACAGCCCTCAGTGTGGACTCCTGTCTTGCATTCACAAAGGGTGCTGTATCAGAGCAGCACCAATAGCGCCTGGCAGGCTAGCAGGGGGAGAATCCGTTCGCTCCTGAGAACCTGTCCCTCACCCCCACAACACACACACCGAATTTTCTGCCTCAAAAATCCCTGCATGCCTCTGAATGTCAGGAGGCCCTGAAGACAGCTGGGGTGAGAGCTGGCCATCTTGCCTGGGTCTATCAGGGTGCCAGGCAAAGTTACCTCAGTCAAGGGTGATGGAAAAGAGTCCGTGAGAGCTGATGGAAGTCCGGCAAGACTGGAGTGTCGCCAGACCCTGACTGGGGTGGCCACAAGTTACACTGTCCATCAGCCAGTGCTAATGGAATGCCCAAGGCAGACACACCTGCGAAGCCACCGGCACAGTGAGCCTTTCTGACAAGTGAGGATCACAGAAGCCCCTGGGTCTGAAGCTAAGATTCCTCTTGCATATCGAATCTCCCCTTCCCCTGAATCCTAGGGGACACTTTGGTTAAGTTTGGGAAGGGTGGGCAGATCTTGAAACTGGAGCTGCTGCTGTCAGCTCAGAGATTGGATTATGTAAAGAGGTTATATAAATAGAAATATAACCCCATTATATAAATATAAATATAACCTTTTTATATAACCCAATCTCATAAAAATACAATCTGTAAAATTCAAGATAGTGTAAATAAACCTTTATTCATATTTTTCAATAATAATAATATAACCCAATCAATAATAATAATATATAATAATCAATAATAATAATATAACCCAATCTTACATAAATACAATCTGTATTCATACTGATATATATATATTATATATAATATATGTAAATATAACCCCTTTATATAACTTAAGTTTCTATGATACTATCTGTAACACCATACATATGGGGTTATATAATTTATCTGTATATAAATTTGTATTTATATATAAATATATCTATACAAATTTATATAAATCTGTATATAAAGGGGTTACATAAATATTAATATTTATATAATATTTATATTATATATAAAGGGCATTATACATAGATATATATATATAAAAATAAGGGGTTATTTGTATATAAACATAACCCCTTTATATAACGCAATCTTATGTGATACACTCTGTAACCCTACTTACAGATTATATTAGTCTGTTCTCACGCAGCTGTGAAGAAATACCTGCGACCGGGTCATTGATGAAGGAAAGAGGTTCACTTGACTCACAGTCCCGCATGGCTGAGGAGGCCTCAGGAAACTTACAATCATGGTGGAAGGCAAAGGGGAAGCAAGGAACCTTCTTCACAAGGTGACAGGAGAGACAATGCGTGCCGAGTGAAGGGGAAAGCCCCTTGTAAAACCATCAGCTCTCATGAAAACTCACTCACTATCATGAGAACAGCATGGGGGAAAGCACCCCTGTGATTCAAGTACCTGCACTTGGTCCCACCCTTGCCACATGGGGATTATTAAAATTCAAGATGACATTTGGGTGGGGACACAGAGCCAAACCCTATTACCGATCCCGACTGATGGCAGGCACTGCACTCCAACAACTTCCTCTCCTCCCTACCTCAGAGATGGGGCTCTGTGAAAAGCTGAAATCACTTATAGAAAAATAAAGCTCAGGTGAGCTCTACTTGAGAAGTGTATTGCTGGGAAGCATTTTTTTCTGAGTTACACCTCGAAAGAAACCTCCATCAGGCACACTGTGCAACATAGAGATTCTGAGCCCAGGTTCTGCTTGGTTACTCGTATTGCCGTGGTCTTAGTTTCCCACCATCATTTCTTAGAGTTCATTTCTGAAATTAAATACACATTCTAAAATAATCAAGTCTAGATTTTGTATGTGCTCATTAATCATTTTAAAATTTGCTATGTTTTAATTATCTTTAGTTGCTTACTCCCTACTCCCACTATTATTTAATTGAAATTTATATTCCACCTATTTTTAAACCAGTTGGAATTATCTTTTTAATTAAGCACTATTTGAAATAGAACAATCAGAGGACTGCCATTAATCCACTAATCCTTCTTGGGAATTGGGTAGGGTATCGATCAATCGTTAGTCAATTAAAAAAACAGAAAAGCTTCCAGATGGCTAAAAGAAGCTACAAAACTCAAAGGATTACAGGATTACATATGTATTACAGTAAAAATAAGTAAATTAATTAAACAAGATCATGAATGTGGAGTATCCAGTTGTCTGAGCAGCTTGAACAGTGTGGATCTTTCCCTAAAGGTCTTATACTATAAGACCTTGTGTAAGAATATGATAAATTATTCTGGAGCAATGATCATAAAGAAGGTAAATAAGCACGAGTAATCATCTTTTAAATGCTTTAAAACATTTTAGACATTTCAATGGTTTATGCATCTAACAATCACTGGATTGAAAGTGTTGAGTGGAACCAGTATCCTTTCTGCTTCTGGTTATGGCAACCTATTTAATAAGAAACATACCTGGACGATAGCAGTTCAGCATTTCTTAATACAAATCTCCATGGTTATTTGTCTTGCTCTGTTGCCTAGGCTAGAATGCAGTGGTGTGATCTCGGCTCACTGCAGCATTGACCTCCTGGGCTCAAGCTATCCTCCCACCTCAGCCTTCAGAGTAGCTGGGACTACAGGCGTGCATCATCATACTCGGCTAAGTTTTGTGGGTATTTGTGTAGAGATGGGGTTTCACCATGTTTCTCAGGCTGGTTTCGATCTCCTGGGCTCAAGCTGTCCGCCCACCTCACCCACCAAAAGTGTTGGGATTACAGGCGTTGAGTCACCTCGCCCAGCCTAAGAGCCCATTCTTAAACTCTGGGCTCTAAAAGAAGTCTAAGTACCAGGCTAAGTACAAAAATCATTTTATAAATTCCATTTTGCCCTTTTGTTTAGATGTAATTCACTGAAACACGACCGATAGACCCTGAAGAAGAAAAGGGCCGAATATTATTTGGGTCAAGAATACTTTACTCGCAGGAAGCAAAAACATTCTGAAAGGTTCCCAATGAAAGAAGACATCTGATGGGCAATGTATGAATCACTGGACTAATCTGATTTTGTTATGCACTTACACCTGTGATTCCTGATGTCAAACTTCGCAAGTCCTTTATCCCTTGAATTTTCCTATAAAACACCATTGAAAAAGGCAAAGAAGACGGCTAGTGGATACTTTTCTACACCGTCAATGTAGAGGGTTGGCAACAAGGACTTACAACTTACATTTGTAAAATTTTGTCCCAAACAGACATAATTGTATTATGTGCAAATTTAAAGACGAAATATAATTACATACTTTTCTCTTCATATAAAAAAGTAAATGCAACCCTGTAACAATACATAATTACAAACTGTATATCTTAAGAGTAGATACTTTGCACTCTAATGAAACTTGATATAACGTAATTTGAATTAACACTGAGCAACCTCCAAGCCTGATATATATTTTCTATATTTTAATCTAGATATTTTAATATTAATATCTTTAAGATTTCTAAGTGTATATGTTCTAAATGTTTAAGATAAGTCTTCCATTTGTTGGCTCCTTGGAAGAATATATTTAGTAGAACAGCTCCCTGCAGCAGGGAGACAGATTTTTTTCCCCATGTATTAGTTATTAGACTATAATGCAATAACGAGGGTCTCGGTTGAAGATTGCTTTTTTATTCCTTTTGCCTGCTGAGCATGAAAATGTCTTCAACGTTTCTCAGTAACAATGTAAATACAGCTTGTCTTGATAGAGTTCGCACATTAACCATATATGGTCATTTGGAGGCAATTGGCCACAGGAGCCCAGCAACCTTCCCTAAACATTGTCCCAGGCACCAGGTTGCACTGAAATAAGAGCTGAGAGAAGTACATTTCAGGTGGCTTATGTGCAGGAAAAAGCAGATTCTGTCTCTTTCAGGAAGGTTCAATTGATTATTCATTTGAAATACCAATTATTACTCTGACAGTATTTTCTTAACTAGTTTTTATGTAAAAATTTTGTCACTATTTATCTATGTATTCATTTTATTTAAAAAATCCCAGTGTTTAGAATTCCTTGCTCATAGTGATATAAATGATCATGCTTTTTAAATAATAAAGGACAAAACGAGCCTGCATGCTAGTCATCGTCATAATGCATTACTAAAAAGATGTACTCTCAACATGTCTTTTACTTAACCCTCCCAATACTCAAAATACTGCTTAACAGTAGTGGCTTGCTATTTTAGGACAGTGATCAGGATTGAAATAGTGTTATAATCAGCTAATGGCGCGGAGAGTGGGTGAAGGAGGGAGGTCAAGGAGAGCCCCAAATGTAGACGATGAGAATCAGCTCTCTGCACAAGGGAAGTGGAGGGTGGTGGGTAGGTGAGAGTTGGTGTGAAGGGGTGTGGGTGAAGGGTGCCATTGCAGACAAAGGAAGAAACAGGGATATAGGTCCAGAAATGGTGGGAGTGGGGTGTGGCAGAACCTCAGGGGGCTCCCTGCAATTATTTCTGCAGCCTAAAGCAAGAGCTATAATGGCATTAGAGGGCAAAGCCGGGCAGCTGCAAGCAGGAAGGAGATGGTGGGGGAAGAAACTGCGAGAGACTTGAGAAAATACTGGGTAACATTGACAGGAAAAATAGTTGTTTGGATGTGGGCCAGTGACAGAGTAAGAGTAGGACAATCCAAGCCTCCTGGAGCCAGGAGAAGGTTCGTTAGGTTGGGACATTGAGTTCAGTTTCAGACTCATCACTGATGAGAGCTGAGGGTGTAGCTGGGATACTATTTGGAAGAGAATCGCACAGCAACTTAGGTGTGAAGATATTCATATGTATTGCATGCTGCAGCACTCAAATATGCTACTTAACATATTTATTATGGTTTCTTTTTGAAGTCTTCCATTTAATAGCAAAAAATCCTGGATTTATTAGAGGGAATCTGTAACTCAGTCCATGAACATGGGGCCTTATAGCATTTGAAATTAAATTTAGAAATATATCACATTTTCCACAAATGCTAGGCATAATGAACAAACAAAATCTAGCAAACAACAAGCCTATTCTGAGCCGTCGTTGTTCTTCATTCTACCCCCTACACTGGTCTTCACACTTGTCAATCAGTGTGGCCATGCAGGGAGCTCACATATTATACTGCATCCTACCTCCGCCTTCTTGCTGTCAGTGTTTCAACACAGTGAAGCTGCAAAGAGGAGGAAGTTCTTTTTTTTTTTTTTTTTTTTTTTTTAGATGGAGCCTCACTATGTCACCCAGGTTGGAGTGCAGTGGCGTGATCTCGGCTCACTGAAACCTCCACCTCCTGGGTTCAAATGATTCTCCTGCCTCAGCCTCCCGAGTAGCTGGGATTACAGGCCCCTGCCACCACGCTTGGCTAACTTTTTGTATTTTTTTAGTAGAAATGGGGTTTCACTCCTGATCTTGTGATCTACCTGCCTCAGCCTCCCAAAGTGCTGAGTTTACAGATGTGAGCCGCTGCGCCTCAACGAGGATGAAGTTTTAAATTATCACTTTATATATCCTGAGAGACCTCACTGATATTGCTCAAGATGTGTTACTGGGAACACACAACACGTTTTGCCCAAGATGTGTTGCTGGGAACTCAGTACTAGATGCCATTTTTCTTGATTAAAAACCAACCTCAGTGATATTTTCTCCAGATAATCTCTTTTCCTGGACACATTTATTTTATCATTATTTCTTTATATCTCATCTTCTATGTGCTACTGTTATCCTTTGCTCTGTTGGTCAAGTGGAATTGGTAGCAATAGGTGTTCAATCTTTCATGACAACTTTGCCACTTTGAAATTTGAAAACACTGTGAGGTTTTTAAAGATATAGTGGAGGGTACTGTTTAATAGAGTATTAATAGCAAACATATAAAGACAACCCCTTCAGGACCTGGAAATATTTTTGTCAAATGAAGTTTTGCTTAAAGTAATATATTGCCATTATTCGTCAATTGAACTCAGTTTTTAAAAGAATGAAGTTGTCTGCGTCTTTCTTGATTTATTCATTCATTCATATAGCGCATACTTATTAAGCACTTATTATGTGTTTTGCCAATTTCAGGTAATAGGAACATAATGAACAAAAGAAACAAAATATTTTGCCTTGACAGAACTTACCTTTTAGTGAGGGAACACAGGCCATATTAATACAAAAGTAAGATTTGTGGGTATTTACTAATTGTTATGACACACCACTAATACATTTTTTTCTTGCTTTATACCAAAGGAAATAGTACTATTAAATAATTAGACAAAATTCAACAATCTTCTTGGTGCAGTTCAATTTTATTTTATTTATATATTTTTTAATTGAATGCAAACAATTTTTTTCCTTTCAGTCTAAAAATATTGATTAAAACCCATCCCTTTACCCAGCAGTGGTACAAACATGTTTGAAAGAGTCTTAGAAAAATTCATCCATTTTTTATTTTCCTACTTCAAAAATAAATCAGCTGAAGCTTGGAGATCTTATGTGACTTCTCCAAGGATGTATAGTTGATATCAGAGATGGAAGAAAATCCAGTACATTAAGGAAGCAATTCTGAGAATATTTATAATTACTTCACTATAGAGTGGAATAAGACTAGAAGTGAACTTGATTTATTTTCAGATTTAAAAAAAAATCATGAATCAAAACGTGAAGTGGCTTAAAATCAAACGTTGGTTGAATTGAGTGGGAAAGGTGAAATGGGACAAAAATATGCATGAACTATATCTCAGCATTGTTCCATAGACGCCATGTCTTGTCCCTTGATATGCATTTTTTTTAAATTTTAGAGCATAATTAAGTTACTCCTTAATGACTATTTTAAGGGACACCTACAAGGGTATAAAAATAAAAGCCGAGGTATCCGAACTACCCATTTCCGTAAGCTTGCTAAATAAGCCCCTCTTCCTGCACCTCTCTAGGCAACTGATCCTGAGCACACGTCTCCACGGCGGCATGAGTCATTGCTTTTTAGATCACACTCTCCGTGCAAGAGCCGAGAAATCGATATCTCTCACAAGGTTGCAGACGTGCTGGAAACTGATTAGTCATTAACCTATTGTCACTCCTCTCAGCGCCCATGAAAGGAGCTGCAGCATGTCCATGGATTTTGAAAGAGTATCAGGAGTAAACTTCTCCACGGCAGTGGGCATTTGTGAAAGGTCTGTTCTGGAATACCAGTACCATCTTCTCACATGTTAAGGGGCAAAAATCTCAGTGAGTCACCCCAAATCAGGTTTTACAGATGATTTTTTGAAATATTGATTCTGGTATCGTCCCTGAAAATTTAATTGATCAAATAAGCCCATAAAGTAGGGTCTTTTCAAGGCATGTAAGGACCATTTGGCACCGGATGGACAAGAAAATGAACATATTTAATGTTACAGTCAGCAACGTTTTGTTGATGCTTTGGAAACTGAACTGCAAAGAAGTGCTTAAATGAACTGAAAGAGTTAATTTGACTTCTAAGAGCCATAAACTGGCTTGGGTTGGGTGGATTCTATATTCCCAGACTCTGGTTCAATAAAAACGTAAATGTTATCTGGGTACACAAAGCATATTTCATGGTGATAATGAATCTGTTGACATACTGTTCATACTTTATTATATAAATTTTAGTAATGTATTTGCCAGAGAGAAAAATGAATACACGGGGAAAGACTCCGTGCTCAGCTCTGCAACCTGCCCCGGGTTGGCTGGCACACGTCCGCTTCTGTCCTTGGCGCAGTTTGCTGGGCTGCCTTGATTTAATCAATCAGAACCCTGTGGATGTTGAGAGGAACACGACGGCGTCATTGACTGAGCTAATCTAACTGGATTTGAAATAGGAGCTAGAAGATGGGTTATTTTTAAACCAAAACCCGCTGATGCATAAAACTATCCTGCAGCGTGATTGCTTAGATTTATAATCGATTGGGTGTATCTTAGTGTGTATGTAATCCATGAGCGGTGACCAGACTAGGAGGGGATAGGTGGCTTGCGTTCACAGGCAGAGGAGGCCTTGTGCTTTGGCTGGCCTGCCATAGGCTCTGCCTGCAGGCCCAGACTGGAGTGCTGTTTAGTGTGACCTGTTACCAGGACAGTCTTTCTAATTTGCAGGGCCACGGGCAGAATGGACATGTAGAACCCTTTGATCAAAAATTTGTAAGAATTTCAGGGTGGTGACAGCAGAACCTTAAACCAGCTGCACGAGTCACAGACCCAGAAAGTCAGCCTCGCTTGCTGGGTTTTGAGGATAGAGGGCTGCCCTCTAGCGTTACAGGAAAGAGGACTTCTGTTTCCTGATGTTTGCTTTTTATTTTTTCTCCCACAGGCCCCGTTAGAGATTCCCCAGCAGGTTTCTTTTTGCCACAAATAAATTGCTACAGAGTAAATCTATGGGAGAACCCCTTGCTCTCCACGCCTTACCCTTGGAGTGGCGGCCCTGCTACCCAGAGGCACAGAGATGAACCACAGGACTCCTCGGGGTCCCTTTAGTTTCAAGAGTCCGTATTTCACACTCCTGGCTTTGTACTAAAGGACATTTTTCATTTTACTTCATATGGCTTGTGAGTTATTATTTTGTTTCTTTTTTTCTTTTTTTCCTTTTTTAAAATAGAAACCGTTGTGGAAAACTTTTTAAAATGCATACTTAGCGCACTCTACTCTAAAACATAAATACAGCAACTGTAATGATCGTACTGTTCCACTTTTTTTTTGTATTAAACATAAAGCAACGACAGAAGCCCCCATAAAAATAAGCATCAAAACAAAACAAAGATCCAACAAAGCCTCAGAGAAGCCCTGACATATTCTTGATTTGTATATTATTTTCCTTCCAAGTCGTGTGTCTATGATGATGAAATTCAAATTGTAGTGTTCAGGAGGAAAGGAGGAGTAGGAATGTTGATTTTTGTTCCTGTTTCACTTCTTGTAGCCCTACTTTTCAAAGTAAATTGGAAACTATTACAAGGGTCCCAGGATCCCTGTCTTTCCCACCCCCTCATCCTGCCCCCTTCATCCAGCACATGGTAGGTACAAAATGTTAGTTGAATGACTGATGAAAGGATGAGTGAATGAAAAAAACTCAAAAGGGTCAAGGGCAAAATAATTTCCATGTCATTACGTTGTAACAACGTTTCTTAAACGTCTAAAGACTCCCTTTACCATACAGAGAACATATATATGGTATAGATAATGGATATTTAAGATTCCACTTCCCCACTAGGAAGAAGGAAGCAGTAATTAAGCATTTCCTTTTCCTCACGAGTTTTTTGGCTCTTTTAGCATAAACCTAAATGACAGATTATTTATTTTTTTCTTCCCTCTTGAGTGGGCGAAGGCAAACATCAATACAAGGGGTAAAGAAGAAGCAAGGATTGGAGAGAAGACAAATAATTAGTCTGTTGCTAACACAGGAAAGGACTGGAAATGTGCAACTCTGCCCACCCCAGAAAGACCAAGCACACAGCAGGAGGAAGACAGAACCAACACAATAGAAACCGTGTCCAGCTTCCCACTCAACCATGTTTCCTTGGAAGGGATTGGGTTCTGGATATTTATACCGGGGATTCATCAGTGTTGTCTGTCATTGAAGCTTGCTCTCAGAACCTTTAGAAACCTAAAATCTGGGAGTGTAGTAATCACATCCTCAGGTTCACATCAAAGCACTGAGCCAAAGCACCCAGCCCAGTGAGGATTGATGGGAGGGTCTGAGGTTGAAATTACCTGGGTTACAGTCGCAGGAGGGTGTTGGAGTAGGGGTTGAGGCGGCAGTCCACGAACCCAGCAGGGAAGAGATTTTCTTTCTGCTCTTAGGGCAGGATGACCCACGGTGGGAGGTGAGCCTTGGGACCTACAGGATGCTTCAGGAGGACCCCCTCCTACCCATTGCCTCCTCCTCCACTCCTTGCCTCCAGGTCCTCAGAAGGAGGGAAGTCCAGGGAGCATGGAGCCTGGTGGGGCCGGACCTGATGTCCTGCACGCTGCCCTGAGCCCAGTCTCCCCGGCCACCTCCCTGCCTCCGGTCTGTGTGAGATCTGCGTGAGCTGTGCAGCTCCTGAGCCCTCACCCTTAGGCCCCGTGGGCACTGACTGCTGCTAAAATGAAAACCTCTGGAAGGATCCCGCCTGGGTCTCCGTGCCCGGCCTGGCCCTGTGCTCAGGGTAACACAGCTACCTAACTTACATGCCCTCTGCAGCGAGGAGGACACGACAGCCAGGGAGGCGGGGCATGGGGCCATTCGAGAAGGTTCTAAGGTCTTAGGTGGTGACAAAGGCTGAGTCCTGAGAACTGGTCATCTCCTGGAAGAGATGAAAAGTATATGGAACAGCCCTCTGGGGCTGCCCTCTGGGCTGCTCGCTGGTGGCAGGAGAAGGGAGGGTTCCTGTGCCTTGGATTCTTTAGGGTAAGGCTTTGGGGGAGGAGGTGGGATTTGGGGGCTCTTTGGGCCGGACTACACTCGAACAGCAGGAAACCTCCAGAAGGGTGGGTTCCTTTGGTGATCAGCGATGAAGTCCCTTCAGCCCCCAGGGCGAGGGCCAGCGGCCTCCGCTCCCACGTGTGTCGGGAGGGGACACTGTCTCTGATGACATATGCTCCCAAGGCTCCTGTCGGGTCTCTAGCGCCTCCTGCGTCCAGTCCCCCAAACTCCCAGGGCCCAGCCGCTCTCCCCAGCGCCCCTTTGCCACCATTCCCGCTCGGCAGAGGGGCTCGGCGAGGACCACGACCAGCCACGGGGCACTTCTGTAAACCTGTGTTACCACAGGCTTACATGGCACCTACAAAGTGTGACTGAAGCTGAGCGTGCAGGGCGCAAGGGCGGCTGCACCCCGAGGCCGTGGCGGGGGCTCCCCTTGCAGTCACTGCCGCTTCACTTCCACATCGTGCAGGCCTCCAGTTAGCGTCCTCTGGCGTTTCCGCGCCCTGCCGCCCTTGCAGGGAGCCCCGGCCCTCTCAAAAGCGTGGAGAAGTTGGGGGAGCCCTCAACCCCGCTGCGCTGAGGGGAAGAAGGGCTGGACGGTAAACCCGTGCCCAACGCGGGGAGGCGGGAAAGGTGGGAAATCCCCTCCAGGGCCCCCAAGAGAGTGAAAAGGAGGGAGTCCCCCGCTGTCCTCTGACCCGCGTACTAAAGGAGGGACCCCCGGGTCCTCTGACCCCGGCTGTGCTCTGTGACTGTGGGGGAGGGTGGGAGCAGGCCCCGCAGCCCGCTAAGGGGTGGGGAACAGGAGGGCGGCAGCCTCCCTGCCCGCTGCCCTTGAGGTACTGGAGAGGAGCTTAGGAGCCCCGCAGTGCTCCGAGCCAGGTGGGGCGGAGGAGTCGGGGGGTGGGACTCCCTCCCTCCACCCCCTAGGCTGTGTTCTCACTTCTTAGTGGGGAGGGCTGTCCCTCCCACCCCACCCACGCTGCACTCCGGATAGGGTAGAGGAGGTGGACGACCCGGTGGCTGAGTGTGGGAGGGCGCCGGGCGAGTACGACCCCTGGCCGGGGCGCAGCGAGAGCTCCCCAAGTCAGCCACTCCCCCCACCGTCCAGCCCCCGCAGTCCCCAGCCTGCAGTCCGGCCGTCGGGTGGGGGCCTACACCGCCCCTGCACAGAGGCCGGCTGCGCGCGGGGCGGGGAGCGGCGGGCGGAGGGCCCTGTGGAACCCGCCCCCTCCCGCGAGGTGGCGGTGGCGGCGGCGGCGCCGGGAGCTGCCCCCGAGGCCGCCGCCCGGCCCCCGCCCGCGCGTCAACGCGCCCAGCCCGGGGCGCCGAGCTCCGCCCGCGCCGGAGGCCCCTGCGCGCAGCTCCGGGCGCCGGCAGCCGGGCCGGCCGAGGCGGCGCGGGGGTGGGACGCGGGCGGTCGCGGCAAGCGGCGCTGCCCGGGCCGGGCGCGCACGGCGGGCGCCCTGTGAGCGGCCCCGATGTGGCAGCAGGCGATGCGGCGCCGCCGCTACCTGCGGGACCGCGCCGAGGAGGCGGCGGGCGGCGGAGACGGGCTGCCGCGGTCCCGGGACTGGCTCTACGAGTCCTACTACTGCATGAGCCAGCAGCACCCGCTCATCGTCTTCCTGCTGCTCATCGTCATGGGCGCCTGCCTCGCCCTGCTCGCCGTCTTCTTCGCGCTCGGGCTGGTGAGTGGCCTCCCCGTGAATCCAGCGCCTCGCCTTCCCCGGCCCCGAGAGGACCCGGGCCAGCCGAGCCGCGTCCCGCTCTGGGCTGCCCCGCGGCCCGCGGCAACCCTTCGGCCCGCGGCTCCCTGCTCCTCCTGCCGGCCCGCAGCCCGGTGGTCTCTGGCAAGGGCTGCGGGCGAGAGAAAAGTTTCCTGGGAAGGCTCTTCCCAAAATAAAGTTGCCGAGGTGTTCACCAGGTGGACGGGCAGGGCGTGTGCTTTTTGCATCTTTGCGCACCGCTGGTAAACTCTGCGCTTTCTGCCGGGCGCCGCTGCCCGCAGCGCTCGAATAGGTCTCCCCAGAATCAGCCCTGGGCTTCCTGGGCGAGTGGCTGTCTCCTGCCCGGTTCCGCTGGCACGGCCCCGCAGCTGGCATTTTAGTTTGGATTGGGCGTTATTCAACTCTGCAGAAAGCCTGCCTTGGGAAAGTGGTTAATGACAAGGAAAATGAAGAAGAAAAATTAAGTATACATCTTTGCCTTTGCTAAAATCATTTAGCCCTTTAGCCCGATAGACAGAAAGTGATGGGGTGTTGACTTGTGAATCTTTCATCTCAGGGTCTACAGTTAAGAAGCGTTTGGGATGGACGGTTGCTTTCTGTTTCTAGAGAAGTAACGTGGTTAGGGTTTTGGACAGGTTATTAAAGTGGATTTCATCACTAGGAGTATAATGCAGCTCAACAGCCAGTTTTGCCAGTTTATATTTTTCCAGCAGAAATCCTTGGCTCCCTCCCTTGAAAAGTGAGGGGAAGTCTGTAGATGGCGATAACTTCCTGTTACTGATCTCTGAGTGTGTGGTTCAAACTTTTGCACTGCCTGTGACATGCATGTGCAGATTTTGTGCGAGGCATCGATTATCCAGCGAGATTTTTTTTTTTTTTTTTTTTAGTCAGTGGTTGATCTGTGAATGTCTCCACTGGGTGATTTTTTTTTGGCTTAGAATATAAATATGTGCCTATATTTATATGTGTCCACCACCAAAGAAGTGGATTTTGCTTATGTTTCACCATGCATAAAATAGCTGTCCTTGGTATTTGGCAATTTGTTTCGGATATCCAGAGCCAGATGGTGTTCAAATGTTATGCATGGGAAGAATTGTTACCATCATGTTTTTAAAAAATAAAAAAATTTCCCCACACCACTCAATGGTAGCTGTCTACTGATTGAGTTCAATGAGGTAAGAATAGAAAATAGAATGTAGGAGGCCATGAAGTCACAGATCACACACCGGCTCTTGTACTATCAAACCTAAAGCAGAGAGTACCTTTTGATCCCTGTAGTCTAGATATGTGTCCGGAGCAGCCCTCACTCTCTCCACATGGAACCGGCCTTCTATGCTCTCTGGAATGGCATTTTTATTTCTCTTTACTACTTTTAGGAACAAAAAGGACTTGGGGAGAGACTTCTGCTCAGTCTCATGGGCAAGCAGGATCTCTAAAGACATCTACTTATTGTTTTTTACTTGCCAGGAAGAAAAGAAACATCAGAGTTGTCCTTTGGAAATCTGTTCTGCTGGGGCTTTTCGGCTTGCCATTCTCTTGAACCTGTAATTCAAACCTGCTCTGGCTTGTTCTCTTCTAAATGGAAAGGAGCAGGTGATGACCTATTTCTAGCAGCATTAATTATATTTAAAGACAAGTGTGAAGTTCATGCTTCCCCTGTACACACTACTTGGTTTTCTGTGACAGAGAATTCTAATTTCTTAAACTTGGTTGATGGAGATTCTTGAATGGGTCACTCAGATTTAGCATGATTGGGTTTAAAGTACCCTTCTTTGAACGGTCTTTGCTCTTTATATTTGTGTTTCTATATTCAATTCCTTTATGTTCCTTTTTGCTTGGTGCAACTGTGGGAGTGGTATTCTTTTCACAACGTTATCCAAACATCTTTACTTTTCTTGATAAATCAATCATTTTCATGCTCCTCTTGCCTTCAGCTAAATCATTTTAAGCACGAAGTGGGCATTTCCCACAGCATGGCTGTCACCTATGGTGAGGTCCAGAGAGAGTGAAATGAATCCTGTTCTTGGCCGTACCTAATTCATGGTCTCATGTCTACTATGTGCACCCTTCAAAGAGATGAGCTATGCAGAAATGTTCCAGAATCAGGGGGGGTAACTCAGTCTGGTAGAAAAGCCACCTTCAGGCAGAGACCAGCTGCAGGACCAAGTCGGAAGGAGCTATGCCTAGGAGCAATGTGCCCTGTGTTCTGAAAGTGGACCTGAGTCAGGACTGGGATGATGTTGGGCCCCCAACAGCCTGTTTCTATTTTGATTTTGGAAGCACCATAACCAACATCTCTGCTTTCTAAAACATGTTCTCCATCTAGATAGTCAACGATGGCTGGGGTAGGGACATTTGAAGATAGAATAGGTAGGCTAAGGTAAAGCTGTGTTCGTCTAATTAGAGGTGAGTTCATTTCTTGGGCTGGCAGAGCTTGGTTTCAGAGAGGTCTACCTTGGGAGGTGGGAATGGCTGCTTTGGGACCCTGCCAAGGTTTCCATGCTGGAGCACTTTACTTGAATAGCTGGGCTGCCATGCAATTCAGGAGCTAAGCAGATCTATTTTTGCTGCCTAAAATCTTGGACAGATTCCTTTTTTTCCCCCTGAATCTGCCTGATTTTGATTTCCATTAGACTTTCATCGGTTCTTGTAGAAGTTTGGCAATTTTCTTAAAGCACATCCCTAGCCTCCTAGAGCAAAAAAGCATTTGGACTACAAAATGCTCTTAGCATAATGCTAGTATGTAGAGATTTTTTTTTGCTGTATGTAATTGCCTTTGTAGAAGTGATTCGGAATACATACTAAAAAGAAAAAAGCAAGCTTCATTTTGATTTAATATTTCCCTAATTGACATTGTTCACAAAGTGATTTCATTTAATTTCAACATCAATTCATGATTCTGCATTGTTGGCCCTAAAATTAAAGTAATCCTCAAAGTTTTATATACCGTAAAAATAAATCCTTGAATTGAAACTTCACAGTCTTGGTTAATTGGTTATTTTCTACATGAAAACAATTAAGTAGTTTTAATCCCATATTTGTGAAGAATTATCTGAAGACATGAAACTCAGTAAATAGAAAATTCAATGGCATGTCTTGAATGTAAATATTGTTTAATAATATGAGTAACAGTTTCTGCTGTTTATCATGGAGAGTATTCATGAAAAATCTGATTTATAATTTTTTCACCATCAGCCTGTTGAGTGCCTACCAAGTGCCAGGAACGACAATAATTCTGGGCATGGGGAACAAAATAAACTTGACCCCTGGCATCAGAAAACTTAGAACTAATGAAATGAAATTTTAAGTCATAAGTCTTATCATGTAACTTGGTTTTTAATTTTTTTCTTGTTCTCATTGTTTTTTCTTTTTCTACTTTGTTTTTTGGAACTGGTTTTTATTACTGAATGCATGAAAATCCTTTTTCAGAATTTAATACTCTCATTTATTATATCCAAAATCAGCCAGCTGTTTTCAAAATTTGCCTGTCAGTGTTAGGAAAGGTTGACATAATTTTTTTTCATTTTGTCAGAATACCAGCTGGCTCTAGCCAGGTTTGTTTTGGCTAAAATTTATGATTAGGAATAGTCAATATTTCAATATAAATGAAAAAATTGTATTCCATAATTTTAAGTCGTCAGATAGAGAAATAAAGTAGATATTTGTGTTTTTTAGTATGATACTAAAATAAGAGTATGCACTTTTATTAACTATAAATAGGTAATATATGTGACTGAGAATATGACCCACCTTGCTTCTTTTATGGTGATACAATGAACTAGATATTTAGACCAATAACCAGAAGTATTTTTTATTATGAATCAATTTTCCAACATCAGATTTTTTTTGAAGGGCAGATTTATCAGAGAGGTTCCTTTATCTGTACATTGAGAAAGAATTTTATTCTTCCAAAACAAATTAGCATACCCAATTATTTCTAGAGAGCAACCAACTTTGTTATTCCAGACAATCTTTCAGCACTCCAGTAGGTGGAAGAATCACCGCCTTCCTTGGGGATTGGAGTATGGGAGGGCAGACAGATGTACCCAACATCCGCTCTAAGGAACAGGAAATTCTGTGCATGCTTTCTCTAGTTTCATAATTCTGAGTGTGGAAGGGAATAGAGCATGTTCTTAGGTATTGCAGTAAAGGTAGCTAAAGATTCATCTTTTTATGCATTTCTATACACGCAAGAAATCTCACTCTGCAGGTGCTTGTAATTTGCAACCAGTAATTCTCTAAGTCGTTTTAGTTATAATTTACTTGTGCTATAACAAAGGCCATGGAAAAACTGTAATTTTCTGTAGGAAAGATGGTTGCAATTTAGGGGCCTAGCAAGAAAGGGTTTGGAAGCATCCTTTGGATACTGAAATGTGTGGTTAAATATATACATGGCACCTTCCTTTCCTGTTTTAAAAGGACAGTGGAGTGAAATGATTGAGAGCATCTGCTGTGTGGGAATTGTGGCTTTGTCCATTTCCACTTCTGTGACCTTGGGAAAATTGTTTAACCTATGTCTCAGTTTCCTTGTTTGTAAAATGGCATGGTCCCTGCCTTGTAAGTTGATGGTCTCAGTTAGTACATGCAAAGTCCTTAGAACAATGCCTGGCATAAAGTAAGCCTCCAGGACTGTTAGCTGTTCCTAGGTCTTCGTAGCTGCCTTTTCACTGTTACTGTGAAAGAATACTGTAGTCACATTGCATTAGAGCCAGAAAGGTGCTCATTCTACAGATGATGATACTGAGACCCTGAGAAGTGAACTCATCTCTTCAAGGTCATGCAACTGCTACGTTGTCACAGGGTCACAGGGCTTTTGACTTTCCCTGGGTAACTTTGCTAGAGAACATTGCAGGTCTAGAATTCCCAGCTCTGGTCTTGGAAAATAGCAGGTTTTCTTGTTGAAATTTCTTACTAATATGAACAGCCTCAATCTTCATTCTGTGTAATGGAGTTAACTTTCAATGCTTTTTCTCTTCCAGAGTTAAAGGAATTCCGTCGAGATGCTTCCTCGTAATTAATTCACTGACTTGCTGGCATTATTTATTTTCATTATGCTAAATGTCCCCAGTGTCTTCCCCATCAAGTGGAGCCTTGACTGTGGCTCTGCTTTTATTGTCTGAGAAGTCCTGGCATATGCACCATGGGTGTGAGAATCATTCCTATTAAGCCGTGATTCTTACTGATAATTTAAAACCGAATATTCTACTAAAAATGGAACAACCCTGTTAGAGCTGTGTTGAAGGTGTTTTGTGTGTGATGTATTTCATCAGAAATTGTTAGTGACAGGAGAGTCCCAGCTGGATGCTGGGCATACTCCACTGGTATACGGGTTCTTCCTACCATTTGGTATTGACCTCGAGACAATTCATTGAACCCGACTCATTTCTTCCTTCATTGAGTATTTAGAGCACCTGGGTTGGGGAGGTGGGCGGGGGGCAAGCACCATGATTGACATCACCCTGGAAGGCACTCCACCCTGAACTGGCTCACCCCTGCATGTTGACATGATCCCTTAAATACTGTTGACTGCTTTAGGGCAGGCTATCATCATGATCATTATCATATCTAAGGACCACAAGAGCTGAGGGCATTCACCTCTGACCCTCTCCACTTTCTGGATCTTCCTGAGTGGCTCCCCTAATCTTAAAGTCTCTTCCACATCTCTGTGCCTTATATCCAAACGTTTGGGAGGACAGAAAAGGATTATTAAGTTAGCTCATGGGTTTGGTCCATTTGACAAAATTAAGCCTGTGCTAATTCTTCAGTCCTTTTTTGGTATAAGGATACGATTAAAAAAAAAAAAAAATTACAAGGGAGAGAATGAAAAGAGGGTTGGGAGAAGACTTCGTTTGTACAGCTGTTTTTGGCAATGTTAGACATAGTTCTTTTGGTTCCCTCTTTTTTCTTCTGCTTATACTTCTGTCTCTAGGAGCCAGACACAGGTGAGAGTGGGGTAGACACAGTAAGAAAAACCTCAACCCAAAAAACCATTGTGGGCAGCTTTACCAGCTAGTTTTCTGACTCTGCCCAGAGTTCTAGAACAACTGTGCCAAGACAAAGAGAATGAAAACACAGACCTGACCATGGCTCATAGAGATGTGTAAGGCAGATTGTATCTCAGAGTTGAACCAAGTCACTTCTGAAAAGCTTGGTGCTGGAAATGGGAAAGTTCAATTATAGGGCAATTAAAATATGTTGAGTAAATAATTTTTTGCATTTGAAACATATAGACAGAAAGTATAATACTATAGTTTCTTTTTAAAATATTGAAATTCTGAAGATTTCTCAAGATGATCATTATTTTCTGGGAGAGTCCTGTGAATAAATCAGGTCTCTAGGGTCATCACCCCATAGAAAGTTCCTGGTAGAAAAGATGGCAGATCAGCACTATTGTAACGGGAGCCCTGACTGCAAGATCTTGGAATTATGAATTCTACCCATTTATATCAATGTCCTTTGCTGTCCCTCAGACATAATGATGCTGGGGTATTGTAGCTAGGACAAGACAGAGCTCAAAGATACTGGTTTTTTATTCCTGTGTGCTTACTCCTAACACTGAATTATATTATGTGTGTATATATATGTGTGTGTATATGTGTGTGTGGGGGGGAGGGTTTAGTGTCCTGTATTATTTTTTTAGGTGTATAGAGAAAACAAGAGTAAATAATTAAAATATCAAGTTACTAATGATATATGGACATTATGAAAGAAATAAAATTTTAGACTAGTCCATTACTAGAATGAATTAAAGTTATTAATATTGAAAATTAAATACGGAGATCAGGTTAACATGAATAAAACAGATAATGAGGAAATCTTAGCACAGTCCAGACATATGGTCAACCTAATGTCTAACTCTTTCCCATCATTGACTTGCAGTGAATTCAAATACATAACCTCCATACTCTTTGGAATTGAATTTTAGGTGCATAAAATAGAATTACTCATTTGATAATTTGATTAATATTTGATTCTCAGGCATAATCCTCATTGATCTCTATGTGGCTCATTTATAGTAAAATAAATTTTCATGAATCCATTTTGAAGTAGAATATCTCTAATAGCAAATTTTTTTCTATATGCTTAACTCATTCCATTCTACTCTCTATCCTCAAATGTAAACTTCATATTGAAATTGAGTTTTATCGTTCTTTTACTTGTCTTTTGGCTCATTTTATTATATATAGACACATACATATAAATGATATATATGTGTGGTGTGTTATAGAAATTGAGATTCATTTACCTATTTTTTCCTTGAGGAGAATCAATTGCCACCGATCCATTTCAATTACTTTCTTCACATCCGTCATATATCAAAATTCTACATATGGTTGATTGGTTATGGGCTGTTCTGCCACATTGACTAAGTTTTTGTTTTGTTTTGTTTTTATCCTTTCAATGCTACACACACACGCACACACACACACACAATTACTAAAGCTCTGTAATAAGTATTTTTGATTTATTTATGGGGAGATTGAAACTTCTGCTTCAGTATATTTGATAGTAGTAAGATTGTCTAGTATTTCTAATTTTATTTCTGGGGTCAGTTTCAGTAAGATGTTTTTCTAGGAAGTTTTGCATTTCATCCAAATTCTCAAATTTAACTGCATGCTCATTTTGATAATAATATTCTCCTTTTGATGTTTTACATATGCTTTATTTTTGATTTTTATTTATAATATTGTTTTTATATGCCTTCTTGTATAATCTCACCAGAAGTCTTCTTTTTAGCTTTTTCAAGAACCGTCCTTCTTTGTTTATCTTATCCATTACTTTTCTTGTGTGTGTTTTTATCTTTATTATCTCCTGTTACGTCAGTCAGAACATATTAGATTATGTCATGGAAACAACTCCACAGTCTTCCTGGATTAACACAGCACAACAAAGGTTTATATTTTGCTCAGGATACACGGTAAAGATGAGTCCGTAGAGGGACTCTGCTGGCAGCCCCGTCACTCAGGGATTCAGGATGAAGGAGGGCACATCCCACAACACACTTCTTTCCTCATTGTTGCACCAGAGAAGAAAAGCTTGCTTCCATGTCTAACTACTGGCGATGAACACTTTCCACATGGAAATGACGCATCACTTTCATTCATTTTTCATTGGCCAGAGTAAATGTTCTTAGTTGTCTTTGGTTGCTTTAAAAACCACCACAAAACTTAGTGACTGGAAACACCACCATCATATATCTTCCTCCTGAACCTGCAGTTTGGGCACATTTGCCAGTGGTGGCTCTTCCTTGCCCCATGCATTGGCTGGGGTGGTTTGAAGGCTGTGTCTTGAAGGTTTGCTCGCTTCCCTGTCTGGTGGTCATACTGGCTTGCAGCTGAGATTCAGCCGGCACTGCTGGCCAGAACACCTTCATGTGGCCTGTCTACATGATTGCTTGACTTTCTCTTGATATGGGAGCTGGTTTCAAGAATGATCATCCTAAAAGAAAAAGATGGAATTGCATGGCATTTTTATGACCCTGTCTCTCAAGTCAGGGAATTCTGCCATACTCTATTAATTGAGGCATCATGAAGACCCTCTCAGGTGGGTGGTCAGTCCAAGGGGATAGAACCTAACTGAATGTCAAGCATACATGGGATGAAATGTAGATTGCCCCCATGTGTGGAAAATACTATCTGCTATGTTACCTTACATAGCCATGCCAAACTTTCATATGCCTGGAAGAAGGTTGTATCAATTGACTTTGTGCTGTGTAACAACTAAAAACTTAACAGATTTGAACTACTCTTTTTTTTAGCTCATAATTGTGTGGGTCAGGTCTTGGGTCTTCTGACCTAGGTTTCTCAGTTCATCTCTGCTGGTCTGTCTCATGTTTGTGTGGTCTACTGGCATGTTAGTTAATCACTGGATTACTCAAAATAGCCACATTTATGTGTGTGGCTAGTTGGCAGGCTGTCCACCATGGCTGTTGAGGGGAGTGCTAGGTCACTCGACTGTCTCCTCTCATTTGGCAGGCTAGCCTGAGCTTCTTTGCATGGAGTTCAGGGGCTTCCAAAGAGCAGGAGGAAAGAGGCAAGCCCTACTGCCCAAGTCTTTGTTCAAGTCATTGCCTGTGCCATGCACCTGCCATTAGATTGGCCAAATGGAGCCACATGGCTAGCGCCGGACTCAGTGTAGAAGAGAATTACACATGGGCGTGGATACAGGGAAGGGGATTATTGCTAGCTGAGATTACAGGCATGCGCCACCATGCCTGGCTAATTTTTGTATTTTTAGTAGAGACAGAGTTTCGTCATGTTGGCCAGGCTGGGCTCTAACTCCTGAACTTGCGTGATCCGCCCACCGCAGCCTCTCAAAGTGCTGAGATTATAGGCATGAGCCACTGTGCCCAGACAGTGGCTATTACTAAAAAGTAAAAAAAGAAACAAAACAAACAAAAAAAACAACCAAAAAAACCCCAAACAAACAAACGATAACAACAAAAACTCAAAAAACAAAAAAACAGATGCTGGTGAGGTTGTGGAGAGAAAGGAACACTTTTACACTGTTGGTGGAGTGTAAATTAGTTCAGCCATTGTGGAAGACAGCGTTACGATTCCTCAAAGACCTAAAGACAGAAATACCATTCGGCCCAGCAATCCCATTACTGAGTATATACCCAAAGGAATCTAAATCATTCTATTATAAAGACACATTTATGTGAATATTCATTGCAGCACTATTCACAACAGCAAAGACATGGAATCAACCTAAATGCCCATCACTGGTAGACTGGATAAAGAAAATGTGGTACTTATACACCATGGAATACTATGCAGCCATGAAAAACAAGATCATGTCCATTGCAGGGACATAGATGGAACTGGAGGCCATTATCCTTAGCAAACTAATGTAGGAATAGGAAATCAAATACTGCATGTTCTCACTTGTAAGTGGGAGCTAAATTATGAGAACACATGGACACATAGAGGGGAACATATAAGTTATCTTATATGTGGTACCTTTTAATTTACATTTTTGTGATGAACTTTTAAGATAAATTATGCTGTGATCCAACAAAAAAAGAGAATTTTAGACCAATATCCCTGATGAACATCGATGCAAAAATCCTCAATAAAATACTGGCAAACCGGATTCAGCAACACATCAAAAAGCTTATCCACCATGATCAAGTGGGCTTCATCCCTGGGATGCAAGGCTGGTTCAACATTCGCAAATCAATAAACATAATCCAGCATATAAACAGAACCAAAGACAAGAACCACATGATTATCTCAATTGATGCAGAAAAGGCTTTTGACAAAATTCAACAGCCCTTCATGCTAAAAACGCTCAATAAATTCGGTATTGATGGAACGTACCTCAAAATAATAAGAGGTATTTATGACAAACCCACAGCCAATATCATACTGAATGGGCAAAAACTGGAAAAATTCCCTTTGAAAACTGGCACAAGACAGGGATGCCCTCTCTCACCACTCCTATTCAACATAGTGTTGGAAGTTCTGGCTAGGGCAATCAGGCAAGAGAAAGAAATCAAGGGTATTCAGTTAGGAAAAGAAGAAGTCAAACTGTCCCTGTTTGCAGATGACATGATTGTATATTTAGAAAACCCCATTGTCTCAGCCCAAAATCTCCTTAAGCTGATAAGCAACTTCAGCAAAGTCTCAGGATACAAAATTAATGTGCAAAAATCACAAGCATTCTTATACACCAGTAACAGACAAACAGAGAGCCAAATCAGGAATGAACTTCCATTCACAATTGCTTCCAAGAGAATAAAATACCTAGGAATCCAACTTACAAGGGATGTAAAGGACCTCTTCAAGGAGAACTACAAACCACTGCTCAGTGAAATCAAAGAGGACACAAACAAATGGAAGAACATACCATGCTCATGGATAGGAAGAATCAATATTGTGAAAATGGCCATACTGCCCAAGGTAATTTATAGATTCAATGCCATCCCCATCAAGCTACCAATGAGTTTCTTCACAGAATTGGAAAAAACTGCTTTAAAGTTCATATGGAACCAAAAAAGAGCCCGCATCTCCAAGACAATCCTAAGTCAAAAGAACAAAGCTGGAGGCATCACGCTACCTGACTTCAAACTATACTACAAGGCTACAGTAACCAAAACAGCATGGTACTGGTACCAAAACAGAGATATAGACCAATGGAACAGAACAGAGTCCCCAGAAATAATACCACACATCTACAGCCATTTGATCTTTGACAAACCTGAGAGAAACAAGAAATGGGGAAAGGATTCCCTATTTAATAAATGGTGCTGGGAAAAATTGGCTAGCCATAAGTAGAAAGCTGAAACTGGATCCTTTCCTTACTCCTTATACGAAAATTAATTCAAGATGGATTAGAGACTTAAATGTTAGACCTAATACCATAAAAATCCTAGAGGAAAACCTACGTAGTACCATTCAGGACATAGGCATGGGCAAAGATTTCATGTCTAAAACACCAAAAGCAACGGCAGCAAAAGCCAAAATTGACAAATGGGATCTCATTAAACTAAAGAGCTTCTGCACAGCAAAAGACACTACCATCAGAGTGAACAGGCAACCTACAGAATGGGAGAAAATTTTTTTTGCAATCTACTCATCTGACAAAGGGCTAATATCCAGAACCTACAAAGAACTCAAACAAATTTACAAGAAAAAAACAAACAACCCCATCAAAAAGTGGGCAAAGGACATGAACAGACATTTCTCAAAAGAAGACATTCATACAGCCAACAGACACATGAAAAAATGCTCATCATCACTGGCCATCAGAGAAATGCAAATCAAAACCACAATGAGATACCATCTCACACCAGTTAGAATGGCAATCATTAAAAAGTCAGGAAACAACAGGTGCTGGAGAGGATGTGGAGAAATAGGAACACTTTTACACTGTTGGTGGGATTGTAAACTAGTTCAACCATTATGGAAAACAGTATGGCGATTCCTCAAGGATCTAGAACTAGATGTACCATATGACCCAGCCATCGCATTACTGGGTATATACCCAAAGGATTATAAATTATGCTGCTATAAAGACACATGCACACACGTATGTTTATTGCGGCACTATTCACAATAGCAAAGACTTGGAATCAACCCAAATGTCCATCAGTGACAGATTGGATTAAGAAAATGTGGCACATATACACCATGGAATACTATGCAGCCATAAAAAAGGATGAGTTTGAGTCCTTTGTAGGGACTTGGATGCAGCTGGAATCCATCATTCTTAGCAAACTATCACAAGAACAGAAAACCAAACACCGCATGTTCTCACTCATAGGTGGGAACTGAACAATGAGATCACTCGGACTCAGGAAGGGGAACATCACACACCGGGGCCTATCATGGGGAGGGGGGAGGGGGGAGGGATTGCATTGGGAGTTATACCTGATGTAAATGACGAGTTGATGGGTGCAGCACAGCAACATGGCACAAGTATACATATGTAACAAACCTGCACGTTATGCACATGTACCCTACAACTTAAAGTATAATAATAATAAATAAATTAAAAAAAAAAAAAAAAAATTATGCTGTGATCAAAGAACATGGGTCTGTGTGATACTTCTTTGAAATCTTTGGAGGTTGCCTGGCACATGATTTTTATAAATATTCCACATGCACTTCAGAAGAATATTCTTCCACCTAATGGTTGCGTGTGGAATTCTGTTTTTCAATTAGGCCAAGATTACTAATTACGATGTTCAAATCCTTTACATCTTTTCTTGTTTGCATTTTTATTTTATTTGCTTGGCCTATCAATAGCAAGATGGGGAGTTGAAATTGTCTGCTCTTAGTACATTAGTTTACTTTTTTCTCTGATTTTGTAAATTTTTGCTTTATACATTTTGAGGCTATTTTATTAGTTTTACAGATGTTTAAAATTATTATAATTGCCTATTTATTCTTTTCACACCTCATGGTAAAATGGAGTATGACTATGTATGTAGATAAGAATAAAAATTGTCTATGTATCTATATGCATATAAAAAAACGTATCTCCACACATCCATTTGTAGTCAAATGTTTATCAGAGCTAAAGGCTGATTTCATGTCTCCTAATAATTACTGCCATTTGTGGTACACCTGTGACATATGAAACACCCAGAAGCCACACCAAATCTGGATGACTGCATGTGAAGAAGCTGGCAGAGGGACATTCGGCTTCTCCCACTGAAAAATCACAGCAGGAAGTGATGGAAATCGTTCTACCTTTAGTCTTGCTGACTTCAAAGCATTTCACTAAAATATCATTTTTTTTAATTAAATAGAAAGGCAATATTTTACATTAGACTGTCCTTTACTACCTACAAGCAAAATAGTACTATTTAACAAAAAGAAAAAGAAAAAGTGCGTTGAAAAGAAAGAAAATAAGGATAAGCTGTTACTGCATGGAAAAACATCTAAGAAACAAAGGAGTTGTCACATAAGAAATAAAAGTGATGGGTATTTAATAGGCCTAGCAATTAGAATCCATCTGAAATTACCAGAAAATGCATGGAAAATGAAGGAATAAAATGCTTAGAGTGGAAGGAACCCATTGTCATCACAGTGGATGATACCATAGTTAAAATATCGTGCTTTAAAGGCATTTTCGTAGATTTCATTTAGTATGCATTATATGGTAAATTTTATGTTACCTTGTTAAAGCCATTTTTAAAAAGGCATTTTAGTACATTTTAGGTAATATTGAAAGGATTTTAGTACATTTTATTTAGTTTGCATTATATGGTATTTTTTTTCCACAAAGGGAGGAGGGGTTAGGATACATAGGAATATTTAATTGAGATTGATGATGGTTTTAATGTTTTAGTTTGCTTATTTTAAAGTAGTCTGTTTTATATTCTAATATTTGCAAACAACTCAATCAGAACACGGGCCTCGGGGTGTACCTTGCTGACTTCCTTCCTTTCTCCGTCTGCTGGGAGATGGACAGGAGAGAGGCGGAGCTGTCATCCTAGGTCTGAGGGTGTCTCTTTATTCCATTGACTTAGCCTTAAGAAAAATGCATGATGCAGGCAGTGAGGCCAGGGAACACTGTGGCCTGTAAGCTCGTACATCCTCTAGTGAATACTCTTCTGTTCTTCCCATGACATCCTCATGCAAGGTTCTTAAAACTTCAGAGTTAGCATTCAAAGGGCAGATACAGAATAAACTGGTGGCTGTTCTCTTCCTTGAAGAGTCTCTGTTTCTCAGTGGGCCCAGGTTTTGCAAAGGTTAGGGTCACAGGCCTCACAAGCAGCAGCTGACTGTCTCAAGCCGTTGGCCATCTGAGCCTCTGGCTCACGCTTTGAGGTGGGGGTGTATGGTCTGAGGCTGACGCTCCTCCTCTGCTGTGCAGAACCCACCTGCTAACGTCACTCACCTGGTGAGGGCAGGCACACCACCAGCCACCGAGGATCATGACCTGGATTAGGACTTCAGAGGTCGAAGTCCTCTTTATAGTTTGCAACTGCATTGTCATAAAGATGTATGTAATCTTTCACCCTAAGAGTTTGTGCTTTTTTGGCTGCTCTCATTTTGAAAGAAATTTAGACATTTTTGCAGGACTCTAAGAGGGTTGTAGGACCCAGACACTGGGCTCACTGTGACTAATGGTGGGAAGTCAACTGCAGCCCCGACAAATCACATCTCAGGGATCTGATTTTTAAAAAAGAGAGAGAGAAAAAATAGAGAGTTTACAATTTAGAGCCAAAATCAAAATCAAGTCTTACATACTTTACCCAGAAAAATAAGACATTGGGTCTCTGTCTTATTGACAGAGAGATCCTTTAAAAGAGAAGCACGGGCAAGCTCTTACAGGTCGTTCCATTTCTCCTCTGCTTCCTGGAAGGGCTATATCACCGTCTTCTTGTTGCCTGCTTTCCTAATTTTCACTTTACAGTCATGCATATTTTTGCACTGTTTTTCAGTCTTTCTGGAGAACTAAGAGCCAGTAAAGTCAATGATTGTTTCGCCCCTGCTGGGGTAATGAAATGACTGGAAAAAAAAAAGTCATACTAGGAAATAGGTTTCCTGATTATTTACTGGTTAGTTTGCTGTCCACAGCTCAGTGAGGTTCATTTGGGGAGGTTTAAATTAAATCAGTTTTCATGGCTCCATGTGTGTAGTGATCGTAATCTCAGATTTGATGTCCTCAGATGACACGCTGTCATGTCCCACGTGTCCATTTGTTCGTGGTGTCTGAGTGCTGGGGAGTGCTCGCAGCCTGGCAGACACCTAATACCCTTTTGCAGTAATTGTAAGCTGTGTCTGAGGGTAAGAGTAATAACTTGGGCACTTAATCATGGATAAAAATAGCAGTGGAGGGAGAGAATAAGAACATCTCATTTGATCTACTTGTTTTCTGCCAATTCTGAAAACACACGTTCTTTTGGCCACAGCAACAACTGGCCCCATTCGGTTGAGCTCGCTGTCTGCTGCAGGACCACAGACCCATAGGTGATCCCTGGGCTGGAGGCCTATCTCCCCCACCAGCTGGACAATGCATGGCAGCCCTTCTCCATGCCTCAGTTTCCTCAACTGTAGAATGGAACTAACACTAGTGCCCTCCACCCTGCCTGCCCCCACCAGGATGGTGGTTGTAAAGATTAAAGAGGTTAATATATGTAAGCCTGCTTAGCACAAGAAGCACTTACTAGCATTTACCATTCTTGTTGTTCCTCTTGCCTCTTTCCCAGGCATCATTTATCACACATAATTGTGGGAGAGAAAGGGAAATGACGTCAGTTAAGGGGGCTTGGATGCTGGCTTTTCCCCTCCTTGGGAACCAGGACTCTGTGTGGATTTTTGGCTGGTCTGCTCTGTTTCCCCATCTCCCTGTGCTTCAGTGCCTGGTATTTGCATGGAGCCATTTCCAGTGTGAAGTTAGAGCTGCCAGTGGGTGGAATGAACCTTGTGCCCACCTGTAAAGAATAGAGATCACCAGACGGACAGTCCCTTTGTAAGTCCCAGATGTGGTCCCAGCTGTGTGTTTTTTTTTTTTTTTTTTTTTTTTAAATAGAAGTGTCTATGGGTATTTCCATAACTAAACACGTTTGGGTGAGGAGTAAAGACCTTACACTGTTTTCCGATCCATAGGAAACGCTGTCCATACCAAGCTTCCAGCGCAGTGTTTTGCAGAAGCTACAGCCTAAGCCCAGGCTTGTGTAATCAAATGAAACATAATGTCTGTATGCGGAGCCGAACTTGTGTAGAATGGAAATAGTGGGTCTTTGTCATGTGGTAAGGAAGAGATAAATAGAAAAAAAAACTGTGTGCCAAAATAAATGTAAATAAATGCGTTAGTAAGAAGTGAATAATAAATGCCCATTTTCTTTTTGCTTGCTTGTTTCTTTTTGCCATGTTTGTTATTTTATTTTCTCCACCTCTCTTGAGAGAGACATCACAAACATGGCGCCCTCCTCTATGCATTTCTTGCTCCCTCACTTTCCACATTCAGCACTTTCTGACCCTTTTCTATTAACCTATGATCCTGTCAAAACATTAATTGCCATGCATTAAAATAAAAGCTCATCACTTTAAAGACTGAGATAATTAAAAAAAAGTTTTTAAAATAAAACGTTTAAAATCCATTTGGAAGCTAGTTTTCTAAGGCCAGGGTATTTCTGCTCCTTTGATTTAGGGAGGGAAGTTGGTTGTCTTATTTTCTCCTGGCATTAATGTGTTCTTACATTCACTTCTGAATACAATCCAGTTCTGCGTTGATCAGGGAAGATGTAACTTTGATGAGATATTGTTTTTCCTATTTTAAATATCCAACATTGGATTATCTATTTAGAAAAACATGTTTATTTATTATGAAAGTTGAATTTTAAATGTTCAAACTGTTCTACTTTCAAAACAATTTCTTAAACCCAGTATTTTCTGACATTGACAAGTGTTGATAACATGTTAACAACATAAATCATTGGTATCACAGTGTCTCTAAATGGTAACTTCTGCATGTACTTTTTTCTCTCCTCAGGAAGTTGAAGACCATGTGGCGTTTCTAATAACAGTTCCGACCGCCCTGGCGATTTTCTTTGCGATATTTATCCTGGTCTGCATAGAGTCTGTGTTTAAGAAGCTGCTGCGCCTCTTCTCGTTGGTGATATGGATATGCCTTGTTGCCATGGGATACCTGTTCATGTGTTTTGGAGGTACCGTCTCTCCCTGGGACCAGGTAAGGTGTGAAAATATTTTTTGTACTTCTTTTATGTTTTGGTTTGTGACATACTTAGTTCTGTAAACAACTTGGCCTTAAACTATAAAGAGGAGTTCTATAACTGAGAATGGAGTCTAATTTTTAAATTTCTATTTCTAAAATTTATTTTTAATCGACAAATTATAATTGTATGTATTATGGGGTACAATCTATATGTATTTATATCTGTATATATGTGTATATGTATAGATGTATGTGTATATATATGTGTGTGTATAATTGGATACATATATGTTTAATATAAGATTAAATGAAACTAATTATATGCAACATGTCACTTACATATTTTTTTTTGGTGAGAAGCTTTAAAATCTACTCTTTAAGCAATTTTGAAATAATACAATACATTATTATTAACTATGGTCAGCATGTCATGCAATAGATCACTATATATTATTCCTCCTGTCTAACTGGAAGTGAAATAAGCCAGGCACAGAGAACGAAGGCTTTTGAAATAGCTGTCTTTGACTCGTGGTCAAAGTCACTCTGTCTCCATTTTAGCAAACCCATCGTGTCACAACCAAGGAGCTGGCCGGGGCCTCATACTGTCACTTGTTTGGGATAGCTGAACTTCAGATCTGTCCGTAGCCTTGTTTGACATCTCGAACCACAGTTTCGACAGCTCAGTCCTTCTGTTTCCGGAGTGCCTTGTCTAGGCTTCCTATTTCTCCAGGTGCCTGCAACCCTCTAGGACTGGTTGTTGTCTTTAAATTCCTTCTCAATTACTAGAATTTTCCTACTTAAAGACCCTTCCTAATTCTGTGACACTGATTTTCCCTCCACATGGTCACAAGCTATTGAAAGGGTGGCTTCGGATACTTACCGAAAAACCCACGTTCGTTCACTTTGCACCGGTTGAGGCTCTGGGCCTCAGGTCATATCCTGAGGAAAGTGTTGTCTAACTATTGGCTTTTTTCCATAGTGCTGCTGCTATGTGGGTGGCTGCTCCCAGCGTATTCATCTGACAGCATGATAAACGGTGTGTTGTCTAGGGGACAGGCCTAGGCTGAGATGTGAGCTACTAGCTTAGAGCTTGTCAACCAAGACGTGGAGTTTTTAAGCCATCCAGGGAGGGGGTGACTGAGTAGCTGAGAGGGCTGCCACAGGTTTGGTGGGGACATTGAGAGCCAGGGGTGTGCCAGCAACAGGATCTGGAAAGGAATACAGGGGCCATGATGGGGAGAAGAGAGCCAGTGAGGGTACACTGCTGTAGAGGTGAAACAGGGAGGGTTTCCAGAGGGTGTGGACAGAATGGCTCAAATGCCATGTCAGGGGACAGAATACTGTTGGTGTACCTCAGTTGGAAAGAGCCCAAAGACGAGCTTGCCAGTGGGTTCTGTTGGTAAGTAGTCATGTGACCTCTGCCAAGCCATTCTTCTCTTTGTGCCTCCATTTCTTGTGCAAAGGGAGGAGGCTGGACTAAGTGAACTCAAGTTAGTCTTCCTGGCTCTAAGAGGACACGCATAGTGGACACAAGACCTGGCGGGAGCCATCATCTCTCCTTCATCACTCTCCCACTAGAGCCCCTTGGAGGGCTGGGCACAGGCCCCCATGCTCTGCTTGGCTTCTTCCTCTCCCTCACACTCCCCGCTCTCTTCTTCACCCTCTGTGCTACCGATGCCATTTACACTCTGTCCTTCCCCACTCAATTAGAAATCCTGGCTAATACCATTAGACAAAATACTGCGTAACAGTAAGGTAAACATGCGAGGGAGAAAGAAAATTCTAATTATCTGCAGATGACCATACTATCTATACAAATAAACTGGGAGTCACAGATCAACTCACAGAACTCATAAGAGAGCCCACCACGACTGCAGGATCAACATAAAAACAATAGTATTCTTGTGCATCAACCCTGAACACTTATAAAAGGTAATTTTTAAAATTACCGTTTAAACATTTTCTTCCCCAGCAGCCTGGACATCCTGTTGCAGGCATACTGGTGCCCAGGTAATGTAAATAGGAGAACAGTTAAGATTCTGCTGGTCTGTTGCCTGAATCTGATGGTCTCTCCTTGCACCAAAGCCATCTTGTTTTAATGTTACAGGTTTCTAAGAAGACTTACTATCTGGAAGGCCAAGTCCCTCCTCCTTGTTCAGAATGTTTTTAGCTCACTTTTTCTTACAAATCAGTTTGTCATGTTCAATGAAAAGTCCATTTGGGTTCTGGATTTAAATTATCTTGAATTTCTAAATTTTTGTTATGAAAGATATTTAAAGCCTAAGAATTAATAAGCGGGTAGTATAGAAAACATCCAGAAATATGCTCTTTTTGTGTTTAGTCTTTTCATCAAATGGCATGGCGTGTCTCTCAAAGAATTCTGATTACTTTTTGTGTCCTCCAGAGACTCTATTTTCTTTATAAAATCAATAATAATTTTCCTTAGACACAATCTTAGGTACCTAAGGTCTTTTTGCTGTTTTATAAACGGAATTTTTAAAATTACCTTTTCTAATTGGTCAGTGTTGATATATGAGAATACTGTTGTTTTTATGTTGACCTTACAGTGTCAGTGGGCTCTTCTGAGTTCTATGAGTTGATCTGAGACTCTCAATTTATTTGTATAGGTAGTGTGGTCATCTGCAGATAATTAGAATTTTCTTTCTCCCTTTCATATCCTCAGTTTACCTTATTCTGATGTAGTATTTTGTCTAATTATTTTAGCCTGGATTTCTAATGCAGTGTGGAAGGACAGGGTGTAAGTGGCATCAGATGTTTAACTTGATGGGAACATGGAAGATTCCAGTAATATAATGTTTGCTTTATCATTGTTACTATTTTTAATAGAACCAACTAATCAGGATAAGGTCCTTTTGTCTGTGTTCTTGTCCACAAGTTGCATGTCCTTAGAACGATTTTCCTGACTCCCATCTGTCACTTCGTAAGGGAACATCACTCACCTGGCTTCAGTGTTTCCATGGCACTTAGGGTGACTTACAGAACCATAAATTATAGGACACACCCCTCTCTTTGTTTATTGATTGTCTGCTGCTGGAACATAAGCTTCTGGGCAGGGATGTGACTGTCTCTCCAGTGTCCTATCCTTGCCCTTAGCAGAATGCTGTCCAGCCATTGGCAGCCAGTCGCTACTCATTTGATTATGTTCATTGACAGATGACTGTATTTTCATCTTCAGGATTGTTGTTGTTATTGTTTGTATTTTAACCTGTTTTTATTGTTGTTGTTTTATAACATGTATTTTTTTTTTGACACTATCTGCTTGCTTTTAAAGATCTCTCCAAGGATCATAAACATGCTTGTTTCATAGTCATTTTCTCAAGACTGACTCCTCTCAGGTGTTGAATTTGTTGGCCAAATTTCTCGGTTTTAGCTGTCCCTGTGTACCTTGACATTTTTGCTTTTACGTACATCTTGAATTGGAATATATTCACCTCTGCCCCTAATATAACCCTAACCATTCTGTGGTTGTCTTTCCCATGCCACTGGGGCCCTGGATCGTGAGTGTATATGAGGCTCAGCCCGGGTGTTCCATGTTAATTTTGCAGGTTTGGAGGCCAGCTCAACCCGTGACCTGGGGATGTTTCTGGGAGGTGCACAGCTGTGTCTGCTCAGTCCTCTCACCCAGGGCATGATGCTCCGAAAAGGCCACAGCCAGGCTCAGTGGCTGCAGCTATTTTTGGCCACTATTCCTAAGTCAGGAGCAATGGCAGGGTGTGTGCCTCATGCAGTGGACTGGCTCACGCCCCTTGGAGAGACATTGAGTCCTGCCCCTCCTAGAGCTTGAAGTCCTGCCCAACACTTCTAGCTGCCCCATCCATTCTATGGCAATGGGGATTTAAAATGAAATTAAAAGCAAAAGTCTACCTTCTGGTTTCTTTTCTTTTGTTTTTTTTGAGACCGAGTCTCACTCTGTTGCCCAGGCTGGAGTGCAGTGGTGCGATCTCTGCTCACTGCAACCACTGCCTCCTGGGTTCAAGCAGTTCTCCTGTCTCAGCCTCCTGAGTAGCTGAGATTACAGGCACGTGCCACCACACCCGGCTAATTTTTGTGTTTTTAGTGGAGACAGGTTTCGCCATGTTGGTTAGGCTGGCCTTGAACTCCTGACCTCGTGATCTGCCTGCCTTGGCCTCCCAAAGTGCTGGGATTACAGGCATGAGCCACTGCGCCCAGCCCTGGTGTCTTTTACTACAGACTTCACATGTGTACACCCCTTAATTAGCCATTAGGAAGTGTTGCGGCAAGTTCACTTTGCTTAGGAAAGCACTGTGCTTAAGAAAGCAGGCTGCTTTCAGTATCCTTTAGAATAGAATGGTTCCCACTGGAAGATGGTTAAATTAACAACATAGTTGTAAAGTGATGCAGGAATGAGCCTGCTATACAGTCAGAGGGAACAGTCTACAAAGGACCACTCTCACTGCTGATACTAATTGCAAGCTGGAGGGTTTCCAGGATTACCCAGAGATTGGACAATTTTCTAGAAGAACCCATGGAACTTGTGACAGCTGTTATCGCTGTGATTAGGGATTGCTACATGGAGAGAATACAGAGACACTCTGGCAAAGAGAAGAGCCCAGGAAAACCACCAGATGTAGAGCCCCTGTTGTCCCCCTCTCTGTGGAGTCATGGATGGTGCTGCTGTCCTATAACCACGTGTGACAATTGCCAAAGAGAATTATCTATTGCCGAAGCTCAGCTGAGCCTTTGATGTCGAGAGTTTCCATTGGGGCTCAGTCATGTACTGCCTGCACAGCTGACCGTTAGTCTCCAGCCTTCCACAGGTGAGGCTGACACTTTTATTCTCCAGCCCCTCTGGAGGCAGCACTGACATCACAGGGCTCTAAGTTCCCATCATAAATCACATTCAGACTGTCCTGGGGTCTAAGCCACCAGATACGTAAACACACTCTTCTCAGGCAGGACATTCCAAGGGCCTAGATCACCTTCCAGCATTTGAGGGCAAGGCCAGACCTCTTATAAGGTTAACTCTAAACTGTACAGTGACTTGAGTGCAGTTCATAGTCAGCAACATCGCCAGTGCAGAGCACGAAGCACAGACAGCTAGCGTGTGCATGGTCTGGACCTAGTGCTAGGCCCTGTTCTGAGGGCTTCCCTTACGTGACTTCATTCATTCGTTTATGAGCGGGGCACCATCCTACCCCAGCTTTCTAAGTGCAGAGACGAACGCACAGGAGGAAGGCTGAAGTACAAAGAAACTTGAGCCCAAGGGGGTCTGCCTGCTGAGGCTGGCTCTCAGCCAGGAGACCTGTGCTTCTCAAACGGAAGCGATTGCACCCCCAGGGGACGTGTGATTGTGTCAGGAAACGTCTTCCATTTGTCACAGCTTGGACGGGTATGGGTGGGTGCTACTGTCATCTCGCGGGCAGAAGCTGGGGATGCTGCTAATCACCGTACGACGCACAGGACAAAGAATTATGCAGCCCCGAGACTCAGCGGTGCCGAGCCTGCGAAGCCCGCGTTATCACCCATCATGGCCTCTCTGTAATGCCTTTTAAATAACCAGCTCTTAAGCCCTCACTGAGCGGAATTGTATGAAGTTGCCAGAGCATGACTGAAGAGTGACGTTGGCAGTTTTGATCAGGAAAAAGGAGTGATTTTTCAGTGTGTGACCCTGAGAAAGTATAGGCAGGAACAAGGGTGGAGACCCTGGGGGTGGGTCAACAACCTGGTTTGGGAGGAGTAACTGGGAAAAAAAGGAAAATCGAGGGAAAACGACCCCAAACCTTCAAGAGATTTGCCCTCACAGGTTTTGACTGTAAGGGGTGGGGTTTTCCCAAACATCGTTATTTTAGTTCGGCACAAACCACCCCCATCCGGAAGGTTCCCTCTGCTCTGTGCTACCGGCACTCAACCCAGCTGATGCCGTTCCACGTAGCTGCCTCCCCGATGAAAACTTTTAAAACAGTGTAACCTCTGAGTGAAGTCTGCGCAGTAACCTGCAGAGTTTCCGGCTCCAGGAGGTCAGGGCAGCATTTGCATTTGACACGGAAGTCTTTTTGGCCTGCTTCTTGCCTGACTGCCTCGTGAAATGACTTTCATTTGTGCTTCCAGTTCCCCATTGATAGAGCTGTTCGGATGGCTGTGAGGGTGATGCTGCGATTGTGTTTCATTTTTCTGAATGGTTTAAAAATACGTGAACATGTTGAACTCAGAATTAGCAGAGGAGTATGTTTTCTCTGTCCTGGTGCATCTAGTAAGTGGGATCATTTTATTTTTAAGAAATAAGTGATTGGGTGTATCTCTCCCTCTCTGTCCAGCTCAATTACACAACACAGCAAAGATCTCTACCCATAATTGCTGTGGCGCCCACCAGCCCCACCGGGAGGAACAGAGAAGCTCGGAATTCCAGGATGTGTTTATTGGAGCCCTGTCACTGATTTCAAAAAGAGCACTCATTTGTCCCATGGGTAGACATTGGATCTGTTTCTAGCGCTGCAGTAACCAAACCTCTTCCAAGTTGTGTTCCATGGCTTAGAAAAAAATAAAAGATATTTATTGTCTCAGTTCTGGAGGTCAGAAGTCTGCAGAAGTCTGAAATCACAGTGTCAGCAGGGCTGTATTCTTTTGGAAGAGTCTAGAGGAGAATCCTCCCCTGCCTCTTCCAGCTTCTGGTGTCGCTGGCATTCCTTGGCTTGTAGACACATCACTCCAGCTCTGCCTCTGTCTTCACGTGGTAGCTCCTCTGTGGCCCTTCTCCTCTTTTTATAGGGACACCATTCATATTGGATTACAACCACCCTAATGACCTCAACTTAACTGGATGACTTCTGCAAAGACCCTGTTTCCAAATAAGGTTACAGTCACAAGTACTGGTGTTTAGGACTTGAACCTATCTTTTCAGGGGACACAGTTCAACTCCTAACAGAGCACCCTAAGTGGGTACTCTCTGGTAGTAGGACAGGCATTTCCATCTTGTGGAGTGCTGCTCTGAGGTTCACTCATCCTTCTTAGATTTGGAAATTGCTCTCGATGTCAGCTTTCCCTTAAACTTCAAATCCACCTTGAAATTAAATGTGGGCTATGAAAGTTTTGAGACTTTTATCAGGTTGGTGCAAAAGTAATTGGGGTTTTTGCCGTCATACAAAGCAGTGTCTCTAAGGAATTAGAGACGTTCTTGTGTGTGAATGTCATGTTGAAACAAATCAACACTCATGAGTGTAAAGAGAAAATAACTGGTCCAATCACACTGCCGTGTAAATAAACAGAGCGCTGTCAAGGCACGTTAGCATGCTAGGCGTTGTTGGTTTATCTCTGCCCTTCCTGTCATGGAAGTGTTTCTTGTTGATTCTTACATTCATGACATTGATTAAATCCTTCTTGCCTGTTACATTAACAAACAAACAAACAAAAAGTTTGATTCACTTTGTAAACCCTAAGCTTTTAGGTGACATTTTATTTAATGATTTTGTTTTTCTTTCTTTTTTTAAAAATTGAGATGGGGTCTTGCTATATTGCCCAGGTTGGTTTTGAACTCTTGGCCGCAAACAATTCTTCCAGCCTCAGTCTCCCAAAATGTTGGGATTACAGATGTGAGCCACCATGCCCAGCCTGTTTAATGATTTTCTGACAAGCATGGATCCATTTCATCTCAGCTGATAATTACTGACTTAGGACCCTCCTCTGAGATGGTTTTTTTCAGGCAGGCTGGATTGCCTGGAATGTCTTCTGCTCATTCATGGGGTTAAAGAGCCATCACGGTGGTCAGGAAGGATAGGAAAGCTGACCCATATTTGCATCCGACTCCAGCTTTCAGCATTTCTCTCGTACTAAGGCTCATTGAATAGAGTTCAATAGAAACTTCTATTCCTGACAACCCCATTTCAGCCTTGGCAGGGAGACCACGCTGAAGTTATTTAACAGATCTGTTAAATTACCACCAACTTGAAAGGCTAACATTTTTCTCTAGGAAGAAGAGACTTTCTTTGTCCTGTTACCTAAAAGGATGTCAGACATTCAGCATGTGCATATGTGTCCTTTCTTACAAAAATAGGACATCAGTGTGTAAACATCTTTTTTTTTTAATTGAAAATGAGTGAAAATGAAAGAAAATAAAGGCCTCTCTTAGCCTTTGGAATGGTGCAGAATCCTTTTGCTTTCCCTTTAGTGCAGTCACTTGGAATGCGACCAAAGAATGTATTTACCACTGGAAGAACTGAGTAGCATATGAATGAAAGTAGAAAAATGCAACCTGGAAAGCCTGCCTCTGTGCACCCAAGAAACTCTTCTCTGTGTGCTGCTGTGTGCCAGGGTGGCTTTTCAGTGGGGGCGTTTGGACTTACTACGAAGAAGCACACACCTGAGAAAAATTAAAAAGTAGTTAAAATTATTTCCGTTAACAATAAAGATGAGGATATGTTTTTGTTGTTTAATAACCATGCCTATCCTGATGACACCTGTGCATTTGAGGGAAGTGCAACTGATCTGGGCTCAGCCTGCAGTGTGTTTATTGGGAGACCTTCATGTTTCTGGCTCTCTGGAGCACAGGAAGCATTTCTGAGTTATCCCGACTGTGAGTTCCCAGCCAGAGTGTTGAGAAACCAAACTGACTGATATGGTTTGGCTCTTTCCCTACCCAAATCTCGTTTTGAATTGTAGCTCCCATAGTCCCCATGTGTCTTGGGAGGGACCTGGTGGGAGGTAATTGAATCATGGTGGATCCTTGCCATGTTGTTCTGGTGATAGTGAATAAGTCGCATGAGATCTGATGGTTTTATAAAGGGGAGGTCCCCTGCACACGCTCTCTTGCCTGCCACCATGTAAAACATGACTTTGCTCCTCATTTACCTTCCACCATGATTGTGAGGCCTTTTCCAGCCATGTGGAACTGTGAGTCTCTTTTCTTTATAAATTACCCAGTCTCGGGTATGTCTTTATTAGCGCGTGAGAACAGACTAATACACTGGCTGTGCCTCGAGCTGAGGATTTACCCTAACCCTCACTTGGGCCTTCCCAGACCTGATCTTGCTTGAATGGACAATTCTGTTGGTCTTTCTGGAAAATTCTCTCTGCTTCTCATTTTCCCTGTAGTGCTTTTCTTAAGAGGAGCATGGGCTCCAGGTACTGAAAATTGGCATCGTGACTAAACTGTCCTCTGTCCTGCACACAGGCTCTGTGATTCTCCTTCCACCTCCACCTCTATAGCCAGTGTGTGTTAAGGAGTCCGATGCAAATTATTTGGATGATGGATACCCTAAAACCCTGATTCACCACTATGCAATTTATGCATGCAACAAGATTACACTTGTACCCCATAACTTTGTACAAATAAAAATAAATAAATAAAGACTGTATGGTCTTTGAGACATTTTGCTTGCTGGTCTTTTCCCAGTGCACAACACAGCACCACACACATAGTGATCACATCGCAAAAATTGTGGGAACAAATGAGTGCACAAATACTGCATCTGTGCGCTTGCCTCTTCTACCATAGAATGATCAGAGTTACTTCCAAGGGCCTCTCTGTAGCAGGCACCATGTAGTTACTTTGCATACACAACTTATTTGATCTGTATAACCCTGTGAGGTAAATACTATTATCACTTGCATCTTGCTGATGAAAAAATTGAAGGCCAGAGAAGTTAACCAACTTCCTCAAAGTCACACAGTGAGGAAGAGGACCAGAACTTGAACTTGGCATCCTGCCACCATCACGTGGACTCTCCAGATGCCCACTGTCATTGGTGACTAGGGCATCCCCTACAATGTTGTGCCCTGACACATGACAGATTATTGTGTGATGTGAAAGGGACATATTTGTGAATCTGGATTGTTCTATTTGAACCACTTTTGGGTTGATGTTATTTGGAAAAACTTCATGGGAAGGGAGCAGTTTCTTCAGAGATGCCAAAAATATGGTACTGTCACTGTTTCGAATTGCCAGATGATATTTCCATTTGGAGGTATTTTTCACTCCTCACACGAATCAATAAGAGAAATAGGACTAACTTGGCCCAAGGAATAATAATAGCCCACATATATATTAGGCAGCATTACTGTTGGGGAATCAACTAAAACTGAAATTCTACTTTCTTCTAAAGAGATTTATTATACATGGAGTCCTTATAATTGTACCTCTTTGTGCTGGTGTTCTCATCTGGGTCTGCCTTAGCTCCTATATGCCTGTGCTTGGCCCCATTCCTCCCTGTAGGAAAACCTCAGCAGGTGCGAAGGACACTGGAAGGGCATTCACCAGGATGCCACACAGGGTTCAGTCCAGCCACTTGCCAGCTTCCCCTGTGTGGTGCCAGCCATGGGTCCTGTGACCTCCCTTGAAGCCTGCCCAGTGCTGCTCACTGTCTCGAGAGCTCACTGTCTATGTGTGCAGCTCTCAGGGCATCTGGAAGAGCCTCCTAGGGAAGGCAACGCAAGGGCTCAACAAGGAGGCGTGAGTGGAGTCTGGGATTTGTAGTGTTCTCCTGAAAGAGCCGGACTTTTACAAGGGAGGAAAAATGTTCTCTGAGCTTCCCAAACATCTGTTTTTGACTTAGTTTCAATGGAGGTGTTTTCAATGGCAGCTGTCTTAGGGCTTCTGCATCATCTCCCTTGCGTTTGTCATGGAATTCCAACTACTCAAGCATTAAGTCTTGGATGCTGTTGTGCTATCCCAAGAAACATTCTTTAGATAATTTGTGACGAATACAACTTCGTCTCCATCAGAATAGAGCTGTGTGTATGTACCCAGGCAGGCATGCAGAGAACCTGCTGGAATGTAAGAGAGTGAATTCTAGACTCCAGGCTAGAGCAGCAAATTCTCAGGAAAAAATAAATTCAGAGTTTAAATTATTTCCTATGAAAAGTTGCTAAGCAACACTTCACTAAACTCTGGTATTCTGTATTTCAAATATATTTTTTCTTAGCAGCAACTAATATTTTTTTCACTCAAGTCATAAAGGGAGGAGTGAAGTACACACCTGCAAATCCAATAAAGGCATTTGCCTATCGGAGACTTCACAGTAAACTTTTAGATTCATGCTGAATAAGTATGGGGGAAAGCAGTTGAATATTTTATACTATCATGGTATTTTTTTCTTGCTCTCTACATTTACAGTGCCTTGTTAATGTGTGTTTCTCATTGGAACTGTAATTTTCCTATTCGTAGAATGGGTTTGGGTATTAACAGGCCCTGTAGATTTTAATTAACTCATTGCTGTACCATCAGCTTCCCATCAGTCCCAGCCTTTGTGTCATCTTGCTCAGAACTGGTATTCCCAACCCCCAGGCTGGAGACAAGCATGTGACTCAGAGGGGAGGTAATAAAGTCCCTGGAGGAGTTGTCAGAGATGAGGTGGAGAGGCCCCATCCTGCATAAGGAAAGTCCATTTCATTCTTTTAAACACTGCTCTGGCCAGACAGCTTACCTTCTATTTTTGTCCAAAGATTAGTGCCGTCTAATAGGAGTTTTAGCCAGAGTGAAATACTTCTCTGAGTTAAAGGTGAATATTGGGTTCTCATTGTTTACTTTTTAGAACTATTTGGCCTTTGTCTTGGTCCATTTTGCTGCTATAACAAAATACTACAGACTGGGTAATTTGTAAATAATAGAGATTTATTTCTCTCAATTCTGGAGGTTAGGAAGTCCAAGATCAAGGCACTGGCAGACTTGGTGTCTGGCGAGGATGGCTCTCTGCTTCCAAGACAGTCTTGTTGCTGTGTCCTCACATGTCAGAAGAGATGGAAAGGCCAGACAGCTATCTGAGCACTCCAAAGGTATTAATTTCATTTATGAGGGTGGAGTTGTGAGGGCCTAATCACACCCTAAAGGCACCACCTCTTAACACTGTTGCTCTGGGGATTAAGTTTCAACTTGAGTTTTGGAGAGGACATAAACATGTAAACCGTGGCAGCCTTGGATTGGAGTTTGTGAGTTTGTAATCATTGCCGGATCTTAGCTTTAGCACCATAAGCATGGAGATGTTGGTATTTCTCTCTGCTTGTGGAATATGCCTGGGTCTCCCCCAGGAGATCTAGAGCTGCCAGCACTGGCTTCCACCCTCTGTAATGGCTTTGAGGTCATGGCTCCTCTTGCCATCTCTAAAGAGTGTGACCCAAATGAGGAATGGCCATGGGAGGCTCACCAGGCACAGAATTTAGGAGAGAAAAGCTTTGCCAAGAGTGGTGAACAGAGCTAGGATGCTGTGTTAATATGCCACTTTGCAATATTTGTGGTTGTCTGCTGCAGTCATGTCCCAGGGCTGCCAGAACAAAGTACCACAAAGTTCCTGGCTTAGAACAACAGAAATGCCTCAGTTCTTGAGGTCAGAAATCTGAAATTAAGGTTCAGTTCCATGCTCCCTCTGAAATCGTGGGAGAATCCTTCTTGCATCTTCCCAATATTCTGTGGTTTGCTGACAGTCACTGGTGTCCCTTAGCTTGCAGCTACGATACTCCAATCTCAGCCTCCCTTGTCACGTGGTGTTTTCCTCTATGTCTCTGTCCTCATATGCCAGTTTCTTACAAGGACACCGGTCATATTGAATTAGGAGCCCACCTGTATTAGTTCATTCTCATGCTGCTGTAAAAGACTGTCCAAGACGGGGTAATTTATAAAGGAAAGAGGTTTTATTGACTCACAGTTCTGCATGGCTGAGAAGGCCTCAGGAAACTTACAATCATGGCAGAAGGTGAAGAAGAAGCAAGGCACCCTCTTCGCAAGACAGCAGCAGGGAGAAGTGCAAGAGGCTTATGACACCGTCAGATCTCGTGACAACTCACTCACTATCACGAGAACAGCATGGGGGAAACTGCTCCCATGATCCACTCACTTCCCATCGGGTCCCTCCCACAACACATAGGGATTATGGGAACTACAATTGAAGATGAGATTTGAGTGGGGACACAGCCAAACCATATTGCCACCCCACAACAGTATGATATCATCTTAGCTAATTACATCTACAATGACCTTATTCCAAATAAGGTCACATTCTGAGGTTCTAGGGGGTTAAGCCTTCAGCATATCTTTGTGTTGGTGGGGAAGGGGACCAAAATTCAACCAGTAACAAGTACCAAGGAAGGAACTCAGATGTGGAAATTGTGAGAATCTTATTTCTACTTTTCCATTTACTTTGGAGTGTTTGAAGCCCCAGCAGACCTAAAATTCACATCTAGACCTAGTCTGTATGCAGAATCCACTCCATATGGCATGGCTCCTTGTGCTAAATGCAATTGTGGAGCCCCTTGTTCAAAAATTATTAAGCATTTAAAAACAGCAACTACAGAGCATTTCACCAAAGGCAGGCCCCTCTAAGACTGAGCCGTGCGAGGCTGCGCAGTCCACTATCCAGGGAGCTGGGCCTGTCTGCTATCATGCAGAGGGCAGGGGTTGGCGAGCTGAAAGGTGATTTCAGCTTTTCAGATTTTAGGTTTGAACTGCTGGTAGCAGGTTGATGGAGATCTGAGGACCACTTACATTTTCTATATCATGACTTTGCTTCAGGCAGAAAAATCATACTAGCAGGAGGGAATCTCCAGCCATCTGAAATACAGGGAATGTTGCCTACCTCAGAGAGAATCAATGAGAAAAGTAGAGGAAACAAGGCATAATTTTTAAGTGGCTGCTTGTCTCTGTTAGGGGTAAAAACACCAAAAACTATCTTTAGCCAAGGGTAGAGTTTTTGTTCTGCTAAATAAATGTCTTTTCACTCCATGATACATGATTTATGACCATTTTCATTTGCTTAAGTTCAGCTTCCACTTTAAAGAAAAGCTTTAGTTCCCAAGTTTCCATTAATACATACCACTCTGTGTACTGGTACAAATTATGTTAAATTGAATTATTTTTCAATAAGCTGGGTTTAGTAATTTTATTGTCCAATAAATTCAAAGCTGAGATTAATAAGTATTCTGTTAAAACCAGTGAGGGGATAATTTCATTCCCAAGTAGATAGTGTTTTTTATGTTCATGTTCAAACATGATGCAGAAATTGGGTCCTGATTTACCTCCCCACCTTGAACAGCTAAAAAACAGGACAAAATACAGGAAACAATGGCTTTAAGATACTGGTCAAAGGATACTATGGGAAATTGACCCTGATAAGAAGGAAAACAAAAGTGAACTCAAGGATTGCTCCAGTTTCCTTTCTGGAGAGAGTCCGTGGGCTGTGACACAGGGAGGGGACCCAAACAGAGCCTAGCTAATTACACTGAGTTGAGGAAACAGAATTCTGAGTTTGGGAAGACAAAGGTGCTGAAATTCTCAGGATGGAATACCAAGAGGTGTGAGAAGAGTTGCAGAGAGAGAGAGAGAGAAAGAGAGAGAGAAAGAGCTCTCCAGCAATTTGTAGAGGGCCCCACCAATTCATCAGCAGAGTACTGACAGGCACATGCCTAAGAGCAATCTACTGAGGCCAACGAAAAAAGTTCCAGGAAAGAGCAGGTGAAATAATTTCTGGTACTCACACAGGCCCTGAAAGAGCAGGTACAGTGAGAAAGGGACATTCCCTACTGAGAAAGGAATTAGTACATCAAGAGGAGCTAACAGTTTCAAATACCTACACCCCTAGTAAGAGAAATTCAAAATACATGATGTAAAAATCCACGTTTACTCAGAGATTTTAGTACCCATTTCTCAATAACTGCTGAGACAAAAAGAAAGAAAATGAATAAAGATATAGGAGATTTGAAAAGTCCCATTAAACAAGTTGACCTAATTCATCTTTATAGAACACGTCCCAACAATGAAGAGTGTGTTTTCTTTGAAATGCATGTGGAACATTTATTTACTAAGATAGACCATATTCTGGGCCACAAAGTGTTGCTGAGTTTAAAAGGGTTGTTATCATACAAAGTATGTGCTTTGGGCATAATGGACTTAAATTAAAAATCAATAACATTAAAAAATCTGAAAAATTAATAAACAATTGGAAGTTAACCAACACAGTTCTAAATAACCCACGAGTCCAATAAGAAATTAAAGGGAAATTAGAAAGTATCTTGAATTCAATGAAATGAAAACATGATGTGTCACGATCTGTGGAATGCACCTAAGGCAGTGCTTAGCGGGAAAGTGGTAACATTAAGTGTTTATGCTGAAAAGAAGAAAGGACTGAAATCAGTAACTTAAACTTTCATCTTAAGAAAATAGAAAACAAATTAAAAGGAACAGAAAGCAACCAAATTGGAAGCAGGAAAACAATAATCGATGAAATCCGAACTGGTTCTTTGGAAAGGTTAGTAAAATTGGTAAAACTCTAGAAAGACTGATTGGGAATAAAGATAGAAGATAAAATTATCAATATTAGGAATATGCAAGGGGTTACTGTTGTAGGTTCTACAGACTTTAAAACTTTAATAAGGAAATATTATGAACAACTCTATCCATTAAATTTCGCAACATAGATAAAATGCGCAAATTTATTGAAAATCAAACCAGTAAAGCTCATTCAAGAAGAAATAGATAAATGAAATAGCTCTATATGTAGAAAATAATTTGAATAAGTAGTTAAATATCTTCCTATAAAGAATACCCTAGGTCCAAATGGCTTCTCTGGTGAATTATACCAAAGTTTAAAGAATAAGTAATCTCAATTCTACAGAAATTCATCCACAAAATAGAACAGGAAACATTTCCCAACTCATGTCATGAGGCCACCATTACTCTGATAAAAGCAAAGACATTCCAAAGAAAGAAAACTACAGACCAGTATCTTTCAGGAACATGGACATAAACATTCTAAACAAAATTCAAATCAAAATTTATCAAGTGATTACTACATTTAATCTATTACTGCACATATATATACATGTGTATGTGTCTCTCTCTATATATATATATAAAATAAACTACATTTGTTCATGATATATATATCATGAACAATATATATATTTATATATACATATATGTATATATGATGTATATATACATATACATATATAGTGTGTATATATATCATATATATATATCATGAACAAATGTAGTTTATCTCAAGAATGCAGAGTTGGTTTAATATTTTAAAATCAAATTTTCATGATTCACCACCTTAAGGATAATTTCAACAGGTGCACTGTGTGTCACCATTTCAACAGATGCCAAAAAGGCATTTTGTATTCTTATATATTGGAATCATCCTGTTAGAAACTGAAAAAAACCATTTAATATAAACTCAAAAATAGGAAATACTTAGAAGTAAATTTGAATAGATATGTGCAATTTCTCTGCACAGAAAACTGTAAAGCGTGGTTGAGAGAAATTAAAGAGCTAAATAACTGGAGAGACATTCTGTTTATGGATCCAATGACAATGTTAAATGTTAATTCTCCCCAAATTTATCATCTTGAGATTCAGTGCAATCCCAACTGAAGTCCCCGCAAGCTTTTTCATAGAGAGTAGGAAGCTGGTTCTAAAATGTATATGGAAATGCAAAATACCCCCTAAAATTTGAAAAAGCAGAACATGGAGATCTTACCCTACTAGATTTCATGATTTATTATGAAACGACAGTAATCAAGATAGCATGATATTAGTGTAAAATCAGACATTTAGGCCAAGGGGATACACTAGACTATGCGGAAATAAGTCTCATGCATATATGGTCAATTTATTTTTGACAATGTTCTAAGCCAATTCGGTGGGAAAAGTATAAGCTTATCAGTAATAGCTGCTGAAAAAAAACAAACAGATGGTTTTGTGCAAAACCTAAACTTTTACCCTTACCTCATGCAATGTATAAAAGTTAATGGACCATAGATGTAAATTTTAGATTGAAAATTATTAAACATCTAGAAGAAAACATGAAGAAAGCTCTTAGTACCCTTGTGTTAGAAAATGATTTCTTGAATATAACACGCAAAAAGGTGGGAATTATCAACAACAAAAAAAACCCTGATAGATAAAATTTTATTAAAGTTGCTTTGATTTGATCAAAATTAAACACTGTTACCATTCAAGGGCATTGTTATGAAAATGAATATGCAAACCACAGGCAGGAAAAAAATAGTTGCAAATCATTACAAAATCTGACTAAGGACTTTTACTTAGGATATATAAAGCAGACTGACAATCATAAGACAAATAACAACAAAAAACTAGCAAAACCTTCAAAAAATACTTTATCACAAAAGACAGATGGATGGCAAACACATGAAAGCATGCTCAATATTATTGATAGGGACAGGAGGCCGGGAAATTCTGGGCAGAAGAGGGTGGGTCTCCAGTGAGGGCCTCACCCTCAAGCGTGAAACTGTGGCCCAAAGTGAGAACATACGTCCCTGTTTTCTTGCTGGAGTGTTGCCTTTTTCAAAACCACCCATGGCCACCCCACCCCTAATCTGTGCCCATAAAAACCTCAGGCTCTGCTGGCAGATAGGAGAAGCAGCTGGATGTCAGACTACCATTGAACGTTGGAAAGAAGTGTCTTGACTTCAGAGGGACAGCTGTCTGACAGTGTAGCTTTGGAGAGGAGTCCGGCTGGGGATGGCTGGACTCTAGGGGAAGATTACTTTTCTTCTCTGTCCCCTTTCAGCTCCCCTTCCCACTGAGAGCCACTTTCATTGGCAATAAAATCTCCTTCATTGACCATCTCCAGTTTGTTCGTGGGACCTCTTTCCTCCTGGGCGCTGGACAGGAATGTGCGTGCGGGTGCAAAAGGTTGTAACACTGACCTTCCACTGAGCTGTTAATACTTAAGCTGTCCACTGATGACAAAGCTAAAAGAACCCTGACTGTAACACTCCTTCCGTGGCTTCAGGGGTCGCAGGCACCCCCACCAGACGCTGCTGCAGGGCTGGTACATAGTTTGTTCCTGCCAGCGCCCAAAAGCATTCACCCTGGCTCCTGGACCTGCTCACCTGCGTGCTGCCTCCCGTGAGGGGTTGAGCACAGCAGGTTTGAGTGACTGGAGTTCGCCCCAGCTGGCTTGGAAGTAGCTGGCAGTTCCAGCGCCCACACTTCAGTTCCTGCCCATGAAGGAGTGAGGGAAAGAATCCTACTTCATTCTTACCTATTAGGCAAATGCAGATACAGAGCCCAATGAAATACTGCTACATACAATGTAGATTTGCTAAAAGTCAAAAGCTGATTGTATACAGTGTTGACCAAGACATAGAGGGATGGGTACAATGGGCACAAGGACACTTTTAGGGTAGTGGCTGTGTTCTTTATCTATCTCAATTGTGGTGATAGTTTCACAGGTATTTACATATGTCAAAACTCATCAAATTGTACACTTTCAATATGTACTGCTTATTGTACATCAGTTATACCTCAGTAAGGGTGTAAGATGGTGTACAGGATTTTGTCGCATACAAAGAACGTTCACATTTTTCATTTCAAACTATTAATACATATATGCAGCAGGTATTATTCACATTGTAAACATGAAACAAAACAAGGATGAGATACAAAAAGAGACTTGGTGAATTGCCAAAAACATGTCCAGGTTGGAAATCACTGCTCCTTCCTTCTTTCCATTCAGATATGCTCACTCCATCACTCTTAGCCTTCCCTCTTCCTTGCCTTTATCAAGGATTGTGAAGTGGAATAAAGTTACTGAGATGTTCTAAGAAAATGGCAGTAATTCTATTTTTATCAAGACTACTTAAGGAGTAAACGATTACTTGGGCAAATGCATATTTTGTTAATTTTTTAAAAGATTGTTAAATCAGTTGCTGAGTTTTAAAAAAAAATTCAGTATCTCTTCAATGTCTTTAACTTAAAAAAATTGTATATGGTTTGTGTGTGTGTGTGTGTGTGCGCGTGCACACATACAATCCCTAGGTTACCAAGCTATATTTCTTTAATATTCCTGAAATGCAAAAATTACTTTTATCACAGTGTTTACTTCCTGATGAGGGACATAGCTGAAGAATGAAATATTATAAGAAGTACAAAAAACACAAAACACATTACTCCAAAAATTGTGGAACAATTAGATAACTTTTGTTTTTGTAAGCAGATAAGCCAAATTCTTTGAAGAAAGAAAAAAATGGAAGATTTATTTTAATAAATCAAATAAAATAATGGAATTGAACTGTATTGTATTGGCCCAGATACAGATAAAGAGACCATGGGAACAGAATGACCAGCTCGGAAAGAGACCTGTTTATGTGGCAGGGGTGAAATTAAAACAGTGAGAACAGGAGGGAGTACTTGATACATTTAAAAAATGAATATATGAAATAACAAAAGAAAAAAATTGACTATCTTTTGGAAAAAATCAGGTTCCTACATCTGTCCTGTCATGTCTTCATGTCACGCAAATTAAAAATTAGCTAAAATACAAATCAGTTAAAAATACAAATTCTAGGTGTATTAAAATCTAGATGAGAAAAGCAAACTGGTAAAGTTTTCATAAAAGTGCAGAGGGAAATCTCTCCATGACGTCAATATAGGGAAGAGTTTCCTAAATATGCATGAAAAGCAAATATTTTAAGTAAAGCAAGAATGATGACAAATAAATGCAAAAGAAAAGACCCATCCTAATTAGTTCTGCATATTTGCAGCTACCCACTGGTCTTACATGCATGCATGGGACTCCGGGAGACGTTTGTTCGTGTCAGCATTGTCTATTATAGGAAGAGAAAAAAAGGAATAGCCTAAATGGTAATCAGTTGGGAACTAGATAAATCAATTTAGCATTTTCATCCAATGAAATGCTAAATTAAAGTCAAAGGAATAAAGTACATCTGCATATATCAGAAGGTGTCCCTTATTCTTTTAACATATAGGGCATAGTTAAACTGCAGATATGCTATGCTGTGTGTGCTGCATTCACTGCCTTGCATTCCAAGCCACCTTCACCTTAGAGACAGCTTTGAAGAAGATGGGATCAGAGTTTGGATATGACATGGACACTTCTTTCCTCATTGAAAATTGGAAGCCACCCAGGTCAAGTGTAGGACATATGAACTCCACATATTCTTAGGATGTGCACACAAACTCTTAAGTGCTGTAGTAGGCTATTTAATAAATGCAGAAGCATGCTTTTATAATTGGGAGCGTATCTACCTGCTAGTTTCTGGTGTAGCCTCTGCAGGCTTTCCTCTGACTATTTGTGAGTTTCACAGAGAGGAAAAGGGATCTAGCCCATGCAAGATGGAAGTGGGATTCTACAAAATGTGTCTCCCACATTGTGGTTATAAAGAGCCAATGGTCTCAGCCAAGACTCCTTCAGCGTCTGTGCTGTGGGAGGCCTGCATGGGTCCAGAATCTCTTTCCTAGCTTTATAGGGAAGATCTGAGAATGGTGAATTAATTTACTCTCATCCAAATGCCAATTTATTATTCAATTGCTATTAAGAGAGTGCTCCTATTGCTAACCAAAATATCTTATTTCTGGTGTTAGGTTACCTGGGAAACCCATTCAGTCGGGTATGTTTTGAGGATCAGATAAGAACTGAGGGGATTATGAGTTCTCGTTGTGTGTTTTCTTCAGGCTACGACAGAATCCGAGGAGTATCACTGTCACACTATGTGGTCGCTATGTTGTGCCATGGTCTTGGGCTGTGTTACATGAAGATTCTGTGAGATCAGTGTCAATGCTTCTCCAACATTCTCAAGTGAACTGATGTAAGCTCACTTACATTAAATGTGGCCCAGAGAAGAGAATGAATATTTTTGGAATATTAGCATTGTGCTTAGCCATTTGTGGAAACCCTGGGCTTGGTTTTGGCTACAGCTTTTCTTCTTGCTGCCTGATGCCTCTTCACTCATGACTTAACACATCTGCCAGTGGGAGAACCTATCCTTTTAGTCATAAGACATAATCAGAATTTCCAGCAGAAATGTCCAGCAAGTTCTAGATTCTGGGGCCAGCAGGGACAGTTCAGGACATACAATAGCTTATTTCTAAGTTCAGGAAACACTCTCATTGCATATAAGCTGTTAATTACATGAACATACTTTTCCTAAGAATCCAAAAAGATTTCTTATAGTTCCAATTGGAAAATCATGGGCCTGAGAGTAGTTGGAGAATGTGTTGACTATTAAAAGACCAGCTTAGGTTTCTTTCTTATTTTTAGCCAAACTCTATTTTGAGTATAGGACATTGTCCACGTGTGTCAATAGTAGGACGAAACAGGGCTCAGCTTTGCTCACTATGCTGGGATGTTTACGTTCAACAGAATTTAACATCAGACTTGGGCATTTAGAGCTGTTAGACATGAACAAAGTTCTCAGATAACTGAGCAGTTTTTTCGCCGCACAACAGTGACTTTATAATGGTGGACTTCTGTAGAATGAAAACACTGTAAAATTTTAGAAGCCTTCAGAAACCTCAACATTTTAACCTTGGTTTTTGAGTAGAGTCAGAATGGGGTGGAAATATAGTCAGTTTCCATTATTTGCAGGTTCCACATTTGTGAATTTGCCTATTCTCTGGAATTTCTTTGTAACTCCAAAATTAATTATTGGTGTCATTCACATAGTTCAATGATAATTAATCAACACTATATTAAATACAGTATCTTTAAACAGAAACACACATAAAACAAGGTTCTGCACTGATCTGTTGATGAAAATATTGTGACCAGGGGTGCACAGGAATGTAACCCTGTATTTAATGGATCAGTTTTCTTTAATTGAGTGTCCATGGCAACTTTATAGACATAACTACCTCAAGTAATAAGAATTGACCCTACCTTAGCTTGGGAGAAGTGAACAATGGCAAATATCAATAAAATAACCTATGGAAATGACATTGCAGTTGCTGACTTCACATTCTGTCTCTATCGTTGCCTTCTCCACTTTCATATCGGATGTACTGAAACAGTATATGCCTTGACTTTGATATCTCTGTGAGTTGTGTTTTTGTCCCACTCAACAGTTTAAGCCCGTTGTTGACATATAGTAAACCCATGATTGTATTAGAAAACCTGAAGAACAGGTCCATGCGATTAAGGAATTTCAGGATTAAAATTCTGAGACAAAGATCCTTAAGTCCGCATATCTTTGATAAATGATCCCTGGATGTTGACAGTGACATTCGCTCATCAGCTGCCGGTACCTTTGGCAAAGAATTGCCTGCAGGTGGCTGATCAGGTGACTCATCCTCATGGCACTCTCATGGGCTCCTGAGACAGCCGTATAACGGAGAGCCTAAGGATAACATGCCAGGCGTGTGCAGCCTGTTTGGGACACTTTTGTGATGGGAGTGGGTCTGATCCAGATAAAACCACTACCTCTTCCTCAGGGCATGTGAGGGGAATCTTTTGATGTCAGGACAGCTGAACTTGTTGGAGCCGAGCCGCCTTCCCCGTGCTGAGGGGTGTGAAATCAGCTCCACCTTCACAAGGGGCTGTTTCTGTCTCTCCAGTGGTATTTAAGGAGAGAAGGGACCCTCTAAAGGGGCCATTGGGATCAGGCCCAGCTTTGCTTTGCAGGCACCAGCTGTGGGGCCAGTGCTTCCCTCCATCATGCAGAAGGTTGCAGGAACTCAGGCCAGGAGGTGTCATTCGGACATACTACAATGTGCTGGACAGGACTTTTATAAAGTGCTGGTGTTCCACAGCAGCCCGTGCATGTAAGGGATTGGCTTATGGGTGCTCAGCCTCCTCTGTGATCTTTTTCAACCCCCTCAGGCTACTACAGAGCTATGTAAAATGAAGGTATTGGCTTTGCAAACCCAACTTTAAGACATGTTCCAGCCTCCCTTCCTGAGCTGGGCCCCTGTGAGAGGATAAACTGGGGAGCCACAGACCACAGGTGTTAATGCACACTGCTGTGAGGAGTGTGGAGTGGAAGTTAAGAGCACAGGTCTGCAATCCACTGAACTAGGCCACTTTCAGTGTCACTGTGCAATGTTATGAAGACCCTGGTCAGGAAAACCACTTGTCCTTGGTTTCATCTATAAAATCATAATCGTAACAGCAGCAGCTCAGAGGGCTGTGGGGAGGTTTGCAAGGATAGTTCTTAGCACAGTGCCAGGCACAGCATGATAGGTACTTTCATGATTGCAGTGAGTTTTCCTGTGTCCCAGAGTATCTTTTCCTGAACTCTGCATGTGGTGCAGCTCCTTTGTTCAACAGGTGAGTAACAAAGATACTGATACCAGTGGGATCTAGGCTGCATTTGAGTAACTTTTTAATTAGCACTTTGAACAATATTTCTTGTGCAAAATTTATTTGCTGAAATCAGAAAGCACAAGAAGAGTATAAACTTCTGCAGTAATGACAGCGGTGTGTGAATTTTGAATGAAGCATAGCTCTCAGAATATTCCTTTCCTTTTTCTTCTGACCCTGTTGGCAAGATTTTTGTGCTCCCGTGGTCTGGCCACCATTTCTTAGGCTAAACCCTGTGCAATGATCATCTTGGTAGAAAAGAAAAGAAATGTGTTGGCATTTTCATATAACTCAGCTCACTGATTGCAATCTATTTATTTCCCTTTTGTGTGGTAGCCTGGCTGGCTAGAGGCATTTCTTACATTGTTGTAAATGTCAACTGCATTTCAGCCAAGAAGGTCCACTGGAGGATTCCAGATGGAAGGGTGATGGACAAGATATTTTTGAAAGCCTCAAAACTGGCTCCTGTTCTTGTTAGGGCATTGTTCTTACCCACTGTTATTTACTTCAGTTCAACAAGTAATTATGGAGAGGCTAGGCCCTGGAGCTATAGCAGGAAACAGAAGGAATGAAACCTCTTGCTCTCATGGAGCTTACACTCTACCAGGAGAAGGAGCAAACATAACATGCAGTGCCTCAGTAAGTTATATACTTGTTAGAAGATGGCGAGTACTGTGGGGGAAATAAGCGAATAATATGAGGGAGACTGCAGTGCTGGGGTGGGGGTTGCAATGATGACTTGGATGATGTGGGAGCCCAATGTCCTATAAAGAGAGGGCCTCAGGGGTGTGGCCATGGTTTAGGGGCACAACAGGGAGGTGTGAGTGCTGGAGCAGCAATAGCCACAAACACTGAACTCTGAGTCTGGTTTTACTGCTCGTCCACTGTATGTGACTTAATTTCTTTGAGCCTCATTTTCTTCATGTGTAAAATGGGTATAATGAAACATCACAGATCAGTTTCCAAATTTGATGGATAATAAATCCTTTAGTATTTACTGAATGTGTCACAGAGAAAATGCTGAGTGAACAGTTGGAGGTTCTCTTAGGAGCAGCAGGGTGGTATTTGAAGGGACTGATTCTGCCCTGGGCTGTGAGGCTGGCCAGCTGATGTGAGACTCCTCAGGGTCCCCTGGGTTGAGAGAGGACAGCAGGACACAGCAGGTTGACCAGTGCTCTCAGCCCAGCTCACCTGGGAGCAACACAAGGGCCATGTCCTCATTTCCTGTCTTTTGTCTCCCACCAATGCTGCAAAATGTACCAATACCTGGACACTGTGAGTACATTTCTCTGTTGTTGATGTGACCACAGAGGGAAAGCAGAATTAGGAAGACATCATTGCCATGAGATAGACTTCTTATGTATGATCTTTTTTTTAAGAAAATCATTTTATAAAGAAGTAGAGTGTATTAGGGTGTTCTCACACTGCTAATAAAGACATACCAGCTACTGGGTAATTTATAAAGGAAAGAGGTTTAATTGACTAACAGTTTTACATGGCTGGGCAGGCCTCACAATCATGGCTGAAGGTGAATGAGGAGCAAAGACACGTCTTACGTGGTGGCAGGCAAGAGAACTTGGGCAGGGGAACTCCCATTTATAAAACCATCAGCTCTCATGAGACTTATTCACTACCATGAGAACAGTATGCGGGGATTCAGTTACTCTACCTGGTCCCACCCTTGACACATGGGGATTATTACAACTCAAGGTGAGATTTGGGTGGTGACACAGCCAAATTGGGTTAAGATACACACACACACACACACACACACACACGAGTAAGTGTGTACATATACATTATGCATATTGTAACCTCATTAATCAACATTAACTATTCTCTATTAGAAGGCTTATAATTTATTAAGTTCATATCAAACAAAATGGAATAATGATAGCTACTATTAATGAGAAAGTGTCACAGAGAAAGTTCCAGAGTCCATATTTTATACACAGTCCATCTGACTGTAGGAGACATTATGGAAGAGTCCAGGGGACTTCATGTCATGGATGAGGATGGAGAACAGCAGGAGGAGCTAACTGGCTGCAAGTTTTGAATATGGGAGAGAGGAGAAATGGGAGACACAGGTGGGAGGGAGTGAAGGAGTTTCCCACTCTACAGGTGAAGAATTCCGGGGGTGAGAGGAGAGTTCAGACCTCAAGAGAAAGGTTGGTTTAAAAGTAAACCTACGATTTTTCCAAAGCCGTGGAATAAGATGGGTGACAGGTACAGAGAAGAGAGGGGAGCAGCATCCACATCACAGGAGAAGTTCCAGCTATGTGTAGTGTCTGTGATGTCAGAAACGAGAGAATTTAAAAATGGTGAGAATAAGGACAGATGTCAAGAAGTCCTAGGTCTGAGGAGAGGGTGCTCAGGCTTGGCTTAAATTCAAGTTGTTATAACAGAGTGGACATCTATCCAGTCGAGATGAGGATTTCATCATGCATTACTTTTATATTTATTAAAAATAAGCCATCACTTAGAGATTGCATTAAATTATTTAGCAAAGGATGTTCTTGATTTTCTTTCACAGGGAGCTAGATGATTCACTGAAGAAATGCACTGTGCGCACTCAGCTTTTATGATTACGCTCTAAAATGTTTAATTGCAGAAGCCTTTCAAGTATTTTTTCCCTAAGCTACTTTAAAAAAAAATCTTTTCATTTTGCGTTTCAGAGTTGAAACATGCATTTTTGCAGATGAATGATTAACGGGACCTATTTTATCCTGAACATTTTAAGTCTAGGCCTTTTGTACGCACAAGCTACATGGAAACAGCATTCTCCATCCCTTATTCAGCCGAATGCAGCGCGCCCTTCCAGAGTCCCCCAAACACCATCATATTGCTTTATAGGAGGAAACACAGTGACAGATCCACTAATGAGGATTTAAAAAGCCAGTCATCCTTCATGGTGAGAAATTTCTTAGAGATAGGAAAAATCCTAGGAAGAAGCAGATGTTTTTCAAAATGTCAACAACAGAATTTATGATACAAAAGAAATCAATAAATGCTGACATATAACCATGTCGGATAAGCCAGAAAAAGAGCAGTGTGGCCCAGGAGTTGAGCTGAAGAGGCAGGCACATGGAGGGTTATGAGAGGCTGAGCCGAGGAGCCCACTGGAGCTAGAACAGCCCTTTGAGGTAGAAGATGCTGCCGTCTCCACGTTACAGGTGAGCAAACTAAATCACAGAAAGTCAGCGCAGGCGGGGAACGGAGCTGCAGAGATCGAACATGGTTTTGTACCTTTGGAGAATGTGATCTCAGCCGGAGGCTACAGTCAGGGTGTAGAGGGTAGGACATTTGTGGAAATATGTTCTTAGGAAGAAAGGAATTTTGAATGCCTGAAAAAAGAAATCAAGTGACTGAAGGACACAAACTTCTTGACTTCTGGGGTTTTCCAAGGTTTGGAATTGAGGCGTTCAGCAATGTCTGATCAACTGCCCACTGAAAGCAGTGTGGCAGGACTGGTGCATGGGAGACAGGGGATGGAATTACAGCAGCGGGTATTGTCACAGCCTACTTCCTGATGGCTGAAATCCCTAAACTGGGGTATAACAAGTATCAATAAGTGCCTTCCAGTGAAGATGCTTAGCTGAGTGATACTGCATGTTGTACTGATGACATTTAATTATTTTTCGTGGTTTTTAACCCTAAAAACCATCAGTCAATGTATCAGTCTGTATCAGTCAATGTAGAAGTTAATGGACATGTACACACATTTTCTTGACTTGATAAAGGATGACTAGAATGATAACGTGCTGGCAAACCACCTGTCAGAGGAAAAAAAAATAAAGAAAAAAGGCCCTGATTTATAGTGGTTGCTGTTTTCCAAGGCGTAACTATGCCCCCATGGTTCATTTCAAGCTGCCACTGGCTCCCAAAATTCTTATATAACCACCATGATATTTGTGATGGTTAGTTTTATGTATTAACTTGGCTAACCATAGTACCTCGTAATTCAGTTAAACACTCATCTAGGTGTTGTTCTGAAGGGATTTTGTAGATATGGTGGCACATCTATGATCAACTGACTTCAAGGAAATGGTTCTTGAAATTCTGGGTGGGCCTCATCCCATCAGCTGGAAGGCCTTAAGAGCAAACTTGGAGGCTTCCCAGAGCAGAGACATTCTGCCTCAAGTCTGCAGCCTCAGCTCCTGCCTCAGTGTGTCCAGTCCACCAGCCTTCCCTCATCATGTTAAACTTGGCAACCACCACAGTTACATAAGTGAATTCCTTTAACTCTCTCTGTTTTTCTGGTATAGGTCCTATTGATTCCATTTCTGTGATAGGACCCTGACTGATATACCATTATCACACTTAACAAAGCTAACAATGTCTGCTTGCTATGACACAATCCAGTCTGTATCCTGATTGCCCCAGTTGGTCTCAAAAACGTCTGTTGTTTGCATTTGGTTTGATGTAGTCAAATTCCACATTAGGGACATTAATTGCATTTGCATGTTGTGCCTCCTGTGTGTTTTCTCATCCAGACTAGTCTCTCCTCTTTTGTTCCTATCCAACTTGATACCTCTAAATTGCTCATCTTAAAAGCTCTGTCTTGGGCAGTACGATACCTCATTCTGGATTTGTCCATTTGCTATCTCCTTGGGCTTTTAGCTTGGGTCTGGGTCTTTGGACTGAATACGTTCTGTAAACTGAATGGTACCTCTAATGGCTTCATTAGATTTGGTTTAACTTTTGTTTTTTGGAGGTGAGGGCAAAAACGCTGCCCTGGTGGTGTGTGTTCCCATTGGGTGCGATCAGGAGACGTAGCGGGTCTTTCCGTCCCTGTCTTCCTGGGACTGAGATGGATCAGTGGACTCAGAGGGTGACAAACTGATGCCTCCACCGCTCCCTCTCTCACTGCCCTTTCATTTCCTGGTTTCATCTCTCGCTCACCCTGGTCTGGACTCCTTCTTTCATTTGTTTCCCTAATTTTCTTGAAATTTTCGTGTAAGGAATTTTCACTTATGAGGAGGGCTAATTAGTTTATCTGAAATGAAACTTGAATAGGCAAATAAGAATAAATTGTTAACTTTCTCAACAACTGCTAATTTTCAGAGTAAGGAATCTGTGCCCTATTACTCGGTGATTAATTTTTCTGGTGGGGGGGGGTGCTTTCTTTTTGGAGGGCATCACATAAACTCTTAGATTGATACTCCTGATTATTATCCTAAATGTTTTTATGTATTTGATGTGTTTCTATCAGTTACAGCCATTATTTTTGATGCTCAAAGTATCCCTTCTTTGGCTAGTCGGAGCCCCATGACATTCACTTCTGCATTCTTGGACACAGCCCGTTAATCTTTCTTAGCTTTTGGATTTCTGCACAACCAAATACCCCTGACACACCCTCCACCTTTCCTTTTCCACAGCAGGGATGGGAATGGTGGGTAAGGAGAGCTCATTGCTCCATGTCATTGTTTTCATGTGTTTTCAGGAGACAGAACTAGAAATGAAGTGTTTTTGAAGAGAAAGAGACCATGAGTTTGTGCTGACATTTCTTCTTTAAATTTAAAATTATGAGATCGGTACTTCAGTTTTATGCCTGAATATACTCTTACATTTAAAATCTATGTACTCAACACCTTTAAATAATTGTTTATTCTTGTTTTATTCTAGAACACATATGTGAGCACATACACATATTTATATATAATAGACATTTTTGAAACAACAGTATTAACACTAGTACTATGACCACTGATTGAGTGTTAAGATTTTTTTTGTTGTCTCCATTCTAAAGCTGCATTTCACAAAATACATAGGGTCAGAACATTGCGTTCTGACATCCCTTGGAATATTTTCGTGGTGTTTTTGTGATTCTCCCTGATATAGAGTTGTGTTGACTTCGTTTTAAATTTTCAGCAGTTTTCATCTGTAAAATTTAATTTGACTTTTTGGATATATAAAATGCGTAATTCCAAACTTATAACTATATGGCTATCTATATATAATCTCAGAGAGATTTTGGGTAAATCTTCCTCATACCTGCTCTTTTTGTCCTGTTCTCTTCAAGCCCCTTTTGGTGACCAATTCTGCTGGCTTTGGTTTTTGTCTTTTTACTTACTCCTTTTTTTCCTCCTAAATGATATTCTATAGCTAACATTCTGTATCAGTATATAGAGCTCATTTTTTGGCTACATGCTTCATTTAACTGTTTATCTTAATTCATTAATCTTTCCAATATTGATTGACATTGGAGTTATTTTCAATTTTTTACTCTTAGCAATGCTACAATGAATATTTTTTTCCATTTTTGCCCGTGTATCTTTGGGATAGTCTCTAAGGAATAGGATTTTTAGGGCAAAGGATGAGCATGATATTGCTAGATATTGTCGATTTCCCTCCCCTGGGCTTGGACTGCTTTGCTTCCCCAGTAGTCCCTAAGAGTGCCTGGGTTGCAGCTTGCCAAACAGGAGAGTACGTTGTCACACAGTTAGAGAAACGACATCCCAAGGCAGATTTGATTTGCATTTTGTTTGTTGTAAGTGAGCTTGACCAGCTTTTCATGTGTCCAAAGGACTTTTGAATTTTTTCTCCTCTCCACTGTTCGTTCATGGTCTCGCCCTTATTGCATTAGGTTGTTCTCCAGTTTTAAGAGTTCTTTATTCACAGGGATATTTGTCATTTACCTTTGATTTAAACTGCAAAGTTTTCCCCAGTTTTTACCTTGTCTTTTGCATTTTGGTGTGATGTTTTGCATACAAAAGTTCTATTGTAAGTTTTTATGTCGTTAAGTAAATCAATCTTATAGTGTGTTTGGAGACATGTTCAGGAAGTCTGTTTCCCTCACCCCCACTGCTGGGTTATAAAGGAGTGCACTTTCGTGAGCTCAGTTTTACACTTAGATGACTGATTCATGGGGCATTTGTCCCCGTGGAAAGTGTGACATGCAGATCTAATGTCATCTTTATCTATGTGGCTACCCAGCTGGCCCAGCACTGTTTACTGGAAGGTCACCCTGTTTTCCTGTGCTTCATCTTCACTTCACTCAGGTCTTTTCATCGATTCATTTTCTTCTGTTAGCCTCTGTGGGTGCCAGGACCACTCTTTTATTTTTGGAAATTATATGTTTAATATCTGCTAGATCTTTTATAATATTACACATTTTATAATGGACTTCCTACCCTCAGAAAAAAATAAAAACATGTAGATGTTTTTATGGGGATTGCATTAAAATTATAACTAAACCTAAAGAGAAGTGGTGACTTTGTGATCTCATCCAGAAACATTACTTTTTCCGTGTATGCGTAGCCACACGAATCGTTCTTTCAGGAGTGTTCTCAGTTCCTCATCTAGGCTTAGCACGTATCTCCTTTATGTGCCAAAGCATTGCATTTGTTGTGATTCATTCATTCATTCAATTATTTTATTATATATATTTTCTGACACTGTGTCTTCTTTTTTTTAAATATATTTTCTGTTTTAAATTGGGTTTATTGATTTTTCTCTCTAAAATTCATGTTCTGCTATTTGAAAGAATCCTCATATTGTTTTCAAGTCTTTTAATGCACTTTTGAGTCTTCACCCAGTTTTATCTGCATATAAAGATTGTTTTATGTCTTTTCTCCTTCAATTCCGGTGCCTCTAATTGCTTTCTCTTGTCTCATTGCATCGTCTAATACATCCATTACCATGTTTAATAATAGTGGCGACAGTTGGCATCTGTGCAGTTTTTCTCACTCTAGTAGGAATCTCTCCAGTGTTTCCATATTAAGTAAGAGCTGGCATTTGGACTAAAATTTTTATATTTACATAATTACATTCAATGTTAAGTAAGCATCCATCAACTCCTCTTTTACCGGGTGTTTTTATAAAGAATTGTTGTATGTTGTTAAATGCCTTTTGATGTTTTTGGAAATGAATTTCATAGATCGTTGAATATTGTCAACTGTATTTAAGAAATTTGATTGTTCATTGTAGTCTCTGGCATTATAAAGCACCTGTATTTGTCTTCTTTTAAATAGTTTTTATCCTAAATGTCATGATGTCTGATATCAAATTCTAACCTCAGATTATATTTTATTGCTTTTGCCTGGTATTTTCTTTTACATTCCTGTGTTTTTAAGCTTTCTGGGATATTTTAATTGTCTCTGTTGCTTGAGGCCAAGAATTCAAGACCAGCCTGGGCCACAGAGCAAGACCTTGTCTCTGAAATACATACATACATACATACATACATACATACACACACACACACACACATACATAAATGTGAATATTTGGTATACAGAATAGAGTTATTGTTTTGTAACCTGAAAGTCTTGTTTTAATAGATGAGAGAGGGCTATTTGCATATATCGATACAGTCATCATTCTTGGCCTCAGTTCTGCTGTGAGTGAACGCACAGTTGGATCCATACCCACATGTGCGCACAGTACAGATACGTAGTCTTGCCATGTGGTCTGTTTGTTTTGCTTTTGTTTTATTTACTTATTTTAAAAGAGGAGATGGTTTCTTTTGGTGCTTAGAAAGAACTGTGTTTTTCTCTTGCTGTTGCCTTGTGTGAATACTCTTCTGCAATGTTCTTCTCCAATACCTCTTTGATAGGACTATTGGCTTCCTGCTTTTATAAGCACTACCAAAATTAATGAGTAAACATAGACCCTGCCCTCTCATGTTAAGTTCATCCTTGAATTCTGAAGGATGCTGCTTGTTTTGTTAGCTGCTGGTGACGCATGTGTTTCTTCATGTTTGGAGCATGTCACAGTTACCCTCTCTGTCATCACTCTCCCTCGGTTGGTCATCTGGTACGACAGCTGAAGTTAAATAGGCTCAGTGCCCACCACCCAACCTTACTCGGAAGCTTGTTCTGGGGATCCCTCCAGAACAAAATCCCCCAAGCTCTTCTGCAACTCTGGGGTCTCTCCGGTGGTCTCACCTGTAATTTAGGCTCTTGATGTCTCTGGCCTGGTCGGCCCTGCACGCTGAGGTCTAACTGCCTGTGACTCTGCCTGGCCACGACTCTTCCTGCCCCTCAGAGGAAAGGGCTTGCAGCATCATCCTGGCAGTGGGAGAGCAAATCTCTCACAGGGATCCCTTCACTTTAGAATCTGGTTCAGGGAATTGAGAGCCCGGACCTCAGGGCCTGTCCAGCTCTGTGCTGGTACAGGGTGACTTCTGGTCAGGTCACCTCCAGACCTACCCCCACCTCATGTGACTTCTTTTTTCAGCTTTGTTTGTCTGACTTTCTTCTAGCAGAAATGTTCACTCCCACAGCCTGCAGCTGGGCATTGAGTGGGAAGTCAGGGGGTCCTGCACAGTGAAGAGGTCGAGAGGCAGGAGGAGGCTATTCGAGAGCGAGAAGAGATCGGCACAGTGGGGAACTGGATCCTGCAGACAAGGGGCTTCCAGGGCCAAGGAAGGTGCTATTGTACCAGATCTCAGCAGAATTTCTCGTACTCACAGTTGGCTTAGTGGGGAGGCCGGAGGGAAAATCCAGAGGAAAAGTGTCCAAAAGGCCAGAGCAGAGCCAGGGGAGGGGCTTATAAGGAGCAGGACCTACTGGGGCTGCAGAAGCTTTTCCTGAGGACCCGGGGCTTCCTGCAGAAGGGAGGGGGCAGCTGCAGAGCTTGGCCAAGACCTCTGCAGACACGGGGACCAGAGGGTATCCCCTGAGGAGGCCTCCCAAATATCTTGGCACAAGCATCCCTCTGAAGTTGCTCTGCTTACAACAGCCCCTCTTGTGTGCAAACCCTGTGTGCTGTCTGGGGACACCTGGAACTCTGGCTTCTTCTAATCCCACAAGACCCTGAGGTAGCAATGGGGTCTTTCTGGTCATGGCTTCTCTCAGCTGCAGCTCTGGAGCTCTTTCAATATGAAGAGGTAAGTACTCTGTCCTACTTGTCTCAAGGAGTTATCAGGAGAATACATTCAAGATGCAGAAGGGTCTCTGAAGAATGTCGCATGCCAGACCCAGGACAGGTGCTGTCTGTCCTTTTCCCTCGTGCTCAGGGTTTCTGGGGCAAAGAGATTCTCCTCTGAGTCTCTGTCTGTTTAGCAGATGGCTCTGACTTATTTTATGTAAGGCCTGTAACAGCTGTAGGTGTGTTGGTGTTGAGCAGATTCATTCATTTTTTTTTCCATCAACTTTTAAGTTCTGGGGTACATGTGCAGGATGTGCAGCTTAGTTACACAGGTGAGCGTGTGCCATGGCAGTTTGCTGCACAGAGCGTCCCATCATCTAGGTTTTAAGCCCAGCATCCATTAACTATTTTTCCTGTTGCTCTCCCTCCCTCACCCTGCAACAGGTCCTCATGTGTGTTGTTGCCCTACTTTTGTCTATGTATTCTCATCATTCAGCTCCCACTTATAAGTGAGAACGTGCAATGTCTGGTTTTCTGTTCCTGAGTTTGCTAAGGATAAAGGCTTCCAGCTCTATCTATGTCCCTGCAAAGGACATGATCTCGTTCCTTTCTGTGGCTGCATAGTATTCCATGGTATATATGTACCACATTTTTTTTATCCAATCTATCATCAATGGGCATTTGGGTTGACTCCATGTCTTTGCTATTGTGAATAGTGCTGTAATGAACATATGTGTGTATGTATCTTTAAAATAGAATGATTTATATTCCTTTGGGTATATATTCAGTAATGGGGTTGCTGGGTCAAATAGTATTTCTGCTTCTAGATCTTTGAGGTGACCACACCATCTTCCACAGTGGTTGAAATAATTTACATTCCCGCCAATAGTGTAAAAGCATGTTCTTTTCCTCCGCAACCTCACCAGCATCTGTTGTTTCTTGACTTTCTGATAATCGCCATTCTGACTGGTGTGAGATGGTATCTCACTGTGGTTTTGATTTGTATTTCTCTAATGATTGTTATCTTCTCTAGTTCAGAACCTTATGAAGCAAATCCGTCAATTCATTCATTCTATCCAGGACAAGCAAATTTTTTAAAGAAATGTTGTCCCCCCAAATAGACTGAGAAACAAAAACATCATTCTTCTTAAAATGAGTACTTCAAATGTGTTTTCAGTGTATTCGGTACTATTTTTGATACTTGGATGAACAAAAGAGCACCTCTGCCTTACCTTTTCCTATGCAGACCTCTATCAGCCTGGTGCTTTTTAGTACAAAACAGAACAAGAGCAACCAAGAGGTGCCAGCTTCACTTTCAGGCTGTGCTACTGAATATGAATAGCCAAAAAATACATAAAAACGAAATGGAAAATCTGTATTCCCCTGTTGAAATACGTAACAACTCACTATAGGAGCTGGAAAGAAAAGGAGTTGATTTTCCACACTGGCAACAGCCAACTCCATATACAGTATAGGCACACCTCATTTGATTGTACTTTGCTCTATTGCACTTCTCAGATACTGAATTTTTTACAGATTGAATGTTTTTGGCAACCCTGTGTCAACCAATGTATTGGCGCCATTTTTCCAACAGCCTGTGCTCACTTGTGTCACTGTGTCACATTTTGTTCATTGTCACAGTATTTGAAAAGTATCGTTATTATTGGATCTGCTATAGTGACCTGTGACCTGTGATCTTTGATATTATTTTAAGTATTTTGGGGCACCATGAACCACAGCCACATTTGACGGTGAACTTAATACATGTTGTGTGTGTCTTTTGACTGCTCCACTGACCAGCTGTTCTCCATCTCCCTCCCTCTCCTTAGGCCTCCTTGTTCCCAGAGACACAACAATATTTAAATTAGGCCAATTATATAACCCTACAGTAGCCTCTAAGTGTTCAATGAAAGGAAGAGTTGTTGCATGTCTCTCACTTTAAATCAAAAGCTAGAAATGATTAAACTTAGTGAGGAAGGTATGTCTTAAGTCATGGTAGGCCAAAGTCTAGACCTCCTGCAGTAAGCTGTTCGCCCAGTTGTGAGTCCAAAGGAAACGTTCTTGAAGGTAATTAAAAATGCTACTCTAGTGAACACACGAATGGCAAGAAAGCAACTCTTACTGCTGATATAGAGAAAGTTTGAGTGGTCTGGCTAGAAGATCAAACCAGTCACAACATTCCCTTAAGCCAAAGCCTAATCCAGAGAAAGGCCCTAACTCTCTTCAATTCTATGAAGGCTGAGAAAGATGAGGAAGCTGCCGAAGAAAAGTTGGAATCTAGCAGAGGTAACTTCATGAGGTTCGAGGAAAGACGTCATTTCCTTAACATAAAAGTGCAAGGTGAAGCAGCAAATGCTGATGGAGAAGCTATAGCATATTATCTGAATGACCTAGCTAAGATCATTGATGAAGGTGGTTACACTAAATGACAGATTTTCAATGTAAACAAAATAATCTTCTGTTATAAGAAGATGTCATCTAGGACTTTCACAGCTAGAGAGAAGTCAATGCTTGGCTTCAAAGGTTCAAAGGCTAAATCTCTTATTAGGGACTAATGCAGCTGGTAACTTTAAGTTGAAGCCAATTCTCATTTACTATTCTGAAAAATCCAAGGGCTCTTAAAATTATGTTAATTTTATTGTGCCTGTGCTCTATAAATGGAACAACAAAGCCTAGAGGACAGTGTATTTGTTTGCGGCATGCTATTGGTATATTCATGAACTGCATGAACTTAACATATTACTGAATGTTTTAAGCCTACTGTTGAGACCTACTGCTTAGAAAAACAAAAAGATGCCTTTCAAAATATTACTTCTCATTGACAACAAGCCTGATCACCCAAGAGCTCTGATGCAGATGTACAAGGAAATTACTATCATTTTCATGCCGGCAAACACAACATCTCTTCTGCAGCCTATGAATCAAGGTGTAATTTCAACTTTTAAGTCTTATTACTTCAGAAATACATTTTATAAGGCTATAGATGCCATAGACAAGGATTCTTCTATTGGATATGGGCAAAGTAAATTGAAAATCTTCTGGAAACAAGTCACCATTCCAGATGCCATTAAGAATATTCATGTTCATGGCAGGAAGTCAGAATGTAAACATTAACAGGATTTTGGAAGAAGGTGAGTTCAACCCTCATGGATGACTTCGTCTTTGTTCAAGGCATGGAGGAAGTAACTGTGGATATGGTGAAAGCAGCAAGAGAAATGCAATCAGAGGTGGGGCCTGAAGATGTGAACGAATTGTTGCAATCTTATGTTAAAACTTGAATGGATGAGTTGTTGTTTCTTATGGATGAGCAAACTCGTTTCTTGGGATAGACTCTACTCTTGATGAAGATGCTATAAACATTGTTGAAATGACAACAAGGGATTTATAATATGACACAAATGTAGTTGATAAGGCAGTGACAGGATTTGAGAGAATTAACTGCAAGTTTGAAGGAAGTTCTAGTGTGGGTAAAATGCTATAAATTAGTATCATATGCTACAAAGAAATTTTTTTTTGAAAGAAGGAGTACATGGATGGAACAAATTTAATTTTGTTCTTATTTTATTATGTCTTTATCCTTTTTAAATTTTTTAATTCAATAGCTTTAGGGGTACAAGTGGTTTTTTGTTTAGATAGATGAATTGTATAGTGGTGAAGTCTGAGATTTTAATGCACTCATCACACAAGTAGTGTACATTAGGCCCAATATGTAGGTTTTGTTTGTTTGTTTGTTTTATTGAGATGGAGTCTTGCTCTGTTGCCCAGGCTGGAGTGCAATGGCACATCTCGGCTCACTGCAGCCTCCGCCTCCCAGGTTCAAGTGATTCTCCAGCCTCAGCCTCTCAAGTAGCTGGGACTACAGACGACCACCACCACATTAGGCTTTTTTGTATTTTTAGTAGAGACAGGGTTTCACCATGTTGGCCAGGCTGGTCTCGAACTCCTGACCTCAGGTGATCTGCCTGCCTCAGCCTCCCAAAGTGCTGGGATTACAGGCATGAACCACCATGCCCAGCCCCCAATGTGTAGTTTTTTTAATCCCTCATCTTCCTCCTGCTCTCCCCACTTCTGAGTTTCCAATGTTCATTATATCTCTCTGCATGCCTTTGCACACTCATAGCTTAGCTTCCACTGTATGTTACAAGTGAGAACATACAGCATTTGATTTTCCATTCCTAAGTGACTTCCCTTGGAATAATGGGCTCTAGTTTTATACAAGTTGCTTCAAAGGCATTACTGCATTCTTTTTTATGGCTGAATAGTATTCCATGGTGTATATATATCACATTTTCTTTAACCACTCATCAGTTGATGACCACTTAGTTGGTTTCATATCTTTATAATTGTGAAATATGCTTTGATACACATATGCTTGCAGGTGTCTTTTTGATATAACTTCTTTCCTTTTCCAGAGATACCCAGTAGTGAGATTGCTGGATCAAATGGTAGATCCACTTTGAATTCTTTAAGAAATCTCCACATTGCTTTCTACTGAGTTTGTACTGATTTATATTCCCATCAGCAGTGAATAAGTGATCCCTTTTCACCATATCCATGCTAACATCAATTGTTTTTTGACTTTTTAATAATGACCATTCTGGTTGGGGTAATATGGTATCTCATTGTGGCCTTAATTTGCAGTTCCCTGATGATTAATGATGTTGAGCATTTTTTCATAAGTTTTTTAGCCATCTGTGTATCTTCTTTTGAGAAATGTCTATTCATGTCATTTGCCTACTTTTTAATGGGATTATTTGTTTTTGTCCTTGTTGATTTGAGTTCCTTGTAGATTCTGGATACTAGTCCTTTGTTGGATGCAGAGTTTGCAGATATATTCTCCCATTCTGTAGGTTGCCTGTTTACTCTTATGATTATTTCTTTTGCTGTGCAGAGGCTTTTTAGTTTAGTTAGCTCCCATTTATTTATTTTTGTTTCGGTTGCATTTGCTTTTGGGGTCTTTGTCATGAATTCTTTGCCTGAGCCAATGTCCAGATGAGTTTTTTCTGGATTATCTTCTAGAATTTTTATGGTTTCAGATTTTAGATTTAAGTCTTTGACCCTTCTTGAGTTTATGTTTGTATAAGGTGAGAGGTGCAGATTTAGTTTTATTCCTCCACATGTGGCTATCCAGTTTACCCAGCATCACTTACTGAACAATGTGTTCTCCCCCTGATTTATATTGTTGTATGCTTTGTCAAAGATCAGTGTTACTGTAAGAAATTACCAGAGCCACCCCCGCCTTCAGCAACCATAGTTCTTGTTACTGGCGGCGATCACTATGGGTCTGCAGCAGCCTCAATTCTTGCCTCCTCAGAGGAAAGAATTCGACTGAGGAGGCAGAAGGCAGAAGGAGAGACCCAGGTAAGTTTTAGAGCAGGAGTGAAATTGATGAAAAAGCTTTAGAGTAGGAACGAAAGACGGGAAGTACACTTGGAAGACGGCCAAGCGGGCAACTTGAAAGACAAGTGCAGTTTGACCTTTTGACTTGGGGTTTTATACGTTTGCATACTTCCAGTGTGCCTTCTCTCCTGACTCTTCCCTCGGGGTGGGCAGTTTGCATGCACAGTGGCCTGCCAGCTCTTGGGAGGGGAGCATGCAGAGTGTGTTTACTGGAGTTGTACTAATGCTCACTTGGGGCAATCTTCCCTGACCAACTGAGTGTCCCTAGGAGGTCATATACCAGTTAAACTCCACCATTTTTCCTCTTAATGCACCTGTGTGAGCCCACACACCCAACTCCTGAGATCTTATTAAGAAGCGACTGTTACCAGTTTCAGGTTTTTTCTATCTACAGGGAGCCTGCTTTTCCCTGGTACCGGCTGCAACCAATGATTATTTTAGAGAGACAGTTAACTGCCTGAACATCACCTGAGGGTCACCTGACAGTTCTAGTTGGGTGGGGGGTGCCGTCTCCTGCCCTGTTCGTGTCTGACCAGCTGTTTTCTATAACACCCTGAGTCAGCAGCTGTCAACATTGAGGCAAGACCTTTCGCCAGCAACAAGATTATGACTTGCTCAAGGCTCAGTTAACAGCATTTTTAGCAATAATGTGCTTTTAAATTAAGGTATGTGCATTTTTTAAGTAATGCTATTTAGACTATAGTGTAGTTGCAACATAATTTTTATTTGTGCTGGGAAACCAAAAAATTGGCGTGACCCGCTTGATTTCGGCATTCTCTTTATTGCAATGGTGTGGAGCCCTGCCTGCAATATTAGTGATGTATGCGTCCATTTACTTTTCAATTCCCAGTGGAGAAAACAGTTTTCAGATGTTTTAGAGTTTAAAGAATAAATTTATCCTTGATTCCTATCTTGCTGCCTCTTCCAAATATTGGTGAACACTTCTTTTTTCATATAATCTGGCAAAAGATTTTTATAAAAGTATTTCTTCATGCAATGTTGTAAAATAATGTTTTGTTGCAAAAATTATAATGTAAGTACCTCAATAGGCAATGAAGGAAACAGAACTCAGAGAATTCCAACTCGCAGAGCTGATACTATGCTTGTTTGGAAGTTCCTTTGGGATGTTTTCTGTTCACTAATGATGCATTTGAGTTCATATTCTATCTTCAGTTTAGTAGCTTGCCTTTTTTCACATGTGTTTAAAATTCTTCGTCAGTGTTACTTTTTTGTACAATATATGTAACTGTCCTTTGGTTGTTAGATATTTAGGTTATTCCAAATATTCTCATTATTATAATCATGTTGTGATAAATCCTCCTCATGTATAGAGCATTTCTTATGTGCTTTTTGCCAGTCATTTTTTAGCACTGAATGTAAAAGTGAAGTTGCTGGTCCGAAAGAGTGTTTATATGGCTATCGAGTAGACATCCAACAGCTTTGCCAGAACTTTCCACATTCTGTAGCTGACCTGTGAAACTGGGTTTTCTTCTTTTCCCACTGCACAAACTTAGCATACTGCCATCTTTCCTAGGTTCTCTTTGTGTGTTGTATATTGTAATGAATGTCAGCTTGAAGGATACAACAGAAGAATAAAATTAGCTAAGGCACCACAGTTAGACTTACATTGCTGTCACTGTTGATATTTTGTTAGTAAAGAGAGGCTAGACTTATGCTGCTGTGTGAAAACACAAGTTAGATTTAGGTTTAAAAGTCTGTCTGAGATGCTGGTCAGTGATTACATACTCTTCCACTAAAATTTGCAACACAGTTGATGAAAGTCTCCTTAAACTATGGACATTTGAGGGAAAAGTTCTCACTAAATGTGGTATCACACATTATTATAGGGGATCAAAATTATGTGATTACCTATTCAATCAAAAACATAATCACAAACTTACATAATTTGTTTTAAAATATCACATATTATATATTATAAAACATGTAGGAATATAATGAAATATAATAACATAAATTATATGTATTATAATTGTATATTTGTTATATATGGTATGTGTATATACACTGTATATATTATGACAAATATATAATTATATATATTTTATGTTATATCAATTATTAACATAATTATGTTATGTTATAATATATGATATACAGTATGTATTATATAGTAAATATATATGCTCTATATTATATAACATATTATACATTATTATAATATATTTAATTATAATGGCATACTACATATTCTTTATAATAATGTATTACAATGTACATTGTTATAGAATTGCATAATATAACATATTAATGTATTTATATAATATGTAAGCTATATAAATTATTAGGAAAGCATAGTACGAATAAAATTTTAAATAAAAATTTAACTTTACAATTTTAAAATTGTAAATAAAAATTGTATATGCCACTTTCATTTTTAAGAAATTAGGCCTTGAGATTAACTATTTTATAGTGTCTACAGGATGGAAAGTAGTCCTATTATATAAAATAGTAGTTGCTTTAAAATTAGTCATTAGCTATATTTATAGTTTATAAAATAATGAAATTTAAAGTGGCCTTAAATTGGACTAATAATCATGAGTTTGAAATGAAAACAGAACAAATAATCCTCATTTTAAAAGTAAAAGTCAGTTTTCTAAATTATGAATTTGGTATTGATTTAAACGAAATGAATTGACATTGAAGAATTGTATGTCTTTAGGGATTCAGCGTTCGGTGAGGATCTGTTGGATGCACAGATTGAAGGAGACTGGATAGAAATAGCTTTCTGTGCCTCAAAAAAAGTCAGGAATTACTGCCAGGAAAACTCAGAGCTTCAGAGACTGCAAATATATTTAAGTTACTGAAGTAAGACACTTGAAATGAAAATGTGTACACTCCATAAACCATGGATGGCATCAACAACATGAATACTATCTGAAATATTATTGCGATCGGGCTCAAGCAATAAATGCTCCACTTGCTGTGATTTTTTAAATTTAAATATTGATAGTATATGGAAATACTGCTTATTCTTGCTATAATATTTAATGTGATTCATATTCTTTACACTGTTTTAAAAAAGCTTTAAATAGGATCATAAACTGTTGTATTGGGGGTAATTCATGAAGTGCTGATGACTGTAGGAGGTATAATTTATTGTTTTCCAGTTTAATGTTCATGTTGCCCAGCATGTCTGCTTAATCAATGTAATTCCTTTTTTATGTTAAAATCTGATAGGACTTCCTACTGTAACAGGGTTTTTGAAAGAGATGTGTTTATTCTTCTAGTTTTATAAGAATAAGATTTTGTAAGGGAGGGAATCTTTTATTCTTATTCTGCTTGTTTGTAGAAAACAGTGATTGTCAATGTGTGGGGCCAACACCAATAACATTAGCAAAAACTGGGAACTTGTTGGAAATGCAAATTCTCAGGCTCCACCCCGGAACAATTGACTCAGAAACTTGAGAGGAGGCCTCAGCAATCTGCATTTAACAAATTCCGCAGATGGTTCTGATGCACAGGACAGTTGGAGAACCAAGAACATTGAAATTTTTTACAGAATGTCCCTACTTGAAATTTATGATACTCATCTGCATTGATGCTTCAGGTTTTAGGAAATAGACTGAGGTTTTGGATGAAAACCTGCCATATCAGTTAGCTTTGGTAGTATAACAAACCACCCCAGAAATTAGTGGTTATACAAGCATGCGAGCTTCCCAGGTGGTTCCTCTGGCCTGGCTGGGCTTCCTTGTGCATGTGGTCAGCTGCTATTTAGCTGGGGGCTGGAGAGCTCGGGGTGCCCTCAGCTGCAGAGCCCAGTCTGCCCCATCTGTGGCCTTCCTTCCTGCAGCAGGCGGCTCCAGGCTCTTCCAGGATTCCTAGAGAATGTCAGGTGCATTCAAGGCCTCAGAGGCCACCTGTGCTCCCTCTGTCCTTTTCTGTTGACGACTCCAAGATTCAAAGCCAGCCCAGTGTCAAGCGGTGGTGGAAAGGACTCCACCTCTTCAGGGCAGGGGATGCAAAGTCACACCCTCAAGGGGAGAAGGTGCAGGGAGGGGATAACATTTTTGCACACAGTTGCCCACACCTGCAGATGAGGATCAAGACTAATGCCCTATTGGTTGAGGACTTCTGGCCCTCTGTTCTGTAGTCCATTCAGATCGAGAGTGGTGACCATAAGGCTTCCTCATTTTTCTCTGAAGCTGAGAAGTAAGAGGCAATCGGTAAAACAGAACACAGTGTGTTCGCAGTCACCACGTCATCCTGTCATCAGTGAGGATGACAGTCACCATGTTTGCAAAAGTAAAATAAACCTCAAAATTTGACTAAAAATAGCAGACAAAAAAACCAAGTAGAACCCAGTACAAATACGCCTTTTATTTCAAGCATAGTTTCCTCACTTTTGGCCCTGGATTTCCTATATGATTTCTAAAACATATTATTCTAAATGATGACCTGCACACTTTGCATAGAAATTTATTGGTTTTACGTGTCCCCAGGGAAAGTAGGGGAATGGTGGTATATAATAATCATGAATAGACTTGAGTAATGTATAGTATTATCATAGGATTCTGCTGCTGCTTACATTGTAAGAGCATGATAAGTAAAAGAACAGAAAAAGAGTAGGAAAAAATATATTCTTGATTAATGAGCTTTGGGTCAAAAAATAATAGAGTCCTTTTTCTTATTTTACATATACATCAGTTTTGAATAGTTCATGTTATACTTTAAATTATTAATGAGAGTAATGAACAGTTTTGTAGCATAATGTATAATGAGGAAGCAATATTAACTTGCATTAACTTGCAGTTATTTAGTTATTTAGATAAAGCAGTTATTTGCAAATCATGATCAGAAATATTTAAGATATAATTTATATTTTTAGAGATGCTGTTTTATTTTTCTCTCCAATATGCGTTTAGGAAAAATAAAACATGTATTCTGTGATATTGTCCCTCTACTTTGAACTTCAGCTTTCTCATTCCCAAGTTCTAATCATTTCCAGCTGGCATATGTTAATGGCGTTTCTGTCTAACATTGTGGCTCTCTAAAAGAAATACAAGAAAAAGTGCCTTCCCACAGGGAGTTTGATACCATACAACACAGATATCACCATTATCACACAATTGTAAAGCAATGACAGAAGTCAAGATAATATGGCAAAGACCGTTTACCTAAGACTCGAGAGTACACAAAACAAAGAACACATGGGCTATTTGGCAAACAGTTATGTGGGGTTGACTTTAGCCTGAAAAAAAGTTTCCTGATTGAAGTAATGACACTTGACACCAGAAGGGCTGACAGAGGTCTGCTCATTAGGACAGCTGCTCCAGGGACTGGCCAGAATGACTTTGGGTGGTGTATCAAGTGGTCATTGCCACAATTACGCTGTACAACCACTCGCCCCAAGACCAATGCCTTAAATCATGAAGAATGCGTTTTTCACTCAGGTTTGTGCATTGGCTGGGATTTGGCGACTCTCAGCTGCCCCTCACTCGAGGCTGTAGGTGGGTGTAGATCTTCTGACATACTTCTGTTTTCTCCGTGGACCGGGAGTTCCTTGGGGGATGAACACAGGAAAAGGACCAGGCCAATTCTGCAAGCAAATGTAAGCCAGTGTTTCATCAAGTCCACTAGCAATGCATTGGCCCCAGCAAGTCACATGGCCCAGGCTGTGACTCAGGGTGCTGGAGTGTTCTCTGCCCATTGAGGGAGCCGGAGCAGAGTGAACACTTGTCTAACCCCAGTCCAGAGGATTGTTAAGTAGGACGAGAAGAGCCAGGGGTGTCTTGCAGCTGATGTTTCTTTTCATGGATGTGCACAGGTGAATGTAAGGTTTATTGTCAATTCACATTCTGATGGTTAGCATCAAACCCATAGCTCACATTTTGAAGACACTTTTGAGATTTGCTTTTCCTAACAATTTGCCTCCAAGGAGGGGGTCTTGTTTAGTAGTGACGATCTTGAAATGGCTGAATGTCTTCTAAGAATAGTATTGACAACTTGAAGAGTAGTTGGGATTAGTGTATGTTCTTGCCTTAACTCCAAAATTAAATAGGCTATGTTATTTTCGTGTATATTTAGTAATGTACTTTAAAAATAAAAACCTTTAGATATGGCACATAACATTAGCAACATATAACCTTAATAAGTCAGATAAATGAACTATCCATAGCAGTTTAAGAGGTAATTTTTTAAAAGTTTTTTTGCAAAGTGAATATTTAATCCTATTACATCTGCTGGGCTGTGTGCCTTCTAAAATTCTACTTAGCACAATTGATAAGCAGGGATCATTTAACAATTAAACAACATTTTTCATTTAATTAGTTAATTTATTTGAGACAGGATCTTGCCCTGTTGCCCAGGCTGAAGAGCACAGCGAGGCGATCATAGCTCACTGTAACCTTGACTTCCTGGGCTCAAGTGATCCTTCCACCTCAGCCTCCAAAGTAGCTAGGACTACAGGTCCATGCTACCATGGATTAAACAGGCATCTTTTATATACAGTGATAAAATGCTGCCCACATACACTTGGCTCTTTTACTATAGTTTAAAAATTTTTTCCCCTGAAATATAAATGTAAATGTTCAGTATTATCAAAATTAAAACTCTTGAGTTATGATCTTTGGAAGTTTATACTTAATGTCCTAGGAGCATGGTATTAATTCAGGAGCCATGGTTGGTGTGTTTCTTACAAGCAATCTTCAGAATGAAGGTGTCAAGGAGGACCTGAATGTAGGTTCACTTGGGGTTAGTTTTTTCCTTTTGTACACTAAGTGTCTTAATTTTTGTTTTGTGGACATGGAATTGTATACATGAGTATGTATTTCTTACAGGATTATGTAGAAACTATTGTAACATTCTGAGCCTTTCTTCCTTTAGAAGAAGGGCAGGGAGGAGACACAACCTTGCAAGTAGTCGGAGGTAGTGATGGGAGTGTCCTGGAATGGGGATGGACATTATAAGTTCTTTCTTTAAGCTTTGCTTCTATCATTCGAGAATAGGTTCCTCTGCATTTACAAGAAAAGCAATCTCAGCCACAGTTGTTTATATAGGAGGGAAGTTTGTCTCTATCTCACATCACTCAAGTCCAGAGTTTGGAATCCTGAGTTGCTAGAGATCCTTCATGGCCCAGCAGAGGCCTGACTCCTTGCTGTTCACTGCCCCCTTTCCCATTATCTTCTCAGGAGCAGCTGTTCTGAGGCCACCATGAGGCGTGAAGCCTGGGATGAGGGTTCTGTCTGTTCTTTTCAAAGAGACTTCCAGGAAGAAACCTCACAATCTTAGAGACCTGTCTGTCTCTCATTGGCTGAATTTAGTCATATGATCACATCTGTCGGGAAGGGACTAGGGAATGTAGTTCTTTGGCTGAGTTAGCAAAGAAATGAGCTTCTTTTTCTTTACAAGAAGGGAAGGATTAATACTGGAGGCAACTGGCAAGCTCTGCCTCAATGCACATTGCTCAGTTTGTCTTTAGAAAACATTCTGAATGTGTAGTTATGGATGTCCACTGTGATATGCATCAAATCCCAACATTTTAGGTACATTCAGAGTGCATAATAATTGAGTATAATATTCTGCCTTCTCATAGCTTTTATTTATTTTATAAGCTGCCTTGAAGCTATAATTCTGCTTCCACATATGTGCCTTTGGCACATCTTAGAATCCGACGTCGTTTCCCAGCCAGTCAAACCATGTTTTGAAAAAGAGCTGGGAATTTCATTGAGCCACTCTTTTGTTTGGGGATCTTTATGGAAAAATGAAATTTGGATTTAAAGGAGGAAATTCCTTACCGTTTTGTTGTAGAAATTTGTTAGATCGATCTTCAAGTTAATCTTCCTTGTGAATTTGAGTGATGAATGCTGGTTGCACTGTTCAAGCAACTTTAAAAATGTTTCGGTTTTATTTCTGAATTCACGTTTGAAATATTACTTGATTGCTAGTAACAGAAATGATTTCTGTTTAGATCTCATATTTAAGCATCTGTGATAATGAAAACACATTAAAGGAAAAGTCTTCTCATTCTTGGAAATTTGCAACATTGTCAGAATCTCCCTGAGAAGGAATGCCACGGAGGGCAAGGTTACTTTCTTGTCTATGATTTGATCTGTTGGTGAGAAGTGAGGATGAATACTCTTGGTAATGATGCTTTTCCTGTCTGTCAGTTTACGGTGTCTACACATTTTGATAGCAGATCCTTTCTGTTCACTCTTTCTCCTTTAGATAGAGCAGGTGGAATTGTCTACAGAATGCGGCCTGAGTATTCAATTAGGGCTAATGTGTTTTAATTAACAGCAGCACAAGAACCCAAACACTGTCTCTTAGTGCGTCTAACCTTATTATTTTCAAGTAGCAGTTGAATAACACTTGGAAGAGAGTCATCAATCTCTCAGACTAATTAATGGAAATGTTTAAAAAATACTGGCAGATGAAAGTAATAAACATGTCAGTCCCCAAATTGCATTTTTCAGCTACTGATTGATAATACTAGGTCAGTCGCCAAGTTTTAATTTCTTGATTAAATGGCACTCCCAATACTGCTATCTTCTTGACATTGACTAAACTTAATAAGTAATATAGTTGACACTTCATATCTCTTATAGGAAATACTTCTTGTTATTAAAAAATGCAGAGTGTTAAACATAGCTACCAAAAATTAAATCATTTGACATTTTATTAAGGAAAACTTTTAAGACAATAATAGTAACTAATGGCAGTTATTACCAAAAGTATCTAAAGATTTGGAACTACCTTTTGAATTGTTAGGGTGATGACATTATATGCAGTATATTTTTAGTATGAGCTTTGCTTTATTTTAGTTCTTTTTGAGGGTCAGGTGCTCATTCGTGGTGTAAATAACAATTCTCTGTTAGGCAGGTTTCCCTATTTGATCATGTGTGTGGGTTGGATTAGAAAATAGACATTAAATACATTGATTGGTATCTGTGGCCCTTGTTCTTGGCAGGGTGGATTCCTTCTGAGAGGATATTGCAGTGTCCAGGGAAAGAAGGGATTGAGCAGATGAGATCTCCTTAGCTGATGCAGCAAGCCCGAAAGGAGAGGGGATGAATTCCAGAGATGCGTCCGAAAGGGGAGTAACAGTGAGGACTTTGTGATACCTGAACAGCTTTGGGCTGTCCATGAACTTGAGATTTAAACCCAACTTTTCCTTTTGAATTGGCTGATGTTTTCCTTGGAGTCAATAGCAATAGTGTTTTCTTAAAAAAATTGTTTGACGAGGTCAGGAGATCGAGACCATCCTGGCTAACACGGTGAAACCCCGTCTCTACTAAAAAATACAAAAAACTAGCCGGGCGAGGTGGCGGGCGCCTGTAGTCCCAGCTACTCGGGAGGCTGAGGCAGGAGAATGGCGGGAACCCGGGAGGCGGAGCTTGCAGTGAGCTGAGATCCGGCCACCGCACTCCAGCCTGCGTGACAGAGCGAGACTCCGTCTCAAAAAAAAAAAAAAAAAATTGTTTGAATAAACATGCCTATAAAATTGGCTTTTGAAACCAAGTACAGCACCTATGCCTATTACATGCCTTTTTTTTTTTTTTTTTGGTTTCCCCACATCAAAGGACTGCTAAAGTCTTTTAAAATCTTCATGCTATCATTGTGTCTCTGCTAACACTGTTCCTCTGACTTCAGTGAGGATTTATTCAGTGTCCATCACACAGTAATGAAGAGGACAAAAAGAGTCATCGTTCCATGGTGCATATGGTATAGCGGTGCTCACCACAGGCCTGGAATGTGTTTCTTTTTGGCCCTTGCAAAGTAATTATTATGAGTCCCCTCCTTTGCACTTGAGGGGACTGTCACCCAAAGAGGTGGTATAATCAAGCTCTTTGCTGTTGGGGCCCAGATGTAGACCCAGATCAGTTCAATTCGAAAGCTCAGATTTTTCAACTTGAAGCTGTACTGTTGTTTCTCATTTATCATCACATGGATGGGCTTATGCTGAAAGCACAAGGTGATGGATTAAAAAAAACAAATGAGGCCGGGCGCGGTGGCTCAAGCCTGTAATCCCAGCACTTTGGGAGGCCGAGACGGGCGGATCACGAGGTCAGGAGATCGAGACCATCCTGGTTAACATGGTGAAACCCCGTCTCTACTAAAAAAAAAAAATACAAAAAACTAGCCGGGCGAGGTGGCGGACGCATGGAGTCCCAGCTACTCGGGAGGCTGAGGCAGGACAATGGCGTGAACCCGGGAGGCGGAGCTTGCAGTGAGCTGAGATCCGGCCACTGCACTCCAGCCTGGGTGACAGCGCGAGACTCCGTCTCAACAAAAAACAAAAAACAAATGAGATCGTCCTGAAAAGGAATGTGCTAAGCTTGTCAATGTCTCTGTAATAACATAGTTAAGAAAGTATAATATTATTTACTCTTACCCTCCAGAAAAATTCATGGCAGTTGAAAGGAGGAAGAGAATGGATTTGATTGAAAGATTAAAAATGTTTCTTGGACACAGTGGTTTCAAAGGTGGGATAGGAGCACAGGAAGAAGGGACAAATGCTGGAGGAAGTAACAGCAACAGCAAAGCTACAAAGAAAGCAATGGAAGATGACTTAGGGGATGGGTCCTACGTTCTCCATTTTGGCTGCTGTATTTTGATGTGTCGTATAATAACAGCCAAGTAAGTTTGCATTTTATTTGGTATCCAAGGAAGCCATTGGAGATTTTGAATAGAGAAATGGCATAAATCAATAGTTTTTTAGGAAGTTCATTCTACAAACTGTACTCTCATTTTATTTTTCTATTGGTACTAATTACTTCCCGAAAATATCCTGTATATTTTGTGTGCGTGTGTTGTCTGTCCTTTCCTCTTCATTGTAAGCTGTTTGAGGGCTGAATCTGGGTCAGATCAGGCACGCACCTTGCCTGCTGTCCTCCAGCACTCACTCACTCTCTCTCTCTCTCTCTCTCTCTCTCTCTCTCTCTCTCTCTCTCTCGGGAGCTCTGTGCTGCTGTGTAATTTGTCTACACTGAGAGCGCCATACTGAAGGGCCATGTGCAGTAGCTCTGATTCAGAGTCCCAGCTGAGTGCCTCTTTCCACCCATCCTATAAGGTGCCAAACATGTGAGTGAAGCTGTCCTGGACCATCCAGACCAGCCAAACCATAGGTCAGAGTGCCATCTACTGACCTACGGCAATGTCACATGGAACAATAGGTTCTCCCAGGTTGGCCCTGCCCAATTCCTAACTTGCAAAATTGTGAGATAACCATTGCAGTTTGAAGCCTCCAAGATTGAGGGCAGCTTGTTACCCAGCAGTAGTAAGCGGAACCAATAAGGTCAGTTCACTTCAGCTTAGGGCATGGACCAGAGCTGGGATGGGGTGCAGGGCTCTCTGTTACACTCGATATGCACTCAAAAAAGTAGCTGATTGAACATTGGGTGTAAAGGAGTCAAAATGACCAAATCTAAACGACAAGAGTAGGTGGTGGTAAGAGGAGATCTTAGGTGTGAGAAGTTGATGGGATATTGTGTTGACAATATTAAATTGGTTAAAATCTTGATATCCCTTTGGATATCTAACTAATATCACAAAATTAAATTTATGATCTTTATTAGTCCATTTTCACACTGCTGATAAAGACATACCCAAGACTGGGTAATTTTTAATGGACCCACAGTTCCATGTGGCTGGGAGGCCTCACCATCACGGTGGAAGGTGAAAGGCACGTCTTACATGGCGCAGGCAAGAGAGAATGAGAGCCAAGCAAAAGGGGTTTCCCCTTAAAAAACCATTAGATCTCATGAGACTCACTACTATGAGAACAGTATGTGGGGGAACCAACCCCGTGATTCAATTATCTCCCCCTCGGTCCTTCCCGCAACACGGGAATTATGGGAGCTATAATTCAAGATGAGATTTGGGTGGGGACACAGCCAAACCATATCATTATCTTTCCTTCTAAAGAGAACTTCCTTCATATGCTCTCCTTCCTCTCACATAATGTCAGCTGGAGGTCTGTAAAGTCTTTTTTCTCACATCCCATATGGATGCTTCCTAAATCCAGTAAGCTCCACCTTAAAACTGAGTCAGTATCCACCTTCCTTGTTGTTCAAAGTAAGCCACTTTCTCCAGGCTGTTAGTTTCGTTTTCTCCTGTCCCTAAAGCCCTCCACAAGCTTCCGTCTAACTCTGTGCTTCTTTGATTCACAACGTGTGCACAGGTGTTGCAAGCTATTGGTAGAGGCTCTGCAGAGCAGGTACAAGGTGTATTTGGGATGAAGTCCCTGAGAATGCGGACACCTATGGTTTTTCAGATAGAAGCTACACAGATCCTTTTTAATTACCATGTTTTTATTTTTACTGAGGTGTTACTTATATGCTGCAAAGTATGTGAATGTTAGGATGACAGTTTTACAGCTCAATGAAATTTTACATATGTATATGTATAGATAGCTCTGTAAATATATACCAGTTCTAAAGTATTTTAGAATAAATCCTCCTTTCTCTTAGCTTAGAATATGTATAATGGGGCTGGCTGGCTTGCCCAGGGAGTTTCATTGAAGAGGGGGGTTAGTTACATCTGCATGTTTTTTAACCTGTGCTTACTGAAAGGTCAATGAAATTTGGGGAAAGAAGATCCTAGACATCTAGACATTCTTCATTGATATGTCATTGGAGAAAATCTTAGAAAATAAAAAGTCTATTTTCTACTTTCCAGATGACCCCAGCTATATGAGTCCTACCTCTTTAAAATAGCTTTTCCTCTTTTTAGAACAAAGAATCTTTATTATGTGCCAGTAATGAGTAAAACATTTTAAGATGAAATTCTTTATTACTGCTGCTATGATAAATTATTAGCAATATAAGACAAATGTTTATCTATGGCTGCTTTGAATGTTAATTTCAGCCATATCTTATATATTTTTTTTCTTAGTAAAATCCTCAAGATATGCCTCCAAGTTTTCCTTTTGTCGTAACCTCATGTGGTGGCCTGTGGAATATTATTTTTATTTTTATTCCTATAGTCCCGGACTTGTTTGTACATAGCAACTAATATCTATGGAGTATTTTCTATGTGCCAAGCCCACCCTAGATTCCTTACACATTCACTTATTTATTCAATTCAGCAGCTCTAGTGAGAAAGGTGATATCAGCACCCCTTTTTACAGGTGAAACTGAGGCACAAGGTGTTAAGTGATTTGCCAAGGCTACACTGCCAGTGCGTGGCAGAGCCTGCTTTTAAGCCCTGCCAGGCCAGCTCTAGAGCCTCTGTCTATCCTACCTCGCAATGAGCATTTGGAAGAGAAGGGAAAACACCACAGCTCACCTAGGAAGCCACAGACTGGCTGCTAGAGCCCATCATTTAAGGAGGCTGGTGAACTTGATGAGTTTCTCTTGATGGTATTTTCAAGGTAAAAATGTAAATAATAGAGTCCACATCATTTTAAGTTGAATCAGGGCCAACTGTAATTTAAGGAATGAAAAATAATAATAGCAAGTAACACGCACACCCTGCTTTTGTGTGCCTGACAGCATTCTCATGGAGGACTTTCACTTGCTCAATCCTCACACCCACCCCATGAGGCACAGACAGTTCCTGATGTAGGATTTTTCAGCTTCATGGTGGTGTTAAAGTGGTGTGCATTTAGTAGAAACCATCCTTCCTTCATGATGCTGGGCATTGCCAGCAAGCCATGGCTCCTGGTTCACCATGCATTTTTGAATTAGGATATTTTCAATTTCCTGTGGGCTTCTCAGGATGTAACCCCATTGTAAGTGGACGAGCACCTGCCCCTGTTTGGAGATAAGAGAGAGCTTAAGTGAGTTGCCCAAATGCCAGCCAGTTCATGGCAAATCCAGGCTGTTAACCCAGATAGTGGCTTCGAACCTGTGCTCTTAACCGCCCAGCTATCTTGCCTCTTAAAACAACAATGACAACAAACAGGTTCGTAACTTACAGAGAAGCAGAACTCTTGGGTGCTGATAGCCCTTGAGACATCAGCCAACTATGTTTTTATCCAAGTTCCCTCTTCTACACTTCCAGGCAATTGCCCTTTCTCTGCAGGATGCGCGAGGCCTGACACGTGCTTAGTGTCCAGGAAGCTTTGGTGATTACCGCCAGCATTGACCACCATGGAGAAGTGTTGCCACGTGGTCATGGACTGGCGGGCGTTTTGTGCATACTTGCAACTTGTGCTAACTAGCCTTCAAAGTTCTCATGACTTTTTTATCCAGCTTTGAATCCTCAGATTTCTGCCTCCAGAAAAAATTCTGTGCTTTGCCAGTGTTTCCTGATAAATGGCTTTTGTGGAGAAGAAGGAAATAATTTATAGGATCTTTCTAACAAAAATAAGTTGAATTTTCAAAGAAACAGTTTTATTTTTACATTTATTTGCATTTAAAACTCCTTGAGAAGACTGTCTTATTTCTCTCTATATATAATCCCTTAGAGGAGAGGGCATATGATGAAATAAATAATTACTGCATGGATATTTCCTTAATGATGTTTTCTAATGCATATTGGGAAATAGTTTTTCTAGAACTTCATCTTGGCATTTCAATTGGTTAAATGATAGTGCAAATTGCTTGAGAGAGGTCCAGGTAAGAATGAATGTAGATTAACAAAAATATCACCACTTTATGCAAATACAATGGGAAGAAAAACTACTGGTTTATAAACCATAATTCCATAAGAAGAACAGTTAAATGAACTTCCCATTTTCTTTAAATATAAAAATATCCATGAATGATCTGTGTGTGGTATTGATTATAGAGACTGTTATAGTTGTCCTTCAGGAGAAGAATTTTAAAAAAGCAATCCCTTCGTTATAAGTTTGTATGATATCGGTTTAATCAGAAATAGGGTTAAATGCCAACAAATAAATCAATAGCCTTTTGAAGAATATACTTGGGGAGGATCAAATTTGATGAGATAGAATGATATTGGAATTAAAATTGGAGACAGTGCATGAGAGACTTACAGAAAACGAGGTGTAAATATATGAATGAAGGACTCTTTGTGACGTGCTCTTTGAGGAAAGAACAGTGATGCACTTGGCTAGGTCAGGACATTCCTAAAGAAAAGCTGCCCAGTAGGAGAGAAGAAAAAGCATTCTTAAATAATTTGGGCATATTTCTTATCAGTTTGAGAGGTAAATGATAGATCAAATATATTCATTTGTATTGCCATTGAAGGTATGATTCTGTGATAGTTTTTTCAGTTTGATGCAGTATAATTATTAATTTTTTTTGCAATTATGAAACTTGGTTAATACTATGTCACCAATCACAAAAGTTTGTTAGCTGAAAAAGGAAGAGGCTAATGGTGGGGGGCAGGGCGCGGGAAATTATTGCTCTGAATTTATATCTTGCTGCTTAGCTAAAACCCTCCTATTTATCTGCCATGTCTAGAAGTCAGCATAAAAGGCAAGGGCACAGAGGCTGTGAATTCACTCTATTGTAAGAACTCTATTACTTTGTGACTTCGGGCCAGACATTTAAATTCCTCATGTTTTCAAGTCATTGGAAACTAAATGCTAAAATGACTGTTTAAATAAATAACACCTTCAAAAAATGTTGGAGTATTTCATGTCCAGGAAAGGTTATGATGTAATTTTTCAACAGCCTTGTAAATTCATGCCAAAGCTATATCACTCCACAGTATTTGATTAACCCATATTGTCCTTACAAGGTCAAGGCAGAAGAGTGGTCAAATCTGTCTTCTTCTTTACTTTATTAGAGTAATATAGCCCTAAGTGAGTGGCTACTTTTATGACAATTTCCATTTTCTGGGAATTTTAATAAGTAGCATTCATTTATTTCTTGATTATAAATGTAACCTAGGTTTTTCGCAGAAAATTTATAACCCAGGCAAAAGACCAACATTAAAAAAATAAAATGACCAATTATCTAACCAGCCATTCCTAAGTACTATTAATTTTTTAGTGGTAAGATGCAGTAGTCTCTGCTTTGTACCATATGTGTGACTGTATGAGTACATTCATTTTTTTATATTTAAAACTGTGATCACAAAATTTATTTATAATATATGATGAATGTTCTATTCATTGTAGATGGTAATCCTAATAATATTCTTCTGACATGAATGGTCAATATGTGTGACTGTATGAGTACATTCATTTTTTTATATTTAAAACTGTGATCACAAAATTTATTTATAATATATGATGAATGTTCTATTCATTATAGATGGTAATCCTAATAATATTCTTCTGACATGAATGGTTCTATCCTATTTGTCATAACATTTTGTGCATCACCTGACTGACTTCCAGTCTTTTTCTAAACCTGCATATATATATATACACACACACACACATATATATACACACACACACATATATATCTCTGCAGGTTTAGAGTGTGTATATATATATTTTATATATATATCTCCCAGATCATTTCATAGAATAAAATCCTGTAAGTGCTATTTCTAGAAGAAAGAGCTTGCACATTTTTTTTAGCTTTGGCTTTAGTTTTATTTCATTTATCCTATTCTGATGTTTGACAATTCAAATCCTTTTTTATTCTATGGTTTTCTTTACCTGTTCATTTTAGTTTATTTTTCATGGATCACTCGAGAAACATTTTTCTGTACATTCCTTTATAAGTTTTATTGGCATTGCAAAGCAGCTAAAAGTTAATTTGGGAATAATAACAAATTCACGATAACCCTGTATAAGAACACAATGAAACTTTTTGTTTATTTGTTTATTAATTCATTCCTTTTTTTTTTCTGATTTGGTAAGGCTTCATTGTTTTCTATATGCACTTTCTATAGCTTTTCATTCTATTTCTCTCCAGACCCATCTTATTCTCAAAATTTGCATGAGGAAATTTTACCCAAATTTTCTGTCATTAATGGTATTGTTAATTTTGTGCATATTTTAAATAATTGGCAAATTTACTTTACTGATTTGAATACTTGTTCACTTATTTTTATTAGTATTCTGAAAAGATAAGTCTTCATTGACTTTCCAATAGTTTTATTCTCATGATTTTTTTTTTTTTTTTTAACATCTCATTGGTTTGCCTAGACCTTAGAGAACAATAAATAGCACAACTGCTAGTGGTGTTACTGTGTTGTGGTGATTTTTATGGACATGCCTCTAGAATTTCATCAAATGTGACTAGGATAGTGGTTGATTGTAATTCAGTATTTGGATTCTTTAGTGTTTTTGTCTCTCAGGACTCACTTGTTATTTCTGCATACATCTCAGTTTCTTTCTTTTTACATTTTGTTTAGCTCTTTTAGAATTATTTTTATTCGTTTTTTCATAGATGGCTTTTTCATGGATTGTAGTGAAAGCACAAAGCATGTATTATCTAATGTATGTATTAGATGATATATATTGGACTATATATAGTTTTAATTATAACTAATATGAAATTATATAAATATATTACAATTAATATATTTATATATTATATATATTAGACTATGTAATCATATGTTAGACTATGTATATATAGTTTTAAAAACTATTATATGTGTGTGTGTATATACAAATATATATATATGTAGTTTAATGGCCCAGAACATGTTTTATTTTGATGAATATTCCTTCTATTGGTAATTAAAGAAAGAAAGTGTAGTCTACCATTATTGGATGAAATGTTCTGTAAACGAATTAGGGTAAGTTGGTTGATGGTGTTTTTTGAGATTTCTCCTCGTCACTGATTTTCTGTCTACTTAATGTATTAATTATTAAGACAGAGGTGTTGATTTTTCCAACTACAATTTGAGTTTATTTATTTTGAGGATGATCGATAGCTTTTGCTTTATGTATTTTGAAGCTGTGTTGCTAAGTGCATGCATGTTTGTTTCTTATGCCTTCTTCATGAATTTGCTCCTTTATCAGTATGTAATGTCCTTTGTTATTATTAATAATATTCCTCATTCCAAAATATACTTTGTCTGAAAAAAATATAGCCACTCTAGTTTTCTTTCAATTAGGGTTTATCTTTTTTTAAAATTTTTTAACTTTTACCCTATCAATGTCTTTATATTTAAACTGAGTTATAGACAGCATACATCATGTTGGGTATTACTTTCTTATCCAATTTGGCTTTTAATTGGTGTGTCTAACCATTTAACAGTGACATAATTATTGGAAAGGTTAAAGACTATAATTTTGCTAGCTGTTTTCTATTTCTTCTTTATGTTCATTTGGCATTTAAAAATCTTATCTGCCTGTTTCTCGATTATTTTTAATGATTTTTAAAAATCTCCCATTTTGGCTTATTCATACCTCTTAAAATTTTTGGTGGATACCGTTAATTATAGTTCACCTTTAAGTAATTTTATGTCCCTTCATATGCATTTAAGGTACTTATAATAATATACTCCCAATTTCTCCTTCCCATTTTTGTGCTATTTTTAAATATCTTATTTTTACATATGCTACAAATCTACAATATGTGGCTATCTTTCTATGATAAAATAAATTATATTTTAGAATTATTTTAAAGGGTAAAAATGTGTTTATGATTATATATTTTACATGTACTTTATTTCTGGAGATCTTCATTTGTGTAGATCCAAGTTTCTGTACTGTAGCTCTGCTGGTGATAAGTTCTTTATGTTTTGCTTGTCTGAAAAAAAAGTGTCATTTTTCCATCAATTTGAGAGACATTTTCTTCTTTATAGATTCTGATTTGGCAGCTTTTTCTCTTCAATATTTTAAAGATGCTACGTCATTGTTTACATTCTTGCATAGTGTCTAACAAGGAGTCAGGTGTAATTCTTCTCTTTGTTCCTCCCTCTGTAATGTATTTTCACCTTTCCTGGAGGCCTCTTTTTGTTTTTGTTTTTGTTGTCTTTTTTTGTTTTGAATTTCAGTGGCTTGAAATTGATGTGTTTGGATTTTATTTCATTTTATTTTCACTTATCCAACTTGGTTTTCTCTGAGCTTCCTGGTTGGACTTATGGCTTGACATATTTCATTATTTGTCAAAGAATTACCAGCTATTATTTCTTCTGTCCCATTCTTTCTGTCTTTTCCTTATGGGATTCTGATCACATAGGTTAGGCTGCTTGGTATTGTTGCACAACTCTGGAATGCAATGTTCCGCTTGTTTTTCTCTGACTTTCTTTTCCTTGTGCTCACATAAGATTAGCTAGATTCGCCTATTTTGATTTCACTGATTCTTATCTAAACTTTCTTGAATCCACTCGTGAATCTATCAAAGGGTTCTTAAACTTTGTTTTCATATTTTTATTTCTAGCATTTTTATTTTTTTCTTTCTTATTTCTTAATTTTTCTATTTCAGATTCTTTGGAAATTGTCCATATATTTATGGATTTTGCCTACCTTTTCCAGTAGTCATTAATATATTAATCATAGATATTTTAAATTCCCTTTCTGATATACATATATAATACATGATGCAAGAGAAATATGCATATATATATATGCAAGTCTATATATGTGTGATTTATCTTTTATCAATTCATTTTTCCCTTGCATTTTTATGTTTTGCATAATTTTTGTTTGAATGTTAGGCTTTATGAATAGGACAGCAGAGACTGAGACAGATCAAATTTATGACTAGAAATTAGCATGCCTCTCCTTCAGCTAGGCTATTAGTTATGGAGGACTGAATCAATCTTGCTAAGCATTCTACTTGGTTTGGGTTTTGTCTTGCAACTTCAGTACACCACATTCTCTAACTTTACCTTGTCCTTAGGGTGTGTTCTGATTTGTTGGTTGGTGAGTTTTTAAAGGGTTATACTGGTTCCTGCTCCACTCTCAGCTTTAGACTTCTCCTGTGTATCATTTCTCCCAGAGAGGATCTCTGTTCTCACTCTTGCCCTTCCTGAATTGGTTTATATACTGCTCCTACTTTTTACTCAGACTTGCAAGCCCAATAGTGGGTCTCAGAGGAGGGGGATTCTCTGTTGTACTGACCCTGCCTCAGCAGTCTCTGTGTTCCTGGAACCCTGGGATGGGTTTCTCAGTAGTCCTGCACCTCCCCCAGCATAAGGCACGTTCTTATAATCTGCACACAGGATGCTTTCTTGCCCCTTCCCCGGCATACAGGGTGTCAAAGTCCATTTATGTTGCTCTAAAGGAATACCTGAGACTGAGTATTTTGTAAAGAAAATAAGTTTATTTGGCTTACGATTCTGCTGTATGTACAAGAAGCATGGCACCTGCATCTTCTGGTGGGGGTCTCCGGCTGCTTCCAACATGGCAGAAGGAGTAGGGGAGCCAGCATGTGCAGACATCACATGGTGAGAGAGAAGCAAGAGAGAGTGGGGGGAGGTGCCAGGCTCTGTTGAACTAGTAGCTGTGGTGAGAACTAATAGGACAAGAATTCACTCATTATCTCAAGGACTGCACCAAGTTATTGTTGAGGAACCCGCCCCCATGACCCAAACACCTCCCACTAGGCTCTGCCTCCAACATTGGGAATCAAATGGCAAAATGAAATTTGGAGGGAACAAATATCCAAATCATATCAGAGGGCTCTTTTGAAATACCTTTGCCTTTCTCCCAGGTGTAATAGATCTTCACCTGCACCCTGGGAATGACAGGGTATCATGCCTTTTCTTAGCAATTTAAGGCCTTTACGTGAGAAGGATCAGTCCTCTGTTTCCTTTCTGCAGTGGCAGGCATTCTCTTCTCCCAGACTTGAACTATCAAGAGAGATTTCAACCTGCCTCCCTTCTAGCTCCCAATCTTTCTTATGAATGCTTGGTAGAGGCCTGTGGAGAAAAGCCTGTAAACAGGAATGTGCTCTTCTTGCATCTCAATTCCCAGGGTTCTCTCCTTTTGGGCTAGCCCACCCTTGGTCTTAGCAATTCATTAAAGTTGCAGCTGACATCTTACCTGCCTGCATGGTGGCCCTGTCTTCCATTCATTCAGCCACAAATGAGTCAGTATTCATGCCATCCTCCCCTGGGAAGCACCTGTCTTTCTTAAGATTTTAGGCCAGTTCATTGCTCTGTGACCTCAGCTCTCTGAAGAGTTCAAGGGATGGTATGAATTTGTAAGTTATTATGCTTTTTCTTGGTGATAGGCTGGGAGCAATGCTCTTTATAGGTAATTGCATTCTAACCAGAAACCAGAGCTCTTATTTACTTAACTTTACATTCCGAATCTATTCATTAGCTCATTTGTTGAACAAAACAAGATTGAGCATGTAGGAAGCTAGGTACAGAGCTTTCTCACGAAGATACTGCATACAAGGACAGACTTGGCCCTGCTTTATGGTGCTCACAAACATGTAAGAAAATAAAACAATAACGCAATGAAGGAAAAAATGGGAGTGCTCTAAAGATTAACAAGATGCTGTAATAGGGAGTCAGAAGGATCTGATATGGGAGAGGGGGTGTACTGGACAATGCTCTTAAGGAGATGAAATGGTGCAGAAATCTGAAGGCTGAAAAGAAGCAAGGCTTAGGAGTTGTGGTTGTGACAGTGTTTGGAAAGGATTTTGGAGACAATTTTCCAGATAGAGGATATCAAAGAAATCCGGCAAGGAGACTGCTAAAGGAGTGGATAAAAAGCCACTGAGCCCGGCAGAGAGACCCCCTGAGGAGAAGTGCAGGACAGAGGTGGCAGAGCCAGGTTTTATAGCTTGTGGATGTGGTGGAAAGAAAGAAGCTTGGGTTTTACTGTAAGCACACTGAGAAGTGGCTGGTGAATTGTAGAAGAACTCATGTATCAACTGGGATCCTAAAGGAAACAGATAACACCGCTCTGGTCACGTGGTTGGAAAGTGTTAATGAAGTCGGTGTTAACAAGGCCTAGGCCAATTTAAGAGAAAATAACTCAGATGATGCAGCCCCCAGGCCAGCCACAGTGGACAGCTGTTACCACCCTAGCCTGAGTGGGGAAGGGTATCCCTGGACCTGGGCCACAAGCCTCCAGAGAGCTCCCAGGAGCCATGACTTTGGTGGCAGGGTCGCTGGCCTGGGGGACCCAGCAGGGGGAGTCCTCCCACCTCCTGCCTGGGCCTCTGGTGGGAAACCCCGTCGGAAGCCAACATGGAAAGGCACCCATTGGCCAGTTCTGACAGTTACTTCTCCAGCACACAGGTGAAGTGCGGAGAGCAGATGTGAAGAGAAAACCGGAAGTGCAAAGACCAGAAGTGCAGAGAAGATCAGAAGTAAAGAGAAAATCCCAAGTGGGCAGCACTGAGGCAAACAAGGCCTGAATCTCCTCTGAGGGGTCACTGTATCCGTGGTCTGAAAAATGGAGAGGGCAGTTGTGAAGTCAGGAGCAGGGAGAGGTCCTGTGCTGGAGGACAGGGAGGAACTGAGATGTGTTTTTGTTGTTGTTTTTGTGTTGTTTTGTTTTGTTGTTGTTTTTTGTTTTTCTGAGACAGAGTTTCGCTCTTGTTGCCCAGGCTGGAGTGCAATGGCACCATCTTGGATCGCTGCAACCTCCATCCCTAGGTTCAAGAGATTCTCCTGCCTCAGCCTCCTGAGTAGCTGGGATTATAGGCACGCGCCAACACGTCTGGCTAATTTTTGTATTTTTAGTAGAGATGGGGTTTTGCCACATTGGCCAGGCTGGTCTCGAACTCCTGATCTCTGGCGATCCACCTGCCTTGGCCTCCCAAAGTGTTAGAATTACAGACATGAGCCACCGTACCCAGTGAGATGTATTTTTAAGGGAGAACAAGCGGGACTTGTTGAGTGAGATTTGGAGGGTGAGGCAAAGTGAAGAGCAGCTCCCAGGCTTTGGAGCAGGGCAGAAGCCTGCCCTCCTTTCCGAAATGGGGAGACCGTGGTGGGACTGAGTTCGAGGGAGGACGCTTGAATGATGTTTTGGAGATCTAAAGTCTGAGTGGACTTTGGAACAGCCAAGTGGCAACGTCATAATTCTAATATATACATACTTCTAATTTAAAAAAATTCTCATATATGAATAATGTATTTAATGAGAACTCATTTTTGAAGTTCACCATAGTTTTTCAACCCATTGGTATTAATAATACCAGAGAGGAGTAGACAGACGGTGACAGCATGAAAAGAAATACCACGTTTTCCCATGCTCTGACACTTTTGGTATCACTGTAAGCCCAGGAACTTTAAAAGTACTTCTTGAAAACCCATTTTAGCACTGAAAATACATTCTCCAGATTCAATGTATCTGCTAAAGCTTGTTCCACATTTAGTAGGAGAGCTCTGGATGGGGGTAAAAAAAAATGTATGAATGTTGGAGCTTGGGGCTGGTGAGACCCCCAAGGAAGCCAGCATGGGTGGAGAAGACCCAGCCCACAGGCCAGGCCTCCCCACACCTGGACATTGTTGTGGCAGAACATGGAGCAGCCAGTGAGGTAGGAGGAAAACGGAGTCCTGAGAGGGAAGTGTGGGGAGTTGGTCAACAGAGCCCGACACTCCTCAGGGACTCAGGAAGAAAGTCAAAATGTAGCCCTGGAACATGTACATGTTCTAAATGCTGGGAACTGGCTTCTTCTAGGCCCTTCCCTTTGGATATCATCAGGAACCCTCTCAGTGTCAGGTCACCAGTCTGCTCCCAATTTAAGTTCCCAGTGACCTACAGATGGTGACCCCTGAAGAGATCCAGATTTCCCAAAAGCTGCTTCTCAGAGCTGATTCTTATGATTCTGTCTTGTCTTCATAAGGATGGACAAGATCAACAGCAAATGGACAATCTCCAGAAATCTCTTCATTTCTACATTTCCAAAAGATCCATTGCTCACATTATTCTCTTATGTATAAGTCAGTGTCTTGTTTTCTAATATATAAGCAAAAATATAGTGCATCTAATTGAGAACATTTTTGAAGTTCACCATCTTTACTTTTTGCAACGCAGTAATAATATCAGACAGGAGTAGTCAAACTTTGGAGGAGCAGAAAAAGAAATATTGTGTCTCGGTTTTCTTTGACACCTAGAATATTACTTTGTGTCCAAGAAACTTGAGTACTTCTTGAAAACCATAAAATTTTAGCTCTGCAAATACATTCTCCAGCATCAATTTATCTAGTAAAGCTTGTTCCACATGTAACATTACCTCACTATTGCTCTTATAGTTATGTTTATCTCCACTTTCTTCTCTATTTCCTCTACTAATGATAATGGATTATAAAGGCAGAAGGATCCTTTTGCAGAAGACTTGAATTTTTTTTTTTTTTTTTTTTTACAAAGAGCCCCATTAAAAGAGCCAGGCTAAATCAAGAGACAGAAAATATTGAATTTTTATATGAAAAGAGAAAAGCTATTTAATATCCTTTATTCTAGCCTAGTTTCTCATATGCCCTCACTATGTGCTTCAGAGTATTGTCTACATATTTTGGAACTGTCAATTTTAAAGGAATACATAGATGGAATGGTGCATTCATTTATATTCTACTTGCAGAATTTTCAACCTTGAGTTGAAGGGTAAACTAGAAATAGAGGAGCTCTTCTCTGGTTCACCATCTAGCACCTGCTGTCAGTCACATAGCAGGTGCCAGAAAGCACAGCACCTGAGAGAAAATCTCTAACCTTGCATACTTCTATTCAGCACCTTAAATGTGCACCAGAGACAGCTCAGGCCATTCCTAAAGGCCCTGGTGTTTTTCTTTAGATAACTTTTAAAGATTTGCTCTTATCCAGTCTTCAGTTTACATGCATTTCTGTGTTTTCAGATAAAATACCTTTGTGTAAAATATTGTTTGAGGCCTGATCAGAACTAAGTCTAGAGAACTGAAACCATCTTTGGGTGAAACTAACTGATGTGAACAGGGATTGAATCTGTCATCATCACCATATTACTGCTGTACTCTTAACATCTAGTGATTGAAATAAAGCAACAAAAATATTTAATTACATCAGATATGTGCATTTATCCTGGTGGCAGCAATTACTTTTTGTGAATGGACACATCTGTGAACCTAGGGACATTTACTTCACTGTATTTAGTCTTTTAACCCACATAGTGCCTGGAAGATTTAAAATAACCAGAAAGAATTTCTTGACTGACTAAATGAATATAAAATGTTGGCTGATATAAGTGACAGTGGTGTGGTACTTCTGTAACTTTGTACATTTAATTTATCAATATCATAGACTCAGGGCCTGTTTATTAATATCTCCTAGGGTTCTGTGAGCAGTTATAACCTACTTCCTCCAGGTGAGCAGGGTTGCCTTTGTGGGTTCTTTCTCTGAGCAGTTGGGTACACTCTAGGCCTAGTTGACTGATAACAAAAGGGTTAACAAGGATCTGGGTTCTGCTAAAACAAACATGTAAACTAATGTGGCCATTAACTAGCATATGCAATTGAAGCAGCATATGAGGAAATGTTATTCCATATAAAAATAGTGCCACCTTTTACATTAATTTCTCATATGTGTACTTATACATTGTGTATACATAAGTGTGTATATATAAACTCTTTATAATTACAGAATATACTTAACATGCCAGAAACTCAAATATTTGTTGAATGAATGTTGTGTCTTTGTTGTTTAATAAATGTTTATTGAACCATTTGAATGACAGGGGAAACATATTTGATAAGGTAATATTGTTTTGTCAGCTAATGTTTTATGGTAAGGCTAATCTTTGAAAGCACACAAAAGCACCTGTATTTGTACAGGATAACTAAATTCAACACACACTGATGATGTTTTTTTAAAGGGAAAGTTCCTGGCCTGAAAAAGAATTGATACCAAAAGTATGTTTATTTTGCATTGATGATGCATTAGAATCATCCAAAAGGATGATAGATTTTACATTATGTATTAGAGTTAGAGTAAAACACTAATCCTTCTACATGACCACAGCTGCATACGGTACATTTAGTAACAGTCTGTGATCCAGCATGAATGTACATGCTTTTGAGTTTAATTTGATAGTTTTGTATGTCATTTATACAAGTAAAATGCCTGAATTTAGAATTAAAAAGCTCTTATGGAATTAAATATTTATCTTTTATTTTTTAAGGGCATAATTTTTTATAGCTCCTATTATTGTCAGGGTTTGGATGATTAAAACTTGGCAAGAACCATAGATTTACGATGTATTATTGGTGATATCCTTGGAATCTAAAGTAGATTATTATATACTTGGTTCATGAATTATAGTTCATGCGTTGATGAGTTTCGCAGTTAAAATCCAGCATGAGGACTTACGGAATAAAAGTATAACTTCTTAAAAAGGGACAAATTTGAATAAGAGTGATAAGATTATAAATAAACCATGGTGTCCCAGAAACATCGTACTGGCTCATTCTTTATGATTCCGGTGCTGGGATCATAAGGTTATTTACTCAGATGTAAGAAGAAAATCCAACAACTGTCTCAAGAGTTATCTGATTTTAGCTGTGATCTCACAGCTTAGTAAATATTTTCCATCAATAATAAAATGGAGCAATCACTGCATTTAATTTTGATTTTTAATTTTTGTGGGTACATAGGTGTATATATTTATGGGTTATGTGGGATATTTTGATACAGGCATGCAATTCATAATGACCACATCAGGGTAAATGGGGTATCTGTCACCCTAAGCATTTATCTTTCGTGTTACAGACAAATTATACTCTTATAGTTATTTTAACATGTACAATTAAATTTTGTTTACTATAATCACCCTGTTGTGCTAGCAAGTACTAGGTCTTATCTATTCTTTAAGTAATTTTTGTACCCATTAATCATACCCACTGTCCCGTAAATCCCCCCAGTTACCTTTCCCAGCCTCTGGTAGTCATCCTTTTACTTTCTAGCTTCATGAGTTCAGTTGTTTTATTTTTTAGTTCCCACAAATGAGTGAGAACATGCAAAGTTAGTGTTTCTGTGCCTGGCTTATTTCATGTAACATAATAATGACCAGTTCCTTAAGCAAATTTACTAGAAAAACAAACCGCTCCATTAAAAATTGGGAAAAGGCCATGAACAGACACTTTTCAAAAGAAGAAATACATGCAGCCAACAATCATATGAAAAAAAAGGTCAACATCACGGATCATTAGAGAAATTCAAATCAGAACCACAATGAGATACCCTCTCACGTAAGTCAGGATGGCTATTACTAAAAAATCAAAAAATAACAGATGCTGGCAAGGTTGCAAAGAAAAAGGAGTGCTTATACACTGTTAGTGGGTGTGTAAATGAGTTCAGCCATTGTGGAAGACAGTCAGTGTGGCAATTTCTCAAAGACCTAAAGACAGAAATAGCATTCGACTCAGCAATCTCATTACTGCGTATATACCCAAAGGAATACAAATCGTTCTATTATAAGGACATATGTATTGGAGTATTCATTGCATCACTATCTGCAACAGCAAAGACACTGAATCAACCTGAATACCCAACAATGATAGACTGGATAAAGAAAATGTGGTACATAAGCACCATGGGATACTGTGTAGCAATAAAAAAGAACGAGATCATGTCCTTTGCAGGGATGTGGTTGGACCTGGAGACCATTATCCTTAGAAAACTAACACAGGAACAGAAAACCAAATACCATATGTTCTCGCTTATAAATGGGAGCTAAATTATGAGAACATATGGACACATAGAGGGGAACAACACACACTGGGGCCTATTGGAGGGTGGAGGGTGGGAGAAGGGAGAGCATCAGGAAAAATGACTAAAGGGTACTATGCTTAATACCTGGGTGACAAAATAATCTGTACAACAAACCCCCATGACATAAGTTTACCTATGTAACAAACCTGCATATGTACCCCTGAACTTAAAATAAAAGTTGAATTAAAAATAGTAATGATGAGTTCTTTCTACGTTGTTGCAAATGTCAGAGATATAATTCTTTTTTATGCCTGAATAGTACTCCATTATGTATATGTACCACATTTTCTTTTTCCAGTCATCTGCTGATGGGCATTTGGATTGCTTTCAAATCTTGGCTATTGTGGATAGTGCTGCCATAAATATGGGAATGCAGGTATCTCTTTGGCAAACCAATTTTCTTTTGGGGGGATATATACCGAGGAGTAGATTGCTGGATCATATGGTAACTCTATTTTTAGTTTTGAGGACCCTCTATGCTGTTCTGCATAGTGGCTGTACTAATTTATGTTTTCACCAACATTTTACAAGGGTTCCCCTTTCTCCACATCCTTGCCAGCATCTGTTATTTCCTTTCTTAAGGATAGTAGTAGCCATTTTAACTGGGGTGAGATGATATCTCATTGTGTTTTGATTTGCATTTCTCTGATATTGAATGATGTTGAGTACCTTTTCATATGCCTATTAGCCATTTGTATGTCTTCTTTTGAGAAATTATTCAAATCTTTTGCCCATTTTTCAATTTGATTATTAGATTCTTTCCTATAGAGTTGTTTGTTATTCTGGTTATTAATTCCTTGTCAGAACAGCAGTCTGTGTATATTTTTTCCATCCAATGAATTGTTTCTTCACCATGCTGATTTTGTGTGTGTGTGTGCAGAAGCTTTTTAACTTGATGTAATCCCATTTGTCCATGTTTTGCTTTGATTGCCTGTGTTTGTGAGGTATTATCCAAGAAAACTTTGCACAATGTCTTGGAGTGTTTCCTCCATGTTTTCCTTTAGTAGTTTTATAGTTTGAAGCACTATATTTTATTTCTAAATTTATTTCTAAGATGGTCCAATTTTATAGGAAGTTAGTTTGAGATGAAGTTCTAGAAGTCATGATTTATGGTAAATTATAATAGCTCTAAGTCTGTCAATATGTGTATTTTCCCTCCTGACTCAGAAATGGTATGAGATTTAAGTTTTCAAAAAGTACTGATCTGGGGTTAGATGGTATCTCATTGTGGTTCTGATTTGCATTTACCCAACAGTGATGTTGAGCATTTTTTCCATATACCTGTTGTTCATTTGTACATCTCCTTTTGAGAAATGTCTGCTCAGATCCTTTGCCCAATGCTTATGGGATTATTATTATTTTACTTCATTTTTTGCTGTTGGATTATTTGTGTATTCTGGATATTAGTCCCTTGTCAGATGAATAGTTTGCAGATAGTTTCACTCATTCTTCAGGCTGTTTCTCACTCTGTTGATCTTTTCCTTTGTTATACAGAATCTTGTTAGTTTAAAATAGTCCTATTAGTCTGTTCCGTTGTTGTTGCCTGTGCTTGAAGACGTGGAGTGAACTCTTATATACTGTTGGTGGGAACTTTTAGGTACTGTTGGTATAAATTAGCACCCTCATTATGCAAAACAGTATGGAGGTTTCTCAAAAAACTAAAAATAGAACTACCATACAATCTAACAATCCCACTACTGGGTATTTATCCAAGGAAAAGAAGTCATTGTATCAAAGAGACACCTGCACCCTGATGTTTATTGCAGCACTATTCGTAATAGCCATAATATGGAATCCACCTAAGTGTCCATCAGCTGATGAATGGATAAAGAAAATGTGAGATATACATATACATATACATATATATATGAGATTATACATATACATATATATGTATAATGAAATGCTATTCAGTCACAAAAATAATGAAATCCTCTCATTTGCAGCAACATGGATGGAACTGGAGGTTCAGTGATGTAAGCCAGGCACTGAAAGACGAATATCACATGTTCTCACTCTTATGTGTGAGCTAAAAACATTGATCTCATGAAGTAGAGAGTAGAATGATAGTAAGCAGGGTGTGGGAAGGGTGTGAGGGAAGAGGGATGAGGAGACATTGCTTAATGGGTACAAACATACAGTTAGAGACAAGGAATAAGCTCTAGTGCCCAGTAACACAATAGCGTTACTATAGTTATAGAAGAGAATAATTTTAACATGTAACATGTAAGTGTGCTGAAGGAAAACATCTAGCAGAGAGATTTTTAGGATGCAGAAGAGAAATGTTGCATGTTACTTCTTACATGTTAAAATTCTAGAATTATAGTTCTAGAAGAGAAGAATTAGAATATTTCCAACAAAAAAATGATAAATGTTTGAGGTAATAGATATCCTAACTATCCTGATTTTATGATTATATATTATATGCATGTATCAAAATATCACATGTACCCCATTAGTATGTGCAATTATTATGTATCAAAAAATTTTGAGAGTAGTCATCTACTGGGACTGTGATTCAAGATTTGCAGTTTAGGTGATCCTTCAGAGAACATGCTAGCCTTTCAGTGATTGACAACTGCAGTACATTAAAAAAAAAAAATGCATTTCATCTTAGAGAGACCAGTGACATTTGTTTCATTGTTAACCAGAGTACTGAAAACATTTCATTTCATGAATGTCATGTAAAAATGTAAGAGGGTCACCAACAAATTAAAAAGTAATGCATTTTGAAAGCTTCTTTACATTGAGACAGTTCTGTACTGTTCTGGCATGACCTCAGGTGTTTGGAGCCCAGGGAGATGACATGGGATGGGAGTGCCGGGTAGAAGGTGCTAGAATGTGCCATTGAGTGACATTTCAGAGGTGCTGCCTTGCTGGCCCTGTCCATGGTCTCATGCGCCCCCACTGGAATACACCTGTGCCTCCTCTCCTTCCTCCTATGAATGGCCTCCTGTTTCATCTTTTCCTCCCCAAATCTGGATCAATACACAAAATGTGATTCAGTTGTCTTTTATTCTATCAAGCTTTGCTGATCTGCAGTTCTCTCTCTTAACTAATATTAATAATTTCCAGTATTTCCAGTATTATTTGCTTGCATATTACTGGGAAATTTACAAATATTTTTGTGAAAATCTTAAGTTATTGAGATCAGATTGATATTATCGGATTATCAGATTATATTGATAGACTAGATTTTATCTTTCAAAGGTGAGGAAACCCGGGTTCCGAGAAGTTAAATGGTGCTCCTGTAAGACATCAATATTTACTTTAATCTATCTGTCAATTGATGGAATAGTCTTCCTCTTGACAAAATATAACGTTAAATCAATTGTAATGTCCCCGGCTTTTATTCTACTTATATACTACTGAGTTGGAAAGATGATTGTCGGTGCTTTGAGAGGTCTTCTCAGTGACCAGCTAAATAAACAACAAATATACAGCATTCAGAATTTATTCATAATCTAGCAGTACCCAATTAGAAAATGCATTAGGAAAAAATAATCCAATTTGCAGGATCTAAAAGGTTTTTAAGGAATGCACTTTATAACAAGTGTGCATCATCTTCCCAGGGAAAATAATGAAATTGTATGAGTGTGTGCCTGCTGACCTCAAAGAAGCCTTGAATGATGGGGCACTGCTGCAGAGAGACCCAAGCTCCATTACCCTTCCAGGAACTTCTCAGAATGTAACTACATTCAAAGGCCAATTCCACATCCTCTCTCCTCTCTCTGTTCTCACTTCCAGATGATGACTTTCTTCCTTATCCTATGTCACTGGAAAGTTTTAAGCAATCTGAAGAGCTTCTACCACCACATCCAAGTAACTACACTTCTATCCTCTGTCTTTCTTCTATCATGAACTATGACGTGCCTGTGGCTCTCTGATCTTGAGCCAGCTTCTCTTGGGCACCAGTTTTCAGGTATTCTCAGCTACCCAGCCATTTTTTTCCCTTTCTCTTCTGCATCCTAAAAATCTCTCTGCTAGATGTTTTCCTTCAGCACACTTACGTGTTACTTCTTACATGTTAAAATTCAGCACTTCAGACCCCATTTCCCATAAACGGCCATCCCATTCCTCTCTTCTCATTGATAAGAAACTCTTTGAAAGAATTGTCTGTGCTTCTTGGTCCCAGTCTTCCCTAGACCCCATATCAATCTGGAATGGATGACATCAGAAAGGAGGTAAGAGGAACCAGAGGAGAGTACAGGTCACAGAAGGAGCCCATTCAGCGAAACTGCACTTAAGGTCATCTTGACAAGGTCACCAGTAACTTACATGTCACTAACTAAATCCAGTGGACCAATTATCAGCCTTCTTTTTACCTGGTATACACAGGGAGTTCCTTTCTCCCTCTGAAACTTGAATAGATACGGTTATGCAGACGTTTAAAACTTTTATAAGTCTAAGTAGAAAACATAGACATATAAAGAATTTTAATAAACTGTCAATGGAAGAAAGTACATGAAAGTTGTCTGAGAGGCAAAAGGTTAACATTCTCAACATACAGAGAGCTTTTTATGTTTAATAATAAAATCAAAATAAAGTAGACAAAGACATGAATGTAAAATTCATGGAACAAAAAACATGAAAGAAATTTAGTTTCACCAATAATAAATAAATTCAAACTAACATGTCAGGGATATGACATGCTTTCAAAACAGAGTTATAATGCAAAGTGGAAGAGACACACACATATAATGCTGATGGAGTGAAGGTTGCTACACATTCATGAAAAGGATTTTGGTGAATGTTTTCTTCCATCTTAAAATGTGCATTTCTTTTGACACCTCAGGTCCACATCTGGTGAACTATCCTAAGAACATAATTATACAAATATGCAAAATATATAACTGAGTCTTCATAGAAGCATTCTGCCATAAAGAAGCATTACATTAAAAAAACTATGACACATTAGCATAAACTATGATATAAAGTTTTATTAACATTCTAGATGTGATACATCATTACAGAACAATATATGTAGTACAATCTTGTTTTTGTTCTTTATATTAGAAAAACAGATAGCAGGAGAAATATCCAGATAATAAAAGGAGTGATCTATGGGTATGGATGTTAGAGATAGTTACAGTGATAGTCCCCCTCATTTGAATCTTTCACATTTATTTTAATAAATATCTTATTATGAAGATAAAGTAATGAAATAGAAAAAAACACAACATCCTTATAAGAGAAAGTTCTGAGTTTAAATCCAAGGTGAAGATATATGTGATATTATTCATTAAGAACAAATAAGATGGGAGAAATTGAATGAATTCCTGAGGAAACTTTGTCCTAGGGGCAGGTGAGCATTCAAAGTGTGTACTGCCTGACTTGCCTGACTTTCTCTATCTCTTCATTATAGTGCTCTTGCAAAGTTTAAAGAGTTTCATGAAGTATCATAATAGTCAAAGTTTATACACAAACATGAAACACATATGTGAATGTGCACACAAATGTACATATATTTCCATGCTTATACACACAGGAGTTAACATGCACACACATACATATGTACATACACATATTTCTAGTTGAGTCTTCAGGCACATCCCTGATACTTGGTTTATAAACTTTGTGAGTTTCTCCAAGTTATTTTTAAAACGAATTTTACGGGCAGTTAAAACAAAACTTTTGTGTTAGAAGCTGAGAGTTTCAGACAGTGTTTAGGGAAGGGCAACACCCGCTCTTTGCGGCAGCTGACAGCTGTGTGAGCCACTGTGAACGTCTCTGACACCTCTAGTCTGATTGTCACTGTGGAAACAGACCTTGCTTTATGGGAAATGGGGTGGGGTGCCTGAAGTACTAGCTTCACCTTGCTCATGTAGCAACTTCCATCTCTTGCTTCCATAAATTCTGACATTTTACAAGGAGAAAATTACCAAAAAAAAATACTGACTTGGGAGCACACACCGCCATTGGAGCAAGCTAACTTGAAGGTAAAATGAGATCGATCAGAAATTTGTTAGATGTGAGCTAAAATTGAGAGACAGTGCCTGGCAGTGATTGCACAGTTCCAAGGTAGGCAAATCAGAATAAAGTGGCACGTGCGTTGGAGGTCAGGGTTCCTTGATAAGGCCAGTTCCTGCAAGGGAATGGCCTCAGTCTCCCATGTGGTGGAAGACAGCATGCCTCTGGGGACCAGACACCATGCTAAGGTGGCAGTGTCATTGACACAGGCTTCCTCCCAGTGGTGTCCAAGCATTAGTTCGAGTTCATGACTTTGAATGAAAGATCTGTCTTTCAAGATGTCTTAAAAAGGCTATATGTGGCCGGGCACGGTGGCTCAAGCCTGTAATCCCAGCACTTTGGGAGGCTGAGACGGGCGGATCGCAAGGTCAGGAGATCGAGACCATCCTGGCTAACACGGTGAAACCCTGTCTCTACTAAAAAATACAAAAAACTAGCCGGGCGTGGTGGCGGGCTCCTGTAGTCCCAGCTACTCAGGAGGCTGAGGCAGGAGAATGGCGTAAACCCGGAAGGCGGAGCTTGCAGTGAGCTGAGATCCGGCCACTGCACTCCAGCCTGGGCGACAGAGCAAGACTCTGTCTCAAAAAAAAAAAAAAAAAAAAAAAAAAGGCTGTGTGTGTCATTGCTTGGCCTGGGCCTTCAGGAAAGTATTATGGTCCTTGATATGAGACAGCTGTCCACCCATACTGGATCTCTGGATTCCAGATTCATCCCTTCTCCAGACCATCACAGCCAAGTGCCAGCCCATCCTGGCAGTCCCAGTTCCTGCTTGTCATGCTACGGCTCATGCCCTCCCCATTCTCTGAAATGACCTGCACTGTCACCACTGCCACACCCAACCATGAAGGTCCACATTCCTCTCCCAACGCTGTTTGTTACCATAGCACACAGTTCTCCTTTTATGGGCCTCATCATAAACATATAACCATGTCTTTGGTTATCATTTGTTAAAATAAAGTCTCCTCTTCCTGTCCAGAAGCTTTGGGAAGGCAGAAGCAATCTCTTCTTTGCCACCCAGAGCCTGACAGAGTCTAACACAGAGAGAGCTTTCTATTGTGGGTGAGGAGACTGCCGATGAGCCATGTTGGATCTTCTTCATGTACTCAGCCCCCAGATAACACATTTGGTTTGCTCAGTGGCAAAGCATTTGGTTCCCCATGAAGTCATTATTTTATTCCCATTTTCCCAATGAGACATTTAAAATATGTTGCCTGAAGACATGGTGCTGGGAGAAGATGAAGATTATTCCACTTTTGATGAGAATAATCCATCTGACATGAAACCATTTAAAATATGGTACTTTTGAGTCATCATCTAAATTGATTTCTGTGTTTTCTTTCAGGAGCAAAATATGCATTCTTATGTGACAAGTTCAGGCTGTTTATTTAGAGATTCTTTTATTGGAAAGCTCTGAGTGGTGTAGGTGAAAACTTGTGTATTCAGAACACACATCATTAAAAGGGCTTTTTAATGTTTGGGTTCCTACTGAAAGGAAAGACAAAAACATTATGATATTAATCATAAAAGTTAAAAGTAACCAGGTGGTCTTGTGGTATGGTTTGGCTGTGTCCCCACCCAAATCTCACCTTGAATTGTAATAATCCCCATGTGTCAAGGGTGGGACAAGGTGGAGACGACTGACTCATGGCAGGGGTTTCCCTTATACTGTAATATGGTAGTGAATGAATCTCATGGGATCTGATGGCTTTATAAATAGAGTTCCCCTGCACAAGCTCTCTTGCCAGCCGCCTTATAAGGCATGCCTTTGTTCTTCCTTCATCTTTCACCATGATTGTGAGGCCTCCCCAGCCATGTTGAACTGTGAGTCCATTTAACCTCTTTCCTTGATAAATTACCCAGTCTTGGGTATGTCTAATACATCTTGACTAATACATCTCACCAGGATTTCCAGGAGGTATGTGGGCTTGGGGGTCACCGACTTCCTCCATCCCCCTGTCTTGTGGGGAATTCCTTGTGCCCTTGTCTCTCAAGCATGTTTTAAGAGACTTGCATTTCTCCTACTTAGCTCTCTTTCAGAATTTCTGCTTCCATTAAATTTTTAACCCTCCTCTATCAAAGCTGCATTGCATAGTGGCTTTTGTTTTGTCTGCTCATTTTTTTAGGGGCAATGGAGAGAGTACGACACACAACAGTGGGGAACACGTTGAAATGGAAGTTAGGTGATCAAAAGGGCCTGACCGCCAATGGAAATTTCTCCCAAGGCCCTTCCCACGAGGCCAGTGTCCTGAGCATCCTCGCCCCTAGATCCCTTTGCCCATTTCTTCTAGAATTCCAAAGCTCCTTGTCAGTGCCCAGCCCACAACACCAAGATTTCTGGGAGAGATTAAGCTGCTAATTTCCTCCTCAGGCTCATCTCTAGTCCAGACCTGCCTGTGCAACCCCAAGGGACCCACGAATGAGCCTGCCATGAAAAATGAGTCATCTGTCCCTCATCAGCAACTGACACGTTGACTTGCTTTAATGTGAACCTATTCAAATAGCTGGGCCCTGCCTTCTCCCCAGTTTACCATTTCTGTAAGAAAAATATGCAAAACACTGACTTTCCTGCCCTACCCAGAGCACTCCTGAGGCCCGGCTGTCCCACTCCCATTTCTACTATGAAACATGTGTCTTGGGTGTCTTGGATACCCACTTTTGTTGCAAACTTTCCAGTTACACACCTGAGTCTCTGAGGCCTGTTAGCAGAGTTCTTACAGGAAACATACAAGGACAAGTAGGACAGCAGGGCCCCTAGCACTCCTAGGATGCGCTCGCCGATCCAGGGACTGTTGCACCCTCCACTATCTCCTTTCTTTTTGACACACTTACATATTAAGTGTCACAGTTTCCTTGGTTCACCTTGCCACTCAGCCCCTCCTTGGGTTGCTTCTTCAGCTGGGGCTGTTTTCTTGCCCTCATCTCTTGGCTCATCCTGGGGCCACTGCTGGATCATCTTGGCATGATTCTGTGACATCCCTGTGCCTGGCTAGACATATGGTAGTGAATGAGTCTCATGAGATCTGATAGTTTTATAAGTAGAGTTCTCCTGCACAGGCTCTCTTGCCTGCCACCATGTAAGACATTCCTTTGCTGTACCTTCATCTTCCACCATGATTGTGAGGCCTCCCCAGCCATGCCGAACTGTGAGTTCATTAAACCTCTTTCCTTGATAAATTACACAGTCTTGGGTATGCATCTGTAACCCCACTTGGAGGAGGGACATTTGGATTGAGAGGACCCAGGATGTAAAACAGAATATCCTCAATGCAGTGCCCTCTGCACTTGCCTTTGCTGTTTCTGCTTCTGTGTGTGTGTGTGTGTGTGTGTGTGTGTGTGTGTGTGTTTGGTGGGGTGGGGGGAGGTTCACTCTTGGAGATGCACGGTAGCAGACCCGAGCTGTCCCGTGATGACTTAAGATGGGGTGACTGATGTGGAGACTTGAGCTGCGTATAGCTTCAGCGTTAGAATGCTATCCTGTTATTCCTGATTTCTGTACTTTTTGGTTGAATTTTGAAGACAGACTTAACATTTCACATAATGCAGAAGTAAAGACTCTAAGGAATGGAGTGGTAAAAATTACTCTTGGTGGACTGGGGTACTCTTTCTGAGAAGAGACAATGTGCTATGTGATTGGAGGTTCATTATTACTATGACAGTAAGAAAGAGTTTTCATAGATTAAAATATACATAATTGACATTAGTTCTTTTTCCCTTTTACAACTAGTAGGTGTTGTTTAATAAGAATAGCTTCTATAAGAGTTGTTCTTTTATTCCATTAATACCATGGTTTATATCTTTAAGAAGTTACTTTCCATGATATTAAATGGAACTATTTTCAAAGGAGAGTTTGTAATTACTGTTTATAATTCATTGCAAGCTGATTACCGTGTACCTCACCCACTCGTGACCCCTGTAGGGTGAATAGGGAGCAATGCACCAACAGAGATATGCCTGCCACTCAGAGGTAGAACGGCCTTGATGAGGTGAATTTAGCACTAGACTAATTAGGAGCAATGATGCCACAGAGGCTTTAGTACATACACAGACATGGAAATTCTAGTCTGATTTTATTGTCCCAATCTGAAAAATAAATGTAAGGAATAGAAATGTAATCAGCACGTATGTTTCAAAGGCTCCAGCCATTAAACACACTCGCACATACACACATACATGCACGCACACACACACATACGTGCACGCACACACACACATACGTGCACGCACACACACACACACACAGGCACACCATCATTTTGGGGATGTTATTGCCTGACAGATGGTTAAGTGTCTTAAATCTACTTGGTTTAAGGTATACCAAGCAACCTTTCCAAAGGCCACCTGAACAGACATGTCACTTAAGTGGAAATTTAGACAAGACCCATTAAAAATGTTATAAATCAGTCACCCTAAGTCAAGTGTCTGTTAAATAATGGTGTCATTTAATATGATACTAGTAGGAAATAGAAACTTTGAAAATGAAATATACGTAATTGAGAACATAAACATGAAGGAAAGGATGATGCAATTGCATTGAAAAAACATGCTCCTTACAATTAAAATACTAGTAAGAAAATCACAAAATGCCCAAAATGAGATTAATTATGTGGCCATCCAAGAGGTACAAAATTAAATAAGGGAAATGCCTTACTATAATTGATAAATGGTAGCTGAGAGTTTTACATGGTTTATCAACAAATTATAATTTTATCTCTTTAATAACTTGAATTATATGATACTCAAGATGTATTCTCACATATCTATGCTTGGTTCAAAAATGATCTAATTAAAAATGATTTTTTTTTTTTTTTTTTTTTGAGACAGAGTCTTGCTCTGTTGCCCAGGCTGGAGTGCAATGGCGCCATCTCAGTTCACTGCAATCTGTGCCTCCTGGCTTCAAGCGATTCTCCCTGCCTCAGCCTCCTGAGTAGCTGGGATTACAGGCTCAAATGATGTATTTTTTTTTTTTATCACATTACCTACTTTCTTCCATTTATCTTTGTGTTTGTAAGAGGACTTAGAAACTAATAAAAATGCTAATTATATAAAATTGATCCCTGGTGAATCTCATAAAGGAGCAAGTTAACCCATTATTATTTTTACTTTGAATAATCATTTTTCTTTCTGTGCATTATATATAGGAAAACAGTTTATATAATTTTGATAGATAATTTAAAACATAAGCCACTGATATTTTAAGGTCTAAAGTAGATATTAAAAATCACTACTTTATATAACAAATAAGTTATAGCCCCTAACTGGGTTGTTGACATCATATTATAATATGAAACTAACTAACTAACAAGTTGTTTTATTTTATTCATCTATCTATTATGATATTCTGTTTCCATGTTCCACGTTGTGGTCATTTATTAAATTTTAAAAAGAACGAACTGAACTTCCTGTGTGTGCCAGGCTATCTGTTGCACAGTGCTGAGTAACACAGGGGCTCTGCCCTGAAAGAGCACAGGTGTCACAGGGTGGAGGGCATGTGGACCAGGGTGCCAGGTGCTGTAGATGTCTGCTTCTCAGCAGCAGGTATCACCCTCCTGCACTGGCCTTGAGTTTTAAGTAGGAAATTCTTGACCAGGTTGAAAGGGCACGGGGGAACCTAGAAAGGTACCATCACAAGGATGGAGCTGAGGAGAACACATATCACTGTGTCATGCTGTGGCCACATTACAGGGTATATGTAGGTCAGTGACATGTTTGGAAGAGGGACCACAATGGTAGGTGGAGGTGCGATTGTAAAGACCTCTAATGTCACACCACAGGATGGAATTTTTTGCATAAGCATTAGTTAATCATCCAATCTTTTTGTAGGGGTGGGCAGTGGATGAATGTGATCATATCCATGTTTCAGCAGTTTTGCTGTGGGGAAGTTAGATTGCAGGACGTGAAGACCAGCCCCTGTGAGCTCAGTTAGACAATGACTGTAATAAGCCATGAGAAGATGAACAGATATTAAAGAAGGACTGTAGGAGTCAAGAAAGGGAACCAGAGGCAATGGATATTTGGAGAATTGAATCATAGAGCTGCCAGATCTTATAGACCAGTTAGATGTGGGAGCAACTCTGAGATTCCTAAGTTAAGCACCAGGCAGGAGGGTGGTGCCTTTAACAGAGATTTGCATCTGAGAGGAGAAAAAGGCCAGAGGAGGGAGGTTAATGGAATGGCTTGCAGAGTCCAGTTGGGGGAGGTGAAGGTGTTATAATAGTAATGAAGGGTAAGTAGGAGACACTGTAGTTCAGGAAGTCTGAGGAGGGTGAGCTGCAGTTGTAGATCAGAGACTGTTCCACCTGCATTCAGTGGTGCAGTGGTGATGCTGTGGCTATGACGAGATCCCTGCTAAGGAAAAAGGACATGGTGAGGAGCTGCGAGGGCCCGGGCTGCATCCTCAGTTCATGGCCATCGCTCTTGTGCTCAGCTGGGTTTTTGAGCTTCGTCCTGGGAAGAGTGTGGCTGTGAGGAGACAGCCTGACTTCCTCAGTGTCTCAGGGCAGTGGCTAACGGCAGAGAGATTGCAAACCATTGATGTAAGAGAAGGTCAAGGAGTTAAATGAAGAAAAGCAAAGCAAAAGTAAAGTAAGAGGTATGGAAGGAAAGCCAGGAGTCAGCACTGATCTGCAAGGCTGGGAGGAAAGACAGTGAAGAGAAAGCCTGGATCCATCTCTCCATGAGCAGTCAATGAGGGCATGGGCAGCCTTCCTGAAGGTTCTCAGCAGGGCTTTGAGGGTAGCAGCTCTTCTTTGCATGGAATGGCAGGAAGATGAATAAGAAGTGAGTGCCTGTTACTTCTCTAAGGAGAGGACAGGGGAGTGAAGGAGAGAGGAGAGGGGGCGTCGGGTGTCTTTATATAGAAAGGAAGAAACAAGAGCCTGTTTTGAAACTGTAAGGATCTGAAAATGGACACCAACATGGATGGACAAGGAATAAATAATTGTTGGAACTCTGTTGTTTAAGGCTGGAAACAATGATGTCTGCGATGTGGGGTTAGAGGGGGATCCCTTCCCAGAAGACGTGAAGACAGTAGGCATGCAGCTTTGGGATGGCAGGAGTGTGAATTTGAGGAGACTGGCTCTTGCTGTCTTCTGTTTTCTTAGTGGAGAGAGATAGGACCATACATAGAAAGTGACGGAGAGATGGTGGAGCTGGGAGCTTTAGGAGTTCAATCACGGGATACAACAACTGCTCTGAGATACACCAATTGTTGCTGATTCATCCTAAGCAAAAGAGGAAGTCTTCCATCTCTAGCATCCCTGGCCTATGGGAAGGCAGGTTGAGGCAGAAAGGAAACTGAGTCAAATAAGTGCAAGTCTGTACCCGTGGCCCAGGTCCATAAACCCAGCATCCAGCCCTATAACATTCTCTTCCATGTCCAGGTGGAAACCAGAGGAGGAGCCTCTGGAAAAGCCGAGCTGCAGAGAGGAAAGGTCCCCAGGTCCCTCCTGCTCTGTGCAGTGTAGGCTTGGTTGTGCCTCAGCAGTCAAATATGTGCAGACAGGGGCCCCCAGTAAGGAGAGGCACAAGATGGTGCTGAGCTCTAGTGCTGAGATGCACCCTGCTTTGCTGGCAGCCCTCAAGTGCTTTTTTCCAGTTGGTCCACCCATCCATGGGAATCACCAGCTTCCCGCTGTTGCCCTGCCTCCAGCTCAAGCCTTTGCAACCCACAGGGCAGGTAATCTTACTAAAACTCCAGTGTGATCAAATCCCGCCCCCTTCTTGGAACCCTTCTGTAGCTCCTTATGCCCCTGATCAATTCTAAACTTTTTGCTGAAGCTTGTGAATCTGCAGGTGCTTTGGCCTCTCCTCTCTCTGCTCTCAACTCTATGCTGTCCCCACACACTGCATTCTACTTTGAAGTCTTTGCATGGGACATTGTGCTTCTTGTAGTATTTTCCCTGTTATTCAAAACGGAGCTGGGTACTTCTTACATGTGCTCAAATTTCACCATCTTTAACCCATCCTAGTGAGCAAGGTCTGGATTCTGTTTCCAAGGGCTCCTCAGGCTTGGCAGATGGTGAGGGCTCAAGGCTAATGGGGGTGAACTCTTTAATTAGTGTTAGTGATTACAGAGGCAGAGACTCTCAGCTCCATTTTAATGTCACAGTAAGGACTTGGTAATGCTCTTGTTGGTTTCCAGCAAAGTGTGAATTGCCTGGAGACCTACCAAGGTGTCAAGTAACAGAATTCAACAAGGTGTGAAGAACAAGTAAAAGAAAGAAACAGACTTCATTTGGATTAGTTGAACTTGTAGCTTTGACTAAACTTTAGACAGTGGAAAAGGTGTTGTAACTGTTGGCCCCATCCTTCTAAACCAGGCTTGTCTGAGAGAACACTGGACTAGCCGCCATGTGGTGGATGTGCCAGTGACTGCACCTGGGCTTGGTCACACCCATCTGGGGAATTGTCTAGCTGTTCCTCATCTCTGCTGCCACTTTGCTTTTACCATTTCTTGCTCAAATCTTCCCTATTTCAAAGATAAAACAAAACTCAGGCAAACCCATATTTAATATCCTGGTGACTATCTCTGGTGCGGTCTAGTCTGTTAGCCGTGTTTAGGTGCCTACACATGTATGTGAGCCTTAATCACCCCTGTGCCTCACCTACATGTCCTGCATCTGACTTCACTCACAAATATGCCCTAAGTAAAAGGAGTTAAATTGGCTTCGTGGGAACTTGTGCCCTCGTTCTTTGTGTGCCAGGAAATGCCTATATCTCTGTGTCAGGAATCTCGAGCTTCATTACATCATCAAGCTCTTTTGTTTGGAAGACACTAGTCTGCTACCATGGACTCTTAAGATAGGATAAATTAATCAGTTTTGGAAATTAGTGCTATAAGCATAAAAGGGGATATTATTGCAGAAGAATAACAGACCTTAGATTCAGAAATTTTGTTTTGTTCCCAGAAAATGAATCTAAATCTATTTGCAAAGGAGGATAGTTATTTTTACACGAAATGACCTAAAATGAGTGTATTTATGAATTGCTTTTATTCTGGAGGAGACTAAGTTATTTCATCTGTTGGTAATAAAAGTTTCTTCTTAAATAGTGTTTTATTTCCAATGCAGTTGGTCTCATTACAAGTAAACCTGGAACAATCATACTGTACCTTTTTTTCCCTCTGGAACGTTATGCGAGTATGCTAAATCTGAACATTTTGACATCCTTATCTAAAAATAGTTTGTGAAATACTTTTCATTTCTTAAATTTAGAAATAGATTTGGAGGCACTTTCAATGAATTATTTAGCCAGTCAGTGGAAAGTTTTCAGTCATTTTAGAAAAAGGAGTAATCATGTAGAAGATGACTGAATTTATAAAAATAATTTTCTTTCACGCCTACCAATACATGCGTGTTCTTTCTCTGCAAAGTAACCCATTGTAAGTGCAGTTTTCCTAGGAGAGCACTGAAGGGTGGTTGTTGCTGCTGCATAGTCCAAGATTAAAGTGTGAATGGCCTGTTTAAAACGTAAGAACCAAAGATTAGAACTATCAGGTTGTCTAAGACTTATGATTTTTCATTAAATATTTTATTTTGAAGGCAAACAACACGCCACGCAAAAAGGCATGCCGAAAAATAGTTCTGATAAATCCACTCTAATTTATAGGGGAGAAACTCTTAGCAAGATAAAAAATCAAAAGGAAGTTTCCTATACACTTTATAAAATGTTTATACAACAACATTTTAATAAAAATTGCTAACTCCAAATTCTTAGGAATGTAACATTGGAGGAATTATCATTAAGATGAAGACCAAAGAGGATGTGTGCTCCTAATTCTGTTGGATAATGCTGTACTTAACCAAGCTGGTTGAACAAGAAGAAAAATGAAAGTATACAGAAAGGATTAGAAAGAATGATCACTAATTGTGGCTATTACACATTGACCTTGATATATAATAGCTGAATGATTTTGGCCAGGTTATTTAACCTCTCTAAGCATTAATATTTAATTTTTCAATTGAGAATATTAGTACCATGTACTTCACAAGTTTGTTGTTAAGATAAATTGGATAATGCCCATAAGATTACTATTTTAAAATAGTTGGCAGAGAGTATACCTTCTGTAAATTTTAGTCATTTTTAGTATTAGCTCCTGATAAACCAGAGACTCAATTGAAAACCACTAGCATTAATGGAGAGATTAATTATGTTAGGAGTTCCTGTGTGAAGCTGAAGTGCTTTCCAATATATAAGGAACAAAAAGTTAACAAATATAATGGGGCAGTAACTTTACTTACATTAATAATATATCTAGGAATATATTATATGAATATATCAGCAATAATATATCTAGGAATAAACATAAGCAATGGTCAGAATTTCCCTGGCATTAATCATTTTAGGTCAATTTTCTCAGGTGCTTAATTGATCCTTAAATATATAGACTCAGGTCCTTATTAATTTCCCAAATACGCTTGTATTATTCAGAAATTCGTGCAGAAAACTATAAAACTTTAAGGAATGCCATAAGAGAAGCTATTAGTGTATTCAAAGATAAAGCACATTCCCACTTATGAAAATGCAGTGTTCTTCAAAAAGTATCAAATTTCCCATCTTCAACCTCTCAATTGAAGGCACTCTCAACCAAAATACACATGTAAGTATGGGAAGATTAATCTCATGTCACTAACAATATGGAAGATACACAAACAAGAATAACCAGGGCAGTTATATAAAGCAGATCTGTAGAGAATTACTTGAATTTTTTGTGATATTAAAATGTATAAAGGTTATAATTAAAAGAATAAAAATGGATAGCTGGAACAGAAATAGTTTCAAGTATAAATGTGTCATTTCAAATCAGTGGGAAATTAATTTGAGCCTTCAAAAAAAGTGTTAGCTAACCATTTGGGAATAAAAACAGGAAATTACAGTTTCCAGTTTCAGTATTCTAGTGTCAGTAATATCTAGTTGAGGCGGCCTCATAATCTAAATTTTTTCACACATCCCTCCAAAAAAGTTACATCAATAAGGAGAGCAAATTAAAACATCCAAAAGTCATTCATAATTGATCCATAATGAGGAGAGAGAAATTAGCAAGCACTTACGTAATTTTTATGTTGAGAAATAAACTTTCACTTACAAGCTACCAGCAGAGACAGATAGGGAAACCATGTCCAAGTGGAATTAGGAAGAAATTGCACAGAAAAAAAAAAGTTGACTGCACTGAACAATGTTCTTAATGAAATAATTTATTTAATTTGGCACAAGTTTCTTATATTTATTTAACCAGTTACCAGTCTGTAGACAACACTTTGAGTAGCACCAGACTGAAGGACCAGATTTATCTAAGAAGAAATGGCTGAAAAGCATAAACTAAAGGACTCAGGATATCCACTGAATAAGTGAATATTGTGAATTCTGCAGTGTATTCATTGAGACTGGAAGCATAGGTGAACATTCACAGTGTTTTCTAGAACACCTTCATTTTGTAAAACAAAACAATAATAGTAAAGACAATATTATCTCTTTTCAAACTTTATGGATACTCTGTAGATCTGAGAGTAAAATGAAAGTAGAGACAAGTGTGGGAGAACGGTATATGTAAGTGTTATAATTTCTGAAAATATAGAGATAATCAAACTTATAAATGGGAGTAGTATTGACAAGGCTATAGAGTAAGTAAAACTATTATATAATGCTTTTGATAATATAAATTGGTTCAACTACTTGAAAAACTGTGAATCAGTATCTACTATAGTTCACATGTATACAGAATACTGCACAGCAATTTCATTTCTCAGTTTATATTCAACATAATTGTTAAAATATATTCATCAAAGGTATGTACAACAACGTTCACAGCAGCACTGTGGTAGTAGTTTAAATTAGAAAACTACCTACATGTCCACTAGCAGAAGAACAATTAAATAAAGTGTGCTATATTTACACAATGGGATGCTAGACAGTGATGAGAATGAAGCAACCATAATGATTACATTCAAAGACATAGATGAATCTCACAAGATAATGTTGACCAGAAAAAGCCAAGCATAAAAGGATATATGTGATATGAGTCCATTCATGTAAATGTTAAAAACAGCCAAAATTATCCATGGTGTTTGAAATCAGAGTGTTTTTTGTTGTTGTTGATGTTGTTTTATTGTTGTTATTGTTGTTTTTGAGATGAAGTCCCACTTTGTCTCCAGGCTGGAGTGTAGTGGCGTGATCTCGGCTCACTGTAACCTCCAACTCCCGGGTTCAAGCAATTCTACTGCCTCAGCCTCCCTAGTAGCTGGGACTAGCAGCACGTGTCACCACGCCTGGTTAATGTTTGCATTTTCAGTAGAGATGGGGTTTCACCATGTTGGACAGGATGGTCTCAATCTCTTGACCTCGTGATCCACCCGTCTCAGCCTCCCAAAGTGCTGGGATTACAGGCGTGAGCCACCGCGCCCGGCCAAGTGGTTATTTTTGTAGGGTAGTTGCTAGAGGGAGAGGGGCAAAAAGACAGGTTTCTGGAATGCTTGAGATATTTTGTTTCTAGGTCCTGATTATACAACTGTGTTCACTTTGTAAAATCCATCATTCTGTGCAGTTAGAAATTTTGTGCTTTTGTGTTTTGATGCCACACTTTAATAAAAGGTTCACAACTGAGAGGAAAAGCGAGAAGAAAAATAAAGTGAGTTCTTTCATTGTTGCTTAAGTAATAAATGGGAGTCAAAGGATATAATTTAAAGCTAACAAAGCAAATAATACATACCTATTTAGGAACAGAACACTAAAGAAGTACATATATGTGGGTGGAGATATATATATATATATATATATATATATGTTACCACTAAAAAATACAAAATATATATTCTAACTACAAATAAATATAATGAAAAAGCAAAGAAAACTGCCCGTATAGAGAAAAAACACAGTAAATACAATATTATATACACAGTAAAATCAAGATAAACTGCATGGCCAAGTTGGAAACTTTCAGTCATATCACTAAATGTAAATGGGCTTAACTCACTTATAAGAGGAAGAAAAAAAAAGAACTATAAAATAAAACTTAACTCTATGCTTTTTACAAGAGACTCAAAGTGATTCCGGAAGGCTAACAAAGAAGAACATTCAGTTGTCTCCTATGTTTTGGTCCTTTCACATGCCTCATTATTGTGGGATTATCTGTGTTTGTTTTTATGCACTTACGTGTACTATAAGAGGCTCACAGCTGATCTTGGATGTTTCTTGCCCCAGTCCTAGAATCAGCCATTTCTCCAAGGAAAATCAAAGCTGGAAGTATTTGAATACCATTGGATTATAATCATGAGTCCACACTGAAATAAACAAGTGATTAAATAGATAAATGAGGAGAATAGTCAACTCTTTCCTGCAGAAGAATTCCAAATAATTCATGTAGATACTCTGTTTTTAAGGAAGGAGAGCAGAATCGCTCACTCCTTAAGTATGGGCTTCACTGGGTAACTTACTGCCAAAGAGTACAGTGGAAAGTGAGGGGAAAAAGGGTAATTTACAGAGGAGAAATCTGACAAGCATTACCTCAGCCCATTAGCCAAGGTCAACATCAACAGCAAAAACTCATGTTGACAGTGTGTCCCCATGCTATGATGTGATGAGAATGGTACTTTACCCGGGTAGTCTTTCTCCCTCAAACACAAAATCCCAGTAAAATCAGGAGAAAAACACACCAGACAACTTTCAGTAGAGGAATATTCTACAAAATACCTTATTAGTGTTCCTCACAACTGTAAAGGTCATCAAAAACGAGGAAAGTCTGAGGAATTGTCAGGCCCAGGAGGACACTCCGAAAACAGGAGGACTAAATGGAATGTAGTTATTTCTAATAAATATTTACATATGTGTTTCTTAGCTGTGGCCATAGAAAGTGACTGGAAAAACATGGCACCCTGGGGTAAGGTCACTCCACACACCTAGCTCCTACTTAAATATTCTTCCCCTTAAAGAAACTAGGATCCTTGCAGAAGTTCTTGGTTTGGGTCTGAGATGAAAAAGCATTATTTGAAAATGATCAACACAAGCTTCACCAGCAGGGAGAACTGTGTTTCTGAAGTGGGGAAGCATTCTAAGTTCGTCAAGCAGGTTCACAGTTGGAATGATGGTGTACGGTTTCTGAAAACGTCTTTATGTGTGTTTTTAAGGACGACTTTCAACATCTTTTTTTGTTCGCAAGTAACAGCTACAATTTAAATAAAAGTTGTTTTTTTTTTTTAAGTCTACATTTTTTTCCTTCATTGGACTTCCTGTTGAGGCTGTTGACAAGATGTTTTGTTTAGTGTTTATTCTATTCTATGCTTCCATGTGAAGCAAGAGGAATGCAGAAGCCAAAGTCAAATGTGGCTACTTTCCCTAGAGGTCCTATGCATGCATGCACAGCGTAAACTCGATGGAAATACTTAAACATGCAGGAGGATTTCTAAAGATTAACAACCTGGAGGCATACGATGGTAAGTTATTCAACAAAAGAAATTATTAAGATATGGATGCTTTTCAATCACAATCATGGATCTTTTTCAATGTCGGCTTTTTTTTTTTTTTGACATTTTTTAGTTACATTTTTAAATGGTGTCATCTGGCTTGAGAAGAAGTTTAGTTTCAATAGAGAATAAAAATTCAGAAATAATTTTTAGGAAACTCGGCGGGTGAGAGACCATGAGGAATGATAGTGACATAGGAGTAGATGTTTACTCATATCTATTCAAAAAAAAGAATGAGATTTTTCCACCCTAGTAACTTCAAGTTATGTTACAAAGGAAAAAGAATGTTGCAGGGGGAAGTGGGTGGAGACTTCTGAAGAGAGGGGACTCACTTGTCCTTGAGTCCACCTTCAGCCTTGGTTGGCCTGGAAATCCAAGGGGCTTCCACCAGGCAGGGAGCCTGCAGGATCAGTGGATTCTTTGCTTCCTCCACCTGCCCTCAGGCTAGGTCCACTAACAGGAGGACCCACACCCTTGTCATTGCAACACCCAGGCATCACACTAAATGGTTCCTTCACCAAGACGCAGAGAGTCTCTTTCCTAAGCTGGGGAATTACTACTCACAATCAATGGGAGACTTTCAACATGGCTCATCTACCTGGGAAGGAAACCAGACACAACCACACTGTACCCTGGAGAAGGAGCTAGGCTGGTGGATGAATTAAAAGCTGCTCTCTGGTCCTGATGTGTGCCTTGTGATTACAGAGCAGTGTTTACATTCACACTTCTTCAAAGACGCAACGATGATCAGAAAAAAGGATGTGATCCCTGATGAAAACCACATACAGCAAATGCAAGTGGGACTGTGTTCGCCCTCTGCCTAAGCACACTATGCTATTTACTTGGTGGCAGTCCCCAAATTAAGGCAGGGCAGCATTAGAGGCTGTTTCCCACCTGAGCCCCACATGTGAGGCCAGGGAGCAGCCCCTGCTATGGGCACTTTTGTCAGCAAGTGATGACCAAACCGCTCTGGTCCAGAGAGTGGAGAAGGCATCCGTCATCTTACACTGCCTTCCTCACCTTGAAGCCACTTCTTACTCCCATCGTCGCCCGGGACAGAGAGGCAGGCTTCAGACTGCCAGTTTCCTCAGCATCACAAGGCCCTCTTCTGTGCTTCCGGGCTGATCTCTTGGTCCTGACGCCCGATGGTACCAAGAGAAAGAGATGGGCTTAACAACAAAGGAAATTAACTTTAGGGGTCATTCAAATATATGTTCATTAAAGACTGGTTAATGGAATGCTCATGTTCTGTGAATTCATGGTTTTACACTTCTCTTCCAGGACAATTCACCCATACATTTTTCTAGCAGCTCCTTTGAAGCTTTTCAGGAAAAGTGTGAATGACCCTGATACTAATCTAGCTTTTCCCAATACTGTGCTTGACACGAGTGAAATCACCCAGTGTCCATGGATATCAGCAGAGCAAAATCGTTCCATGTGAAGGATCTCCAGCACCAGGCTTTGCAGGCATCGTTCCTCTCCCCAGAAAGTTCTTCCTGAGGCAGTTGTATTGATACAGTATTTATATAATATGATAAAGCTGTTGCCCTGCCGGGTTCCTGTGGCATGTCCTGCAGATAATCTGCAACTCCTGTGCCTTTGTCAGAGCTGTTTGTCTGGTGCCTACTGCAGCCCCAGCTCCATGAGATTGAGACTCGTTTTCCTGTGCTCCCCCTGTTAGCCAGCAGGGAGTGCAGAGCTGGGCACACAGAAGGTGCTTGATAAATATGGTTTAATGAATGAAGAAATGAAATGATCTCTGATCTCACCGGACTTCATCTTTACCCAGAGTATTTGTTCCTTGATTTCCCCTGAATTCATGTCAGTCTCATATAAGTGCTTTTCTTTGTTCTTAACACTCTCCTCTCAAGATTTGAGAAGTGCCTGAGAATTATGCAGTGAATTAGGTATTAAAATACTTGGCCATTCAAGTGCATGACAACAGAGGCAGAGGTGAATGTTTATAAGTAGAGGTGACAATGAGAAACCAATGGCTTGCACCCCTACTTCTGCGTACTCTTTCAGATGATTATTAATGTATTTGAACTTTTTAAGTAAGACAGGCTTCATCCTAAAGTCATGTCAGTTTAATAACTGCATGTGAGTTTTAGGCTGAGCATAGAGGCAAGAAAGCTGCCAGACTCCCAGGTTTTGACCCACATGCTACCGCCTGCCATTGCGGGGACCTGGACAAGGTGCTTTACCTCTCGATTCTGTTTTCTTATCCATTAAATAACTCATAGGACTATCGCACAGTTACGTCAGCTGTGTCGATGACTGTTAACATAGAGAGGAAGAAAGCATGGCCCACACAGCTGTGGTGAAATGGAAGAGTGTTTCGATAGTAGAGATCAGTGCCAGTGTGCATGCGGGCACTCATGCCACAAGAGCACATTGCATAGACACCTGGTTCAACCCACAGTCAAAGCAAGTCTTTAACATCATTTAACTACTTTTTTAAAAGAAGGCAGGGGTGGCATTTCAAGGAGAGAAAACAGAATGCAGGAAAGCACAGGCGTTTTTGAGAGCAGCAGACACACCCGCTCACTGTCCTGGGTTTGTCCTTTGCGGGAGTTTACCGCCACAGAAAGCAATCAGTGAAAGGCACGTTTCACTGAGGTTTCGGCTGTGCTCCTGATGTAGGTGTGCTCTTATTTGAAGAGCTATTTCAGCTGCCCTGGCTTCTGGGATTGAGAAAAACACCTGGTGGGCTTCCAGAAACAACATCAGCCGAAGGCATTCCGACTCCTAGAGCTTCATGTTGTTCCGGGTGTGGGTTAAATGTGTGCTCATGGCTACGTCTTAAATGAAGAACCTGTTTGTGAAACGACAGAGACAAAATCCCATATGAGCCAGAAACAAACAAACAAAAAACATGAAATGGACTCAAATGCAAACCCAAATATCAAATGTTACAGAATCTAGAATACAGTATTCTTTTGATAAAACCAATTGAGTCTATTTTCAACATCTGCCTTTTAAAAGGGATAGAATTGTGAAAATATGCAGAGTGTGAAATTTTCCCATTTCCATAGTTAACATTGAACTCTGGAACATAATGCCTATGAAGGCAGGAATTTATATACACCTATTAATATTTAGGTAATAGCAAAGTCGTTATCACCTTAAAAATAAACACTGTTCAGCAAGAAGTACCATGCCTGCTTATCTTTGAAGTGTTTTCTTTCTTTCTCTTTCTTGCTTGCTTGCTTTCTTTTTCCTTTCTTCTTTCTTCTCTCTTCTCTCTTCTCTTCTCTTCTTTCTGACAGGGTCTTGCTCTGTTGCCTGGGCTGCAGTGCAGTGGTGCGATCTTGGCTTGTTGCAAAGACAGGGTTTAACTGTGTTTCCTAGGCTGGGCTTAGACTCCTGGGCTCAAAAGATCTGCCTGTCTGGACCTCCCAAAGTGCTGGGACTACAGGTGTGAGCCACCATGCCTGACTGAAAATTGCAGCCTTATTATTATTATTATTATTTTAAATTATACTACTGCATTCAGAGGAAGAGAGGGTTTATTTATTTATTTTTTAAGACAGGCTCTCATTTAGTCACCCAGGCTGGAATGGAATGCAGTGGCACCATCACAGCTTACTGCAGCCTCAACCTCCCAGGCACAAGTGATCCTTCCACCACAGCCTCCCGAGTAACTGGGACCACAGGTGCACACCACCACGCCTTTCTGTGGCTAATTTTTGTATTTTTTGTACAGATGAAGTTCCACCATGTTACCCAGGCTGGTCTCAAACTCCTGGGCTCAAGCAGTTCTTCTACCTTGGCCTCCCAAAGTGCTAGGATTACAGGTGCGAGCCACCATGCCTGGCCTGGAGTGATTTTAAAGTAATACAAAGCCTGTTAAGGTGTGTAGTTTTTTTTGGTTTTCATGATAGCAGTGATTGAATCTCATTGTTTTAAATAGCATGGTACATGTCGTAAGGGTAATATAACCCTGAAACTTAATCCTGGGTGTAAATAAGGCTTAGAAAGACCACATCCTGTGGAAACCATGGAGTCCCATAGAAATGTGAGGGAGCTGCTGGTGCACTAGGCAGTGGAGCTTTAATTATTGTCAGGCAGTAGACTTGCTCATTAGGGGCCCCACTGGCATGAACATACAGAGGAGAGCACAAGGATTCAGGCGACCATCCCCCTGATGTGTTGGAGCCGAGGACTGTGCAGGAAGATGTTATGTAATTCAAGAAAGCCCCACTGAGCCAACGCAGATGCTAAAATAATTCGTGTTCGTAGCTCACGGATATGCATCCTTTCTATTGAGATTGTCCTCTTTCAGTAAGGAGAAAAACAAACAAAGGCATTTAGAACGTGGAGGGTCTTTTTGCGGTAAGAGCCCATTCTGCAATACACTGCTCCACTAGATGCTGATTTATGTCGTTGTTGAATACACAAGTATAAAATGGAGTCCCAAAACAATATTTGTTTTTAGATGAATAATTCACTCATTTTCCCTGCATGAGCTTTTCTCATCTGAAGTGCTGGCCTTTCAGATTAAATAAATTTAATGTTTCAAAAGAATATGGACATGAATATTCATAAGGACCAAAACAGTGAATATAAATAAAAGCCCTTTTATATAACATTTTATTTTTTTTTATGAAGACTTTATCTTCCCCCCCCCTCCACTTCTGAGATGGTATAATTCAAAGCAATTTACCAGGACACCATTTCTTCTACAAAGCCTACCTGTTATTGAGGGCGTGATCACTTATTTTCCAAATTGTTTCACGCATCACTATTTTCCTTTACATAAAGAGAAATAAGGTAGTATTTGCCAATGGCATAGTCTGTTAGCCATAGATTCAGCCTAGCATGGTGCCAAACACTCAACAAAGTGTGTAAACAGTTGGAAGAATGCCAAAAATGAAGTTAAAAAAAGATCATATACCTTCAAAAATGTATCACTAGTTTTTGCATATAAAATACGCAGACTATTTTTAGATGTTTTTATATATAGGCCAGTGATTTAAAAGTTAAAAACCCTCATACATACAACACTTATGTTATTATATACTGCACAAACATGCAGCAAAGATTCCCTTATCCCCAGTCCTTAACAGTAGGATGAAACAGCTGGCATTTGAACAGGAAAAGAAAAATAAATAAAAATGAAGGCCATGGTTACCATTCCCCAAGGAAAAAAAAAATGGTTTAAGAAAAGCCAGCGCACTGTGATATTTGATTGATTAATTGTTTTGATGGAATCATCAATGTATTGCTATTTAAGTAAATCCTAAGTCCGAGTGTATTGTTTTATAATACTAGCTACCTAAGTGCTGTAACTTTCTCTTTGAACACGTGGGCTCAGAATAAATCCTTGATTTATTGGCAGTGTATTGTATAATTTGAATCTGAATACTAATGAAAGTGAAGTTGGAATAATTGCGATACAAAGGGGTAAATATGTGATGCGTTGTTTTTTTTTTTTTTTTTTTTTTGAGATGGAGTCTCGCTTTGTCGCCCAGGCTGGAGTGCAGTGGCGCAATCTTGGCTCACTGCAAGCTCCGCCTCCTGGGTTCACGCCATTCTCCTGCCTCAGCCACCCGAGTAGCTGGGACTACAGGCGCCCGCCACCATGCCTGGCTAATTTTTGTATTTTTTTTTTTTTTTTTTTTTTTTCTTTAGTAGAGACAGGGTTTCACCGTGTTAGCCAGGATGGTCTCGATCTCCTGACCTCGTGATCTGCCTGCCATGTTCTTGACTGATGTCTACATGCCAAGTTAGAGGCATGGGGATTTCTTCACATGCGGGAGGGCTTGTGTTCTGCTGGTGCACATCAAAAGGGAGCCAGGGAGAGATGAAAATGGTAACAGAGCCACTTTTGTAAAAACTTAGGGTAGAAAGTTATTTACTACCTTCTGAAATAAATGATTAAAAAAATCATCAAAAGGTACATTATTTTCTCCTAATTATGTAACTAGAAAAAATAAGAAGGAGGCACTTTCTGATAAACATTACCTTACCTGGTTGCTTCCAAATAAACTTTCTTTCTTTGCATTTGATGAGAAAGGTAATTTTTAAGGAAAAGGACCTCCTGGTGTTGGAACGAGGTGTTTTTGTTAGGGCAGAGAGATTCTCAAGGTTGTTTGTATTTTGAACGACGTCAATACCCCGTGTACTGAGTGAGCTTACCTCATGGTATTCCATTACCCTTCAGGGATTATGTAGGAATAATGTTTGACTTCAGCAGATCATGGCCTCTTTCTATGTTGCCTTATAACTTTAGACGACTACTTAACCCCTCAGTACCTTGTTTTTCCCAGTTGTAAAATTAAAAAAAAAAAAAAAAAAAAACTTGCCAGTAAAGCCCGCTTATAAAATATTTTCAGGTAGACACATTTTTTTCTATGTACTGAGAGATACTTGTGTAATATTTCACTTTTTTCAGTTCTTCTTCTGATGTTTCTAAAGACTTTATCATACAATTCAAAGAGCTTGGGATGCCTGGGCATTATTGGTAAATGGCTATCTTAGAAGCTGTGTTTACCAATTATTTTTCCAATGGATTAACATTTTGCCTGAGTCCTTTTTTGCCAGTCACTGGCATAATTACCAATTTTCAGGTTTCTGTTACAGTAGCACCTTACTTCTGACAAAAGTTGTTGTATTAGTTAGGTTTCTGCTCTGATAAATAATGCTGAATAACAAGCCGCAAATCTCAGTGGCTATAGCAATATAATTTATTTCATATTTCACACTCACTAGTCTTCAGGTCGGCTGAGTTTGTCTGATCTCTTTTCGCCTTCTCCACAAGCTCAGCAGGAAGGATGAACTCCGGAATTTGGTTTGGGTCCAGATCTGCTCCATGTGTCTTTAATCCAGGACTCAGTTGAAGAGATGCAACTTTCTGGACCACAACTGCCTCATTGTGGAAAGTCAGAGCTCCATGAGGGCTGGCAAAAATATGGATTGAGGCCTCTGAAAGCCTCAGTTCTGAACTGGCAAGGTATCACTGCCTCCCATATTCTGTTACTCAATGTGAGTCACACAGCCAGGTCCACGCTCAGGTGGGTGAGGAGCACACTCCATCTGCCGGGTTCCATGGCCAGGTGAGGAAGGAGAAAGAACTGTGGGCTGATCAGGCATTCCACCACATCTTCTACATTAGGAAACTGAGGACAATGCAAGAAGGCACCGTTGTGTTTTCATCCTCATGTTGGCCAAGAGAACCCCCTCCAAAAGAAGTCTTTCACAATCTGAATAGGTACTGGGGGACACAGGAGTACTATGTGGGAACAGTGCACTATTATTCCAGGCCCAAGGAACAGAGTTTGCTTTAACTATGAAGATGGAGATGAGAGCCCACATTCAGTCATAAGACAGTTGTTTGTTAATTATTGGCAGAAGGTTTGCAGACTTTAACTAAACAAATTAGGCTTTCAGAGAGATCCTGAAGTTGTAATGTTTGTGTGAGGGAAAAAAAGAAGGTACAGAAAATAAATGGACAAGCTTGGAGATAGGGCTTCATTCTGGGAAACTTCAGAGATCTTGAGAGCGGGGTCCTTGTGTTATCAATAATAGCTAAGAAAATGCCTGTATATTGTAGAGTTAAAATCGGTACTGGTGAATAAGTGAATGCATGCATGGTGAATGGAGAGGGAAGATGACATATATGGTACATGGATATTCACAGCAAAAGAAGGAATCAGGATTAGGAGAAGAGGAGGAGAAATAGGGCCGGAATCCACAGCCACCGTCCTTCTGCCCAGCCTCGAGACTGAGGGTTCAGAACAGATGGAGAGCTGGAGAAGACAGTCAGCTGTCTGCATTCCCTCAGGACACCGATTTTTGTTAATGTTATATCCTACTATTCTTCTTCTCAAGCTTTTAAAAATGTATGACATACCTCCTACCTATTTTAAATTTAAAAAAGCACAGTGAAAGTTATTGTTTTACCTCTGATTCCATCATCAATCTCTCTAACTCTGAATAACATTTTCAGAAGAAGAATGAAAGCTACCCAGTGATTCATGATTTGATCATTACTCTTTTGAAGCCCTGGCTTTCCTTCAAAGAACATAATATGTATTCTTTCGCTTAATAATATAACATTTAAAGAAATATTTTCACATTCTATAGAGTTGATATTCTAAGCCTAAGCTAACTGTATGGGAAGGATAGAATCTTTTTTACAATCTAGTCATCAACATGTTCCTGAGCTTTTATCTTGAATTATGATTATAAAAGATTTTATTAAATAGTATAAAGTGAATTTCCAAGAATTTCCAATTATGCTTTTCACAGTAAGAAAGATGGCATTCTACTTAAAATGGTCAGGTATTGAGTAAGAGTTATTATTTGGTGACGCAAACGGACAGTTTGGTTACCTTTTCTGCAACAAGAGCTCTCCATCAGTAAAACAGAAGCAGCAGAATGGGGTAATGATGACACAGAGAAGGTCTGAAAAAGGCCAGAGTCTCATGTCCTCTGTAATTGTTGGTGTGGTCCTTTTTCTTATTAAGTAGAAATGAAATTTAAAGGAAATATATATCTTTTCAATGGTTTTTATTTTAAAATCGGCTTGGTTTGGAGGTGTCAAGAAATAGAAACGAATAACCAAGTTAAAAGATGCATAATCATTCTTCCTAGTTCACTGATTCATTGATTTAGTCAACATTTATTTAGCACCAGACCTTGAGTAGAACTGCATGGCAGAGCTGAATGCATGATCCTTGTCCTATGTATCTGGTTGGAATATTGGAAACTCCCCTGCAGTGGCTGTCACTATAGCAAGAGTAACTCTGATCACGGGACTCGCTGACAACCCTTTGGAGCGGTGTAGGTCACAGGCACAGCACCTGGGAAGCAGGGTTACCACAGAGTCTAATTCAGTCCATTTAGGGTGAGATCCAAGAGAGTGTATTCCTAACAAGCTCCCAGGCATGACCAGGCTCGGGCCCAAGCACCGTACTTGGTGTTAACAAAGATCTCAAGCTCCACAAAATCAAATAGGATGCAGGGTCATTGTTGTTCCAGGAAATCATGGGAAATGTTGAGGATGCTGGTACCTCCCACTCTCTCAATGAACTGGGAGAAAAGGGCAGACAGTGCATCTCTGCAGGTAAAAGTCATGACACCTAGGTTAACACATGTACAGAACATACGGTGGATGCAAAGGAGTTGATTTAATTTTCATTACTTCTTCTAAGGTGGTTTTACTTACTTATAGTGTGCGTGGATCTTTTAGTGAAGAATATGAAATGAAGAGTTATGATACTCTGTTACTGAAGAGAGGTTAAGATGAGCAGGGATAAAATGACTGCCATCGAGGTGCTGCCTGAGGCACTAGGGAATTAACACGTGTGCAGCACCCGACACGTGCCCTGGACTTCCACGTCGCTGAGAACCTGCCTCTGCTCAGTCAGCCTCCTTGGGGCTTCCCTGCTCATAACTTTCAAGTATAACTACACCTGAGGTGTTTCCTTCCTTCTTTCAGCAAATCTGCGTTGAGGTTTTTTAGGTGCTGTGTAGAATTTGCAGATGCAGGGATGCGTCCCAACAGTGTCCTTGTCCCATAGAGCCTGCATATGTATGGGGGAAGACAGAAGATACAAAATTTCAAAAATATAAAGAAAGATGTAGAAATAAACATTCTAATTGCAATAATGATATAAAGAATGTAGGGGCCGGGTGTGGTGGCTCACGCCTGTAATTGGGAGGCCGAGACGGGCAGATCACAAGGTCAGGAGATTGAGACCATCCTGGCCAACATGCTGAAACCCCATCTCTACTAAAAATACAAAAAAATTAGCTGGGTGTGGTGGCGTGCACCTGTAGTCCCAGCTACTCAGGAGGCTGAGGCAGGAGAATTGTTTTAACCCGGGAGGCAGAGGCTGCAGTGAGCTGAGATCGCACCACTGCACTCCAGCCTGGGCGACAGAGTAAGACTCTGTCTCAAAAAAAAAAAAAAAAAAAAAAAAGTAGTGTGATTAGCAAAAAAGAAAACGAAAGGTTTTTTTAGATAGGGAGATCGGGGGATTCTCTCTGGGGAGGTGACAATTGAGTGGTAAGGCTTGAATGACAGGAAACAGCCAGCCAAGGAAAGATTTGGGGAAGGACTTTGGGGCAGAAAAACAACCATTGCAAAGGCCTTGCGGTTCCTCAGGGACCAGCAGGAGGGCCGGTGTGGAGGGAGTATGAACATGGCGGTGATGGGAGTTGATAGGATGCGAGACTGGAGATAGCACCAGGACTAGATCATGAGAGACCCTTATTGGCATTATAAGGACTTCAAATTTATTCTAAGTGTTACAGAAAATCATTGGAGGGGCCAGGCACTGTGGCTCACACCTGTAATCCCAGCACTTTGGGAGGCTGAGGTGGGTGGATTACTTGAGGCCAGGAGTTCAAGACTAGTCTGGTGAGACCCCGTCTCTACTAAACATACAAACATTAGCTGGGCGTGGTGGTGCATACCTGTAATCCCAGCTATTCGGGAAGCTAAGGCAGGAGAATTGTTTGAACCTGGAAGATAGAGGTTGCAGTGAACCGAGATCACGTCACTGCACTCCAGCCTGGGTGACAGAGCGTGACTCCATCAGAAAAGAAAAGAAAAGAAAAGAAAACCATCAGAGGGCTATAAACAGAGGAGGATTACTGTTATCAGATTTAACTTTTTAAAAAATTGCTTTGACTTCTGTGCGTAAAATTCATTCTAGGGGACACTGGTGTAAGAAAGGCTATTTGGATGCTGTTGCAGGAATCCAGGGATGATCATGTGATTTGGATGATGTTGTAACACAGGCAGGAGGGAGTAGATGGGCTCTGGATGTTTTTGTAGGGGTGGAAAGAATGAGGAAGAGAAAACTATTAAGAACACTTCCTAGGTTTGGGGACTAGGGGTTTCATTAAATGAGATGGGAGAGAGTACACGAAGGACAGAGATTCATTGGAGTTGGGGCATAAAATATCCCTTGTGAAAACTGCATCCACATACTCCAGGCCTGTTTTGGTAATTTAGAGTCTCTATGTCATGTCTTCCTGTAAATTATATTAACAACAATTTGGTCATTAGGTCTGTGTAATCCACTATAGTATATGAATGTGGGAATTAGGAGTTAGACCTTAGAACTGAGCCAGTGAACAGTTTAGCATAAGACATTGGGATGAATGAGGTTCCCCCAGTTAAACAGAAGATGCCTTTACACAGTTTGTGATGTTTGTATAAAAAATATATTTGTGACTCAGAGTAATCCTTGTGTGAAGTATTATCAAGGAACAAGATAAGAAAATAATCATCTAGGTGAAAACATATTTATTGTTTTACAGATTTGGTTATGGAAAATGTTAAAGTACATTTCTACTATACAGCTTTCTAGTTATGTTTCCAAAAAATTTAAACAGTGTTCCTGATTAGTAAATGGTATCAAAGTCATCAATATTCTCAAAGTCATCAATTCTTTGAGATATAGATGACATCCAATGAGAATACATTACTTTGAACTTAGAATTTGTCATGCGCATCCGTGTGAAGAGACCACCAAACAGGCTTTGTGTGAGCTTTTTAATCACCTGGGTGCAGGTAGGCTGAGTCCGAAAAGAGATTCAGCGAAGGGAGATAAAGGTGTGGCCATTTTATAGGATTTGGGTAGGTAAAAGAAAATTACAGTCAAAGTGGGGTTGTTCTCTGGTGGTCAGGAGTGGGGGTCACAAGGTGCTCAGTTGGGGAGATTTTTGAGCCAGGAAAAGGACTTTCACAAGGTAATGTCATCACTTTAGGGCAAGGACCAGCCATTTTCACTTCTTTTGTGGTGGAATGTCATCAGTTAAGGCGGGGCAGGGCATTTTTACTTCTTTTGTGATTCTTCAGTTACTTCAGGCCATCTGGGCGTATATGTGCAAGTCACAGGGGATGTGATGGCTTGGCTTGGGCTCAGAGGCCTGACGTAACTTACCATTAAGAATGCTCAATTAGATTAATGTATTTAAAAATTCTAAATTTCCTCAGACAATATTTACTAAATTTTGGCATTTCTGGTTGTATTCTGCAATAACAATAAGATACAATGTTTAAGAACTATACCCCGGTACTATTGTTGGAAGGTATAATTCCTATGGTTTTTGGTAAAATCTGTGTCTTTGAAAATTAAGTTACTACTGTAAATACTATGGTATTTCTAATTTCTTAGATTTTTTGGAGAGAAAAATGATTTTAATTGCTCTGCCTTTGGTTATAAAATACATTATGTTCACTGCGATGTTATTTCCTTTAATTTACTAGCCTAACAAAAATAGGAAATAGTTCTCTGATGGTGTGTTCTCCACAGAACCGCTGTGCTTTCTTTCTGTACCTAATCTTGATTAGCTTGCTGATGATTCTACTTGTTTATACATCCAGGGGAGAATGCAACAAATGGCAACACTCCATTTGTATATTAAAGTTGAGAGCCATTTGAAAGAGAAAACCAGAAGCTTCATCTTTTAATCTATGATTGACATGTTTGGGAATATCTTTTAATCTATGATTGGCATGTTTGGGAATATTTGCACTGTGAAAGAAAGACTGAGCCACACTGTGAAAGTCCATGGGCCTTGAAGCAGAGGCCTGAGACAGAGTGGAACCCTGATAGACCTGATGTGTGTAGAATCAAGTTAGGACCTATCCATGAGCCTGGTCTACCTTTGCTTAAGCTGTACCTCAACTCTTCTCCATTTTCATAGTAATTTTATGTCCAAAAAGTAAAAATAGAATATTTCTACCAAATTAGTTTGGATTTATAAATTGTAAGTAGCCTTGATATTATAGACACTTGCCTTTCATGTCTGACTCAGGAATGGAACATGGGATGTGAAGTGGGCAGAAAATACTTGAGATCTAAACCCTGGTTTGATTACAGCATAAACCTAATGTTACAGGTTGGATTATGTTCTCCAAGAAAGATATATTGAAGTCCTAGCCTGCAGTACTTGTGAATGTGACCTTATTTGAAAATAGGGTCTTTGCAGATGTCATCAGGTTAAGATGAAGTCATAATGGATTTAGGGTCAGTCCCCAATCCAATGACTGGGGTCTTTATAGCAAGAGGGAAATTTGGACAGAGATACAGGGAGAAGAGAACGCTGTGCAGAGGCACAGACACATGGGAGCAAGGCCAGGTAAGATGGCAGCAGAATGATCAGAGTTTGCTCAGGATTGCTGGGAGCCACCAGAATCTGCAATAGATTCTTCCTTAGAGCCTCTGGGAGAAACCAACCCTGCGGACACCTTGATTTAAAATTTTTAGCCTCCCAACTGTGACAGAAAATTTTTTTGTTGTTTAAAGCCACCTACTTTGTGGTAATTTGTTACAGCAGCCTCAAGAAGCTAATGCATTTGATGCATGATCTGAAGAAGCCATGAAATCATTGGAGCAGCTCATCTTCCAAGTCCTATGCTTTCTGCAGCCTGCCTTGGAAGAGATGGATTAAATGGTCCCTTCCACTCCACCGTTGTTTGACTGCACAGCTATGATACTGCCTCTTAAAAAATCCAGCTCAGAATCTCATTAGCACAAGGAGCTCTTACTGCACACTCACCGAGGGGGTTATGCCCACCCTCCAGAAAGAAGATGAGCTTGAACTTGGTTCCACAAAAGAGCTTTCTTCATGAAAAAGTGGTGACAGTGTTCATGTTCTCCTTGCTTAGTTGAGTTTTCATTGTATCAAACTCTTCAAAATTGGCCTTCTTTGGAAGATCTTGTGTTTTGGGATAGGCAGGAGCAGATGTGCTGAGTAAAGAGAGTTGAGTGGGGGATTTGCAAGGGGACAGCTTCTCTAGGCTGAGAACAGGGGCCGCCCAAACTGAGGCTGCTCCTGATTCAACCCAGTATCTGCTGTTGCCTGCCACAGGCATCTGACAAATGTCTGTCCAGTTGAGTGATTCAATGTAATTGATCTACTAAATAGAGAAATGGTAATTTGAAAATTAACATGTCTATAGCTAATGGCAAGTCCAGTTGGAACAAGGAGGATGTTGGAATGTTTTTAGAGAAGCATTTGGTAAGTAGATGCTAATGAGGTGGTTATGGCTTGGTTCATATTAGGATGCATAATAGTCTTTCCTGCAGACAGCAAATATTCAGTGAAGCATCTGCCATATGTGAGGTACTGTCCTGGGCATTGGGGTCTTGGCTATGAGTGAATCAACTTCCTGGTTTTGTCACTATGCTTACCCATGTGAGGGGAGAAAATTAACAAATAAATGGGGACTGTAAATGCTCTGAATAAGTAAAGAGAATGAAGAGGACTAGAGGGTGTGGGTGGAGGCAGGGGAGGATTTTCCATTTCGTGCAGGTGGTATGAGGCAAGCTACAGGAGGTTTTCATCCAAGGAAGAAACACATGAGACCTGTGCATTCAGAATCATGAATCTGGCAGTAGAATGCCATCTGGATTAGAGAAAGAATGGTGTTGGAGCAAGGAAGAACTGAAGGAGCATTACTGCAGCAGTTAGACAAGGGCACACATCCTGCCAGGAGGGAGAGCATCAGTGGGGAAATACTAGAGTCAAAGATGATGTACCCATTGCCATGGAACATTTTGCAGCTAGTAAAAAGTAAATAATATATTTGTGATTATAGACCTGGAAAGAGGCCCATGATATATAGTTAATGGAACAAAATGCAAATTGCAGGGTATTATATATAAAAGCACCCAATTATTATAAATATGACATCAGTAAGACATCCCATGAGCGTGCATGTGTGTTTCTGTAAGCTTGGTAACAGGACCAGCTGAACTGTGCTTAGGAATTCGGGGCTGAACATCACAAAGGTTTGTCAACCACTCGCGTGAACACAGGTTTGTGTAGGTCAGCTGAGAGGCTGTACTGCTCACATGGGGACCTAGACTGGGAGAAGCCTCAACTCCATGTTTCCATGGTTGCCGGGGAGGGAGGAGGACATGGCTAACAGTGCGTGAGCTTTTAAAGTTTCCACTCGCCTCTCACCTAACTGAGATGACAACAGTGAAGTGCAATTACATTACATGGCCAGAAAGAAGAAAGCAATGGTTTTTTGTAGAGTCCTGATGGTTACCCAAGGCTTGGAGAAAGGCATGGAGTGGACACGAAGGAGAAGGGTACACACTCTGCTTCCCTTGTTTTGGCAGCAGGGCATAGAGGGAAAGAGTATAAAATCGTATTTCCTAACAAACAGAAATGCCAGGAACCAGCTCAGTGAGTTCAGGATGGAGAGAAGCAGACAGACAGAGACAACCCACTGGTCTGGAATCCTAAAATGAGAAGACCGTGTTTTTGAGTGTGGGTGCGAGGAGAGAATTTTCAAAGGTGACTTTCAAGGATTTGCACCTGGGTTATTGGAGACAGAGCCATCATGGGCAGACTTGAGTTATCCTGCAAGACAAACAGGTTTAAAAACATAAAGAAGCTCTTGGTTGATTTGAAACTTGTGAAGCTTGAGATGCAAGTAGAAGATATGTAGGAAGATAGGCATGTCTTGCAAAAGGCAAGTGTGGAGCTGGACTTAAGAGACACACTTGAAACTGTTTTATTGGAATGAGTGCAGACGCCTCAGCTATTGTGCAAACTTGGGGTTTCTGTGCAGGATCACAGGAATGAGATCCCTGGCTCTGCCCTCTTTACCCTCTGGACAGAGCTATATCTAAGAGGAATCTCAGCCATGGGAGATGTCCCCATGGTAACATGGAAACCCAAGAGGTAGCATTCGACTTTCTGGAGCTTTTTACCCACACATTCTTTACATGTGCCAAATCCATTTTAGTTTTACATATGGCCCTGTTTGAAGTTGCATTGGAAAGCAGGCTTAAAAAAAATGAGAACTCTTTGGGATTAATAAGGAGTGAAGAACATTCTCCCTATGGGACTCGAAGCTGTAGTTGACTTTCTTCCTCACTGTCCCACCCGCCGCACACTCCCCAAGCACCACTAGCCAAACTCCCGAAATACTACCACTAAAACCTCTGATTTGATTTAATGCAATTTGCACAATTGACCTTTGAAAATTAATTTTGCCATCTCATGAAGAATACTTAACAGGGGCTCCTGTGTTCAGAAAACTGAAGATCTGTTTTCCATTTGGTTATCGTGGATAAGTCTTCCACAGACTTCCATTTCAAGGCTCAAAATATTTGCAGAAGTATATTTTAATGGAGATGGTATTAGAATTTTAAAGTTATCTGAAATTAAGCTACTCGAAAGTGATAATTTTAAAGAAATGCTAAAGGTTTTTGCATAGAAGCAAATATGTAATCATAAAAGAGAGGTTCTCTTTTGTAATTGTCAACTCTGGTACCTGAAACTATTCATGTAATACCCGTTATGGGATATAAGATTTTACATAAATGTTATGTGTCGAAAAAACAGTATCTTAATCGAGCATACTTTCTGTAAACTGGGAGGGTAATACAGAGATTCCAAAGTAAATTTCATTTGCTCAATAAGCTGTAAGTACACAACCATTGATTTTCCCATTCCTAAAGAAGCTTTTCTGATAGCTCAGTGGTTCTCAGTCAGACTTGCTGGAGACCTGGGAAGGGATCTGCACAGCAAACTCCCAGTGAGTGCTGCTGCTAGCTATCAGTGGTTTTGGAAGATAATTTTGGGGCTAGAATTCATGCATATTCCTTCCTTGGGAAGATGAAGTGAGGGAGGTGCGCCAGCCTGTCTGTGAAGATAAAGCATCCCTTACTACAAGTCCCTCCAAAGGCATGCCTGATATGTCTTCCTAGCCAAACTTTGCATTTTTATACATAAACGGTCTAAGACAATAGTTTTTGCCTTGGTTTCACGTCCCAAATATGGAATGGAACAAGTGGAATGCATATGATGCTAAATAATAATGCTTTACTGAAAAAACCTTCAGAGCCTTTATTTTTAAAGAGGTGAAAGAAAAAATATTTACCAGAAAAAAAATATTGCTATGGCAATGTGTTCCCCCACAATTTTTGGCCTGAGGGCCCTTTTAAATATAGATTGAATGGGAGGAGACGGGGGCATGAAGCAGATGGTCCATGCCCAATCTGGGCTTCCTGATGAGGATTCCGGGTCATTTTTCCCACTCACAGTGGGTTTCTCCTGGCTGTCGTCCCGAGACGGCTGGACTCACAAGAATTAGAGAAGGTACTTCAGCGTCCACCCGGTCGTCTCCTCACAGTGAGAGCAGGTGCCCTTCTCTCAGGACACAGACTACTAGATGACAGCTACGTGCATGACTGTCTCATCTGCTGGACCCTGAGGCCCCTGAGAGCCGGGGCTCTGTCCTGCGCCCTCCACCTTCAGAACCTGGCTGCATTCACAGGAGCTTCACACAGGCTTGCAGAATGAATGCTTCTTCAGGTCGAAGTGCCTTAACAAGCATTCATTCAGCAAGCCTGTTCCAAAAAGCGTGGAGTGCCAAATAGAAGAGGGCCTTTTGAGGACCCACGTTTATTTTTAGGCTATGTCTCCTTAATCTTCCCTGTGCTCTTCTGTGTATGACGATTACACAAATACAGCTGATCAGACACCACCCTGGAATAGTGAAGTGGTGACAGATGCTTCTTTTCAGGTGGTAATACGTGGTGCAGATTCCCAGGAGGGAAGAAGCCTGGTGTTCTCCCAGGCTTCCCCCTTTAACTCCGTCGGGAGCCCGGCTCATTGCCCACATTCTTCTCAGGAGCTCACGTCCAGACTTGGTACCAGAAGCGCTGGCGTGATTGCACCACATCCTTCCAACTGTGCAGCGCCTGAGCGTCCCCTTCAGGTGACACAGGTCACACTGTGAAAATGGGGCACACTTTCCTTAGCTTCCCTTCTGTCTGGAGTCAAGAGACGCGTGGGAAGCTGGCCACATGTCCCGTTCCCTATTTTCCTGACCTCAGTCCCTTCCAACTGGATTGTTCACCTTTCATCCTTTTTGATGTTCTGTCTCTGCTCTTTTTATGATAAAAGTGATCTTTTTTTCTTGTTACCTACTAAACCATTTTCTTTTTCATGCCAAACATTTCTTTGAGAGGTTTCATGTTGATTGTTTTGATTGAGCTGAAATTCACACAACATAAATTACCCAATTAAGGTGGCATTCCCAACGTTGTGCAACCAATACCTAATCTAGTTTTAGAGAATTTTTCATCATCCCTGAAGGAAACTGTGTACCTAGTCAGCAGCTACTCTCCATTCCCCACCCAGTCCCCTTCCCCCAACTACTGGCAACCCCCAATCTGCTTTCCATCCCTATGGGTTTAGTTATTCTGGATATTTGATGTAAATGGAATCATACACTATGAGGTCTTTTGCCCAGATTTTGTTCACTTACCATGTTTTCGAGGTTCCTCTGTATGGTAGCATGAATTGTCACCTTACTCCATGTTAAGGCTGAATAATTTTCTATCGTGTGGATATACCACATGTTGTTTATTCATCCTGTAATGAACATTTGTGTTTCCACCTTGAGGTTACTAGAAAATGCTATTATGAAATGGGTGTACATGTATCTGTTTCAGTACCTGTTTTCAATTCTTTTGGAAATGTACGCGGGAGTAGAACCACTGTGTATGTTTAACTTCTTGGGGAATTGCCACACTGAGTTCCACGGCAGCTGAGCCATCCGCAGACTGTTTTGTTTTGTTTGTTACATACCTGTGCTCTCAGCATCTGCTTTTACTAACTCCCCTCGATGGCACCTCTTCCTCCTCCATGGGTCTCCCCTGTCCCCGCCGTCCCTGATGATGCCTGTCCCTCCTCCATGGGTCTCCCTTTGCAGTTTGGTAGATCACTTCAAGAATCCTCAGTGCGTGTTCTAAAGCAAAGATACAGAACCCTGATAGTTTAGGACCAGCTTTGCATCCATACTCATGGAGTGGTTTGGATACCAAAGTGAAGTCCCAAAATTTTGAAAACAAACTTTTCTCCATCGCAACGATTAGTCTGTTATTGTAATCCAGTGAACTTATTTGCATCGACTGCCCTATTTTGTCCACAGATTATTTCTTAAATGAGCATGTCTCATGCTGTTCTATGCAGCCTTTAATGGGATGGAAACAGAAGGCTCTTAGAAACCAGAATATTTGTGACTCTCATTGTTCTTCTTCTCTGCCCATAGGTATCATTCTTCCTCTTCATCATCTTCGTGGTGTACACCATGCTGCCCTTCAACATGCGAGACGCCATCATTGCCAGTGTCCTCACCTCCTCCTCCCACACCATCGTGCTTAGCGTCTGCCTGTCTGCAACGCCGGGAGGCAAGGAGCACCTGGTCTGGCAGGTGGGTGCACCTCACATCCTCAGAGAATGACTTTCCACATCCCACCAGGGGTTGAGGCGGGTGCTGCTGGCCCATTCAGGGTGTGTGTAGTGTGGTACCCGCAGCTGTTCTCTTTCTGCCCCTTGAGGCTGACCCCCTACAACACCGAGGAGCTAGCCCCGCTCTACTGCCATTGGTGGGATCCACAGTCACTTAGCAATTAGCAACCGCAAAAGTAATGGTAGCAGGAAACTTGGATGTGACAAATCTGTTTTGCGATTGCTGATTGGTGGTATAATTTTGATGATCAAAAGGTATTCTTATATGTTACAATTCAGCACTCATTTTTATAGCAAAGTAACTTATACGATTAATTTCATAGTTTGTTCCCACCTTCGCTCTACCTTGACATTCAAAACCCTCTTTACAAAGGTAAAAATTTTCTTCATTTTACAATTTTCTATCAGGTCTATGAGCATTAAAAGATATAGTAATTCTTTAACATGCTACAACAATACATTTTGCCTTACTAATAAATAGCATTTCAAAGAAGCCATTCTATTTAGTTAAAAGCATTTTAAAAGCTGTCTGATTTCTCATGATGTACACCTACAAACATGAGGATGATTTGGAGCTATTCCTAATGTTCTCTGTTTTACCTATTAAAAGCACGTTTAATTTGCTCTGTGGGGATCAACTGCAACAAATGCAGCCAGGGCATAAAATGCAGTGGGGCTGAGAAAATCACAGTTGTGACAGCACTGTGCCATTCTAAAGGAACTTTAGGCACAGGTCACCTAAGCCCTTCTGGGTCTGAGAAAGCAGTTTTTCGTTCGCTTGATGTGCTATTTCATTTGGAAACTTGAGGTGGAAGTGAAGGCTTACTCTTGGGTCTGTAGTAGTCTCTCTCATTTGGAAAGCTTTCTGGGGATCCCTTTTTTCAGTGCTCATCTGCTACTGCTTATAACATCGCATTCATTAAGAGTAGCCAGGAAAACCTGCATTCATTAAGCATCCTTTGTCCACACTGACTGTAGAGGCAGTGGCCTCTGATTTTACACAGTGGGCTAGCGTTTCACCCCGGCTCATTTGGATATGACTAAGAAGCGCCCGCTCCCAGGAGGAGGGGGAGGAAGGCCATATGGCTCCTCTCTGCATTGCCTTTGACACATGCTAGGAACCTGCACCACCTGAGACACAGACAGAGGCCAGCCAGTAACCAATCCAATGAGAGAATGAAGGTGGGTGTTTTATGTTTATTTAAATTTTTTTTTTTTTCTTGAGATGGTGTCTCACTCTGTCTCCCAGGCTGGAGTGCAGTGGCGCGATCTCGGCTCACTGAAAGCTCTGCCTCCCGGGTTAATGCCATTCTCCTGCCTCAGCCTCCCCAGCAGCTGGGACCACAGGTGCCGCCACCACACCCAGCTAATTTTTTGTATTTTTAGTAGAGACGGGGTTTCACCGTGTTAGCCAGGATGGTCTTGATCTCCTGACCTCGTGATCCGCCCGCCTCGGCCTCCCAAAGTGCTGGGATTACAGGCATGAACCACTGCGCCTGGCCAATTTTAAAATATTTAAATGACAAATGAAGATGGTATGTATTCAAGGTGTGCAACATTATGACTTGCTAGATGTATGCATTGTGTAATGGTTGTCACATTCAGATTAATGAACACATCTATCACCACCCACGCTGTACATTACATCCCCAGCACTTCTTCATCGTATCACAGAAAGCCTGCAGCCTTTAACCAACTTTTCCCGGTTTCCCCCAACCCCTAGCCCCTGGAAACTACCCTTCTGCTCAAAAGAACAATCCAGCCTTGCCTGGGATGAAGTGCAAGAAACACCCCTGTGTATATTATGTCTACCCCAGCCTTCACTTCCTGTTTCTGCACTTCAGAGCCTCTCCTGAGGATGTCTGTGGGGCATTTCTCCTTTCTCCTCTAAATTCCACTCTTCCATCTTCTCATTTATTTGAGCTGTTAAGCTCAACATTAGGTGTTCACATATGGGTCAGGGTGGTGGGCATATTTTTGCAGTAGAAATGAGAAAACAATTTGCTCAGCTACTTTACATGCTGAAAATAACTGTGGGAAATCCCTTCTCATATGAGCAGTCAGACACTCAAATATGCCATGGCTCACAGCACTTTCACCATTTGAGGTACCCTGGAACACATCCCTTGAACACTTTGTACTTATCCTTTCTGCTCCTTCAGGAATAAGTGAAGTGTCTGCTGGTGCAGATGTAATAGGACAAAAAATATTTCAGAAGTTTTAATACCTGTCGGTAAGCATCAAATAGGGTTAAAACAAAAAAGGGAAAAGGAAGTGCTGCATGAAGAACTTTATGTATTGCAGGTCACTGAATACTGTATTCTTTATTGAGCTGGGTTTTTAAAAAAAAAATTTTTTTTATTTTCCTGCATTGGTTAAAAAAAAAAAGTGGGAAAGATGGAATCTTAAATTTTTATTTACTCAGTTTCAAAAACTGACAAAGAAAAATACATCTTATCAGCAAACAGCCAGAGATGGGGTAATTCTAGAATAGCACAAAGAATAAAAATGCTTCACTCCATAGTATTTTATAAAGGAACAACACCCAAAATAACAGAATAACATGAAGTCCATTTCCCATTTTCTCAGAAACAATTTCACAGTAATTCCAAGAGCTGGGAAAGGTGGAACATGCGAACAGATTTGAAATGGGAGGTTTGTAGGTAAACATCACAGTAATGAAGAAAGGAGCTTTCAGTACCCTTGGCCACTGTTGGAAATATAACTTAAAAATACCACTGGTTTGAGGTTCCAGAAAAACACTTTATTGAATATTTTTATGCATGGTATGTATAAATTAGAATGTTACAAATTTGGTGGTTGCATTGCTGCAGTGTAATTGTTGAATGTAACACTATCTGTAAAATAAAGGGTACTGTCCTGATATGAAGAAAGAGGTTGCCCACAAACGATAGTCAGTATCACCCTGCCTTCTAAGCCGTCAAAGGAGGAGTGCATTTTGTTTAGCACAGATCCATATTAAGAAGTTTTTGTTTCATTTTATTTCTTTGAACATTGGCAATCCACTGATAGCACGTAGAGCTTATCTCTTAATCAAAATATTCACTTAAGATAAATCCATATTCTCCTTCCCTGCTGCATAAGAGGGTTCATTGTTCTCAGGAAATTCATTTTTACCAGTATTTGCCTTGAAGTAGAAGGCATTCTCAGACTATGATATATCACCTAATTGAGGAAATTTAATTAATAACTGAAAATTATGGATGGTATTCCTTAACACATTTTCAACCTGAAGTGTAATCACTAATATATTTTGTAACTTTTATTTTGAAACAATAACAGACTTACCAATAAGTTGCAAATGGGGTATAGAGAATTATTTTTTTTTTGCTAAGCCATTTAGAGGTAAGTTGCCAATCTGATGCCCCATCACCCCAAATGCTTCAGTGTGTATTTCCTACAGTACCATTCTCCTACATAACCACAAGACACCTGCCAACGCTGGGAAGTCCACATCTCTCTGTCACTGCCATCTGATGCATGGACCCTATTTAAGTTCCTTCAGCTTTCCCAACAACGTCTTTCGTCACAAAAGGACCTAGCTCAGATGCATGGCATGACACATGGCAATGTGTTCTCCAGTCTCTTTGATCTTCTACAGGATGGAACAATTATTTAATGGTTCTTTGGCCCTATGATCCTAACACTTTTGAAGACTGCAGGACCGTTATTTTGTAATATGTCTTTCAACTTGAGTTTGTCCGATGCTTCCTCATGAATAGATTCTGGTTCTGCATCTTTGGCAAGAATCACAGAGTGATGGTGGGTGTGTCTTCCCGGAGCACAATCAAGGCTGTATCGCTTCTCTTTGTGTCCTTACCTATGGTGTTCACTTGTATGATGGCTCTGTCCATCCAACTCTTTCACATAGAAATTACTCTTTTCCTCCTTATAATTAAGACATACTCTGTGGAAAGGCACTTTGAAACTAGGTATATATCTTGCTTCAATTTATTTGTTTATTAATATCTATACAGTCTTCTTTTTTCCTATTTTATTAAATTGATTATACACCATTAGCATCACTATTTAATTAATTAGTTAATTAATATAGAGATAGAGTCTCGCTCTGTTGCCCAGGCTGGAGTGCAGTGGCGTAATCTCAGCTTGCTGTGACCTCTGCCTCCCAGGTTCAGGCAATTCTCCTGTCTCAGCCTCCTGAGTAGCTGGGACTACAGGCACACGCTGCCATGCCTGGCTAATTTCTTTTTTGTATTTTAGTGAAAACGGGGTTTCACCATGTTGCCCAGGCTGGTCTCAAACTCCTGAGCTCAGGCAATCTGCCAGCCTTGGCCTCCCAAAGTGCTAGGATTACAGGGGTGAGCCACTGTACCCGGCCACCATCGCTGTTTATTTTGATGCCCACATTGTCTCTGATTTGTCCAGTGGGCACCTCTTCAAGCTGGCCTCGGTGTCCTCTTGACACATTCCCACTATCCTTGGAGCCCTTTCTTGCTTTCTAGTGGAACAAGATCTTTCTGGCTGATCTTATTCCTTCCTGCCCCAGGCCTAAAATCAGCCCTCTCTGATTTTAGGGTGCTGATTCTGATGAAAGAATCAGGAGTCCTGATTTTTTTTTTTTTTTTTCAGTGAACAGCATTTACAGACATGATCTAGGCATTAGGTCTTGGGTGTCACTATACCAAGGTGAGGCCCACACGCATTTACATCCACGTTACAGATGTGTGTGTGTATGTGTGTGTGTGTATACTAATAGTCAGGACTTCACAAGGACATTTCCTTTTCCAAGCAACCATAGGTTTCACTTCAGTTTTTGCCCTTTCAACTGTAGCTCCTTTGACTAACAGTAAAAAATATCTAGCTTCCATGATTTATGATAGATTTCCTTTATCGGACCAATTCGTGTCTGTAACCAGCCTCCTATTTCTACTGCCATCCCCTCCTCATGTACAGATGCCTCCTCCCTTGGTTCCTGCTCCAATCCCTGTACCCAGCTTGTCCCCTGCAAGCACGTCTCCCTCCTTTGCCCGGGCTCTGACACCCCACACATGTGTGGGTCCCCTCCCCTGTCCCAGCTCTGATACCCCACGCGTGTGTGGCTGCCCCTCACCTGGGTGTCCTCTCCCCTGTCTCAGCTCTGACACCCACGCATGTGGGGCTGCCCTGCACCTAGGTATCCCCTCCTCTGCTCAGGCTCTGTCCCCCTGTGGTTGGGTTTCCCATTCCGGATGTACCTCACACCCAACTTTGTCATCTTTGGATGAATTTGGCCTCCCGCATCCACTGCTGGTGCAGATGCTTCCTTACAGGGCCGTGTCTGATGGTTTTAGGCCTGAATCATTCTGGAAGGAAGGAGAAGGACAAGAAGAAAAGAGAAGGCTGGGAAGGGAAGCAGGTGGTAAAATTGGTTCACAAGTACAAAAATGCAGGTAGAGAGAAGTATAAGTTCTAGTGTTTGATAAATGGTAGGGAAATTATAGTTTACAACAATTCATTATGTATTTCAAAATAGTTAGAAGAGAAGAATTGTTCCCAACACAAAGGAAGGATAAAGGTTTGAGGTGAGGGCTACCTTAAGTACCCTGATTTGATCATTACACCTTGTAAACAAGTATCAAAATATCATATATACCCCCAAAATATGTACAACTCATATATCAATAAAGAAGAGAAAAAGAAGGGAGCAAAGGTAGGACCAGAAAGAGAACTAACACATTTTGAACACAGCAATTATTAGTGAAAGAGGAAGAGACATTTTTCAGTCACTCTCCGATTTATTTCATACTGTTCTCTGCAAATTTTTTAAATAATTGTTTTCTCTTTATTATCCTAACTGAATTTCAAAGAAACATTTTTCTGGAGTCTGGGATTATGAAGACATACTGGAATCCCTTAGTGATGGAGGGAAGACAATATTTAATTATGAGAAAACTTAAAGAGAAACAGTTTTATATTATCCATGTAAGAAGAATATATCATTTCTACATGACACATTTAGCATAAAAACCAAAAGCCCTTAGTAATTCATGATTAACTAGAAAATAAAAATTGTACTTATATCATAGGATAACATGCATTTGGCTGTAAGTGCCATGATAGCAGCAAGGAGTCTTTTTTGCTTACCGTCATATCAAGGCAAAGGGAAATTGAGACTAGGTAAAGAAGACGTGAAACCCTCCTCTCCACCCACCTCAGTTGTGGCGGCTGCCTCCTGCCTGGGCCCCAGGGGTGGTGGCAGTGGTGCGGCCCTCAGAGGATATCAGAGGCTGGGATCATGCCTTCCAGCCAGGCTCAGTGGGTCCAAAGGTCAGGAGCCTCGGTCCAGCATGAAGCTTGTGCTTGTTTAGTGCTTATTTCATCGTAAATATACATCGTGCCTGTTCTTCATTTGCTGTACTTTTGTAGGTTAGTATCACTGTTGGCATAATAATGAGCCAACCCCCAGGAATTTCCATATATTCCTATTTATACATCATGATTGCACTTTGTATGTGAAACTCACTTTTCTTATATTTTGATTTCCTTGGTATTCATAGCACGTTCTGAATTTTCGTTTCATGTATCTTTTATTTTCCCTTGAGAGAGAGAGCAATTTGAATATAGATTTACTTAAGCAAGCCAGTTATGCGAGAATCCATATTTATTAAAGAAGCAAAGCTAAGGGGTGCTTATTGATTTTATAACAGGATTACTTATATGTTAGAGAAATTGTATAGGATTCTTTTACACTGTGGATGCTCTAATAGATTTAAGTTTTGATACAATTTGAAAAATTTTAGATTGCACCTAATACAAATCATCTATGCCAAGTGTGTAATCAATAGCAATGTGGATTTGTTACGTAATTGAGTCTTTTTAAGTATAATTCAGAAAGTGTATATTGGAGTCTGGAATTAAATTGCGTTTAGGATCTAATCTGAGAAGCTCAAAGGAAAGACAGCAGATTACCAGCTGCCCGGTTTCTGGCTGTGGGAGAGACTAATTGTTAGGAATTTGGATCTCTGTTCTCACTGTTTTGTCTTCAGGGTATTAATTTTTTTTCACAGGAAAAGAGAAAGACCGTATCATTGTCCATTTTGTGTAGCATGAAACTGTTGATTGAGTAGAATCCATCTCTTAGGTTTAGCAAGCCATTGCTTACCTGTTCCAAAGGCATTAAAATTGGAAGGAATGGGAGTAAGGATCAGGAGGAACTAAAAATAGGAACGTGCCTAATGTGACTAAATCCTAAAGCAAATCTAAATGCATTTCTCATCCCTGCTTTCTTTTCTCCTCCCTGGTCCCTTCCCAGGCCTGACACCTATACCTAGGTAGAGTTTTGGTAGGGCCAGTGAACAAAACACCAGCAGTAACATGTAATGCAGGACATCAGACTTTAAAAATGCACTGGCAATTTCTAGAACAAAAATACAAGAAAATTAAAGACATAGAACTTTCATGTTGGTAACTAACAATTTGACCGTAATGGTAGAATGAGACCTAGGTTCATTTTCAGCATTTTGGAGCTGTTCTGTGGAGGGCATTGAGGGAACGGAGGTACAGGGAAGCCCTATCGTAACATGAATTTCTCTTGGAGATTTGATCAAAGGAGCACAAAAAAGAATTTCTTTAAAAATGAAAAGTGACAGCCATCCATTAACTGTCTCTGTCCTCTTCTTGATTCCGTCACCTGTACCCTGTATTCTGCTTATTCTAAGCGATGGGTTTATGTTGAATATGATACTTTACTATAAATTGATTAAATGTTGGCTAGAGGTATCACTCACTAATGTTTCACTTGGCATCTTGGCAGTGATTTTCCTCTTAATTTCACCAATCCTTGCATCTTTGGTCCATTACTTACAAAGATAACGAGGTTCTGCTCATTCCAAATGTTTATTTTTTAGGGAGGGGGTAGTTTGTGAAAGATACTAATTCTAGGCATCCATTAAACCACCAGTAATCACTCTTTGAAACTCCATAAGACAATGAGAAAATCAGCATCCCCCATGCGAGTCACACAGGACAGACTCCTCCTGTGTTCTTGCAGCACAGAATGATGAATCTGCTAAGTTATATGAACTGAAGAGAATCATATATCTGCAGCTTGACTTTAACAAGAGCATTGCTCTGGTTCTAAGAGATTCTCTTTAAAGAGTAAGAAGAAACCCAGTGAGCTGGTGCCGTAGAAGGAGGATGTACACATCATCACTTGGAGACAGTCCAGGGAGAGACAGAGCTGGGCTGATCCTAGTTATCTGTAAAACAGAAATGATTGTCATGGCCTCTTCCTGCGGCAGCAGGGATGAGGAAATGAGGGATAAATGAAAAGGACTTAAGTGGGCCAGGTGCATAGTTAGTGCTCAGAAGCATCAGGTATTAAAAATAATCACTATTTGATGGTAGACCACAACATTATTATGTTTTCAGGGTGAAACAAGCTGGGCAGGCTGGAAGCAGAGGGAGGGGATGTGCTTTCTGTTTTTGCAGCAATAATCGGAGCATGCTTTCTTTGAGAATAATGTGCATCAATTTTTACCTCTCCTAGGAGATGAGAGATCCCAATGGCCAGACTCTGGGCTAGTTATTTTTGAGACCCCTCTCAGCATCTCATGAATGTCTGGATATGGAAGCAAGTGTGGGAGGGTGGGAAGAGCAAGCATTTTGGCCTCGGGCAGAATCTGGGTTGGCTTCTGCTTCTCCTACTTCACTGCTGCGTGCAGTGAACATGGAGGTAGATGTCCCAGGTCCCCTCTCAAGGAATCCTTGGCTTCCTGGCCATTGGGAGTGTTGTCTGCAGCTGACTTTCAGCCATCAGCTTCTTTGGGGAATGTTTGAAAACACCTGCCAGCCCGAGGTTGTGCCCTTGTGAGGGTGGCCCACATCCATGACTGATAGCGTCAGGGGTATAAACTCCTTCCATGTTGGTCAAGTGCAGGCAATTCTGACAGTCATTTCCGTTCCAGGGTGTCTGTGAGTTTGCCAGTTGTTGGGCTTGTATAGCAGGTTAGCTTCTCCCTGTGCCCAGCACCACTTCTGTCTTTCCCCACGGGAACTGGTCCTGAGGGTACTCCCTAATAAACACTGAACCCCGTTTCAGAATCTGCTTCCTGGAGAACCCAAGCTGCAACACTGCATGAGCTTAGCCTAATTCTTTAGCTTGCTCAGTTTTCGAATCTGCAAAATGGCAGCAGCAATGGCCAACCTCCTTGTTTGGTTTCTGGCCTTGGTGCTGATCAGATGTGATGACCTGGAAGAAGAACCCGGAATCAAGCTAATCTGGTGCTTAGCCATCAATGAGTAGTAGGCAGCAGCAGCAGTAATGTATTTTGCTAAATTTGCATAATTTTAGATAAGCTTTTAGAAACTGGGTGTAAAAATGCTTTGGGAAATATGTTCATAATCAAAACCCAAATGACCTGTGAATTCAGTAAGGCAAGAGTTGGATCATACATGTGTAACACCCTCAGAGTCAAGTCTGGTTCTGACTGACTGCCTTGTGGTGAATCCTACTCGGACTCAAGGCACTCAACTTCATTCTAGCAAGGTACTAGAAGCCTACACTACACTGATGAGTGCAGTTAGAAAGTTCTGCTAATGCCTGAGGGTCTGAGCTCCTGAAGGCTAATGGAATAGCAGGCTTTGAAAACCCTTGAGACACAGTTCCTCAAATTACTCCTTGGCATAAATAAGAGGGAGAAATACAAGAGTAGGCATATAGAGAGCTGGTTGTCTTAGATTATCATGCCACTGTTTGTCTAGAGTGTTTTGTTTCTTGGAGAAGCCCACTTCTGTTACCCAGACAACCTGGAGGGCTGCCCTTTTCCTCTAACTCTGACCAGCTTCATGGTACCTTGATATAATATGGATCTGACCATGCTCCATCTAAGTTTTGTGTCTTGAAGACATGCACTTCTACAGCTCCGTGCCTTTGAATCTCTCCTACCACAGTCCAGATGAGAAACGGTATTGGTTTCCAAGGGCTGCTGTAACAAATTACTACAAACTTGGATGCTTGAAACAACAAAGATTTACAAATGCTGACATTTGTTATCTCACAGAAATCAAAACCAAGGTATTGGCATAGGTGGTTCCCTCTGGAAGTTGTGAGGGAGACTGCGTTTATGCCTCTCTCGTAGCTTCTGGTGGCAGCTGGCAGTCCTCGGCATGCCTTCGCCTCAGTCTCTATAGGTCCTATCTCTGCCCCTGTCTTCACATGGCCTTCTTCTCTTTGGCGCTGCATTTTCCTTTCCTCTGTCTCTTATAAGGACATGATTCATTGTGTTTAGGGGCCACTCTAAATCCAAGATGATCTCCTTGAAGCATACTTAATTACTTCTGCAAAGACCTTATTCCAAAAGAGTCATATTTTGAGGTTTCCAGTGGATGTAAGTTTTGAGCGAGTCTACTTTTCACCCCAACACAGATACCAACACCCACAGTTGGACTGCGCTTGTACTTCTTTCCCTCCATGGGTTATTGCAGACTGTTCCATGTATTCGTTAAGGCCAGAGAGTCTGTGGGGTTTCCGTTCTCTTGTCTGCTCAGGCATTGCTAAGCTCTGTAGTGCACAACATATGAAGACAGCTTCTTCGTCAGTATTTATGGTAACATAGGAAAATAAAGCAAAACTACAAAAATTCAGAGTGAAGAAACATATGGGAATTTCACCCTTGTTGAAACAAAACTATCATCCATAGAGCAAACAGAGAAAGCGTTCTTGCCGGATGGTTGCAGATAGGTAAGGCAACTGAACTTCTATTCTTAATACTCTTGCCTATTTTACAAACAGGTGATATGTTCACATTAAAGAGAAAGAGACAGAGTTTCGGCTGGGCGCGGTGGCTCAAGCCTGTAATCCCAGCCCTTTGGGAGGCCGAGACGGGCGGATCACGAGGTCAGGAGATCGAGACCATCCTGGTGAACACGGTGAAACCCCGTCTCTACTAAAAAATACAAAAAAAAACTAGCCGGGCGAGGTGGTGGGTGCCTGTAGTCCCAGCTACTCAGGAGGCTAAGGCAGGAGAATGGCGTGAACCCGGGAGGCGGAGCTTGCAGTGAGCTGAGATCCGGCCACTGCACTCCAGCCTGGGTGACAGAGCGAGACTCCGTCTCAAAAAAAAAAAAAAGGAGACAGAGTTTCATAGGATTTTCAGTGCATACGCTTTTTCTCTAGCCACTTGTGAGTTCTCTCATTGTTTGTAGTTTTTCATTTGATCCCCTTAGGTTTTCCAGGTAAGTAGTCAGACATCATTTTCAAGTAGATTTCCACTTTACATGTTTTAAAACTTTCTTCTCTTTCCAACTGCTTTGCATTGTTCCTCCAGGGAGAAAAGAGTTGTCAAGGCAGTCATAGTAGACACATTTGTCTAATTTTTTGTTTAGTAGGATTAATGTTTTCCCTTTAAGCTATCTCCTGGCTTTTGGGTTAACTTAAATAAATTTTATAGTGTGAAGGAAGTAGCCATTGGTTCTTATTTAGAGACTCTTTTGTTTTTGGGGTTTAAGTGTAAATCTAGAGCTGTATCAAAAGACTTTTTAAAACAAATCATTCGTGGACAAGACTGTATGATTTCTCTCCTTTTGTAATGTGGAACAATTCATGGATTTTCAGAATTCTCCTCAATAGGTCATGTTGTGTTTTTCTTTAATTTGTGGCTTGATCCTTTTGACCAATAACTCATTATGGATTTTTCATATATCTCAATAATAATAATAGTAACAAACACTTATGCAGCACTAGCCATGGGTCAGAGATGATTCTGAGTGCTTTATTCATGAGCTTCTTTAATGTCAGATGTTTTTATGTATACAAATATATGTGTATATATATAAACATTTGATATATATACATATATAAACGTTTGACATATACATATATACATATATGTATATACACACATATATACATATATGTTTATACACACTATATTAAATACTATTTTCTATTTTTCCTGTGAAAATTTTTCTGTTTAGACTTACTTTCTCTTCAGGATGTTGTTTATGTCAAAAATATTTTCTTATAAATGCAGTCTCTTTCATTCAAGGTTTAAACTGTATTTCATAAAGTTGAGTAATCTCTTCTCAATGGTAAATCCCTCTGTATTTGTGCTTGCTTTTGCCTGGTTAGTTTCTTATTTTGGGGATTTGCTCTTTCTCCATTGATTCATGATTCATCTGGCTGATGATTTGTTTGTTTTACTTTATTGCTTCAAGAAATGAATTTTGGATATATTTGTTATTTTTATTGTTTTACCATTTTTATCCTGATTTTTTAATTAATGTTTTCATTTTGGTTCTCTTTTGTTTTGTATTTCTAACATCTAAGGTTAGATGCCTAACACACATTTTTTTCTCCCCCATTTATTTACGTAAGTATTGAGGCTATACATTTTTCTTCAAAAATGGCTCTCCCTCTGATGTGCTCATTATCATTATTTTCTATATATTTTGCTAATTGGGTTGGGATTCACTTTTGACATCAAGAAACCTGTATTTCGTTTTCAGGAAATAGGAGATTTATTTTCTGTTTGTATTATTAGTTTTACTGCATTAAGATTAGAAATTGTCTATGCCCTTTCTTTTTTGTAAATGTGTTCTTATAATATGAACTCCATGTTGGTACCACTATTCCTGCTTATTTTCACCATTAGCACCAGAACTTACTGAGCATTCGTTGTGTGTAAATCCTCACATCACGTGGTACTCATCAGTCCTAGTGGTTCCCATAGCCAATGGACATGCTGACTGTGGGGTCTTTGTGCTGCTGAGATAGACTGTCTCCTACAAATATTCCTGGATATTTACAAATATTATGTTCTCTGGAGTCCAGCCTTCTGAGTCTCCTGAATCCAGCAGGGAATCCTGCCAGCATTCATACCATTGTCAACCCATTGACTTGGCTTTTCCACCTCTGGGCAGGCCCCTCACTTTGGACAAGCACATCTCTGCTCCCTGCTGACACCTGCCTTCTAATCTGTGTTCTTTTCTCATGTCTTTTCTTGGCTTCTACTCCTAGGCACTGCTAGCTTTTGGTAGCCATCATACCCATGTTGGTGGTTGAGGGCTCTGTCAATTATGTAATGTTGTTGGAAACATAAGTTGCACGCGTGTTTCTCATTCTCTTTGGTGTCCTGGATAATTCCGAGGTGGAGAAGAGGAACTGTTGTCTTTGTGTGTCTAACTGGAAATGGTTTGTCTTTAGTTTCTTATTTTTGGGATTTGCTCTTTCTCCATTGATTCATGATTCATCTGGCTGATGATTTGTTTGTTTTACTTTATTGCTCCAAGAAATGAATTTTGGATATATTTATTATTTGTATTGTTTTACCCTTTTTATCTTGATTTTTAAATTAATGTTTTCATTAGTTAAATGACCTTTTCTTTAATTTCTTAAATATTTACTTTTTATCCACGTCTGAACCTAAAACTCTAGAATGAGATATTAAACATAAGATGAGAAAGGAATGAAGAAAAGCAAAGATAAAGTGAGTGAGCAGTTTTATCATAATTTGAGATACTCTTCTAAGATCTCTAGCCATTGGCTGGTTTATCTGGTTTAGTAGAAGTTTAGCAGGTTTGAGTCTCAGTGGTGTTTAAAGGGCTCATGCAACTCAACCTGATGTTCTAATCCCTGGGCATTCCTGCTTTCTTTTCCTCTTTTGTATTGCATCTGCCAGAAAACAGACCTCTTTCTGGGCAGACGAGAAGCAGAGTTAAGGCAGTGGCGGTGTTAGTGTCCCTGGACTTAAGTAGCCAGTGGTAAATCACTGATCACAAGATACAGGTTGACATGGTGGGAGCCTCCCCCTGTTATGTTCCTGCTGTAACCTGCTCTTGGTTATTATTAGTTTCTACAGGATCCCTGTATCATAGTCATATCATATGTCACCCTGCTTATTTCTATGTCTTTCCCACCTCTCCTTCTGTTGCACATTCCCTGGGCCTTAAGATGAGCTTCGGAGATCTTTGGCAGAAACCACAGCTTTGTTTTTGTTTGTTTGCTTGTTTTGGAGATGGAGTTTTGCTCTTGTCACCCAGGCTAGAGTGCAATGGTGCAATCATGGCTCACTGCAACCTCCACCTCTTGGGTTCTAGTGATTCTCCTGCCTCAGCCTCCTGAGTAGCGGGGATTATAGGCACCTGTCACCATGCCCAGCTAATTTTTTTGTATTATTAATAGAGACGGGGTTTCACCATGTTGGCCAGGCTGGTCTTGAACTCCTGACCTCAGGTGATCCACCTGCCTTGGCCTCCCAAAGTGACCAAAGCTTTATAACAGTTTTATTTGCACTGAATGCACATAGTATTAAATGGATACATGCTTGACTACATCTAGAATGCTTGAATGAATGAGCACTCTAATGCATGACAAGCCTCCAGGTGTCTTCAGAATCACCCAACCAGGGGAATAATGGGCAGTTCTTTCCTGTTGCACTCACCACCTCCAAGCATAGCAGCTAAATGTAAAGTAGCTGAGTTAGTGGCATCCTTTGAAGGTAATCATGAAAAATGACCACGCCTCCGGCATCCTCAAACTTTGATGTTATTCTCTTGTCTTCTTCAAGACGAGTCAGATCCGTACATGGATTTACATCTCTTTCTGAGCGCTTCACATTCCTAGTATTATAGAGGGATCAGAGGAAGGATACGAAGGTGATTGAGGCACTGGGAAATCAGATATACAAAGAGAGATTCAAAGATCTGGGATTTCTTGTCACTGGCAGAAAAATGAGCTAAGTTTGAACTGTTGCTAGTGATATTAACCTAACCCACAGAAAGCATCAAGGCTGGGGTGTGATTCCAAGCAGCCCCCGCAATGTTTGTCTCTGGAGCAATAGAGATCACCTAACTTTAGCTATTTAACTAGTCAGAGAAGGTCACTATTTTAATTTCCTATTAATATAGAAGAAAAGGCATTTTCAAAAATACTATAGGAGACGCTGAGGGCATTAATTGGAAGTAAACTCTCTTACACCTAGCTCAGGAAGTTTTGTCAGTGCAGTACTTTACTGCTCCAAGCTGTGGCTTATAAAACTCTGATTTAAGGCTTATTAACAGGTTGAAGACTGTGTTTCTTGATTTAGTACAAAGGAGCTTCTCTGAGGCAAAGCTGAGCTTTCTTCCAGCCAATCCTCCAGACTTTCCTTGCTAAAGATTATCCAGACCCTTATGGGGTGGAAGTCCTATGTTGCAGACACTGGGGTGCCCCAGTGGAATACATTTCCACCCTCAGACCAGTCGTGTAGGGCAGATTTGCCGTTGCAGTACTGGAGATGACGGGCGTTTAGACAGGGGTGGATGGATCCCAGCTGAGAACAAGAGGTGACTTGGAAGCCCTCACCTGTGCAGGTGGAGTGTACCACTCATCACTGTCATCCCGCCCACAAATCCCCCAGAGTTAGTTCAGGAACAATGGGGTCAGTTGATTCTCATCTTGATTGATTGCCTCCCTTGAAGAACTTTCTCAGATGACTTTAGGAACTGGGATCTTATCCATGCAATACCTCAATATATCATTGCAAATTAGTTTCCCAACATTTTTAGTTCTTTTTCTTGCTTGATCTTCTGTATATCAAAGCCCATTCTAGATTTTTGACTCAACTGGAGTTTACCTTTACCTACTCATCTAGCAGTGATTTGTTGATTTTTGTGGAGTTTTGGTCAGGAGTAGTTGTTTCTTTCTTTTTTTGAGAGTTTTATTTTCCTATTTATGTATTTATTTTATTATACTTTAAGTTCTAGTGTACATGTGCAGAATGTGCAGTTTTGTTACAGGAAACCATCATTCTCAGGAAACTGTCACAAGAACAGAAAACCAAACACTGCATGTTCTCACTCATAAGTGGGAGTTGAACAAGGAGAGCACATGGACACAGGGAGGGGAACATCACACACCGGGGCCTGTCAGGGAGTGAAGGTCTAGGGGAGGGATAGCATTAGGAGAAATACCTAATGTAGGTGATGGGTTGATGGGTGCAGGAATAGTTTTTTTCTTATAAATAAGGTTTCACATTGATCTAACATATTTAGAGTAAAAATTGTCATTTCTAAACAAAATTTGTCTTAAAGTAATCTGTAAATCACAGTTATTTACTTAATTCTGTATCCTATGGAAATAAAAGGATTTTGTGGGTTTTGATTAAAAGTCTAAGTGAGTGTGTAGAAATTTTATTCTGGTTTTAGATTCTTATAGGAAATCTTACAAACTCTTTGGAACTTATATTTTGGATCAATTTAAAATTCTCATTTCTTATTTACTATGTTTTAAAATCTAATATTCATAACATGTGCAAAGTAAAAACATTTCCATTTAATTGCAGGACTTTTGATTTATATATAATTTAAAATTCATTTTTATTCCTGGCTCCAGGTTTCAATACGTGTTTGTCTTAAGTGTTAGAAAACTCGTCTCCACTTCAATGTCCCATAAGCTTTCTAATTAAGCCTTTCCCAAGCTCGACTCAGTATTTTCCTGCTCAAGGGTCCTCCATCTCTGTAGATGGCACCACCATCCTCTGGACTTCCCAACCTTTCAATTGAGACCCACTTGTGGCCTCCCCCATCACACTCACCCTTCCATCTTGTTAGGAACCAGAGTGCACATTCTTTGCTCTCCTCCCAAGTCACCTTCTGCTTTTCATCCTCTGCCCCTGCCCTGGATCAGAAATGCATCACTTACTGCCTGGGGAGCTGCAGGAACCCCCAGTCTCATCCTTTGCTTTCCAGGTGCTCATTCTAAAACTTAAGTCTGCCTTTATAATCGTTAATCGCTTTTCAGTACCCGCAGAACAAAGTAGTCCACATCTCTTGGCGCAGCATGAGGGCCCTGTAGGACATGGCTCTGCGGCCTCCACAGCCTGGTTCCTCGCTTCCCTCGCATGGATTCTGAGCTTTGCAGATGCTGGGCTCCTCACAGGTCCCTGATTGTGACTGGCCATTCCTCTCCTTGCTGTTTTTAATTCTGTTCTGTCTCCATCTGGGGGCATGCCAGCACTGTCACCTGGCCAGTGCCTAGGTGTCACCCACAGAAAGTCCTTGATAGCCCACGAGCCCACCCCAGGAGGTCACGTTTGAGCTCTCAGAGCAGTCATAATTCTCTTTCACCTGAGTAACACTGGACTCTCTTTCCTGACTCCATCTACCCTGGGAGCTCTGTGAGAGAAGGAACTTTGTCTTTGATCTCGGGTACATAGCAGATCCTGCTTACTGGTCAGACATAATATACAAGATTTTTTGTTGACTCTCCCAGAACTAAAATACGTGTTTCCCTTTTTCAAAGATAGCATGATGCATAATAGAAACAGCTTTAATTTTGGAGTCAGGAAGCCTTGAGCTCCAATCCCGGTTCTGCATGAATTGGTTGTATGAATTTTAGTAAGTGATTTAGCTTCCCTGGCCATCTGTTTACTTATCTGTAAAAGAGAACCAATAATGGAATATGACTGTGGATTAGGGATGGGAAGTATGTAATTCCCAGCTGAATGCTTGGCTCATGTTAAGTGTCCAATAAGCGGGGGCTATTTATTAGTTTATGGCTGTCTTTCTCTCTGGCTTATTTTTTGTTTATTTTTTGATAACACATACATCATCAGCCTCTAAGGTTAGGAAAGATATTTAAATGGGAGAAAACATTTAAGTTTTCTCATTTAAACTTTTAACATTTTCAATGTTAATACATTTAAACATCAAGCAAGATATCCCATAATGGTTTTCTAGAACAGCTAATTGATAAATCATATGAACCTTAGTGGGAAGAAATGCAACATTGTGTCAGTTAGATCAACAATTAAATGTACAAAACTGCAGAAACCATTATGTAGCATGAAAAGCGAGCAGAAAAAGTACAGAAAAAGTAGTTTCACTGGTTTTCAAAACAAATTTCTTGAATATAAATTTCTTTTTTTTTTTTTTTTTTTTTTTTTTTTTTTTGAGGCAGAATCTCACTCTGTCACCTAGGCTGGAGTGCAGTGGCACGATCTCAGCTCACTGCAAACACTGCCTCCCAGGTTCAAGCAATTCTCTTGCCTCAGCCTCCCGAGTAGCTGGGACTACAGCATGTCACCATACCTAGCTAATTTTTTATTTTTAGTAGAGACAAGGTTTCTCCATGTTGGCCAGGCTGGTCTCGAACTCCTGACCTCAGGTGATCCTCCCGCGTCGGTCTCCCAAAGTGCTGGGATTACTGATGTGAGCTACTGCACTGGGCCTCTTGAGTATAAATTTTAGCTATGTTATATTTTTACAAATCAGATTACAGTTTTGATAAATCTGTCTCTTGTTGATTAAGATAATTCATTACACTGATGTCAATTGCAAGTTCATTGATCTATCCAGCAGACACATTTTAAGCAACTGCTATATTCCAGTACTTTTTAAAGGGCTACCAAAATGCATGGGATTAAAAACACAAATAAAACCTCATGCACCTTAGCATCTACTAGGAAACCTGTGGTGTTAACCTCCAGAAATGTGGATTCATTACAGTTTGCAGAGAGTAATTGCTTCCTTTATAATAGAATTGTTCACTAAATAATTAGCCATAGTCAAGTCATGCATACTATACCAGATTCTGCATTTAGAACCAAGAAGGTGCCTTAAAATAGCATTGGGTCTTTCCAATCATCTTTCCAATCACTCAACTATGAAGTTGTCGATAGATATTTTGAGTGAGATTATGAGCAGCAATACAAGACTTGAGCATGTTCCAGAACAGGGATTGACAGTCGTTTTCTGGGAAGGGTCAGAGAGGAGGCATTTTCAGACTGGGGACCATCTAGTGTAGGTGGCTACTACTCAGCTTGGCTCTAGGAACAGCTAAGGACAGCACGTCAGCAAATGGGTGGCTGTTGGCCAAAAAACTTTATGTACAAACATAGGCAGTGTTCAGGCTTGGCTCATGGGCCTGCTCTAGGATAATAAACCAAAATCGTATTTCTACTTTCAGTAGAATAATTTATCACCCCAACGTCCTTAACTGTCTACTGTTAAAATTATGTTACTAAACACAGTTAATTATTGTTTCAAAAACTTATAATATGCAGCTTCCAAAACAACTGTTTCTCTTGAAAATATAACCCCCGCAACATGGATGGAGCTGGAGGCCATTATCCTTAGCAAACTAACGCGGGAACAGAAAACTGAATACCACATGTTCTCATTTAGCAGTGGGAGCTCAATGATGAGAACACATGGACACATAGAGGGAAACAACACACACTGGGGCCTCTCAGAGAGTGGAGGGTGAGAGGAAGGAGAGGATCAGGAAAAATAAGTAGTGAGTACTAGGCCGGGTGATGAAGTAATCTGCACAACAAACCCCCATGACGCATGTTTACCTATGTAATAAACCAAAAAAAAAAAAAAAAAAAAAAGAAAGAAAGAAAGAAAATATACCCTCATCTGTTTGTTCTCTCAGAATAAGCTCACTTGTGTTAAATCCCTAGTGGATGTGAGGTTAGTTTTTATCTAATTGGTCTCAACACCTCCACTCTGGCTGTAAGATTTTTATCCTTTTGCCATCTCTAATTTCTGCAATACCCCAAATGTGTCTGAACATCTTCTGCTGGATTTTAAGCAGATGCTTTGGATTTCATGAAGCGCATTTACATTTTTCAACACCGTGGAAGTGTCTGGGCAATTTAGGCACACATGCCGTAATTTTTCAGCTTGCAGGGCACTGTTAAATATTTCCCCAAAGAGTCTCCACAGAGCAGAACGAATATTCAGTATATTCCGGGACATGCTGGTGAGCATTTCTCCCAGTTCATGTCCCGGCTGGGGTCTGCATTGGAAGAAGACAGGCTCCTGTCAGTGAAATAAGACTGCCCTTTATTTTACTAAAGGATGGCTGACGCATAGTGCTTCTCCTGCTTTCCCACCTTCCATTCTCTCTTTTGAATTTGGTCCGGATTCAGCGGGGAGGCAAGGGAAGATCAGAGCCTTCTTAAGATGAAAAGGCACTCTAGGACTTCCGTCCTGTACTTTGGAGTTGTCACAGCAGTCTGCTTGTTCAGCTCTCAGGTTTCACTCTCTCAGCTGAGAACGTTCTCCTAACGCTGTGCTTCCCATACAATGGCCTGCCTATAGTCAACCCTCCCAACCAGTGTGCATGATCTTGGCACAGAGTATCAGTTACTGGAGCCATTTACATTTGCATCAGCTTCAGTTTCTCTCTTCATAAAATAAGCAAGTGATTCTAAGTGACTTAAGCTCCTGAGTCACAATCCAGTTTCATGGGGTCTTAAAAGACCCTTGAGATATTTTGTACAGAATATCTGAAAATGTAGCCTGCAGGGTTTTCATGGTCTGCTGGTGTCTAAAAATAAAATTTAAGCTGACTGGCAGCATGAGAAGTGCCCAAATCAGCAGATGGTGTGAAATGCAAGACTTGTGAAATGAAAATATATTCACCAGAATACACATCCTTTCCCATTTATTAAAGATCTGATGGGAACACATGCTCCTGGTAGACACACAGTGGGCTGTTTGATCAGGGGGATGTCAGAGGTAGAGGGTGTCTGTCTTTGAGCCAGATTCTCGATGAGCTCACACATGAGCTCCCCAAGGATAAGACATTAGTGTAGCTGAGAAGGCTGCATCACCTGGGGACCTGGCCCCAGTGGACCAGGTGGCCCACAGTAGTCAGGTGACCCATATCCTTGCGAAGGGGAATTTTCAGGTGCACCTTTCAGGGGTCACCCTTGGCTCTAACTGCCCTGCATTTTAGATCAAAGGCTTGTCGGGTGACAGAGGAAATGCTGAGAGCAGCCCTAGAGCAGCTAGTGATGTCACAAGTCTGGAGGAGATACTAAATCTGATGGAAATAGAATACAGAGTCCAAAGAGATTTCATCTGGTTAGAACACATGACAAATTGTTGAAGATTAGAACAAAAATAATAAAAATCATGTAAAAGAAATAATACAAACTCAAGAGCCTTTATCTTAATGTTCTTACTGTGAAATGCAACTATTTCCATGAAATGGATGGATAATAATGAGTGGATTAACATTCACTCATTAGTTAGCATTGAGCTGACTTATGTTAACTTGCATTTACTTTTCCAAGCACTTTACACCTCCTGACTTATGTGATCGTCCACACTCTACAAAGCAGGACACGTCACCCCTTCCACTTCAGAGGGAGTGGCCACAGATGACTCAGTGGCTCAGCTTATAAGTGGAATATGTAGGATCCGAACCCAGGAAGGCTGACTGCAGAGTACACCCCATCAGCCCATTCTTCTGATGTTCTCAGTGGTCCAAATAGGAGACTCAGCTTTCTCAGAACTCATGTGTTGAAAGTAAAATGTTACTTGATTTCTGTGACTTTAATGGCAGACTGGGGATGAGTTTTATTTTTGTCACAGGGCCCATAACTGGGTTATACTTTACAAGAAAGACAGGTAAAATATTACAGAAAAAAAAAAAAAAGGGTCTCTTCAAGGCCATTGAGCCATTGCCAGTGTCCCTGATTCAATTATGTTTGTGAAGCCCTGAGCAAATGCCCTCATATTTAAAATGAGGAGTTTGGAGAAAATGATCCTGAGCTCTGTTCCAATTCTGTCCTTCCATGATTTGCTGAACAAAGTGTAGTGCATTTATGTAAAAACTGTGTAAAAAAGGAAGAGGGAAGAAACTCATGGTCCACTGAGAAGTGAAAGGCCTGGTAGTGGTATGTCTATGAGATGGTAGCACCTTTGCATTCGCCACACAACAGCGCTAAGAAACTGCAGTGTTGCTCTCAAGGCCTTTGACTGATTTGGTGAGGCCTACCTTTATTATCAAGGGTTTCCATTTTTACTTAAAGTCAGCTGATTGTAAATGTGAATCACTTCTGCACAATACCTCCACAGCAACAGCTAGATAATTGAGTATAATTAGGTAGCAGAGCCTTGCCGAGTTGACACATAAAACTATCACAGTCCACCCCTTGTCAACTGGACACTCAGGCACATCCCCTTTAAACCGTTTCTCTAGACAAAGACAGTAACAAAGCCATGTCTCTTCATAGCATGAAACAACTGCCCTGCATACTACTGAAAATATACTGCCATCCCCAGAGGGGTGTGCAGAGTCCTTGGGGTGCTGTTCACTTTTTTACATCCTGTAACTTAAATACTGTGCTATCATTAGTACATCCTATGTTATATGATAAGATCATAAAAGAGGAAATAAAAAATATGCATGTATGTGTATGTGTATAGATATATACAAACACGTACAACACATGTGTTGAGTACAATCTTACAAGGTATCAAGCAAATTTTTATTACATTGCTTGGTGTACATCACATTCAAAGGCATCATTAAAATAAATATGTTGACCATAATGCTATTACAGTACAGCATCTCAATCTAATTAATATTTTAATCTAATTGATATCTTAATTGATTAATATTTTAATTAATTGGATTAGTATTTTATTTCAATATTTTGCTTTACTTTGTTTCTTTGAAAAAATAAACCTTCTTGCATTTGAGTTGACCCTTTTAGATCAGTTAGTAATATGTAATTCCTAAATTTTATTTTGGCTCTAAAATGCTTTAAACCCAAAGTGAGCTCAGCTGCCAGTCCTAGGTTCCCCAACAGTTATTGCGTCCCTTCACACATGTGAAACTGATGAAGGTTTTATTAGCTTGGTGCAAGAGTAATTGCAAAAACCACAATTACTTTTGCACCAACTTAATAATTGAGGTGCATATCGTATTAGATCTCTCTTCCAAAACCAAGAGAGAGATGCACTCATAAATAGCAGGGACAGAGATTAAAATGTCCCCATTAGGCCCGAGAGCAAGTCAGCTCCCTAGCGCTTAACCCCCATCCTTTCCCTGCCCCACCCTGGGTTGCTCCCCTTGACAAGGAGCCCACTCATCACAACATTAGCTCCCGATGGGAAAGAAACAGGCAGATCCTGCAGAGCTATTGAGGACCAGCCAAGGCCAGCAGGCAGCATTGGTTTCCAAAGCTGCTGTAACAAATTACCACAAGCTTGGTGGCCTGAAACAATACACATTTTACAGTGTTGGAGGCCAGAAACACAAAGCCAGTTTCACTGGGGTAAAGTCAAGGTGTTGGCAGGGCTGGTTCCTTCTGGGGACTTCATGAGAGAATCTCTATCCTTGCCTTTTCCAGCCTCCAAAGGCTGCTGCATTCCTGAATCATTCCACCCCTTTCTTCTATCCTCACATCTCCGATTTCCTCTTTCATACTCCTGCCTCTTTCTTATGAGAACCCCTGTGATTAACTGGACCCACCTGCGTCATCCAGGATGCTCTCTCCATCCCAAGCTCCTGAGGTTCATCATGTCTGCAAAGTCCCCTTTGCCATGGAAGGCAGCATCCACAGGTTCCAGGGATTAGGATGTGGACGACGTTGGAGGGGCCATGGCTCAGCCCACCCCTGGGGATTAGAACGTGGAAATCTCATGGGGAGATTGTTCCACTCACGCTCAGGCCCACACCCTCCTGGGAGGAGAGGTGAGTAAAATGAAGGAAAAGAGTTGGAGAGAGTTTCCAGGGAAATCTCTCCTTGTGGAGACATGAGAAAAGGAAATCATGCGGAAATAAAACAGAAATGAAACCCAGGAGAAACCTGGCTGTCCCCACCCGACTGACTCCCATGGAGAAAGCACAAGGAATCCTGAGTGTTTGATGGGTGTGCACTGGGGCCGGGCCTGGGCCTGCCTACCCTGAGTCCATCCCTGGCTGCCTCCTGTCTGCCCGGGGTCACAGGGACTGACCCAGCAGGAAGGGTCCCCAGGCTCTGGGGTCTGCTAGGTTCAGGCCACCCCAGCCTTGGCAGGCGATTGGGAGGCAGAGGAAACAAAGCAATGCTTCTCCCCTTCTTCTACAACTTGAAGAGTTGCTTCTCCTGCATAGTGCCAGCTCGCAATGAACACACCCAGCTCTGTTCTGCACAAGAACCTCTGGGCTCCGCTAACATTGCCTCTGTCCCCTCCCCTCCAGCCTCGAGGCAGGGGCAGGGGTGGGGGGCTTCCTCTGTTTCCATCTCTGGGCTGCATTATTCCTGTTCCTCTAACCTTGCCTTCTCCTAATTCTTCCATTGCTGGGGAACCAATGACCTGTATTAAATTATGTTTGAAAATGGTGTGTATTCCGGGACCTGTCGTGGGGAGGGGGGAGGGGGGAGGGATAGCATTAGGAGATATACCTAATGTAAATGACGAGTTAATGGGTGCAGCACACCAACATGGCACATGTATACATATGTAACAAACCTGCATGTTGTGCACATGTACCCTGGGACATAAAGTATAATAATAATAAAAAAAGAAACCTATTTAAAAAAAAAGAAAAGGAAAGGAAATGGTGTGTATTAGTTAGCAGTTGCTGCAGAACTAATTCCCCAAAACTTAGGGGCTCACAACAACATTTATGATCTCCCAGTTTCTGTCAGGGATCCAGGCATGGCTTAGCTCAGCCCTCTCTCTTCGGGTCTGTCTCCAGGCTGCAGCTAAAGTGTTGGCTGGGGCTCCAGGCATCCTAAAGCTCCCCCTGGGATGACCCACTTCCAAACCTACTCACGTGGCATTGACAGGATTCAGCTCCTTATGGGCCATGGATATGAGGGTCTTAGTTTCTCAGGAGCTGTTAGCCAGGGGCCCCACCTAGTTTCTTGCCAGTTGGCCATCTCTGTGGGGTGGCTCACAACCATGCAGCTGGCTTTCTCAGGGTTAGCAAGGAAGAGGGCTGCAGAGACCAGCAAGAGAGCGAGCATAGGTAGGAGCAAGATGGGAGTCGTAGTTTGTGCAGCCTAATCTGACCAGTGACATCTGACCCATCACTTTCCCCTATTCTGCTCATAAGAAGGAGGCTACTGGGTCTCACCCGTAAGTGGATGGAATAACATCAGAACACACATATCAGTAGGAGGGAATCTTGGGCACCATCCCGGAAACTGGCTGAGCAGATGCCTGCCCCTCCGCTTGGTGTCCTCACACATCCCTCTCTACAGTGCTTCTGAGAACCATATTGGATTTGCCAGGGTCAGTATCCACTAATGTGGTGCCTTTGGTCTCTCTCCTTTCTACAAGGAAAAGAAAAATAGTTTATTAGAGAACCTGTTTCCTACTGGTGAGTGAGTGAGTGTCCCAGATACTTAAAAGCCAGGGGGAAGTTTCACCTTCCTGTTAATGAAAGAGTTGGTTGTGGGAGGATCTCTGTGCCTGCGTGGCCAAGGAACAAGCACCCATTCTGCTCTCGACCCGTAGAAGTTTCCAGTGAATGAACACTTTGTCCAGACCTATGCTGCCCCCGCCCCAAAGTCACAGCTTAGAAAAGGGGTTTATTTCTACAGCGTTTATTTTTAAAGTGACTACGATTTTGTGGTTGGAGAAGCTGGCCTGTCCTTCAGAAGGGCAGTTAGTTATTTCGGAAGGTGATTCTGACAGTGACGTGGCAGTCCTTCAGCACACAGTTGGTGGGTTCCACGCCAACCGATAACCAGCCCTTTTGCTCCTTCTTTCTTTTCCACAATTGTACTTCCCAGGTAATCCCTTCCCTGTGGGCAGTTCAGCCATGGTAACTGGAGGCTGGGAGGGGGTAACTGTGTGCAGAGGGGGATCACTGCAGATCAGACATTTGAAGAAATTTCTATTTCCTAATGATCATTTTCCAGAAGTATTGACAGAAATTCACTTCTTCTGTCTTAGGAAGCCATCCCTTAAACATAAGCTTCTTCCCTGCCATCAGTAACTCCTTTCACCTATTCTGATACGGGTACCATACAGCCCTCCATTAGAGGACATGAAATGTTTTCAGAAAAGCACCCTAATAAGGTTGTGTTTTCTTGTACTGATTCCTATGGTCCTTTCTTTTACAAGACAAAACAGAAATCCAGTTCATCTAATGCTTTCTCTTAGGTCTTTATTTTCCCAGCCATGTCCAGAGTTGGCTTTGAATGAATGGTAATGCATGACTAAATACATCGATGATAATAGAGATAGTGACTGACAACAGCATTTATTCACGGCTTCCTATCTGGAGCGAGCAGTTTCCAAGGTGTTTGACATGTTCCGTTCTGTTAAATACTGGTAATGAGGTCCCTACCTCCTTTGTTCTGGTGTGAAGACCGAGCCTGGGAGAGATGAAGTGACTGGCCCAGGGCACACAGTGTGTAAGTGGCAGAGCTGGATTCGGGGGCAGGCATATAGATGCCACCTCCTGCACCCACACCCAATGATTCCCCTTTCTCCAGAGCATTCAATCAGGCTCCAAGTCCGGGTCATTCCAGAATATACCATGAGGCTCCACACTTGCTTCCTTCCCTCACTCCTTCACTTAGCTCTTGCAGAAGCAGACTGGATCATGTGTTATGCTTCAGATGCACAACCTGCTAGACTAAAATCAAAATGCCTTTGCAAGGCCGTCCGTGGGCTGTGCCTTCTCCAACTCGCCTCTCTTTCAGCTGTCTTCTCCTTCTTTCATTTACAGAATGCACCACACCTCCTCCAATGCAGCATTTCCTGGCTCCTTCTTCTTCCTTGGGGCTCAGCTTGAAATTGTCACCTCCTTAGAGAAACCTTACTTTATGGCCCAGACAAGCCCCCATGTTCCTTCTCCTGACCCCATTTGGCATTCACCATAAACAACTTTACATCATTATTTGTTCAGTGTCTTTCTTTCCATTGTTTTTTTAAAAGTTCCATGGGTATATGAGAGTGGGATCCACTCTCAGAATATGCCACTCCTGCACACTCCCAAATGGTGCATACCCAGAGCTGCTGCTACTGATGAGGAACTACACATAAATAGGACGTTCCTCAAGGGAAGGCTGGGGGTGTGACACCACCAGTGGGTAAAAGCAGGACCCACAGCAGAGACTTCTGGCTTTCTTATTTGATTCATTCTCTCATCCAATGTTACGGTGCCTGGGCTTCAATACAGACTCAGGAAATATGAATTCGTGCTCTCCGAATTCATAACCTAATGGACAAAACGGACATACTGGGATAATTACAGTAGTCCCCTTTCTTTCCCTGCTGATGAAATTGAGCACCAGGCCTGGGTGGCATGGGTGGAGAGGCCCTCATGCAGTCCAGGAGATCCTGAAAAGCCTAATGGAGCAGTCATAGGTATGGGTTTCACATCGTGTCTTTCTTACCTGAGGACACATGCTGGCAGGTGGGCATGTCTGGGGAGACCAGAACCTGCCACCTGCCCCTGGTTCAGATGCAGAAAGGTGGGCTTTCCAGGAATTTCTTATAAGCCTCCAGAATTAAGGAGCTTCTGAGCTTGCCTGCCTCCTTGTTCCCTGTGTTATCAACGGCATGCCTGGCATACCGAGTTCCAAGCAGGTGATCTTTAGCTGTGCCTCTCTCGGAGTTGACACATTCTGTAGCGAGTAGGTGTGTCAGCAGGGGCCGACCTGCTATCTACTTTCAGTCACTGCTCCCATGCTTTAGTTTTTAACAATGCAGCTCCTCCTCCCCTCAGCCTCACCATGTCAGACTGCTTGCGGAGGGACCACGCAGTCGTCCATCCTGGAGGGACTTTCCCACAGCTCACTGCTTTCCACTGGTGAAGCCCATGGATAGCATTACACTATTTCCTGTGCTCTGAGACTCAGGAGTCTTAGTTATGGGAGTGACCCCAGCACACTGCTCCTCCTTTGTAAATTCCTCAGAAGGTAGTTTCCAGGAACCCCATATTCTCCCTCTGGGATCTGTGTGCAGTTAAGATGAAACTGCCTCTGGTTCCATTGACACCTGCCCATCTCAGGGCTGCATCTGAGCAGCCTTTGTGAAACTGTTTTCTTTTCCGTATAGGGCCGAATTAAACAAACATATCACGTCAGTTTTGTCTGGGAAGTTCAAATGTTAGCTGGTGAAGTTTGTATAGATGAACTATTTCTTTTAAAATTAATTGTTATCTTCAGTATAAAAAGAAAAAATAGCATTATCTACTTATAGCATTATCTACTTAAAGTAGTCACGAAGAGTCTACTTTGTAAATATATTTATAAATATTACTATAGTATAGATAATATGTAAATTTATGTTATAAATTGTGTGTGTATATATGTGTGTGTGTGTGTACATGTATATATAACATAATGTAAAAGCCAATAATTTAAAACTGGGTGAGAAAATAAAATGCCACATAGAAATCATTGTAAGAGTAAAGATTTGTAGCGAATTTTTTTAGAACAGCTGGCAGAACGAGCATGAACCTGCATGTCATTGTGCTGTATGTCTGTGTCTGCATGAACAACTTCTATTTCAGTTTTGCACCAGCAGCTCCTAATTATTCTGTCCCTTCAAGAATAAGCTATTGCAATCTCACCGTTTGCCAGTAACTTTAATAGTTTTTTTCTTAATAGCAGTGGATCTGAAATCTTTTCTCAAGTTGAAGTGCTCTAATCCCTAAAATATGTTGAAAATGGAGTCGAGTCGACACAGTGTGTCCACACTTTAGGCCCTGAAGAATCTTCTTGGCAGCTTGCCTAGAACCCCAAAGCCATCTGTGATTTGCATACAAATGAACATTGTGAAATTAAAAATAAACATGCAACCATAATATTTACTTGTCTGCCTTTGTTTCGCACTCTGGGAGGAGAGATAGTAGGCTGAGTGCATTCATTTGCCCTGAAACCCTAGAGCTGAGTTGTTCTTACTGCATCTGCAGTTAGCAGTAGATAATTACAGGTGGTGTTTTTGGAGGCGAGGATAATGATACTGAAAAAACAAGTTAGAAAGACATTCATGAAGCTGGTAGTATTATATAACTGCTATAGGCTCTGTCCTGTTCACATTTTCTTCTAGTTCTTACAAGGGACCATCAGTGCCATGAAGTTGGCATATGAAGCAGGAGTGGTGAGGTGATGCTGCTGTAACAAATGACCCTGAGATCTCTGTGACTGACAGCAGAGCTGCTTTCTGTTGCTACCTTAGGTTTCTGTTGTGGATAGTGGGCTGCAGTTCTCACACCATCCTCCTTCCTCCAGATCTCTGGCGGAGGCAGCATTCCCATCTGGAGCATTGCTGGGCTCACGGCAAATGGAAGGGAGATGGTAGAATCCTGTGATGTCCCTAAAGCTTCTGCTCAGAAGGGCCTCTGGTCACTTTCACTGATCATACTTTAGCCAAACTTTATGTTAGCTGGGCAGGGAAATGTAATTCCCCGAGTAGGAAGGGGATCACAAGTCACAGGACCATGCTTGAAGAAAACGGGATGGGAAGGTATCACCCTCTCAAATTTTCTTTGCATTTTCAGACAGTTTCAAAAGCAAGTGCTCATTTGCTGCTCATCTTGGCTTCACCACCACTGGAATCTGAAGAGTTCTCTCCCTGTGATGATGATTCCTTTGGCTAAATTTTGATAGTCTTGTTTTAAGTGCCAACATTCGTTTCTCATTTTTAGGGCCTTGCAAAGTAGCCCGGATATTTTCCCTTCAAAAGTTCTCATTGTGCAGGAACATGAGATGCAGTCCCCCGACAGGACGCCAGGCGGCGTGTGAGTAGTGGGATGCAGCCCTAGCTCATACCCGGAAGTGGCTTTCTCCAGCCACTGTCCACCGGATCCTGGATAGACCAAACTTTCTGTCAGTTCCTGCTTCAGATAAGTCTATTTCCAGGACTTGCATGATTTGTTTTTCTCACAGCTTCCCTCTTTGGAATTCTGAATGTTCTCATCCAGTGGCTCAACAACTGACTGCTGTGTCTCTCCACTTGGTTTTCCCGGAACCCCAGGGGTATTTTGCAAATAGAATCCTGAGGTCCTGTTTTGGCATTCCAGCCTTCCAAAAGTAAAAATACAGATTAATCCTCACCCACCATGGCCCTCTCTAAAATTCTCTCTATTGAATTGAGTGGCTCACCTTTCACTCAAACACGAAGCACTTTTTCACTATTAAAATTGGAACCCAAGCCTTCTTTGTTTTACAAAATTGATGAAGAGTTTTTTTTAAAGAACCAAAAAAAGCACATCTTGATTTTTCTATAAATTTCTTTTTACTTATTAAAGAGAAAGTTAACCATTAACAGTCTACTGGGTCCAAAAATCCCTGTCCCCAGGAGTATCATTAAAGAAGAAGTATGAGTCCGAAACGAGCATCACTGTGGAAAATGAGACTTTGACCCTTCCATTGTTCTGTGGGAATATCTCAATGGCAGTGACCCTGAAGTGAAAATTGCATCATATGAAGAAGTACTTTGGATAAACATTTCCTCTCTAGACATCTCTGTCAACTTTGGGATGACCAAGCCTGTTGTCAGGACCCCATGAAATGTCTATGTCCCTCTTGGCCATGAACTCTGTTTTCTCCTGCTGTCTATTGTTCTGGAAGAGTGTTCTTGCCCCACAACCAGCATCCCTGTGTCTCATCTCCCTGCCTCTGGGCTCAGTCCACTCCCTGCATTACACCTTGGTGAGCCCTCATCACTTACCTGAAACAGCGCCCATCCCAGCATGGTATCCCACGCCCTTCATCCTCAACTGCACAGTTCCACTCACACTCAGCATCTCAGTCACATCACACTGATCTACTTAGAAATGCCTGAGCCAACTGCTCCCTGGGGCCCCTGGAATCTGGTACTGGGCACTCCATGGCATTCTCTCTCTGTGCCCTTCTTTTCTCAGAATTTCTATTCATCATTTTAAAATCAGCTTGAGAGTCACTTGATTTAAGAAGCATTTCTTGACAACTCACAAGGAGAGCTAGCCTTTCCTTCCTTCCTTTCTTCCTTCCTTCCTTCCTTCCTTCCTTCCTTCCTTCCTTCCTTCCTTCTTTCTTTCCTTGACCTACACATACCAAAAATTCAAAATCTTCTGCAAAAATTTTAACCTTCTGATCCTTGTATTCAGGGGTCATAATTGTTTTTAATGAATAGAGCTTCCTTGTCTTCAAAAATCAGTCATCACTGTATCAAATTATATGCTCTTGGTGGCTCTAAAAATCTTATGTGGGGTTGGAAGATGCTAAGGAAAGAAAACTATTCTGAGTTCATGCATTTAGGATTCAGAGTCTGCACTATGTATGTCCACAATTCTTTAATCCTCCTGACAATTGATAAAGTTACTTTTACTGTCCCATTGTAACTATTGATAAACTGAGCTTCAGGGGGTTGAAATGACTCAACTAAGTCTCCATTGCAGGGAAGCGTCAAGGTCAGTGTTCTTATTTTGCATTGTCCTGTATCTCAGTAGACACAAACTTCCATCTAAAGACTCAAAAGTATTTAGAAATAATGTCTGTGATTTTCCTTTAAGAATACATTAATAATTTTATCTATGTGTTCTTTTACATATTCCAAATATTTAAGAAAGTCTACAGTGTATTGGGCACTAGTGATTCCCAAGGGTTGAATTATCAGCCTCTAAAGGGTTGAACAGCCAACACTGATATCCAAACAAAACCAGTATCAGTCTTATCAGCAATGGCAGATTGTATTTTTGTAGGAAGCTTATTTCAAGAGATGCCATAGATCTTTTTTTATCACATACTACTAGATATGTTTCTTTGAATGCCCAGTATGTAACTATTAACTGGTTGAAAAAGATTTGGAGAGACCTACAGAGGTCACAGATGCCTTTGAAAGCCACTCCATAACAAAACCTTGTCTAAACTTATGCCCAATATCTTTTTTCTGTACATATATGCCTGTGGGAGATGTATTATTTGTTCATTATGTATGCTTTATTTTATTACCTGAACAATATGTCAGCTAAAAATAATGAAATCAGTACAGACTTGTGCCATTTAATTAAAATTACTATCAATGGTTTAATGAGAATCCTATAATATTTGGAGGTAGATTTTTAATAGACCTATCGATTGGAAAGATTAATAAATTGGTCATAATTGCTTTCAGTGAACAGAGCTTCCTATTAAGTATAGAAAGGGTGCTTTCATGAAACCAGCTGAAGTACTGGGATAAACCTCTTCAAATACACTGACTTGTTAAGACAGTGAAAAACAAACTTTTCTCCTTAATCTACATTTTAATTACATTGTTTTTAAAAAAATCCATCTGAAAATGAGGGTCTGGGATTCTGAGTCTTTCATCAGTGAGAAGCAGTATTTTGATGGTTGACAGACTCTTTCAGCCTCTCTGCACATGCCAGGACTAAGGAGAAGCCGTCTTTCTTTATTGCAAATCTTTTTTTTTCCCCTGAGGGAATATAATCATCCACATACTATATTTAAGAATATTAGAAGAAATTGGATCTGTTGTGCCTCACTTGCTTGGAAGACTTTGAATACAGTAACGTTAGTCTTGTTCAGAAATATCTATTGAACACAATACTTCTTATAACTGTTCTGTGGCAACTTCTTCTGATCCCCAGAAATCACTTTTAGGTCACTCAAGTAAAATGGTAGAATGAGCTCTGAAGAAAGAAGTGTGAAGTAGATTCTTATAAAATTTTATTATTTTGAATTATGAATGTACCAAATAACTTGGCCTTATTAACTTTTAGGAGATCTCAGGGTTTTAAAAAAGGCTATATTTTTTTCTTAGGTTGCCATTTTGTACTAAAGCTTTAGAACCTGCATGGTATTTTTAAATGTTTTTCTGATAACGCATTATTTATTATTACTCTTTTTAATGGGAGGACCTTCTGTGGCCACCTTCCATCCTATTAGTAAAGAAAAAGGCTGTTTTTGTGCTGGTCAAGCCTGGGGCTTTAAACTGGCCACTTGGGGGATCAGGTTAGCTATTGTTTTGTAGTCTGACCACTTTTTGTTTCTTTCAGTGTCCTTTTCCTTTCTGGAAAACCTGCTAAGACCCAGACTCACACAGGTTGAGTCTTCTCAACAGATGCTTAAGCCCAAAAACATTCTGGTAAGAGAAGATGGCCACAGAACTGTTTAAGTTAGCATTTCAGTGTCAACCCACAATCTTTGTACTCATTAGGGAAACGTTCCATATCTTGACTGTTCTGGTGCCTAAATAGCATCCAAGATTCATCAAAACTCATCAAAAAGTACACATAAAGTGTTGCATCTCATTGCATGTGAGGTTAACCACAGTGGCGTTCACTGCAGTCTTCAGAGGAGTGCAGTTCTGAAGGCTGCTGGCCTTTGATGCGCCATGTGGAAAGCTCTTCTAGACTTTCTACTTAGGTCAAAGAAAAGGCTTGAGCATCAGTTGTTCAGACTCAACTTGTGTTAGGAAAGTCGGGGTCTTCTTTTCAGGGTTCTCAGAAAGGAAAAAGAAAGAAAAATAAGGAAAAAGTGGCCAGACTATAAAACAATAGCTCACCTGCCCCCTTGCTTCCAGATGGTCTTAAATTAAACTAAAGTCAGTTGGGCCTGGATAATGATTTTGAGAAGCATCACCAAGACCCCGCAGACAAGCATGACATTGCTTCAGAGAAGCTGAGGGGACACAAGCAAGGAGGGTATGGTGGCTATTAACTGTGGGATTCCCCAGGGCTTGGCGAGATGGCCTCACTCCCACTGTGCATGAACCCTGTGGTCAGGGACTGAAGGTTGCTCTCTCCCCAGCCAGTGCTTGGAAGCACCCAGCCCCCCGATTCAATCCAGAGCGCCTTACCCAGGGTATTCCCAGTGGGGCACAGAGCTAGAAGCACAAGAGAGACCTGCATTTCCTTCTCAATATGGAAAGGAAAATGTAAGGGAATAGCAAACATGTTAAGGTTCAAACAATGAGTTCTTGCTGGAGTTACTTTGAAAATCCCGCTATGGCATGAATTACTTAAGAAACGTGGAGGGCTTAGAAATTATACAAGTGAAAGTCAGCCATTCAAGCATCTTGTGTCTTTAAAAAAGGGCATTGGAGAAAAAGGGCAGGTTTAAATAAACAGACAAGCAAATAAATAGGAATTTGTTTATTAGTGATTTCACTTCTGAAAGTAGTTATGCCAAAGTAGTTATGACAAAAGAAAAGAAAATGATTAGTCAAATGTTTTCAAATGTGCTTAAATTTAGATTTTTCTTCTTTCAAACTAAAAGTAAGTAAATAAAGAGATTTGTCTTGATTTTTCAACAGAGGCATTAGTTATTCTGTGCACTTTGGTCCCTCATGAGAAATCTCGAGGGTTCCAATGACATTCTAAACAGTAAACGTATTTTTGCATTTTAACCATAATGGGGACAATATGCTATTCTTAATAAAGAAGTGGTTATTTGGGAGCTGGAAGTACATATTTGATTTTAATTATAATCAACAAATGTTTACTTTCCATGAATAAGAGTCTGGGTGGGGTTTGGTTGTGCATTTCCATATTGTGGTTCTTTAAAAAAAATATATGTACTAAGCTCTTTGTAAGCTCATGAGACTGCAGATTTGATCATTGAAGGCCAAAAAGTATGTCTGTTCGGTGGCCAGACCAGCTTCCTTTAATCATCAAGTTTTGTTTCGTTTTGTTTTGTTTTGTTTTAAGTTCCAGTAAGGAGGGTCAAATCTGCCTTGTTTTGCAGGTCAAGTGTCAGGCTCTGGCTGGAAATTCGAGCCTAGAGCACGTGGTTCATGATAGAGTTCATAGGATCTAGGAACCTTCTGAAATTCTGTGAAATATCTTATATATATGAAAATGTTTCAACAGTTTTTGTTAGCTATTCATAGAGGTAAGTGACTATCCCCAGAATGTGAAGGAACTGGAACTATGCTGTTGCTTTGCAACCTGGTCCTCTCTCAGCTTCCCAGGTGTCATCCAAACTGTATCCTTTCTCCCTCCGCACAAGGTGCTTGAAGGAAGGAAGTGGCAGTTTCATCATCAGTTCATCCTCAGATCAAAGGTCATGCCTTGTTTATGTCATGAATACATGAGTGGGTGTGCACTGATTCGTCAATGTCCCTTTCTATGCTTGTTTTAAGACACATCTTGACAATCGTGTATCCAACTTACTGTTATATGATGGCCCTGTTGAATCTGCCTGTGGTCTACAAGGATCTCTTCATTGGAAAGTTTTATTGTACAGGGAGTTAGATGCATCTTGCACTCAGTTACCTCCATTCATGTGTTCAGCAAATATCCACTGAATGCCTGCTACATATTTTAATGTTTGCTTTCAAGAACCTATTCTAGTAAAAATTATGAAAATTTAAGTGGCACTTGATATTTATGTTTTGCAATATTGGTGCTTGTTTGTGTTTTGGGGTAGGAATGAATTTTTGGCAAATTGTTCAGATCTTTAGCTTTTACTTTGGTGAAAGTTAATTCATTGTATAATTTCAGTTGTTTAACTCCATATAGAACACATGTTTTATTTGGTAACTGTTTGTATGTTACAGATATTTATTTAAATATAATTGTATATGTCCATACTCAAAAAGCACTTTAAATACACAGGAAGCTAATTTGAAAGATGAATTTAAAATGAGAGGGTTAGGTACTTTCGAAGCATGTACAATTTATTTTAGGAATATGGCATTCCCATAACTTTAAGCTTCATTTGTATCTTATAAATCTATGTGGTTGCACCATTTGCATGTATCTTTTCATGTATCTTTTTGAATTATACATATCTTTTCATAATTAGACTTAATTTTAAATTCTAATTCAACTCAGGAAAATCAGTGATCTCCGTTCTTTTACAGACACATATGTGAGCATGCACACACACACACACACATACACACACAGAGGCATGATTCTTGGGTGATAAAATCAACAATAAAATTCAAATGAATATAACAAAAACTTTACATTGTATCTCATGATATAGACCTGTACTGCACAATATGGTAGCCACTAGACAAATGTGGCTATTTAAAATTAAATTTAAGGTAAAAATGATAAAAAATTTAATTTCCCAACCACATGTGCCACTTATTTGTGGTGAGAAGCTACCATATTGGATACTGGAAGAATATAATTTATGTAACCCACCGCCTATAGCTATGCATTTAGGTAATTCCCACTATTTCAATATTCTAAATAATTCTGTAATGAACAACCTTATATACAAATTTTTACACATATTGATTGTATCTCCTTTGTGTGCAGTAATTCATTCATCAGTCAGTGAATAGTGTAGAGAAGCCATTATGTCTCTAGAACTGCTCTACAGGAATAAATAAAAAATAGTTGCAGATCTCTGGTACCATGAGATGTATGTTCTAGAAAGTAAACAATTAACAGAGTAAAAATGAATGAATGAATGAACAGTAAATTTGTGAATAAATTTGCATCGCAAGAGTTCTTACTAGGTATGTATTAGTTGAGCCAGTATTATGATTGTAAACATCTGTTCTCAGTATGTCAAGCTTTAATTCTGTCGGTGGTAACTTTTTTCATATAGGAAGTTTTAACACTACATATTTTGAGTTTAAAATCTTTTCCATTATGGCTTATGCTTTTGTGAGAGCTTTAGACCAGGGGTCCCCAACCCCAGGGCTGCGGACTGGAACCGGTCCATGGCCTGTTAGAAACTGGGCCGCACCGCATCAGGTGGGCAGCAGGCAAGCTCGCTTTACTGCCTGAACTCGGCCTCTGTCGAACAGCAGCAGCATGAAATTCTCATAGGAGTGGGAACCCTATTATGAACTGCACATGCAAGGGATCTAGGTTGTGTGCTCCTTATGATAATCCAATACCTGATATTCTGAGGTGGAACAATTTCATCCCGAAACCAACCCCCCTGCCCCCACCTCATCCATGGAAAAATTGTCTTCCACAAAACTGGCCCCTGGTGTCAAAAAGGGTGGGGGCTGCTGAATTAGACCCAAAGAGCACCAACTGCAAAGAAACAATAGATCATTTTAGTTCACTAAAATTTAAAATTTCATTTGTGCAAAGATGCGTTTTTAAAAGTAAAGAAACAATCAGGACCGGGAAAGGATGTTTGCAATGAATACAGCTGATAAAAGTTATCTTACCTATAAATCATGAAGCAAACACAGTTTCTATATATATATAAACTTTATATATATAATATATATAATAATCACACATATCTGATATATGTGATATAGATACATAAAACTCATATATATGGAAAATCGATGGCATTTATTTTTAAGTGAATGTATCTAAATGACAAGTAAACAGGGGAAGAGATACTCAACCTCCCTAGTAATCAGAAGAATGCAAATTGAATAACGAGGAGGTATAATTGCACAACCATGGGACTGGCAACATGTTAAAGTCTCACATACCTGAAATAGCCTCACAACATGTTTGTTTGTCTGTTAGCTTTTATTTTAAGTTCAGGGGTACGTGTGTAGGTTTGTTACATAGGTAAGCTTGTGTCCTGGGGGTTTGTTGTACAGATTATTTCATCACCCAGGTATTAAGCCTAGTACCCATTAGTTATTTGTCCTGATCCTCTCCCTCCTCCCACCTTCCATCCTCCAATAGGCCCCAGCATGTGTTCCCCTCTTTGTGTCCATGTGTTCTCGTTTGGCTCTCAGTTATAAGTGAGAGCATGAGGTATTTGGTTTTCTGTTCTTGGGTTAGTTTGCTGAGGATAATGGCCTCCAGCTTCATCCCTGTCCCTGCATAAGGACACAATCTTGTTCTTTTTATGGCTGCATAGTATTCCACAATGTACCACATTTTCTTTATCCAGTCTACCACTGATGGGCATTTAGGTTGATTCCATGTTGTTGCTATTGTGAATAGTGCTGCAGTGAACATACATGTGCATCTGTCCTTATAATGGAATGATTTATATTCTTTTGAGTATATGCCCAGATACCCAGTAATGGGATTGCTAGGTCGAATGGTATTTCTGTGTTTAGGTCTTCGCAGAATTGCCGTATTGTGTTGGTTGAACTCATGTACACTCTCACCAACTGCGTATAAGCATTCTTTTTTCTCCACAACCTCACCAGCATCTGTTTTTTTGTTTTTGGTTGGGTTTTTTTTTTGACATGCTGCCTCACTCTGTTGCCCAGACTGTAGTGCAGTGGTGTGATCTCAGCTCACTGCAACCCCTGCCACCCAGGTTTAAGTGATTCTCGTGCCTCAGCCTCCAGAGTAGCTGGCATTACAGGCGCACACCATCACACCTGGCTAATTTTTGTGCGTTTAGTAGAGATGGAGTTTCACCATGTTGCCCAGGCTGGTCTGGAACTCCAGGGGTCAAGAGATCCACTTGCCCTGTCCTCCCAAGGTGCTGGGATTACAGGCACAAGCCAATGTGCCTGGCCTATTTGTTTTTACTTTTTAGTAATAGCCATTCTAACTGGTGTGAGATGGTATCTTATTGTGGTTTTGATTTGCATTTCTCTAATGATCAGTGATGTTGAGCTTTTTATTATACGATTGTTGGCTGCATGTATGTCTTCTTTTGAAAAGTGTGTGTTTGTGTCCTTTGCCCACTTTTTCATGGGATGGTTTGTTTTTTTCTTGTACATTTGTTTAACTTCCTTATAGATGCTGGATATTAGACCTCTGTTGGATGCATAGTTTGCAAAAATTTTCTCCCATTATATAGTTTGTCTGTTTTCTCCATTGATAGCTTCTTTTGCTATGGAAAAGCTTTTAAGTTTAATTAGACTCCATTTTTCAATTTTTGCTTTTGTTATGATTGCTTTTGACATCATCATCATGAAATATTTGCCAGTTTCTATGGCCAGAATGATATTGCCTCGGTTGTCTTCCAGGGTTTTCATAGTTTTGAGTTTTATATTTAAGTATTTAATCCATCTTGGGTTAATTTTTGTTTATGGTGTAATGAAGGGGTCTGGTTTCAATCTTCTGCATATGGCTAGCCAGTTATCCCAGCATCATTTATTGAATAGGGAATCCTTCCACCGTTGCTTATTTTTGTCAGGTTTGTCAAAGATCAGACAGTTGCAGGTGTGTGGTCTTATTTCAGGGTTTTCTATTCTGTTCCATTGGTCTGTGTGTCTGTTTTTGTACCAGTACCATACTGTTTTGATTACTGTAGCCCTGTAGTATAGCTTGAAGTCAGGTAACATGGTGCCTCCAGTTTTGTTATTTTCGGATAGGATTGCTTTGGCTATTTGGGCTCTTTTGGGGTTTTATATGAATTTTAAAATAGTTATTTCTAGTTTTGTGAAGAATCTCAATGATGGTTTAACTGGAATAGCATTGAATCTATAAATGACTTTAGGCAATATGGCCATTTTAATGATATTGATTCTTCCTATCCAGAAGCATGGAATGTTTTTCCATTTGTTTGTGTCATCTCTGATTTCTTTGAGCAGTGTTTTGTAGTTCTCCTTGTAGAGATCTTTCACCTTCATAGTTAGCTGTGTTCCTAGGTATTTTATACTTTTTGTGGCAATTGTGAATGGGATTTGTTTGTGATTTGGCTCTCGGCTTGACTGTTGTTGGTGTATAGGAATGCTAATGATTATTGTACATTGATCTTATATCCTGAGACTTTGCTGAAGTTATTTATCAGCTTAAGAAGCTTTCGGGTCGAGACCATGGGGTTTTCTCAATATAGGATCATGTTGTCTGCAAACAGGGATAGTTTGAATTCCCCTCTTCCTATTCGGATGCCCCTTATTTCTTTCTGTTGCCTGATAGCCCTGGCCAGAGCTTCTAATGCTATGATGAACAGGAGTGGTGAGAGAGGACACTTGTGGTGATTTTCGAGGGGAATGCTTCCAGCATTCTCACATATGAAGAAGTGAGAATGACCATACTGCTGTTGGGGGTGAAAATGAAAACAACTACTTCAGAAAGGTAAAATTTTTATGAAACTTTTGGAGCAGAAATGGCACTTGCCTGTTATACCTGGAAAGACTAGTGAGTTCTCCCAAGGAGACAGATTTTAGAATATTTATTTCAGCATCATTTATGTTAGCAAACAATTGATAACAGCTAATAAGTGTCCGTTGATAGGAAAGTGAATAATTAGTTGTGGTTTATTCAAATACAAAAACATTAATCAGAGATTGATGGCATGAACTAGATATATGTGCACTAACAGACAGTTATTCAAAACATCAAATTGAGTAAAAATAGCCAATTGCTGGAAACTGGGTAAATGTCAAGATGCCATTTTGTAAAATTAAAACATAGAGAACAGCCCTGCATTTTGTTTGTGGTGAGATCCACATAAGGTGAATGTGTGGAAAGAGACTGGATAGCAGTCGCCTCTCTGGAGACAGGGAGGATAGGCATTGCTCACTAACCGGTGATGGTACTGTGTGGTGTGTCATTGTTCAGGATGGTATGATAGCAAGTTTAAGGTGTTTGCTATGTTATTTTTTCTGTACTCTTCTGCCTTTTGAATGTTTTCAATTTCAAAAAGCAGTTAAAAAATAGTAACAAATTGTCTAGTTCAAGAGAGAAAATGCCGCTTAAAAAAGTCTTTATCTCATATCTACCTGGAAATAACTGCCTGTCTTTTTTTTGAGTGGTGTTGACCCTTTATGCACATGTTTCATATTCATATATCATTATTAGCATTATTTTTTTGGAATTTATGGTCTTGAGACTTCTGCACCAGCCTGAATTGAAGGTGTTCACATATGTTTCTTACGCAGAACAGTAAGGTGAAAAAAGTCTGTTCAAATTCACTAACAGTTTTCTGATATCTGATATTTAACTCTTATCATTTTTTTTTTCTTTTTTTTGAGACAGATTCTTGCTCTGTCGCCCAGGCTGGAGTGCAGTGGCGCCATGCTAGCTCACTGCAACCTCTGCCTCCCAGGTTCAAGCAATTCTCCTGTCTTAACCTCCTGAGTAGCCAACATTACAGGCATGCATCACCACGCCTGGCTAAATTCTGTATTTTTAGTAGAGACAGGTTTTGCCATGTTGGCCAGGCTGGTCTCGAGCTCCTGACCTCCAGTGATCCACCTGCCTCGGCTTCCCAAAGTACTGGGATTACAGGCACGAGCCACTGTGCCCGGCCTGCTTGTTCTTTCTTCTTAAAAATAAGTTCGTAGTTTGTTTTCATTGTTGATATTTTGTTCCCGTTTACTTTTAACAGTTCATAAGGAAAGGTTAAGATTATGATGAAGCATGACCTAAAGACATAGGCTGGCATGCTTGGGCTCCTTCTGAAACTTGATACTATTTAGTGATTTTCATTTTTTATGTTTCTAGTTTTTGCCTTTTCAATGCTTGTTACAAATATATCCAAATATCATCATGATTTTTTTGACAGCAGGGATCTGTTCTGAGAAAGGCAACCTTAGGCAATTTCATCATTGTGCGAACATCATAGCACGTACTTACGCAAACATAAATGGTGTAGCCAGCTACACACCTAGGCTGTGTGGCACAGCCTATTGCTCCTAGGCCATAGACATATGCAGCATATTACTGTTCTGAATGCTGTAGGCAGTTAGCACAATGGTAAGCTTTTGTGTATCTAATGATAGAAAAGGTACAATAAAATATGATATTATAATTGATGAAACTATTGTTGTTTATGTGATTTGCCATTGACTGAAACTTTGTTATGCAGTGCATGGCTGTATAAAATGTGAACTTTAGAACAGGAAGACAAACAATAAATATATATCCTTGCAGTAATATTGGAATGTATAAATAATTTACCAATGCCCATATTTGCAAGGTCTTGAAACTTGGTTATTGTAACATAATGGAGAATATCTGCTTTAGATATTACACAAGTTATATGTTTGGCATCTAAGAAGATACACGTCACTCTGTTGGGGACTCATTCTCTTTTAGAAATAAACTGTTCATATTGTTGCCATGATGTCATTGCAGCTACCTTTATGCCTTGCTGTCTTTCCTCCAACCACACTGAATTCTTCAGGTTCTCCAAGTTGCCAATTTTGATTAGGTCTAAGCTAATTTTGATTCTCTGTAATGCTCAGTCTTCAAAAACTCAGGAATATCATAGTGCACATTTAGCAATGTATTTACATGATGTTTTCTGTATACATCCATAGATTTTGTAGTATGTATGTAGGCCTGATACATTTCTTATTAATTTCTGAGTATTTTATATTATTTTGTTGATTCTGTGAATGGGTTTATAATTTTTTAAAAATTATGTTTTCTAACTATTGTCACTATATAAGAAAAACTCTCAATTTTAACATTTGGAGCTTCTAACAAGTCAACTAGTTGAACTTTTAGTAATCCTATTGTTTTGGTTCTGTTTTTTCCACGTAGATGAACATGTCTGTGAATTATGACATGGTATAATTATATTATAATTGATAATAATTTTAAATATTTATATCCCTGATTTTATTTTTTATTTGTATCTATGTATCTGATGAAGTTAAACTCTGGGAAAGATATTAAATAAAAGTGGCAAGAGTGAGCATCCTTATAGCATCTGATCATAATGGAAGGGACTCTCTTGCTTATCTTCAGTACGATCTTGTAGAATTTTATTTACCGTGATGACTCACTGTTTAGGGCCATTGTTGTACAAAATGACTAGTGTCATTTTCTGTGCTGAGCAGGAAATGTATTAGTCCTTTCTATTTCAGTTAAAGAGTTCACACAAGTAATTTCTTTGAATCATCACCATCCTGGAGCATGCATGCACAGACACACCCATGTACACAGACAGACATAGACAGACAGACACACACACACAGCCTTAGTAGTGGGAAACAGATGACATTGATGAATACAGGTTTCAAAATAGCAAAGGCTGTTAGTTGAGCTAGAAACTCCAAGACTTTAAGTTTTTACCAAATGGTGTCCTTTTCTTTATTCTCAGTGGTTTTATGAACTGTTTTCTAGACCAAGCCTGGGACTCCATTAAGAAGTCATCAGATTTTCTTTTCTCTATTTGCTAGAACCGCCTTTGTAGGACAATATTAGGTTCTCCTTTCAGTTAAGGAAAATGGTAAGACATTCTTATTGACTACATTTCCTTATATATTATTTTTTTAAATTCTCTATCTCAGGTTTAATCAGCTTATTTTGCTATCCTGCTCATTGTTTTAAATGCATTATATTGGTCTTGTTCTCATTCTTGACATCTTGGAGACATTTAGTGTTTGATCTCACCATGTCTTAGATCTCCTTATGAAAGAGGTGATCTCTGATATTTGTTTTTAAGAAAGTAGAGTTAAAAGGAATTAGCAAATTACATGGTTTTAATGGCACCAATGTGAACTTGCTATTTATAAATGGCACTCCATCTGTATCTCTGTCCTTGTGACTGAGGGAAATCTTCTATTATCCACAGTACTCTAGGGTCCAGCAATATAGAACTTCACAGCAGGTGAGTAAAAAATAAAATATGCAGAGGAGACTAGGGATGAGCTTATCCTGCAAAAGAAAGCTGCTGATCCTACCCTGAGGCACCCCTAAGTCCACCAGAAGCTTCTGTGAGCCTGGCAGGCTCTGGAGACTTGGACTATGAGGATCTGCTCCAAAGCCACCCGTTTTTTTGGAATCACCTGCTTGATTCTTAAGATCAAAATGTGCAGGCTGCATATATCGCAGTCTTGCTTATAACACATTCATAGCAGTCCTAATCATGAATATGGAGTAGAGTGGAACTTCATGTATAGAGCTTTCTCTTACCTAGACAAAAAGTAGCATATCCCTATGAGGATGCACCTTGGGTCCACCTGAAAAGCACAAGGCAGAGGCATCGTAAATGAGAACACGGAAGCTTTATAGCTTTTTATGGCATCCAGTGCTTACTCTGCGAGTTCCTGCCTCAATTTTACTTTCTTTCTTAGAACGTATTGCTGTTGGTTCTCTTCATGTCCTACGGTTTAGGGGAATAAGAACACTTAGTAACCCCACAGCCCCTTACCCATTGTTTATGTTCCATAAATATTGATTGTTTGAGTGCATGATCAAATAGGCTGGGTACTGCAGTTGATTTAAACAAAGACTCCTCTTGCTTTTATCATAAGTACCATCCCAGTCGCTTCTCATATGGAGATTGCACATTTAGACTAATTCTGGTCACATGCAATGCTTATGTCCTTATTCTTATTTGATTTGCAAGTGAATTTAACTAAACAGATCATTTGTTTGAAGATTAATTCTGTAAAACATAGTCTTTGTAAATATATTCAAGACCTTCTTTCTCCCCTTGAACATGGTAGCTTTAGTTACTTAAATAACACATTTCCCCCAAAAGCAGTTAACTAGGGTTGGTTATCTCTTGGTCTGGTGCTATTTCTTCCTATTCTGTGAGCTACCATAGCCATGCAGCATGAGGACACATTTATATGCTAGGTTAAGGGGATGACACATTTAATATTCTCTTCTTTTTGTAATGAGGGATGTATTATGATATGAGTAATGTACTTACTGAGAATTTCAAGAGATTCATCGTGATCTAAGTGCAAACAATAACCATGGCCTGCTACAGGGTTGCCAGCATGCTGGGTACTTTTCTTAGCCCTCTGCATATATTAACCCATTCACTCCCTATAGCAGGCCTGGGAGGCATGGAGAGGGTGACTGATTCATTCAAGGCCACCCAGCAGGCAGATATTAAAACCGGAAGCCTGTCCTGTGTGCCATGTCTCTGCCTGTGATCTTCATAGTTGCATCAGGCTGCTTCTGCAAACTCGAATCGCTCTCTGCTCATAGTTATCATTTCTCTAGATTATGAACTGGTTTTCCCTGCATCTGAAATGCTTATCCTGCCACCCTGCCTCTAAGGGCCTTGGGCTTTGAGGAAAGGTACATTATAAATCACTGGGGTCCCAGGCACCGCCACTGCCCAACAGAGGTCAAATAAAGCATAGTGAAGGTCACCCCAAAGCAGGTGGAAGGTTTTGTTCTGTTCTTGAGGATTCACAAAAATAATAACCTAATGGTATACAGGACTATTACCAAGAAATAATGAAAAAGCATCATCAGAGACCACAAATCATGGTGAATTCAAGAACACGCGTCATTACATAAAGGTTTCTCTAAGGTTTACACAAATGTCCTAGCAGTGATGCACATGTAACAGTCATCACTTTATTTATCACTTAACAAATAGAAATGCTGAAGCAGGTGGACAGGTGGATGTGAACCTGCTCATCTCCAGGCCACGCAGAGCCTGGAATAAACGCACATGGGCTATAACGCCCTCAGGCCGGTGGCCCAGCTCACATGCTGGACTAGAAGGAAAAGTTTCTCCGTTCTCCTTGGTGGGCTCCTTCAGGGTCGGTCTTTTGACTTTCAGAAGTTAGTTGCAAATTCACTTGATAAATTCACTTTATTCAAGAGCCTTTCAAAGCACACATAAATGAAATTCTGGGCAACTCATTAAGACGTTTATCAAAAGTGCTTTCAGTTTCTTTTCAAAGCTAGAGAAATGAATGCAGAATTGAGGAGTTCTCATTAGACTTATCTTTCCTATGTGCTAAAATAACCTGAGAACTTACAGACGCCCTTGGTTATAATAATTTTTATGCCCTCCATTTTAATATCAATAGGGAAAAAATGAAGCCTCGGTAAACACTATTTTGAGCCACTTATTTTCTCCAACATCAGTTTGCTTTGCAAGATTTGGAAACAGATTGTGGCAATCCCAAAGTTCAAAAACGAAGTCATGCTCACACAATTGTAGTCTGAGCTACAAATAAAATTAATTGTAGGCCAGTGACTGCCTTAGCACAGAGTCCAGGGGGCATGTGACTGTATAACAACATAGACCAGTATCTGCTAAATGTGTTCACAGACCCAAGTCTTTGAGGACACCTCGACAGGCAAAGAGCCTGTGTCCAGATGGTTTTGGGAGATGGCCACATACTGTCTGCTCCCCTAAGAAGCCCCATTACCAAATGATGACTGATAGCCCTTAGAATGCCAGAGCACTGAGTCCTGAGCAATCCAGCTTTTCCCAAATGTATTGGACCATGGGAACTTTTTCCATTTAACATCTAATAGTATCCCTAGTTCTCAGAAACCTGCTTTGAGAAACCTCACTTAGCTTTTTCCAAATGAAAGAAAAAGTAACTCTAGTCTTATATTCATAATAATGAGCGAAACATACTTTGCAAGAAGGATTTTTCTCTTGGAGCAAGGGAAACGACTACGTAAGTGTTTATCAGGGAAGAATAACTTGGGTTCAGCAAGGAATTGCACCAAGGTGGGTCAGCACATTCTGAAGGCAGCTGTCAAATACTCATGTCCAAAGATGCCTTCCCATCAACATTAAGAGAAAGGGACACAGTGGCTTAAGCCTGTAATCCCAACACTAGGAGGCCAAGGCAGAAGGATTGCTTGAGCTCAGGAGTTCGAGACCAGCCTCGGCAACATGACGAGACCTTGTCTCTACAAAAATAAAAAAATTAAAAAAAAAAAATTAGCCAGGCATGGTGTTGCATGTCTGCAGTCCCAGCTACTTGGGAGATCAAGGTGGGAGGATCACTTGAGTCCAGGAGTTTGAGGCTCCAGTGAGATATGATCAAGCCACTGGCCTCCAACCTGGGTGACAGAGCAAAGAACCTGTCTCTAAAAAGAGGAAGAGAAAGAGAGAGAAAGGGACATTATTCTTATGAGTAACAGACTCATAGAACACTCTCAAACTCCGTTTCTTCTTACTAAGTGTGTTTGCAGAAATAAGCCCCACTTTGTAGATGTAAACTTCGCAGCAGCCAAGAGGCTTGGTGTCATGAGATGGTATGGGATAGAGGAGCCAGTTCTTTCTAGGTGAGATACTAAATGTGTCAGGTTATGGGACCTCAGATACCTCAGTGGCAAAACAAACAAACAAAGGAAAAACAGAATTAGTAACTGTATGGTTGTCCAAATGTTCTGGGATTTTGCCAGTCAAGTTGCAAAGTAGCGTTTGGAACTTTCCAAATATCATAGTGTTTTGGCCTGGGAGGAAGTATTAAAATGGCTAAGAAAAGAGCAACTTTTCATTCTAGTTTATTTCAAGTTTGCGTTGACCAGTTTCAAGTGACGTATTTGTAAAATGCATTTTAAAATAATTCTAAGTAGCTTATATTGATAATTCATCACTTAACAGATATCTACATTTACGGGATTCTTTTCAATCTGTGTGTATCATTGGCGTAGTGTTTTCTTAGAGATAATCATGATATAAATATCATTTCTCTACTTTTTGGATAACAGTTTAGATAAATTTTTGTATGTGTCTAAATAAGTTATTGCTTACCATTTTATTGCTGCAGACTTTGATTTTTTAAAGGTTTACTACTGTATTATCTTTGAATTGAAGGGCAGTCGTTCTTGCTGCTTATGTATTTTGAATTAGCTCTCTAGAACAAGTAGAATTAGTTTAAAAGACTTCTCTCTGGTTTCTGTTGATCCAAGCACAATTAACTTATCTGCAGTGGATTTCAGCGTTTGCTTAGATTTCAGCATTTGCTTATTTTTTTTCCTAAAATGGTAAGTTAAAACTGATACTTCAGGAATTTGTGTCCTTTTTCCTTTAATTACCAATTAAGCTGACATTTTCTTCAAGGGCTGTGTTCTTCTTTATAGTTCATATTGTATAAACTTTGATCTTCTGGCCTTCTTTCTAGCTGTATAGCTTCCTTTGTGTGAAGTATAAACTTTTTCTCAGTTTTTCAGCTGTGATATAATGACTTGGGCATGAGTCTAAGTTAATACGGTTGTGTTGAGTTGAGCTTTATTTAAGCAGTTTGGAAATTCAGACTCTACCCATCATATTTATTTCTGATGTTTCCTAATTCCTGTTTAGTCTTGGTTTTCTTGGGCTTCTCTGTACAGCATTACATAACATTTATGTAATTGCCTCATTCCTGTATTTATTCAACACACGTTTTCTTATTTGGTCAGCATCTGTGAAAGAATTCACCATGTTAGATCACAGAAATGCAAAGAAAAATCTAACCTGCATTGAATTATCAAAAAACGATGGATGTACAAAGCTGAGATGCAACAAAGTGCTCTGTCTTCCTCTCTCTCTCTCTCTCTCTCTCTCTCTCTCTCTCTCTCTGACTGCCTTCTTTTTGTGTGCTCACCTTTTTCATTAGAACTGATTCTACCCCTTTAAGAGAAAACAGCATTCTGGGTTCTGTTTTTAATATTTTGTGATCTGATTGTTAGAAATATTTCACTTTTTGTTCATTTGGCACTCAATGTAGTATGGAATGAGAGCTCAGAATCAAACTACAGTTTTCCTTTTATTCACACACATTCATTTCTCCAGCAGCATTTATTTCACAGCCAGTTCATGTCCACATGGTCCTGGCAGTCCTAATTGATACTACATTAACTGATTTAAATTTTTTGGACTCTGATCTTTGGCACTCCAGTCTTTCAGTCTTGATATGGTTTAATCAGATGCATACCTCTTAATTAATCCTTAGTAAGATATATTTAAAAGAAAGTTGAAGAAGCACATGGTATTATTCTTAATGATGGTATAATAATTAGCTGTTGACAGCCCTTTCTTTTTTAAAAAAGTTATTTCTCTTGGGTCATGGAAATTATGTTGTATGAGTGCTTTGTTTCACTTCCAGAGGTGTTCCATAGTTTAATGGTGGAATTTCTCACTGGGAGTGAAAACAGAGTCCAAGATGGGAGGTGCTGATGCATGACCATAGTGTTGGCTTCTAATAAAGGCAATAGTTTCACACCAGATAGGCTGTTGGATGCTGCTGCTACCAGAACTGGAATGTTCCCCTTCTTGGAGATAAAATAGGAGACTTTAGAGTTTTCTAGTTAAATCAGAAAATGTATCACCTCTCCTCACAACACAGTGCATAAACCAGGTGAAATTTTATTTCATTCTATTCAACTGACAACTGTTCTAGAAAATGTTTTATTCTTTCTAGCTGCATAGCTTTCCTTGCGTGTAAAGTACATTTTTTTTCTCAGTTTGTCAGCCATGATGGCATGAATCTGCATGAGTCTAAGTGAACATCTGTAGACTTCCCATCTCTTCCAATTAAACTGGACAGTAAAACCCGCCGTGTCTGTACATGGGCTATTTGTCAAATAGACTGACGACTGTGGTAGACTGCAATGTACTGCTGATACAGAAGCTGTTTTGCATTAAGCGGTTGATTCTACTTGGTAGCTATAGATGAAGAGCTCATCATGCAGGGTCCATATGGTCTCATGGAGGGACAGAGATGGAAATGAGCAACCCAGTTCGGTGTGGGGCATGATGTGAGCGAGGCACTACGGACACCAAAGGAAGAGCTTTTCAACACCTAACCAACACCTAAGGCAGGTGGGGATGGTTCTAAAGCAGAAGATACCGCAGGACAGAATCTGGATAACAGAGAGATCTAAGAATGCAGGTATGTTCAGGAATCTCACAACTGCTAAGGGTGGGTTGACCTGGCTGTTGGATGTGGGTGAGTGCTTGAGGCTTGAAAAAGACTTGGGCCAAATCATGGAAAACACACATAGTTCATGACAAATAATTTGGCCTGCATTATGGGAACTAAAGAGATAATTAATTGCTTTAAAGAATGTAAGGATATGATCCAGGATTGCTGAGGAACATGCCTAGTCACCTGTCATCTACACACTCCACAGCTGCTACCCTAGAGGTTTATTTAGGCTTCTTCAGTTACCAGGGTACTCAAGTTAGTTAGCTCCATAATTTCCCTCCAACCCTAGGTCACCAAGCCACTTGGAATATAAAAGACTTTTTCATATTCCATTTGCCTAACTTCTTACCTAATCATTCCTCTGAACTGCGGCCCCAATATGACTATGACTTCCTGAGCTCCAAGGCCATAGTTGACATGGTGAACTGCTCAGGCTTAAGAGAGACAGAAAGATTGGTTGTCTGCCTTTGGAGAAGGAAAGAAGACTGATGTAATTGACCCAGCTGGGGTTACTGAGCATTGAATCTCAACTTAATTTAGCTATGCTGTTTCAGTCCTTTACTCACATACGTATGGGAAAGTTCACTGTGGTTTGAAAATGAAGAATTTTCAATGGACAAATATTAATTATTAAACCATTAATAATCTTGAAAGTGCAGGGGACCTTACATATCTTCTAAACCAGTACCATTGATTTTCTAAAAGGAGACTGATTGACTGAATGACTAGATTAAGGTCACACAATCTTTTGATCACTGTAAGTGTAACCCTATGACTTCTGCTTGAAAATTTCACTGAAGCTTTTCCCTCAATGATTAAATTTCCAATCAGATCATAATTAGGTTCGTTGAGGGGCTGTGACTACAAGGTCTGACAGTCACATATTTCTAGCGGCAAAATAAAAACATAGAAAATCTTAGATCAAGCCACTTGTTGGTGCCTTGACTTTTTGACCAGAACGGCTGAACTGTGTGTTCAATATCATCATGAGAAACTTAAATGGACTAACTCAAATATTTTAATATCCTGTAATTTTGTTGTAATACATACAGTTTAAAAACCTTTTTTTTCCTTCAACATTTGACGTAACCACTGCAATTTAAACTTCTGTAAGACTAGGCAACATTGAGCAGGCATTCCCTCTTACTTCAGTATGCTGTGAGAAAGTGAAGCAGTATTTTGTCGCCTCTGAACATGGGTAGGAGTGACTAAAAGTGGACCAGAAATGAGGATGAGATGAAGAAAAAATGCATGAAAAAAGAAGATAATACATAGCTATGTAAGTGAAGGAGTAGTCAAGGGACCAAAAAAAAAAAAAAAAATGCTTGTGTTTGGGAGTAAAAAACAAAGCCACAAAAAGATGTCTAAATATATTTGAACTCCACACTAACAGAATTTCACCCTCCCTTCAAGAATGTGGCTTCTAGAAACTTTCTTTCAAGTCGCAATAAATTTACCGCAATTCAAATATTGTATTAGTTCAACTTAATTTCATGGGAATCAAACTCTGATGCTATTTATTTGTGTTTAAAATTGTGACACAGAAGGGCACTGACAACTGTCCTTGACTGTAGTCAATGTTCTTTCATTATGAAACCCTAGGCCTTCAGGTTTGCTAGGTTTAGAAACACTCTCCTTGTTGATGCATTGATTATGATTCTACCAGCAATCGGCTTTGCTTATATGTTATTACAGACTTACTGTAAAAACTGGAAGCAGTAACTTACACTTTGGTAAATATATGCTATGGGAATTTTTTTTTTTTTTGGTGTGGAATCCATATTAGTCAGGGTTCTCTAGAGAAACAGAGCCAATAGGTTCTCCACATAAATAGAAGCAGTATATATTCTGGATATGTGTCAGAAGAGATTTATTGTAAGACTTGGTTCAGGCAGTTATGGAGGCTGAGAAGTTCCATGATCTGTCATCTGCAAGCTGGAGAACCGAGAAAGCCAGTGGTCCAATTTGGTCCAAAGGCCTGGAAACTAGGAAACCAAGGGTGTTAAGTCCTGTTTGTGTCCAAATGCCTGAGAAGGAGGAGTTCTGATGTCAAAGGACTGGAGAAGATGGACATTTTGGCTCGAGCAAAGAGAGAATGAATTTGCCCTTCTTCCACCTTTCTGTTCTGTTTGGACCCTCAATGGATTTTATGACACCCACTCACATGGGTGAGGCTCATCTTCGTTGTTCATCCTGCTGACTTCAGTGTTAATCTCTTCCAAAAACACATGCATGCACACACCCAGAATGAATGTTTTACCAGCTTTCTGGGCATTCTTTAGTGTGATCAATTTGGCACATAAACTATCACAGAATCTGAAGTTCAGGTTTCATCTATGGAGAGTAATTTTACTCAACAACTTCTTCACTGTAACTGAAACTCTTTCCTGTTGTTTTATTTTAAATCAGAAAGAACAAAATCCCATTTTTTAATTGATTTCTAAATGTTCAGGGCAACATCTATGCTGTAGGAGCTGAGCAGAAGTGCTGATGGACTTACGGACCATTGCTTTGCAGCTCAGCGAAAGGGCACGATGTGAAGAAAGTATATTTCTCACGTTAGGAAAGATGAATATTATAACTAACCTATGTTTTGGTTGGTCTGTATCACTGTCAGTCTCTCCCTTTAAAAGTCTGTCCATGAAAGTCATCCTGGAGCTTCCCCTGGGATCTGCCATGCTGAAACCAGTCTCCATGACATCAGTGTCAAGAATAGAGAAGCGGCTGGGCATGGTAGCTCACTCCTGTAATCCCAGCACTTTGGGAGGCCAAAGCAGGTGGATTGCTTGAGGCCAGGAGTTCGAGACCAGCCTGACCAACATGGTAAGAATAGAGAAGCTCTGAGAGGAGAGGAGAGCCTAGGAGAAGACACAGAGGAGACGTTCTTCCAGAGAAAATTTTAGGATGGCTCTCATTTAAAAAAGAAAACCAGCAAGTTGAGATAATGTGGGTGGAAGAGGTTGCAGGATTTGGAGAATTTCTGAAAACAAGTATTTTTTTTAAGTATAAAAGAATACTAGAAATTAAAAAATTATGTTAACCTGAAATCATTAACATAGTTCAACAATAAAATTCTGGTATTAGTAGTTTAAACTTCACATTTAAAAAGTTATTGTATTATTGTTTTAGAATCTCTGTTTCATTCTTTCTTATGTCATCTGTCTATTTCCAGAGACTTTCTATCATTCCATTTAAGTCAAAAGTGTTTCCTTACATGTCAGAGCTTGGTTTTGATAACTGTTTTAAAGTCTCTGTCTAATGATTTTAACGTCTGAGTTATATCAGGACTGGTATCTATTAATTTTACTTTTACTTGTGGGTTGTGATTTTTCCTGTCCTTGGTGTGTGTCTTAGCCCATTTTTCTGCTGCTATAACAGAGTACCATGATCTGGGTAATATGTAAAGAGCAGAAATAAGTTTCGTACAGTTCTGGGGGCTGGAAAGTTCAAGATCAGGGCACCAGCAGATTCATTGTCTGGTGAAGGTCCCATCTCTGCTTCCAAGATGATACCTTGAACACTGTGTCCTCCAGAGAGGCATAAGGTGGAAGGCTAAAAAGGATAAAGTCCTTCCATCCAGCCCTTTTATTATAAGGGCACCTAATCCCATTTAGGAGGGAGGAGTCCTCATAATCCAATCACCTTCTAAAGGCCACACCACTCAATACTATTGCTTTGGGGATTAAGTTTCAACATGAATTTTGGGAGGGGACAAAAACATTCAAACCATAGTAATGTTCTAAGGAATTCTGGATCCATTCTTCAACATTTTGAGTATTATGTGATGCAATTCTGGGTCTTGTTTAAACCCTAAGGAAATATATCGATTGTTTTTTGTTGTTTTTCTAGCAGGCAGCTGACTAGGGTAGGTTAAGGTGCAATTTTTAAAGTTTTGTTTAGTTCGTTCTTCTGTATTAAGGATTGTATTAGTTAATGCTATGACCTGAATTGTGTCACCCATCTCAAACTTTTTTTTATTATTTTATTTTTCACTTATAAGTTCATTATGTACAAGTTTGTTACATAGGTAAACATGTGTCATGGGAGTTTGTTGTGCAAGTTATTTTATCACCCAGATATTAATCTTTGTACCTATTAAATATTTTTCCTGATCCACCCCCTCCTCCCACCTCCCACCCTCACCCAATGTCTATTGTTCCTCTCTGTATATCCATGTGTTCTCATCATGTAGCTCCTACTTATAAGTGAGAACATGCAGTATTCAGTTTTCTGTTCTTGCATTAGTTTGCCAAAGATAATGGCCTCCAGCTTCATCCATGTCCCTGCGAAAGGACATGATCTTATTCTTGTTTATGGCTGCATAGTATTCCATGGTGTATTTATATGTACCACATTTTCTTTATCCAGTCTATCATTGATGGGTGTTTAAGTTGATTCCATGTCTTTGCTCTTATGAATAGTGCTGCAGTGAACATACATGTGCATGTGTCTTTATGATGGAACAATTTATATTCCTGTGGGTATATACCTAGTAATGGGATTGCTGGGTTCAATGGTATTTCTATCTTCAGGTATTTGTGAAATTGCCACACTGGTTGAACATTGTCTTCCACAATGTTTGAACTAGTTTACACTCCCATCAACAGTGTATCAATGTTTCTTTTTATCCACAAACTCGCCAGCATCTCTTACTTTTTTGACTTTTTAATAGTAGCCATTCTGAATGGTGTTAGATTATTTTTCATTGTGGTTTTGATTTGCAATTTTTTAATGATCAGTGATGAGCTTTTTTATTCATATGATTGTTAGCCACATATATGTCTTTTTCATGTCCTTTGCCCACTTTTTAATGTTTTTTTTCTTGTAAATTTGTTTAAGTTCCTTATAGATGCTGGATATTAGACCTTTGTCACCTGCATAGTTTGCAAAAATTTTCTCCCATTCTGTAGGTTGTCTCTTTACTCTGTTGGTAGTTTCTTTGGGTGTGCAGAAGCTCTTTAGCTTACTTAGATCCCACTTGTCATTTTTGGCTTTTGTTGCAATTACTTTTCGCACCTTCATCATGAAATCTTTGCCAGTGCCTATGTTCTGAATGGTATTGCCTAGGTTGTCTTCTAGGGTTTTTATAGTTTAGGGTTATACATTTAAGTTTTAATCCATCTTGAGTTAATTTTGTATATGGTGTGAGGAAGGGGTCCAGTTTCAATCTTCTGCATATGACTAGCCAGTTTTCCCCCACAAAGTTTATATGTAGCAGTCCTAACCCCTAGTCCTCATAATGGGACTATATTTGGAGATTGAGTCTTTACAGAAGTAATTAAGGTTAAACAAGGTCTTTAGGGTAGGCTGTAATCGGATATAATTGGCATCTTTATTTGAAGAGGCAGTTAGGACACAGACACACACAGAAGGCAGACCATATGAAGACACCAGAAGAAGATGGCCATCTGCAATCCAAGGAGAGAGGCCCTAGAAGAAACCAACTCTGCCAACACCATGATTGTGGACCTCTAGCTTCGAGAACTATGAGAAAATAAATTTTTGTGATTTAATCTACCCAATCTGTGGTACTTTGTTATGACACCGCTAGCAAACGAATGCAATAAGGTTTAATATTAGTTTTGCCCTTACTTGACATGAAGCTTGTTTTCTTTAAAATTCATCTTTTGAAATTAGTGATGTAATATAACAAAGCACATGGTAAACATGCAAATTCATGTTCACATGAAGTGTGAGAGTGTGAGAGAAGGATTGAAGGTGTTCTCTGTGGAGGGTGACTGGAGGGGGTGTCAGGGGTGTGTGCTCACGTATTTCACAGGCATGGATGCATGATTCTAGAAAGAGAGCCACGGGGAAAAGATGTATATTTGACTACATGACTATTTGTGTACATTAAAATTATTCTAATCAACAATATAAGTTACGTAAAAAAACATGGAAAACATTTGCAGCCTCTGGGATACAGGGTTGATTTTCTTAATGGATAAAGAAATGTTTCCAGAAGATTCCTACAACAAGGTAATGGGGCAAGAGGAAAAAAACAAACCCATAACAATGGGCATGGAGTAACTGGCTCTGTCACACATACGTACAAATACTGTAGCTAACAGACGCAAATATCTTTTTTACAATGTTTAAATTAAAACATCCTCAGGCAAAGTGGCAAAGCGTTCAAATCTATGTAATATCTAAAGTTGATGAGACCCATACAGGTGGATTCTCTCATATACTACCCATGACCTTTAAGTTAGATCCCAGATGTAGAGGACCATCTAGTAAAACATAGCAATGCTTTTCACATGGAGGACATCCATTGAGTCACCAGGGAAGCCTGTAATCATGTATCCAAGGAAGTTCCAATGAATGCATGCAAAAATTTAGTTTCTAAGAATGGTTATTGGATTAGAATGGCAAAGATTAGAAAGAATTAGGTGTCTGACACTAGGGAGTGGATTAGAGACATTTTTTTACAGCCAAATAAAATAATATAAAGAGAGTGAAGACCAACAATATGAGAAAATTATTATATCATTATGTGAAAAAAACAGATTTTAAAATGATAGCAATAGTACAATTCCATTTGTGTAAAGAAAAATGTCTGTGGCAGGGTATGGTGACTCATGCCTGTAATCCCAGAACTTTGGGAGGCTAGAGCGGAAGGATCACTTGAGGCCAGGAGTTTGAGACCAGCCTGAAAAACATAGCAAGATTTTGTCTCTATATAAAAAAATTTTTTTAATTAAAAAATAAAAAAGAGAAAAATGTCTGCATTTTAATATAATCATTGGAAGGATGCACATTGGAGTGGTGACATTATTGGTGATTTTTTCTTCTTTTGGATTGTCTGTTTCCCATGCATTAAAATAAATGAAAAAACACAAAACTGTTTTTAAAAAGCCTCAGTTTTAATTTATTTAAACGTAAGAAAGATGTTCAAGAAACAGTAATGTATGATTGCTTAGGTTTCATAAAGATGATTTAGAATTTTGGAAGTGCAGTGCTTTTGCATTCATTTGTCAGCAGTTTATTCATTCTTGCATTTATTTTTTATTGGTTCCTTTTTTGTTCTTGTTTTGTTGATTTAACTGAAAATTATCTCTTATTTTTAATATTCCGAAGATTTAGGACTTCCTTGGTCCTAAATATTCCACAGTCCTAGATACTCTCTTGCTGTGCATACCTTTGATGGAGCCATTCATTTTGTATTTAATCTTTTGGAAAACTGCCAACCTCTACCTATCCAATTATGGATCAGTTTTTTAAAGTCATTTAAACTGTATTTTTATATTCAAATATGTACCATAGACCAACCTTAACAAAATGTTCTAACACCAATGCTAATAAAAACCCTGTAATTTACTGTAAATAATCAAGTTTGTGAGAAAACAAAATCTGCATCTTTAAAATGAATTACCTCTAACATAATATTACTGTTTTTCAGTAATTAAGAAATATTAAGCCTGTCTGTGAATGCGTGTGTGTGTGTGTGTCTGTGTATTTTTGGCAACTGGAGATACTTCTTTTCTATTTTCTAAAGCAACAAGGAAGGATTATTTAGACTGAGATATTTTGAAATTGGTGCTCTGACTGGGTAGGGTGTTCTGGGTTGTAGACTCCTCTACCAGAAATCTGTGTGTTTGGGCATCCTCCGCCTTCCCTCCTCCAGGCCCCTGTTGGAGCGGAGCCGAAAATGTTTTCTTTCTGGCTCACTGTGCTGTACACAGGCCCTCCCAGGAGGCGGGTGGCAGTAACAGAGCTGTCACAGGGCTCCACAGATGGTTCTGTGCTAAATCTTCAGCCTGGGTTTATGACTCCTTGGGGGAGGGACAGGGTTGGCTGGCAAGTGTATTCATGTACACTCCAGCGATGCTCCAGTAGGTGAACGGGCAGAGGCAAGCCCGTTAATTACAGGTGGAAAACGCTTCCCATTCCTCTCTGTTGCATCTGTGTTTTTCTGGTTGGCATTTAGAATGAACAGGACGGTGACATGCTAGATGTTTTAGGTGAAAGAGGCTTATACAAACTAAGGCAACTTTTCGTGATACCTTCTGTAAAAGCTGGTATTATAATCCAAGAATTGCAAGGGCTCTTGGGTAAATAATAACAGCCCCTTTTGAAAGTGCTTGCTGTGTGCCAGACACTAGACAAGGCAGTATTATTCAACACATTATTTTGTTTTAAATGAACCAAACTGTACTATTTTTTCTTTGCAGAATATGAAACTGAGGCTCAGATAATTTAAATAACTTACTTAAAGGTCACACAGCTTGTAAATGAAGACAGAAAATGAACCATTTTACCCACACCCCCTTCCCCACCAACAATACTGTCAAGAGGTTTCCTAACTGGAAATTTATTCTAAGCACATCCCCAAACATTAAACAGAACTTGCTTAATAAGTAGAACTAGGAACCTATTTAAAATTGGCAGACTATTTTAAAGAAAATACATGTGCAAGTCTGGTTTTCCTGAATAGACTTTTCTTTACTGAAAAGGTAACTTTTTTACATCATAGCATTGCTTAATGTATATCTTAATTAAGCAGTCCCAACACCTCAAGCTACTCAATTCCTCCCTCACGGATTTGCCCTGAATATGATTCTGTTTTCCTTTAGTTTGTGATACAAAGATTGTTAGTTTCTCTATATTTTTTCATAGACTATTGGATATTCCAAACATTAGTCAGTCTCTGCTACCCAGAGAAATGTGGCTGTTAAAGTATTCCAGGATGGACAAGGAGAGCATTTTAAAGATGTGACATCTTATTCAGACTGCAGGATCAGAAAGAGTCTTTCCATTTTAATTTCATATCAGATGTATTACCAAAAAAAGTAAGACAGTCTTGAAGCCATGTGCATGAAGCTGTTCTGTGGTCTGTAGAGGACTTTAAACTGGAATAATCGATTTATAATGTACTAAAAACAATGTTACTATCCATCAAATTTGCAATTTACATATGTATATGGGATTTTGATATAGCTAGGATAGAGATGTATTTTAAAAGGCAAGGGTGTGTATGATTTGTACCCAAAGAATAAAGTAAGTTGATAGTGAATTTGCCACTGGGGGTGGAGCCAATGGCTGGGAGAAGCGGTGAGCCTGGCTCCAGTCACGAGTCAAGAACCGCTAATGAAACAGGAGAAGACTGTCTCGTGGCATTATAAATACCCTCTGTGTGTGCCGTGTCCCCTAGACTACTTTTTTAGAATTACCAGTGTTAATAATAATAAATCAATGACAACAAAACTTAGAAAATTCAAGGGCCGTAGTTTACCTCTGAAACAGGAGACAAGGTGAAATTTTGAGTTTGTTACTTGACTCCCATGGACCAGTGAAAAGAAAAATGTTTGGTTAAAAGCACTTACAGTTTGATGGCTGACAAGAGTGAAAGGAAAATCAAATTCCGGGGCCCATGATGGAGTGAAATGGGTAACAGAGAAGGACAAAAGATTTTCCCAGCTCTTGGCGTGGTCTTAACCCTGTCATTGTTATAGCTAAGGCAGGAGGGCTGGTGGGAACACACTTACCTGTGTCTCTCATCACCACTATCCTTAGTTCTCAGAAAAGACGTCACATTTTCAACAGAGATCTCTCCAGCTATCTCAAACAAAAGCCAACAGACTGAAGGCTCCTTGCTGTGTATCTTGTGCAACCTTGCAAAATTTATATGAACATAATATTCATCGTTGAAAGATACATGAAAGGAGAATGCTTTTAATGTGGATGACTTGGTGTTTTGTTTCTTGGCATGTAATGTCTGAGAGCACTTTGAGAAATTCCAGCCAGAGGAGGCCTTCTGAAATGGTAACTGTGCATTGATGCGATGCCAGTGGTCAAACTGAAACAGAAGTCTTGAGTGTGTTTCCAGTGCTTTTTTATTGAGAAAGTTATATAAATACAGCACGGAGGTTTCCCCAGTGTAAACACTTAGCTCTTTATTCTCACTGTTTCCACACCCTGAAATATCTTTCACACCTTCCTGTTTGCTGCCTAGGTATTTTTAAAAGAGAAATTATTCTTTTTAGCAAGTTTTTGTTTGTTGATGTATTTTGCATTTTGTTGTTATGGTGGTGGTTTACGTATTTTTGCAATAAATTTTCTGTTTGTTTATCTGATTTCCGTGAAGAAATAAAATATTTTGGAATTGTGGGCATCTTATTTTAGGAGCTTACTTTTACCTAACTCCAAAGCAGGAACTGTCTTAAAGGTAGGAGACTCCTCTGTATTTCCAGTTTTCATATTTGAACAGTCAACGTGCCAACCCACAGTGCCTGACAACCCCCACTCCCATTCCTGATGCTCCTCGATGCTCCCAACAGAGTAAGTTCCTTGCGAACTTGTGGTGGGAGGTCTTTCACGGTGGGCACACAGCCACTCTGAGTCCAAATATGGTCCATCCTGGTTGGCTAGTTTGAGTAACGGGAACCCAGGCAGCACACTGGGTTAGGACTAGGGCAAACAAGGAAGGACTCCACGTAAGCCACTCAGACATATCTCCTATAGAATTGAGAAAGTCATTGTCTTTAAATATAAAAATTTTATCTTGGAATGATAGGTCTTAGGAAAGTTCTTTAGTCTCTGTGTCTCAGTCTCCTCATTTTTCCAGTGGGGTAATATAGTTTCACTTCCGTCAAGCCAATCATTCTATACCTAACAATACATATCCTGGACAAAATATAAAACAAAACCACCTGAAGGCACTGGAAGTGACCCAAAAGAAACAGAGCTACATAGGAGTCAACAACTTAAAGGAGACAAACAGCACCTGGATGACCTTTCGCTTTTTATAGATTTTGGCCTTAGGGGAAACCCCACTCAGTGCCAGTTGGGATGGATAAAATTTTAAAAAGGAAATCCATGTTTTCCCTGGATTATACTACTGGAAGAAAGAGTTCAACATCACTATAGTAGCTAAACATGAGGGAAAACCCTAAAAAGAAGAGATCCACAGAGAGAGAGAATAGCCAATACTGCATATAAACTCCACACCTGAGACTGTTGAAATAAGCATGATCCAGCCAGCATCCCGAGACCACAGACGAGAGGATAAAAGAACAGAATGGAGATTTCAGCTGCTGCCCACTGTGGGAGAGACCAGATTTGGAGTTTGATTCCTACTAAAGTGAAACAAAACAATCAGTATTCTCCAGAGGAATGTGACAGAATGTAAGGTCTCTATAACATGTCATTCATAATGCTTAGTATACAATTCAAAATTAAAAGAAATAATAGGAAACAAAGAAAAAATGACCATGTTAAAAAAGAGACAATCGGTGGAATCCAATGGGACTATTACACATAATCTATAATCAGCATGCAAGAATTTTAAAGTGGCTGTAACTCTTCACAATATCAAAGACATGGAATCAACCTAAGTGGCCACTGAAAGCCATGATCATAAGTGAATTGACATAGAAGCAGATAAACAAATACCAAATATTCTCAGTAATAAGTGGGAGCTAAACATTGGGTATTCATTGACATAAAGACCCTAGGAGCTACTAGAAGGGGAAAGGAGGAGGACACCTGTTTAAAAACTATGGGTACTATGCTCAGTACCTGGGTGATGGGATCAGTTGTACCCAAACCTCAGTATCTTGCAATAATACCACGTAAAAATCCTTTACATGTATGCCCTGAATCTAAAATGAAGTTGAAATTACTTTTTAAAAAAGAAATGATAATCACTCTAAAAATGTAAAGTGGTTTAATTAAGTTTTTAAAAAGGAAGCAAAAGAAAGTATGCTTAGTGTGAACAGTAAGACACAAATTTAGCAGAGAAATAGAAACTATAAGAAGGAACCAGATTAAAATTCTAGAACTGGAAATCTAAATTTACAATGTTAATATATTAATGAGTGAGATTAACAACATATTGGAGATGACAGAAGAATGGTATTGCACATGAGTGGAACCATTAGAAATTATCTAATCTGAAGAACAGTGAGAAAAATGATTTTTTTAAGACAGCAAAGGGTTAGTAATCTGTATGACAAAAATTCTAACATATTTGTAATGGAGTCACAGAAAGGGAGTGAGAGAGGATGGAGAAGAAAATACATTTGGAGAAATAATGGCTAAATGTATCCAAAATGTGGGGCGGGTGGGGGTGGGGATAAAAATACAGATTCAAGAAGTTTAGTAAACGCCTGGCTAACTAAATACAAAGAACACCTCTACCAGACATGTCATGGTCAGGTTGATGCAAACCAAGAGAAAATCTCAAAGATAGCCAGAGAAAATGGCATATCGAAGGGAAATAATATGAATGACTGTTGCCACTTCATCAAAATCAATGGAGCCACAATAGAGTGGGATAACATTGTTAAAATGCTAAAAGAAAACAAATGTGTTAGACCACAGCTCTAAGTGAAAATATCCTTCAAGAATTAACACAAAATGAAGACATTTTCAAATGAACAGTAACTAACAGCGTTATCCACCAGCAGACATGAACTGTATGAGAAAGTAAAGGAACTCCTTCAGATTGAGTTGAAATGATGGAAAGTTGGATTGGCAGGAAGGAAGAACAAGCTTTGGAAATTGTAAAATGTGTGTACATTTTCTTTAAAAAAAAAAAAAACAAACCTGTTTTATCCTAATTTGAAAAACACATATGGAAGTTTAAGATGGATATGATAACATCATATTGAAGAATTTATAATATTTGCATTGTAATACATGACAAGGATAGTATAGTGTGTGTGTACACACATACACGTACATATATTTCATATATAGTGTACAGTAGAATTGGAATGAACACATACAGTTCCAGGATTCTCCTATTATATTAGGTGTACAGTATTCTAAATCAACTTTAATCACTAGAGCAATCACTTGAGTAGTAATGCAAAGAAGTATAGCTGCAAATCCAATTGATTAACTGAAATGCGGTTAAAAAGAATAACTTACAGAAGGAAAGAGGAAAGTAGAGAAAGAGGAATGGCCAGTCATGGTGGCTCACACCTATAATCTCAGCACTTTAGGAGGCCAAAGGGGGCAGATCACGAGGTCAAGAGATCGAGACCACCCTGGCCAACCTGGTGAATCCCCATCTCTATAAAAATACAAAAAAATTTGCTGGGTGTGGTGGCATGTTCCTGTAGTCCCAGCTACTTGGGAGGCTGAGGCAGGAGAATCGCTTGAACCTGGGAGGCAGAGCTTGCAGTGAGCTGAGATTGTGCCACTGCACTCCAGGCTGGTGACAGAGGAACGTAAAACATATAGGATGAACATAAAACAACTAGTAAAATATTAGCCCTAATTCTAACCATGTGAATAATTATGTTGAATGTGAGTGGACTAAAAACACTGACTAAAAGACTGATATTTTCAAAATAGGTAAAAAGCAAGACCAAGTTATATGTTGTTTGCATGAGATGCACTTTAAATATAAATACATGGGTTAAAGATAAAAGGCAGCAAAAGATACCCAGGCAAACAGGCACTGTAAGGTTGGAGTGGGTATGTTAACATGATTTAGAGTAGGTTTCAAGACAGATCATTATCAGACATTTTACAATGATATCATTGTATGGTATTCATTCATTAGAAGGACATAACAGTCATGAACATGTATGGGCTTAAAATATATACCTGAAAATAACTGTTAAAAAGAGTAAGAGATAAATCCTCTTAAAATGAACCAGTGATACTTAGAGAACAAAATAACACCAATCTTACACAAACCCTTTCAAAAATTAAAAAGGAAAGAACTCTTGTCAACTCATTTTATGAGGCCAGCATAACCTAGATACCAAAATCTAATAAAGATAGTAGAAAAGAAAGTGACTGACCCATATTCCAAATGAATTTATTTGGAATATAATTCCAAATTATGTTCCAAATTTCTTACTAAAATCTTAGCAAATAAAATCCACCAGTATATACAAAGGATAATATATTTGAACATATTGAGTTTATTCTAAGAATAGTTTAACACATTCACAGAACAAAGGAGAAAATCTATATATTACAATAAATGGGAGAATTACATGGCAAAATGTAACCCCCTTATATGATTAAAACATTCAGTAATTTAGAAGAGAAAGTAGAAATTTCAAACTGATAAAGGGCATATATGAGAAAAATAAAACTAACATTTTACTCAATGGTCAAATATTAAACACTTTTCCTCCAAAGTCTGGAACAAGGAACTTCTATTTAATATTTACTGCAGGGCATGCAAATAAAGAGAGGCCAGAAAAAAATAAATGGCATAAAACATAGAAAGGAACGAGCAAAACTGCCTTTTTCGTAAATCAATTATGTACATAGAAAATTGTAAAAATTCGATTAAACAACTACTAGAATTGATATGCAAGTGTAGCGAGGTTGAAGAATACAATGTCAATGTACAAAAATCAGTTGTGTTTTATATACTGGTAGGAAAAAATGTAAAATAAAAGTAAAAATCTAGTTTCCTTTACAGTTTTTTTTCAAAAATTATAATATCTAATAATGAATTTAAGAAAAGACAAATTAGATCTCTACATTTAAAATTACACATTTAAGACATATTTAAAAAGACCAAAGTCAACAGAACAATGTGCTTTACTCATGAATTGGAAACTGCAAACGTATTAGGATGGAAATTTTCTCAAGATTGTTGTACATAGTGAATCAATATTAATGTTAAGCTCAACAGTCCATTTGTAGAAATTTATAAACTGATTGTAAAATTTATATTGAAATACAAAGGACTTAGAGTAATCACAGTGATCTTGTAAAAGTAGAACGAAGTTAAAAGTATTTAACTTTGGTTAGCTTTGGTAATCAGGATGCAGTGGTCCTAGCATAAGGATCCACCAATAGATCAATGTCCCGTAAACCCATCAAAAGGGCCTCAAATTCAGCAGTCATCAGGGAAATGCAAATTGCAACTAGAATGAGATAACACTACCCACATATCAAAACGACTCAATTTAAAGGGATGACAATACCAGTTATTGTCAAAGTTATGGGATAACTGAACCTTTTATACATTGATGGTAGGTGTGCAAAATGGTATAGCCATTTGGGGAAAAGGTCTGGCAATTTCTTTCAAAACTAATCACACCTGCTGTGTGACCTAGGAATTCAACTTCTAGGTATGTACCCAAGAGAAATAAAAACGTGACCACATAAGTTTGATTCCAAATAGCAAAAACTAGGAACAGCTGAAGTGTCCAGGAACAGAATAATGGCTATACAAACTATGAAGCAATCATACACTGGAATACAGCTGAGGAGTAAAAAGGAACAAGCAACTGTTACATGCAACATAGATAAGTCACAAAAACATATGCTAAGTGAAAGGAAGCCCAGTGCAAAGTGTACTGTGTGATTTTTGTATATAAGGGTAAGACTTTGGATGAAAAATAGCAGAACAGTGGTTGCCTCTAGGAAAGAAGGAAAGGGAATGACTGGGAATGGGGTGATTTTTCCATAGTGGTAATGTTCCAGATCTTTACAGGGTTTTTTCTTCACTCTGATGGATGCATTTGTCAAAAATTATTAAATGGTACAAAAGACCTAATGTAAAGCATAATTAATAATATTGGATTGGGGAGGTGATTATAGTCCTGAAAGACACAATCCCAAAAACAATGATAATGAATGTTGAAATCCTGAAGGAACAAAACCCCAAAAATATCATTTTGGAAAAAATAAGTTTTAAAGATATTTATTTATATTCCTAAAAGGGAATTTACTTGAGAAAATATAAAAACATGACAGAACATTTCATAGGTCACTTTGCACAATAAAATAGGCAATAATCCATATTTTTGCATAAATACCTAGGAATAATAAGGACACTAATATGACTGTAATAGTTTTGAGCAGATGAACTGTATTCATAAAGAAATAGATCAAAAAGAAAAATGTATAGACATATATCACTATGTTTGGAGATTGTGTGCACCCAGCTTTGTAACTGTGGTTCTCTGAAATGCCATGACGAGCAACCCAAGTCTTTATGTAAAAATGTCTTTTGCTGAAATTGATCAAAAATTGTGGTGGGCCACCACCGCAGTTGCCCAAAGAGCTGAGATCTTGTGAAATTTTTATTCTCACAAATGCAGGTGTACAAAAAGATCATATCTTCACTTATGGAGAAAGTTTCAACATTTTTACAAATATGTACAATACACAGAAAGTTAACTTTGTGATGATGCACTTTTGTGGACACAAATTTGCAAAAATGCGTGAAATGAATTAGAACTCTCTAAAAGCCTCTACACAATTTAAACCTTCTCCACTGAAAGTGATGCAGAGATGAAATACACAGCATCACAAATTGTAAAAATAATGCTGACAATTTAAAATCGTGGAAAAAAGTTTTTTAAAAAGAAAACAACTAAAAATCTAAAAATAATATTTGACTTATGAAAAAGTATATTACAGGGGGCTATGGGCACAGACATAGTATATAAGACGTGGCCAAATTTCACCATCGTTAACTATATTTAGAAGTCTTTCATCACAATGAAGAGCTGCTTTTTTTCTTTTAGGACCTGGGTCTCCTCTGAGAATTTGTTCACATTCATTTTCTACGTGGCAATTCTGATTTTTTTAAATTCTTCTATGATTTGGTCAATATACACCAAGATGAGCATTCCCTGCCAATTTCTCCCATTGTCTGTGCCATGCCTCCATGTTGTTTTGTGTATGTGGAAACCATTCCACAAGCATTCATCCACAGACCACAAATTTAGTGGAAACAATAATGGTGATAGAATAGCAGTATCTTGCGTGTCCCTTTACCCTAGCAGGCACAGATTATTTTCAATCCAGTCAGGACCTTCACTGGCTTCTTCAGGCAAATGTGGTTTTAATTCATTAAATGCTCCTGGAATGTCATCAACTGGAAGGAATGCTAACGCAGGCAAATGACACATGTTTAGACTGAAGTTTTCCATAGTTACTGTATTTCATAGCCAATCTACAAATCGGAATTTTCTCTCAAAGGCAAATAAAGACAATAAAAAGTTAATAGTCCCACCTAACATGATGCAACTAACATGATATAATTATCCTATCTACAACCCAAAATACACTAATCCCTTCCCAGAATTCAGCTTTCAGGATTTCAACATTTAGGATTATGGCATTCAAGTTTGTATCTTTCAGGATGAGTATCCAAACCCATTGGATTGCACACCAGAACTTTGCTAAGAGTAGCATTTAGGTGTTCTTACCACCACCAAAAGAAGGTAACTATGTGAAGCAATGGCTGTGTTGACTTACCCGACAGCAGTCATCATTTCACGATTTGTATGTACATGGTGAAACACCACCCTGTACTCCTTAAATATATACAGTTTCTTGAAAAGAGTTAATACATGTAATTATAGGCACCATTTTACTTCAAAAATGAATCACAACCAATTTTTCCACTCACTCGATGACGTGCATGCTGAAGTGTGTAGGGGTAAAGTGTCCTGATCTCTGCAAGTTACTTTGAAATACATTAAAAAATAAGATAGATTAAGAGACGGAGAAGTAAGTAAAGGAAAAGATACATGATAAAGCAAATATAACAAAAACCACTCATTGTCAACCTCTGAGTGTTCACCATTCAATTCTTGTTAATATGTTGGAACATTTTCAGAATAAAATATCAGGGAGAAATTAACAAAATATTCAATAGTAGTTAAGAAAATAAAATGTGGGTAATAGTAATGAAATGTGGGAATTGCTCGCATGAGTCTTATGAGAATTGAATAAATTAGTACAGGAAAATCAGTCAGAAGTGCCCCTGGCCCACCAGAAGCACTTTTGCCCACTCCCTGTCATCGTCAGGATTCTTAGCACATCAGTGCCTACCGTTACAGGTCAGGTAGGCAGCCACGGCGGGAAAGGAGAGAGCGGAGAGTGAAACCAGGGCAACTCTGATTCATGAATCGCTGTCCTTAGCACTTCTCTTTAGCCTCCAGCCAACTCTACAAAATAGATGATGTCCCTGTTTTTACCTGGAGGCTCTAAAAATTATGCAGCTTGATGGCAAATTATGCAGCTTGTCTAGTAAAAAGGAGAACTCAAGTTCTTTCCAGGGCTTTCTACTTGCCCTCTTCCATGGATATATTGAAAAGCGTTAGATCATCCTTTCTCACTCTAAGAGAAGTTATCCTAACATAATGGACCAAAAACTATGTTATTACTGAACCCCAATTATGTGGATGTGTTCCTTTTTTTTAAATTATGTAGGGAAAAAGGGCCCAGGGAAATTAAGGGGAAGCGATGCACTGTTGGGTAACTAAGTAATACAAAATTGACTTTTTTTTTTTCTTTTTTTTGAGACTGAGTCTCACTCACTCTGTGGCCCAGGCTGGAGTGCAGTGGTGCAATCTCGCCTATCTGCAGCCTCCACCTTCTGGGTTCAAGCAATTCTCCTGCTTCTGCCTCCTGAGTAACTGGGATTGAAGGTGCTGCCACCATGCCTCACTACTTTCATTTTTGTATTTTTAGTACAGACAGGGTTTTGCCACGCTGGCCAGGCTGGTCTCGAACTCCTGACCTCAAATGATCCACCCGCCTTGGCCTTCCAAAATGCTGGGATTATAGGCATGGACCACTGTGCCCAGCGCCTCAAAAATATTAAATAAGTAAATAAATAAAAAGATTCCCGTAGGTGTTTGTTTTCCTTTGTCCTCTGGTATATTTGCAATAAATTACCATACTGCTACTGAAAATCTTTCAACGGCAATTATCGAAGATTACATTTTCTTAGTTGGCATTCTTTTAAAAGCAACCAAGAAAGTATTTTTCTTGATAACACTAACAGGGGCCGTTTCAACTCCGTGACTATTTTGTGCTGACATCACGTTTTAAAACTCGAGTACTCATTTAGTGAAAATACATCATTTTTTCTTAACACACACCTTGTATTTTAGTAACTGGTAAAGTGAAATTCAGCCAACTTGGTGTGTATTTTTCCCTGTATCATGACTGGTAGGTAAGATTATGTTTTTCCCTGTATCATGACTGGTGGGTAAGATTATCACTATATTTAGAAAGGGAAAATAATATACTTATTTTATTTATCTCATTTTCCTTTTGTTCTGGCAAACCAATATGATAAATTTGGATTAATCCATGGCAAGCTGATCATGGCATTTAAAGGTTAAGAAAAAAAAATTATATTAAATTATTGATGTGGAAATTCAAGACAGGATGGTAATTTTTTAAAACAGTCACTTTCAAGGTCCTAACCACATTAACAGCACTGTCCTTCCCGTCAGCTTCCCCCACCCTCATCCATTCTCATCCTCCCGTCTTCCTTTCCAGATCTTCTTAATGCAGGCCTATGTCGGTACCAAACAGTTCTATGTCAATTCCTGAGTTCGGACAAATGTGAGGGAAGGATCTGTGCAGTTAATTCAACCGTAACATTTGCTGCAGGTCTTCATTTTCGAATAGGAGACAAGATCGTCTAATGAGCCGCTGACAGGAACGTGCTGTGCTGTGCATCTCAGGGGATGTCTTCAGGCAGCTCACCGGCTGTCTTTAGCTTGCCCAGACAGGCCCATGATAAACTCACGCAAGAGTGGCTGAGAAAGGCCTGCAGCCGGGTGGCAGTGTAAGTGTGTGGACTGCGGCAGGTGAGCTGTGGAGAGTCCTCTTTAATTTACAGCAAAGGCAAGTGAAGGTCATTTGAATGGAGCTCCTACATGGATCCTATTCTATGTCTGTGTCCATGTTTATATCCATCGCCACATCTCCATCTCTCTATCCCTGCAGATCCCTATTTGTAGATGCAGTATCATCTAATTTATCTATCTGTAGAGATAGTATTTATGTCTGTACATAGACACACACATATATAGATAGGCAAAGATAGACAAAGACATAGATATAGACGATATAGATCATTTAATCCCCTAGTTTATGGGTGAACAGTTTGAGGCTCAGATTTGAAGAGAGTGTCGAGAGTAATAGACCCAGTGACAGGTGGAGTCAGGTCCAAACCCTTTCCTGCCCACGCCGGAAGCGCTGTCTTTCAGCTGCACCATGCCATCATTCACAGGACTAACTTCAGCTCATCCCTTGGGACTTAACTCAGGGATCACCTGTTGCAAGGAGTCCCCACTTGCCCTGCTTCCTTCCTGAGGTGGCATCCCTCCTCCCAGTTGATCAATCAGGAATCCTTGTCTAATTGTTGTCCAGCGGCACTAAGCAGTGTGGTGAGTTTGATCTATTTATGTGGCATCTTCCCTACTCTGTTGCGAGATGCTTGATGACACGTAGCGTTTTCTTTCATTTCAATTTTATTTTTACTTTAAGTCAAAGCATTGACATCTATTATAAATATGATACATGTATGTAGTAAAAAAAAAAAAAAATAAAAAAGTCTTCCTTCTCACAGACTGATCTCCCCCAGAGTTCCACAGCGGATGGGCTCCTGTACCTTTTAAGGAACAGGTGGGATGTATCTTTGCATTCCTTGAATCTTAGGTAGGAGCAGGTGCCTGGAACATGGTAGCGGATTAAAACCTGCCTGGATTACTTCACAGATGAAGCCCTTCATCTTAAGAATGAAGTTCTATTCAGAATGATAGCAATTAATTTAGAAAAATGATTGCTATTTATGTTATGGACAAGTGAGGGAAAGATTTAGAGAAGGAGCAAATAAAAGAGAACATAAATACAGGGTTGTAGAAGGGGATATGGAAACATTGAGAGAATTGGTGGATTAGGGGTTGAGCTGCCAGAAATCTGGGACTGCTGATGTCTCTTCTCCTGCTTTCCCATTAAAATGACAAGGACAGGCCAACAGTCTTATTAAAATTATTATGTCAATGCTAGCTAATGCAATTAGTCAAGAGAAAGAAAAAAACTGTATTAGAGAGACAGTATAAATTTATTATTACTACTATTATAATCCCTGTTATTGTTATTGCAAATAATATGTTGATACCAGAAAACCCCCAGAAAAGTAATTAGAAGCAATGTAAGAGGCTGATAAGCCTTCCTTATTTCAGTAATATGGTTATAAAAATGTCATAAAAGAAAGGATTCTATCAGAAATATTTTTAAAATGCAATGTTTTAGAAAAAATTAACGAGAAAAATAGAAAACATGTACAAGAAAACTAAAATTCTTTCCTGAAACACATTTAAAAATCCACATAAATAGGGAGTGTGGACATACCATGTTATTGGGTAGAAATAGTACATATTACAACAAGGCCAATCTTTGCCAGATTTATTTATAATGGTAAAAATACTAATCAACAGCCCACTGGGCCTTTTTTGGTAATTGGATAAAATAATGCTGTATTTTATTTTTAAAAGTAAACCAGAAATGGTATCTTAAAACATGCACCATCAACTACGGGTTAGATAGATCAACGGACTGTTGCCATTGATGGCAAGCTTTTTCTGTAAAGGCCCAGACAGTACTTACATTTTCGGCTTCATGGGTCAAACTGCTCATCTCTGTTGTTTTAGCACAAATGCAGCCAGAGACAATACGTAAATGAGCATGGCTCTGTTCCAATGAAACTTTATTTATGTACACTGAAATTTGAAATTTATGTAATTTTCATGTGTCACGAAACATTATGTTGCTTGGGAATTTTATTTTAATCATTTAAAAATGTAAAAATCATTCTTAGCTCTTGGGCTGTACAAAAACAAGCTGCAGGACTGATTTGGCCTGTAGTTTGTAGTTTGCCAGTCCCTGGAATAGATAAAAGAGCAAAGAAACGTAATACAACATGTAAGTAAGGAAGATGTTGTAAAGGAGGAAAATAAAAGTTATCCAATAAACAGGTGTTAGGAGTTGACTCCATAATTGACAGAAAAAATTATGTTAAACCTTCACTGTCCAATAGCTAAAATAAATTCCAAATAAAAAGTTAAGTGTAAAAAAATTAAGTGATTAAAATTAAGAGTGAAATGCAGCAGGTAAAACTAACCGATTTGCAAGGCACTGTAATGGTCCTTAATAGCCACTTGATAATTACACAATAGCCTTGACCATTACAAAAATTAATAGCATTAAATTGCCTTATTCACCCCAATTTATTTTCTAAAAGGTTTGCTACTGTCTAATTTTTTTAAGACTTTAGTAAAAGGCTGGGAAAAACAGATGAAAAACATACACTGTAACCAACAAAAAAAAGATTCCAATTTTGTTTTTACGAAATACATAGACAAAGTAAAAACGACTGGAAAGAAATGAACAATGTCCACTGGCAAAAGAAAGAAAGAAAAGAGAAGAGAAGAAAAGATAAGAGACGAGAAGGGAAGGGAAAGGAAAGGAAGGGTTAGGAAGGGAGGAAAGAAAGAAAAAGAGAGAGAGAGAGGGAGGGATGGAGGGAGAGAGAGAGAGAGAAAGAGAAAGAAAGAAAGAGAGAGAGAGAGAGAAAGAAAGAAAAGAAAGGAAAGAAAGAAAGAAAGAAAAGAAAGAAAAGAAAGAAAGAAAGAAAGAAAAAAAAGAAAGGAAGGAAGGAAGGAAGGAAGGAAGGAAGGAAGGAAGGAAGGAAGGAAGGAAGGAAGGAAGGAAGGAAGGAAGGAAGAAGAAAGAAAGAAAGAAAGAAAGAAAGAAAGAAAGAAAGAAAGAAAGAAAGAAAGAAAGAAAGAGAAAGAAAGAAAGAAAGACATACTGGTGAATATCTAATTTTGTAGTGAGGAAGACATTTCTAAGTCTAAAAGGGACTCTCTCTGGGCCCTAAATTCTGCCCCTGTTTTCCTGAGTGTTCCTCCTGTTTGTCCACCAAAGTTCAAGCATCTGTGAAGAGTTTCCCTCTTGCTCCTCCAGGGGACAGAGATGGGCTATTGGGGGTAACCAATGATGCAGCACTCGGGAGCTCACAGCACTTTTCATTATTTATGCATCCAGAGGAAACACTACTAAATCCCCTTTTTCCTCTCCCAGATACATTAAAGCCATCCAATGAAGTAAAGCCTGGGTTATGCAACATTAAATGAGTCCTTTCACAGCTGATTCCAAAAGGCCTCTTGGTCATGAACTGCTTCATCCTTACCTATCTATTTAGGTCTTAGCCACAAGTGGCTCACAACTGTATGGCCAACACTGATATATCTGGCTGCTGGAGAAACCCAAATCCCATGGCCAAGCAAGTATTTAGACTCCACCTGCTAAAACCAAAATCAAAGCCGACAGGAGCTATTGGAAATAACATAAAATGAAATGAGTCTCTTGGGGAGTCACTGCGCTTCAACTAAGTGCGAAGGACGAAAAGGAGTAATAACGTGAAGAGAGGTATAAGAAAGCTAAATTTGGGACACTTACCAAAGACCATAGAATATGGGGATTATTAATTGATGTTGTAAATCTTTTTGTTTTGCCATCTAATTTCATTTACTCAGATAATGATAGAAGTTTTTCTTGACAGATGTAACAGAGAACAGAATAAATTGGAGACATACTGCTGCAAAATTAGATTACATTTAAATGTTGGCTATTCTTTTTAAAATTCTGTTTTTAAAAATAGTTTTATAACCATGTAAGTCATTCTAGGATCCTTATGTTCTCTTTATCCAAAGCCATATTTAAATATCAAGACTTTTGTGCTTGTTTGGATTTAGGGGAAAAAATAAGTGGTTCACTTGTGACCATGTTAAAAAAAGAAAAAAAAAAAAAAGCAAGATTTTTCTCTCTGTAGATAATTTAATAGTTTAAGTGTGTTGCCTGGTTTTTTGTCATCAGAAAAGGTGAAATATTACACAAAATTATTTGACAAGACCATACTATAGTTTCATAATAATACCAAAAGTAATGAACGTTATGGTGTGGACAAAGTCAGCCCATAGGAATCCACAATGTAAATGTGGTTATGTTTAATATATAGAGAAAAGGGTCCAGTATGTTTTTGCTTCTAGGCATTAAAAAAGTTTGATATTAATTTATCTTAACTATTAATATAGTCAAGACTCATTATTTATTTCTGTACTTGGTTTTTAAAATATTTTAACATTAGAAAAATAAATAATATTCAAATGGAAAAAGTGGTTATTTTTCAAATCTGTGGTCTTTTTATATTTTAAAGGTAATTCAGTTTTATCATGATTTCATACACATCTTCAAAATTATAGTAGGCAAATTTTGGAATGATTTTGTTTTTAGCTTTTGAAATTGCTCATGTGATTACTGGTGACATTATTTAATTAGAATAGTTTATGGATTTATACTTAATTCAGTTGATCACCATCTAAAGCATGCGATTTACATTTTTTAAGGGAAAATAAAATATTTATGAGTTGATATACCTATGTCAGAAAACTCAGAGACAGAACCTTTTTTTCTTTTTTGGCTTTTTATGCATTGAAACTTGTTTATAATTTACTACTCCTAAGATGATACTCTTGCGATTTTTGTATAACACCACCCTTTCAGTATAGATTCTATCAGAAAGTTTAAGAATGTAATGATCACATTTATGATTCTGCACATGAACAGGACAGTGATGGGAACTTGCGGTCAGAACACTTAAGCTGGAACCTCCCATCCACAGGCTACTTATGAATGAGTCCTCTGAGGCCTTTTATTTTAATTTGATCATTTCCAAACTAGGTCTAATATTTAATGTCTGTTATCTGTCTACCTCAAAGTACTAAAAAGACTCATTTTGATCATGTTGATGGTTATACAACAACTGTGTAAGTCTTCATCCTTCCTATAATACTCTCTCCAGGGCTAGAGAATTAGAAGGAAAAGGTGGGGCACTGGGTCTCAGCCATGAGCCCTCAAACCAGGAGAACCAGATGTTCCAGCCCTGGGCAAAACCCCAGGAAGGCAATCCATGCATAGAAGCAAACACACCTGGATTAGAAGTCATTGGATGTTATGCCTCTTAGTTTTTGCCAAGGACTGGTGAAAATGGTATCTCATTTTAATTTCTTTGCATTTTCCTGGCTGCTGGTGAGACTGGGTTTCTGTTTATAGGTTGACTGGCCATTTGGATTTCCTTGTCTTTGAAGTAACTTTTTCAGTCTTCTTATCCATAACATTGTTTTCCTTTTCAATTTGTAGAAGTTACATATTTAATAGGAATGTTTCACTTTTATTTTTAATATGTGTCACAAGTATATTTATCCAAGCCTGCCATTTGGCTTCTGCCTTTGTTTACAGTGGCATTTGCTACTCAATTTAAACATGTGGTATGCACACATGGCTCTTTCCTCTTATTGCCTTTAGGTTTCAGTCTTGTTTAGAAAAATATCTCCCATTGCCAATATTACAAAGAGGGTCTCCTAAATAATTATTAATGTACTTTTGCTTTTTCATTCAAATATAATTCATCTGGAATTCATTTTTAAATATTATGAAAACAGACTCTAGAAATGTTTTCTTTCAGATGGAAGCTGATATCGTTGGATGAATAAAAACTAAGATTCTGTAGTAAAAAATTGTTATTAATAATGATTGGTGAACTAAATAAGGAATAGATTCAAATAGAATGTTTCTGCACCTATAGGAAAATAAAATATAATTCAACTGAAAGAAAATGAAATCTGGAGAAATGGCAATGGAGACTCCCAGTGGGAAGACGTAATGCCCAGCGGTGCCCATCCTTTCCTATCTAATGCACCGACGTCAATTCCAGTCCAGTGTTCATCTTTCCTGGAACTGTAAAAAAAAAAAATGGTAAAATTTACAAAAGAAAAATTCTTGAGAACATACAAGAAAACTATAAGTAAAGTAGTAAGGAAGACCTTGCTTCTGTGTAATGATAACATACTGTGAAATCAAGGTTAGTACTGATGCCAAAACAATCATCAGTTAACTGTTATCCTGTTATCCTGTCAATAAACATAAACAGAGGAAAATTCCAAAGGAGAGAAGTTTTGGAATGAATTAAATTTGAACAAAAACTGGGCTTCATCTTATACCAGGCAATGGAGAATATCCTCCTTTAACTGTGTAGAACATGAAATGCGTCCCCCCATCCGGCCCATTACATCACCTCTATTAAATAGTAACAGAGTACAACTTATTTCCTTTAGAAGGCGAAACTTAAGGAAAAAGAGAATTCCTCCTGGAATTGTGTGATTTACCATGTTATATGTGATAGTATGCATAGCTTGAGGTTTTATGTTACTCACATTCTATAGGTAGATATTTTTGGCACCAAGCCTTTTGTATCTGGAAGATAAAATGCAGATCGGTTTGGGGACCAATAGCAGGAGGGAGAGCTGTGGAAGCAGCTGCCCAGCGCCCTCTGGGGGATGAGCACAAATCGAGGAAAACCTTGAAGGAGTGAAGTTTTAGAATGAAGTAAATTTGAACAAAAATTCTGGGCTTCATCTGGGACTAGGCAGTGGAGAAAATCCTACTTCAATTATATAGAGCACCAAACACACCCACACACAACCCACGCACAAAAGTACCTCTATATTACTTCAGTGTAAAATGTGAAACTAGCTCATGAACAGGACACGTGACAAGAAAGTGAATTTGTCTTGCAGGAGTTTTAATTAAAGAGGTTGTTGGCTTGATCCTGGCCAAGGCCATTCGCATGCAAACAGAAAAGGCATGGACTCTGGGGTCTTCCTCTGCCAACCCTATGAGCATATTCACTTCTCTCCTCCTGTAATGTCACACAGGACTTTGTTACCAACAGGGATGGAGCATAGCAGAAAGAAGGAAAGGATAGGATGAAAAAAGAAAAAAAAATAGCCAAAATCTGCTAAAACTCACTCAAAAGGAGGAGACTGGAACTTTCCTTGTTATAGAATACTGACCCAAACAGATCCATATCCATTCAAAAATATCCATTCAACATAGATTAGCTAAATGCCCCCAGGCACTTTTTCAAGAAGTTGGGGAAAGCTATACACACATATGACAAAAACTCTGTTCTCATGACACATTCTAATTGGGGGAAGATGAGACAATAGGCAAACGTGAAAAAAATAACATGGCAGAGTGTGTTAATTGTATAGGAGGAAAAGTAAAGCAGGAAATGCTATACAGAGCTGGAGAGGAGATGCAAAAGTGTCATTTGAGCCGAGAACTGAAGGATGCAGATATTTAGGTTAAGAGAACTCTAGGTATGAAGCACAAGAAAACCAGTGTGCAGTACAAGAAAAAGCAAGCCAGCTTTGAGATTGGAGAGGTGGACATGAGTGGACCACAAATAGCTTGGGAGGCAGTGTTAGGGGCACTGACTTTTGCTCTGTGTTGATTTGAGAAGGATTATGAGAAAATCCTGGGGGCATTTAGCTAATCTATGTTGAATGGATATTTTTGAATGGATATGTATCTGTTTGGGTCAGTATTCCATAACAAGGAAAGTTCCAGTCTCTTCTTTTTGAGTGAGTTTTAGCAGATTTTGGCTATTGTTTTTCCCTTTTTCATCCTATCCTTTCCTTCTTTCTCCTACACTCCATCCCTGTTGGTAACGAAGTCCTGTGTGACATTACAGGAGGAGAGAAGTGAATATGCTCATGGGGTTGGCAGAGGAAGACCCCAGAGTCCATGCCTTTTCTGTTTGCATGTGAATGACCTTGGCCAGGATCAACAAGATCTGACTTTCATCCAATCTGGCACTGGTTACAGTGCTGGGAAGAAACAGGTGGAGACGAGGACAGGGCGTCAAAGGCAGTTTAGAGGCCACTGCAAATCCAGACGAGAGGTGATGGTGGCTTGGACCTGGTCATTAGTGATAGAAGTGGTAAGAGGTATTCAGTATAGGAGTCACAAACATTGAAATATCTAAATACTCCAACCAATCAGATGTGGAGAATGAGAGAGAGCCAGAGGCAGCTCGTAGGACCCCAAGGTTTGGGGGATGTTGGGCAGATGAGTACCAGGTCAACCTTTGAAAGTAAAGGAAGCTGAGAAGCTCAAATACCATTCGAGAGAAAACCCCAGATGCTTTCTAGTTTTTGAAACAACAAACAGTCTTTTGCCGAAATGTCGCTGTTTATAAGTAGCCAAGAACTCTTGTGTGGCCCTCTCTACAGCACCTTCCTTGCACACTGCAGTCTGTAATTAATTATTGACTTAATTAATGAGTTTATGCGTTTGTTGTTATTGTCCCCAACCAATACATAAATCTTGATGAGAGCAGGGGACTTGTCTGTCTTGTCCTCAATAAAATGTTTGATGAACAAATGACCAAATAAATAAAACTTCACCAGGTGGGTGGGCTTTTCTATATTTGGGAAACATTCATCCAAAAGAAAGGATATAAAATTATGAAAGAAAAATATCCAAAGCTCTTATATAAAGAACTGGCCCCGTTAGCCTCTTAGACTAACATCATGAACCTTATTTCATAGCAGGAAGAAAGATTTTGTCTAAGGAAGAACAGAGCCTCAAGGCCAGCTTCAAAGGACAGAGTCCAGAGCCTGCTTTTAAATGCTATCTGTTCGTGCTTCTCTAAGCCAATTATTTGACATATTGGTATATCATTCTAAATTGGTTTGCCTTCCCTTCTTCTTTTAATCTGTTTTATTTGTCCTCCGAGGCAAAGTGGTTTACAAAGGGATAGTGGTTTTGTTCATTATCTATTTATAATTATTCCCTTATAATGACCACATTGCAACAGGTACCCAAACACCTGATCACACCCCAGTGCAAGTTCTTTGAAATAAAGCAGGAATAAATTTAAAAACAACAGTGTTATTATTAAAGAGTGAGTCAATACTAGCTTCGCTTTTCTCAAAATTAAATAGCACATTCCTTATTGGCCATTGCTAATTTTGGGGCATTTATTTTAATACTTATATACTGTATTAATATTGTAATGAGTCATTACCTGTAAACCTTTGTGTTAATTTTTAAGCCTTCAAAATGTTTTGGAGCATTTAAATCTATTTCTCCCAAATATACATGAAATATATTAGTTCCTGGCTTTATTTTTAAAAACGTAGCATGAACCTTCAAGGAACAACCATCCTGTTATTTTCTTTTATCTCGCATATCTTCTTGTTGGAGAGAGAAATTCCTCTCTAATGTTCAAAACTTAGGAGTGTTTGACATCTCCTAAGCTCTGGTGTCTCTACATTACAAGTGACTTAATTTTTAAATATAATCATCTCTTACTATCCAAAGGAAATTGGTTACCAGACCCCTCACCTCACAGATACCAAAATCTGTGATGCTCAAGTCCCTGATATAAAATGGTGTAATTTTTGCATACAGCCTGTGCACATCCTCCTGGATACATCAAGTCATCTCTAGGCTGCTTATAATATCGAATATAATGTAAATGCCATGTAAGTAGTTGGCATACTGTATTGTTTAGGGAACTATGACAAGAAGAAGTCTGTACATGTTCAGTACAGACTCAACATACATCTTTTAAAAACTATTCTTGATCTGCAGTTGGTTGAATCCACAGATATGGAACCCATGAATTCAGAGGGCTGACTGTAGTAGCAAATTATATAGACGTATGAGAAATTTTATATGGTGATGCTAGTTTAAAATAATCCTTTCTTAGCTTCCTCCAAGTCTAGCGACACTCTTTCCAGAGGCCTTCTGCAGCAAGATATCTCTGCAGGAACCCAACCCTGCTTAGGAAGTCCCCTCCCCTGCAGGGGTGGGGCAGGGTGGTGGACAACACCCTACCCTGTGTCTACCAGCACTGGCTGACTTGAAAGCCCCCTTTAGCTTCCCCATATGGGGAAATGTTTTTATATATTGTTAAAAGAAAAACTTTAGACAGAATAAATTTAACAGAGTTTATCTGAGCATCAAAGGATTCATGAATCAGGCAGCATGCAGAACCAGAAGAGGTTAAGAGTACCACTCCAGCAGTGTGGATTGTGAGCCTTTTATAGGCTGAACTCACAACTAAGACAAAGAAGATACAAAATTACAGCTGGATAGGAGGAGTGAGTTCTAGTGTTCTATAACACTGTAGGATGACTAGAGTTAACAATAATATATACTTTCAAATAACTAGAAGGAATGTATTGGATGTTCCTAACACAAAGAAATGATCAATGTTTGAGCTGATTGATATGCTGATTACCCTTATCTTATCACTATACATGATATGTATCAAAACATCACTATATGCCCCACAAACCTGTACAATTATTATGTTGATTTAAAATGTTTTTAATTGAAAAGAAAGAAAATGCATATAATTGGTTACAGTGAAGATCCTAGATAGGAGTTAGCTGGTGGTTTCAGATTGGTCAAGTCCCCAGTTTGGTTTTGCTGTTTACAATTGGCTACAGTTTCCTTACCAGGAACTAAAAACCCTGGAGCCATTCTTGCCTAATGGCCTCTTAGTTAAAAGCTTTTAAACTATGTGTGTATGTCCGTGCGTGCATTTAGAAAATTCTCAGGAGGTATTATTTAAATTTTCAGTAGGTGGTATTTAAATTCTCAGCACGTATTATTTAAATCCTCAGTAGATGCTATTTTGCACTTATATTTTCCTTTCCTTACTGAGGAAATTTATTTATTTTCTGTCTCTTCCAGTCTTCCATAGTGGGTAAGCTGTATATCATAGTTCCTCTTGCAGGTACAAAACAATTTTTTAATGTTCATTTCTCAAATGGATAACTAGACACACAAAATGGTAACAGCCTTGTCAATGGATGCATTTTGATGATAACCAAATGCCGGATCCAAAAACTTCCCCTCACCAGTTAGTCCACCTTTGGGATATCAGAACCCAAGGCAACACAGAACTCTAGATCCATGCGAATAAATGTCTCCACTGTTTCCTCACCAACAATACAGTTGTTGTTTACAATGGAGTGATCTGATTACTTGAGTGATTAGTGTGTCAAAGGAGTTGTCTTCTAGTGAGTTGAGGAAATGTGAACAACAACGAAATACCTAAAATCACAACAACATTTCTAAAAATTAGGTGTGTAATTCCCTCATCTGAGGCAAGTGAGTGGGTGGCTGAGTTGGGAGCTCTGGAGTCAGGCTGTGCAGTTCCCTGGAGATCCCCGGGGAGGTCACCTCACACCTTTATCCTCATATCTTCATCTTTAAGATGGGAGTTAAACCTGTTAAATGAATGAATAAATATGCAGTGCTGGAAACAGTGCCTGGCTCATAGTAAAAGCTGCATCTATCCCCCCTATGTTGTTGCTGTTGCTACTATTGTTATTGCAATTATTTTATTATTGTTATTAACTAGTACTCGTGGAATTAGATGCCACAGACAATGTAATCTAAAGGTTGGGGCCTATACTGAATCCGTAAATTAGAGTGGTCATTATTTTAAAAAATTTCATCTTCATTTCATTTCAAACAGGAATTAAGAAGGGCTACATACAAACAATACAGCCAAGTTAAACATATTTCTACAAGTATGAAAGGGAGTCCAGGAAAACTAGTGAATGAGGAAGTACAGCTCCATGAGCCACTTTTTGAGCTCCTGTAAGAACCCAAAAGATTTGTCTCCAGTTGCAGGTATCCAGGGAGCAAAATCCAGAAATTTCTATTTATCTTGGTCCTTTTTTTTTTTAGCTGTCTGAAGGGCAAGGAAACAGTATTAGGCTTTTACTTGCTCCCTCTTTGCTCTGCCAGCTGCTATTTCTGGCTTATGCCTGAAGGCAGGAGAGGGAACAGCAGCAGGGCCAGGGTGAGGCCAGGGCTGCGGTTTGGGCTGGATTCAAAGCAAATGTTCTAGTCAGTGCAGGCAGAAGCTGCACGGAGACCTCTTTGAGAAGTTGGGCACTCAGGCTGCGCCCAGCTGGGCCCAGAGGCCCCCTCTCCAGGGAGCAGGAGGTTGAGCTGCAGTGAATGCTTCTAGACCCCTGCTGCTTCCGGGGCTTAACCCTGCCATTCATGATGCTTCCCTTAGGAGCAGTAGAATAGGCAGGGTAAAGAATAAGCACTGGGTGCAGTGGCTTATGCCTATAATCCCAGAACCTTGGGAGGCCAAGGTGGGTGGATTGCTTAAGCCCAGGAGTGCAAGATGAGCCTGGGCAACATGACAAAAGCCTGCCTGTATAAAAACACTTTAAAACTTAGCAGGGCATAATAACCTGTGCCTATAGTCCTAGCTACTCAGGAGGCTGAGGTGGGAGGATGACTTGAGCCTGGGATGTTGAGGCTGCAGTGAGCCATGATTGCATGATGGCACCACTGTCCTCCAGCCTGGGTGGCAGACTGAGACCCTGCCTCAAAAACAAACACACAAAAAGCAGTAGTAGCATAGAGCTGGAATAGATGTTCATTCATTCATTCATACATTCATACATTCATTCTCACCCATTCACCCCATGATAATTCATGGAACACCTTCTGTGTACCTTGCCCTGTGCTTGGGAGTGGAAAAATCCTTGCAATGTCTTAGTGGCAAATTCTATTGAAGGAGCTTTCCTCTCCAGTCAGCAATCCAGCCCCTAGCCAGGCCCTGGAACATGCCCAGCACAACGTATACGTAGATCAAACACCACATGGAACACATAAATGTACACAATTATTAGTGGTCAACTGAAAAACAAGATACACGTGGTGTGGTAGAGTGCATGAGAGGGGCCACCTTTTGCAGCTTGGGCTGGACTGGGAGCTAGAAAACTTTCGTCTTTCAGTGCCTCCTGTATTGAGTCCTGCAGTCAGGGAAAGGTGGGAGCGGGAGCAAGAAGGAGGGCAAAGCCTCGAGGCCAGACTCATGGGTAACCTCACCTCAGAAACAAGGTGGCTGCAGGGTAGAGGTGAGCCTAAATATGGACTTCTAGAGAAAGCCTGAGTCCCAGCGTCAAGGACATACTATACTATTTTAAGAAGTTCACACTGTACTTGACCTTGTAGGTTCTTAAAGTATGGCTCATGGGCTACCAGTAACATAATCCCCTTGGAGGTTAATTGCAATGCATATTCTTGTACTATATCTCAAACTCATCAGAATTTTCTGCAGGGAGTTCTGGAATGTTGTATTTTAAACACACATCCTTGATCTTCATTATGCATAGGGTAGTGGGAGGGCCTGACCTGAAGGCAGTGGAGAATTGCTGGAGAATTCGAGGCAGAGGACTGCTAGTTGTGGGTGCTGGGGGTTTGGACACATGATAGGATTGTGCTTCCCAGCCCCATTACACTAAGGTAACTTGATTTCCAGTGAAACGTGAGCAGCAGTGATGTGTGACACCTCCCGAAGGAGCCACTGCATCATCGTCTCCCCTCTGACAGTGATTGTGGACACCTGCATTGAGATGAAGACCATGTCAGCCTGGATCTCCAAGGTGCCTTTGTTGAGCAGCGCTCTCCCTACCCTCTGCTGGAATCCATGGTGGACTTCAAAGTTGAAGGAGACATGGACATTTTTTGTGTGAAGATGCTGAGATCTGGGAGCTGCTCATTGCCACAGCATTGCCCACCTGTCCTGACTGAGGCAGGTGGTCTTACGCTCATTTGCTGCATTTTGGTGACTTCTGGCAGATGGATTTGTGTAGGGACAGCCAAGGGGCAGGTAGATTTCTGCAGAGACAGCCCCCAGGGATAGATGGATTCGTACATGGACAACCTAGAGGCAGATGGATTTGTACAGGGACAGCCCAGGGAGAGCTGGATTTGTGCAGGGTTAGCCCAGGGGCAGATTCATTTGTACAGCGACAGCCCAAGGGCAGATAGATTTGAGTAGGGACAACCCAGGGGCAATAAGAGTTTTTTTTTTGTGAGAATCCAAAGTTGATTGATTAACAAGAGTAGGAGAAGCAGTAAAGGAGAAGGGAAGACATAGATTCAAGAGATATTTTGTGAACAAAATTGTGAGAGCTTACTGATTGTTGATGAGTGGTGTGGAAGGAATGGGTTCTGGGCTGGAGACACAGATTTGGGGGACATTACACTGTGGGGGATTGTATCAACTGTGGGGGCCAACACGGTCACTTAGATGAAATCTTGTGAGAATAAAGGCGCAATCCTAGAGGGTTTCAAGGTGTGTGGAGCTAGAGGAGCAGAAGAGTCACAAGGAATCGTCAGTGAAAGAAGATCTCAAAGTGCAGCATGGAAAGAGATCGCCAAATAGGAGGGAGGAATTAGAAATGTCAAAAGTCTCCAAGAAACACAGGAACAATGTATATAAAGGCTTAAAAATGCTCCTGGGATTTGGCAATTGGAAGGCTGTCATTGACTTCATCGTGCATATAAAGGAATCCTGGTGGGCAGTGAGTTAAAGGATGGAAAGGGAGGAAGGAGCATAGACCACATTATCAGCAGGCGGGCAACACAAGGAGCACATAAGCCATTTGTTAACAGCAGGTTCCTGTGCTCGGTCCTGGGATGCTGACTCACTGGGTTTTTGTGGGATGGACTTCAGGGTTCTGCAAAGCTTCCCTGAGGAAATATGGTGCACACTTGAAATTGGAACTGACTTCCCTTTCGAGAAACTTGATAGAGATGAAGAGGGAAGGCATGGAGTGGAATCTGGAGAAATGCAAGCATCCCCTTCAGTGGCCGAATCAATGGGAGGGAGGGAAGGGATGGAGCTGTAGTGAGGCTCCAGAGGGAGTTTCTGCGGAGGGTGTTGGGTCAAGGTGGGGAGGTTGTCCTTGAACAGGAGGGCACAGCGGACTGGAGAAACTGGTATGGACATGGCTACAAATGTAATTGGAGCCATTGGCAAAACCTTCAGGGTCTAAAGGATGGCCTCAGTCTTCTAGAAGTAGAAGGCACAACTGTCTCAAGGCACAAAGGCAAGGGCTGAGACAGGGGAGACTGGAGAGGATCTGAGATGGTCTCAGAGGGAGACAGAAGTGAGAGCAAGGCTGTACTTAGTGACTTGCTGGTGGTGCTGAAAGCATGCTGAGATTGGAGACCATGAGGATGGAGCGGCTCAGTCTTAACATCCATGGGGAATCCTCTGGAATTGTGCTCTGAGCAGAATGGATAAAACAATGGCATCCATCAGTGATTCATGACTGGCTGGGCACAGTGCAGGTGGTCACCAGGGGTCTGGTGGGATGTAAATTCAGACCATGTGTGATGTTTTCCCATCAAATATGTTGATAGATTAGCAGAAAATGGCAGGGCCTGAAGAGCTAAGTCACTGTGAAGTTTAGAGTGAAGCCAGGCCATAGGAGGTTGGAAAGGAAGAATGGATAATAAGGAATTGGAGATTTCTGAGAATAAGTTCACGTAATCAGAAAGTTCAGAATTACGGCCTCGGCAATTGGGATAAAGGCCACTGGTATTACAATTTTTCAAGAATTTTTGGGTGGATTATATTCATGAATTTTGAAATCCTTTAAAATCTCTTAGAAGTTGGTACTATAGAGTCTTCTAGACCAGTCTCAAAGCCTTCAGTGAACGATGTTGGAATTGAAATTCAGGACGACTGACTCAGCCCCACCTTTCCCAGGGCGAAGAACGGAGCCACGTGGTCATAGCTTTTGCCCAAGACCCAAGGCTAGAGCCCCTCGTTGTCCCTCACCGCCGGATCCAGGTTGTTTTTCTTTTGACAGTAGTTTTTGAGGCCAATTTAATATTAAGTTATTAATAGCTCAACTTTAAACAAATGCCATCATGAATTAAAAAGAAAAAAAAAACTGTAGAGGAAATTCGGAAATAGCCAACGCCATCACGCTTGCATATACCTCAGGCCTCTGTGCAGGGCAAAAGTCAGTTAAAGCGATTTGAAATATCTGGCACTAAGATATTTATGTAGGAAAGTAACTTTTGTACAGACTCTAGAAGTTCACCTGTTCCCAACTCTCACCTTCTTTTTTTTTTTTTTTTTTTTTTGGTTTTTTTTTTTTTTTTTTTTTAAATTTATTTATTATTATTATACTTTAAGTTGTAGGGTACATGTGCATAACGTGCAGGTTTGTTACATATGTATACTTGTGCCATGTTGGTGTGCTGCACCCATCAACTCGTCATTTACATCAGGTATAACTCCCAATGCAATCCCTCCCCCCTCCCCCCTCCCCATGATAGGCCCCAATCTACTCATCTGACAAAGGGCTAATATCCAGAACCTACAAAGAACTCAAACAAATTTACAAGAAAAATACAAACAACCCCATCAAAAAGTGGGCAAAGGATATGAACAGACATTTCTCAAAAGAAGACATTCATACAGCCAACAGACACATGAAAAAATGCTCATCATCACTGGCCATCAGAGAAATGCAAATCAAAACCACAATGAGATACCATCTCACACCAGTTAGAATGGCGATCATTCAAAAGTCAGGAAACAACAGGTGCTGGAGAGGATGTGGAGAAATAGGAACACTTTTACACTGTTGGTGGGATTGTCAACTAGTTCAACCATTATGGAAAACAGTATGGCGATTCCTCAAGGATCTAGAACTAGATGTACCATATGACCCAGCCATCCCATTACTGGGTATATACCCAAAGGATTATAAATTATGCTGCTATAAAGACACATGCACACATATGTTTATTGCAGCACTATTCACAATAGCAAAGACTTGGAATCAACCCAAATGTCCATCAGTGACAGACTGGATTAAGAAAATGTGGCACATATACACCATGGAATACTATGCAGCCATCAAAAAGGATGAGTTTGCGTCCTTTGTAGGGACATGGATGCAGCTGGAAACCATCATTCTTACCAACTCTCACCTTCAAGTCACATTCCTGTTGAAACTGCATGGAACTGAGCCCCAAGAGGCAAGCTCAGTTTGCCTTAAAGAGAAGAAGAAACTTCTTCAACAACATGGCCTTCTGCTAAGGGAAAATCATTCATTTAACGAATAAGACAATCTACACCATTATCCAACATGGAAACCTCAGGTCAGTCATCATGTTCCTCCCAGATGCTTCATTCCTCTCTTCACTCAGTTCCAAGCACCCCGTTCTCTCCTTTCCACCCTTCCTTAGGTGTCATGCCTTCTGGCATTTCCCTCCTGCTCCCTCAGCAGTGATGCGTGCTGCGTGCCGCGTGCATCAGAGTGTTTGTTCCCTAGGGTTGCTGTAACACATTACTACAAACTTGGTGACTTACAATGTGACATTTGCTCTCTCACAGTTCCAAAGCCCAGAAGTCCAAAATCAGGGTGTCAGCAGGGCCATGTTCCCTCTGGAGGCTCTATGGGAGGGTCTTCCCTTCTCTCTTCCAGCTTCTGGTGATGCTGGGTGATCTGTGACTTGTGGCTGCATCACTGCAACCTCTGTCTGTATCTTCACGTGACCTTCTGCATTGTGTTTTCTCAGAAGGACATTTGTCATTGGATTTCGGGTCCACTGTAACCTGTGATGATCCTATCTCAAAATCATAAACTTACTTACATTTGCAAAGGCATAATTTTTTCCAAGTAAGGTCACATTCACGGGTCCCAAGTGGACATAATTTTTGGTGGAAGAAGGGAGTCACCATTCACACCACTACAATCAAAGAATGGCAACTGAGCAAAATCTGCTTTGATGCCTTCCTTTGGTGATACGTAAGTCTCTTTAACCATATAGTAGCTCCCTGAGGGAAAGAATGTGTCTTCTCCTTCTCTGGCTCTTTCTTGATTGTTCCACCAGGTACACTCCAGGATGTCTTTCCCATTTCAGCTGGATGTGCCTCTTGTCAGCTTGCAGACCTTCATACACAGGGCAGCCTCACTCCTACCTTTCAACGTTTTGCTCAAGTTCTACTTGCCAGAAGTCTCCTCTAGTTGGTTCCATACAACGCTCCATTCACCTCTCCCCTTAAATTTCTCTTGGCATTATTGCCTTCATAAAACAGTTAATTTTTCTCAGGTCGATCTGAATTCCTTCTCTGACTAGTTTGCCACGTTTATTTAAGGTATGCCGCGTGCATAGCTTTTGTAGCTGGTCTCAATTTATTCATTTGCTTCACACCAAACTCACTGAGCAAACTCCATATAACAGAAGCTTATCCTATGGCATAGGCAAGGCTGTGTTTACTGACTCAATTGGGCTGTCCCAAATATATGAGTCAGCCTTATATTTGGCTCCAAGAAACAGAAAACCAGACTACAGAGGATGAAACAAATGGGAATTTCTTTACTTCACATTAAAGGAAGTCCAGACATGGGGGCTGCTGGCTTTGGTGTGGCAAATTAATAAAATCAGGGCTGATGTCTGCAGGAGCCCATTGGCTTTGCTGTCACCCTCATAAGGAGGCTGCTGCAGATCCAGCCATTTCATCTACGTTCAAGGCAAGCAGAATAAGTAACAAAGTAGAAATATCCCACTAACCGTATCTGCTACTTTTTATTAGGACATTAAAAGCTACTTAGCACAGAGACCGTTCCTTCCTGAGGCTGACTTCGTTCACATCTTGTTGCATCACCGTTTCCAGTCACAGGAGAGCCCGGGAAAGTCAATGTGTGGATGGATGTTCAGCCTTCGTAGTGGGAGGTAGCCAGGTAGAAGGGCTGGGAAAGGTCTTGACGAGCTCATCAGCAGTGTTTCCCCACAGTGTTGCCAGAGCCTCTGCAGGGCTTTTGCCACCCGGGTTGTGCTGGCACTCACATGTCCTCACTGCCCCACCTCTTACTGGCATCTCCTCCAATGCCAGAAGTATTAAGAGCAGTTGTTGATGTAGTAAGCAATAATTAACTCCCAAGTTGATAAATCACGTGGCTGCAGAATTTTTTCCCCTTGAAATATACACGTGAATGCTGCTTAGAATGTGGTGCTGTGACCACCTCCTCGGACAGAGAGTAGCCCATGCAGCCATTTTGGAGCTACTGTTGAGACTGAGGAAGGGCGTTCTTTAAACAGGAAACTCACCCTACGTAGGAGCATACCCACAGATGTTCTAATTCCTGGTGTTACTGGAGTGTGTAGAAGAAGACACCGTCATTAGGGCCAGTGAGGGTTCCAGTATGGCATTTGCTCTCCAGCAGGAGAAAATTCTGGGGTCATGCTCTCTTTCTCGATCTGGGTGTTGTTTATGTGGATTTATTCACTTAAAGATTTATCGAGCCAGACACTTAAGATATATGTACTTTTCTGTTCAAATGTTTTACTTCGACAAAAATTTACTTTAAAAATTGGATTGGAAAATAGAAAAATAAATGTGGCCCAGGTTTGGATACGGAAAAATGTTTTTAAATGGAGAGAAGATTCTGACTGAGTGATGATGTTCTCCTTTGGGCTTATGTCCAATGGTGATGTGGAGGTAAAAATGAAGGGGAAGCCTGGAAAAACACAACTAATTATGTGGATATTTTATCTGCATTAACTATTAATGCAAAATTTAATTTATGCAAATATTATGGAAGAGATTATTTTACATTTAAATCTAAATTTGGTCCATGATCATTTAAATGCAACATTTATTATTACTGAAGGCTCTGCCTGGGCACGTTCTTGCAGGCTCTGAAGTGTGATCCCCTCATTAATCCCAAGTTTATTAGATTTGCTAACCCAATGCTATCATACTCAGCAAACAAAGGAACAAGAGAATGATATGTCACATCAGAATACTCATTTAACTAGTTCTCACTTGATGCTTGTGATTTTTCATTTATTATTGAAGCTATGGAATATTTGCTATTAGCTTTCAGAACAAAATGTATACATACACTATATGTATAAATGCTATAATTCCAAAAGACTATATTTTTAAAAATATTCGTGTAGAAATTACAGGAAAACCTGTCATCCCTAGAGTATAATCTTTGATGTCATATTATGTCCATACTGTCTTCCATCCCATTCCCACCCCTGTTCTTAGTTCACTTGTTGCTGTGGGTCTTCTGAAATTCCACCTGCCCTGCACACGCAGGGCACCTGAGCCTGGGCCTCAGCTGTCTTTCTTTGAGCCCTTTGATCCCATTCTGCCTTCGCTTCCCTCCCTTTTTGTCCCACAGCATCTCAGCTTCATCTGAGTTGACGTTCTGGTTCTCTTAACTGAGTTGCTCATCTCTCTTCCCTATTCAGTACAGCAGCCCTCCTGATTTAGCGGAAGGATGACTTTCTTTTGGTTTAAAAAATTACACCAGGTCTCACATTTTTAGCATTCCTGTGGAGGAAGCTCACGCTCATTAGCATCAGCCATTATTCATTCATTATTACATTCTCAGCTCTTCTCTCCACCTGAACTGTTTCTTTCTTCTGGATCTGGAAGAATTCACGTTTAGTCATCTGCTTCTTATCTGACATCAGTTTCTCTGTTGGTAGTGCACAACATATTCACTTGGGGAGGTTTATGTTTTAAAAAGTAATAACCCACTGGCTCTCCCAGAGTGGGCTCCAGGCACGTGTGCACCTTTTGCGAGTGCTAAGTGATTCCACTGCGCAGCCCGCTGCACCCCTGGGGAGCCATGAGCTCTCACCAGAAAAGCACCTTGGTAGAGCTTTATTTTGCCTTTCTAATTGCTAACAACAAACCAGAATATGTATTTGCATGGCACTTACAATCGATGACATGATTTAAAAGATTACAAGTCTTGGTTTCCCTAACCAGAGCATAGTTTTTACACGAAATTTGCATTTATATATGATGGAGGATGTTTCCATTTGATTCATTATAGTTGTGAGCATTGGTGAACTTTAGGTACGGAATTGGCTGTAACTTGAATATTACCAAATGAGAAAGATCCATAAGCTCAGAAGGCCATATTTAAATCTGTGGCTAGTGGAGTCATAAATAAATTGGTATTAATTTGGTGAATGATATAATCACACCAAAGATGTGTCTCCTGGGGAGACCTGTCAACACGGGTAGCATTCATCCTCAAGGGAGAGGTCACTGCTCTGAAGGAGTGGCCTTCAGCCTTGAGAGCTCTGAAGGGTGATCCTAGGCATAATCCATCCTTTACCAGACTTGGGATGCTGATTAGTTCTAACTACTTACCAGGCAAAAAAGAATTAATTAATTATAGATACAAAAGAATGCTAATTAATTAAACTCAGAATGCCAATTTGTTAATTTGTCATGAGGAATATGACTATCTGATAGACCAGACAGTTTATGAAACTACCTCTTAAATTGTTTCTATAGCAGGAAACCATCTTATCCAAAGATCACCTGTGAGCAGGGAGATAACACAGTTGGAGGGCTGATTTAAATGCTTAAAACAGGCTGGGTATAGTGGCTCACACTTGTAATCCCAGCACTTTGGGAGGCCAAGGCGGACAGGTTCCTTGAGCTCAAAGAGATCAGCCTGGGAAACACAGGGAAACTTTGTCTCTACTAAAAATACAAAAATTACCCAGGAGTGGTGGTGCATGTCTGTAATCCTAGCTACTTGGTAGGCTGAGGCATGAGAATTGCTTGAACCCAGGACGAGGACGTTGCAGTGAGCCGAGATCACACCACTCCCCTGCAGCCTGGACAACACAGTGAGACTCTGTCTCAAAAAATAAAAATTAAAGATAAATGCTTAAAGCAGTGTTTCTAGATCTTTTTCTATTAGACTCCCTCCTAAGGAAACTCTTTAGATTTTTTTTTTTAATGACAAAATATTTATTTTTGTCTTGATCTTTAAAAATCTATAAAATGGAAAGAATATCTCTTCATAGAGATTTCTTTTTTTTTTTGTTATTATACTTTAAGTTCTAGAATACATGTGCACAACATGCAGGTTTGTTACATATGTATACATGTGCCATGTTGGTGTGCTGCACCCATTAACTCGTCATTTACATTAGATATATCTCCTAATGCTATCCCTCCCCGTGCCCCTCCCCACAATAGGACCCGGTATGTGATGTTCCCCTTCCTGTGTCCAAGTGATCTCATTGTTCAATTCCCACCTATGAGTGAGAACATGTGGTATTTGGTTTTCTGTTCTTGCGATAGTTTGCTGAGAATGATGGTTTCCAGCTGCATCCATGTCCCTACAAAGGACACAAACTCATCCTTTTTTATGGCTGCATAGTATTCCATGGTGTATATGTGTCACATTTTCTTAATCCAGTCTGTCACTGATGGACATTTGGGTTGATTCCAAGTCTTTGCTATTGTGAATAGTGCCACAGTAAACATATGTGTGCATGTGTCTTTATAGCAGCATGACTTATAATCCTTTGGGTATATCCCCAGTAATTGGATGGCTGGGTCAAATGGTATTTCTAGTTCTAGGTCCTTGAGGATTCGCCACTCTGTTTTCCACAATGGTTGAACTAGTTTACAATCCCACCAACAGTGTAAAAGTATTCCTATTTCTCCACATCCTCTCCAGCACCTGTTGTTTCCTGATTTTTTAATGATTGCCATTCTAACTGATGTGAGATGGTATCTCATTGTGGTTTTGATTTGCATTTCTCTGATGGCAATTGATGATGAGCATTTTTTCGTGTGTCTGTTGGCTGTATGAATGTCTTCTTTTGAGAAGTGTCTGTTCATATCCTTTGCCCACTTTTTGATGGGGTTGTTTGTTTTTTTTCTTGTAAATTTGATTGAGTTCTTTATAGGTTCTGGATATTAGCCCTTTGTCAGATGAGTAGATTGCAAAAATTTTCTCCCATTCTGTAGGTTGCCTGTTCACTCTGATGGTAGTTTCTTTTGCTGTGCAGAAGCTCTTTAGTTTAATTAGATCCCATTTGTCAATTTTGGCTTTTGTTGCCATTGCTTTTGGTGTTTTAGACATGAAGTCATTGCCCATGCCTATGTCCTGAATGGTATTACTTAGATTTTCTTCTAGGGTTTTTATGGTTTTAGGTCTAACATTTAAGTCTCTAATCCATCTTGAATTAATTTTCGTATAAGGAGTAAGGAAAGGATCCAGTTTCAACTTTCTACTTATGGCTAGCCAATTTTCCCAGCACCATTTATTAAATAGGAATCCTTTCCCCATTTCTTGTTTCTCTCAGGTTTGTCAAAGATCAGATGGCTGTAGATGTGTGGTATTATTTCTGAGGGCTCTGTTCTGTTCCATTGGTCTATATCTGTTTTGGTACCAATACCATGCTGTTTTGGTTACTGTAGCCTTGTAGTATAGTTTGAAGTCAGGTAGCGTGATGCCTCCAGCTTTGTTCTTTTGACTTAGGATTGTCTTGGAGATGCGGGCTCTTTTTTGGTTCCATATGAACTTTAAAGCAGTTTTTTCCAATTCTGTGAAGAAAGTCATTGATAGCTTGCTGGGGATGGCATTGAATCTGTAAATTACCTTGGGCAGTATGACCATTTTCACAATATTGATTCTTCCTGTCCATGAGCATGGTATGTTCTTCCATTTGTTTGTGTCCTCTTTTATTTCACTGAGCAGTGGTTTGTAGTTCTCCTGGAAGAGGTCCTTTACATCCCTTGTAAGTTGGATTCCTAGATATTTTATTCTCATTGAAGCAATTGTGAATGGGAGTTCATTCATGATTTGGCTCTCTATTTGTCTGTTACTGGTTTGCAAGAATGGTTGTGATTTTTGCACATTGATTTTGTATCCTGAGACTTTGCTGAAGTTGCTTATCAGCTTAAGGAGATTTTGGGCTGAGACAATGGGGTTTTCTAAATATACAATCATGTCATCTGCAAACAGGGACAATTTGACTTCTTCTTTTGCTAACTGAATACACTTTATTTCTTTCTCTTGCCTGATTGCCCTAGCCAGAACTTCCAATACTATGTTGAATAGGAGTGGTGAGAGAGGGCATCCCTGTCTTGTGCCAGTTTTCAAGGGAATGCTTCCAGGTTTTGCCCATTCAGTATGATATTGGCTGTGGGTTTGTCATAAATCGCTCTTATTATTTTGAGATACGTTCCATGAATACCAAATTTATTGAGAGTTTTTAGCATGAAGGGCTGTTGAATTTTGTCAAAGGCCTTTTCTGCATCTATTGAGATAATCATGTGGTTTTTGTCTTTGGTTTTGTTTCTCTGCTGGATTACATTTATTGATTTGCACATGTTGAACCAGCCTTGCATCCCAGGGATGAAGCCCACTTGATCATGGTGGATAACCTCTTTAGATATTTTTATTCCTACCTGACCACTCATGGAAATTTAGTGCCACAGGTAGATTGCATATCTGTTTATGTGATGTGTACCTTATGCAATCTACCTGTGCATTGTTTCCGTCCCCAAGAACCATTGTTTCCCCCTTGGGGTGCTATGACCTCTGTTGAGAATGCATAGTTTAAGACATCAAACTCTGAAAGCGTAAAATATGCATCTCTGCTAGAGGGATGAGCCAGCCATATGGGCCAGGTACTGAAGTCAGCTAACAGGATACCTTCTCTTCTAGACAGTGCCATTTTCCCCGCCCCCAAAGAGACAGGCCTTTCTCCATGTTTCCATAATTGAAATATTCACCACCCACTTCCACTTCCCCTTTTTTATGCACATATTCTTTCTTTAGATGTTTTAGTTTACCCAACAGATCAGACTCAAATCTGGCCCGTCTGGGAAGGTTTCATTCCCTTTCAGGTGACAAAACATAGCTTCATGGTTCCAGTTTAACTCTGATAGGATAAGTTCAGGTCCAAATTCTTCATGTCTCTTCTGAGTATCATTTGCATGGATTTACTGAAGGGACGGCAGGTATATATCAAGGCATAACCCTCAAATTCAGAGATGATATCTTTTGAAGCAGCTACAAAGCTTTCTCACTAAATAGGAGAGGCAGAAAAGTAGATTGAATTGATTCAGGGCAAAACCTCACATTTTAATATAAGCCCATGAGGGCAGAGCTTTGGCCTTTTTAAAAAGTTTTCTTAAAATTATAGTTTCTATACTTTGAGCAGTTTGGGGCACATAAGAGGCTGTCAATTATATTTGTTGAATGAAAGAATATATTTTCATTCAATACATGAATTAGGATATTTCCAATTCTTATGTGCTGAATCATAGGTATATGTAGGATTATATTTATTCATTTAATAAATACTTACCAGTACATAAGCTCTGTATGGATAACCCAATAAGTTCTGTATGGATTACCCAATCTATATATAGGGGAATATAAAACAGATGGGATCTTGACCCTGAAGGAACATAGAGCAGAACATGAAAGGCAGACAATAAGCAGATGGAGAAATGCGAAACATTTACTTTTGGCAAATGATGTTGGGGAAGTATCAGGGAGTATTACTCCACTGATATTGGAGAAGTATCAGGGAGTTTTACTCCAGTGATACTGGAGAAATATCAGGAAGCCATCCTGGAAAACAGCAGGAAGGCATTCAGATAGTGTGCCCAGGCAGCCCCTGACATACAAGCCAGGAATGAGCAGAAGGAGTTCCACACAGGGAGAGAGCCAGGCACGAGATTGCCAGGCAGAGAAAAGTGCGTGTGCAAGGCGTCGAGCCTGGCCAAGTTGGAGCACACCAGAGGAGGGCTTGGTGCCTAGAGTAGAGCTGAGACAGGGCATGGATAGAATTTGGAGATGCAGACAAGGGTGGGTTATATAAAGAGTTTAGGGTAGAATGCTTTCATAAGAAACATATTAAATTGGAGAGGCCTACTTTTCTGTGTCTAGCCCTCAGAAGAAAGATGCAGGCTAGAGATATACCTTTGGGCATTGGTGTTATTTGGATGGTGTTGAAGAAGTTAGGTATGTGGATGATGCTGCAAGGGAGGACTTGGGGGAATTTAAAGAGAAGTAGACCTGGGTAGTGCTCTGGAGATTGCCAACATTCGAATTAAGGCAGTGGAGTCAGTGAGATGGGCTCACCCCAGGGTGTCTGATGCCAGGACAGCTGAGGCAGGCTGGGATTCTCCGTAGGAGAAAGGGCCCAGCTGCTGCTGAGAGAGCCACTCAGGTGTGAGGTCAGGAGAGAGTAGGAAGGAGGCACTGGGTTTGGCAAACTTGAAGGTAACTGATATTCTTGCCTAGAGTGGTTTCGGTGGTGCCTTGGGTTGCCACATGAAATGGGTTCAGGAGAGACAGGGATCAAGAACTAGAAAGAGCTTAAGCAGACAAGTCTTAGAGGCTCAGCTCTAAAGGGAAATGAGAAATGGAGAAGACGGAAGGATGTGTGTGTTAAGGAAGGGTGTTGTTAGCTAAGGAGTAGGCTCACTGGCTCTTGGGAATGATTCAAAGAGGGAGAGATGGATGCCGTAGCATTAAGCAGTGAGGAGTGAGTTAGCACAGTGGCTTAGACTCGCTGTTGCCTGGAGACAATTGATGGAGTGATGGTCCAGGCCTATGTGGTTTTCTTACGCATTGAGAAGGAGTTAAAAAGTGCTTTTCTTGCAAATTATGGAATTTGCTTGTCAAATTTGATCTAAATAAAGGAATTTTTAAACGCATAATCTAAAATCAAACTGGTTTTCTTCATTGCTGTTCTACTCCCAAGTGATTCTGATGCCAGGCACGGTTTTTTTCTCATCAGCATCTTTCACTGCAGTGATTGCTATAGAAATCCTTGAGGTGTGAAAACTATTCCCTGTAGCAAGCACAGAATTTAAATGTTTCTGTTAGGAAAACAACTCTTAGGGCCACCTGACCATGGGAAGCTCTGCACTCTGTATCTCTTCTCTTTCCAGTGTAAAGATGAGTTTTGAGGACACTCTCCTTTCAACTATCAGTAAACTCTTTGGCTGCTTTTATTTAATTTTATATGTGACATAGCCTTATGAAATCATGGGAAAGATATTAAATGTTTCCCAAGTAAATAATGAGAAAATAAATATTCTGATCTGTTAAAGTTCATTTTATATATGATACAAAAAAAAAAAAAACTTCATTACTTCATTAGTTGTTACCTAGTGTGCCCACTCTTTATTAAGGTCCTTAAAAAATTGGTACCTCTGGACTAACAGTTTTAGTCTGGATTGTTAAGCATCTAATTGTTTTATGCTTGATTTTTTAGTGGCAGGTTTATTATGTAATATATCCACTGGAAAAAATGGAAATGAATATTTTTAACATTTTATACTCATTCTTCAAAATTCGAGTAGGCTTGGATGGATTTCTGTTTTATTTCTGGCTTGTAATACCTCTTCACACCATCAGGAAGCATGTTAATTCATCCCAGAAATGCATTTAGACTTGGGAACAGTGGAGAGTTTATTTTGACCATGACAGTTCCAAATGAGGGTTGGGGGTTTATCTCTTACTTTCTTTATAAGCTGAAAAAGTGTGTGTGAAGCCCACCATATGGAAAACACTGTTATGCTTCCTAAGAGAAGTGTACCCAGTAAGCTTAAGTATGTAATTTTTTATAAAGCACAATGGTTTTGTCAGGCAAGTTATCCAAAACTCATCTAGGCACAACAATGAGATGATTCTAGAAGTTGGACCTAGACTGAATGTGGCAGAAATTTTTTCTTGTACTATTCAATGCCTGATGACATGGGAGAAGTCTCAGAGTAATAAAGGGCGCATGAGACGTCTTATTCTAGAAAAGCAAATTCAACTGAAGAGAGTTGTTAGCAATACACAGAGCTCTTAATCAAACATTTTCTTTTTCCCTAAAACATAATAGTTTCCATTTTTTTTATTCTTAGAAGTGATTCTGAATTTCTCACAGTTGGATACCAGCAAGAAAAAAAAAGGACCTAGATCCTATAAAAAGGAATCATTTCCCATTTAGAAGTCACCTAATTAGGTATTTAGAACATCATGCACTATAAATAGGAAACCTCATGTTATTGCCTCAAGAAAGACAGGTCTTTATGTACTTCACTGAAATGACAAAATAGTCAAATATGTGGCTTTTTGGTTTTTATGAAATGCAGATACAGGGTATCTTTGTTTGGGCTTCCCAGAAGCAGGTCTTAAGATAGGGATAAATTGGGGGGTGGCCTAGTACAAGCCCTGAACCATAGTGAGGAGGACAGGACAGGGAAGGAGGAAGCTGAGCAAACCAGAGTGATGGTTTGGGGTGAGGCCTTGCCACAGTCTGATCTCATGGGGAGCACTGGAGTTTATTCTACCCTGAAGCAGGAACGTTGGGCTTTTGTACACCTGTGTTTGTCAGTCATTGACTAAATGAGGGATTGGCTGATGATGGGAGGGAGCAGGGAAAATGGGAGTGAAGGGTGAGAAAGAGAGTGGTTTAAACTAAGAGATAGCTCCAGTCACCCAAGGGCAACTGCTGGATAAGATGGCACATGAGGCCGGGCATGGTGGCTCATGCCTGTAATTCCAGCACTTTGGGAGGCCTAGGTGGGCAAATCACTAGGTCAGGAGATCGAGACCATCCTGGTTAACACGGTGAAACCCCATCTCTACTAAAAATACAAAAAATTAACCGGGTGTGGTGGCAGGCGCCTGTAGTCCCAGTTACTTGGGAGGCTGAGGCAGGAGAATGGTGTGAACCTGGGAGGTAGAGCATGCAGTGAGCTGAGATCACGCCACTGTACTCCAGCCTGGGCGACAGAGCAAGATTCCATCTCAAAAAAAAAAAAAAAAAAAAAAAAAAAAAGATTGCACACAAGAGCTATTAACTCATAAGCTGAGCTCTGAGACAGGCACACTGGAGAAGCCCTAGGAATCCCAGGAAACCAGAGATGGAGAAGGCACAAATAGCTCAACTACAGAAATGAAGGCTGATGTGGTGTGTCCTATCACCAGAGTCTCTAGTATAGGGGCAGTTATCACCTAATGAATGACACCTCATGAAAGGAAGATTTTCTGACACCAGCTGGTTGCTGCAAAATCATGCAGGCACTAACCATCCAGAATTAGGGGAGACCCCACAAGTTAAGGGCTCAGAATTCCACCAGGCTGTCCTTCAGATGCCAGCCATACTTGTGGGGGAGGGTGGACCCCAGGTCACCTGCATTTCTAAGCAACTGACTACAAATTCCAATTTCCATGACCTCCCCTGCACATCAGTGTGTTCATCAACCACTGAACTTTGGTGTCCAAAGTTTTTCTTGGGGTTTCATCTCATGGGCGTGACTGACTGAATCATCATCCATGTGATTGAACTCACTTTCCAGCTCCCTTCCCCAGAGGTTAGGTTTATGTTATGTGGCTCAAAGCCTCACTCCTCTAATCACATGATTGTTCATGCAGATGGCCAGCCATCCTGAGCCTCATCTTTCTTGTAGGATAAACTCAGGTATAATCCAAGAGGCTCACCAATAACAAAAACATTCCTATTACTCAGGATAGTCCCAGGATGTAATCTTCTTCCAAGAAATAAAAGACAAAGACCAACCATATTATTTACTACACAAAAGAAGAGTAGCCTTTTTGAAGAGTAGGTTTTACATTGAAGTTACCTGTAGACAGAAGAGAACTCAAGGAGTAACCCAGAGAGCACTGGGAGGACAGGCTTTGAAGAATTAACATAACTCTAAATTTGACCAGTTTGAGCAGTCAATAAGGTATCTTTAATTTACTTAATATTACCCATAATCATCAAAACTAATTCTAAGCTGACATAATATGAGCCTCACACATCTCATGAGTGTCAACAGAGACCCCAGATCACAATGAACAGAAAGCCAAATTGTTTAAGTAAATTTGTGAAAGGGGGTTATGTTGAAATATTTCACATCCCATTTTTTTAAAGTTTGGTCAGGCCTCCTAGGACTAAGAACCTCCATCTCTCTATCCTCTCTGAGTGGCCCATGTCTGCCTCTGTGTACATCTGCCCTGTCCTTCTTTTCCCAAAAGCCAGCTTCTTGATTCATCTTTCTGTCTGTACAAAATTTCATCACAGAATTCCCAAAATGGTAGCTTCAACTGCCAGGTTACATGGTCTTCATCTTGGTGCCCTCAATCTCTAATACTCAAACCTAATTTCCTGGAGACAGAATCTGATCAACCCAAAAGTCCACCTTTGGTTTTGTTAGCTGTGATTTTGCACAAGGTTGAAGTATTGAACGTGGGGTGGGTGGTCCCTGTTTGCTGCTCCAGACCCATAGTCACTGTTCTCACCCTACTGTCCCATGGAAGTGAATGTGAAGCACTGTGTCACCAGCTCCTTTGTCCTCTGGCTTCAGGTTGGGTCAGGCAAGTGGGAGGCATGGCCAAGGAACTGCAGGGCAAGAGGAGAATGAGGTCGGGGATTGAGGCTGTAACAGCCCCTGTGCCAGGACACAGGTTTGCAGTGACTTAGCTTCCACCAGTTCCTGTTGGGTAGCTGACTCCCCAGCAGTAACACCTTTCTCCAGATTCTAGCAACATCTCCCTCCCTGTATTAGTCTGTTCTCTTGCATTCCTATAAGGAACTACCTGCTATAAGGTCATAACATTACCTTATTACTGGAGACTGGGTAACTTATGAAGAAAACAGGTTTAATTGACTCACCATTCTGCAGGCTATACAGGAAGCATGACTGAGGAGGCCTCAGGAAACTTGCAATTGTGGCGGAAGGCGAACGGGGAGCAGGCACATCTTCACACAGTGGAGCAGGAGAGAGAGAGAGAGAGCAGGGAGGTGCTACACACTTGTAAACAACCAGATCTCATGAGAACTCACTATCACAAGAACAGCAAGGGGGATATCTGCCCCCATGGTCCAGTCACTTCCCACCAGCCCCCTCCTTCAACACTGGGGATTACAATTCAACATGAGATTTGGGTGGGGACACAAATCGAGACCATATCACTCCCTTTGCCTCCTCAGATCTATACGTGGTAACGAAACTTCTGTTACTATCCCTGGGGTACTTCTGAATTCCTTGTTGGTTTTCCTGCCAATACCTTTTTAACTGTCACTTCATGTGACTTATAGCTCTTTCTTGCAAGCCATCTTTTTCAAGTGAGAACTTGACCAAATCTGGACTTATGGGGTATGTTAGATGACTGCTTCTTGTCTCAGAAGAAGAAAAATGAGCACAGAAAGGAAGTATCTGCTACTGTCTCAAAATTTTTGGAAGAGAATATAGATAGCAAGTTCATCATAGTTTTCATAACTGTTTTATTTAATTAATTTGTATATTTATTTACTTCATCAAAACCTTAGTTCTTTGGTGATGTGGTTTTCAGACTGTTCCAAGGCACCCAGGGACACTCCAGGATATTTTAAAATTTCAAGGGAAATACAAAGATGCTCAGCAAACTACTCTTGAGATAGTTCATAGTTTCAACATTAGATCATGCAGCATTCCTTTGTTCACATCATGTCTTTGCAAAGCTGGGTTTCTGTTGTTGCTGTGAGCAAAAACCAGTATGATGCAGATATTAAGATGCAATGGGAGATGTAGGTGGCAGTCTTGAATCAGAATCCGTGTTCTGTAAAGTTATGCAACACTCAACAGGCACATTGGCCACTGATACATCATTAGTATTTCACCATGATTATCTAAGAATGAAATAAAAATATTATATTTTATTTTCATATATGGTGGTGCTAGTGGTTTTTCGCATCAACTGCTAAGTTGTTTGGGCATAATACTTAAGTTGCTTTGGCCTCACTAAGTAATAAACAAAACTCCTAAGAATTTCCTTTAGTCTAGTAACATGACAAAAAGAATTAATGAGTATTATGAACCAGGAAAACTCAGGAACCTCTGCATTAGTGGTTTTATTTTTGCAGTTAGCTTTATAATAATGTCAGAAGAAGTATAATAATGTCAGAAGAAGTTTATCACCAGTCTTCCTTCAATCACAAGTATTTGTGTGTTCTCATATAGAAAACTAACTAAGGATGATCCCAATGGCAGAAACTTCATAGCCATCACCCTGAGAACCTAGTGGCTGCAATTAAAATCTCACTTTTCCAGCTCATGAGAAGCCTGCCTTGCATCATCTAAATTGTTTGTTTGCTTTGTTGAGTTCTATTGTTGGCTTGTTTTATTGCATTTATTCTAATGACCTTGATTTCTTTAGGGGGAGAGTACAAAATTTAATTGATTAAAAATAAATGCCAGCAAATGTTTTGCGGAACGACTAAAGGGTATTTAATGAATATCCCATCTTGGTGCACATTGAACCATCATGAGTAGTACATGGAATTTCCACAAAAGAGCTGCCAGCCCCAAATGTGTAAGGCTTGCCCATTTTGATATTCAAGTGGATTCTCTGGTGATGTATATGTAAAAATGTCTTTAAAACTTAGTGTCATATTGTGATGGACTGAATTGTGTTCCCTCAAAATTCATATGCTGAAGGCTAACCACCTCCGAATGTGACTGTATGTAAACATAGGGCCTTTGAAGAGGTGGTTAAGGTAAAATGAGATCTTTAGGGTGGGCCCTAATGCAATCTGACTGGTGTCTCTATTAGAAGAGGAGACGGGGACACACAGACACACCAGGGTGGTGTGCTCACAGAGAAGAGACCCTGTGAGGTCACTGAATTTTTGTCCTCTCTGAAACTCATGTTGAAGTTTAATTGCCATTGTAACACTATTAGGAAGTAGAACTTTTACGAAGTGATTAGGTCACGAGGGCTCTGACCTCATGGGTGGGATTAACACCGTTATAAAAGGGAGTTAATCCCGTTTTTTCCACTTGATCTTTTGTGTTCTGCCATGGGAGACCAAGCATTCCTCCCCTACAGAAGCTGCTGTGCTCAAGGCTCCTTCCTGGAATTAGAACTGCCAACCCTGCCATCACCTTGATATTGGACTTTACAGCTTCCAGAACTGTGAGCTGATAAATTTCTGTTTTGTATAAGTTACCCAGTCTGTGGTCTACTGTTATAGCAGCATAAAATAGGCCAAGTCACAGCAAGAAGGCAACTGTCTGCAAGCCAAGGAGAGAGGCCTCGATCAAACCTAACTACACATTGGTCTTGGGCTGTAGCCTTCAGAACTGTGAGGAAATAAGTGCCTGCTGTTTAAGCCACCCAGTCTATGGTATTTTATTATTAGTAGTAGTAGTAGTAGTTGTAGTCGTAGTATACTATTGCACATATTTAGCAAAGCCCACTCCTTTTGATTGTGGTCTTTGAATGCTATTGTCTGGGAAAAACAGCTGCAGTCTTGTCCATTTGGGAAAACATGAGATGTCACTTGGTGTTTGGGGCAAAAATAATACATGTTCTCTGACCGAAATTTACAAAAAATCAGAGTATGGTGCCAATGGGTTTAAAAATTTGTCTTTTCATTCTTACAGGACATGGTTTACATAAAAACATACACCAGGAGAGGAAGGAAGGTGGTTGGGGTAACCCCAAGAGTACACTCTGGGGAGAGTGCTTTTGAGTACCTTTCAGTCTTTGATTCTATCAAGGGAAGCAGTTGCCAGGCATGCCCTTTCCTGATGAGTGTGATTAATGAAACAACCAAAGTTTCATTTGTAATAGAAAAGTTTTTGTTCTCCTCTTCCCAAATGGTTTCAGTGATGCATCCTTTTATAATTACACTATGACTTTATGCAGCATATTTTGGTCAGACCAAAAAGGACATTCCAATTCAAAGTAGGCCTTGTGAATCACAGCACTCACTATTTTTCTCCTTTATTTGGAGTCCATGACTGTTTCGCAGCGTTTTGCAGCCTGTCATTTCCTTACGGATGTGCTTACTAATATCATATTTAAATCTCCAGGTGAGATTGGCCGTGGCATCCTGTGTTGTTATTCCTATACCTCTGTGCAATCTCGTCTCTGCATTGTCCTATTACATTTGATGTCAACGTTTAGGTCCACATCCTTTCATCAGGTGTTTTCTGATTCAGTCATAATCAGCGGGGCAGTCTGCACTTTTTTTGTGTAATTCCAAATTGACCTTCTATTGTGTAGATTACGAATGCGACTATAGGTAGGTCACAATGCCAGTTGCAAATGCGATAGCAATGCAACCTCCCCCTGGTACCCACAAAAGGCATTTTATGCCTTCTGTGTGCTATGTTAATAGAAGGGGAATACGCCACATGTTCACCCTAAAATGGAGTATTATTTTCTCCTAAACTAAGCTGCATAAATCAGAGTCTCTAATAGCCTTGGTCATGCTTTTAAATAAACCTAAATACCTGTCAGCTTTCAAATTTTTAAATGAGTGGGTGTGGACCACATGTGTCACCTATTAAGTGGTGGTGAATGAAGAGAATTAGAAATGGTGTTTAAATGAAGCAAAACTTCATTGATTCAGATTAATTAGAGAGATGATCTGTCTAAATTAATGAAAAGTCTGAATTAGAGTGTGTTAAAGTTTCTTTTTTAAGCATTTAAGTCCACTGAAATCACCAGAACCAGGCAAAGTGTATATTGTTTGGTGCGGATCCTTAGGAGAGCTGATTTAAGACTAGTAAAATTGTTGTTTTAATTGGTGTATAATTTCATGTTTCTAAGTTTTTGAAAGGCATTGAGATGCAGCACTTAAAAATGTGTCCTCCTGTTGTGTCATTACTTTGGGAGACAGGGTTTGGGAAGACACAGAGACTGGCATTTTTAATAAGCCTCTTGGAAGATCCAGGACCATTCAGGAATTTGAGTTTCTGAAATAAGCAGGTCAAACGTCTTTGGAATAAGTAACATTCATTCAACTATCTGAACTCAAAAAGACCAAAGAGATCATGATTTCTATAGGTCTCATTGGCGATGTAAAGTTTAGGTAATCATTGATTTGTTGCCTGACCAATGTAAGATGCAATTATCCAAACATCAGACTGGGTCAGGAGACAGTGTTTCGGCTGTCCGGACGGAGACTAATAATGCTCACAAACATGCTTTGTAGTGTATAGATGCTCTCGGAATTGGGCTTGAAGCTGTGTTGAGACAGAAGGTAGTAGGGAGAAGATCTGGTAGTGTTGCTTTGCAGAAACGATGTGCAGAATAGGTCAAGAATGAAAAGGAAACATCTGCTCTATTTTGGATGCGAGCGAAGTGGAATAGGAGTTTCAGTGATAGTGATTCCCATGATTCCCTCTGCTTTAACTTATCATAAAGGACTAAGAAATCTCCTTTGGAGAAATGTAAAGCTCCATGTAACTCTTCAAAGATATTCCATCATAGAAATTGATGACGGTGTTGCTTTTTCCTTTTCCATTTTTATCTTTGTAACTTCCTCATACAGCTCATTTGTTTCATCATCTCTTTTCCCATAGTGGAGAGGAGCTAAACCCTGAAGCTAAGATTGTTCTGTGTGCTTGAAGTCAAAGAGAGAATGGACAGAAGAGTAAACAGAGTGACAGTACCCTCCTCTGCAGAAAATAGGGAAGCCATAAATCTTCATAGCTTGTGGTGTTTTCTTCTATGGAGTCCTGAGTATTGGAAACTCCATGTTATTCCCTTTTCTCTGGTTCTAAACTATAATCAAGTGAAACTTCTCCCCATCATTTTCAAGTTTGCAGTCACTGAACTGAGAAGTACAGGTCTGGATTTCTGCATGGTTAATTCGGCTTTCTCTTCTTGGAGGGAAACTGTGTTCTCAATGAATTAATTTGTGGGAGGAACTTTCTATCACGATCTGAGGATCTTCTAGGCTCATGTCTTCCAGTTGACTTTTAATGAGTTGCTGGAGCAGTTCTGAGAAGAGCAAAGGGCCCTCCAAGCTGCCATACTCTATTTTTGTCTAGTTATTGGCCAGACATGAGCCCTATCAACTTATAAGATTTAGCCCTTCATTCCAAATATATCTGGAAAAATAACATGATGTCTGCTATTCCAAAAGACTTAATAGCAACAGATGTGGTATAAAAAGAATAAAGAAAATAATAATCATGACCAACAGTACTATCTATTTTGTAATGGAAACTTCCATAGGAAATCAAATTGCAATGGACTCCCCATTTTTGGTTCTACTCTTTTAGCCCAAAGCCCTAATAACATCCACTGTTAAGACTGTTGGTGTTTCAATTTTCTTTATACCTTTCTCTCTAACTCCACTCCTCCTCATTTGGAGGGACTTCAAATTAGAAGATCCTAGCACATGACCTAAGGATCATTGGATGTCATTAACCAAAGCACAGTGTTCCTGATTGTCACTAAATGACTCATAAAGAGCAGAAACCCTGAGGCCACTGCACATAGCAAATTTAATTCTTAGAGGGCTGTGAGAAATGCTAAGGAGATGGGATTGGGATTCTCTGCAGCCATGTCTGAGAGATCAGTTAAGGAAAACTGTACCTGATCATTTTCTCCCCCAGGCAAGAGCGTTGCTTTCTGTAAGCCAAATTGGATGCTTATGATATGTGGTGAGCTTACTGAATATTCATTCCCAGCTCTCTTCATCATGTTCTTGTCTTCCCTTTTATTTTCCTTTGACTTATAATTGGTGTTTTTGCATATTTATGATCTGCTTTGTTTTAAGCTGATGACCTGTGTCAAATGCTATAACTTTTCTCCTTTGACATTGTGCAGTTAGTTCATAGAAAAAAAAAAAAAAAAACTGTCATTAAGTGATGGCATTTCCCGCATTACCAGGAGCCTGGCTTTGCCCTCAGCCTGCAGGGTGCTGCCTGGTATCTGCGTGGGCCATTTTAGTTTGCCACCCCAACATGAGGTTAAGAATTAGAATAGTAAACTCTTTAAAATGCATAATACATCAGAGCCACAAGGAGGAATCTGAGTGGTCACCTAACTCATGTGATAATTTCTCAAATGTTTAAAGACAATGACCTGATACCCTTAAATGTTTTCTTCCCAGATGAAATAGTCCTCAGATGGGTCACACTTGTGCCTCATAACCTGGGTGAGAGCAGCCTGACCCTCCCTTCACTCTCTTCTCAACAGGCACAGATGCATGAGCTGAACCAGTAAAGGCTCCATGGGCATATGGTCTCCAAGAACTTAACATAACTTTAAATGATGAAAGCACTTTGCAGCATAAATACAAATGCTTTATAAAGAAAAAAATCAGTTTCTTACAAAATACATGTGTCTCTTTAGAAATTCCTCAGAAATGCCTTCCCCATGCCCTGGAGGGGGTTGCGTGTGCGGTGGAGAAATCTGGCCGTATGCGTATGAATTGGGGCTGTGTAGAATGTACAGGGATAGTCTGGAGAGCCTCTCCCGGCCTGGGGGCAGCCCTCAGGTCACTTAATTTTTTAGACCTTTTGTTGCCCAGTCTATAAGATGAAATAATAAAACAAGTCCCTTCTCCTGATTGCGTTGCTCTCTGTACTCTTAAGGTAAAAAGATATAAGGTATATTTAGAAGGGTTATGGTGGTCATTATGAAAGCAGCAAAATAATAATAATAATTTGCTAGTAGACAGCATGCTTCCGAGAAGTACAGGATTCATTAATTTGCATCCTCTGAGAAGCATGCGAAGTGTTGACAAATCACCCCACATTTACATCAAGAGAAGATGGGGAGCAGTGCGGACAGCAACCTTCTGTGAGGATGTGTGGGCATGGTTCCACTTACACAGATTCCAGACCCCACACATGCTCGATTTTAAGACCTGGTTTTAATCTTCAGGGTAAACCTTGACTGCTGTTATTACCTTAAATAATTTATTTCCTTCTAAGAGATCTCTGGAGGCCAAGTTCCTCTCCTGTTTTCTGACAGATGTGAAAGTAGCTAAATGAAGCAAGAAGATAAAAGGAGACAGCAAGATGGTATGATGTTATAAAACAAACTCAACATTGTGGAAATAGGATTGTTTGTCAGAGGTTCTGCTTAATAGTCCTCTGGAAAATAAAATACTTTGATATTATTTTTGAAAAGAAAATTGTAACCTAATCACTTTCTTGCAGCTCTAGGTCTTGTATAAAGTCATTTCATGCATGCATCATTTTAAAAGAAAAATTATTTAGGACATCAATTGTATTTGTAAATGTGTGTCATTATCAAAATGCCAAGGTCAATTCAATTAACCTTAGAATATAGGGATGAAACCGGGTATTAGGAACAGGCTTATAATTCGATAAGTTTTCCATCAGGAAAGACATATCATATTCTATTTGACATTAAAGCCCTATGTTGTTTATTGCTTAAAAGTTTTCCTTTGAATATAGAAATTAAAAATCAGTAAATGCATTCTTTCCCATTCTCTGTAGATAGGAGGGGTTCAAATTACATTTGTTGGAAGCAATGCAGCATCTAGAATGAATTACTCCAAGAAGGTTTTTCCTTACCTGCTGTGGCAGTGCAAATGTGCCAGTAGAATGTGGCAGTCGGAGAGCATTGGCTGGAAGACAGGCAGCAAGAAGTGCAAAACCTTATTGCTCTCTAGGCGGCCTCCCCTTGCTTGGAATGAGCTTCTGTTGTCAAATGTTTGGAAACCTCTCAATGGACAAGAAACATTTGCCTGGTCAGCTACACTGGCTCTGTGCACAGGGCCAGGCAGCACGGTGGAGAGCACCCTAAATTCAGTCTACTGCCGCAGAGGAGGGACTACCCTATACAGGCTGCCTCAATGTAGGGGAAGAAAAGCCTGTGGCAAGCTCTGTTGCAACAAGGGCCTCCGAGCGAAGAGAATTCAGAGGAAATAAGTGGGGAGTGGGATTCTAGGAAAACAGGATAAGACAGTACTCGCATTCCAGAGGGTAGAGACTCGCATTGGAGCCTCAGTGTTGGTATCAAAGTGCCCCATTTCTATGCCCTGCAGAGGAAGCCCAGGGACAGATGATGGCTTCATTCAGTTCTGTTGCTTCCACTTGGTTTTTATTGTGGAGGAATTTACTCCCTAAAATGTTGACAGGTTTGCTTCGAAAGCATTTTCTGAGGAGGAAGAGAAAAAGCTCTCATGAATAATCACTGAGTCATTTTTATTATTATTTCAGCTACACCTAATAAGGAAGGAGTTAGTATTTTCTAATTCTGAGCAGCATGGTTTGTGTTGGCTTCTCTCATTTCCTGCATTCTTTGGTGCGCTGTTCTTCAAAGCATATCCAGCAATGACAAGATCTGAAGAACTTATAGCAAAGCAGATGGTCATTTCGCAGAAGCAGAGTGTGGCAGGACTTAACTGACAATGCACCATTGGACATGGTGCTGAAATCAACTCCTGTTCAACTAGGGGAGGGTCCCCTCAAATCGGAAGCCAGGAAGGTCATCCGGACTTTCCACATGCTCCAGGATGGACATTCTCAGAAGAGGTGATGTGTCAAAGTATGGCCTTGGGAAGGAAGAGAGCCCTGTGATGCTAGAAAATGTGTAGAAGTAACACTGAAGACAGCCACATTGCTCTGAAGCGCTGGGCTGCTGCACCCGCTTACACACAGACTGTGAGCACATATGCCTTCCACACAGAGCACGTGCGTTACCTGCATATCACATGCACACACATCACCCAAGCATGCATTTCACACACAGATTACACACAAGTTACATGCATGTATGCACACCACATGCATATACCACACACAGATCACACACACAGAGGAATTCCCAGTAAAGATTTTAATTATCCATACTAATGGGGAGGAGATAAAATATAGATGCATAACTGGACATTATGGGGGTTAGCTGTGAGAATATGGGTGAGCTTTAGGATCTCCCTGGCCCCAAATCTCTCTGAAATGAGTGAGTTACATGAAACATCATTGAAGGCCCCTTCTAATGTGCATGATTCTGGACCTCACTTCTATTGTGCATCTGCATTTATTCAGAGAGAACCTCATCACATCATTCTTCCAATTCTAACTCTGTCCTTTTTTTCCCCCTGTATCCCAAACATTTATTTTCTAGGACTTGAGGAGGCTAATAATTAATATCACTGTTTTCCTCTTGGGTTCAGAACCCTTTGAGAGATAGACAAAGGCATTGGGTAGATGGAGAACAAAATGTCAGCTTATTACTCTTACACCTATTTGGAGAGTGCAGTTAGGAATAAATGATCTTGCTGATTATCCCCTGAGTTTACCCATCTTTCCCTACAGCCATCTGCCCTCAAATCAAGGTCTTTCTCAGCACAGAGGCAAGTGGCCCACTAGGTCCACTGCTTCGCTGAGAATGCAAAACATGAAGATGATCACCCACTTTAGGGAGGAAGACCCTGCTTATGGGGGAGGATGGGCTAAGATGCAGAGAGTTCATATCCTTTTCCCAAGCCCTCCAGTTAGACCGATTCCTCCTGCTCTCCTTGGCAGAAGTGACCCCCCCTACAGAGAGGGAGGACAGCTATGATTCTCTGTTCAGTCCTGTCATGGGGAACCTTGAAGATTTAGGAATAAATTTCCCATGATGGGTTCCAGCCACTCCTGCTCACCACGTTGGATGATTAATGTGATAAAGTGGTCTGTGTTATGGGGAGATTCTTAGGGAGGAGCATAGGATATTTGGAACTGATGCTGCTGAGTTGTTATTAAAGCCACTAGTGACCTGTCTTGGTGATAATACAAGTCATATGGAAATGGAGGGTAGGTTGGATTTTAACCAGATATGTCTATCCACTCACAGACAGGTCTGTAGGTCTTGCCCTGGATACACAAGAGCTTGCTCCATGTGAATAGTGGGCCACACTAAAAAGACTATTGTCATACACTGTTGATGAGAATGTAAATGGAATATTTCCTGAGAGCAATTTTGCAATATGTATCAAGAATTTAAAAATACTTGTGGCTTTTCAGTAATTATGTCTGAGGAAATGATCAAATATGAAGCCAAAGCTTTATACATGAGGTTGACCACTATAGCATAATGCAAATGCACAGAATATTGATAAGTATTAAACAATATGGACATATCTAAAGGACAATCCAGTCACAGAACTGAATATTATCTAAGCATTTAAAATCTTGTTTCTATGGAACTTATATGATCTAAAAAATATCTTATTAAATGTTAAAGCAAAGGACAAAAACTACATTCAGAATGAACTGAAGCTTTTTGGAACGAGAGAGAGATCTTGACAAAGTAGAGTATGCCACCGATTTTGAGAACACGGAGGAAAACGGAGTAGGTAGACAAGGCCATATGGACAGCAGAGTGTTCTGCTCGGGCAGGACAATTACAGATTATTTTTAGTTTTTCTTTATATCTTTGTTTTTCTCCCAAATTGTATGAACATGAATTGTTTTTATCATCAAAAGAATAATGAGTTTTATGTTTTGAAAGACTACCATATTTCTACATAAACAAAAGATAATGGGTGAATGTCAGTTATCCAGGCTCAGCAAGTACAGTTTTGGTGTGAGGGCAGTTTGTATTAGTCACCTAGTATCGCAATAATGCTGCGTAACAACCATGAAATCTCAGAAGTACACAATAATAGACTGCAGGTTGACTAGGACAGCTCTGCTCTATGTGTCTCTCATCGTGGGACTGGTGGGCTACCCGGAAATGTTCTTTTCCTAATGAGGTGCAAGAGAGTGACTTGAAAAACAAGTCACTCTGGATCTGGATCTGGCTCATGGTTATTTCTGTCCACATTGCATTAGCGAAAGCAAAGCAGATCTCGTGACTGAGCCCAAAGTCAAGGGAGGGACTACAAAGTTGTCTACCAAAGGGCATGGATCCAAAAACAGGGTAGAACTCTTCTGGAGACTGATGTTTTCTGTTAAGCAAATAAAAATGTTACTTTGGAAGCAGAAGTAAAATTAACTTCCCGCAGTTATCTCTCTGAAGACAGTTGCTAATGTGTGCTTCGTTTTGATTATATTCACGAGTGAGAAATAGTCACCCTATTGAGCAGTTCTTTCTGTCTCCTTAGATCCTGGCCAATGTGATCATTTTCATCTGTGGGAACCTGGCGGGAGCCTACCATAAGCACCTCATGGAACTTGCTCTTCAGCAAACATATCAGGACACCTGTAATTGCATCAAGTCCCGGATCAAGTTGGAATTTGAAAAACGTCAACAGGTAATGCATGTTTTTCATCTTACATCCACATTACTTTAGGCATTATCAAAATGATGCTGTTACTATTAACGTTGAATGTGGTTCATTCATTCATGAGCTTCAGAAAAACCAGAGAAGACACCCTGGGCTCTGCACCTGGGAAGTGTCTTAGTCTGCTTAGTGCTGCTATAAAGGAATACCTGAGGTTGAGTAATTTATCAAGAAAAGAGGTTTATTTGTCTCATTGTGCTGCAGGCTGCACAAGAAGCCTGTGCCATATCTACTTCTGATGAGTGCCTTTAACTGCCTCCACTCATGGATAATGGGTAATGTGCAGGGATCACTTGGTGAGAGAGGAAGCAAGAGAGAGGCAGAGAAAGAGGGGCAGTGCCAGGCTCTTTTGAACAACCAACTCTCATGGGAACAATAGAATGAGAACTCACTCAAGCTTCCTTCCTAGGGAGGGCATTTATCTGTCCATGAGGGATCCACCCCCAAGACACAAACACCTCCCACCAGGCCTCACCTCCAACACTAGGGATCAAATTTCAACATTAGATTTGGAGGGGACAAACATCTAAACTGTAACAGAAAGTTATGATCAAAAGAGCAAAGATGGCATCTTCCCCATGCAGCCTTCAGACCCAGGGACCCAGGATCACCCACAGCCAGATACACCAACCATCATCAACAAGTGGCTGGGGAAGTCAAATAAGAACAGTTCGTGAAGAAACTCACTTCTGGTTAGTGTTTGTGGCAAGCGTTTGCACCAGCAGAAGTACGAGCCCCCCCCCTCCACCCCCGCCCGCTCACCGCACTGTGCCATCATCGCAGCACTTCCTACAGCACCTGTTGCCCACGTAGGATGAAATGTTGGAGTCTTCCTCAGGGAGGTGATTGAAGAGTCTGGGGAGGAGCCAGGTGTCATTGTCAGGGGTATCCTAGGTTGATTGCTGTGGGTGACACAAATGCACATCAGGGAAATACATAGACTGCAAGGAAGCATTACAGAAAGCAAGCAATGGAGACAATAGGAGATGTGCAGGGACAAAGATATCACCAAGCATGGTGGAAAGCAGGCACAATAGATGTGCATGGAGAAGAAGCCATAGAGGGGCCCTGGATTTGCTGTGCTTCACTCCGGGTGATGGCGGATCAGCTGTGTGTTCCTGGGTTTGTGTATTTCTCACTGGGAACCCAGTCTGTAAAGCTAATAATTAGCATGGCTGGCTATAAACCCTCTGCTCCCCCTCCCTTTGGGCCTTCATCATATTACCTATGCTCTTAGCAGTGTTTGGCATATCATGGATTCTTAATTATTGTTTGTTATGTTGTACTGAGTTAGTTCACCCTATAAAATTTCATCAAAGTGTATTGTGGTGGGAGCAAAAAATATATCCTTTAAATGTTGGCACTAGTCCTTTGTCTGTTTGTGGACTGCTGAATGGTAATCACATTCTTTTTTGAAAACAGAGATCCAGGATATTCGTTCATTCATTCAACAAATATTTAGTGAACACCAAGGCTGTGGCAGGCATGGCTCTAGGCACTGGGATATAACTGTAAACGCTGCCTTTGCATTGGTGTGATTGGCAAATATTATGGTTTGTTTTTTAAAAATACATTTTGTCTTACCACCTATATAGCAAAGGTATTCGGGAACCGATGTTTTTGTTTGTTTCTTTGTTCTAGATGTGTCTCAAATTCTGAATTCAAAATTAAGAGACATAGACAGTTGTTAACTTGGGACTATTATCCAGTTTATCCTTATATACCTATTTTCAGTAAGTTTTACATCTGGGTTCTAGAAAATTCCACAGTTTCGACAAGTAGCACTGAGCATTTGTGGGTGGTCCTGCTGTAGCGCATGCTACAGTTCAAATGTTTTGGGAGAGTTGGTTTCCTTTCTCAAGCAGTACAGACTGGAGCAATTTGGGCCCGACAGCCATGTCTAACTTTTTTTTCATCAGCTCTGTCATCTCCTTCAAAATAGCACCAAAGCTACAGAGAACAGAAATTCCAAGTAGACGGATTACATAACCTAATATTTTTAGGAACAGCCTTGATAAAAGCAGTGTCAGGTCACTGACCTCACCTGCACATCATATTTCTCTGAAGAGACCTGAGCGGCCAAAAGCACATGGCGTCCCTTGCCACAGTGAGCTGAGGGTTAGAGGAGCCACACTGACCTTGTGGAGCTCAAGAACTAGACCATGATGGGAGACATTAGAAAGACATGCATCTACTAGTTTCAGAAAAGAAGCCAGTGATTCTTTTAAAAATAAAGAAAGTGAGAAGGGACACTTTAAAGAAAAAAGAAATGATATTAAATATGTTTAATAGAATACAGCTTTACCTCACAGGAGCATTTTGTCACAAGCGTTGGAAGTCCATTTCCAGAGTCTACTCCTAGAATGCAGTACCTTTCTGGTTAAGGCTTCCGAGAATATGTGTCTATGATGAGATGTGTTTGCACTTTTCTCAGACCAGCATGTAATTAAATGGGAAGAAGAGATTATCTTGGTTTTAAAAAAAAAAAAAGCCATCAGTAAGGTATAATCTGATAGATTTAAGGAAACAAAAAAACTGGCCAGTGGCAACCTGTGTGACCTTCATAGAAGGGCGAGGCCCCGGAGACACTGAGGCCCAGTAGGGCCACGGATCAAATTCAGGTTTGGGTTCCACATGTCACTTCCTGCTCGCCCTGCATCACAAACCACCTTTCGCTTCATCCACAGTCACTGTGGCCAACAGTAATGTCCTTCAGAGTTCTTCATTCAGGAAGGATATGTGTTGATCAGCCAGAAAACAGTGTCAGTCATTGTTTAGATACATAAATAGCATCCAATTTAATGTACACGTTAGCAGCTGTGTCAGAGAGAGCTGCTGCTCCCAGAGGTTGAGAGGCGGCCACCTTGGGAGTTCCTTGGCCTCGTTTCACAGCCCCACTCTCTGCTGTCCTTCCTCCTTGGAGAGGATGCAGTGGCGGGTGAGCCCAGCAAGCCGTCCCTCTTCACCCAGGATGGGAGTGTGCGGGGGGCGGGGGGCTATTGAAACTATTGGGACCTGTCTAATGATTCTGAAATCTTTTCAAAATTGCAAAACTCCATGCTTTCTTTTCTTCAAATTTTGTGACATTTTTCAGATGCAAGTGAGATGAATTTCTAAAGATCAAAGCCCATGCTTGAATAAAGTGGCTATTTGTACTATAAGATTTTGAGGGAAGAAGGAATGAAAAATGTTGCTAGAGATTTTCTCAGAGTTGTGTTCTTGCCTTAAAAGTGTTCTCATTATGAACAATAAAAATCATGACTTCTTACAAGGTAGGGAAAAGAACGCATTGCATTGGAATTGAGGCCACCTTTAGAAACTGAAGGTATTCACCTGTCTCGAGTTTTGACTTTTGTCTTAAGTTTCATATCCCGCAGTAAAATCCGCGGCTGTTTCCTGAACACCGGGTAGTGTGGCAGATGGCTCTTATCAGACCTGAGAAAACATATTTCAGTGAGTGTTGTTCTCTGGGGTATGTAATAGGCTCTCAGGAATTAATGAGAGCTGGATTCACAGCAAAACAAAAACAGTGTTTGCTAACTGCCTAGGCAGTTGAAATAAATGCTGTTTCCGTAGGAGTAAAAGCCAGGTTTGCTATTTCATAGAGGGAGAATAAACCCTCTTTGATTTATATATTGTATTTGTTTTAAAGTAATTTAACAATTTGTGTGTGTGTGTGTGATTTACTTAATCTAAACCATCCTGTGGATCAAATATGACAGAACAGTCCTTTTAGTAAAAAATGCTGGTCAAGCGAGGCACAGGGACCCCATGCTATACCTGGATTCTGCAACTCTCTGTGGGGGTTAGTGAACCAGTAGTCTTTCTGGCTGTCCTTGGATACAAAATTGTCTTCCTCTCTGCAGAATTTAGTGGAACAAGAAATTGATCCTTGGGTGGTCATGGTTGGGTAGATAATGACAAACTTTCCTGTTTTTAATCCTAATGTGATAGCAGATATTACAATGACTTTATTGAATGCGTTTTATGGCTCATTTGTTTTGCAAGGTGAAGAGTTTTTGAAGTTTTTCTAGATTTGGGCTGCTAAAACTTGGAAAATCAAACAGAAGCAAGTACTATTTCTTTAAGTTTTTATAATTTCTCGGGTAGTTTATGTAGTACTTTATGTGTACTGTTGTATCAGACTCCTATTGCTGCTATAATAAATTTCCACAAATTTGATGGCTTAAAACAGAACAGATTTTTTATCTTACAGTTTCAGAGGTTATAAGTCCAAAATCAGTCTTACTGAGCTAAAGTCAAGATATTAGCAGGGCTGTTTTTCTCTGGAGATTTTGAAGGGAGAATTCATTTCCTGGCCTTTTCAAGCTTCTGAAGGCTGCTTGCATTCTTTGGCTCCCAGATCCTAGCCCCTTTTCCATATGTAAAGTCATCAGGACAGAATCTTTCAATTGCTTTCTCTCTTCTCTCTCTCTCTCTCTCTCCTTCGTGTTTTTTTTTTTTTTTTTTTTTTTTTTTTTTTTGAGACATTGTCTGGCTCTGTCACCCAGGCTGGAGTGCAGTGTCATGATCTCAGCTCACTGCAACCTCTGCCCCCTGGGGCTCAAGAGATCCTCCCACCTCAGTCTCCCAAGTAGGAGGGACTACAGGTGTCCACCACCACACCTGGCTAACTTGTTATTTTTTGTATTTTGTATTTGTTTCGCCATGTTGCCCAGGCTGGTCTTGAACTCCTGAGCTCAAGCAATCTGCCCGCCTTGGCCTCCCAAAGTGCTGAGATTACAGGCAAGAGCCACTGAGCCGGGCCTGTCTCTGACTTTTGATTCTGCTGTTGCATCTTCTTCCCTTTCTCTGACTCCAACCCTCCTGCTTTACTCTTATGGCTTCTATAATTACACTGGACTAACCAGGCTAATCCAAGATAACCTCCCCATTTCAAGATCTTTAATTTAATCACATCCACAAAATTCGTGGTTTCCCAGGAAACCTAACATAGTCCCAGATTCCAAGGATTAAGATGAAGATACTTTTGTGGGACCGTTAGTCGGCCTACCACTCTCTGTCTTCTTTATTCCTACAGCAACTCTAGGAACTAAGTCCCTTTTCCCATTTAAACCGAATAAAGAAACTATTCACATTACTTGGCCCAGATCACTCAGTGAGTAAGTGTAACTTCCAGGGCCCTTCTGTCTTTCATGTTGGTTTTGCATGGGTTTTCTGGTCTGATCTCTGGGAATGTTAACTGGAGATTTTCCAGGACATGAAGGACTCTTTGATGGAAGTCCTACAAAGAGTAGAAACAACTCTGAGCAACTTTAAGCATCCAACATTGTATCCTGCTGAGAAGCCAATCAGTAGCTGTTCTTCCATTGAATTCTCATGCACTAACATGAAGCAACAGAAATCAGCTGCCGCCCTGCTCCCTCCATGACCATGCCGAGGCATGGGGAGAGTTTGATGCCAGCCATGCCATCCCCAAAGATCCCTCCAGGATCAGCTTTCTTTTTCTTGGAGGCAAGGAGATTGAACAGAGGACTCTGCAGCTTTGTCTGCTTGGACATGTGGTGGTGAGTTATTCAAAACAGTCTTTTACCAACCCCATCTCTGCATGTTCAGTTTACTTTTCACCAATGAAATAGACCTTAGGCGGACTCATCAATGACAAGACTAATTGTTTTACCCAATTGTCTTCACCTGAGTTGGTACGTGGACTTGAGTTGAGGCATCTCAACAGTTATGTACCTTTTCATAAAGCCAAGCTGAACGTTAGTCATGTGAGAGGAATTCAAGCCAGTGAGGCTTTCTCACTGCAGTTGCTGAAGAATTAAAGCAGCACATTTTAATGTAAATGTCATCCCTGAGCTTTGAGGTACAGGGCTGGGGGACATGCCCAACAGAGAGAGCCTAACAGGAGAAACACACATCGTGCGGTAGGTACAGTTTGGCTCAGATACAAAGGCCTTTCCTGGGTTCTGGCATCTCAGACCATTAATTAAACTCTCCCACATCCCCCACTTATGTTTTTGAGATCTCCACTTTTCATCTTTTATTAAATCATTAGTTGTGTCATTCTTTCTTTGGTATCTCTTCCTTGATAAAGAGGCCATAACTTACATCCATCTTGGTCACCACATTTTTTTCATTTTATTAAATGATTAGTATATGCTTTTCTCTTTGGCATCTCTTCCCCAATGCAGAAGGCATAGCTTAAGCCAGTGTTGGTTATTGCTTTTTTCTCAACTCTCATTAGTGAAAGATTAAATGATGTGGAAGATGACATATACACTTTACTTGAAAATTGAAAACAAAAAAAAAAGAAGAGCTGAGATGTCATAAAAGGTTCTCATCACAGTGTTTGCTATTCCAATCCATCAGAATGAACTTCAAGAAATATTTTCACAGTTTGCACCCCATTGTATTATATGGGTTACTTAAATTCTCATGAAGCTCAGTTGTTATGCCTCATTGAGAAATTCCAGGACAAGATGTTTCAGAATGCTACAATTTTGCCGTGATGTCAATGGGTGCTTTTCAATGAGAAATGAAAATTAACCCCAGAAAAATGTCAATAATCCTTAAATCAAGTGTGCAGTATTTTCTGAGAAGTCCTTTAGTTAGAAGGGTTGAGATCACCACATATTTGCGAAGATTGCAGTGAAGGTTGTGCTATGACTGTGCACTCAACCTCCTTTAAGGAGAAATCAATAGTTACAGATCCAGGATCCAGGGGGAGGATGAAGGAACTCGCAGGAATCACTATCCAGTCTTGATGCCTAACAAAGAACATAAATGCAGGCCATTAGTCGGGTTTACAAAAGCCACATTAGCAAGTATTTGTTCATTCTTTAAAAAAAAAAAAAAAATGGACATTTTGGCCAGGCGTGGAGGTTCATGCCTGTAATACCAGCACTTTGGGAGGCCAAGGCGAGCAGATCACCTGAGGCCAGGAGTTTGAGACCAGCCTGGCCAACATGGTAAAACCCCATTTCTACTAAAAATACAAAAATTAGCTGGGCATGGTGGTAGGCACCTGTAATCCCAGCTACTCTACTCGGGAGGCTGAGGCAGGAGAATTGCTTGAACCTGGGAGGCAGAGGTTGCAGTGAGCCAAGATCACACCACTGCACTCCAGCCTGGCAACAGAGCGAGACTCCGTCTGAAAAAAAAAAAAAAAAAGACATTTTGCTTTAAAGGAAAAAAAAAAAAAAGAATTATAGCAATTAATGCAATTAATCAAGCAGAGATTCTTTTAACAATTAAATATATGTAGGTGTCTATTTACATCATGGCAGTAGAAAAGCCAAATGATAAAGTTAAACTCTCTAGAAGTTTCCTCTGTATATGAAACTTGAGCAAGACCTCCTGCTCATGTCCCCAGTGAAGAAGCAACTCACCTGTCTTGCTGAAGAAACACCTGCAAACAGTTATATTACTCCAGATTATGACAAGCAGATTTTTGTCGATAATACGCAAGAAGCCCCCAAACCCAGAAGTCACATACTAAGGAAAACACCTGATTTTGATGTTTCTGAGGGCCCTCGAATTTTCAGTATTTCCTGGGGACTGCCTATTTTTAATACTCTGTGATATGGTACTTTAATGCTGGCAAAAATGTTTAATAGGCAATGGATAATCTAGCAAAAAGATTCAAGAAAGTTTGACATCATTTGATAGCAGTAAATCCAATAAAAATAAATCCTAAAATCAGCCCTTTTGTTTCATTAAACATTCTTGTGATATCTGTCACATATAGAAACAAAACTCAAATCTTCTGTGATTGCTGTTGTATTTTTCTTCCGCAAATGTAATCACAGGTAGGCCACTATGCCTCTTAATGGGGGGAAAGGCATTTTGAACTTCCTTTCCTGGTGCTGACTTCAAAATGTTAAAGTTACTGATCATGCATATTTAATAGTATATTACCATGAGCACAGCTGCAGATACATATACCTCCTACGGCACTAGTGATGTGTTTACTGAACCAAGGTATCCATTTATATCTGTACCAAATTGAAGGTTAGGACTCATGAACTTCAGGTTTTGTTAATTGCATATGTGTCTTCAAATGGTATTATTTTTGGAGATTTTACTTTTAGGGTTATCTGAGTGCTGTCAAGATTTTAAGAAATTTTATCCCAGAAATTCTGTAGAAGATTCCTTTAATGTATTTACATATGATGGGACATTTAATATTTGTGTGTTACTGGATGTGAAAATTCCTCCTCAAGACTAACATTGTCATAAAAGTGGACGATATGATGCACTCAGAATGCAATGCAAGAGGCATGTGAGACAATGATACTCACATAAACCCATTCATACCCTTTTCAAATTGCATAGTATTTTTACATCTATTCCTCTGTTAAATACAGGATTATGCAAGATACGGAAAAGCCCTCTTCTCCTATTTATCAAATTTACAGTTTTTTTGGCTTGTTAGGTTCTGGCGATTTCCCCAGGTTGGGGAATGCAGAGGTAGCCAAGACTAGAGGTCCCCGTTCTCTTTGTGCTTAAATTCTAATAGAAGGGGACAGACTGTAATTTATCAAACCCATAATTTCATGAGAAGAGATAACAAGATAATGTGACAAAGTATGGTGGCTGGAGAAGACCAAGAGGCCTGTTGGAGGGGCCAGGCAGGGAGGCTTCTCTGGGGATATGATATCTAGGTTGAAATACAAATTTCTGAAGGTCTCAGACCTAGGAGGGCCTGAGGAAAAGTGTTCCTAGCAAAAGGAGTGGGAACTACCAAGGTCTTGAGACAGGAGCCAAGTGGCCTGTTTGAGAAATATAGGGGCCAGTGGAACAGTTGCGGAGAGAGAGGCAGGAGCCAGACTACATGCCAGGCCTTGCAAGGTGGGTCAAGGACTTGGAATGTTATATTGAGTGGGAAGTCACTGCAGAGTTTTGAGTAAGATAGCAACGTAAACTGATTACCATTCTTAGAGGATCCTTCTGGCTCCTAGTAGAGGATGGGTTGGAGAAAGGATGAGTGTCAGTAGGTGACTCTTTGGAAGCCATGGCATACTATGGCAGCAGTACAGGCTGGAGACAGGAATAACTTTGGTGAGAGTAGACAGATTTAGGACATATTTTAACATTGATTTAGTGTGGGTTACTTTTGGATTAGATACTGAGTGAAATCAAAATAAAATAAGGAAGAGAGCTTTCTGGGTTTTGAACTTGAGCCACGGGATGATGGTTGGTGTGACATCTAACGTTTCAACATCTTTGGTCACGTTATTTATTGGGAGGTAAGGTAGAGTAGAAATCCAGAGTTGAGTTTTGAACAGCTGATTTCGAGATGCCAAGCCAGCAGCTGTACATAAGATCTGGAGTTAAAGATGTGAACTTGAAAGTCATCAGCATATAGTTGCTATTTCAAGCTACAGAACCAGATGACATACCCCAAGGAAAGAGTGGGATTAGGAAACACAAAAAGGGTCCAGGACCAAACCTCAAAGCACACGAATATTTGAGCAGGAATAGAGGAAGACGAAGAAGCCCAAGTCACTGAGAAAAATCAACCAGTTATATAGATGATTTATTTTTTCCTAATTTGGTCTTGAGTTCCCTCTCATGTTAGTGGCTGTAAAGTCTAGCCCTGCCCTTATGGGGATACTGGGGATGTGGTCGTGGATGTTTCCCATGCGCCTTTCATGGGATCCTTCTTTGACGTCACAGATGGCCTGATACCTAAGTGTCTTGCCTGTGGCCAGGTGTCCCTCTCATGGGAAGCTTGTTTATCCTGGCACGTGCCCTTGCGGCTCTCGTCTGACCTGTGTCCAGTTTATTCCTACCAAGACAGCCACTCTCCCAGAGAGGCCTGACCAGGAACAAGTTAGGATGGGGTAGAAGAGGCAACTCATCGGAACCCATGAAATGACAGAAGCAGTTTATTGTTTACAGATCTGGATAAGAGAGGGCGCAGCACCATTTGCAGGGCCAGCAAAAAGCAGGGAGGCATCCAGGACACACAGGGTCAACCAGCAGGTGCAGAGCAAGAGAGAGAGGGAGCTGTGGGCCAAAGCCTTTACTGGGGTTCAAGACATTATGCAATTGGGTTTCTAATTGGTGGGTTTAGAACATAGGGCACATGCCCTATGGGGTCATGCTGTGACTGAGAGAAGGTCAGCGTGGGTGGAATACCTGTGCAGTCTATGCAGGGTATGGGATTAGTAGGGTGTATCCAGCTGTCCCATGGGGAGGTGGTTACCAGGAGGCAGTGTACAAGGCAGATGTCTTGATTGACCACCTTGAGAAATTGCAAGGAGGTGGGGGAATGGAAACTGTGTCAAACATGATTAGACTTTGCTTGAGTAAGACCAATCTAAATTTAAAATTGATGCCAAAGCAACAAAAAATTGTAAGGATTCACTACAATAGAGGAAAAGCCAGAGAAATGGTTCAATAGAAGCCAAGAGAAGAAGGTATAAGTGGGATAGTGGCCAACATAGTCACATGCTGAAGACTCATAGTGAGAAGAGGGTGAAGGAGTGACCACTGGTCTTGAACAAATGGTGGTCAACAGTGGCCTGGACAATACGTTTGGGGCCAGGTGTGGTGGCTCAGACCTATAATCCCAGCACTTTGGGAGGCCGAGGTGGGCGGATCACCTGAGGTCAGGAGTTCAAGACCAGCCTGGCCAAAATGGCGAAACCATATCTCTACTAGAAATACAAAAATTAGCCGGATATGGTGGTGAGCACTTGTAATCTCAGCTACTTGGGAGGCTGAGACAGGAGAATCACTTGAGCCCAGGAGGCGGAGGTTGCAGTGAGCTGAGATCACAACACTGCACTACAGCCTGGGTGACAGAGTGAGACTCTGTCTCAAAAAAAAAAAAAAAAAAAAAGAAGAAGAAGAAAGGCAACTGAGTTTGCTGCATTACATTTACTAAATAGTCACAGCTGTAGTCCATTGTATATGTAGCTAATGTTCTGGTAATAGCTACTAAAAAGGTTTTAATCCAAATAGAAACAAAGGAAAAGTTTATTTTAAACTAGGCAAATAACCTGGAAAGCACGAAAAGGAATAAAATGTCAACAAAATTTTAGGTAACATGAAAAGAATACATTAAGACAGAAATTCAAGCCTCTACTAAGTTTAACTATGTTTTAGAAGCATATTAAAGTAAAAATAGAAAATTAAATGTTAAAAGTAAACCAACTGATCCTCTAGGCAAAAGAATCAGCACATATCAGTGCATGTCACGTTATAACCATATTCCAGGAAAGAACTGCTATCCAGAGCTTGAGAGTTTCAAGGTTGGGCAGTTTAACTACAAGCACAATCCTCATTATAAAAATGGAAAAAGCAAAAAGGCTAGGAGCTTCTCCTCCAGATAAACATCAGTCAGCAGCCAGTGGAATTATTAGAGCTGAAATGCAAAAATAAAAAAGCCTCGGGTGGCAGCTCCAGCCATCATGGGTTAAACGTGAGAAAGCAGCAACAGATATCCTGAGCCTTTCTCACTGCTGTGCTGTGGACTCGGGCACCTGGTGATTGAGCAGATTCAAGGTGACAGGAGGTTAGCAAATCGTGTTTGGCCTCCAGATGGAATTTTCTTTGTTATCATGTATTTTTGTGTGTGTGGTCCTATTTTCAATACCTTTCTGGCTCCTCGTGAGGCAGATTATCTGGGAAATTAACACTTTATTTTCTAAACCAGTAGCATAGAATAAAAACACAAATATTTTATCATTGACTGTAGAATGAGTTCAGACTCATCTGATAGAATTTGAGGCTCAGCAGGCCACGCCTATGACCTCTGCCCTGAAGGAAATGACCATCCCTTGGACAAAGTTTAGTTAGTAGTGTGGACTCGGCCATTCTAGTGTGTTTCTGTTCCTCCAGGGCAGGAACCAATGATTGGAGGAAGAAAAGTGCATTTGAAAGAAACAAAACACACTCCCAGCATGAGGTCAATGTGTGCAAGTGCCTTGCAGGAGTCTTAGCACAGGCTCTTCCTGTGACTTGGCTGGTCCAGGCATCACTGGAATGCGACAGCCATTTCAGCAGCCACCTGAGAGTTTGATCCCAGATGAAGTGACTCAGCGATTCATTTCCTAGGGTCATCATCTTCCTAGCCGGCCTGTTTAGGGCCCATTTCTGCCATCATGAAACTAGACCCTGAAATCTTTGGCGGTGATATGGTTTGACTCCATGGCCCCACCCAAATCTCATCTTGTAGCTCCCATAATTCCCACGTGTTGTGGGAGTGTCTAGGTGAGAGATCATTGAATCGTGGGAGTGGGTCTTTCCCATGCTGTTCTCATGATAGTGAATAAATCTCATGAGACCTGATGGTTTTAAAAACAAGAGTTTCCCTCCACTTGCTGCCATCCATGTAAGATGTGATTTGCTTCTCCTTGCTTTCCACCATGATTGTGAGGCTTCCCCAGCCACGTGGAACTGTAAGTTCATTAAACCTCTTTCTTTTGTGAATTGTGAACTAGGTGTGTGTTTATGAGCTGTGTGAAAATGGACTAATATGGGTGGCGATGGCTACTATTTCATTATTTTTCTTTAGAGTATTAGAACCTACTACAGTGCCCTGCATGGAGTAAGTGAGAACATATGCTCTCCAAACACCAACTGACAAAACACAGAAATATGTTCTGCACTAACTTGCTCTTTCTCTCTTGCTCTCTCTCTCTCTGAGCAACCTTCATAATATGTATTAATCCATACATATAATTAATTAGAGAAATATGGGCCTGGGAGGAAGAACAAAGCATTGTAAATCTCTTCTCTTTATCTTTGCTTGGTGTTTGAAGTTTCAAAATGACCAAGAGTCCACTGCACAGCAGTGAGAAAGGCCCAGGAAACCTGTTACTGCTTTCTCATGTTTAACCCAAGGAGATGGCTAGAGCTGCCACCTGTGGCTTTTTTATTTTGTAATAATTACTTATTAATAGTCCTAAAACCATGTCTTCCAGTACTTTGTACTCCTCATGGTTTGTAGCAATCCTTGGACTCCTGAGTTATTCTTACACCCTTTAGAGTCTCCATTCATAAATCTCTCCCTCTATTTTTTCTAAATTCTATGCAGGTTAAATGCAATCTTTGCACACCCATACCTCATGACTGCTCTGGATGAGCTCAGATATTATTGCATACATCTTCCTATTCATTATGAGGCTCACTTATATCATCATTCACAAAAGTAATACTTGGTCATCTTGAAACTTCAAACACCAAGCCAGGATAAACAGCAGAGATTTACAATGCTTCATTCTCCCTCCCAGGCCTGTATTCCTCTAGTTTTAGTGTAATTTTGGCTGACATATTTCTATGAACTTGAGTTATTTTAACCTTATTGTTATAGAAGTGATTAGTCTCCTTCCAGTAGGGAGTGTAGACGGATTTTTTCTGTGTTATGAAAGATGCAATTTTTATGTCAAAGATAAAACACAGGCTCGACATCATCCCAGCCTGTTAAATTAATCCAGATCTGAGGAAGAACAAGCATTTAAACTAGTCTTTATTAAAACACTTGACTGAGGGATGCAATTGTGACGACAGTTTGCAGGGTAATGAATCTTTAAAACAGTGTTAGATTTTGACATTGATAAGTACAGTAGTTAACATAATTATTATTCCAGATCTCCGCTGGTGAATTTTATTCACGAGTCAAGGAAAAAAGTGTTTAGAGGAATATTTACGAGTGGATATTGCAAGGTCAGTACAAAAAGGCAAATGTCAAACCACAGATTCTACCCCTTAAAGAGACAGGTAGATCATGATCAAAATCTGGGCTCTGAAGACACAACACTTTTATATGAGTGGGCCTCTTGAAAAGATATGAGTGGAATTGTGAATGCTTTATTGAAAAACAGAGGAAAATTTTTCCATTATAGAGCAATGTACTTCATCAACTGACAGAAATGAACATAAAATGTGACAAATTCTATATTACAGAGAATTGACAGATCTCTCAAAGTTGCCGATGAATAATGGGAGAATTTTAAAATGTCTTTAAAGTTTGCTTTTGGTATGTTTTCATGAAAAATGGTAACTTTGTTTCTCATGTAAATTAGCATTTATGACTACTGTCTTCTGCCTTTGGTAACATTATTTTTTTTTCATTTAATTGGGAAATGAACAATATAAGAGGGAAGCCTAGAGCAGATCAAATCAAGAATATTATTATGCAGAAAAATAGAAATATACCAATTTTATGGTATTTCATGGGTGTTGTCTCTATGCAACGACTGGTTTATTTCATATCTTGCTATCTTTCTTTACCCTTGAAACAGAGGATAATGGGCTACACTGTCTTCTAAGACTAAAGAAATAACAGCTAATTTGATTATCCAGCTGTGAATGGATTTGGAAAATTAGCTTTTCTGATGCCTCAAAGAAAGTTTTGTGCTTGCTCACTGTTCCGCCTTTCATCATTGGAGCACTCTTTGAATAGAGAGATAAGAAATTTGAAAAGCTGATCTTACCCTGTCTTCCCTGTCACTCTATGCATTTCAAGGCAGGAGATTATAAGAACTATGAGACCTGGTTCTGATGCTCTTCAGTCACAAGCCCTCTTTCAAAGATGTGGGTAGGGACCAGACACTCTACGATGCCTGCAGTCCTTTATAGCTGCTGAGGTGGGGCATTTAGCACCTGACAAAGATGTGGATAGTTTTGTAGATTACGTGGTAGCCAGACTGTCCATTACATTTGCCCCGAGATTCACAGATTCTATGAATCTCTATCTATATTGATTGTGCTAAAACTAGAGTTGTAAAAAATGCAGACCAAAAACACAGAGATTCCCAAGCACCTCAAACTTAAATAACAAAGATGATTGTGGTAAAAGATGTGAAGCTGTTTTTTCTCTTATTTATGAGTTATCATTCTGTGCTTTGTTCTATTATGATATCTCCTTTGTCATATATTAATTTTTTAAAACATTTTAGGCCAAATGGAACTGTCTCTTATTAAGGAGTTTGTCTCTATGTCCTTGTCCCAGTAACTTCACAGTTGTAATTGCTGTATTTGTAATTGCTATAAGTGCTGTATTGCAGTACTTCCTCTATCTTGCAAGATTACCACTACTTGATACTTGATACATGTATATAAAACTTGATATATATACACACATGTATATCTTGATAACAAGATATACATATAAATACATAACACATACATATATGTGTGTATATATATGCATGCATATATATGTATATCTCTTGTAAGATTACCATGAATATATCTTGCAAGATTATCATCAATGATATATGTGTATCATTTTGACTTTTATTTTAGATTCAGGGGGTGATAGGTTTGGGGTATGACTGATCCCGTTACCCAGGTCCTGAGCATAGTGCCCAAGAGTTTTTCAACTCTTGACCCTCTGCCTCTGTCCATCCTCCTCCCTCTAGTAGTCCCAGTGTCTGTTGTTCCCATCTTTATGTCCATGAGTACCCAATGTTTAGCTCCTACTTCCTACTTATAAGTGAAAACATGTGGTATTTGGTTTTCTGTGTTCTGTGTTAATTTGCTTAGGATTATGACCTCTAACTGCATCCATGGTGCTGGAAAGGACATGATTTTGTTCTTTTTTTATGGCTGCATAGTATCCCATAGTGTACATGTACCACATTTTCTTTAATCAGTCCACCATTGATGGGCACCTAGGTAGATTCCATGTCTTTGTGACTGTGAATAGTGCTGCAATGAACATATGAGTACATGTGTCTTTTTGGTAGAATGGTTTATTTTTTTCTAGGTATATACCCAGTAATGGGATTGCCAGGTGGAATGGTAGTTCTGTTTTAAATTCATTGGGAAATTTCCACATGGCCATCCACAGTGGCTGAACTAATTTACATTTCCACCAACAGTATAAACATTCCCTTTCCTCTACAGCCTCACCAGCATGTGTGGTTCTTTGACTTTTTAATACTAGTTATTCTGACTGGTATGAAATGGTATCTCATTGCGGTTTTAGTTTACATTTCTAATGATTAGTCGTATTGAGCATTTTTTAAATATGTTTGTTGGTGGCTTGTAAGTCTTCTTTTGCAAAGTATCTGTTTATGTCTTTTTCCCATTTTTAATGGGATTATTTGTTTTTTGTTTGTTAAATTGTTTAAATTTCTTATAGATTCTGGATAGACCTTGGTCAGATGCATAGTTTACAAATAATTTCTCCCATTCTGTAGGCTGTGTGTTTACAATGTTATTATTTTCTATTTCTGTACAGAAGTTCTTTAGTTTAATTAGGTCCCACTTGTCAGTTTTTGTTTTTGTTGCAATTGGTTTTGAGGACATAGTCATAAATTATTTCCCAAGATGATGTCCAGAATGCTATTTCCAGACACTATACAAAATGAACGTCACCAATGCATATAGTCACCAGACTGTCTAAGGTCAACATTAAAGAAAAAATTTTAATGGCAACTAGAGAAAAAGATCAGATCATGTACAAATGAAATCCCATGAGGCTAATAGCAGACTTTGTAGCAGGAGAAACTGGGGACCTCTTTTCAGCATTCTTAAAGAAAGAAATTCCAACAAAGAATTTCATATCTCACCAAACTAACCTTCATAATCAAGGGAATAATAAAATATTTTCCAGACAAGCAGGCACTAAGGGAATTCATTACCACTAGACCAGCCTTTCAAGAACTCATTAAAGGAGTGCTAAATGTGAAAATGAGAGAACGATACCTACTACCAAAAAACACTCAAGTATATTTTTTAATTAGAATTTTTTTTTATTTTTTAAAATCCTTTTTCTGTATCTACAGAGACTGTGGTAGGATTTTTTTTCAGATTTTCAAATATATTTCTTTAGCCTTCACATTCAGAAATGTTGGATTTTTCTATTTGTGAAAATATGCCATTAAATCAATCAGCATGCTTTTAGTGTTTTCTCTGCAGTTTCTAAATAATTTAAATGTCTATTCTAGAAATTTTATAGGTTAGCATGCTCTAGCAAAGAGATTATTTTTTTCAGCATGAATTTTACCAGATTATAAATAATATCCAGGAATACTGTTGGGATGTACATTTATCTTGTATCCAGACACTCAGTCTATTCACTCTAGTGCTTTCTACCTGAGCTCATATACATTAATCTTCCACAAACTATACTTTTTTGTTTTTATCCCCTGAATTTTTTGTATTTTCTGGTATCCACAGATACCAAAGCTGTGTTGAACGACATTATTCTATGGAGCAGATTTGTTGTGTTTGTGCTTACAGGAAAGGCTCATCGTTTTGGTTTCATTTCTTTTTTTTTTTCTTTTTTTCCTTAACAATATTTTGGTGATTTTTTTTTCTAGTTTCTTTAAACATTTATCTTTTAATCCATGACATTTTGATTTCCTTTTAAATCTAAACATAGTTTGCTCTTTGGGGAACTAAATGTAGACCATTTTCATTTGTGGTAAGAATTATTATACCATATCTAATGTCTCTCATTCTGTTTCCTAATACTTAGTGTTGTTTCCTAATCTTTCTAAATTTTATTCTAGTTTCTTTTAATCTCATACCAACTAGTGAGGGACTAATTTTTTTAAATAATAATCACATTCTATTGTGTGTTTTCTTTTCTTTAAAAGTATGATTTTTAAGACCTCTTTTCTTTTTCTGATATGTCTTCTGAGCATCTTAGAATACCTTACCACATTTTAACAATATAGTTATTATTTATTAAATGGCTCCAATAATGCATGTCTGTGTTATCCCTTGCTGATATGCATTCCAGTTTCTCTTATTTTAAAATAAATAAACTAAAAAAGTTATATTTTCTTAAATATCTCACAAATACTGTCTTCATTCTTGATTCCTTTCACTCACCACTAATTTCTTGAAAAAGTAGTTACTTTTCTTTTTTCTTTCCTCAATACTTACCCACTTCTTAACTTTGCTGTTGAACTGCCATCTAAATTCACTGTTCAACTGAAAACACTTCCTAAATTTAAAGGCATTTTCCATCCTCCTCCTGGATTTCCTCAGTGTTTCCTTCTGCTGCCCACATTTTTGTCTACTTGGGGAAAAACTATTCTTGGGGCATCACCTGGTACCAGTCCAGTTCTCTGACTTCTTTTTACCTCTCCATGTCCTTTGGAGACACCCTTTCTATTCCCTCTCACCAAACACATACATTCTCTAAGACTCTGCACAGGGGCACAGTTTCTCCATATTTATGCTGGCCAGCTTTTAGCCCATCACACATTTTTAGTCATCCTGTCTATATAATTGGCTTTCGATTAAGTAATTCCTGTACCTTGTCTTGAGTTTCAGATCATTTTTCATTAACACCATAAACTCAGAATGTTCAAACACCGTCTTTGCCCAAATCCCATTCTTCAATCACCCTGTCTATTTCTGTGAATGACTCCACCTTTTTCTCTCCCACCCCAATTCTAAACTTCCCTTTTTGGCTTCCACTTTCTCTTCTTGTCCCCCATACAATTAATTGCTCTGTTATATAGTTCTTCCTACATGTCAGTTTCTATTTGCCATTCCCAAAGCTACACCCTTAGCTTAAGTTTTCATATACTCTGCCCCACCAAATTCTTGCTATACAGTAGTATCATATTAATCCTCCCGAGGCACGGTTAGTCTCAGAACAAGGCTGAGTCTGTTAACACCCTAGTTAATAATGCAGTGCCCTTAACTGATGTTCTTCTTTGAATCATTTGTTGAGAGGGACTATTCTGTCCTTGTTATGAGCATGGCTGTAGTTTCATGCTTTTGGTTGTGAATCCTTGGAAACCTTTGATAACTGTGTGACCTTAGGAAAGTTACTTCATCATTCCAGTCCTTAATTTCCTTACCTGTAGAGCAGAGATAATGACATTACCTGCCTTAGTCAAGTTGTGGGCATCTTACACATTTCTATAATCACTCAAGGTGCATGTGCTTATTAAAGGTATCTATTTTTTGAATTGCAAATGGCCTAAAGAAAATCCATGGAAAGTAGCCAATGCTTTAAAATATCAGGGTAGATGGATGGCTGAGGCCTAAGTGGTATGTCCCTGGATTCACTGGAAAGTTTTGAAAGGTGATAATAAAAGCGGAGCTGGCATTTGTACCTTCAAAGTCCTCAGAAAAGAAAGCTGGCACAATCCATAAAGACCAGGATAGACTTTTTCAGCCAACAGACAATGAAGAAAGACACATTGAAGCAGTAAGATTAAAGAACGTTCAACCTTCATTACCAATGAGACAATGTCCAGTGTGGTATAAGAACTTTGGGAAGGAGGATGACTGGTTGGATCACCAGGTTACTAGTGAGTGAACAAATTCCTAATCAAATACATAAATTTCTGCCCGGTAAAACCTTTATCCCCATTCTTCTTTACATCATTATTTACAGACATTTGTTTATGTTGAAAACAATGAGGAAATGATAAGATGCTCCCCTTATGAACCTGAGTCTTCACTTATTCAACAGACTTTCCAAATAACCATGCTAGACTCATTGCTGTGCTGCTACTATTTCAGTGTTAGGGATAAAGAAAGGAATCCTAACAGCTTCTAGAGAGAAAATAACTAGGTTTTCTGCCATGGGGCAAGAGTCAGATTTGCATTTTGCATAAACAACAACAGTTGTCAAAGCAAACATCTTAAAAATACTTAAGAAAAGTATTTTGCACTTCAATTTATATGCGAAGTTAAACTCATATTTGTAAATATTGTAAATATTTGTAAAAAACTAATATTTGTAAATAAGGTTAAAATAAAGACTTTCAGGCAAATGTGGATTCAGAAAATGCAACTTCCACACATCTATTATGGCATTTCATTTGTGGATTTCCTCCAGTGAAACAAAAATGAATTAAAATAAAAGAGAAAAAAAGTTGGGATGAAAAAAAAAAAATTGTAAGCAAAGAAACCAGTCTGAACCAGTTCCCCATAAAAAGTTATTGTAGGAAAGTTTTGTGTCCTGAAGAAAGGTGAGACCTTCATCCTATTCAGGATTCCCTCACTAAGAAGACCCCTTCCTTGTCCTTCTTTGAAGGTGTGCGAATGTGCCTTTCAGCTTCTAACACACCCCTTTCAGCTCTGCCTGATATGTGACCAACCCTGGATTTTTGGTTCTGTTCGTTTGGGGTTATGGATTTTTTAAACACTCTGTCCCTCAGTTTCCTGACCTGTAACATGTAAGCAATGATAATATCTGCCCCAGAGGATTCTTCATGAGACAAATTGCAGGTATCAGAGATACACAGCAGGCCATATAAGCAATGATAATATCTGCTGCACAAGATTCTTCCCGAGACAAATTGCAGGCATCAGAGACTTAGAGCAGGCTTAGCAGCCGGCACACAGTGCACGCGGGCCCTGCGTGCTTGTGAAGGTTCATCCCCCACCTCCACCTGCTTTCCATAACCTGTGAATGGTTGGTTTTGCACCAAAATTCATGTACCATATACACTTCAGAATTAGCCCTAAATATTTGGGAAAAGGTAGCCCCAAAGGAAGCTTTTGGATATGTTTAATGCTTGTTGACACATCTTAAAAATTAAGAAAATGGCAACTAAAGGTAGATCAAGAGGTACTGAGAATGACGGTCACAAACCAGCTAGTGTGTTGCCAGGCATTTGGCCTCTTACTCTTGCTTTCTCTTCCTTCTTCACCATTATATGGCAAAATTTATATATTTGAACATCTACAAAGACTCATCAATCCTATCTGCTGTAGATCCAGCTGTCCTTGACTTTGATGTGTTCTAATATTCTCTTTTCCCCTCTGTATTGAAATATTTCAGACTTGAAGTATAAAGCAAAAGAACACATAAGCGGACCTTCTCCTCTTCTTCCTCCATCCGATTAAAGGAGCCTGGGGAAAAGGCGCAATGCTGAGAGGGATTTAAATGCTCTCTGGACTTCAGTTTCCTCCTGTGTAAAATGAGGGTTCTGGACCTTACCATAATAGGTTTTCTTCCAGCCTTGATAGTCCATGAGATTTCACATTTTTCTGGTATTATTTTCAATCTATTAGAAGCCTTCAAAGAAAATTATATGACTGGTTGCCTTTTTTTCTTTTCTGTTTTACTGTATCTCCAATTTCGACTGTAATTTTCAGGTATTTTCTAGGAAGCCTTTCACTCCTTCCTATCTTTTCTATCTTGTGGGCAGAATGTTCGATTCTTATGGCACATTACTCACGTTCTAGCTAATTATTTTCAGTAACTGTAAATACTCATGTGTGCTCATTATAAAAAACTCTTCAGAGCAAAGCGTAAGAATATAAGTTTCTTAAGCGAAACTTCTTTGCATTTACAGGGAAGAATACTATGGCATGATGAGAAAATACGATTTTGCCTAGAAATGTGTTCTACCATTAATATTATCAATTGCAGTCGAAGAACCTCACTATTCTTCATACTAGTGTTTCAGGTAATAAGCACCCACTATGACAAATGTCATGGCAATAGAAAAAGCCAGGGTCTCCTAATAATTTAAGAAAAACTTTGCCAAGTAAAATCCCTGGGGTTAGAAACACTGACTTACTGTGAGAATTGAAATGTATAAATATGTATACAATACACCAGTCTCAGGTCATAAAATCCAGAAAACATTAACTATCAATAAAATGAATTAAAACCATTTTGTATTATTTAATATAATGTTGATAATCAAAAAAGGTATTATTTTAAATTTGTGAAGCAAGTCATTTCTGCCATTGTAGGCAAAATAGATTTTCTGTCATGTTCTGAAAACTAATAGAATTGGAAGAAGGTCTTTTGCTTACGGTTATGACTTAGGCAAACAGTGATAACTCAGGAGATAAGCTACTAGAACTCAGTGGACATAAAACCTGTCTCATAAATTTGAGAGCTCTGTGATAAATCACTTCTTTGGCTAAGAAAATGCTATCATTTTTACATCTTCCGGATTACATAGTGGGGTCCACTTTTAGAGATATAGCCTCACTGAAAGAATTTCTTTGTTCTTTTTTCTAACAATATGAAAATGTTTAAAATATGAAAAGCATAAGAAATGGCATTTTCCTGCTCTGCTCCTCATTTGGGTAACAACTGAGTTAAATGTTTCCCGTTATCTCCTAGAACCACAAATATTGTGTTGATGTGAATTGGAACATTGATACTAAAAACAATTTTGGTTGCTTGCATTCTGATTTGCTATAAGATTAAGCCTGGACATTTGAGCTCTCTGGACATTGTATTTATTTATGGGTGCATCCTCAGTTTATAGGAAGCACAGCTGAGCTCTCAATGTTCTTCATTAAACATGGTAAACTGAACAAATTCTAAGAGTCTGGAGTATCTAAACGGTTCTTGCTAAGCTACCTATTATCATGTACATTTCTAGAGAAAGAAAGAGAGGAATGAAAGTATATATTTTCTCTTCTGTTTGTTGTATTTATGTGGGAGAATAAAAGCTGCAGACCACAGCACGCAGTGCTTCAGAGGGAGAGGACTTGGCAGGATGCCTTGCTTGCCTGATATCTCTGAAGGCCGGAGTGTACCAGGGCTTGGGTCTCCAGTCTATTCTCTGCCATTCACCCGTAGGGATCTCACCCATTCTCACTGCCTTACAACCATCTACACACTAACAACCCCATAGCTCCTATCTCTCCCCTGAAATCCAGACTCGAAGTCCCACTGCCTAGTGTAGTCTTCATTTGAATTAAAGAATATCTCAAACAAAACATGACCAAAATAGAGCTCTTGATGGCCTCCTAAACCAACTTTCCCCCTCTTTACCCTTCTAGGTAAATGATGCTCCATTTACCCTCTTTCCCAGGCCAGAACTCTAGGAGGAGCCATACTGGACTTTTTCCTCTCACTTCTCATATCCAAACCATCTGCAAATGGTCCCAGATCTACCTTCAAAGTAAACCCAAAGATGCTATTCCTTCCCCCTTACCATCCTCATCCAAGCCAACATTCTTCTCCCCGGACCTCAGCACTCACTGAATTGTCCTTGTTCACACTCCTGCTTACCTAGTCTATCCACTACGCAGCAGCCACGTTGAGCCTTTAAAATAGTTCATTAACTGACATTACTCTCGTCTTAACCCCAGGGAGTGAAACCCAAAGCCATCACTTTGGTCACAAGTCCACGTGCAGGTACAGACACACACACACACACACACACGCTCTTCTCCTCTTCACATATCCTTCATTTCACTGTCCCTGAGTGTGCAGGCTCAGAAATGAAAACTGTCTGGAATGATGGCTGCCACTATGAGGCCATTGGGTGTATGACAACTGCCATTACCATAAATATGAATTTATATCCTTTGGTCTTTTGTACCTCATGAGAAGATTTGATTAAGTAAAATTCAGAGATAGTAATACCTTAAAAAATACTTTACAGTACCAACTCTATAAGTGGAATGTAGATTGGAGTAGCAGAAGTGCACCTCCAGACGCAGGATGGCGGAATCCCACAGAGGCCTTCCTCCATCCTGAGCCCACTGCGTGGGAGCCTCTGTGACTTTCCTATCTATGCTCCTGCCCCCTGGACAGTGGCTTGTGCTTTCTGTATATTCCAGTATTGCTGCTGCTGTTTTTCTAAATGAAATAATGAGGACAGAGTGTGAACTGTGATTTTCTCTAAAAAATTTCAATTCTTTTGAACCCCGTGGAGTAAGGGTCAATTTAAAAAGAAAATAGAGTTGAACAAAGACATGTTTTCCCCATATCCTAACAAAATGGAATTGAGCAAGGCGGGGTGACTTCTGGAACAGAAATCATTCTCTGTTTGTAGGGCGGTTGCCCAGGGAGTAATGTTTGCATAAAAGGGTGCTGATAGACGGTTTACTGACAAGACGTTGCTTGGTGGTTAGGTTGCCACTCCTTGGTGACTTGGCAGAAAGGAGGCCTGTGGAGAGGAATGGAGCCTGGGATTCATCCAGCAGCTCTGCAGCTCTGCTCCTTGTAGATGATGTAGCTGCCTGCATGGTCAGTGGCAGGTACTTATCCCAACCCACGGGTCCTGATTTGAAACCCAGCATCAAAGCATTCTTTGAAACTGTTTGTCCAGCAAGCGTATCCAAGGCACCAAAGATAGAGGAAACAATGCAAAAAAGTGCAATTTGTTTGATGACCAATTCTTCTAGTAAATTTTAATTTCATGTCTGTATGAGTCAGGGTTGTCTAGAAGGACAGAACTAATAGGACAGATGTATATATAAAGGGTAGTTTATTGAGGAGTATTGACTCACATGATCACAAGATGAGGTCCCACAATAGGCCGTCTGCCAGCTGAGGAGCAGGGAAGCCAGTCTGCCTCCCAAAACCTCAAAAGTAGGGCGGCCGACTGTGCAGCCTTCAGTCTGTGGTCAAAGGTCCAAGAGAACTTCAAGTCTGATGTCCGAGAGCAGGAAGTATCCAGCACAAGAAAAAGATGAGGCTGAAAGACTAAGCCAGTCTAGTCTTTCCATGTTCTTCTGCCTGCGTTTATTCTGACTGCACTGGCAACTGATCAGATGGTGCCCACCCAGATTAAGGGTGGGTCTGCCTTCCCCAGCCCATTGACTCAAATGTTAATCTCCTTTGGCAACCCCCTCACAGACACACCCAGGAGCAGCACTTTGCATCCTTCAATCCAATCAAGTTGACACCCAGTATTAACCATCACAATGTCCATTAATGAACATCTCTTCCCACCTTCACCTCTATTTATTTATTTATTTATTTATTTTGAGATGGAGTCTCACTCTGTCACAAGGCTGGAGTACAGTGGCACGATTCTGGCTCACTGTAACCTCCGCCTCCTGGGTTCAAGCGATTCTCCTGCCTCAGCCTCCCAAGTAGCTAGGACTACAGGTGCACACCACCACGCCCAGTTAATTTTTGTAGTTTAGTATAGATGGGGGTTTCACCATGTTGACCAGGATGGCCTCTATTTCTTGACCTTGTGATCCATCCACCTCGGCCTCCTAAAGTGCTGGGATTACAGGTGTGAGCCACTGCGTCCGGCCTCACCTCTTCTAAAAATCACTTTAACTCTACTGAGAGCTCCAGCCCTGAGCAGGAGATATGCCAACATTTATCACAGGCATAAAAACTGATCAACAGAACTATTAACAGTACAAGTTTTAAATCATTCCGTGATTATAGCTCTGGGCACTTCCCTTACCTTTCCCATTAAGTAGTGACATGTATAAAAATATTGAGTCCTTTATATTATGGGAGAGAGAAAGAGAACAGAAACAGAGAGATCAATAAGAAAGATTGATACCAATTGCCATTTTTCTTGCTGAACAAAAACCCAGTTTTCAAATATCAACCATAAAAACCTTTTTCCACTGATCTTTTCTAAAGCGTGGCCACATAGTAAACATTATAACAACAATGCAGATAATTATCCCTTCTACTCTTTAGGGTATGATGCATTTTGGATATGCTATTTAAAAACTGACATTGTATTCTATGTATAATTGTTATCACTGTTAATGATGAAAGTAAACTTTTGAATAATGATTACATAATTTTGTATACAAGATCTATAGAATTCCTTTTGTCAAGTTAACCTCATTTTACACCAGGAGTGCAAAGCTCATAGATGTTGAGTGTGTGGCTCTTAGTGAGGTGGATGCAGCTGATCTGACACTGATTTGACTTGGTTACACACGTGCTAAGTCAAGCTGGTGATGCCAGGCAGAGATTCTTCATGAGTGCCTGGGGAATGATGCCCCCCTGCCTTCTACAAAGAGACCCTCTCTTGCTCTGTGACTTGCCCTGACCAAGACACACTGACCTGTCATTATTACATACATTTTTTCAGTAAGCTCTCTGAAGACAGCAATAAAATATCATCCAGAAGGAGAAGAAATGTATAGAAAAGAAAAAAAAAAAAGAGGAAGAAACAAGTGTTAGAATGGACAAAAGGAATAAATTCTATGATGCTGAGCTTTTTCCATGTTACTGTGTGCTGGAAATGATATTGTTTTGATTTCCATGAACCTGTTAGCCCTGTCGGTGTAGACAGGGAGGGCTCACATTTCAGGGGAGAATGCTGGTAGTTCTGCCAACAAGAGTTACATTTTATGCTAAGTACAATTTCTAAGAGTTATAGTGGTGACATAACTGGAGATACTAGGAACTGCTGACCTCAGATGATCTGTCTGCCTCGGCGTTCCAAAGTGCTGGGATTACAGGCGTGAGCCACGGCGCCCGGCCAGCTGCTAGTGCTGAAACACTTCCCTAGATGACTTGCATTGATCCTATGCTGATTCTGCTCTTTAAAATTTTTCAGGATTGTTTACAACAAAATTAATCAATTGATTCCAAGTAATAAGCACTCTGGGAAAATTAATTGGGAAAATTCACTAAATGACATTATTGAACAGAAAGTCTATATAGAGCTATAAATACTTTTTAGTCTCTCATGTCAAAGGGGCCCTGAGGGCCTTCCTCATTGTCTGGGTAGCTGAGCAGCCAGTTGTCCTGTCCCCCGTCACAGCACTCGAACCAGAGTACAGAATTCTATATGGCAGCGTTTCATCATCTCATTACATAAGCAAAGTAGGAAGGATGTGAGGGAGTGCACTGTGACTCAGACAGATGTGCCATTGTAATCCCTCTGAAGGGGGATGACAAATCCCTGGGTTCAGGTATAGTCCCTAGGAATGAAAGCATCTGATTTTAGAGTCTGCAGTCTTCTATGATTGAGCTGCCAAATTCTGAACACATAGTAAGGGTTGAGTATCCAGAATCTGAAAATCCAGAATCCGAACATCCAGAATCTGAAATGCTTCCAAATCGGAAACTTTCTAAGTGCCAACATGATGCCACAAGTGGAAAATTCCACACACCAGTACTTAACACAAATTTCATCATGTGCAATTATTTAAAATATTGTATAAAATTATTTTTGGACTTTGTGTATAAGGTGTATATGCAACATAAGTGGATTTCATGTTTAGGTCCTATCCCCAAGATATCTCATTATGTATATGCAAATATTCCAAGAACCAAAAAAATCTGAAATGCGAAACATTTCTGGTCCCAAGCATTTCGGATAAAGGATACTCAACCTGTAATAACGTGCTCCCCGAAATGAAGGAGTTTGGAAAGTGTTAGTCCACTGGAGGGCTGAGGAGGCAGGGTGCTGGATATTTGAAAATCAGTGAAGCTCATTGAGTCATTGAGTTTCTGCTTCCTTCATCACGCGTACTTTTCTGCATACGCAGAATGTGTAGATTAGGGCAATGTGTAGATTAGGGCAAAGTCTTCTACAAACATAGGAGGAGCTATGTGCTGTGATGCTGTCTTCCCCGAGCATTAAAGTGACGTGAAGGGATGATCAGGGTTAAGTATGTCGCAGTGACTCTCCCTTCCCAAACCAGTGCTATTCTTGCCTCCTGTATCTTCCATCTCTGCCTGTGCTCCGCCCCCACACCATCTCCCTGCCATGCACACATGTGTACACATGCCAGGACACATTTTTAATTTTTAATGCATAAGCAAAGTACTTAATAGGGGTATGCTCTTTCGTTCTTTCCTGCACTAAGGGCGAAACACACGTGAGAGTTAATCGCCTAAGTTCTCATATCAAAGACCAAAAAGATGTGCCTCCCCCACGGTAGAAATATCTCCTCAGCATGAGATTTCTAGGGGTCATAGGGGTCTGTTCAGATATGCACAATCCAGATCTTTACTTTTCCCTCTCAGCTGAAATTTAAAGGCCAAAATTCCCAACAATTAGTTCTCCTGAAAAGCCGTAAGAACCAGGCAGAGGAGAGAGCTATGACTGAGGAGGGATGCAGCTCCCAGCTTCCACTGAGGCTAATGGACGGGAGGGACCATCCATTGGAAATGAGTGTCCCAGACCCCGGACCACCAGGTGCAGTGACATGTCTGCTTTCCTCAGGTTTCCAATGGTGAATGCAGGAGGCCCTCACCCTTTGACATGAACCGTCTTCTAGGTTCAAAGAGGCAGATATCAAAGCTGGTCAGCCAAAGACTTTTTCTCATCATGGAGATCTTCAGTGGTACCCAACCAATACACTGCACTGATGGACTGTTTTGAGCCCCTGCCTTTCCTGAACTGAAGTTTCTGTTTCCATATAGTTGCTGTCCTCTCCAGGTTTTTCTCATGAACAGATTCCTTGAATCCCTTCTCCTGAAGATTTGTCCACTCTTGGGTTGTGCATGTTCTTTGACATTTTTACTTGCTTTTTTTCTGTAAGTTTTTGTTTCTCCTTTTCACCAGGGAAGAGAAATATATATATATAGATTTTTTTTTTTTGAGATGGAGTCTCACTCTGCTGGCCCAAGCTGGAGTGCAGTGGCATGATGTCAGCTCACTGCAATGTTTGCCTTCTGGGTTCAAGTGATTCTCCTGCCTCAGCCTCCCGAGTAGCTGCCACTACAGGCATGAGCCACCACACCTGCCAAAAAGTGTATTTACTGTATTGCTTCTGTTAAAAGCAAAAATCTAAGGAAGCAGAAGCATTATGTTGTATAAATCTTAAGTGTATTAGTCAGGGTTCTCCAGAGACACAACCAATAAAATGTGTGTGTATATGGAAAGACGTTTCTTTTAAGTTTGGTTCACACAGTTATAGGGGCTGGCGATTCCAAAACCTGCAGGGTGGACTTACAGGCTGGACCAAGGGAAGAGCAGATACTGCAGTTCAAGTTCAAAGCGCATCTACTGCAGTATTCCTTCTTGCTTGGGAGAAATCACTCTTTTTCTTTGAAGGCCTTGAACACATTAGGAAGAACAATTTGCTTTGTCACCAATTTAAATGCTCATTTCATCCAGAAACAACTCTTATAGAAACATCTAGAAAAATGCTTGATCACAACATATTTGGGCACCATGACCCAGTCAACTTGATACATGTAATTTACCATCACACTGAATTTTCTTGGTGATTTGGTTTAAAACACTAAGATGCAGTTTATGCAGAGCCTTTAGAAAACTAAATATTTCAATGTGCTAATACTCAGATTCTGAGATGAAAGAAACAAGAAATGCCGTTGGCTAAAACTTTACAGAGGTTTACTCTTCAGCGTAGGTATGGCTTTCCTTATTCTGCAGCTGTTCACTCTATTCAATCCAGTTCCAGTTAAATAATGTGTAATTTAACTAATTACACGTATCTCTCCAATGCAATGCAATTTAAGATGAGATTTGGCATAAACCAACATGTCTTCTTTGTGTGTATGTGTGAGTGTGTACATTTGTGTTCTATTCGTCTTTATAATACCCAGATTGCTCTACTGTGTTGGTTATTTCATTGCTTTTCACCAGCTTTCAAATGGAAATGGAAAGAGTCTGGTTAAATTGACACCAAACTCATTGTCTGTTTATCTGTAAACGTGCTGAAAACCTCTAGCAGTTGGTGTTGATCCCACAGCTCTGTGGTTTCTGAGAGTTATACTTGCCAGTTAGTCTCTTATGTCCATGGCTTGTAACAGGACACTTGTGGGACCAGGAAATTGAGTTATTAAGGATAAGTAATACCTCTGCTGTGAGCCAACACCACCAGAATAACCCAACTTACAAGAAACAGTTTCATTATTCTTGTGTCATTTACATGAAAGTAGAGATTCCTAGGAGTAGTTGGAAAACTTGACTTTGCATTTAGAACTGTGGCTCAGCTACACACAACTGTCCAGGTACTCACTGAGAGCCTCCATTTACATACTACTTGCTTTCCAAACTGGTGTGCATAATAAATTTTCTATAACCAGATGACCTGTGTAAACACAGTAATAAAAGATGGAGCTACTTATGTAGGTATATATATTCTTACTTATAAGTGAGAACTAAACATCGAATGCACATGGACACAAAGATGGAAACAATAGACACCAGGGACTGCTTGAGAGGAGAAGGTGGGAGGGGAACATGGGTTGGAAGGCTACGTATCAAAACTATGCTTACTGCTTCCGTGAGTGGATCTTTCATATACCAAGACACTCCCATGCAATTTACCCATTTAACAAATCTGTACATGTACCCCCAGAACTCAAAATAAAAGTGGAAAAGAAAGAAAGAAAAGGAGGGAGGAAGGGAGGGAGGGAGGGAGGGAAGGAAGGAAGGAAGGAAGGAAGGAAGGAAGGAAGGAAGGAAGGAAGGAAGGAAGGAAGGAAGGAAGGAAGGAAGGACTGTGAGAAAGGAAAAGAAGGAGAGGCTATATTGAGCTGCTCAGATCCTCTGAAGAGAGAGAGAGGCATGGGCAGGACAGGGTTGTTGACTCTGACTTTGCTCCCTTTACATGTGGATTAGTGGGGCAGTCAGGGTTCTCCAGAGAAACACAAACAATGCCATAGGTGTATATATAGAGAAGGAAATTTACTTTAAAGAACTGGCTTATGCAATCACAGGGGCTGGAAAATCTGAGATCTGTAAGGCAGGCCAGCAGGTTAGAGAATAAGTTAAGAGTTGATGCTACAGTCTGGAGTCAGAAGGCTGGAAACACAAGCAGAATTTCTGTTTTACAGTTTGGAGGTAGAATTCTTTCTTCTTCAGGGAAACTCGGTTTTCACTCTTACGTTCTTCAGCTGATTGGATGAGTCTCAACCATGTTGTTGGAGCGTAATCAGCTTTACTTAATCTGTCCACTAATTGTAAATGTTAATCACATGTTAAAAAAAATACTTTCACAGTGACATCTATTCTACCATTTGCCCAAACTACTGGGCACAATAGCCTACTGAAGTTGACATAAAATTAACCATCTCAGCTCAGAAGCAGGGAAGGGTAGCTATGGGAGGTAAGGAAAGATCCTTGTACATGCTGCTGGAGGCAGAATCGAGTGTCCCAACACCAAGCAGTGTAGAAACTCAAAAAATCTTTACTTCATGGCTGGCTTCCCTAAGTCCCAAGGCAGTATATTTCCTTACCTGAAAAGTTTTTTTTTAATTTTCTTTGGCTACTTGAGAACCAACAAGGGTGATTTGGACAGGGATATATACCGCTAAAGCTTGGGGCATCAAACTGTTTTGATTGTGCACACCTATGGGTAAATATTTTTAACCAGTCGTTTTATATATTTGCTTATTCATAAATTATATGTGCTAATATTTATGTAGATTATTAATCACAAGTTAAAATTAAGGGTAGACAAAGATTTAGAAAATATTTTAAAAGATCTACTTTTTAATAGCTCAAAAATACTTTAAACCTTCTTATTTAATATTTTTGGTAAGATTATTATGATAGAAAATGCATACTTGCCAAAAGGGAAAAAGAGGGTCAAAAGAACCATAAGACAAACAGAAAACAGTGAACAAAATGGCAAAGGAAACCCCTCCCAATAAATAATTATGTCAAATGCAAGTAGATTAAACTCCCAATCAAAAGGTATGTTTAGGAAATTTTTGGTTAACACTTTGCAATCAAACGCTATAATTATAACAAAGTTTGGTTTATCCCGACACTTGGTTTTAATGGTCGAATAAATGATTCAGTGATGCAATACTCAGTGACCTGCCTTCCAAATCACGGTACTCACTTCTCAGTCCTGTTCACACTGACATGGAAGTTTTGGTAAAATTCAGCTGATCTGTCACCATCTTTTCTGATGTCAGTTCTTGAAATTCAACCAAAAAACATTGTATTTTTATTTTTTAGTAAATGGATTTAAGACTCATTGAATCTTTATTTGGAAGATTTTTAACTGAATTTAGAAATTCTTTTCCTAAGGTATATCACTGTGCAGATATGAGAGTGTTTAGAGTGTTTTTGTCAAGAAAATCACATAAAAAGACATTTCTAATTGCATGCTTTTCACAGATGATATCTCCATAGCATGTTCTTTGAAATAGATCATTTCTCACCTCATCTGTAGTTTATTTTGAAAGCAAAGTCCCTTTTGCTGTGCAAGGTAACATATACACAGGTTCTTGGAATTTGGATATGAATGTTTGAGGGAAACCATTATTCTCCCTACCACTCGTAGCCTCCTCACTTTTGTTAATCACCATCACTCAAAGGGTAACATACAAGTTAGTGGTACAGCACACACAAACACCAAAAAGAAAAAGATGATTTCCAGATTTTAGGGAGACAATACTGGGGTCTAAAGGATAATGGAATTCCTTAGGTTAGAATATCAGCATTTCCCAACCAAGCAAATGTGCAAAATTTAGCAGCCATCAGTGTTCTGGAAGCAAGGGACTATTGGCGAATATACCTCTCCTCATTTCAAGGTCACAGGCAGAAATGCAACTGAGACTCCTTCATCCAGCTGTTGCTAGTGCAGATAACAGCTGCTGCCCCTCTCCATGGCACAGTGGCCACCAGCACGGAAGAAGCCTGGTCAGTCTTTTCCCAGCCTTCCCAGCAGACAGATGTCCTCCTGCCTCTCTGCATGGCCAGCCTCCTGCCAGCCCAGCACGGCAGCACTGCCGTCAGTTCTACTTTTAATTTATAGTGCTGGGACCATGGATGTTTTAGTAGCATTTCACACAGCTTAGAACACATTTTGTGTTAGGTCTAGAAAAGTATCGCCAAGAATGTTTATTCTCTTACCCTCAAAGCCACCGCAGTTTACTTCGTCATCTTTAGTCTCACTTACCTGGATGCTATTGCACACAGACCACCCCATTCTGATTGTCAGCCTGCATAAAGAATCTCCTGAAAGAGATTTTCATGAAAGGACTTTACAGAAGGAAACAAGAGCACAGAGAAGTTCTGGGTACACTGTCTTTGGTATGCTCGGAAGCAGGTCCAATCCTAGCTCGAGTAAGGAAATTGATAGAACCACAGCAGTTTACTCAGACCATCGTCTGTTTAAAGAGTGGTGTGAGGTCTTCACCCCACGCCTGCCTCTTTATGTCCGCAGTGAAATTCATACATTCAGTTTGAATTAGCAGTTGATTGTCAAACATCTGTTTAGCGTTGGATTAAGTAGATATTAGAGACCTAACGGAGAAATGCAGCAATCCAGAATCAATGACTATATCAATCTGTTTATCTCTTGGTTTTTATGTCACTAGCAGAATTCTTACTACTACTAATAAGCATCTATTAAATTACTACAGTAGACAGAGTTAGGTACGCACCTTCTAGATTGATACAGATTTAGCCACACCAAAGAAAAGAAGGAAACTCCACACCAGCACCAACTCATCACCCAGGCACTCCACATAACGCGTAAACGGCCCAGTGAAAAGCACAATTCCAGGAAGCCCCAGGCACTGACCCTATTCACGCCTAGCATGAGAGTCACGCTTTGTCTCTGGGTGCACTTTTGTATTTTTCATCCTGCCCATTGCAGCACCTCCCACTGAGGGGCCTGGAGCCTACTACCAAAGCCTCAGTGCCCACCAACAGACCTCAGGACTGTGCACTTTCACTGAGAAACTCTGAAGACATTCATGGCTTCTGCATTAGTGAGCTCGGAAACCTCATGTTGGGGAAATTAGTTAAGGGTGTTTATTCCAGGTCCTTTGGAAGAGCCTGGAATGGGGCTGACTTAGGGCCTGCTACTTTCATGATCCTGATCACTGAACCTTGTTTCTTCTGGAAGACCGGCCAGAGCCCTCCATAGATGGACCCCTGCGTGAGGCTATTGGATGGGGCATATTTGGTCGAGCCCATAGGCTTGGGGTCAGGATTCTAGCGAGTGGGGCCCTGAGATTAAAGACAAACCCCTGAGGCCAGGCACACCCTCTGCAGAGTTTTGCATATCTCAGAACTCTCTCTTGGAAGGAGGTTTGTGCTCTGTGCTATATGAGAAATTTTCTCTACACTGGGAATTGCAGAGGTCAGGAAGGTATCTGAAGCAACTGAACAAGTTCAAGCTGGAAGAGGATTTCGAAGTGTGACTCTTTGGAGAGGCCACTGTGTGGACCCAGTGCCTAAAATACCCTTTCCATTCCTTTGAGCTCAAGCTGGAAGCTTCCAGGTTCAGCATGACAAAACTCTACAAACTGGACACGGGTTTTCAGGGTAACACTAGCAGTTTCCGTTTATAGAAACCATTGAAATTGAGGTTAAATGAACATTTCAAAAGAATCTGTTTGTAAAGCTTTCTAATAAAAACATTTAATGGCAAAAGATGGGATCAAATAGCCTAAAGGACATAGCCGCAAACTGTTCAATGTGAAAAACATCTGAATTTTTTTCTCTCGGCTGAATTGAAAACTCATTTTTAAAATTTTACTTCAACTGTAAAGAACTATTTTTTTACAGTAAGACTTTCACTTCCATCCAGTAAGACTTTCACTTTCAGAGAGAGATGGTAAGGGAGGACTTTTCCTTTAGGAACAGAAAGGAGACACTCCCTTTTGGGAAGCACCGGCTTGACAGGCTTGCCATTGAGAACTAAGCTCTGACTTTTTATCTTGCCTAAGTTCCTATCTAAGGGGTCTGGGGAGCCATGGCCTACAAACCATAAATTCTCATCGCATGGGTTTTATTTGATCCTGTATATCATGACTTACTTTCCAATCTGACCATAACAAGCAAGAAAATCAAAATATTTTACCCCAAAATATATTTCCTTGCCATATCTTGAAATTGCCCTGCAAAAATCTCTTGTGGGAAAAATCCACTTTCTATAGAGAATCCCCATTTTTTCCTTCTTCCTTTCTAGATCCAGGAAATCATCAACTAAGAGACAGGCACCCTTTTAGGTCTAATAAGAAATATTTTACAACCTGCCCTCTCTCTGAAGTCTGCGATCTGAGAGATTCCTCTGCACAATACAACTTGGTCTCCACAATCCTTTACCTTAACCTCAACATTCCTTTCCATTGATCCCAGGTCTTCAGATAAACTCAAACCAGTTGTCAATCAGAAAACGTTTAAATGTACCTATAGCCTGGGAGCGCCCCCCCCCCCCCCCCCCCTTGCTTCGAGTTGTGCCACCTTTCTGAAGCAAATCAATGTGTTTCTTCAATGCATTTGACTGATGTCTCATGCCTCCCTAAAATATATAAACCCAAGCTGCACCCCGACCACCCTGGGCACATGTTCTCAGGACCTCCTGAGGGCTGTGTCACAGGCCATGGTCCCTCATATTTGGCTCAGAATAAATCTCTTCAAATATTTTACAGAGTTTGACTCTTTTCATCAACACCATTGTCCTTTCCTTGCCTTCTTTGGCTGCATTTAAAGGCAGCAGTGATCACAGGCGCCGCCAGGATGTCCCAGTTGTCCATCTGGATGTCCACCAAGATAGCTTCCCAGTTAACAGCCAGATCTTTCAATCCAGCCAGGGCTGGCCTTTCCCATCGGGAACTCAGCAATGTAATTTGTCAGCAGCCCAAACATACACCCCACTCTTGCACCAGGCTCGTAGACACTGAGGAAGCAGACTATTTATGAACGGACCCTGAGCAGTCCCACCTCACCCATGTGAGACTTTCCCCTTCGCAGGTCAGTTATCTTCATCATTGTGCCCCGCCAGCAGAAATAAGATCAAGTGGAGCTTCAGGACTCGTTATCGTGAGGAGGTCAGACCTGGACATGGATGATGGTCCTGAGCCCACCTGCCCTCTCCTGGGGCCTCTCCTTAGGTCATCGCTGGAGAGACACTGGCTCGTTTCCTTCTCCTGCTCCTTTTCCTTACACTTCAGCTGCTGCCTGGTCACATCTCTATCGCTCTGATATTACTCTTTAAGATGTCTGTTCCGGGTCTATTTCTGTTTGTTTTTTTAATTCTTAGGGAAAAAAATCTGTAATCACTTTGTCCGAATTCTATGAGAGATAGGAACCACCTCCATATACCGCGGACATGTTAAAGAGGCCATTTCCTAGGCTGCCAGGAGGAAAGGAACTAGCATTTATTTGTGCTCCTGTTATACCAGGATCATTTTGTGTTTTCATTAGAATATCAGTGAAAACATGCAGGGTGCGTGGAGCTTTCTTTTTCTTTTTTCTTTTTTTCTTTTTTTTTTTTTGTTTGTTTGTTTGTTTTTCTTGAGATGGAGTCTCGCTCTCTCGCCCAGACTGGAGTGCAGTGGTGCGATCTTGGCTCACTGCAAGCTCAGCCTCCCAGGTTCACGCCATTCTCCTGCCTCAGCCTCCTGAGTGGCTGGGACTACAGGCGCCCACCACCAGCCTGGCTGATTTTTTGTATTTTTAATAGAGATGGGGTTTCACCATGTTAGCCAGGATGATCTGGATCTCCTGACCTCGTGATCCACCCGCCTCGGCCTCCCAAAGTGCTGGGATGACAGGCGTGAGCCACTGTGCTTGGCCGGGCGTTTTCTTTATGGGGCTGATGATGACACTGAGATTCCCATATGTGAAGTCCAAGATTGCACAGCTGTGTGTAATGTCTGGATTGGGATTTCAGCCCCCGTTTTCTGGTTCTAAATGCCCAGCTCTTTCCCACATGGGTCCTCAGTGCCAGTGCTGGCGCTGCCTCTGCACTGGCTCTGTGCTCAGCTGACATTGCCCTCCTGGCTTCCTGCCTCCCTGCTCCATCCTCTCCCACCGTGGGTCACGGTCATGGAGTCTATTCCCTAGCAGTTGGTCTTCCCTCTGTGTGCTTGCGTTTTTCCCTGGAACATAACTCTTACAAAACAGCTACCAAGGTAGCTGGTTAATTACTAGTCTCAGCTTCATGCCCCAGTTCCTCTGCATAGACTAAGGACTCCTCAGAGACGGGTTGTGTTCTAGGCATCTGTTTGTCCTCGGTAGCTAGCGCTGTCCTGGAACTTGATGGGATAGTCCATTGTTTATCAGGAGGTGGATGGATAAAGAACGGTTAAGACTCATGCTTGGGTAAATAAAAGAGCATTCAGAGCATATGAGCAAATAAACTGTCTCACAAGCTGTCAGAAGGGGAGAGGATTACTGCAGCTACTTCCAGGCTTTTCCACTTTCCTGATGAGGGAAAGTGCAAGAGGAAACAAATAATAGGTGCCCCGGTGGGGATGACTGACACGTCATCTTCCTGTTCTTTCTTCAGTTCTGCCTTCAGTCTTCAGTATGTAGATGTTTTGCAAAGGTCACGTGTTCCACTGTGAAACCGTCAGAAAGTTTCAGGTTAAAGAGACCTCAGAACAGGAGCACCAGCATTCTTGGTACCTGTTCATCTGCTTCCAGACTCCAAAAGATATCTACATATTTTTTGAGTAACTGTTTCTCGGTATTTAACATGTGTGATTCATTGACTTTTCTTCATACTTTTAACATGACAATATTCCCTTCCAAGCTCATAAAATAACATGTCAAGACTTGTTCAGGAGTGAGAAGGCCATTCTCTCTATTAGAATGAATACATTCTGCACTGATATGGGTAGCACAATGAAGTGACTATGGTATATGATAACAATTTTGTGTATCATCTTCCACTAACTAAAGTTAACTAAATTTGTATTGCCTTTAAGTAATTAAATCAATTAAAATGAAAGTATTCCATAGTTGTAAAGGCTATTGAAAGTGAAAGCAATGCTTATTTAAACTCCCTCCCTCTATTATGAAGACATTCTAAGCACTGATGGTATAGACATGGGGTCTGCTCATACAACGGTATCAGGGATGCAGAGATGTTGCCATGGTGATCCGGTGTGACTTCTCTAGAACAGTGACTTCTTCTTTGCTGACAGCCACCTGTCTGTGCCATTTCTTCAGTGAATGGGCTACTCTCCTGGAGAATAAGACAGGAAAAATGAATTGTATGGTCCCTCTAGATTTCAACACAAACAACTCCAGTGAAACATTAGTGAGGAGGAGAGGAAATATTTTTTCTACGATGTATGTGCTTCATTATTTAAGTTGTCTGAAACTATGGTGTGATGGTTAATTGTCAATTTGGGTAGGCCATTGTACCCAGATATTTGGTCAAAGACTAGATGTTTTTGTGAAGGTTATTTTTAAAATGAGATTAGCATTTAAATCAGTAAACTCTGAGTGAATCACATTACCCTCTATGATGCGAGTGAGCCTCATCCATTCAGCTGAAGGCCTGAAGAGAAAAAGACTGAAGTCTCCAAAGGAAGAAGGAATTCTGCCTCCAGGCTACCTTCAGACTTCTCATCTGCCCTATGGAGTCTTAACTTGCCAGCTTCTGCAGTCACATGAGCCACTTTCTAAAAATAAATGTACTCTCTCTCTCTGTCTCTCTCTCTCTCTCAATAGACAGACAGAAATGGACATATCCTATTTTTTCTGTTTTCTCTGGAGAACTGACTAATACACATGGGTACTTCAGAGATCACTAGAAATCAGAAGAATAACATGGAGAAGTTAAAAACAACAAGCACACATTTGAAAATACCCATCTAGCAAACAAGAGTTTTTGTTTTTTAATATAAATACATTTATGTGGGGAAAAATAATTGATATGAACAGAAAGGGTGTTTTTTTACTGGTGGAGAGAAAAGAGTATGGCATTACTTGTGTTATAGCTAGGACATTTGTCAGACAAAGGTTTTCTTGCCTTTCATCTCCCCATCATCTGAGATCAGCTTGGCATCAGAAGATGCCAGCTGCTCTGAAATTCCAACCCAAAGATGTGAAGTGTGATGACGATGTGATGTTGCCCAACAACTTGCTCAGTCTATACTAATTTTGGAATAGCCTGAAATCCACCATAGCTCCAGTCTTTACTAATTTAAGAGTAGCCTGGAATCCATGTCTACTCCACTATTTTCCTGAAACATCATTCTATATTGAAATGTGCCTGATTCTAACTGCACCCAGTATGAGGAGGCACAGCAGGCAGCCATCCTGGGCCCGGCAGTGGGAAGCAGTGCACCTTGTAAATATGGTGGGAATCACCTGAACTGCTGACGCTTCAAAAAAGGAGGAAATGAACAGGAATTAGAGGGAATACACTGGTAGGAGCGAAAGGAATCAAGAGTGTAGATGAGCCAAGTTCAAATTCCAATAGAGTAAATAGCCAGGTAAAGCAGAGGGAATGTCTGTTCCCCTCTAAACTAATAAATACTTACCTGGGTCAAGAGGTGTTGAGAAGCCAGACAATCTAGGACTGTCCGGGTGTGTGGGTCTAAACAGAAGTTTCCAGATGGACATGGTGGGTCAGAGGGATGAGTTTGTACACAAAGCTCAGGAGACCATTCATGGAGAGAACTGCAAATCAAATGATATAGGGGAGGGTCTGGGTGTATTGGGGTCACAATGAGAGATGAGAATCCAGATCCCAGAAAACTTGGTATCCCAGGCCAAGGAATGTACATTTTACCATTCAGAGGGGTGGTTTTCAATTTATGTGGCCCTGGTTAGTGGGTCATGAAATCAATTCAGTGGGTTGCAATTTGCATTTTTAAGGAATAGACTAGAATAGAAAATGTCAGTGCATTTCATGTAAAAAAGGTAAGTTTTGGTAGGGGGAACCAGTTGCTCCAGTTACATCTCTCTCTATTTATTATCAGTGTGTATGTGCACAGGGCTTTCTTCCAGTCCATCAGTCCTAATCACACAGGTCAAAAGCCACTGCTGCCAGCAATGGGGAACCACTGAAGAGTTTAAAGTTGCAAGAAGCAAGGTTAGCTTTTGCATTTAGAAAGATACTGTTGTTTCAGAGAGAAGACAGATCAAAAGGGTAGGGTTATGTAGAGGATGGCTTTGGGATACTGAAGCTCCACCACCCCCAGGCAATGTGAGCTTAGGTCATGTTCCTCAATGGTTCATGGGCATAGTAACCATTCCCAACAATGGGCTCTCTGCGTTTTTTATGTCCCAGCACTTGCTGCCTGGCACAGGGTAACCACTCCAGACAGATGAGTTGTTGCCAATATTATTTTTTCATTTACTTAATGTTTCAGGTTTTAATGGATTTATTTTCATGCATTGCCCAGTATATGAAAAACTGTATAATCAACCTAAAGATAGGCCATGTGGACTATGAGACCTGCAGACACTACATGGAGGCGTGGAATTGAGGGCCTTTTGGTGAAGGATGGTTGTGCCCCTCCCGCTTTTCACTCTGCTTCTTTCCAACCAGTTTGATTATTCCATGTCTACCTAGTTTAAGAGATTGTGATAAACCAAGTAGATGGGACTAAGCTCATGTCTCAAGATAACATCCATTTTCTCAACATTGATTGAGTGGGTATTTTGTATAAAATATTTGATCATTAAAAAAATAATTGTTCACTGGGCATGTTGGCTCACACCTGTAATCCCAGCACTTTGGGAGGCCGAGGTGGGCAGATCACCTGAAGTCGGGAATTCGAGACCAGCCTGGCCAACATGGCGAAACCCCGTCTCTACTAAAAAATACAAAATTAGCAGGGCGTGGTGGCACATGCCTGTAATCTCAGCTACTCAGGAGGCTGAGGCAGGAGAATCACTTGAACCCAGGAGGCAGAGATTGCAGTGAGTCTAGGTTTCCCCATTGCACTCCAGCCTGGGCAACAAGAGCTAAACTCCGTCTCAAAGAAATAATAATAATAATAATAATTGTTGTATTTATTTTTGTGACAAAATGTACATGGACTGAATGGCTTTATTCAACACCTATACTGCTATGCTATTATTTAACCTTATGACAGAAAACAAAAACTTCGTTTATATACTAGGAATATATGCTCAGTGGTACATGGAACATGTGTACACATGTGTGTTATAAAATAGTCATCCCTAACCTTTTTGGCACTAGGATGCATTTTGTAGAAGACGAGTTTTCCACAGACTGGGGGAGAGGACGGTTTGGGGATGAAACTGTTCACCCTCAGATCATCAGTCATTAGAGTCTCATAAGGAGTATGCAACCAAGATCCTTACCATGCACGGTTTACTATAGGGTCCATGCTTCTGTGAGAATCTAATGCTGCCGCTGATCTGACAGCAGAGGCAGAGCTCAAGCTACAGTAATGCTCGCTCACGCACCACTCATCTCCTGCTGTGTGGCCCAGTTCCTAACAGGCCAGCCAGTCTTTGGCTTGGGGGTTGGAGATCCCTAGTCTAAAATGAACTCCATTGATCCCATATCTGCTATTCCATATCCCATGTGATAACTTTTCTAAGATTCCATCTGTGGGGAGTGCTTTATTTCTTCTTGATGAAATCAATCTTTAATGTGATTTTAATTATTTTACCGACAGATGTTAGGCAAGAGAGGAATTTTGCAACTAGAAATGATCATGAGCACTTCAATTCTTCAGCTATGAACAGCATGCCTATTTGTGTTTTAAATCCAGTCTTGCATCTTCTTTGTTTGTATAATAAACATTAGAAAACATTTTGATTGATCTGGTTTTCAATGGAATCATATTATTAAAATTTTGCTTAAGATATGTGTCATAATGGGAGAAAAAGTTAAGGCATTTCCCAACTTTTTCAGCGGGTTATTTGGGGCATTTCACTACTAATTTTGGCAATTTCCCAAAGGCAAAATGCTACAAAATAAAATTCAGTAAAAAAGCAAATATATTCAGTGGTTTTTCTACTTAATGATCACTCATAGACAATGATGCTCGAGTGAGCATGGAATAGTCAATAGGGAAACGGAGGAGGATTTATGTTTAGTATTAATTACACAACTGAGAAATAGTTCTCTCCATCAAAGAGCTGCCTTGAAAACTTCTTATTGTTCACTGTGAGTGTGGTGGAGACATCCGTGACAGCATATGAATCAAACTAATTGTAACTCTTACTTGGTTATGAAAAAAAATGACATGTGCGTTCTTCTAAATTAAGTCTTTCTCACACAAATTACTGGTTGCCACCGTAAATCAAGCAACATGTGTTCTGAATTCTGACTGCTAGAGAATTAGCTATTGAGTGGGGAAATGAGATACTTTTGTTTGCAGCTACACCAAGTTGACTTTTTTTTTTTTTTTTTTTGGCTTTATCTAAAAATACACTCCCCAGCTTCTACAGCAAGAAAGACATTCAGAGTGTTAGTCCAGCCCCTTCATTTTCAGGTGAGGAAAATGATGCCCAGGAAGGTTAGGGAGTGACCTAGAGTCTCATTCAAATGAGTGGGTGAGCTCGGACTTGAATTTCGATTTTCTGGTTTTGGTGCAGTGACTTTTGTGCTCTCTGATGGCTACCTCAGTAGCAAGCAGTCACCTAAATTCAGACTTGGCCAGGTCCCTGCGTAAGCCCATACTATCAGGACACAAGGAGGTGTTGCGGGGCGGGGTTTGATCGAGACTCTTGACTCCAAAGCTACCACACTCTCCTCAGCTGAGAACTCAGTGATCACTTGAAATTTATTATTTTCTAAAAGATCCATTTTATGGCTTTTATTGCAAGGTACAACATGTTAAGTAACCTGTGAGTGTCAGATTATGGAGATAATAGTAAAAATGCCCTTTGGATGAAGGATATAACCTTTATTGTCCTTAATTCAATTGTCAGTGACACTTCTAATGTGTCTGCAATGCCTTTAACTTTGACTTTTCAAGGGAACTTTCTCTATACTGGGAGTCATCAAACTACAGCCTGTGGGTCAAATCTGGCCTGCCTCCTGTTTTCATGTGGCCTGAGTACTAAGAATGGTTTTTATATTGTTAGATTATTCCTTTTTTTTTTTTAAGAGACAGGGTCTCACTCTATCACTCAGGCTAGGCTAGAGGGCAGTGGTACCACCATGGCTCACTACAGCCTCGACATCCTGGGCTTAAATGATCCTCCTGCCTCAGCCTCCCGAGTAGCTGGGATTACAGATGTGAGCTATCACTTCTGGCTGATGTTTTAAAAACTAAACATATGTATTTTATTACAAATGAAAGTTATATGAAACTGGGTGTTTTTCATAAATCAAGTTTTATTGGAACACAGAGCCACACTCATTCATTTGCACATTGGCTATGGCTGCTTACAGGCTACAGTGGCAGAGTTGGGTAGTCATGGCAGAGAGGGCATGGTGCTCAAGGCCTGGACTATTCACTTGCGGCCCTTTTCAGGGCTGGTGTGCCAGCCCCTGCTCTGCTCCACCTGAATGGAGGCTCCATGTCCTGGGGTGTCATCCCACAGTGCTGTGACTCTGCCTCTTTCCTCTGAGGCTGGAGACACTAGAGCATCCCCCACCTCACAGAGGCCATGCCTCCGTGGAAGGATCAGGAGTACAATCTCATGTAATTTTACTAACCAAGTTACTTCATCACATGCTTAAGCAAAACTGAATTTTATAGACTTACAATGGTTGGGTGCAGTGGCTCATGCCTAAAATCCCAGCACTTTGGGAGGCCAAGGCGGGTGGATCACTTGAGCTCAGGAGTACAAGGCCAGCCTGGGCAACATGGTGAAACCTTGTCTCTACCAAAAAAAAAAATATATATATATATATATATATATGTGTGTGTGTGTGTGTGTGTGTGTGTGTGTGTGTGTGTATATATATATATATAAAAATTAGCCAGGTGTTATGGAACATGTCTGTGGTCCCAGCATCTCAGGAGGCTGAGGCATGAGAATTACCTGAGCCCAGAGGTAGAGGTTGCATTAAGCTGAGATTAAGCCATTGCACTCCAGCCTGGGTAACAGAGTGAGACTCCATCTCAAAAAAAAAAAAAAAAAAAAAAAAAAACCTACAATGTGCACGAAACCTGATGTGATAGCTTCTGTTGAGCCAGCTTCTGCACCTCAGCACTGTGGGCATTGGAGTTGGGTACATCGTCAAGGTGGGGTCCACCCTGTGCCCTGCAGGATGCGTAGCTGCATCCCTGCCCTCTGCCCACTGGATGCAAGTAGCGTTTCTCCAGGCTCTGCCCAACATCCACTTGTGTGGGGAACAGAGTTGTCCTGGTTTCTACCACTGGCTTAGAGTGAGGCCCCGCAGGAAAGCCAATAGGGAAGAGGTGGGGGACAGGGGAAGCTGAGACCCTGACAATACGTAGTAGCCAGAGGCCTCAGCGGGGGTTTGGAGGTGAGATCGTGAAGGGCAGCCTCCAGGGCTGTTGTGTCTTGGAAACTGTTTCCATTCTTTTTGAGGCATATCTGTGAGGTCACTGGAATGTGTTCTGGGATTCCTACCCCCCAAGAAATGTACATTGTCAGGGTACCTAAGCACTCTTAGTCCTTTACACTCATGTGTCCAGTGGAAGACAATGATCAACTGAAAGATGAACGAGGAGGAAGGGCTGTTCCCTGGGTTCAGCCGCCTGCTAGCAGGGGCCCCAGAGGGTAGGGTCCAGTCTCAGTGTGTCTGTCTTCAGCTGTCCCTAGCTTCGGTGTCGGATTGACCCCCACTGCTCCCTCCTGGCCCCCACGGCATCACTTGTTGTGGTAGTGGTGGGGTTGTTTTCTGCTTCATGTGGGATCCAGTAGGCGACTCTCTAAAATAAGTCGTGCATCCTGTTTCCAGGCTCCTGGCCTTCACGTCTTACCCCTTTTCCCGCTGTATGGGAGGCTGGCGATTCAGTGGTTTGGGTGTGGGGTGGTTGCAGTTTGGGTATTTAGTGCTCCGTCTGCTTTATGGCGGGCAGACAGAAGTATTGGTGCTGGGAGGGCGCCCGCAGGAGAGCAGGGCTGGCTTTCTCCCCACGTTTGGTTGTGCCATTTCGAGTGTGTTCACCCCCTGGAGGGGAGCAGATCTCTTTCCATGGAGGACAAACTTGGGGTTCCATCCCTTCCTCAGCCTGGAAGGCTTCATTTCTAACCAAGAGAAACTGTTCCATTTTATTCATTTTTAAAAAAAACTTTGTTTCCAACCACGCAATGATCTTCATCATCCTTAGGTCTGAAATTGAATATGGCTGTTAGGTGGCCCCACTTTGTGGGTATTCAGAAGAATTCTCTGACTTGGTCAGTTCTGAGCTGCTGCTTGGAGGGGTGGGGAGGGTTAAGAGTCAAGCACACCTCCATCTTATGTTCAGCTCTGGAATCTTCTTTCTCCTCTTGGCCACTGATTTTTGAAGTTTATAATACTGAGCCATGACCTTTTTTGTGTTGTGGCTGTAGTGGTGAAGGTCCTTTGTTGCATTGTAGAAATGTTGGTCTATTTTGTTAGGTATTGTGTAGGGAACTTCTGCCCAATCGTTTTAATATGACACTAATATTTGGCCACCCATATTATTTATGTCTTTATGGTTATCAAAAAATAGAACCATAATTATTGATCATTAAAAAACTGAAATAAACATCTAGAAGTGCAAAGAATGTGTAAATAAAATGCATTATTTCTGCGTGCCCTTCCCCCACCAAATGATTTGGAGGGCAACTGGGACGACCAATGTAAGTGAAAGAGTTAGAGAATAATTAAGTGACAAGAGGCCGTACTGACTATGAGCCATCGTAATTCAGAGAAAAGAAGGGTGCATGTAGGCTTGAACTTGTCAAAAGAGACTTTGTGCCCATCGAGGCTAACATTTGAAGGTTTTCTGCAAACTGGGCACTTTCCCGTTGTAAATATTAATTCCTTTAACCCTGCAACGGCTACCATTGTGGGGCAAGAGCAGATTTTAAAGGAGAAGTAAGAACAAAACCAAACAAAATATAACAGGAGAGAATGAACAGGGAAGAATCCTGTTCATTCACAGCCACAACTCTCTAGAATGTTAATGAAATGGCGGGCAGGTGTGTAGGTAGGACTGGATCCAATTATGAACTTCGTGGACATGTTTAGGCTTGAAGTTATTTTAGCAGTAGTAGAGGACACCAGTGAGTTTACTGGGTAATTGATATTGTTATATTGGTGTTGGTATTATGTTGATAATGTTAGCAAGGTAAGACTAGCAAGTGTCTAGTTTTCCTGATAAAGAACATTTAGCTACAGTAGAACATTTGTGAATTCTAGTATTTATTATATGATGTTTTTGAAATAATTACTCTGAAAGTTAATAGATACTTCTGTTTTACTTTTCCGATGTGTTACTTTAAAACAAGCTACTCTATTCTGTAGCTTTGCAGTATTGGGTAAATGATGAGTGAGGATCAGATATTTGATGTGAGTTTCAGTTTTGAATCCAGGTTGCATAAAAAGCCTGAGATTCATCTACTGAATTGAGAGTTTTGAACATTTCTTTTAAGGATCTTCTGCTCTGTCATAATTGCATATATCATATGCAAAGAACATCTTGCTACGGGTAGTGGTGTGGTATGCTTTTATCAGCTAGCAAAAAAGTATTTTAGTAAAATCACTAAATAGAGAATCACTAAATAGAGAACAGAACAGTCCCAGATATTTCAATGGATCACCTAAGAATGAATCATGAAACATACCTAAACGTTGTTTCATTAATTTTCTCCTTTCTTTGTTCAGAATTGTTTATTACATCTTCTCAAACCTGTCTAATTTTTGTTTACTTTTATTTTCTTGACAAAACGTCAACATGAATTTCAAAAAAAAAAAAAAAACCACTTTCTGAGATAATTCATATGGATTTACCTCTAGAACAGTCTTAAAATAAACTGAAAGTGAGTCACTGCATTTGTAGACAGCTGCTTCATTTCCATTGTCTGTCTTGTTTGTTTTAAGGCATTTCTAAGAATTTATGCCAAGTGTTGATTTGAGGTAGAAGCCACAGTGTGAGCTGAGTGATAGTAATTTGTGTATTCACCCTATGACCTCTCAGGAGGACCAATCCTTCTATGTCTTATCCTGTGGAGTTTCAGTCCAGCCTTGGCCATATGTTTGGACGAGAATGAACAGAAGAGAAATATATTGAATATGTAACTGGACACAAGGTGAATTCACAGAAATTCAAACTGGAATTTAGGTAACTGAAACTGGACTTGAAGCTGGAGTTTCTGTATTGCCTTTTCTCAGGGCCCCTTACGGAGAGGACCTGAGCCCCCAGATTCACTGTAGAAATTATTTAACCCAGCTGGGTGCGGTGGCTCACGCCTGTAATCCCTGCAGTTTGGGAGGCCGAGACAGGTGGATCACCCGGGGTCAGGAGTTCGAGACCAGACTGGCCAACATGGTGAAACCTCATCTCTACTAAAAATACAAAAAATTAGCCAGGCTTGGCACGGGCCTGTAATCTCAGCTATTCGGGAAGCTGAGGGAGGAGAATCTCTTGAATGCAGGAGGTGGAGGCTGCAGTGAGCCGAGATCATGCCACTGAACTCCAGTCTGAGCAACAAAAGCAAAACTCCATCTAAAAAACACAAAAGCAAACAAACAACAAAAAAGAGAAATTACTTAACCCTTGGCTCCACCAAGCCTTCGGACCCTTGAATGTGGGAGGAGCCTGTCATCCAAGCTGTGGCAGATGGAAAACATGATTGAATCTGGGAGGGCCTGGGACTTGCGTTGACTCACAGGAAATGGGGTAGTGACTGTGAATTCTGGAATCCAGACCTTATGAGCTCTTGAAGATCGTCTCTCATTTTCTAGGACTGCTGCCCTGAGTACACCATTAGGGAAGCCAGTCCAGCCTGGCAGAGAATGAGCCTCCACATGGAGAAGACCCAAAGTCCCAGCCCATGGCCAGCAGCAACAGCCAGAAAGACGTGTCACTGGGGCCACCTTGTAGGGTCAGCCCACCCTTGAGCTGAGCACAGTCATAAGATTGTCGACGGTAAAACCAGGAGGACGCAGTGCCCAGTCACCCAGCCCACTGAGTCAGGAGAAACCATCCATCATTGTTGTTCCAAACCACTAGTTTTGAGGTGATTTGTTTTGCAGCAATAGATGATTGAAATATTAATGCTTCCTAAACCAAGCCAGGCTTGAGCTCAAGTCAGCGTGGGTGCATAGCTGGTGAGAATAACACATTATTTTCCTTAGAAATCTCTGCATACGATTTAATATTTTATCAGACTCAGCTTTACACACGTCAGTTTAGTGCTGTTAAAAATCTGTTTACTGTTTGATAAATATTTTTGTTGGCATGACAAAGCTGAAAATTTCTAAGTTTATATATACTCATGTAGTTATTCAAATTAATCAATAAATATTTTTTAATGTAATATAGCATTTTCTCATTAGCCATGACTTCCATTTCCATGCTGATCTTGATTTCTGTTTCCTGGCAGAAAACTTGCCTTCTTTTCACTTTGGCAGGGCTGCCGTTTATAAGTTATTCATTCCCTTTTTGGCTCTTCCACACTGCATTCTGGGCCACATGTCTTCCGTCATGGCGTGTAGCTGGAGTCAGCCACGGGAGGAGCCTTCAACAACGTAATTAACGTGAGCGCTTGGACTTGTACCTGCAGAATAACAAAAAGGAGAATGTTGCTTCATCAGCCCTAGAAAGATCAGATATTAGAAGATCTTTGAGAAACACATAGGAAAGAATTGAAATACTTTTCCTTCTCTGCAGTTCCCCTGAAAATCTATGTGTGCATGTCAATAATGCATATTGTGATAAAATTAAAAGAGAGAGATGTAACACACGCATAATATATATAACATATACATATATTTATATATATCTTCCAATCATTTCTTCTAATTGAGAAAACACGTGGGTGTTTAACAGTAACCAAAAATAGAATTCAAGGCGTATTTACTTTTCTGCTGTCACCCTCAAGGATGTCTTACCATTTCCTCCTGACACCTTATTGAATGGGAGACACCTAGAACTGAAAGAGACAGCAATAATGTACCTCATCATTTCTCAGGCGAAAGGCCAAGAGGTTATGTAATTTACCCATTGTCCACTTATAGAGTGACAGAGCTGAGGCCAGAATGTTCTCCTGGTTTCTGTCATTGAAAAGTCAGATTATTTAATGGGTTTCTCAGTGAAAATCTTATTCCGTGTCCTCACTCATAAGTGGGAATTGAACAATGAGAACATTTGGACACAGGAAGGGGAATATCACACACTGGGACCTGTCGTGGGGTGGAGGGAGGGAGGGAGGGATAGCATTAGGAGATATACCTAATGTAAATGATGAGTTAATGGGTGCAGCACACCAACATGGCACATGTATACATATGTAACAAACCTGCACATTGTGCACATGTACCCTAGAACTTAAAGTATAATAAAAAGAGAAAAATTAGCTACAGAAAAAAAAGAAAGAACCCCCCCCCAAAAAAAAAGAAAATCTATTCAAAATGTAAAATGAGGCATTCGGTCACACAATCATGCATTCACTCCTCTATCCATCCCATAAATGTTTATTGTGTATGTGTCTGCCTATGCCAGGCAATGGCCTCTGTGTTCTGTACTGGGAACAAAATATTGAAGAAGGCACAGGCCGGGCTCACTAACACTTATGCTTGACGTAAACAGATGACTTTGGCAGAGGTCAGGGGCCATTAGCAGGGCGAATGTTGACGGCTCACACAGCACACAGCACCTAGCCTAGCTGTGGGTGGGAGGGCGTGCAGGATGGCTCTTAGGGAGGAGGTGGTTGAAAGCTTGCCTGGAGAATTGGTGGGGATAGCCTTAGCAAAGGAATGGATGGAAATGACGTGATGGAATCAGCCATCCAAGTCCCAGGGGGAGCGTGCTCCAGTGCGGGTCTGAGGCTGCAGGTGATTCAGAAGAGCTGGGTTGCAGGGTCAAAGAAAGGAAGAGGAGGAAATAAAGAGGGTGGGATGCCTGGGGCCTATCATATCTCGTAATATACTGCAGGGCTTTGGCCTTGTCCCAGGTGTTAGAAGCCTTCAGAGCTGGAGCAGAGCTTATTTGACTACTTCCCATTTTAGAAAGAAGAGAAGGTGAGGGAAAAGGAGGACTGGAGGAAGGAAACCAGTTAGGAGGTGATTCTCTGGGTGACAGTGGTTGTTGAGAACTGGGCAGAGCAGTAGGCTGAGGAAGGGGCAGGTTCTGAAGTGTGAAAGACAGGAGCCCGCCTCACTGGATGTGGACTGGTAAGAAGGAAAGAACAGTCAGGTATGAAAGCAGGTTTCTGCATGGGCAGCTAGGCGCATGGGCAGATATTGACTGCACTAAGATTACAAACAGAGGGACAGCTTTTGGAGGGAAGGTGACAGTTTCCATTTGCAAACAGCTGCATTTGAGTTCTCTGCAGGTGACAGGGAACAATGGATTGTCTCCCAGTACTCGTTCTCTTCTTCCTCCGTTGTAAGACGATCTCTGTGGCTGGGTACGTCTCACCCAAAATAGAGACATGTCACTGCATCCCTTAGAGTTGTGTATAGCTAATGGCATGTGAGAAGTGATGGTGTACCTCCTAGTGATGTCCTGGAGAGGTGCCATTCTGGAATGGCAGGGGCAAGACAACAATGAAAGTGATGGGGCCACAGAGTCCAAGGTGGAGAGGAACAGAGGTAAATGAAGGGGAAGAATATAGGAGAAAGTAGTCAGGTTAAAACTCCAGAGGAGAAGTCTTATATTTAGAGGAATGATTCTCAACCAGAGGAAGACTGTTACCCCCCAGGAAACAGTTGTCAATGCTTGTGAGCAGTCTGGATTGTCATAAAATGGGTTGGGGTTCTTGCTGACATCTAGTGGGTAGAGAGTACTAAAGTCTAGTCTACGTCTCAGTCTATTGGACAGATGCTGCTAAACATCCTGCAGTGTGCACGTCAGCCCCCCACAGCAAAAAGCCATGTCGCTCAAAATGCCAATAGTGCTGGGGGTGAGAAACCATGGCTTAGAATATAGGCAGACATGGTAAATGTGTGCAGTGAACTTGCAAGTCATTAGGGAATGGCAAGGACTGTGGTAAACTGTACGGTGCATGACCTATCTGAAGGGGTTCAAATTCTTTAAACATGTACACATAACTATGCACTCTGCAAGCTAATCAGAGTACATCTGCCTGACCAGGCTCAGCCCACAGGCTGCCAGTTGCCTTTCTCTGGACTTAAAAATTTTGATGAAGCTTAAGAACTTACACACTCGGATTCAATAAGCGAGTGGGAAAACACACCCAGTCAAGGTTTCCTAATGCATTACATGTATAAAGTAAACTTGAGTTTTCATCCTATGTAACTTGCAAGGAAATCCATTATATGATTGATTTCTTAAATTCTGTAAGCTGTAAGCCATGGTTTATTTTTGTCAGGTAGTGGGGCACATGAGAGCCTGCTTTTAGCTAATATTTGATGTGATTTTCTCCAAAGACAAAGCTGTTGGTGAAGCTTAGAAGGAAGAGTCCCTGAAAGAAAATCTGCATTCTAATTACTAAGAATGCATTTTCTAAAGACAAAGAGAAAGCTTAAAAAATACCATGTGCCAGCAGCATAGGTACACAAATAAGATATGTATGTGTAGAAAACTGATAGCCAAGCGAGCCACAGCAGAAGAGCACCTTTATTTTTCAGTTTGAGCCTCAGTCATTGAGTTACATTTAATATAATTCCAGGATCATGACAGGCTTTCAGCTTTCTGGTGTGATGACTTCCTTGCAGTTGCCTTTTGCATCTTTAATCCTTATCTGAAGAAGCTCAGAACATTGCCTCGTGAGCAGAGTAAGAATTAGAACAGTTCTGCAGCCTTTCTTTCCTTGCTTACTATTCTTTCCTGAAAAGTTGTTATACAGAAATGACACGTGCGTCTTTTGTTATCAGCTACGTCAGTGCCCACAGGGACAATTAGTGTTTGAAGACAGGCACAATATTTAAAGGCTGTTATCTGCTGGGTTGTATCTTTGGAGGCTTTTCTGTGGGAGCGGGCATGGAGCACTTAATTTACCAGAACGAGTATGCAGAGATGTGGACATCGGCGGGAGTGTCCTAGACTCACCTTCCTAAGCATCCACAGCAGAAAATGTATGTGACCACTTCAGGATTCAGTCATGTGTTCGAGAGAGGAATGCAGTGCAGTTTTTTCCAGAAATCTCCCCAGTTGACAATATTTTCAAAGGAAGCCTTTGGATATTGGCTACAATTTTGCTCTGGGCTCCAACTCTCACCCAGGGGGTGCTCCCAGCCTGGATTGGGCTTGGCTTGGTGGGGAGAGATTGGGAGTCTGCCGACAGTGTGGGATACTTGTGGTACTCTTCCCCAAGAGCAGGTGTGCTTTGGGGTTCAAATCTCCGACTTCAAAGCTGTTAAAAAAAAAAAAAGGGTCATTGTCCCCACTGAAATGAAAGAGAATCAGTCATGCCCTAAGACACTTCAGTATGGAACAATTGCTCTCCTGTCCGCAGCTGAAGCTATGTTATTTATTCTTGTGCCTATTTATGTATTGTCTCTTTTTCCTGGGTACAGTTTAGCAAACTGGTTAAGAGCAATTAACCACTAACTACTTTCCTCCCACTGGTTCTAATCCCAACTCCACCACCTTCTTACTTTGGGTTGTTTAGGAAGCCATGCAACCTATTTGGTCTCCAATTTCTTCTTCATAGAAATGGGAGAAATAATAATATCTACGTTATTAAGTGCTGAGAGAATTAAGCAAGACAATACTCAATACTTACAAATTGTTTAGACCTGGAACTGACACGTGGAAAGTGGTTGATAAATATTTGTTGAGTGGAAGAAAGAACATTGAATGAAGAGCCCAGTGTCTGCATGCAAGTAGAGCAGTTCTAAAATCGCCTGGGAATAATAGGAGATGGTGCATCTCCGTGCAAAAGAAGAGACCTGTTTTTTTTCATTCAACAACTTTGAACGCTACAAACATGAGTTTATAGACCTCCTTTAAGGTGAAAGTTAGCAGAGCTATTTCAGGTCTGGTCTCCGCTTCCATGACTTTGCCCCCTTCTGTGGCTCATCCTCACCACTTCAAGCTTCTCTTACACTCATGATGGTTTTATAAATCTGAGCTTCTAAGTTGGCAGCACAGCCTACTCCAAAGGAGAGCCATGAATGTGGGAGGAGCCTGTCATCCACGCTGTGTTGCTCTTCACGATTGAATCTGGGAGGGGCTGACTGTCAAGGGTGAAGGGAGGTGAGCCCAGAGTCTCAGCATCATCAGCGAGGGAGCTGGAGTCTGTGCCCCTCGGGACAGACGATAGTGTTCCTTTTCTTATGCTTTTCAGAGGAGCCTCACTGCCTCCCTGAGTTTGGGATGGTGATGCCGATGCCGTGCTGCCAGCATTCTTAAGGATGGGAACCAGCCTGGCTGATTAATCCCTGTTACTTTTGCATCCAATGAGAATTATAACTTTGACTGGAGAATATAGACAACAATAATTTGCATGTAGGATAACATCTGCCACCAAGTAGAATGAGTAAATTCTCATGACTCCAGGTTTTAGTTTGAGAAAATCTTTTAGAGGCATGACGTCTGGTTTTTATTTTGGAGGAAGAAATGCACAGTGGTACAAAGTTGTCCCATACTTGCTGGGATCATTCCTGCTCTGTGTAATTCTGACACCACTGAAACGACCACATTCTCAGCCTTTTCTTCCATGGACTGCAAGGCAGACCAGCGGGGGTTACCAGTGTGGGCTTCAAAGTCATGAGGTCCCTGCCCTGAAGACTCCTCACAGGTGGAATGGCCTTGCCAAGGCTCAACCTCCTCTTACTCGAAGTGAGGGAGAAGAATCAGCACTTGACTGAACTTTCCTCTGGAAAGAGGAGCTTTCCAGAACTTTTGCCCTGAAGCTACAGCTTGTGAGTGCAGCACGTGAGCGAGTGAGTGGCCTCTCCCCAGGTCAGAGCAGCTGAGAAAATCCACAGCACTCAGGGACAGAGGACATAGATTGATGTGCACATCTTTGCATGGAGTTGCATCTGTCTCAATAGCTAGTGTAGGCGGTGATAAAAATGGCTCCCAAACCAAAGTGGCTGACAACAATAGTGGTTTCTCACTTGTATTTGTCCACTGTAGGGGGACTGCCACTTTGCACCATGAATGGGACCCAGGCTCAGAGTCACCATCTGTGACACGGCTGGTCCCAAAGAAGAGGGAAAGGAAAGCATGGTGAGGCCCACAGCGGCTCCTGAAGCTTTTGTTAGAAGGAGCACATATCACTGCTACTCACATGTCACTGGTCCTACCAAGGTTCATTGCCTCCCAGGGGCACAGGAGGGAGGGGCAACACATTTCAGAACAATAGTCCAGTCCACTGCAAGTGTAGTGTGTACATAACTGCATCATGTATCTGTCATCTGTAGCATGGAGTTGCTCTGAGGGATTGCATTTGAACATAAAAAATATTCCATTTTGCTCCTTGGGACCTTTCGTCAAATCGATACCAATGTGCTGCCTCTTTTTCCTTCTTCTTCTCATCTCCTTCTGTCAATGATATCTCCACCTTGTCCTCCTCAGAAGAAGAAATCCAAAGGCTGGCGCCACCACCTGCCTGGTCGTCTGTACCTTATGTTGAGGGATTTTGGCCAATGCCCAGGAGCATGGTCTGTCTTCACCCATTCTCTCCCCAGCATACCTCCACTGGCACTGCCCAGGTCAGGCTGGATGGCGTTGCTTACCTGTGGATGGATACTCTTTGAGAGGCAGGTCCAATCAGACTTGGCCCCCTTCTGGAGCATTTTGCTTTTTCACTTTATGGTGTGTGAGTGTGGTGGTCTTGTTTGCAGGACGAGATTCCCCTTTGGGTGATTTTCTCACACTGGTGCTGAGCTGTGCTTGCTCAGGCTTTGCAGCTGCACCAGCCTGCAGGGCTGACTTGGGTGCTGGTGCACCACGAGGTGCCCTGTGCCTACCCCTGGGAGCACAGCTGCAGCTCTCATCTGAGGACTTGCATAGACTCTTATCCAAGGATTGAATATTTTTCCACCTTTTGAATGTTTCTCATTTCCCTAGAGGCTCTATTTTAGAGAATTGAATTGACCGTTGATGATAAACAGTTCCAGTTTAGAAATACCAATTTACTGTCATCAGTAACCGTAGACATACTTTATAATTTGACTTGATTAGCACTTTCTTCTCTGTTAACTGAAGAGTCATCCCGTGTGAGTGATAATTTCATTCTTTCCACCATCTTTTAACAGTATACTCTACAAATGTTCTGATCATCTCCTTGAACCTGCAAATCCAGCTGGATAGAAACAGCTGGCTGTGAAGCTGGAAGATGAGTTCCATCCAGTCTCAACTCGCAGGTGATGACCACCTGCCTTCACTCCCTCAGAGCCACATCTATGTCTGTTGTGCCTTTTTAAAATTTTTTGTCAAAACATGTATAAATCTGAATGATATTGTATGTGACCAGGGTTTGTTAAGTGAGAAAATAAGATATGTATGCAAGGAAAGCACTTGCTGTCTTATGAAAGGGGCACCTGATTTGCTGAAGTGCGTAGTGATTTTAATTTGCACAAAGCATTCCAGTTTTCCGGGCTGTGAAAGAAGCAGGTTGACTTTCCCTCTGCACACAGATATGAAAACACTGCTCTTTAAAGTCGCTCCTCAGTCATCTCAGCCCTTCTTCATCCTCCTCCCACAAGTCAGAGACACTGCAAGGAACAGACAGCCCAGACTCAGCCTCCTCCCTGGGTGCTTGTTCTGGATCCCACTTGGAGTCTCCTTGCCCTCAGGCCATCTGGACTTGCAGTCTTCACCACCGGGTGGGGATTTGAGCATTTGAGTTCTTTCCTCTGCATGGGGCTAGTGGTTGGGCACTCGGGTGCAGCAGGATGTAGTCATCTCTAAGACAGTGGAAGGTAAGTTCTAGAAAGGGCCCCCCATGGTTCTTTGAAGGGCTGTGCTCTTACATGGACATGGAGGCCTTCAACTCCGTAGCCAACAGACCTGTTTTCCAGATGACCAAGCTGGGCCCCAAAGGCTGACTGATTTCGTTGAGGTAGCAGAGAAAGGGCGGAATCCCATCTTCTCCTACTTCAGAGCTATTTCTACTGCGACGCCTTCTACTCTCCATCCCATGTGAATATGATGACCAATTTTTTTTTTAAGTCAAAGAAAGATAAAGCAAGACCTTTCAAATAGTAAGAGTTTTAATTGATTGATGTGAAGCAAAAATTCTACTGAGGGACCTAAGAGAAAAAGCTAAATTTTGTAACGGGAAACAGCGGCAGTAGCAGTTGTTGGGAGAACAGGGAGGTGGAGGCTGAGGCGGGAGGAGGACCATTATTGTCTGAGACTTGGAGACGTGGAGCCTGCTGCAAGGGCAGATGTGTGACAGGAGCTGGGGGAGGTGCTATTGTCCTCTATTTCTGTCACCTGTTTTCTCAGGACAGCATAGGCAGCATTTCATGTTGATGGACAACTAGCTTTTTGATACTGCAGGACATTATGAAATGATTTCTGTTTCCTAAGTACGTGGATAACGGAGCCACAAGTGGCCTAATGGCTGCTTAGGGATCTGGTGTTTGTCCACTCTGTTAACTTCTTTCTTTTAGAAGGAGAAAAACTTATAACATCTTTTCTGTTTATCCCATTGATTTAGCATCCTGATGTAATTGAAATTGCATTTAAAATAAGAATTAAAAGAGAAAAACTTAAAGATTCATATGAAAGGAGTGTTTCATTGTTATCCTCCCTTCTGGAAAGTAAAACAGCTTTACGTATCTATTCCATGCATGGTTTATTGAAGGGACAGGGTATAATATGTTTTACTATATCTTTGCTCAAAATTTAAGTACAAATCTTCTTTGCTTCAATTGGATTTTCCTACCAATCGAAATAGTCTAAAAAAAGACGTAAAATATAGTTACAATCTCTGCCTTGCTTCATTAGTTTAGAAACACTTCAGAGCTCAGATTGTTCTGAACTTTGATCACTAGTACATTGAAATTTACTAAATTAACTCTGCATCTCTTTTATCAGACACAATTTAAAAGAACAAGTTCTAAGAAAAATATATTGTTAGTGAATAATAATTGGAGGTTTAACAAAGGGATGTGTTAAATGAAATCCCCAAATCAAGGGCAAGTTATTAATCAGATAACCTTTGAATATGCCAGAATTAGACAAATTCTCAGTAGTTGCATGAGCTTTACTAGAAAGAGAAAGTAATAACCAGTGTGCATCAGTCAGTTTAATTACAACTTAATTTTTCAAAAGTATCCCTAAGGAATTTCTCCAAAAAACTTGGGAAAATAATGTAGCTAAGTTATACCCAGTATATTAAGCACTTAAGTGTGTGTGTTCCTTTCAGAAAATTTGGCAGGGCACACATCTACGTTCGCAAAAAGCTAAAATATTAATGGAAGTATTAACATTGTCAGATTTTACAAATTGGATTGAAATTTATCATGTGTGCCATAATAGTGGGCTTTTCCTTCAGATCAGAACATTTTTAATGGGGAGAAAGACAAATTTAAAGGAAGGAGTCTTGCTTCACCACTTTTGAGCTCAGGCTTTTTTTGGCAACTCATTCAATTGCCCAGCACTGTGATCACCTAGAGGGCACGGGCACACTCAAAGCATGGACACTGAGCTGTCGCCAGGTCCAGTGCTATCTACTAGCCACCAGTGGTGCCAGCATTGAATGATGGGGGGAAGGCTTGAGCTCTTTTATTTGGCTGGTTGGCAGTTACCAGCATCTTCATTTCAGTCTAAATTCACATGGATTCTTGAACACTTCCAACAAAACAAAAAAATTCTTGTTTTGTACAACATATGAAGTTTACTTTCTATATTTTTTAAACCACCTATTAAAAGTCAGTCATCCTTCTACATTTGGGTCTAAAATAAAGATTTTAACTTACATTTGGTTGTTAAATGAGGCTCTGGGTGTGGAAAAGGATTACTATATTTGATTCTCTTTTTTTGATCATAGAATCTGTATCTTTCAGGAAGGACCGGCTCTGTGTGATTTGGGGCTTAGCATAATCTTATTACAGAATATAGGAGGAGGAGAGATGATGCTTGGAAATATCTGTTAGGTTTACCACAAGCAGATCCTAAGACAAGGGTCTGGGTACAGTAACTTAGTTGGGAAGTGGTTCTCTTTAGCAGGGTGAGGGCGTGGGACCATGAGGTCAGCTCCCTCCAAAGAGGGAAGTCAGCTCGTCAAAGGGGCTGATGATGGAAGCAGGGCTCAGTCTTGCCTGGGATTCTCTGAGGGATGTACCGACCATGCTCACATTTCCCACTGAGGGATGTTGATGCAAAAGCTGGAGTATTTATTCATCAGCTACCTCTTCATTAGCGGACACACAGGAAACCATACATTCAGGAAGGAACAATCTACAGTGACCCCCAAGCAAGGAAGAAGGGAAATGAGTAGGGTATTGACAGCCTTGGCTATAAGAAGCATAGCTAGAAACTCATGTAAACACTGGGAATGTTGACTGTTTTAAATTCAATGGAAGATGGTATTGAATCCACGTACACACAGGTTATCATCATAAGCTCTGCTAATGGAGAGTTATGTACACTGAGCGCCTGTGGCTTGGTGCATTTCATTTTGTCTCAGCCCTTGACTCATCACCCATCAGAAAGAGTACAAAATGGGTTTAAACCTAATCAAGCCAATCTTAAGACATCTCTGTAGATGCACAGATTCTACTGGAATTTCTGAATAGATAGCCTAGATCCAGACCCATAATTATTTATAGTCTACATGTTAATATTCCTTATCACTGCTCTAGAAATAACATTTGTTTTCAACATCTACGTGCTTTGATTATGACAGATTCAATGGGAAACCTCAAAGCCACATGCCTCCCTTCTCCCATCAGGGGCTCCTCTGTTCATGTCTGAGAATATGACCAGACAGGTCTCCTGATTTTTTTTTTTTTTTTTTTTTTTTGAGACAGAGTCTCGCTCTGTTGCCCAGGCTCGAATGCAGTGGCACAATCTTGGCTCACTGCAACCTCTGCCTCCCAGATTCAAGCGATTCTCCTGCTTCAGCCTCTGGAGTAGCTGGGACTACAGGCGCCTGCCACCATGCCCAGCCAATTTTCAAAAACATTTTTAGTAGAGACAGGGTTTCACCATGTTGGCCAGGCTGGTCTCGAACTCCTGACCTCAGATGATCTGCCCTCATCAGCCTCCCAAAGTGCTGGGACTACAGGTGTCAGTCACCATGACTGACCCAAGGTCTCTGATGTTTGTGGATAGAAATTTCACACTTTCCTCACCAGCTTTCCTCTATTGGTGTGAATAGACTTTGGACATTATAATTCCTTTGTATGTAAAATTTTGGCCTCACTCCAATTATTCCATCTATTACTCAATAAACAGAAAGAATAGGAAGTGACCACCCACAGGGTGCCTCACTGTACTGTACGCTCAGGACCTGCAGAAATGGAATTCAGTGGAGGCAATACTAGCAGAACTCAACCCCTAAAACTTATAGGACAACTTCTATCTGCTAAACACTGCCATGGGTAATCAAACTTGTTTGATTACCTTTGGAGTTTCCCAAAGGTCTAACAATTTCATGAGTCACAGAGGCCAAAGCATAGAGAAATTGAAGACAAGTGGCAAGTTTATGCATTTGGGGGATGAGTAGCCAAATGTGAGTAGATGACAGAGTAGTTCTTTATATCAAAATGATGAAAGCTAGCAATTGAAGTGCCATTAACTTAGAACAAACCCCCTGGTTTTTTCAAGTGGGCTCTGAGAAGAGAGTGGGATCAGGCCATGCCCTTTCAAAAGCGCTAATGGTAAATCAAAGAAGAATGTGACAGGGTCTCTGGTATCATATCATTCATAACCAAGGCTTCAACACACAGTGCACTTGCTGTCAGATGAGATTAGACAGACAGGGTGGTGTTTGGAAGAAGCTTAATGCCTGACTCTTGGGAAACAGAAGGGCAACCAAAGCAGAGAGTCTCTGCATCCTTCTTTAATTTACCATTAGTGCTTTTCAAAGGGCATGGCATTTATTGGTCAAAGATGGATACTTTCTGAATAAGTGAATAAGTGAATGAATGAATGAACAAATGATCAATGCTCAGTTATGCCAGTACATGGAGAAACTACCTACTATACACTGAGGTTCCCCCATGGGTACATACTGTGTCTTCTGTTGCCTTTGCACTTGTCTTTCCTTGGAGGGATGAGCCGGGGGCAGGATTATCCCATCTGCATCAGAATGCACTCCTGGCCCACCCTCAGCTCTCTCAGGGGAATTTTCCAACAGCCACCCAAGCGATGTGCACTAGGAGTGGACAAAGAGATTGACACCTGGCCCTGTGAACCTGAAAGCAAATCCAAGCTTCCCCTCCTCCCCTAATCCCTCATCAGCTTGCCAAAAAAAGAAAAAGAGAGAGACAATGTGATAGATAAAGATGTCATAGATAAAGTGTTTCATTGAACAAATATTTGTTTATCAACTTGAATATCAGTTGCCAAACTCTACAATAGCTAAAGAATATGGTGCTTTCTAAAATGGATTAACATTAAAATACTCCAGGATGGATGTACGTCCTGAAGATTCCCCTTCTGTTAGACTTTTCCTCCAAAAACTATTGTGTATTTTCACTGAGGAGAATGAGAAAATGCCACTCTAACTAAAATAAGTTTATGTTTAAATGAGTACAGTATTGTTTACTAATATTTACTGTTTTCTGAACTTACTGAATATAAAGACCAAAAATACTCAAAAAGCTCATATGTTATCATTTCCTGGTGTTCCACCTGTGGAATGGATGACATTTTACAGAAGCTAACACTTCTGACTCCATTTTTATAATAGCTTAGAATTACTAAAGAAGATTGGGTGCTTATCATAGAGGAAATGAAATCTTTGAAAGTATTTATCTTATTTAAAAAATGCACAATAGGTGGACTATCAGCTGTCTTTCTTAAGTGCAATAAAGCTAGCATTTTAGCTCAGAAATGAACAAGCAGGCGAAAATGAGTGTTTTCTATCTTAGACTGACCAGTGGTTTCTGAAATTTTAATATTGTTTCTGCTTTGCTACTTTAAAATCAAAATAGATTTTAAAATCTCTGGGGAAACAACTTTGCTTGCCTTTATTCTTCATGCTGAAGAACACACACTTAGAATTCAATAAATAATATAATAATACACTCTGACCTTAGAAAATCTCTTTTTATTCCCAATATATATTTCTAGAATCTGTATTTTAGCTTCTGGGAAAGAATTCCCAAATTGGCCTTCCTACAAATCAGTGAGGATCTCCAGTGTCATTTGGTCATCCCTCGCATTGTCTGAGAGACATTTGTTCCTCCTTCCTCACCTTGTCCAGGAGCGGCTTCTGCTCTCCCTGCTGCCGGCCCACATCGCCATGGAGATGAAAGCGGAGATCATCCAGAGGTTGCAGGGCCCCAAGGCAGGCCAGATGGAGAACACAAATAACTTCCACAACCTGTACGTGAAGCGGCATACCAACGTGAGGTACGACGCCGTGCTTACTCCTTGGCTGGTCTGGGAGCCTGTTTGCCTGATTGGAGACATTTTGCCTGGGATCTCACGTCTCATATCACTGTCTCTCCTTTGTGACAGTGGATCCTTTACAGGGGAAATAATCACCCAAATTCTGCCACCCCACTCACCTGTTGCTGCCGCTCGGGGCCTTCACATTAAGATGAGAAAATAGGATGCTGTTTGCTGTATTGGATTGAGTTGTCCTTCACAGCCCTGGCTTCTGTGGCCAAGCATCCGTCACAGAAAGGAGTGAGGGGGACAGCGGGGTCTTCATTCTGGAAACCCTGTGGTCAGATTGCAGTAAGATTGGAGGGAGAGTCTCTGGGATCTCCAGGCACAAAGACTGAGTCCTCCAAATAGACTTTGCAGGAGCAGGGCCTCTGTGAAGACAGCACATCCCAGGGAAACTGGGTGTTCTTCTCTCCATCAGCATGAGGAGTTTCTCAGATCTGGAAAACCAGTGACCAGTGTCACAGAACAATGATGTGCACCTTAGTTAATTTACTGTGAAAGTTACTGCTTTTCTGAGACTGGTATACTCATATCTACTTCCCAGGAGTCATTCTGGGAATTACAGTGCCTAGGAAACTAACATGTTATCTTCATGGGATTATAGTAGGGAAGGAGACTGGTGTGAGGCTTCTGTTTCCCACGAGCTCTAGAGAGGAATTGTGAGGAGGCCTCACTTGAGGCTGGAGAGGATCGTCCCTCCCATTTCTCTCCTGCCCCTGTCTCCGAGCCACAGCAGAGCGAGGCTCACCCAGACTATCTTGATTTCTGTGTCCCTCCCATTCCCAGTACCACTTCTTTTGGGGGTTTGTTCTTTCATCCACTCAGTGTGTTAATGCACTACTTTGCATTCTAGCTGTGTGTATTTATCCATTCTTGCACTGCTATAAAAAACTACCTGAGACTGGGTAACTTATAAAGAAAAGAGGTTTAATTGACTCACAGTTCTGCAAGCTGTACAGGAAGCATGGCTGGGGAGGCCTCGGGAAACTTATAATCACGGCAGAAGGTGAAGGGGAAGCAGGCATATCTTATGTGTCCGGAGAAGGAGAAAGAGAGGGAAGGGGAAGGTGCCGCACACTTTTAAACAACCAGAACTCGTGAGAACTCACTCGCTATCACGAGAACAGCAAGGGGGAAATCTACCCCTCTGGCCGAGTTGCCTCCCAGGCCCCTCCTCCAACACTGGGGATTACAACTCGACATGAGATTCGGGTGGGGACACAAATCCGAACCATATCACTGAGTTATCACCATAAGTAACCTGTGCATGTATCTGACCTCATTTGTTATGTTTTGATGGTCTTAGTTTAGTCGTTAGAGTTTTTAGAAGAGCCAGGCTGCTTCAAGTCTACGTTTTTTGAAGCTTGTTAATAAGAAATAAATTTAGCTGTTACTTAAAGACATTGTTAGGACAAATCTCATTTGACACCAGATTTTAGAAAAGCTATATAATACCCAAGCATACACAGATGTCAGTGTGATACAGGAAACTCATATCAGGAAGGAGGTAACAGAAACACATTTGTGTATGAATGGGAACTAAGGAAGCATGACTGGATGGATACATGATAGCAAAAACTAAATACATTCAAAGAAAGTTCACACATGTTAAGGAGTAAAATTATTTAAAATACTGGCTTGCCTTCAGGTTTGTGAGCATTTTGCCTATACAATTACAGAAGAAACATTTAGTTATCTAAGTGTATTATGCTATTAATGGCTCTTTCTAGCCTTAATGTCTGAAATTAGCAATGCCCCTCCCATCTTGGGAAATATTTTTAAGTCACTTTTTGACCACTCAAGTATACCTGACACCTTGGCCTTGTCCTCCCACTTAAAGAATTTTCTCATCTTTTTGTCTCATGACATTGCATTCCCTTAGTTTTCTTCTGACAGTCTGTTTTGTTCTTTTCTTTTCCCTAAATTAAGTCTGTCCTGTAAATGAGAATATGTTGGGGGCTCTCTCGTACCTCCTCTCTGTTTCTCTCCAGTCCTCTTCCAGGACTTTAATTCCCACCTAAATGATGCTTATACACAGGCCTCAACCTGTGTATAAGCTTTCCATACTCATCTACTTAATGTGTATCTAAGACACCACCATCAAGCACAGCACAACCAAAGTTGGACTAGTCATCTTCCCCTACACACTTGTTTTGATTTGCACAAACCTAGATTTCTGAACTCTGTCGCTCAGCCAGATATAGGATCTTCATTTTCAATGCTTCCCTCTCCCAGACAACCCCTGCTACAACATCAAATTAGTGACAAATCAAGTTCATTCTTCCTGTCTCCCACGTCTGTCCACTTCTATTTCACCACATTATAGACCTTCAGTGGGGCTCTCCAGGATTCCAAGGATAGAGTTCTAACTGACCTGCCTGCATCCAGGTTGCCACAGCAGGAGTGATCTTTCTAAAGTGGCAATATGGTCAGGCTCTAGGTGGGGTTTTCTTCCCCTATGGTCCCATAAGTGCACTGTACTTTCTCTACCATAATCCTTTGCAGCTTTGTACCTTGCATCACAATTGGCTGCTTTTTTTTTTTTTTTTTTTTTTTTGAGATGGAGTCTCACTCTGTCACGTAGGCTGGAGTGCAATGGTGCAATCTTGGCTCACTGCAACCTCTGCCTCCCGGGTTCAAGCAATTCTCCTGTCTCAGCCTCATAAGTAGCTGGGATTGCAGGCACCTGCCACCGTGCCCAGCTAATTTTTAAGTATTTTTTAGTAGAGACGGGGTTTCGCCATGTTGGCCAGGCTGGTTTCGAACTCCTGACCTCAGGTGATCCACCCGCCTTGACCTACCAAAGGGCTAGGAATACAGGCATGAGCCACCATACCTGGCCACCTGCTTACCTTTTTAATCCCTTTGCTGCAAAATAACCTTTGGACCAGCTTAAGCTATCTGCAGGTAGCCTGTGTCAGAGCTGCTTTGTTCACTGTAAGTTTTGAGCACAAGAAGCACTGGAGATGATGTGAAAAATAAGTAAGTGGAGTCAACTGCCCATCCACATGTGCTACGTCCTGATACTGCTTTGAATCAGGGACTCTTTCTCTGAGCGAGCATGGTTCATCCTTCCTCTTGCACAATGGCTCAGCACTTGTGATAGCTGCCACTGTAAGTCAGCATGGAAGAAATAGGGATGATTTCTCAGGGATCATCTGAACAGAATGGAGAGTAAAGCTGCCCTCAAAACCCTGATTTTCCTGTAACCATCAGAGCTCTCCCATAGGTCGTGTCCCTCAGCAGAGGAGCAAGTATTTCCTCTAAGGTGCAGCCACACATCCTGGACTTAGCAGAAGGAGCAGAGTATGGCCAACAGCAGAGTCTTGCCCTGCTCTGGCTGAGACCCTGCTGACTGGCGCCCTTGTTTGTACTTTTTTTTTTTTATTGTAAAATATGCATAGCATAACATTTACAATTGCAATCGTTTTTAAGTGTACAGTTCAGTTGGATCACGGACACTTACGCTGTTCTACAGCCATCAATATTATCCATCTCCAGAACTTTTTCTTCATCCCAGACTAAAGCTCCGAACCCATTAAACAACAACTCCACAGCTCCCCCTCCCCCAAGTCCCGGTCAACCAGCATTCGAATTTCTGTCTCTATGGTTTGACTATCCTGTGTGCCTCATATATGTAGAATCATACAGTATCTGTTCTTTGCACGTGGCTTATTTTACTTAGCATAAGGTTTTCAGGAGTTTCAGCACATGTCAGAACTTCATTTCTTTTAAAGGCTGCCTGACATTCCATTGTATGGATAGATCACATTTTGTTTATTCATCCATCTGTCCATGGACATTTGGTTTGCTTCCATCTTTCGGCTATTGTGAATACTACAGCTATGAACATTCATGTACAAATATCTATTCAAGTTCCTGATTTCAGATCTTTGGATATATACCCAGAAGTGGCACTGCTGAATCATATGGTATTTTGTTTAAGGTTTTTGAGGACCAACCATATTGTTTTTCAGAGTGGCTGCATCATTTTACGTGCCCACCAGCAATGCACGTGTACTCCAGTTTCTCCAGGTTCTCATCCACAACCATTATTTGTATGTTTTATAAGAGCCATCCTAATGGCTGTGAAATAGTAGTTGTTTTTGTTCCATGGGACATCTTAAGTCATACATATTCACTTTGTGAATCTCAAACCACCTACAGAAATTTAGGCTTCTTTATAAGACCTTGATACAAATCAGAAACATGTTATTGTGTGTGTAGGAAAAGTTGCAGTGTGCACACAGGTGCTGTGTTTTCCTGTTTTAAACACATAAAAGCTCTAAGGAATCTCACACTCGCCTTCCCTAGTGTGTACATCCCATGAAGGGAGCTGTTCTGTCATTTCCTAAGAGTGACCTTCCCGGCCTCCTCGCTGTCCAATCCGCCCCTGCTCTTCTCTCTCATAACAGTCTCGTTTTCCTTTGTAACCCTTTTTATGATTTGTAATTGGACATTTGTTGATGTCCACATGTGTTCAATACATCGTCCCAGCTAAATTCTGAACATCAGGAAGATATTCCATGTCTGCTTCATCCTGGCAGATAGGAGGGATTCCAGAATCATTTAATGAATCTTTTGTAAAAAGAGGATTATTTTTCCAGTTTCTACTTTGACTCAATATAAACAGAATTTTTTAAAATTATTTTGCTGCTTCACTCCCCATCTTAACCACAAAAGTTTAACCTCAAAAATGTTAATTAACAAGTTTCAAAAAATGTTTATATATTCTTAATTCAAAAAATGACATCTTACTCATGAAAATATAAACAAAATTACATGATTTTAATGGCAAAATTATTATTACTTTCTTAAAAAATGGATAAACTGGAAAACTCTGTCTCCCCACCTCCTTTCTTCCCACAGCATCTTATACGCTGACATTGTTGGCTTTACCCGGCTGGCAAGTGACTGCTCCCCAGGAGAACTAGTTCACATGCTGAATGAGCTCTTCGGAAAGTTTGATCAAATTGCAAAGGTGAGTGTTATGGATTCTCTTGCTCTCTGAAGATTTCTAAACTCTTGGTTTCATTTTTCTTCATCCACCTATCAATAGTTTACTTTTTCATAAAAGCATCCTTTAGGAAGGTTGTTTGTAAAAGTTGGATTTCTTTGCTATTGGTCTTTCATGAGCCTCAAACCTGTCTCAGGGATGAGAAACAGCATGGCATATCATTATCACGTTTTTATCTATTTTAAAACTTCCCCCTATGTATAATTCAGCACACATATAATAAATACGTTCCAGGCAGCGAGATTCCGTTTGCAAATCCCTCTGCATGGTACTATTTTAAGGTGCTCTTTGAGGCATTTCCATGTCAAGGATCATTTCCACTCCTCTAGTTGCCAACATTCTCTATTCCTATTGTTAAGCAGGACCCTGGAAGAAACCCTGAAATAGAATGGGTATCTTCCATGCAAAGCCTTCCCTTACTCTTGTCTCATTTTTATCCTTTGATTCTTGTGCCACTTAAACAGAAATGGAAGTTCAGGGTCTTCCATTTGTATGCTCTTTCATGGACAATTTCACAGATAGGAGTTGACGTGAAACCATCTGAAACCACACTAGACCCTACTATTTATTAGAACTGTCACAGTTGCCGGTGGCCATATCGATGGCAAAAAGTTTCTTCCTGCAAGCCCTGTACTTCTCATTAAATGTTTCTGGTCAATTCTCTCTTTGAATTGTTCCCGACAACAACAAAAATGCTTCATTATGCCTACTAATATCAGTTATTTATCTATGGAAGAATTGGTCCTAAATTTAGTTCACTGTGTGATTTAGATCACTTTTCAACAAGACGGAACATTCCAGCCAAGTCCCTTAGGAAGAAATCTGGCTTGCAGATGTTAGTATGATTTTTCTTGCGCCCAACCCCCCAAGGTTTTTGCCTTCTGTAGTTCCGCTGACCATGACACAGCTCTCACTGGAGATTGTAAAAAATCAGCTAAAGCACAGCTCTGCTTCCTTCCTTTACCAAGCCAAAGGAAGGGGGTGAGTTTTATGGGTGTTCATTTATAGGAAAAGAAAGGTTTGAAACTTACATGATGTCTTAAAAGTTTGAACTAATAAAAGGTCATTTTTGTTGGACTACCTATTCGTGTTAGGAAGAAACATTTCTATCTTGGCTGGGAACAGCATAACTCCAATGTTCAGATGACATTCTCTCCTCTACGTGCCTGTCTCGGTGTACAGGTTTCCTTCTTAGAGGATAAGGGCCCACCTAACTCCAGTTCTACCTCCTCTTAACTAATTAAATCTGCAACAACCCTATTGCCAAACAAGTTCACATTCACAGGTATCAGGACTGACTTTAACATGTCAGTTTGGAAGGACACAATTCATTACCCATAACAGAGGTACTCGGCATGACTTCCTGTAGTCAATGGAACAAAGGAGTGTACAGCCTTGGCTTTATCCATCATTGGTCAGAGGGGCAGTGTGCCTTCATCATGAGTTCATGGCTCACTGTTCAATAACGGGGGGTTCTTGTCAGCAAACCAATACACAGTGCATTGAGTACTGTGTAAAGCACATAACCTTACACTAAGGAACTCGAAATCATTGCCACTCACTGTAACTTTCATGATTTTTAGTCTCAGAATATCTGTTTAGGAAGTATGGGAGGGAAGCTTGATTAACATGTAATTGTTTGCCTTTTTCTTGTTTATGATATTGTCATCAGGAATTACTACGCACATCATCTGTAGTACTATAGATACGTATGAAAGTACATCCTGGCTTGTGCACTATCAGACAGGGAAAGAAATATGCAAAATATTCAGCAAAACTAACACACGTTTGAGAAGAAGATGTGTTCACTTGATTATTTCAAATGTGTTCAGTTTATACAGAAGCCTGTGTTCGTGTTAGAGAAAAAAAAAATGCCCGCATTTGGTACATCTTTTTTGTTTTTAGTTTTCTTTTATTTTACTGAAGAGTCTGTAAGCTGCATCAAAGGGTTAGAAACAAATAGAGGATCAACATGTATGAATGCAGTTAATCTAAATATTAAAATATAAACACAAAACTTAGCCCAGAAAAATAATGAGGTAGTCAAATTTTACATCAAAACAGTTGAGCCTAAGATGAGAATTAACTTTTAAATTACTTGGCAGTGTTTTGAATGGTAGCTTATTAGGTGTGGTGATGTCTATCAGAAGGGACATATCTGCAGGTAAGAATCTGCTTTAGATTTAAAATAAATGAAAGAAACCATAAGCACAGTAGGGAAGGACGTGAGATTCTAATTCACACTGAGTGCTGGTCATCATTTTCTACTCTGAAAGACTCAGCTGTGCATTGAATGTTTTATTTCACCATAAATGTTTGGAGCTGCTCAGACTAAAGAGATTGGCCCCATCACCATCCTTCTCTGCTTCTATGGAGTATAAATCATTCCAGAACATTCTCCCTTCTTTCCCATTTTTTTCCCCTTTTCTTTATTTATTCCACTTTGGAAATCGGCACGTAGGGGAGGGCAGCTCATTCTGGTTGGGTAATGAAGGGAAGCCCAACTGGTTCTCATTGCTCTCTCCAGACGCCCCTGGAATGGTGTGAGCAGAGCTGGCGCTTGATGATATTACATAAATCTAGATCATTTTGCAAGTGGTTAATGCAACTGAAATTCTGTAATTTATTCTTCCAGGAGAATGAATGCATGAGAATTAAAATTTTAGGAGACTGCTACTACTGTGTGTCTGGACTCCCTATATCTCTCCCTAACCATGCCAAGAACTGTGTGAAAATGGGACTGGACATGTGTGAAGCCATAAAGTAAGTGGACTGCTTAGTAAGCATTTTTTTATATGCTTTAAGTTCCGGGGTACATGTGTACAACCCGCTGGTTTGTTACATAGGTATACATGTGCTGTGTTGGTTTGCTGCACCCATCAACTCGTCATTTTCATTAGGTTTTTCTCCTAATGCTATCCCTCCCCAACCCCCTCCCTGACGGGCCCTTGTGTGTGATATTCCGCTCCCTGTGTCCATGTGTTCTCGTCGTTCAGCTCCCACTTATGAGTGAGAACATGCGGTGTTTGGTTTTCTGTTCCTGTGTTAGTTTGCTGAGAATGATGGTTTCCAGTTTCATCCATGTCCCTGCAAAGGACATGAACTCATCCTTTTTTATAGCTGCATAGTATTCCATGGTGTATATGTGCCACATTTTCTTTATCCAGTCTATCATTTATGGATATTTGGGTTGGTTCCAAGACTTTGCTATTGTGAACAGTGCTGCAATAAACATACGTGTGCATGTGTCTTTATAGTAAAATGATTTATAATCCTTTGCGTATATACCCAGTAATGGGATGGCTGGGTCAAATGGTATTTCTAGTTCTAGATCCTTGAGGAATCGCCACACTATCTTTCACAATGGTTGAACTAATTTACACTCCCACCAACAATGTAAAAGCATTCCAATTTCTCCACATCCTCTCCAGCGTCTGTTGTTTCCTGAGTCAGGAAACAATAGTAAGCATTTTTTTTTAACTGTCTAACAATTTGGGGTTGTAAGTCTCACCCATGACTATTTCTATTGTTCTGCCTACTGGCATTAAATACATTATTGTGCATTTAAATATAATTGTGCAGAAACCCATTTGTTGGGATGTGAGTAACACAATGGAAAGTAAGACTTCATTAAGTGTTTAGTATTATTTTTGTTTGTTGGTTTGCTTTTGAGATAAGGTCATAGTCTGTCACCCAGGCTGGAGTGCAGTGACCAGATCACAGCTCACTACAGCCTCTACCTCCTGACCCCAAAGCAATCCTCCCACCTCAGCTTCCCAAGTAGCTGAGACCACAGACAAGCACCACCACATCCAGCTAATTTTTGTAATTTTTGTAGAGACGGGGCTGTCCCTGTGTTGCCCAGGCTGGTCTTGAACTCCTAGGCTCAGGCGATCTGCTTGCCGTGGCCTCCCAAATTGCTGGCATGATAGGTATGCGCTGCCTGAGCCAGCCTAGTATTGTTACTATGAGCCTTAGATTACAGTGAAACTGAGTTGGAAATCTATAGGAAGGGACGGTTTTGTTTGTTTCAAAGGTGATTTTTAAAAGAAATTTTGAATGTCTTCTTTGATCTTAAGGTAAAAGTGTGCACATGTTATCATCTTTCCAATTTCTGACAAATTCTGTGACTTCACACACGTCGTAAGGGAAGAGGTAGTTTTTACAACCAGACTGCAGTTAATATAAAAAAAAAATACAAAAATATTTTCGTCAAGTCAAAAATGCTCAGCTCAGCCGGGCGCGGTGGCTCAAGCCTGTAATCCCAGCACTTTGGGAGGCCGAGACGGGCGGATCACGAGGTCAGGAGATCGAGACCATCCTGGCTAACACGGTGAAACCCCGTCTCTACTAAAAAATACAAAAAAAAAACTAGCCGGGCGAGGTGGCGGGCGCCTGTAGTCCCGGCTACTCGGGAGGCTGAGGCAGGAGAATGGCGGGAACCCGGGAGGCGGAGCTTGCAGTGAGCTGAGATCCGGCCACAGCACTCCAGCCTGGGTGACAGAGCGAGACTCCGTCTCAAAAAAAAAAAAAAAAAAAAAAAAAAATGCTCAGCTCTGTGAATTTAATTTTAATTTGTATTTGTAACATATGTTTTCTGCATTGCATCTATAATGTTTTTCACTGTGATTCCAGAGAAGATTTGCTTACATAGAATAATGATATCATTACTATTGACTGCTACAAGGTAAAAATATAAGGTAAAAAGGTAATTTTTATTACCAGCATCACAGTTTTATTAGCAGTACCTTCTTTAGTAATGCCCTTTGTAGAAGCCAGAACATTCTTATAAATAATAAAGCCTTTTTTTTTTGCTGACTGCATGATTGGAATATTGTACTTCATTGGGTTTTTCATTGTCCATTTTGGTCAAATGATTTGACCTTATCCTCCACTTTTTAAAAAAAAATCTGAACAGAGTTGGAATTACAAGCTTGATGTTCTTCTTCTATGTCTCACGATTAAAGTAGAAAGGGCTTTATGTGAGAATACATCAAGTCCTGTTGTCACTGTGTTGATCATATGCTGAAGCAACTAAAATATTAACAGGTGACTTCCACAGCCCAGTCCTGGGAAGATTAATGCCCCCACCCCACGCCACCTCCCCACCGCACCCACCACATATACACACACACGCACACACACAGCCTCAGCCAATGAAATGGAGAGACCCACATGTTCCATATTCACTAGCTCTGTAGCAAACTCCTGCATGCTTCTGTCGGACCAATCAGAAATGGGAGGGAAATGAAGTCGATGGGAGAGTTGAGATGCAAAGAGTAGTTAGTGTGAACTCAGTTTCCTATACAAAATGCGTAGTGTGAGAAATAACCATAATTGCTTCTTCCCATAAGTAATCATATGTACTCTCTGATACATGAAAAATAGCTTTTAGCTTTTTTCCAAAAGTAAGTAACTACTTATAATTCTATGGACCTAGATATAAGTGAATCCAATCAGTGGAACTATTGGATTTAAAAAAATATTAATTTTTTTCAAATTTGTAGCCTGTCGCTGGTGACAACCACATGAGGTGAAATGAGTAATATTGGAGGGAAGTACTTTTTTTGTTTCCTTTTCAAGTAGTTGTGGAAAAGAGTCTTATGAAGGGCAAAATTATGTGCATCAATAACACACTGGATTAAAGAATCCACCTATTTACAAAGCCTTGGTTCTGCTTTTGAATGAAGTTTCCAATTCCATAATGTTTCAGTTATTCCAATGTCTTGAAGATCTTTTAGAAGAAAGAATCCTTACATTACATGCACTGGCATGTCACCAGTTCATTAGAAATACTATTACATTTTTTACTGTGATAAAATATGTATACCATAAATCTTACCCTTTGAATCATTTTTATGTGTATATAAAAATGTACGATGAGACATAAAAATGTACAACTGTGCAGTGATGTTGAGTAAATTCAAAGTGTTGTGTAACCATCACCACTGTCAACTTCCAGAACCTTTTCATCACCCCAGAGAGAAACTCCGTACCCATTAAGCAGTAACTCCCGATTACCCCTTTCCCAGCTCCCGGCCATCCCTATTCTACTTTCTGTCTCTGTGATTTTTACTATTCTGGATATTTCATGTAAATGGAATCATATAATATCTTTCGTTCTGTGTTTGGCTTCTGTCACTCGGCCTAGTGTTGTTAAGGTTCATTTTTGTGGTGACATGTGTCAGCACCTTTTGATGCTTTGGATGACAGCATAATATTCCCCTGTAGGTATATACCACCACATTGTATTTATTTTTTGATCATTGATGCATCAGTAATACCTTACATCTGCAGAATCTCAGTAATGTCAACAGGTTTGAGGGACCTCTCCCAATTCTTGCTAATCCCTCAACTCAATCCTCAAGTCAGGCAATGGCTTTGTGTCCCTATTACCTGCCACTTGAGGAACAAGGAATTCCACATTATTCCTCTGTTTGCTTTATGTATTGTAGACAAGGTGATCAATAATATGGTTATTTTGGACTGGGCATGGTGGCTCATGCCTGTAATCCCAGCACTTTGGGAGGCTGAGGTGGACCGATCACCTGAGGTCAGGAGCTTGAGACCAGCCTGGCCAACGTAGTGAAACCCTATTTCTACAAAAATATAAAAATTAGCCATGCATGGTGGCACACGCCTGTAATGTTAGCTACTCAGGAGGCTAAAGTAGGAGAATCACTTGAACCCAGGAGATGGAGGTTGCAGTGAGCCGAGATCACACCACTGTCCACTGCACTCCAGCCTGGGCGACAGAGCAAGATTCTGTCTTTAAAAAAAAAAAAAGTTTATTTTGTTACACCCCTATGAAAGTGCAGCAACAGAGAGGGCATCTCAGCAAGTTCCAGGAATTGTTTGTCCACTTTCATCCTCTCTCCCACATAAGGACGCGTATTTCCATTCCCATTCATTGAGGCATGAGGTGGGATGGGTACCAGACAGGAACTGTCAGTTTTTAAGCTAGTGAGGGGAATGTGCACAGCTGGCACTTGGGTTTTTGCCAGATGGTCTCAGTGTCATAGGAACCAGCAGCATGAGTCCCAGACGGCTGCCTGCTCTTCCCTCTGTGTTCACACCTCCACACTTAGCAGCACCTCATTCCCTGCGAGCCCAGGCACTGCTACAGAGGCACTTCAGCTGCAGTTTTGGAACATCTCCAATGCTTAGAAACATTTCTTTTTTCTGTCATGAACATGTAAATTATTTTTAATAAAGTAATATTAAGGACCTTGATTTTATAAGGGATTAAGCCTTCTCTTAAACTGTACTGTTTGCCTACTACTGTTGCAAGCTTTAAGCAATGATTTCAACATTTTTCTATAGCTCGTAAGTTGCATATACATGCAACAAAACATGTGGCGAGTTGATCCATTTGAACCCATGGTCAACTCATTTAAAAAAAAAAAACATGGAGACAGTTTTAATGTTTTAACCAGTCAGCTCATTAAGGAGTTCAGCTCTATCAAATGGACAATCTGAGACTCCTTTTTCCTCCGTTTTTATCCTTCCTTGGCTCTCTGCTGGCCTATTTTGGTAAACAGAAATGCCACGTGGTTGGAAATGTCCTCTCAACAACATAAAATGTTAAGAACAATTATGGGTTCTCTAACAAATTTTTCAGGATCATCATTGCTCAAAGACAGAAGCACAGTACATTTTTCAAAAATGACCTTGGTCCATTATTAATCTTGTATGAAGTGGTTGCACTGGGCCTTGAACCCTTTGAGAGGGAAACAATCCACTTGGAGGACATTGTGTCCACCCACGCTGAATTTCTGCTGAGGGCAGAGATGGAGACAGACAGGGAGTGCTAATTGCCCTCAGGGCAGTTAGAGGACAGAGGCAGCAGGGCTGCCTAGACCGACCTAGAGGGGAGAGAACAGAAAGCCTTTCTGAATGGCGCTGTGCCTGAACCCAGAAGAACAATGCCAGCTGACCACATGACACCAAAGGGAGGCTTGGGGGCATGGAGAGCAGGAAGAGGAGTCATTATAAGCAAAGTCTGGAGATGAGGACGCCCTGGTGCTCACACAATGGAAGCCTGCAGATGCAGGGCAAAGGGGTGGGGGCGGGTCTCCTTGTCCTGTTGATGCTCTGGCTCATTTTGTGGGGCAGGAAGGAAAGGTTTGGATGACTTGCATAGAGCCAAATGGGTAGCTGGGTTTTTTTTGCAAAAACAAGAAAGGAAGACAGTGAGGGGAAAAAAGGAAAGGAAACAGGAAGGAAAATATCTTTCTGTGTTCTTTTTTCAGAATGCGATTTATTTTTACATCATGGGTCCATTTCGTTTGATCATTTTTAGCATGCTAAAATGGTATCATTATATCATTTAAGCATGGCATACATGCCTATGCCATTTTGAGATGTTAATGATTCATTTCACTACGATTCACAAGTGGTAGTGTCTTTCTTTGATTGTGCTGCGGTCGGCATCGTTGCTTCCCTCCACATCGCCTCTTGGGGTAATTCTCGCGATGTAATTAGGAACATCTTCCTGTAAACTTCTTTTGCAATACTACTTTAATGTATTCAGCTAGCAAGAATAAATAAGCATGGCCAAGCATTTCTATTTTTTCTTCATTGAAGTTCATCATTTTTTTCCGTTAATGAGTTGGTGATAGGGTCCTAAAAAGTATTTTTTCTCTTTTTGTTAAAGAATGTGCACAGTTTTCCTTCAAACCAAACACCGCATGTTCTCACTCATAGGTGGGAACTGAACAATGAGATCACTTGGACTCAGGAAGGGGAACATCACACACCGGGGCCTATCATGGGGAGGGGGGAGAGGGGAGGGATTGCATTGGGAGTTATACCTGATGTAAATGACGTTGATGGGTGCAGCACACCAACATGGCACAAGTATAGTATACATATGTAACAAACCTGCACGTTATGCACATGTACCCTACAACTTAAAGTATAATAATAATAAATAAATTTAAAAAAAAAAGAATGTGCACAACTGAAAAGGCTTAATGTCATGATTATTTTGCTAAAAATTCTTATTTAAGCTAAAGTCATTATTAAGCTCACAAATGAGCTATATTGTTCTCTTATTAGCAGAAGATATTCGTTGGCGAGGTACATTGTGCTAAGCACTAAAATTGCAAACCCTGTTTAAGACTGTTTCTGACATTACAAGGCAATGTCACCTGATTCTAGTATGAAAATGCAGACATGTGCCAGCACATGGTAGTTTCTTGATACATATTCACTGCAGAAGTAAAAGTTATAGCCAAAATGTTTTGTCATCACTATAGTCTGGCCTAATCTGGCTTTAATGGCAAGAACATTGGTCTAATCTGAAATGACTGGAAGGAAAAACCCTTCTTAGCTCAAAGGAGTGATCTCCTGCCTTAGGAAGGTTCATGGCCATTTCCAACAGTCTGAAAAATTCTGAATAATAAAATAGTGGGAAAATTGGCCAAGAGTTAAAGGAAACATTGGATGTTACTTGATCATGATCTCACTTCCCTTCTCTTTAGGAAAGTGAGGGATGCTACTGGAGTTGATATCAACATGCGTGTGGGCGTGCATTCTGGGAACGTCCTGTGCGGCGTGATTGGTCTGCAGAAGTGGCAGTATGATGTGTGGTCACATGATGTGACCTTGGCCAACCACATGGAAGCCGGAGGGGTCCCTGGGTAAGGCCAAGCATTGGATTTCTTTCTTCAAGCAGACAGCACTATTAGGAATGACAGATTATTGGCCTAATGACAGAGTGCTGAGTTTTTGATCACTTCTGTTGCCTCTGCTGGTATCATGTTACTCACGCCCAACAGCCTCTTATATTAAGCAGATAAAGACGAGCTCTCAAGTCCCTACACCATGACCCCTATTGTCCATAGTTCAAAGACTGTGAATATCAGACAGTAAATTACAAACTTTTACTTATTTGCAAATGTATGACTAGAGACCTGATTTAAAGATGTTTTACAATACAGTCCAGATATGGCATCTGTCTAGAGCTGTTGACCTTTAAAACCATTATATTAAAATAAGTGACTACAGCATCCTTCTCTGGGCAGAATAACATATTTCAGTCGAGAATCCTTATCAAGGGCTATAGTTTAGAGACGCAGAAGAGAAAGCACTGAGAAAGAAAATCTACACTATTATACAGATTAGCATGCTTCTAAAATGCCCATGACATACATTTCAAAAGGTATTCTCAAAAAAAATTGAGATAATAAAGTTGTATTTGCTGTAATTCACCACACCCAACATGCAGGTTTCTGTGAGTGCAGAGAAGCTCCAAAACTAGTAGTGCACGACCTCTAATAGCATCTTTCCAAAGCAGTGGTCAATAGAATATAAAAGTTTATATTAAAGTTAATTGCGGTCAGTGCTCCCAAGAACATGTAGACTTTCCTTCATTTGGTGGATACATTATTTCAGAAATCATGAGCAAATAGAACAACTTTCTTCACACTTATCCTTTTGTGTCTTGACTGTGATTTTAAAATGCAATTTCAGACGTGTTCACATTTCTTCCGTCACCCTGGAGCACTTGAATGGCGCTTATAAAGTGGAGGAGGGAGATGGTGACATTAGGGACCCATATTTAAAGCAGCACCTGGTGAAAACCTACTTTGTAATCAACCCCAAGGTCGGTACTGTTGTAAAGAGTCTATGATGAAAAGGGAAAAGGAGCAAATTATAGATATTCATAAGTGTTTTTAGTCAATATCCAATATAAGTTTTTGCTACTCTTTGTCCCCAAAATGATTTTAAATGCATATGGTGGTTTAATTGTTAAAAATGGAAGCTGTTTTGTAGTCATGAATTCAGATATTTATTAAATGAGCAGTTGAAATGCATTGCTTGTCCGCAGAATGAGGGTGTTGATGCAGGTTGCTGGTTCAGGCTGTCATGTGTGTTAGTCGGTGTATTCCTTGGTGGATGCTGCATCTGAAAGCCTCTCAGTGGGCACAGCTGTTGATACCTGTCAGTTGGGAAATTAAATAAAGAGAAAATAATTTACTTAGGGCTTTAGAAGATAAAAATCTAATTAAGTAAAATAGGATGAACATATACAAAAAAAGAGAAGAAATATTTGAAAGAGTAACACATAAATATTACATAGACATGCTTGGGAGATGTCTGTATGCACAAGCATATTTACCTTCCATAACATAAAAGCATCTATTGCCTAGAAGATGACCCACCCCATACAAACAGTGAGAAACTCTCTCCTATTTCATTCACACCACATTTAGGCCAGATCAAGGGGCTTAGAGTTCTCATTTCTTTTAACCCTTCTCAGATTCCTGCCAAATGGGTATTATCACTATTTACAGATTGAGAATCTGAAGCTTTCGGGGTTATGTAACTCTTCCCAAATTTCACAGCTGGTAAATGGTGCAAATATCAGCAAGAAAGACCTCTGAAACATGAAAACCAATATCATAAAATCAACAAGACCAACTTTATGGACATTTACTTATGGTAGCATCTAGGAAGCCCCAGTTTCACCTTTGAAGACAAACTTTCAACTAGCTTGATGATCAATCTGGAGATAGATGTGTGGCAAGCAGCAGGGACTGGGAGATGATGGGGGAGGTGCTCAAAAAATACATGTACAAAGAACATTATGCTCAGGTAAAGAACACCAAAACACGATGTTTGGGGCTATTTAGCATTAGAAACAGCTACAGTTATCACTTTAGAAAAACACAACCATCAAGGAAAAGCTAAACAGATCAGCACATTCTGTTTTAAGAATTTACTTAATAAAAAATGTCCATTAACATGTCATTTTTTTTTTCTAAGTCTCAATTACATGTATGTTTTGCTAGCTGAAAAAAAGAAAAAAAAAATCCCTCAACTCAAATAGTGTGTTCCCCAGTAACACTGAGGGAATAAGGACAGAAAGCACAGAGGGCGAATGGAGGTCTGTCGGGAGGAATATGACCCTGGTCCAATGAGGTTGATGCCGAAAGGATCATGTGTGGCCCTGTGCTGGGCCGGGTGTGATGCTTTGTTTCTCACCCCAAGGGAGAACGACGGAGCCCCCAGCATCTCTTCAGACCTCGCCACACCCTCGACGGAGCCAAAATGAGGGCCTCGGTCCGCATGACCCGGTACTTGGAGTCCTGGGGGGCAGCCAAGCCCTTTGCACACCTACATCACAGGGACAGCATGACCACAGAGAACGGCAAGATCAGCACCACGGTATGCCCTCCCCTGCCTCCAATGCCTGAGCCCTGGGGGCAAGCCAACTTCCCAAAACCAAAGGCTGGGCATCTCCTGCCAAAATAACTCCTATCTGCAAGAAACAAACTTACCACTTTCTCCTTCTTAGAGAGGCCCTTATGAACAGCCATCAGGGTATGAGTGAGCTCCATGCTGAAGTTGCTAAGGGTTCCACCCTAGCATGATTTTTTGCATTATAGCTTCATATACAGTGTTATTTACAACTGATAGTAGCAATTAAATACAACTATTTTTTAATTGAGGGGTTTTTAAAGAAAAACTTATATCATGAAGTAGAAAGCCTTGAGGTTCTTCATGAAAAGACAAAGGCATAATGCCCTTAGAGTTTGAGTAGTATCATCAAGCCCGTTTCTTCACCGCGCAAATGTCCAGGCTGTGTTGGCAGCAGTGGACACTGTCTTGTTATGGTTCCATGTTTCCCTCCAACTTCCAGCATATGAGAAAGCACTGAAGCTCCTTACACCCGGGACATCTGCGATAAGATGGCTGCAATGGAGATGGAAAATAGAAAGGCCCATAGGAGGAGAGAAAAGGAATACAACCAAGCACTTAGTATAATCCCCATAGTATTTTTAGATTTTAAAACTATCTGGGGGTAAAATTTCATGGATAATGCTACTAACTGTGCTAAGTTATGCAGTTAGTAGCATTATCGTAATAATAATGATAATGCAGCTACAACTGATGCAGTTACAATTTTTTAAAATATAATATTACGTAATTCTTATTGTCTGATGAGAAGGAACATGCCAGTTGTCAGGTGAAAGTGGAGTTTTTCAGTCGCCCTGGGCCCCTACCCGTCCCAAGGTCTCAAAGTGACACTCCCACACCCAACAGGCAGGGGCTCAGCATTCATGTTTTGGCTTAATTGTATTTCTTCTCCCAACTTCTCTTCATCTTTTTTCAACTCAAAAGTAAATGTGACTATCAGACGGAAGACCATGACCCATCAGACAATCAGTAAGACTGCACAAGTCCTAGCATTTGCATTTTAATAGCCAAAGAGGGACCATAGATAGAAAAACAAATAAATGAACAAGATCACGTGAGGTGCTGATGAGGGTCATGGGAAAGATGAAATTGAGTGATGGCATCCAGAGTAAATGGAATGGCCACTGTGGTAGGTCAACTGAGGGAGTTTCAGAGGGCGAAATGAGTGAATGGGAAGAGGAGGTGGCAGAAGAACAAAGTCAGTGGCCCAAAGATGAAAGTGAGTGTGGTGTCTCCTGGAGACAGAGAGGAAGCTGCTGTGGCTGGAGTATCATGAACAATGAGCAAAGGGAGGTCGTGGGGTGAGATGCACAATGGTAAAAGTTTATATGGCATTCTATGTGCAATTGGAAGTCATGGAGAATCTTAAGCAAGAGAGGATCATGATATAATTTAGGCTTTGGAATAATGGAACAAGAGTGCAGGGGTCCCTAGTAAGAATGATATCCCCTTATGCTAAGAGTTTGGCACCACTGCTAAATGAGAAGCAAATTCAGGGGCTAATATGAAAGTAGAGCCAACAAGACTTGGTGACGGATTGGATATCCGTGAACATTAGGAACAGAGATGAATCCAAACTTTTTGGCCCACAACTGGAACAATGATGATGCCATTAATTGAGATGACAAATACAAAGGGGAAACCAGGTTATTTAAGATGGAAATTTAAGATTTTCTGCTGGACATCTTCTAATCCATAGTTAAGTGCAGCGAGGATGTAGATGGTTGGATCTGCAAGTCTAAAACTCACAGGACAGGTCCAAGATGGAGGCATGAATGTGAACATCATCAGGTTGTAGATGATATTTGAAGCCATGGGACTGGATAAAATCATCAAGAAGAGAACAATCCAAGGAGGAAGGCCTGGGACAACTGGGGCCTTCCAGCATTTAGATATGTTAGAGAAACAGCATCCTAGGACTCCAGTGTCCAACCAGTGAAAGCTGGTGTTTCTGTCACTCATGAAAAACAATGATTTGGATAAGTTAGCCTCAGTCTTGCTAGTTAGTGCTATGTTGGATAACTACATTTCCCATCAGGATTTATTGTACACCAGCAATTGGTTGGTTGGTTGGTTGGTTTTTAAGGAATAAGAATCATATATAAATACCTGAATATGATTTCCCATACTGTTTTTCATGTGTTCCTGTGGGGAAAAGGCTTACTTTCCCAGGTATATTGTTGTTGTTGTTGATTTCTTGTCAGCCTTTATTGTCTTAAGACTTAAGAGTGACTGTCTCTTTTATTATCTGAGCGTAGGACCGAGGAATGGTTTCAATCTGACTTTAATCTGGTGTTATGTGTTGATGAAGATGCCTTCTTCAAGATACAGCTACAACTGTTGAGTGTCTCAGCTTCAGAAAGTTGTTTATAAAAATTAAAGGACCTCTTGAACGAACTCTATTTTCTTAACCATCTGGTCCCACCTGTTGCAGGTTCAAAGCCAGGCTTGGATTGCCTTAGCATCAGTCTAGCATATTTTAAGAAAGTCCCAAGTTTTTGGTGATGCATTAAGCCCAAACCACTTTGACTTAACTGTGTGTCTCACTCACTTTCAGAAAGACCCTGTTGGAGTTTTCACTTATAAATCCCAGGGTCAAACAATTGACATTGCCGAAAGTGATTCCTTTATCTAATCCCCTATGCAGAACTCCATTCACTCTGGATTCAACATTGATAGAGCTCTTGAATAATACATTACTTTACTGTATGGAATGAAACTTGGAGCTCAATTACTTTTTGAAAAACGTCTTTCCTTTCTGTAGGCTAAATCCATATCCTAATATAACCTTGGAAATCAAAGCAGCAAACCAAAGTTTCTTTGGAGCAGTTTTGTTCCAACTTTTAGTTTCATTCCTACTATAAATGTGGAAAGGCGATCTTTCCTTGAAAGCCTATTATTGAATATTTGGCAATGGCTTTTCCACTGATAAATTCTGACTATTTCTCTTCCATTTCTCTTTCGGGAACTACCAGCACCCCTTTGCTGATTTATTCTTTTTGTCCGATGGTTTGTGATTTCACATACTTAACCAATGGTACTGTTTCTTAACACCCCAGTTCAGTGATGAGGATGACTACAGATTTTGTGGTTATATTTTTGTTCTTTCTACAGCATTTTCTAATATTTGTCTGATACCAAAGTCCATTTTCACATGGTTATAGGTTACTGATGGTAACTCTGATATCAGTCCCCGGCAGGCCACTGTTTGAAATCAGATCTGATAATAGCAGGCTATAGATCTTAAAACTCCAGACCATAATCCTGATGCTTCTAGCATCCAGAGTTTAGAGATTACACCAACAGTCCAAAGATAAACTGAGTTTACACCTTGATTTAGGATTAAGCTCTTTTTCTCCACATGAGTAATTAATTATTTGTTAGCTAAATGTTACTGTCCATGACAAAAGAGGAAATATGTTTCACCTCATTATCATTGCAACATTCTTCTTGAAACATGTTTTTGACAATTAATAACCTTTTTTCTCAATATAGGATGTGCCCATGGGTCAGCATAATTTTCAAAATCGCACCTTAAGGTATGGTATCTCTTTGACTATCTGATTTTTTAAAGCTTATTGCTCTTTATTCATTTCTGAGAGTAATTATCATCAATTATGGTCATTTCAAAGGCTACATCTGAAAGAGCAGCTCCTCTTGAAAAGCCCTATTAAATTGCTTTCAGCTTCTAAAAATAGAATGATTGGGGTCTTATTGTTAGAATTGAGAGAGAGAGAAGGAAAACACCACCTGGTACTCATTTTAGAATGTTAAACTGTTTTCCTAAAGTGACTCTTCTTAATATTAATGTGTGGTTAAAAAAAAAAAATGAATTGTCTTAAAATGGGTATGTTGCTTAAAATTGCATTTTTCTACCTGTAATCCCAGCACTTTGGGAGGCCGAGGCGGGTGGATCACTTGAGATCAGGAGTTTTAGACCAGCCTGGCCAGCATAGCAAAACCATGTCTCTACTAAAAATGCAAAAAATTTGCCAGGTGTGGTGGCATATGCCTGTAATCCCAGCTACTCGGGAGGCTAAGGCATGAGAATCGCTTGAACACGGGAGGTGGAGGTTACAGTGAGCCGAGATCGGGCCACTGCACTCTAGCCTGGTCGACAGAGTGACACTGTCTCAAAAAGAAAAAAATTACACTTTTCTGTTGAATTCTAAAGGTAAAAGTAAGATAAATCCAGTCTGTCTATAGTGAAAAAAAAGGGTTACCCACTCTGCTCGAAAAAAGAGAAAAGCTTCCCACAAATGTCTCCACGTGCCCTGTTGCAGCCACTGTCAAATCCCATGCACTAACTCCTTTTTTTCCCCATGTTCCTCTATCTTTCGGGCTCAGAGTTTCACTTTAATATTGGTTTGGGAGTTAATCAAATCAATATTAGGACATTCAGGTAACCGGTGTAAGATGTAGTTCCAAATGCTAAGCCAGGCTTTCTTTCACCCCAGAGAGGTCAGTTTATTGGAGCTATTGATAGTTTCACAGAAACTAAGGGAAAATATGAGATCTGACCTGTTTTCTATAGAAAAAGAATTGTATCCAAGTAAAAATGAAACATAGGTTGTAACCTGCTGAAACAAGGCAACAGGGCACATTAGCCCAGGATCCTTCTCAGTGACTGTTGGGATGAGCTCTACTTTGGACTTTGTGCAAAATTTGACATTTTAACTTTGAGATATAACATTCATAGTCTTTATGTTATGAGGATATGTTGGTTCTTGAGCCTTTGAAGCATTATATGTAAGTCGCATATGCTGTAATAAAGAGAACTTAAGCTAATTTGAGGCATATTGGAGAGTCCATAAGACACCTGGAGAAAACAGCACAGTGCCTCTGGTCAATAAGATGCTGGCACATCTATGAGCAACTGACCACAAAAATGTCATGGACTTCCTTTCACTTTATATTCACAGTCTCTTCTGTTATCTGTTTCTCCCTCCCAGCAATCCTGCTTTAAGCGTCTATTTATAGAAGTTACAATGGGTCATGTGTCATGGAACCCCAGTATTACGTGAGGCAGTGTCACCCGGGATGAGCGCTGTCTGGAAGACAATGATAAGAAGCTGTCGTTATTATTTGCGCTGGGCTATAGAAACTCTAATTTGGTCTCTGCAGCATTACTACAAGGCAGAATCTGTTGCTGTTATTTTAGAAGGGAAGAAACTGAGGCACAGAGGGATGGGAGAATGCCAGAGTCATATGGCTGGTGGAGATGAAGCCAGTATTTGTGCCCGGGCTCTGTGACTCCAGAGCACGTGTTCCTAACTGCTCTTCAGGCTTGCCTGCTTTACTAAAGGCCTCTTCCACATTTATCCCATTTGTCTCTGTAGTCATTGATCTTTGGTGGCCTCAAAGCCTCCTGGAGAAAATCCCAGTTCTGAGTCAGACTTATCCAGGCTGCCCGGACACTTCCGGCCTTTGTAACGTGGACTGCCTCATGATACCTGTCTGAGCCTCCAGTCTGTCCCATGCACTCCTGTCACATGTCCCTTCCCGTGCCTACTTAGACCTAACAGCCCAGGCAAGGGTCTGGGGAAGGAGCCAGGGAGACAGAATGGAGATGTGCTGGACACAGGGGTTGGGGTCCTAGAGCAGTGTGAAGGCCAATGGTGGAGCCCAGGGGAAGGTGCCAGGATGGGAAAATGAGAGATGCTGGACGTCAGCGGGAGAGAGTCCTGGAGGCAAATCAAGACTCCTGGTGGGGAGATCATCAGCCCCAGGGGACCTTATCATCTCCATGGCAGAGGTCACAAGACTGCAGAGATAAGAAAAGTGTCTGTATGTCAAGAATTATTGTCTGGATAATTAGCGAATTCAAATAATGCAGAAAGCATGCATTTATTGGCTACTTTGTGTGTCATATTTACAGCGTTGAGCTCTCTACAGGCATCATCTAAGCAAATCCTAAAACAGGTTAACAAAGGCAATACCACTGTTAGCACTGGACAAATATCAAAGAATTACATTTTCCTGTAAGCCTCAACATTCTTACACTGCTCCTTCTTAGACTTTGCAGAAGAGAAAGCCATCAAATTGAAGTCAAGAAACTCAAGTCTAGATGTGGGACTGATAAACATTCAATGAAGGGTTTAAGGTCCTACAGGTCTCAACTATAAATGAAAATATGCAAGCCATACTAGTTGCTTGGTAAAGGGTTCCTTGCTTTTTTTTTTAAAGGAAAATAAAAATTAATTTGCCTTCTTCAAACAACTTGGAATTTGATATACTAAAACTTCTTAATTCAGTTGGCTCAATATCTGTGGATGGATCACTTAATATCATTCATTTTATTTTTTTAACCAAGACTGCTCTCAGCCTGTTTGAAGAAGACAAGGCCTGAAGACACAAATCCACAAACATAGGATGATGGAATTGGAAAACTCATCCATTTCATTAATGATAATTCTGTGAGATTTAATTACAGATAAATGTGATTTTGCATATTTAATGCTATTCTTATCTATATGTAGAGGCAATTCTGAACTCAGGAAAGTGTGATTTTTATTTCAGATTTGATGGTCTATTCATTTGTAATCTAATCAGCCATAACACACAGAATTCATGCCTTGACCAAGATACAGGCATAGCCCTGTTCAGGCTAGCAGGCTGTGCTTTTTTAATCTTTGCAGTGGATATTTAACTTCTAAGAATAGGTACTATTTTGGTTTCCTCCTGACATCATTCTTATGCAAATTGTCAAATTAACCTTGGAGGGCTCTTACTATTTGGCACAATTTATTCAGAAAATATCTTATATTATGGCTAAAGGTTATTTGCTTCTGAAACTAAGTGAGATGGTCTGCAAACAAAAGTGGAGCTTTCTGTGAATAGTGCTTTCAAAACTGAGGAGCATTTAACATACCTGAAATAAGACTGTAGTTCTGAAAATTTTTGAGAGTTGACCAAGGAAAACATGAAAAAGGAATGACTATTTCGTCAACCAAGCCACATTTTTACAGGGGAATTTCTAGAACCAATGTATTCTTTCATAAAATAAAGTTTATGAAGGCAGCAAGTCCAAAGCTAATATATCTCTTAGGAGAGAAAGTTACTTTATCTCAGACACCAACTATATGTCTTTCAGTGTTGCCTTGTAAATGCCTAGTAAATTTTACTGTGAGTGAATAAGGAAACATCTTTACTATTCCAAAAACTTTACTTATTCACTCAATCCAAAGAGTGGCTGGATGTTAATAGAGAAGGGCCTGCTCATACACTGTTGTTTCTTTTTCTACTTGATTGACAGAATTAAACAGAGCTTTTGACATCATTGAAAAATAGGCTTACCAACACAGAAAGACAAATTTGGCATGTTCTCACTCTTATGTGGGAGCCAAAGAAGTTGATCTCATGGAGGTAGAGAGTAGAATGATAGATACCAGAGACTGGGAAAGGTGTGTGGGTGGGAGATGGGTGGGTAAAGAGAGATTGGTCAGTGGGCCCAAACTTTAGTTGGATAAAAGGAATAAGTTCTAATGTTTGATAGCAGAGTAGGGTGACTATAGTTAGCAACAATGTACTGTGTAATTCAAAGTAGTCAGAAGAGAGAATTTGAAATGTTCCCAACACATAGAAATGATAAATACTCAAGATGATGGATTCCCCAAATACCCTGATTGATCATTGCACATGCATGCAACACAATATCATCTGTACCTCATAAGGATGTAAAATATTACGTATCTCTAATAAATAGGCTTAATATTTATTTTACTAATAATATCCTTACCCGTAATATTTCCTTTTTCATATAGAACCAAGTCACAAAAGAAAAGATTTGAAGAAGAATTGAATGAAAGGATGATTCAAGCAATTGATGGGATTAATGCACAAAAGTGAGTACTTTTTTCTCTTAAATTATCATTCATCTTCTATTATGTTCCAAATGAATTTTATCATAGTCTCTGCAATAGTTGCCGTGACAAAGCCAAGTTTCTGAGACCATTGATTCATTTCACTTCAGTTGTCCCTCAGAAAAGTTTTGTTAAAAGTATTTCTTTCATTTTTTAAAAAATATTTAATTCCTGCCTAGAAAATATTCCCAAGTCCTTTGCTGATAAACAACCTGAGGTGTCATTGGAGAGAGGAGAATTACAGCACGATGTGTTCAGCAAGTCACATTTGTAAAAGATAGAGTCTATATGGGAAAATCTTCACATGTTAGCATGTGATACTATCCATCCAAAATTCATCTGTTCTTATTACAAAATTAATGTTGAGATGCCTGTGTTCTAAATCCTAGAAGAGAATTAGCATTGGTGAGCAATGAGAGGAAGACCGATTTTAGGGGACACAAAATGTCATTTAGCCTCTGAGGCCAAGAATTGCTGTTATGGTTTTAAATTGCTGTTATGGTCCAGAGTTGTGGGAGGGAAACGATTTAAAGAAGGTGATGGCCTTCTCAGCCTCGACAGAATGATGGCGCTCCTCAACCTTCGTATTCTCCGTGGGTGCGTGTGTCATAACTGAACCCACGGAGAGCAGAAGGCACACGGCTCAGTATGGTGCCTGGCACACGTCAGACATTCCATTCCTTTTTGTTGAGTTGAACTGTAGTGAAAACATCAGGAGGTCCAAATGAAAAGCCTTTACAGAAAAGCTTCCATCCTTATGGAGACCTATTTAATTTTTATCATGAAAGCTGACTCTTGAAAAGTGTAAATGATTTTCACCTAGAGTTCTTTGTCTCTAAAATTAAGTTACAGGGTCTCAAATAGTGCATGGCTTTGCAAAATGCATGCCTGTTTGAGATTGTTCCTTGTAGGTATTTATTATAGAATATTTACAGGGCTTATGAGAGAATCGCATCAGTTTGTTGTGTGTGTCTGTGGTGGGTGTGTGCCTTTGTGTGTGAGTGTGAGCCCATATTTTCTAAGCAATAAAGCATCTCGGTCAGGCAAGAGTTGCCATTTGGATGTGCTGGAATACTGAATTATCACCCGTCTAGATCCCCTTCCTGTGCCACAAGTAGGCAAAGTCTTCTTCCTGTCCCAGAGTGCCCAAGGCCCACCTGCAGCACCAGGGCCAATGCTCTGCTTTGCCTGGCGCTAGGGTCAGTGTGAAAAACAACCTCGCCTCTGCCTGAAACCATCACACACTGAGAAATAAATAACTTCCTGCAATGTAACAGCAGCTAAAACCTAGGGAGGCACCTGATTTCATAAAACATAGGTAGAAGGATGCATTCATTCAAGCAGAGGAAATAGCAGCTGACACCGTGTGACTCTCCAGAATAAGACACAAGATCAGAAGAAAGAGGGAATCTTGTTCTTTGAGAAAAGTTAGCAAATAATAATAATAATAATAATAACGTTAGTATTTTAAAAAGTAATTCCTAAAGTCAACCTCAGCATGTGTTCACGCAGGTGAAAACCTACCTTTTAAAATTATTTTTGTATGCACCGTTTAGAACGTTCCTACCACACAAATCATCAGAGAGTGCCGCCACTGGCATTGCTTTATTGTTGATAAGTTGCCTTTAAATTATGTGTTTGCTTTGTGTCATTTAGTATTCAAATACATGTTTAGTTAACACCTTATGTTTTAACGTGGTTTTATTCCAAAGTAATGCTTAGTGCTGATGTAACTGCTTATGTTGTAATTTTCCCGACATGTTTCAGAAATCAAATAGAGAAAAGTGTGCTGTACTCAAAAAATAAAAGGGAAGTTTTTCAAATGGAAGCTCTTATGCATGTATTTTTAATTAACCTCAGTTACACTTTGTTATGCCTTACTCATTAACTCCTCTTGTTCTTTGATATGAAGTTCTTCTGATCTTTGGATTTTCACTTGAGGACTCAACTGGAGCTCCGGGCTTGATGTACCATTCAGTAGTTTCCTGCTATTGCCATAAAACAGTGATTCCTGTGCAGATTTTTGCTTATTCATTCACTGATGTATTGAACACGCATTTGTTAAAACGCTGACTGATGTCACCATCTGCTCAGCCTTTCCCCAGTGTGTGCCATGGTGGTGGGGAACTCTCTGGTGTCTTGTCTTAGAAAGACTCCAAAGACACTCATCCTATCAGATCAGGACCGTACTCTTATGACCTCATTTAACCTTCATTTCATTCTTAGAGGCTCCATCTCAAAATACAGGCACACTGGGAGTTAGGGCTTCAAAGATGAACTTTGGTGGGGGACACAAGCTCGCGGTGCATAACAATAAGAAAGTAGTCTTCTCATTTAGTATCTCCTTTGTGGCAAGGACTTGCATTCACATATTTCTGAATAATTCTTGGTGCAGGTGTGGGTATACCCATGCCCCTCTACTCAGCATAGTATTCGGAATTTCCTTTATTTTCCTTAACCCTTTGACAAAAGAAAAAAAAAAACCTTAGTATAAATAAATAGAGAATCACTTATTGCGATAACTCAGGATGGGGTTGACTTTCTTCATGCCATAGACCACTGGGGTCAGGAAAAATGTCAGGAGGCCCTAAATCAAGCACACACAAATTCCCTCTCTCTTCTCTCCTCTCCTCTCCCCTCCACTGCTCTTCTCTTTCTCTGTAGTTCCAATCCCCTGCAAGTAATAGTTGACCTAATTGGCACACACAAATCTATTCCCTTCCAAATATCCAAATCACATTTATAAATCTCTTTGTTTTCTACACATCAAAATATTCCCAAGTCCATTGCTGATAAATAATCTGAGGTGTCACTGGAGAGAGAAAAATTACAGCACGATGTGTTCAGCAAGTCACATTTGTAAAAGATAGAGTCTATATGGGAAAATCTTCACATTTTAGCATGTGATACTATCCATCCAAAATGCATCTGTTCTTATTACAAAATTGATGTTGAGATACCTGTGTTCTAAATCAGTAGTGGGAGTGGAGGCCACCTCAGAAGATTCACAGAGGTGATTAAGTGTGTAGGAAGCATATGCGCTTCTTCTTAATTCTGAAGACAAAGTGAGAATTAGGCCCATCCATCATTGCTGCAAGGGAGAAGCCACAGGCCAGACCCAGCGTGCTATGGCAAAAGGAGGCGAGTGTGTTCACTGGTGAGGACTCAGTCATGTCCCCAAGCATGGATCTAGTGCTGGGGCTCACGAAGCACCACATGGGTTCTGGGGACTTAAGGCAAGCAAGCCTGATCCCGAGCCCTTGCCATCCACCTGCAGGTCACAGGCCATGGAAACCTAGACTGGGTGCATGCTGGCATGACTAGTAAAGGAGGTGCTGGTTTTATTTTCACTTCCTAAATTTCACTCTTGCTCCCAAGCTGACATTTTCCAGGAGCATTTATAAACTATATTTTTTTCTCAGTAAAGGAAATACTGTTTTTAGTAAGTTACCTGCATATATTATTCATAGTCTGATAAAGACACAGTTCTGAAAGTGAGTATGGTTAAAATTTATCTTAATTTGTATTTTCTGGTCCTTTTAATGTCAACCAATCTTTGATTCCTCCGTCTAGTCTTGTGAAACAGAATAATAGTTCTGCCGCTGGTATGGTAATAAGAAATACCATAAAAGTTTATTTCCCTACAGCTTATACCCTTGAATCAAAGAACTATGCAGCCATAAAAAAGAATGAGATCGGCCAGGTGTGGTGGCTCATGCCTGTAATTCCTGCATTTTGAAAGGCCGAGGCAGGTAGATCACCTGAGGTTGGGAGCTCAAGACCAGCCTGACCAACATGGAGAAACCCTGTCTCTACTAAGAAAAACAAAAATTAGCTGGGCTTGCTGGCATGCACCTCTAATCCCAGCTACTTGGCAGGCTAAGAGAGGAGAATCGCTTGTACCCATGAGGTAGAGGTTGCAGTGAGCTGAGATCATGCCATTGCACTCCAGCCTGGGCAACAAGAGTGAAACTCCATCTCAAAACAAACAAACAAACAAAATCATATCCTTTGCAAGAACATGGCTGGAGCTGGAGGCCATTATCCTTAGCAAACACAGGAATAGAAAACCAAATGTTCTCACTTATAAGTGGGATGAGAGATGAGAACACATGGACACGTAGAGGGGAACAACATATGCTGGGGCCTGTCAGAGGGTGGAGGGAAGGAGGAGGGAGAAGATCAGGAAAAATAACTAATGGGTACTAGGCTTAATACCTCGGTGATTAAATAATCTGTACAACAAACTCCCATGACACAAATTTTACCTATGTAACAAACCTGCACTAAATAAAAGATTTTTAAAAGAGATATTTTTATTGTTCTCACTTTTAATGGCTGTCAGTCTAGAATACATTACTGACTTCCCTGCCCCAGTCGAAAGTGCCCTGTGGATGGTTCCTGGGATGTTCAAGCTAATCTTGGTGTGTGCCTGGCAGTGAGAGTCTTCCAAACTACTTGCTTCAAACAGGTGTTTAAAAGTCAAACAGTGTGGTACAGTGCATACTTCCATATAATTTTTATTTATTTGTCAACAACTGAGCGATGCATAGTACTTATGCATGCGTTTTTATGTTTGCGTCAATCTATCCTGAACAGATTGCTTATTATACTAGTATTTTTATCAATTTTTAAAAAACTCTAGACAGGCGCGGTGGCTCACGCCTGTAATCCCAGCACTTTGGGAGACTAAGGCAGGTGGATCACGAAGTTGGGAGTTCATGACCAGCCTGGTCAACATGGTGAAACCCCATCTCTACTAAAAATACAAAAATTATCCAGGCGTGGTGGCAGGCACCTATAGTCCCCAGCTACTCAGGAGGCTGAGGCAGGAGAATTACTTGAACCTGGGAGGCAGAAGTTGCAATGAGCCAAGATCACATCACTGCGCTCCAGCCTGGGCGACAGAGTGAGACTCGATCTCAAAAAAGAAAAGAAAAGAAAACTTTATTCAAGCATGACTTTTTCTTTCTAGAAATGAAAAAAGTGACAATGAAAGTATGTTTGCTAAGTCTGAAAGAAGCAAAACCTTCTCACCCAGATCTTAAAAGCACTCTGATGGTTTGGATGCTCTCATCTGTTGCCCTCTAGAAGCTGAAAAAAAAAAAAAATGGTGCTTCTCTAGGAATTAGATCCTTAAGGAGGTGAAACCACTGGATGATTTCAGAAAAACATGGGGAAATCACATTATTGATGTCTTTACTCCTTTAGATGAACTTATCTCCCTTGTTATTTAATTCAGATCCCTTGAGTTTCAGTTGATTTGACAGCTGGTTTATAATATAGAATTTTCCAAGGAGGACAGTGTATGATTAGGAATATTATATTTTCAGATCCTGTTAACATTATCCAGATTCCATATCCAGTTAGTTGGCATTATATGTTGTTTTTTTTAAAAAAAAAAAAAAAAAAAAACATTGTTCGGAATGATACACGATAAAGAAAGAAGAGTGCAAGTCATTTTAACAAATAGTTCCAGATGTTTGATTGGAGATTCAGTTTTATGATGTGTTGGTCCTTTCTATTTCTAGGCAATGGCTCAAGTCTGAAGACATTCAGAGAATCTCACTGCTTTTCTATAACAAAGTACTAGAAAAAGAGGTAAGCTTTTCTCTTCTTCAAAATCACCAATTGGGTTTTCTGAAATTTGAATTTCTTCATGAAATTGTGCTCATGTTTTTCATATGTGACATTTAAGCTGCCTCTCACTATATTCAAACTCTTTCTGGCTTTTCTGGTGATTCTTTCGTGCATATATTGCTTTATTGTATTTCTTGTTACTAAGTTTCTATCTTTGGTCAGTCACCATTCTCAACCCTCTCCATAGTAAATGGTATCTGCAATGTGTGTGAAATATCCCAATTAAATGAAAGATGTGAGAGATAATATCTGCTCTTCTCAATGTGAAATTCTCTCAGAAAAGTCTTTAAAAAACAGAATTCTTCTTGATAAATCTACAATGTCTTTACACAAATTATTTTAATATTTTGACCAAAATGTGAGTTTTACATTCAATGCTTTCTCAGGGTAATTAGAACTTTTAAGCGTTATTGTATCTAAGTGTTTTCATATTATGGCTCTTAAAGTGAGAGCTATTTCAAGCACAAATAAGTAAGCAGACATTTAGATTTTACATGTCAAGCTATATATGGGTTTGCTAAAATGAATTCAGTTGATTGTTGCAGAGAGGACAACCATTCTTCTAGCTCAACTTTATTTTATTTGCCTTTTGTTTTTTGTTGATCTAGAGAAGGAACCAGATTTAGAAGTAATTTGCATCATTCAACTATATATTTACAGGCATAGTTTGAACAAAAGTTACATTAATGGTAGCAGTTGCAGCTCTGGTATTAAAATTATGTTGATAGGCACGGTGGCTCATGCCTGTAATCCCAGCACTTTGGGAGGCCAAGGCAGGCAGATCACGAGGTCAGGAGATCTAGACCATCCTGGCTAACATGGTGAAACCCAGTATCTACTAAAAATATAAAAAAATTAGCCAGCCATGGCGGCGGACGCCTGTAGTCCTAGCTACTCGGGAGGCTGAGGCAGGAGAATGGCAAGAACCTGGGAGGCGGAGCTTGCAGTGAGCCAGGATCGCGCCACTGCGCTCCAACCTAGAAGAGTGAGACTCCATCTCAAAAATAATAATAATAATAAACTATGCTGATAAAATTTAGTGCATTATTTTATGAATATCAAATAGAAATATTAAATATGATAATTCCTTCCAAAATCTATGGACACACCAAAAGTTTTTTTTATGTTGGTTGTCAAGAGGATGTATTGTCTACTACTAAGTAGAGGACTCTGACCATTGAATGCAGACAGTTTACCAAATTGATGCTTGTTATAATGTGCTATTATTGACCATCTTATCCTTAATAACTTGAGCAAATATTAATGGCTACTTATTGCTTAGCTGTTACATTATTTCTTTCCTGATAGAAGTCCATTTCTTTGTTAATACCACAAAGAAATTCCCACTCATATCTCTGCACAAAGGCCTGAAGAAGTTAGAAGATAAGGATTTAATTGAGGGCATAGAATGTAATCACATTTCAGCAATTATGCTAATATAGCTTCTTCAGGAGCATGGAAATTATGTTGGCTACTAAGTCACAAAATATACCCCCCAAAATTCTAGTAAACAGAAAGTGATCATTTAAAAATCCAGCTTTTGCACACATTCCCCATGTATACATATTTGTGGATGCCTACTTTAAAGCAAATTTTAGAGAGCAGCAAGACTTAAGCTCAGTTTTTGTCCATCTATCCCCAGCTTGCCCTTCAGGGGATCAGGTAGGGCAAAAGGCTGCAAGAGCTAAGAGAAGAGAAATATCTGGAGACCCATCAGAGATCCTTCATGCAGCACTAAAACAGGGAGGCTAAAATGCAAGAAATACATATGTGTCCCTATAACTTGGGAGAGTTTATGCAAATGTAGCCAATGCAACCTGACAGTATTTTCAGGAGGTTTCAAAGGCATTGGCACAAAATTTTATTTCCTTTAATTTTACCATACAACCTTTCGTAAGGCAGTTGAGCCTCAAGGTTGAGAGTATGAGTTCAGAGCCTGGTGAAGGTCCTGGTTTCCCATGCACTGTATCTCCCTGATTGTAGTCAATTGTTCCAGTCCACAGTTTCTTCATCCAAAAATAGGGGCTGTTGTGTGGATTGAATAATTATCACAGGGAAAGCAGGGTATGCAGGACACCATGCTGAATGCAGCAGGGGTCATCATCAGCATCATAAGTATAGCCCTCTCTGGCATTTTTATCCTGCCTAAGTCAAGCAGGGTCAGCCCCAGGTAAGCAGCTAACGCTGATCAGCTTATTCATGGCATGGGGAACCATGTGGGCTCCTGCTGAATGCACTGGACAAGAGGAAGGAAGAGGAGCCCATTGGCCAGACTCAGAACAAGCCAACTAAGAACCAAGTCGGCAAACCTTTTGGTCTTGTAACTTTACCCATCACCTCTCAATGGCATTAAGACAAATAATAAAATAAAATACTAAAATAAAGGAATATGACTTGCATTTCCTCAGTAGTATTGAAAAGTAAAATAGTATATGAGAAGTCATTCCCTTTCCCTCAATACTCATAGACAACAGACCCTCATGGGACCCAGGGCACAGGCGTGATTCACAGTTCACTCACTCAACCTTCTGGTCAGGTACCTCTCTCCTTACTAGAGAGATTCAGTTGCTTATAGATGGCTTTGAAAACAGTTCCACTCATAAACTGTGGTCCTTGGAAGTCGCTCCTTCACAGTTCTTATGGGGGAAGAAAACACTCACTGCTGAGATAAACAGGCTTTCTCCTTCCCTCGCGTTGGCGTCAATCTACACAATTACTGAGTGTGGTGCATGCTCTGGGTACAACTAGGCTGCTGGTCACTGTGTACAGCTCTTCTCTTGGAGAACCGTCACTCACAGGTTCCTTTCTCCCCTTCAGTACCGGGCCACGGCACTGCCAGCATTCAAGTATTACGTGACTTGTGCCTGTCTCATATTCTTCTGTATCTTCATTGTGCAGATTCTCGTGCTGCCAAAGTAAGTACTTCTGGTTTCCATTGGGATTCTCACCTGGGTTGCCTTTCCACTGGAGCCCAGTTATATTTAAAGGTGTGAAAGGATGCTAATGTGTAGACAGAGGGGTGATTTAACATGTCGTGGTGAAGGGAGAGTAACCCAGGACCTCGGAGGTTAAGTGGCCCCCATGTGTCTTCCTGAGCATAATGTTGGATTTTCCAAGTGGACATGTTGATTCAAACTTCTAGGGATTTAAAAAAAAATAATTTAACCTTCTTGTTTTGATGTTGGTATTACTCTGATGCACAGTCTAGGAAATGTAGCTCAATAAACTTTACCCACAAAGAGCGCAGTCCCCAGATGTGGTTTCTAATAAACAAATGGCATTATATTATATTGAAAGGGCATGGCCTTTCACTATGAGACACACTTTGCCCGCCCATCCATTTTGTCCAAGTTCTGTGCGTTACATGGCCCTCTCTTTGAAATCCACTCCACAGCCGTCTTTGATTGTTACAAGTCAAGGTTCAGCCGACCTCTCCCAGGAGAGACGTGGGTGCAAATGGGAGAATCGGAGCAAACCACATTTCATGCTTTGAGGTGAATTCCTTCTGGCTCCACTTACTGGTGAAAAACCAATCACTTTAGGATCCCTAGGTCATCTTTCTCTTGCACCTTCTTAATTTGTTCAAGACCAATCAGGTGACTTTCTTCAAGAAAGCTAATTCTCATTTTACAATCTAAAGAAAATTCTTGTCCTTCTTTTAATAACTGGGGATATTGAAAGAAGTTTCTTTCTATATCCTTCTGATCATATATATTTTTTTTCCTTCTGATCATATATTTTTTCTTTCTTAACCTATTTTGTTAAGGTCAAAGCAACCATTTTCAATCTAGTAGAATTCAGTTGTGTGCTTGCATTTAACTCTCATGGTGCAGCCAGCCTTTGTGGGCAACTCAAGCGGCTTAGATTGAATAGTGTTTTGTCAAAGAAGTTGTCTGTTTCTCCGCCTCTGTACTTCAAAGGATTTTCTTCTGGGCACTGAGCCAAATAGCCAAAAACCACTTTTGGGGTACAAGTGGTTTTTGATTACGTGGATGCATTGTAGAGTGGTGAAAGTTTTGTTCATGTGTGTCCAGTTCCTTAGCAATGTGCTCCCTTATGGAAGGGGTTTCCAGTAGACTTCCGCTCTCCCCATGAATTGGAAGTGTAATACATGGGCAAAAGGAGCCCTTCTTCAGGACTTACAAAATCTTCAGTGAAATGTCCCAATGTGAACATATCAGTTTTCCATTCAAACAAATGTTAACAAATTAAGCTCCTTAGTGTCAGGCCTGTTATGGTACTGGAGAGAAACAGCCATCCCAGTACACACTGGCTTATAGACTGATAGAGCAGAAAAGCATTTTGAAAGCTAGATAGGTGGAATAAATATTACCCAGGGAAGGGGTCCTCACTGTTACTCTTACATAGATAGATTCATTAATTTTTCTACATCTTCCTATTGGATGAGTATTTCTGTATTCTCTGCATTATAAGTAATACAGGATCTGTTACCTACTGGGAGGACTGGGGGCAATTTAGAAGATGCCTCCAAAGAAGGCAATAAGACTTCCAGGAACCAGGGAAAACGTTTTGTGGGATTTCACTTTTAAGAAACACATCTCTGTCATGTCTTTGCTGGCTTGGCTTTGGTTTTCCTTGTCTCTCTTCTGTGGTATTGCATCTTTATGAGGACCCATGGACGTTCATTCTCTCAAGCTTCATCACCCATTATTTTTGTGGGTGCACGCAGGTTGCATTCGCTCTAAGGAAAACCCACAGCCTCATCTAATGGAGCCCCCAGACCTGCACTTGCTGTAACAGCCTCAGGCTTCTTGTTCTGTGACTTCTTCGTGTTTCTTTCGTATTAATATCTCCTTTTTTTTCTTTTTCTTTAGAAACAATCTTCCTAGAAAATATTTCAAAGATACAAAAAACTACAGAGTGTGATATAATAAACACACACGGGTCCATAATCCAGACTTTTGCAAATGTTTACCTTGTGTCCTCTTTACTGTAGACCCAATTTTCCACCGTCTTGACTGTTATTATTTGGGTATGCTTCCTTTAAACAATACATGTTTTTATTTTGGTTTTATTTATTCAATTTGATATCTTTCTTCATGTTAATTTCTTCTATATTTATTTTGTCATCTGTATTTTGATTTTATAATTGGTGTGAGTGGACCCACTTCTACCATTTTATTTTGTGTTTTATTTACCTTGCTTTTCTTTGGTCCTTTATTCTCTTTTTTCTGATTTCTAATGGATTGATCAAGTTCTTTTATTCCTTTTATTAATGGTAAATTAAAAGCAACTTTATTAGAAAGTAAAGAAATAAAAGAATGGCTACTCCATAGGCAGAGAGGCCTGTTTATTCTTTTATTTCTTTTACTGGTTAGGAAGTCTATGTATTTTTTTCATTAAAGATTACTATTAAAGTTTAGAGAATATACATCATTTATATTTTTCTTTTAATGATTATCATTAAAATTTCAATATGTATTATTTATGTTAAAGAATAAAAATATATAATTATTGTTTATAATATGTATTTTATATTTACATGTTTTTAATATTATATATTTTTTGTCAATATCTTTTGGGATAGAAGTGGTTTTTGTTACATGGATGAATTGTAGAGTGGTGAAGTCTGAGATTTCAGTGCATTCATCACCCAAGTAGTATACACTGTACATAATACGTAGTTGTCTATCCCTCACTCCTCCTATCCTTCCCCCTTTGGAGTCTTCATAATCCATTGTATCATGCTGTGTGCCTTTACGTACCCATAGCTTAACTACCATTTATAAGTGAGAACATACAGTATTTGGTTTTCCATTCCTGAGTTATTTCACTTAGAATAATGGCTTCCAGTTCCAACTAAGTTGCTGCAAAAGATATTATTCTTTTTATTTTTGTGGCAGAGTAATTTTCCATCGTGTATGTACACTACATTTCATTTATCCATTCATTGGTTGATGAATGCTTGCGTTGGTTCCATGTCTTGGCAATTGTGAATTGAATTTTAACATTTATGCTTAATGAAATACATTCTAAACTTATTCATAATCTCTCTTCAATATAATTATTTCCTAGGATTTTTAGCTCTGACTGTAATTATAGTCAATGCGTATTTAAATCTGCCACATTCTTTACCAATTAATTTGCTCATCAATGCTTTTTAAAAATTATTGGTTTCTTCAAATTCATTTATTTATTTTTTGGTGATGTCTATGAGTTGTTAGGGTTTTTGGAGAGGGGATTTATGAGTAACAATAGCTGCCTTTTTTAGTTATATTAAAATTTCTGTATCTACCTTATTTCACAGTTCTTGAATAATAGTTTAACTGGGCATAAAATTATAGGTTAACTTTTATTTTCCCTCAGACTTATGATGACATTACTCTGTGGCATTACAGCTTCTATTTTGGTTAATGAAGTATTTCTGTCAGTCTCATTACATTCCTTTCTAGAGAGTATGTCTTTCCTCTCTGAGTGCTTTTAGGTATCTTTTTGGCTTAGGGGTGTGGTGACGGTATTTTCACCGTATTGTTTCCATAAGTGTTTTTGTTTTCATCTACCTAAGTGACTAGGTGTGATTTTTTGATCTGAAGACACATATCTTTGCTCAGTTCTGCAAAATTCTCTGCCTCTGTCTCTTACATATTGCTGTTGATTGTCTTGATTGTCTATTCTTTCTTCTGGAGTTCTTGTAACTGCATATTTTGTTCTCATCCTGGGCTCCAGGTTTTGTCGTATTTCCTCCCAGTTTCCACTTTTTTATTTCTTTGGGCTGCATTCTGATAAATTCTTCACCCAACATTGAGATTATAATATTTGTGATTTTTTTTTCATGTCTAAGAAGTCTATGTTGTTCTTAAAACCTAACCTTTTTGTATATATAATTTTATATTTTGCCTATGGAGTTTTGTTTCGTTTTCCTTTACTTGCAGATACATACATACATACATACATATATATATATATATTTTTGAGATGGAGTGTTGCTCTGTCACCCAAGCTAGAGTGTAGTGGCACAATCTCGGCTCACTGCAACCTCCTCCTCCTGGGTTCAAGCAGTTCTCCTGTCTCAACCTCCCAAGTACCTCAGATTACAGGTGCCCAACACCACGCCCAGCTGATTTTTGTATTTTTAGTAGAGACGGGGTTTCACCATATTTGTCAGGCTGGTCTCGAACTCCTCACCTCAAGGATCTGCCTACCTTGGCCTCCCAAAGTGCTGAGATTACAGGCGTGAGCCACCACGCCTGGTCTATTGCAGATTGTAAACATGTTATATGGAAAGATCACTTATTTTATTTCTTTTTCTTTATTATTTTGAGACAGAGTTCTGCTCTGTCACCCAGGCTGAAGTGTGGTGGCACCATCTTGGCTCACTGCAACCTCTGCCTCCTGGGTTCAAGCAGTTCTCCTGCCTCAGCCTCCCGAGTAGCTGGGATTACAGGCACCTGCCACTGAGCCGGGCTAATTTTTGTATTTTTAGTAGAGATGGAGTTTCACCATGTTGGCTAGGCTGGTCTCAAACTTCTAGCCTCAAGCAATCCGCCTGCCTTGGCCTCCCAAAGTGTTGGGATTACAGGTGTGAATCACTGCGCCTGGCGGAAATATCACTTATTTTACTGTGTTCCTTAGGATTGATCAATATGTGATTCTGCCATTTAAGTCTGTCCTTGTATTGTCTGTAATTTTGTGTATATATTTATCAACAGCAAGGATTTGGGTCCATGGTAGTCTTGTATGTTCTGAGTTGTAATGGCATCACTATGGGATAGATTTCAGTGTATCTTTGCCAGGTATCTCTGGGATTCACCAATTCAAGTCACAATATTTTATTAAATCCTTAGACTAAGGTTCCTGCACTAAGGAGGTCATGTGAATTTGGGTCAACACCTACTGGCATGGAGCAAGATTGGTGATCCCAATTTTTGAAACTGACCTTTTCTTCATGGCCCCAGTCAGATGGTTATCTTCCCTAAAAATTACCAGACTGGTGGAGAGTTTTTCTGTTTCTTGTTTCTTGGTGGGACAGCTCTTCAGGGCCCCTGCCTTTATTCAAGTGCTCAGTTATAATTTCATGTTAATCAAATGCCCGAGAGCATCACCTTCCTTGGGTAGACATCAGTCTTACACCAAGAACAGGTATTAGCCCCTGGTTTCTCCTGGGCCTTTAGCATCAGCCCCTCTCAGCGATCTGCATTTGAATACCTTCTGTGTACTAGGAATCTCTCTTTCTTGCCTATTATCTCATCTATTTAAAGAAACCATTTTGTTGTATTTTATGAAGCATTTTTGCTAGAATAATGGTGCTTCTCACTTCTGCTGACCTGTCTTTACTTGTTTTCTTAACTCGTTAATTACACTTTTGCTTTGTTTCATTTGTTTAGCTTTTTTTGTGGTAAATTGCCTCGTGTTTTTGGAAAAGGGAAAGAAATAAATGAGTGAGTAAATGAATGAATGAATAACTAATAATGGAGAAATTTGTTACCTGGAAAGGAACAGTAAAGGGAGGTGTTTCCCTGAAGGGGAGCCCAACATCGTCCTTATTCAGCCTATAATCGTTCAATCTGGCTGTAGTCTCAGAATTTGAATAGATAAAATTAAATTATTGGTTGACTCCTCTTTTTGGAGTTGCTCTCTCACTCTGTCTGCCCTGTAGTATAACTTTATCAAAAATGTGAGCTACCTTCGAAGACCAAAAGTGATCAAGCATGAATTGCTTTTTCTGTTTTTAAGTAGTTTCATTCATATTATCTGCCAAACTAAATGGATTATGTTTACCGCTCATGAGGACAGTTGTTAAAACAAGGATGAATTTTTTTTCTAGCACAATTTAAGTAAATAACATGTGTTTCATTAGCCCAAGAAAAATTAAGAATAATGATGTTTTACTTAAGAGATATTAATAAACCAAATTATAATGTTAAGTATCTTAGAATTATTATTTCTGCTTAGATCTCTAATATCAGTTTCATTACTTATTTCAATACTCAATACTAGAGGTGGTAAAATGCGTTGAAATCCTGGCATAGGTTGTACAGAATGATATAGACAAGTCTTACTGCTGGATTAGATATAAGGAGTATGAGAAAATAAGTTTTGCAGGGGTTTTAATTTTGTTTAATTTTGTCCTGAACAGTTGGAAAAACTGTTGCCATTTACAAAGAGAGAATCCTGGGGCAGGCACAGGTTGGGGAGGGAGAGCAAACTCAAGGGCTCTGTTCTGGACGTGAGATACATGTGCCTGCTACACATCAGGTGCTGGGGTTTCACACAGAAGGGAGTATGTGACCTACAGAACTTATAGAACCTCCCGTGAAACCCTCTGTAGCTGCTATAGATTCTATAGAGCTGGGTGGAGATACAATCTGAAAAACCTGCACCTATGGATTATTTAAATCCAAGAGATGGGATGAGCTCCCCCAAGTAGAGGGTATAGGAAGAGACGACTCTGCACTTTCTGGGGAATACAGTGTGTCTGAAAATTCAGATCTTCAGCCCTTATCATTGCTGTAAAGGTAGAACTCTTCTTACTTGGCCAAAGATCATCTCTTTTTTCTTTCCTACATCTCAGAACCTTCAAGTGTCCAGAACATCTCAAAGCTAAAGTCCTCTCATCAGAGAAAGGCTACTATAATGGTGATGAATATTTAAATTCCATTTCCTCCTTTCAACTTTTGATTCTTTCTTTCTTCTTTTCTTTTTTACCGAATTCCCTTTCATTTTGAAGTTCTATCTTTTAAAAAGGAGGAATTTTTATTTCATGCTAACTTATAATTAAAAGAAAAGTTTGCTTCCTTTGGTTCTTATCATCCTGACTGAATCCCACGCAACAGATGTGAGTGGAGAGCTGATGAGAGGCTTGCTTTAGGGAAGAAGTAAGGGAAGTGAAGTCAACCAGGAGAGAGGCCGTGAAAGTCATGACATTCAATAGAATGCCAAAGACATCATTATTTACCCAGAGAGATGGCTTGTAATTAATACATTTCGTAGGCTTTTTGAGTGGAATGTGTGTCTCCACTGGGCTTCTCTCATCAATAAATGTGTTTCTCACCCCTGTCAGGCCACATTTAAGCAATTCATTGACTGGGGAAAAAAAGCAGAAAGGAAAGAGGACCTTGTCCAGAATCAGCCTCTTCCGTATTCCGTAAGAATGCACTTGGGTAAAGCACCAAAGTCAAAAATGAACACTAAAAGTAATTTTTCTTGCCTCATGACAGGGAAGACTCAAGTTTGCTTTTCAGTACATACGTAATAAGTTATGCTTCAGGGTTAAAAAGAAGCAGTTTTGCAACTGGGATGTGAATTAAAATTGATTAAGTTACACCAACATCTTTGTATACTTAATGGACCTGAACATGCTTTTGACAGAACAGGCAGGATAAATGGTTATAATTAAGAGCGTTTGACCAACCATTACTTTGTCTCACAGTATTTGTTGTTCCCTGGTGTCTTAGTCCTTTGGACTTCTCTAACAAAGGACCACAGACTGTGTAGCTTAGGAGCAATAGGAATTTAGAAGCCATGGTTCCAGAAGCCAAAGTCTGACATCAGGGTGCCAGCATGGGTGGGTTCGGGTGAGGGCTGTCTTTCAGATTGCAGACTACTGTCTTCTTGTATCCTCACATGGCAGAAAGAAATAGCTAGTTCTGCAGCCAATTCTCATAAGGGCACTAATGCCATTCATGAGGTCTCCACCTTCATGACCCAGTCACCTCCCAAAGGCCCCATTTCCCTAATGCCATGACATTGGGGGTTAGGAATTCAACAGATAGATTTTGGGGGGCAGAAGCATTAAGCCCATAAGAACTCAGATGGAAGAGAGGTCCATCTGAACATAAATGCCAGTATGCCATAGACTAGAATACTGAACAGCCTGAAGTTGAGCATATTGGTGAGAGTTTGAGCCACCCCAAGTCTGAATCTCAGGTTGTCACATACTATTCTATATGCAAGACCATATCACCTACAAATGAAGATCGTTTTACTTCTTCTTTTACAATCTGATGCCTTTTATATTATTTTCCTGCCCAATTTCCCTGGTTAAAACCTCCAGTACAAAGTTAAATAGAAGTAGCCACAGCACACATCCTTTCTTATTCAATCTCAGGAGAAAAGCATTCAGCCTTTCACCACTAAGTATGATGTTAGTTGTGAGTTTCTCATGGTGACCTTTTATCAAGATAAGGAAATTCCATTTTAGTAATAGTTTGTTGAGTGTTTTCATTGTGAAATAGTGTTGGATTTTGTCAAATCCATTTTCTGCAGCTATTGAGATGATAATGTGTTTTTTCTTCTATTCTATTAATGTGATCTATTGATAGGTTGACTGATATTCAGATATTAAAGCAACCTTACATTTCTTGGGTAAACCCCACTTGGTATTGGTATGTAAACCTTTTTACTTGTGGCTGGATTCAATTGACTAATATTTTGTTAAGGAGTTTTGTATCCATATTCATAAGAGATACTGATTTCTACTTTTTTGTGATGTCTTTGGTATTGGTATCAGGGTGATACTGGTCTCAGAAAGAGTTAAGACCTGTTCCCTTCCCTTCCATTTTATGGAAGAGTTTGTAAAAAATGGATATTACTTCTTCTTTCAAAGTTTTGGGCCAGGCATGGTAGCTCACACCTGTAATCCCAGCCCTTTGAGAGGCAGAGGCAGGTACATTGCTTGAGCTCAAGAGTTTGAGATCAGCCTGGACAACATGGCAACACCCCTGGGCAAAGGGGCAAAACCCCGTCTCTACCAAAAGTACAAAAATTGGCCAGGCATGGTAGCACAGACCTGTTGGTCCCAGCTACTTGGTAGGCTGAGGCAGGAGGATGGCTGCAGCCCGGGAAGTAGAGGCTGCAGTGAGCTGTGACTGCACCACTGCACTCCAGCTTGGGTGACAGAGCAAGACTCTGTCTCAAAAAAATTTAAAAATTAAATGAAAGTTTGGGAACATTTACCAGTGAGGCCATCTGCACATGAATTTTTCTTTGTAAGTAGATTTTTTTTAATTACCAAGTTAATCTCTTTACTTTTTATACGTAAGCCTATTTATATTTTTCATTTCTTCTTTAGTCAGTTTTGTGTGTCACAACATACTTTTAAGAATGATCATCCCTGCTTAAATGGGCATATCATACCTTACAGAAAATAAAAAACAGATAGTAAGCTGTATTAGTAACACTGTATTCCTTTATCAGCTCTTAATAGATTTTGACATTTGAGGAAGGAGTAAGTAGTGGTCATCAGATACATTCACAAAAAACTGTTAACAACTAACTCTTCTGGGATGCTCTTCACTGTGTCCAGCATATTATTATAAAATAGGAAGAGTCACATTTTAATACACGTATTGTTTTTCAGGTCTATTTGACCTTACTTTAGAATGTCTCTGTCAACTCTCTTCATAGTGAATAATTATTCAAAAAAAAGAAACATTGAAATGCATTTTAGGAAACAAAGGCCTATATAATTCATTGTAGTACAAGAATCCATTATTTAAACTCTGATTCACAAAATAAACCTTATGATTTGTTAGTAGATTAACACATAATTGTCTCTAAATCAGTTGATATGTGTTTAATTGAAGGCCAATATAATTCCATAATCCCTTGTTCCATTTATAAAAAAATTAGAGTATGGCATAACCCAAGGAATATATACATATTTCTGAATACTTCTAATGCTAAATAATTCCAGTAACAACTTTGTTTTGCTGTTTTCAAAAGAAAAAGAAAGGAATTTAGAGAAGTCACTGTTACAGTTCTTCCCTAGGTTTCTACCTAACTATTAATGATATTATAGTACCCAGAGAAAGCTTTATCTAGTTAATGGATTAGGCTCCAATAAAGAAAACAAATTGCCGTGGGTGTTTCAGAAAGGGAATTTAATAAAAAGAAGTATTTACAGAATAATAGAAAAGCTGATAAACCAAACAGGGGAGAGTATAGTAGCCATGGTGTAGCAACAGAAGAAACTTTCTACCACCTCTAGACTTGTAAGGAAACAGGATAGAGGTGTTGTTAGCAGAAACCCAGGCTCCTGGGCCTTCTTGCAGATGCTAGAACCATGCAAAGCTAGAGCTAGACGAAGGTAAGGTGTTGTCTGACAAGGATCTGGAAATTTAGAAATGTAGGAGTTGCAGGCCATCCAGAAAATGACTGCCAAGTAGAGAGTAAGAAGGAGAAATATACCCAATCTCTTTCTTTCCCTTGCCTCCCAGTTTCCCACCAGCTCTCATCAGCCAAACTAGCTAGAAACATTTGACAAAAAGTCTGTGAAATGAAGTCTTTAGTAGACGGACAGAGACATACTTGAAAGGAAAGAAATTACCAACATACTTAGTGACAAGTTTTCCTAAATTTGTTAAAATCCATCAATCTCCAAAGGCAAGAATCTCTATGAACATCAAGCATGATAAATATGAAGGAAAGCACATGTGGCATATTATAGTCACACTTCTGGAAACAAAGGAAAAAAAGAAAGAAAAACATTAAATGTACCCACACACACAAAAAAAAAACAATTCTTACAAGGGATCAATGACAGAATGAATGGCTGCCTTCTTATCAGAAACTATGGAGAGCAAAAGACACTTGAACATCTTTAAACCACTGATAGGAGCATGTATAACCCTGAGTTAAACATTCAATTCAAATATTCTTTTTCAAAGTTGAGATGAAAAACATTCTGCAAGTAAAAAAAGAGGGAATTCATCACCAGCAAACCTACAAGATATGCTAATGGAAGTTCCTCAGCTAAAGTGATATGATGTCAGAAGAAAACATGAATCTAAGGAAGGAATGGAGGGTATTGGACATGCTTACTGTATGAGAGTATAAAAGACAATATATTTATCTTTCATTTAAGAAAAGATGTATTAACTCTTGGGCAGTCACTAAAAATAAAAGAAGTACAGCTAAAACGCCAAGAGGAAATGAAAAATATTTTAAAATATTTAATTAATAAAATGACAATAATGGAAGAACAGAAAAACAAAAGTAAATGAGACAAATATAAAGCAGATAGTAAAATGGCAGGTTTGAAATAGTAGCAACAAATGTAACAGACCACACTATACAAATAAAACCAATGGGGCAAATAAACAATAGATAACCAACGGGTAAGATTAAATTCAAACATTATTAAATGCGAAAGGACTAACCACTCCAAAGGAAAGTATGACCAAGCCACATTCTCTCTACAAGAGGTGCACTTTAAATACAAAAATTAGGTAGCTTGAAAGTGAAAGGATGAAAAACATATCTGATGTAAACAATAAGCACAAGGAAACTACTATACATATATTAATATCAGACAAAGTAGTTATGAAGGCAAGAAATATTAACAGAGATAAATATAGATAGTGAGTAATGATAAAAAGGTCATTTCACCAGGAGACATAAAATCATAAAGCATGCTTATACCTAATAACAGATCTATAAAATACAGATATGAAAGCACTTAACCTACAGTAGACCATAAAAGCATCTTATGCATATCTGACAAAATCCAAGAAAAAATGAGACAAATCTATGACATAATTAGATATTTAGTATCCCTTTTCTAGTTCTTATTATTATACCAATAGGAATATATAGGAGGTCTGAACAACATTATCAACTTCCTAAAACTAATGAATGTTTCATAAACTACTAAACTGAATTGAAAAATACTTGTTTACTTAAAGTGCACATGGAACATTAACCTGTTACAAAGATATTACTTATGCTAGGCCATAAAAGCATCTCCACAAATTCGAAAATACAGAAATAAATATGAAGACAAAAAATCATATAGTCTGATGTCTAACCACACTAAAATCAAATTAGAAATCATTAACAATAGAATATTTTAAAATATCCCCAAATATTTTAGTGTTAAACTATATGCTTCTAACCCAGGAGTCAAATAAGAAATACAAGAGAAATGCAAAGATGTTTAAATATCAAAATGTAATGTATCAAAATGTGTGGGATTGCAATTAAAGCAGCAATTTAGGGGGGAATTTGTAGCTTTAAAATGCTTTAAAATTAGAAAAGAGGAAAGAGTTAAAAATCAGTTGTCCAAATTTCCATCTTAGGAAGCAGAAAAAGATGAGCAATTTAGAATCAAGCAATTAGAAAGGAATAAATACTAACAAGAAGAAATCAATAAAATAGAAAACCATCAGTAGTGAAAATTAGTAAAGCCAAAATATGGCTCTTTGAAAAAGACTTTGAAAATTCCTAAACCACTAGCAAGACTGATCAAGAAAGGAAAACAGGGAGAAAATCACAAAGCATCCAAACTAACAATTTAAGGGAAAAAAGAGGACTCACTACAGATTCTACAGATATTAACAGGATAGATATGAAATGCCATAAATTACTTGAAACCAAACAGATTTACAATTCAGATAAAATGAGTTTCTTGAAAAGACCATTTACCAAAAACTGAAACATAATAGAAAATTTAACTGTGCATGTATCTATTACATTTATTGAATTTGTTTTAAAAATTTTTCCCACAAAGGAAACTTCATACCCAGATTATTTGTGTGTGAATTCTACCCAACATTTTAAGAAAATAAGATAGAAAGAATTGGTCAAATATTAACAAATTTTGTATTTGTGAATGGATAAAAATGTCTTATTCATGGAAAAAGGCTAAAAGATTGGGGCTACAAAGCAAAGGCCACATCTACACCGTGTGTAGGAGATCTAGCTGAAGCAAAATGAGAGAGGTTGGAAATAAAGGATATAGAATAGCTATTCCAGGAAACAGCTTATAGAATAAAGGAAATATTGATAATATAAATTCCTGACAATAAAGAATTCAAATGAAAGGTATTCAGCATTAAAAGAAAGATTTTTATTATGATTCAGGCACCAAAAATTTAACAGTCATAAATATTTATGCACTTCAAAATCTCTTTGAAATAAATAAAGCAGAAAGTGTTAAAATGTTCAAATACATGGACAAACCTACACTCCTCTTTGGAAATGTTAATATATTCTAACATTGACAGATCAAGTAAGCCAGCCCATTAGGGATTTGACTAACTCATAAGGTTCCTTGAATAGTTATATTTAGAGAAACACTTTGTTACCAGCATAAAAATTACATATAATTTTCAAAATTTCATAAGACATAGAAGTTGAGCATATTTATCCCATTCCAGAAGAAAAATAAATGTCAAAGTGAAATAATAGAGGCCACAATCTCCGATAAAATCAAATGAAATTAGAAATAACAAGAACCAACCAAAAATAATATTCTTGTGGAATTTAAAATTCAGACTTCTGAGTTACTTTTAGTATTAAAAGAAAATGGAAATTGAAATTATAGGCTTTTTAGAAAAGAGTGATAATGAGTAGCTATGAATTAAAGACTGTGGGATTTGGCAAAAGCTGTAACTAGGAGAATATTTATGTCCTTAAATGCACTTATTAGAAGATACAAAAGATTTTCTAATAAATGACAATCCAAAATAAAGTATATAAGTTTAAGTAAGGGGGAAGAAAGGAATTTTTAAAAGTTGAATCAGAAACTAATTAATATAGAAAGGAAAAGCAGACCTTAATAATAAACCAAGAACTTATTCTTTGAGAAGATCAACAAAACATGCAAAACCTCACAAATCTGATCTAAAGAAAATGGCATTAAGCATAAGAAATTACAAATACGGAGAGTTTTTAAATTATAAGAAAATATTACATAGAATATTTTACATTTGAAAATCTAAATGAAAAAGATAATTTTCTAGGAAAATTATCAAAATTGACTCAAGAAACAGAACCAATAAACATGGCAGAAATGTGACATGTCTATTTCTAAAACAGAACCTGGATCGGGAATAGAATTGGGTAGACATAAATGCCAACAACATCACTTAATAGAGCTATAACTTTACGCAAGTTCCTCAACTTCCCTGTGTATCAGTTTCTCTGGCAAAATGAGGTAATAATACTAACTACCATATAGGATTATTGTGAGAATAAAGTGAACTATATATGTACATATATACATAGCACTTGGCACATAGTGAATACTCTATAGATGTTAGAATGTAGCACCAACACCACCAGCACTACCATCACCACCACCATTATCCCCATAACTGTCCCTATCACCATCGCCATCATCATCACCATCACCATCCCTATCACCATCACCATCATCACCATTACCATCACCCATCATCATCATTACCATCACCATCATCATCACCATCATCACCATCACCATCCTCATTATCATCATCATCATCACTATCATCATCACCATCACCATCCCTATCATCATCACCATCATCACCATCATCACCATCATCACCATTACCATCACCCATCATCATCATTACCGTCATCACCATCATCACCATCACCATCATCACCATCACCATCATCACCATCACCATCCCTATCATCATCACCATCATCACCATTACCATCACCCATCATCATCATTACCATCACCATCATCATCACCATCATCACCATCCTCATTGTCATCATCATCATCACCATCACCATCACCATCCCGATCAACATCACCATCACCATCCCTGTCACAATCACCATATCACCTATGTCATCATCATCACCGTCATCATTACCATCACCATCATCATTATCATCATCATCACTATCATCATCACAGATAATTTCATACTTGAGTTTTATCACACCTTCAAGAAGATATCATTCATTCAGTATTTAAACAGTTTGGGGTCTAAAAAAAAAGACGAAATGTTGTTTCTATACTCAGCCTTATGAATATGGCATTACCTTGACACCAAGAAAAAGCTAGGAGAGCACAGTGTCCAAAAAAAAAAAAAAAAAAAACTGTCAGAGCTCCTTCGTAAAAACAGAAGAGAAGATAGCAAATCAAAGCTCAGCAGATGAATCACTGTGGTCGCCTTTAGTCATGAGGATAATGGCAAGCACCCTCCATAGCTCTGAGATGTGGGCTGGCACTCCTCCCGCTGCTGCAGGATCACATCTTACTCATCTTTGTGTCAGAACAGCCTAGCATGAGCCTGGCCCATCAGACTAGTCAGCAATCTAGGTGTACTTGGTATATACACACCCTCCCGCAGAGTCTTATCATCACTCATAAAATCTGAACAAATATTATTATCAGGCCAGGTGTTTGAAAGCATTGTGAATCATGTCCAGGACATGACTCATTGCCCAAAAGTTATTGATTGGGTCAGGTCCAATTGTTGGTTTGAACTCGAGTTTTTGTAGATGTTGTTTGATGTGTGTCCCTGTAGTCATCTCTCTTAATAGAGTAGGTATCTGAGATAGAGAGTTGAGGACAGCTTCTCACCATGACAGCATCAGGGGCTTTACTCAGGGCACTAACTGCTGAATTTGTTTCTCTTTCTGTGGGGCTCACAGGAGTGCACTTACAGGATGATGTCAGCTTGTGGCTGTCTTATATCTGGTTCTTCTGTCCCATACGTCGTCGTTTCGGGATGTTACTCCTCTTCTTAGCCAAATCCTCTGTTTCTTCACTGTCTCTAGCCAACCTCATTGGCATGAGGTTCCATTTTGGTCTCACACACCATCCAACCTCTCTTTGGATGTTCCATTTGCATCTCATCTTTGATGATTCACTGTGCTTCAGTCCTTTTTATACCTCTGTAACTTCTATCCTGGCATTAAACTCAGCTTTAAAAGGCTTTGAATTATTTAATTATTTAAAGGACCTTTTGGATATGTATACAATTCTTATAAATAAACCTGTAATCTGTCAGTAGCAGAATTCGCAACTCGGTAGGTGTGTTTTTCACATGATCATGGGATGCTTTTGAGTTCATTGGTGCACTCAAGCGTGTAAAAAGCCTTGCTACACATTTTGCTGCATCTGTGTTGAACAAAATAGGTTGAATCTGGTTGCATGAGATTGGCGGGGGCGGGGGGAGGACTCAGTGTCTCCTGGGTCAACAGGAACAAGGGTGGAACTTGAGGACTTCCAGGCTATCAAGGTGTGAGGCTGTCCTTAAGGCAGCAGCTGCCAGGATCTCACTGGCAGTGAAGAGGCCACCGAGATGGGGGATGTGGCCAAGTACCACATGAAACTGCCAGACACATGGGCAAGTCATTTAAAAAGATTCTTTATCCTCCATAAAGAACTGATGCTTATGAGGCAGTTTTATTGAGTCAGAGTAAGTTGATTGGCCATCGCTGTGTAGACCCTTTTCTATGGACATGTGTGTGGTATTTTAGCTCCATTTTTATTTCTCAAAAATTTAGTGAGGATTGCAGTCTGAATTTAATAAAGTCCTCATTAACCCAAAAGTATTACTGGTAGCTTTCCAGAATGATAGAAACGATCTCCACCCTGACTTGCTACTTTTTGTTTCCTGGTAGAACGTCCGTCCTGGGCATCTCCTTTGGGGCTGCGTTTCTCTTGCTGGCCTTCATCCTCTTCGTCTGCTTTGCTGGACAGCTTCTGGTAGGTATTCAAATGTGGCGCTTCTTTGAAAAGTATGCTCATTTCATGAAAGCTGATTTCTTACCTAAAACTTTCAGAAACAAGGAGCTTATTGCTTTACCACTTCAAGAACTCCAGATCCCAGTTAAGGAAACATGCACCCTTCAGGTCTATAGGCAAGAATACAGACTGGAACAGCTCACGCACAACCAAGACACAAATACAAAGATGATTTGAAACGTTCGATGTCACATCAGAAGATTGCATTCTTGCTATTTGGTTCTGTCAATATATTTTTATCATTTCCTCTAACTTTTCAGAGTATTTATAGCAGCAAATGCAAGTATAATACGAGACTTTCAGTGTACAGGAGAATTAAAACTAACACAGGAACAGAAAACCAAACACTGCCTGTCCTCACTCATAAGTGGGAGTTGAACACATGGACACAGGGAGGGGAACATCACACACCGGGGCCTGTTGGGGGGGTAGGGGAAAAGGGGAGGGATAGTAGCATTAGGACAAATACTTAATGCATGTGGGGCCTAAAACCTAGATGATGGGTTCATAGGTGCAGCAAACCACCATGGCACACACATACCTATGTAACAAACCTGCACGTTCAGGACATGTATCCCAGAACTTAAAGTAAAATTAAAAAAAAAAAAGTAAACCTAATACATTGCTACAGTCACTTTCAAGCTATACAATGTTGGAGTAGTTGAAGAAAGCATATATTAAAATATCTTTTATTAGTGTTTAATTTAAGCTAATCAGGTTTAAATGCTGGTTCTGGATATACAGATTACATCTAAAATTGGAAGTCTAAAGCAAGTTGCTAGCTGGCCATCGGTCTATGAGAGCATCCTAAGGAAGCAAACAATGGGATAGAAGGCCCTGAAGAGAAGCCACTATTTTGTTTTGTTCAGTGGAGATGAGCTGGGACAGAGAGGCCACTCTGAGCTTCTCAACAGAGGTCATGGGCATTCTCAAGAGAAGCTTCAGAGATTTTTTTTTTAAATAAAAAATTTAACATGATAATTAATAACCTATTATAAAAAATAAATAGAAATGTTCTTTAAAATATTTTTCAATGTATGTATTTTATGTGAGTTCTGCAGTTCTAGACTATAGTCTAGATATTTTCACATTGTCAAAAATCATGATTTCTTCTGCCAGTTAGACTGTGACAAACCCATTTAGATGACACCGCCAAGGAAGCCTCCTGAGGTTTGTGGTCTGTCTGTTACCTCTCAGGACTATTGTGGCTTCTATGAAAGAATTTTTTCTTATTCTGCATAGGTTTACAGTTTGCATCTGTGGCTTTATTGCAATGTTATTTTGCTTTTCATAAAACACACTACTACTGCTAGCAACAATATCAGGACAGCGCGATAGTGGCCTCTTAGAATCCTCGTCCCCCCTTCAAAAGCTCTGAAAAGTGGCAGTCCTGACCCCCAAACTGTCCATTGTATTCCAGTCCGACGTGCTGAAAGCGTTTGGCCAAGGCTGGTTAAGATTCCATACCTTGTCTCGGCCTTTCTGCAGTCGACAGTAAGCACTTTGCCCTCTGTGCCTTATACCGTTGCAAACTTGTGTGGATTTTGTTTACTGTATAATAGTTTAGATGTTTCTAATTGTATTGAAAGCCCTTCCAAAATGAGACTGTGGTTTCTGCTTTACCCAAATGCACACATAGCATCTCGGTTCTGAAGCCCCCTGAAGACATTGTGGGTTGTATAGAGGAGGGAGGACCCTTGGTTAATTTGAATCCGCTCTGAAAGGCCCTGATGGGACTCTTTGGCAAAGTTTGAAAATGCTTATTGTAGAAAGAAGCCTGGTTTTCTATGTTCCCAGAATCATCCCTCGGGTGGAAAGGCACACAGGCTCCCCTGCTCTTTTCCTTACCCCCATAAATCTCCTGAAGTCCATTTCTCAGGTTTTCAAAATAAGAACCATCATTGGTGGTTCCATTGGAAATCCCAACCTAGTTCTATTTAAGTCAGTTCACATCATTGTGCCTAACTAGCCATATTTATCATTTTTATCCCAGGGAATCTGGTCTTGGATATGGGGGCATACGGTATATTTAGGGTATCAAGCTGACTTTTTTTCTTTCTACTGTCTAAGTTGTTATATTAAAGAAACATAGAGCTGGGGGCAGAAAAAAATATCTCAGGAACAACCGTGCTGAGTCTGTGGGAAAGCATTGCTCCCCTGTGATGCCTACCTTTCAGCCTTGCTGGAATCCCACGCCCTGCTGCTCCTGCCATAGCTCTTGTTCCCTCCTGTGGCCAGCCTGAGGCCCCGGTAAGCCGTCAAGGTGACATCCATAGCTCCTCCTGCCCTCCCATCCCTGGAGCTTCCCAGGACCCTGGCCTCCACAGGCCACATGCTAGGAAGTCCCTTTTGACTCCATGGTACCACAAAAGGAAGATTTCAAGGCTGCAAATAAATTGGTGCCTACCTCCTCCTCACAAGAAGCCTGTATGGTGTCAAAGTGCCCAGGAAGCCTAAACATGATGACACTTCGTCTTCCTAAACTTGATTCCATAAGATCTGTGAATGAGGCTCCCTCTAGTGGCCAGCTGCAATTCCTCCTCCTTGGATGTAATCCATGAAAAAATCAAGAAGGAATTCTTTTCACTTCATTAATAGGTACTTTTTTACTGTTTAAACCATTCTGTAAGGATTTTTTAAATTTGCAACATCAAATATATTGGTGTACAGACAATTTAAGAAGGCTTAAGTGTACTTAAGAGTACTCCGCACTCTGCCATCCAAATTCAGTCAAAAACTGCTCATCACAAATATTCCACGGTGGTCATGGAGAAACATTGTCGCATCCTAATTGCTCATTCCCTGGCTTCTTAATAGCTTCCCAGTGTGTAAGGTTTTATAATGATTTGCATTTATTATGTATTAAATACTTAGTTTATTAAAGAGTATTTAATACCCGAAACTTACCTTCAATTAACATATGGTGACTTTTTGAAAACTTCGATGCCAAAGGCAGTATTTGTGCTCTAATACCAGCTTTCAGTTCTCCGTATGAAGAATTAACATAAAATGTAATACTTCATAAAGGAAGCTCAGGAGAGGTCGGCCTGGCTAATGTTTTCTTCCAAGAGTTTTGCCTCTGTCATTCTCTGTTGCATAAAAAGCATAACGCCAATAAATCAAATCGATTGCTTGTTTTACAACTGGCCTTGATAAAAAGGTAGAAAGATATCAAAATAGGAAAAAAAAATAAGGGTGATAATGAATTGCAGATTTGTTCCTGTTGATAGAAAAATCATACAGATATTTGTTCAGTGACATGTTCTCAAACACATGGCAGGCATTTCTTTTCTGTGATCATTATTTCTGTGAGAAGCCCAGCCCTTGCCTCCATCGGCCCCTTCACTCCCACCCGAGGCATGCCCCATGCTGGCTCCCTGCTACCCCCACATTGCCCAGGTCTCAGTTCTTGTGCACGTGGGTGGGCTTAGCCACCGGGCACCTTCCAAGAAACCTGGAAACTGCACCAACTCCTGCACCAAGCCCTTCTTTTTACACCATGGGACTGACAATCTGTATCATTTAGCTTAGCCTCCAACACATAAGATCTCACTGAGACCTCTAAGTTGTTTCTGTTTCCCCTTGAATATATAGAGTTCCTTGTACTGTAGCATTTTTATGGGGTCCTTTCCTACTTTCTCCTCTCATCCGGCTCTGGTTAGCACTCCCTCATCTCATGGAGGCCAAACTTTCTCAGGCCGAGTTAGGTGTCCCCTACAGAACCTTCTCCAGATGTCCCAGCATGGGGCCAGGCTCTTATGTGTAAATGATCATGTGGACGTGAGGAGGAATGTGAGTCAGTGGCCTTCATCACGCTGCATCCAAATGCCTTGTTCACATACACCGTGATTCCTTGACTCTGACATGCCTCCAGCTGTCTCCTCAGTTGGAAATCATCGTCTAACTTTCATAACCCAACTTTGAAGAGCCCATCTTTTCCCCACCAACTCCCCTCGTGCTGACTGGCTGGGATTCCCATTTTGCATTATTACTTTCATTCTTGTGGATGGAAAGATCTTCAGTGAGTTCACTGCAGCCCTGTTTTGTTCATTGTACTACTCTAGTACTTGAAGCACAAGATAAATATTTAATATCAGTCTCTGCTTGAAGGAATGTTGGGTTGCACCCAAGTGCAATTTCCTGGCACCACTGCTCAGAAAACATTCCACCCCCATTCTCACCCCAACTGGACTCCTTCTGAACTTGAAGCTCTGAATCCAGCTCACAGTCATTGTATCCTGCTCCACATTCTGGTAGGTTCCCAGCATCTGCATCTGGGCCTGGAATCTTGATGTGCTCACTTGTTGGATCTTATTAGACACCTCTGCCTCAGGTGCCTTCCTGGGCCCATATAGCAGCCCCTTCATCTCACCATTGCCAACTATTCTGAGGCAGAGAAAGATGTGCCCTAAGGGACCTTCTCCAGATGTCCTAGTAAGAGGTGACAACATGCTAGCAGCCCTCGCTCTCGGCACCTCCTCTGCCTTGGTGTCTACTCTGGCGGTGCTTGAGGAGCCCTTCAGCCCACCATGGCACTGTGGGAGCCCCTCTCTGGGCTGGCCGAGGCCTGAGCCGGCTCCCCCTGCTTGCCGGGAGGTGTGGAGGGAAAGGCGCAGGCAGGAACCTGGGTTGCACGTGGCTCTTTAACACTCACTGCGAAGGTCTGCAGCTTCACTCCTGAGGCCAGCGAGACCACAAACCCACCAGGAGGAATGAACAACTCCGGACAGGAGGAACGAACAACTCCAGAGGTGCCGCCTTAAGAGCTGTAACACTCACCACGAAGGTCTGCAGCTTCACTCCTGAAGCCAGCGAGACCACAAACCCACCAGAAGGAAGAAACTCCAAACATGTCCGAACATCAGAAGGAACAAACTCCAGACACACCATCTTTAAGAACTGTAACACTCACCGTGAGGGTCCGTGGCTTCATTCTTGAAGTCAGTAAGACCAAGAACCCACCAATTCCCGGCACACTAGCAGGATAGTGCTTCCATGTGTAAAGGAATGTGGATGAGAGAAGGGATGGTGAGTCGGTGGCCTTCATCACACTGCATTGAAATTTCTTGCTCACATTCACCATGATTCCTTGACTCTGAAATGCTTTCTACATCAGATGCTACTTAGCATTTCAGAATTTAAAAGTCAAGAGCTGAGAGGGAACCTAGAGATAACCTCATCCAGTCTCTAATTTTGTGGATGAGGGACCCAGGACTCCAAAGGTGCCATCCACTTGAGTGAGTTTTTATTTCCAATTATTTAAAATAAACGTTTCCCCCACAACCCCGCAACACACACACACACACACACACACACACACACACACACACACGAAATGCTGAAGAAGCTGTAATCAGGCCTCTTGAGGATGGAAATGGAGGCTTTGGAGTAGAATCAGGAATGCAATGGCTAAGAGGTCTGCAAAGGCTTCTTATCCTTGGGTAAGAATCTTTGGAATAAATCCAAACTATTTATGATGGACAAGATCCCAATGAGTGGTTCTGATTCCAGCCTCATCACAGTTTGTAAGTAGTAAATGTTGTGTTAAAAATACCTACTTACTCTGCTAGGTGCTTAGCTTTGACTGGCTCATTTATGCTCACAAGAGCCCTTGCAGGTAATATCTATTTGACAGTTTCATAGAACGGGATCTCACAGATGCTACATAACTTGCCTTCCCAGTGGTATATAGCAAGTAGATGTTGGAGCTGGAATTGGAATCAAGCCTTGGAACCTTATAGTAGAGGCAGGTTGCAGAGGGTACCAGGGTTGTGAATGGGGTGAGTCACAGGCAGACGGTGCCCAGCACTAGGCAGGGATGCCCATGCTTATGGACATGGACCAGCATGACACCAAAGTTGCCTTGTGGTGACTGCTCATTACCCATTGATCAAAATCACATTGGTAAGTCATGGTAACCTCACATAGTAACTATTCCTATTCGTCTCTACTCTAGTTTCCTAAAATATGTTTTTCAGCTGTTGGTCCCATTTATTTAAAACTAGGTTCTGGGCAAAGTGTAAATTCATCTTAAAAGACATTTGATATATTTTTAAAGTTAATTTATAATTGTATTTAGATTAAAATAATCTAGTAAGAAAGTACTCAGTATTATAATAATACTTTACAAAATGTTTTATACATATAATAGTCCTTCAAAGTGTTTTCAGACATTATTTTATTTGATAATGAAAATAATCCATTTTATCTAGGCAGAAGCTAAGACTAGAATAAGAAATTCAAGTTCACATTTTCATTACAATTAGCAATTAAAAATAGTACTAGTTGTCACTGTAGCAGTAATAGTAATAAGTGCACATTCACAGTCACATTTAGCTTTCTAAACTACCTGAGGCAGACTTACATTTCTATGATAAATACAAGAGAGTGACTCTAACCAAATATTCCACCACCAAACAAACAAACCCCCAAAACACGTTTAGAACGCATATGCTGGATACACCAAGTGAAAATGCCAGAAAATATCAGAAGAATTGTTACCTTGTGCTTTCAATAGCAGAGATAATACGATGCCAGCCCACCAATGTTCTTCTAGGCAGAGATGAAAGCACAAATAGAGAGGTCGCCTTGGGAAAGGAAAAGTAGGTCACACTCCCAGCTAATAGGAAAGCTTTCTACCCCACAGCCGTGTTTTTCCCTTGAAGTCTGTTTTCTCTCCTGTTAATATCACTCCACCATATATATATATATATATATATATTTTTTTTTTGGTTAGTATTTGCTTAGTGTTCCTTGTTCCATCTTTCTACTTCCAGCTTTTCCTTGTCAACGAAAAGGATATAGGTTTTAGGTGTGTCTCTGGTGAACAGCATGTAGCTCTATGTTCTTTTCTCTGTTCCAGACATCTCTCTCTCTCTCATTTGACAAGTGTGATCGGTTTATGTGCATTGCAATTATTACTAAAATCTTTTAAAATCTACTTTGTATCTTTTTTGCTTCTACTTGTTTTTCCTTCTTTTCTGCCTTCTTTTGGACTCCTGGAGTTCATTCTCTTATTCTCTCTGGTGACTTGGAACTTATATTGGTTTGTTTTTTCAGTTATTACCTTAAAACAGGTAACATGTACACGTGATTAACAAAGTGTATTATTGGTAATATCTCCACTTCCTTGTTGAACAATGCAGGGACCATGCTCTGAGTCTGGTAATTTCTCATCTCCCATACTAGCATTGTTTAAATTTTTCTAAATTTAAACGGCTCAAATTATTCAATGTTTATTCTTGTTTTTGTTAAATGATGTATTTGTTTACTATTTTTTCCAAATACCATTCCACCTTTCTGGATTCAGTTTCCATATTACTAAAATGCTTCCTTTTATAATCCTTCCCATGAGGGCTTGTAAATAATATACCCACTCAGATTTTGTGTTTTAAAAGTCTTTATCTTTTCCTCATGGTGATTATTTATCATTTTTTCTAACATTCTGAAAACAGGATTCCATAATTTCCTGGCCTCTGTGGCAATGAGATTAACTCTCCTGTCCATCTAACTGTTGCAGACACTTGGTCCCTTGTCTCGGTGGGAGTTTTTGCAGGATTTGCTCTTTGAATCATGGGCAGTAGGTTCCATGTGTTAAAGTGTAGCCTGACTTTTATTTTTGAGACTCAGCTGTGTATTCTCAACCACAGACCTCATAATCTGCTCTAGGTCTGCAACGTCATTGTCCAATATCTCCTTGTGTTTTGTCTCTTCCCTGGTCTTTCTGTTCTGTTTTTTTCAAACTTTTATTAGAGGTATGTTGAATCTCTTCATCATATCCTCTGTGTCTCAGTCTCTTTTTCCTATTTTCAACTTTTTTATCTTTCTGTGCTATTTTATGGTTTATTTCCTGAGATGTTTCTTAGCGTCTCCCGTTCACGGGCAGTTCATCCAGTTCCTCAATAACAATTTAGTTTTAATTTCAATATCTACATTTTCATCTCTAGAAAGTTTATGTGGCTCATTTAAAAAAATACTTGTTATTTTTCCTTAATAACTCACTCATTCATATGGATTATAATCCCTCTTTTGTTACTTTAATCTTATTTTAGAAACTATTTCAAATTATTGTCGTATCTGCAGATCTCGTGGTGCTAATTCTACCTCTTATGTTTTTTGACTCTTCCTCATATGGTCCATTGCCTTAGGTACTTTATAATTTGGTTTTTATTGTCAGGCTATGTTCAGGAGGAACTGCCCCAGCCCCCAGATGGGACATCCCTGCACTCTGTAGTCTAAAGTATCATTTACAAGCAGTGTCATTCTTGCTTCTGCCATAGCCCCAAGGATTTTCTCTGGTTTTGACCTAATTAACAACCCTTCAATTTGGAATTCTCATTATGAATCAGGTAATATAATTTCACACCCAACACTTTAGGGTTTGGATTGATCCTTGGAAGCTTATTGATACTTCCCTGAGGTAGTGAATGGAGCTCTTCTAGACTTCTTTGTACAGAAGGAATAGCGGTTTGAGGCTCTGGATTTTATTCAAGAGTCTTAGTTGCAGCCGCCCACGTTTTACTGGCCCAAGGAAATATCTTCTTTTCCCTATGGGTGTTAAAAGGCCATCCGCTAAGTGCCATAGCCTGAGCCCTGATCCAGGACACTCCTGGATCCACCCCACAGCCTCAGTCCTTTTATCACTGAGCTCTCTCTTTGTTTCTGTGCCCTGGTAATTTCCCTTTGAGTCCATCATTAAAAATAGTAAATAGAATCACCACGTATTTGATGAGTTCCTACCATTTAACAAACATTATACTGGCTTCTGAGAAAACAGAGACAAGTGCGATATGGTCGCTGTCCTCAACCAGCTCTGCATTTGGCCGGAGATAAGCATGTCAGCAAAAATGATGCAGTGTGGTACCCAGTGGAGCAACAGTGCAGGGAGGTGGCTCGCCCAGGGCGTAGGGAAGAAAAGGGTTGATTTTGTAAAATATGATTGATTGGCATAAAGAAGTCTTCCTGTGGGAAATTAAAGGACAATTAAATAATCAAAGTACACATCACAGTCTTTGTGACATTAAATGTTACAAGTAATTATTGCTCCGGCTTGTTCCTGCCATTCAGAAGGACGGTCCTCAGCTAATTAAAATGCCAAAGTAGATGTTCCTTTAGGCAAATACACAAAAGTACATGTTTATATGAAACACGAAACCACCATATTTTCCAAGCAAGATTTTAAGATGGATTTTGTTTTCCTAATAATAAAAGTTTGCTTCTCAGCTACTCAGATATCTTTATAACTTTTCTGGATTTTTTTTTCATTTTATTAACTTTATTTAATATGAGCTTCTACTTCAAGTGTCTCATCTGATTTTTAAAATGGATACTAATGAAACAGTAAATGAAGTCTACTTGTATAATGATTAAGTTAAATTATGAAGAATTAATTTTAGAGTGAAAAAATTAGATTTAACTTAATTTGAGAGACTACCAGTTGTTTCCATTGCAAGTGGATCAAAACAAGGGAAGAAAAAAAAAAGGAAGAGAGGGAAGGAAGAGAAGCTGGCTGATATTTTTGGTGGAGCATGTATGAACATTTTGTTTTTCTGAGGAGGATCTGCATGTACTGGATTAGGAACGTTGGGATTCATCCCACGTTTTTCCTACCACACCCCACTGCTCATTATCCCCACCATCAATTCTATGATAGGATTTTCCTTTTTTTTTTTTTTTTTTTTTTCCTGAGACAGAGTCTTGCTCTGTCACTCAAGCTAGAGTACAGCAGTGCAATCTCAGCTCACTGCAACCTCTGCCTCCTGGGTTCAAGCAGTTCTCCTGCCTCAGCCTCCTTAGTAGCGGGGATTACAGGCACCCGCCACCACACCCAGCTAATTTTTGTCTTTTTAGTAGAGACGGGGTTTCACCATGTTGGCCAGGATAGTCTCGAACTCCTGACCTCGTGATCCGCCCATCTCAGCCTCCCAAAGTGCTGGGATTACAGGCATGAGCCACCGTGCCTGGCCAGGATTTTTCTATAAATTTATATTGCTTCTTTTATTACATCTCCCACTACATTTAGTACCAATCCCTTGTTTGTTAGTGGATGAATGTGATATTCACATCCAAGAGCATTTCTAGAAGGTACACGGTGAGCTCACTGTAAGTAAGAGCCAATCATGGGGTTCAGTGAGATGATCAAGTAAGGGAAGAAACAGATGTGACTGAAATTACGCCAGGAATTAAACCAAAGATCAAAGCAAATGACTGCACCGACTGGGCTCACAGCAGGCATTTTCTCATTTTCAGTTGAATAGTATCTTCCAAATAAAGGCCAAAATATTCTTTGAGATGTTGTCGTTTATAACATTTAATTAGGATGGTCTGAATTTTGATAAATGTTTTTCCACCAGGGCCTTTAATACTTAATCAAAAACAGGATAAACTGAAGCCAATGATCATATCAAGAGCCAAGCTGTAATTTTTCTACAGAGCTACACACTGAATCAAGGATCTCCGTTTTTCTTCATCAGATTCCTTCCATTTGAGGATCTTAGTCTTGTTTCTCCTCTTAGCCCCATCATTGGTTTCTTCTGCTCCCCCCACCAGCTTGATCCTCCACTTTCTCTTTCGTCATTGTCATTGCAACTGTCACCTCTCTGTTCTCTTCTACTTCCTTGTCCTTGCTGGCAGCAATCCTTGCCAATTTTTACACTTCAGAACAAGTTTACTTACCTTGTCGCTGCTTGGTAACAAGGAAAGATAGCCACCTGTCTCCCTGACCTCTGGAACAACACATTTGGCATAAGTTTTAAAACAATTGTGAGGGAGAACTTTGAGACGTGCATGGAAACTGCATAGGTGAAGCAACTGAACCAAGTGCATCCTGAACCTGTAGTGCCAAACCCACGTCCTCCGAACCCCCATGCGTCTAGTAAGTAGCTGCAAGTGTTGCTGATTTGTCATTTTGCCTGGCATGTCACATGAACGGAAAAAAAATTCCTGCATATCTGCCCAGGTCTGTTTTAGTAAATTACTAGCCTGTGAGCAGAATACAACATATTCCTATTAGATAGCGTATCTGACAAGATTATCACCATGTATTTTTCTAAATCTTCAAATGCAGTAACTTGTTTTAATTTTGTAATTTCAAAAATTTGTCTGTGTAATAACTAGATAATATTTTACCTAATTGACAGCGATATGCAATCTTAGCTAGATGTACATTTTCTCCTGAAGTAATAAACTTTTTAAATGTTCTGCCATTAACATTTTCATTATCATCTCTATTGATAATTTCTGTTTACAGAATTTATCATATTTTTATTCAGAATTTAATTCATATCAGAATTATGAAAAATTATCATAATTTCACAAACATAAGAGCATTGATTTTAACAATTTTCTATTAAAGATACTAATTGTAGTCGATCTGGATGTGAATATAAATATATTGTCCTAATTTGCGAGAATCAAACCAAATGCCATCATCCACTGGAGTCTGAGTTAGATGAGCGTGATATTTCATTTGAAGCTCGGCTCTTCATATTTTATTATAGGTTGGTGCAAAAGTAATTGCGGTTTAAATGTAATGGCCAAAAAAAAAAGCTCAACCACTCAGGAGGCTGAGACAGGAGAATCGCTTGAACCCAGGAGGCAGCGGTTGCAGTGAGCAGAGATCACGCCATTGCACTCCAGCCTGAGTGGCGACAGAGTGAGACTACGTCTCAGGAAAAAAGAAAAAAAGAACACAGATTTGACTGTGTTTTGTGATATTAATATTATTAGAAGTAGCATGCATTAAACAATAATGATAACCATTCGTGGGTGGATGTTTAATGATAACCATTTGTGGGTGGATGTTTTCTGGTTACCTGACCCTCTAAGATGCTGCATGTTTAGAGCATTAAGGGACAATTTACTGCATGGCAGATTTCCTGCCACCACCAACCCCTATCCAAACCTGTTCTTGAGTAGAAGCGTCAAGTGCAGATCTGGTTCTGCTGCTGCTGGTGATCAGAGGCCCTGCAGAGCTGGGCCAAGGGCGCCCCCTGCCGCCAGCCAGCAGTCCAGCTCTGGGCAGCCTCTGCGGCTGAGGGCAGCCCTGGCTCAAGCTCCCTGGTAGGTACTCGGAGAAATGAGAGGAGGGCCCGGGAAAATCAGCCCAAGAAGTGAACCCCGAACCTGGTCCCGTGTCTCCTTCAGTGGGGCATGTGCGCTGTAAACAAACATTCTTCATCTTTTCCTATCAGGAGCTGGAAGGAAGAAAAAAAAAACCAAAGCCACCATGGTGGAAAGGAATAGAGAGGAGATTTTGTTGTTGTTGTCGTTGTTGTTTACATAGATATAAAGCAAATAGGAATTTGGTCATTAAAATGTTTCTAAGAAATATTGTGTTTTCTTCATTGAAATAACAGAAAGAGTGAACACTTGTAAGTCCTGTCGCACACACCTTCTCTAACTCGTTTAAACCTCTGGAAAGACAGATGAGGCAGGTACTGTTATTATCCCCATTTCTAAGAGGAAGAAACAGAGACCCCATTTCCGAGACGATCATTAACTGGCAGCAAGTTTCCCAGCAGTGGAGGTTTGAAGCTAGGCCACTGGCCGAATCTTCATCCTTCTCAACTCCTCTCTCCTGTATTTAGACTCTCATTCAACTGCTGTATCAACATTGAACATACAGCAACACTTAGGGCAACAATAATTTTAGGAACAGTACAAAAAGAAGATGTGAAAGAAGTAGAGAACTAAAGCACAGCCTATTCATGCTGTTCAGGAATATTCTTTATTTGAATTTGAATTTCACTGATGTCACACCAGCTTTGTTTGCCAATAGATTAACTTAGTAGTATCAATCAAAGGGTATAATTTACGTTATTCCTTCTTATGAATTTCTTGAAATCATCACCTTTTTTGTTTGTTTGTTTCCAAGACACATAGTCTTGGGACCACATTCCTTTAGTGTGAAGATATCAATCCCTGGAGTACTTTTACATCCTGCTTGTCATATCAGATAATGTATGCAAATTATGCCCACGCAGCATCTGCATAGGCAGAGCTGATGTCACTCACAGTTTAGTGGAACTCTGTGTACTGCTGCACACTCATACCTGGGAGATGGTGAGAATCTTTGGAAAGGTGACCCTCAGGATGGGTGAGCTCATTCACTGAGACCCCATAGTGAATGGGGAGCAAATGCTGGCTGTCGTTCCCCAAAGACCTCAATTCCTTCTTATATCAAAAAAGCTTCCCCAACCCCCATATGTATAGCAGCATATTCACAACAGCCAAGAGGTGAAGCAACTCAGTGTCCATTTTATGAATGGATAAAAAAAAAGTATAGATCCATACAATGGAGTTTTATTCAGGCTTTAAAATAGAAGGAAATCTTGGCATAATGCTACAACATCATGATCCTTGGAGACATTATGCTGAGAGAAATAAGCCAGTCACAAAAGGAGAACTACTAGATGGTTCCACTTACACGAGGTCTTAGAGTAGTCACCATCGTGGAAACAGGAAGGGAAATGGTGGTTGCCGGGGCTGGGAGGAGGGAGGAATGGAGACTTGTTTCTCCATGGGTATAGGGTTTCAATTTGGTAAGACTGAAAATCCTAGAGTTGTTACACAACAATGTGAATATGGTTGTCACTACTGAGCTCTACACTTGAAAATGGTTTAAAGAGCACGTTTTATATTATGTGTTTCTCAACACTGTTAAAAAATGTTTTTGGGGAAAAAAAGAGCTTCTCCATGTGGGAGAAAACCCCCACAAGACCAGACGGGATCACACAAAGCCATCATGCCTCATGCCTGAGACTTTCAGATACCGTATTTATAAGTTTAGGTGCCAAACTAAGTCTGTGGCCTGGGCTGTATTCTTGTGATCTGCTAATGCAGCATTAAAAGGGTCAGGAGATGTGCTGATCTCTTTCCACATAAATCAGCTGAATAAATGATAACTTTCATCGTAGCTGTGATCAGAGACCCAACATATCCCCCAGGGTGATGTAATTAACTGATATTTTTCCTTTGAGAAAGGAGTCACTTAAAAACATAACTTCAGGTCTGTTTTAAAAGACATACAAGCACAATGTACCTTTGTCATAGGCATTTAATTTGTTCTCAGTTGGTAGCAATGATGCCAACATAATTTTAATAAGGTTTGTGACTTGGTATGAGTCCCCAGGGGAGGCTAGAATCTACATGTTTATGAATAATGTTGGTGCTTCTTGTGGTTTTAAACATTGTCATCAAGAAACTGGAGAGAAGTCATAAACTAGCAATGCTCTTCTTTTTCTTTCTCTCTTCTCCTAGCAATGCAGCAAAAAAGCCTCTCCCCTGCTCATGTGGCTTTTGAAGTCCTCAGGCATCATTGCCAACCGACCCTGGCCACGGATCTCTCTCACGATCATCACTACAGCCATCATTTTAACCATGGCCGTGTTCAACATGGTAAGCCCCGGACCATGACTGTGTTCAACATGGTAAGCCTCTAACCATGGCCGTGTTCAACACGGTAAGCCCTGGACCGTGGCCGTGTTCAACATGGCCAGCCCCGGACTGTGGCCGTGTTCAACACGGTAAGCCTCTAACCATGGCCGTGTTCAACACGGTAAGCCCCGGACCGTGGCCGTGTTCAACACGGTAAGCCCCGGACCGTGGCCGTGTTCAACATGGTAAGCCTCTAACCATGGCCGTGTTCAACATGGCCAGCCCCAGACCATGGCCGTGTTCAACATGGCCAACCCCGGACCATGGCTGTGTTCAACATGGTCAGCCCCAGGGTGAGTCAGGGCTCACAGCAGGCAGGGCGTTCTTCCCTTCTGGGACCTGTCCTGTGGAATTTTGGAAACTCGCTTTTAACTCCTTTGCAACACCAGCTGCTGCCTGTTAAATTTAGCATCTAATGACTACAGCAGTCATTTCTCTAAGGGAAGGGATGCTTTCACAGAGCCACCTTGAGAGATGGGGTGACTCCTTGGAGCAGTTCCCCACTTCCTTGCTCATGGTGGCCCCTCAACAGGCTGCAGAAATGACTGCAATGTCTTAAGGACAGTCATGAGGGGCAAAGGAACCCTCAAACTAAGGGGAGTGCGGTGTCCTGCCCTGGAGTTTAAAAGACCCGATTGCAACCCCGTGCTCCCCGTCTCACCAGCTGCGCGACTATAAGGACGTTTTCATTGAACTCCGCAGGCTCCATTTTCACTTCTTTGAAAGTGGGAACCAAGACTTTCTCTACCAAGGTGGTTCTAAGGATTCAATGAGCCAATGTTCCCACCACACTTAGGACAGTTCTGGTCATTTTGTAATTATTGAGCCAATGGCCACTCTTACTATATCAGTCTCATCATTGCTGGTTATCTCCCCCAGAATAGACACTTGGCTCATCACGGTGCTTTGAGACATGTCCTTATTGTTCTCACATCAACAGCAGCAGCCATAGATCTGATGCTTCCTGTAGTGGAGGCTTCCCTCAATGGGAAATGCAGAGTGTTAGGAGATGTAGTCCTTGCCTTCCAGGGGCCCACAGTCAGGTTGTGGTGACAGACCATATATTATTTCATAATAATAACATTGTTTTTATAAAGTAGAAAGCATTCATGCAGTGAAATGTAATATTTATTGAATATAAAGATATGCCTGGTATGTGCTGGGTGCTCAGACCCCAAAGACAGTTCTGTGCCTTCTAGGAGTAGGATTAGGAGTAGGAGACAGACAGCTGGGTAACCTCATCATCAAGTCATTCTGAAACGAGGAGGCGAAGGCAGCAACAGAGGCATGAGGGGAAGGGAGAGCAAGGCCTGTTAGATGGAGTCCTGGAGGGCTAAAGGAGGAGTCTGCCACGTGGACCTGGAGGAAGTGAGGGGCAAGGACAGGTGGGTGGAAGGGGAGAAGGAGGGATGTTTGCCTCTGGGACAAGAACAGAAATTCATATTAAGAAGTAGAGAAAAGGGCCGGGCATGGTGGCTCAAGCCTGTAATCCCAGCACTTTTGGAGGCCGAGACAGGTGGATCACAAGGTCAGGAGATCGAGACCGTCCTGGCTAACATGGTGAAACCCCGTCTCTACTAAAAAATACAAAAAACTAGTCGGGTGAGGTGGCGGGCGCCTGTAGTCCCAGCTACTCAGGAGGCTGAGGCAGGAGAATGGTGTAAACCCAGGAGGCGGAGCTTGCAGTGAGCTGAGATCCGGCCACTGCACTCCAGCCTGGGCGACAGAGCGAGACTCCATCTCAAAAAAAAAAAAAAAGAAGTAGAGAAAAACAAATCCACCTGAAGAAGTAGATTAGGTCCTTGAATGTTTACATGGGGCCAGTCCTCCAGATCGTAGAGTTCCTCTCACTAGGAACTAGTGATCGTAAGTTCCTCTCAGACACCTGCAGATTCAGGTGAGGGTGACACCACCTGGATCCCAGATGGGCCAAGCACTAGCAGCAGGAGTGGGATGGCCTCTCCATCGCTTTGTGTTGCCTAGAAATTGATCTTAGTGACACCTGCAAAGGCGCCTTCAGAGATAAGCTGTAGCTTGTCCTCCCTGCTCTCTGGAGGTGAATGTGTGTGACTCCTGCAGGTTTTCCTGTGTCATGAGTTTGGGTACAAGCATGCTGGCAGCCCTACCTCACCTGCCTGTGTCCCCCAGCTCCCTCTCCGGAGCTCCCCAAGAAAGAACATGAGGTCAGCCCTGTTGTGGGGCTCCCCAGACATGCAGGCCGCTGAAAGGTGCCACCACAGCTACCTCCTCCAGCCACCCGCTCAGCCTCCAGAACAGCTAGTTCAAAGGCTCCTCTGTTGCCGGAGAAGGAGGGGCTCAGCAGGCAAGTCCATGCAGGCCACAGCCTCCCTGGGCTATTGCAGGCCCTTGGCTGGCAGTCCCCTGTGGAGAGGTCCTGATGGGCCCGGCCCACCACTGGAAGCCCTCCTCCTGCCCTTCCGTAAGATGAGCGAGTGGCACAAAGTGGGTCTCCCCTTCTTCCTGGATGTTTGCATCACTTGAGGCTTATTTTCTGCTGGGGAAGGAGGCCTCCTCTTCTAGGTCTCAGGCGTGCCTGGATGGTGACATCTTTTATTTCCAATTAGGGCTTAATCCAGAATGAATGGAAAACAGCTGAAGAGGGAAAATGTGCCATGTCTAGACAACAAGCAATTTTCTGGGGTACCACTGGGCTCCAGAAAGACAGAAATGCCAGGGCTCAGGTGGAGACCTGCTGCATTCATCCACTCAAGGCACCTGCTCATGGGAGCGAGACTGGCCAGCCGGGCGCATTCTGCCTGAAGAACAGGGTTGGGAGGTAGGGGTGGTGGGGAGTGCTGTTCTTGCTGTGGTCCCAGAGCTTGCTTTAGGGGGACGGCCTCAGGGTGAGGAACTCAAGGTGAGAGATTTAAGACAGGGACAAGAGAGAGGCTTTCTTGAAAGAGCCTTTCTGCAGACACGCCACAAGCCACAAGAATGCCTCAGCTCTCTGCATATGCAATTTCCTGGATACTGCAAGGATGTGAAGAAATCACGGGGGAGGAACCTGGACAGAGAGAGAGGCAGGCAAGGGGCGTTGGCCTGAGACGCCAGAAGTCTGAGCGTGTTTTCTAAAATGGGTTTTTTGGGCTCGACTTTGTGACCTGCATGTATGCGTTAGTGCTGCTGTTCCAAGATCCAGCTTCCCAGGAGAGCGCATGGCCAAGCACCAAGTGCGCTTTGGTAGATGAAAGCTGTGAGAGAGACTGGGTTGGAAGTGACTCTGTGGCGGAGGGGCTGATGAAAGCGCACTTGAAGGGCAGCAGGGTGCACAAGCTAGCGTTCCGATGTACTCAGAACCCTCGGGTGACTGACACATGCATGTAAAATGAAGCCTCCTCCTGGCCCGTCAGGAGCGTGTTCACCGTGCATGCAAGCAAATTGAGTACACTTCCTGAGGTCGACCTTCACTGGTCAGCAGCAGCACATATGAGTTAGGGGACAATACATTTAACATCATATACGCAAACGTAAGAGTGAGATCATTTTTTCTTTCTCTCTTATTATATAAATTTCAGTTGTGGAACATGATGTTTTGATATACATATAAACTGTGAAATGATTACTACAGGCAAGCAACTGAACATATCCATCGCCTTCCACATAACCTCTTGTGTGTGATTAGAGCACCTAAAATCTACTCCCTTAGCCAATCTTAAATACAACAGAGTATTATTGACCAAGTCCTCCCGCTGTGCTTTAGTAATCTAGGTGCGTTCATCCCACATGACTGCAACTTTGTACCCTTTGACCTACATCTTCCCATTTCCTGGCCTCCCCCACACCTGGTAACCACCATTCTACTCTCTGTTTCTGTGTATTCAGCTTTGTTTATTCCATATATAAGTGAGATCATGCAGCATTCATTTTTCCGTGCCTGGGTTATTTTACTTAGCATAATGTTCTGCATATCCATCTATGTTGTTGCAAATGACAAGATTTTTCTCTTTTTTAAGGCTAAATAATTTTCCATTGTGTATGTGTGTGTATCAAAATTTCTTTTCTATTTTGTTCTTTTTTTTTTCTTTTTTCTTTTTCTTTCTTTCTTTTTTTTTTTTTTTTTTTTTTTTTTTCTGAGATGGAGTCTCACCCTGTCACCCAGGCTGGAATGCGATGGGGTGATCTCGGCTCACTGCAACCTCCACTTCCCAGGTTCAAATGATTCTCCTACCTCAGCCCCCCGAGTAACTGGGATTTCAGGCGCCCACCACTATGCCCAGCTAATTTTTGTATTTTTAGTAGAGATGAAGTCTTACCATGTTGGCCAGGCTGGTCTTGAACTCCTGACCTCGTGATCTGCTGCCTCGGCCTCCCAAGTGCTGGTATTACAGGTGTGAGTCACCATGCCCAGCCCCAAATTTTTTTATCTAATCATCCATCAATAGACAGATTGTTTCCATATCTTGGGTGTTATGAATAATACTAGAATGAACTTTGAGGAAATCTTTGGTTTTTTTCCACATGTCCTAGGAAAATGCCTTCCATTCATTAGTTATTAAATGAAAGAATGAGTGAGTGAATAGGTAAGCATACAGCCCTCTAAATAAGAAACCATTTCCTTTTGTAACATCTAGTTTGACCTTATAAAACCAGAATTTATCACGTAATTCTTAAAGATGATATAAATGAGAAACAAATCTGGTTTGGAAGCTAACTCTATTTTGTGTAGCGTAATTAGTCATGATTGACAGACAGTTCAGTCACTGTCTATAAATGTTTGACAAGCTGATCATTTAGGAGGAGACATTCTTTCAACAGTAGCTACGATCCTTTAGAGAGAGAACGACTGCCTTTGGTAACAGAAATATGTCTCCAATGTTGTTTTCCTTCCTCCACAGAAGACACATTAAAAGTATGATGGATGACCCTTGAGATTTATTTCTTTCTCAAAAATCATTCATCACACTTTTTAATACTTTTAATGTGCCTTCTGCAGATTTTCCACATACCAAGCTGCCTTCTGTAGCAGTAGAAGCAGGAAATAAGCTAAATTACCTTCCCCTACTTTTTCCTATCTATCGATGCAGGGGGAGAAGAAATCAGAGCTGCTCAGGCACTGAATTCCTCCAAGTGTGCAGAAAAATACCGTTTGTATTGATACCTGGTGCCATGAACTTAGTGGTTCTTTTCCACGCAGGTGCTCCTCTTATACTTATGTCAAAGAAAAAACGTAAAACTGTAGGAAAGTTGACGTTGGGTACGGAAAGGAAATAACATGACCTAGCTGTACAGCCTTGTGTATAATGTCTTATTAATCACAGAAGAGGCAGGACTTGTCCATGGAGCTCTGCCTCTGGCCACACCTGAGGATCTGCAGATGCCCCGGGCTCCTGAACTCCGACTGTGTGAGGCGGAGGCAGCGCTCAGGGCCACATGCCTCATGAGGTGGTGCTGATGCGGCACTCAGACTGCCCAAGCAGGCAGGCAGGTAGGTTAGGAGGGGGCACCTGTGCAGGGCGGTGCAAGGGAAGCGGGCTCCTGTCACTCACGTCAGGAAGGCGACACCTTCTGCTGAAGGATGTGAGTGAAACTCAGTCTTTACTTACATGCAGTTCAATGGTCCCAGGATTGTTTCTGTCTCTTTTTACCTAGTCCCACTTGAACCTGTCCATCCGGGAGCAGTTTCTAGTTAAAGGAGTATAGCTTTTCATGTTTTTTCTCAGCATTTTTTTTTTTTCTGAACACGTTTTCCAGACTGAGGGAGCCCCATCCTCAAGTTGTATTTCTATTTCTTAGCTGTTGTTAACCCAGTGAGACTAATCCAGGCATCGGACTCACATTTCAGCAAGAATAACAGTTCTTTGTGTTGGCGGAGGTGGGGGGCTGTGGGAGTGCATATGCTTTAAGTCACTGGGAAGAGCATGTAACTTGCTCTCAGAAAACTTCATCTGTTTAAAGTCCTAGCCTCATTCATGTCCTCATGTATAGCACCTGTGATTTGTTTAAGTTTTCCCTTTGAGGCAGAGGAAGAGTGCTTTCATTTTCTTTCTTTGTTTTTTCTGTTTCTAATGTATTTTTTAATTGTGTATGATATATATAACATAAGATATATTACTGAACAATTTTTAAACATACAGTTTAGTAACATTAAGTACATTTGCAATGTTGTGCGACCATCACCACCATCTATCTCCAGAGTGTTTTTCATTTTCCCAAACAGCAACTCTGTCTCCATGAAACACTCACTCCCCATCCTCCCTCTCCCCAGCCCCAGGTCACCATTGTGCTGCTTCCTGTTTCTATGAATTTGCCTATTCCAGGGACCCCACATGAGTGGAGTCACACAATATCAGTCCCTCTGTGTCTGGCTCCTTGCCCCTGGCATTGTGCCCTCGGGTGTTCCTTTTCTTCTGGATGCCCCAGTCCCTTTGCAGCAGGTGAGCCTCCGTTTGCCCTGCGTTTTTCCAGCCAGTGGCAAGCAGCCCTTGTTAACTGCCTCTCTGTCATCGTCTGCCACGACTCTGTACCTCAAAGGGGAGAGATGCGTTAGGAATAACGTGTGACGGCTTGAGGCTGCCCTGACCTGCCTCTGCTGTTGACTGCGTGGATGGGCCGGTTCATCTCGAGGCTCCGCGTCAATTTCCAGTCACTAATATTTATTCCCAGCCTGCATTTTAATGACCCTTACAAGAGCCAGGGTCAATGGGAACCGTGTGTTCAGAGAACTGGCTTTTTAAGTCTCACTACTCATTGGTATTGAATGCCAAAATGTCCAAGTCAGTTTTATTTCCAGTGAATTGTGTGATTTTAACGGGATATCTGAAACACTCGACGTTTATCCATGTGATACCAACACCTCAATAAAAAGTGGAGAAAAACAATTGGTGGTCCATGTTTGTTTCATATGTAGTGTTTTTTCCGTATTAGTCTCCAGCTGGCTGTTGAGAATCTCATATAAGTGGCCGAATGTGCTGCCATTTTATTCCTGACATTTTGAGAATGTCATCACTTGATTCCTTGCAGCATTTTGCAATTTCTTCTGAGAAATTTCCAAGAAATTTATTATAAGTAAAGCATATATAAATCTGTGAGCCAGCCAGGCAAGGAGTTAGCCATAGTTAACTAGTAGTCTAGTCAGGTAGACTTCTAATTTCAACCAAATGACAAACACAATGATGTCATCAGGCAGAAAACAATACAAAAGCACCTGTTCACAGTTTAATGTGATTCGAAAAATGTAATTCTGATATGTTTTAAATTGCCTGAGAAATGTAAAATTTGCAAGTAAACTAAAAATATGCAGTGTTCCTTAGCATTTTATTTAGGAAGTTTTGTTCAGAATGATGACATCATTGTCCCAATTATGACAAAGGTTGTAGAAAATTAAATTGGGTCCAGAGAAGAGCTCCCTAAATCGTTATGATGCTAAAAATATTTTCAGTGGAGAAAGTTGGGGTAGTTTTACCTGGAAGGAAGGTGGGCAAGGGATTAGTAACTCTCTTGAGTGTTTGACTGGCTACAATTAGGGAATGATATGAGTTTGTTACTTTAAAATGCAAAGAAGACAGAGGAAGGGAAGTTGATTCAAAATTGTAATATGATTTTAGACAGAATGAAGAGTTTCTTGAATTTACGGGGAGTTGATATTAATAACTACTAGAAAGACGTAGCAGAAGTGGATTAGGAAACATGTGTAGTGATTGGAGTTTTCTCTTGTTATTCAAGTTCAACCATCATATTTATTGCAAAACCTCCTTGCAAGACACATTTTTCACAAAGTAAACTACTCATTTTTTGTATGTCAAGAATGCAACACTTCATTTTACCTAGTTTTTTGCCTATATGGTGATATAATCAAGAAGTTTTTGTTAATTATTTTAAGATCCTTGGCACTTAAGACTAGTAACCCACCAAGCTAAACAATCTCCTTTTCTTTGCCATTTGTTGATTTTTTTAATATTTAAATCAATTGGATTTTTGGTCTATCAGATCTAAATCTAAATCTGTACCCTTTTGGAGCCTGATGTTTGCCAAGCAATTATTCCATTATTTTCTTTTCTAATCCCTGATATAATTTTTTCCAAAATATTAGCACATTTGTAGTTCGGCCAGGGATGTGACAATTTTTACAAGTTCTTTCATCATACATAAAGAAATCTACTATATTTCTTTGATGCTTAAATCAGCATTTTGCCAAATTTAATCAAATGATATAATGGGCAGAAATATTGTATCTCATATCTCTATCGACTATGAGGGGAATGTTCCCAAGAATAGACTAAATAAATGTCTTCTTATCTATCCAAATAAATTAGTTTAGGTATTTGACGGAACTATGCAGTCCAGGGAAATAACTCAATAGAAACAAACAAAAGCAACCGTAGAAACTATAAGGAAGTTTCACTTTTTAAACCTTGAATATGTATGGTTAACCCTATGCAGAAAACACAAGTTGTTCAATAGGTGTATGGATGAGATTAATTTCTTTCAGTAAAAGGAATGGGCTGAAGTCATGATTCTCTGGTTTGTTTCCAGAACATTCCTCTGACCCTTAGCCACATGACAGAAAAGTGGCTGATCCTTGGGTATTTAGTCTGGGTGCAGCTTCTGTAGGACAGAGAGCGAGCGGGTGAGAGAGGATGAGAGAGAGAGAGAGACAAATTTCTCCTGCCTTGCTAACAGGTTGATGCTGTCCTTCTGGTGCTTATATTGGTGACCATTACATAAGAGCTCATTATTTTCTCAGCATTACCTTTCTGTTTTTTAGTTAAAATCCCCTTTCCAGCAGTCCTGAGAATATCCGTCCTTTTAAATTGTTCACCCCTTACGATCTGAGTTGCCAAGCACTCACAAATAATAGATACGAATGTCGAGGCTGGCGATTGCATTTTGCCCATAAAATTAATTTTCATTCTAAACATCAAAAATTCATAGGATTGTATTGACTCATTTAATGTTTGAGCCAAGATGGCAAAGGTACTGGGGGAAAAAACATTCTGAAGGCTCCGAATTGATGGTAGAGAGTTGAATGTATACATGGTGATACCGGCTTCAAAGGCGTTATCGGATTCAAATGTAATTCTAACTACTCCCTCTGCCAAGAGCTTTGTGTACTTTTAATTTACTGTTTGATAGAGGTGTCTCTAATTTCTTTAATGTGAATTTTGAAGTTCTGGAATTCTCTATTGAATGTATAGAACAATAAATCGTTAATTACTTATTCAGTAGGAATTCCCAAGTCCACATAAACAATCCTGTTGACTGTGCATAAGGAACACAGAATTCATAAAGTTAACACCCACATGCTAGTTATTTAATCTAATTTGCACTAATTCATTGAAAAAAAAAAAAAACCTTCTCTTTGCAGTTTTTCCTGAGTGACTCAGAGGAAACAATCCCTCCAACTGCCAATACAACAAACACAAGCTTTTCAGCCTCAAATAATCAGGCGGCGATTCTGCGTGCGCAAAATTTATTTTTCCTCCCGGTAAGAACATTGCAATTATGACTGCATTGGTGGCTCTCCTGTATGCTAGTAGTCTGGATTAACATATATCCTTTTTAAGTTTCATATGTGTTCTAGACTTTGCATTTCCTCTCTGGTATCAATCCCTGAGTGGTCCTGAAATTACAAATGTCAGCCTCTGCTAGAAGTCCGGGTCCTTGGGGACTGGCTAAACTTACATCTGAAAACTTACAATGTTATTGTGATGCTTTCACCGGTAATGTTTGCCTTCTTCTCTTAACCACTACAGCACTTCTAGCATATTTCCTACCATATGGCATTCAATTATAAGGCACCATGTTTCTGGGTTTCTCACTTAGAGACAGTGCCAATTGCTCCAGTGAATTAATATTATCCCCCTTAAAGCTGTGATAAAACTACCCACATCTCATTTTCTTCCCTCTTCTTTGGCGGCATACGTTGCCCAGTGATTCTGTTCCCCAGTAATTCTTGCTAACTGACTCATCTTAACCAGTATCACAAAAGACCTAGGTTGAAACTTCAAAATGTATTAACACATTAGTCTTCCAAGTGAAGAGTTAAGTCAGTTATTTACTGCTTAACAACTTTGTTCTTCCATACATCGTTTGTGAAAAAAAAAGTGTTGATACTCTCCTTTTCACTTTCCAAATAATTATCTGGAAGTAGTGCAGATTATGCTTGTTTAGTTTCCGTCTCAAATAATCAGTTTTGAGAATGCTAAGTGAACTATTTTGGGGACTGAAATTGATAATTTAATATGTATGCTTTCAAAATTCCCTACCAAAATGTTTAACTCCATTAGCTATGGCAATAAAGTGGATTTATTTTCCCATTCCTCCTTCTCTGATTTTCTTCCTTGATATTTTGCTCTGTTCTTTCTTCCCTTCCCATCATTTCATTTCTTGGGAAGCTCACAGTTCCATGCACAGATAGAAGTGACTTCTGGTGTTCTTTCCTGAAGGCTTCTGAGGCCTTGACTACGTCATGGGCAAGATGGCCAAGGTGCAAAAGCAGTGTCCCCATGGGCTTGGGAAGAGGGGGTGGTATAGGTTCGTCCCTTACCCAGGAGATCCTGCCCTTCAAATGAGGTGTTATCATAAACTCCAGTGAGGACTAGGTGTTGACTTCTCTATTTAGTTATGTGAAAAGTGAAAAGCTGGAGTCATCGTGAGAGTCTATTGAATGTAGTCTCACTGTGGGCCATTTGTGGGCCATTTGGAGCTCTCTTTTTCAAAGAAATATTTAAATTAACGGTGTGGCCTGCCTCTTCCTCCTTGATCCAATGGTGTTGGCATCCGTATGATCCATAGGCTGGATGCTGGGAAGAGAGTGCAACGACCAAGCCGTCCCCCTTTCGCATCCACGTGGCACTTTAAGTTTAAAATTTTAACATGAAGATGCTTTCTGACAGGAAAAAAAAAAAAAGAATAGCTGCAATACTTTTTTAAATCTCTCCTTCCACTATGTTTGAGCCAAACAACTCGCCACACTTGGCATCCCTAAAAGAATAAGGAAATCATTTTGAATTTCATGTAGGTAAATCTGTGTAATATCTTATTTGCAGTCAAAGAAAATTATTAAAAACTTAAAGTGGGGAAAGGCAACATTTACTCAGTCTTAAAAAGATTCTGAAAAAGCACACAATAGGTTCTCTAAAATCTAGGTGGGATTTAGTAAACGGCTACTATCTTTCCAATAATGAGGCCTTGAAGATCCTGGCCAGCGTTGCCAAGGAAGCCCCAGGTCTGCATGGACTGGCTGCACAGAAACCGCATTGTGAACTCACGGGTTTAGCGGTCCCAAAGGAGCCTGGAGACATCCTGGCTTCCTCCCTAAAGGATCCCAGGGAACAGTTGAAAAGCCGTTTTGTGGGTGTGTGCCACACAGGCGTCATTTCTCTCAAACCCCATGTTATGTGATGCCTGAAGTTGCCCAGCAAGCTGAGAAGCATGCCCAGCTCACTGCTGGTGCTGGTATAAAGTGATATAACTCTTCTAAGTGGTAATTTCAATAATTATCAAAAAGCACAAGACAGACACACTTTTTACCCTGTAATACTAATTTTGAAAATTAGTTTTAAAAGTGAAAAGGTTTACCAAACACGTGTTCGTGCATGTGTTTATATAACATCAACAAAAAGAAAGCAAAAGAAAGAAAACAACCTAAAAATTTGAAAATGCAAATTTTAAAATAAATTTTGTTGTAACACAGGATAAGGTTATACTTAACCACCATATAAGACATTGTAAAAAAAATTAATGACATATAAGTGCATATTCATAATAAATTATTCATTGAAAAGTATGGTTTTAAAAAATACAAAACAGTATGATCTTAATTTTTTAAAACAATACTGCCAATAATAAGTAGAAAGAAAAAGACTGGAAATTCATATACAAATAATGAATAGTGGCTAAAGTGAATGTTGGGGATTATCAGAGACCCTTATTTTTATATATATCCTTTTGTATATTTCCCAGTCTTTAACATCTGGTGTATTGTTTCTGTAGCAGGAAAACACAGTCCTTTTAAAATTCCAAAATTAGCCATAAAGGATCTTTGCAGTGTAGGTTGTTTGTACCACAGCGGGCACTTGGTATGCATTACGTCATTTCACCCAAAAATGAGCCTGGTGAAGTAGGTATTATTGGGGTTCTTGTTTTGCAGGTGAAGAAGCTAAGACCCAGATACTTTAGTCTTAATAAATTACTCCCGATAGCGGTGGCTGTTACCTTTCTGTAAAATACAAGTTGGTTTCAATGATTATGTCGAAACTGGTAAACATTACTAGCAATCAGGTTACCAGTAAGTACACTCCAATAGAAGTCGGTTCAGAATCCTACTGCCAGAACCGCTGACCATCTGGAGCCTTCCCTGGTCGGCTAAACCGTGGAGCCAGGACAGGCTCCCAGCCTGGCGTCTTGCACTGTTCTCTCCCACACGTCCCTGGATGGCTATTTACAGGTTCCCAACCTACCTTTTTATGCCAGATCACCTCTTGCACAGCCTCCAAGCATTCTAGAAGGCCATTTTACAGAAATGGACTAAAGTATACTTCCCATTAACATACATATTTTAGTAGATGTTCTTGAAATGTGAAAATAAAAAATGTAAAGCCTAAGAATGAATTTTGAAATGTGGAACCTTAGCATATTTTATAGGTGTTGACACATAGTTCAAAGGTTCAAACTGTGAGAACCTTTAAAATTTTACCCCAGGTCCCCACACACCAAACAATCCACATATACCCCTTGATACATACACACCCTCTTATAAGTGGTTCCTTATTCTGTTCTCTCATTCGATTAAGTTGAACTGGTTGATAATTTTCATTATAACAGTGGTTTTCAACATAATTTTAGAAACAGAGCTCTTTCAAAAACCAAAACTTACAAAAGACTTTTAGTGTGTAGTAATAATAGCAGAATTTCCAAGTTTCTCATGGACTAGGCTGTTCTGAACTCTTTTGTTACTCAATCTTCATGAGACTTCTCCAAGATGGGTGTTATCATCATCTCTACTTTGAGTGACTCTTGGAGGACACAGATTGCCTTGTTAAGGTCAGCTGCTTTGGGGAATCTGATGGGACAGGATCCCTGAATAAGAGCCTTGCCCCCGCCAGTTCCTGGGGCAATTTCCCTGGTTTTAAGGAGCAATTTTAAAATACTCAAGACTCTTGATTAAAGGGCTACTAGGTTATTAATGAGGGCTTCTCAAATTCTTTGTGAAGGCCCTTTTTTCATTTTGCTTTGTTTTGTGTTTTTAATTTCTAATCTATGACAGACTAATGCTTTTGAAAAATGTAATGGTGAATTAACAGCAAAATGAGCTAAAAAGGAAGCCATATGAAATGCAAGCTCATATTTCATTATATTCATCAGAAACAAGCTTACTCTGCCAAGTTTCTATCCACATTGTGTACCTGTCTTGCAGAACTCACTGCTGTACTTTGAGTGGTCTTGTTCTAAGCAACATAGAGCATTAATGTACCTTGTATCAGAGTCCTCAGACATGCCCTAAAGTAGATACTTAGTAACTTCTCTAAGGTGACAAGGGCAGAACTCTCTAGAAATAAGGTCTCTTTTCAGAGGGCGTGCTACATCCCTCCTCCCTCTCAGATACTGCCTGTCCACCTGTTCACAGCTCTGTTGATTCTATCACGTTAACCCACGTGGTCTCTTCTTTTCCTTTTCCTGTTCTCTATTGTGGGAAGCCATGAGAGGCAGAAAAATGGAGACCTGACATCAGACAATTGCAGCTAAGAAACTGTGCTTACAACACTCAGTGTTCCTTAAAATGCTGCCACCTGAAATGAAGAGTGGCCTTCACATTCCCATGCAAAGAAAGACTTTAACTCCCTGAAGAGTGACCTAGTTGGTGTGTAATCCAGTGTGAGGTATTGGTCTTCCTTTTGAAGCCAAGTGCCAGGTCGAAGTCCTTACTAATGGGATTTCTACTCATTCCTGCTTTTCTACTCATTTCCTACTCATTTCTAAGGCTGCCTTCACTCAAGTGTGCCTCTTACAAAGAGAAAGCCTGCCATATGATCACTGCAAGCTGCTATTTCCAACTTTCCTTTCTTCCACAGGAACAGGACTGTTGAGCTAGTATCAGTAGCCTTCCACATAGCTTAATGTAGATGGCTTTAGCTGGGGAAATCAAAGGCAGAGCTCAAATGACAAAAGTAAGCAGCTCTTACCTGGCTTACTCAGTATGATGAAATTAAAATCGAGTAATTTAAAAGCTGGGCTATTTTAAAAGACAAGGTTTAAAAAAATCAATAAGATCTATGTTTTATTAAAAGTCTTAATTTTTTTTTTTTTTTTTTTTTTTTTTTTTTGAGTGTTGTCTCTGTTCTAGGAATGCTGAGATAGTAACACAAACCTTGTTCACAGAAACCCCATGATGGAGCAAATAAAGCCTTTCTGAAGATGGCGCCTGTTTCCCTGCAGCGAGTCCCTCCTGGCGTGCAGGACTCTGGGCTCTGTGCATTAGTCTTTTATCTCTGTTGTTTTCAATGACCTACAAGGAGAATATGATTACCCTCATTTTACAGTGTCATGCAGACACTGTGATACAAGCAAGTTAGGTCACTGGCTGCAAATAAGTGAGCTAATGAGCTAGTGAAGAGTTGAATTCAGAGCTATCCAAAGCCTATCTGAACGGTGCCTGCAGTGGTAAATGGTGAGGAAATGGTTCACCTGGGGCAGGCCTGCCTGCAGCTTGCTCTGCCCTAAGATGGACGATACGAGCTCGCTGGCTCCCACTTGGTTCTTCCACTTTCTTCTGGTGCCTGTTGAACTCCCGGGGATTCATGACTCACCCTGGTCAAGGCTTTTGATTTAAATCCTTCTGTTTTAAATAGGCCCCTCTGACACACAGTTTCTCTTTTAATAAAATATCTGGGCCTCCTTCTGCTTTTAACAGTTGTCTGTAATGATTTATATTATCTTAATGAATTAAAGAATTGAAAGGCCAAAAAAGATTCTATAGACGTTAACTTACATTTAAGGAATGTATAGGAGGCCACAATGTTTTCATTTTCAAGAAATAAATAACATTGGATTATAACAATGTGTCTTCCATGTAAGTTTTTTTTACAATTTTATTCCTAAAAAGTGGCAATATACATGCTTATTTTTATTTATCATGCAAGGTTGGGTCAGAAAACTTTGGATGATTTTTTTTTCTGAATTTAATGTATCCAGGCATTTGCCCCTGGATCAAAGATAAGAAACAGGCCTCTGTTTTCATAGCCGGCTTATATATTGACCAAATGAGATTGGCGGTGGCCCCTGATTGTAATTGTTTCAGAAATTGTAACAATTTCTTAGAAGAGATCCTAAGGATTTGTCTGTTGTCCTTCGCTGTTTCAGTACTTTATCTACAGCTGCATTCTGGGACTGATATCCTGTTCCGTGTTCCTGCGGGTGAACTACGAGCTGAAGATGTTGATCATGATGGTGGCGCTGGTGGGCTACAACACCATCCTACTTCACACCCACGCCCACGTCCTGGGCGACTACAGCCAGGTCTTGTTTGAGAGGTGAGCCGCTGCCTCTTCCTTCTCTTACTTTAGTTCTTTCCTAGCATGTGGATAGCGTGAGTGTGTGTTGAGTAAATGCAAGTTAGCGATGTCATTGTCATTGATAAATCATTCTGAGAGAATTTCTTTGAAGTGATACCTCAGAAAGATGATATGTGTTTTTGTTGTAGATTACATCTGATTATGTATTCTCAAACACACATAGAAGATGTGAAGTGGTTTCAAGAGAAGAACTGTGTTATAACCTATACTATGTTGATAAAAGTAATCTAAGATTGTCCACCTCAGCACTATTGATATTTTGGACTAAATAATTCTCTGTGGGGGGCGTTGTCCTGTGCGTAGTAAGTAGGGTGTTTAGTGACATCCCTGGCCTCTACCCACTGAATGCCAGTCACAATCTCCAGTGCCCCAAGTCATGACAACTGGAAATGTCTCTAGAAATTGCCAAGTGTCCTCAGGAAGGCAAAATGGCCCTCAGTTCAAAGCAAGATATTGAAAAAATAAGTAGCTGTATTCACAATTTACAGTGTTATATTTCTCACTAGAGGTTTTCTAAAATACTGTTATGGGGAAGAGGAACTATCAATCCTGAAAATTCTTTGTTCTATGGAGAAATTGACTTCCAAGAAAATATATGATTGCTTTAGGTCTTTCAACTGTAAGGCTAGATGCAGCAAGAATGATTCTACCGGGTGCACTCACTCAGGTTTATAACCAGTTTCCTGTTACCGAATTACTTCCGTATATGAATATATACGGAAGCTTATAATGAATATTTGTTTGAAAAAAATTGTTTTAATCGTTTTAATACTCTCCACATCACATCTCAAAAACAAAACATTTTCTAACAAGCGTTAGGTTTATTTCTGAACCCACCAGATGTCAAAGTATTTTCTAGGAGGGCTTTGCACTGTCCTCCATCCTATTTCTGTATTTATTTTAACATAATATAAATGCCTTAAATATTTGCATTGATTTATTACTCCAGAAAGTTGTTTTGTGTTGATAGTACATGGCCACCTATTTCTCCACTGGAGACCTGGTGTTAGGAATGGCAGTCATCGCACTGTGTAGACACTTCTTAGCAATAAGAACCTTTGCAGAAGATGCAACCCATTCTTTTCACCTAATTTAATTTTCCTCATCCTCCACACAATGAAACTCTACTATCTGTAATCAAGCTTCAGGCAGTGGAGTTGCAAAAATGCATAATTATATGTATGATTCCTTAGCCAAAATGAGAATGGAAGTTAATTTTCCAATAAATTCTCAAAATTGCCAACTAAACATGCTTTACTATTGCTCTGCTGCATCCAGAAAGCCTGTGTTGTATTCCTAAATAAATGTAGCATTATTGATTTTCACACTCAGCCGATAACCCTACTAAGTTTCCCTTTATTAAATTTAAATCCCCTGAATATGTTACACATCCGAAGCAAAAGAAGAAATCAGATTACCAAGTTCCTGGTGTGGAGAGAATTGCTTTTGGGGACCTCAGTGAGGCGCTTGAGGAGACAGGCAATCTCTGAGTAGAACCCCCACAGCAGGAGAGTAGTTATCAGGTTGAAGAAAAGGAGTTTTACCTTTAGATCACATTCACTGTATTAAAGCTTTTTTGTGCTTGCAGCTCGGTTTGTCTTTGCAATGACCTTGAAGCTAGGGAGACTGACTTGAGAAACCTCGGCGACTTGCCTTCACTTCCATCAGTAAAGCTAGCACCCTCCTTGGGAGCACGTGCCTGTCTCTCACTTCCTATTTTTTAAAAAAATGTTGTGGTTACATAATAGGTATACATATTTATGGGGTACATGAGATGTTTTCATACATCTTGCAATGTGAAATAATCGCATCATGGAGAATAAGATATCCATCCCCTCAAGCATTTATCCTTTGTGTTTCAAATAATCCAATGACACTTTTTACTTATTTATTTATCTGAGGCAGAATTTTGCTTTGTCGCTCAGACTGGAGTGCAATGGCACAATCTTGGCTCACTGCAACCTCTGCCTCCTGGGTTCAAGCTATTATCCTGCCTCAGCCTCTCTAGTAGCTGGGATTACAGGTGCCTGCCACCATGCCCGGCTACTTTTTTACATATATTTTTTTTTAGTAGAGACAGGGTTTCATCATGTTGGCCAGGCTGGTCTCAAACTCCTGGCCTCAAGTGATCCACCTACCTCAGCCTCCCAAAGTGTTGGGATCACAGGCATGAGCCACCACGCCCGGCCTTAGTTATTTTTAAATATACAATTAAGTTATTGTTGACTGTAGTCGCCTTGTTGTGCTATGAAATAGTAGGTCTTACTCATTATTTTTTCCCACTTCCTAATTTTGATCAGAAGTTCTGGCACTTCTTGAACTGATCCCTGAACAGGCTGCACAATATTCTCAGAAGCATCTTCTGTGGAAAGATGAGTCTTACTGATGTAATAGCAGAAAAGCATAATACCTCAAAATCAATGAATATTCTATGATGTGCACTTAAAACTAACTCCCACTCTGAAAGTGGGATTTTAGAAGCCTCCCAATTTCTCCGGCCTCATTGCCTGTTTTACATAACCCTGTGACTTGTGCCAGAGGTAAAACCAACCAACGTTAATGTTTTCCTTCTCTTTTCTGAGATCCAAGAACTTTTCCCCATCAAATAATTGACATCAGTTTTCTCATCCTTTGCCTTGCTTATTGATGCTGACACACATTTCCCAATATGAAAGTGAGATCCTTTAAAAAAAAATCTGTGCAGTGTGGTGCCTTGAGAATGAACGTCACTTAATCCCAAAGCCAGAGGTGTCCCTGAAGGCGGGAGCTGGCTCACAGGATGGCCAGGCAGCACCGCCTTTTCTGATTGAGTCCTTCTGTACCATTGAAGTCATAGCATTTGGTCCCATCCCTTTGGTGACTTGTCTCTGGGCACCACATTCTTGCCTTCTCTCTCCTGCTCTGGTCTTCTTTCTGGGACCCCTGCTTGACTGTGGCAGGTCAGTGTCCTTGCTGTCCACCAAGGCCCCTAGACCTGCTCCTCATTGGCCTTGAGTGCTCCAATGACACTGTGATGGTTAATGTTAGGTGTCAGCTTGATTGGATTGAAGGATGCCTAGATGGCTGATAAAGTATAGTTTCTGGGTGTGTGTGCAAGGGTGTTGCCAGAGGAGACTGACATTTGAGTTGGTGGACTCGGAGAAGAAGACCCACCCTCAGTGTGGTGGGCACCACCCAATCGGCTGCCAGCGCAGCCAGAACAAAGCAGGTGAAAGAAGGTGGGATAAGCTGGCTTGCTGGGTCTTCTGATTTCCATCTTTCTCCTGTGCTGGATGCTTCGTGCTCTTGAACATCAAACTCCAGGTTCTTTGGTTTTTGGACTCTGGGACTTGTACAGCAGCATCTCCAGGGTTCTCAGTACAGAAGGCTGCACTGTTGATTTCCCTGGTTTTGAGGCTTTGGGACTTGGACTGAGCCTCTCCCAGCATCTCTCTTTCCCTACTTTGCAGATGGCCTGTCATGGGGCTTCACCATACAATCCGGTGAGCCAATTCTCGGTAATAAACTGCCTTCTATATATACATACATCCTATTGGTTCTATCCCTCTGGAAAACCCCGACTAATACATAGACCTCCCTCAAGCTTCTGGCTTTCACCCCTCGGTATGCCGGAGGACCAAGCAGCTCCTCTGCCTGTTTCACCCAGGAAAGGTGGAAGGTACCCATCCTGGGTGAAGGGGACGTGGCCTCTGTTGCCTGTTAGCCCCTTTTCTGTGATATACACATATGGGCTGAGGACTTTAACGCACTCTCCTGAATCATGCAGAAGAGAAGATCTGAACCAAATACCATGGTTTATAACAGTGCCTGGCATCTAGTACTCAACAAAAATCTGTTGAATGAATGAACAAAAGCAGGTCGTGCTCTCAAACAATGGGAAGAGCCTGACACCGGCTTCCTGAAATCTCTCGCCTTGCCTGCTTCCCTGAAGACAGAGTGTATCTCCAGATCACTGAGGATGTGTCTTTTAGTATCCACTTCAGGTTCTGTTTGTATCTTTGTATTTCAAAGGAAAGTTCAGGGAGGGCATCTCTGTTTAAAGGCAGTGCCGGCCGTCTTCCTCTGTACTTTGTCCTGCATGTGACTTCATCGTGGCTTCTGTGGCGGGGCCTTTTCAGAACGAACTTGACATTGCTCGTGGATGGGCCAACAAGATGTTACAAACCAATGGAGTTGGCAGAGGAAAAAGGAGAGGGATGCGCTAGAAAAACTTCGTATTGATGAATAATTAAGAAAATGGTATTTAAGACATTCTTACACATTCAAGAGTGTGAAGAGTAGACTTTTCAGGAGGAAAGAAAGATCACTCAGAGAGAGTGTACCATTGAAAATCCATTAGGAAGGAGGCCAGGAGTGTCCCGGTATTTAACGTGACCTGCTGGGGTGTGATTCAGATAAGTCGCCTCCTGCTGAAGGTAGCTCAGGAGGTTCTCAGATGTTTTCTATTCTTTGGTGTTCATAGCAGTCCTCAGTACTATCTGTGAATGGATCGATAATAGTTGTGGTTCCTATCTGTGACACTGTCTCCCAAAGCCCTTAGCCAGAGCTGTTGAGACACCAGCTGCTCTTCAAGGTGATAGTGATACTAATAACAACGGATGTTGCTGGAAGCTGTTTTTGTCTCGAAGACACTTATCCTTCCCATGACAAAGGCTTTTGCTACTGAGTCTGCAAGAAGTTGTCGGATTTTTCCTGAGTTGTTTTTTCTTGCTGAACTGAAAAGTCTCAAGGGATCGGTGTTATTTCGCTTGGACCAAGCCGTTATGTTCACTCACCTGGTGGCTAGAAATGTACCTTTAATTCTAGAGACACATGGGACAGGAGAGCTTGAACAGAGCAGCTAACTCACAAGCATCCCCAAAGACCAATTAGTTCTGTGCTGCAACTTTAGCCCAGTAAAATAAATACTTTCTGGAAAGCGCATAAATACGGAGTTTAAGCAGCAAGGATAGACAGCGCTTAGCCTTATCCAGAAGCTGTAGATGGCAACTGGCTGAAATGTCTGCAAAAGTTTCCCTTCCCAGCCTTCCTATGAGGAAGAGCACTGGAGATGCTCGGACTTGCACCTGCCATTGAGATGCATGAACTAAGCACCTTCCTTGTGGCATTTTTCTGCTTTCCCTGATTTTCCAGTGTCTCGGAAATCCCAATGGCTGGAATTTGGGATATTGCGATTATTTTGACAATGTCCTAATGAGGGATTGATTGATGATGAACTGAGGGAAGGTCTTGAGGAAGAACAAGAAAACCCACCCCTCACGGGAGAGGTCGGGAAGAGCTGCAGGCCTCGCTCTGGGGCAGATGGTCTGTGGATATTCCCAAGCACCTGACATTGTTTTCATGTCTTTTCTTTAAATGAAGGATATATTACAAATTTGCATTCCAAGCTATAATATAGTCAAGTTAATATTGAAAAGATTTTCGATTCCTTTCAGATTTACCATCTCAGCTTTCCCCACTCTGCCTGTTTCCTGCACCCTGTGCCATTTCAGAAAGCGAGGAGCACAGCATGCTTTTCTGTGCCTGATACCCACTCTCGGGGCAGCAGGGAGGGAAGCCATCCCAGCCGCATCACTTTAACAACAAAGCAAGTTGTCCTAGGGCTATGCAGGGTCTAACAAGCTTCTTTTCCTTCTATAAAGAGCAACCATTAGTGAACTACTTCTCTATCTGACCTAAAACAGAAAATGTCCTGTGGTTTGGACTCATCTGCAGGAAGAAACTCGATATTTAGGCTCTTTTGTTTTGTTCTGTTTGATTTTAGAATGGGGGGAGGGATTCACAGGGCCTGTGGCATAGACTCCATAGACTGTGCGATGCTTCTCATCATCAGTTCTTCCTTGTGATGCTAAAGCCACGACCAGCCCGACCACATCAGATCGCGCTGAGGCAGCAGTGGCTTCCGACTTAAAATCACTCTTCTCCACAAAAGGAAACCACAGCTACATTAATCAGGACACATGATTGTCTCCACAGCAAAGGGCCAGCACTCCCAGTCCAACCCCCCTAACACACACTTCTGTCATCTCTTCTGACCTGCCACTGCCTCCGGAGCTCTTTTCGAAGCAGGAGCCTATTCCTTATTCTGTGGTTCTGCTGCAGCACCGCCATGTCTGGCTTGGCAATTATGACCACTCTGAAAAAACGGGAGCCTTTGAGCCATCTGTCCCTGGAGGATGTTGGGCCATCTTCACTGCAAGTTCACGTGACATTCTGGTGCATCTGTGTCCAATCCAGGGAGGAGAGAATGCCCAGAAACCCCTCAGGGAAGACGAGCCATTTCCAAGCCAACACAGTTGTTTGTCCACTCACTTACTCATTCTCACAACACACTTGTATGGAATGCCCTTGATACAGAGCGTGGGAACCCTGGCTGAGCCGTTGACCTCACACTTTACCAGCCTGCCACGGGCCAGGAGGAAGGTACTGCCTCAGTGACTCAAGTTGGGGAGAAGAGTCCAAAGAGGAAACCCACAGGATCTGCAACGAACACAGCAGGAGAGGGCACCATGAAAGTAGACCGAGGGCGTCTTAGCAATTCCCTGCTGCTTCTCAAGCCAGAGTTGGTTGAAGATTTTCTGACAAGGCTTGGGACTGACTTATTTTGGCTTGTGCATCTTAACCTCAGATTAGTTTTCTGGGGTGTTTTGCCTTGTTTTACGCGGGACAATGTTGTCTTCTGGCTCTGTGATTGCGGTCCCAGTCCCTTGCTGAGTGAGGCTCAGTGAGCAGACTCGTCCTTGTGGCATTATCATTTTGGACAAGACATTTGCTTTCAGCATCATTTGACATTGATGATTCCTGAGGATTTGGGGGTCATTTGTGAACAAAGCCAGGTATTTTCTAACGTAATGGTGTAACTAGAGGCATGAAAAAAAGATAAAAGATAGATTAGCTGAAGACCATGAGGATATTGTATGGGTGAAGGGGAAGGAAGTCATTGTCTCCTTGTTACTCTGGTCTTTATGAGTCGTGGCCCTCAGTGATCAGTGAACTGATTTTTTTATTTATCCCAATTAGTGACCTGAGAATATATGACTTTACCTCAGCTAGCCACTGTTGACAACACAACAGAAATTAGGCTCTTTCGGGTACTTTTATTCTTAAAAATATTCACCCACAGAAATGTAAAGTTTTTGAAGGTAAGATAATGTTTGTGTCTATGTGCCTGGACTGCTTTCCCTCCTGAGAATCATGAAAATGTCCTTTTTTACTCCATCTGAAGTGTTTGCCTTCAAGTTAGAGGCTGGTTCACTGAGCAATTCCTCCATCTCCCTCAGCCAGTATATTGGGGTGTGGTATTCTTTTGTACTCCTGAAACTTGACAAGCAAAGTGATTACTCCATTAACAACCTCAGGCGGAGGGCCAACTGCAGATGCCTGTGTGGCATGTGAGCATCTGAGTCCCCAGTGTCTGGTTTTTAGATATGAAAGGAAGTGTGTTCTATCACATTTTGGCTACCATTGTCGTTGTATTGGAAATCATAGAGTTACAAACTTTCTCAGTTATATTAGCTGTATCTTCCCTATTTCATAACTCAGTGATGGCACCACCCTAACACATGAGAGTCCAAAGTAGATTTCATCCTTAAAACATAAAGGAGAGAGAAAGAAACAGAGAGGGAGGGGAGAGAGAGAGAGAGAGCGAGTTGGGGAGAGAGAGAGAGAGAGAGCTCATACCCAACTAGCTGTGCAGCTCATATTTCTCTAAACAGCTGACCTGATTGGTGGGCTGAATTGTGTCCCCCAAAAGAAGATATAAAACTTCAATCCACAGTGTCTCAGAATGTGACCTTATTTGGAAATAGAATCATTGCAAGTGGAATTAGTTAAGATGAAGTCATGCTGAAGGAAGGTGACCCCAATCCAGTATAAGTGATGCCCTCCTAAGCAGATGGCCAGGTGAAGAGACAGACATGCAGGAATGCCACGTGATGATGAAGGCAGGAATTGGAGTCACGTGGTGGCAAGCTAAGAAAAGCCAGTGATGGCCAGCAAACCAGCTGAAGTGAGACCAAGGCAAGGAAGGATCCCCTAAGGGTTTCAGAAGGACAAGGCCCTGAGAACATCCTACTGTCAGACTTCTAGCCCCCAGAACTCTGAGATGACACATTTCTGTTATTTTAAGTCACCTAGTTTATGCTACCTCATTATAGCGACTCTAGGAAATTAATTCAGAGATCATCACAGCTGACTACTCTGCCAGAAAGATGTCCTGGGATTTTACTGTACCTCTTTCTGTCTCCCACCATGCTCCATGCCCCTCCTTTTCCCACCTTTCCCACAGACAGACAAAGAGTGAGGAGATCTAGGAACCGATCTACAGTGGAGAAATAAGTCACTGAAACCATGGGGACCCTAACAGCATCCATCCACAAGTGGCCCACACAAGAGAGAAGGCCTTCAGTAGGAGTTGGCAGTTCTCTTTTGCTAACGGAATGAAAGAAGTCTTGAGAAATCCAAGTGAAATCCAGAAAAGCCAGATGGAGTTCCTAGTAGTTGTCAGAGAACTTCAGAAGAGAAAGAGGCAGCCGTGTACTGGTACGCCAGTCGGTTCTGTGGGCTGCTGGTGCCTCGTGATTCCTGAGATCCGTTTAGGTCTGCACTTTCCAATCCACTCCCCAGTCCTGCAGGGAGAGGCTCTGCTGGTCTAGCTTCCTCCAAGCTCCCCCTCCACCCACCGCTATTCCTCATGAAGACTCAAGATCTGGGAGATGGGTGGAGCAGGGTATTTCTACCCCATAAACCGAGATTCAAATGCATTAATGTAAGGACTCCCCAGACAGGATTTCTTCCAATAGGTTGCTTGTGTGAATTTTCTGTCTGATTAACTGAAAACCCAGCCAGGTCTTGAATTGCCTAAGAGGGTCCTACTTACGTCTCTCTGTCGGTGAGAGGGGCCTGAGCTGGCTCTGTATGTTTGGGGCATCTGGTCCTTTAGTTAGAAATGCAAAGGGGACTTCATTCTGATTTGTTGCACTGATGAAGCTCTTATAAACCCTGGCCTGAGATTTACTCTTAGTTTAGGAATTATGGGGGTGGTGGGTGGAAGAAGGGGATGTCATAGATGCTTTCTCTGGCCCCTTGGAATTGTAAAGTAATGTGATGTTCACAAAGCAGCGTGCAAATTAAAAACTCAGCCTGCACTAGCTTCTTAGGATGTTAGCTGTGTGGTGCCACTTTCACTATTCAATATAGCACGAGCACGGTCAATATAGAGTAAAAAGAGTTTAAAATTCATGAAAGTCAGAGTCAGAATTGGTTTTAAACATCTGCACCCATCGGTCACTTCAGCTGTGCTGTTGGACACCGCAGTCATAGGCTCAGAAAGCAGCAACTTCATTTTATAAAATCAATGCCAGTGAAACAGGAAGGCGGCACTGCTCCCCAGCCTCATTCTCAGAAATGATGACCTCCTTCAGTTTCACGAGCTCTGATTCCTCCATCCACCGCAGGTTTGGTGGAGAGGAAAGAACTCCTAATGCAAGCACAACCTTATTGGAGAGTTCTCTGTGGCTCTAAGCCCCTAAGCCACGGGGACCAGGCAATTCTGTTTCTTCATTCCTGCAAGAGTCCACCTTTTCTTTGCACTTGAGTCTTTCATTCTGTTAAGAATATTCTCCAGTCTGTGTGTCCTTATCTTTTTCTCTAGTTTCTTAGCCCCACCCCACTCCCCTTCCTTATCATTCTGTAATTAATGTTAAAAATCACAAGTACCATTTGGAAAGAGTGTCCTATGTGTCAGGCTCTGTGCCAGGTATATAGATATTTAATGTAGTGGCTAAAACAGCCTGCAGGGTAGGGGTTGGTACCCACCTTTGACTGATGGGGAAAGTGACGTTTGAATGGGGTTTATGCGAGGCCCCATAGCTCAGGATTCAAACCCAGGCTCTCTTGCTTTAAAGTCCACCTGGGCTTTTTAATACTACACCAAAGCCTCTTGTTATTTCATGTGTCCTTGAATCCCCCCCAGAGAAGCTGGAAAAATAAAAAAGCCAGGACAACACACAAGTGAAAAGTGATGACCTGCTGTCTGTTGTTGATCAGATACCATCTATGCTGATTATGTGACGTGGTATCCATGCATAATCCACTTTTATTTTTCAGGTCTTAGTTACAGTCCTATATGGGAAATGTTCGCATGTCAGCATTTGAAGGATGTGTGGGTGCTCACTGCCTGGACTGTGATAGTGAGGACTGGGGGAGCCTACCCAGTGCAATGACATCTTGGCAGGGGTAAATGACTGATGTCATTTATTATCAATTTGAACCTGAGGTCACTCGGGCAGTGTACCCGGAATTTTCATCTCTGTTATGCCTTTGTGATACAAAATCATATGAGTGAATAAGATTGGATGACTGCTTGAAAGTTATATGAAACTGTGTAATTCAGAGGTGAGAGTAGCTTGCAGAAATTAAGTTCCCTACTTCATGTTTATACCTCACGTGATTATTCATTTCAAGCGTACAGTCTCTTTCCCAGAGTAATAATGAAAACATTGAAGAAACCATAGATCCAATTACCCATATTGATCCCAGAAGTATAAAGAAAATGTTCATATTCTTATGTCTTCTTTTTATATTTGGTGTAGCTTGATATAAAGTAGGAAATCTGTATCATTTTACTGTGCCCTCAAAGTAGGGATTTTTGTTTTGTTTTAATGCAAGCTGGGTTTGGAAGGAGATTTGAAACGTGTGTTTGGCTGGTATATGATGTAGACAGGCACTAGAGAATCTGACATTTGTTGATATTCAAATTCTAAGTCCTGTGTGCATGTTGTTTCGTTGTGTTGTTATCTGTTTGTCTGTCTGTTTTTTAATAGACCAGGCATTTGGAAAGACCTGAAGACTATGGGCTCTGTGTCTCTCTCTATATTCTTCATCACACTGCTTGTTCTGGGTAGACAGGTAAGAAGTCTGCACATATATATATATACCTTCTCTAAAGTGCTGTATTAATAGTGCTGTGCTGTGCATTGTAGTTAACCTTCTTGGAAACAAATGTCTAAGAATCAGAATCATATTATCACTGAAGACAAACCTAGTTAGTACAAGGTGTGGATGCTTATAGACAAAAGGGGAAATAGCTTTCTTTTTTTCCACAAAAGGCGAATTTCATGAATGGGTGAAATTTTAATCAGTTAATTTCCTGTTAAATCTCAAAATAAATGTTGTAGGTTTTATAAGCCTACAAAAGTGTTCCTTCAATAACTGACACTATTTGAAAAAAAAAAAAAACATATCACCTTGACTGGGGCTTTCATTTGCGTTTCAGAATATGTGACACGCTTCTTTGAACCGGGTCTGAATACCTTTGCTGCCATTTGCAGTCATTCCTAGAAATATGATCCCCTGTTAAAAGCTCTATTTTGCATTGCGAATGAAACTGTTCTTCCTTCTTTGGTCCCCCAACCCTTCTGGTCTCCTAGTAGAGGCTGTGGGTGCAGGATTTTTAAAGACAATTATTCTTCCTCTGCTTCCAATAAAGACAGTTGCCCAAAGACCACAAGACTCATCTGAAGCCAGGCACCTCTGCCTCGTCCAAAGTCTGTTTTAAGTTCTGCAAAGGGTGGCATGAAACAAACAAACAGCAGTGATTTTTGTATTTGGAAAGAACCCATGAAGAAGCAATGCCAATTAAATTAAATCTGTCTGGTGTCTAAGAGGTACACTATGTACTTATGAGTTTGGTCTGGCTTCCAGTTGACTTCTAGTTCTCCCCACCAGAAAGCTGTTAGGAATTGCATAGTCAGTTGGACCGAGTCTGGATCTGGCTGTCAGGCCAGCAGTCTGGGACAACTGTCCTCCTCTAGCTTCCCAAGCAATGTGAGCTGCCTCCTCCCCAGGAGCCCATGATGCAGCCCTCATCCATCTCCCTAGCACCGAGCTGTCCTGTCCTGATGCAAAGCTGTTTGAGGTCCCTTCTTCCCACCCCACCACCTTGTGTTTTCTCTGTTCTGCATTCTTTGGCTTGCAGTTTTGACAACCTGTACCATGTGCAGTTCTTTTTCCCTGGTTTCTCCTGTGACCCATTTTTCTTTTCTCGTGACTGGCCATCTTTCTGCTCTCGCTCATATGGCAGGCATGCTCTCCCTTGAGTACCCTATAATTTAAACGTGAGAGAATTGCACTTCCTTGCATAGGGGTATCACCTAGACGATCATTTCTCAGGAAACAATGCAGCCATCCCCTCTGTGGGGTCACCTGTTTCTCCATTTCATGCTGGGGATGCTTTTTCCTGCTAGAATCATCACTCAGATTCCTTCACAGCAGCAAATTTTAAGAACCTAGTATCCAATTAAATTCTCCCAACTTTGTTACTGGTCATTGAGATGATCCACATTCAGTACCACTACATAATTATGGTTTCCAATGGCTGACAGTTGATCCCTTACCCTCTAATTAAACTAAATCATCGAAAGTGTTCAGTGTTATGATTGAGCACTAATTTTACACAATTGGCTTGATACCAGTCTTATAGGGAGTCTTTCCATTTTTGTCTTTAATGTAGCAAAAAGTAATATTTACATCTAGAGGCCTAGAAAAATTATTACTTCCTCTAAAGGATTTATCATTCTTCATAACCATTCTTTAACACCAGCTAGAAATGACCGAATCTATATAAGACACTGTGGGAAATACCAAGGTGAGCCAGCAGGCTGACCTGCAATCCAAAATCATTGACTGAATGATTTACTAAGGCCCCAGGTCTTCTGGGTAAGAACTTTGAAGTCTGTGACACAGTGCTTTAGTACTCCCCCAAAAGGAGGGGAGGTATATCACAAAACACCCTATACTGGAAATAAGATTTTTCAAGTGCTATAAGTAAAGCATTTGTGGCCTCAGTTATTATATTTCCTGATTGGTTTATTAAATGATAGTACATGCATTTTGCAACCTATTTTGATTGTTATTCGTCCTGCTCCATGACCATCTTTTTTGAAATGATGGAGATATGTTTGGTTTCCGAGCAAATCAGTATACTAAATATTGCTTTAGGTATCTAAGTAGCCTCGATAAAAACATAACACGTCTCTTGTGCAACAGGTACAGTGCTACTTGCTGTACTAAAGTCTAGTTTATGATAGATGTGTTAGCCAACTCAGGGGTCTCTTTCGAAAAAGAAAGAAGCTTGGTGTCTCACCAGAGCTTAAACAGCAGCACATTGAGGTGGGATCCATGTATCCTATAAAACCAGGGGACAGTCTACATGACCTCAAAATGAAGCTATTGTTTTGTAGGAGAGCTTAGAACCTAAGAATGTACAGGGTCACCAATTGCCCTGTACTCCAGCCCAGTGACTAGTTCTTCTGTCCATGTAGAAAGATGTGAAGCCCTCCAGTTCCTCAAGCTGTTTTCAGAACCAGAAAAAGCCCAGAACTGCCCTCGAGGCTGTGCTAGATGTGAGCCCCAGCAGGGAGGGTCATGGGGTCCCAGGCACGTCCTGGAGGATTCACCCGGGCTCTTCCTGCTGTCTCATTCATTGTTAATAAAGCCAATGAAAAGCAAATTCTGTGTCTCTTCATGGGATCTGGGCCCCTGAAAACCTGTAGAGTAGCCCCAGGCAGAATCCAAGAGATGGGTGGCAATCCAAGGAATGGGAGGCTCTCAAAGCTGAGGAAGCCTGTGTGTCTCTCCCTGTTCCTCCCCTGCACACAGAATCCTCTGTCTCCTCTGCAGCACAGCCTTCCCCGAGTCACCCAGGCAGGGGCTTCATCCTGGCCTCTGCTAGACGCCTGTGCATGGCCTCCCGCCGTGTCTCTGAGTCAAATCCCCGGCTCCTTTCTCTTGTAAGGACACCGGTCTTCAGGTTTAGGGCCGACCCTAGGTCCAGGATGAGATTATCTTGAGATCTTTAACTGAATCATATCCACAAAGACATTATTTCCAAATCAGGTCACATTTACAAATAACAAGGGTTAGGACTTGAAACTATCTTTTGGAGGATTATTATTCAGTGTATTCCATTTGATCGGGGATTTTTAAAGTATTTTTTGAGGGGGCCCTTCATACAAGTTGCTAATGTGCCAGCTACTTACACAGAAGGCAGAGGATTCGAAACAGATTGCATTGTTTGGGAAGGTGAAAGATGATTGATAGATGGATAGACAAATAGAAAGGTAGGTAGATAAATAGATAGATAGATAGATAGATAGATAGATAGATAGATACATACATACATACATACATACATACATACATACATAGACAGATAGATAGATTTGGCAAAATGTCATTGCAGTTCAGTGCAGCTGATTCCAAAATACTGTGATTATTTTTTAGTAGGAGACTTACAAAATGCTTACCTGTTATGCAATAACAATTGGTCTGAAAACCTGAGCAACATCCTAGCATGGCGTACGGAAACCTGTCATGCTCACTTGGGTTGGACTTGCTGCCTTAACTGCTCCCTTGGAGGAGGTTTCATCTCATGCTTCACTTTTGTCTAATTTTAAGTGCGCACCTGTGTCTTTTCCATGCCCCCACTACTGGTTGCATCTGTCATTTTAGTTTGAAGCCAGACACACCACTGATTTATTTTTTTTTTAAATCCATTCTTCAAGTAGGAAGACTTTTCTAGTCACTGTACAGCATAATTTCTATCAGTCCATGGTGTGAAAATCTGGCATGAATGTGAAACTTTAAATATAAACAAACTTTTATTTTTGGGGTTTTGTTTTTGTTTTTTGAGACAGAGTCTAGTTCTGTTTCCCAGACTGGAGTGCAGTGGCTCAATCTCAGCTCACTGCAATCTCCACCTCCTGGGTTCAAGTGATTCTCCTGTCTCAGCCTCCCAAGTAACTGGGATTACAGGCATATACAACCAGGCCTGGCTAATTTTTGTATTTTTAGTAGAGACCGGATTTTGCCAGGCTGGTCTCAAACTCCTGACCTCAAGTGACCCACCCACCTTGGCCTCCCAAAGTGCTGGGATTACAGGCATGAGCCACCATCCTGGCTAAATATAAACAAACTTTTAAAATATATTTTTTGCAGTTTTTGAAAATGCCTTATTACATGAGATAAACGTAAGCACCACACCAGAGGAGGAGGAGTTTTCCTAATGTATGACAGATAATTTGAATCAAACCTAACTAATGAATAATCATTTTTCTTTCAAATTTCAAAATGTGGATTTTAAACTTTTTAAATTCTCATTTGTGCATGAGAGGCCATCTGTGTGCATGTGTGTGTGTGTTTTGTTTTACTTTGTACTTGTCAATGGTAGAATTAATCAACTCAACAAAGCAAACCAAAAACTTGCAGTTAGCTCTTCTTTGCATTTATTTGTCAATAGGTGACTATCTGTGTGAAATACACACTCTCCACTAAGCCTTTCTATTACAGGAGGATCCATTCAAGTCTATTTCATTATATTAAATTATTTACATCATAGGAGGCACAAAATGTTGCCAAGACCCAAAAGTCCCTTGGTCAGTAATTGGGCCTCTCCATTCCTACAATGTTAATAATAACTACTTTTAAAATATGTTATATTTTAATACATTATAAAGCATGAACACAGGTTTTTACTAGCAGGCACTATCTTAATATCAAAATGAACTTTTCTCTAAATGTAATGAATGGCATTCTGTCAGAACAACACAATCCCAAGTGGAAAAAAAATCCATATTTTGCAATGATTACATAGTTATACAATTTGTGTTAGGGAAAAACTAATTTACAAATGCTAAAGGCAAACTGCCATAAACGAACAATACAGTTTTTATTCAAATCATCAAAAAATGCACTCTCTCTACTGAGGTATTCTTCATTTTTCATTTATTCATCATTTATATTCTACAATGCCTCTTTTCAAAAAATAATTTGAGCCATCTTTTAGTAACATAACGTTGCAGGAAGCTTTAATGGCACTTTGAATTGAAGCCTCCATATAGCTGATTTCCCTGTTTCTGAGGCCGGTTCTTGTTTTTTGCAAATCCGTGTCCGAGGTTGACTGAAGGACATTTCAGGGACACAGAGGGCTTTGTAGGGAGGGTGGTAGTTCTGTTTGGGGGTTCTTTTTTCGGTTTCATTTTGTTCTTTTTGTTTTCTCTTTAAAACCTCCACTCTCTGGCAGGACAAGATGCCTATTGGTTCTTTACCTCTGTGTCCTCTTGTAACAGAATGAATATTACTGTAGGTTAGACTTCTTATGGAAGAACAAGTTCAAAAAAGAGCGGGAGGAGATAGAGACCATGGAGAACCTGAACCGTGTGCTGCTGGAGAACGTGCTTCCCGCACACGTCGCTGAGCACTTCCTGGCCAGGAGCCTGAAGAATGAGGTCAGACCAGGCGGGGCTGGGGGCTGGGGGATGGGGCTGGGTGACGTGATGACCTGGGTGAGGGCTGAAAGCTTCTTCAGTGACATAAGGGCTGCAGCACTTCGCACATCTGAGCGTTCAAAATGGCCAAGATTGGCTTGAATTGTTCAGTTTTCAAGAAGATATTGATTGGTGGTAGAGATATCAGTTGAGAATAGTGGGTTAGAATGACCTCTAAAAGTCTGAGTTTGGAGGTGGATTCATTATTCGAGAAGATTTTTTTCCCCAATCATGTAAAGTTCTGAATGTCCATTATGAGGCACTAGGGACCCAAATATGCCTCCAAAGTAGCTACTGCTCTCTCCCCAGTGTGGGAGGAGGCCTGCCTTACCAGCACGCAATGGAGGCTCAAACCAAGAGGCAACGTTAAACCATACCTCCCACATGCCCACTGTTTCCCCGCACTCAGCTTCCCTGAGAGCCTTCCAAGGCTCTTAGAATTTCAAAGATATCAGATACACAGTGAGTGTGACAGCGTTTAGCAGTTACCTACACAAGAGCAGACCAAAGACTTGAGTCCATCCATTCGAATGGATGGAAATAGGAATTTCATGGAGGGTTTATCCGAATGGATTAGCTAGAGTTGAAAAGACTACAATGTCAGTTAAATGTTGAAATGGCTTTTGAAGAGAGATGTTGTGAGATGTCTTTAATATTGCTGAAGTGCAAGAGAAAGCAGATGTGTCTACATTTGGACTTAACGTAAGAAACATGTATCTGAACGTCTTCAATACACAAAGCCCTGTGCTTGGTTCTGTGGCGTTTCTCAGATGTCTGAGATGTGTAAACCAAGAAGTGTCTGAGACGGGTCTCAATCAAGTTAGAGGTTTATTTTCCAAGGATGAGGATGGTACCCAGGAAAAAGAAACACAAGTTACACAAGGATTCGTGGCCTGTGCTTTTCCCAAAGAGAGTTTTGAGGACTTCAATACTGAAAGGAGAAAGAGTGCACAGTAGGGGAAGGAGGAAAAGGAATAAAAAGAGAAGTGGGGTAGACGGGAGGTGGTTACATTCTTGTGAGACTTGATTAGTGCTCCTTGAAACCGCATTTTACATGTGAAAAGAGAGGAGTCAGGAAAAGCCCATTATGCCTTCCTCTGCTTGGGTCGAGGGATGATTTCTGGTCTGCTCTTTGTCCAGTACCTGTGAAGATCCGCTATTAATGTGCATTGCCAGGATAAGAGTCAACAGAACTCTGATTTCTGGTTAGTTTTTTGGGGGGAGTGTCTATTCTGAAAGATTTCAGGGCCCACAAGGAATTTTTTCCTGAGCAGTTGTGAGGGAGGCCACCTAGGGTGCTCCGTGGCCCTTCTACGTTGCCGCCATCCACGTGGGAACAAAAAGCAGGCAGTTTCTTGCATGGCTCAGTTCCCAAGCTTAATTTTTAGTGAGTTTGGGGTTCTGAGATTTTTTTTTCAGAGGTGTAACCCCTGTTCTTAGGACATTTTCACTGAGGCTTGGGAGTGTGTATGTGAAAGAGGCGGGGGTCACCTGTAGATGGATGCACTCCTTAACGGATAAGCTCAACCCGGATGATACGAGAACACAAAGGAACCTGCAGTGAGGAGCCTTGGAACAGTATTTTTCTGTAGCAGATTTGAAGTTGGCGTTAAGAATAAGGCGCCAGGTGGCAGATGAGCTGCTAGACATCACCACTCTCATCTTCCTGGAAACGTTCAGGGCACAGTGGGCCTTCCAGGGCTACACAGCAAGTCTCATGGCCTGCGGGCTTTCCTGTTTCTTCTCCTGGTGTTGACTACATTTGGTGGGTTCTTCAGCACCCGATTTTCCTATTGATCACAGGTAATAAAATCACAGTGTCCATTAAGGGGCCCTCTGTTTCCATGAACAAGAGTCTCCATCCCGTTTTTAAATTCAACAAGGTCCCCATGTTTCCCCTGCCGTATAGCCAGGCTGGTGGTTGCCCAGGACACAGAGATGAGTGGGATTAGAGGTGGCCTCATCCTCCCTGGGTGCCTCCTGGGGATAGGATCCTGTTATCTCCAAGGACACTGGGGTGTAAATATGGTAATCCAGAAAGGCTGCCACCATGAGGAAGTGGCTTCTGAATCTGGAAAGAAAGTGCTAGAAACTAGCTGAGAGAAGGGGGCCAGGGGGAGAGAGGAACGGGGAGAGAACATTTCAGGCTCCAAGGGGCTACTTTTCCATTGGCACCAGGAAAGTGCCTAATTCAAGACCTGAGAAGAGCCCACTGCTGCAGGCAGAAAGAGAGCAAAGGGAGATGAACAAGGGAGCTGAGGCCAGGCGTGGTGGCTCACGCCTGTAATCCCATACTTTGGGAGGCCAAGGCGGGTGGATCACCTGAGGTCTGGAATTCAAGACCAGCCTGGCCAACATAGAGAAACCCCGTCTCTACTAAAACTAAAAATTAAATAAATAAATAAATAAATAATTTTAAAAAAATTAGCTGGCCGTGGTGGCGGGTGCCTGTAATCCCAGCTACTCTGGAGGCTGAGGCAGGAGAATTGCTTGAACCTGGAGGCAGAGGTTGCAGCAAGCCGAGTTCACACCATTGCACTCCAGCCTCAGCGACAAGAGTGAAACTCCGTCTCAAAATAAATAAATAAATATAAAAATTTTAAAAAGAATCTGGGAGCTGATAGGAGGGTCCCTTCCTGGACATGGGCTCAGAGGAAAGCTCTGGAGCTCGAGAAGCTCTGTGAAGGTCAGTGGGGAGCACAGAAGGTACCCTGGCCCCAGGGTTCAGCCTCACAGCCCTGCAGAGCCCTCTCTTGTGGTCCTGACAGCCTTCCTGGGCCAGACCTCCAGAAGCAGCAGGTTCTCTCTGCTCTTTCCTGTTTGCTTGGCTTATTCTAAGCAAGCATCAGAATACAGTTTCCCGCCTTGGAAATAATAAGGAAAGGCAAGATGGGAAAGAAGAATAAAACCTAGGGCTACACAGTGCGGCCTCAAATCTTACTTCCAACATTGTCTGTTCCTGTGAACGTGAGCTAGTTACTTCCCTGTCCGAACCTCGCCGTCCTCATCCATAAAAGAGGAAGCATGGTGCCTTGCCTTCTAGTTGCAGAAGGGAGGCTGAGGGACGTCTGCATGGTGCCTTCGCACTGCAGTCCCCCAGGTGAGACGGGCATTTCACAGAGGCGTGCACGGGGCCCACATCCACACAGGTGGGATGCGTGTGAGAGGGAAGACAGCAGCAAAGTGCGGGTGTCGGCAGCTCACAGTGACTCCTCCACTTCCCCTGTGGCCCTGCTGTGTACCAGGGACCTTCATGCCACTGCACAGCCCTCTGGTGCTCCTGAGGGTAACGTGACATTTTCCTCCAAGTCTCCTACGGAGTGCTGCTGTTGGGTTAAAGACACACAGCATCAGCCAGGCGCTGTGGCTCATGCCTGTAATCTCAGCACGTTGGGAGGCCAAGGTGGGCGGATCATGAGGTCAGGAGTTCGAGACTAGCCAACATAGTGAAACACCATATCTACTAAAAATACAAAAACAAATTAGCCGGGTATGGTGGTATGTGCCTGTAATCCCAGCTAGTAGGGAGGCTGAGGCAGGAGAATCACGTGAACCCAGGAGGCAGACATTGCAGTGAGCTGAGATCGTGCCTTTGCACTCCAGCCCGGGCAACAGTACGAGACTCCATCTGAACAGCAACAACAAAAAAGGACACACAGTGTCTCCTACAGCATTCACTACCCTGAGAGCTCCATGGTGTAAGGCTGAGTAGTGGGGCAGGCAGCACGGCCTGATAGGAGCCCGGAGTAGGGACTCAGCACCTGGGGTGAGCCCTGGTTTTGGCACTGCCTCACTGCAAGGGCAGCTTGGAAAGTTTTCAGGAGCAAAGCAGGAATGGGAACATTTAGATGAAGCCAGCTCTGGGCTTTGTTTCTGTATTTGTCAAATAAAGAAGGTGAACTCCTTGGGGGTGTCATCACAGCCACTGTAGCCCTGTGTGTACACAGGGACCTGTCTTATGCGTTGAAATAAATGCCCCTGCACATGATCAGTGCCTGTTCACCAAGCTCCCAGTTGCAGCTCCTGAAGATAGTTCCTTCCTTCATTCAGGAAGCACAGGGTCCTCAAATCTACATCTGACTGAGGGCAGCATACAGCCCTGTAGGAAGATGAAAGAGCTCGGTCTCAGAGCTCTTCAGACTCGGACCAGCACAGATGGCTCCGCGTTCCATAACAGGCACGCCAAGGGTGTTTGGATTATGCTCGAGGCCAGTGACTCCCGCATGGCAGGCTTGCACTTTCGCTGCTGACCTGACATGGTTCTCTGGAAGGGAGAAGAGTGGACACTGAACCTTAAATCAGGGCATCATCATTCCCACTATGGTGCTGGGAAATGAGATGATCGTGTCATTCTGCTCGGCTGGCGGGCTGCAGGGTTCTCTGTATTTAATCACACAATGCAGATCTTCCTTTGGCTATAACATTTCAAATTTTACTGCCAATTTCTGTCTAATAGGGTAAGCAGTGGGGGTGATGGCTACTCGAGCAGCCACTGTAAGATGTGGGGACTAAACTATGAAAAGGAGCCCCCAAACCCTACCACAATCAGAGCAGCCCCACGCCGTCTCCTCAAGGACCCTGTACTCCTCCGGGGGAGGTTTGCTAGCCAGTTGCCGAAACAGTGAGTGTGGGGAGATTCTGGAGGCTTCAGTCCCCATGGGAACAGCACTGCATGCAAAACAGAGCCCACACAAAGGGCCTGAGCTACAAAGAGAGGCACCGACCCCCTGCCAAGGGTTCTCAGAGTTCCCACAGTGAGTCTCAGAAAGGGAGAGTTTTGTTTATGTTTTGTTTGTTTCTGAAAACACATAGTGAGGGTGTTATAAGAGCCACCTGTGTGCATAAAGCATAGCAAAGTCGTGCCCCTCCCTTCTGTGGAATGTCTCCTATGGCCGTTGGACCCTGCTGCCCTAAAGTAGCCTCCTCACTGGACAGAAGAATCTATCTCCTTGACCTAATGATGTAATATTAACTTTGCAATCCCAGGCCAGGTGGGGCTAACATTGCATGGCCTTGCACAGATGAATGATAACGGTGCCCATGCTGTTTAAGAGTATAGCTGTCACCAAGGTTTCTGTCCCCTCTACGGTGTCAGGACCAAACAGTGACATCCTGCCTGAGCTCTTTCCCTCGCTAAGGTTTCCCCGAGCAGAAGCCCTACCCCTTACTGAACCTGCATGGCAGAGGTGGCTGATGCTGGGACCAAGGAAGTCCCTGCAGACAAGAACAGTGCTTCTCAAAGTGAAGGACTACCTGCAGCACCTGCTAAACAGGCTATTCCTGATCCCCACACAAGCCTTCCTTGACCTCCTAGGCCCTGCAACGTGACTGAGAGCAAAGCATCTGGTCCAGCCCTGGCACCTCTTGGCTGTGGGGCCTCAGAATCCTCTCAGAGACCACTACCAATTTTTGAAGCAATAATTTAGATGAAGCTCTTAGAACTGTGCACGGCATGTAGTAAATACTGTCAGCTATCTTTTAAGCAAATATCCCAGATTCATGCAAAACTTGAGAATCACTGCCCCTGGGAATTGATTAAAAGCTTTCAGCAAGGGCTCTTGCCCAACGTTTTTAGAGCCTGAATAAAGTGGAAAACAAAACCCAATGTAATCACTTCACTCCTGTTCCTGGCATTGCATAAAAAGCACTGTGGGCAGTGTCTGTCTTCTTAGCCCCCTCTCAGTAGGGTGGGCCAAGCCCTGATGCTGAGTGCTCAGTGCCTCTGAATGCAGAGGCTCCAGGGGAGGCTTCTGGGGCGTCGGGTGGATGGGGGCAGGCCCTCAGCCCCTCTGTGGAGGTTACCCCAGCATCCACCACACTAATCCATTTCCACTAAACTCTCGATGATACTGCTCTGTGAGTCTTCTGGAAATAATACAGGAAAACAAGACTTTGGCAAAAGTAAATTATAGCTATACTTCACCAATTTGCCGGTTCGGTTCCAGACCTCTGCAATCAAGTGAATATCACTATCAAGCGAGTCACAAATTTTTGCTTTCCCAGCACATATGAAGGTTATGTTTACACTATACTGTATGTATTAAGTATTCAATAGCATTATGTGTAAAAAAAAAAGTGCATACCTTAACTTTAAAATACTTTGTTGCAAAAAATGCTGACATGGACACACAAAAGGAGCACATGCTATTAGAAAAATGGTGCCAGTAGACTTGGTCGAGGGAGCATTCACTTTGTGAAAGACACAATATCTGTGCACTGCAATAAAGCAAGACACAATACAACAAGGTCTACCTATAAGCCGAAAAAAAAGAAGAGGACTTGAAGTCATGTTTATTTCCCTGTGTGGGATCAGCTTACGCCTGCATCCTTTCTGACTTAACTAGTGAAACACTTCATGCATAAACAGGATGGAGGCTGCTTCCCGGCAGAATCACTGCCCTGAGGATGAACGGCCTCCTGGGACCAAAACCCACAGGCCAGGGCTCTGGGAGAGACCAGGCAGGCAGTTCCATTCCTCTCTGTGGCACAACCTGTGGTTGCTGATGACTTTTTGAGTCCAGGGCAGGGAGTCTTTGGATAGCCTCCACTCCATGGCTTCTGGAACAATCCTTGGAAAATGGCACAGCTGATGCCAAGACCTGCATTAACACAGATCATGTCATTTTTACTCTCCTACCCACTGCATCAGTGAACAAAGGAAATTAATTTCCCTTCAGAAATAGGGAGTCAAGAATGATGTAATTGCCGTAACAATCAATTCTGAAAAGGTTTTATTTCAGTGAAGAAGTGCTCATAGGCCTGTGCTCGGGCACACAGGCACAGACCTGGCTGCTTGTGTCTGCGCTGGCTTTGCAGTGCCTCTTCCTTCTCCTGGGCACTTGTGTTACTTAGAACTTCCCGAAGCTTCTCCATCAGCTGTTAACTCTCATGGCCAGATTCAGCCCACACAACCCTCAGGCTCATCAGGAGAGTTCTGTGCACCCAGATGGGAGCCTTCTCTGTTTTGGAAGCCCGTTCTCCCCACCTCTGTGTGTGGCAGGAACATTTCTGAAAAGCCCCTTCAATGGGCATCAAAGCCAGCTCTCGTCACTTGGGGGAGAAGACTGCATTTTGTCACCAAATTGACCCTGAGTCAAGTCTCCGGGTGGTAGAGGATTGTGAGCCAGACAGCTTCATTCAGAGAGAGCCAATGCCTGATCAAAACAAGCCACATGAGCCACGGGGGCCACCACAGAAATTTGGGAAATGCCCCTCATGTGCAAACAGCACCTCCCTTTCTGCTGTTGAAAGCCCTCCCAGTGACGACCGGACAGATCCTCCAACAGCACTAAGCTTAAAGCTCTATGCCCAAGTGTCCTCTGCAGGAGGGTCAGGCTAGCATGCCCCTGGGGTTGCAATAGACGCTTCTGTACTTTCCAGTCATTTGACTCCCCTGAGTATATCAGGCATTAACTGACAGCTGGGGACACCAAGTGCTTAACGGTTCCCCCATAGGTCAACTCGGAAAACGTGGACGATCCAAAGCCTCCGTGCAGCCCGAGTCAGTGAGACAAAGCACCAGTCTGGTCTGGAAGGTGGAAGACCTGAGTGCCAGTGGCAGCTTTGAATGTTTTCTAGAACACTCCATCCCCCGAGCCCACCTCGATGAACAGCCCCAGACACCTCCACACCTGGGCCCACAGCACCCATTGTGCTTTATTATGTTTCCTTGATTTTCTCTGTCTCTCCACCTAGACTTTAAGCTCCCTAAGGGCAGGGCTTGTGTTGTTTTTCTCTGTGTCCCTAACACCTGATATGAAGCCTGGCACACAGCAGGCCCTTTGATAGGGCACGTGTGTGTGTAACAGGGTGTCAAAGAGAATTTCAGCCTGTGACACGAAGAGACACTTGCTCTCTTATTCCAAAGGAGGCGTCAAGCAGAGTGCAGAGCTTACAGAAGCCTTCCTTGGCCTGCAGGGAGCTTATGAATTGGCCAGAAGACTAAAGATTGAAAGAGGGTTTGGACAGAATGTAGTGGGGATGAGGCCGTCCTAAAGGGGAAGGTGGGGATCCCCCCTCACCTCCAGCCTGGTGAACAGGCCAGCACTGCTCAGCCTGGACTCACCCCATGACTTCAGTCTCTGAGTGGTTCTGGGAAGCATCTCCATCTGGGGTACACAGATGGCAGGCAGGTTCTGACACTTGGAAATGCTCAGCACAGGTGCTGATGGGGCATCTGGGCACACAGGGTAGGGGAGCTGTGGCTTGGTACATGGCTGGACTGTCAGTTGTTTGCACAGCAAAGCTGAGTGTTGCTAAAGGACCAAACAAGAAAAAGAGAATTGGTGTAGGGTTGTTTTAGATCCACTGTTACAGAGCTGCCTGGGGGGACAGGAGGGAGAGAGAAGGGACCTTGGCAGAGAAACTTGAAGAAATAGCCCGAAAGCCCAGACCTGAGAGGGTAGCGAGAAGCAGGAGTGATGTGCATGGCCTCCATCTTGTAAGACTCAAGGGTCGGGGGATGTCCAGGGATGGGCGAAATGACAGGGAGTCTTCCAAAAACCCATGAAAACATCCACAGGAGGAAAGCCAGGTTTGAGTATTCAGGGAGTGGGATGCAGCTAATAGGAAGCTGTCCTGCCTCATGGCCTCTTCTGTCTTCCCCTGTTCTCCATTCTGGATGGTTTGGAAAACCCATCTAGCAAGTTCGGAAGAGTGAGGTAGAAGAAGTGGTGGAGAGAGAGTAGAAGCCAACTGATCCCCCTTCTTCACCCACAAAAGGCCCACGCTGGGGAAGGGCACAAACCACAGGTACAACAAGGGCAAGAGTTTTGACTGTTTCTTGGACTGGGGCCTCTAATGATCGAAGAGAGGACCTTGCATTGCACACAGTGACATGGAGGGCCAGGGGGTAGTCCCAGGTGTTTGTTCAAGACAGGGGAAGATCTAGCCACACTCCAAAACTGAAAGGGGTAGTGACCACAGAAATGCAGTTGCTTTGTGATTATTTTTTCATTCCTTGAGCTTGTTCAACAGAATGGTTACATGTGAATGAATGTTGAGGAGACATCTAAACTCACTTTCAATTCTAAAGCTCAGTAATACTTTTGGGTAGCTACATGCTGACATGGGTCACCCATTCTAGACCTTGAATTCCAAATTATCTTCAAAGGCTGCTCACCTGCCCTACTCCAACCCCCAGGTCCTCTGGAAGTATAAGACAAACTCAAGTCGTCTACCAGTCAGCATGCAATCCTCTTTGGCCCCATGCCCAGTGCAACCACAGGAGGGAATCTCTCATGAGTGCAGGGCATGGTTCTTGGCCCTGCAAGTTTCTCAGGCTCCAGAGAATTTGAGAAGTCTAGAAGTTTCCCTGGTTTCCCAGTAGTTATAGTCTTATGGAAGCCCTGAATCTGAGGACCAGGTGTGACCAGTGACCTGAGCTCACCCTGGGAATTCCCTCAGAGCTTCCAAGTGACCACTCTGCCAAAGAAGGTGGGTGATCCATTTGTAGTCCAAGCTCCCCAGCAGCATTCACGGCCTGCAGAGAATGCAGGGATTGGTCCTGGCCCTTCCCCTCAGCCAGCTGGGAGCCTTGGTGGCAGCCCCAGCTCCCCTGAGCTCCATTTCCTCATGTAGTCTGTCATTCTTAATCAAGGCTACACAGCAGAATAACCCAGGGAACTTTCCAAAACAGTGCCTGTGCTTGGAGCCCAGCCTAGGGGATGAGGGTCCGTTGATCAGTGGGGAGGCGCAGGCACCTGCCCTCTTGGAAGTCCCATTAGAGATTCTCCCATACATCCCCACTTTGGTGCTGTGTAATGAAATGACATGTCAGATCCAAACTGCCCATCAGTTTAGTCTTGCATATCATTATCTCCAACTCCCAGACACCCTTAAAGACTCCAGAGGAAAAGACAAAGGTAAAGTAACAGGACCCGCAAGTGTCGGAGGCCCCGTGCTACCCTCAAACCAAGCAGTGAAGCCCATGATCATCCCGGAGACTTGATAAAGTATGAAGTGTAGCATTTACAAGGGTGGATTCTACTGTCAGACTTGATAACTCCAGCCTTGGGCAAGTAACGTAACCACTGTGTGCCTCAGTTTCTTTATTTGTAGATGGAAAACTCTGGTACCAGCCTAGAGTTGTAGGGTACTACATAGGGTTGTAATTGTGGTGAGTTCATGCACATAAAGTGTTCAGAGAAGTGCCCGTCCTACCATGTGGTGAGTGTTCAGTAAGTGCTGGCTATTATCGTGCTTAATCTTGTCATCATTATCATTCCCCAAAGAGCACTCTGGTCAGTGTCAGCAGGGAGTGGGGAAATGCAGGATATAGAAAATATGTCCTCAGCCAGCTGTGGTGGCTCACGCCTGTAATCCCAGCACTTTGGGAGGCCGAGGTGGGTGGATCACAAGGTCAGGAGTTTGAGACCAGCCTGGCCAACATGGTAAAACCCTATCTCTACTAAAATAAAAAAATTAGCTGGGCATGGTGGTGTGCACCTGTAATACCAGCTACTCAGTAGGCTGAGGGAGGAGAATTTCTTGAACTTGGGAGGTGGAGGTTGCAGTGAGCCAAGATCACGCCATCCCACTCCAGCATGGGCAATAGAGTGAGACTTTGTCTCAAAAAGAAAGGAAAGGAGAGGAGAGGAGAGGAAAGGAAGAAAGGAGGGAGAAAGGGAAGGATATATGTCCTCCCCTTGCTAGATGCACCCATTTCCTCAAGCACAGGGATGTCAGTGGAGTTTATACCACTTTTATAAAACTGACATTTTAAACTCATGTATCCCTGTTCTCTGACCCCGTGACTGCAGTCAGCATTGCCAGCACCGTGCCTTGGCTGTCATAGGCTGCCTACCAAGGATATGAGTGTTCACAAAGGCAACTTTGCAGAGAGAGAGAAAATACAATTCTGCACAAGAAACCAGCACAATCATATCGAGCACAAAATAGAAAACCTTGATTTCATTGTTCACGTACTTTGTACAGATTTTGAGGCAGTAGTAGGGATTATAGAGTGGCTGGTCCTGAGAACCATGAGTCCGTCTTTTTCTCAAAACTGTTGTGGCCTTCAGTTGGGTTGCCCTGGCTCTGATGGGTTTGTGACGGGACCTCACTGGGAAGAGCAGTTCCTCTGAGGTGCCACCAAACCTTGGAGTTATGATATTATTTAAGTGCTTGCTTTCTGCAAAGAAGTTCATCTGGGTGCCCCAAAGAGCAGGGCTTACTGATAATGTTCATGTAGAATGGATTCCCTCGCCCTGCCAGACACACAGGAAGTACCAACCACTAGCATTTTTCCCTCCCCTCAGAGGTCGGCCATCTTGTTTAACAGAACTCTCCTCACCTTTCCTGGAGAAAAAAGCATTTCCCATGCTGCACTGCATCCACAGTGGCCCCGGCCGGTCTGCCTGTGTCAGGGCCATCTCAGGGGTCTGAGGAGCCCTTGCCAGTGGAAGGGCACATCCTCCTAGGACTAGCCCCCAAGACCACCTGACAACTCTTCCTTTCTGGAAGCTTCATTGAATTTGAAGGTGTCACTGTGTTGGGAAAATCATGGAAACACCTTGAAATTGTGTTTACAAGACATTGCAATTTAACTCATGTCTATGGATAAAGAACTATGAGCCTCTTCCTATTTAAAAAGAAAAGAATATCCTGAATAAATATAGTCAGTGTCTAATATAACATGAATAAGTAGACTGAGGAGCTCTATTGGTTCTTTCTGGTGTAATAAGAATTAACTTGATGAATTCCATATGCTGTTTGCAGGAGACACTGAAGAGGAAAATTCATCAAGACTCCCATCCAAATACTATAGCCACAACAAGTTACTTCAGGACAATCTGAGAGTTTGGGAAATTATTTTGTTTCCCTTCAGTTGTTTAAAGGACATTTTTTACTAAGCCAGAACTCTGTGGTCTCTTGTCATTGTCTCAGGTCAATATGACAGAGAGGTTTAACTGGCAAGGCACCTCTTCTTAACTGCTAGTGGCCTGAATCCAGCTCATTAGAAGCTTTCCCCTGTGAGCAGCGGCAGCCCGTGGATTGGGCCATGGCTGGGGTGGGGCAGGTGGAGTGGGCATTTGGGCGATGTCTATGTGAATCCTGGCAGAAACAAGCCACTTGCCTGTGGAGGGTTTAAAGGTCAGTCTCCTAGTGATCAGCTCTTGCTTTTCTCCCAAGCAGGATCTATACCACCAGTCCTATGACTGTGTCTGCGTCATGTTTGCCTCCATTCCGGATTTCAAAGAATTTTATACAGAATCCGACGTGAACAAGGAGGGCTTGGAATGCCTTCGGCTCCTGAACGAGATCATCGCTGACTTTGATGATGTAGGTACTGAGAGTTGCCCTTGAAGGGCAGGAGTACCCCCAGTCTCACACCTGTGCGCTTGAAGTTACTTTGGGATAGCGGCCTATCCCAAAAAACTTTTCCCTTGGCATAATTTCTGGCAGGTGGCATTAAAGGCTTTTGCTTTATTTAGGTCTCTGACTAACCTGAGGTAGACAAATATGTTGTATTTTTGAAGTTGGTATGACTGCTAGGAACAGCTACCAAAATCTGTTAAATCAAATGTGTATCCAGTGTGCTAGTGGATTCTCTGCTAAGGCTTGAATTCCAGGTAAAATACTTGCCCATCCCTTTCCACATAAAAAGATAATGAGTTATAATAGATTATTGCTATGTCTGTTCCTACTTCAATGCCTTTGTCAGATATCAACTTGCACTCTGCATGGATGACATTTTATTGTTGAAAATACAATCTGTATGGGGGGATAATACAACATACTTTAGAAGGGACAGAGTGTCTGTTTTAGAATTCGAAATAGGTGTCATTTTTCAACTTTCTACATAGAGAATAATGTGTTCTATTTCCCAGTAAGAACAAACGCCCCTCTGGTTTAAGGATATTGCAGCCACACTATTCTTATCACTATCTTGCAAAATAGAAGAAAATTGACATCTGTCCAGGAGCATATGTTAATGATGATTCATGGAATTCTGAAATACAGCGATGAGATTACATAACACGGTGGTTTCAGGCAAACCTCCTAAATGTCTTGTGGGCCCTGTGCATTTTCTCTCACCACCATCATCACTGTGAGGTCGATGCTAGAGATTCATGGTGCCGTCATGGCCGCCAGCAATTACCACTGTGGTCCTGGGTGCGTCGTGACAAACAGCGGCTGGGGGTCTCAGCTGCTCCTCAGTGAAATAAACATTCCCCAGTACTAACGGGTGAATGACAGTGGATATGCGGATAGGTGATACAGGGATTTGTTCATCTGTCTTAAATTATTTGATATGTAATCCTGGAGGAATCTCCCTGAAATCCGGAGTTCCAAGGAAGGGGCAAGAAAACGCTCTTGGTCTCCGTTCAGCACCGTTTGAACCCTGCCCTCCCAAGCAGGTATAGACCTTCCAGGGCGTCCTTCACGCGCAAGTCCATTCCTCTTCCTTCCTACAGCTTCCATTCTTATCCCTACCTTTCCTCCATCCCAGCTGAAAGCCTAAATCAGCAGATTAAGGAAGAGTCAAGTGGGATGCTGATAACTAATTCCAAGACAAGAAATAGTAGAGCTCGGGCCAGCTGTGATGGCTGGTACCTGTCATCCCAGCACTTTAGGAGGCCAAGGTGGGAGGATCGCTTGAGCCCAGGAGGTTGAGATCAGCCTGGGCTGCATAGGGAGACCCTGTCTCTGCAAAAAAAAAAGTTTTAATTAGCTGCACATGGTAATGTATGCCTGTGATCTCGGCTACTCGGGAGTCTGAAGCAGGAGGTTCACTTGAGCCTGGAAGATGGAGGCTGCACTGAGCTATGATCACACTACTGCACTCCAGCTGGGGTGACAGAGCAAGACTCTGTCTCAAAAATATATATATATATATATATTATATATATATTTTTTATATATATGTATATATCTTTATATATATATTTATATATATATATATCATATGGCTCCTCTTCTGTCTTGCAAACAGCAGCCTTCTCACTTCTCTTAGGCCTCCCATGGAGGGGAGAAAGAGAGAGAGAGAGCTGGTTTCTCTTCCTAATATATATATTAGGGCTAGGGCTGATAACAACCATTCTAGATCTTATTCCATCCACCTCAAGCACTCAGAGGGAAAAAGCCAATCCTCAGCACTAATAATTGATCATAAATCATTCTGACCATGCAAGAAAGAGCTCACTCACCGAATCATAATTTTAAATTTATGCCTTTCAAATGCATAGTCAGGAAATTTATTTCAAGCCCATTGTCATTTGCATCATAATTCATCTTGGTTCCTTCACCAGCAAAGTTTGAACGGTAATTCATGTTCCTTGGAAGTAAATCATTATGCTGTACTTTCCTCCAAGGACATGCGCTGTTTGAAATACATGAAGTTTTCATTCCTGGAAAAGCTCAGGGCCCCAGGGTGCATACACAGGGGTTGAAACAAGTCATGGCATCACTGTGAACCAGCATTTGAGAATGTCTCTATAAAGTCCTCAGCTTCAGGTCAGCATCCAGCTGAGTAACTGGATGGTTGTCATTGCTTCACAGCTTCTTTCCAAGCCAAAATTCAGTGGAGTTGAAAAGATTAAGACCATTGGCAGCACATACATGGCAGCAACAGGTCTGAGCGCTGTGCCCAGCCAGGAGCACGCCCAGGTAAGATGTGTTGAACACTTAATGGCACAGGTGAGCCTCAGCCCCACCCCGGGACCCAAACAGCCATGAAATGCCCCAAGAACTCTGTATTATGTACAACCTAAAGCTCAGGGTCAAGGTTCTATGAGAGAAGATGAAAATTCCAGACTTAGCGCCAGAGGATCTGTTCACAGAACTCCTTCTGCTGCCCAACAGGAGAAGAAAAACCAATCAGTATCTGCTTGTTAATACAGATAAATATACAATGAAGTAGAAGATGAAAGCTAGTTATTTAAAAGAGACTCAGTAAGGATGTTTCCAGGTCTTTTGATGTAAAAGAATGTAGTCAAGGCCGTGTGTGGTGGCTCATGTCTGTAATCCCAGCGCTTTGGGAGGCTGAGGCGGGTGGATCTCTTCAGCTCAGGAGTTTGAGACCAACCTGAACAACATAGTGAAACTCCATCTTTACCAAAAATACAAAAAAACTTAGCCAGATGTGGTAGCATGCCCCTGTGGTCCCTGTTACTCGGGAGACTGAGATGGGAGGATGATTGAGCCCGGGAGGTGGAGGTTGCAGTGAACTGAGATCGCACCACTGCACTCCAGCCTGTGTGACAGAGTGACACCCCATCTAAAAAATGAATTAAAATAAAATAATGTGGTCAAAAAACAAGTTGGCCACATGGAAATTTCATTGAAAAGGTCATTTAGGCAAAACTGAATATCCTCAATCAACTAAGGTTTTCAAGATTTTCTTGTGTTTGTGTGTGTGTGAGAGAGAGAGAGGGAGACAGCGAAAGAGAGAGAGAGAGCATGTACATAGACATGCTTGTGTAACTTGTTGGAATATCAGTAGGGGCCCGTTAAAAAGACCTCGTTTCCCCTCAGGACAGTGGCCTTTGCTGTGGAGCCTGCCCTCTGCTGGGCAGACCACAGAAAAACAGAACACACTTTCTGTGGACAGGCAGGTTCCCAAAGAGAAGGGCTGAGCACGGTGTATGAGTCCCTCTCCCATACCCACCTCCCATGGGAAGAGTGAGAGCGGGGAGAGAGGCAGCAGGCACCATAACAGAGCTCCCTCTTCCAGGAATATCAGGAGAGGGTCCTAGTTTCCCACTTAACATTCATGCATTCATGGGCAAAGAGTAGAGTGTGGATAGACGTCTGACACAAGAGGGAAACCTAGCGTTCTTCCAGTTAATTGGAGTGATATGTATTCCACTGGTTCTCCTCTTCAAGTGGTTGCCCTCAGATTATTATTTTTTAATGAGTATGCATTACTTCAGTAATAAAGAAAATAAAAGAAACAAACAATAAAACAGACCCCAGAAGAACCTAGCCTTTGGATTCTGAGCAACACCTTCTCAAGCCATTACGGAGCCAGTGACCAAAGGAAAACTGCTGTGCCCTCTGCGTGGTGCTGTAGATTTTTAATGATTAGGGTTTTTTCCAGAACATTAAAGTGTTAAAAAATTGAAAAAAAAAAATGTAAAATCAAGATACTAAAATGTACAACATTCTTTTACTTTTAAATATTATATTTATAATCCAAACCAGAACTAATTACAATTTTGCTTTCCTGGCTTTCATGGAAACAAATATATGCTTCTCCAATGCCTTTAATGTTCTGGAAAACACTGACCATTTAAAAAATATAACATTAAAACATGTATAGAGACAGGCATTTTTCTTATTGCCTCAGGCTCTAAAATGCTCAGCACAACACTGTCAGGACCTATCTGTCTTAGTCTACTTGGCCTGCCAGGCAGAATACCACAGGCTGGGTGGCTTAACCGACAGAAATTTATTTCTCACAGTTCTGAAGGCTGGAAAATTAGGTGTCTGCTGAGGGCCCCTCTTCTGTCTTAAAAACAGTAGCTTTCTCACTTCTCTTAGGCCTCCCATGGAGGGGAGAGAGACAGACAGAGAGAGAGAGAGTTTCTCTCCACTTTAAAGAAGGCATGAGTTCTGTTGGATCGGAGCCCCACCCTTATCATCTTAGTTGACCATAATTACCTCCTTACAAATCCCTCTCTTCAGTACAGTCACCTGGGAGGTCAGCACTTCAACATATAAACTTTAGGGAGGACACAATCCTGTCCACAGCAGTATCTTTATTTAAAATGTCATGGTTTTAGTTCATCTTGAATTTTTCTGCATTGATTTTGGTTTTTAAAAATGTTGCACTAGGATATCATTTCTCATGATTTTTGAGCTTTTTGCACCTTCTGAAGTTTCACCCCTGAGGTGAGTGCCTCACTTACCTCACCCTTATCCAGCTATGACTTGGAGGCTTCTCCAGCTCATCTAGTGGGGGCCGTCAGGAGCACTTCACCTGATCACATCCACTCATCCACTCCAGCCCTTTGCTCTTGGACGGCCAACTACCAATCCTTTGGCAGGGCCTCGGAGTGGGAGATCTTTCGAGGCATTACCAGGTGAAGACCTGTTCCACATTCAGTGTCACTCTACAGCCCGTTACTCTACAGCCCAGGGTGCGTGTCTGCCTGTTCTTCCTGACCCGAACTCTGCCTCCATCAGACCCAGTCTCCTGGATCTTCAAGAAAAGTATCCAGGTCTTTTCCTTTCTGCAGCCACACTTTATAGACTAAGAGTTTGTATCCTCTGCCTTTACCTTTCACCTTCTACTTTCTCTCTACACCTCCACAATCCTGCCTCACCAGTGCCATCAGGAATTCTACTCTCGATGACCAAAAAAAAAAACACTTCCAGATTCCAAAATTCCCGTCCAATCACATTCTCTGAGAATTCGTCCTGGGTGACGTCCTGTCTGTGGGTGGCCGTTGCCTTTGCCCAGTAATCCTCCCTTGGCTTTTGAGCCCTTCCATTGTCTGGCCCCAGCCTGTGGTCCCTCTCTGTGGGACATTGTAATATTCTTTCCCCAGCCCCTCTTTGTCAGGGACCTCTCCTAAGACTTTATCCATCCCCTCTGCACGTTTGATCTCCACCAAAACCTCTATCCACTGTCTTGACCATTGGGCAGACTTGGATCACTTCCAGCTTCCTATAGACACTCTGCTTTCTAACACTACTGCCATTTTCTTCTTGTCCTCCCCACTTTGGAAACAGAGCACCAATCCTCTGCCCCAGCCCACTGCCCTGACCCATCCTCTACTTCTCCCTACAGTCTCTACACCAGCCCTCAAACACGCATGTGCTTTCGTGCAGACCAACCTGGGTTCTATCCACATCCTCTCCAGGTATGGTGCACCCATGTCCTGTAGCAGCACCACCTGTGGTGGTTGTTAGAGTGGTTTCCAGGGACAGCCCCAAGCCTACTGTGTCTCTGGGGTGGGTTGGGGACCCCTATTTCCACTAGTTCACCCAGGTGATTCTGACGCTCACAGAAGACGCCCTGCCTGATCAAGGAGCCGTTCAGAATCTCACTCATCACAATGCCAAGGCTCCAACTTTCACAGAAGGCTTTCCTGTGCCCCGACCTGGGAAGCTTTGCCTCACCTGGCTGTCTGGGTCCAGATCGTATTTCCTTTCTTCACTGTTTGCTACCTGTTATTTTCAACTTTCCTGGAAGTATATGTTTCTTAGTCACCATCCAGACTACAGCAGGTGCCGTGTCTTATGCAGTGGCCTTCAAAGTCCCCAGCAGGGCCTTTAAGTGATCACCCGTGTTTGTTCAAGGAGTGATTGCACCTGTGCCCACTCCATCTCCCAGACAGTGTGTAGCTTCCTTCACTCTGTTTTACAATCCTTCCACTTCCAATGCAAACCCTCTGATTTATTTCGCTGACCTTGTTGAACCTTTACTGAATGGCTCCTGAGCCCTTACAACAAGCTTAGGAGGTAAGTAGTAAAACTCTTTGCCCATTTGAAAGTTGGAGAAACTGAGGCATGCCCTAGGGAAAACAAGCAGCCATAGAGTAGGGCTCAGACCTGGGCACTCTGGGTGTATCTGTCTGTCCAGAGCTCCGCACAGCAGCCTCTGGTGCTGCCTCCTGTCGTCCTTGGCTCACCTGCCCCTCCACCAGCCCCCACCCTTTCCTGAGCATCCCTGCATCCCGACATTTGTATCTATCCTATTCACTCATCGCTGCTCCCAGCCCTTTAGCAAATCCCTTCCCAGGAGCCCCGTTCCTCCACCTTCAGCTGCCCCAGCAATGAAACTTGACTTCTTAGTTATCCTTGAATGACTTACTGACTTCAAACCCAGCCACTGTTGTTAACACATGACTGTTTTCAGGGTAGAGTTGAAAGAGCATGACTGTCAAACGAAACTGCTCATTAATTAATATTATAGCTAAGTGTTCTGCACTTCTGTTACCTTATGCATGAAATGGTGATCACGCCCGTTGCATGAGGCTGTTGGGAAGACTATATTTAGTATGCAAAATACTTAATCGACTTCATGGGCATAGTAAGGAATAAAAATGCTAACAGTAATAATAATATAGTTGTGGTTGAACCATGTTTTGCATATTGCTACCATTGCTGCCTCAAATAGAACAGAGATAAGGGTTTTAGGACATTGAAATATGATATGTCATCATATCCATGAAGGGAAATTCTCTCAGTACTGTATGTGCTATTTGTGATTACAGCACTTAATTAGATTCTTTACAAGGGCATCCTAGAAATATTTTGAAGTGCAATGAATGTATTCTGAAATGAAAGTTCATTACAATTGATTTGGGGCAAATAACATACCTGATAAATATTCATGCTAATATTAGTTACTTTTATAAGAAATGAATGTCACTTTGACCTTTTGTAACTGGCCCGAAATGGGCTTAAATCTTTGCTTCTCTAGTTATAAACAAAATACTTTCTATTGATTGTTTAGCCAAATCTTTAGTCTGGCAACAAAAGATATTCAGTTTACAAAATATATAGGGTAACCCAAGGATTAATGTCTTTTTCTTAAATCCAAAAAGAGGCAATTATCTGGGTAATAGCCTTTTGAAATTTAGCCTTTATTTGTAATTACCTCTGCATGTTCTGTTTGCAGTAACAACATACCTACCCATGGAGAAACAAGTGCATAGAAGTATATCAGCACCTAGTGAGGCAGGGCTTTTGTGCCTGGCTCTGTTTTGCCTCATTTGTACTTTTTAATGAAATGATCCATTCCAATTTTTTGCTTAAGTCAACAATGTGGCTAAACGGTTGCATTACATGTAAGAACTGATTGTTGTTTTTAGAAGAAGCAGGCATTTGTCAAGAAAGGAAATATTAAACTGGAAATGGGCTCTCATTCATTCCCTGAGCACACTCCCTGAGGTGCTCTCATTTTCTACCGACCACTGAATCCAAGCCAGGGTGTGAGGTAGGCACAGACAATCTGGGAACATTAGAGGGATCCTGTCAAATGGGCCAGAGAGGAAATTAGGAGTCATTCAGAGACCATCCCTACCAGTGTCATAGTAGTTAAGGGGTCCATTAAAACTAATAGCCCCAGTTCCCTTCACTGGTAAGAATCAAGAATAGCTTAGGTCTCTGTGGAAATGAAAAGCAAAAAATCCTAAGTCTGTGTATTTTTGTGCAAACACCAAAGCTGTCATGATGTGTCAGAAGAAGAGAGAAATTTCCTTCTGCTTTCATGCTGTTAGCAGGAAACTCAAAAGTGAAAGAAAATGAACTGTCCCTCTTCACTATACATACAGAGAATCTCAAAGACACTTAAAAGGTCAGACAAATTGGTCGTTGTTAAAGCTGTACATAAGTGGGAAAGTACCACACTTAGCCATAAGACAATACTAGTATCTTCCTCCTAGACGGCTGTCATGTCAAGCAGAATGACAGGTATCTCTTCACTGTCACGAAGGAGACTAAGACCCAAGACCCAGAGATGCAGGCTGAATGCATTGCTTGTATCCATTCATTCAATCTTAACTGAAACCCAATGAGATAGGGAGTTGGCTGGGTGCAGTGGCTTGTGCCTGTAATTCCAGCACTTTGAGAGGCCAAGGCAGGCGGCTCACCTGAGCTCAGGAGTACGAGACCAACCTGGCCAACATGGTGAAACCCTGTCTGTACTAAAAACACAAAAAATTAACCGGGCATGGTGGGTGCACAACTGTAGTCCCAGCTACTTGGGAGGCTGAGGCAGGAGAGTGGCTTAAGCCTGGGAGGCAAAGGTTGCAGTGAGCCAAGACGGTGCCAGTGCACTCCAGCCTGGGCGACAGAGCAACACTCCATCCCACACACAAAAAAAAGGTAGGGCATTATTGTCCCATTTAACAGGTGAGGAAAACTGAGGCCCAGAGAAGTTAAATGATTCTACCAAGGCCGCACAGCTAATGATTGCAGAAACCGGAACTGAATCTATTTTTGCCTGACACAGGCAATATTCCATTAGCAACCCTCTCCCAGGTAAGCTGATTATCACAGCATGCAGTTTTGATGCTCAGCTGGGAGAAGTCTGAGCATAAAAGCTGAGAAGTCTGATGAGATCTCCTAGAAGCCCGTCAGGAGAACAAAATGCTCCTTAGATAACAATCCCCAGTTCCCTTCCAAATCAGATACAGGGGAACTTGAACACCAGAAGTTTTTCAGCATAGGACACAGGGCCAGGCACATAACAAATGCTCAGTGAATATTTATGGAAGGAAGAGGGAGAAGAGAGTACAGAAGAGGAAAGTTATGTTTATTTTAGCCTGAAAGATTACCTCGATTATTACCAAACAGACACTTGGGTTATAAAATCGTCTTGGTAAACATGCATCTACTTTAAGCAATGTTCCTTGCTGGTGAAACTTCCAAAGCAACCAGTTTATAAAATGTGTTTCAGGGAACTGAGTAGTTTCTCTCTGTAGCTGGAAGCCCATTAAATATCTGGGGATATGTAACATAAATTATTCAGATCATAGGAGAAATAACTGCTTCCTACTGCCATCAGATATTTATCTAGAGCACACTTATGAAGACTTGTTGAAATGAATTGAGTTCTTCTAGAGACTGAACATAATTTTTTCTAGGGTTTGCTAAGCCCAAATGAGTTATTGATGTTGAATTAAACTTCATTCCCAGAACTCAATCTCTTCTTTTATTACTGAGGTCACTTAAAACCTCCAATTTAAACCATCTGTGTGAAAACAGATTGGGCAATAGTTTCTCAAGGGGCAGAGCTTGTCTGCTGCACCTTGGTTTGGTAAAAAGCAAAATCATTTCTACCATGGCAAATATGTCCTCCTTACTTGGACAGTTGTAATTTTTACTACACAAGATTTTGCTCGTTGATTTAACAGCTTGTGCTTCCTGTTAAGGAGGAAGATGTTTTCCAACTGACTGCACAAGCCTCCAAATCAGGTTTTCCCCATAAGTCGCAAGACAAAAAATACTAGTGAGCTATGATAGAAAAGACTAACTGTTCTTAAGAAATGGCATTCTGAAATTCCACCAAAGTTAGCTGACAGTCAACTTTATGGCTCCAATTTTGTAGTTATATGGTTTTTCTCTCATGACTCTGAGTTGAGAATTTACTGCAATAGTTCTATTTCCCTTGACTTTTTCTGGAATGATATAATTCACCTGAGGATAGGAAGATGTCTTTCTCTCTTGACCAGAGATTTAGTTCTTCTTCTCCATTCATATTTATACTGTTTAGTGCAGTGATTCTCAACTGGGAGCAATTTTATTCCTTCCCCATGCCCCCCGGAGCATTGTCATTGCCAGTAGAGACATTTCTGGTTGACACAATGAGAGGTGAAGGGTGCCCCTGACATCCAGTAGGCAGAGGCCAGGGATGGTGTTAAACACACTGTGACATGCAGGACAGCCCCCAGAATAGAGAATAACTCAGTTCAACCCAGTTCAAGTGTCCATGGTGCCAGGGTTGAGAAACCCAGCGTTGGTGCAATCCCCCACATGCTCCTTATTAAACTCTGTGTAGAAGAGATGAATAACCCCTTCTTCATTTTCCTCTCCCCTTCAGCTACCACCTTGGGAGTAGCTGTTCTCTACCTTGCTGTCACCTTGAATAGGTGCTTATGTCTACAGTCTCTATCTATCTTCTCACCCATCCCTTCTGAGTCTCTGAGAGTTGGGCTTTCTCTTCACTTTCCATAGAGGATGCTCCCCCAAGGTCAGCAGGTGGCTCCTCTTTATCCCCAGACCTTTCTTCATCTCCGATTTAGCTCCCTTTCGGATCCAACACTCATCTCAGAAGTCACTCCCTAAGGCCCACAACAGCCTGATGTTCCATTTCTCCTGGCCTTCTCTCAACTGTTTTCCAGTGTGCCTTGCTGGCTCCCCTCCCCTCGACCTGTGGCCTAGCCAAGGGTGTATTCCCAGCTCAACCCTCTACTATCCTATTCTCCTTTCTTGCCATGGAGGCCCCACCTGCTGTAATAGGCACATTCATGATCCTTCCTGGGTGCATGCTCCTCAAATGCACAGCGGTCAGCTTTGACCTTCCGCCAAAGCTTAATGAGTCCCTGCCTGCATTCTTCCCAGCCATTTCCTCTTGGTGATCCTACTGCCAACCTAAGTATAGTCATTCAATAAACATTTATTGAGTTCTTCTTGTCAGGGACTTTATTCTGCTGTGGAGACACAGATTAATAGAGCAAGGTCTCTACCCTGGTGGAGCTCACAAACCAATGAGGGATGCCGACTTGAAAAGACACACAGCCCTGGCTTCCGAGCTAACACAGATGGCCATTCGGCCAAGCAGCCATGCCGGGCAGGCCTGGGACTGCATGTCAGTGAAACCTCGAAGGCCCAGCAGCTCACCAGGCAGGCTGGAACAGAAACGCTTCTCCACACCATTTTGGTGCACAGAATCATTAAGTATTGGGGGAGCAGGAACCTTCAGGATATTTAAATGAATTAAATGAATTCTATGCATATAGTAATAATGTAACAAAAAATGGAAACTTTTAAAAGGTGAAATTCAAAATATAAATATAGTAAGTGCTACAAGTTAATGTTAAATATAAACAGGTAACAGGAATGATCAACAAATTCATAGGAAATCTGCAAAGAAATGTTCACTTCTTCCCACTGGGAAATCTTCAGGACTTCTCTCCTTCAGCTCTGTGATTCCCTCGTCCTCATGGGATGACACAGCCCTCGAGGACGAGTAAATGAGGGAATTGTTACCCTCTATATTAGTTTGCTAGGGCTGCCATAACAAAGTACTGCAGACAGGGGGCTTAAACCACAGAAGTTAATTGCCTCCCTGTTCTGGAGACTGGACAAGATCAAGTCATCAGCAAGGTTGGTCTCTCCTGAGGCCTCTCTTCCTCCCTGTTGGGCCTCTTTCCTTCTCCTTGTGTCTTCACACGGCCTTCACTTTGTGGGTGACTGGGTCCTGACTGCCTCTTCTTAAAAGAACACTGGTCATATTGGATTAGGGCCCACCCATATAAGCTCATTTTATCTGAATCACCTCTTTAAAGACCCTGTCTCCAAATATGGTCATATCCTGAGAGACTGGGGTTAGGACTTTAACATATGAACTTGGAGGGACACAATTCAGCTTAAAATCCTCCATTTCAAGGCCTAAAAGGGCAAAAGGAGGGGGATGTTCCCAGAGCTAGAGAGAGCTGCAGTGCAGAGACAGTAGCTGCCACCCGGGGCAGTAGCCCTTGTCCTCCATGAAGAAGACTGACCCCTGTGGAAAGCATGCGGTGAGCAGGGAAGAGGAGGAACGAGGCCCCAAGCCTCCTCCCCACTCTCTTTTTCCGCAGCATCTCCCAATGGGCCATCCCCACTGGCTGCCCAAGGACAAGGAGAGGGCACCCCCTAGCGGTCAGGCCACCAGAGCTAGAGCCCAGCAGAGAAAGGCAAAGGCCAGCTGTGGAAGGGAAAAGAGGGAAGAAGGCGCCAGCCCCTCCTCAAAGCCAGCTTCCCTTGGTGATTTTTGGACTAATACAGTATAGGTTCCCCCTGGTCAGCCTTAGCCCGCATCATGCTTTTGGCCTGAGGGGGCCTGAGACACGGAAGTCAGTGTCTCCTAGCGCCTCCTGTCTCACCTTGGCCACACAGTGCTTCCTTGAGATGGGATTTGATTCTTACAGAACGTCTGCCGTGCCTTGCAGCATTAGAATTTGCCAGCATTCCTTTCGGCCTAAAGCTCAGGTTTGGGATGAAGGGGAAGTTTCCCGCTGTGATGCTCTAACTTCCGTCTGCCTGTGTGTGTGTGTTCTCAGGAGCCCGAGCGGCAGTACATGCACATTGGCACCATGGTGGAGTTTGCCTTTGCCCTGGTAGCGAAGCTGGATGCCATCAACAAGCACTCCTTCAACGACTTCAAATTGCGAGTAGGTACGTTCTGCAAAGAGGTCTCAGTTGTGGCAAAGATGTGGAATAAGGAGTAAGTCATAGGGGACATTGATGATCCTTTCAGTGTTGGAGTAGAACAATTCCAAATGCATCCCGTTGCAAGACTGGATGACAGAAGGAAGGACACTTTTGGACAAATTAGAAAAAGCACCCCTTTGATTGGACCTAGGCTGCCGGCACTCAGCCAAGGTCCCGTCCACAAGCACGGCACGCACAGCCTTGAGCTGTCGTGCATTGCTCATTCACTGTGAGACATCCACAGAGAGCAGCTGCATTATTTTATGGGCCGTTGCCAATGAAACTGGGACCTGCCACTAACGATGAGATGCATCCATATTTCAGAGATGTAAATATGTTTTGTTTTCTTTTAAAAAAAAAAAAAAGGTAGGTCTTAGAATTGTTGCAATACAGTCCCAGCTTCCTGGGGCCACAAGTTGTAAGACCACCAAATGTGGGGTAGGTTCTGAAACTGACAGCTTTTCAGATTGTGTTCAAATCCTAGAGAGAAAAAATAAAAATCCAGCTTTCTTTATAATATTGTTTAAAAAAATAACCTTTAGGCCTGGTGCGGTGGCTCATGCCTATAATCCCAGCACTTTCGGAGGCTGAGGTGGGAAGATCACTTGAGTCCAGGAGTTTGAAACCAGGCTGGGCAACATGATGAGACCCCATCTCTACAAAAAGTAAATTATTTGAGCTCGGTGGTGCATGCCTGTAGTCCCAGCTACTTGGAAGGCTGACGCAGGAGGATTTATTGAACCCAGGAGGTTGAGGCTGTAGCAAGCCATAATGGTGCCACTGCAATCCAGCCTGGGTGATGGAGAGAGACCCTGTCACAAAAAAAATAAATAAATAAAAGTAACCTTTGCTTGCTTGAAAACAGAGGCTTCCAGATTTCTAAGTTTTTACCAGACTTTAAGTTGATTTTTTTTTAGCATGTTTCATTACTTGCCTTTTACAAATTGTTATTTTTTAAAATGTGTGTTTTAAGTCATCAAGTCAACACACAGCTGGGTCGCGATGTGTGCACAGTTACTTGCAACCGTTCAGATTTCTAAGAGCTTCCTTGACCATGTTATGGTTTTCTTGGCAACACATTTTGCTTCTTCTGACAGTCAGTTTATATAAGAGCAGTTCAGGCAACAAATTCCATCTGAATGGTTTTTAACACTCTCTTACATACAAATTTCAACTTTAAAAGGAAATCTACATATTTAAAGCCATCTTCTTCTTTTGCTATGGGTATGTCCTGAATTTCATTTAAATCCAAAATATGTTACATCTCTTTCACAAATGAGATGTGTTTCTCTCTGCTTGTACTATTAGTTGCCAGTGTTTACTCGTATTTTCCTTTTTTTTTTTTTTTTTTTGAGACAGTCTTGCTCTGCCACCCAGGCTGGTGTGCAGTGGCACGATCTCAGCTTGCTGCAACTTCCACTGCCTGGGTTCAAGCAATTCTCCTGCCTCAATCTCCCAACTATCTGGGATTACAGTCCTGTGCTACCGCACCCAGCTTATGTTTGTATTTTAAGTAGAGATGGGGTTTCACCATGTTGGCCAGGCTGGTCTCTCACTCCTGACCTCAAGTGATCTGCCTACCTCAGCCTCCCAAAATGCCATACTTTTCTTTCTACTTTCTCACTTCTGTGCATCGTAAACCCCTATTGGGGGCGCTACCTTACACAAAGATGAGATGACCACACCAAACATGGGCATGTCCCTTTGACCCCAGAGACTCTACACTGTTTTGACAGCTTGGAAAATGGGCTCCTCAAATTTTGCTACTATGCCTCTTTAAAAAAAAAAATGTATTACATGAACGTATTAGTCAGGGCTATCTAGAGGGACAGAAACAATAGGATAGATGTATATATAATAGGTTAGATGTATATATAATAGGTTAGATGTATATATAAAGGAAAGTTTATTAAGGAGTATTAACTCACACAATCACAAGGCGAGGTCCCACATTAGGCCGTCTGCAAGCTGAGGAGCAAGGAAGCCCATCCGAGTCCCAAAGCTGAAGAACTTGGAGTCTGGTGCTGGAGGGCAGGAAGCATCCAGCCCAGGAGAAAGATGTAGGCTGGAAGGCTAGGCCAGTCTAGTCTCTCCACGTTCTTCTGCCTGCTTTTTTTTTTTTTTTTTTTCTGAGATGGAGTCTCGCTCTGTTGCCCAGGCTGGAGTGTGGTGGTGCTATCTCGGTTCACTGCAAACTCGCCTTCCCGGGTTCACACCATTCTCCTGCCTCAGCCTCCTGAGTAGCTGGGACTACAGGTGCCCACCACCACACCCAGCTAATGTTTTATATTCTTAGTAGAGACGGGGTTTCACTGTGTCAGCCAGGACTGCCTGCTTTTATTCTGGCCACGCTGGCAGCTGATTAGATGGTGCCCACTCAGATTGAGGGTGGGTCTGCCTTTCCCAATTCAGTGACTCAAATGTTAATCTCCTTTGTCTGCACACTCACAAACACACTCAGGATCAATACTTTGCATCTGTCAATCCAATCAATTTGATATTTAGTATTAACTATCGCAGTGGGAGAATGACCTCTTCTATTATCAAACTTAGAGAGACCAAAGTAATATTGCCCTGCACTGCAGCATGGGACCAGAACGACTGTTTGCCAGTCATGCGTACTACATCCAAAGTGCCATTTTCCTGGTCTAGACTTCAGTGATATTGTTCAGATTCACGTGAACTCTTGAATGGACCTCCGTCAAGTCGTGTTGATTGACACTCAATGCCTACTTTACCCTGATTGTCCAATAACTGATAAGCTCTCTACCCTCAACCCCATATATCAGCCTTGTTAGATTTCTAAGGAAGCCTAAACTCAACGTTTCATTGGCCTTTGAGTCTCTCTTTCCCCACACCCTCAGTCTCTCCCAGGAGGGGGCTTCCCTGCTCTACCTCCATGCACCACGACATCCAGAGGCAGTTCAGGGATAGCAACGCAGAAGAATAATATTGCTGACAAAAGCGATGGGACAAATAATGAGGTGAATTCCCTCCTAGCATCCTTTTCAGCATATCAGGCTGTAGAATCGGTTGGAACCACAAATCAAGCAAACCCCTGCACTAACTAGAGATGGCCCTGTTGCCAGCAATAATCAGTCCAGGCTCTTCCCCACCCCCAGAGCTGCTGACCAAGCAGGGATCAGCAGTGGCCAGAAGACAAGCTGAACTGTCAGATGCAGTGCTGGAACTGCAGGCCAGTGTCCAGCGGCTGACCCCTGGGTGCTCTGACCTGTGCCAGAGCTGGAATAAATTATTTGAGATGCCTAAACCAGAAGTGTGTTTTCCTGAGTACACCACAACATCAAAGGAGAATTTATTTCTTACCTCTTTTGTACCTGCAAAGGTACTGTTTGGAACAGTATTGGGGCTGTTTCCTGACCTAACTTTCCATTGCAAAGGGGAAGCTTTGGCCGAGTGTGGTGGCTCACTCCTGTAATCCCAGCACTTTGGGATGCCAAGGCGGGTGGATCACGAAGTCAGGAGATCAAGACCATCCTGGCTAACACAGTGAAACCCCGTCTCTACTGAAAAAAAAAAAAAAATATTGGTGGCATGGTGGAGGGCACCTGTAGTCCCAGCTAGTCCCAGGCTGAGGCAGGAGAATGGCGTGAACCCAGGAGGTGTAACTTAAAGTGAGCTGAGATCACGCCACCGCACTCCAGCCTGGGCGACAGAGCAAGACTCCATCTCCAAAAAAAAAAAAAAAAAAAAAAAAAAAAAAAAAAAAATTTTAATAAATAAATAAATAAGGGAAAGCTTTGCCTAAGATCTACAATCAGCTGTAGCAGACTAAGCAGTTCAGCAGTCAGAAATTAAATCTCCAGAGATACCCTCATCAATATACAGTCCAACTAATGCAGGAAGGTGGGGGTCCTGGACCCAGGAGAAAATGTAGAGGGAAGAATCAATTAGTGTCAGTATCCCTATTTCTATATCTATGGTCCTGCTTCCCCTGACTCCCAGAACATCCACGGTCTGCGCATTTGCAGTTCATGGGACCAGGAACCATCCTGCCTGTTAAACTGGAGCTGGGAAAGAGCCCCGGCTGCTTCTTGATTAGAGAAGTTGATTAATCTTTTGAAGCTTCAGCTCCTGACAGCAGAAGCCATATCCACCTTCCACACAGGGTCAAAGCTCAGATGTAGACATGGAATCGCAGTGGTTTTATAATTGCAGTTATTAAAAGGGGGAGGTCAGCACAACATCTGTCACCTCTGTAGTTAGCAGTGGCCCAGGGCACCTGCTCACCTGGGGAAGAAACACTTCCTCAACCTCCACCTCCCAGGCTCAAGAGATCCTCCTGCCTCAGCCTCCTGAGTAGCAGGGACTACAGCCATGCGCCTCGTGCCACCACACCTGGCTAATTTATATATGTGTATATATATATGTATGTGTGTTTATGTGTGTGTGTGTGTGTGTGTATATATATATATGTATTTGGTATCTAACGCCTGGATACCCCAGGGTCCAGGAAACCTTGGACAAGAACTGGGCCAGCTGGGCTGAAGAGAGCTGGCTTCAAGCATGGCTCCAGAGACATGGTGGTTAAGTTTCCTTAGAGAACACAGTGCGTGAGCAGGCTTATGTCACCCGGGACTGACATTCCTCACTCTGATGAACGCTGAGCAGTCAAGCCCAGCTTCAAGGGGGCCAAGAACCCAAGCGGCAAAACCTGACAGGCTTTCCGAGGCTCGCCTGGAACCTGGCTGTGTGTCCCTTCCCCTTCCTGTGGGAGAGCTCGGTTGCTCTCCCGCTGATGGCCCTGGCATTTCCTCTAAGTGGGAGGTGCTCAGGGACCCCCTCAGTCTTCTCTCTTCTACCCTCAACTTTTCCCCTAAGTGCCAGTCATCTTCCCATGAGAACAATTTCCCCAGATTTGTATCCCATCAAAATCTCATTCTCACACATGTCAGGATTCTTTCTTAATGCTGACATGGATGGGATCCCTTGCCAGCAGCAATGCAGATTTGGGATAGTCCTTTGGAAAATGGTTTAGAAATGACAGCCATCACCACAAACACAAAAACATGTTCTTCCTGAATTCAGCAGGCTCGCCAGTGGGGATGCTGTCCAAGGCAGCGAGCCTCAAGGTGGGAGAGGGCCATGTGCCCAGAGCCTGCTGTGGAGTTGGGGGAGTCGGGGCCTCGGGAGAAGACTCCATAGAGCCACCCACCTGCCTTTGGGGCCTGTGTCTGCCACCTGCTCCCTGTGTGAGGCCACTCCGTCGGCCTCCTGGCCTGCATGCCCTGAGAATGAGAGGAGCGCACGTATATCTGTAAAGCACTGAGAACAGCACAGGGGAGTGGAAAGTGCCCTGCTGGTGTGGCTGCGGGGGTAGTTGTGCTTGTTCTTTCAGCACAGAATCAGGGCGAACCCTAAAGTCCAACAGTGGCAGAATAGCCAGTGGCATACATCCATGTAGTGCAGCCGTTTAAAATAAAAACGTTTGCTTCAAAATCAACATTTACTCTAAAACACTTGCAAAATAGTATAGTAATCATCTCTTGCCTAAAACTGTATAGCAACACAGAAAAACCACTGTATTATGTTTAGTTTTGATGTTGTTGTTGTTGTTGTTGTTGTTGTTGTTGTTGTTGAGACAGGGTCTCCCACTTTTGCTTAGGCTGGAGTGAAGTGATGCTATCTGAGCTCACTGCAACCTCCACCTCCCAGGCTCAAGGCATCCTCCTGCCTCAGCCTCCTGAGTAGCTGAGACTACAGCCATGTGCCATGCGCCACCATACCTGGCTCCTGGCTAATTTATATATATATTTGGTAGAAATGGAATTTCACTATGTTGCCCAGACTGATCTCAAACTCCTGATCTCAGTCCACCTGCCTTAGCCTCCCAAAGTGCTGGGATTACAGGTGCACCTGTAATCCTTTAGTTTTTTAAAGCATACACATTTTATCTTATGCAAAATGACAAATGGTCATATAAACATGAATCAAGGTTTAGAAGATAAAAGAGGACAGATATTTTAACATTTTTGAGTAGGAAAAATAAGAGGAATTATTTTTCTTTGTTTTAGAATTTCATGAGTTGGGCTTATGTTTGTTTAATAATGAGGATTCAAGAATGGTCCTATGAAACCATCCTGTTTAGACAGTAGCCATGGCCGGGCATGATGGCTCATTCCTGTAATACCAGCACTTTGGGAGGGCAAGACAGGTGAATCTCCTGAGCTCAGGAGTTTGAGACCAGCCTGGGCAACATGGCAAAACTCTGTCTCTACTAAAAATACAAAAAAATTAGCCAGGTGTGGTGGTGTGTGCCTATAGCCCCAGCTACTCGGGAGGCTGAGGTGGGAGGATCGCTTGAACCTGGGAGGTGAAGGTTGCAGTTAGCCAAGATTGCTCCACTGCACTCCAGCCTGGGTGACAGAGTAAGACCCCATCTCAAAAAAAAAAAAAAAAAAGACAGTGGCTATAAGATGAATCTTGCTAACTCATCTCTGATGTGGCACAGGTATTAACCATGGACCTGTGATAGCTGGTGTGATTGGAGCTCAGAAGCCACAATATGATATCTGGGGCAACACTGTCAATGTGGCCAGTAGGATGGACAGCACCGGAGTCCTGGACAAAATACAGGTAATGCAGTGTGTGGTCTGCACTGCCTTCATCAACCATGTCTATTCTCTTGGGATCCATAAATAAGTATAAGGATACTAATATATTAAAACAAAGGAAAAAAGTAAACCTTGAAATTTACTTAAATCTTTTGGAGAACAATTTTTGGGGAAATGTCAGTTTCTGCATTGACTGTTAACAACAACAAAATTCTAACAATATAAAGGCTATTGCATTTGTGGAAACAAATGATCCAGCAGCAACCAGCATGATGGCACAACAGCCCTGAGCATTCGGTACGGGAGTGGTGTCCTCTTCCACCTTTATTACTTCTCCTGGTGCCAATACCTTGAACAGGACTTTGCAAGCGAGAGGGATCATGCATCCAAAACCAGACACAACCCCCCACCTTCTTCTCTCAAGCTGAATTGGGATGAGGGGAAGTGGTAGGCTGGGGAGAGGTCAGATATGAAATAGAAGGTTGATATGAATGGCAGTGCTGAAATCCACCCAAGGGGGAGAAAGGAAGGTCTGACAAATGAAAAGCAGTGGTTGGAGAAAACTAAAATTATTTTGTATGACTATTTCCATTGCTCATTAAATCAATTATAATCATGGTTAAAGTATGTTACAATAGCACTAATAATATATTTTTTAAAGTATTTTAAAATCACTGAAAAGATAATAGAAAAAAAAGTCTGTTACTAAAGCTGTGCTGAAACTAGTCTAATCTTCTCATGCAACTGCTCAGTTGATGACGCTGAAACTATCCCTCAAGCTACAAAAGAGCAGTGGTTCAGCCCAGGTTGACAGTGACAGAATATTCCGTACCCATGTCCTGTGCTCCTCCCACGCGCTGTGGAGACTGCTCAGTTGCCCAGCTAGAACAAGAATCGTGGGGCGTTTTGGCAGCCTAGTCTAATCATTTCCTGAGGGTACCAAGGCTTCCAGGACTTTCTGCATAAACATCGCTAGCCACTTCCGATGCCCAGGGATGCTCCAGCAATCCTGGACAACCCCGGTTCTTCTCTTGGCAGGGAAGAGAGGCCTGCCCCTACCAAGGGCTCACTTTCCCACCTGCAGGCCAGCCCATGTCCCCAACACAACACCCGGAACAGTCCAAAGATTTATGGCAGTTTTTAATATGCTTTCCAGCTCCCCAAGAAGCTTTCAAGCACTTGGGATAAGTATCAAAAGCAATTTAAGTGAGGCAGGTCATGGAGAGTGCTCCCTCCTGGAGATCGTAAATCTGCTAGAGGTTGATGTTTGAAATGTGTTTGAGCTCATGTGTGTCTCGAAGAGGATATTGGGCTTCATAAAGCTCCATGTGACTCAGGGCGGGTCAGCCACCTGCAGCGGCTCCATTGTCTCTGATCCCTGGAGGGAAAGAAGACAGGTTTCTGCCTGTCACTAGGGAGCCATGTTTGTAGACCTGTGTTTGCTCCCTTAGCACAGGAGCTGGAAGGGCTGCATTTGGGTGGGTTTTTAAACCCGAAGGTGTGGCTTGCTTCCTCACTCCAGTAAGCTCTTTTTTCCATTTATGTGCAAAAAATAGTGGTGAGATGCCAGGAAAATCAAAAACGATGCCCAGACAATTAATAAGCTTCTCCTAGGCCTGAGGAACAGGTTCTTTTTATTAAAGGGCATTTAACTCCCAGCATGCTTTCTAGCCTGGAAACCCCGAGAACAGCAGAGCAAGCCCACTCAGCAACCCTGCGGGCCTCTTCTAGGCCTGGAGGCATAGAAACCAGCATGCATGGAGATGGACAGCTTCTTCCTCCCGGTTTCCCATTAATCATGCGGCGCTGATCAGCGGGTGGTTTGGCATGACGAACACCAGTGGATAGTTTTAAAATGCCAGTGACATTAGCGCCGGTAAATACCTCAACAGTTAACCCCCAAAGCACCAAAAGATTGGTTTGTTCTCTAGGTGGAAGGTCACTCATCCAATAACGGCAGAATTTGCAAACCTGAGTTTCTTGGTTTTCTTCATCTTCTTTCGGTTCTTATCCAATACGCAAAGCACTCCCTGGGTTCCTGCCCTCCTCCCAGGGTTTGGGCCAGACCAGAGCAGCAGGACTTGGGCATCTGGCGCCTGTGCCTCCCTTTCCTTTCTGCTCTGCTCATCAGGGTCCCGAGGACCCACACGTGGACCTTGTGCTAGGGGCTGTCCTTCCATGACTCTGCAGAAAGGTGGATGATTCTTCCATAGCCAGTCCTTGACATCTGTGCATGGAGGGTTTGCCCTGGTTCTGGGCGTCCCTGGATGCCGTCCTGGGCTCTCATGAACACAACCCCTCATGGTTTCCTTGCACTTCTGCCTCTGCCCCCGCAGCAGCATCTGCCCTCAAGGCCCTTCTCAGTCTCCAAGCCCAAGGAGGCTGGAGCTTTGCTGTTGACACGGCCCCCACCTTTGCACCTGCCCTGGGCCACACCACAACCAAAATTGTGCCATAACACCCCTGTGTGCCATCGCAACACTGCTGTGTGCCACGACAATGCTGCTGTGTCCCATAAAAACACTACTGTTTGCCATAACAACACTGCTGTGTGCCACGACAATGCTGCTGTGTGCCATGACAACACTGCTGTGTGCCATAACAATGCTACCATGTGCCATGACAACACTGCCATGTGCCGTAACAATGCTGCCGTGTGCCATGACAACGCTGCTGTGTGCCATAACACTGTTGTGTGCCATAATAACACTGCTATGTGACAGAACAACGGTGCCCTGTGCCATAACAACACTGCCGTGTGCCGTAACAATGCTGCTGTGTGCCACGACAATGCTGCTGTGTGCCACGACAACACTGCTGTGTGCCACAACAACGCTGCTGTGTGCCATAACACTGTGTGCCAGAACAACGGTGCCCTGTGCCATAACACTGCTGTGTGGGTTGCAAGCTGCCCAGCCCTGCCATACCCGCCTGGCACAGATTTGTCACTCCAGTGCTGGAGGTGGCCAAGGTCTCACAGGTGCCCTTGTTGCAGCCATGCCAGGTGCCTTCTCAGATGAAGTGGGAGGAGATTGCTCCTTTGTGCCTTTTTCTTACGGTTCCAAAGCAGCATTACCAGGCCTTTCTGTCTGCGCAAACTCAGACACCAGCTGGGGAGACTGGGTGGAGGAGCAGGTAGCCAACAGAGGGGTCTTCCCCGGCCTCAGACGCTGAGGCCTCGCCCTCAGACCACGCCTGTGTGCCTCCCTGGTTCTCTGCTTTTGCAGCTCCTCCACACTCAGGCAGCCCAAGCACAGGCAGGCGTGGGCCCGCAGTCCCAGACAGGGTGTCCTAGGGAAGGCGCAGCACACGCCGAAGCTGAGAGAGCGCAAGGCTCAGTACGGGACAGTGCATCTCTGCTGAGGAGGAAGCCATGGGAGCCAGCAAGTTCACCGTCATCCGACGGCAGGGCCTGGACATGGTTCAGCAGCCGGGGCCCTCGCCTGTCGGTGCAATGGCAGGAAGTAAGTGGTCCTGTCAAGCCGGCAGCCTGCAAGAGGGGCTGCCCTCCTTAGCCCCCCGTTTCAATGCAGTGAAGTGAGGAGATTTTTGAGACTCAACTGGGAACATCATGCTCGTGCGGACACTGGTGCAAATTCCCACAGTTCTCCCAGTTTTACCCCTTCACTCACAGGCATCAAACCTGACGGACGCGACCCCTTGCGGGAGTTGAGAGTGCTCCTTCTCAGGGTGTTCCTCCCATCGACACTGAAATTGAGTGTTAATGTTTATTATTTCATGAAAGACATTCATGACAATTTATAAACATCATCCAGAATCCCACCACTCCAACCTATTTTGGTTCACTCTCTTTTTTCCAGGTCTCTTCAATGTGAATACATAACATCATGTGGTTGGAATCATAGCCTGGATCCAGGCTCAATCCCTTTTCTGGGTGAAATGGTTCGATGTTGTCTCATCCATGATAGCATCATCGCAGCACTGGAGTTACTTGAATTTTAGGTTGTTTCCAATTTTTCGCTATCCCTGCACTGAATTAAACAGCATTGTCCTTTACAACCTTTCTTTCTTGTGGATTACTCTCACTGTTCTACTGACTTCTCAGGAGTGGAATTCCTGGGTTGAAGAGCATGGTGCCTTTCTTTGGCTCTTCATCCTTGAGTCAGATGGGTTGTATCAATGTAGGTACTAACTAAGCCCGTTCTCCCGTGTTCCTGTGCCTTCTAGGTTACGGAGGAGACAAGCCTCGTCCTGCAGACCCTCGGATACACATGCACCTGTCGAGGAATAATCAACGTGAAAGGAAAGGGGGACCTGAAGACGTACTTTGTAAACACAGAAATGTCAAGGTCCCTTTCCCAGAGCAATGTGGCATCCTGAAGAGTCACCTTCATTTTGGCAAGAAGACTGTATTTTCAGGAAGGTATCACACACTTTCTGACTGCAACTTCTGTCCCTTGTTTTTGATGTGCGTGCTCTGTCTGTCCTATGGAGCCTCTGCAGACTCGTTCCCGTGACCCAGTGGCATACCGTTTGGTGTCTGACGTGTGCCCAGATCGTTCTGCCACTTGCACTGTGCTTGCTCCTAAGCAAAAGGGAAAAGGAGCGTGCGTGATAGAAGAAAAGCATTGAGAGAACTAACAAAGAGGAGAGAGGTGAAACACACACACATTCTTAAGGCAATAAAACTAGGGGGTGTATATTATCTTCTGGTGCATGTTCTTTTCTGGAAAATATGGTAGCTCGCCAACCGCATCTGCTCGTCTGATATTCAAACACACAGTATTCGTGAATAAGTTGATTCTGTCCCTCACATGGAGTCTGTGCTCACCCATTGTCTCATTGCCAGTGGTGTCCAAGGGCCCCCGTTGGGACCCACGGCTCTCGTCCCTCTGCTCCATGTGTCTCATGCCAGCAGCACGTTGCCATCCGTCACCAGAATTAGTCTTCACAGCCTAGGACCAGTTTTGTACCAAACTCGTCTGATGTTTTGATGCCATTTGTCTTTTGTAAAGTTAATTCATTAAAAGTTTTATGTACTTTGATTTGCAGTGCCTGTATCTTTTATTTTCCTGTCTTCTTTCTTCTGTGGTTTGCTCCAGAATTAAAGTGTGTTTTCCATCCGTTCTCCCTTTTGACACAGTTGTTTCGGAAAGAGCTCTCCAGAAGCCAATGTTGAAATGTAATTCAGATTAGGACACAGTGTGTGACGCAGATAATTGGTTACTCAGCTCCCTGGAAAGCAGGCAAGCATGTTGAATGTATCTAGTGGTCTGATTTTAATTTGGGCATCTCTAGAGAATGCTTTCAGGGACAAATACTTTACTAGTAAAAAGATTCTCTGCGAGCAACAGTGCCCCCTCCGTCCACTATGCTCCTGTCTACAGGAATGTTTTGCTAGACCTAACAGAAATAGACTGCAAAAGAATAATGTGGAACCAGCTATGCAAATCAGTCTCACAATAGCGTGAACTAACTGAGAGAAGTACTAAGTCCCACAGACTGCCTGTTAAGTCTGAGAAGGCTAAAGAAGACACACAGCCAACGTTCATGCATTTTTAAAGACAGAAGACCTTGAAGAATTTGTTCTTGTCAATCCAATACAAGTTGTTTGGTACTTATAACATAAAGAAATCATACTTTGCCAAATAGTGAAAAGTAGAGCAATCATGTGTAATCTAATGTTTAAAAGCAAAACTGCAAATTGTAGCCCAGTTGGTCAAACTTGTTTTCTTTTTATAGCTCGTGGCAGGCATCTGTAAGAGGTAGAGGGCCCAGATGATCTCTTAGGAAGCCTTTTATTCGTGGAACTCGAACTTGAAGCACAAGTTCCTGGTTTGATTCTTGGCTCTGATTTTTTACCAGCTGTGTAACTTTGAACACCTCTCTTAGTCCCTCTTAGGAGTACTTTCCTTATTGGCAACTCGTGGAATTGCTAGTGATTAAACGAGGCAATGACTGTGAGAGCCTGGCTGGGCCTGCACAGTCACAGCACGGGCACCGCTGCTGTGCCAGGACTGTGACTCATTCCCAGTAAAAGGCACTTATCGAAGCTGATAACCATCCTTTATCACCGAAGTGTGAGTAGAGCATGACTTATTTAGTATTCTGCCTCAATGGGGAATTTTTTGATCCTGTAATCACAACTCAGCATTGGCCTTAATATCCCTAGATCTCCAAAAACAGTGGTTGAAGCAAGGGCTTTTCTCTTTCCTCTAATCGAAATCTGGACTAGGATGTTGTAGCATTTCCATGAGCTCAAACTGGCCATGGTGTAGAATGTGTAAGGATGAGCAGCAGGTGTGCCTCGTGGGTTCCTCCTCTGTTACATCCTGCTACACTCATCCGCAGGTCTCCTTGGGTAACCTACCCTGAGTGAACACCCCCAGCTGGGTGGTCCACCAAGTTCTCATAAACAGAGTCCCTCCCATTCCCCCATGTGGTGCACTGAACTTGGGTTTGTGCTAAAAGAACTCAAAAGGAGAATTGTGCTCTCCGAAAGCCATATCACCAGTCTTACCAAACAATAGGCTTTTAAAAGCATTCAGAGTCATTGTCAGAATCCACTGTGGGAAGCTCTGTGTGCACCTGGGCCGTTCTAGGTGTGGTCCCATGGCAGCAGCCTCAGCATCCCCTGGAAACTTGTCAGAAATGCAAATTCTCAGGCCCCAACCTGAAGGAGGACCTTGAATCTGAGATGCCCGGGGTGAGGGCCCAGCACAATTGCTATTTAGTGAACAGGTTCTCCAGGTGATTCTGATCCCCGATCAAGCTTGAGACCTCCCTCCCTCCCCAATGTTTTTGCAAATGAGGAAACTGGGGCAGAGTAATTCAGGCACATGTGTTCAGAGTTCCACAGTTGATTAGCAGTTGAGGCCAGGCTAGAATGGAAAACTGCCTGTTCCCTGACTCTAGAAGAGCATTACTCCTGCTCAAAGCTCCTTAAAGCTCTGGGCAGCTGAAAGCATCCCTGTGAGCAAAAATGCCAGGCAGAAAACTGGCAGTGCGCCTCCCACAGGCCAGGCAGAAAACTGGCAGTGCGCCTCCCACCGGCCAGGCAGAAAACTGGCAGTGCATCGCCCATCAGCCCAGGTCCCAGTGCCATTGGTTTCAAGAAAAAATTCTCTCCCCAGTGCTCTCCTTAAAGTCTTACAGGAAGGTTCTCATGGAAATTGCCTCCAGTCCAGTTACCTAAAAACGCCAGTGTTTTACGTATCTGTTTAGAAGTGTCTAAGTTTTGTCATCAATCCCCGATGTTATTCTTCCTTCCCAACTCACTGTGCTCCTAAAGACAGCAACCATTGATCTTTCCTTTGCTCTGAATACACTGAATGACCAGGTAACATCATCAGGCTGGGTGCAGTGGCTCATGCCTGTAACCCCAATATTTTGGGAGGCCGAGGAGAGAGGATCACTTAAGCCCAGGAGTCTGAGACCAGCCTGGGCAACATAGTGAGACCCCACCTCTACAAAAAAAAAATAAGAAAATTAGCTGGGCATGGTGGCACGTGCCTGTAGTCCCAGCTACCTGGGAGGCTGAGGTGGGAGGATCACTTGAGTCCAGGAAGTCTAGAATGCCGTGAGCCTTGATTATAACACTGCATTCCAGCCTGGGTGACAGAGTGAGACTCTGTCTCACAAAAAAAAAAAAAAAAAAAAAAAGAAAAGAAAAAGAAACACAATTGCCCAGTGATGAAAATTTATAAACCAAAACAATCCATTAATATAAGAATATATTATCTTATGTGTGATGAGTTTAACAAGCATTCATGCATTGGCTTTAAATGATAAACATTGGGATACCAAGAGAAATACACTTAATTTCCTCTTACAAATGTGAGATCTTTTGAAATCTTGGCCAATTACAGCCCTGCCTTTTGAAAGTCAGTATGTAGTAGAAGGTGAAGGGAGTAAGGTCTGACTTAAAGTAAATGAAAATAATTTAGTTTGACATTAATTTATTACAGTCACTTACAGATGCCTTGTCTTTGTTGAAATCAAGTCTGAATAATGAATAATTTATAAATATTTCTATAACCCAAACTTTATATATTTTCTATTATGTTACTATAAATATGGTATAATGCACCCAAAGGCATTCGAAATAAACTACTGCCATTTGTTTGAAATAAATAAAAGACACCTACACTGAAAAATTGTTTTCAAAAAAATAAAGAAATATTTAGGAGTCACTCAACCTTGAAATTGCCGGCAATTCAGTGTCATTTATTTTTAGAGAATCCTCTTTGCATATTCAAAACAATAAAATCAGTGATGGAGCAATCAGCATTGAAATTAATTAGGCCACCTGCCTGTTCACTGCTAAACTGTGGGAATTTAATCATGGTAGATGAGAGATGATTTCTTCCAAGGGGTCCATTCATTTAAAACGTAGCTGATACCTTAACACTTGGGTGAGTTTCAAATTATCCCCAGAGTAAATATTTCCAACTTAGGTTAAAAGCGACTGCTTCCAAAAAGAAGACTGTTTAAAGTCAAGTCATTGCTGTGAAGACGGGGCACTGGGTGGGGCACGCACTGGGTGCCTGTACCTGCACTCTGGCAGCTCATTGCCTCCCACATGAACTCTTCTAGGTTTGGAAACTCCACTTTAAAGATGAGGAAATGTCTGCTCATATAGATGATATGACTTGCCCTAGAACACAAATGTAGAAAATGCAGCAGCCAGAATTTTACCCAAGTTTGTTGACACCGAAATCTAGTCTCTTCCCAGGACTGGCCCTCTCTCCCTGGGCGGTAACAGTGAGCACTGCTGGCCACCAGGACCACCCATCCTTACTAGGGCTCCTGGTCCCAGCTGCACTAAATTCTGTTACTTGTGGCTCAGACCTCTGGAAAAACAAAAATGGAGTCTCTAGAGTTCAGTTGTGCCAAAAGACAATTGTCATTGTATCTCCTCTTGGAGAAGGGAACATGGCAGGGTTGCTTGTGTTACCAGGGTTGCTTGTGTTCCCATAACTCTTCGGAAAAGTAACTGCACCTCACTCCTGTGACTGCCTCCCCAAAGAATCCTAACAAATGTAGAGAGCCGGTGACAAAAACCAACCCAACCATTACCAAGGGGGAACAAAGTTTTCATTTTATTCAGGTGCTCACAGTGAATCAGTCTCCGGTATCATTTGATCAAAAATAATTCCAGCTGAAAATCATCACACCAGAGACTCTTCACATGTACTGAAGGTGTTTTCGGTCATGCTCCTAATGACAGCAACCTGAGGGAAGCTGCTAACCTTCATGGGTCCCACTGTAGAGATGCAACACAGGCAGAGCCAAGCTCCTAGGTGTCATGGGAAGGGGAAAGAAGGCTCCAGACGCCACCTTCTTGCTGTGCAACCTTGCCAGCCCACAGGGCATCGCGACATGCCCTGTGGACCACAGGGATGCTTCAGGCTGGAGCCATGTGCCCAAAGCCGGGTGCCTTGAGGCTGGGAATGTCGTTCTTCCTGTAGAAGTCAGCCTGCACGTGGTTAACGCGGCCGAAGTCCCGGTTTAGGGGTTCAATGGGCTGACTGATGCGCTTCCCATAGACAGAAGACGTCAACACTCCAACCGGCCTCTCCTGTTCCTGGTGAAAGTTATCAAAGCACATCGTCAGCACCACTGCATTCGCCAGCACAGCTCACCCGTACATCCATCAGCCTGGTCCTGGGAGCTTTACCTGCCCGGGTCCCACCACGGTAGACCAAGAGGGGACCTCCACGCTGAAGCCAGCAGCTTCACAGGGAAGTAGCCTATGGTGGGGAACCGCTGAATTTGCTAGAAAGCTGGCTGGTGTATTCAATGGACATGTTGGGAAACTGTGCCGGACCATTTGCTCTACCTGTCTGTCTCTGTGCTCTTCCTGGTCATTTACCCGACCCTGCTGCTGCTGGTCCCTTCCCACCACCCAGATCCTGGCTCAGATGTCCAGGTCCTCCCTGGCCCCGCCCCTCCCCAGCTCCCTGCTCATCCCTCTCACTTTCCCCCTCTCACATCCTCACATGGCTTCCTCTTCCCACATACCACTCATCACCACCTAGAATTTGCTCGTCATTTCTTTTTTTCTTCTCTTTCTTCCTTTATCTTTTTGTTTTGTTTTGTTTTGTTTTGTTTTGAGATGGAGTCTTGCTCTTGTCGCCCAGGCTGGAGTGCAATGGTGCGATCTCGGCTCACTGCAACCTCTGCCTCCCGGGTTCAAGCGATTCTCCTGCCTCAGCCCCCCAAGTAGCTGGGATTACAAGCATGCACCACCATGCCCGGCTAATTTTTATATTTTCACTAGAGACGGGGTTTCCCCATGTTGGCCAGGCTAGTCTCGAGCTCCTGACCTCAGGTGATCCGCCCACCTTGGCCTCCCAAAGTGCTTGGATTACAGACGTGAGCCACCACACCCAGCCCATGATTACTTTGCCTTTACTTTTTCTCTCTTCCCTCGGGAATGGCAGCTCTGAGAGGATGGAGCTTTTTTCTGAAAACCTATGTGCCACAGTTTTCTCCTGCGGAAAACACTAACTTTGCATCAACTTAGAAAGCACCACATGTGCTGCTTATGGTGGCTTTGTAACTAAACTTGGAAGAAATGTTCTCGTGTGCACAATTTCAGCTCTGCAAGACCAACTTTTCTGGAAAAATTATGAAAGTCCGGACCCAGCGGTGAAGCAGAGACTTGTTTTATCTGTTGAAGGGAACGTCTTAGCTTTGCTGTCCTTAAATTTTTAAATTCTAAAGAACCAAACAACAATATCAAGAAAAATACACAATGACATGACTGAATACAGGGAACTATAAGAGTATCTTAGCCTTAGCTTCTTGGCACAAAAAGATAGAGGAGAGCTGCATCAAGAAAATTACATGAAGCAATTGAGGACAATATTAAATATATATGTGTATGTGTGCATATACACACACATGCATGTACATACCTATGCACACACGTACAAGCATACAATATACACATATATGCATGATATATATACATATATTCACACATATACACACATAATATATACACATCCACATACATATGCACGTATGCATGCATCTATACACACATTTACACACATTCACAAGCAGACACACACATGTACATACATATACACACATATATATATACACACACATACACATGCATATACACACACATGCACACATATATACACACAGGTACACATATGCACACACATAAACATATGTACAATATATACAAATATACATATCTGTATATACATATACACACATATATACATACACACATGTACATACATGTATGCCTATATACATGCATACACATATACACATACAGTCATGTGCCATATGACATTTTACTCAATGATAGATCGCATATATGATGATAGTCCCATAAGCTTATAATATTAAGTTGGTGCAAAAGTAATTGCTGTTTTTGCCATGAAAATGGCAAAATCTAATACAACTAAAAAATTCCTATCACCTAATGATGTCATAACTGTTGTCATGTCGTAATACATCACATTCCTCATGCGTTTGGGTGATGCTGGTGAAAATAAACCTACTGGGCTGCCAGTCATATAAAATATAACACATACAATTATGTACAGCTCACAGTACTTGACAATAATAATAAATGACTATGTTACTGGTTTCTGTATTTATTATACTTTTTATCGCTATTTTAGGAGTGTACTCTTTCTACTTATTTTTAAAAGTTAACTGTAAAACAACCTCCAGCAGGTTCTTTAGGAGGTATTCCAGAGGAGACACTGTTAGCCTAGGAGATGACAGCTCCATGTGTGTTGCGTGTCATTGCCTTTGAAGACCTTCCGGTGGGACGAGATGTGGAGGTGGAAGGCAGTGATACTGACGATCCTGACCCTGTGTAGGCCTAGGTTAAGGTGTGTGTTTGTGTCTTAGTTTTTAACCAAAAACTTTAAAAGCTTAAAAAAATTAAAAATAGATACCTTATAAAGATCTAAAGAGAGAAAATATTTTTGTACAGCTGTACGATGTGTTTGTGTTTTAAGCTAAGTGTTACTTTATAAAAGAGTCCAAGTTTTTAAAATTAAAAAGTTTATAAGGTTAAAAAGTAACATTAAGCTAAGGTTAATGTATTATTGGAGAAAAAAATTTAAAATAAATGTAGCGTAGCCAAACTGCACAGTGCTTATAAAGTCTACGGTGGTGCACAGTCATGTCCTAGGCCTTCACATTCACTCACCACTCACTCACTGACTCACCCAGGGCAGCTTCCAGTCCTGCAAGCTTCATTCATGGTAAGTGCCCACACAAGTGTATCATTTTTTATTTTTATGCCATATTTTTACGGTACCTTTTTATGTTTAGATACAAAAACACTTACCATTGTGTTATAATCGTTTACAATATTTTATACTGTAACACACTGTACAGATTGGTAGCCTGGGAGAAATAAGCTGTACCATATGGCCTAGGTGTGGAGTAGGCTATGCTATCTAGGTTTAAGTATACTCTGATGTTCACTCAATGACAAAATCGCCCAGCAATGAATTTCTCAGAATGAATCCCTGTTGTTAAGCAATGCATGACTGTACATACACTCCCCACCACACACACACACGTGCGTGCACACACACATACACGTACAAGCATACCTCAGAGATATTGCAGGTTTGGTTCCAAACCATGGCAATAAATATCACTATTAAGTGAGTCATACAGATGTTTTGGTTTTCCAGTGCATATACAAGTTACGTTTACACTATACTATAGTATATTAAGTGTGCAATAGCATTATGTCTGAAAAATGTACAGATCTTAATTTGTAAATACTTCATTGTTAAAAAATGCTCACACAGAGATAGGAAGTGGGTACACGCTATTGGAAAAATGGGACCAATAGACTTACTTGACATAAGGTTGCCACAAACTTTCAACGTGTAAAAAATACAGTCTCTATGAAGTCCAATAAAGTGAAGTGTAATAAAACTGGATATGCCTGTATAAAGTTTTGTTTATCTGCTGACGACTTGTTAACATTCTGTCTTAATATTACCTCTTCATTAACATGAAGTCCCAGGCTTTTTGCATGTTCTCTGTCATCTCGGTGCAACTTCTGATCATAATCTAGTCGCCTCTTAAAAACACAGTCATAGAGGGAAATAATTCCTGTCTAGGAAAAAAAGAGAAAGAAAGCCGTGGGTTAATTTGAAGGCTGGGTCATTGAGGCCCGATGGAGCACGGATGCCAGTTCTTTCCCAAGGGAGGCTGGAGGTGCATGTAGTGAGTATGTGATAGGAAAGGTCACCTCACCAGGCAGAACCGGCTGTGATGTGGAGCAGGGAGAAGCCCAGCCCTCACCAGCAAGAGAAGGTTGTTAAGAGGCCCGGGATGAAGGAGGGACATTTTCATGGCACTTCTCAACTTTCTCCTCCCTTGTTGAGAGAGGTGGTTCCCCAAGCTCTCTTGCTGTCTGACTCCATTGCTAGAGCTCAAACTTGAAAATAAAAATTTGTCTTAGTCCATTCAGGCTGCTATGACAAAATAACATACAGACTGGGTGACTTCTAAGCAACAGCAGTGTATTTCTCACAGTCCTGGAGGCTGCGAGGTCCAAGTTCAAGGCCCCATGAGACTGGGCATCAGGTGAGGGCCCTATTTATGATTCACAGATGGTGTCTTCTCCCTGTAGCCTCACATGCTGGAAAGGCAAACAAGCCCCCTCAAGCTTCTTTTATAGGGGCACTAATTCCATTTATGGGAACTCTGCCCTCAGGCCTAACCCCCTCCCAAAGGCCCCGCCTCCCAATACCACCACATTGCGGGTGAGGCTTCAACATATGAATCACAAACATTCAGACCATAGCAAAACCACATCTCTAAGGTTACACATGTGTGTACTTTTCCTTCATTTCTACTTGTCTTGTCTCCTCAAATTTTCTATAAGCTTCAGCTTCTTTGAAAAACAAACAATACCTACATACTAAGATAATGAAACTTAACAGAAGTCATCTTTTAAGTCACTAGTGCAGGAGCCAAGGGCAGACGTCTTCCTTGCCTTCTGAAGGTTGCCTGAAAATCAGCTGACAGAAGGGAGATTAAAAGAAGAAAGGGTAGACACATTTTCATTAATGTGCATGGGGGACATCTCAGGGTGATTACCCCACCACACCATGGGCTACAGGTGCTTGCACAGCCTTCTTCATACGAGAAAGGAAGATGGGGAAATGCGGATGATTTGAGGGAGGCAGTAAGTTATTTTTAGGGGGATACAATGGTCTGGGAGAAAGTCTGTTGGGCCCGCAGAGCAGATGATGGTCTGTGACGAAAGTCTGTCCAGGTGTCTTAGCAGACTTCAATCTGTCTTCCCAGGATGTGAGTGCAGTTGATGAAAACGCAGGGAAGCTACCAGGGGTCACTGTTTTCTTCTTTGGTGAGTCCAGACTTTAGGCAAATAAGCGAACTTTAGAGATCAGCTTCATCAAGTGCTCTGGGAGAGACAAACAGTTGAGAGACAGGAGCCAGGGCCGGGGGTGGGGGTGGTCAGAGAGACTGTGAGCCTTCTTTTCTTGAGGCCAGAGTGTCAGAGCGCCATATTTTGGTGTGTTGGTTCCTGAACTCTAACACTAGCCAAGAGTCAGGCTGTCTATGTGCAAACCCCTCTCTTGAAAGATAAAAGTATTTTTTCTTTAATCATATGTGATAAGTGTGACACTTGGTAATCCATAAATATATGAATACATATATATAATATACACGTATATATCATATGTATGTAATTTACATACACACACAACTCTGATGTATTAGAAAATGACCCATTAACAGAGCTATCATCTGTATTGTCTCCATTTTATCATCCCAACTTTTTCTGAATACAAAAGAAAATCTTCCTTGTTCGGTATCTAGTAAAAAAAAAAAAAGAATGCGTGTATTAGCTGGTCTTTAATCTTCACCTTGTCATGCCATTCGTTATTCCAGCTGCCTTAAATTTTCCAGCAGCAAACTCAGACACGTCTCCGTGGGATTTGGGAGTATTAGGTCTCTAGCTTATGCTTGGTTGGTTTTGTTTTGTTTTGATTTTTCCCAGTTAGTGATGCTAGAATGATTCCCTCCAACAGGAGGATACAGAGGTAGAAGTAGGCAGTGAAAAGGATGCAACACTTCTATATAGTATGTTGGAAAACACGTAATGCCCACTCACAGTGACTGCAGGAACTCGGCACTCTGGCCTGTAATGGGAATAACTAGATCATAACGTAGCTTTGGCCAATCCTTAGCAAATCATTCACAGATCATCTGTCATGTGCAATATGCTGTGCTCCTGCTGAGGGGAATTTAGAAGATAACTCAGATGTGGCTACTGTCCTTACTCAACAAGCCATCTAGTAAGGAAACAACATGGTCTTTAAGAATTATTACTTTAAGATTCGCAAGAATTCCAACAGCAACATGTGTAAGGTGCCTGGCCAGCCACTGCAGGGAACCTGGTATGTCTTAGTTCAGAATTACTCTAGTCAGCTTGAAGGAGGAAAACAACCTCCAACCAGGAGCTGTGGCTTCTGCCTCTGTGCCTCTGCTGGTCATTTTATGAGTTACCAGACACAAGCATCTCTTATCATTGTCTTCACTCTCACTCAACTTCTGGATGTGTTCACGTCAAACCACCCTGGCCCTCATGTCTCCTGATGGCAACCTACCGTATAGCTACGTACCCACAGGATTTTGTAAAAGCCTGAATCAATGGAGAATTGATAAGCCATTCAACATTTAGTATTGTGACAATTGGCTAGTTATTTGGGCCTTCACATCACACTATAGCCAAAAGTAAATTCTGGATGATAAGACAAATGAAAAAGAAAACCCATTCGAAAACTCGTACACATGAAAACAATAGGTAAAATGTCAAAAATATCAATCACTTTGACTATCTACAAATTAGACATTTGCTTATCAAATAAATGAAAACTTTAAAAAACCATTTTAAGACATGATACAGAAATCTCAGTATCTTTAACATTCATAACATAGGCAGCTGTTGGTGCAGAAGCCAATCTGCTGCTGGCCTGCAAGGCTAAGCAAACCTTTTTGGGATGGGCCACCTAGTAACACACATGAAGCCCAAGTACACCACACACACTCTGCAAGGATGAGGGAGGATAAATTCTCCAGAGTAAATACATTGCCATCCAGACCTTTCCTTTGAGATTCAGAGCCACTGGCTGGCTAATAGCTTGATCTCCGTCACCCCCATGCCACCACACATACACCCAATATTTTAAGGGATTCAGTATTAGCCAGGCTCTTGTTCATCATCTAGGTGTTCTGTTGCCTCAGGAATCCCTCCTGACCTGGCTGACCCTGTTCCATGGGTTTTGGGGAGAACAGCTGCAGTGTACAAAATGAAGACCTAGTCTCTAGAACTGAATCCCTGGAAGAAAGCTACACTCATGGCCAGGAGGCCCTCTCTCCTCCTGCACCCTGAGAACCTTGAGGCAAAGTGGAGTGACTGATGGCCCTTCAAACCCTATAATGCTCCCTGCGTGTGGGCAGGCCCCCCCACCCAGTGTATTAGTCTGTTCTCATACTGCTGATAAAGACATACCCAAGACTGGGCAATTTACAAAAGAAAGAGGTTTAATGGGCTTACAGTTCCATGTGTCTAGGGAGGCCTCACAATCATGGCAGCAGGTGAAAGGCACTTCTTACATGGCGGCAGCCAGAGAGAGAGCTTGTGCAGGGAAACTCCCCTTTTTAAAACCATCAGATCTCATGAGACTCATTCACTATCACAAGAACAGTGCAGGAAAGATCCACCCCCATAATTCAATCACCTCCTACTGGGTTCCTCCCATAACACATGGGAATTGTGGGAGTTACAATTCCAGATGAGATCTGGATGGTGACACAGCCAAACCATATCACCCAGATCTGAGAGACAGCCCTCCAGAGTGGGTGGCACGAACAGCAGGGAAAATAGATCCTCCAGGAACTGCCTGGTCTTGTATTTTCTTCTGCACAGTGATTTTAATCAGGTCCAACCCTCCTGAACTGAGTGAGCGCCCACTGGGGAGCCTGGATTATCCTGGGAGAAAAACTCTGAAGAAGAAAGGACTTCAGAACAGAATGAGAATGCAATTACTATTATCAGAATGAGAAAGGATATGTTCATTCATTTTGTTCCCTATATTGAAGAAGCCCAGTGTAATATGAAACTTTACAGAGAAAATACCTATTTCTTCTCATTCTAATCAGGTCTCCTAAAACACTATAAAAGCAATCACTATGAGCAGCCATGCCTGCCTCACAATCCCTGGATTAGTTGCCAACGATCTTCTACATCTTAGTCTTTACTAGGAATCTCACTGCTTGTGGGTATGGAGTGATCAGAATCTTAGGAAGCTTATTTTTGTGCAGATTTTGCATATTCAGAACTTTCCAGAGTACAAGTGAATTTTTCTATCATTGAAAAATAAGGACCAAAAAAAAAAATTATCAGTAGACAGGCAGCCTCACTTTGAAATGTGACTATCCATTTTCAATAACTAATCAAACTGAAAATCTGTCGTTTCCCTGGATTTTAATTATTAATCTTTCTTTTTTTTTCTTTTATTCCCATATGGCTTGAAGCAAAATGATACGAATAAAAACCAATTGGGATTTAGATGCTAATCACAAGACAGAGCTTCTGAAATTACTGAAATTTTGCCATTAAAATTCCTCAAGGAATTGTCTCTATTTCACAGATGATGTTCCTTTTTAAAAAAAAAAAAAAGCAAAACAGAAAATATCCATTTTTTACCTTGTGATCTCTCCCTTCGTGTTTTGAATATTGTTAAAACGTAGCATAACCTTAGCCTGGTCATGGTACCTGATCACCTACCCTCAGTTTACCTCACAATAACCTCCACCCCTGATCCTGAGAAATTGCTGTGGTCCACAGACCTGGGCAGATGATGTGGGTAGAGTGGAGGCCTCCAGTTTTCAACCTCCACAGCACATTAGGCCTACCATTGTGTGAGACACTATGCCAGGCTCCAGGACAGAAATGGGGAGTCCCTACCTTAAAGAGACCACAGACTAAGAAGAGAAATCAACCCATTAGTTATGAACCACAGAAAAATACAAATGGAACAAGAGAGGTTTGCACAAAGTAGAGTAGCAGAAAAGAATGAATGATGGGCAATTGCTTGGGCCGGGGGAGGAAGTGCAGGTGACTAAGGCGAGACGGGAGACTGCACCACACTGCTGTGGTTAGAACCACTGCCGAACAACCTCACTGGATGTGATCAGTTGACTTATGTCCTCCAAGCATTCACATGTTGAAGTCCTATCCCCCAGGAACTCTGAATGTGACCTTATTTGGAATAAGGTAATTGAGGATACAATTAATTAAGATGAGGTCATACTGGAGTAGGGTAGACCCCCAAGTTAATATGACTGGTGTCCTTATTGAAAGGAGAAATTTGGACATGGACATGCACCGAGGGAAGATGATGTGAAGAGACATTGGGAGAAGACGACCATCAACCAGCCAAGGAGAGGGGCCTGGAACAGAGCCTTCCCTTGCAGCCCCTAGAAAGAACCAATCCTGCTGAATTGCAACAAAGCAAAAATTGACATATAGTATCTAATTAAACTTCAGAGCTCTGTACAGCAAAAGAAACTATGAGCAGAATAAAGAGACAACCTACAGAAGGTGAGAAAATTTTTGCAAGCAGTGCATCTGACAAAGGTCTAATATCCAGCATCTACAAGAAACTTAAATTTACAAGCAACAAAGAATACCCCATTAAAAATTGGGCAAAGGACATGAACAGACACTTCTCAAAAGACATACAAGTGGCTAAGAAACACATGAAAAAAAGCTCAACATCTCTGATCATTAGGGAAATGCAAATCAAAACCACAATGACATACTATCTCACACCAGTCAGAATGAATATTGAAAAGTCAAAAAACAACAGATGTTGGTGAGGTTGTGAAGAAAAAGGAACGCTCATACACTGTTAGTGGGAGTGTAAATGAATTCAACCACTGTGAAAGACAGTGTGGTGACTCCTCAAAGACCTAGAGGCAGAAATACCATTCAATCCAGCAATCCCATTACTGAGTATATACCCAAAGGAATAGGAATCATTCTATTATAAAGACACATGCACATGTATGTTCAATGCAGCACTACTCACAATAGCAAAGATATGGAGTCAACCTAAATGCCCATCAATGATAGACTGGATAAGTAAAATGTGGTACATATACACCATAGAATACTACGCAGCCATGAAAAGGAATGAGGTCATGTCCTTTGCAGGGACATGGATGGAGCTGGAGGCCATTATCCTTAGCAAACTAACACAGGAACAGAAAACCAAATCCCGCATGTTCTCACTTATAAATGAGGGCTAAATGATAAAAACACAGGGACACATGGGGGGTGGGCAATATACACTGGGGCCTGTCAGAGGATGGGAGGCGGGAGGAGGGAGAAGATCAGGAAGAATAGTTAATGGAGGCTGGGCTTATTACCTGGATGATGGTATGATCTGTACAATCCATCAGGGCATGTGTTTACGTATGTAACAAACCTGAATATCCTTCACAAATTAGAAGTTGGAAATTAGAAAAAAAAGTCCTGGTAACACCCTGATTTCAGGCTTCTAGCCTCCAAAACTAAAAGAGAAGAAATTTCTGTTGTTTTAAGCCACCAAGTCTGTGGCACATTTTGTGGCAGCCCAGGCAAACACACTTGGCAGGAAGTAGCCATCATGCCCCATGACTCCTCCCAACCTGAGAAGCACACTTACTCCCAGAAGTTGCACACACTCTCATACAAATAACTGGGGTAAGTTTTTGAGCAAACTGGGACCCTGGTCCTTTATTTTCTCCTCCTCTTCAGACTATTTAAAGCATTAATTCACTCTCCACCATAAGGTTAAACCAATAAGTTCTATAAGAAAGAAAGAAAAAAAAAAAACAGGAGAAAAAAATTAATACCTTTTGCCATGTAATTGTGGCAGGGGTAATGCTATGTGCTCATCAAACATACTACCACTTCCAGAACAAGCAGAAGATGCATTTCCCAGTTTCCCTCACAATTAGGCTGGGGCCAGGAATGTGGGTGACTCCAATAAATTCTACCTCTAGTCCTGGTCTGTAAAAAACTCCCAGGCAGTCCTCCAAACCCTCTCCCCCCACTCACAGGCTAATAAATTCTGAGCATCCAATACATGACTCTAAAGTCCTAAAAACTCCTAGGCTCTAGTAATAGTGAAACCATTAAAAAGAAGGCACCTGGATTTCCAAGCAATTGCACTAAGAGCCTCCCGGGAGAAACATAAATGTCAGGCTATGAATGAGAAAAAAAAAAAAAAAAAAAAAAAGCCTCTGTGATGTCATGGTTATTATGTTAAGCCCATTGGTGCACCTATGTTTAACAACCCACTTTCTGGAGAAAAAAAAAATCTGATTTGTAGTATTTGATGATTTCCGTGGTGTAAATACTTCGATCATGGTCAATTTTAGGCTACCAATGAAATGCAGAGCTTAGAAGAAATGCTAACAGTTGGCTTTTGTGAGTCATACACGCCAGCTCCAGCACATTGGGGGTTAAGACTCTTTGGGTTTAGGGTGTGTTTCCATAGCACATCCTAGTCCACCTTGTTTAATATGCTAATCAACCTATGACTGGGCTACCTTACTTCCTGTCCTCAGAAGCCACAGCACTATGACCTCCTCATCTTGAGGCTTTCCATCAGTTTGCTAGTCCAAGGATAAATGACCTACTTTTAAAACTGAAAACCCCCAAGGTGATCCAAAACAGTTTCCTTTGATTCATAAGGGCCTCAATTTACTTATAAATCCAGAGCATCTCCTTGGAGGTTTGGTATTGTGTGAAGCTTAATGAGGACATTTTCATTAATTTTAACAGCATTCAAAATTCTGTATCTCAGAGGACTGTTGCTTGCGAAGGACACAATGTTAGGTTTTTATGAAAAGACAATACTCAACTATTCTCTTTGGGTTTTTGTTTTTTCCTGTGGAAAAGATTCTGTGTCCTCTCTTGGTACATTAATATCACAAGTTTTAGAAATTCTTATAAATTTTCAAATAATCTGGATATTCTACCATTGGATTGAAGTCAAGATAACTCCTCCCTCTGATCTTGTGTCTGCGTCAAATTCTAAGAGTGTTCTGATTCAGAGAGTTCTACATTCATCTATGTGCTTAACTTGCCACCAGTTGGAAATGTGGTGATTGTGGAGTCAATTGTTTTTCCTCTTCCACTGATACCAGCTCCCTACTCACCCCATCACCCCCAGCCCAGCAATTCACAACTCAGGAAGAAACAGCGATCCAAAGGGGCTGAAACTCGAATTCAATCTTATACGTTCCTCTTGGTCAAAGTTATTGGGAAAAATGTTGTCCTTTTCTTGTGTCATTTGCTTGTACCCCTTAAAAGGGGGTGATTTTGAAAAACTAAGATATATTATTAAATGAAAAGGGCAAGCTGCAAACATATGTGTCCACATCTGTGTGATCTGTGTGTGAATATGTTCTTGTATAAAAAACATTTAGATGCGTATCACGACAAGCATGCACTCAATGAAAAGACACAGAGGACATGCTCACACAGGAGTTTTGATTCATTGGAACATGGATTCCTTACTCTCGGTGTTTCATACCATGTGAAAGATCTCCACTAGAACATGCCTGCCCCCCCTTTCACTCATTCCTCTCTCACTAATGGGTTTGCAAGGGAAACTGGACCTTGGGCTCAGCGCCCCCACCAACCCCTTTTTAAGGAGCTACCTGCCCTGGAGGAAGATATTCAGCCCAATTCCCCCAAGCCCTGAGTTTTCCAGGGGCAGGTCACTGGACAGTGAAAATGCAACTGGAGAAGTAGAGAAGAAACTATAACCCACTGCTATTGACGATACCAGAGGAGGAGAACGAGGATGGGGATAAGCAAAGCAGCTGACAATCCAAACCAAAACCCCTATTTAGTCTAAGAAGCTAATTTTGAAAATCGGTGACTTATCCTTTTGTTTTAAAAATTGGCTTTCCGATTATTCATTCCTCATTTGTTCATGCAACAGGTATTTATGGAGTTCCAACAACCATCAGATCTCCTGAGGACTCACTCACTATCACGAGAACAGCAAGGGGGAAACTGCTCCCACGATCCAATCACCTCCCACCAGGTCCCCGCCTCAACATGTGGGGGTTACAATTGGAGATGAGATTTGGGAGGGGACTTATTGCCATATCAACATGCATCTGTGTAACGTGCTTGGCCGCACTTGGCAAACGGAAATTCAGTGCTCAGGGAGGCAGAGTCCTCGACGCATGAAGAAACAGTCAGCTTCTGTCCCCAACATACGCGGAGAAGAAAAGCCAGCTAATCCCACCAAACCTAAGGTGGGGCCTTCACAGCAAAGCCTCACTCAAGACAGAGTTATCCACAAGCCCCCTCAGCATGAGGGAAAGCGGATTCTGAAACCAGTTATAATTTCTTTAAATGCAGCTCTTGGACTTTGAGGAATTTAATCCAAACCTTCATAAAATACCATTGTCCTTTGATTCTGCTTTTTCATTTCCACAGCAGAAATGCTGCACAAGGCAGAAGGAGAAAAAAGGAACTGAAAAACACTGTTGAATGGAATCTGCTTTGCTGCCGCAGGAACCATATTTTATGGGCAAAGCCTACGCTACTAGAACTCCCTAGGGAGCAGTACAGGAGCCGATCACATTTTTGCTGGCAGCTTTAGATGACGAATTTGTCTTACAATTCAGAGGCATTACTGAGGCTTTAAATAAGTGTGCAGCCTTCAGTGCATCCACTCTGTGGGCTCCCTGAAGTAAGCTGCTTCAGAGGATTAGAAGCCACAGATTGACACTCACATTTTGCCTTCACCTGTGTTAATTTCTGACAGCAAATGAGAGTCAGGGATATGAGGTTTGCCACCGGGACCTAGGACTTAGTGAAAAGCAGCTCTAATATCACTAACAAAAGCAAACGATAATAATAGCTGTACTTACATTGGGCTTACCATGTGCCGCTTTGCATTGATTAATTAAAGTCATTCATATAAGAGCTCTATGAAGTTGGCAACATTTGCCTCAGAGGTGGGTAGAGTGAAACAGTGTGTGTTAATGCAGTAGGTCCACATGGCTGGTCAACACGGAGCCAATATTCTTACCCAGGATTACTCAGCCTGTGCTACCAACTAATTGGTATACACACTACTGTGCGTCACACAGAAATAAACTAAACAGGATAGTCCCATCAGGCTGCTATAATAAAATACCTATATACTGGGTGATTTATAAACAACATACTTTTATTTCTCGAGGTTCTCGAGGTTGGGCAGTCCAAGATCAAGGCGCTGGCAGATTTGGTGTCTGGTGAGGGAGCATTTTCTGGTTGCTACATGGCACATTCTCATTGTGTCCTCACATGCTGGGAGTGGTGAGGGAGCTCTCTGGAGTCTCTTTAACAAGGGTGATAATACCATTCATGAGGGCTCCACCTTCATGTCCTCATCACTTCGCAAAGGCCCGCCTCCTAATACTGTCATGTTGGGGGTTGTGATTTCAACGTATGTATTTGGGGGGAACACAAATATTCAGACAATAGCATTGGCTTAAGAACTAATTCCATACTGCTTTTACTGCTCAGCTTGATTAGGGCCTGAAATTCTTCTTCTTACTATTATCATCATCTTTTGGAGACAGAGTCTCACTCTGTTACCCAGAGCGGAGTGCAGTGGTGCAGTCTCGGTTCCCTGCAATCTTGACCTCCTGGGCTCAAGTGATTCTCCTGCCTTAGCCTCCCGAGTAGCTGGGACTAGAGGCATGGGCCACCACACCTGGCTAATTTTTGTATTTTAAGTAAAGATGGGGTTTCACCACGCTGGCTGGGCTGCTCTTGATTGAACTCCTAATCTCAAGTGATCCGCCCTCCTCGGCCTCCCAAAGTAGAGCCTGAAATTATTTACAGCAAATTTAGGTGTAACTGAGTTCTCTAGAAAACCTGTGATACAGAATTTACCCTCTTTATTCCAAATAGTCTCCAGGTCAGAGAATCAGTTTCTTTGGTCATGCAGGTGATTAAACCCCAGTTCATATCATCCTGAGGAGTGGATTATTACCATTGGTAGCTATTTGTCAAATGGGCTTCAAAATGCTTTTGTTATTCTTGTTGCTTTCAAGGCTGTTTCAATTTAAATGTTAACATTTATGTTGCATCATTTTCTTTTGCATGGTACTAAAGGCCTCAGGACTTGAATTTGTTTGTGACTTCAGTTATCCAAACTGTATGGAAAAAAATTGTTTTTTCAAAAATCCACTTTGCATCAATTTGTTCTACGTTCCATACCTACCTTCCAGAAGGTAGTGATACATTAGAGCAGGGGGTGGGAAACTTTTTCTGTAAAGGGCCAGGTAGCAACTGTTTTAGGCTTTGCAGGTCACATGGTCTCTACCAAATCTACACAACTCTCTGGGGTAACCATAGACACGCAAACACATAGGTGTGAGACTGTGTTCTAGGAAAACTTTATTTATTAAAATAGGCAGCTGGCCAGACTCGGCCAAGGAGCCTCGGTTTACTGACCCCTGCATTAAAGGGACAGATTTCTGGCCCACTCCCAGCGGACCTCCTTCCAAGGGATGGAGTCCCAGTCACTTCACACTTCAGGCATCTCTCTGCCCTTTGGTTAGTTTGGCCCCAGGAAGGTAGCGCCATTTATTAGACTGGTAAATGTAAGAATGAACTGTGCCTGCCAGGCTCAATTTCACCACTTTTCCCTAGGCAGTAGCTGGCCCACAGGGGATGGGGTTCTGCTCTTTTTCCTGGTGCCCCCATCTTATTTACAGGGCCCCTCAAATGGCGTTATTGTCAATGTTTTTACTCTGTCCAACAGCCAGATGAATTTTATTTCCTTTCAACAAAACAGCATAGAACAAGTTAACACAATAAGACTCCTTACTTTTTCGGCTGTTTATCTCATGCAGTGCATTACTGCTATGCATTAATCATAGTTGATTGGCAGTCACATGAGTATTGCATACTTAAAATGTAAAATTCAGTTAATAAGTGAAATTATGTATAGGTAACAGTTCTTTCAAAACATATTGCTCCCAGGAGGAAAACAAAATGAAGGCCCTGATGGCAATGAGATTGGGAAGTTACCATTCCCTCGTGTTTCCCTCCTGTCTTAACATTCAGTGGATAGTCGAGCCTGGGAGAACAGGCAAACAGCGCTGCAGAGACAGATCTGATTGCAAATGTCCCTTTCCCCCCGTCCTTGCATATTGCTCAAAGCCAAGCAGAGAGGAGCTATCAGATACCAAAGATCCTCCTGGGAGCAGGCTGAGGTTTATGGCTGCTGTATTTGTCAGCTGGGGTTGAACAAACTAAGTACCACGGATGAGGTGGCTTAACCAACAGAATTCATTGTCTCACAGTACTGGCACCAGAAGTATGCAATCAAGCAGTTGGCTGTGAAGGAATGTCCTGTTCCAGGCCTTTTCCTGAGGCTTGTAGGTGGCTGTCTTCTCCCTGTGTCCCTTTACATCATCCTTCCTGATATGGTTTGGCTGTGTCCCCACCCAAATCTCATCTTGAATTGTAGTTCCCATAATTCCCACATGTCCTGGGAGGGACCATCTGGAGATAACTGAATCATGGGGGCAGTTTCTCCCATCCTGTTCTCATGATAGTGAGTAAGTTCTCACAGGACCTGATGGTTTTATAAGGGTCTTCCCTCTTCACTGGGCACTCATTCTTCTTGATGCTGCCACGTGAAGAAGGACATACTTGCATCCCCTTCTGCCATGATTCTAAGTTTCCTGAGTCCTCCCCAGCCATGCTGAACTGTGAGTCAGTTAAACCTCTTTCCTTTATAAATTACCCAGTCTTGGGTTTGTCTTTATTAGCAGTGTGAGAAAGGACTAATACATGCCAGTCTGTATTGTATCCAAATTTCCCATTTCTCAAGGACACCAGTCATACTGGAATAGGGCTCATCCTAATGACCTCATTTTAATTTGATTATCTCTGTAAAATTCTGTCTCCAAATAAGTTCACATTCTAAGGTACTGGGGATTAAGACTCCAAAACCTAAATTTCAAGGGGACACAATTCAACCCACAGCAGCTGTCTAAACTAGAAACACGCTTGCTTCTGTTGTTGAGGCTGTCCATGAGTGCTTACAGTTTATGGGTGGCATGCAGGCCAGTGTGTGCTAACCAATTGTGGGGGTGGGAGTGGGGGAGAGGAAGGATGCATTTTCTGGGAATACCTTATATACCATAAGGGAACGATCTCCTTCCCCCTAGACACCTGGCTAATCTATATCCCTCTCTAGCCACTCAAGCCACCAGGACAGCCAGAATTAGAAAGGCCTGTCCCAGTTATGCCTGCAGGCTGAGGGTCCTCAATGAATGCTCAATGACTCCCCTGCCTCTGCATCCTGAGCAAGACAAACTGGGGACATTTAGGAACAATGGTGAGAAGAGAGGAGTAGATGACCCTCAACTGACTTCGAATCTGCTCCTTTTCCTGCCTTTGGCCGCTGGTGGGAGATGCAGGGTGCCCAGTGGCCTTCGCAGACCCTCAGAGTCCATCCCAGGAAGTGCACGGGCCAGTGTGGCCAGGACGGAAGAACAGAGGGACCACTCTCAGTCCAGCCCTCCCTGCAGGCGGTTCGCCAGCTATTCCTTCTGGTCTTCTGTTTGCAGGAGGGCAGAGGGTTTCCCGCTCCCTGGACCATCCAGGCCTAGTCCCGGCGGCAAGGCCATGTTTCCTTGTTACGCTGGGCCTGCCGCTGACAGGCCCCAGAAGGAGCCGCGACCAGCCCGCTGGGCAGTCCCTGCTTCCTGCGACCCCCTCCAGACCCTGGGCAGAAAAAGCGCCCTGCTGTCTCGACAGAGCCACTGTGCTTTTCAGGGATCCTGACACCTAGTGGCTCCCGCTCCCTCCTCCGAAGAGCACTGGGTCCCAGCTGAGCATTCCCGCGACCCCCGGCCCGTGGTGGCAGCTGAGACACCCATTCGCGCACCCGGCTCCTCCCACATCCTTGTTCCTGGGGTGGTGCAGCTGACACTGGTGGTCGCCTTAGCTGTACTCTTTGGGGTCCAGGCGCCTTGGCGGGAGCTCACCCTCCCTGTCCCCCCAGCTGACCCTGCTGCGCCCCCTTCATCCCCGCACGCTCCCACCCAGCCCCGCCCCTCGGAACCCACCCCTGGTAGTGAAGCCCTGCCCCCAGGGTCCCTGCCCGAAGACGCGCTCCTCCTCTAGGGCTCCACCACGCTGTGAGCTCTGTCACCATCCCTAGCGGTGCAGCCCCTCCCAGGGATCCTCCTCGCTGTGAGCTCCTGCTCCTGTCCCGGTGGCGCACCCCCGCCCCCAAGCCTCCTCCCCTAAGGTGAGTCCCGCCCCCAGGCCCCAGTCCCTAAGGTGAGTCCCGCCCCCAGGCCACATCCCCTACGGTGAGCCCCGCCCCCAGGCCTCCTTCCCTAAGGTCTAGTCCCGCCCCCCAGGCCCAGTCCCTAAGGTGAGCCCCACCCCCACGCCCTCTCCCCGAGGGAGAGCCCTGCCCACCCTTCCGCTGGGGTGATCCCCTCTCCCCTACCCCTCCGCGGCCGGCCGCCCGCCCGCCCCTGCCCAGTCGCCCAGCCTTCCCGCCTCCGTGCCCCGCCGCGGTCCTCACCTGCGCCTGCCGGTAGTAGTAGCTGTGCTCTTTGGGGTCTAGGCGCCGCAGCGGGATGTAGCTGAAGGCGGACTGCGCCGAGACGGGCGGCGGCCTGGGCTCGCCCCGCAGCGTGGACGCGGTGGTCTCCTCCTCGTCGTCCTCCATGCCGCCCCCGTCCAGCGCCCTCGCCTTGGCCGCGGTCCGTCCCGCCCGCCCAGGGGCCCAGTCGGAGTCTGCCGGCCTCAGGTTGCTCCGCGCCGGCGTCCAGCCCGCGTCTGTGTTCAGCCGTTGCCTGGAAACCGCCGCCTGGCGACCCGGAGCGGCCCTGGAGCATTCCCGCTCCAGGTTGGGGCGACCCTCCTCTCCTCCCTCCTGGCCCCTCGACTACATCCGGGGTCTCTCCTTCCTTCCGCCTCGGGAGGAGCCTGGCTAGGAAACGCCGCGCGGACCTCCGATTTGCAGCCTGCTCACCTTTCCCAGGCAGGAGTCCCTGCTTCACCCACTGATCATTCGTTCGTGTGACCATTAGTAACTGAGCACCTAGCGTGTGGTGTGTCAGGAGCTGGAGATCGAGCCTTGAACGGAGCATGCCTTGTCTACAGGGAGCTTACAGTCAGCTGGAGAAGACAGATGAAAGACATGAAGAAGCCAAACGACTTGCTGAGGCCCCAGGCAGTGCTGTCCAATAGAAACATGATGAGAGCCATGTGTGCCATTTCTTATTTGACTCAGTATGTCCAAAATGTTATCATTTCAACAAATGACACCAGCTGCCTTTCAAGCGCTCGGTGGCCACGTGTGGCTAGCAATTACAGTATTGGCCAGTGCAGGTGTAAAGCTGCATGAATTTACAGATTCTGGCAAACTCAGTTGCTGTGGACAGGGTTCTTGCAAATCCTTTGCCAATGTGGTTATGTTGGCCCTTGATCTGAATGCTGGGTCAATACCTGCGTTCGGTTTGTTGAAAATGTATTGAGCTATATACTCGTGATTAGTGGGTGTATAGCCAAGAAAAGTTTAAAAAAAAAAAAAAAAGTTACATGATGACCAAGGCTTGGGAAATGCTTTAGCTGGGGTGCCTGGGAAGGCCAGCCTGGCTGTGGAGGTGGTGTTTGAGATGAAGCATAGCAATAATGAGAAGCCAGTTCTGGGAGTCTGGAAATCCCCTCCAGGCTGACTTGGTCCTCTGAGGCAGAGGAAATCTTATGTTTGAATGGCAGCAGGAAGTGGGGTGGTGTGGCCTCATGAAGCCAGAAACTGGTAGGAAGTGAAGGTGAACAGATAAGTAGGGGTCTGATGGAGAGGTCTGACTGACCATGAAAGGAGCAGTGCCCTGCCTTCTTCCCCACCCCTGCAACTAGGTAGGAATCTCTTGTCTGCACTTCTGTGATGCAGGCTGGTGGCTTAAGATACCTCTCTCATTCCGAGGCACCTGGTGATTCACTCTGTAGAGGTCTCCAGAGTCCTAGAGATCCTTCTGGGCAGGACTTAAGACATCCCGGTGCCACCGCGCTTTTTTTTTCTCTCTCTTTTTTTTTTTTAATCTCTTTCTATCGTGGGTCCCCATGAGCTTCCTGAGAAACCCATATGCCTTCTTTTCCCATTAACACATCTTTTTGCTCCATGGGCAGGCAGAACATGAGTCAGCCATGAGTCAAGGGTCAGACACCTGCCCACTGTGTCTCTAAGCCCCAGGGGACCTATCACCCTCATTGGAGCCACTTGGTGAGGATGACATATCCCTGGTGCTTGGAGATGGAGCACCGTCTCTCCTACATGTGAAGTGAAGAAAAGAGGGCTCTTATTTTTCTCCCATGGGCTGAAGTCACGAAAGGCATGACTCATACTTAAAGCATCAGCCAAATACGATTTTTTTTAAGCCCTTATAATCTATTGCCTCTCTCAACCTCTCTCGATGTCTCCAAAGACACAAAAAAGGTCAACTAACGGTCACAAGACTTTGTAAGCTTTGCATCGGTGACCCGGTATCATACTTTGGAAAGTGAAGGTAGTTGAAACCAATTATCTTGGGAATTCAGCTGAAACTGAGACTGAGCTAATTGCTTAATAAAAGAAATTAGTAAAGTTTACGCAGTTATACAGATGTGAATCTGCTAACTTCAATGTCAGTAGGTGACATTTTGTCATGTCCTAGACCAAGATCTCTTGAGGGCAAGGTTACCTACATCTTTTTCTTGCATGGTGATATGGTTAGGCTTTGTGTCCCCACCTTAATCTCATCTTGAATTGTAATTCCCATAATCCCCACATGTCAAAGGAGTGATCAAGTGGAGATACTTGAATCATGGGGGCCGTTCCCCCATGCTGTTCTTGTGATAGTGAGTTCTCACAGGATTTGATGGTTTTATAAGGGGCTCCTCCCCCTTTACTCGGCGTGTCTCCTTCCTGCCACTTTGTGAAGAAGGTGCCTTGCTCCCCCTTTGCTTTCTGCCATGATTGTAAGTTTCCTGAGGCCACACCAGCCATGCTGAACTGTGAGTCAATTAAAACTCCTTCCTTTTTGAATTACCCAGTCTCAGGTCTTTATAGCAGCATGAGAACAAACTTATACAGATGGCTCAAGTCTGGCATATAGTAGGAACTCAAATATTTGAGCCTGAGACAGGGCCTGAGTTTATTTGGGAGGTAATTCCAGGAAACAGGAGAGAGGGACCAAGAGGAGCGAGAAGCAAAGCGGGAGAGACACCAAGGATGCAGTACCCAGGTCACTGCTGAGGGCAACTGGTGCTGGCCATGAACCTTTCTGAGGGGCCTGGAAAGGCCTTGAAGAATTGTCCCAGAGGATCAACATGGAGGCTTGTTTCATCGCTTGCTCCTGTCTGCTTGGTGGAGGCTTGCTCCTTTAATTGTTAACTCCTGAACTTGTACGACCCCCGCCCCGGGGCCTCACAGGCTCCCCTGAAGTATCTTGCCTCCTTGGTGTCCGAAGAGCCCTGGGGCTGACAGCAAAAGACAGGGGCATGTACTGGAGGTGAGATGCTACTTTCATGAGGTGAGTCATAGCCCCACGGAATGGTCCACCAGAGATGAGGGTGGAATGAGATGTGAGGCCCTGAGGATGCAGGGCAGGGTACCAGAGACAGATGAAACCATGGGCAAGACAGACTGTGGTAATTTTGATTATTAAGATAATCAAAATTGTTAAAAATGTATTTTCCTATATAATCTTATTATGTATTCCCAGGTACATGAGTGGAATACAAGGTCACAGAGTCTGATACATTTGGGCTCTTCATGTCTGTACTTGTACTCAAAAGTTCTGTGCAGGAGAAGGGGAGGATGAAAGAAGCGTGAAAACCCTCCTCTCAAAGGAGGCAAATGAATAGGGTAAGGACACACACTGGGGCTGGGTTAAACATACTGTATTCGTCAGGGTTCCCTCAAGGGACAGAACTAATAGGATGTGTATATATCTATATAATGATATATATTATATATTTTTTTATATGGGAGTTTATTGAGGAGTATTAACTCACATGATCACAAGTTCCCTGTCCGTTTTCACTGTGTTGATAAAGACATACCCAAGACTGGGACGAAAAGAGGTTTAATTGGACTTACAGTTCCACATGGCTGGGGAGGTCTCAGAATCACAGCAGGAGGTGAAAGGCACTTCTTACATGGCAGCAGCAAGAGAAAATGAGGAAGATGCAAAAGCAGAAACCCCTGATAAAACTATCAGATCTCATGAGACTTATTCACTACCACGGGAACAATATGGGGGAAACCACCCCCATGATTCAAGCTGTCTTCCTCCGGGTCCCTCCCCAACACATTGGAATTATGGAGATTTGGGTGGGGACATAGAGCCAAACCATATCAGTCCCACAGTCGGCCATCTGCAAGCTGAGGAGCAAGGAGGCCAGTCTGAGTCCCAGAGCTGAAGAACTTGGAGTTTGATGTTCGAGGGCAGGAAGCATCCAGCACGGGAGAAAGATGTAGGCTGGGAGGCTAAGCCAGTCTAGTCTTTTCACATTTTTCTGCCTGCTTTTATATTCTGGCCACGCTGGCAGCTGATTAGATGGTGTGCACCCAGATTGAGGGTGGGTCTGCCTTTTCCAACCCACTGACTCAAACATTAATCTCCTTTGGCAACACCCTCGCAGACACACCCAGGAACAATATTTTGTATCCTTCGGTACAAACAAGCTGACATTCAGCATTAACCATCACACATACAGAGGATCAGCTCCACCTCAGTGTTTCTTTTCTTTTTCTTTTCTTTCTTTCTTTCTTTCTTTTTTTTTTTTTTTTTTTTTTTTTTTTTTTTTTTGAGGCAGAGTCTCATTCTGTTGTCCAGGCTGGAGTACAGTGACATGGTCTTGGCTCACTGCAACCTCTGCCTCCCAGATTCAATCAATCCTCCTGCTTCAGCCTCCCAAGTAGCTGGGATTACAGGTGCGTGCCACCAGGCCCGGCTAATATTTGTATTTTTAGGAGAGACAGGGTTTCAGCATGTTGGCCAGGCTGGTTTGGAACTCGTGACCTCAAGTGATCCACCCACCTCGGCCTCCCAAAATGCTGGGATTATAGGCGTGAGCCACTGCACCCGGTCTCACCTCAGTGTTTCTAATGACAACCTTAGGATTATGGGTTGTGCAACCTCCAAATCCCATTCCAGCATCACGAATTTACACAGGCTCTCAGAGCTGACAATCTCTGTACCATTTTGCGCTGCTCTGGCCTAGGCTGACTGAGTGCGCCCTGACTGTGTACACAGCACGGTGATACCTGCCTGCTGGGACTGCTGCTGCCTGCATCTCCCCAACAGGTCTTGTGAGCATATCCCTTGCAGGGACCCTAGCCTATCAGCGAAGGAAAATAGGCAGTTCACAAGAGTTCAGGAGATGCAGAGGCCACCCTGCAACTGAAATCCCCTGCCATTTCTCTTGACATCGGAACAAAACGGAAGATTTTGAAGTGCTTTTTCTATGAATGTGAGGCAGGGAAGAAGAAACCAGTGAAGGCAGCTGTCATGTCCCATTAGCTGTGGCTTCACTACACCTTGCATGGCATGTATGTTATGTTCATCTTGAGTTGATCTAAACCTATGGACTTTTTAAGCTGGAAGACCTATCTAGTTCTTCATGCTGTTGAGAAAACCAACATGAAGGGAGGTTAAGTGACTTGGCACAGGTAATATAGCCAGTGGGTGCTCTTCCTGAAAGATGTACAAATATCTCGAAAGAAAGAGCTGGTATGAGGGCTCTCAACCACTCTGAGGCGGAACCATGGCCTGGACGACAGGATGCTTTAGCCATTGACTCTCAGCCAGGCACCTAGCCAGCTGGGAAACACAGCAACATCCAGGTTTCCTCCACCCCACCTTGTAAACCTCTGTTAGCTGTGGTGGAATCAGGAGGGAAAGTAACCCGTGAATACATTAAAACACCACCATCTCACTCCCTCCCCTCCTCTCTCTTTAACTCTTCTGTTGATAATGCAGAGGTTTTAAACATAAGGTCAATGTCTCCATTTTACACTTAAAAGCTTTTACAATTATTCCATTTTAAAATTGCACTGTAAACTCATTTAAGGGGTCCGACATGATTGGACTTTAATTCATAGGATCTAAAATATCTTAAAATTAATTGGAATAAGAATTCCTCTACATCTGGTATGTTACATGATGGCGCGGAGGAAGAGAGACATATAAACACAGGTTTGTAACTAACTAGGAGGATGACTGCCCATCTATATGTCTGTGATGGTTAATACTGAGTGTCAACTTGATTGAAGGACACAAAGTATTGGTCCTGGGTGTGTCTGTGAGGGGTTGCCAAAGGAGATCAACATTTGCGTCAGTGGGCTGGGGAAGGCAGACCTGCCCTTAATCTGGTGGGCACCATCTAATCAGCTGCCAGCGAATATAAAACAGGCAGAAAAATGTGAAAAGGTGGGACTGGCCTACTTCCAGCCTACATCTTTCTCCTGGGCTGGATGTTTCCTGCCCTTGAACATCAGACTCTAAACTCCTCAGTTTTGAGACTCCGACTAGCTCTCCTTGCTCCTCAAGCTTGCAGACAGCCTATTGTGGGACCTTGTGATCCTGTAAGTTAATACTTAATGAACTCCCCTTTATAGATATATATCTAGATATATTTATATATATTATATATAGATACATAGATATCTATAAAGGGGAGTGTATTGTTTATATATAAACTATTTATGTATATATTTTTTATATATACATATATATATAGTATTCATTCTGTCCCTCTAGAGAACCCTGACTAATACAGTGTCCCAGAAAATTTTACACATTATGAACTCAAAGGCACAAGCCCAAATAACCTGCTGGCATTAGTCTCCGAACTCTGTCGGTACTATTTAACAGTGAGACTAATAGCATGACCTCAGCTCCTAGAGCAAGGAAGCCATTGTCCATCCTGCAAAACTTTTTTTTTTTTTTTTTTTGAGATGGAGTCTCGCTCTGTCGCCCAGGCTGGAGTGCAGTGGCATGATCTCAGCTTAATGCAAGCTCCACCTCCCAGGTTCACGCCATTCTCCTGCCTCAGCCTCCCAAGTAGCTGGGACTACAGGCGCCCACCATCACACCCAGCTAATTTTTTGTATTTTTTAGCAGAGACGGGATTTCACTGTGTTAGCGGTCTGTGGTGGGATTAAACAAGGCCTTTATTTCATGCCTCCTCCCTGGTAAAAAGACATACATATTGTCAAGAGACTTAGAAAGCATGTTTAGCATCGAGTTTGTCCTAGAGGCCAACTCAGTCAATTGATAAAATCCCTATGGTTAGTAACTTTAACTATCAAGTTTATGAATTGAGACTTAAAAATAAAAATTTAATTTTTTTACTTTGTTGATTTTGAAATAAAAATGACCAAAATTATAAATCAAAAAATACTGACAACTCTAGCAATGAGCGCCACTGCCCTGCAGGAACCAGGGTTCCTTAGAGAGAGGCCTGATCCCAAGTCTGAGACCGGAAATGGATAATGTGAGCTGGGACATCCTGTTCTGCAAAGAAAATACCAAAATAAGATGACAAGGTCAAAAGGACAAAGGGGCCAACCTGAAGGGTATCCCACTCTCCCAAAATGGAATAATCTAAGCATCAGTTAGAAGACTGCAAAGGATTGAGGCACAACAAATACGCAGACGTTCCAGAGTTCATAAACATCCTAGAACAAACACAAAGCTGACTAGACCACCCAACCCTTTATTCTAAAAATTGATACAAGGAAGGAATTTTTTTTCTGAATAAACTTTTATTTCAGGGTATGCAAATAGTTAACAGGAGAAATTCCTTCGTTATAGAAGACTACAAGCTAATAAAAGTAGAAGAATGATAGAATTAGGAAATGATTTTGTTTTGCTTCCTTTTGTTTCATTTTGCAGCACCTAGTCAAATAATGGATCTTGGCAATAAATGTCAGGTAAGAGGCTGTGGGGACCACACAGTGGAGGGATCAAGCTGACAACACAGGAACTCACACATAAATCTTAATGACCATCACTAACATGAAATGATAGCACAATGCTGTGGAAATCCACAGCACCCCCTCTGAAACATCATTCCCAAGGCATTCAAGCCAAACTGAAGCAAGTCTCTGGATCTGCCCTTTGATTTAATAGGAAATACAGCAGATAGATAGAGAAACAAATTAGACAACACCAAATCAGCAGTGTGGGACATTCTACAGGGCAATTGATCTAATTTCGTCAATAACCGAATGACATGAAAACTCGGTGAGAAAGAGTGGCAGTTAGAGACATAAGAGACTTCAGCGGTAGAGTCTCTAAAAGTCATTTGTGGACTTTGGATCCTGACTTAAAAACATCAACAGTTAAAGAATATTTTTGAGATAGTACAGGAAATTTAGAATATAGACTAGACATTAAATGATGACAGGGAATAATTATTAATTTTGTTATTTGTAACAATGGCTGAATGGTTAGATTAAAAAAAGAAAAAAAATGCTTATCAGTTATATGTGAATACTGAAGTATTTAGGCTAAAATAATATGATAGCTTGGATTTCTCTAGAAACATTCCAGTGGAAAAAAAAAGAAAAAGAAAAAGTTAAAGAATAGATGAAACATGATTGGAAAATTATGGTAATTTTTCATGCTGAATAGAGGGACTTGCGAACTTATTACACTTTTTTTTTTTTTAGAGATGGAGTTTTGCTCTGTCACTCATGGAGAGCAGTGGCATGATCATAGCTCCTGGCCTCAAGTAATCCTCCTGCCGTGGCCTCGCAAAGCAGTGGGAATACAACATGAGCCACTGAGCCAGCTTTTTTTTCAATTCTTACACTTTTCTTTCAATTCCTATGTGTGTTGAAAATTTCCTATAATACAAGCAAAAACAGCAGGGTTATTAAAAGAGATTGTTTCTTGTAAACATTAGAACCCAAAATATCAGCTCCACCCACACACTGTGCGCACTCTGTATGGGAGACCGTGGGAGTGGGAGGGAGATGTTGGCTTTTTCTGGGGTGGGATTACAAGTACTGGATGAAGGCAAAATTTCTTCTGATGGAGCCCAACAGGGGGAGAACATCAACATAAAGTCAGGTTTCCTGACTCGTGCAGCACGGGAGAGTGCACACCACAGGAGCCAAGAGACATCGAGTCAAACACAGGACTAGACAGAGTAGGTAAAATTTAATGAAGCTGAGCTGGAGAGACTCAAGCACAACAAGTTTGTGTGCCAAAGAGTTAACAGTAACCCTGGCCTAAGAAGCCGATTCAGGTCCCTCAAAGGGAAGACAAATGTGGAACGTTGTGTGCAAAATTCCCACGTCTAGAGCTCTGCAACTGAGGGGGATATTGAAGCTGCTTCTCCATTGGTCAGATTGGCCCATGTGGCTCAGCTCATATAGACAACAGTTAGATGTTCCAGTTTATTGAACTGATTTCAAACAACCAAAGCTTTAGAGAACAAAGTTTCTTAGCACTACGTCCTTGATGATATTAACAAAGGCAGTTGTCAAAGGCTCACAGTGGTACAATACAGCCACGACAATTGCGTCCCCAGACCCTGCTCTCTTCCTTCTAAAACTCAGCTTACAAAGCACTGTGAGGCTCTCTCAACTGTGTGTTGGGGTGCCAGAGTCCTCACCACTCCCATCGCCTGCTCACTAACCCGTTAATCTCACCTGCTTCAAGCCCCGCCAGGGCAGGGGCTTTCTCCTACTTGGCGCTGGAAGTCCTGATCGGCAAGTTAGTCATGTTCCTTCTTATAGACCATGCCTTATATGAACCCTCACCGCAAGCTGTACAATAAAGTTTAACTGAGAATGAATGAACACATGTGTACCAGTAACAATAATCGCACCCAATGCTCACTGAGTATTTACTGTTTTCCAGGAACTGGGCTAAACAGCTTACAAGATGTGTCTCATTTCACTTTCTACATGAAGTATTTAGACTCCAAATGGAGCTGGGTACATTCCCAGTTTCAGAGATCTCAGCCCTAAGGGGATAATTGGCCTGGTTCCTCAGAGCCAAGACCCCTCTCCGGATTTGCACACATACTCTAGTAGGTATACCTTTTTTTTTTTTTTTTTCAAGAAGGAATTGACTGCTTCCTTGTTTTCCCAGAATTCTATCAAATTGATGAATTTTTCTCCTTCCTATATTTTCTTCCGCCTAACAAATATTTAGCAAGTGTCCACATGTACCCAAGCGAAGCACATTCCTTACATAGAGGAAGGTAAGGAAAGGTAGAGAAAACTGTCTGTGTTGTTCAGGCAGAACTGTTACCACACTCTTCCACAGCTCCTGCCTGCCTGCCATCTACACACACACTCACAACACACATTCAGAGAGGATCCACTCTCTCCCACAGAGATCCTCTAGTTTCAACTGCGGCAGCCCAAAGTCCTGAACTTTGCTGCCCCCTATTGATAGGCCCAAAGAATATCACTGTTGCTGCAAGGGTTGTGCTAGCAAGTAAAACAATTTTTTTTCACTCATTTTTCTTGTTTTGCTTTACTTTTGAAAACAAATATAGCAAGGTTATGCAATTATTAAAAGTATTATCAAATATATAGTTGCAAGAGCTATCATCTTGAATACGTAATTGCAACTGATACATTCACATCACTTTTGCTTGTACAGGTCTAGACATACAAATTAATTCATCAGCCTGAGAATTCAGTTTAGCTTTATCATTTGACAAACTCTGATAATTCAGACTTAGCTTTATGATTTGACAAAGCTTGTCAAATTCGCTCAGCAACCTTATATTTCTCTATTAGCCTAAATTATTTTCATGTACTTCAGGATTAAAATTTGAACAGAGCCAGAGGCAGGTCTAGCTTCCCTCCCTGGGCCAATCCTGTATGCTTTACACTGGATGTTCCAGCCATGACAATTGCATCCCCAGACCCTGCTCTCTTCCTTCTAAAACTCAGCTTACAAAGCACTGTGAGGCTCTCTCTCACTGCCCAGGCGGGCATGAGGTTTCTGTGTTCCCAGAGCCTTGCCTGTGTGTTGGGGTGCCAGAGTCCTCACCACTCCCATCGCCTGCTCACTAACCCGTTAATCTCACCTGCTTCAAGCCCCGCCAGGGCAGGGGCTTTCTCCTACTTGGCCCTGGACCTGGAGCACTGAGTGGCCCCAGCATGATCAGAGCTGTGAGTGTCTGCTGAATGCGTACGTGAAGACGGTAGGGGAGAGCCAAATGAGACAGGCTCAGCCGAGGCTGCAAGCGAAAACTGCAGGAAGAGCATCTGATTCTGATGAGTAAAGAGGGAAAAGCTTGCAATGGATGAGATGGACTTACATCAACAGCACAGGTGAAGAATGCTCGGGCTGTATTTTTCTTCAAAGCATTTATAACAGACCGTCATTACCTCTTCGTGTGGCTCTTTAATTGGTTAAGTCCCTCTCTGCTCCTTAAGCTGTATGCTGTTAACCTCACACCACATTTCTGGGTTGAGTTTCGCACCAAGAATTAGCTAAGTCATAAGGAGAGGTGTATAGCACAGTGAGGGTGGACCAGAGGCCAAGGAGGGAACCTGAGTTCACAAAAGGCAGAAAAAGACACAGGACTGGATATTAGCTGCAAGGAGGTGTGAAAGGGGTTTCTGAGGCCTGATGTGGTCTGGAACAGATCTTAGGCTCAGTGTCAGGAATGCCTGTTTTAAGTCATCTAAGAGCTGAGAAAAAGTGTAAATCAGCTAATTACCCAGATTTCAGAGAGATGTGAGAATCCTTCCAAGCCGGGTCCCAAATGACCGGCAAGGTCAGCTGGGTACACGGATACATCAAAATCTACCGTGCCTATCTCCCGCTCAATCTCCATTTGCTTCCATTGTCTCTCTTTATAATTGAAGACAAAAAGTGATCTTAGCTCATCCAGTTTCCATTTCCTATTCTAAAGATAAGTAAAGTGAAGTAAAAAGCATGATGGGGTGGACATTCAGACTAATACTAGCTAACTCGCACTGTGTGCTTACTCTGTGCAAGGCACTTTTCTAAGTGCTTTATATAATTATCATTTCAACCTGTTACAGGTTCAATTGTGTCCCTCCTCCCTCCTTCAAAAAAGACATATCGTAGTCCTGACCCAGTCTGTGAGAATGTGACCTTATTTGGACATAGGGACCTTAGAGATTTAATCAAGACAAGGTCATTAGAGTAAGCCTTCATCCAATATGGCTGGCATCCCTATAAGAGGGAAATCTGGACACAGTCAAACCAGGAGAACACCATGTGAAGACAGAGACACACGCACATTAATGGCCACGAGAAGACACAGGGCCACACAGACACAAAGGGAAGATGGCATGTGAAGATGGAAGCAGGTAAGTTACACTGCCACAAACTAATGAATGTCTGTCACCACCAGAAGCTGGAAGAAGCAAGAAAGGATCTCCCCTAGAGGTTTCATGGGGAGCATAGCCTGCTGACACCTTGATTTTGGATTTTCAGCCTCCAGCAATGTGACAGTAAATCTCTGTTGTTTTAAGTCACCCAGTTTGTACTTTGCTGCAGCAGCCAAAGGGACTAAGACAGAAATCCCATTATAATGTAAGAGTAGCTCTTAGGAAACCAAAGCTTGAGGTCACAGTTAGTTAGAACTCAAATCCAAGCTGTAGGAGTCCTGAACCTAAATTTTTAGCCACTACATTTTATTGCTTTTTGGGAAAGATTCAAATCTGACATTCATCACTAGTGATGAATGAAATATCAGGTAGAACATTCATCCTGAGCTAGCCTACTTCTCTGTAAAATAGGAACAATACCTAAATCAGAAGGCATGTGAGATCCATACAAGCATCATGCTAACATGCTCAGCATGGGCTCAGCACATGATCATGAGGACAAGAGGGCCAAATGGAGTAGCAGAGCTTTGGGGTTGGACACTCAGACTTCACCACCAAGTAGTGCTGTGACCTTGGCCGTCTTGTCCTCTTCTTCCTTGAAACTGTAACCTGTGATGAGGCAATGAAGGATCTGCAATGAACTAATGATGATTTAATTCATTCTTGATATACAATTTAGAAGATCCTCCCTCCAAACACCTCCCCCAAAAACCTACCTAAATTGCTTTTCCATTTCTCTAAATGTTTATTTAAAAAAAGTTCCCATACTAATACATCTTATTAACTAAAGGATTGTTTCTGCCTAATTCTATGTTTATATCCAAAGCACTATACTCTATTTCTCATTGCTCCTTTTCCTTACAGTACACCTCACTTCCACTCATAGAATAGAGATAAAATTTCTTCCTTACATCTGTTAGAAAACAAAAGGTCTCTAAAGAGCAAAATACTTTCATTTAGGAGATAACTATGACAAAATACTTAAAAATAACATTTATTCATTGAATTCCTTTACTGCACATGATCATTTGTTTGATGTAAAAAAAGTATCTGTGACACTAGTATTAAATTAAAATTAATTTTACATTTTACCACAATAAATGTATATATAGTGTAAGGAAAACTATAGATGCTTCCAGATCACCAGTCTAGAACATATTCTGCGAAGTGGCTAATTCACATTGTATTCTTCTTTTAATACTGAGTTCCATAAAAATGCAAGTTCTTTCATTGTTTGGGTTCTGAAGCCAGTATTCGTTCTTGTCACCAATGAACAGTGTTTTGAGAAAACAGTTTTCTTTGTAAATATTCCACCAATTCACGTCTTGATTTTAGCATCCCAATCTCATAATAGGGGATCTATAAAGGTAGAAAAGTAAAACTGGTCAAGATCCTTCAAAATCTGAGGTTCCTCTGGCTGTTGGTTACCTTGTTTGTTTCTTACACGCTTCCCCACAGCAGAATGTAAGCTCCTGAAAGGCAAATATCCCAACTAGCGGCTTCATCTTGTATCCCCAGTGTCTAGAACAGCGCCTGGCACTGAGAAGGGGCTTGGTAAATATTGGATGAATTAATATGTAAATAAGAATCAGACATGATCTCTTGTTCTCCAGGAGCTCACACCTTGGGTGGCAAGTTAAATTACACAATAAATATAAAAAACAAGCTGTAGGTTGGTGATCTAGTGCTGAGAGGGAGTGGGCATTTCATTAGATGAGGGTGGGGATGCCGACAAACTGCCGGAAGGTAGGTATTCAGAGAGCGGGAAGACGCAGCAGGGACAAAGAGGGAATGAAGAGAGACAGCAGGAGGCTCAGCGAAGGAGAGAGCCTGCTCAGCTGGGAGCAGAGGGGCCAGGTAGTAATCACGTGCCAGGAGCCTGGCTGCAGGCCAGCCATGGAGGGTCTTGAATGTTAAGATGTAGAGAAGTTTTTACTTTATTCTGTAAGCAGTAAAGAAACAATGAAGGCTTCTGAGTACACACTGGCATGATTAGTTTTAGGAATATTCAGCTGGGGATGTGCAAGATGGAGAAAAAAGTCAGCAGATATGAAACCACAGTGCTGCCTAGTATAGACAGCTTAGAGAATTAGGGCAGCTCTCCTTCTCACGCACTGCTGAGCCCTCACATAAGACATTCTTACATTATCTACGGTGAAAATACTTAAAAGGTCTTAAATATCAAGTGTTGGTGAAGCTCCTTATTTTAATGGATTATCATGTCCACTTTTATTTATTAAATCAAGGAGAAATTAAAACAGAACATATATTCCAACAATTGAGTAAGTCTAACAGCAGAGTTAAGCAGAGCTTATAATGAATATAGGTAGGCCCCACTTTTGAAAAATCAAAGCTCTGAAAATTCTGTATTTCAAAATATAAGTCAAGAGATTTAAGCCAAATTACCAACATTGGGATTTAAACTAGACATAAGATCGGTGGTCCACTGACTGGGCTGGCAGACCAGTGAGCACTGTAAAAGTAAATTAAAATGGAGCCTGTGCCTGAAAAATCCCTGAGCAGACCAAGCTAGTTAGGCCTTGAAAATAACCTTAACTTTGTTTAAAAGTGCAAATGTTAAGCAAAATTTAACTTAGGCTATTTCTTGTAAAAGCTTCTACTGGAGAAAAACAGAACTTAAGCTCAACCAGTCAGAAGCATCTCACAAACTAATAATTATATAACTAGGAACCTTCCACAGAATAGTTCAAACAAGGCAGCAAGAACATATAACTGTAACCAATCAAGTAGATTCTTTGTGTAATTGCATTCTTCCTATAAAAGCCTCCCTCTTGTGTTCCCAAGTCATTTTGGGTTTTGTGCTGTCCAATTCAATAACTGCTGTTTGATCAAATTCTTTAAAATTTTACTGTGCCTCAAATTACTTTTTAACAGTAACCTGGAAAAAAAATTCGAATTAGGATTTGCTTTTGGGAAACAAAAAAAATAGGTGAAACTCTACCTGAACAACTTGATAACCAAGTAAGCGTAGGTGTCTTTGTTTAATAGCTTCTTTTCCCAGTAAGTGTTTGCTATTGGAACAAAATCTTTTTGGACCATCAATACACAGTGCTATCCTGAAAAATAAAAAAGGAGAAAAAAACTTAATTTTTAAAATAATCTGAAATATTTATTATATATTTTAGTTGCCAAAGTTTATTTGGGATTTGGCTATTACTATGTGCCAATATTATTTTCAAATGAATCATGAATTTGATCTTATGAATATTAATGCTTATAAAATATTACAAAGAATTTCCCGACATAGTATTCTGAAATGTAGTATTTTAATTTCCAGAATCATATCTATTTCTTTCACCTTCTTGAGAAAAAGATACCACTGCTTATTAGCCTCAACAAGTCTTGTAATGCAAAAAAACACAATATTTTTCTGTACCTTTCATGGATATCTTCATTAACTGTGAATGGCAATACAAATCCTTCTTCATCTAATTTAATTTCAACATCTGGTAAGAGAAGAAAGGAAAAATTCCTCGTGTGATACCCTCACAAACACTATCTTCCTTTGCTCTGCTTTGATTCCTTCCATATTGCACTGATCAATTGGACTGAAGGCTGCAAAGTAATGACCACAACCAGACAATGGTGAGAATTTTAATTCAATTGGCTTTATGATCAATCAAGTCAGCCTTAAATTAAGAAAGCTCAATAACACTAAACCACAGAATGGGTTCTGAAGTTATCTGGGGTATGACAAGAACCACGCATGCTTTCTCTTTCCCCTTATAACAGGTGGCAGAGATCCTTCAATCCAGACTGAAGAAAACCCTAGAGTTAAGCCGTGAGACATCTATGCAACTCATAACTTCCATCATTCCAACTTGCAGCGCCTCCATGATAAGTAAAGAAAGCATGCTGCACCCAGACACCTGGTCTGCGAGCACAGAAGGCTTCGCTGTCCTTCCCCTCTGGTAAACTGCAGTTCCTTTCGTAAAGAGAAGAGAGGTGACCATCTGAAGCCTATGAACTGCTGTCCTTTATGAGAAGGCTTTCTTCTCCTCATCAAGTTAGAAGAACTGTAAGGACAGAGGACTTGGAGTCTCTAGTCAGTGCCACCCAGGAGAAATCTCTGTGATGTGGAAATCATTATAAAGGCGCTGTCCAATTTGGCAGCCATGAGCCACATGTGGCTACCGAGCACTTGGAATGTGACTGAGGAATTGAATTTTCTTAAACGTTTAATAACTTAAATTTAAACAGCCACATGGTCTAGTGGCTACTATATTTGGACAGCGCAAGCCTAGGTTATAGTAGTAGCTAACAATTAGTGAGCATTTCCTATGTTCCAGGTACTATTTTATTTAGTGCTTAAATAAGTCTTTGAGGTCACTATTACTATCATTTTACAGAGGAAGAAGCAAGCAGAAAAAGGTTAAATACTCTGCCCAGGACATACGTGGCTAATATGTGTGACTTAAACCCAGACAGTCTTGACGCAACAGCTCTGCTGCTAACCACCTGTTTCAACTTGCCTTCAGGGAAGGGACCATTCCATTTTGCATTTCCAGAGACCTTCTATTACTTTTAAGTCCCATGTATCTCCAAAATCGAACAGGATGCTTAGGTTTAAAACAACAAAACTCCTTATACTACTTACCTACTGTATAACAATAGGGTGTCAACACTTTTGGAGCAAAATATAATTTTGCTCCTAAAAGGTCAATCAGCCCAATCTTCACAGATTTATAAAGCTGAGAATCCATAGGGGTCTCCAGGGAACAGCATGGGGTAACAAATGACTTCACTTGATATTTACGAAGGAGTTTTGGACCCTAAAAAATCGTAAGCACAAACATGAGAAAGAAAAATAAGATATAAAAACTGAGAATAAATTGAAGGTTACCTAGGTAGAAAAGTTTGATATAACACTACTTTATAGGTATGATACTTTTCCAGGAATTGGGACAGGCATCTCTTTCAAAATGACAATGCAAAGTCTATTGTTATAATACAAGTCTAATAGTTCAAAATGTCTTTTATATGTGTTTTTACAGTAGTCACTGGTTACTATAAACAGAAAGAAAAGTAAAGAAGGAAGGTAAAAAAGAGTGAGGAGGGAGTGAGAAGAAACATAATAATGCTAACAGCTCAAGAAACATTTCTAGAACTAAGAATTGTCCCAAGGGTCTTAAGTACACACAACTCAAGTTTTCAACACAGGTTTAATTTCTCTAATCTGAAAATCCAAAATCCAAAATGCTCAAAAATCTGAAACCTTTTGAGCACAGACAGGCTGCTTAAAGAAGATGCTCATGAAGCATTCTGGATTTCAAATTCTTGAATTAGGGATGCTGAACTGGTAAATACAATGAGAATACTTTAAAATGTGAAAAAATCTGAAAGCTGAGACACTTCTGGTCCGGAGCATTTTGGATAAGGGATACTCAGTCTGTAATGGTAAATGTGACATAAGTGACATTCCAATTTAGGAAGAAAAGGATAGCAATCTAATAAACGATGATGGAAAAATGGTTATTTATTTGGAAAATAACTAAACTTCTGTCATCCGTTACACACTCTAATAAATTCCAAGTGGTACAACATGCTGACTATAGTTAATAAGAATGATTGTATGCTTGCAAATGGCTGAGAATACTTTTTTTTTTTCTTTTTTTTTGAGACAGAGTTTCACTCTTGTTGCCCAGGCTGGAGTACAATGACATGACCTCGGCTCACTGCAACCTCTGCCTCCCGGGTTCCAGCAATTCTCCTGCCTCAGCCTCCAGAGTAGCTGGGACTACAGTTGTGTGCCACCATGCCTGGCTAATTTTCCATATTTTTAGTAGAGACGGGGGTTCACCATGTTAGCAAGGGCTGGTCTTGAACTCCTGACCTCAGGTCATCAAACCGCGTTGGCCTCCAAAAGTGCTGCGATTACAGGCATGAGACACCGTGCCCGGCAAGAGTACATTTTAAATATTCTCACCACAAAATAAAATGATAGGTATGGAGGTAATACGCATGTTAATTGGTTTGATTTAGCCATTTGACAATGTATACATATTTCAAAACAACATGAACACAATAAGTATATACAACTTTTACTTGTTAATTAGAATACATATACAAATAAATAAAAATTCAATTTTGCTTTTAGATCAAAGATCTAAATAAAATTTAAAAGATATATTTTTTTAAATGTTGTAAAATATTCATGTTCTTAAGTTAGACGGGTAACTTGGAAGTCATAAAAGACATATTCGACTACAGAACATTTAAAAATACATCATAAATAATATTAAAAAGTAATGAAAGAGTATAAATCAGGGGAAAATATGTACAACATTCACAATAGTTAATATCTGTTTTACAATGAGTCCTTAAAGACAAACCATCCAACAGAAATAAATTAAGGTGTAGAAAGCAATTCAAAAGAAATGTAAATGGCCAACACATATTTGGAAATATGCTAAACTTCATTAATGCTCATTAATATGCAACTTAAAAGATATGATGCCCTCTTTCATGTCGTTGAGTATCACAAATTAAAGAGACTACTAACACACCGCAATAGAAGTGGAGGAGACATGGCCATCTTCATTCATTGCTGGGGAAATGTGATATCTGTACTATTAGGGAAAAAAATTCTGTCATTATCCATCAAAAATTAATCCAGTGATCACATTTTTAGGAATCTAGTTTATTATGAAAAAAACCAAAAAGGCTCTAGTATGACAGGATTTGCAAGAATGTTTATTATAGCATTCTTGATAGAGACAAAAGTTGCAAAAAACCTCCAAGTGCATTGATAGTAGAATAGTAGAATAAACACCATGAAATATCATGTCTTTCTAAAAAGAAGCATGTGATCTGTATGCACGGGCCTCAAGGGATGGCCATGATATACTGGACATAAAAGCAAAGTATACTTTGATTAGTCAGTCTCATTCCTTGAAAAGAGAAAAAAAAACAGACAGTGTTTATGTATCTGTATACATTTAGGCACAGAAACTGCTTTTAATACTATTCCTTTAGAAATGGTAAGAGATTGGGATTAACTATTACTTATCTTTATATAACTTAGTACCGTCTAAGCTGTTTTTAAAAAGGGGTATTTTTCCATTCTTATTACCTTATTTCAAAAATCAGATACTCTAAACTAAGATTCAGAGTCAAGTAGAGAGAAGCGGAGAGAGAATATTATAGTCTGGTGCACTATTTCTGATTCTACATAAGGAATGTGACAGATAATAGGATAAATCATTTTAGGTCTTTATGGGAAGAGCAAACTAGGTAAACTAAACTCTATTAGATAAAAGTGAAATTTCTGGCTTGGCTTAACAGTGTACTGTACTTGCAAATAATTTAGGTATTTGTGCAGTCCAGACATTCACACTTTGATAACAAACAGCTATGGGAAACCTAGTAGTAAAGCTAGTAGTAAAACCCTGTAAAACCTTCAGAGAGAATGGAGAAATACTGTAACTCACGTGCCTGCAGCACTTGATAAAATCTCCTAAGAAATCTTACACAGCAGGAAACTGTTCCTTCAAGAACAAGAACACGAAAATGGGGTCAATTTATCAAAGAAAAGCCTATCTGGTGGCAACTAACTCCAAATAAATGAAATTCTGCTTTTTCAGGAGGTTACCGAGACAGATCAAAAGCAAAGGAACTTAATAGGAAACTACCCATAGGGAAATAAAGCCACATACAGTTCATGCTTTTACCTTATAGAAAGGGCATTCTAGGACTGCGGTTAAGAAAAGTTGGGTCAGTCGTGCCCGACTCAATCTGTCCAAATGAGATTCTTCACCTAAAACAGAAAGCATCCCAGTCACAGTTATGTCTGAATTGAGGTATGTATGAGAGAACATCATGAACATTCAACACCAATTTACACACTCCAGACAGAAGTATTGTACTTTTAAATGACACTATGAAATGAACTTGTTAGAAATAATTCTGCCCTCCTCTTGCCACCAATGAAATTGGCTTCCAAGAACCCAGCTCCTAGCTACCGAGTACAATTAAAAGAAAGAAAATATGTTCACAGAATTAGTGGAAATTTCCTTTAACTATGGAGTTCCGGAAATATGTGGGTGGCCTTGATTCGAGATGAACGATGCCATCCTCTCAAAAAAAAAAAAAAAAAAAAAAAAAAAATACAGTTGCTCACTCATCAAAAGTTCTAACATGTTAATGTGGCTATTTCCACTACCATCACTGTATCTCCTAAGAATGCTGCAATTTCTCAGATAAGGCAAAAGTCAGTTTATCTGAGACAGCTTTCCTCCCTTTATACGAGTTCCTAGCATGCTTTAACTCTGTGTTTATGCCAGCATCTGTCAACTTCAGGTCTCATCTTCAGATCACTATGGAAGAAAAACTAAAGGCAACACACTGCCTTTATATGTGACTTGAAACCACTGCCAATTCAAAGGTTAACTTTTTCCAACTGTCAGAATTTATAACCAACTCACCTTGCAGCCGTTGAAGGAAAAAAGGGTTGAATATTTTTGCCATAAAGTTGACTGGATGGCATTCATTCAGTGAACATGAATGAAGAAGTTTCAATAATGTTTCAGGTGGAAAATAATCGAAATGAGTGAATAGCACATTTTCCAGCTTTCTAAATAAAGCAGAGGCATTTGGTGGCAAATAATTGAGTTTCCCAAATGGTTCCATTAATGCAGAGATCTGACTAGGTGAAAATTTTTCTGATTGGCAAACAAAAGTTTCTGCCACTGCATTGAGGATGGGTTTTGAAAGAATCCGTTTTCTACCGCAGTACTCCATGACTCCGCAGACAACTTCAGGATCCAACGTGAGGCACACCGCAGCTACACGATTCTCTAGGGCTTTTGTAAAAAATCTGTCATGGTACCCAAAATACATGAACGCCTCCAAGACTCTCCTAAGCTCCTCGTTAGTGAAATATGGGACATGTCTCACGACATATCTGCCCAATTTTATGATCAGAGGAAATGCTTGACTTTGATCAAGAACCACCAGGGCAGTGAGCATTTGGCTAATCAATTTAGGACTCAGGTTGGAAACTATTGAAGGGGAAAAGTTGTTTATCTTATTTAAAAATGTTTGGTGTTCATCCACTTTTTCAGCACATGCCTGCAAGATTCTATAAAGGGCCACAATATCCTCTGGGGTAAATGTTTCCAATTTTTCACCTTGCAGTTGATTTATAATCAGTTCTAGTGTCACACAACCCGAACTGTGCAGTCTAATCAGACTCTCCCCAAGAACACAAAGATTGGGAACTTCCAGGCCACCTTTTTTGAGACGATTTTGGCATTCTGCCACCAGGTTCAGTAACAGGCTACTTTGAGGATCCACATGCAACAGAATCAGAGCTTGCAAAGCAGTCACCAAAGTAGTGTTTGACAGCTGTGAGGGTTCCTTTTCCAACTGAAAACATAAAGCTTGAAAGATGCTATTCTCCAGTATTTCTTTTGGCAACCCTTGATCACCATCCTTTTTTTCCACTTCACAAATTCGTTGTAAAGCTCCTGCTGCCATAGTGTCAGGGAGGGTTTCCATCGTGCTTATAAAACTTAGCACTTCTTCTGATGAAGTCAAGTTGCTCAGTCTCTTGTAAAACGTCTGACTCTCCCCATTTTTAACATTTTGTTCAAGCCTGACCCAGTCAGATATTTGAGAGAATACTGGCCCATTGAGTGGATGAAGGTCATTTCCATTTTTCGAATTAAACTTTTTACAATGGGCATGATGGAACCTGATCCTGAAAGGCTCAGGTTGTCGTGAACAGAACCAAGGGCACACGCGCTCCTTGACTACCTTGTGAACATGATTTAGAGGTTGACTTTTCAAAGCAGCTCCATGCATCCGAAAATCAGATAAACGATAAAGGTTCTTCCTCAAGGTGATTAATGCCATGCCATCAGATTCTCAATTTGATAACTAAATTAAAACATTTAAAAAGACAAGGTTAAATACATTGAGAACATGATTGACCCAACATCAATGTTGAAACTACAAACGAGTACCAGGAAAAAAAAAAAAAAAAGGATGGATAACATATAAACACCAGAGGAGCAAGGTCTCTGCATCCTAGAATTAGAAAAGTGGCTGACATCCAACAATAACAATCGTTACTACTTGCTAAACACTTTCTATTAACTTACACAGATTAAGTACCTTTACCATCATTTTACATGAAGTAGAAGTTGAAGAGCAAAGTTACTTTGCCCAGTTTATGCAGGTGGTTAAGTGGCAGAGCTAAGGTTCAAACTCAGGCAATGTAGCTCTTAAGGGTGGCCCTTAAATGTTGGTTGAAGGAAGAAATTGCATTTGAATAGAAATCAAACAAAGAATAGGTAAAGTGGATGAAATTACGCGAGGTTAGAGCAAGGCAAGAGTAAAAACGCGCTGGAAAGGCCCTAAGCTGTTGGTTTCCCCTCGGTGTCAGGAGACAGGGTTGAGGGAAAGGGTCTACGTCGGCAATGGAAACAAAGTAGGAAAAGAAAAAGCACAACATAGACCAATGAAGGGAGAAGGTGTGGCGGCCAGTCCAGATCTAAAGACGCCGCAGGAGGATTTGGGAACACGAGTGTGCAGGACAGACAGGCGTGATGCCCCGGGGCGCGTCTTCCTAGGAATGAAAGGGACCCGCGGGCCGAGCACCCCCAAAACTCGGCGCCCCGGGGACCTGCGCTGAGACACGGGCAGGGTGGCGCAGCCTGAGGAGAAAGCCGATAAGGTCTGTGACACCCAGCCGGAGAGACCGCGTGGACACCTACCGCCCTCCGCCCGCCAATCACTCCGGGTGGCCGCGGAAGCGCCTGGGCGTCGTGGGCCACCGTAGTAAACGCGGGGCGGGGCAGGGCGGGGCGGGGCGGGAGCACGACTCACAACCGCGCAATGTGATTGGCCCAGGTCCCCTTCGGAACTTCCTATTGGTCCTAGGTACGGAGCATGGGCACTACGGCAGTGCGCACGGGCGCAGCGTTGGTGGAAGTCGCGCTGTGCAGGTGTGTCCTCGGGTGGTGCGGCGCAGGTAAAAGCGCTGGTGGCTACGGTTTCCGGATTCCGGCCGCTGGCCCCGTACTAATCCCGAGGGAAAGGCGGCCCGGGCCGGGGAGCGGGGGGAGGCAGCCGGCTTGCGCCCATGGTTCCCACGCCCCTCGAGCTCCGGGGGTCGCCGCAGGGGCGGGCTCGGCCTCGGGCTGGGGCTTGGCCTTGGCCTTGGTTTCCCCGGAAGCGCGTCGATCTCTGCGCGCGGGGGCTCCTGGGTGGTGTGGGTCCTCTCCGCCTGTTCTGCCTTTGGTTCCAGGCACTTTCTAGGACTAGGGAAACCGCACTCGGGGACGCGAGGAACGGGGGAACGTGTCGGGTTGGGGCGGCGCTCTCCGGGGAACCGGGGATTTTCCGAGAGCCCACGTGGCGGGACGCGGCAGTGAGCTCTGCGCACCGCCTCCGCGCCGCCCCTGGGGCTGCTGGGGCTCCGGCCTCCTTTGAGAGTAGTGGGAACGTGGTGCCGGGTTGTGGGGCAGTAGCAGGGCTGAGGGGTTGATTGATCCCGGGAAGTCCTCAGGATGTGTGTGTTTCATGGGAAGTGATAGAAATTTTAGCTGTAGTAAGATTTTCATCATCGTTTCCGCCGTTTTCTGTGAGCTGTAAACGTGTAGTGTTTTCATATTGTTCATTTACTCTTTCAGATAACTTGTCGAGTACCTGTTTTGTGCCAGGTGCCGTTCTGGGCGGTTCATTCACGAAAAGCCAGTATTTTGGTTTGGGTTTCAGTTTAAATCTGTCTCCACAAATTGACAGCCCACCAGTTTTAGCCATTAGATGAGTAAGGAAAAAAAAATCTGTGAGTATCGTTTGTTTTACTGCTACTTATCTCTTCAGGAAAAACGTGTTAGTAAAATGTTTTAAGTGGATTGGAAGTATTTTTTCTTTATATGCACCTGTATGTAATATGCCCATACACTCACGTATTTTTGATTTCCATTAAATACAAAAAAGGTAACTGATGTGCTTCAGTTACCTTTAGTACTATGATTAGTTTCTTTAGCATTAGGATCAAATAGGAACCAAGAATCCTATCATTTTAATATAATTTTTGCTTTTATATTTTTTAAGAAAGGGGACACCAAAATATATTTAAGACTGTTGGGAATGATACTGTGCCTCAAGTTTTGTTCAGGTTCTTTTCTTGTGCCACATCCTTTTTCAGGTAGGTGGTAAAAGTCTCATTTTTAGGATAGAGGAGCTGTGGTACAGGTCATTTGGGAAGCTTGCCTACAGGGTTGCACTTAGGAACCACAGATTCAAACCCAAGTAGTTCCGAGCCGATAGTCTGATCTCTGAGCCATAGAATTAGAGTTTCATTCCTACACTCTCCTTAATTCGATGAATTCTTATTTAGGCTCATTTAAGATTAGTGCCAAAAACAAATTTAGAAAAGGCTATTTCATATTACGTTTGGGTATTGTTGCATTGTTTCTTAAAGATTGAGGGAGAATCAATACCTTTAGGTTGTTACTATTTCATTAAAAACAGGATCTCTCTTTTTTCCCCCATTTTTCAGTTTCACCGTTACATGCCGTGAAGTGATGAGGAGGTTTCTGTTACTCTATGCTACACAGCAGGGACAGGCAAAGGCCATCGCGGAAGAAATATGTGAGCAAGCTGTGGTCCATGGATTTTCTGCAGATCTGCACTGTATTAGTGAATCCAGTAAGGTTAGAGCTGTTACAATGGATTTTTACCGTTTTGTGCTTTGAAGAATTTTGGTTGGGAAGTGATGTTTATGAAAAAATAAAGGACACTAAATACCACCAGATAGTCCTTGTTTTTTAACAGAAATTTGTTTGTTCAGTGGTATGGTAAGATATCACCAGCATTTTTTTTTTTTTTAATATAAAAGTGTGCAGTTGAATTAGACTAAATGGTCTCAAAATTGAAACAAGTAACAACTCCTTCACTGTAAGTGACAGAAGTAGCATATGCTGTGTCTGTTTCACAGGGTGGCTGTGAGAACAAGTGAGATGTGTGTTTGCCTGCTCAGGTGTGCTTTCCGTCTGTTGAATCTCAGTGCCCCATTTTTTTCCCCAAAAGAAAGGCCTTGCCATTCGTGTTAGAGTTCCTCCTGATCAAGGACTGCTTAGATTCTTTTGTGAAATAGAATTTAAAGTAGTAGTGTAAGGATCTGGAAAACACTTGGCTGCTTCGTCAGGGACTAGTTGTTTACGTTCAGTCTCTGCAGAAGTTCCTACCTTAGGGTATTTGCAACTTTACAATCATATGTTCTTTTATTTAGTTTGCTGCCTCCAGATTATACCATTTCAGACAATTCAGGTGATAACAGTTGGCAGGGCCTTTATACCACAAGCTGATTTGCCAGCCACTAAGCGGTTAAAGTTCACTTCAACACTGCAGAGACTGCCCTGCCAGTGCTCTCTCACTCAAATGCACAACCCCATCTGGCCTTTCCTGAGACTCTAGGTCAGACCACTAGACTGTGTGCAGCTTAAGTGAATTATAAACCCAGCTCATGGAAGGAAACCCACCTGGTTCCATTATGCAGCCCTGCCATGGTGACTCTGGCCACCAGAGAAAAGGGAGCTTCCTGGAGAATACCGCCAGTCAGCAGACTCTGTCATTCTGCAATAGCTTCAGTTCACATTGCAGTGCCACATGATGAAATACCTGAATCTGTTACTTTGGACAAAACCAAAGCCATCAATATCATAAAACTAGTCCTGATTTGGCTCCTTGTGGTTGACCTCAGTAAGGTGATCAGCAGGTGTTTTGACAGTCAGATGAATGGTGAATTTTTATTATTATTATTTTTTTAACACCAAGTTAGTCATGCTGTTTGTCCTCCCTGGCTGATGGTTTCCTCTAGCTGTTCATAATCTAATCTCCTTCCTAGTTCACATAGTCCTTTTCAAGATGACTTTACTTATACAAACTCTGTATGCAGAGTTTAACACACAACTTATATAGAGTCTTGGAAGCATTAAATGCCTTGGTAAAAAGTTAGCTCAAGTCATTACCTCTTTTATCAGCATGAAAAATAAGGTGAATTATTTGGAGCCAAATTAGATGGTGTTCATGGGCAGTAGAGCTTGTGGAGTCCTTATAAGACAAGGAAGTGCTCTGTTTGAATTATTTAAATTTACACGAGAATGAGAAGAAACTTGATTTGTAAGAGTTTATAGCTCAGCTTATAGCTAATGATATTCTCAGAGTTAAAACAGTGAAATGCTCTATTTGAAATGTTTAAACTTACGTGAGTATAAGAATAAACTTGATTTGTAACAGTTTATAGCTGAGCTTATAGCTAATGATACTCTCAGCTCTCGGGTTTGAAACCTGAAGGAATGAGGAGCGGTTCTTGATAGCCAGCTCCCTGATTTAGAAGGAGTGACACTCTTAATTTCCCAGTTTTAAAATGCCCTGTTGTCTCTCTGCCTTAGTGTCACATGCAGTACACATGGCTGGTTTTATATTTTGCTGAAGATCTCAGAGCTGTGGTGTTTTTATTGCTGTCTTTCTTTACCACAGTATTCTACTTGTTGCTTCTTTGTCTTGCCATTTTAATCCTGAGTGCTTATGTATCAGTTCTCTTTACTTCGAGTCTCCCCATCCCCATTTTAACACCTCTTTCCTTGCTCTTTTTTTACTTTCTTATGAAAAGACGTTTCCACCCAGTTAGCTGCTGTTCCTCCTTGGCAGCTCATCACAGTGCCTCATTTTGGCTCTTAGCAGTGCTGACTTGCCTTGCAGATTAGAGCTCATGTTAATGTTTGGCCCATGACTTGGTGGCAAAGAATTGACTATATCCTATTTCCTCTGATTTTTCTAAAAATGAAGGACCGGACTAGATGGAAACCTGGGATGGGTCCTGTCTGTGCCTTTCTGGTCCCTGCCTCTCCTATACCACATGAAGAGAAAGACATGTTAATCCCCCAACCTCTTGAGCATCAACAAAACACACGCATGGTTTCCTTGAATGACATCCCGCATTAGGCAACTTGATTAAGCTGAGAGCACGTAGTCACTGGACTGGTCATCTCAAAAAACCTGGCAAGGAGGAAAATTGAAATACAAGACAGGAAACTAAGCTGATTGCTTTGCTGCTGTGTTAAATCAAAACTGCATGCAGTGTTAGGTCCCTGACTTGATATCCTTGTTTTGTAGTATGATCTAAAAACCGAAACAGCTCCTCTTGTTGTTGTGGTTTCTACCACGGGCACCGGAGACCCACCCGACACAGCCCGCAAGTTTGTTAAGGAAATACAGAACCAAACACTGCCGGTTGATTTCTTTGCTCACCTGCGGTATGGGTTACTGGGTAATGGACTCTTTCTTCTGATCTTAGTATAGTATACTGTTGTTATCTCTGGTATCTGAATTATCTTTCGGAACTATGAAGTGTGATCATAGAGGTTTTGTCCTTTTTATGTAAATATTATATGTGTGTATATATAAATGTATGTAATGTGCTACCTTTTCTGAATCTTCCCCAGACTGAACTCAGAGCCACACCTCTGCAGAACCTCTTGAGTAGCATTTTAATTAAGGGTGCACCTCAGATGCAACCATGAAACATTTTCAGAGTAGCAGTGGCTGGGCCTTATCCTAAACCTACTGAAACAGTCGTTGAAGACGCAACTTCTCAGGCCATTCCTCTGTTTAGAAAAGCAAAGCAAAACAAAACACTCTCAATCATTTTGATAACTTCTCTAAGAACAATTCTCCCAGAATGAATGATTTGCATTCCTCAGCTACACATCAGGATTAGCTAAGGGAGTTTTTATTAAATTCTATGACTTACGCCCAGCTCCAGTGATTCTGATGTAATTATTCCAAGGTAGGGCCCTGGCGTCGTTATTTTTAAAAGCTCCCAGGTGATTCTAATGTGTTTCCCAGGTTAAGAAAAACTGACCTAGGATTCTGTGAACCATAGTTTAAAAATATTAAAGGATCAGAAGGACCAGATCAGCACAATATGATACCAGAGGGGATTTGAGGGTCCGCATTCCTGACTTGTGACCTATATTGGTTTTTTTTTTTGAGGATTATTTTTTTGGAGAGGATATCTGGAAAGGATGGATTGAGTATAATAAATAACTGATTAGAAATTTGAGATTGTAACTCTGGCAATGATCTGTCATACATAACATGTTCAAGAGAGTATTTCACAGTATTTATAATTGTTTTTACCTCAAGTTTTTGTACTTTCTGTATTTTCAGAGAGAGAACATGTACTTGTTTAAAAATCCAGAAAGGACAGGAGCGGAAGCCTATCCCATTGTTGTAGTCAATGTTAGGCCCAAGCGTGGAACCACTGATTTCTCACCCTTTTGTAGAGAAAGAACATGGAGGTGACTACTCAGCTGAGGAATTGAAGCTTTTTTTTTTTTTTTTTTTTTTTTTTTTTAAAGCCATGAGACATAGAAGCAATTCTTAATTTCCCCAGCACAGAAACATTTATAGCACATCATTATTGTGGTTATTTATATGGCAGGTGTACCTTTCTATATCAGGAGTCAGCAAACTCTATCTATAAAGGGCCAGATAGTAAATATTTTAGGCTTTGCAGGCCTACTCAACTCTTGCTGTTATAAATAATATGTACACAAATGGACTTGACTGTCTGCTAATAAAACTTTATTTACAAAGAAAGGCGGTGGGTGGTATTCGGCCCAGAAGCTGTGGTTGGCTGACCCCTGCTCAGTATCAGAAAAAACGTACAGATAACAGATACTGTGGTTTTGCAACCTGTCTGATCCTTGTTTTAAGATTTCTATATTTTTATACATAGTCAAGGAGATGAAAATGTGAAGCCTTTTCTTTCACCAGTGGCCAATAAGTAATTTGTTTCATTGTATCTGGTACTTTTATATTGTAAAATAGAAGAAAGCTATCTGCATGCATAGTATTACTCAAGGAGAATAAAATGTGAGGCTGTGCATTATTACTCCATTCAAAAGAGCATGGAATAGTATTATTTTAGATATTTTATTTACCTATTCTTTATGTCCTTAAATTTAAACCTGATTGTGCATTAATCATGTATTCGGGTTCTTTAGGTCTCGGTGATTCAGAATACACCTACTTTTGCAATGGGGGGAAAATAATTGACAAACGACTTCAAGAGCTTGGAGCCCGGCATTTCTATGACACTGGACATGCAGATGACTGTGTAGGGTAAGGCAGTGTTCTCTGTGTATTCCAGTAAGCCCTCTGTACATGATGAAAGTTCATTTATAAAACGTGTTGGCTTTTCATTTAACACTGAACTTTTCCTCATGTTTTACTTTTGTTAGCTTTTTTAGCTTTGGGACCCAAGAGGGTCAGCCAGAGCTTAATTTACCTGTTTTGCTGATTTTCTTTTGTGTCTGTCTCATCCTTCTCAGTGTGTGCTAATGGCAAGAGTTAGAAAAGGTACCCCAGTACAGTTATCTTTATTTTAAACAGTGTAGGTATTTGCAGAAATCAGCTTGTTCTTTAGCAACTTGAATCGTGCATGCCCTTCTCCTTGCCGTGCACACGGAGCCTTTGGATTGGGCTCTTTACATGGAGGGAGCCTGGTGAGCCACGCTTCGCCGTTAGAGAGCATGGGTCTGTGGGCCTGCACTGTAGGCTGCATTGCTTGGCGTGCTCTTACCCTCTGAACGGCCATTTGCCACCATGCCAATCAAACGTTTACAGACACATGCTTTATCTTTTCATTACTTTTATTCTTGTTTTTACAAGTCAGTATTTCACCCAGTGTGGCACCTTTCAAATTATCCTGATGTGTTTATTCAGTGGTCTTACAGATACTGTCCTATAACTTACTTAGCCTGTAACTATTTTAGCCAGATAAAAGCACACACCCTTGATTTTTTTCTACTAGGTCCATGTATTAATTTAATTTTCTCTCACTATGTTACTGAACAATCTGTTTATGAGAAAATGACAAATTCAGCAAATGTCTTGCTTTTCGGCATACTCTATTTCTGCCGAACTCACCCTCGTGCCCACTTCTTCCATCTTTCCCTTTAGCTGTGCTGCTGTGGGTTTTTTCCACATCCCCAGTACACATATTGTTCCTGATTGTGACAAAGCTTTGTGACATTTCTTTGCGAATTCACTTTTAGCTCTGTACCTTTATGTTGAGTTTTCTTTTGCCAGAAGCTCATTGACATTAAATGCTTAGTCTTGTATGGGCTGTGTTTAACTGTTAATGTAAAGCTTGTGTCATCCATTACCATTAGGCCCATCACTCATCTATATTTCACTTCTCTTCAAAGGCTTTCATTTTCTCTGTTGATTTATTGGTGTCAGTATTAAAATGCTTGACTGTATATTTCAGTAGACTACACTGCTTAGATTTTTCAACCTAACTACCTTACTTCAATTTTTCCTTTTTCTGAAACAAAGATATTTTCAAGACATTCTTGCTTGATGTACATACCACCACACTAAATGGGGTTACGAATGCACGCATGAGTCCAATACCTGGGTTCAAATCCTTGATCCCCCACTTCCCGGCTGAGAACTTGGTCAAATTACTTAAGCTTTTTGTTCCTCGGTTTTTGCCTCTATGCAATAAATAACAGTAATCTATTTACTGTGTAAGCTTCGTGGTAGGATCAAACGGATTAATACATGTTGTCCTCTTAGAAGAGTGCCTGTCATCATGTAGTAAACACTTAGTGAACGTTAGCTCTCTTCATGGTTAACGCATATTATCACCTTAATATTTCTGAGTTATGAAAGTGATATTTTAAATGTAGCTGTTATTATTGAACCTGTAATTTTATAAACTTGTTTTCACAAAGGCTCCTCGGGGCAGATCTAATATCTAACCACATTTTGAGCAGTGTACTACATGAGCACTTACCGAGCACAGTGAAATGACAGCCTGAGTCATGATGGGACACGGCCCTGAAATGTGCATCCTCTTAATACTCATTTCGCTTTAGGAATTAGAATTTAATCGAACCTCCTTTCAGTTGTGATTGAAAGTGGTGTTATTTCCACAGCCCTGACACGGTCTTATCCACTGACTCTACTTCTCTGTTCAGGGAATGGCTGTTGTTATCATCATTTGTTAATAGGTGGACTGCCACATTTAAAACAATCTATTTATGATGAATTCAACTTTCCCAAAGGATGGTTGCTTTTTTTTTTTCTCCTGTTGTCAGCTTCCCTGGGAATTTTACTAAAATGAAAATAAATAAATAAATAAAATAGTTCAGGACTGAGAGAAAGGCATTATTTATTTAGTCCAAGGACTTGGCATTAATCTGTAGTGATTTCTTGGTGATATTTTAATCTGTAGGAAAAACATCAGTAAATCGGCTAGGCAGAAAAAAAAAAGGTGCATTTGATTGATGGAATGAGCATTTGCAGCATTATGGTGGGCTTGGATTTTGGTTAAGTTCTGTTAGCATTAGTATGCCTATTTAAAATTATATCTTCTTAAGATAAAGTTTACGAATTCTGGGACGTTAAGAGGAATTCTATTCCTATCATCCTATTACTAGAATATCTTCCTGTCCCTCTTCATTTCTTTTATCTTTATACATACTCATGTTTTCAGACGCTAATGAACACATAATATATCCTGCTTTTTAAAACTTAATCATGAAGCATTTTTTGTACTCCGAATGGTCTTCATAGTGTTTCTAACAAGTGCATACTTTGCCAAATGGACAGACTGTCATTATCCTGTTCTGCGTTCAGATGGAGAACTTAGGCATTTGTTTTGTTTTTCCTTTGCTTTTACTGTCCAGTTTAGAACTTGTGGTTGAGCCATGGATTGCTGGACTCTGGCCGGCCCTCAGAGAGCATTTTAGGTCAAGCAGAGGACAAGAGGAGATAAGTGGCACAGCCCCGGTGGCATCACCTGCGTCCTCGAGGACAGACCTTGTGAAGTCAGAGTTGCTACACATTGAATCACAAGTTGAGCTTCTGAGATTCGATGATTCAGGAAGAAAGGATTCTGAGGTTTTGAAGCAAAATGCAGTGAACAGCAACCAATCCAATGTTTTAATTGAAGACTTTGAGTCCTCACTTACCCGTTCGGTACCCCCACTCTCACAAGCCTCTCTGAATGTTCCTGCTTTACCCCCAGAATATTTGCAGGTACATCTGCAGGAGTCTCTTGGCCAGGTAAGCAAGTTTTTCTTTATGCTGTGGATGCTTTTTAATCATGAATGTTTGCTTTGGGCTTGTAAATTATTACATTAGAAGAGAGGTCAACAAACTATGGCTCACTGGCCAAATGTGGCCCAGCACCTTTCTTTTGTAAATAGATTTCACTGGAACACAGCCATGCCTTTTCGTTTAGGTAGTGTCTGTGACAGCTTCTGAGCTACAATGGCAGAGTTAATGGTGACCACAGGGGCCTGCAAAGCCTAAGGCATTTGGCCCCTTCCAGTAAAAGTTTTCCCACCCAGGTATTACAAAAGGTCTTGTATTATTACTTCTGTATTTGAAGAAGTAAATAGTTAAGAACTCAGTTTCGTCATTATTTTGGAGAACTAACAGCTTGGTTTCTCATTTTAGATGAGTCAAGCAGAGGTAAGTTGTATGGGCAGTTAGTTGAGTATCACGTTGCATGATAGCTAATTTCTCGCCATAGTCAGTGTATGGTACTCTGAAGTTTTTTCTAACCTGCTTAAAATAAGTTTCCAGAGCTAAGTCCTTTCTGTTGAGTGGCTGTTTGGAGTTCCACATGGACTTTTCTCACAAAAACCACAGCCTTACTGCAGTTATTGCCAGTTTTAGTGTCTTGTTCTCTTTTTTTAATGAAGACAGATGTAGACATTTAAGAAATAATTTGGATGCAGCATCCGTCTTGTATGTTAGCACTATTTGTAGACACCTCGTATGATAGCAGTTTTTTTTAGCATCTTTTATAGTGTCTTTCTAAAACTGTCATACAAGTATGATTTTGTGTATAAACAACTATGGGCTATTGTTTTTGCACTTGTACTTTATTATTTTGTGAAGTGTTTAGTGAGATAATTGCAGTAAGTGTGTCTCAGTCTGGTTTGGGAACAGACAACGTATGCCTGGACTGGTGGGAGCAGAGTACAGTGATGCACCAGAGACAGGATCAGTTCATGCCAGTGGGGATAGCGAGTACTCATTCATCTGACTAGGAGTTTTAAGTTAGGAGGAAGATCTGTTAAGAGTTGGTGGGTTTTTCCAGGAGGCGGAGATTGCAGTGAGCCGAGATCGCACTACCGCCCTCTAGCCTGGGCGACGGAGTGAGACTCTGTCTCAAAAAAAAAAAAAAACGGTTTCTAGGTTTTTTCTTAATAGAAAGTGTCATTAAATAGACTTGAGTTGTAAATAATGTAGTTAAAAGATTTAACAAATCTGAAGTATTTAAGGGAGACAATATAAATATGAAATAATATACTGAGAGAGTAAAGACTTGGGAAAAAAAAGAATGTTTTGTAGGCATCCTCTTGGGACCATCGCCTTGGGGCACAGAGGGGTTGGAAGCAGGATTTGGCACAGTGAGAAGCTGAGCTGCGATGCAGTCTCAACAGAGGCCTCAGTCAGCCCCGTATGGTACCTTTCCCCATGCGGAAGTATTACCTCTTATCACCAGAGGGTCTTCTGGGTTGTGTGGTAGAGCGGCAGGACCTGTTAACAAGCACCGTCACTTGCACCTGCTGTAGAGCCCTCTCCTGCTCTGGGCCCCACGCAAAGCTGGTGACCTTTTCTGTCACCTGGTATTTGGGTCTCAGCAGTCCTCTCAGGTATGGGATGTGCCATCCACAGATCCTAAAGACGCTTAGCAGTGATTCTGCTTCTCTGTAGGAGAAGTGAGGTACAAGGTGCACTAGTGTGGCCTTTACTTGGGAGGGGATGTCCTGACATGCACCAAACTGTTAGAACCCTAAAAATTGTGCTGACATTGCAAGCCCTTAAATTGCACAGGGCATGGGTCTTACCAAGGACTCCAGTATTCTGACCACTTCTCGTTGCTCATTCAGTCTGATAGCACAATGCAGCCCTGATAGAGTAAGCTGGTTAGTGTGGTGCTTTGCAGGTGTTCCACATGTATTCAGACTCATAACAGCAGGCAGACTTATGAGAGCCCTGGGGCATAATTGTAAATGTATACATTGTTCCAACTCAAAGTGAACTGTTTCTGATCCTCTTTAGTGATAGGGTTGGGAAGGAGCACTTTGACGAAATCATTGTCCCTGTACCTGAGGCCATGCTAGTCTACTCTGTCAAGGAAAACCAGCTTGCAGAGAGGCTACAGCGGACCTGTTACTTGTTTGAGTTTCCAGTAGTTCAGTGTCATCCCCCAGGATTTGTGTGGTTTTTGCAGTGGTCAAACTGGTGAATTAAATGGAGATATGAGAGACCATCCCCTGTGTCCATCAGCTTTTTAAGGATGTCATTTCTCTCAGGATGCTGTTTTGTTTGTCTTGTTCTATCTCGGTGTTTAGGGAGGAGGATGGCGTCAAATTCAGAGACTGCTTCTTGGCCTTCCCCATGATGATAGATCTTATGTCAGAGGCCAAGAATTCGGTGTTGCCCTGTGCCAGCTGCTGAGTGGCCACTGGGGGTCCTGGGCCAGGACTCCATTTACCGCCTGCCCCCCATGTGCCTTGCTGTCACAGACGAGCTGTGCTGATGCTTTGGGTCCCTGGGTAACAACATTCATTTGAACCCCCTCTTCACAGACCCTGGAATGCCTGCACATTCCCCTTAGCCCAGTGTCCATTTCCCCTTTGGGAGAAGGACTGCAGAAGCCATTGCCAAGTACAGTTTCTCTAGTGTCACACAGTCCCTCCTCCTAGGGACCTGTTCTCTCCTACAGTCAGTGGGTTGCTGGTCTGGAAACAGGGCAAAGGGTGGTTTTTATTGGAGCAGCTGCCTACAGCTCCCTTTACATGTCTCCTTGATTTCTTTTCATTGTAAGGATTGATCCAGTGCCTTTTTGAGCTGCTCATTTTTTGCATCTGTGTTCTGCCCTCCTCAATTTAGGACCTCAGCTGTCTTGTCGTGTGCATAACTCTCCTGGCTCCTGTGGGGGCATAGTGCTCTGTCCTATACTTCCTTAGGGGTTAGGCCCTTACCTTCCTTCACTGGCCCAGTGCTTTAGTGGCTGAAGGTGTCGCAACAACCCCAGTTATTGGTCTAGCAACCAGGAGAGGGGATGGGGTGTGGTAGTGGGGGCACAGGCATATGCTGTGGGCAGAGGTCCCTGCACCATCCAGATGTGAGAAGGGAGTTCTTACTCTTCATGGGAAGGACTGGCCGCATCTGCAGGCTCAAAGAGTTCAAGGGAATCTGGGTAGTAAGATTTTTCAGGGAATCCGGGTAGTCAAGATCTTTAAGGGATTCTTTGTAGTCAGGATTTTTAAGGGCTTCTGGGTAGTCAAGATTTTAAAGGGAATCTGGGTATTCAAGATTTTTTTTCCCAGTTAGTCCTTGGCTTTCTCTGCCTTTGCTGTCATGAGCTGTATGAGATGACTGTGTCTTTCTAAGCTCCTGTGGATGTCCCCTGGCTTTTATACTTACTTCTTAATTGTTGATTCATCATTTAAGCTTTTTGCATTTTTTTCAAGTATGATTGAAGTTTAGCAGTAGCCCCCCCAAGTCCCACCAGTCTTCTCTTCTACTATTTCTCCATAGTTCTCAAGCACCTGATGGATCTTGCAAGGTAATGCATTTGCTTCCACTGGCTCTCCCTGCTACTTACGGTTGCATTGTTGCTGTGTGCTAGTACCATCTGTCTGCTCTCTCACTAGTGTGGTGGTCTCATTGTCAACCAGGTAGATGATCCAGCTCCAGACTCCATTTTAGCATCTTTCCTAGCCTACCCTGGCACTGACTGTCACAGTCTGGTTCCATGAGTCAAACAATGAGATGTTTTTAGGGCATCCTCTTGACAGCATCATCTTTGGGCATGGAGGGATGGAAGCAGGATTGGGCACAGAAAGAAGCTGAGCTGCTGTGCAGTCTCAGCAAAGGCCTCAGCCAATCCCACAGGGTTCTCTGGAGCTGGTGGGTCTTCAGAGTTGTCCTGAGTTGGAACAAAGAGGCTGGACCTTTGTAGTCATTGATTAGACATTGGATGTGGGCTGCCTCTGAAAGGAGGTGTGGGCAGGGGCAAGGTGTGACGTGAGAATGCTGAAGTGGTTCTTGCAGGTGGCAGAGATTGTCATTATCAGCACTGCCATAGCCTTTGCAGAAGGCAGTCTTCTTAGGGGTACATCTCAGTACCCCCACACCCCAGACACCCAGAACTGACCTTCATCCCAGCTTTCCCATATAGCCACTTATCCATGATTAATTGACTAGTACTGTTAAAATATTTTGTTTTTAAACTTAGGAATATAGAAAAGGAGTAGGGAGTATTATAAAGAATTGGGATTTTTTGCAGTTTTCCAAGACCTACTATATCTGGTACAAGAGCTGCTAGCCACATATAGCTACTTAAATTTAAATTAATGAACATTTGTTAAAATTAATTGTGTTTCTTAGTGACACTAGCCATATTTCACAAGCCATATTTCAGCAGCCGTATGAACAGCATTACCCCACACTAGGGAGTTCCTGTGACCATCTACACACACACATACATTCTTAAACATCTTTCACACGTTGCATTCTTAAACATCTTTCACATCCTTTAAGATCTCCTCTCCTTCCTGAAACATTTGCATACATACTGTTTCCCTGTACATAGTTTATTAGGAAAACTACTAGATCTTTATGTGAAAATGCCAGTATTTTGTATTTTCTAAGTGTGTTTCAGAAATTCTAATGTCTAATAGATAAAGAGTTTGAAATAGAATCAAGCTTCTCTTCTGAAAAGCTAGCTCCATATGTCTGCACTCATTTACCTTGGAAATGAATACTAAGTAGCCAGGAGATTTTGTAAGTCCCTATGGATCTTGCATAGTCACTAAGCGAAAGAAGGGTATAATTGAAAATTGCACTTACATTTTGTCCCATTTGTTTCTAAAGGAGGAAAGCCAAGCATCTGTGACTTCAGCAGATCCAATTTTTCAAGTTCCAATTTCAAAGGCAGTTCAACTTACTACGAACGATGCCATAAAAACCACTCTGCTGGTAGAATTGGACATTTCAGTAAGTTGCAAAATTTATTTCTCAGCACAGTAATATTGTCAAGATGTGCAGAAAGACGTGTGGTGCTTGGTTACATACGCTGAGCCACATGGTGCTTGGTTACGTACGCTGAGCCGGGTGGTGCTTGGTTGCCTACGCTGAGCCGCGTGGTGCTTGGTTAGGTACGCTGAGCCGCATGGTGCTTGGTTAAGTACGCTGAGCCGCGTGGTGCTTGGTTAGTACGCTGAGCCGCGTGGTGCTTGGTTACGTGCGCTGAGCTGCGTGGTGCTTGGTTATATAACAAGAGGTCTACCGAAAAATGATTACACTTGTCCCTTAGTATCTTTGAAGGATTTGTTCCAGGATCCCTTTCAGATATCCAGATCCTCAAAGCTCAAACCCCTTATATAAAATGTTATAGTATTTATATGTAATCTGTGCACATCCTCCCCTATACTTTAAGTCATCTGTCGATTACTTACAGTAACCACAATGTAAGTAGTTGCTATACTGTATTTTTAAGTTTACATTATTTTTACTGTTATTTTTTATTTTTTTCCTCCCAAATATTTTCCATCCAGGGTTGGTTGATTCTGAGGATGGAGAACCTGAGGATATGGAGGGCCCACTGTATGTAGAAACATTTACATACAGTTTTAGACTGAGATGTGTCTCTATGCACCCCGTCCATGGGCCCCCTGCCCACCCTGCACACCCTGCTGGAATCCATTGACCTTAGGTTAAGAAACTGATCGACAATCCTAAAATAAGTGCTTGAGTACCTCTTCAAAGTCATTTAGCTCAACCCTTTATTTTGTCAAAGTCTTGAGAGGTTAACTGGGTTCTTTCAGAAAAGCAAGGGCACATTAAGGCAGTCTGTAGATTTAATTGAACTTCCTAACAGAAAAAAACAAATATAATGTGTCAAAACTAAACGGTTTTGCATCTATAAATATTAGTACTATGTACACCAAAATATTTTTTGTTCTGGTATTTTACATTTTTGTCATAAAGAGGCAAGGGTTGGTCTGTGCTTAATCCAGTCTGTCACCCTTGCTGGCAAGAAATGTGAGCTTGTGTCATTGTGAGAGGCTCCTTCCCAGAGCCGTAGCCTGCATCTGTACCACTCTAGGGCTTAGAGGCAATGGGCCTAGTAATAGACTTGACTTGGGAAGTGGTGGCTTTTTCAGCCCATGTTTGCTCATAGCCAGTATCAAGCCAGATGGTGTAATGTTTTAAACTTAAGGAAATAAAGTACCCTTTCCTGTCCCCAAAAGGAAAAGAGTGAAGTAAGGAGAAGAAAATTGAAAACCAATGCTTTTGATCATCATTAATTTCTTTTGGTCATAATGTATGTTTTCATGTGTGTGTACATGTATGTTTTTATACGAGGGATTTTTATATTTATACAGGTTATTGAAAACTCCATAGGACCTTACTTTGTAGAGAACAAGGAAGGTCTGACTTCCGTTCTTTAAGTATGCAATGATAAAAGGCAAAACACTGGATAACTGCCAGATTTCTTTTTGATAGTAACTGCTAATAATGAAAGTATGTTTATTTGGTTAGTTGGGCTTACTTTTTAAAATTGTGTTTTTTGGGTTTTTTTTTTTGAAATTCTATTTTCTTTCTGAGTTCATGTATTAAAATCATAATATTGAAAACTACATTTTTGTTACCCTATAGCTTAAACTATGTAACACATATAATGGGTTTTTTTTTTTTTTTTTTTTTTTCATTTTGGCTCTTTTCTAGAAAACAGATTTTTCCTATCAGCCTGGAGATGCCTTCAGCGTAATCTGTCCTAACAGTGATTCTGAAGTACAAAGCCTACTCCAAAGATTGCAGCTTGAAGATAAAAGAGAGCACTATGTCCTTTTGAAAATAAAGACAGACACAAAGAAGAAAGGTACAGCCCTGCTGCTGTGACGTTAGGGTGTTGTGGGCCAGTGACTGGAGCTGGTGGTGAGAGTGTGGCTCTAAGGTTCAGTGTCCTGTGTGGTGGCCGCACAGATGCCTGGGGCTCAGCTGTGCATCAGGGTCCAGGAACATAGGCATACACTGGTATTGCTAGTTTCTTAACTTTCATGTTAATTACACTGAATAAGAAGATAATGGATGTTCTGATTATTGGACATTTGTGGACATGAAAAATGAGCGTAAATGTAGTTTTTGAGAAGCATTGGCCTAGGTTTTTTTAAAAAAATTCTTTTCCTATTATGTTTACTTCTCATAGTATGTTTGTTTTTGCTCATTTATTGTATAAAATAATTGCTTTTATTTATTTATTTATTTTATAAATTTATTAATAAATTTATTTTATAAATATTTTAAAATTTATTTTATTTTATAAATTTATTTATTTTATAAATAAATAAATAAAATATTTATTTTATTGTATAAAATATTTATACTTTGAAAAATAAATATTTACTTAGAATCTTGAATTAGTTCTAAATTGATTTTTTGAGAGTAATAATGCTAATGGAGTACTGCTATCTTTTTAGCTTTTTGTTTCTTAATTTTAAATAATTTTCCTTTCTTTTATATGGCCTATCTTGAATTTATAGTCTTTTATTTTTATTTTTTTGTAAGGTGGAGTTTTTTTCACTGTATTCATTTTGGGGAATTTTTTTGACTGAATAAACATTGCCACAAGTCGTATTGCACTTTGATGTGCTGTAAAGTACTACAGTAATTGTGTTTTGGGGAATGTGTAAAACATTTTATTCTTTATCTTCTATGTCATGAACCCCTTTCTCGTCTTTACCTGGAAAGGAGCTGCCTTACCCCAGCATATACCTGCGAGATGTTCTCTCCAGTTCATTTTTACCTGGTGTCTTGAAATCCGAGCAATTCCTAAAAAGGTATTTTTTTCTCTCTTCTTCAGTTAACTATTTTAAAATATGCTTAGCTTTGTTTAGGATTGATTAAACAAATCTAGAATCTGTCCTTTGCAGTCTTAAAAAATAAGATCTTGATAGCATGTTTTTAATATTAGTTCTCACAGGTGTGTGCTATCATCATAACTATCATATACAAATCTTTTTATGTTGTATTTGCATTTAAATTTTTGTTTGAAATGAAGTTGTTTAAATAGGGCTTTTTCTTAGTCTTATTTTTACTAGTCATTAACTGTGTAGCACATTCCACAGTGATGGAGGTGACTGCAGTTGACCTTGTGTTACCCAGCTACACCTTGCTGCTGCTGCTGTAATTGGTGACAGAAAGCTAATGAGAGCTTAGGATTCCCCACCACCACCACTTGCAACTTCCTACAGTTGTTAAGATCTCCTTTGTGTAATACTATGTAACTATTTATTGCTGTAACAGAATGCTTCAGGAAAAATGGAAGGGTTTTGGTAGGTAATAATCAATTTTTAGATGAACTTGGAGGTAGAACAATCCACTAGATGTCAGTATTGTACCAGGAACTGTTTTTTTAAAACTACTTGTAACTGATTTCTTCTCACCAGTTCCCTGAAGTGGCCATTAATGGCTAAAATTTTTCACATGTCCCTTGCCACACTTGTATCATCAGTGAGCATAGAGAGTGTTGTAATTAGGCCACCATCTCCCCAGTGTGGTTTTTGTGTCATTTATTAATGTGTTTATCGCATTTCTAGTCTTGGATGAGTAAACTACTTTAGAGAGAGGCTCAGCTGTCTCTAAATATATATATACACACACACATATATGTATATATATATATTTTTCTATCTTCCTTTCCTGGTAATCAACTTGAGATGTAATTTGAGTAAATTTAGAATTAATTTACTGTGATGAAAGCTTACCGATTAAGTCACAATTTTGGTTCAGCTCTACTGCTTTTAAAATATGTGTAAAGTGTGTGTGTGTATGTATGTGTGTGTGTATATATGTGTGTGTATATATTTGTGTGTATATATATGTATATCTGGGTTTTTTTTTTTTCCAAAAATAGTATGCTCATTGGAAAAATTCTGGATACAGAAATAACCTAGGAAACCAAAGTATTTTATAATCAAACCCTCAGAGTTAACACTTGAATTTTGCTTTCCTGAGGAAAATATGGGGATCCATATTGTATGTGCTGTTCTATAACTTACCTTTTTAACTTAAATCAAGAATCTGTATATTTCAGGATGGAAAGAGTTTTAATGGATACTATGGATACACCATTATTTGTTGATATAATTATGGGCAATTGAGTCATTTTCGCTTTCTCACTATTAAAAAAGAAAGGCAAACTTTTTTGTATTAATTTTTGGACACTTACTTGAAGTATATTTGTAAAACAAATTCCTTGGAGTAGAATTGCTGTTTTAAAAATATTTACATTTTAAATTGTAACAATGTTTGTCAGGTTTGTCAGCTTGCTCTCCAAAAACAGTGCAGTATTTCCTGTTTTAGTACCATAAAGTTTTCGTAGTTCTAAAGTGAAAAAAGTATGTTAAAGGATTTAAAATTGTCACTGTTTTAGCTTTTAATTTAGAAGATTGTATTGGCTTTAGAATTTACAAACTGTTATTGGTAGATTTTTTTATTATCTTCCAAAAAGTCTAAGCAGAGATTTGGGGCGTCCATTCAGCAGCGTTTCCTGAGTCCTTGTTTTTGTTCAACACTGAGTTTGGCATTTGGTGTAATTTGTTAGTGTCTTGGTGTTTTAGACAGAGATTCTTCAGCTAAACCTTTGGAAACCTGTGACTCCTTTGGGAACAGTGATTTTGTCCTCCCTGTTAAGGAAGTCCAGGACACAATCGTCTTGAGCCATGGAATTTAAAGTAGCAGTACCCATTAGCATTTCACATAACATTTGATGCGAATAATAACTGAAGTGCTTTGTTCCTAAGGAGCCCTTGAGAAATAAGCTATGTATGCATGTAATTAATAGCTTGTAATTGCTTGAAAATAAAAAAAAAATTCTTATTAGCAAGTTTGATGTTTTGTTCAGGAGTTTAGACTTTGAAAATTGGGATTCAGAATTTTATTATTTTTATTTATTTATTTACATTGTGAAATTTTTCTAACAGGTCAACATTAAAGCAAATGGTAAATTAAATTCCCTCCTCCTGACAATAGCTCCTAGTGGCTTTCTCATTTTTTTCTTGGGTAATTGGGCGCATCCCCAGGCAGACACTGAACTGAGTATTCTAATAGCTCTACCCACAAATTATGTCATAATTTAAGGCGGGCTCCTTTTTGTAGGCATTTTTGCGAGCCCTTGTGGACTATACCAGTGACAGTGCTGAAAAGCGCAGGCTGCAGGAGCTGTGCAGTAAACAAGGGGCAGCCGATTATAGCCGCTTTGTACGAGATGCCTGCGCCTGCTTGTTGGATCTCCTCCTCGCTTTCCCTTCTTGCCAGCCACCACTCAGTCTCCTGCTTGGTGAGTAGTTGCTTTCACAAGCACCGTGGTGGCTGTTCGTGCACTGACAGGCGGGCCACCTTTCTGTAGTAAAGAAAATTTGCTGCTCTTGTCTTACCCTTTATATTCGATGCATAAAGAATACATCTAAATGAATGGTGGTGATTGGTAAGTAAACATCTTGTATCTTGTTCTCAGGGTGCTGTGACATCTGTGTGCCCTTCCAGAAGTCACACAATTCCCCTTCCAAACTTTTGGTTTTTCTTTTTTTTCCTTCCAGCAGTGTCACTATCATTTTATCTCTTAATAGAGTCACTTGTTATTCTCTTTTTTTGCCTCAGAATTGAGCATCTTTTCTAATTTAACTTTTTTCAGAAAGGTTGTTTAGCCAAATGTCTAAAAATGAGCTTTCTATTAAAAAGTTACCTTTTTCAAAGCTAATGAACATCATACTGAATTGATAGAGGTTGATGCAGTCTGTGCTGTGTGCAGAATGCAGAAATGCCCCCATCTGAGCCAGTCCAGATCGAGGGTCCTTCAAGAGCAAAAGGGGCCTGTGTCGTACCAGTGCAAGTCGACATATTCATGGTACTGCCAGGCAGAGAACCATCCCATTTCAGATGAAAGGTAACCCATTTTTTTGCCCAGAGTGACTCTTTAGTCCTCATACTCCAACAGAAGAGACCTAAGCATTTTCCCTGAGCAGTCGATGTCCGGGGGCCTCTCTGTGGCTCTCGGGACGGGATTGAAAATGCTTACTGGGGTGAAGACTGGGTGCTTTATAGGACTTCAAAGCCTTTATTACTTTCCTGTGCTTATAATTTTGTCATCTCCTTTCCCGTAGTGGTAAGTTGTCATGCCTTTAACATTTGCATTTTTCTTTGGTGACACCAAAATGTGTATTGTCCTTTTTACTCTTAGGCCAGCAAGATCCTTTTCGATGCCCAGTACAATTAAAGGCACCCTCCTCTGCAAGTCAGGGCCTGATTTCTCCTCCTTTTTCTTAGTGTTCTTTCCACTTAGGACCTCCCCAAAATGGTAAGACCATGTTGCTGAATGAGGCCGCTCTTCTCGCCATCCTGTCCTAGGCTGGCCCTCTCACCCTCTCCAGTGAAGTCTTTGGAACCATCAGCAGGATTAGGATGACAGAACACAGGATGGGGAGTTCTAAGTAGTAGTGGAAAGTTCTCTTATCATATACTATTTTATTTCAATTCTTTTCGTAGATTTTTTGTTACCTTTTAGAATGTTTGTAACAATACCACATATTACATAGTTATATAAAAAAATTAAAGTCATTGGGACTTATAAAAAATTATATTATTTTCTAATTTTCTTAAGAAAAATTAAAATATCTAAAGCTTAATATTAAGTCGAACACCCTACTAAACCTTATTTTGATGTTTAAAACTCTAAGCCATTATACATAGACCTTTTCAGATTTTCAGTTAAGTAACTGCTAAAAATAAAACATACCAAAACATAAAACATTTCGAAGTTTATTAGTGGATAGTTCAATATTTAAATACAGATTATTTAACCTGCTTTTGAAAGAATACCTGTGTGTTTTGAAATCACTGAGTTTTTTTTATGATTTTTTAAAAACCAAACACTTTAATTATTTTAAATGTAAGATGGAAAATCTTCAAGCCTAAGTATTTTTAGTAATTCTTGAAAGAGTAGCCTTTAATCTTTTGGGATCATGACTTTATTTTAAATCTGAAAACTGGACACCTCCCTGCAGAAAACTGCACATACCTAGTAAGAGTTTGCTGACTCCTCGCCTCTGAAGCCACCTCATGGACCCATTCCTAGGAGCCTTTGCTTTCAAAATTTAGCATTTGGATAGAAATACTGACAAGAGTAAGGAAATGCGTCTTACCTCGTTTTTAACTTTACGAATTGAAAAAAATAGTAATATTTTACTTGAACACAAAGAATTTATACATGCTCTTAACTATGATTTAAAACTAGAACATGATTTATTTTGAGTATTCTAAATAAGATGTGGATTTTTTATTTTTTAGGTAAGGTTATTTTCAGTAGTAGTGAATTAATAATTGCTTGTTTTTATTTTTTTCTAGAACATCTTCCTAAACTCCAACCCAGACCATATTCTTGTGCAAGGTACTAATATTCATTCACATAATATATAGCATCATTGTCCAAAATCTTTTGGTACTCAGACTTCCAAATCCTTAGATTTACTAATTTATTCAGTGAAAACTTAGCTGATTTATGGAAGACAGTACCAGGCATAATAAAGCAGAAGAAGAATCACAGAGCTCCTGTCCTCTGGGACTTCATAGAATTTAACGTCTTGGGTGGCTCCTGACGGCCCAGCACTGTTTGCCCACTTAGGAGTCTCAGGCTCCTCCACATGCTTCCTCTGTTGGTGTGCCCAGCCCCCGTCACTGAATGGCAGCAGAAGGTAGGGGAGACAGAAAAGTTCCACTATAAAACATTTGATGAGGCTGGGTATGGTGGCTCATGCCTGTAATCCCAGCACTTTGGGAGGCTGAGGCTGGCAGATCACAAGGTCAGGAGATGAAGACTATCCTGGCTAACACTGTGAAACCCCGTCTGTACTAAAAATACAAAAACAAAATTTGGCGGGCGCCAGCTACTCGGGAGGCTGAGGTGGGAGAGTAGCGTGAACCTGGGAGGTGGAGATTGCAGTGAGCTGAGATCGTGCCACTGCACTTGAGCCTGGGCAACAGAGTGAGACCCCGTCTCAAAAAACAATAACAAAAAAACATTTGATGAGCACTGACTTGTAGCATTCTCCCTCTGGCCTTCGTTCCATTGCATAGCCTCTGCCGTTTTCCCGTCTGGCTCACTGTTTTGCCTTTCATTAATAATAATACAAGAAAGTGCGCCATTCTTTTGGTTGAAAAAGGAATTAAGAATGAACTCAAGTTCTTTCGCATTATATACCCTGTAATGTGAAAAGAAATCTGTTTTTGTAGGGATGTCTTTTAAAGATGTTTTTACTTTGAATTTTTAGTTTTCTCTTTTCTGGGTGTATACTTCAGTCACTTGCAAGTTTTGTGATCTTACCGGTACATAATGTATGGATATTTGTTAGAATTTATCCCCATTTCTTCACATGGTAAAATGTCTTTATAATATTGACTGAATGAGTCTTTTACATGAAGATCCTTAGGGCATATTACTTTTTATAAATCTCATCTAGTCCTAGTGCAAGCAAATAAAATTGGAAACTTTCTTGAATAACACAAAATATATGGTGTGAGAGTGTGAGGGTTGGGGGAAGTTTTTAATTATGTAATGATAGCTTTCCTCTATGAGGACTTGGAAGGTAGGTTAGAGCCTATAAGGAAATATTTCTAAACTGAGTGAAAAAAGGATTGGTTTGACCCATGTGTGTAGTCATACTGATACCGAGTTCAAAACTTGTCTGTGTATCTTTGCAGCTCAAGTTTATTTCACCCAGGGAAGCTCCATTTTGTCTTCAACGTTGTGGAATTTCTGTCTACTGCCCCAACAGAGGTTCTGCGGAAGGGAGTGTGCACAGGCTGGCTGGCCTTGTTGGTTGCTTCCGTTCTTCAGCCAAACACATATGCATCCCATGAAGACAGCAGGAAAGCCGTGGCTCCTAAGGTAAGAAATTAGTACCTTCACCTCAACATTGTTAACTCATACTCTTTGTTTGATTAGAAAAAAACTATTTCTCACCCACATCATTCATTACTATCATAAGAACATTTATGCTGTTCTTGAATTTTAAAATCTCTATTGCAAGAGCAGAAACTGTTTACTTCCATTTACTCTCTAACTAGTGTGTGTATTTTCTGAATATGTCAAGCATGAATTTTATATAGTACGGTCTTAGCTTGTCCTATTCATGGAAAAGAGGACCTTTTATGTTGATATTCTTCGTACATCGGCCTAGGGAGGGGTGGAGAAGAGTCTAGAAGTATCTAAGGGGGGTGATGAGAGACAGTCTCATTTTATGTTTAAGGTGTATACTGCCTCTCAAATAAGTAGTTTTACAATGGGAGTCTGAGGGCAACTAAGGATTAATTTTATATTGTCCAGTTTTGGCTAGTAGGATTCCCACATCCCTGTTTCTCTCCTTTTGTTATCTGTGGCGTCTGAAATCTGAATTTGTGCCATTATTGAGAATGGCACAAATTCAGTAAATACTTTTACCACACCTAGGAGTAAAAGGTTATGTGATTTTCTCAACAGATTGTGGACACTTTACACCTGGACTTAGTGACACCTGTTTTTATGTTTTGATATGGCACTCAGCAGAATTTCGAGACCATGTGTGTAGGGAACAGTTTAAAGTTGTCCACAAGAATGGTTGAAATAAAGCAACATTTCAGGCTTTATCATGAAGTCCTCTTTCTTCATGGTAATGAAGAAATCAGTGATTCACTTGGAATGTTGTCTTAGGACAAGTTTGGTTTCTTTAAGTTATTAGAGGCGAAATGTTCATAGACCTTAGGGGGAATTAGGACTTCCTGGGATATACTTGAGAGGATGAGGGATGATTGCTGCTTGAAGTTGCCCTTTAACGTGTTATTTTTCCAGTCTGCTGCCTGGAACAGAGAGGCGCTTTACTGTGTTCACTATACATCGTATATTCATTATACATCAAAATACTAGAAACCTTATAGAAACTTTCTTTTTTGAGAAGAAATATTATAGTACTGATATACAAGTATATGTCACATGGTGATTGTATAAAGATAGCAGATGATCTCCAGAACGTTAAAAACAATGTGTGTCCATCACGTATCATAAACACTAAGCATGGGTGCCTTTCACCTACTCCTCCTTTTCTCCCTCCCTGTCTTCCTCCTTCCTTCCCCATTTTAACAGATTTTTATTGACTGTCCAATCTATATGCAGTAGAAGTGCAGATGTGAAGGATATAATTTAAAACTATCTGAAATTCCCTGTGCTTGTGCCATGTTTTATTACAAATTATAGAGAATGTTGACCTTTGCAAGACGTGTCACATGCCCTGCCCTACTACGGCAGATAGTACAGTTGTTCACAGATTAACCCTGCCACTGGTGTTCAGCCTGGCTGTGTGAAGGACATCTGCCACATCTAAGCAGGAGCACTAAGCCTGTGGGTGTGGCATAGATTGTCTCTCTTCTTCCCAGCTGCCGTGATACTCTCTCCACATAGACCCCCAAGTGAAGCAGCACCACAGCCTTCGAGGAAGAGAGCCCCAAAACATAGAAAGTGTGCTGTTGTCACAGGACCTTTGCACATGTGTTGTCTTTTCTGCCAGGAATATGCTGTGGCATGGCTAACTAGCTTGATTCACATCGTGATCAAAGGTCTCACTGTAGACATGGGCCTTCTTTGGCATTGGTGTTTGAATTACAAGCTCACTGCCACACCCATCATTTCCTTACCCTGTGTCATTTTGCTTCCTAAGACATTAGGAAGTCATTACCCATCATTCTGTGGATATACGTGGTAATGTGTATGTTTATTTTCTTTTTCTCTCACTAGAATGTCAGTTCCATAAAGACAGGGGTGTTGTTTTGTTCATTTCTGTATCCCTAATGTCTGTCTTTTAACAGATTCAGTAAATCTGTTAAATGAATGAAGCGAATAAGGCAAATGTAATGTTAACTAGTTTCATTCCCAAGTAAGAGCAATAATGAGACACAGCTCTGCCATTCCTTCATTTAAAAGGTATGGTGTTCAGGCTCTTCATTACTTCTACAGTTGTCCTTGAGTTAAAAGTTAAAATGTATACAATTACACCGCCAGGCAAGGTGGAGGGGAATCCTGTCATTCTTAAACCTCGGTACCACTCACTATGACTTTTGCATATGTCAGTGAAACTGGAAGTGAAACATACTCAGATTGATTCAGAAATATATTTTGAAATTTTAACAAAAAGATTTTGTTATATGATTTATTTAGTTATGACAAAAATAATTCTGGGTAGTATTGGACCCGGAATAGCAAATACAGCACCATTCTCTAGAATATTTGGAGCAGCCCCTTAATTTCTTTTTAAGGTGCCTGACTTTTATTTAAAATTTTTCAACCTCATCGTGATGCTAATCTTTATTGTCTTCATATTTAGGATACCTTTCTCCATAATATATACTGTTGTCTGCCCACCAGAAAGCAGATCTTATCCATGGACCAAGAAACATGATTTGATCATTGTCTATTTAGTGTTCCACCTCAAAGACACAATGCCTATCATTTTTTAAAACATTTTTTATTTCAATAGAAAAGAAAAATTTGCAAGACAAACTCTTTCTGTAGTGACAAATGTGCTCATGGTTTCAGTAAAATCTAATGCTGCTATTTAGTGATGTTTCTTTGATGGGAATTTTCCCTTTCTGATTTGTTTAGCAAAGATCGTGTTGGTTATATACTCTTTCCTAGGTTTTCTTTCATGCTTACCACATTTGGTTTAATATTTCAGATATCCATCTCTCCTCGAACAGCAAATTATTTCCACTTACCAAATGACCCCTCAATCCCCATCATAATGGTGGGGCCAGGAACTGGCATAGCACCGTTTATTGGGTTCCTACAACATAGGTATGTTCTTTTTTTGGCTAATGGGAAAATATATTCCTGAGGAACCGTTTTGAATTCTTTAGTCGTTTTTAGGATATTGGACTTTGATTGTAAAATTTTTATATAAAAAATTATTATTCAGTGTGTGATGACATTTGTCAGCATGGGAAAAGGAAACACACAATGTAGTAGAGATTTTGCTTTGTACTAGAACTTCCTTTTTTAACTGTGGCACTTTTATTATTTCCTTTCTCAGCTACAGTGTGATTTATAGCATATGTGGTTGGGGACAAATATTGGGCCTACCTTCGTACTGTGATGATATGCAGCTGTTGTATCTATCCCTTAATTGGATAAAATTGGTAGTAACAGATCCAATTATAGTAAAAGTTTCAACATTAAACTCAAACATCAGTAATTTTCAGCAGAATATAAGTGTAACTTTATATCAGAACAGAATTATTTGATATGAAATAAGTAAAATAAAATTGTACTTCTGCTTATATTTAAGAACTAATGCGCAAGTCTTGGGTACTAGTCCTCAGTAGAGTCCTGTCCTTTGGACAGTGATTTTACTTCGTTTTCAGTTTTTCCTTAAGGAAGCAAAAGCGTCATCACAGCTGTCTCTGTCTCATCGGTGTGTTCATCATTTCATCGACACTTGACACATTCTGCCTTTCACAGCCCTGTGCCACTTTTCCATAGTAAGAGTTCATGTATTCATAAAATTGCCATTAATCTTATTGAGTGTAGAACCCTCTCTGGATCTCACAGTGTGATACTTTGAATTGTCCTCATTTTGTGTACATCGTATGTAGCCGCTTCTCCACACACTTGCCTAGCGTGGTGCCTGCTGGAGTGGCCATGACAGCCTGTGGAGAGTAAAACGCTAATTAAATGACTGAATGTTCAACTGCAGAGGTGGATTTTACAAATCTGAGTTTGTTGGTGATAGTTCCTAATGAAAGAGATTGGTTTTACATATTCCTTATATCACACACCTAAACTTTTTTTTTCCTACTTAGAGAGAAACTCCAAGAACAACACCCAGATGGAAATTTTGGAGCAGTGTGGTTGTTTTTTGGCTGCAGGCATAAGGATAGGGATTATCTATTCAGGTATTGTACAATCCCAGTATTGTACTCAACCACTGAGTGTACAATTCTAATTCTCAGAGTTTTTCAACTTGACAACCTTTTAGTGATCCATTATATATTATATTTCAGAAAAGAGCTCAGACATTTCCTTAAGCATGGAATCTTAACTCATCTAAAGGTTTCCTTCTCAAGAGATGCTCCTGTTGGGGAGGAGGAAGCCACAGCAAAGTATGTGCAAGACAACATCCAGCTTCATGGCCAGGAGGTGGTGAGAATCCTCCTCCACGAGAACGGCTGTATTTATGTGTGTGGGTGAGTCGTTAATCGTGCCTAAGTCGGGTAGGAGAGGGCCATTGGTGATGTCTGTAGAAGAAACAAAGGACTGAGAAGCCAATAATCTAGATATGTAGGGATAAGACATTTGATTCTTAAGTACAGGAATAGAAATAACAGTTCTGAAATGATTTTGACATATTTACTAGCCCAGAAGTTATTATCAGGTAAATAGTGGTGAAAGTTAATGCTTACATTGTACATTCTTGGTACCATTTACATACCTGTTTTTCGCCTCTGAAAATTACACTCATGTTACAACATTAATCATGTGAATTGAAATCTCCAGATTGATTTTGTTGTATATAAGAATAGGTGATTTGTGCTGTTATGAACTGTTAATAACTAAGAAAGAAAAAGTATGATTTTGACCCTGAGAATGTGGATACTAGGATTCTTTCTCTTCTAGGCATAATTCGTGGTGATAAAGTTGACAAAAATCCAGAAACATTCTGTGTTACTAAATTTGATCTACTTTCTGAGGCAAAATCTGTTACAGAAACCCATAATTGCCGTAGAAAAATTGTTTAACACTTATTTGCTTATTTTAATGAGACTCAAAAAATTTCTGCTAGTGAAAAAGAATTTTTGAAGTAAGAAATTCACTTTTTCATCCAAATACATTCCTGGGATTCAACACATTCTCTGAGTCAGGTTCTTTTGTTTTTTTCAACTGTAATGCAGAAGACAAAATACTGGCATCCTGACCCAGAACATATGTATAAATACAATTGAAACAAGTTTCATGAAACAAAACTTAACATTTTCTGTTTAGTTTTTATAACACATTCTGATCATTTCTCTTCCATTTTATTTAGTTCGCTTTAAAAGCTAGCTTTGGCTACTAAGTTGATTTCATGTCCTTTCAATAGATTTTGACTCCTAATTGAAAAACATTGCTTTAGGTCGATAAAGGGCAAAAATTCTAGACATTGTTTTGGTTTACATTTTCCTTAGCTTTTAATGAAGTATTTAGTCTGCATTTTGTTTGGCGAGGACAGTGCCATCGGTGGTCAAATACAGAGTTTTAGAGATGCACCTCTAAATAGTAGAGGCAGAGTTAATTGTACAGATCACAGATAACTGGTAATTGAGAACTTGGAGAATATCTTAAATGTCCAGACTCTTTTAAAACATTATTCCAGAAATAACTCCTCCCAATCATTGGTGCTTTACTTTTCACATTGGTGAAATGCACTTGGAAGCATTAATAGCAGTGGTCAGAGGGCTCAGAAGGAAACTCTGGGTCACTTGAACATTGACGGCCTATCAGGGAAGCGGGAATGAAGTAGACAGAAGGAACAGCCACCAAAGAAGCAAAATTGTCCCAAAGCCAAGAGGGTGCTGTCTCAGGGAGGGAGCCTGTACTGCTGATGTGTCAAGGGAGAAGACAGCGGAGCAGGCTTGTGGGGTATAAGTTCCTGGGAGAAGCGGATGGGAGAGCCTCTTGAGAAAGGTGAGACGGCCACCACAGACACCTCTCAAGAAATGTCACTGTGAGGGGCCAGGACATTTTCAGTTCCTAACATAGTGGAATCTTGTCTGACACTTTGCTTCATTCAGCAAACACCCAAGTGCTGGCTGAGTGCTTGGGCACATTCAGATGTCGATAGATACGAGGATGTATCGGTTTTTGTGTTGCTATAGAGGAATACCTGAGACGAAAGAAAAAAGATTTAATGGGCTCATGGTTTAGGCTGTATAGGAAACATGGTGCCAGCACCTGCTTCTGGTGAAGACCCCAGGAAGCTTCCACTCTGACAGAAGGCAAAGGGGGAGCAGGCACCTCACATGGCAAGAGAGGAAGCGAGAGGTAGGGAGAGGTGCCACACTCTCAGCCAGATCTCTCAGGAAAGCAGAGGGAGAACTTACTCCTTACAGCGAGCATAGCAACAAGCCGTTCATGAGGGATCCGCCCCCATGACCCAGACGCCCTGCCAAGCCCCACTTCTAACGCTGGGAACCACGTTTTAATATAAAGATCTGGAGAGGGCACACATCCAGACTGTATCAGAGGATAAGTGAGTTACACTTCCTACCCTCAAACAACTTACTCCCTGGTGAGAAAGCTGCACATAAACAGACGTTTCTAACGTCGGAAGTGTTCCATAGAGCACTGCAAGAGCACCCAGGAGGGGTACCTCCCCTGTCTTGTAAACTGAAGAGTTAAGAGGTAGAAGCACTTCAAAAGGACCTGGCACATACTAAGTCCTCAATAAAGGTGTCTGTTACTAATTGTATGTGCATAAAGACCTAGAAGTGTGCAAGAGATCTGGTTCCCTTCAGGAGTACGAGTCTACTGTGTGCTTTGAGAGTTGAAGGCAGGGAATGAGAGACGAGCCAACAGGTGGGCCGGAACCAAGCGGGGCCTCAGATGCTTCTCTGACACCTAGGAAATTGTTGGCCTACTGTCGGGACCTGGAGCCTGTGGAGGACTGGGATCTGTAGAATCGTGTGGTCAGCTCTGCCTCCTACAACAGTCACCGTAGATGAAGGCCTGGCCTGGGCATGAGTGAGGCTGGGAGGTCTGTGTGAGATGTTCCAAGAAGAGGGAGGGAAGAACTATGGTGGTACAGTCAAAGGGAATTAGACTTGTGAATTAAGGAGGATTTAGTAAAAATGCCTGCTTGTAAACAATCATCTTATTTTCTTTTTTAGAGATGCTAAGAATATGGCCAAGGATGTACATGATGCCCTTGTGGAAATAATAAGCAAAGAGATTGGAGTTGAAAAACTAGAAGCAATGAAAACCCTGGCCACTTTAAAAGAAGAAAAACGCTATCTTCAGGATATTTGGTCATAAAACCAGAAATTAAAGAGAATTAAGCTTTTTTCACTGAAAGTACTAGAAGTCAGTTTTACTAGTGCCAGGACTTTAAATTTTCAAAAGAAAATTTTCTTTTAGCACATCTTGGAGGAGATGGAGTGGGGATTGGATTATTTAACAAGATAACAAAACTTCCTGATTTGATTTTACACGTCTTCCATCTATGGCCTTCCTGTGCCTGTGACTCTCCCCGAACTGCCCTGTTGCCTGTGGGCTCTCCTGAGCTGAGGCCGCCTTCAGTCCCCGACAGTGCCTCCTTGACTTCCCGGAGAACTTCACAGAGACTCTGTCCTTCCATGCAAAGGCTTCCTGAAATAGGGAGACTGACTGAGTAGCTCATTCGTGTGAACTTACAGTGCCAACATTTAAAAAAGTATGAAAATGATTTATTTTTGTATGATGTATACCCGTAAAGAATGCTCATATTAATGTACTTAAATTACACATGTAGAGCACATCTGTTACATGTTTATATAACTGTCAAATGGTTGTTACTAAAGCTATATTTCTGATAAAAAATATTTTAGGATAATTGCCTACAAAGGGATTTATTTTCATGATGCTGGAAATATGAAATGTATTTTAAAATTTCACTCTGACATATGATTTATCTATCACCATTACTTTTTTTTAAGTCACAATTTCAGAATTTGGGAACATTTACATTCAATTTACAGGTACCAGAACGTACATAGTTTAGTAAAAAGATACAGCCTTTTTCTTCTCTTTTCAAACTTCTTTTATTTCTGCTGCTTGGCACAGTTTTGGGTTTTCCCACACTCTTTATCTTGATACCACTCGAGCTGTGTCCTGTACCTAAAATACTGACTTGAGGAGTATCCTTGTATTTTTAGATTCCCAGTGTCTAATTCTCTGTTATAATTTGCCCAAACAAAACAAAATAACAAAGGATTATGATAACCTTTTTCCACTGTTCTAGTATATGTTGTATTTTTATTTGATAGCTTGGCATTTAAAAAATTTCTGTTGAAGGTTTTTGATCCTTTTGAGAAATAAAGATCTGAAAGAAATGGCATAATCTTAAAATGTAAATTTTTGTGGCTGTTTAATCTCTTCTCTTCATTATTATATATTTTATAATAGAAGCCAATCTAAAAATATGGGATAGGAACATATACTAAGCAAGTACCGTGTAACATGCATAATTATATGTGTAAGTTGTATGTATCAGCCAAGATATACTTAAGGTGAAAACATTAAAAGAGACAACAATATTCCTTATTAATAAGATACAACAATCAAGAACTTGTGTCCACCTACCAATAATATCTATAATTACATGACCCAAAACTTTTATCTATAAAAAGAAACTGACAAATAGTCAATCATAACTTGGTGTTGGAAACTGACCTAAGCCAATTTGTTTATACACAGCATCCAAGTTATGTCTAGAAACTGCTAGATTATCTATGTTTTAGGTGGGTATCGTTCAGCTGCTCCCTGCAGCCTTACCAGCCAGTGATAGTGAAAATACATTTCGTTATAAATGCTGCTGTATATACAGATACGTTTATCATTTTTTAAATGTATTATCTCAGTATCTGTGATTTATTAGTCATCGGGCACAAAACAGTTGGACTAACCTAGTTTCTAAGCTTAATGAAGTTCCAGCTGTCTCTTTAGGCACTCCACCACGTCTTGCAGGAAGAGTTTACTCAAGGTGCGTGACAACGTGGATGTGACTACTCCAGGGGCGAAATTTTGTCCTTACCATGAACCATCCTCTAACCTAGTGACTGGACATACTATTTCAGAGGTAAGCCTCAGGCACCAGCCTAGGGCCTTGCTAGATAAAGTCTTTAACCTTGTTTATGTAGGGGTGGGGAGAAGTTAGCAGTGAGGGACCTTTTCTAACCTGTTATTCTAACAAGCCACTATTGCACTCATTATTTTTAATAGCCAGTCTTCATACGGATCAGTGATAAAATTAACAAAAGAGCTTGTGGTAGGCAGTTCTGCAATGTGACTTCTGATTAGAACGCTCACTGCACCTAGACGGTTCCGTTCTGTGGTTCAGACTTACAGTGTTTGTGGGTTATTCTAAAGTGAGTTACACTTTAAACTGAAACAATTGTTCTATTGAGTCATACACTACCAGATAAAAAATAAAAAGCATTTGGATTTCACAGCAAGCTATATGATAATATATGCCACACCCAACAAACTGGGCACCCTTGTTGATTTCAAATACTCTTGAACCATTTTAAAACATTGACCATGAACTAAGCCATAAAGGAAAACTCAACAAATCCCATAAAGCCTTGTTCGCTGACTAATGTAATAAAAAGAACTACGAAAAAACCCACCAAGGCCACAATGAAACATTTTAAACATGTGCAGATGATTCATAGCTTAAATTATTAAATGTACACATGGAATTCAGGTGAAACAATACCCGGGGGAGGATTCATTCATCTATTTCACAAAGTACTGTGTACCCAGTGACCAAAATAGTTAAAACACCTTTGTTTTCAGGGAGCTTTACATCACGTTGAGGAGAGACATAAAATAATCTGTGAATTGCATGGGGTCTGAGAAGGTGATAAGGGCTATGGAGGATGACAAGTCAAGAGTAAACGGGATGTGTGGCCTGCAGTCTTGGAGGGTTGGGGTGACTTCATAGGGAGTCTCTGAAGGTAAAAACTTGAAAAAGACAAAGGAGCCAGTCATCATGAGTATCTTCTGGAGGGAAAAGTCAGAACGAAGGCCCTGAGATAGAATGGTTGCCGGAAATGTGTCTTAATCCAGACCCCGAGAGAATTCTTGAATCTCTTACAAGGAAGAATTTGGGGCGAGTCCATAAATTATTAGAGAAGTAAAGAAACAAAAGAATGGCAGCTGCATAGAGCAGCCCCGAGGGCTGCTGGTTGGCTATTTTTGCGGTTATTTCTTGATAATATGCTAGGGTGGATTATTCATGAGTTTTCCCAAGAAGAAGTGGGGATTTCCTTAGAACTAAGGGTTCCTCCCAGTTTTAGACCTTATAGGGTAACTTCTGGATGTTGCCAGGGCATTTGTAAACTGTCATGGTGCTGCTAATCCATTATAATTAGCGTATGATGAGCAGTAAGGACTACCAGAGGTCACTTGTTGCCATCTTGATTTTGGCAAGTTTTGGCTGGCTTATTTCCAGCATCCTGTTTTATCGGCAGGGTCTTTACAACCTGTATCTTGTGATACCAATCGCACTGACCTTCCATCCTGCGATTTAGAATGCCTAACCTCCTGGGAATGCAGCCCAGCAGGCCTCAGTCTCATTTTGTCCTGACCCTATTCAAGATGGAGTCACTCTAGTTCAAACACCTGTGACAGAACTGCCAGGCAAGTTGGAACAGCAAGGAGGGCATCGGGTATTGAGCAGAGTGACAAAGGGGGAAACTAGTAAGTGATGACTACAGAAGACAAATGGGGAGGTCTGATAATGGTTTCAGATCATCATAGCATTTTGGTTTTTACTCTAAATGAATACAAATCCATTTGGTCAGAGTGTTAAGGGTGGAAGGTATTTGAGTTACCAGCAGCGAATCTGTACGGGTCTGCAGCAACCTCAGTTCTTGCCTCCTCTGAAGAAAGAATTCAGCTGAGGGACATAAGGCAGAAAAAGACCAAGGCAAGTTTCAGAGCAGGAGTGGAAGTTTATTTAAAAGGCTTTAGAGCAGGGAAGAAAGGAAAGGAGAGTATGCTTGGAAGAGACCCAACCTGGCACCAAGGTCAAGTGCCCTGTTTAACAGTGGTGCTAGGACTTTATAGGCTGGCACTTTCCCCATGATTCTTCCTTTAGGGTGGGCTACCCACACACGCAGTGCCCCCCTTACTCTTGGGAGGTGAGCACCCGCAGTGTGTTTAGGAAGCTGTGCACATGCCCACCTGAGACTTTCTTCCCTTTTCCTGTGGAGTGCCCCTGAAGGTCATTCACTGCAATTTTGTCTCTTAATGTGCATGCCCAGGAAGTTGCTTCTCCCTGGTGTCTGCAATTAACACTTTAGTGCAACAGGTGCAGATCATCAGGAAACACGATTTATCACTTTTAGAGAGGCATTGTGATAATTGCTGAACCATTACCCAACATTCCTAGTGTGTGGGAGAGCCCTCTTCTGCCCTGCTCATACCTGTCTTAACTACCTGTAACAAGAGGAGGCACATGGCTAGCTTACCTTCTAAAGGGATTATTGTGGTGGTGGTAGTTGAAGCAGGCAACCACTTAAAGAATTGAGATAATACAAAAGATCAGATTATTAAACCAGACTTATGAGTCAGAAATGTTAGCCATTCTCAAGCTTGACTAATATCAAAGGTACAGGAAATTTTAAGAGGACTGCCTACCCATTCCCCAAGTTCTTCCTTGCTGCATTAGGTCCTTCCTAACTAAGATTTACCATGCGATTCCTGCATTGCTTATGGGGTATCACTTATTTTTAAAAGGAGCCATTTAGGTCATGAGATGTCTATATTGTATGCCAAATATTGTCTGCATTATATGCCAAAAATTAGGCAGCTAATACAACATTTTCTGCACAGCCATATCCCATCAATCTATACCTCTCAGGTTTATTTACAGGGAGCGCCCTATACAAGTCAAGTACATATTGCTGAAAGCATTCAGTAATTATGTTAAATGTAATTGTACTAAACAACTCAAATGAAAATTTGTTAAGCAAACCTACCAATATGTTGAGAAGAGACACATTTTAAGACACAGGAAGTTTGCAAATTTGGAAAAGCATATGCCACGCAAACAAGAAAGTAGGTGTAGTTATCACAGAAAGGAGACTCACAGAAAGAAATAGTACTAGAGATATTTTCACAGTGACTGTAAGTCATTTGAAGACATGCAAATTCTATGTATGCCATTAATAACAAAGTTTCAAAATATATAAACAGAAGTTGTCAGTACTAAAAGGACAAAAAAGCAAACCCAAATTAAAACTGGGAAATTTAACATACCACTCTTAGTAGCAGGAAGAACAAGCAGATAAAATACTCTGGAAACCTTCAAAAGAAGGTTTTTAACAATGTAATTAGCCAGCTGGACCTAAATGACAACTCTAAAGTCAACAAGTTCAGAATGGAAATTATCATCTAGTTTATGCTGAGTAATCACCAGCATAGACCAACTGTCTTTTTTTTTTTTTTTTTTTTTTTTTTGAGACGGAGTCTCACGCTGTTGCCCAGGCTGGAATGCAGGGGCGTGATCTCGGCTCACTGCAAGCTACGCCTCCGGATTCACGCCATTCTCGTGCCTCAGCCTCCCGAGTAGCTGGGACTACAGGCGCTGCCACCACACCTGGCTAATTTTTTGTATTTTCAGTAGAGACGGGGTTTCACCATGTTAGCCAGGATGGTCTTGATTTCCTGACCTCGTGATCCGCCCACCTCAGCCTCCCAAAGTGCTGGGATTACAGGCGTGAGCCACCGCAACCGGCCAGACCAGCTTTCAAAAAGATAGATAACAACTCTACCGTGCATGTTTTCTGAGATTTAAACCAGAAGTCTGTAACTAAATTGAACTAGAATAATCCTCAAATATTTGGAAAAGAAGCAACACACAAAACAATTTTCCATGAGTCAAAGAAAAGTCACAAGGGAAATTAGAAATTATTTTGATGAAGAATAAAAGGACATACCAAAATCTGAATTATGCAGCTAAAGCAGTGCTTTAAGGGAGATTTATGGGGCTACATGCTTATATTATAAAATTTAAAAATGCTTAAAAGTCAATGATCAAAGGCCCCATCTTGAGAAGTTAGAAAAGGACCGGCAAATTAAGCACCACGGATAGAGAAGTAGAAAAAGATGAGAGAAGACTCCAATAAAATACAAAAAACGAAAAGTACAATAGAGAAAACCACCAAAATAAAAGTTGGTTAAGATTAATACAATTGATAAACTCCTAGCAAAAAATAAGCCAGAACAAAAGGGCCTATTTCCAATATCTGGAATGAAATAAGGAACATTATGACACATCCTGCAGACTTACTAAAAATCAGGAGAAAATATAATCAACTTTCTTATGTCAATTACTTGAAAATCTAGATGAATTGGACAAATTCTCCGAAAAATTCGCCTTAGCAAAACTGACAGGCAAAACAGAAAACCAATACTTTTAATTTTTATGCCTATTTAAAAATTAAATATTGAATTAAAACCTTCCAAACAAAGCCCTAGGACAGATGGCTTCACTGGTGGTCTCCAAATATTTAGGAAAGAAAGAGAACTTGCCTTGTTAAACCCTTCTGTAAAATACATACATATTTTTTAAATTCCAAATCATTTTAATGAGGCTAGCATAACCATATCAAAACTTACAGATGAGGTACCACAATCTGTACATACATCAAAGCATTATTTTGTATACCATAAATATATACGATTTTTACTTATTAAAAAAACTTAGACATTACAAGAAAATAAAAATATAGGTAATTTACTATTTCTTATAAACAGAAATGTAAAAATTCTAATCTAGATATTAGCAAATTCAGTCAAGTAATATATAAAAAGATACTGCATTATTAAGTGAGGTTTTTCTTGGTATGCAAGGTTGATTTAACATTTAAAAATCAATCAACGTAATAATACACATTTACAGAATAAAGAGAAAAAATATCCTTTAAATCATGGGTAATGAACTTTCTGTAAAGCGATGGAGAGTAAATAAATTTAGTAAATTAATTTAACATTACTTATACTGACATTAAATCAATTCTAGGCTTTCATGTATGTTTTATTTAATGCTAACATTTTGCTTTTTAAATGTGGTGGGCTTACATTTGATGGAAATCCAAATACTGATTTTGGCATCCATTAAATTTTTATGACTAGAGGTTGTGATGTGTTTTTTTTTTTTAGGTTAGGAAAGTTTTTATGTATAAAATTATTATTTTAGTGTGAGAGAGAATGTGAAACTGGATTTCAATGAAGTAGATTGATGTATTTTATTGTCTGATCAGTTTCTCTTCCAGGATTTATTTATTATGTCGAGTGTTCTGGTGCGTGTAACTCACTATTCGAAGGAGTGGTCCGGTCAAATAACAAGCTCACTTCAGAACCAAGGAGTTCACTGGGTCTGCCCACTTCCACCACGCTCATTCCTTATCAGAGGAGCTAACTACCCCGTGTTCAACACAATGTCAGACACAATGTCAGAAAACTTTTGCAGGTCTCTTAAGAGTCATAACTGAAGTTCCATGAGATGTGTCATTATTCTTAGTTTGCAGATGAGGCAGTTGGGGCTTAGAAGGTTTAACTGTCTTTTCCAAGGTCAGGGGTAGTAAATGTCATAGCCAGACTTTCAAATCCAGATCTGTTGGAATCCCAAGTCCATTACCTTTAATTTAAAAAAAAAAGTGTCATACTTTTTTTTTTTTAATTTATTTTTTTTGAGAGGGAGTCTTGCTCTATTGTCCAGGCTGGAGAGCAGTGGCATGATCTCGGCTCACTTGAACCTCCACCTCCCCAGTTTAAGTGATTCTCTTGCCTCAGCCTCCCAAGTAGTTGGATTACAGGCGTGTGCCACCACGCCCAGCCTGTTTTTGTATTTTTAGTAGACACAGGGTTTCACCATGTTGGCCAGGCTGATCTCGACCTCCTGACCTCAGGTGATTCACCTGCCATGGCCTCCCAAAGTGCAGGGATTACAGACATGAGCCATGGCACCTGGCCATATCATACTATTTTATTCACAAAATGCATGTGTGTAAATACACATTGTTAAATATACGTAACAAATGTCAGTTATGACTCAATAGTAAAATGACACCATAAACTTACAGAGCCTTATTTTTCTTCTGAAGGAGTGTCTTGGCTGTTCTTATAAACACCATTCTATGCGCTACTTCCTGGAGATCAACTTTTTTAGCTACCACATATGAGAGAGTACATGCTATGCGATATTTGTCTTTCTGTGCCTGGCTTTTTTCAGTTAACGTAATGTCTTCCAGTCCCATCCATGTTGCTGCAAGTGACAGAATATCATTCTCTTTTATGTCTGATATATATGCACCACATTTTCTTTATCCAATCATCCCCTGATAGACACTTAGGTTGATTCTGTATTTTGGCTATTGTGAATAGCGCTGCAATAAACATGGGAGGGCAGATGTTTCTTGTAGGAAACTTTACACAGTTTTCAACTTTTATGCAATTTTCATAGTGGCTGTACTAATTTATTTTCACTAACAGTGTAGGAGATCTCCATGTCCTCAGCAGCATTTCTTATTTTTAATAAAACCCATTTTAATTGGGGTGAAATGATATCTTACTGTGGTTTTGATTTGCATTTCCCTGATGATTAATGATATGTTGAGCATTTTTCATATACCCGTTGGTCATTTGTATGTCTTCTTTTAAGAAATCTATTCAAATTATTTGCTCATTTTAAATTGGATTATTTATTTTTTGTGTTGCTCAGTTCTTTGAGTTCCTTTTATCTTCTGGTTATTAATACCTTGTTGGAGGGCTAGTTTGTAAGTATTTTCTCCCATTCTGCAGGTTGTCTCTTCACTCTGCTAATTGTTTCCTTTGCTGCACAGAAGCTTTTTACTTTGATGTAATCCCTCCCATTTGTCTATTTTCACTTTGGATGCCTGTGCTTTTGAGGTCTTTCACAAAAAATCTTTGCCCAGATCAGTGTCCTGGAGCATTTCCCCAATGTTTTCTTCTAGTAGTTTTGTAGTTTCTGGTCTTAGATTCAAGTCTTTAATTCATTTTGATTTGATTTTTGTATATGGTGAGAGGGAGTCTAATTTCATTCTTCTGCAAATGGATATCCCTGTTTTCCCAGCACTATTTATTAAAGAGACTGTCCTTTCCCCAGTGTATGTTCTGGGTGCCTTTGTCAGAAACAAGTTGGCTGTAAACGTGTGAATTTATTTCTGGGTTTCCTATTCTTTTTTGATTGGTCTCTGTGTCTGTTTTTATGCCAGTATCATGCTATTTTGTTTACTATAGCTTTGTAATGTATTTTGAAGTCAGGCAGTGTGATGCTTTGAGCTTTTGTTCTTTTTGCTGAGGATTGCTTTGGCTATCTGGCATTTTTTATGGTTTTATATAAATTTTAGGATTTTTTTTCTATTTCTGTGAATAATTTCGTCAGTATTCAGATTGCATTGAATCTGTAGATTCCTTTGAGTAGTATGGAGTATGTCGATTATCTTGGGTTGTCATTATTTCTTATAAATTTTAGAATCAACTTTTCAAGTTCATTAAAGCATTCTGATGAGATTTTTAAGTTGGAATTGCCTGGAATCAATAGACCTGGAAGAATGGAAGTCTTTGAAATATTGTGGCTTGCTATCCATGAAAACAGTATTGCTCTCCATTTCATTAAATCTTTTGCAGTGTCCTCTAATAAGATTTTACAGTCTTATCCATACAGGGTTTGCACATCTTTTGTTAATTTTATTATTGCAAACACAATTTGTTTTCTGATTCCTACGTTACTTTTTCAAAATTTAAAAAATGAGTTTATTGAATTTGAAAATCTAGTTTGAAAATGTGATTTAAATACGATGAATCACAATAATTTAGCCAATTTATCAAATAATAAATAATTCACTAAACCACACAATAATGATATTATTGTAGAACTAATTTTCATGGGATTTTTAAAAGTTAAACCCTAGACTTTATTCCTACTTCACTTTTCCCACCAACATTTTTCTGTTCCAGAATTTCATCCAGGATATCACCTTGCCTTTCATTCTTTCGCCTCCTTAGTGTTCTCCAGTCTGTGATAGTTTCTCATCTTTTGTTGTTTTTCATGACCTGGAAGAGCCCCAATCAGGTATTTTGTAGGAGGTTCCTCTATTTGGGTTTGTCTGAAGTTTACGCATGATTACATTGGGTTTCTGGGTTTTGAGAAGAGCACGCTAGCAGTTTTTTTTTTTTTTTTTTTTTCTCAGTGTTTCATATCATGGAGTATATGGTATAATATGATTAATCACTAGGGATCTCAACCCTGATATCTTGGTTAAGGTGGTATCTGCCAATTTCTCTACTATGAGGTTACTCTTTTCCCTTTTCATGTGACGTTGTTTGGAAATGAGTCACTAAGTTCGGCCCACATTCAAAGGAAGAGAAATTAAGCTGCAGCTCCTGGACGGGTTACGATCTACATGTATAATTTGTAATTCTTCTGTAAGGAAGAGCTGTTCCTCCTCCCAATTTATTTGTTTATTTTAACATGTATTTCTGGAAGTATGGACTCATGGATATTTATTTAATACTTTGGGTTATAATATAATACTGCATTACTTATTTTATTGCTCGAATGATCATATGTGATGTCTCTCAGGGTGACTGTTGTGTTCCTTTGCCATGCTTTCCCTTTTTGTTGGGGAGGAGGGCCAAGCCATTTTGTTAAGGGGAATGGAAAGGGAAACAAGGAAGCGCTGATGACGATGAGATCTGACATCCTTGGCTGGGCCACAATCTTGAAGGCTTTGCAGTTGCAGAACTAGTTTTGTTTTTTTTAAGTTTCGCATATATATGAATGTTGTTTATACATGATGTTTTGAGATATGTATAATTTGTTTCATTTTTTCAGCACTTTTTTTTTTGATAGTCGAAAATGCTCCAGGTTGTCCTTGTTTTTTACCTGTCCCAGTGTTAAGAATCAACCATTTCTCCAGTAAGTCATAATTCTTTATATCAGAGAACCCCTGACAACCACTTAGCTATTTTCCATGCCCATAGTTTTGCCTTTTCCAGACTGTGTGATATAACTGGAATTATACAACATTGAGCCTTTTGGGTCAGGCTTATTTCACTTGGTGAAATATATTTAAGGTTAACCCATGTTGTGTGAGTTGATATCTGGTTCCTTTTTATTGCTCAGCACTATTCTGTTGTATGGTTGTACAGTGGTTTATTTTTCCATTCGTTTATTGAGGGAAACCTTGGTTGCCTCCAGTTTATGACAATTACGATTAAGCTACTGTAAACATTTGCGTGCAGATTTGTGCATGAACGTAAGTTTTTATTTTACTTGGATAAATACATCAGAGTGGGATTTTTGGATCATATGCTAAGTTTTTCTTTTAATTTTTAAGAAACTATCAAAATGTTTTCTAAAGTAGCTGTCTCATTTTACATTCCCATGAACAAAGAATGAGAGTTCATGGATTTGTTTTTGAGAGACATTTTTAAGAGTTCAGAATTGATAGAATTTGCTTTGGTGCAGTCCGTGTCTCCAGTCCCTGTGCGTTTAAACCAGTAGATTCAAAATTAAAATGATAGCATAGAAATTATAAACAACACAAAGAAATACAAATGGAGTTACTTTAGTTCTGTTACTGTGTGTGTGACCACTTGAATATTTCCTCATGATGACTTTTGTTTAAACATTTGGAAAACGTTTATTTCTTTCAGTCTCACCTCATAGATGAAAAATGCTTCAGAATGTGGTTTATAAGTGTGAAAAGACCATCCCTGATGTTATGATATGCTCACGATGAAGCTTTGCATGCACTACAGACAAATGTTGGAAAGTCTGTCTCAACTTCAAGGGCAGTGAATTCTGAAAGTTAATGTGGACACAAGAGTTTCTTCTCAGTTTTCTTCCTCTGCTGCAGTTTTTTTTGAGTTATCTTCTTTTCTGATATGAAATTGTCAATCAAGTAAGTCAGATATAAAAATATTTGCAAACAGCCAAAATCAGCTCTAAAAATGATGTAGTGAAACTCAAGATTTTAAATTGTTCCTTGAAGAGCAGCACACAAAAATTGTGTAGAAAATTATTAACTATGCAACAACAACAAAAAAGTCAATGACATTTAAACAGAAAAAAGAAGAATCAAATTCCTGGGAAGAATATTAGGGAAAAGAACAGCAACGCCTGGCCTTGCAGTAGCAGAAGGAATTGCAGGATGTGTTGAATATTTTGATTATTTCCACTAGAAACTAGATAGTTCTAAAGCAGTGGATGAAGCATTCTCAAGTTCGTTAATATTAGCCCATTTTCCCATATTCTTTTAGCAGAGAAGAAAAATTTTGGAAGCTTTCACCTGGTATAATACAAACTTATGATGAATTTTCTGGTGAAAATATCTTAGGGGAATTTCTTCTATTGCAGAGATGTTTGAAAACTATTATAATCCACCCTGAAGAAAGAAAAACATGAACAGTATTTCAATTTCTGGAGCTTATTGTAAAATGTGATTTTTATGAATCTCTGAAAAACTCATCCTCATACTCAAGAGATTTTTCAAGTCTTCATACATCTATGACTCCACGTGAAAAAAACTTTTCAAAATTAAAATTTAAGAAGTAAGTTTTTCAATTCAATTTGAGTGAAGAAAGCTGATAAATTCTTATACATCCATAGAACTTGAATATACAGAAATTAATTTTTATAAGTACGCATAAGTTACAGATCAAAAGCAGACACTAATATAATTCACTAAGGTGTAAGACCAATATGTAGGTGTAAGTTTCCCTTGTTTTCCCAAAAAACACATTAGTGCAATTAAAAATAATTTATGGCTTTTTATCTTTCAATTTTTTTAAATTTATCCAAATAAATATAAATTTTGGGGGCTATATCTGCTAACTTAATACCTTCATATAATTTGTAAGGATAAAATCACTGTAACTGGAATATCCATCACCTTAAATATTGTTCTTTTCTTTATGCTAGAAACATTCAAATTATTCCCTTCTATTTTGAAATATTTAATAGATTATTGTAACTATGCTAACCCTACTGATCTATCAATCACTAGGTTTTATTTATTCTAACAAATTGTATATTTGTCCCCATTAATCAACCTTTCTTCATTCTCCTCTTCCCTCTACCCTTCCCAGACTCTAGTAATCACCAATCTACTCTATATCTTCATGAGATCCACTTTTTTGTAGCTCCCACATATGAGTGAGACTATGCAATATTTGTCTTTCTGTTGCTGAGAATGACAAGATTTCACGTTTATGGCTGAATAATATTCCATTATGTATATATACTATATTTTCTTTATTCATTCATCCATTGATGGACACTCAGGTTAATTCTGTATTTTTGCTATTGTGAATAGTGCTGCAATAAACATGGGAGGGCAGATATCTCTTTGATATATTAATTTCCTTTCTTTAGGATTACCCATTTTCTGTGTTATTCTGAATATCACTGAGTTTCCTTAAAAGTGCCATTTTGAATTCTTGGTCAGAGAGTTCACATATCACCACTTCATTAGGGTCAGTTGCTTTTTCCTTGCTTTGTCCATTTAGAAGAGATCATGGTTATCTGCTATTGTTTCTGTTGGATGTACATCTGTGTCTTTTCGTTGAAGAATTATTTATTCTAGTCTTCTCTGGCATTTTTGTTTTTTATTGGATATGTTTTCTTAGAGATCCTTTGTAATTTACCTTTTGATATATTTTCTTTTTTTCCCCTACTAGGTTGCTGCCTCCTTTTCAGCAGTAGATGACACCTTAAGACTAAGTTTGCCTTGGTTCTAGTAAACAATCAGCGTACCACCTATCTCAAATCATAAGGTTTCAAAGGGATTATCCCAGTAGTATGAGAAAGCTGGGAGTTCACACTCAGTGGACCTGTGAAATGAACCTCTTACAGCATGATGCTACTGAAGAACCACTCTGATTCAGTGTCTTCGTTGACCAAATTACACAGCAAAATTTTAAGGCCTAGGGATGGTAGTTCCACCTTCCCTCTCTGTCTCTGGCTGTTCTCAGCGATATTTCTTCCTTCAGACACTACTGATGGTTTCTGAGGGCAAAAGGGAAAGGTCTCCCACTAGGGAGCCCTGAATGGTGGGGAAACTGATTGTCCACCTTGTTGTCACTTTTTTCAGTGTAGTGACTGTATATTGAGGGAACATTTTCCACATGCTTTTGTGTCTGGAATTGGTGGCTTCTTGGTCTTGCTGACTTCAACAATGAAGCCTCCGACCCTCGCCGTGAGTGTTACAGTTCTTAAAGATGGTATGTCAGGAGTTTGTTCCTTCTGATGTGCAGATGTGTCCCGAGTTTCTTCCTTCTGGTGGGTTCGTGGTCTCGCTGACTTCAGGAGTGAAGCTGCAGACCTTCACAGTGAGTGTTACAACTCTTAAAGGTGGCACATCCAGAGTTTTTCGTTCCTCCCAGTGGGTTCGTGGTCTCACTGGCTTCAAGAGTGAAGCTGCACACCTTCCCAGTGTGTGTTACAGTTCATAAAGATGGCATGTCCAGAGTTGTTCCTCCCTCCCACTGGGTTTGTGGTCTTGCTAGCTTCAATAGGGAAGCCGCAGACCTTCACAGTGAGTGTTAGAGCTCATAAAGGCAGTGCGAACCCAAGGAGTGCACAGCAGTAAGATTTATTGCCAACGGCTAAAGAACAAAGCCTCCACAGCATGCAAGGGGACCCGACCAGGTTGCTGCTGCTGGCTCCCGTGTCCTGCTTTTATTCCCTTATTTGGCCCAACCCACATCCTGCTGATTGGTCCATTTTATAGACAACTGATTGGTCCATTTTACAGAGTGGTGATTGGTCCGTTTTACAGAGTGCTGATTGGTCTGTTTTGACAGAGTGCTGATTGGTGCGTTTACAAACCTTTAGCTAGACACAGAGCACTGATTGGTGCATTTACAGTCCCTTAGCTAGATAAAAGTTCTCCAAGTCCCAGCCCCACCCAGAAGCCCAGCCGGCTTCACCTCTCCATTTGTGATGGGCAGATTGGGTGGAGGGACATTATGAATATGGAAGTCTGATTCCCTTACTTTCTGCTTAAAATTTGTTTACTTCTCTGTGACCCCAGGAACTGTCTCATTCTCATATCTGAGTCCTGGAATATTACTGGTGATAATCTTGGCACTGTGTATTTGTTTCTGGGTTTCTGTGGGGAGGAGGTAATGAGGCCAGCTTGCTTCTACACCACCATTTTGGAATGGGAAGCTTTCATTTAAATTATAATACTTATTTTATTTTTTATTTTTAACTGGAATGATATATACATAGATGAAGTTCAGTAAAACTTTTTTTTAACTGACTAAAGATTTTTACCGGCTCTGTTTTACTGGCTGTGCTTTTTAATGACTGTAAACATTTTTACTAACTGTTTCTTTTCCACCATTATTAATATATGTTTCATTACATAATTACTACTGAAAAGAATTTTGTCACATAACGGATGTGAGTGATAAACCATGATCTGCTTGGGTTTCAAACGTGTTATGGATAACACTGCTGACCCAAAGCATGACTTTTGAAAGAGGAAGTACATGGGATCATCATAATAAATAACACAGTGTCCTGAGTGATGAGCTTTCTATTATGCTACAGGAAGAATTTCATTAAAAATAATAATAGAAAAACATTAAAAATTTTTAATATTTTCTTAACATCCTATATTTTTCTACTCCATTAAAATGCAGAAGTTAGAAAACAGAACATTTCTTCCCTTTCACTGTTTCTACCATTTAAATAGTACATTTTCTTGATTGTTTGGCATCTTAAACTTCCTTTATCGTTTTGCAAGGTAGACTCTCCAGTATCTTTTTTAATCACACCAAATTCGAATATATATGATGGTACTTCTGAATATATGAATTGCATTTTAATTTCTGAATGTTTATCTTATTTAATGTCTATATATATGTATAAAAACTAAAGCTAATATTTGGTGTAAATATTCAAATATAAGCCAAGGCCAAATTCAGTACTTATTTATAAAACACATCTTTTATTCCCTCTCACACTGTATGATGAACCTGGCTTAGAAAAGCCTGGAGACTTTGTATGACTTAAGGCTTCAAGTGCTACTCAAAACAGTATCCACACTAATTCATTTTCTCTGAAAAGAATCCTTCCTGTGTTTTGAGCTGGGCTCTGGGTAAACAAAGAAAGGAGTAAAGCTTAGTAATGCTTCCTGTATCTCTCAGTCTACTGGCCTTACCGTAACCAAGAACTTTGATTTGCAGATTTGGTGTTACAGCCTTTGTAACATTGTCCTCATTTTGAGGAAATTACTAAATCTTTATCAACCTTTGTAATTCGGTAGGCGTATTAACCTAAATGGGTAGGAATTTTTAGTGGTTCATTAGTTATTTAATGTATGTAAAGTGTTTAGAGCTATATCAGACACAAAATAAGCATTTAAAGTGTATGCATATTTGTGTTACTGTTACTGCTATTACTATTACTACTATCACTTCTACAAATGTTCCTGGAGAAACACCAGGTTTATGGGTGTGCTGTGAATTTTGGAGAAGCATTTAATGTACAACAAGGTCATTTTGATATGTTTTTAGTTCTCCTGGCAAGTGCCCAGCTCATCACATGGTTCCAGAGCAGACATCTGTCTCCATGGTCCTTGATTCAGTAGCAGTTAACTCAGCACCTTTCACAGCTTTAATTCATTTTCTAAAGGTTAACAGGCAAAGAACAGGTTCAGAAAAGGTCTAAATCATGTTTTTATTTTTCCAGGTGGATGACTTTAACAAAAGATCATGACTCCATTGTGTATAAGAGCAGTTAAATTCTGCCTTTGTTTCAGAACATATCTGTAGGTTATTAAGTTTTTATTTTGCTTCAGTATTTTCAAGGGGAAGTGAGAAAGTTGTCATTTCTTTGTAAGAAGTTTCTCTGCAAAATATGTGAGCTACTGTCACAAGACCCACTACAGCTTAGGGACTTAGTTGCTGTATCAGTCTGTTTTCATGCTGCTGATAAAGGCATGCCCCAGACTGGGCAATTTACAAAAGAAAGAGGTTTACTGGACTCACAGTTCCATGTGGCTGGGGAGGCCTCACAATCATGGTGAAAGGTGAAAGGCACTTCTCACATGTTGGCAGACAAGAGAAGAGAGCTTGTGCAGGGAAACTTCCCTTTTTAAAACAATCAGATCTTGTGAGACTTATTCACTATCATGAGAATACCATGGGAAAGACCCATCTCCATTACTAATTACCTCCCACAGGGTCCCTCCCACAATATGTGGGAATTCTGGGAGCTACAATTTGAGATGGGATTTGGGTTGGGACACAGCCAAACCATGTCATTCTGACCCTGACCCTTCCCAAATCTTGTGTCCTCACATTTCAAAACCAATCATGCCTTCCCAAGAGTCCCTCAAAGTCTTAACTCATTTCACCATTAACTCAAAAGTCCACCATACAAAGTCTCATCTGAGATAAGGTAAGTCCCTTCTGACTATGAGCCACTAAAACCAAAAGCAAGTTAGTTACTTCCGAGATACAATGAGGGTACAGGCATGGATAAATACAGCCATTCCAAATGGGAGAAATTAGCCAAAACAAAGGGGATACAGGCCCCATGCAAGTCCAAAATCCAACAGGGCAGTCAAATCTTAAAGCTCCAAAATGATCTCCTTTGACTCTATGTCTCACATCCAGGTCACTCTGATGCAAGGAGTGTGTTCCCATAGTCTTGAGCAGCTCTTCCCCTGTAACTTCACAGGGTACAGCCTCCCTCCTGGCTGCTTTCATGGGAGGGTTGAGTGCCTGTGACTTTTGCAGCCACATGATGCAAGCTGTCAGTGGATCTACCATTCTGGGATCTGGAGGATGGTAGCCCTCTTCTCACAGCTCCATTAGGCAGTGCCCCAGTGGGGACTCCGTGGGGGGCACTCACCCCACATTTCCCTTTTGCACTGCTCTAGCAGAGGTTTTCCATGAATGTCCTGTTGCTGCAGCAAACTTGTGTCTGGACATTCAGGCATTTCATACATCCTCTGAAATCTAGGTAGAGGTTCCCAAACCTTAATTCTTGACTTCTGTGCACCCACAGGCTCAACACCATGTGGAAGCTGCCAAGATTTGGGGTTTGCACCCTCTGAAGCCATGGCTCGAACTGTACCTTTGCACCTTTTTGTCATGGCTGGAGTGGCTGGGATGCAGGGCACCAAGTTCCTAGGCTGCAGACAGCAGAAGGACCCTGCGCCCGGGCCCACAAAACCATTTTTTCCTTCTAGGCCTCTGGGACTGTGAAGGGAGGGGCTGCTGTAAAGGTCTCTGAGATGCCCTGGAAACATCTTCCCCATTGATTAACATTGGGCTTCTCGTTACTTATGCAGATTTCTGCAGCCTGCTTGAATTTCTCCTCAGAAAATGGGGTTTTCTTTTCTATCACATCTGTCAGGCTGCAAATTTTCTGAACTTTTATGCTCTGTTTCTCTTTTAAAACTGAATGCCTTTAACAGCACCCAAGTCACCTCTTGAATGTTATGCTGCTTAGATATTTCTTCTGCCAGATACCCTAAATCATCTCTCTCAAGTTCATAGTTCCACAAACCTCTTAGGCAGGAGCAAAGTGCCACCAGTCTCTTTGCTAAAGCATAACGAGTCACCTTTGCTCCAGTTCCCAACAAGTTCCTTATCTCTGTCTGAGACCACCTCAGGCTGGATTTCATTGTCCATATCATTATCAGCATTTTGGTCAAAGCCTTTTAACAAATCTCTAGGGAGTTTCAAACTTTCCCACATCTTCCTGTCTTCTGAGCCCTCAAAACTGTTCCAACCTCTACCTGTTACACAGTTCCAAAGTTGCTTCCACATTTTCGGGTTTCTTCGCAGTAGCACCCCACTCTACTGGTACCAATTTACTGTATTAGTCCATTTTCATGCTGTTTGATAAAGACATACCCAAGACTAGGCAATTTACAAAAGAAAGAGCTTTATTGAACTCACAGTTTCACATGCCTGGGGAGGCCTCACAATCATGGCAGAAGGTGAAAGGCATGCCTTACATGGCAGCAGACAAGAGAAGAGAGCTTGTGCAGGGGAATTCAACTTTTTAAAACCATCAGATCTTGTGAGACTTATTCACTATCACAAGAATAGCATGGAAAAGACGTGTCCCCATAATTCAATTGCCTCCCACTGGGTCCCTCCCACTAGGTCCCTCCCACGACACATTGGAATTATGGGAGATACAATTCAAGATGGAATTTGGGTGGGGATGGAGCCAGACCATATCAGCCACATACACAAATTGTTTTCCTATTTGCGCTCATACTTAATAGCAACTACAGACAGATGATCTATAGCTGTAGCAAATTATCACTCACCTGCATTTCTGCCTTATTAACTAATGATCAAGAGAGACTGACTCAAGATGCTTTCATTTGGAGTTAGATTGGAAAATACCAGAGGATGAATGTGGTTTGATCTAGTAAGATTTGGGAACAAACTGTGATTAGGCAGTCATGTGTGGTCCTTAGTGATGCATTGATGTGCTTTAATAATTTTAGATCCAATGATTAACACATGTTGAAATTCTATGGGACAAAGTTATTGAATGTGAAATATAAAAAATAAGGGGAAAGTGAATGGAAAATATTTCTTGCCCATTTTCTCCCTCGAATATTAACTCTACAGTTCCACTTGTTGGCTAATCAAAGTATTATAGCTGAGAAACTCAAAATACTCCCCTACTGAGCAGTAAATGACCTGGTTCTCTTAAAATAACTTAAATAGCACATAAATAGGGCTGAATTTCTCCCTCAATGCTTCAGAATTGACCTGAGCCAAAGTCCCAAGTCAATTAAATCTGTATTAGAACCCTGTCTCTCAGTTTTCCCTATGTGACACAGAACACATTCAATATGGGATATGCATCCTTCAGTGGATGAAAATCAACCAGAGCACAGAGCATGGTTAATATAAACCATTAATCAGGATACCAAGGCTTCAAACTACTCCCTAGAAATATTCTGCCTTGGAGAAGGAGAGGTGAAATTTTACAGAGCCTTAGTGAGTGGGTCAGCCTAAGTTTAGCTAGTTTCTGGAATAGTTAGTCCAAGATTATTCTTAGAAGAAGGATATTCTGGGGTTTATCAGTCTTTATTTGGGCAGTTTGTGTTTAGCAAGAGGAGGTGTGAAGGAACAGCTATGGGGCCAAGATATTGAGGCTGCATCAAAAATGTTCTGGTTTGACTGCCAAATCCACCAAAATAAAGGCAACCAATGGTTGATGTTAATGGAGTGTCTCTGAGATGGACAGGGATCCTTTGCACTACTGGACCAGGACAGCGCCCGAGCATCTGGAGGAATCCGCACATTCTATTGATGGCAATGAGGAATCAAATCTGGAATGGCAGGAGGCATAGTTGAGTGGAGGCACCCTCACGTTCCCATAGCACCTGTCCTTGTTCCAGTTTACAAGCATGGACCTGAATCTAATGAAGCCACTCATGGGCTGCCTTTCAGCCCCCCTTGAAAGAATCCTTCCACTGGGGCTGGGAAAGAGCAGTTTGGTGACTTTTCCAACCTCTTGGCATCAGCTTGGGTGGGAAAGCTGGGTGGGCAGAGGAAGAGTCTCCTGAGGCTGGAGAAAATCAGCAGAGGCACCCTAGGAGGAGCCATGTAGCTGTACAAACAGAAACGTTATTGGGAGCCTCAGCTACAAAGCTGGGACCTGTGTGTTTTTAGTTTTATATGCATATTTATCCATCCATCCATCCATCCATCCCTCCCTCCCTCCCTCCATTCAGCAAATGCTCACTGACCCCTGGTTACAAACCTGTTCCTTGCTAGGTGCTCCACAAAGAATGCACAGTCTAGGGTGGGAGACAATTATATTAATTGATAAATTATTAGATACTAAATTGTTAGATAAGTCACACTGTAAACATATTGAGAATTACTGTCCTTGCCTGTCTCTTCAGCCACTTTTATCACTACTCCTAGTCTCAATTTATTGAGACTTCAGCAACATAAAGCTGCTTGTTTCTCCTGAAAAAGATGCCACACCTTCAGGCTTCCGTTTCCTTTAAATATCGTACCCAATGTTTGGAATGACTTCTATTCCCCATTTCTGCTTGTCTGCTTGGCCAATTTTCCCATCCCTCAAAACTCAGCCCAGGAGAGGCTGCTTGGTGTAGCTGCCATGATTCCAGTTCATTTGGTACCTGGCTGATTTAACCACTGCATATTGTTGTCACCAGACCACTACCTAGTGACCATACTGGGTTGACAATGTTCACAGGAGGCTACCTCGCTGAACTCTAAAGTTCTTTTTCGGCTTGGACCGTAGCACTGCGTCTTCATAATCCCTGTGAGTGGTGCACTGTGGGTTACCCAAAAATGTTTGCTGGAGAAATGGAATGAACTAATGGTGTGCTCTGGCAGCAAGGAAGATCAATTTGCTAACTCTCGTTTCCTCATTATTCCAAAATCATCCATTGGTATTTCTAGTGTGTGCCAGGCCTATGCTGGGAGCTGAGGTCACTGTGGTGAGTGTAGTACCTCTCCTCACAGAGCTTTCCCTCTGACAGACGTCAAATGCAGTATCCATAGTCACAGAACAGTACTCATATGACCGTGAGGCTCTGGGTTAAAGAGCCTATGACTGTGGGAAGCCCAGGTAGAAGGGATGAAGGTGACAAGGCCCCATCCCAAGCTGTGGCAGGGTCAAGGCAGAGACAGGGGTTAGAATAGGAGAGGGAAGGATGGAGGAGCCTTCAGAGAGGTGTCAGAAAACAAAGCCCTGTCCATGAAGATGAGGTTCTTTTTGCTGGTTGTAATTATCCTGCAGGTGTCTGGGATCTCAGTGGAATAAAAGGCCAGCCTCCAGACAAATGGAAATAATTCTAGGAGATGAAGGAAGAAATAAGTGAAAACGTTCCCAAAGCAGGCAGTTTTGCAAATGGAGTAAGCATAAAATTGAAGAGGTATATGAAGGTCTTCAATTTACCTTAATAATAGAAGTATCTATTTCCTTGGCTTTCGGAATTTAGCCCTCAGGGCAGTTAAATTGGAGATGATAGTGGTATTGTGTAATGTTTACTTTGAACCACACATGTGAGAATGATTTAGGAACTGGATTCTATTACGAATGCCCACATAAACCTCTCGGGCTCGCTCATTCTGCTCACATTTCAAACAGCTTTAGTCTCTCCACATCACTGCAAAGCTGCTTTGCTTGGGGGAATTCATTACAAAACTAGAAGGGCAGTTTGGATAAGGGCAACTATTAGGCTAGATCACTTACAAATTGGTGTAAGTATTGAAAAATGAATGGGAATAAACACTGAAATACTACAGGGAAGCTTACATGCCTCAGCTTCCTGGTGTGAGATCATTAATGTGCATGATCCTAGAATGAGTGGGAACGTGAACACTTAGGCTTATTTCCATAGAAAAGTCACTGGATATATATATATATATTTAAAAGCCAAGGAACCTCAAATCACAAAGTTGGTTCCAAGTCTGGCTCTTACACCATCTTGACAAGCCATTTATTCTCACACCATCTCAACAAGTGACACCATCTTGACAAGACCCTGATCTTCCTCTGTACATCCAGGCAGCCAAGCTCTATTAACTGGAGCTTTCCATCTCTGGTCTTCTGTTTCTTAGTGTGTGAGTTATACAAGTGTTAACTCGTAGTATAGATGGAGGAAATACAAAAACTGCCAGCAAATGTTCTATTGAGACAAAAAAGATATGGGAGTGTATTTTTGAAAATTATAAAGTTCTAGGCAAATGGTTCCCTTCTTATTACTAGTATTATAACTTTTGTTAAATATTTGATCAATTCCTCATTTTCCCTTAACAGGAATATTATGTTTACTTGACATTGGAAAGAGAAAATGTTGTTGAATTCTAAAAGTTTAGGTAAGTTATTGTATTAGTTTGCTAGGACTGTCATAACAACTACCACAGGCTGGGTGGCTTAACCAACAGAAATTTATTTTTTCACTGTTCTGGAAGCACAGAAGATCAGTGTCAGCAGGGTTAGTTTTTTCTGAGGCCTCTCTCCTTGGTTTGCAGATGGATGTCCTTTCCTGTATCTTCACATGGTATTTTCTCTGTATATGTCTGTATTCAAATTTCTTGTTGTTATAAGTACACCAGTCATATTGGACACCCTAATGACTTTATTGTAACTTAATTACCTCGTTAAACACCCATCTTCCAAAATAGCCACATTCTGAAGTACCACGGGTTAGGAGTTCAACGTATACACCTTGGAAGGGGGATATACCTCAATCCGTAACAGTTATTGAATCACAGTTTTTACAGCTTTATTGAACGATAGCTGTCATACAATCAACTACACGTGTTTAAAGTGCACAATATGGTGACTTTTGACATCTACGCATCACAGAGTTGAAATAATGAACATCAAGAACTTTTTTGACCCTTTGAAACACATGCTTTCCATCACTTCAATACCCCTGTTGTTGCAAACAACCAAAGGTCTGCTTTATGTCACTATGGAGTACTTTACATTTTCTAGAACTTTCTATAAATTGAATCACATGCTATGTACTTTCCTTTTTCTGACTTCTTCCAGTCAGCATAAGTGTTTTAAAATTTGTTTATGTTGTTGCATGCATCAGTAGTTTATCCCTTGTTATTGCTGAGTAATATTCTATTGTATGAATATACCATGATTTGCTGATTCATTCACTTTTTGATGAAAATTTGAGTTTTTCCAGTGTTTGCCTATTTCAAATAAAGCTGCTGTGACTTTGGTGTACAGGAATTTGTGTGACTATGTGCTTTTATTACTTCAGCAGATCCCTAGGCATGGAATAACTGGGCCACGTGAAGGTAATGTTTTTAGAAACTTCCAAAGTGTTTCCCAAAGAGGTTATGCTATTTTATGAGAGGTTTTTATTTTTATTTTTTATTTTTTTTGCTTCACATCCTCACCAGAACTTGTTCTGCTCAACCTCTTTTGATTTGAGCTCTTCTAATGTTTGTGTTGTCTTATCTCATTGTATTTTAACCTGCATTCTCCTAATGACTACTGATGTTGAGCTTATTTTCAGCTGTTTACTTGCCATTCATATATCATCTCTGGTAGAGTGTCCATTCAAAACTGTTTTCTATATTTTATATTTTATCATTAGGTTGTAAGAGTTTTATTTTATATATTCAGAATACAAGTTTTCATCAAATACATATTTTTCCCATTTGGTGGCTTACAGTTTCATTTTTAATACATATTTGGAGAGGAAAAATCTTTAAATGAAGTCCAATGTTCTTTTCCCTTTTTTTTTTTTTATTGTTAGTGCTTTTTGGGTTCTATTTAAAAACATTTGCCAAGCTCAAGATCTCTAAGATTTTCTCCTATGTTTTCTTTGGGAAATGTTATAATTTTATCTCTTAAATTTAAGTTTATGTCCCATTTTTAGGTAATATTTATGTATTATGCAAGGTAAGAATTGTGGTTCATTTTCTATGCATGTGGATAATGGATATCCAGTTGCTCCAGCACTATTTCTTTAAACAATTAGACTTTCCTCATTGAATCACCTTGGTACCTTTGTCAAATTTGAATTGCTCATCAATAGTTGACCCTTGAAAAATGCAGAAGTTAGAAGTGCTGATTCCCTATGTAGTCAAAAATCCACATATAATTTTTGACTTCCCCTAACTTAACTACTAATAGCCTGCTGTTGACTGGAAACGTTATCAGTTTCATTATGACTCTTATTATGAAGCTCTTTATTCTCATTGCCTTCATGTTCAATACAAATAAGAGGAGGAGGCAAAAGAGGAGAGGATGGTCTTGTCTCTTGAGTGGTAGAAGTGGAAGAAACTCCACATGTGGTGGAACTGCACAGTTCAAAGTTGTGTTGTTTAAAGATCAACTGTAGAGTGTGGCTGTGTTTCTCAATTCTCTACCCTGTTCTATTGATTTCTATGTTTATCTTTATGCCCATAGAAAACTAGCTATTATAGCTTTACAACATTTTGAAATCAAGTAGTGTAATTCTCCAACTTTGTTCTCCTGTTATAAAATATGATATTTCTAGGTTCATTGCATTTCCATACACATTTTGTAATAATGCGTTTCAATTTCTACAAAATACAAGTATTCTCAAACTTTAGTTTTAATTGCATTGGAGACAATTGACATCTTTACAATATTGAGTCTTTCCTTCATAAAGCAGGATATTTTTCTATTTATTTAGACATTTAATTTCTCTCAGCAGTGCTTTATAAATTTTAGTATACACAGTTTACAAAGTTTTTGTCAAATTTATCTGAATATTTTTTCCCATGTGATTTTAAGTGGTATTTTTAAAAGTTTCAATTTCCAATTATTCATTACTGGTGCATAGAAATGTAATTGATTTTTGTATATTGACCTTTTATTGTGTAACCATGATAACTCAATTATTAGTTATAGTTGCTGTTTTTTAAATGGCTTAAGATTTTCAACATAGATGATCATGTAACCTGCAAGTAAAGAAAATTATACTTTATTATTTCAATCTTCACATACTTTATTTCTTTTTCTTGTGTTATTGCACTGGCTATAACATACAGTATAATGTTGAATAAAAGTGGGGAGAACAGATTTTTTTACTTGTTTTTGATCTTTGGAGGAAAACATTCATTTTTTAATCATTGCATGTGATATTACCTGTAGGGTTTTCATAGATTCCCTTTACCCAGTTTCAGAAGCTTCATTCTATTTCTAAGTTGCTGAGAATCTTTGCCATTAATGGAAGTTTGATTTTGTTAAATATTTGTGGCATTTATTGAGATGTGCCTAGGGGTTTTCTTTATTGGTCTGTTGATACGGTAAATTAAATGACTTAATTTTTGAATAATATGGTAACCTTGTCTTAAACAAGATAAACCTATGTGGCCATCATATCATCCTTTTTACATATTGTCAGATTTGATTTGAAATGTTTTTTAAAATAACTTTTGTATCTATTTCCATGACATATATTAGCCTGTAGTTTTCTATTTTGTAATGTTTCTTTTTTTTTTTTTTTTCTTAATCAGGATAATACTGACCTCACAGAATGAGTTCTGGGGAATGTTCCTTTCTTTCTTTTTCTGAAAATATTTGTGTAGAATTGGTATCATTTCCTCCATAAATGTGTGATATAATTCACTGGTGAATCTACCTGGGCCTAGAGTTTTATTTGTGGGAAGGGTTTTATTTATAAATTCAATTACTTTAATAGGTATTGGGATATTCAGGTCATCCATTTCTTTGTGAATAAGATTTGGCAGTGTGAGACAATTTATTTCTTTTTGAATTAGTTTTTTTTAAAAGGAATTTGTCTTTTTCACCCAAGTTGTAAAATTTATTGACTAAAGTTGCTTATAATATTTCTTCATTATCCTTCTACTGTCTATAGACTCTGTTGTGATGGATTCTCTCTTTTTTCAAATGACTAGTCAGGCTAGAAGTTTATCAATTTTGTTTATCTTTTTAAATAACCAGGATTTAGTTTCATTGGTTTTATCTATTGTGTTTCTGTCATCTGTCATTGATTTCTACTCTTAACTTTATATTTTCCTATCTTCCATTTACTTTGGGTTTAATATGATATTTTAACAAAATCTTGTTTCTTAAGGCAGAAGCTTAAGTAACTGATTTAAAACCTTTCTAATGTAAGTGTTAACACTATAAATTTCCTTCTAATTACTGCTTAAGTAGCATCTTACGATTTTTGATACATCATGACTTTATTTGAAAGTACTTTAATCTTCCCTATTATTTCCTCTTTGCTTAATGTATTATTTGGTAGTATGTTGTTTACTTTACAAATATTTGTGGATTTTCCTGGTATCTTTCTGTTACGAATTTTTAATTTAATTTCTCATGGTTGGAGAACATACTTTGTATAATAAAACACTTTTGAAATGTTTGACACTTCTTTTATGACCTGTAATATGGTCTATCTTGGTTATGTTTCATGTTCACTTTTAAACAATGTGCTTGTATAGAAACTTCCATAAATGTTCATTAGCTCAAGTTGGTTTTATGGTGTTGTTCAAACCTTCTATATCCTTACTGATTTTCTGTCTGCGTGTTTTATCAATATCTGAGAAAGGGGTGTTGAAATCTCCAGCTATAATTGTGGATTTAATCTTTTAATTATTTCATTTTTACCAGGTTTATTATCTTGATGCATCTTGAAAATGCATATTTTTATTATTATATACAAAAAATTTTAGGATTGTTATTTCCTTTGGGTGAACTGTCATGTTTTCATTATGAAACTGCCTTCTCTCTCTCTCTGGTAATGTCTCTTTTCTTACAACTAGTGTTTTCTTACAACTGGTGTTCTGCAAACACCATGGAAAGCTAGTTGTGTGCTTTTTATTCTAGGTGAGGGCAGACATATCAATTGGAGATAGTAAGATTTATAAGTGATTTGTAGTTTTGATTTGCATTTCTCCAATGATTAGTGATAGCGACCAATTTTTCATGCACCTGTTGACCATTTGTATGTCTTCTTTTAATGGATGTCTATTCAAATCTATGCCCATTTTAAAATCAGATTCTTTGTTTTTTACTAAGTTATTTGAGTTCCTTATATATTCTGACTATTAATTCCTTGTCAGATGGATTTTGTAGATTATCTCTTCACTTTGTTGATCATTTCCTTTACTATGCACAAGCTTTTTGCTTGATGTGATCCCATTTGTCCATTTTTGCTTTGGTTGCCTGCACTTTTGGTTTTATCAAGAAATCTTTACCCAGACCAGTTTTCTGGAGAGTTTCCCCAGTGTTGGAATAAAATTGTAAGGATGTGATCTTTCTTTTCTATTTAGAGACGGGCCCTCACTATGTTGAACTCAAGCGATTTTCCCACCTCAGGCTCTCGAGTAGTTGGGACTACTGGTGTATGCCACTGAGCCCAGCTCATGACCCATTTTCAATTCTCATCTTCCAAAAGAAAAAGATTTCTAGACTCGCAGTATGGTGTGTTACCCTTGAGGGCTAAAGCACGTAGGAGATGTGTCCTGTCGCTGGCAGTTTGCCGTGGGTTTTGTATTTGGGATGGCAAAGAGCATGCATAGGCTCCTGAAGAGGGACTTTATTTGTTCAGGTGACTTCCTTTGAGCTCTCATGGATTAGTCCATCTGTGCAGGAAATGGGACAACACCAGCTTTGATAAAACCAAAGAGCTGAGGCAGAAACAGTGCCCACCCCTGCAGGCACTGTCCAGGCTTCACAGCCGGAAGTGTGCATTTTACTAGGCAACCAGTGCAAGCATGGGGACTTGGCTGAGGCCAGTGCCATGATTTTGGCCCAAGGGGCAGTGCTAGGCAACTTCCTCACATCCTCCCTCAAGGTATTCCTGACCAAAAGCAGATGTACAAATAAACACGCATAAAACCCAAAGTAGAAATATTCAACACCTGGCTTAAGATTATAATTTTTAGTCATAAAATAAGCTTCTAGAACTGTAAGTCAAGTACAAATAAAAACTACTTAGGTATTTTTAAAGAGAAGCACTAATGTCATCATCCCTCCATATTCTTTGTTCTCCCAGAAGAATCTGTAGCAAGATCCAGGACTTAGGAGAGAGGACATGTGGAGGTCAGTTATTTCCCTACTTACTTTCTGGTATTTTCTAATTATTTCTTTTTTTAAATATTTTGTAAATTGTTTCTTCGTCTCGTGGCCAAAATTGAGACTGGAGACACTCCATGGACCCCAAGTGACATGTATATTAATTGTAAATATGTGTATTTAAATAATTGATGGCTAGATAATACCTAGTTGAAATATCACTGGAGTGAAGCAGAATTGAAGCATTTATGTCCATTGGCATTGCAGGTCCATGACGGTCAGTGCCAAGTCTCTAGTCCTCTGGAATGAACTCAATTTTAATGGAGCTTGAAGATTTACCTACATATGAGAGGCATTCTACAACCTTGGATGAAAAAAAAAACCACATTATTTGGTTCAAATCCATAATCAATTTGGACTTTTCAGTCGGTGCCGTCTGTGTGCCATGAAAGTGCTCACCTGTGTGTCAACCATACTTGGAGAAGAGGGGCTTACTGTTAGCAACACAGATGCTCTGGTCGACCCTGTCTAGGTTAAAGGGTGGGAGTTTCTCAAGGGCCTTGAGCACCAGGTAAATGACACAAACCCCATTTCCATCCTAAAATGCTGCTTCTGTGTGTCAGAGCCAGGAGAGCCAACTGATTATCCAATTCATGTTGATATTGATCAAACTTAAAGAAAATGTAATTACTCTGCAATCTTCAAAAATGATGTTTTAACTCTTTAGGATGCTGATATTGACACATCAACATAATAGGCAGATGGGAGAACGGATCGATTTTATTTTAGAACCGACAGGTTAAAAACAAGCGATTATCTGACAAAGCTGCTCTAGGATGCTTAGGGAGACACGTAGACTTTCTTTGGTTTATTGAAAAATCAGACTTTGCTTAACCAACAGGATGGTTTCCATCCCTGCTTACTGGCCAATAATGGTAAAAAAAAAAAAAAAAAAAAAAAAAAAAAAAAAAAAAAAAACATGTTCAAGCAGATTCAAAAATGATTTAATGGGCACTATTTTTCTCTAGGCAGAAAATGTGCTTCCACTGACATTTTTCATCTTAGAGAGCTATTTTTAGTTGCATGAGACACAAAGACTATATAATCATCATAAAGATGTCAGCTGGCCCAAGCTTTTCCCAGGCACCTGCTGGAATGATTCATTTAACTAATGACACAGTATCTGCATATGGAGACCGTCATGCATCTTCCCTATGTTATAATGAAACATGAGTTATCAGTGCAGCAGGAAGTATTTCCTTCGGTACAAGGCATTGACCCTGGGGAGCGCTAGCAGCTGAAATACAGAGAAGTAAGAACTTGTGTGAAATCAGCTCTTCCTTATCTAAGTACAGCTTCAGTGTTACAGTTAAAGTCCCAGTGGTTGCTGTTGGAATACCCCCTGGATACTTTATCTGGCTGTCCCAGGTTGGGGGTTCTCCAGCCCTAGAGGCTTCATCACAGAGTCAGGAAAGGCCAAAGATTCTGAAACCATTGACCAACTAAGCTGCAAGTGAAAAGTTGAGGTGGTTGTCAGGGAGTGGGTGATACTTGTGGAATGTTCTAGTGTTATCATCCGGGATGATCCAGCCCTTAGTGCTGACTACATTGGGCGCCTGTGCTAGGAACTGCATTGTCCACTGGGACTTCAGTGATCAGGACTGTCTTGTGAGTTCTGCCTGACAGCGAGTCAGAGGGAAGGCAGCCTCCCTTCATAGTGTCTGTGCACCTGAGGGGGCAGATCCAGCTCCAAAGTCATGGGTTCCTGGAACACGGTGTCTAGAACAGCCAAGGAGCACAACTTTGAGGGAAAAGCTCAGGGTTTAGGGACAAAGAGGGGTAATCAACCTCTGCCAGTAGCACTGGTGAGGTCCTCACCATGGGGTTTGATGTCAAAGGGTCACTCGGCCACTCTTCACTGAGTTCCCACCAGGCTTGGGTCTCCAGGGCTCTGCCTGAGTCCGTCCTGAACCTCATGTAACCCTGCAATGGCCAAGAGGCCCCAAGGGAAGCTGAGCCAAAGGTCAGGAAATGCTCCCTTCCCCATCCCTTCATTCCCTTCCTAAACAATTCAGAAATTCAGCCTTTGGGTACAGAACAAGGCAGATATGTGAGAAGGGCTGCCCTAGCTCAGGGGCCTCAGCGTGAGTAGCAGGGTGAGAAGCCCATCCACAGAGAGGCATCTCCTGACCTTTGGCTCAGCTTCCCGTGGGGCCTCTTGGCCACTGCAGGGTTACATGAGGTTCAGGACGGATTCAAGCAGAGCCCTGGAGACCGAAGCCTGGTGGGAACTCAGTGAAGAGTGGCCGAGTGACCCTTTGACATCAAACCCCATGGCTGGCACTGGCAGGACAAAGTCTCTTCCAGGTGGTGGGGATCACAAGCACAGGGAAGGTGGCTGGGAGAATCCCTGGGGAGGAGGCTGGAGTGGGTAAGATGCAGACACCCCTGGCCTTGGGTGCCGGGGAAAACCTATAAGCCCTTTCCATTGTCCTGAGATCCCTGAAGGTTTTTCTTTGCGTCCAGTTGGACTTGCCTGCCATTGCAGTAATGCCCAGCAGGCATTTCACATCTCTTGCTGGGCTGCTCCTCTCTGTGGATGGGCTTCTCACCTTGCTACTCATGCTGAGGCCCCTGAGCTAGGGCAGCCCTTCTCACATACCTGCCTTGTTCTGCACCCAAAGGCTGAATTGTTGAGGAAGGGAAGGAAGGGATGGGAAGGGAGCCTGCACCACTTTGCTTCTGTCCCCCCAGGGTTCAGCGTGTTCCACATGATCACGTGGGGCTGAGAAGCTCCATCCTCAGCCTGCTCATCTACACCTACAGCAGTAGCACCAACAGCAGTCCCACAATGGGACTGTCATCCACCCCGTCTCTCCTGCTCCCCTCAACACCAGCATAACCAACCACACCAACAAACTGGACAAGTACGACTCGGTGGAGGCCATCAAGGTAAGGAGTTGGCAGCGTCAGTGGCAGCCAGGTGTGCACAGAAGGCAGGTGAATGTGGGGACTTTCAGCAAAGCTCTGTAGGGGTGGTGCTGGTGGCTGAGTTGGGGACAGGTAAGGGTTCCCCTTATGAAAAACTGCCTTTCTAGCTTTGGGGAGCCTTTGAAACCATGGTGTGTCACTTTGGGTACATAGATTATAAAGGAACAAAGGAAAAGCAAGAAATAAAGACCTGCCTCATATTGGGCAATGGTCCAATGTCCAGCTCTGCCTCAGTCCCAAACTGTGGCTTCCCTGTCCCAAGGGTCAGAGAAAAGGCGGCAGGATGGAGGGGAGGGTGTCACTTCAGCACCTGCCTCTAGATGGCAGCCTGAGACAACAATTGTATCATTCTCACTTACACCTTCAGATCTCTTTCCAGTGCAGTAAAAGTGCCTCGCATACTATCAGGCGGTGCTTCCCATTTCTGGTGTGAGGTGGTGTGCTCTGTAAGTTTTTCCCCATTGGACAATTAAATCCCTAGTTTTCAAAGCAGGAATTCTGTGTGGGGGGCCAGCCTCCTAGTCTGCAGGAAGAAGGGCTGGGAAGGACATCAGCTTTGGACTTGGCCGACCTTGGTAAACGTGGGTCAGACGCTCACACCCTTTAGGCCTCCATTTCTTTATCAGTTGGGGATAACGACCTTCACTTACAACAGTGTTGTGAGGATTTCATGAGGTAATTTCTATAAAATGCCTTCAACAGTGCATGACACTTAAGTGCTCATGAAATTGGGGTCTTCTTTGAGGGATTTCATGTTTTGGTTATAGCCGGAGGCTTAGAACAAGATGCCTTGCAGCCATTTCTTATCAAAATGGCCCCAGGTGAGGTACTTGGCCTCCTGTGTCTCAGTGTCTTCATCTTTTACACAGATGAAAGGCTGTGTATTTCCAGCTTGCTGTAGGGTTTAAATGGGTGAACGTGCTCAGCAAAGGGTAGCTGGTAGTCTTACTTGTGCCTCCACACAAGGCTGCAAGGAAACCTGAAGAGACGTGAAAGGCTGCATCCAACCTCCCCTCTCACAGCAGTGGATGAAGGGAATTCTTTTGGACTAGGTAAACCAAATAGGATTTTCTCATTCGTTTGATGATTTCCCTTAAAATCCGTAGGGAGCATTGTGATTTCCCCTTCTGTTGTACCCACATCATCTCCTTTTGTAATTAAAGTTTCTTCCTACTAGTTTGCCTGTACTCCCAGGGCCTCCGATTGAACTGGGGTCAAGAATTCATCAGCTCCTCACATAAGTCAGCGAAAGTCCTGAAGTGAAGCATCGTGAATGACTCACACAGCGCTCATGGCCCCTCAGAACTGGGCTCCCGGAGGTGAGGAGGAGAAAGAGCAACGCGTTTTACAAGGAGCTCCCACATTCTGTAGGAAGAGGTCTTGAGAACTTTCCAAGTGAACTTCCAGGACAATTGAAATGGGTTTGGCTACATGTGATTCCAACATGAGTGCTGTGTGGTCACTCCATGAATCTGGATGGTAAATTCTCTCTTGGGATGCTGGAGCCTTTTGAGTTAATCAGAAGTCTTGCTGCCACGGGAGCAGACTGCGGTGGCACTGACCTGTCCCCTGATCATTCATGAACCTCTCAGTCCCCACCATCACATGGCTGGCCTATGCCAACCGTCTTCATCATCCTCCGTTCCTCCCAATACTTGCCGTCCACCTGTGAGAGTGTAACGATTTGAAAATTCAGCTTACTTTATCATCACGAATGAGGAAGGTTACATCCAGAAATAGGTACAATAGCCACTTTTCAAACAAACTGCACATGGAACAAATGAATACTAATTCAGACTTTTGGAATAGGAGGAATTTAGCTGAAGAAGGTCTTTCAGGAACTCTGATGAATGTACCTCTCTGTGATAATCAGAAATCTACTTATATGTCTACAGAACTTCATGGGGTAATACTTGGTAACATTCTAAGTGTCTCTTCATTGGAAATGAAGCGTTTGCTGAGTTTCTTGAGTTTGTTATTGTAATAAATAATGCTTAGCTTCTCTTGAAAATATTATGACAAAAGCAGAAAAATAGAGTGGAAGAAGTAGAAAAATGTTTGCCAGTTCAGTTACTGGATGATAAGTTGTTATTGGAGTGAAGAATCTGTGGTAAAACGCCATGGAAAAGCACATTTTAGCATCACAGAACCTTTGGAGAGAACTTGAGTCCTAACATAACAGTCTCTTTCTCAAAGTCTACTTATTGGGTATTTTTTTTTAACATTTTTTTTTCTAGGAGTTTAATAATAAAACGATTCTAGGGGAAAGAAGCAAATACTTCAAGCCACATCTCACAGAAACACCTCTTCTAACGCCTACTTTCTAGGTCTCGATCATTCTGATGAATTCCAGTGAATTCTAGGAGCCTTTATATTTTTCATCTCTCGTAATTTCCCAGTGCCCTAAGAATATGCTCAGTGCCTCCCCATGTTTCCGAGGCTTCAGAGGTGAAGAGTGATATATTGCAAGCACACTTCAAGCCGTGAGTGCCCATCTTTGCCAAAAATCGCATCCTTTAAAAGCAACAAAAATTACATATGGCAGAGTGACAATCCAGTCTATAATACAGGACCACAGCTGGAGGAGCCACGGGAAGCACTGCAGGTCACAGCGTGAAGTTGATGATTGTGTTCCACCAGTTTCCTTTAACAAGTGGATTGTTTCCTTGAGCTTTTTTTTTTTCCCTTAAATAATAGTCTTATATTTTTGGAATAGTCTTATTTTTATTTGAAAAAGACTTTAGGAATAGGACATCTTCTCACTTTTGATTGAGAATATTCAAGATGTTTAATTCGAGGTAACAGGCATTTTGTCTGAGAATCCATTCCCCTCATCCCCACCCCAGGAGTGCTTGGGTTAGTGGCATTTGATAAAACGAAGAAAATAAACATGACCACACAGTTATTCACCATGGATCTCCCATATTCCTCTGTCTGAATAACACTGTGGAATTCTTGGAAGCAGCTTGTGTGTTTCAATCTTGCCTGGGGAAGCTCAGGTGTTGCACCCGGTTCACACCGGCAGAAGTTAAGGTAGACTGTGAGGCACCCCGCCTTGCTCCTGGTGCAGTTTCTGTGCCATTGCCAGTGGAGGGAGCAGAGCAGAGGCGCAGGCAGAATGGAGCGTGGACGTGTTCTGCAGGTTGCTGCGAAACTCGTCTTACTCTGACTTTTGGATTTCATGGCATTCCAGGGAGCTCCTTGCCATGCTGTTGGCCTGGAAGCCCACCTGTCTGGTCCGTAGTGACATCCTGAAGAGCCTGTAAAATAACCAACAACTTGTTTAGCTTTTGGATAGACTCCACACCTCCTCTTTCTCTGCAAAGAAAAATCTTGACTATTTATGGATGCCAATTAGGGGAAGTATTGAAAACAGTGAAATATAATTAAAAGCAACATGTATTTTTCATGTTAAAAATATTGAAAGAACTGATATTAATGAAAATTAGTATTTTATTTTCCATCTCCCCAGTGAAACTAATTTGTGGCAATCACCCCCTACCGAGGGCATTAGTGCTATGTAAAGCTGGTTTTCTGGAGTCCGCTGGATCCGTACGAAATGTGATTCCTGGTTTCCTCTGTTACTTGTTGCACCCGAGCCAGGGAAGCAGGAGTTGCTCAGCTCTCAGTGCTACCTTCCTGCCCACTAAGTTCACCCACCCTCATTTCCTCTGTATGGAGGCAACGGCATCCCAAGGTATGTCAAGGTATCTGCAAGTGAGGGTTTTCATGATCCTCGTGGTCTCGTTGATACAGACAGGAGACAGGAAAATACTGGGTAGAAGAGTGTGGGTCACCGGCAAATGCTCCACCCTCAAGCCTGGATACCTGTGGCCCTGAGAATAGGCATTCATGTTTTTGTGCCCAAAAAGTTGCCTTTTGGCCCTCCACGTCTCCTATCCTATACCCCAGGCTCCAGAAGCAGATGAGGAGATGAGGAGACAAGCAGATGAACAGTAGAATGATGCAGCAGAGAAAGAGAGAAGAGGAGGAGCATATGAACGCCGAGAGGAGCTCGGCTGGGGATGGTCAGAGAGGAGTTTAGCTGCTGGATAGTCAAACTCTAGGAGAAGATCCCACTGTATCCCCCTTCCAGCTCCCCATCCATCCTTCTGAGAGCCACCTCCACCACTCAATGAAGCCCCCACATTCACCACTCTTCAAGTCCCTGTGTGACCCAATTCTTCCAGGATGCTGGACAAGAGCTCGGGATACAGAAAGCTGTCACACTGGCCCTCTGCCCTTGCAGAAAGGCAGAGGGGTCACAGAGCTGGTTAACACTTAAGCTGTCTGCAAGGCAGAGCTGAAAGAGCATTGTAACACTGGGGTTTTAGGCACCCAACCCAGATGCTATTGCGGGGCCAGAGCCCAAAGCACTCACCCCAGCTCCTGCACCTTCCCGTCTGTGTGGTCCCCCTCCTGTAAGGGGGTTTGAGCTCACGGAGGTGGAACAGAGGGCAGCGCCCCTGTGAGGGATTGCATGCCTTGTGAGGGGAACCAGGGAACTCTCCTGTCTCATCATAACTGATCATTGGTAAGTATTTCAAAGTGTGATAACACTGTTCATAGAGGTTCCCCCCCCAAAAAAGAGATAAATTTCTCACAAACAGATCCATAACCAAGACATCTTGATTTCTTCTAGTTTTTGGTGATTATGAAAAAAAGTGGCTGTAAACATTTGCATGCTAGTGGGGTCATACATTTCTAAATCTGTTGGGGAAAACCAACAGGAGCACTATTGCTGGATCATATAATAAGGTTATGTTTAACTTGGTAGGAGAGTACTAAATTGTCTTCCAAAGAGGCTGTATGACTTTGCATTTCCACCAACAATGAATAGAGTTCCTGTTGCTCCACATCCTCGCTGGCAATTGATATTGTCAATATTTTGGAACTTAGTCATCCTAGTGGGTGTGTAGTCGTGTGTCATTGTTGTTACCTTTTAAAATGATCAATTAGCAGAAGAGCGATTGGTTTAGAACAATTTTAGCTATATTCTAAGCTATATTCTCACCAGTGTGGAAGAACTTTTGTTTTCCTATGACTCTATAGCTTTTGCTCATGTTTTCATGCCTCACACTCCTCCTCTTGCTATTACATGAACCGTCATGTGGAGGGCATATGCTGTGCTATCTACCACCTCTACTGGAACCTCTTTTATAACGTATCTCTTCTTTAGACTGGAATGTTTGGGGTTCCTGCCAAAACTTTCTGGGAACACTTGTCACAGTTATAATTTCTGTATAACTTTTTAATTTTCTTTTTATCTTTCTTTTTACTAAAAGAAATGCAATTAAAGACCAATACTTTTAAACTTCACCAAGTAATTTAATCCCTCTAAGAGGAACCTGATGTCAAATGACATTAATCACAGTTTAATTTCTATGGTTGTTTCTGAATACAGTTGAAGATTGGCTGGTTTTCATGAGAAAGCTGGCTTTAGTCTTACATTTAAATTCTCTGAAAGTGACTCCCAGTGCTCTTCAGGGTACTTTCTTGAGGTTAGACTCATCACCATCTAATATTGATTTTACAGTGCACTGACAGTTTACAGGAAGGAGAAGGACAGAATTCCTGCACACTGCACAGTGTGTGGCCTTCCCCATAGCTCCAGGGACATGTGGCTTTGGTGAAACTTGGGGCTTTGTCACCTCTAAATGATGTGGACTCAGTGAATTCTAAGGAACTCAGGGACACTGGGGCAGGCTCCGCCACACAGAAGAGCCACAGTCTCCAGGCTCATGGCATTCCCTCCAGAACTCCGCATTCCACTCCGAGTATATTTCCATGCTGCTGCTTCTTATGACTTACATGAGGCATCTCAGCTTCTTCATGTTTGTAGGGATGTTTCCCTAAGCCTGGTTAAGTAGATTCTCGCTAGAGTTAGCATGCATATTGGAGTGAAAAAGAACATTTAATAAATGTGTGTGTTTGTGTGGGGCTGAGGCTCTAGAGGAACTGAAAGGAGATTATAAACAGTGAATGCGTGTGAGGGCATCCCTGCTGGGGAGAAACCTCTGTCCCTAGAGAAGGTCCTTTCATATTCATGTGGTCTGGGATGAACCAGGGGTCTGGCCCCCTCAGCTCACAGGTGACACCAAGAGAAAAGAAGCAAATGGAGGAAATGGTCAGAGAAGTGGGTGACGGGAAAGGTGGGACCTGGTCACCCCAGCGAGTGCTATGGACAGTTCCCAGGGACCGTGACCCACTGGACAGGTCCATGGGTCTGACCCTTGGACTCTGCCAGGATCAAGTGCCCAGAGTGCCAGAGTTTTAGCTAAGAGTGTCCTTAATTCGTTATTTATCAGCAAAAGGATGAAAATCACGGGAGTCGAAGCTTATTTTGCTGAATGTTCCCACTGGAGTGTCTGGTGGAATTAGTGGGTCATGCCATCAAAGTCATGAACAAAGTCTCAGCGGGGGTCTCCGTGTCCCCACCTGGCCATCTAAGGGGATACTTTGGCATACAATTGAATATCAAGGAAATTTCACCTCAAAATATATCGTCTATACTCGGCTAATCATTTTGTGTGAATACTTTCTTAACGCACAATGAAGGTGCAAGCTTGATCATGTTTGGATTTACAGATATCCTTAGGACAGTTGAAAATGTTTTTCTAACTTTCAGAACAAATCAGGAACATTTCTTCAACACTGTCACACCACTTCCTGCACGAATTTGGCCCCATGGCCATCAACTTTCTTCAGCACCAAGGTGTCTTTTACAGTTCCATGTTTTTTTGTGTGTGTGTACACGGATTTTTAGAGTATCTTTATTGCTTTTACCTGAGTTCAGCATTACTGCCTCAAAAGATGGTTATGGGGTACAAAACAGCAGGTAACAGGTACCACTAGCAGATATGATGAACTACATCTGACTCAAATTGTTCTCCATTTGGGAGGCTCACGCTTTAATCCCACAGCTTTAGTAGCACATTTCTGCATAAGTAGAGTATTCCAATGGCAACCTTAAATCAATTCATGTGGAAAACCTTCGTCATTCTTTTTAAAATGATTGCATTGGTTCTGTCCAGTACATCTATGCGTTCATGGTGTACTTTGTGATTTCTCTGGACACAACGTGGTCAATATTTGATTACCAATCAGCAGATCATCTATGTCAGATGCCAGAAAAACATTCTGAGTCCCCTGCTTCTCTGATCAGTGGGTGTGAAATGGGGGAAATAGAGTAATAGTCACTTGACCTGAGAAATGCACAGACCGTAATGTTAAATATTGGACAATGCGTTGTCATGTTAGATACAATATTTGCAGACAAGGCACCATTTTAGAATTTATTTCTGCTGTGCTTCTCCATCCAGGTCATGAATAATAATAGATTTATAGTTGATTTAAGAAATGTTTGTAACTCAATAAATACTGAACTAAAGCATTCAAATTATCTGCTTTGAAACTATAAGACCAAAGAAGATATATTGTTCTAATCCTAATTCTCTTCTTTTTGGATACTGAAAAGCAATGAAGCTGATGCATTCTCCCAGTCTGATTGCCTCTCTGCAATGTTGAAGTGTTGGCAGTGATTTCTAAAATGGCAATATTTTATACACTTTTTAAATGAGCTTAATATTAAAATGAATTATACATTTCTCTGAGCAGATGGAACAATGTTTTAGTCAATTTTATTCTAGTTTATTTTCAGAAATTTGGTATAAAAACATCAGGAATAAAAACCTGCTCTCTCCTGAAAATACGGTTCCTGCAGAAAAGTGACTTAGAGATTAATAAAAACCTAATTTAGAGATTGACACCAATTGTACAGTTACTAGTAAATGTCATATCATGTAGTCTTTTCTAAAGATCATATTAGCTCACCCACTAAAAAAAAATCAAGCTTATTACTCATGATAAGAGTTGATATCAGGTCTAGTTCAGATAAACTTATTGTACTATGTTGACAAGATAAAGCTAGCTAGTCAAGAACACTTTCTTTTTTTTTTTTTTTTTTTTTGAGACGGCGTCTCGCTCTGGACTGGAGCGCAGTGGCACGATTTCAGCTCACTGCAAGCTTCGCCTGCTGGGTTCATGCCATTCTCCTGCCTCAGCCTCCCAAGTAGCTGGGACTACAGGTGCCCACCACCTCGCCTGGCTAATTTTTTGTATTTTTAGTAGAGACGGGGTTTCACCATTTATAGGATAGTCTCAATCTCCTGACCTTGTGATCTGCCCACCTCGGCCTCCTAAAGTGCTGGGATTACAGGCGGGAGCCACCGCGCCTGGCTGTCAAGAACACTTTCACACCAGAAAAACAGAAAAATAGTACAAATTCTTTACACAGTGCTAGTGGCAAAAAACCACTCTATGATATTTATTAAACTAAAATGTAGGTCAGACAAGAAATTGTATTCCACCTCTTATTTAATTAGTCATCACAGGTCAGCTGTTCAAATGTGCTCCCTTTCTTTCTCAACTGTTTGGCAATTTGATGCTATGTAACGTGAAACACTTAAAATGGCTCAATGTTAGATAAAGAGTCATAAGGTAAGAGGGAGATCTGGATTCTGGAAAATCCGAACTCTGCTTCTAACCCGTTGCTAAGAGGATCACATTGCTGGCTTTCCTCTCTGTAAGTGTAGACAGCTGAACTTCCTACAAGAATTTGCTAGTGCCTTGTTTAAGGTGATGGTTTATCATTTCACCTGGATGTTACTGGTTTCAATTAGAAGCAGAGGATTGATTGGATGTACTTTAAAGAAAATTGATTTTATAGTTCCCTTTGAATTCAGAATAGAAAATGAACAATGAAGCCATCAGCACTCTCCACCATAGTGCCAGAAGAGCTGCAGGGGGTATTGAGAATTTAGGTTAATCCAGTCTTCAGCATCCCAGAATACAATGTCACTCTAATTTTACACCTTCCCAAAACAAACAAATGAATAAACAAACAGCTTCCAAAACCACTGCAGTACACACTAGGAATGTCAGCATGATGACTATGGAAACTGGAATGTGTACCGTTTCTCTTCAGACAAGTCCATAGGTCCAGAAAAAAGCAGACACAGGCTGGTGACAGCTGGCATAGATATGGTACAGGGCTAAATGAGAGTCACCTAGAGCATTGCCTGATTTTTATTTTTTAAAGTCAATTTCAAACTGCTTCATAAATCTACAGAAGAGCTCACCCTTAGTTTTACTTTCTCCTAATACAGTGACTGTTGACCAACATCAAACTTGAACTTAGGCACTTTTAAAAGTGATACACTAAGCTTCAATCTGAGCATCTGGATTCAACACTGAAATTCTCTATCACCTGCAAAAATATGTGTAAATTCAGTCCAATGTGGAATTCTTTGAGATGTGTGACAACACCCTTGTGTTTTACCACTTCATGTGACTTCTGAAGATATCATGAAATGCTAAATGCCTCTTTCTGTGTTAAATTTCTGTTGCCTATTTTGTGATGTAACTATTTGGAATAGTTTCATTTTGTCATTGGATGTTCTCCAAAGCCAAATTCGACCCTTGATAAATGTGTGAGAAGTTACTGACCTCACTTGTCTCAAAAATTATTTGAAAAATTCAGTCTATTAACCCCAATAAACCTTTCATTGAATGAGATAGCTTTGCCTTTGTCCTCTATTTAAGTGAAAAAATACAATTTTGTTGCCTGGTTTGAATGCTGAGTTTTCTCACTGGTTCTTTGGGCACAATATACATTTTCCCAGTTCTGAAAATCTTGTTTTTATAGTTATTCAATATCTTGCCATTAGACATGAGAAATATAAATTTTTCGTGGTCGTCACTTTTATCTCTTCTGTCCATGAATTTACTGGTCAATGCTCCCTGAGAACTGTCCAGGTCTATATCTCAGTTTGTTGCTTAATGACACCTGACAGAAACACTGTTTCCAGAAATCAGTTTAAGACACAAATTGTCACAGCCCAGGCAGGGAGCTCATTACCTGCCACATACGATCAATTATGGAAGTCAGAGAAGGGGTGGGTGGGGTTACCCAACCAATTAGTGGAAATCAGCTCACACCTGCTTCAAACTTCAACTAGGAGGAAAGCAACCCTGTTTGTAAGAGAACATTAGCTATTATCATAGAAGTGAAAACGTCGTGTTCTCCACTGCTGTTAGTGCACTGCCAGTTTCTAGATCCCAAACCTATTTGTCTTAAAAAACAAATTCATAGCTCATAGTGCAGCAATTCTTCCTTTTGCACCCCCTTCATCTCTATCTGGTTAATATTTTAGGAAGAAAAATAAGAAAATTCTAATGTTTTTGTTTGTCTCATTTAATTGTAGGCAAGCTTTGAAATTAATCGTACCATTTAGGAAAAATTTTAATAGCATTTTACTTTGCATAGACTCAAAGTCCCCTGTCTCCCCAGGTGTGCTAAGGCATGATTACTACTTGAAGATCCATGTTAACCTTTAAGAAGGGCATTCATCAGAGCCAGACTGCACATGACCTCTGGGCAAAGCCCTGGAAAGTGTTCTGTGTGATCTTCAGATGCTAAGGCCCCTTGAGGGGAGGCCCTCATGGCGCCAACTGAATGGGAGCACCCAGCTTCATGATCATTCTGTGATGTCCATGGCAATAGGGAATGTGTGACAGGGAAAGCTGGCCAGGTTTTCCATTTATAAGGAGTTGGTGTCAAATTGATATGGTTTGGATCTTTGTCCCCACCAAATCTCGTGTCAAACTGTAATCCCCAATGTTGGACGTGGGGCCTGGTGGGAGATGACCAGATCATTGTTGCAGGGGCTGGGGGCAGGGTCCTTCATGAATCCCTTGGTGCTGTTCTCATGATAGGGCTCTCACGAGCTCTGGTTGTTTAAAAGTGTGTGGCTCCCTGCTCTCTCTCTTGCTCCTGCTCTGGCCATGTAAGATATGCCTACTTCCCCTTCCCATTCCACCATGATTATAAGTTTCCTGAGGCCTCCCCGGAAGCAGAAGCCACTATACTTCCTGTACAACTTGCAGAAATGTGAGCCAATTAAACCTCTTTTCTTTATAAATTACACAGCCTCAGGTATTTCTTTATAGCAATGCAAGAATGGACAAATACACAGATCCTCTTGAGGAATGGTGTATTGAGTTGGGTTATAGTCACCCTCTCTCCAGCACACTGAATTCCATTCTTTTTTGCATAAACTTGCTTTGTTTTGACTGAATTGCTGCTATCAATCACCACACATAGAATACAAACATGTCTGACTAAGGAAAATCACTCCTTTGAGTGAGAGCTTTATTTCAATATTCATAATCCCTTTAAAAATATTACGTACACTCATACATACGTGTGTGCACAAAGGCCCTCTTGAAAGGAAGGCGAAAAGAAAAGAAAAGAAAATGTCCAAACCTACAGCTATATGAGCTAATGAAGCAAGCATATTATAGTGATTAAACTATATCTTAAACTCCAGGTGATAAAATATTGACATTTTGAAGAATTTGAATAACAGCTTACATTTTTTTCTGTCAGTTTAGAGGTGAATTGGGATGAAGAAGTGTGTCCTGACACAATTTGCTTTTTGGCAATTTTTTTTTGAAACTTCCTTTGCAACTCTGGTGATCTATGTTCTGAAATGATGGTTTCATATGATGCTTTTACATGTAAATTTTAATAGAATCTGCTTCATTTTTTCCCGAAATACAATTTGAAATATAATCTAAAATTTCTGTCTGTACCTACTTGAAATATATAATGTAAGTTTCCATTTAAATTTTCTCCTGTAGCCCAGCTTATTCAGGATAGCAAAAATGGTTGCGTGCACTCGCTGGATCACAGTAAAAGTCAAATATAAGAGGAAATCATTCTTAAGATAATATCTAGACTAGTTTTATTTTTCTGGAATAAAATTGATTTATTATTTCTGTAGGACATATAAAAATAAAATCTGAAATTGCTTTTCTCTCATTAGTTGGTTTTTCATAAACTTCCTTGTGGAAACATGAAGTTCTCACTGTACCCCGGAAATCATAGTTAGAACCAGGAAATGATCACATAATTCTGAGCATTGCAGAGCTCTTAAAGTTTCTGTAAAAGAATTTGTGGGCTCACGGGACAGCCATGTCTCTGAGATGGGGAGAACTGGACAGGGGAGAGAGTTGGAAAGGTTGTCAGAATGCTAAAGGAAGAGGTTCTCCTTGTTCGTAGCCCAGGGGAGAGAGATGGGTATAAACAGAAAGGATTCAAATAAGATCAAATGTAATTTTTTTAGCTTGTTCAATGCATGCAAGATTTCTAGTTATTCTGTGTTTCTTTCTTAAATATGCAGTAACTACCCCTGGACTTTTTCCAACAAACCAGTAGTTCTGTCTTTCTAAATTTTGGTAATGGCTCGAAGGCTTTCCAGATAGAAACATGGGCATGTCGTCTGTAACTCTGGAGCCTGTATCTGAGTTCCCAAAGAAAGATTTGGGTTTTCTGTACAAGTTCTCTCCTAAAATGTTTAAAATAATAAATTTATCTACTAAAATGATAAAAAAAAAAATAGGTTGAGAGATTTTAGGCCTGTTCTACACAAGAAAACAAGGAGGGTTGGGAACACTTTTATATTTAACTCTTATATGTTAACATGTGATAGTTCTATAGGTCTCATAACTTTTGCTTTTAGATGAAGTAGTTGTATTTGACTTGATCATAAATGTTTTAAGTGATAAGAGACGCTATAAATCCTGAAAATTTCTATAATTTAAAAATCTCAATGCATTAATTAAACAACATTTTGTACTTCACACCATTAATTAAGTCAAAAAACCCAAGCCCATCCTTCAGAATTTAAATATCTTAACATTTTCCATTTTGGTGTGTTGAGTCAAGCTACAGAAAACACAGCTTTATTGTTCTTATCCAACATTTCAAATGTCATCAACTCCTAGTAGAAAACTGCTAAGCAAATGAGTCTGCCAGTTCTAAAAATATGTCAAAACAGACATTGGCATTTTCCCATGATACAAGCAGTAATTTTAAAGAGTTTGTAGACTTTATCCTTCCTTCCTTCGTTCCTTCCTTTCTTCTTCCTTCTTTCTTTCATTTGCAATTTATTGTTGATAGAATGTAGAAGTGATATATATCGGCCCCTTCAGGGTTTTGGCCAGTGGGAGGGGAGGGTGATAAGGTGGAGGAAGCTGACTCTGACAGGTGGTGAAGGAAATGGGCAGGGGTTCTGAGCTGGGTAGTGGCCACTGATGGGGACAAAATACACATCCAGTGAGTTCCTAGAGCTCCGGGCTCCCAGATGTCATGTAGTTCATTCTACTGCTCACCATTCACAGGGCCTTTCAGAGATTATCACCTCCTTAACCCTTGCAGTCCTTCGAAGCCCTCACTCTTGCCCTACAATCCTTGCTGTCTTCTTCCTCTCTTGCCCGGCCCTCTCACCTTTGTATTCCCAGTATTGAAATGAATGAATGGCTTTGCAGTAGGTCAATGCAGTCTAAGAGCTGTCTATGGTCATCAGGTTGGGAGTGAAAACTGAGAATGCATCACCTTTTTCATAAGGCTCTCCTGACCTATTGGGGTCAAAAGATACAGTCTAAATTAACCCTTGTACTCTCTGGGGTGTCTCCACCCAGAAACATTTCTGGCAAAGCATTTTCCTTCTGTTTTTTTCTTGATTTGCTCTTTTACTCAACCCCCAGAAGAGCGTCAGTAATAGCCCTGTGGATGCTGATGCACTTCTTGCCAAGGCTGGAATGGGGAATCTCATTTGGGAGGATGGGAGGAGCAGAGGAGATTCACCTAAGCCATTCAGGACTTGTGAGGCCTGTGCCCAAGCACCATCAAGTCAGGACATGTGGATGGCCATGGGCCATCATGGTCCACTCTGATTCACCCACTAACTTGAACCTGAGCCTCCTCCTCTGGAGGCTTCAATCGTGGACAGCAGAGGGGTCCAGCCTGTGTGTGTCTTTTTCTACATCTTCTCCAGCTGTGATAGCACAGTGTGGAATCAACCGTGCATGCTGACTATGCCAGAGACAGAGACTGTAGTGAGGAAGGGTACAGTCCTCCTCCTCCTCCCACATCTGTCCTAAGGGCAGCTCCAGTGCAAAACTTTCTGCCTGCTGGACAAGTCTGCATGACACATAGGCTGCAGGGAGGGTGATCTGAGTTGTAATGGATATTTCCTAATTAAGTAGCCCCTAGTGCCTAATCTTCCTTACAGATATTTGAACTCCATGACCTTGGATAAGAAATTGAATAGAACTCTTCTTTTTTTCTTTCTTTGAGACGGAGTCTCGCTCTGTCACCCAGGCTGGAGTGCAGTGGCGCGAACTCGGTTCACTGCAAGCTCCGCCTGCCAGGTTCACACCATTCTCCTGCCTCAGCCTCCCAAGTAGCTGGGACTACAGGCACCTGCCACCATACCTGGCTAATTTTTTGTATTTTTAGTAGAGACGGGGTTTCACCATATTAGCCAGGATGGTCTCGATCTCCTGATCTCGTGATCCACCCGCCTCGGCCTCCCAAAGCGCTGGGATTACAGGCTTGAGCCACCGCGCCCGGCCTGAAATTGAATAGAACTCTTAAAATTTTACCCCAGAAAAGATACTTTTCTGAAAATTCAGTCATTTGTCGTATGTATGTGAAAAGTAAAACTTTGCAGAGCTTAAACAAATATGTTAATTACTAGCTACCCTACTCTTCATTTGGCAGGCTTAAATAGTAACAGTCCTTACTATTGTGGATATGATCAGGTATGAGAGCTGGGCTGTGAGACATTGGAGCTATGCCCTGGGGTGACCAGATGTCCATCTAAAATACAGGTGCTACTTTTTGAATAAACTCTAGGGACCAACATATAGACCTCCTGGTGATTGCACTATAGATCCTGATGAAAGACATCCAAAGATGTCACTCACAGGTTTTGTATGAGAATTGTAAATCCAGTGAAGAATGGAATGCTTAAAAAGAAGGGGGAGTCTAGGATGAGTATGATTCCAGTGGACATGATTAATTTTGACCTCTAATAGTAGTGGGAACAAAAGAAAAGGGACAAAGAAACCTCAAGTAAATCCTTAGCCAACAGAGATTTAACAAAAATTAAAAATTGAGAATGCCGATTTTTATAAAATTAATATATTCCTAAACTTTTGAAGTTGATATAAAAGTGGCTAAAGAAAGCTCAGGAGACATGATTTATATAGGCATACAATATATTCTAGATTTGAAAGGCTTTTGTTAACTCCCTCACAAGAGACAAAAGATACAATCCATACATAAGGTGATAGGCAAGAGCAACCATTTATTTTACAAAGGTCTGTGAGAGGGAAGCCGTCTCGAATTCAACAACCAGCTCCTAGAATCTAAAGGTTAGCAGTTGGAGCGACTGAGTGTATCAATTCCTTTTCTAATGGCCAGGAGAAGGGATAGGTTTCAGGGTGGCCAATTCTGAGAGCACAGTGCTGTTTATGCCAGAGGGAACCAAGGGAAATACTAGAAAGCTCCCTGAAACCCAGCTGTAATCCAGGGATCAGGATCACATTGTAAAATAATCATGCACGCATCAGTGCACCTGAGACGCATCCTCTAAGCTGGGGCCAGGCTGGGGCATTTTCCATCCATTCAGCCTCCCAGGAGAAGCTCTGGACCTCACTGGGGACAGCATACGGCAGCACCTGGGAAATGTACATCTGTGGTTAGAGACAGGGAGAGAAATTAAAGTTGTTTTAAGGAAAGAATAATATAGAAAAAAAAGGCCAAATGCTTGGAGCAAGACCAGCTGTCATCAATTATGAGGTCCTTGCTTTGCTCTGCTTTTGAGTGGTTTTTTGACCTGAATAAATTTGGGGAAATTTGAAAACCAACTAGTGCCAGCCAAGTGCCTGGAGCAGTGTAAAATGGAGTCACACGTGCAAGTCTCAACGTGAACTGAAAATATGATCTTACATCTGGTTCTGCCACCTTAACCATACTGACACATGCTGAAACACTCACTGCTTCTAGCTTGGAGTATGCCAAGAAATGGCAGAGTCCGTTTAAACCCACAAACTTTTAGTAATTCAAGAGATGCAGTGTTGATACAAGGAAGTAAAAGATTCCAGTGATCTGCCCTCAAGAAGTTCACAACACAGTTAGAAAAACAGAGACCCTAGGAATTTACTGTTACACCATGGCCAGAATTACACCACCAGTGTGGGCTTCCTGTGCCCTGGGAAACCTGGAGGGAGAGTGAGTGGGTAACTAGGAGCAGTGTAATTTCTTAAGCTATTTGATCTTTAAGGGAAACTCAGGTCTTTGAGATCGTTTACTGGGGTGCATCCTGGTGAGCCTGCTGGTGCCCTCAGCTGCATGAGCACTAGTGCTCCAACCCACCCACCCACTTCCTGCCACTCTCCCAGAGGCAGCCGGGTGAGAGAACATTGGCGTGTACACTGGATATGAAGTGTGGATGTGCATGAGTGAATTCTGGATTCGTGGGAGAACAGCATCACATAACCACGTGCAGTTTGCAGACAAATGTGGGATGATTTGTCCTTGAACACAATAATAGAATCACTGCATGTGTACAGAGGTTCTGAAAACCTTTTCATAAAAGTGGAGATCACACGGGAAATGACTGGATTACTAAGAACCAGCGCGATAGACTTTTTAAAGGATTTTAGTAAGGCTAAGAAATGCCTACGCTGAGATGTGACGGGCATTCATTAAGGAATGCCCAAGTTTAGTGCTTTTCTTTTTTCTTCTCATCATCCATTTCTTCTTGTCTTCACAAAATGGAAGGCATTTATCAAATCAGGTCAACTGACTGCATCCAAATGTCTCACTGCTGGGGAGGGACTGGCACCTACCTGGATAAACATAATTTTGCAAAAGTCAAACCTTTCACAGCAGCTGAATCTCAATATGGATCTATTCTTGGTAAAGGCAGTCTCAGAGAAAGATACTTTTCTGAAAATTCAGTCATTTGTCGTATGTATGTGAAAAGTAAAACTTTGCAAAGCTTAAACAAATTTATGAATCACTAGCTACCCTACTCTTCACTCGGCAGGCTTAAATGAATTTACTAATGACTAACTGTCCTACTCTTGGCTGAGTATTCTCACGTGTGAAGCGCTAGATGGGGAATGATGTGCAGAAGATCTAAGTCTACTGGGTACAGCTCTGAAGTAACAATCAAGGAGTATCCTCAAGGCCTTGTTGTGAAGTTGCCATGGGGATCACGAGGGAGCCCCATGGGAGAGAAATAATTGGCTACTTTCCTGAAAAGGTAAGAGTTGAGCAAATCCTGAAGAGCAGATGCTGACAATCAATAGTTATGCTTTTTATGTAAAGGAAAGAGTATTAGTGGATGAAAGGCAGTGAGATCGCATGCGGCATGTTGCAGTGGTTGGTGGTAAAGAGATGAGTTTGACAGGAACAGAGCATTTCTGTGGAGAGAGGCATGAAGAAAAGAGAAGAGTTAGACCTGAAAGAACCTCATGATGAGGACTTTGTCTACCTTTGTCACAAAACAAAAAGAAACAAAAGCAGCTCTCACTCCTGCAGACAAGTGGCTTTCACTGAACTTTTGTTTTATGTTGTAGAGCTTCCTTCTTTCTGAAATAAAAACATTTCTGTGGAACACAAATATGTAGAACAGTTAAAGGCAGAGTTGGTATGGCCATGGGGTGGGAGGGATGTGCTTTTCCTGTTCCATTACCCATGGGCCAGGGGCTGCCAGCACCCATCGAAACCTCCCATCAAATTGCTGCTTCTGAAAGAATCTGCACCCTGGAAGCCATCCCTGGGAAGTGATAATCCATTCATAGATCCGCAGGCAATGACTATAGCACAACCAGGCGGAAAAGGTTCTGTGATTGCAGCGCCAGAGAAAGATGATAGGTGCATTGAGAGAATGAAAGCTCCCTCGGGCGGGAGACTGCGCCTTTTCGGTATAGATGGGTCCTCTGTTGTCTGCGTCAGCAAATGTCAAGTTGCAAAGCCTGCAGCTCAGGATATGGAGGCCAGTGCTCAGTGTTTAGAAAATAACCAACTGTCCTGTTTATCTTAACACTCATCACTGTTAACTTCACAGTTTGCCAGTGTAGTAAAATTAAAATGGGACCCAGGAAACACCTAATCCTACCGTTGGGCTGTGTAAGAATTTGGGGAGCTTTTGAAGGTCATCCTTTGTGAGAAACTATCAAAGTCATTTGGAAACAACAATGAGATATTACCCAACTCAGGTGGACACAGAATTTTTCTCGCTTTGGCAAGGATAATTCTGCCAACAGAAAGAAAAGATTAGATGCTTGGAAACAAGGGAGAGGAAGGGGTTGAGGGAAAAATCCAGGGCATGTCTGAATCGTCTGAATCCTGCATTCACCTTATCAGACCTGGACACCGATGTCTACAAAAATTTGACAGCCTAAAGTGGAAAACCAAGAGAATACGTCTAACTTTCAAATGGATGCATTAGAAAGAAGGTTGCCAACTTTCGTTTCTTTAGGAGAAAATTACTGTATCCCCTAAATCACATGGAGTTTACCTTTTTGTGATAAGATGGGTTTTGAAACACTTTCCCATAGGAAAGCTGGTCTACACTGCTTTTTTTTTTTTTTTTTTTTGACAGAGTTTCCCTCTTGTTGCCCAGGCTGGAGTAAATGGCACGATCTCGACTCACTGCAACCTCCATCTCCTGGGTTCAAGAGATTCTCCTGCCTCAGCCTCCAGAGTAGCTGGGATTACAGGCACCTGCCACCATGCCTGGCTAATTTTTTTTTGTATTTTTAGTAGAGACAGAGTTTCACCATGTTGGCCAGGCTGGTCTTGAACTCCTGACCTCAGGCAATCCACCTGCCTCAGCCTCCCAAAATGCTGGGATTACAGGCCTGAGCCACCACGCCCGGCCTACGTTGCTTTTACATCACCTCCAAAGTACTGCTGTCAGCATGCCCCAGATCCAAGCTTTCCACTTTCCTGTAGCCCACTCTAGTAACACTCAAAGAATGGTTCTAAGAAAATAAAAACTACAGAAAAAGTCATGATAGCTAACACTTTAACATAAAAAATGCCTAAAACCTTTTAAACTAAATTGTTTCTTAAAACAGAAGATTTTGCTAATTAGACTTAAGGTAGACTGTACTGAGGTTATGTCAAGGAAATCATTTTTTTTTCTGTGTTTAATTTACTACAGTTGTGTTTAATTACACAAGGACAGTATCAGGAGGGTGATCTTCATGCAGAGTACTCAACACCTAGGCACATGAAACTTTGGAGTTTCCTGTATATTCTCTTTTTCAGACACAGAAGATCTCCACCTTTGCTATAAAGAGATACTACATTTATTTTGAATACTGAGAAAAATGACATTCTTCAGTAAATGCACACGGCAACTCATATATAGAACCAAGCTCCTTGTTCAATGGACCTTCCAGTAACCATGGCAACCACGAGTCTCTGGGACCATTTCCCTTAGATGCTACCATGAGAATTCCAGTCTGTGGGAGATGGCACTAACATGCAGTGCCTTCCTCCTCAACCTCTCAGCAATGTACACATGCCAAATACAGAAAAATGCCAAATAAATTATAGTTAATGTAAAATAAAAATGCATAGCTGAGATTGCAATAATGAAAAATAAAACCACAGGTACCTAAAACGAGTGGAGATTTCCATCTAAAACCTGAGTGGGTATTGAGCATGTTGAACATGAGAGTGGAACACCTCTGTGGGGACATCAGAAACAAAGATTGTCTTGAGTACTAGATATTCAGTGTTTCCTACAAGGAGAGTATTAAGAATTCTTGAGTTTGGTGAGAAGAGACTAGAATTAAACCTGTTTATATAAGGCCAGAATATAAGGACTAAAAAAAAATCTACTCACTGTCTTTTTTTTTTTTTTTTTGAGATGGAGTCTCACTTTGTTCCCCAGGCTGGAGTGCAGTGGCACCATCTCAGCTCACTGCAACTGCCGCCTCCTGGGTTCAAGTGATTCTTGTTCCTCAACCTCCTGAGTAGCTGGGATTATAGGCATGGCCACCAGGTCCAGCTCATTTTTGAATTTTTAGTAGAGATAGGGTTTTGCCGTGTTGGCCAGGCTTGTCTCAAACTCCTGACCTCAGGTGATCTGCCCGCTTCGGTCTCCTAAATCGCTGGGATTACAGGTGTGAGCCACCATGCCCACTGCTCACTCTTTAGGGATCTAGTACCCGTGTGGCAGAGGCTCCTGCCTTAACATGCTTGGGCTTGGAGTTCTTAATTTATCCCACATGAAATGAAGAACTCGGTCTAGAGAAGAGACCAGAAAAAGAATGAACAGAACATACATGACTGGCATGAAGTGATTATATTTAATTGCAGCCTCAGAGGAGTGACAAAATGAGGGGAATAGTTGAAGAAATAAATGGCCAAAAATTCCCCAAATTTAGTGTAAATGATAAACCTGCAAATCCCAGAAAGTCAATAAAATCCAAGCAGAAGAAAAATGAGAAAAATCACACTAAGGGACATTGTAATCACATTTCTAAAAAGTAATGATAAAGAGAATATCTTACAGCAGCTAGAGAAACAAACATACAAACACATTTTGTACAGAGAACAAAGATAAGATTACAGCGGACTCCTTTTCAGAAACTATGTAAAGCAGAAGAATACGGAGAAAATATTTTTGAAGCAGCTAAAAGAAAAAAAATCTGTCAAGGTAGAACTCTAATTTTAGTAAAAATGTCTTTAAGTAAGGTAAAATAAAGGCTTTTAAAAATTTCGAGGTCAAACAAAAGCTGAGAGAATTCATTGCTAGTAGAACTGTACCAAAGGCAAAGTTAAAGCAAGTTCTTTGAGAAGAAGGAAAAAATACTCGATGGAAATATGGGCCTCCACAAAGAAAGGGGGAGTGCTGGAAATTGTAAGTATGTGGGAAAAATGCAAGATATTATTGTCATTTTTTAAACTCTTCAAAAGAAAATTGAGTGTTTAAATAAAATAACATTGTGGAGTTTTAACATAGGTAAAAGAAACATGTCTGACAATATCACAGGGGAAGTAAGACCAGAAACTACAAGTTCCTGTTATAGGTTCAGAAGTAGATCCACATGTATATACTCATACATGGTACAAAGCAGCCACAGTAATTCCTTGTGGGAAAACGTCTCAGTTTTTTTCAATAAGCAGTAAAAAAACAGTTGTGTATTCATATGCAAAAAGTTGAACTTTGATGTTTACTGCATGTTATACAAGAAAATGAACTCCAAATGGATCACAAACTTGAATTCAAGAGCTGTAACTCAGAAAGCATAAGAGATCATCTTTGTGATCTTGGTTTAAGAAATATTTCTTAAAGAGAACACAAAGAACATAAATCATAAAAGAATAAAATAATGAAATGAACTTAACTAAAATGAAAACTTAAAAAAAAATCAAAGGATACTGTTAAGAAAAGGCAAACCAAAGATGGAAAATATTTGTGGAACATATTTTAAAGAAATTGTATCTGGAATATACATAAAACATAACTCTACAATATGTTGACAAAGATCTAATTCAAAAATAGGCAAATGATTTGAATGGACATTTCACCAAAGAAGAGATACAGATCTAAAATAAGTACATAAAAATATATTATCATTAGTTTTTAAGTAAATGTAAATTAAAACCACAATGAGCTACCATTACACAACTACTACATGAACTAAAATGAAAAATACTGGCAATGACATGAATTGGCAAGGATTCAATTCAGAGTAAATGAAACTCATAAATTGCTGGCAATAATGCAAAAATAATATTGCCACTTTGCAAAAAAATCTGGCAGTTTCCTATAAAGCTAAACAGAAAGTTATCATGCAACCCAGTGATTTCCACTAGCTCCTTAGTAAATAAGAAATGAAAACATATATCCATCAAATATTTTATATGAACATTGATAGCAGCTTTCTTCATCATTACCCCCGACTGGAAACAACCCAAATGTCTATCAACAGGTAAATGGATTTGCAAATTTTTATGCATTCATGCTATTGAATGCTACTCAGTAATAACAACTGCATATATACACAACTACACAGGTAAATCTCAAAAGCTCTGTACTAAATGAAGGAAACCAGACACACAAATGTTACCTGAAGTATAATTCAATTTATAAAAAATTCCAGAAAAGGCAAAACTATGGTGACAGAAAGCAGGGCAGTGTTTTGTGGAGGAGAAGATATTGATTGCAAAGAAGCTCAAGGGAATTATTTTTGATTGATGGAAATGTTCTATATATTACTGTGATGGTGGTTACACAAATGTAAACAATGCAAGCTGATTGAATTATACACTTAAAATTGTACCTTTTATTTTATGTAATTCATAGCTCAATAAAGTGGATTAAAAAATCTAGTCTAGGCTAGGTGTGGTGGCTCACGCCTGTAATCCCAGCACTTTGAGAGGCCAAGGTGAGCAAATTACAAGATCAGGAGTTCGAGACCAGCCTGACCAACATGGTGAAATCCCATCTCTACTAAAAATACAAAACAAAACAAAACAAAACAAAAAAATTAGCCGGGCGTGGTGGTGTGTGCCATTAATCCCAGCTACTCAGGAGGCTGAAGCAGGAGAATCGCTTGAACCCGGGAGATGGAGGTTGCAGTGAGCCGAGATCATGTCATTGCACTCCAGCCTGGGTGACAGAGCGACCCTCCGTCTCAAACAAACAAACGAACAAACAAAAATTAGTCTAGAATTGATATCAGGAGTCTAGGCAGAGGCAAGTATAATACTGTCCCACAATGAGGCATCCACCACTGGGGGCAAAAGTGTCTTTAACAGAAGGTGGGCAGACGTTGGTATTGCATCAAGGGTAATACTTGGGACTAGCCATGCTAACAGATATGAGATGTTATCTTATTGTTGTTTGGATTTGCATTTTTCTGATAATGAATGATGTCGATGATATTTTCATATACTTCTTGTTTTCTTTGGATAACTGTCTGTTCAAGTCCTTTGCCCACTTCTTCACTGGGCTGTTTGTTTTTTGCCATTGATTTGTAAAAGTTTCTTACATATTTTTGAAATTAGCCCCTTATAGACCCACCGTTATAACCCTTTTTACACCCAAATCACAGCAATAAAAACAATAATAGACAAGTGGGACTACATCAGACTGAAAAGCTCTTGCACAGCAAAGGAAACCATCAACAGAAAGGCAACTTACACAAAGGGAGAAAGAATTTGCAAACCATGTGTTTGAACTATTTGTTAAAACAGTTAGTTTCCAATAGGTCTTACTGAAACATTTAATTTTTATATAATTCTACAGAAACATGTATCACATATTAAGAATTTAGACACCGATTTCTTTAAAATATAACTAGTATTTTTCAATACTACTGTTTAGTCAGTAAGTGCCCTTTTTATATCAATAGGGACAAATCATGTTAAAAATTGCTGAGTTTTGTAAAAAGACTTTGAACTTACAGAGGCTATTTTGCCAAATGTTTGCCAATAACAATCAACGTACTTTGTAAGAAAATGCACATTATTTTCTGAAGAAAGACAAGTATTCTATTTTGTGATTTTGAGCACTCAAGGTCACAGAATCTATGAAGAATTGTAGTTTCTTAAATATCAAGCCTTATGAAAATCACTCTTGGCTTCATAGAAATTATGAAATGATGGGTTTATAGAAATTTTGCATTGATGAGAAATAAAAAATGTAAGTTCTCAGAATTTTCTGATAATGGCATTTTAAAAATACAACCAAGGAGAAAGACCTTTTGAAGATTGAAGCCATGATTTGGGGTTTAGAAGTATATGACTAACCCCTACATAGACTAGTAAACCCACGCTTCCTCTCTAAGGGGCTCTGAACACTTTCCAGCATCTGGCTTAGATAAAAGAGAACTGAAGATAAGCCTCAACTTCAGGGGGGCAGAGGGAATGATGACCACGTGGGGAAAGATAACAAGTCTAGAGTCATTTTTCTGACATTCATTTAGTTGACTTATATTAACATATCAAATTAAAATAAAGTTGAAAATAATGGAAAGCTAATTTTGGAGAGGGCAATTTTGAATAAAGACTTTTGGACTAGAAATGAACAGATCTAGCTTTATGCCAGGACCAGCCTTTGTGAAACATTGAACTATTACCTTAGTTTCTCTTTTCAGTTTTTGCAAGCTCCTTTCAATTTTCTTTTTTTCATGTAAAGTTTTAACTTTTAAGTTCAGAGGTACATGTGTAGATTCATTGCATAGGCAAACTTGTATCTTGGAGGTTTGTAGTACATAATTATTTCGCCACCCAGGTATTAAGCCTAGTATCTATTAGTTATTTTTCCTGATCTTCCTCCTCCCACTCTCTACCCTCTGATAGGTCCCAGTATGCATTGTTCTCCCCTATGTGTTCATGTGTTCTCATCTTTAGCTCTCACTTATAAGTGAGAACAGGTAGTATTTGGTTTTCTATTCCTACATGAGTTTGCTAAGCATGATGGCCTCCGGCTCCATTTATGTCCCTGCAAAGGACTTGAACTCATTCTTTTTTATGGCTGCATAGTATTCCATGGTATGTAGCTATCACATTTTCTTTATCCAGTCTATCATTGATGGGCATTTAGGTTGATTCCATATCTTTGCTATTGTGAATAGGCTTGCAATGAACATACACATACATATGTCTATATAGAATAATTTACACTCCTTTGAATACATACCCAGTAATGGGGTTGCTGGGTTGAATGGTATTTCTGTCTTTAGGTCTTTGAGGAATCACCACACTGTCTTCCACAATGGTTGGACTCATTTACAACAGTGTATAAGCATTCCTTTTTCTCCATGACTTTACTAGCATCTGTTATTTTTTGATTTTAATAATAGCCATTTTGACTGGTGTGAGATAGTATCTCATTATGGTTTTGATTTGCATTTCTCTAATGGTCAATGATGTTGAGATTTTTTAAAAAATATGATTGTTGGCCACATGTATGTCTTCTTTTGAGAATGATATTCTGTATCCCCATATTGGTTGGGATGGAATGCTGACTTCATTTGCAACACAGCTTTGAAATTCAGACAAAAAGTTTTTGAAGACATGACCTTAATTTCATCTTATACTCTGCAAAATCTGTTCAGAGTTGTGGTGATGGAAATATACACTGCTGCCTGTAGTAGCCTTAATACTGTTCCCCACCCAATTTATGTCCATCTAGAACCTTGGAATTGATTTTATGTGGAAATAAGATCTTTGAAGATGTAATGAGCTGAGGTTCTTGAGATGAACTCTTCCTGGAATTAGAGTACCCCTGAAACTCAATGACAGGTTTCTGTATAAGAAAACGAGAGGTCACAGAGATAAACACAGGGAAGAAAATCATATGAAGATGAAGGCAGAGATGAAAGTTATGCTACCAAAAGCCAAAGAACACCTGAAGCCACCGGAAGCTTAAAGAGGCAAGGAAGGATCCTCCCCTAGAGCCTTCACAGAGAGCATGGCCCTGCCGGCACGTTACTTTCAGACTTCCAGGCTCCAGAACCATGTGAAAATAAAGTTCTCCTGTTTTAAACATCCAGATTTGTGGTAGTTTTGTACAACATTCCTAGGAAACTAGGGTCCTACCTCAGATATCTTTTTGTTTCCATCTCATTTCTAATTATTTGGTAAAATGCTTAGTTCTGGTGTCAGAACCTAAACATGGTGAGTCACAGATTACAGGGCCAGGACCTGAGATAGGAGTCAATGTGCAAAGGTGAGGGTCCTTGTTCTTGGAGCAGTCTCTGGAAGCCCCTGGGCAAGGCAGCCAGAAATCCCGGATCAAGGGTTTCTTCCCCAGCCACATGCATGCCTGCTGAAGCTCTGCTCATCACTCACTCCCGCGGCCTCCCACGGCGCTCTCTGTATTGTTTCTGTCCTCAGGGGAGCTGCCCTACCTTGGGGACCCTAGAATTAGGCAATGTCCCTGATAGCCCTGCCCTCCTCTGTGCCCGCTGCAGAGAGGCACACCTATTTCACCAATGTCCTGGAATTGACCCTGTTTTATCCTCCCGAACAGTCCCTGGAAATCTTGACACTGTTATCAGAAAAATGGGGAGACAGGATCAGCTGGATAGACAACGGCATTAGTCCACGTCAAAAGGCAAAGGGAGGTTTGACTTTTGTATTTTCTTATTGATGAAGATGAAACACAGGACCTTTAATTAAAAATTCTCCCCATATTTTCTTATCCCCACATATGCCTATGCATCAGTATTTGTATGTTGGACACAAAGCACATACATTTGATGAAAAAGAGTGAGTGGGATGATAGCAGTCATATTTCACATGAGCTCAGGGTTTTATATTTCATTAAGATTTCTTCTACATCATCCTTCAGAATAACCCCCGATTGGACGTTAGAGTATAGATAATATTTTCATCTTCTCTATTTTGCAAACAAACTAACAAACCAAACTAACTTGTTCCTACTCCAGACCCTCAGTTAGGAAACGACTAGAATTGAAATCTGCTGGCACTTCCCACAGAGATATTTCCATCAGCTGAACTCAGATTGAAGATAGACAAATTTGGTTAGGCACATTCCATTTCAGGCTGTGGTTCTGAGCCCTGTGGGCAAAGTGAGTTCTCTCAAGAACTCAAGAAGGTAGAAGGTCAGAGCCAAAGCCAACAGGACTAACAAGTACACCAAGAAGGCAGGTGGTAAAGAATCTGGAGTGGCCTCAGAAATCAGATTGTGAAGAATTGAAGGACCAGGGCCAACTGCAAGAAAACGGATACAAGGCAATAAAACAGAAAGCCCATTGCTATCTGAGTGGCCATACCATGCTTTTAACCTAGGTAGGAACAAGTATGAGAGTAAGACACTGTGCAGGCTAAAGAGAGTAGCAGGCTTTGGCAAATGGATGTTATCAGCTAGCTCAAGAATCTAAAACAGGCCAGTCAAGGTGGCTCACGCTGGTGACCCCAGCAGTTTTGGAGGCCGAGGCAGGAAGGATGCTTGAACACAGGAGTTTGAGACCAACTTGGGCAACACAGTGAGACCTTGTCTTTACTAAAATAAAAATAAAAACTATTAGCCGGTGTGGTGGTGAGCACCTGTCGTCCCACTACTTGGGGTGCTATGTTGGGAAGGATCACTTGAGCCTGGGAAGTTGAGGCTGCAGTGAATCATATTCATACCACTGCACTCCAGCCTGGGCAGCAGAGTGAAACCCTGTCTCAAAATTAAAGGAAAAAGAATCTAAAACAAGGAAGGTCATTTTATACACATTGTATTGCCATCCATTTTGTAATTACATGTATATCAGCATATATGTGCATAAACTAGAAAGACAGATGAAATATTTAATAACTTTAAATGTGTGGTTTTCTTTCCTGAGCATTCGCTTATTTGATACTTGAAACAATAAAGCCACTTCCCTTTTGAAACAAAAGCAAGTGAGAAAACACAACCTAATTCTAGAAAATAAATGCATGAGCTGCAGGAAAACAACAAACAAATATTTTAAAATTAAAAGGGTATGTCAGAAGTTTCGATGAATTGTACAGAATACAAAAGCATAATAACTTTCTGTGGGAAGGTTTAATAGAATGCTTTGGGGATTTATCATGCTCTAATTTTTTGCCTTACTGAGAGAATTGCAACGATTCAAATAAAATTCCATAAGACATTAGGAATGTCTTAGAGACTGACTGCTGAAGCTTTGAATTATGCGGAACCACGGTTTAGCTGTTTGTGCATCATTTGTTTGAAACTCTCATTGGTACCTGATAAATACACACATACATCCCTTAGTCCCTTGAAGGAGCATGTCCAAAGTAACTGCTAGCAACATCACCTGCCATTATCACAGCATCGTTCTTCGTGGCCTGAGACCAGTAGTCGAATAAAGTAATAGACAGCAGCAAAGTGAAAAGGTAGGGAGTGTGCGAAAATCACCTACTGAGTATACAGACTGTATGTGTAAGGCTTGGAAAAATCCCATGGAATTTAAAAAATTTGTGTCTTTCTTCTCCACTGGGTAGGAAGGGGTTTGGCACCTTTTTCTCCATATGTTGTGTCTGTGGCTGGGATGTAAAAGTTGCCAGTTCAGAGAATGCAAATGGAGCCACATTGCTGCCCTAGGAGTTCTGGGGAGGACCTCTCCAGGCACATTCTGCATTGGCAAGTTGATGCACACCTTGGCATTAGAAGTTGGGAGGACAAGCGAGGCTATTTCATTGCAAATTTCCCCTCTAGGGACATTTAGATGATCCTAATTGTTTATGACTCTGAACATCATTTTGCCAATCACATTTTCAAACGGCCTTGAATATAGCTCTCTATTTGGCATTTGGGAAATTTTTCTTATACATATTTGTATGAATTTAGGATGTAACCTATTAAAGTTTAGTGGCAGAAGCATATTAACCTACCATATGATACATAATAGACCATTTCCAAAAGGAGTATGTTTATTTAAAAAAATGCTAGTGTCTCAAGATGCCTGTTAGATAGGATCTTTTTCCTTCTTTCTTGCAAGTTCAAAAATGTCTATCTGAGACTGGCAAGAGCAGAAGAGATTTATCCGCTCCAAGACTGAGGTTCCAGCGGTTTCTGTTTCAGTCACATGCACACCTGCTGAAGCTGGGCTCATGACTTTCACTCTCCAAGACTCCTGCTGTGCTCTCTGCATTGTTTCTGTTCTCAGTGGGGCCGCCCAACCTTGGGGACGATAGAACTAGACAGTGTTCCTGATATCCACACCGTCCTCTGCACCTGCTGCCGAAAGGCAGTTATTTCACCCTCAAAGTCCAGGAGTGGAACCTGTTCTCTGCTCCTGAACATTCCATGGAAATCTTGACACTATTATCAGAAAAGTGGGAAGGCAGGATCAGCTAGGTAGACAAAGGCAAACATCATGTCAAAAGGCCAAGGGAATTTGACTTTTATACATATTTTCTTATTGATGAAGATGTAACACAGGACCTTTAATTTAAAATTCTCTCCGTGTTTTTTTTTTCTTAATCCCCGTACATGGCTGTGCATCAGAATTTGTACGTTGGACACAAGGTACATCATTTGAAAAAAAGAGCAATTGGGATTATAGTGGCCGTATTTCACATGAGCTTAGGGCTTTATATTTTATTAAGATTTCTTCTACGTCATTTCCTGTTAGCTTCAGAATAACCTCGGATGGGACACTAGAGAAGATAATATTTTCATCTCTATTTTACAAACAAACTAACAAACCAAACTGACATGTTTCTACTCCAGACCCTCAGTTAGGAAATGACTAGAACTCGAATCTTCTGGCACTTCCCACAGAGATGTTTCCATCAGCGGGACTCAAATTGCAAATAGACGAATTTGGAATTTTTATAGTATTTGAAATAAGTCTTTAGAATATTGGCAATTTCATTGAACTAAATAACTTCAAACTCAAAACACTTAGCTGTAGTGAAAAGTTTATACATATCATTTACATTTAAACACAATTCAGAGGCATATGTAGATATCTACTTGTTTTCCACTAATTCACAAGTATTTGAAGAATATGCATGGAGCAGGTATGCGACTGTCAGGAGTGAAGGAAGGAAAGGGTTAATTAAATCTATGAGGTCAGATAAAATAAATGTGAGTAATTAATCAGCCTAGTGGTATAATACTAAATATTCAGAAATAGCAATAGAGCAAAAATAATTGGTTTGTGTCATAAAATTATAGACACTTTGTCAAAATAACATTTCTTTGTGGAATTATTTAGGATGTACATGTTTAAAATTTCTTGAATAATTGTTTTCTTATGTGTCTTTGGGAGACTTGGAAAACACTTTCTTAGCATGTTTATAAATATTTTTTAAGACATCTTTGGGTTATGTTTTAAGGACCACACGCCCTACTATTTTTCTTCTTCAGCTGCTCACCCCAAAAATCTTCACAGGGACTAGACCCTTTCTTGTCTTTGACTCTTTTGTCTTAAGGCAGCTGAAGCCCCAGAGACTCTACTTTGTACTTTACAAAGCTCCACTTTTTCAGCTCAGCTGTCTAAGCCACAAGCCGCGCGGAGGGCCTCGTGGGATGGGAATACAGTGACCAGCAGTTACACAGATCACTGCCTGCCTTAGGAAGAAATACGATAAACTTATGAGCACCAATATCTTTTCAATATAACAATTTCTTTTGCATTGGGTAGATACCCAGCAGTGGAATTTCCAGATAGAATCACATTTACATTTTGTTCTTTGAGAAATCACCACACTGTTTTCCAGTGAAGATGGCACTATGAGTCCAGACTTCTCCGCTACACAATATATCCATGTCACAAAACTGCGCTTGTTTCCTTTACATTTATACAAATAAAACACATTTTAAATGTGGCAGGAGAGAAACTGTACATTTTTGTTTTAAATGACTGGACATGGCTTTGCTCAGACTGAAGACCTGGGCTTTCCTCCGATGTCCAGGACGGAGAGACTCTGTAGATGATTGGCAAAGGCGCGGAAGGAGGCGGGTGAGGGAAAGTGAGAGACAAGGCAGAGGGGAGCTGGGGAGAAATCAGTGTGAAGGTGAAAATGCTTTTAGTTCTTAAAGCCTCTTACAGTCTTGGGTTTAGGGAGCGCTGCATGTTGGAGATGGAACTGATATCAAAGAAATGAGCTGCTTTAAGCCTAAAGGGAGCCCAGTGAGGCTTTTTACCTAATTGCACAGCCTGCAGCTCCCTAGACAGAATAAATGCTAATATATCAGTGCTTGGAAGTGTGTGTGTGTGTGTGTGTGTGTGTGTGTGTGTGTGTGTGTGTGTGAGAGAGAGAGAAAGAGAGAGAACGAAAGAGAGAGAAAGGATGCTAAGGGTACAAGTGCATTTTTTGGGGAACCAAAACAAAATATTTTCTGGCTTTCTAAAGGTAATTTTATAGTGTTGCTAAAGTGGTGTTTTTACATTTTGTTTAGCTCAAAGGCTTTTGCTAAAATACCTCTATTTTCCTAGGACAAGTAGTAAAGCTTGTCCTCATTGTTTTCCAACTAGTTGACAGCGAACACACCTGGAAATAGCAAACGTCACCATTCGTAAACCAACAGAAATGCCTACTTTTATTTCCAACTACCATACGCTGTTCTGGGCGGTACTTACTTAATATAAGGTCCTAAAATGTCAGTAAGATTTGATAAGGATATTTAGGCAAATACTGTATTTTAACATTGTTATAAAAATATTTTTAGTAGGCGGGTTTGAAGGCCTTTGCATATGTATATCTGAACTCTTACTGTGATAAATACTTTCTTAAAAAAATGTGGATGTGGCAAACATGGTTATAATACCCGTGTGGGATAAGGGTGTGTGTGTATGTGTATTCAGGGCAATAGGGAATTACACATTTAAAGATGATGTGATATCAGAAATCAGAAGGGTAAAGTTCTTTACCTGAAAAGGTGACTCAGCCTATAGAATGTGAATAGAACCAGAAGATGAAAACGATCAACAACAACAAAAATCCCAAATATTGGTAAGTAGATTGGTTTAATGTCAATCCTATGAAACAATATATATGAAAATGCTTTGCAAACATGCAAATATACAAACATTTGCTATCAGGAGAATTCCATGTTACAGTTTGAAAAATAAATTGGACTCATTTAAGAATGGTGAAGAATTTAATAAGCTGAGAAGACAAACTGAGATGAAGTTTAATGAGAGAAAATGTGTAACCTGGATCATCTATTTCATCAGGAAGGGGAAGCAAATAGACATCTACGATGGCCCGGTGAAGGGGGAATATCCGGAACCCACACTCGACACTGGTTAATGACATGGGGATGGTCAGAAATGTTCTCTATTTGCTTCTGTCTGCTTCTGCCTCTTAACATTTTAATACAGAAACATATTTATTGAAAACCTTTAAAGCTGACTCTTTATATTGTAAAATTCATAATTGTATAACTTATCGTTAGCTTAAAATGTTATTCTGGATCCTTTGACCAACATCTCCCCAGCCCCTGCCCCACCACCAGCCCATCCCCTCAGCCCCTGGTAACCATCATTCTCCTCTCTGCTCTGATGAGTTCAACTTCTGCAGATTCCACATATAGATGAGATTGTTCAGTATTTGTATTTCTGTGCCTGGCTTATTTCACTTAGCATAATGTCCTCCAGGTTCATTCATGTTCTCACAAATGACAGAACACAGAATTCCTTTTAGGAGGAATAAACCAAAGCCATCTATTGTACAACATGATGCCTATGGTGAATAACAATGTATTTTTGACTGAAAATGGCTGAAAAATAGATTTTATTTTCTTTTTTATCTTTTTTTTTTTTTTTTAGTTTTTTTTTTTTTTGAGACAGGGCCTTACTCTGTTGCCCAGACTGGAGTGCAGTCGTGGGATTATGGCTCACTGCAACCTCCACTTTCCAGGCTCAAGTGATTCCCCTCTCTCAGAATCCGGAGTAGCTGGGACTATAGGTACGTGCCACACGCCTAGCTATTTTTGTTTTTTTTTTTTTTGAGATGGAGTCTTGCTTGGTTGCCCAGGCTGGAGTGCTGTGGCGCAGGTTCCAGGGTTCACACCATTCTCCTGCCTCAGCCTCCCAAGAAGCTGGGACTACAGGCGCCTGCCACCATGCCTGGCTAATTTTTTGTATTTTTTAGTAGAAACGGGGTTTCACCATGTTAGCTAGGATGGTCTCGATCTCCTGACCTCGTGATCCACCCGCCTTGGCCTCCCAAAGTGCTGGGATTACAGGCACAAGTCACCGCGCCTGGCCTGTATTTTTTTTTTTAAGAACAGGTTTTTTAATGTTCTCACCATAAAACAAAGTGATACGTATGTGAGGTAATGCATTGTGCTAATTAGCTTGACTAACAGTTCCACAATGTATACATATTTTAAAACAACATGCTGTGCATGCTAAATGTATACAACTTTTACTTATCAATTAAAACACTGAAAAATAAAGATACGCCGGGCATGGTGGCTCACACCTGTAATCCCAGCACTTTGGGAGGCTGAGGCAGGTGGATCCCTTGAGCCCAGGAGTTCAAGACCAGACTGGGCAACAGGGCAAGATCCTTTCTCTACAAAAATACAAAAATTAGCCGGGAATGGTGGTGCTCAGCTGTAGTCCCAGCCACTAAGGAGGCTGAAGTCAGAGAATTGTTTGAGCCAGGGAGGCAACGGTGCAGTGAGCCATGATTGCACCCCTGCTCTACAGCCTGGGTGACACAGTAAGACCCTGTCAAAAAAAAAAAAGAAAAGTAAAGAAAAAATATTAAAAAAAAGTAAAAAGTTAAGTTTCTAAGAGAAACCCAAGAAATGCAGGCTTAGCAGGTTTTAGTTCTCATTTAATGAATCCAGGCCAGCTCAGCAATGTCTTCAAGAACCAGCATTCCTTTTACCTTTACCTTCTTGCCCCTGCTTTCTTAAAGAGTGTTTTTCTTTCTTATGGTCAAAAGATGGCTGCCCCGTCTCCGAGTATTTTATGTGTTTTCCGGGAAGGGAGAGAGGGAGGGATGGGACATAGGAGGAAATGAGGAGAGGGTGGTCCTCCACCACACCAGGACTTTTTCAGAAATCCGCAGCTGCCTCCGCTTCATTGCATTGACTAGAACGCCTAGCTTCAAGGAAGTTTGGGAATGGAGTTTTCTGCCTCGGTCTATTGTGATCCCGAAGAAAATCAAGCCTGTAAGGAAGGCAGACGTTGAGGATGGACAATTTGAAGACAAAGAGCAACACATTTCGTGCTATCCTTTCACCCAGTGGTAACTGCAAGCCTTTTGATCTCATGTTTTTTAGGATAAACAGGGTAGAATGTGGATTCAAAATGCTGCATAACCAGTTCCTTCTCTCTCTCTCTCTTTTTTTTTTTTTGAGAAGGAGTCTCGCTCTGTCGCCCAGACTGGAGTGCAGTGGCGCAATCTCGGCTCACTGCAAGCTCTGCCTCTAGGGTTCATGCCATTCTCCTGCCTCAGCCCCCTGAGTAGCTGGGACTATAGGCACCCACCGCCACGCCCGGCTAATTTTTTTGTATGTTTAGTAGAGACGGGGTTTCACCATGTTAGCCAGGATGGTCTCGGATCTCCTGACCTCGTGATCCACCCGCCTTGGCCTCCCAAAGTGCTGGGATTATAGGCATGAGCCACTGCGCTCGGCCACCAGTTCCTTCTCTCTTAACATTATCGCAAGCACATTTTTCCATGCAAGATGCTCTTACATATTCTATTTTGTCATTTTCAGCAGCTGTAAGTTCCCTTATATGAGGGCCAATTCTCAGTTTTGGAAATGGAGGTGGTTTCCAGCAGTCACTGTTTAAAACAAGACTGTTATGAATGTCTGGTAGACATGGACACCATGCTGAGTTAAGGACACATTCTTGTAAACAAAGTTACCAGGTCAAAGTTAAGCACCCATTTCAGGCTTCTGATGACACTGCTAAGTTGCTCTTTGGCAAAGTTCACTTGATCAACAGTATGTCAAATTACCTATTTCCAAGTGCAACAGTAGCTTTAGAGAGATTCAATGTTTCATCTTTGCCAGGCTTATTGGTGAATGCCAGCTAGCATGTTGAATAACTCTGAGATGATGAGCCCATATAGTTAGAATAAGGGGAGCCCTGTCTGTAGAAATGGCATAAACCATCTCTACTCAGAGATCACCCTACCTGCCTGTGGAGCAGTGCCATGCTTGTATGAAATAAGGATGTAGTTGGTGCATCCCTTTAGGTAAGTCTCCAAGTTGGTGATGGAGCATCAGTCCGTTCCCCCAAGGACACTCTCCCCAAGTGATTTCTGGCAGCCCTTAGAGGGTGCCCCTGCATCCCCACAAACAAGATGACCCTTTGCCATTCTCCTTGGATAAATGACCTCTGGCCAAAATGCAGAGTGTGGAAATTCCCGGAGAACGCTCCTGCTTTCAGACTCACGGGAACACTGAGAACTCCTGGCTGGTCTCAGAGCTGCTGTTCCTCCAGACTGTAGGCTGGTGCTGGGCAGAGACCAAAAGGGAGAAGGGGCCTCCCCCAACACTCAGAGGTGAACTTGAACAACAGTAGTGAAGGGAAATTCTTAGCATGAGCCTGGGAAGCTGAAGGTTGGGGGCTGGAACTGCCTGAAGTCTCATTAACTCACATGAGGGGCTTTCACACGGGACCCTGGCTGGGCCTCTTGCCTGAAACATCTCCATGTGGCTTTTCCATGTGGCCAGGGCTTCTTCACGGTGTGTCACTGGGTTGCACAGGAGAGCATCTGAAAGGTGAGAGAGACAGGCACAGAAGTCGTGTGCACCACTTTGACTGTGTCCTATTCATTCGCCTGCCAGGTTCAAGGGGAGGAGAAAAACCATCCACCTATGAATGGGGGAGCACACGTGGGGCCAGAAATATTGTTGCATCCTCAATGGGAAAATACTTTCTGCAACACGGATGAGAGTTGTCAGTATTATCTTCATTTTGCCATCAACCTGCCATGTTTCAGGGAATTGTCTACCTGTTCGGATTGGCAATTGTCCACTTTCTCTTTTTCTGCAAATATAAGTTGCAGAATTTGAGTCACACATAGCATGAGGGCAAACAATGCGGGCACAGTGGACTTCAGAGAAGCATTAATGAAACTTTAAATTGCACCTGGCCTCAGGATATCCCACACAGTTTCTGTGGCAATGTGCAAATTGGTGGTATATGAAATTAGGAGTGTCTTATTTCAAACTCCAAATTGGCCTTCAGGAAATTGTTTCTGAAGTTACTGTATTAGCTTGCTAGGGCTGCTATAGCAAAATAAAACAACTAGGTGACCTGAGCAGCAGAAATTTATTTTCTTACAATTCTGGGAGCTGGAAGTCCGAGATCAAGGCGTTAGCAGGGTCAGGTGTTAGCAGGGTTAGATCGAGGCATTAGCAGGGTCAGGTGTTAGCAGGGTTAGATCAAGGCATTAGCAGAGTCAGGTGTTAGCAGGGTTAGATCAAGGCGTTAGCAGGGTCAGGTGTTGGCAGGGTTAGATCAAGGCGTTAGCAGGGTCAGGCGTTAGCAGGGTCAGGTGTTAGCAGGGTCAGGCATTAGCAGGGTCAGGTGTTAGCAGGGTTAGATCAAGGCGTTAGCAGGGTCAGGTGTTGGCAGGGTTAGATCAAGGCGTTAGCAGGGTCAGGTGTTGGCAGGGTTAGATCAAGGCATTAGCAGGGTCAGGCGTTAGCAGGGTCAGGTGTTAGCAGGGTTAGATCGAGATGTTAGCAGGCCCTCTCCTCGGCTTCTGATGGCCTCTTCCTCTGGTGTCCTCACATCGTCTTCCATCTTTGCAGGTTTGTGTCTTAATCTCCTCTTCTTATAAGGATATCAGTCCTACTGGATTAGGGGCCACTCTAATGACCTCCTTTATCTTAATTAACTCTTTAAAGGCCCTGTTTCCAAATATGATTACATTGCGAGTTACTGGGGTGGGGGCTTTAGAACTTCAATATACACATTTGGGAAGACAAAATTAGCCACAATAGTCACTGCTATAGAAAATCTTATGACAGTGACCTTGTAGGCTACTCCAGAGTCACATTTTCATCTGCCTTCTAGACATTTTGCATCTGATAATCCTCCTTTCCTCAATGCTTCCTAATCCTGATTTTTCTGTTTCTGTTTACAATATCTCATCCTCTCCAGGCATCAGTACAAAAATGAATAAAAAAAAAATAGCAGCTAAACAAAAATCCCCAGTGTTAACTATAATTTTCTGTCTTTTTTTTTTGTATCCTGTTTCTAAGTCCTCATGATTATTCCTTTGATGTAAGTTCCATTTTTGCTCCCTCTTACTTCTTCATCCCACTTCTGGCTTCTCTCATTCTCACATGACAGTTGAACTATAGCCTTATTCTCCTAACTGTGTGGCAGTGAGGCTCCCAGCACAGTGCTTGACCTAGCAGTGCCATAGTATTTTCTTTTAGTAGCGTGATTCTCAAATTCTGTGATTCTGGGCACTGCGTGGGGGTCATTAGTGCTTTTCTTAGACAATTTCCTGGCTCCTCTTGAGAACATGGTGAGATTGCAATCTGCCTCTTTAAAAGTGAGGGTGACTTTCTGACTTGCTCTGACCGTGAAATATGAGTGGGGGTGACACATGTTACTCCATGGTGGGAGTTTTAAGAACCAGGATGTCCTTTGCTATGCTGCTCTTTTGCTCTGTCAGTGTCTGGTAAAGGTTATGAGGATGACTACTGCATCCTCTTGGGCCCAGAGAAGAGTCTGCTGATGAATTGTCCGTGTGGGCATTGGCCTGCCTGCTGCTTTAGACTGCAGACATTAGGGGAAGTTTGTCATGTCACCAGGTCCTACCCCCAACCTAGCTAAAGCAGGCTGTCAATCTTGGGCCCTTGCCTGGCTCCCCCGTCACAGGGGTTGCATGAGATCTAAGCTGGTTTATCTGATTACCCCTATCTGCCAGGATTCCGTGAGACCTGAGACCCTATAGGGACCAACCTGAGTCCTTTCTCAGGGGTGGAGAATGTCACTGGGAGAGAACATATATCTCCCTTTGTGAGCTTCCGGATGACAAACATGGAAGAGCTTGCAGTTGCTAGACCCTTCTTGCCTACTCCTTGAAGACAATGTGCCCAAGAAAGAAACCACCACTGAGGAAGGCAGAACCCAGAAATGGAGGTGGGAGTGGCAGGTCGGGGGCAGATTTCCGATGATGTAGTTTTAGTACCTGAGCTCAGGAATCAGCATGTCTGGACTGTGTCTGTGTATGTGTGTGTGTGGGTGGGTGCATGTGTGTGTCTGTGTGTGCAAACTCATAAGCTTTCTTTTGTGCTTCAAAGTTAGAACTGAGTTTCTTACTCTCACTAATTCCCACTTCCCTCCACCCCAGACCAGTGAGATTCTTTCAAAATAAGTGTACTACAGGCTTCTAAGTTACTCTTTCTAAATTACCAGTTTCATCAGTGACCCTCATGCTTAAATATTTCCAATGATTCAAATTTTTTTTTGCAGAAAGTCTTTCCAAGTCCAAACTCCAGCTGCCGGTGCAGCTCTGACACATGCTGCAGTGCTCTCCAGGCTCACCTCTACCTGTGACTTTGCAGGAGCCTCATTCAGTGAGTAGCCTGAGCATCCCTTACACTTTGCCATGTCCCTCCTTCTGCACACTCTTTTGCTTATCTGAACTGCTCAACACCCTCAACTACATTGAAAGACTTTGTACCTGTTCATCCCAATTCAAGTCAATAGCCAAGCATTCAATAGGCTTTCTTTGCTTCCTAATCTTGACATTTGGAAATAATGCTTCTCTCCCACGAATTGTAAGAATAGCTTGGCGTATTGGAAAGAAGTAAATACTTGTACTTCCTGATTGCTGACTCCACCCTTGGGGACTTGGGCTGTGTTCTCATTGGTTAATTTGGAGCAATATTGTTACTGGAAAGGGGTCCAGATTCAGACCCCAAGAGAAGGTTCTTGGATCTCATACAAGAAGGAATTCAAGACAAGTCCATAGAGTCAAGTGAAAGCAAGTTTTTTAAGGAAGTAAAGGAATGAAAAATGGCTGCTCCACTGTGGGTTTTTGTTGATGTCCTTTATCAGGTTGAGGAAGTTCCTTCTATTCCTAATTTGTTGACTGTTTTTATCAAGAGGATGTTGGATTTTGTCAAATACCTTCCCTATTGAAACGATCACATGGTTTTTGTCTTTTATCAGATTGATACGGTGTGTTACATTAATTTATTTCAAACGTTAAACCAACCCTGCATCCTTAGGATAAATCCTACTTTTTAAATGTGCGAAAAATAAAAAAAGAATGGCTACTCCATAGGCAGAGCAGAGGCATGAGCCACCGGTTGCTTTTTTTTTTTTTTATGGTTATTTCTTGATTATATGCTAAACAAGGGGTGGATTATTCATGAGTTTTCTGGGAAAGGGGTGGGCAAGTCCCAGAACTGAGGGTTCCTCCCATTTTTGGACCTTATAGGGTAACTTCTTGAAGTTGCCATGGCATTTGTAAACTGTCATGGTGCTGGTGGGAGTATAACCTTAAGGACGACCAGAGGTCACTCTCGTCGCCATCTTGGTTTTGGTGGGTTTTAGCTGGCTTCTTTACTACATCCTCTTTTATCAGCAAGGTCATTATGACCTGTATCTTGTGCCAACCTCCTATTTCGTCCTGTGAGTTAGAATGCCTAATTGTCTGGGAATGTAGCCCAGTAGGTCTCAGCCTTATTTTGCTCACCTCCTATTCGAGACAGAGTTGCTCTGGTTCAAAGGCCTCTGACAATATCATGCATACTTTTCTGTTCTTCAGACTTTTTGAGGAAATCAGCAAGAGTTAATGCTTTAAAATAAACTAGGCAGACTGAGAAAAAATTTCAGTAGTACTTATCTCTCACTGTGCTGTTTTGTGAATATTTGTGTGTCCACCATGTCTTATGACCATCCCTCCTCAAGGAAAGACTGAGGAGACACACAATTTTAAAGTGCCTGGCAGAGCAATGTCTTGGCACAAAGGAGTCCCAATGCAATGTACTGCATCAATGAATGGGCCATAGAAGAATGTGATGAACAGGTAGCTCCCTCATACGCTGTAGCTTACTCTTATGTTATAGTTTACTTATACACTATAGATTTTAGAAATTTCTATCATTAAAGAAAACAATTTCAATGAGAGGTTTATAAAACTTATAATCTTTAGGAAAGTGATATCTTTGGTGAAATCAGCATAAAACATTTTGGTGTTTTAAAGTGATATTTCCTCTTTGATTTCTGTCACCTTATGATTTTTTTTTTCCCTGTATTCAAGCAGATATACAATTTCTCTGGAAAAAAACTGTTTCTCTTCATAAAATAAAAAAACAAACAAACATTGCATTCACAACTCTGTTCCCATGACTGCTTGATGCCTCAGATTGTGTGAGGGGCACATCCCTCCCATTTGTCTCTTTCAAAAATAAGATCTATGGACCTTGGTTTCTGTAAACTCTCTGGAGAAAAATATAAATCTTGGGACACTCTGTACTTTGTACTCCTGCAGTCATACAGTCATTTATGATCATCCTGAGCTCCTCAATCACAGGAACCTTCTGGCTACAGCAGCAAATGTCTTATTTTATCTGTCTTCCTAGACAGAGGAACATCCTTTACTGTATTACGAAATCCTTGAATATCTTCACAATGCTATGAATCTCAGCATGACCTGTATTTGTCCTTAATATGTTGAATGAACAAAGTACCACAGCTTGACTTGCACTCAGAGCTAATCTAGTGACAGCCCTTTCCTCCCATCCTCGAGGAACCTGAAGCAGGAGGGCAAAGTGCATGTCTAGGTGGCAGATCTCACTGGGGCAGGGACATGGGCAGGGCAGGGGCAGGGCTGGCCGGCAACTTCTGAGGTATGGCCAAATGCTGCTTTTGCCTCCTGTGCAGAGTCCTGGGGTGGAGTCTCCTGAGTGGGTTTTTGTTCCCACACATGTTGGAAAATTCTGTGTGTGCGAGGGTCCATATGGATTGCCTTCTGTCAGTGTCACTTAGGTCCCTGAGCCCCCCTCTCAGCTATGCAAAGGGAATGAAGTGCTCTGAGCTGTGTGAAGCTGCAGAAGCCCATTTGCCATGACCCGTGCTTGATACTGTCTTCAATTTTATACCTGCTGCCTGCAGAAAAGACCCATCTTCTGGTTGAATTAAGGACAGGTATCAATCTACTCATCTCCTTGGGTTATGCCCAGGTTCATGGAGTGCTGCTGCACTTGATGTTGGTTTGAGTTATATATGTTTGAGTTTTATATATATATATATATGGTTATATATATATGGTTATATATATATATCTGTGTATGTATATATACACACACAGATATGTTGGTTTGAGGTTTTATGTGTGTGTATATACATATATATACACACACACAGATGTAGACACACACATCTATATGTCTATCTGTATATGTGGGGGGGGAGAGAGAGAGAGAGAGAGAGAGAGAGAGAGAGAGAGAGAGAGGAGTACTGAAATAAAGATATGCCATCAATAAAACCTAGTGAGCTGTACCAAGTGTATTTTATCAACAAAGCAGAAAGCAGGTCCACAGTGCACAATTGTGTATTATGACAACTAAAACTAAGATTGTTTCCCTCATGTTCTGGAAGAATTTTATCTCTTAAATACAAAGGAACTGTTCATGAGCTGCTATTGCCCTGCTGAGGATAGGGATGGTGATTAAAAGCATCAGTGAAAATCCTGGAACTGACCCTTCATATTCAGAAGCCACTGTGGAGGCTCTACCATGGGCAAAGCGTTATCATGTTAGCTATTTAGGATTCAACGATAATCAGAGATTATGTTCTCTAGGAGTCATAATGTATTGTGTGTTTATGTAAGAACACAAGGGAGACATTTGGCGAGTTCCAAAGGAGTGGTGAAAAGTAACAATCTAATTCAGAATAGGCAGCCAGCTTCCCAGGGCAGGTGTAGAAGGAAGATCTTATGTCACATCTTTTGATTTCTGCAAAGCGATGTAAGTTGCTTATTAGAAGGGGCTAATGTCATACTATGTGCTCTCCTGCAACTCAAGTATGGGAGGGAAGTTCCACCTGTGGATACTGATTTCAAGCATGGATGCCCATCACAATTCTATAGGTTGGTGTAAAAGTAATTGCAGTTTTGGATTGTGAATTTCAAATCATTATGACTAGGCTCAAACACATCTTTATTAAACAAAATTGGAACCATTACAATCAACACATATTTGCCAATGAGAAATGTTTGTTTTTTCCTGTAGCATAAAAATCTGTGCTTTGGGGTTCCACAAACTCTTGGAAAGCATTTTCTGCATCCTGCTGGTTGTGGAAACATTTTCCCTGCAAAAAGTCATCGAGATGCTTGAAGAAGTGGTGATTGGCAAGAGGTGAAGTGAATATTGTGAATGAGGCAAAACTTCACAGCACAATTTGTTCAACTTTTGAAGCATTAGTGGTGCCATGTGCAGTTGGGCATTGTTGTGGAGAAGAATTGGGCCCTTTCTGTTGACCAGTGCTGGCTGTAGGACTTGCAGTTTTTGAAGCATCTTACTGGTTTGCTGAGCATACTTCCCAGATGTAACGGTTTTCCTGGGATTCAGAAAGCTGTAGTGGATCAGACCGACAGCAGCCCACCAAACTGTTATCACGACCATTTTCTGGTGCAAGTTTGACTTTGGGAAGTGCTTTGGAGCTTCGTCTCTGTCCAGCCACTGTGCTGGTCATCCCTGGTTGTCATATAAAATTCACTTTTCATTGCACGTCACAATCTCATTGAGAAATGGTTCTTTGTTGTTGTGTAAAATAAGAGGATGATGTTTCAAAACGATTTTTTAAAAAAATTTTCACTCAGTTCATGAGTCACCCACTTATTGAGCTTTTTCACCTTTCCAATTTGCTACAAATGCCAAACCACCGCAGAATGGTTGATGTTGAGTTCTTCGGCAACTTCCTGTATAGTTGTAAGAGGATCAGCTTCGATGATTACTCTCAATTGGTCATTGTCAACTTTGGCCCCTATGCTCTTCATCTTCAAGGCTCTCATCTCCTTTGCAAAACTTCTTGAACCACCACTGCACTGTACGTTCATTAGCAGTTCCTGGGCCAAATGTGGTGTTGATGTTGCCAGTTGTCTGTGCTGCTTTATGACCCATTTTGAACTTGAATAAGAAAAGCACTTAAATTTGCTTTTTGTCTAACATCGTTCCTATAGTCTAAAATGAACATAAAAAAACAAGTATAAGCCATTATTGAAAAACATCAAGTGAGAAATGCACATTAAAATAATGTATAACATAACCACATTAATTTAAGAATGTATTCCAATATCAAACGGCAAATTCCGACAATGAAAAAACCGCAATTACTTTTGCGCTCACCAGATAGTCATTGCTATCAGACAGTCATTGCTTCGCTTAAAATGTAGACTTTCCTCATATAATGGGTATGGTGTGAGCCTATGCATTAGAATCTATTGAAATAAATCAAACATTAACGAATTAATCATACTTTAAGATATTTAAAAACTTTATGAACGTTTACAAAAGTGGTTATTTAAAGTTGGATTTTAAAACGATACCTTTGACCTTGGTCACCTTCAAACATAAGTTAATCTTTTTTGGCCTCCCTACTACAGTGATCTTTACCCATTTCCACTGGGGATACCCACCATGTTTGATCGAAGGACCACATTTTGTGGTCCTGCAGAATTTAGGAAATGAAAGAGCTAACTGAAAAGAGGCAGCTTTAGCCTGTGGATGACTTTTTCCCTAAATATAATATCCAATATTTCCTCTTTTAGACTTTTCTTTATTTACAGAGAGACTTTGTTTTGTTTATTCTGATGTCCATCCCAATGTAAAAAGGTCTGTGCTTTAATTACTGATGTTAAAAATAAATAATAAATAAATAAGTGAATGAAGAAATACCAAGAGAATGTTAATCTTTTCTACTTTTAATAATCAATCATGCCGTATATTGAAATGGTGTTATAAAAATCCCAATCTCCACAAAACTTACATGTGCATAAAATGTGCACTGGCATTTTGTGACAACTGGTGTAACTCAGCACGTTGCAGACACAGAGGATCAAATTCAGCCAGTGGTGGCACCATGGTGAACAGTGTCGTGACTTCTGTAGATAAGGTGGTATTTAATTACGGAATTTTAAATCTTGGGATTTTTGTTAAATTGAAAGAAAAGAAAATGAGTAATGGAAAACAGATATGAAAATTCAGAGGACTGGAAAACCTGTTAACTCATCTGTCAAGGAAGGCAGAACTCCATAACAATGAAGTAGGCAGCGCTTACGGTATTGCTTAGGAAAAATGGTATGCTTTTCCCATAGCGAAGATAACAACATAACTATGCACAAAAGGAAGGACACTATGAGGTGTTAAAGAAAGCTTTTCATCACACTTTTTGAGGAATTAATGTTCAGATTTCCTCAACGCCAAGAGCATCCATCCTTATCAACCTGATTAGACACTCAGGGTGTTCAGCCGGATCTTATTCTATTATATATCACTGTTTCCAGTAAATCATGATACAGTGAAGTTAAATCGGCCTTAGAAGAACCCATAAGAACCATCATTTTAGAACAGCATTAAAATTTACCCCTGAAATCTTCTCTGTGTCTCATGTTATTGTCTATGGAAATGTGTGCTTGGCAGCTGACGTGGGAAAATCTAATCTACATGAAACATGAAGTCAGTGAGTGTGGGAGAAATCTGAGTCTAATGGAAACATTGAAAGATGTGTCGTGAGAAGCAGCTTACAAATAACAACAGTTATTGCAATTTGTGGTTACTATTGAAAAGAAACATTTATTTGGTAAACTTGGTTGCATGCAAAAGAACATAATGATGAAATTGAACAGTGAATCCAATCACATTAACTTGCACACAGAAATAAGAAGAGCCAAAGGCAGCAACCTAGATGGCGGTGGACAGAATAATGGCCCCCAAAGATGTCCACGTCTTAATCCTCAGATCCTGCAGTTATGCTGTACTATGTGGCAAAGGGGAATTAAGGTTGCAGAGGGAATGAAGTTCGGTCATCAGCTGCTCTTAAAATAAGGAGATAGTCCTATGTTGCTTGGAAGTGGGGTCCAGTGAAATTACAGGAGACATTAAATGTGGAAGAGGGAGGTGGACGAAGAAGGCAGAGTGAGAGATTTGAAGATGTTGCAGTGCTGTCTACAAAGATGGAAGAGGTCAGAAGCCAAAGAATGCAGGTGGCCTTTAGAAGCTGGAAAGGCAAGGGCCAGCTCCTGTCCTGAGCCTCCAGAAGGAGGGAAGCCCTGCTGAGATTTTGACTTTAGTCCAGTGGGACCCATGTTAGACTTCTGACTCTTGAAACTGTAAGATAATAAATTGGTGCTGTTTTTAGCCACTAAGTTTGTGGATGTTTTTTATGACAGCAAGAGGAAACCCATGCAAATATGTTTTTATACGATTGTAGAATGCATACACAATACTGCCTTCAAATCAACTGAATAAGAAGCAGCAGGTCAGAGTTAATTTTTAATGGAACTGCTAATTTTGGGTCAACACTGAAATAACTTAGGGTTGTGTCAGGAACGTGCAAAGTTACTCGCTTCTAAAGGGAGGACATTGTGTGGGTGGCAGTGGAGCTTCACTGAAGTGAGAATAAAATAGCTGTGCTCCTACGGCTGACACAGAAAAGTAGAGGCTCATTAACCCATAGGATTGGGGGAACACGAGAATATGCATATGAGAAATTACTTTCCCTATATCAGCAACTCTAATAAATAAAGCAATATTGCTAAAAAATTACGTTGAAAATTCCAAGTACAGGGAAATAGCTACAATTTACTGACATGGAATTAAACAGTGAAAGCACATTCATGAACGTTGCTTAAGGAAAAGAGTAAGTAAAAGTAGGAGCTGAATGAATATACTTGTGTTATTCTCTAGCAAAAATGAAAGTCTGGGCGAAGGGTAAGCCAGATGCTTGTTCTGCCCTCTGGAGAGTGCGTCTATCAGGTCTAATATCAGAGGCAGCTCTTGAGGGTCCAAGTTCCTGCCGTGCAGGGGTCTCTGCTTGCCTCTGAGATAGATGAAGCACAACATTTCTAGCTGAAACTCCAAGCACAGAGTAGAGCATGTTCTGCTCTTGGCATAATATATACATATCTCTGTCTTTTCTATGTGTACAGAGCGCCTCCACTAAGAGGGCACTTCACAAGGGCTTCTGGGTGCCCTTTTGAGCCGAAGTCTAATCTTATCGGATCTGATGACTGAGCAGTGAGATGTCAGACAGGGAAAGGAACGGCTTTTTGAAGAGAACTTGAAGAGTGTTTTCTATGGTTGATTAAATTGGGAAAAAGAGTTCTTGCTCTTTTTATTTTATGAATACATGCAGAATGAAAAGACTGGAAGAGTCAGCAAAATGATGTTAATAAAACTCTTCTCCAACTCAAGTGCACAGTGAAAGAAGTAAAGCCTTAAATGGTGGCAATCCAGTTTTATAGTTTGGGAGGATTAAAACAATGTTATCTCACATATGGATATTGAAGCACCGTAATGCAAATCTATGTATGGCTTTGTTGTAGCATATTGCTGCCGTCATTTATATAAATACAGTAATAAGGATATTTGGTTCATTTTGGGAATTATTTTATTCTTCAGAACATGTTCAAACAGTATTCAAGCTTGAGAAGCATGGCATAATTTAAGAATATAATTTTTAACCAGAGGTCTAAGAGATTGTCTCATTTCTATCTCTATGTAGCTATGTGATCTGAAACAATACAACTAATATTTTGTTATTTAAATTTTCTCATGCTAATGAAATATGCCATGGGGATATTGTCAATCTGTATGCATAAGTTTGTCAAAAATTATGTAGCATCACGATCATGTGCAGCTGGACTCATTAAACCTCAATTTCTTCTTTCTTAGACTCAGTCTTTCCAAACATTGCCTCCTCCATCTATTCTAATTGTATCCTACAAATAAAAACCAATGTACATATTTACTTGTCAAAATGTTCTTTCCAACATGAAAACAAAACTTAATGTCTCTGCTTTTATACTGTTCCTCCCCTTTACTTGGTGAAGATACCTTGAGCCTGTGGGCAAGTGTTCAATTTTGTACCCTCAGAGAACTTAGAGTAATACTAAGTATGCGGCAGATAATGAATAAATGATCTAATTTAGTTCACAGCACTTTAGCAGCAGTAGTAATGGTGGCAACTGCATAGATATTTTGAGGAATCTCACCACTTTTGTTACTTAATTAATCTTTAGAAGTTTTGTTTTAGCTGGGGAATCAGTAAGGATCTTTATAAAATATTCAACATTTGTGCAGTGTTTTGCCCATAAACAAGTGATCATTTTTATACAGCAGAATTGCAAAGAATTTTCCTCTTTATACTTACTAAGTTACAAAGGTAAATTCACCTATTTTAAATGTCTTCGTTTCATTCAATTCAAGTTGACACGTTTATAAGTCATATTGGCATTGGCTTTAAGTAATAATGTTTAAGAAAAGAAATAGAAATTTAAGGATAACTAAGATTTTTCAGTTTCAAAAAATAGAAATTAACTTGATTAAATCAAGGATAAAGGAAGTTTTTTAGAGGGCTATGATTTAGATAATGAGATGAACAAGGAAAATAATTGGCAGGTTCAGTATTTTGAAGGATTTCTCTGTGATGTGCTGGTCTTGCATGCCCCTCTGCTTAAGGATTTCATTCCAGAGTGAGTGGGATGATTGCTATGGTTTGTTTCACATGGATACAACGAAGGAAGGGATCTTTTAAGCCATTGCTAAAATAAGGGGTGAGGGATGGTGAGCTGCAGAAATGACAGATGTCATTTACATAACCAAGTTTCAACAAAAAGAAGAGAAATAATCATGAAAGCATTTAGGATCTTATGTTTTTAAATTTAAAAGGTAAATTTTCATAAATCACCATAAATATTAGCATTAAAGGAATTTCAAAAAGAAGTTATGTTCTGTTCAATAATTTAATTTCTTATGCTGCCCACAAGCAATAGGAAGAAGGTAAGTTAGAGATGTTGTATGTTTTACTCTGAAATAAAGACCACTTCAAACACTGTACTTTGTGATATTTATTAAAATTGCTTCATGAGAGAGAAAATACGTAGACCAACAACAGCTCGAAGCATCATACAGGAAAAGGAATGATGCCAGGCAACAGGTTATAGGAAAGGGTTAAGCGGCAGCTATTTTTCCTATGGAAACGTCTAGCTTTATTTAAGATCTTATGGATTAATCAGGGGGAGAAAATATTACATTAGAAAAATTAACAAATAGCCTTTATAAAAATAATTTTAAAATTACGTTTAAAAAATTTCAAGAGATAAGGGTCTAACAGTCACTTTTTAGTACTCTAATTCAAGAAGAGCACCTTTGGAGACAGAACGTAAAGAGCAGATTGAGGGCAGAGATTTAATTTTTCTTGTTTATGTTAATACTCAGATCCCAGACTAGTTGTTGGCACATTGTAGACATGCTCTGAAACATGTGTCAAAAGTAAATAAAAGAATAGTAGAAGATTGCTGAAGAGCAAAATATACTGTTCTAATGGTCCAGTCCCATAACCAAAAGTAACTAGCTATATGACTGTATGCAACCTTGAACTTTGCTGGGACTAAATTTTAGATGATGGGATTAAATTCAATTGCCTTTGAAGTCTTTTTCAGGGAGGCTTAGTAAATGAGCTGCAGAATCACCATCACTCAGGAGTTCTTCTCCAGCAGCTCTCCAAATACCACATATCATCAGGCCCAGCCAGGTTCAAAGCAAGCTTTCTTAACCAGGGAAACAGAACACCTTCTCTCTCCTTTTCTATCCAAGCATGGTGCTCCTCTCCTCCACTGCTGATAGTAAAGGGTAATGCATTAACAGATGAGGCCTTGAAATGGAACTCTTCAAGAGTGGATCTTTGAAAACTAGAAGTAAGTGATGTGAACACTGAGGCAGAGGGCTTCATCTAGCAGTTCTAGGCAAGAGAACCTCATGGTTTTAGCTAAGTATTTTTGCATCTTTTCATTTCCTCTTCTTTTTTCTTTTCTTTTCTTTTTTTTTTTTTTTTTTTTTTTTGAGATGGAGTCTTGCACTGTCATCCTGGGCTGCAATGCAGTGGTGCGATCTCAGTTCACTGCAACCTCTGCCTCCAAGGTCCAAGTGATTCTCCTGCCTCAGCCTCCTGAGCATCTGGGATTACAGGTGCCCGCCACCAAGCCCAGCTAATTTTTTGTGTTTTTAGTAGAGACAGAATTTCACTATGTTGGCCAGGCTGGTCTTGAATGCCTGACCTCGTGATCCACCTGCCTCGGCCTCCCAAAGTGCTGGGATTACAAGCGTGAACCACTGAACCCGGCTACTTTCTCTTCTTAAATCTGTGAGGATGAAGCTTCCATTGACCACCTTCTCCTTTCAGTATGGGTCACATTTCTCCACTTCTTTTAATGTCTAGTAATTTTGGACTGTTTCCTAGTCATTTTGAATAATATGATGTACAGACTATTCTGCTATGTTCCTCTGAAGGGCGTTGAGTCTTTGCTTTAGCAGGCAGTCAACTTGACTGGATTCAGACTCCAAATTTTGCCTCCCTCATAGGGGGGCATCAGATAATTCAGTTTTTATAACTTGAGCTGTGCTACTTGAGATCTGCCTGCCCATGAACGGTTCACAGCCCATAAAGAACTTTGTGTAGAGTTTATATCCCAAATCTGGGGCTGCCTATCTCTGGCTCTCTTTTTTGCTATTTTTCTCACCATTTTCGAGCTGCTGTAGTTGCCCTAATCTCCATGCTTTTATTCCTCAAGCCATTAAGGCAGCAGGATTTCATGTGCATTATAGTCATGTCATTGGCAGCTTACTGAGGCTCCCTTTCACACAAAAAAACTAAAAAAATGAGGAAATTGGAGGCACATACAGTGCCACTTCTTTTTTCCATGTGCCTATCCATCTAGTATTTGCCTTCCTTTTGATTGTCCTACAGTTCCTTTAAAGAGTTGGATTTTAAAAAAATTAATTAATCAATTAATTTTTAATGTAAATAGCTTTAGGGGCACAAGTGGTTTTCGGTTACATGGATGAGTTGTATAGTGGTGAAGTCTGGGCTTTTAGCATACTAACTACCTGTTTATTTTGTTCAGAGTTTACATAATCATCTTCAGGTGAGCTAGTCCAATATGAGGTACGTGGCCATTACCAGAACGGGAGCCACTGAAGCAAATCAGGGATAATCATTTCAGAGTTTAAATTAAGTAAAGGATTTCAGGGGCAGGAGTGAGGGAAAAAGTGAAGAAGGAAAGTGTTTCTTTTCTCTCCAAAGGGAGATGTGTCTATGTCTCTATATCTGTACTATCCAAATTGAGCTTTAAGTTATTGGGCTTTTGTTCTGTTATCAACAAAGGTTAATATAATGAAGAAGAAACTGTTGTGAGGATGATTTCCCAGGACCCTAGGGCAAAAATTACCTGAGTAATTCCAGCCAAGTCTAGAATGCTTATGAATCAGATCATGGAAGTCTTGTAAATATATCCCCCAAATATAGAAGAATCAGCTATTGGTGTAGTAAGCAAGGTTTTACCCCTTATAGCTCTCATGAGCACTGGTAGACAAGGGTCATTTGAAAAGTCAGCCCTTCACAAGCTGGATAACTGTATTAGTCCATCTTCACGCTGCTCATAAAGAATACCCTAGACTGGACAGATTACAAAAGAAAGAGGTTTAACTGGACTTACAGTTCCACATGGCTGGGGAAGCCTCATGGTGGAAGGTACGGAGGAGCAAATCACATCTTACACGGGTGGCAGCAGGCAAAGGGAGAATGAGGAAGATGCAAAAGTGGAAACCCCTGATAAAAACCTTCAGATATTGTAAGACTTATTCACTACCACAAGAACAGTACCAGGGAAACTACCCCTATGATTCAATTATCTCCCACCGGGTCCCTCCCACAACATGTGAGGATTATAGGAGTACAACTCAAGATGAATTTGATTGGGGACACAGAGTCAAACAATATCAATAACTATGCTCAGAATCAAAGCAGTCAGGGTTCTAGATTTGTGCTAAGCAACCAGTGTCTACATTTTTTTTCTCTCTCAGAGGTATTTTTAAATTTCTGCTTCATGTTAGGATGGCATTTCCCTACCTCCATCCATTTTCACTTAAGTGGAGAGACACCAGGAAACACAGATGAATGCAAGCTGGTCAGGCATTAAGAATAGAATGAACCCCTAGTTGTTAACTACATAGCTTATTGCCTAAACCAGGACACTTTTGGCACGAATGATAATTATGCCAGGACTATTCATATAAACTGAGAAAATCTTGGGGAAATATGACATGTGATCATCCTATTGTTGATGTTCATTTTTATTTCTTCTCTCCCACCCTCCACTGAAGCAGGCAGGGGCTCTCAAATCCAGCATATTTATCTCCTTCCTGGAAGAGTTCTGGTTGGTGGAACCTAACTGCATGTAGGTGCTAAGATTTTCATTTCTTTCATGTCTTACCTTTGTCATGTTATGGCCTTCTGGGGACTTGGAATCTGTACTGACCTCTTGTCCACCTTCCTGTGATTTTTTTCTCACAAAGCTAACCAGAATTTCTCCCAGCAATGCAGCTCTCATTTATTTCTTGGACTAATGAGGATGAAAGCTTGAGTCGAATGCAATCCTACTTAAAAAAAAGTCTCCCCTAGCATTTACTGAGGACAATGTCTTTACCATAACATTAAAAAATGATCTAAAGCATAGGTAACAGAATTCAAATTGAATCTATTATCCCTGGTGATTCCCAGGGGTAGATGCCACGGGAGCAACCTGGAGACCATTGGACTTCCCAGTTGTGGATCTGCATTTACATTGCAGCATCATATTCCCCAACACTGTTAAATATAACACTCAGACATCTTTGATGGAGCCCAGAATATTTTACAATTAAGTAAAGAAAAATTATTTTTTAATTTTGTTATGTAAACACATAGAAAAATGGAATCCAATGTTTAAATAGTTTGCATAAGTTAAAAATTCCATTTGGGCATCCCTAATCTTTCATTTGGTAGTGACTACTGATATGGCTTGCATATTCGTCCCCTCCCAATCTTATATTGAAATATAATCCCCAGTTTTGGAGGCTGGGCCTGGTGGGAGGTGACTGGATCATGGGAATGGATTTCTCATGAGTGGCTTAGCACCATCCTCTTGGTGCTGAGTGAGTTCATGCAAGATCTGGTTGTCTAAAAGTGTGCAGAACCTTCCCCACCTCTCATGCTCCAGCTCTCACCATGTGAGATACCTGCTCCCCTTTGCCTTCCACCATGATTGTAAGCTTCCTGAAGCCCTCACCAGAAGCAGAGGTCCACACCCCTTCTTGTACTGTCTGCTGAACTGTGGGCCAATTAAATCTCTTCCCTTTCTAAGCCACCTTGTCTCAGGTATTTATTTATGGCAATGCAATAATGGCCTAATACAACTATAGACCCACTGCAGTAACATAGAATAGAGCACTTTCACCTTTGAAAAGGTAGAATCCTGTGGTAGTAACAAACTTCAGAAGTGCATTTAATTAGAATTTTGATACTCTCCAATTTTTATTGCACTACTGTTTTTAATGATTTTTCAATTATCATCTTTCATTCAATTTTTTTATTATACTTTAACTTCTAGTGTACATGTGCACAACATGCAGGTTTGTTACATATGTATACATGTGCCATGTTGGTGTGCTGCACCCATTAACTCATCATTTACATTAGGTATATCTCCTAATGCTAGCCCTCCCCCTTCCTCCACCCCATGTCAGTTCCAACCTATGAGTGAGACCATGCAGTGTTTGGTTTTCTGTCCTTGCGATAGTTTGCTGAGAATGATGGTTTCTAGCTTCATCCGTGTCCCTACAAAGGACATGAACTCTTCCTTTTTTTATGGCTGCATAGTATTCCACGGTCGATATGTGCCATAATTTCTTAATCCAGTCTATCATTGATGGACATTTAGGTTGGTTCCAAGTCTTTGCTATCATGAATGGTGCCACAATAAACATACATGTGCATGTGTCTTTATAGCAGCATGATTTATAATCCTTTGGGTATATACCGAGCAATGGGATGGCTGGGTCAAATGGTATTACTAGTTCTAGATCCTTGAGGAATTGCCACACTGTCTTCCACAGTGGTTGAACTAGTTTATGGTCTCCCCAACAGTATAAAAGTGTTCCTATTTCTCTCTCCAGCACCTGTTGTTTCCTGACTTTTTAATGATTGCCATTCTAACTGGTGTGAGATGGTATCTCATTGTGGTTTTGATTTACATTTCTCTAATGACCAGTGATGCAGAGCATTTTTTAATGTGTCTGTTGGCTGCATAAATGTCTTCTTTTGAGAAGTGTCTGCTCATATGCTTTGCCCACTTTTTGATGGGGTTGTTTGATTTTTTTCTTGTAAATTTGTTTAAATTCTTTGTAGATTCTTGATATTAGCCTTTTGTCAGATGGGTAAATTGTGTAAATTTTCTCCCATTCTGTAGATTGCCTGTTCACTCTGATGGTAGTTTCTTTTGCTGTGCAGAAACTCTTTAGCTTAATTAGATCTCACTTGTCAATTTTGACTTTTGTTGCCATTGCTTTTGGTGTTTTAGTCATGAAGTCCTTGCCCATGCCTATGTCCTGAATGGTATTGCCTAGGTTTTCTTCTAGGGTTTTTATGGTTTGAGGTCTGACATTTAAGTCTTTAATCCATCTTGAATTAATTTTTGTGTAAGGTGTAAGGAAGGGATCTAATTCAGCTTTCTGCATATGGCTAGCCAGTTTTCCCAGCACCATTTACTAAATGCTTTCCACATTATTAAATCCTTTCCCCATTGCTGGTTTTTGTCAGATTTGTCAAAGATCAGATGGTTGTATATGTGTGGTTTTATTTCTGAGGGCTCTGTTCTGTTCCATTCCATTGGTCTATATCTCTGTTTTGGTATCAGTACCATGCTGTTTTGGTTACTGTACACTTGTAGTATAGTTTGAAGTCAGGTAGCATGCTGCCTCCAGCTTTGTTCTTTTGGCTTAGGATTGTCTTGGCAATGTGGGCTCTTTTTTGGTTCCATATGAACTTTAAAGTAGTTTTTTCCAATTCTGTGAAGAAAGTCATTGGTAGCTTGATGGGGATGTCATTGAATCTATAAATTACCTTGGGCAATATGACCATTTTCATGATATCGATTCTTCCTATCCATGGGTGTGAAATGTTCTTCCATTTGTTTGTGTCCTCTTTTATTTCATTGAGCAGTGGTTTGTTGTTGTCCTTGAAGAGGTCCTTTACATCCCTTGTAAGTTGGATTCCTAGGTATTTTATTCTCTTTGAAGCAATTGTGAATATAAGTTCACTCATGATTTGGCTCTCTGTTTGTCTGTTATTGGTGTGTAGGAATGCTTGTGATTTTTGCAAATTGATTTTGTATCCTGAGACTTTGCTGAAGTTGCTTATGAGCTTAAGGAGATTTTGGGCTGAGACGATGGTGTTTTCTAAATATACAATCATGTCATCTGCAAACAGGGACAGTTTGACTTCCTCTTTTCCTAATTGAATACCCTTTATTTCTTTCTCCTGCCTGATTTCCCCGGCCAGAAATTCCAACACTATATTGAATAGGAGTGGTGAGAGAGGGCATCCCTGTCTTGTGCCAGTTTTCAAAGGGAATGCTGCCAGTTTTTGCCCATTCAGTATCATATTGGCTGTGTGTTTGTCATAAGTAGCTCTTATTATTTTGATATATGGGTCAAATTATTTGACTTTTAAAGGATATGAATTTAAAATGTATTTATCCAGGAGGTACATTAAGAATTGTTCAAATTCTTCTTAATCAATTGCACTTTAGATCCAACTTTTAAGTTAGCATATTTCTGGCTTGATTTTACTGCAGAAATTTGAACTGGAGTCACAAACTTCTGCCTAGAAGTTTTGATTTTTTTAGTGCAGTGTTGGTAAAATTAATTAGAAAGCTAGGAGTTGGGATGGGAACATTCTTCCTTTAGGCAGATACAAACTCCTCCCATGTATGGATGGCCTTCTACTCAAGGAGACTCACATAACAAGGCTGCTTGCCTGGCCTGGTGGACTTTTAGCTTTACCCTCTACTATAGAAGTTAATTTAAACTCCTGGAGAGAAAGCCACACTCAGAGTGATAATTTTCTGAAACAGTGTGCTTAAAATCTCCAATGGAATTGGAAACATAAACCATGGAGAGAAACAGGTGTCAAGTTGCCTCTTCACTTCCAAATACCACAGTTATCATCAGCCTCACCAGGGAGAATTTGGGACAAAGGAATATGTGCCTGTCCAGAACTTAGGGGATCAGATCATTGGACTCTGATGACCAACCCTAGCACTCGTTTGGTGTGGGTTGGACATGTACATGAACTGATCAAGCCTTGATTTCTTTCTCTATAAAACAGGAATTCTCAAAGCTTCATATTGGGATTAAATGAGATTAAATAAAATAATGGACTGTACACGTCACTCTTGGTCATAGGGAAGTAAAAGATTGAATACACCAAGGGACAATGGTCCGATCATCTATAAAAATAGAACTGTGACCCAGGATCTGCAGCAACCAGCCCAGGAAACTAACCTGTTATCTAGCTAAGCCAGACTTGCAGGGTGTCAGACCAGGATCTCTGGGCAAACAATCCAGCAAAACAAACAATAATCCCTGCAACAACTGACCCCAAATGACCAGAACTTGACTAATAACTGACAGCTTTGGAAATTTGTGACCCCACTTCCAATTTAGGATCAATCAGACACAGCCAAATATGCACCCCTAACTAACTGAGTGCCTGGATTCCAGGTAATCCCCCCTGCAGCTTCCCCAAGCCAACAGCCTCCAATCAGGACTTTCTCCAGACCTTCCCTTTTCCCACTACGAAGCTCTCCCTCTCCTCTGCCTGCCTTTGAGTCTGCCAAGTACAAGTAACAGTGATTGACTCTCTTGCTCTAGCAAGTAAAGAATAACAGCCTGGACTTGTTCTCATTTGGTTGGCTTTTGTTTATTTCCACAGCATTATTCAATAAAGATTGTGAATCAGGTAAACAATACAATAATTTGATTAAATATAAAATCAATGAATCATCAAGTAATACATCTGCAGAGATTCAGGCTAAATTTATACAGCTTACTTTATGTTTCTATTTTTCTTAATTTTAATGGAATCATTGATAGCCTCAAATTCATCTTATTTTACGAATGATTTTCTTACTAAATCATCGATGGGAGTTATGCCTGGCTTACGTTCCAGTTTACTGGTTTGTAGTGTCAGTTAACTTTACAAACCAATGTATTGGTTGTTTGTCTTCTAAGATCCCACAGGGCAAACTTTCTAACTTGTCCAAGAGAGAGCCACAGGAAGGGCTTTTCACAACAGGCCAGGTCCTCTCTCTTCCTTCCCCTGATCCTTCCAATGTGTCACAATACACTGGGCGAAATTGGTTTGGGCTCTTGAATAGACCCTTCACAAAGCCTGGTGGATTTCTTGGCTTAGTCCCCCGTGGTTGTGGAAGTGTATATAAATGGAATATTTGATGATTCATTCTAGTGTTTTTAATGGGTATTGAATTTGTGCTATTCATGTCTAGATTTCTGAGGATTTTCCTTTTAGTGTTTCTTTCTCTCTCATATGAAGACATTTTTCTATGCCTTATCAATCTCTTGGATCTTATTTGCTTTTATGAAACTGCTGAACCTCCAATAATTACATCTTCATGGTCACAATTCTTAGAAGAATCTGTGGTTTTCCCACCCATAAATGTTCACTTGGGGCTCACAGAGACTTCTCAGTGGCCGTATCTAGATAAAGCACGAATTCACAAATCCAGACAATGCCCCATAGTCTGACAATTTTGCCTCTGAATATATGTTTCCCCTTTGTCCTCCCAACCTAAACACACCAAAATCTGTAAGAACAGATCTCTGACCTCTGACTGGCCATAATGCATAGAACCCCTTATGGGAAAAAAGAACAATTTGGTCATGATATAATAATTTGTTGCACAAAACTCTTCTACCCCAAGTTTAGAGGAAAGAAACAGAAAACAAAAACAAAACAAAAAATCACTGAATGTGGTTTCAATAGTGTCAATGGAATGGTGACAATTTATTACAGCAATTTAATTAAATTGCCGCTCTTAACAGTGGTAGTATGGCATAGAACTCATCACAAGTAGCCTGAAAATCTGCTGTTAATTTTAACCTTGACATGTGAAGTCCTAACAGAGGAGATTATGGTTAGAAGGAAAATAAGTGATATATTTCAGTCATCATGAAAGATAGTGATATACTTTCAATACTTGAAGAAAACCAAAGCTGTGTGTTTCTTTTCATCTGATCATAAACATAGATGTGGAAAGGAGGGGAGATGAGACTCATTTCATTGGATTTAAGGTTCTATGACAGCGGAATAATATTGGAAAAGTAGCCATGGGATAAAAGAACTCAGCATCAATTTATATACATATAAATCCACTTAGCCTCAACTTATGCTACTAAATTACCTTCCCGAGACCTAAGACCTGCTATTATGTGTGTATGGAGTATGGAATGTGGGCTATGCCTATAAGGCAAGTGATTTCCTTGGTAACATAAAATCGTGCCAGGTTGGGGAGTTCCAGGAGTTGTCAGAGTTTCTAAAGGGACATTTTAGAGAGAAAATATGTTGATTGCATCAAGAAACTGCATGAAAGAAAAGTGCTGAGAAAGCTGAGTTCATGCCCACAGTGGATAGCAAAGAGGGAGAGGACATCACAGTGAGGTGAACGCAGGATTCTCAGCTCTGCCCAAGGAAAAAGTGCTTGTTCTGGGATTTTCATCTTTACGGTTGTTCCTGGGATAGAATATAGGTGCAGTCTCACCTGATCATATCAGGAATGCCATGTGGAAAAAAGATTATGTGTATCCTCAGAGACTGAAAATGTTTATTTCCCCGAAACAAAACAGTGTAATGTAACTTGGAATGTTCTTGTAAAATCTAGATTTGTTTTGATTTGATAGGAAGATAAAGCTGATGGAATACTATGCAGGGATGGTGAGTAGATTTATTTTATATCTAAAATGAGTAGTCATTTGTTTTTTCAAATCATGACTTCAAAAATCAGCATGCAGACCTTGGCTGGGAGAGTTCTCTGATGTCTGAAAGATGTGTGTGGGTGTGTTTGTGCACATTTTGTTTTTTATAGTAGCTGTATTTGACTTATTTTTCCCTACACTGGGGATGGCTTGTTGAGGCCATGAACACTTCGAGGAGGAGTTCTCTGCAAAGGCATTTTCTGAATCAGAATGGTTGGTTGCCCACGTAGCAATGATGAAGAAGGAGATGCATGTTGAATGTAAAGAAGGATCCTTTGACAGACAAACCAAACTGATACTAGCTTATGGGAAAAGAGAAGGCACTGGGTCACAGAACAGAAAAGTCTAGCTTCAGATATGGCTGGATCCAGGGGCTCAAACACTGTGGGTATCTCTGTCTCTCCTGTACTTCTGATGGACATTATTCTCAGGACAGCTCACTTCTTGTTGCAACCAAGTGGCCCTTGGTCAGTTGGAGACCTGCTTGTCCACGGTGTAAATATATAAAATAGGGTCAATAATCCCTGCGCCACAGGGGTTACAAGGGTCAAGTTAGACAATGTAGATAATGAACCCAACGCAGCCCCTACTGCAGGATCAATGCTCTAGTTCAGTATCCAGCACATGGTAGAGGTATTCTTTGTGTTTTTAATAATCATCATATGGTCTCTCTGGGATTATCAGTGTCCTATAGAGAAATTAGACATTGTTCTGATTATAAGATTTCAGGAAGATGTGCTTCTTTGTGATAAACACTACATCAAGGAGAATAGGGATGCTCTATCTCCAGCTCAGTGCAAATGAAGGATTTTCTTTTTCTTTTTTTTTTTTTTCTTAAAGACAGAATCTCACTCTGTCGTCAGGCTGGAGTGCAGTGGCACGATCTCAGCTCACTGCAACCAAAGGAGGGACTTTCAATGTGGTTTCTGTGCATCATTCCCCCCCAGCTGCAACTCTTGTGCCCTTTCTCTCCCTGTTCACGTCTGCCCTCCTGCCATTCACTCTCATACCATGATACCCAGCGAGCACAGCAATAGCCCAGGCAGAAGATGGGAGCTACTCCCAGGGCCTCATCTGAGGACCTTGTGGCTCTTCCACACATGAGTCAGCCAGGGTTTGAGGATTCCCCTGAAGATCATGGCTCCCTCCTCTTGGCCCCGTAACTATTATGAATTGCAGTATTACAGGTATCTTTAACCCATACCCAGTGTGTTAGTCCATTTTCATACTGCTATGAAGAAATACCCAAGACTGGATAATTTATAAAGAAAAAGAGATTTAATGAACTCACAGTTCCACATGTCTGGGGAGGCCTCACAATCATGGTGGAAGGTGAAGGAGGAGCAAAGGCAGGTTTTACATGGTGGCAGGTAAGAGAGTGCGTGCAGGGGAACTGCCCTTTATAAAACCATCAGATCTTGTGAAGCTTATTCACTATCACAAGAACAGCATGGGAAAGCCCATCCCCATGATTCAATTACCTCCCACCAGATCCTCCCTACCACACATGAGGATTATGGGAGCCACAATTCAAGATGAAATTTGGGTGAGGACATGCCAAACTGTATCACCTATTGCCAATTATTAAGTAACAAATGAATATATAACAACCATAGAAAAATGTAGACATTTTCCATGTAGAAAACATATTCTAACCACAGAAAAACTGTGGAAGACACTGTGATTGGTCAATTCAGTATTTATCACTACTTTTAGTTCATTTCTAAGGACACTCCTATGTTGGTTGGTTAGCTACATGTCCAACTAAAAGTCTCAATATTGTAGGATTCCTTTCATCTAGTGGTGATCTTTTGACATAGTTCTGGTCAACAAGAATCTTAATTTTCTTGGGTGAGACTCCTAGGAAAACTGCTGTTTTCAGATCAAAAGAAACAGATTCACTTAGCAGGGGAGACCTCATGATCACAAAGTTGATTTTCCCAGGGTAAAGCTTATCTATTGCACTCCACATGCACTGACCCCTGTCATTTTCCCACATGCGATAAACTCAACTGCATGATTGTGGCAGTAGGGAACTGCATTTACACTTTCCCCTAGTTAAAGAAATAAGAAAAAAAATACAGATTGAGCTGAACCACTATTTTGGCCCCTTTTCCTTCTCATATGTCTGGAATACAAATGTGATGCCTAGAGGTAAAACTGCCATCCTGTGAGCATGAGGATGGCACCACACCCGACGGTCATAGAGCAAGAAAGCAAGAGGGGCTGGGTTCACTGGGGACAGTTTGGAATTCCATTTTCTATCCATAGCTGTATACCTCTAGTGTTCACTTATCTGAAGGAAAAGGGGTTTGGATAACTCACTTTTGCAAGTTTATGTTACTTGCAGCTTAAGAAAACCCTAACGGGTACCAAGTCTAAAATACTGCAAGGGAAAATAAAATGCAAAGAATCTTAGCAAACATCATAAAAGACACCAACAAAAATTCAGCCATGGGCACTTTTGAAGGGCATAACAGTAAAGTAACTGATATACACATATGCACACACATACACACACACAGGCACATACACATGTATATGCAAACACACACACATATATACACACACATTCTTCTTTTCCACTGATATTCTATCATCACTGGACATTAGGAGTGCACATAGAAAAATGTCAGGATAAATTAGTAAATTTTTCTCCTTTATTCATTTATTTAATTGAAAAGGAGAGATGGCATTAAAGTTTCCCCAGAAAATTTGTATAAATGCCCTTATTAGAAAGAACTAGCATCCTTGGAGTTTTCTTTACTGTCCTATGACTGGAGCAAACGACTTTCTATTTTGCCTGTTATTGCAAATTGCAAGGATCAGTGAACATTGATAATTGAAGCATGAAATGGAGGCCAATTTTTACCTGAATTATAAATTTGTGCAATTGCTCTTGGAGACAATAACTTGCCCAACTGCCAACCTAACTCTGCAATCTGAACTAGGCTATCAGATTTCATGGGAAATAAAGGAGTTGGTCTGTATTAATATAATATTTTATACACATTTAATTTAGTTATTTTAAATCATCAACAAGATATATTTATAAAGACTATTACAATCTCGAGAATCATACAATAATTTCACTATCAGATGAGACTAATTTTACTCTTATTGGATACAATGTAGGTCAGATGTGAGTGATATTTTGCCTTTTCCTTTTGTTCACACTCACCTCCTATTTCTAAGAATGGTGTGTGGAAGTCATGGAGGTAGAATACACAGTATCTCTGAGGAATTTTGTGCCTCTCCCTGCTTCTTGGCATGGGAGGCCCAGTTACTGTTCATGGGGGAAAAAAAAGACATGCAAAATTAAAAGCTGAAGAGGTGAAAGTAGGCAACTTGAAAAAAAAAACCACAGAAAAGTCCCCCCCATGAAAAGCCATTCAAATAATGGCTTTTGATTTGACATTGAATAACAGAGTTATTTAAAATAGTAGTTCAAGATATGAAACAAACCCACAGGCATTGAAGACTTTTGGTAGCGCTATGAGAAGCTGGTATGTGAACAATTGCATCTGTATGTTGCCAGCCTAAGGAGGACCACCAAGGCCATCTCTCCTCACTCCTGTAATCCCAGCTACTCCGGAGGCTGAGGCAGGAGAATCGCTTGAACCCTGGAGGTGGAGGTTGCAGTGAGCTGAAATCGTGCCATTGCACTCCAGCCTGGACAACAGAGTGAAACACCATCTAAAAAAAAAAAAAAAAGAAGAAAGAATTATTTTAGAAATATAGTAATTACTTTGGAATTGTTTCTTGTAAAAGGTTTCTAAAAATGGATCATAGTTTTCTAAAAATTATTTCCATTGTTTAAAAAGACTTTTGTCAAACTATCTGAAAAATAAAAATGGAAAACAATGCACAATAATAGTGCTATTGTGTCTCAGGTTGATTTTCCTGGGTGCAGACCCTGCGATGATGTTTGAGGGGCAAGAGATGACGTTTGAGGGGCAAGATGTTCATTTGCTCTACCACCTGTGAAGCAAAAGGGAGGAGGCAGCGTTGGACAGAGGTAAGGTCCAGGTGTGATGTCACCAAGTCTCCCTGCATGATGGGCAACCGGGGTGGGGAATTGATGGCAGAGTCGTCCTGCAGCAAGCTCAGGGCTTTGCTTCCCACCTGTTCAGCTTCTGGATATAGGCACCCAAAAAATGGGGTGGCCATGGGCAGGGTGGCTCACTGCAGCTGAGGCTGACCCTGGAAGGGCTGAGAGCTGGACCTGGTGTCTGCTGACCCCACTCCCTGCCTCTGACCAGTGAGTTCTTCCTGAAGAAGGATCTGGAAGTGCATTTTTGTGTCTAATGAAGTGAAACGTGCAATGTTAAAACTTTCAACAGTGGGAGTTCTCCATGCTTTCTTTACATTATCCAACAATTTAAAAGCAAATGGGCCGTGCGGTGTCTCAGTCCTGTAATCCCAGCACTTTGGGTGGCCAAGGTGGTAGGATCACTTCAGACCAGCCTGGGCAATATAGTAAGACTTCTTCTCTACTACTACTACTAATAATAATAATAAAAATGAGCTAGGTGTGGTTGTATGTGCCTACAGTCCCAGCTACCTGGGAGGCTGAGGTGGACAGATCATTTGATCCAAGGAGATTTAGGCTGCAGTGAGCTGCGATGGTGCCCCTGCACTCCAGGTGAGACCCTGTCTCAAAAAAAAAAAAAAGGCAAATGGGTCTTACTTGTAATTTATTAATAAGGGTCAGTTGTTATTATAAAATTATTATAAATATATCAATATATTTGCCTAATTAATAGATTAATATATAATTAATATAGTAATATGTATACGATCCATATGTTCATTATAAGTGTCATTAATTGATCCGTGAAATGGGGGCTGAAGACCCCGGAGACGGCCCTCCTTACAGTTAAACCCGGTGCTGTTTCTCTAGCAGGGACTGTGCCTCTGTGACCCTGAGGCTGGAATCCCTCTGCAGGAGTGGAAAGAAGTCAGAAGGAGCTCAGCTCGCTGAGCACCTGGACGGTGCCCCTGCACTTCTTACTTGAAGAAAGTCCCTAATATGTTCACTCCATCGTTAGGAGAATTTGGAGCATATGACGGTGGCTCCCCTGCCTCTGCACACCCCTAACCCGGAATTGGAGGGGATAATTTGCGTCACTACAAAAAGCTTTCATGGGCAGATAGTTCTCTCGAGCGCGCAAAATGTTTTCAATTCCATTTTCCAGCAGAGCAGCTGGAGTCTCTGGAATTTCTACGTCCCATGCTGCTGCCTTCCACCTAGCACAAGACAGGACCCCGGAGGGCGGGGCCCCTGCAGAGAGCCCTTCTCTAGGACCGGGCACCTGCCTAGGGAGCCTGAGATGAGGTCGGCCTTGGCTCATCACCTGGAGAGAGTGGATCTAGGAGGTCCGGGCATCGCTACGCTGGGCCCAGCCTGGGTGGAGCCCCCAAGGCGGGAGGGTGGAGCCTCGCGGACCCTGGCTGGGGTCAGGGCAGAATCCAGGCCTGGGGAGCTCCGGGTGAGACGGGGAGTCCTCAGCCCAGTCAGCTGTGAGGCCACGGGACCCTGGGACAGGGCGGGCTCTGGCCACTAAATAGCAAAGCAGGCGGAGACATCCTATGCCGTTCCATGTGGGAGCCTCAGACTCTCAGGAGTCCTGACTGGCCCCGGGGTCGTTGGCCACGTTTGCATCCGGGTCAGGTAGGGTCAGGCTCCCCCGTTTCCCGTGGGCTCTGAGGAGAGAAGGGAACCGGAAGGTTCTGGTCCTGTCCGAGGTGTGTGGAGAGTTGCTTTTCCAGCAGAAATACCAACTCCCGCATTTAAGTTTAGGCAGTTGACCAACTTGGAAAAGCTTTGAACTTTTGTTTGGCGTTGAAGCCACACGATCTGTCGCCCGTGGAAACAGCAGAATTCCATAAGGACCGAGTGGGGAACCCACACTCTCTACGGGGCTCCAGCCACAGGCCGTCTCTTGCTTGACTTCTGACGCGAACGGAGTAGAACATGTTGCCGTTTGTTTGTTGACATCGCGGATGAAGGAGCAGAATCCATTTTGCGGGGAAAGATGTGGAGACACTGTTGGATACAGCCGCAGGGGATCACTGGGTGCCTTAAGGAGAGCGGTTGCTACTTCGTGCTGGGGCAGAAGAGACTCGAGTGAGGTGAGGACTGAGTTGCAGGTGGGGGTGAGGAAATGGAGAGAGCAAAGTAGCAGTTTTAAGGAAGTTTCTGGTGGGGAGAAAGAGTTACATGAGTAATGAGAAGGATACAGAGGGCTTTTTTTGGTTTTATTTTTATAAAGATGGAGTCTTGCTCTTTCGGCCAGGCTGGAGTGCGGTGGCGCGATCTCAGCTTACTGTAAACTCCGCCTCCTGGGTTCCAGCGGTTCTCCTCTCTCAGCATTCCGAGTGTAACTGGGATTACAGGTGCCCACCACCATGCCTGGCTATTTTTTTTTTTTTTTTTTTTGAGATGGAGTCTCGCTCTGTCGCCCAGGCTGGAGTGCAGTGGCGCGATCTTGGTTCACTGCACGCTCCGCCTCCCGGGTTCACGCCATTCTCCTGCCTCAGCCTCCCGAGTAGCTGGGACTACAGGCACCCGCCACCACACCCGGCTAATTTTTTGTATTTTTAGTAGAGACGGGGTTTCACTGTGTTAGCCAGGATGGTCTCGATCTCCTGACCTCAGATGATCCGCCCGCCTCGGCCTCCCAAAGTGCTGGGATTATAGGCGTGAGAGCCACCGCGCCAGGCCAGACAGATTTTAAAACAATTTTTAATGCTGATGCGTATACACAGAAGATAGATTGAATATACAGTAGAAAGGAGATAATTTATAGACCGGAGTGCTTAATGATGGAGAGCTGGCATGGATGAGTTCCATGGTACCTGGGGAAAAGCTGAGCTGAAACAAACCTGAGGCACCTGCTCCTGGTTAACAGGAGAAAAGGAGAAAATGGTGAATGAAATGCAGGCGAGTTTGTAGAATGGCAATACAAATCTGAGCTAGATCAATGGCTGATCTCTCAAAGAAGTTAGAAACAGGGGCTGCTGTTGAAAAATAGAGAGCTTTTAGAAGTGAAAATATTTGAAATAATCATTGCAGAGAATAGGAAAATGAATTCATTATAGCTTGCAGACTTTAATAGATTGGAAGGGGATGAAGTCTCTTTCTTTTGTGCTTTGTTTTAATCTAGAGATATTTTTCTCCTGAACATTTCTATATTTATTGTAAAAATACACCATCTTTTTAATTTACAGAATTTTAGAAATGATTGTGAATGAAAATATAAAAAATCTTCCCTCTGAATATGAGGTGGCCTATCTGTCTACTACTTATTTTTTTCCCATTTGCCATTTCTATGACCAGCTGGTAGAGTTTGACATAAACAGTGGTTTCAAAAAGAAATACATATGTCTTTGTTTGCTGTTGCTTATTATGGAATACCTGAACCTGGGTAGTTTATAAAGAAAAGGGGCCAATTGTATGGTGACGGGTGCATGCGGTCTCTCTTCTTCTTAAAAAGACCCCAATCCCATTCCCGTGAAAACCCAATGGGTTAATTAATTTATGGGCCCTTATGACCTGTGGTCACTTAAAGCCCCCACCTCTCTATACTGCCAGATGGGGAATTAAGTTTCAGCAGGAGTTTTGGAGGAGACAAATATTCAAACCATAGCAATATAATGAACAAAAATTAAACAAAAGAATAAACTATTATGGTCTAGCAACCCTACTTTGCCTTAGAATGAAAATGACTGGAAAAGTTTTTTTTTTGATTCATGTAATTTAATGTAAAAATAATGAGTAAAAAGTGCAAGATAATAAAAACAAGCTGCATTTCGGAAGGACTTTATAAAACTATTACTTTACATTTTAGAAGTTCTGATTGCATTGTAACTTTCATGTATCTTCCACTTTTTATTTTACTAGAAAGAGTTACAATGATTGGTTTCTGATTATTTGGTTCAGGTGCCAAGGAAACTTAAATTCATATTAATCCATTGATCTATCTTTCACTTATTAATTTGTGAGATGTCAAAGAATTCTGCATATGCATTTTTTGTTGAGTATACATATTAAAACACATTTTCACTCTGGTTTGCACTTCTACTTTCTGATATTGAATTGTTCATAATTTTAATGTAATTTATCACTATCTTCTTTTACAGTTAAATTTTTTGTGTTCTGTTTAGAAAGTTTTGCCTGTTCTTAAAATATATTCTTGTATATTACCTTTTAGAAGGTTTATTGTTCTTTTATGAATTAGATATAAAATCCACTCCGAAGGGATTTTTGTCCATTGTATAAAGTGGGGGTCAACATATTATTTTTACTGTGAATATCCACTTTAGCCATTATAATTTATTCAAAATCATAAATAAATCATGATGTTCTTTACAACACTGCAGTACCAGCTTCTGAATAAATTACATGTCCATTTATGTGTGGGTCTGTTTCTAGATCCTATAACAGTCCATGCTCTATTTATCTCTGTCAGTTGACATCTTTCTAAAAATTCTTTCAACTTTGCTATTCTTGTTCAAGCTTATCTGGGCTATTCTTGGCTATTTGCATTTCCAAATGGATTTTTGCTTCATAATTTAAATCTCTATAGAGACCTGCTGGAATTTTAATTGAGATTACATATATCAATTTGAATAAAATAGAGATCTTTAAACTATCGAGCATTTCAGCTCATTTACGTGGTATATCTATGCATTTATTTGTCCTCTTAAATTTCTCTTAATTATGTTAAATAATTTTCTACACAGAGGCCTTACAAAACTCTTGTAACAGTTATTCCTTGCAATTTCAGGGTTTATGTCTTATTATAAGCAATATTTTTAAAATTTTATTTTCTAATTGTTGTATGCAGAGATATAATAGGTTTTTGCATATTGATCTTTATTATGGACTGAATTGTGTTTCTTAAAATTCATATATTGGAGTCTTGATACTCAATATCTCAGAACATAACTGTATGTGAATTTAGGGACTTTAAAGAAGTAAGTAAGGTTAAATGAGGTCATATGGGTGAGACTCTAATTTGGTAGAACTAATGTGAAGAGGAAGAGGAAATTTGGACACAAAAGAGACACTGGAATTAAGTGTTCATGGAGGGACAGCCATGTGAAGTAGCAGCAGGCAGATGGCCATCTGCAAGCCAAGGAGAGACGTTTCTAGGGAAACCAGTTCAGTTGACACCTCCATCTTGGACTTTTGCCTCCAGAACTGTGAGACAACACATTTCAATAGTTTAAGCCTCCCAGTCTGTGATATGTTGTTATGGCAGCCCTAGCCGACTAATAGAACCGTGTATCCATAAACTTTGCTAATATATGCATAATATATAAATGCATATGTATAATATATACATAATGTCTATAAATATATGCAGAAGTATATAATGTGATCTCTGCAAATAGTGACAGATTTATTTCTTCCTTTCCAATCTTTAAGCCTGTTTTATTTAAATTTCTTGTATTATTGCCTCGGCTAGGACCTCCAATACAACACTGAAGAAAAGTTTGTTTCATACATCATCCCTGATCTAAGGGCAAAGTTTCAACAGTTTCTTGTTATGTATGTTTTCCTTTTTAAGTTATTTGAAGTAAATCTTTAACACATAAAATTTCATTGTATTTCTATTTTCAAAGGGTTTTGTCAAAATATTGGTAGAAAGTTTTCAAACGATTTTTTCTGAATATTTCTCAGATTCAGAAAAAGGTTGCAAGATATTTTACATTTTTGTTTTTATTTTTGTAAATCCAGTCTGCCAAACTTTTTTATTTGGAGTATGTAATTGGTTTATACTTAATGTAATAACATATACTTGTGCTTAAAAATGTATCATTTTCTGATTAGTTTTTTTTTATTTTTAACATCAGTTCTATATTTCTCCTTTTCTTTAATGACTATTTTTTGTTAAATATTTTCATTGCTTTTTTTTAATAAAATAATAATTTTAATGTATACAGTTTCTATTTTGAGTAGTTACCCAGAGTTTACAACATGAATCCATTATTTATGAAGTCTGGTGTGAATTCCTATTTACTTTCAATGATCTTCAGACCTTTTAACTCCATTTACTTACTTCCCTCTCATATCTTGTACCTTTGTTGCCCTGTATTTCATTCTCTAGATATTTCAAAGCAAATGCATTATTATTTTATAAAGTCCATATGCTTTAGGTTTACCTACATATTTATCATTCTTCTTGCTTTTTATTATTCCCATTGTCTTTATCCTTCCTTCTGGGATAATATTGTTTTTTTCTAGGAAGTGTCCTTTGGTTACAAATTCTACTAGGTTTTACTTGTTAGAAAATGTCTTTATTTTGTCTTTGTTTATAAATGATGCTTTTCATGTGTACAGAAATCTAAAGTGACATTTATTTTCTTTCAACCCTCTGAATATTGCATTTTCAGGTTTTCTGACCTCTCTTTTTTTATGTTGAGAAGTCTTTTCCTTGAAAATACAGATAGGAGCCTAAGAGAGATATGGGACATGGTGAAAAGGTACATGTGGAACTGGCACTGTATAATAGGGGAGGAGAAAAAAAGGAGGGGGGAATCAATATTTGAAGAATTAAGGCCTAAAACTTTAACCAATTGAGAGATATCAAACCACAGATTAAAACTCAATAAATCCTAAATCAACTATGTATAAAGAAAAACACACCAAAGTCAGTGTAATAAAACTGATGAAACTACATACAGAAAGAAAATCACAAAAGTGGCCATTTTTTGAAGGCGTACATAAACAAGTTATTTATTTTTATTTTTCGAGGCCTTTCTAATTGTTCTTGGTGGAAGAGTTGGTCTGCAGCAAGCTAATCCACAATGACCCAAAATAAGAAAATACACTGATGATAGTTTTTAAATTTTTATTATTTATGTATTTATTTTTAAATGCAGCCAGTTCAATATGAAGTCAAATAACAGGAAAAAATGCCCACAGGAATATCATGTAATACATGCATGATTTTCATGCATTCATTATCCCTTAGTCCACAGAATGTGCAATAGCTCCTGGCATGGAAGGACAGTGGCCCATGGGCCCATAGCCAGTATGGAGTGGTCAGGACGTTCATGTTAAAGAGACCAGGACTGGGAGTCCGTGGGGTGGCTGGAATCTGACTCTGCTAAGTGTGAGCTCTGGAACCCTGGAGGAATTACCATTTTTTCTCCTTATTTTCCTCATCTGTGGAATAGGTCTACTAACAACTCTTCCTTCCCCGTGGTATAGATGTCTTACGTAAACTTCGCAGCAGCATTATAGAAAGGGGATTTAAAACAATGTTTTTTTTCCTCCTCATAATTGTGTTATTCTGTATAGAGGACAGAGATTTATATATGAGAAAACAAAACCAAATGTATTCTCTGGATAATTTTGTATTATCTATAGAACCGGCACTACTTAAAATGCCCATGTGTTTTCAGTCCTTAAAGTTTCATGAACTTTAGGGGCTCATAGAGAAGGTAAACTATTTTGACACCATTGACTATATGCAGGTAGCTCAAGGTACAGTTGGTTCTGAACAGCCTGGAAACATGAGACACAAGGTCAAATTATCTGTTTTCCAGGAGAGAGCACCTACGGGAGACTTGGTGTCCCAGCAAGGTCACTGCCAGAGCTTTTTGGAAGTTGGAAGCATCTCTTTCAACCTTAGGAAGATTCATTCGAGTACTAGAGAGGTGAACATCGCTCATCTCCCTGAAACAAGTTGATTCTTAATTACTTACTGCTCTAGTCACACCTCAAGTTCTAGAGAAGGGAACTAATGCATATATATAATCTTACTAGTGTTGTTGTTATCAGTATTTTTTCCTTCCTTCCTTCCTTCCTTCCTTCCTTCCTTCCTTCCTTCCTTCCTTCCTTCCTTCCTTCCTTCCTTCCTTCCTTCCTTTTTCTTTCTTTTCTCTCTCTCTCTTTCTCTCTCTCCTTTCTTCTTCTTTTCTTTTCTTTTCTTTTCTTTCTGATGGAGTCTTGCCCTGTTGCCCAGGCTGGCATGCGGTGGTGCACTCTTGGCTCACTGCAACCTCCTCCTCTCAGGTTCAAGTGATTCTCCTGCCTCAGCCTCCTGAGTAGCTAGGACTACAGGTGGACACCACCAGGCCCAGCTAATTTTTGTATGTTTAGTAGAGGCAGGGTTTTGCCATGTTGTTCAGGCTGGTCTCAAACTCCTGACCTCAAGTGATACACCCAACTTGGTCTCCCAAAGTACTGGGCTTAAAAGCATGAGCCACTGTGCCTGGCCTCAGTATTTTTTCATACAGATTTGGTGGAAATAGCATCTCTAATACTCTTAACAGCATTCAAAAATGGCACTACTATATTGATGTAATGGTGTAAACTACAAATTTATTTTTATGTATACATGAGTGAATGAAAGATGCATGACAAAATGAATCCATCACTTCACATCTTGTAAAGAAAGGGATTTACAGAACCAATTGCTGAGCGAAATTCCCCTACAGGATAAGTGATTACAGATGGCTTGTGTGCTCCCAGTGAGAGCAGCCATCCTTCCTCCCTGCCAGCCCTGAGAATAGAGAATTATGAAAGCAGATAAGGCTGAAGGAAAGGAATTTAGGGGGTATTAATAATGAAGAGGAGATGACAAGTTGAAATGTGGTGATGATCAAAACCTAAAAGCTTTGTAGCTCCAAATTGTGATGCATTTTATTGAGAAGCCCTGTATGGTTTTATTGGTATAACTATAGTGTAAAGTTTCCTTTTATAATTGCCGTCCTTGGAAAAAAAAGGCTAAAATGGCATTTTTATTGTGTTGTGGTTATAGAAACCTGCCATTTTCTGGTAAACTAATAGTGTACTTCCCGTAAAGGCAAACAAAAGAAAAAGAAACCAAAATACTGGCTACAAAATAAAAGTAGGGTATAATTAAAATAATTATTGTAACTTAAATTGAAGGAATAAAATATAAATTGTTTTAGGAGTGGCCCATGTAGGGAAACTTCAGAAAAATACCAGAAGCAAAAAACAACTTATGATTTTGAGGCTGAAGTATAATCACACAATCTTATCAGATGCAATTAATATTAGAGAAATTCGATAGGACAATGAAATAACTAATATTGAGTAAAACCCGAATCAGATTTCTCTCTTAGCACCAACCAAGGCCTTGCCTTCATTTCTTTTTGTGAAATTGGTGGATTACATTACTCTTTCTGAGAGAAAGGAAGAATTGTCAAAACATTTCTAATAAGATTTGCCCGTGCATGTGGGTTCAAATAAAGAACCTCTTACGTGCTCTTCCTGGTGCTGCCTCTCCCTCATCCAGCCCTCTTCCTGTGTCTCCTAATGTCGCTGCCCCTTTGCTCTCTGAGGTGTAGCCCTGATGACTTCTTATCTGAGGACAGTGGCATTAGCTCCTCCCTGTGCCTAGGCTGTCTCTTCCACTCTCCCTGTCTCACTTCCATCTTTCCTGCCCGTCTCAGCATAAACCTCACCCTGCCAGGTGTCCTGGACTCCTGGTCTAAATCAGTCCTCCTGCCCCAGGTATTCTTTTTATGGCTGTCCAATCTCTTCACTAATAGGACCTTTCATATCTTGGAGTAATGAATATATTAGTTTTCTTGTGTGTTTATTATCTGTCTGCCCTGCTTGATAGAAATCTCCTTCACGGCAGGAACCAAATTCCTTTTGGTTACTAGACATGGACTTTGTGCCTAGCACGTGGCCTAGTGTTGTTCCTTTAAATATTGGCTGCTTGGAACATGGGGCAGTGTCCTCAGTCACTATAGAATGAGATTCCATGAAAACCTGATGATTCTTTTGTGTTAGGCTCTAATTTCTTTTTAGAAAAACTTTAGAATGCTTTTATTTATTGCCTTTGAATCCCACAAACAGCTGTGAAGTTGAAGGGATAGTTGTCCCCATTTTATATGGGAGGAACTTGAAGCCAGAAATAAAATCACTTGTCCTAAGTTACATGAAAAGTGGCAGACTCTGGTCTCAAGACCAGTGTTCATGTCTAGTCATATTCTTTATATCAATAGTGATAACCTGTCATTGAGTAAGTACTGCCCTGAGTTTAATTCATCTTTTGATCCTACTATCAAAACAATATTCTGATTACCTTAATAAATAGAGAAGTGAGAATCCCCACAGCAATATCTATTTCCAGAAGAGCTTTTACAAATTCTGGCATGCTGGAAGCCTGCAAAATGCTAAAAAAAAAAATACTGAAAAATAGTAATGATTCCTTTTGCTAGATTCTTCCTATACAATATAGTCTTTCCAGCAGTGGAGAGAGGTAGAATTATCTCCTTCTTGTAGAAATGAGAAAAACTGAGGCTCAAGAAATTATGGAAATTGTCTTTTGGTCACACAACAGATAAATATAAAGATTAGATTTGAAGTCGGGTATCTATGATCTACTCCAAAGCAACACTTGATCCACTGATCCACTGAATATTAGACCTCAGAGAGTAACCCTTTGTGCCTCCAAATTAATTTCTCCAATAAAGACACTGACATCCTAACAAAGAGTCTTCACATCACACAAATTTCTATGTTTACAATGACCCTCGTAAGCATTCCTTAGCAATACTTACCATTTTGCAATTAATTTACAATTATTTTTCTGTATTAATTCATTTCTTTTTCTGAATGACAATCATCAGTTTTGATGAGATGTGAAACAAGCTTGAATTGAGGTAATCAAACAGCCTGTATTATTCTGTTTGGACTACCATAACATACCACAGACTGGGTGGTTTAAACAGCAGGAATTTGTTTTCTTACAGCTCTGGAGGCTGAAAGTTCAAGATCAAGGTGTAGGCAGGATTGGTTTCTGATAAGGCTTCTTTCCTTGGCTTGCAGTTGGTGGTTTCTCTCTGTGTCCTCACATGGCCTTTTGTGAGAGTGGGGAGGGGGAGGGGGAGAGAGAGAGGAAGGAAGCACATAAAGGAAAAGGAGAAAGGGAGGGAGGAAAGAAAGAGGAGAGAAAGACAGATGTAGTGGCTCATGTCTATAAATCCAGCACTTTGGGAGGCCAAGGCAGGTGAATTGCTTGAGTTCAGGAATTGGAGGCTAGCCTGGGCAACATGGTGAAACCCCATCTCAACAAGAAATGCAAAAATTGGTTGGGTATGGTGGTGAATGCCTGTAGTCCCAGCTACTAGGGAGGCTGAGGTGGAAAGACCGCTTGATGCCGGGAGGTTGAGGCTGCAGTGAGCTGTGATGGTGTCACTGCACTCCAGTCTGGGTAACAGAGCAAGACCCTGTCTCAAAAAAAAAAAAAAAAAGGAGGAGGAGGGGAGAAAGAGAGAGAGTGAGGCAGACACACACACACACACACACACACACACACACACACACACACAGGCCCATAGATTTTTTGATATTTCTTTCTCCTCTTATAAGGACATCAGTCCTATGGGATTAGGGTCCCACCTATAGGATCTCATTTAACCTTAACTACCTCCTTAAAGACTCTTTCTCCAAATACAGTCACATTAGGGGTTAGCGCTTCAGCCTATGGCTTTGGGTGGACGCAGTTCAGTCCCTAATCCAGCCCCTTCCCTTTGCTTGTAGTTGTCTTGTTTCTATGGCTGCAACAACTGTCCTCTGAAGGACTGCCTACATTAGCAGGGCTCAGCCATTTCTAAGATAACAGAGGTTAAAAGGGTGCTTTCTAAAAGTTTACTTAGGTGTAACTGAACTTTGGAGGGTTTAAAGTAGATCATGCTTATTTCACTCATTTTTAAACCCTGAAAATTCTTTCTATGCAATATTCTTGGGGAGAGGTTGGTATTGTGTTTTAGTCAGCATTGGGACTATTTGATATTTGTTTCATCATGTTTTAATTTGTGAATTTGATAAAATGGCATCTTCAAGTTGATTTCATTTTGGATACACTATGGGATTTTTCAAGAAAGTATTTCTAGCTTCAACTATAGTAACTACTACTTAAAATTACATATATTTGAAATTTATTTGAAGTTTATTTGAAATTTATTTGAATCTATGAAGTTTAGATTCTTGAAATATTGGCTATTATCTTTTTAATAGTAATTTAATATTTCAAACTAAGTTGAAATATTATCGATAACCTGTGGCATCTTTGAACTTGCACTCTAAGAGTGGGATGATTACGCAAATGAGTTCCCCCATGGTAATTTACAAAGGTACATAACTTGTGGTGATACCTAAATCACTTCTGGCATGGTGCTTCTAAGTACGGAGGACTTTAATGCTAGGAAGATCATTCTTGTTTCTACATTATCAGTTTACTGAGGAAATTGTCTCAATTCAAGAAATAGTTGTAGCATATGGGCTAGTGTGTCGAGTGATGTCCTGGTACTGCCAGAGGTATTGTCCGTAAGTAACCTCTCGTTAAGTCTAAAGAAAAAAGCATGGCCATATGTAAACACGAAGCCCATTCTAATGGAGAATATCATAATAAAAAGAAGCACAGAAGGCAATCACAGATTAGCAGATGGGAATGCTACCTCTGTCTGTGAACGAGGCTTCATGATGGAGTAATATGGCTGCTCCACTTCGAATGGAGGGAGCTGGAAAGTGGGAGGACATGAGCTGAGACATGGGAATGCCCAGGTAGGAGGATTTTCTGTGGTCTTAGGATGCCCATATTGTACTCTAAGAGAAACTAGTGAGGAGATTGTGAAGGGCTTGGGCTGTTGGGCTGAGGGGCGTGCAGGCCACAAGGAACCATTACTTAGTTTGAGGAATATCAGTTGTGAACTATCCGTCATCCCCAAGGAAACATGCTGGTTGGATGAGATGGCCCCCACCCTTGAGGGGCTTCTGCCTGATGTGGGAGATGGACTTGATGGACTAATAGAGTCAATGAAGTGGTGGATGCAATTCCAGAGACGTGCATAAGCTGTTGAGGGAGCCAAGAGGGGCCTTTCCAAGGTCAGACCAGTAGATTCTTTCCTGGTAAACAGAGTGGATAATTAAGGATAGTTGCAAAAACAAAGTAATTTTACCATTATTAGTAGTGGACATATTTCCTTTTCAAAATTATGTTACAAAGGGGAATAACAAAGTCATGAGTTTACATTCTTATTTTGTTCTGAAATGATATGTGGTAATTTATTATTCCAACAACTGACTTTTCCTAATTGGAAGAGAGAATATTACTTTTAATGCTTTAACTCAAAATGTTCTGAGCTCTACAAAATGAATATATACATTTTTAAAGTTAGAATTTACAAATGCCAGATCTATAATTTACTTCTTCTGGGATTAAAAGGTGTTTGGAAGCTTTGCCTTTTAATGAAAATAATTTCAGTCACATTAATAATTCATTGTTTTAAACATTGAATAAAATGAGTTATTCAAGAACAGAAAATATTCAAATTTACTTTAAAAAAACTTGTGAACAATTTATGTTATGCGGTTTACTAATCTAACTGTTGAGTAATTGGTTTATCATTTTAAAAATCCAAAAGCGAAACTGGAATGCTCAGGCTTTGTGTTCCATCTTTGTAATCGACCTGCCTTGTTAGATTCCAAACTGGTTCCATATCTTTCAGGTTTTGATACATGAGAAGAATTTTAACCTGGACTTTCTCTCTAGTAGCAATCAATGTATGGAGTATGCAATTCATGGTGCCACAAGGAAAAAGAAACCCATGCTTTTGTCATAAATACAAATCAATTACTTTTTGCTTATTTTACACCTTTGAATCATGTATTTGTTCATCATTAAGATTTTAGTGTATATAAGGACAAAGTGTTAGCTACTGAAAATAATGCAAAATGCTGAGAGATGAAGAGCCTTTTTTCATAAGGGCACAGTCTATTTAGGGATACTGAATATATAAACAGATGTGTATGACAAAACGGAAGCAGGGCGAGTTCCACTGGAGAATCCACGACTTTAAGGAAGACAGAGGAATGAGTGACTGCTTCTGCCTGGAGAGTCAGTTACCTTGGAAATAGGAGAAAATGGGTTTGTCCTTGAAAGATGATATTAGAGCGGAACTGTTCTTTCCTGCTCGGATGTTTCCTTCTGTGTGGAAAGAGCCTAATTATTGTAACATGCTGATGTCTGTCCCCCTTTCCTCTCTCCGCACTAGGATTTATGAAATTACCGCATTGATGGTTAATGAAGAATGTCACTGTTGACTGTGCACCTCCCTTTTTTTCTCTGGGGTGTGAGCTTGCCTGCAGGGAGGCAGTTCTGCTCTGCTGGTTTAGGCTTTGTCTTACCTGGGCAGGTGGCTCTAGTCCAGAGGCCTGCCCCAGTTGGTCATGACCCATGACTGGGTGGATAGGTCTGTGAAACTCTGAAATTAGTTGGCAGTCCCAGTTGACCTGTAATCAGTTTTCTACCTTATTCTGTGTTAGAACCTTCCAGGCAGTCATTGAAATTCCTTGTCACCTTGCATGGAAATGGCACAGTGTCCTGGTGCTGGGCTGAGCTGCATTTTCCAGCCTCCTTTGCTGTTGGACGTGTGCTGCCTGGTGAGGGAGTCACAGCCATGGGACATGAGAAGTGACACCAAGGCTTCTGAGCATTATGTGTGACCTTCCTCTTCACTCTTTTCCCTACAGTGGCTGGATGCAGATGAAGATGAAGCCCTGGGGATGGGTGTGCTGTGAGTTGAAACGATCCTGGGCTCTGAGTCATTGTGTGGAGCAGTCCTACACGCCAACAAAACCACGTGCCTTGGACTGCAATTTTTAGTAAGTACTCGATATTTTTTTCATATACATAGTAAAAACATATAGAGGGTTGTAATGGTCCAATGGGTGCTGATTGGTTGGGTTGGGGATGGAATCATAGGTGGTTGAATTTAGGTTTCCTTGGTGTCTTCTGTTCCTGGGTGGGATTGCAGAAAATATTGAGCCAAATTACAGGTCTGGGTGGTGTCAACTGATCCATCAAGTGCAGGGTCTGCAAAATATCTCAAGCACTGATATTAGGTTTTATAATAGTGATGTTATCCCCAGGAGCAATCTGGGGAGGTTCAGACTCTTAGAGCCAGAGGCTGCATGACCCCTAAACCTTAATTTCTAATCTTGTAGCTAATTTGTTAGCCCTACAAAAGCAGACTGGTCCCCAGGCAAGAAAGGAGTCTTTTTGGGAAAGGATTATTATCAGTTTTCTTTCAGAGTCAAACTATAAACTAAATTCCTTCCCAAGATTAGTTTGGCTGATGCCCAAGAATGAACAAAGACAGCTTAAAGGTTAGAAGCAAGATGGAGTCTTTCACTTTCACAATTTCCTCAGTTATAATTTTTGCAAAGGTCATTTCAGGGTCAGACGCAATTATGTTTCTAGGCTAATTTAGTCCTGTATTTGCAGGTCCTGTTGACTTGAGATACTGGGTAAATTAGTAAACACAAACAGCATCATTTGGTTCAATATGGGGCACCTTATTTTAACTATTTTATTAATTAATGACAAACATGTAGCAATTAGGTTATTTCTACCATCTCAAAAATGGCTAAATTGCTCTAAATAATTCTGTTTCTGATTTGTGGTGAACATTTTGGTGAATTGGCACACCGTTGACTCTCACAGTGACAGGGAATGCCCTGAGCGGGTGCGGTGGATTTGTTGGACCTATGCAGCAACACCTGCCATGTCCCTGAGGTACAGGGTAGTGTGCTGTTGCTGTTACATGGTTAGAGCCAGAGAACAGGAGTCTGGGAAAAGTGGATAAGGGAAAAACTCTACCTCTTACTAACTGTACAACCTCGGCAAGCTATTTAACCTCCATGATCCTCATTCTCTTCATTGGTAAATCAAGAGCAAACAGGGTTCTCACCTTATAAGGATGTTAAGGGTTGTAATTTATGTGAATCATGCGGACAAAAGTTGGCTCCCAGCACGTTCCAGATGAGTCATAGATATCATTGACGTTGTTCTAAATGTTGAGAGACTCCCATCACATCTGCAGCTGGCCCCACGGAGAGTCTGGGTCAATGCACAAGTTTGAAGTAAACACAAATGAGGCAAGCAGGCATGAACATTCAGAGGTAGAGGGGTGGAAAGTATGTTCAGGAATGGCCAGGGTGAGAAGGTGATTTTTGAACAAAGACCTGAAGGACATAGGGGGATTAAGGCCCTGTATACACCTGCTCATGCTGTCCCAGCAAATCAGAGAGTGGGTGCTTAAATAATAGAAGTTTGTTTTCTCATAATTCTGGAGGCTGGAAGTTCAAGATAGGGGTGTTAGCAGGGCGTCTGCTCTGAGGCCTTTCTCCTTGGCCTGTAGATGCCTTCTTCTCCCTGTGTCTTCTCCCTTTGTCTTCCTAGAGTCTTCCCTCTATGCATGTCTGTGTCCAAATTCACTCTTCTAATAAGGACACCAGTCATATTGAATGGAGACTTTATTTTAACTCTACCTCTTTAGAGGTCAAGTCTTCAAATACGGTCATATTCTGAGATAGTGAGGATTTCAACATATGAATTTTGGGGCATACACAATTGAGCTCATCATTAGAGCTAAGAATAGAAACTGCCTTGTGGGTTCTAGAACTGAAACCAGTGCCCTCCCTAGGACAGAGGGAAAGGATAGAGAGCATGAAGGAGATATGGGCTAAGGCAGATAGGCCAGGTCAGCTGGCAGAGGGGTGGGTTGGGGTGTGGAGGATCTGGTTTTACTCTGAGTGATGGGAGCTGATAGAGGAGGGACAGGACCTGACTTAGATCTTAAAGGGGCCCCTCCATTCTGTGGATAATAGGTGGCAGGGGGTCTGTGCAAGGCCAGTCAGAGCAGTAGAGCTGTCAGGAAGCTACTGCTATTTGATGCTATGCTCAACACAGCAGTGCTTAGATCATGGACCTGTGGTGGATGTCATAAGAAATGATCACATTCTGGGTCTATTTTGGTGTCATACAGAAAGGATTGGCTGAGGAACTGGATGTGAGGGATGTGAGAAAGAAGGATTTGTTTTGAAATATGTCTACATTGTGGAGTGACAAAATTGGCCTAATTAACATTTGCATTACCTCACACACCATTTTTTTGTGGTGAGAGTACTTAATTCTCTCAGTGATTTTCAAGAACACATTGTTATTAACTTTATTCTTTATGTTATAGACTAGATTTCTTGAACTTATTCCTCTTATCTAACTGAAATTTTGTGTCCTTCAACCAACATCTCCCCCATCCCATGCTTCCCACCCCAGCTCCTAGCAAACACCATTGTACTCTTTGCTTCTACAAGTTCAATGTTTTTTGGATGCACAGGTAAGTGACAACATGTATTTGACTTTTTGTTTCTGGCTTATTTCATCTAACATAGTGTCCTCCAAGTTCATCCATGTTGTCAGAGAGGACAGGATTTCCTTCTTTGTAAAGTCTGAATGGCATTTCCTTGCATATGTATGCTATATTTTCTTATCCATTCATCCTTTGGTGGATACTCCGGTTGATTTCACGTCTTAGCTATTGCGAATAATGCTGCAGTGAATATGGGAGTGCAAATATCTCTTCAACATGCTGATTTCATTTCCTTTAGATGTATAGCAGCAGTGGAATTGTTGTATCATTTGGGAGTTCTAATTTTAATTTTTTGAGGAGCCTCCATACTGTTTTCAATATGGGTGAACTAACTTACATTCCCACAAATAGTGTGCAAGGGTTCCTTTTTCTCCACATCCTTATCAACGCTTATCTTTTGTCTTTTTGACAATATCCATCCTAACAGGTGTGAGGTGATAGCTCATTGTGGTTTTAATTTGAATTTCCCTGATGATTAGTAATGTTGAGCATTTTTTCAAACATCTGTTGGCCATTTGTATGTTTTCTTTTGATAAATGTCTATTCAGGACCTTTGCCCATTTTTAAATAGATTGTTTACTAGCTATTGAGTTTCTTATATATTTTGGATATTAATCGCTTTTCAGATATACGGTTTGTAGATATTTTCTCCCATTTTGTAGGTTGTCTTCACTCCATTGATTGTTGACTGCTGTGCAGAGGCTTTTCAATTTGTTATAAGTTCATTTGTTAATTTTTGCTTTTGCTACTGGTTCCTTTAGAGTCCTATTTAAAAATTCATTGCTTAGACCAGTGTCACAGAGCTTTTCTCCTATGATTTTTCCTAGTAATTTTACAGTTGCACATCTTATGTTTAAGTCTACAGTCCATTTTGAGTTGATTTTTGAACATGATGTCCAAATTCCTTCTTCTGCCTGTGGATATCCAGTTTTTGCAACATCATTTATTGAAGAGACTGTCCTTTACCCATTGTGTGTTCTTGGTACCTTTGTCAAATATCAATTGACCTTAAATGTATGGATTTATTTATGGATTCTTCAGTCTATCAATTGGTCTATCTGTCTGTTTTTATGCCAGTACCATGCTGTTTGATTACTATAGCTTTGTAGTATATTTTGAAGTTAGGTAGTATATTGTCTCCAGCTTCATTCCTTTTTGTTCAAGATGTTTTTGGCTATCTGGGGTATTTTGTGGTTCCATATAAATTTTAGGATTCTCTTCCTATTAATACAAAAATATTATCGGGATTTTGATAGAGATCACATTGAATCTGTAGATTGCTTTGGGTAGTATGAATATTTTAACATATTAATTTTCCAATACATGATCATGGGATATTTTTCCATTTATTTGTGTCTTCTACAATTTATGTTATCAATGGTTTATAGTTTTTGGCATACAAGTTTTCCACCTCCTTGGTTAAATTTATTCCTAAGTATTTTTTTTGTTTTTTGGTAATATTGTAAATAGGAATGTTTGATTTTTTTGTCAGATAGTTATTTGTTAGTGTGTAGAAAAGGTACTCATTTTTGTACGCTGATTTTAAATCCTGCTAATTTACTAATTTATCAGTTCTAACAGTTCTTGGTGAAATCTTTAGGTTTTTCTATGTATTTGATCATGTCATCTATAAATAGACTTGTTTGTTTTCAAACAAAAATTTGACTTGTTTATTTTCAATGTGTATACCTTTTATTTCTTTCTCCTGCTGAATCTCACTGGCTAAGTCTTCCAGAAATGTGTTGAATAAGAGTGGCAAGAGTGGGCATCCTTGTCGTGTTCCCGGTATTAGAGGAATCTTTTAACTTTTTCCCACTGAGTATGATGTTGTTGGTTGAGTTTGTCACATTTCCTTTATTGTTTTGAAGTACATTCCTTCTATCACTAAGTTGTTGAGAGTGTTTAAATCATAAATGGATATTGAATTCTGTCAAATGCTTCAAGTAGGGGTTCCCATGAACCCTCTTTAGACACAATTTGCTAAAGTGACTCACTAACCTTGGTGAAACACTTACTTAATTTACTGGCTTATTGTAAAGGATATTTTAAAAGATAAAAGTAAACAACCAGATGAAGAAAAACATAGGGCAATGTCTGGAAGGACATTGGAGCACAGGAGCTTCTGTTTCCAAGGAACTGGGGTGCGCCACACTCCTGCCCTGTGGATGAGTTCTTGTTTACCTTTCAGCAAGTCTCCAAAAGCTCAGTTGCGCGGAAGCATTTCGTACCCTGTCGTCTTGGCTGTTAATGGAGACTTCATGGGGCAGGCATGACTGAAGATAGACAACTGTGTAGAGATGTGATTGGCCAAACAGGGTATGATCTACTACTAATAGACCAAGTGGGAAAACACAGCAAGACCTGTCTGGATTCTTCTTGGCCTTTCTGTGCATCATTCCTTCCTCTAGGGTGTGGAGCAGGACGCCTTCTGGAATGGGAGTCTTATGACCTACAGTTAGACAAGGAAGGTCAGAGAATTTCTTTATGGCTAGCTCCAAGACAGAAAGGCAAGAGAAGATTAGAGCGTATTTTTAGTTTCTATGCCCTGTCCTGGGGGAGAAAAAGAAGCAAGAAAAAGAATTTCTTTATGCCAGCTCCAAGACAGAAAGGCAAGGGAAGATTAGAGCATGCTTTTAGTTCCTATGCCCTGTCCTGGGGAAAAAAAGAAGCAAGAAAAAGGAGGACAGGAGAAGGTCAAAGAAAGATTTTGTTTTTTGAGGCATGCTTCTGAGGCCTACATGCCCCAAAATTGTAACTAAAGACTATCTTTCACTTTTATTGCTCTGAAGCTGTTCTATAGCTGCTTCAAAAACAAGGACAAAAGGCCAAATACTTTTATGAAAGATATGCTTATTGTTTTAGTAACTTAAGAAACAACAGGGATTACAGGAGGAATTAAGAATGAGAGCCAATATATAAACTTCATAAAATCACAGTTCTTTATTCTGTTAATGTAGTATATCACATTTATTGATTTGCATTTGTTAAACCATCCTTGCATCCCTGGGATAAATTTAATATGAACATGGTGAAAGACTTTTTTTAATATGCTGTTAAATTTTGTTTGCTTATGTTTTGTTCAAGATTATTTTCATCAGGGATATTGGCCTATAATTTTCTTTTCCTTTTACTTTACTTATTTATTTATTTTTGAGACAATGTCTCACTCTGTCACCCAGGATGGAGTGCAGTAGCATGAACATGGCTCACTATAGCTTCAATCTCTCAGGCTCAAGTGATCCTTCTGCCTCAGCCTTTTGAGTAGCTGGTTCCACATGTGTATGCCACTACGTCTGGCTAATTTTTAAGATTTTCTGTAGAGATGGGGTCTTGTTATGCTGCCCAGGCTGGTCTTGAACTCCTGGCCTCAAATGATCCTCCAATCTTGGCCTCCCAAAGTGTTGGGATTATAGATGTGAGCCATCATGTATGGCCATTTCCTTTTCTTGTGGTATCTTTATCTGACTTGTCTATCAGGCTAATGCTGGCTTGGTAAAATGAGTGGACATATTCCTTCTTCTTAATTTTTTGGATGGATTTGAGAAAGATTGACATTGGTCATTTAAATGTTTGATAGAATTCATCAGTGAGGTCAATAGGTATTGGGCTTTTTGTTGATAGGAACCTTTTTACTACTGATTCAATCTCCGTACTCATTAGTCTGTTCATATTTTCTGTTTCTTCATGATTCAGTTATGGTAGGTTGTATGCCTCTAGGAATTCATCCATTTCTTCTGGGTTATCCATTTTGTTACTATATAATTGTTCCTAGTAACCTCTTATGAGTTTTGTATTTCGTTGGTATCAACTGTAATGTCTCTTCTTTATTTGCAGTTTTATTCACTATTCCCCTTTTTTTTAAGTCTAGTTAAAGGTTTGTTGATTTTATTTGTTTTTACAAAAAGCTAACTCAAAGTTTTGCTGACCTTTTGTATTGTTTTTCTAGTCTCTGTACCATTTATTTCTGATATGGTGTTCAGTTTTTCTTTCTGTCCTTGGGCTTAGTTTGTTTTTTGTTCTAGGTTCTTGAGGTGTAATGTTAGGTTTTTAATTTCATTTGATGTAAGTATAGCTACCTCCAGTCCCTTTTGATTTTTATTTGTGTAATTTTTTTTTCATGTTTAGTCTATGTATTTCCTTAACTGTAATGAGAATCTCTTGTAGACGATATATAGCAGTGTCCTGTTTCTTTTATCCATGCAGCCATTCTATGTCTTTAGTTTTGACAATTTAATCCATTTACATTTAAGATACTCATTGATAAGTACTATTACCATTTTGTTAATTGTTTTGTAAATCCTTTTTTCCTCTTTTGCTACCTTCATGATTAGATGATTTTCTTTAGTAGTATGCCTTGATTCTTTATTGTTTTATCTTTTATTATTTACCAACAGGTTTGCACATTGCAGTTACCATGAGGGCTTACATAAAACAACTCATAGTTATAACAACCCATCATAAGTTGATAGCAACTTAACTTTGATCACATGAAAAAACTCAACATTTTTCATTTTTATTCTACTTTTCCCCTACATTTTATGTTGACATTATAATTAGTATCTTTTTATATATCTTTAACAAATTATAGTTATAATTATTTTTAATTGTTTTGTTTTTTAACTTTTGTACTAAAAACATACTTTTACCAATGAGTTTTATATTTTGACATGTTTTTATGTTATTAATTAACGTCCTTTCCTTTCAGCTTGATGAACCTCTTTTAGCATTTCTTGTAAGATAAGCCTGTTGGTGATAAACTTCCTCAACTTTTGTTTGTCTGGGAAAGCCTTGGCTGTGGCTTGAATGTCCTCACCCTAAAAAAAGAAATTCACAATGAAACTTAATCCTCAATGTGACAATACTGAGAGGTGGGATCTTTAAGGGGTAATTAGATCATGAAGGTTCTGTCCTTGCGAATGAATTAGTCCACTCATGAATTAATATGTTAATTCATGAGTAATAGTCATGGATTATCATGGAATAAGAACCGGTGGCTTTTCAAGACAGTGAAGAGAAACCTGAGCTAGCACATTAGCACAGTCAGCTGCCTCACAATGTGACACCCTGCATTGCCTCAGGACACCACACAGAGTCCTTACAAGCAAGCCTCCATAACTCTAAGAAATAAATTCAATTTCTTTTTAAATTACCTAGTTTCAAGTATTCTGTCATAAGCAACACAGAACAGATTAAGACAGAAAGTTGATACCAAGAGTGGCGATGTTGCTAATAATGAATACTTGAATATGGAGAAGCAGCTTTAAAATTGGGTAATGGGCAGAGACTGAAAGAATTAAGAGGAGCAGGCTAGAAAAAGCCTAGATTCTGGTGAGGACTCAGAAGTCAAGAAGACCAGGGAAAGTTCGGAACTCTTTAGAAACTGAGTAAGTGGATGTGGTAAGAATAATATGGGCAGTAAAAGCTATTCTGACAATGTTTCAGATGGAACTGAGGAAGAAGTATTAGAAACTGAAGTAAAGGACATTTTCGTTATAAATTAGGAAAGAACTGGGCTAAGATGTGTCCATGTCCAAGGCCTTTGTGGAAGACTGAACTTGAGAGTAATGAACTGGGGTATCTGAGAGAATAAATTTCTTTCTTTCTTTTTCTTTTTTTTTTTTTTGAGACACAGTCTCACACTGTCACCCAGGCTGGAGTGCAGTGGCACGATCTCAGCTCACTGCAACCTCTGCCTCCTGGGTTCAAGTGATTCTCCTGTGTGGCAGAATAAATTTCTAAGCAAAATATAGAAGGAGCTGCATGACTAATTTTGGCTAATTTTGCTGAGATTCTGGAGCAAAGGAATGATTTAAAAACAGAATTTGTAACTAAAAGGGAACCAGAATGGAAAGATTTGGAAAACTCTCAGCCTGGCCTTGTAAAAAAGTGAAAAAGCATGTTTGGCAGAGGAAATCAAGGGTATAACCCAGAGGTCATTTACTAAAGAGATTAGCATGGATAGAAGGGAGCCAGGTGCTATTCTTCAAGACAATGGAAGAAAGACCCTGGAGGCTCTTTAGAGATCTTTGAGGTTGCCAGTCCCATCACAGTTCCGTAAGCCCGGGAAAGCAGAATGATTTCAGAGGGCAGCCCTGGTGTACTCTGCACAGGCTAAGGCTTACTACCCAGGGCTGCCTCAGAACTCTACTACCCACATGTTGGCACAGTGCTCTGCTGTCACCCAAGCAGTCCAAGGTTTGGCTTGTGCTGGAGCTCTGAAATATACAAGTCATAAACTTTGGTGGCATCTACCTGGTGCTAATTCTTCAGGCTGTCAGAAAGAAAACACTGTAGAAGCTTGGCAGCCTCCACCCAGATTTCAGAGGATGTTACCAAAAGCCTTGAGATCCAGGCAGAGACTTGTCATTGGGGAGAAGAAACTGAAGAGAGGCCCTACTAAAGCAATGCTGAGTGGATATGTGAGATTGGAGATGCCACTGAGTGTCCCCACTAGTTCAATGACTAATGGAATCATAGAAGGAGGGCTGCCACCAAGACCACTGAACTGCAGAGCTACCAGCATGCAATGCCAGTCTGAGAGAGCTGGGTGCACTCAAGCCATAGTGGCCTGAGACCTTGGGGTCCCAACTCCTGCACCAGTGTGCAGAGGATGCCAGACATGAAATCAAAGGAGATTATTCTGGAGTCTTAAGACCCAATGTCTGCCTTCTTGGGCTTTGGACTTGCCTGGGGCCTGTTACCCCATACTTCTTGCCTATTTCTCCCTTTTGGGATAGGAATGTTTACTCTATGCTTGTTATACCGTTGTATCTGAAATGTAGATAACTTCTTTTGATTTCATGTACTCACAGAGGAGATTTCCAACTTTGAAATTTTGAGTTGGTGCTGTAACAAGTTAAGACTTTGGGGCTACGGGTAAAGAATAAATCTATTTGCATATGACGAAAACATGAGCTTTTGGAGACCAGGGGTGGAATGATATGGCTTAAATGCCCACTCTCCAAACTCATGTTGAAACTTAATCCCCATCATGGCAGTATTGAGAGGTGGTGTCTTTAGATGTGATTGGATCATAAAGGCTCTCTTTTCTTAAATGGATTGATCTATTTGTAGATGACCAAATTAGTGGGTTAATGTATTATTGGGTTATCACAGGAGGAGAAATGGTGGCTTTATAAGGAGAGAGAGAACTGAGGTAGCACACTAAGTTGCCTCACCATGTGACACCCTGTGCTGCTTTGGGACTCTTGAGTCCCCATAAGCAAGAAGGCTATCACCCATTGTGCCCCCCAACTATGAACTTAGACTCCACAAATATAGATAATAAATTCATTTTTTTAAAAAACAAATTACCCAGTTTCTGGTATTTTGTAATAAACAACAAAAATTGAGCTAAGACACTTTATCTCTCCTTTATTTATGAATGACGGCATAGTCAGGTACAGAATTCTTAGTTTGCAGGGTTTCCACCCACCCCCTTTAGCACTTTGATTATATTAGTCCACTTTTTCCTGGCCTATAAGTTTTCTACTAAGACTTCTAGCTTTACTAGAACTACTTTACATGTGATATGCTTCTTTTATCTTGCTGCTTTCAGAATGTTCTTTTTCTATTTGATTTTTGACAGTTTGATTATAATATGTCTCAGTGTTGTCTTGTTTGAATTGAATCTTGCTGGAGACTTTTGACCTTCCTGTACCCAGATATTAATAGATTTTTTTTTTCAGATTTTGAGAATATTTCCACTGTTATGTCAAAAATAACATTTCTGTCTCTTTGTCTCTCTCTTGTCTTTTTGAATGCCTATAATTCAAATATTTTCTATTTATGCTGTCACATAAATTCTGCAAGCTGTCTCCATTCTCTTTTCTTCTCTAACTGTATCTTTTCAAATAACCAACCTATCTTTGAGTTCACTGATGGTTTCTTCTGCTTGACTAATTTTGCTCTTGATAATCTCTATTGTGTTTTTTATTTCATTAACAATATGATTTTTCAGTCCCAGAATTTGTTTGATTTTTAAAAAATAATTTAATGTCTCTGTTAAATTTCTTGTTTTATTGTTTCACTGATTTTGTTCAGTAGTTTATATTTTCTTGAAGTTCACTGAGCTTTCTTAAAAAAATTATCTTGAATTCTTTGTCAAGCAGTTTACAAATTTTCCTATCTTTAGGCTCATTTACTGGCTCTTTTTGTTGTTGTTCCTTTGGTAGTGTCATGGTTCCCTGATTATTCTCTGTCATTGTAGCTGTGTATGATTGTCTGCACATTTGAAGAAGTAGGGACTGTTTTTTGTCTTTGTAGACTTGTTCTTTCAGGGAAAGTCCCCTTTCACCAGTCAGCTTGTCCAGAGATACTAAGCAGGCTGTCTACTACGTTCTATGGGTAGGCTTGCTGCTGAGTCTTCAGATGTGGCCTCGTACCTGATACCTGGTTCAAGAAGTAGGTGGTCCTGGTGCCTGGGTCTGTGGGGTTGTGCCTGGAGCCTGAATGCACTGGCCAGGGTGGAGGGCAAGGAGAAGGGAGGGATTTTGACTGTATACGTGGGAACTTTCCTGAAGCCTGGGGTGGACTGACCTAATACTGAGATAGACCTTGAGCTTGAGTCTTCAGGAGCCAGCTGGGCACTTGGATGGACCTGGCACCTGTATCCAATGAGACACACCTTGAGCCTGAGCCCACAGAGGCTGGCCTAGATACTGAGGTATGGGGACCAGCCTGGAGCCTGAGTTCATGGGGTCTACTCTAAAGGCTGGGTATGTAGGTGCTGGTCTGGAGGCTAGATTCATGAGGGCTTGCTTGGGTACTGGCTGGCCTGGAACCTGGGTCCACAAGGTTGGTCCTGGAGCCTGGGTTCATGGGCATCAGCCCAGTACTGAGGTCAAGTGGGATGGGCCTGGACCCTCAGTCTGCTGGAGTGTGGGTCTACTAGGACCCACCTGCCATTAAGCAGGCCTAGTGCCTGTTTCAGGGCTACTGATCTGGCACTGGGGTGCAACCAAAGCCTGGAGCTCTATAAACTGACCTGGCTCTGGATCTGGGGTAGGCCTGGATCCTGAGGCCAAAGGGGCTCATCTAGTTTTGGGTAGGCCTGGAGTCTGTATCCACAGTGTCCTTTCTGGAGGATGGTTCCATGGATGCCAGCCTGGCAGAGGGGTGGGTCCAGAGAGTGAGCCCACTGGCAAGGCCAGGAGCCTGGGCTGTAGGATCTGGCCTGACACTGGGTCTAGCCTCAAGGCTCAGTCTGAGGCCAGGCATCTTGGGTCATGGGGACCTGGCCAGTGCTGGGTTTTACTGGGGCAGGCCTGGTGTTAAGGTTGAGGCAAAGCCTAATGCTCACTTCCCACTCCGAAGATGGCATTAATAACTCTCTTCCGCCTGTGCTGCCCGGGGCTTGGGGAAGGGTGATGCAGGTAATATACAACAGTCCTTACTACCCTCATCAGTGAGTCTTTTGTTATTCACAGCTACACTTAGGTACTATAATCTCTCACCGGGTTTCATTAGCTCTTTGAAAATATTTTTGTGCATGGACAGTTGTTCAAATTGATTTTTCTGTGGGAGAAAGAGCATTGGAAAGTCTGATTTTCCCATCTTGCTGATGTCCAATCTGACTTCTTCTTATAAGGAAGGACCTGTATAATTACATTGGGCTTACCTGATAATTCAGGATAATCTACATTAAGATCCTTATCTTTATCACATCTGCAAAGTCTCTTTTGTCATGTATGATTACCTATTGACAGGTTTCAGGGAGTAGGATGTAGGTATCTTTGGGGTCTATTATTCTATCTACCACATTTATAAAATCCTTAGAACAATATCTGATATGTTCTATGTACTTGTGTCATATAGTATTACTGCCTCCTTTTTATTAAAATAAAAAGGGTACTGTTCTGTGCTCTCAGACAGAGTCAGCAAGATTTCTGCAAGACCTCTGGGAAGGAATTTCATGTTTACTGTTTCACAGCTATGTAGCTATTAACATATCAGTATGTGCTCTTCCTATAACTAATACACTTTAAATTAACATTTACATATGCAATTTTCAAAGTCACACATCTGACTGTATTACATTCAGAATTTATTTTAAGCTATAAATATCACCTCTATAAAACTACAGTATTAAAAAAATCTGTTAAAGCATTTATGTCATAGTTTCTAATTGTGTTTTAAAATTTTTCATTAGTTATGAGATGTGTTCCTCAATACAGGCAACTGAAAGGCATCAATAATTCAATTATAAATATTTGATAACAGCAATATGTGGATAAAACAATTGCTTGTCAATTTTGATATATAAACTGTTTTGAGGCACAGTATCTCATGACAGTCCAGGCTGTGATTACATTTTACTAAACCAAGACTTCTCAATTTGTTTCTTACAAGTCATTATATTATTTTTTTTTCAGACTTGTCTGCTAATAAATTCATGCTATATGAATAATAATTGTAACTAAACAATAAATTTTCCAATAATTCTTTTGCAAAATTTGGAATAAATTTAGTTATACTGTGACAAAAGTTGCAGTGAATATCTTTAAATGGGGCCATTTTGCTTTTCATTTCCTGCAGTTTTAAATTCATCAAATGACCATTTCTTTTGTCTCCAATAATAAAAAAAGAATTTCTGCAATAAAGTCTTGTCCTTGTTTTGGCCACAAAATGATTTGGCCATGGGTAAGTTTTGGCATATGGTGGGGGAGGTAGCATTTTCCTGGTGGACAGTGTTGGGAGGTAGCTCACCATGAGCCTCTCTCACTCCTACATATCTTGCTGAGTGGTCCAAAATCTCAATGTCTTGACTATTCTTTCACCTGTACCACCTCTCAGGATTGTTTATGCAACTTGCAATACTGAAGAAAGAAAATATGCAGCCAAGAATGTACTACTACACTTCCTTGCTGAAAGTGTTCTTTCTGTGACACAGGATGGGGTTTGTTTCAGCTTACATAGAAGTAGCAGGTTTCATAAGCTCAAAGTTTTTCTCCTATTGTGCACCCCATTGCCCATGCAGCTCCACTTGGACTTCTGCATCACCCAGTGGGATTTGTGGCTTTAGGTGCTAGTGGGACTGTGGTAGTGATCCTGCTGTTGCCAATACTGTGAGTCATAAAGTCCTTTGTTTCTGACCTAGGAGTTGTGTATCTTTTGTCAGCATCCAAAGGATGTAGCAAGTTAACTTGATAATTTATCATCATTCTGATGGGAGTGCTCTTCCATACTGGCATAGTGTCAATGTGGGGTAATGTCCTTACGGATGATTATTGTTGAGAGATTATTTTATCAAAACCTTCCTCTCCAATGAACCACTACTCATCAAGTTGGCCTGAACTGCAGATGCTGGATATCACTCAGCTGGTTCAGATTAATCAAGTGCCTAGAAGTGGCTTTAGAGAATAAAACCATGAGGGCCTTAACAGGCCTAAAGAGAAACCCCCTTTTCCAGTCTCCCTCACCTAAACAAGAGTCTTGGCCCCAAGCCTGGAGTTTGGAATTGGAAGGGTAAGCACCCTCACACCACTTTCATCTTGCATCCCAGATTGTGCTAACTGGTTCCTTCCCAGACGGCTGGTGGGATGAGATCCTACCTTGCCGGGATCCCATGCCTGGCAAGTTGCAGAGCTGAGATTCACCGTGTTCTAGCAACAACTCTTGCAACCTCTCTAATCACGAGGTGATGAATAGTCCATAAAAATGTCCAAATCTCAGAAATCACCACTTAGGAACTTAGAACACTACCTGTTCCTCAAAAATCTGTTGAAATTTAGAAAAGCCAGAAGATGCCCAAAATATTCATTTTCTTTGGTTCATTTGTACAATAATTTATGTTCTGAAAATAATAAGAATGAGGATTAATAATATTCATCTGAGAAGTTCATTTTTTTATTCATAAATTACATATCTAAATTTATAAAATTTGTCTTTTTCAATTATGTCATTTTTTAATTATTTTATTTTATTTTATTTTTTTTTGAGACAGAGTCTTGCTCTGTCACCCACGCTGGAGTGCAGTAGTACCATCTTGGCTCACTGCAAGCTCCACCTCCCGGATCCACGCCATTCTCCTGCCTTAGCCTCCTGAGCAGCTGGGACTACAGGCACCCACCACCACACTCAGCTAATTTTTTGTATTTGTAGTAGAGATGGTGTTATCCAGGATGGTCTCAATCTCCTGACCTCGTGATCTGCCTGCCTCGGCCTCCCAAAGTGCTGGGATTACAGGCGTGAGCCACCGTGCCCGGCCTTATGTCATCTTTAATATTGATCATTCTGTCCAACTATCAGAGAGAAGATGAATTAATTTATCCAGTCTCCCACCGGAGCACAGATGAGGAGTGAAAACATCAGTGGGTAGAGAGGGGCCCCTAAGCTGCTGTGGCCACTGTGTGAGAGGGTGTGATACTGTGCCTCCTTCCCTCCTGCAAGAAGCCTAGTGTCCAGCCAGTGAGAAAACAGACACCTGAAAGTGAATTGCTGGCCCTCACTGTGGGACAGCAGGTAAGGGCAAGACAGTCTTTGAGGAAGAGCCGTACAGACAGAGTGAGCTCGGCAGTGAAGGCAGACCTCATGGAGGCTGCAGCAGGGAGATGACTTTGTGAAGACGTAGGCTGCAAATTGGGCTGCCAAGATCCTTGGGTGCTGAGGGTGGAGAAAAGCCTTCTAGGGAGGGAGAGAAGCAAGGACAGAGGCAAGGATGGGGGGCATAATGCACAGAGATTGGAAGATGCACAGAAATGGCTACAGAGAGACAGGCGGACTCATTACTAGGGAATTTCAAAGTGAGGTGGAAGGCTAAACTGGAGCCAAGCAGTTATGGTTGAACATTTGTGTCTCCCCCAAATTCATATGTTAAATTCTAACCCTCACGGTGATAATTTTAGAAGATGGAACCTTTGTGAGGTGATGAAGCCATGAAAGTTGTATTACTCAGTTCTTGCATCACAATAAAGAAATACCTGAGCCTGGGTCATTTATAAAGAAAAGAGATTTAGTTGGCTCATAGTTCTGCAGGCTGTACAGGAAGCATGGTGCTGGCATCTGCTTCAGGTGGGGGCCTCAGAGAGCTTACAGTCATGGTAGAAGGCAAAAGAGGAGCTGGTGTATCACATGGCCCGGGGGAGGCCAGAGGGAGCAAGAGAGAGTGAAGGGGACTTTTAAACAACCAGATCTCACGTGAACTGAGTGAGAACTCACTTGTCACCAAGGGGATGGTGCTAAACCATTCATGAGACATCCACCCCAATGATCTATTCACCTCCCACCAGGCCCCATGTCCAACATTGGGAACCACATTTCAACATGAGATTTGCAGGGGACAGACATCCAAACCATGTAAAAAGTGGAGCCCTCATGAATGGTATTTGTGTCCCTATAAAAGAGACCTCAGAGAGCCAGCTCACTCTTTCCACCACGTGAGACAGCAATAAAAAATCAGCAGTCGGCAGCCAAGAAGAGAGCTCTTATCAGAATCTGACCCTGCTGGCATGCTGATCTTGGGCTTCCAGCCTCTAGATTTTTGAGAAATAAATTTCTGTTGTTTATAAGCCACACAGTCTTGGGCACTTTGTGATAACAGCATGAACTGACTAAGATGCAAGTTGAGCAGGAATTTGAGGACTGAGTGGATTTTGTTTTATTTTTTTAAGAATTAGAAGGAGAAAAAAGAAAAGAAAAAGAAGAGAAGGAGAAAATGAATGGAAATTGCACATTTACTATGAGTTAATCATGGTGCTGGGTGTTAAGAATATTGTCTAATTTCACTCTTTCAACTCTTGAGAAGGGTAAGTTTATATCCCTTTTGCAGAAAAGTGGTTGAAGCTGAAATATATTAAGTGTATGCTAATTGGTAATAAACAATCTTTTGAACTCCATTGATGCTTGAATTTTCACTCTGCTGGAAGTTGTCAGGTCCAAATTTTAAAGCAGACCTGTCAGCTTCAAAATATGAGCTTCTGCCATTGTACTGTTCTGCAGAAAAGTAATATGACTTCAGTTCCTCTGGCATTAGTGTGTAGCAAGCTCAGAGTGGGAGAGATTAGAAGAAGGAGCACTCTGGTGATGATGATAATATGTACCATTTATGGTGCACACAGATGTCCCAATTGCTACCTCCAGCATCTCTCATTTTTTCAATAAGCAAGCTCAGTAACATATACATTTTTAAGAAATGAGAATTAGAGATGTCAAGAATGTAAAACTATCAAGGACAAAGGTTGAAATTAAAAATAGGACTGACTGGCTTCAAAGCCATAGGGTTCAAATCTCACTACAACATCCTAGGGCACTGTTCAAGTGAGATGTCACAAGACCAGGTGCATAGTGGAAATGGCAGGGATCAAAACAATTGTCTTACCCAGTTGGATGTACCAGGATCAACTTTACTTGCCGCAATGCTCCTTGGACACACCAGTAAAACTTCTCTTACTTCCTCTTTGCTCCCATTACAGTACAGAAGAAAGTACTGGAATGCCAGCAAGATGATAATTGTTTTCTGAGAATGTGAGGAAAGGGAGAAGCCTGAATGTCAGTGGAAATCACGTTCTGGTTACTAACAGAGGAATTTGATTCTGGCCATCTTAATACAAAATGGGATTTACTGGAACCCTCTCATGTGCTTGAAGGAAAAACTGAAAGTCCATGCTTGAGAACTGAACAGGCATCAAGGTAGGCTGGACAGTGGTGAGCAGACCAAAGGTCATGCCATGGGAAGATTTTGGTCAGCACAACATCGTCATTTCCTCTAGGAATAATACAGTCACCATCTGGTTCCATCATCTGAAGTCACTTGCTCAGGATATAAAGTCCTAAGAGAGAGCATTTCGTTTGCTATGCTTGAGTTAATTTCTTCAAACAGGCCCACAGAAATAACTTTATAACCCAGCATCCCTTCCATAGATGTAGAGTTTTCACCAGTGACTCTGGGAAGGAAGATTGCAGAATAAGTTCCTTGGAACTCCGACCAGACAGGAATCAACATATTGTGATGTTATAATGTAAACATATTCATCTAGGAACTTTGCTGGTATGCAGTGTAAAAGAGGGCTATGCACGTGTCAAGTTATTTCATTTTCTTTGACTTCTGAAGGGGCATTCCTCTGGCTTAACTTCCTAATGGAGTACTATTTAAATCACTGCGACTGGCTGACTGTTAATAGTGCTGCACAGGAAGGAACCAGGGACTAATATTTTATTCTAGTGTTAATTTAAAACCATCTGAAAACTGACTTCCTCATAATGAATCAGACTTAGCTAGGAGCATGATAAATTTAATTATAATGGACTTCGTGTGGGTATTGCCAGTCGTTTACATATTCATTGAGTTCCATGAAGTAGTTTTTCTTACCATTTTGAGTGTTAAAACCAAAGAAAGGCTAAATCACAGAAAGGAGAAATAACAAATTTGTCTATAATTAAAAGGTGAACTGGTCTCGTGAGCAGGTCCCCTATTTACATAAACTTCCTGGACTTAGTTCAGTGGGTGCTTCTCTTTATGAACGTACATTGTTACTGAATTATAAACAACCTGATTCTCTCTTCTGTGAAATATTTGTGGTATTTTCAGTTGTGTGAAGCCACCCCTAACTGTGTTGAGTAGTAAGAAAGCCCAGGGTTCAGGCCCTGGAGGCCCAAGGTGTTGCTGGCCTTGCTGACGGGTCTCATTGCTCAGTGGACTAGTGAAGGACCCAGATTTTCTGCCTCCCCTCTAGGCTTTCTGGTCTACAATCTAGGTCTTCCTAGGGCTGCTTTCCTGAGGATGGGGGCTGCTAAGATGCAGGGGATTCCTCATTCATACCTGGGCATGAAGATGACTGTTCCTGGACACTCTCTTAGGAGAATGAGGAGAAATTTCATCTGCAGCCAGTGGCGAATCTCTTTATATCCCGTTGGCCTAAACTATCATCTCCACTCTGCAGCCAGTTATAAACCACACGGAGGAGCCAAATCTGATTTGTTCAGATGACTGGGGGCCATACCTGAAATTAGGAATTGTATTGAGTTAATATTTAAATAAAATTTCGAAGCATATTGGTGTCTGGAGCATACCAACTGAGCAAACGGACCTAGGAAGGAGGGAAGCAAAGAAAGTGGAATCAGCTTCTGATAAATTACTCAGGATGCCTGGGGAGCATTATGTCCAATAAAATCAGGATCTATTAAGGAAGAAAAATAGAGAAAAAGATGCAAAGATGCTGGTAGATAAACATTAAATATATATGTATGTGTGTATATATACGTATATATATGTATATATGTGTGTGTATATATCCCTGTGTGTGTGTGTGTATATGTATATATATATATATACACACACACACACACACATACACACATTCCTATGTGTGGGTGAAAGAAATAATGAGAAACAAACACCAGGTGTTCCTTATTTATTTATTTTTTGGTGATTTGGGAGCTTATCTAGGAAATAATACAGCATCACTACTTTCAATTCCTATCTGATAACTAAAGGTCTTCATTTTATTTTAAAAAGTCTGAACTTCTTGTGTGGACTTTCAGAAGGATGACGACAGGTTGGTAGCTTTTTGCTATAGCTACATTGGGGAACATGATTATTTTTTCAGAACTGAGATTAGTGAATTGAGCTGCGGCAGCAGGGTTAACTGGAGAAAGTGGGAGGAGAGTGGTGGATCCGACAGGGCAGAAATCTGTATCCTTTAGGAAATAAGAGACTGTTGAGATTTTCTATTTTTGCTTGTGTCACCTTAATACAGAAATATATTGAGACATTTCTCCATTTCATCTAAATTGTCGAATGTATTGACATAAAATTCCATTGACACAATATTCCCTTATTATTATTTTAATATTTGTAGCATGTGTAAGGATGTCCAGTCTCTCATCCTTGATGTTAGCAATTTGTGTCTTCTCCTGTTTTCTTAATCATTCTAACTAAAGGCTTATTAATTTCATTAATTGTTTCAAAGAATTAGCTTTGGTTTCCTTGATTTTTATTTGTTTATTTTATATTGATTAATCATGTTTATTTCGATTTTATTTTACTTTCTACATTATTTTTGGTTAATTTACTTTTTCCTTCTAGGTTTTTGTAGTAGATAATTAATTTCATATCTTTTGCATTTCTTTTCTTTGAGACAGTGTCTCACTCTGTTGCCCAGGCTGGAGTGCAGTGGCGCAATCTCGGCTCACTACAGCTTCTGCCTCCCAGGTTCAAGAGATTCTACCCTCAGCCTCCCGAGTAGCTGGGACTACAGGTGCACACCACCATGCCCGGCTAATTTTTGTATTTTTAGTAGAGATGGGATTTTGCCATGTTAGTCAGGCTGGTCTTGAACCCCTGACCTCAAGTGATCTGCCCACTTTGGCCTCCCAAAGTCCTGGGATTATATGCATGAGCTACCTTGTCTGGCCTCCATTTCTTATGTAAGCTCTAGTACTATAAAGATTCTTGCAAGCATTGCTTTAGCTGTATCCAACAAATGCTGACATGTTTTCATTTTCATTTCATCCAAAATATTCCAATGTCCTTTGTTCTTTCTTAATCCGTAGATTATTTTAAACTGTATTGTTAATTTCAAAATATTTCCAAATATTTGGGATTTTTTTAGATATCAGTCTTATTTCTAATTTAATTTAATATTAAATAACATAGTCTATATGACTTCAACACTTTTAAAAGTTTTGAAGCTGGCTAATAGCATTCTGTGACTTGCATAGGAAAGACAGGGCAAAAAAGGACAAAAACAAAATAATATGTATAAAATAAGGCCATGTCATAAAAGGCCATGTGTCTTATATATAACATTTGGGATGTATCCTATGTCTGGAGGAGATTTTAAACAGAGAATAACATGATAAATATATAATAATTTTAAAATTAAACAAAAAATTAAAATTCACATAGAAAGAACATTTGTAGTAGAAGTTTGCAAAAATTTGGGAACAAGGTTGTTTGAAAATTTGTAACAGCAATTATAGTAAATTACTGATAAAAATTATGTACGATAGTTTGAAGATAGAAATAAAATGTTTTTATCAAGAAAGGATGTTGAACTTTGTCAAATGCTTTCTCTGCATCAATTGAGATGAGCATGTAGTTTTTATTATTCATTTTGTTAATGTGATGTATCATATTTATTGATTTCCATATGTTAAATCAGCCTTTCATCCCAGAGACAAATCCCACTTGGTCATGCTGTATAATTTTTTGATGTGTTGTTGAGTTTGGTTTACTAACATTTCATTGAGAAATTTTGCGTCAATGTTCATCAGATATATTGGACTATAGTTTTCTTTGCCTGGGATGTTTTTGGCTTAGGTATCCGAGTGATGTTGGCATTATAAAGTGCTTTTGAAAGTATTTCCTGTAGCTCTATTTTTTGGAAGTAGGAGTATTGGTATTAATTATTCTTTGAATATTTCGTAGAATTTAGCATGAAGCCATCTGATCTAGGGAAGTTTTTGATTATTTCTTTAGTCTCTTTGTTTATTATTTATCATTTCAGGCTTCCTATTTCTTCCTGATTTTTTTGGTAAGTGGTATTTTTATAGGGTTTTATTAATTTTCTCAATGTTATTTAACTTGTTGGCATAGAATTGTTCATAACAGTCCTTTATAATCCTTTTTATTTTTGAGGCATCTGTTGCAATGTTTCCATTTCTATCTTATTTATCTGAGTATTTTTTCTCTTTGTCTTAGTCTAGCTGAGGATTTATCAGTTTTATTTATATTTTCAAAAAATAATATTCCTATTGTTTTTTCTACTCACTAATTTATTTCTGTTCTGATCTTTATTATTTCCTCCTTTCTGCCAACTTATGTTTAGTTATTCTTCTTTTTCTAGTTCCTTGAGGCATACTGTTAGTGTATTTATTTGGGATCCATCTTTCATGTATGTAGATATCACCAGAGAGAGAAAACAATACAAAATGTCAAGAAAACTGACTAGGGCATGGTGGTGCATGCCTGTGATCTCAACACTTTGGGAGGCCAACGTGAGAAGATCAGTTGATGCCAGGAGTTTGAGATCAGGCTGGGCAACATAGCAAGGCCCCATTTCTACAAAAATAAGTAAATAAATAAATAAGTATATATTTTAAAAAATGCGTTTTTTAAAAAAGAAAATATGACACCACCAATGAAATAGAATTCTCTTAGTAACCAACCCCCTGAAACAGAAACTTATAAATTGTCTGAAAAGGAATTCAAAATAATATGCTTAAGGAAAGTCAGTGAGATACAAGAGAATGCAGATGTACAATTCAATGACATCAGAAAATCAATTCATGATGTTAATGAGAAATTTAACAAAGAGATAGGTACCATAAAACAGAAATCCTGAAGCTAAAGAAATGAATTAATAACAAAAAAGAATTAATTATATAAAAAATTAAATAAAAATTCAACAGAAAGCTTTGACAGTAGCCTAGCTCAAGCAGAAGAATCTGTAAACTTGAAAACAGGTCCTTTGAAATCATTCAGTCATAGGGTAAAATAAAAAAAAACAAAACAAATGAAAAAGAGTGAAGAAAGCCTAATGGACTTACAGGACACCATTAAGTGAACACTTATTTATAGTATGGGAGTTCTAGGAGAAGAGACAGATAAAGAAACAGAAAACTTATCTAATAAAACAATTGTTAAAAACTTTGCAAGTCTTGAGAGAGATATAAAATTCACATTCGTAAAGCTCAAAGTTTCCCAAACAGATTTAATCACATTATAATCAAGTTGTAAAAAGTCAAAGGCAAAGAGAATGTTATTAAATTAATAACAGCAAGAAGAAACAAAAACATGTCACATATAAGTGAATTCCTATGAGATTATCAGTGGATTTCTCAGCAAACCTTGCAGGCCAGAGGAGAATTTAAGGATATATTCAAAGTACTGAAAGGAAACACAAAAAAAACCTGATAGCCAAGAATGCTATACTCAGCCAAGTTTTTATTCAGAAATGAGGGAGCAACATTGTCTTTCCCTAAAAAGCAAAAGCTGAGGGAATTCATCACCATTAGACCTGCTTTACCTAAAAAGTTTAAGAGAGTTGTTCAAGTGAAAACAAAAGGATATCTTAAGAACATAACAAAATATGAAACTCACTGGTAGAGTTAAATATATAGTTAAGTTTAGAATACTTTTGTGCTGTAGTGGTGGTGTGTAAATCATTCATGCCTTTAGTATGGAGGCTAAAAGTCAAAACATTAAAAAATAAAGCTATGATATGTTGTTAAGGAATACATGATATAAAAAGATAAAAATTTTGACTCCTTTGTTTTTGAAGGATAATTGCTCAAGGCACAAAATTGTAGCTTGATGAGTTTTTTTTCAACATTTTAAATATTTTACTACACCGTCATACTGTTTGCATGGTTTCTGAGAAATCAAATGCAATTTTTACTTTTGCTTCTCTATATATAAGGTGATTTTTTTCCTTCTAGTGTCTTTCAATTTTGTTTCTCTATCTAATTGATATGATTTGGCTGTGTCCCCACCCAAATCTCATTTTGAATTGTAGTTCCCATAATTTCCACGTGTCATGGGAGGGGCCCAGTGGGAGGTAATTGAATCATGGGGACAGTTACTCTCATGCTGTTCTCCTGATGATGAGTTCTCACAAGATCTGATGGTTTTTTAAGGGGCCTTCCCCCTTTTGCTCGGCACTTCTCCTTCCTGCTGCCATGTGAAAAAGGATGTGTTTGCTTCCCCTTTTGCTGTGATTATGTTTCCTGATGCCTCCCAAGTCATGCTGAACTGTGAGTCGGTTAAACCTCTTTCCTTTATAAATTATCCAGTCTCAGGTATGTCTTTATTAGCAACGTGAGAACAGACTAAGACACTAATGTTTTCAGTTTGAATATGATGTACTTAGATGTAGAGTTTTTTTATTTATTTATTGTGCTTGGTGTTTTTTGAGCTTCCTGGATTGTGGCTTGGTCTCAGACATTAATTTGGAGGAAATTCTTAGGCATTAATGTATCAACTATTTCTTCCATTCCTTTCTTTCTTCTCTTTCTGGAATTTTATTTTGGCCCATTTTATTCAGTCTTTTTTTTTTCTCTTTGATTTTCAGTTTTGTAGGCTTTATTATCATATCATAAAGCTAAGAGATGATTTTCTTAGCTGTATCCAGTCTACCAGTGGGCACATGAAAGGTATTCTTTATTTCTGTTATAGTGTTTCTCATCTCTAGCCTTTCTTTATGGTTCTTTCTTAGTATTTTCATCTCCTTGCTTACATTGCCCTTCTGTTTTGCTGTCTGCTTTACCCATTAGAAGACCTCAGAATATTAATCACAGTTGCTTTAAATTCATCATCTGACAATTCCACTATTCATTTTGTATCTGGTTCTGGTTCTGGTTCTGATGCTTGTTCTGCCTCTTCAAACAGTGTTTTTTCCCCCTCTCTTTCAGTATGCCTTGTAGTGTTTCATGTAAAAGCAGACATAATAGACTGTGTAAATGGAACTGTGGCAAATAGGTTTTGAATAATATAATGGTAAAATATGGGGAAATCTTTTTACAGTTTCATCATTAGTTCCCAGTCTTTTAGTGAGCCTATGCCCCTCGGCTATGAACTTCAACAGTGCTGTTCAGAGTTTTTTTTTTTTTTTTTTTTTTTTTTTTTTTTTTTTTTTCTTCCTTAGAGGGTACAGGATGGCTACAAGGAGGTAGAGTTTGGTATTTACCTTTCTCCAGGCCAGTCAGTCTCTGATAAAACTACAATAGATGAGGCTGTGCCTACAATAGTTTCTTTTGAAGGCTGGCTTTGTTAAATGGAAAAGAATGCCCTGCATCATGGCACAATGGTTCCTTTGCTTTTTGCCCTGCCTGAAGCAGGAGGGGATTTTTCTCTGATTTTCATGGTGAGAACCATGGCAGAGGTCTTGGAGATAAAACTCATAAAAATGTGGGAGGCCCCTATGACTGTTTCCACGTCTCAGCCTTGCCCATTCTAAATCTCCAGCAATTTGTTAATTATAGTTTGGGTATTTCTAAGCCAGTACCAGCTCCTGTAGAGATTTCTGCTAATGAGCTTCTGATCTGGAAAGTTTTGATTCTCTGTATTCATCTTTCTGCCTCTACAATATTAGGGGCAGCACTTGCCCTGTTACCTTACTTCTAAGACAGATCTAAGAAGAGTTGGTGATTTTTCCATTTGTTTAGGTTTTTACTTGTTGGAATGGGGTAATGACCTGCAAGCTGCCTACATGCCAATCAGGACTTATTTATTGTTCTTTATTGCTTGTTTTCTATTTTTTTCTGCTCTCATATTTATAATTTTCTTCCTTCTACTTATTTCACATTTAACTTGTTCTTCTTTTAGATTCTTAAGATATAAACTTAGGTCAGTGATTTAAATCTTTTATTTTTATTCATATTAGGAGATAAAGATATTATTTTCTTCTAAATTCTGCTCCAGCTGCATTGCATACGGTTAATATGTATTAATTTATTTTTCATTTATTAAAACATTTCTAATGTTCCTTGTGATTTATTTTTTGACTCATGTGAAATTTGGAATTCTGTTGTTCAATTAGCAGATATTTGGGAAAATTTTCAGATAGTTTTGGTGAATCCTAATTTAGGTGTTGTTTGGTCACAGAGCATATACTATGTAATTTCAATCTTTCAAATTTATTGAAAACGATGTTATAGTCACTCTTGCCCTTAAATGCATATTCTGTTCTTTTGGGGTAAAAGTGTTTCATAAAAGTAAATTAGGTCACTTTAGTTGATAGTGTTACTGGATTATTCAAATGTTTTCAATCTGACAGGAGATAAACTGTTAAAATCTACCACTACCGTTGTAGACTTGTATCTTTTTACTTTTATTTGACATAGTTTATTCTTCATGTATGTGAAAGCTCTGCAATAGATATACATATACAAATATATAGCATTTAATCTTCTTGATTTATTAACTTTTATCATTACTTAAATATCTTTTATAGTTGTCTTGAAAATGTTATTTAATTTCAGTATATCTTTTGGAATTTGTTATAGTTAGTATTTACAATGGTATATACATCTTTTTTTGGTATACTTTTGCCATGTTTTTATATAACACTTATCTCTTATACTCAGAATATTGTTTTAATACCTTGCTTTTTACAAAAATTCTGATGTACTGTGTATATTTTAAACTGGACTTTTAACATAATTTTTATTTAACGCAATTTCTACTGTTTTGGGGTTTAACCTTTCTTCTTGCCATTTATTTTCTGTGTACCCTGTTTATTGTTATTTTTTCACTTTTTTTTTTTTACTTTTTGGGGATCAAGTAATTAACTTTTGGTTATTTCATTTTTATCTTCCCTCTTGGTTTATTAGCTATAACTCTCTTCATTTTTTACTCTTTTTAGTATGACTGTCTTAGAGTTTTAATATACAATTTTGACTTATGGTGGTTAACTTTTAAATTGTATTATAATGCTTTGGCAGAGTGTAATGACCTTGCAAAATTGTACTTCAATTTCTTCCTTCCCATTCTATGTGCTTTTTGTCCTTCTACATATGCTTTAAACTCCAAAGTATATTATTATTGTTGTTGTTTCTTTATTTTTATCTAAATTTTTTTTTTTATATTATGATACTTGAAATCCCTAAAACCCCTAAAACTCTTTTCTGTTGTTTATGAGGTTGAAACTATTTCAGAATACCTTATTTACATTTTTACTTTCAAGCTATCAGACCATATATTTGCATTTTTCAGAGGCTACATAACATATGGTATTATAACAGATTGAATGCAAAAACAGGAGACTCTAACTGTCCTCCTGTAAGTCAGACATTAAAGAAATTTGCAAAGATATAGTGTCACTCTTTTTGCTAGTATTTTTTTAAAAAGACAGTTATATTTATGTTCAAAGATTTTTAAAACATATATGAAATTCTTGTTATCCTTAATATATATTTCTCTGTTTTCATTCCTAATATGTTAAATGTACTAGCAGCTATAACTTATATAAACAAAAGCTCTTTGTGAACCTCTGCGGATTCCAAAAGGTTTCTATGAATCAAAGAAACCTCTAAAACTTAAAAAGTTTAAGAATAGATTATTGAGCTTTGAAATAAATGTTTCAAATTCTGATACATTTACTTATGTAACTACTATTTCCATGATTCTACCTTCCTTCATATAGATGCAAATTTCCATAGTGTTATTATCCTTCAAACTGAAGAAATTTCTTCAACTTCTTTGATACAGGTTGCTGGCAATGCGTTGCTTTTTTTGCTTTTGCTGTATATAATTTTATTTTTTTAAAATTTTTTCGAGACGGAGTCTTGCTCTGTCGCCCAGGCTGGAGTGCAGTGGCGCGATCTCGGCTCACTGCAAGCTCCGCCTCCCGGGTTCACGTCATTCTCCTGCCTCAGACTCCCGAGTAGCTGGGACTACAGGTGCCCGCCACCACGCCTGACTAATTTTTGTATTTTTAGTAGAGACGGGGTTTCATCCGTGTTAGCCAGGATGATCTTGATCTTCTGACCTCGTGATCCACCTGCCTTGGCCTCCCAAAGTGCTGTGATGACAGCTGTAAGCCACCGCACCCAGCCCTAAAATGTCTTTGTTTCATCGTCATGTTAAAGCTGTATGTAGAATTCTAGGTTGAAAGTTGTTTACAGAAATTTGTGGTAAAAATTATAATGCTTACCCCTTGCCCTACCAGTGCCCATTTGGAAAAACTAGTTACCCCAACTTCTGAGAATGGATATTTGGGAAGGTCAAAGTCAGCTGTGTATTTAAAAAATTAAAGCCGTTGAAATGAGTGTGGCAAAGAACATTACACCCATTTTTAATTTAATGTGATAAGCCTGCCCCTACTTTTTCTAACCAAGTCATGCTCTATCTGCAGAAATTAAAATATTTCAAATTGTGTTCTCCTATAAAATTTATATTATTGACCTGACCTCAGTCTTTAAGATTTTTATTTTCAGACCTACAGCTGTCAACACCTGACTTCTAGAATTCTTCTTGAAATTTAAAATTCTAACATGTTAACCATATGTGCATTTTTGAGAAAAAGCTACGATGAAGTAATTGGATAACTTTTCCCATTTTTTCCTGTATTTATACTGCTAACAGTGACATCAATAAGGCTTACTTTACAATTTTGTAGTATGCAATGTCCTAGAGAAATGATGTATTTTATGTAGTGTCTGAACACAGGTGTTTTCTTAGAAATTCTAAAGGAAACTAATCTTTCTCCCTTGATGCTAATGACTGTAGACATACTTTATCAACAAATTCAAACCCTAAGCTTTACAAAGCCAATGGTTATAAGAGAAGTGGGATCTAATATCATTGATTACTAAACAAAATTATGAAAATGGTTAAAGTGTGTCCATTGAGGTAAATATATGTTTAACAGAGTGCTTGCAATATTTAGAAGCTCAAGGCTGCCCCCTTTAAAGGAAGCAATGCTTTAAAGGAGAGGTGGAAAACCATTATGAAGTGAAAAAATATTCCAAGAGATCTCAGATGCATTTCAGCTGTTCTGGATTCCCTATTGATAACTGTGCTGTTGACACGAGTGTTCCCAGGAGGACTGTGGGAAAAACCAATGCAGGTTTTATTTCCTGTGCCCTTTGCTCTCTGCAAAGAGCCAGTCTACTAAAAACATGTACATCCCAGATCCACCGGGTTTCTCACTACCTGTATTAGTCTGTTTGTGCAGCTATAATAAAATGCCCTAGACTGGGTAATTTACAAAAGATAGAAATTTATTTTTAACTGTTCCAGAGGGGTTGGGAAGTCCAAGATAAAAGCACTGGCAGATTTGATGTCTGGTGAAGACCCATTCCTCACAGATGGTGCTCTCTAGGTCTTCTCACATGGCAAAAGAGATAGAAGGGATAAATAGTTCCTTTGTACCTCTTTTATGAGGTCACTAATCCCATTCACTCGGGCTCCACCCTCATGACTTAATCACCTCCTAAAGATCCCATCTGTTAATATTATGACATTGGAGATTAAGTTTTAACATAGGTTATATTAGGGGGACACATTCAGACCATAGTACCAACCAAGCACACAGCACCCTTCTCACACCCCTGTTGTCAACCCCAATGTCTTCTCTCTGCCTCTATCCAGTTCTACTTGTCCTTCAGGGCTCAGCCTAATGACCATAACTTCCATGAACTCATCTCATAGATTGCAGATGAAATCAGTGTTTTGTTCTCATTGTGCAATAAAAGGAGAATATTGCTTTTTCTTTACCTTAACACCCCCTGCGTTGGTTGTTTACTTCTCTGTGTCCCTCCTGAGTTTACATAGGGATTACTGTCAGACACCACTAGCACATAGTAATGCTAGAACACGGGATTTACTGGGGAAGACCGTAGGAGCTGAAAACGAATACAGCACATCCATGGGCTCTCACCATCCCACATCTTAGTCTTCATAGCCTGTGGTGGCCAGCCTGCCAGTATACAACACCTCCATCCCTTTGATACTCTTCAAATTTATAGGGTTGAAAACAGGGAACACTTGTTTGACTATTACTAGTAGACAATGCCTAGTTTGAGAAGTGGCTTTTTCAGGAAGGGTGAACAGTGTCTGATAGCCTCTTCTTTTGTTGAGAAATCTCTTGCATGCTGAACTCTGCTAAGCTATCAAAAGAGAGAAGGAATTTGCTTTTAATGGCAAACTATAAATAATTTGCTTTTAATGGTAAACTGTTTTGTTTCTTAGTAGTAAGCTATAAGTAAGAGCCATGCCTTGCTGATTTTTCTATCCTAAATCCTAGCACATAGAGGGTCTGGATGAGCATCAAGACCCAACATGTTTTCAACACGTGGCTTGTATGGACAGAAGAACTACATACCAAAATCAAGACATGTGTGGACATCTGTAACAAATGTTGGAAATAGCCTTCACCAGACTTTTCTGCAGACATTCCATTTGGGTTTTCGCCAAGATATTAATGATTGAACAACAACCCGAAAGTGGTTATCTCAGCGTTCCACTAAAGGATTGAGACTCTACATCCAGCTGTCCTTGCGCAAGAAACTGTATTTGCACTTCAACCTTCAAGATCTTGCCAATATCTCCTAATCGTGTTCATGTTTCCTATCTTGTCCACTATTACTTCAAACTTTACATCCTCAGTGACTATTACTTTCACTCCTAAATCTTTCTCAGAATACCAAACAGTGTTTTTCCATCTATTTTATCATGTAATTCTTCAATACAAGTACACACTGTTAAGAATAATAAAAAAGAAAGATGCAGTTCCAGCTATCAGGCAAGTTAGAATTCTGATTTGGCTCTGGCAGATAAGAATATTTTAGTATCTTCAGCACAAGAAAGAGAACAAAGGCAGGGTATGTTTGCTGCTGTCACTGCTGTGATTCTGAAGTTCAGCCAAAGACTTATTAGCGTTTCAATGTCCTGCTTTATGACGCATGAACCAGAGGCAAAAATATAAGAAATCATACCAGAAATGACAAGAATACTAGGTAGAGCTTTGATCAAAGACTTGCCTAGACACAGAACACTTGTGATTTTGATTCAAGTCAAGCCAGGATGACAGTAGCCAGGAGATATGCTTAGGGAGGCTTTGATTCTCCATTTACAAAAAGTTCAAGTTTCTTCCCAGTTAGATTCCTACAATTTCAGAAACTGTTTAGTAACTGTTTAGAAATAGTGTCTCTTTTTTTTCTCTTAGATTATTTCCATCTCTTGGTGGATATGTTGTATCTCTGGGCTTAAAGAGCCTTAGATAGATCTCTCTGTTATGTGATAATTATTTTTATTAGTCATGTATTTCCATTAGCGAAATGCTGTGCTAAATAATCTTGATATTTTAATTCTTCATGTAATTTTTTTGCATATTATCCCATTGAATATAATCTAATTCATTGCCATAAGCATTGGCTATAACAAATCTCAAGTATAGAATGCTAAACCTAATAAGATAATCCCAAAGGGGAAAATTGACTTTATTATATTTCTGTGAACCTTCTCCTCCTTGAAGTCTCTCCTTGAAGTCTAATTCACTGACCACTGAGTTGCAAAATTAGCTCTCACTACAGCTTTGTCTGCTGTCATTTTAGAGACATATTTCCAAAAGAAGGTAATATTGTCAGTTCTCAGCCTCAGAGTCAGAAAATTTAGGAACACACTGAAATCTATAAATCTCAGTCACCAAGTGAAGTCATAAATACATTTTTATAGTTGCCACACATTAAAAACCTATTTAAGTTTTTAATAAATAAAATATTTACCCTCTCAAAATCATAATTATCATCATATATTATCCCAAATCCCTCTCAGTCAGCACTAAATATTTTAAGCTTCAGAAGGTGGATTATAAGGTATCAGTCAGAATGAACTGTTTTACTAAAGTAACAAATAATCCTAAAAACATCAGTGGCTAAAGATAACTAAGTTAATTTCTAACTCATACTAGTTTTCCAAGATGGGATGGCAGGGATCCTCTGCCATTCATAGTTATTCAAGGTTCACGCTGACGAAAGCTTCAACTCAGTTCATGTTTTCACAGTTGCCACAGTGTGTAAAAGGAAATGGGGCAAGTCATGAATTGGTTCTGAAAGCTTGTAATCTACAGTAAAATATTCCTTGTCCATTCACATATCAATGGCTGGCCACATCCACTTTTAAAAGGGGAGAAAAGGTTCAGCCCTGTCATCTACTGGGAAGAGGGTGGAGAAGATGCATATTTGTGAAGTCTCTAATGACAGTCACACAGATAACCCAAAATGCATGTTGGCAGGGAACCTAATGATAACCCAGTTTAACCCCTTCATTTTACAAGTTGAAAATTTGTTAGTGATTAGATGCTTGGACCATCTGGGTTTGTCCTAAAATTTCAGGGCTTCTGGTAAAATCATTAACTCCTCTGGGCTCTGACGCGCCTCTAGGCATTCTGCTTCATGATCGATTTTTGACTAATAAACCTCTCTTGAACACCTGGAATAAATCCCACTTATTTATGGTATGTAATTCCCTTTGTATGTTGCTACATTCTTTCAGCTATTTTTTTTGCCTCTATATCCATGAGGGGGATTGGTGTGTACTATTCCTTTATGGTACTGTCTTTGGTTTAGTATAAAGGTATTTCTGGCTTCATAGTGATGGGTTGGGTAATGTTCTCTCTTCTATTTTCTGGAAGAGATTGTGTAGGATGTGGGTTCATTCTTAAATATTCAGTAAAATTCTCTAGTGAAACTATTAGAATCTGGACCTTTCTTTTTGAGAGAAGAAATTTAAAATTATGAATTTAGATTTCATACTAGTTATAGGGCAATTCAAATTATTTCCTATACCTTGAGTTATAGTAGTTTTTTTTTTTTATTTTAAGAATTAGAACATTTCTTCTAAGTTGTTAAATTTATGTAGGTAGAGTTGTTCATAGCATTCTTTTGTTATCCTCCAAGTGTCTTCAGGGTCTACAATGATTTCTGCTGTTTCATTCCTGATATTGTTAATTTGTGTCTTCTCTATATGTTTCGTTGTCAGCCTTGCTAGAGGGTTATCAATTGTATTAATCTGTTAAAAATAAGTTTTTTTGTTTCACTGAATTCATTTATTGCTTCTCTGAGATTGCATTGATTTCTTTTATCTTTATTGTTTCTTTCTTATGCTTGTTTTAGGTTTATTTTATTCTTTTTCCTGTTTCTTGAAGCGGGTAATTAGATAACTGAAGAGACTTTTATTCTTTTCTGGTATAAGATTTAGTAGTATAAATTTTCCTCTCAGCACTGCCTTAGCTGTTTCCCACTAGTTTGAATATGTTATATTTTTACTTTCCTTCAGTTAAATGTGTTTTTTAATTTCTTTTGCATCTTTCTTTATCATCTGTGAATTATATATCAATATGTTCTGGCCAGGCTTTGGTAACTCATGCCTGTAATCTCAACACTTTTGGAGGCTGAGGTGGAAGGAATGTTTGAACCCAGAAGAGTTCAAGACTAGCCTGGGCAGCATAGCAAAACCCTGTCTCTATAAAACAATAAAATAAAAAGAGGCCGGGTGCAGTGACTTACACCTGTAATCCCAGCACTCTGGGAGGCCAAGGTGGGCAGATCACCAGAGGTCGGGAGTTTGAGACCAACACAGAGAAACCTCATCTCTACTAAAAATACGAAATTAGCTGGGCGTGGTGGCGCATGCCTGTAATCCCAGCTACTTGGGAGGCTGAGGCAGGAGAATCTCTTGAACCCGGGAGGCAGAGGTTGTGGTGAGCCAAGATTGCGCCATTGCACTCTGGACAACAAGAGTGAAACTCCACCTCAAAACACAAAATTAAAAATAAAAGAAAATTAGCTGGGCATAGTGACATGCACCTGTAGTCTTAGCTACTCAGGAGGCTGAGGTGGGAGGATCTCTTAAGCTAGGAAGTTTGAGGCTGCAGTGAGCTGTGATCCTGCCACTGTACTCCAATCTGGGAGACAGAGCTATTCTTTGTTTAAAAAACAAAAACAAAAGTGTTCTTTAGTTTCCCAATGTATGGAGATTTTTCTTTCTTTCTGTTGTTAATTTCTAGTTTGATTCTGTTGTGGTTACAGAACACCCTCTGTAGGATTTTATCTCTTTTGAACTTATTAAGGCTTGTATTATGACCTATATTATGGTTTCTTAGTGTATGTTTCATGGGCATTTGAAAAGAAGGCATATTCTACTGTTTTGGGGTAGAATGTCCTATAAATGTTGATTAGATCCCTTTGATGAATGATGTTAAATTCTTCTATATAATTGCTGATTTTTGGTCTAGTTGCTCTATCAATTATTGAGAAAAGAGTGTTGAAATCTCCAACTATGATTGTGCATTTGTATTTTTCTACTTCTAATTCTACTGGTGTTTGCTTTATACATTTTTCAACTCTGTTGCTGGTGCATACACATTTAGAATTGCTATGTCTTCTCGATGAATTGATCCTTTTATCATTACATAATGTTCCTCTGTCCTTATAATTTTCTTTGCTCTGAGGTCTACTTTATTATATTAATTTATCCACTCAGTTTCTTTTCATTTTTGTTTGCATGGCATATCTTTTTCCTTTTTTTTTTTCTTTACTTTTGACCTACATGTATTCTTATATTAGAGGTAATATCTTATAGATAGCACATAGTTATGTCACATTTTTAATCCATGCTTCTAAACTTTGTCTCTGAATTAATGTAGTTAGACCATTTATATGTAATACAATTTAATAAAATTGTTAATGTTTTATATAATGATTGTGTTATAGTTTAAGTCTAACATTTAATTTTTCTGTTTATTCTGTTTATTATTTTTCCATTTTTTCCTTCCTTCTTGTGTAATGCCTGAACATTTTACATTTCTCATCTTTTATTTTTACTGTATTCTTCCTTCTCTCCCAATTTTCTGTGACTTATTCTTTTACAATTTCCTTTCTTCTTAGATAAATTATTTTAGTCTTTATTTTTGAAAAACTATGCTGGTGACAAATTTCTTCATCTAAAAATATCTTGACTTCATCTTAATTCCTGAGGTACAGTATGTTTTGCTGGATATTAAATCCTGAATTGACAATCATTTTATTTCAACACTTGAACAAAGTACTGCTTTCTTGTGGCATCCATGTTTTTTGATTAAAAGGCTGCTTTCATTTAGTGAAAAATGAATCATTGTATGATTTTGCTTTTAAGATTTTCTTTAGTTTTCAGAAGTTTGATTATAATGCGTCCTGGTGTGCATTTTTACATTTATTTATTATTTTTGGGATTCACTCAGCTTCCTAAGTCTATGGATGTTTTTCTTTTGCCAAAATTGGGAAAATATAGCCTTTTTTTAAAAAAAATACTTTTCACCTCCACTCCCCCTTCTCCTCTGCTTCTGAAGCTCCAGTGACATGAGTGTTAGAGATTTAGTTGTAGTCTCACATGTTCCTGAGGCTCTGCTAGTTTTTTTCCAGTCTATTTTTTCTCTTCCACTCAAACTGGGTATTTTCTATTGCTGTATGCTCAAGCACACTAACTCTTTCCTCTGTTCTCTCCATTCTGCCATCAATCCCATCCAATTAAAAAAAAAAAAAAAACTTTGTCATATTGAATTTTATGTCTAAAATTTTCTATGTTTTTCTTTATATCTTCTATTTTTTTTCCTGAGGCTTTTAATATTATCATTGGTTTCAAGCATATTTGTCATTGCTTTTTGAAACATTTTCATGTTGGCTGTTTTACAATCCTCATCAGATAGTGCTAACATCTATGTTATCCCAATGTTTGTGTCTGATTTTTTTTTTCTTATTCACGTTTAGTTCTTCATGATTCTTTTCATGAGATAACTTTCAATGAACTATGAATATTTTGGGTATTATGTTGTAAGACTCTGGTTCTTATTTAAAGTGTGTTTTAGTAGATCTCCTCTGATACCACTTCAACGGGGATAGCAGTACCTTCTCAATGCTGCCTGGTGGGGCTGGAAATACAGGTTTTCCACTTGGCTTCTATTGCCATGATAAATGGTGAGGAAAGAGAGGCATGTAGGGGATAAGACTAGGAGTCCAGTCTTCCTGCCAAGTCTCTGCTGGGCGGGAAGTAGAAAAGGTGCCTCATTATCACTTCACATACAGCTTCCACTGACTGTAGAGGTGCACGGCCCCATCACCATTGATTGATGGTGAACATTTTGACTTCCCAGGCAGCCTTCTTTAACACCATGTTAGTGAGGAGGAGGAGCCATCTTGGTACCATCAGGTAATAGTGGAAGTTCTGGTTCTCCCATGGCCTCTACTTCCACCATAGGGGAATCCCTTACTGTTTGGCAGAGATGAAAACCTCCACTCAACCTTCTGTGATATTCCCTGCTCTGGTGTGGGGCACATCATTATAGCCCAGCAAGGGTGGAAGTCTAGGCTTTTGCTGGAGAAGGTGGGTGTAGGGCTGCAGTATTTTCTGTGGTGTTCATAGTAGAATAATTATCATCTAAGAGTTTTCAGTCCTGCTAAGCTACCCCTTTCCTGGTCCTTTGGTAGGAGAGAGCAGGCTTTATCTGGGGCTTTTTGTTTCTATGCCTATTTTTGTTTCTTGAGTGGTGGCTTCTCTATGTCCCAGTCTTGAATTTATGAGACAAGAAAACAAAAAAAATAACCCAGGGAACTCATCACTGTGTCCTCCCTTGGTGCTAATGCTCACTAGCTGTGCTTTCTTCAAAGTCTTTCCATGTTTGTTGATGTACACTGTGTGGAGTTTTCAGTTGTACTCAGCTGGAGAAATAGAAAAAAAGAATGTCTACTCCATCTTCCCCAAATCTGAATTTCCCTGCCTTATTTTAAAAATTAGTTTGGGGACTGATTTAAAAGAAAAGGCTTTGGAACAATTGCTTGCCATTAAGTACCTATCTCACATTAAGTCAGAAAGTTATAACCCTGAATGGACTTTATTGTCACCTGGAAAGCTTTAGAAAATATTTCAGTGTTCTGGGCCCAGAAACTAAGTAAACCAAAATCTCTGAGGATAATGCCCCGCAAGGGAATGCTTTATCCTCATATTATTCTGTGTAAAATCAAGAGCATTGGCTCTCTGTGATAGAGTCTACCCAAGGACCAAAGTACAAAAGCAACAGTTCATCTTTATTGTCACAAATGTGCCGCAGGCGAGAGGCGGGTAGTATCTCCATGGTAACCAAGCCTCAAGCTCTGTGATTTCCAGGGTATCTCATTAAGTTAGTGCTTCTTGTTCATATGCATTTCTGCCCACAAGAAAATGCTAGTTATGTGTCTGTTGGCTGTAACTGGCCATCAGAGAAATGCAAATCAAAACCACTATGAGATACCATCTCACACCAGTTAGAATGGCAATCATTAAAAAGTCAGGAAACAACAGGTGCTGGAGAGGATGTGGAGAAATAGGAACACTTTTACACTGTTGGTGGGATTGTAAACTAGTTCAACCATTATGGAAAACAGTATGGCGATTCCTCAAGGATCTAGAACTAGATGTACCATATGACCCAGCCATCCCATTACTGGGTATATACCCAAAGGATTATAAATTATGCTGCTATAAAGACACACAAGCACACGTATGTTTATTGCAGCACTATTCACAATAGCAAAGACTTGGAATCAACCCAAATGTCCATCAGTGACAGATTGGATTAAGAAAATGTGGCACATATACACCATGGAATACTATGCAGCCATAAAAAAGGATGAGTTTGAGTCCTTTGTAGGGACTTGGATGCAGCTGGAATCCATCATTCTTAGCAAACTATCACAAGAACAGAAAACCAAACACCGCATGTTCTCACTCATAGGTGGGAACTGAACAATGAGATCACTCGGACTCAGGAAGGGGAACATCACACACCGGGGCCTATCATGGGGAGGGGGGAGGGGGGAGGGATTGCATTGGGAGTTATACCTGATGTAAATGACGAGTTGATGGGTGCAGCACAGCAACATGGCACAAGTATACATATGTAACAAACCTGCACGTTATGCCCATGTACCCTACAACTTAAAGTATAATAATAATAAATAAATTTAAAAAAAAAAAAAAAAAAAAGTAAATGCTAGTTATGTCCCTTAGTTGACAAATAAGAAATCATTACTTTTGAAAAACTTATTTTCTTAGAATGTTATTTAGATTCTTACAAACAAAAGGCCAAAATGAATCAAACAGATGTGGCTCCTCTCATGGAAGGTCCCTGTGTGATGTGTGTCCTTGGCTCCCAAAGGCCACGTTCAAAAACAAAATCAGATAATTTCAAGGTTTTTTACACTGATCAAATGCTATGGTTGTGTCCCCTAGATATAAGGATTTTTTTAAATAAGAAAAAAGAAAAGAAAAAATAGAGAAGAAAAATGTTGGGCAGAGCTGCTGTCCAGGCATGACAGAAGAAGTAAAGCTTACTAACCTCACTTATTATTTGGCCGTGTCATTATCTCTAACAGGCGAGTGGAGTGTTCAGGTCCAGATAAGCCAGAAATGGTGCCTGTGTTCTCACATTGGTCAAGAGATGTATTAGGCTCATGAAACAGCCCCCTTTAGCAATGCTAGGAAGAGATGAGCACAAGACAACAAGTATCACTGGGATGAGGAACTTTTGCAGGTACAGCAGACAAGAGTGGGGCCCAAGGCTTTTGTCTGGACTGGGCCAGTGGCCCTCAGGTGGCAGGGAGGCTGCAGCGGGGTTGGGTCAGCAGTCAGTGTCTGTGCAGGATGAATCTTGATGCATAGGTGAGTGGTTCCTGTCCCCAACAGTGAGCTGGGGGGTCTTCATGACTTGACTCTCAATACCAACACCTGTAGCTCCAGTGAGCATACCGAATTCCAGATGGACCCCCTGGTGCTCATTCTAGTTCTGCTCCATGGTTACAGTCTCCTAAATCACTTCATTCTGAAACGCCTTCCTGATAGCCTGTGACACACACTGCAACTGGGAAATTCTTCTGTTTGATACCAGTTGGATCATGTCCCTTCCCTGGTGAGAAACCTGCAGTGGCTCCACCTGTTTCACGGATTGTCTGTGCAACCCTGGGCTCTGCCGCTGGAATTGGAGAGCATTACATCCCTTCCGGGAACATTCTTGGTACCAGGGATGCCAAAGATATCGACATGTACTTTTCTGAGAGGAGATGGTTCATGAGCAAAGCCACCCTCGTGAGTTTTAAGTGCCATTCCAGAGAGGTGGGTAAAGACTGGCCCATTAGAGGTTTGAGCAGGTGTCCTTTCTCAGATAGCTATGGACAAGTGAACAAGAGAAACTAGTAGAACTTGAGCTGACCCACAGGGAAAATGCCTTGAAAGGTCTTGGCTTCTTGAAAGCATCTCTTCAGAACTGGGGAATTGTCCTGGGTCAATTGGACCCCACACTTCCATGAATGCTGGCCCAAATGTAAAGCCTTGGGCGGGTGGTGCTACGGACAGTAAAAGAAGAATGGTGGGGACAGGCGAGGCCTCTCTACCTTTATCTATGCTGAGGAGTGGCTTCCTGAGCAGCAGCAGCACCAGGGAGGAGGGCAGCGACCCAGAGAGGGCAGGAGGGGCTGTAGACCTGAGGAGCAGGAGACCCAGAGAGGGCGGGAGGGGCTGTGGACCTGAGGAGCAGGAGCGGAGGTGGTATCTCTAGAGAACCACACAGTACACTCTTCCCTCTTCCCATTTATGACCTGGAAAGGGCTGACCTCTGAACAGAGGGGAGGAAGTCCCTTAGGTCATGCGATTATAGAGGTAGGTTTCCTTAATTGGGCTGTTAAGGCCATTTACAGCCTCGTTTTAATTTATCTATTTAGTCCCCACTATTCCAGTTGAGTTAAAAACTGGTGATTGTTAAAATGTGTCATAAGCTTTCTTTCCTCTATAACTTTTTTTCTCTTATCTATCTAACTTCTATAACATCCACAGAAAGTATATGTGGATATAATATCCATATGTATTACATATCATATTACATATACATTATATATATCTAATATGTATTAAATATATTATCTAATATGTATCTGATACATTATCTTTCCATCATCTATTCATCAACCTCTTTGAAATAATCTCTTTCATGTACTCATTGCTCCCTTTCCCGGAATTCTTTCTTTATTTTCTTGAGCGGAAGATTCTTTGTTCTCTCAACCCTTGTGCTGTTGTCTTTCATGCATATCTTTCTCCTCGGAGATCACGTCTCATTTTAGGTAGGAAATATGTCCTCTTCTTTAATGCCAGTTGCAATTCAGACTGTCGTGTGCAAATTTAAAGAATTAGTGACATGGAAGCTGTGAATTCATTGTCTTCTCATGTTAAAATCAGGTTTTGCACCACTGATCTTGCTTCCTGCAGCAAGAATCATCTTCTGTATGCAATCCTTCAATGGTTGTCCTTGGGCTATAAAATAAGCTGAAATAGTTAATTATGCATTTAAGATTCTCTATAAGCTGGTTTCATAGTTCTCTTTATCTTTCCCCTCATGCTTTCACACGCCACACTCAGCAATCTAGAAGTTCAACAACTCAGAAAGCAGAGCTTCTCGCATCTCCCCTGCACCATGCCTTTCATGGCCGGTGACTCTGTGAATATAGTTTTCTTGGGAGAGAAGCTGCTGTAAGTTCCTTTCTTTTGCTCATTTCTTCCAGAGGTCCTCTCCTCCCTAATTATGCCGGAGTTTGCAATTTTTATATGTGTGAAAAATTAGACCTTGGCCCATGACCTTGAGCAGTAAGATAAAAACAACTCCCACAAGGTTAGCATCCCAATAATGAGACACTAGGCATAAATGGGTTAAAGACCAATCTCAAGCTCCTCAGATTTTGCGATTCCTCTGATCCTCCTTTTACCCGATCCAAGTGTTTTCATCTCTGTTTAACACCTTGTTAATCTGCCCCATATTTCAGTGGGTGGTTTTCAGAGCCTTCTCTGATAAAATGTGGTTCTCCTTTAAGGAGGGACGCTGTGCCTCAGAAATGCAAGTGAAAATATTGAGACTGACAAAGACTTGAAAGAATGAGGATAACTGATGCTGGTGCAAGGTGAGGAAACAAGTATTAGAGAATGATTAAAGATTTAAATGTTACATGTCAAAGATAAAAGTTCTAGAAGAAAATTTAGCTTCCTATATTGTAAGATGGTAATGGAAGATTTTCTAAGCAGGCACTAGCACTGAAACATGAGTAGAAATAGATGATTTAATTCATTTTTAAACATTCAAAAATCTTTTGTCATTAAAGATTTAAAACAATAGATAAATCAAGACAAATACTTGCCACATAACAGAAATACCCCTTCCAAATTAAAAGACAAAATCATAGTTAAAAAAAGAAGCAAGCCATATGAATGGGAAATACTTCCAACAGGAAATTTAAATGGTAATAGTTTGAAATTTAAATAGTAATAGTTTAAAATTTATCCAGTTAGAGAAATTTATTAAAAATGGTAGAAGTGGCCGGGTGTAGTGGCTCATGCCTGTAATCTCAGCACTTTGAGAGACCTAGGCAGGTAAATCACTTGAGGTCAGGAGTTCGAGATCAGCCTGGCCAGTGTGGTAAAACCTTGTCTCTACTAAAAATACAAAAATTGGCCAGGCATGGTGGTGGACGCCTGTAGTCCTAGCTACTTGGGAGACTGAGGCAGGAGAATGGCTTGAACCCTGGAAGCAGAGGTTGCAGTGAGCTGAGATCGCACCACTGCACTCCAGCCTGGGTGACAGAGGTAGACTCCATCTCAAAAAAAAAAAAAAAAAAAAAAAAAAAAGGTAGAAGCATTGGCAGGAGGTTGTTGGAACTAGCACTTACATTGTGTAAGAATACTTACGCATTTATAATCTCTCATCAAAACCCTTTGCATATACATATTCTCCTACCTAGAAACTGGCCAAAAAGCTCACAGATGAAATATGGCCACCATATTGTTTATTTTATGGAGTATTATCTTATATATCTACAAATAAAAATTGGCTGAGTGAATTACCAGAGTGGATGTTTCCCATAGTGCATAGTAAATCAATCAGCCAATCAAAGCATATTGCACATGTAGTTAGCCCTCTGCCTTTGCCCCATGCCTGTAGCTCCTGCGTTATGGCATACTGTTTTATGGACTGATAAAGGAACCCTTAGTTTCCACTCCCCAACTCTTGGTGTCTTGACATGAGAATGGTCCAAAGCTGTGGGATAAGCCCTAGCACTCAAAGCTGCATCCTGTCCCCACAACCCCCCAACTTCCAGCCAAGAGCTAGCGCTAAACTTTCTACTGGCTAACTGGTAACTCAGAGTCCACACTAAGCGGTGCTACAGAAAAATAAAAGTATGTTTTTTGCACATATGAGTCTGGGACTGAAATTTCTACCAGTTATCATAGTACAGAATGTCATCACATAGTCCTAAAAAAATGGGTACCATTACAATTCTCAGGCAAGAAGTCTGCCCTGTTAATTTGATTTACAAATGACAGAACTTAATGAGAACGTTGATATATTTGCATTGCACATAGACAGTAAGAAACAATGTGGACAACATCCACATTATAATAATTAGTGAGGAGGTTTATATATTGATAGCTTATTGAATCTCTCTTCTCTTCCCACAATACAAATGCATTCAAAAGAAATTTTAATGGTGTTTGGAAGGAAGAATCATTAAGCAAATAAAGTCTAGTTACTGACCACTCAAAATGTGGTTCCTGGACCATCCACCCAGCAGCATCTCATGGGAGCTTGTTAGACATGCTGAGGTGTGGGCTTCACCCCAGATCGCCTGAAACAGAATTTGCACTTTAACAACATCCCCAGGTGGCTCCTAAGCCCACAAAAGTGTAAGAAGCTCAAGTCTGGGAAACAATTCTCAGCCAGATGAGAACAGTGGATGAGGGACACAGAAGACCTCTGCCAAAATCCAGTCATAAATGGCAGCTCCGTTTGAGCCTTGGTGTTAGAACAAGAAAATATATAGACCAGGGAATGTGACTCTTCAATTTATGTGAACTGAACTAAATATAAACCTCAAAACTTTCTTCATGTTGAAATCACCTAGGGAGATTTTTAATGATGCTACATCCCAGCTTTCCCTGCAATGACCACATCAGTGTCTCTGGGACAGACTCAATCAGTGTTACCTTAAAAATTCTCCAGGTGGATCTAACATGCAGCAAACCTTGAGAAACCCTCAAATTCAAACCCCATGATATTGCTTTTCCTCCTCCTGAGCTCCTCTGACAATCATTCAGAAATACATGTTTCTTCAAATAATTATTTGTTTATGCTCTCGTAATGATAAGTGGCCACATAAATTGTGCAGCATCTATAAGGAAACTGATTCTAAACTTCACTCTGGTTATAGCAGCCATTTCTTAAACAGCCATTGAAATGGACGTAAAAGAGTACCTAACATTTTTATTCTGTGGTTTTATTCTTGACACAGTTCTCAAATATCTTATATCTCACTTTATGAATCATTTTCACAAAGATAGGTGCAGTTCAAACATTTAATTCTTTCATTTTTTAAAGTCCTATTCTTACTGTGTTTCAAGAATCTCCTAAACTCTTTATCAGAGCCTGTGCCTTTTTAAAATCTATGCACTATATCTGGGAAAAAGGTATATTTTCAAAGAATATTCTTTTCAGCTTTTAATTTTTTCATAAGCATTTATTCTTACATCTGAACAGATAAATAAATATTGTTGACTGTGCACTTGGTAAACGCCAAACCACTTTGCTGTTAAGAATTTAGAGTAGATGGGGAAGGGAGTGTTGATATGAGTGAAGACAGCAGGACTAATTAAGTGGAGTAGAATTAAGCAAATGAACAACAGCAAAAGCACATTTAATTTTGAAGAGTTAATTTAGTCGGCCTTGATATGTTAATTTGTGATTCTGTTGGCAAAATATAATGGCCCCAATTCATGTAAATTTTTCTTGTATTAGCAAAACCCCATGAAATACAAAAATTACCTGAAATTCTTTCACAGATATAATGTATTATAATTGACTTCAAAACATGAGAAAACGATGGCCAATTAAATAACTAGAATAACCAAGACATGAAAAAACAAGAATTTTTTTGTACAAAATGAATTTTGTATGTTATAAAATTATTTATCATCAAAATCATAATGTAATGACCATCACATTATAATGCAGAGGATTTGAATGACCTCAAACATTGAGTTTTCAACCTTAAACAGAACTATATGAGATATACCAATCCACAGATATAAACATATGTTTATTTAATGTTCAGCATGATTTCTAGTTTTCTGGCATCAGTTATAAATTTAAATAATGCTTATTTCCAAGTTATCAGAAGAGGACAATGAGAAATTTAAGTATGAAAATCTGGAGAAATGCTTCTTCTCAAACATGAAACTTATTCAGTCACAGTACTTTAAAAATTAGGGCTTTCTGCCCAAATATATGGCAGAACTTTCTATTCATTCAAGGAGCAAACACTTTATTTCTGCGTATTTTTCTTCTCAGGATATGAGACAATACGCCTTCCAGTTTGATACCATCATTTTCAGAGGAACACTGAGCAGGGGAACATTTTCTCATTAATCTTTAGAATGTCCTGTGAGTGACTTTCAAGCAACTGTTATTATCCTTTGTTGACTGAAGGACAAGTGAGGACCTGAGGTCACCTAACACTTGCTGCTACAAACACTGAAATTGTGGGAAAGCAGAGATTGAAAGAAGCAGAGCAAACCCCTTGCACTGTCACACATGGTTCTTCAAATACTTTTTATTTTTTCATAAGCATTTACCTTCACATATGAACAGATTAGCATTCATCCATATCTAAATATGGCTATTTCTTTTTGCCTTATGTGCCATTTTTAAAGTTGAAAACTTTACATTAAATGCACACTTCAGAAGTACAAGTTCAATACAGGTTGAATAAATGACAGATTTTCTGTGGCTACAGCTCTTGAGTACGAATCAAATCCTCCTTTTACTCCCATTTCTTTTCTCTAGGGATTTTCCCTGATCCGATAGAATTATATGGCAACAATGTTGGTAATCACCTGATGAGTTCAGATCTTTTCTCTTATAAGAGTTTAGTGTGAAAATACAATTACTAACATGAATAATATATATGTGTATATATATGTGTGTGCATATATATATATATATTTATGTACATATTTCACATACCTTACATTACCCAGGATGAATTCGTTAGAGAATTTAGGCATTCTAAAAAGGTAAGATGGATCAGGAATGGAAAACTGAATAGTAATGAAAAAGCAAGAGTGAAGAGACAAGAAATAAGCTATAGTTTGCACAGCACCCTGATGTGGATGTTTAAAATAAATTTAAGCATAAAGTATCTTAGTTTGATTTTGAGCCTTGTACCCATCATAATCTGAGGTATCAGCACCACTTGGCTTTTAATTATGTAGACAAAGTGTGGAAGGAGCAGAGGTCCTAAAACAGCTATGGCACAGTGGGGTGGGAAACCAAATACCCTTCTCATGACCTCAGAGCAGTCCCCTCTGTTCCCTAACAAGGCAGGAGGCTGGGACTCATATTTCTTGTTCTGACCAGAAGAAGGATTTTGCATTGCTTTTGAAATTTCCTGAGTGTAGTGGGCAATTGCAGTATGAGACGCGCTGAGTAAACCCAACAATTCATTTGTGTTGGTCTTAACTATTATTATTACCAGTAATATTTTTTTCTAGTCAGAAAGACTGTATTTTTCTGTGATTCTGGCAATATTGTTGCACATATTTTATTTTCATCTCTGAATTTAAACCAATACTCTAAATTTTTATATCTCTAAAATAAAGTCTTTCATTTCTAAATGAAACTTGTCCTGAAATCAGTTTTAGATGGAAGAATCAGAATCCGATATGAAGTTGGCTGAAGACATAGAGGTACAAAGATAAAATCTAACCAGGCTTCAGAATGAAGGAACTGGATCTGCTCACATTAATGGAGATGTGAGGTTGCTATCCTTCGTAGCAAAAGTGCACATCAGCAGCCCACACAGAAGGTAATGGAAATGGGGTCCTCATTAAAGTGACTTTAATGATTCTTTCTAGTTGACGTTCTTTGAAGTGAGTATTAAGATCACTCAAATGCTGGGCAAGCTCTCACCAGAAGTGGAGATGTGAGAGTCAGTTTGAACCAGAAGGGTTAAAGAGAACTTGCATTCTCACTTAAGAAAAGCTCTATGTTTATTCATACTAAACTGTAATTGACTGATAAATGGATCTTTGACCTGTCACTTAAAATGTCTTTTTCTAGTAAGAGAAACAAAGAAACTTAATCCCATAAGTTTTCAAAATTTTGTTTTAATAGACTTAAATTGTTTAGAGCAGTTATAATAAAAGATGCTTAGATTTTTCGTATGCAACCTATCCCCATACATGCAGAACCTCCCCCTTTATCAACATCTTCCAAAGAGTGGTTGTTTGTTATATTTGACAAACCTATATTGGCACATCATTATCAGTTCACTTCCACAGTTTACATTAGGGTTCACTCTTGGCCTTGTACACTCTATGAATTTAAACAAATGTATAGTGGTATGTATCCATTCTTTATAGTATCATACAGAGTAGCTTCACTGCCCAAGAAAATCACCTGTGCTCTGCCTATTTATTCCCCCCTCCCCACTAACCCAGCAACCACTGAGAGCTTTTCACAGTCTCCATAGTATTGGCTCTTCCAGAATGTCAGACGTGCTTCTTTCATGTAGTAATATTTAAGTTTTCTCTGTCTTCTCACGGCTCAATAGCTAATTTTTAGCCCTGAATAATAGTCTATTGTCGGGATCTGCCACAGTTTATTTATCCATTCACTTTCCGAAGGACATCTTGGTTGCTTCCAGATTTTGGCAATTGTGAATAAAGCTGCTATAAACATCCAAATGCAGATTTTTGTGTGAACATAAGGTTTCAACTCCTTTGTAAAAACACTAAGAAATATGATTGCTGAATCATATGGTAAGAGTATGTTTAATTTTATAAGAAACCACCAGACTGTCTTCCAAAGTGGCTGTACCATGTTCCCCACCAGCAATGAATGAGAGTGCTTGCTGCTACACCTCTCCACCAGCATTTGGTGTTGTCACTGTTTTGACTTTTGGTCATTCTAATAAGCATGTGCTGGGATCTTGTTATTTCAATTTGCACCTCCATGATGGTATGTGACATAGAGCATCTTTTCATATGCTTATTTACAATCTGTATATCTTCTTTGATGAGATGTATGTTAAGGCCTTTGGCCCATTTTTTTTTTTTTTTCTTGAGATGGACTCTCACTCTGTCACCAGGCTGGAGTCCAGTGGTGCGATCTTGACTCACTGCAACCTCCGCCTCCTGGATTCAAGCGATTGTGCTGCCTCAGCCTCCTGAGTAGCTGGAATTACAGGCATGTGCCACCACGCCCAGCTGATTTTTGTGTTTTTAGAAAAGATGGGGTTTCACCATGTTGGCCAGGATGGTCTCGATCTCCTGATATCTCGGCCTCCCAAAGTGCTGGGATTACAGGTGTGAGCCATGGCACCTGGACTGGCCCATTTTTAAATTGAGTTGTTTGTTTACCTATTGTTGAGTTTTAATTTTTTTATTTTTGAAAACAGTACTTTATCAGCTATATCTTTTGCAAATATTTGATCCCAGTCTATGACTTCTATTTTCATTCTCTTGACTGTCTTGCTCAGAGCAGAACTTTTAGTTGTAATAAAGTAAAGCTTTTCAACTTTTTCTTTTATTGATTGTGCCTTTGGTGATGTACCTGAAAAATCATTACCAAACCCAGGATAGTCTAGATATTCTCTTGTATTGTATTTTAGGAGTTTTATAATTTGGGGTTTTGAATTTTATGTTTAGGTCTGTTATTCATTTTGAGTTAATTTTTGGGAAGAGTGTAATGCCTCTTTAGATTCAGGAATTTTGTTTTTGTTTTTGTCTGAAGATGTCCTATTGTTTCAGCATCATTTGTTGAAAAGATTGTCTTTTATCTATCTGGTATTGTCTTTACTCCTTTGTTAAAAATCAGTTGTCTATATTTATGTGGCTCTACTTCTGAACTCTCCATTCTGCTCCATTGATTTATCTGTCTATTCTTAGGCTAATATTTAACTGTCTTGATTACTGTAGCTTTAAAATAAGTCTGAAATCAGGTGCTTAAATCCTCTAACTTTGTTTTTCTCCTCCAAAATCGTGTTGGCTATTCTGGTTTTTTTTGCGTCTCTATATAAATTTTAGAACTAGTGTGTCAATACACAAAAATTAACTTCTTGGAATTTTGATTGAAATTGCAGTTAATCTATAGATGATGGTATGAAGAACTGACATTTTGATAACAAGTTTTCCTACTCATGAACATGGAATATCTCTCCATTTATTTACTTCTTCTTTGATTTATTTTGCCTGAATTTTGTAATTTTCTTCATATAGATCTTGCAAATATTTTAGATTTATACTTATTTCATTTGTGGGGTTGCTAATATAAGTGATATTGTGTTTTTAATTTCAAATTCTATTCATTCATTGCTGGTATATAGCAAAGTGATTGACTTTGTATTTGACATTATATTCTGCAAACTAGTTTTTAAAAAAAATTATACACAGATGATTATGTATCTGTGATAAGACAATCTTATTTGTTCCTTCTCGATACATATTTTATTTTTTATGGCCTTTTTTTTTTTTTTCTTGAGATGGACTCTCGCTCTGTCACCAGGCTGGAGTGCAGTGGCACGATCTCAACTAACTGCAACCTCCACCTCCTGGATTCAAGCAATTCTGCTGCCTCAGCCTCCCAAGTAGCTGGGATTACAGGCATGTGCCACCACACCCATATAAAATATGTTTTTTATTTTTTTTTCCTTGTATTACTTTCTTAGCTGGGACTTCCAGTATAATGTTGAAAACCAGTGCTGAAAGAGAATATTCTCACCTTGTTCCTAATCTTACTGGAAAAACTTCAAGTTTCTCCCCATTAATATGATGTTACCTATAGTTTTTTTTTTTTGTAGATTTTTTTTTATCTAGTCAAGCGATTACTTATATTGTTGAATAATATCTATAATATTCTTACTCCTTTTTATTTATTGCCCTTATTCTTTGTTCTTACTTTTGTCTTTTATTCTGTCTTTTGTGGTTTTAACTGGAAATTTTATATAATTCAATGTTGTCTCTTTTCTTATCATACAAGTTATACCCCTCATAAATTTTCCTTTTTGTAGAGGTTGCCTTTGAGTTTACAATATACACTTACAACTAATCAAAGTTCTCTTTCAAACAGCACTATGACACCTTAAGGGTAATGTGAGTACCTTATAATAATAAAATAATTTTAATTCCTCCTTCCCATCTATGTTAGTCCATTCTCATGTTGCTATAAAGAACTGCCCAAGATTGGGTAATTTATGAAGGAAAAAGGCTTAATTGGCTTACAGTTCTGCAAGGCTGGGGAGGAAGGTCTTTGGCTTACAGTTCTACAAGGCGGGGGAGGAAGGTCTCAGGAACTTACAATCATGGCAGAAGGGGAAGCAAACACGTCCTTCTTCACATGGCAGCAGGAAGGAGAAGTGCCAAGCAAAAGGGATAAAGACCGTTATAAAACCGTCAGCTCTCATGAGAACTCACCCACTGTCACAAGAACAGCACGAAGGTAACTGCCCCCATGATTCAATTACCTTCCACTGGGTCCCTTCCATGACAGTTAGGGATTATGGAAACTACAATTCAAGGTGAGATTTTTGGTGGGGACACAGAGTCAAGCTGTATAACCATCTCTTTTAAGATTGCTGTCATTTATTTCCTACTTACTCATAAACATACATAAGCATGTATATGCATGCTTAATTAAATATGTTTTTGCTATTATTATTTCGAACAGATTATTTTATAGACTATATCAAATAACAATAAGACAACATTTTATATATTATTTTCACTTTGTGCTTCTCTAATGCTCTTCCTTTTTAAAAATAAGTATCAGAGTTTCTGATATTTATTTTTCTTCTCTCTTTTAACATTTCTTGTAAGGTAGGTTTGCTGACAAAGAAAATCTTTAAATTGTTTTTGTCTCAGAAAGTCTTTCTCTTTCACTTCAGGAGGATAATTTCACTAAGTACAGAATTCTTAGTTGGTGGTTTTTTGTTTTCTTAAACACTTTAAATATTTCAATACACTCTTTTCTTAATTGCTGATATGGTTTGGCTCTATGTCCCAACTCAAATCTCATTTTGTAGCTCCTATAGTTCTCACATTTTGTGGAAGTGACCCAGTGAGAGATGAATGAATTATGGGGGCAGGACAATCAACCCAGCAACACTGTAACTCCCTTCTTAGCTGGTTGACTTAAAGGTAGAAGGAGCCCAAAGCTTCCAGGTGGCAATCTCAACTTCCAGTTTGATGGAATTGTTGTTGTGTCTCCTGACAGCGGCATTCCTCCCTTTGGAACTAATACCTCTAGGCCAGTGGAATGTAATGTTGCAGGAACAGGAAGCATAAAATTTGATAGTGGATCACTAGGGCTGATGGGGAGTGGTGCCGCTTCCACTTCCACCCCTTGATTCCTGGAGCTGTGACTCCTGGGTATGGGAGAAACAATACCATATATTGGATGCTGATTCAAAGGATACACGACTTTCTGGAGAACTTTTCCCCAGTCCTGCAAAGTATTGTCACCTAGTTGCTATAGTAATTGTGACTTCAAAAGGCCATTCCACCATTCTATCAATCTAGTTGCTTCAGGATCATGGGGAACATGGTAATACCAGTGAATTCCATGACCATGAGCCCACTTCCACACTTCTTTAGCTGTAAAGTGAGTGTCTTGGTCAGAGGCAATGCTGTGTTGAATGCCATGATGGTGGATAAGGCATTCCGTGAGTCCATGGATGGTAATCTTGGCAGAAGAAGGATCTTTGTGTGCAGGATAGGCAAACCCATATCCAGAGTAAGTGTCTATTCCATTGAGGACAAACCTCTACCCTGTCCATGTTGGAAGAGTTCCAATATAATCAATGTGCTACCAGGTAGCTGGCTGATCACCCTGAAGAATGGTGTCATATCGAGGGCTCAGTGTTAGTCTCTGCTGCTGGCAAATTTGGGACTCAGCTGTGGCTGTAGCCAGGTCAGCCTTGGTGAGTGGAAGTCCATGTTGCTGAGCCCATGCGTATCCTCCATCTCTGCCACCATGGCCACTTTGTTCATGGGCCCATTGGGCGATGACAAAGGTGGCTGGGGAAAGAGGCTGAGTTGTGTCCACAGAACCAGTCATCCTATCCACTTGATTATTAAAATCCTCCTCTAATGAGGTCACCCATTGGTGAGCACTCACATGGGATACAAATATCTTCATAGTTTTTGACCACTCAGAGAGGTTGATCCACATACTTCTTCCCCAAATTTCTTTGTCACCAACTTTCCAATCATGCTTCTTCCAAGTCCCTGGTTATCCAGCCAAACCATTGGCTACAGCCCAACAGTATATAATCGCGTATCTAGTCATTTCTCCTTCCATGCAAAGTGCACAACCAGGTGCACTGCTCAAAGTTCTGTCCACTGGGAAGGTTTCCATTCACTGCTGTCCTTCAAGGGTGTCCTAAAAAGGGGCTGCAGTGCTACAGCTGTCTACTTTCAGGTGGTGCCTGCATTTCATGCAGAACCATCTGTGAATCAGGCCCTAGTCTTTACTTCCTCTGCCAAATGGTCATAGAGAATGCCCCATGAGGTCATCCATGCAGGCTGCGAGAGAGAAGGCAGGGTAGCAGGAGTGGAGATCATGGGCACTTGAGCCACTTCCTCATGTAACTTACTCGTGCCTTCAGGACCTGCTCGAGCCCGATCACATATATACCACTTTCATTTGATGATGGAATATTGCTGTGCATGACCCATTTTATGGCTAGATAGGTAAGAAAGCACCCAGTTCATGATGGGCGGTTCAGGTCACATGGTGACTTGGTGACCCACAGTCAAACATTCAATTTCCACCGAAGTCCAGTGACAGACCAAGAGCTATCTCTCAAAAGGGGAGTAGTTATCTGCAGAAGATGGCATGGCCTTGCTCCAAAATCTTAGAGGCCTCTGCTGTGATTCACCTATGGGGGCCTGCCAAAGGCTCCAAACAGCATCCCTATCTGCCACTGACACCTCAAGCACCATTGGATCTACAGGGTTCATATGGCCCAAGTGGCAGAGTAGCTTGTACAGCAGCCTGGACCTGTTGGAGAGCACTCTCCTGTTTTGGATCCCACTCAACACTGGAAACCATTTGGGTCATCTGATAAATGGGCCAGAGTAACACATCCAAATGAGGAATGTGTTGTCTCCAAAATCCAAATTGGCCCACTAGGCATTGTGCCTCTTTCTTGATTGTAGGAGGGGCCAAAGGCTGCAACTTATCCTTCACCTTAGAAGGAATGTCTCAACAGGCCTCAGACCACTTCACCCCTAGAAATTTTACTGAGGTAGAAGGTCCCTGAATTTTAGTCAGATTTATTTTACACCTTCTGGCACACAAATGTCTCACCAGTAAGTCTACTGTGTTTGCTATTTCTTGCTCACTGGATCCAATCAGCATAATGCCATCAATGTAATGGACCAGTGTAATATCTTGTGGAAGTGAAAGGCGATCAAGCTCTCTATGACACAAAGCTGGACTTGATATACCCCTAAGGCAGAGCAGTAAAGGTATATTTCTGGCCTTGCTAACTGAAAGCAAATTGTTTCTGGTGGGCCTTATGAACAGGAATGGAGAAAAAGGCATTTGCCAAATCAATGGCTGCATACCGAGTACCAGGAGATGTGTTAATTTGCTCAAGCAATGAAACCACATCTGGTACAACAGCTGCAATTGGAGTCACCACTTGGTTAAGGTTATGATAATCCACTGTTATTCTCCAAGATCCACCTGTCTTCTGTTGTTTTGGAGTAGAGAGTTCTGTAAGATGTCTATTAGGTCTATTTGATCAAGTGTTGTGTTCAGATCCTAAATATCTTGGTTAGTTTTCTGCTTCAATAATGTGTTTAATACTCTCAGTAGGGTGTTGAAGTCTCCTACTATTATGTGTGGTTATCTAAGTCTCCTCATATATCTCTAAGAATTTGCTTTATGAATCTGGGTGCTCCTGTGTTGGGTGCTTGTATATTTAGAGTAATTAGGTCATGTTGAATTGAGCTCTTTACTATGTAATGCCCTTGTTTGTCTTCTTTTATCTTTGTTGGCTTAAAGCCTGTTTTGTTTGAAATTAGACCAGCAGCTGCACTTTTTTCCCATGTTTTTTTGCTTGGTAGATTTTTCTCCATCCCTTTATTTTCAGCCTATGGGTGTCACTGCATGTTAGATGGGTCTCTTGAAGACAGCATACTGTTGAGTCTTGCTTCTGTATCCAACTTAGCACTCTGTGCCCTTTAATTGGGGCATTTAGCCCATTTACACTCAAAGTTAGTAACGATCTGTGTGGATTTGATCCTGTCATCATGCTGTTGGCTGCTTACCATGCAGACTTGTTTGTGTGGTTTCTTTATACTGCTACTGGTTTATGTACTTAGGTGTGTTTTTGTAGTAGCTGGCAACAGTCTTTTGGTTTGTTTGTTTGTTTGTTTTTTTCAATATTTAGCACTCTCTTCAGGACTTACTGTAAGGCAGGCCCAGTGGTAACAAATTCCCTTAACATTTGCTTGTCTGAAAAGGATCTTATTATTTCCTTTACTTACAAAAGTAGTTTGCTTAAAGTCTCCTAAGAGAGAAGGTGAGCCTTGTGGGATGGGCATCCCAGGCCATGCTACACTGCAGTTGCTCCTGTACCAAAACACTCTGGGCCCCACACTGGCTGGAGTTTTGCCTTTACGCCTCTCTAAGCAGTTCTGCCTGCCAACTCAAGTTTCTGTGGGTGTTGCAGGGTCTCCTGCTGTTAGGATTCTAGAGGTCTCTGGTGAAAGCAAACCACTCTTCATCTGTTCAACTCACCTCTTTCACAGGAGTCATTTGTGTTCAGGAATGTGTCCTGGTGCTTGGTAGCCCCAAGTGGGGTTCCCAGCTTCATCCTTACTTCAGTCTAGCATCTGCATCCACCCTTCATCTACTTGCAATGCCTTTCCTCTGAAGATCTTCTCAGAGTGTGCCAGTTATCCTGATGTCCTGGTCTCTCAGTGGCAGGTGTTCCTCCTGGCTTTGTCTAGTAGGCCATCTTGCCTTCCTCTTCCATAAAGAAGTTCTTTATTTTTTTCAGACTTTTTTGTTTTTGCTTTTTTCCAGTGTTGGAAGTTTCTACTGAAACATTCTTAGGCTCAGAGTTTTTTTTTTCCTTAGTCGTGTCTACTATATTAATAAGCCAATAAAAATGTTCTTTATTTCTGTTACGTTGTTTTTGTTCTGTGGCATTCCTTTTTTTTGTTCTTTCTTATTATTTCCATCTCTCTGCTTAGATTGTGAATTTGTTCTTGCATGCTATCTATTTTATCCCTTAGAGTTCATAAAATGTTAACTATTACAGTTTCAAATTCCTGGTCTGATAATTTCAACATCCCTGCCATAGCTGAGTCTGGTTTTGATGCTCATTCTATTTCTTTAAACTCTATTTTTCTGTCTTTTAATGTGTATCGTAATTTTTTCTTGATAGTTGGACATGATATTCTGGGTATAATTAACTGCTGTAAATCTGCCTTTAGTAATGTGGTGGTAAGTTGTGGTGGTAAGTTGTGGTGGGAGGTGATGCATTCTCTAGTCCTGTAATTAGGTTTCAATCTTTCAGTGCACCTATACCTCTGAACAGAGATATTCATATGTGATTATTATGTTCCACCGTTTTTCCTCTTAGGTGGAACAGAATACCTAGAAGAGGGCTGAAGTTGGGCATTTCTTTTCCCTGAGGTCAGCTAGGCTCTGATAAACTCCAGCAGGTTATATCTGGTTAGCTAGTTTCTTCTGAGGGAAGGCCTTGTTAAGAAAAACAGAATACTCTGCCATATTTTAAAATGGTCCATTTTCCTCTCTCCCTGCCAGAAGTATAAGGCATTTCTGCTCCAATATTTATTGTAAGATCCTTTTTTATGTAAAGTTCAAAAAAGTGTGGGGACTCTCAAATATCAGGGTCCTCCCTAGAATTTTTAACTCTTAAACTTGTTCACATTTTAGTTTTGTAATTTCTAAAAGATAGACACACGTGTCAGAAAATACAGGAAGGTAAAATGTCAGCAATTTTTCTTGCAGGTTATGTGATGAAAGTTTGTGCATTACTTAAAAATATTATTATTATAAACAATATGGTAGGTAGTAACATAAACATCTACATGACATTTACAGGTGAAACATGAAGATTTAAATATGAATTTTACTTTTTCTGAAGCTGCACCGACACTTCCATATGTCAGTGGTCCATTTCTTTCCTTTTTCCTCAAGGGATAATTTAAGGGGAAGATTTTGAGAAACACTGCTGTTGGACAGAAAATTGCTTTCTTGCTAAGATTCACCAAAAGCAGGGGAAGTGCCTGCTTTAACTCAAGTGTGTTGGAGGCTAATGTTCTAGGTGATGCTGACATCTCTCCACATCCTCTACAGTTGACTGTGTTCTCAGGGAGGACCTGGAAACATGCAGCAATTACCCTGTTTTGGAATGACTGTGCTAAGAAAGTAGAAAGCGGGGAGAGGTTTTGTTGCAACCAAACCTCAAAGACAGTCAGGGCTGCTTTCCAGAGCACTATGTTTAGAGTTTAAGAGGTCTCATTGTGGCTGATAAACAATGATGATAATCTTGCTGCAGGTAAACAGGCAATTAAGGGAGAATCTTTGATGAATGAAGATACTGTCTTAGTCCATTCAGGCTGCTATAACAAAATAACTTAGACTGGGTAACTTATCAACATCATAAATTTATTTGTCACAGTTCTGGAGTCTGCGAAGATCAAAATCAAGGCAAGGGCCGGTTCAGTGAGGCCACCTATTGGTTCATAAAGAATACTTTTTCACTGTATCCTCACATGGCGGAAGGGGTGAAGGAGCTCCTTTAGGCTTCTCTTATGACAGCACTAATCCTATTCATGAGGGATCTGCTTTTATGACTTAATTACTTCCTAAAGTCCTTCTTAATGTTATCAACTTGGGGCTTAGAATAGCAAAATGTGAATATTAGGGGGACACAAATTTTTAGACCATAGTGAGTACCTTGGAAAACCTGTGGTATTGTAAGATTTGCATCAATTGTCTCTTTACCCAAATGGAGATGAATGTATTTGACAATGTACAATAGATACAAATTCAGAAAAAAATAAGGGGAGCAATTTATTTAATGCCAATAAGTGCCTGCAACAGATTGGCAGGTGAACAATAAATGGGACAGCAGAAAGTTTTGCTCTGTTCTTGTGTGTTCTTTTATGCTGACTAGCTTCATGGGACCAGCTTCATGGGAATGTGATATGTGCATTACAGGTGGCTCCATGCTTGGTTTAATGCTTTTCTCTCTGTATGTTGATTTTTTTAAATACTTCTTTAAACAAGGGCCTTACCTTCCACTTTGCACTGAACCCTGCAAACTGTGAGGCAGATCCTGCTGGTGAGAAAGGTGTTGGTAGAAGAACAGAGGTCTGAACAGATGGGCATTTCAAGGTTTCTGCAGCTGCCTTTTGAAGTCTTGCAGATAGGAGTATGTTGGTTTGTTTATCCCTCACTCCTGCTCCTTGGATCCTTAAACATCTGTGCTGCACTCTCAGATGCTGAAATGATGTCACTCTCTTTAGATAAGATTTGGGCAACAAGTTCCTGAAAGGAATGGTTCGACACAACAATCGTTAAATGCATTCAGCCTCTGATTTCCTTTTTTTGATATACTTAAGCGTATGCCCCATGCTCTGGTGCAGGGATCACGAAGCTGACTGTATAAGAATGCAGTTGTCTGGGGAGAACAGAGAAGAAGAGAGAGGAAGGCATAGATTTCTCTCTGCTCAGAACCTGGCAGAGACTGAATGGTTTTATAGTACTCTTTGATGAAGGTGAATATAGAGATACCCTTGAATATTACAGTTTGATAAAAATCCAACAGTCTCAAGTGGCTACCTGGCCACTTGCTGGTGCAGATTCAGAAGCTCACAGGGAAGTGTGAGAGTCAATAGTCCACAGGAGTCAGTGGGCACCAGCAGAAGGTTGCAGGGGAGGGCATCAGGCAGGAGTGTACACCTACTGTGGCCTCAGTCCTGATGGGAAAAGGAAACTGCAGGAAGAACTGGAATATAAAATTTTAAAAACCCCTTTATTTGGCCAAATTTCATTGCTCTATGTAGTCATTATTTTTTGACCCCATAGCAACCCTTTTAGATAGTTCCAGTTGGGGATAAATGAGAACAAAATAAGTAAAGATTAAAGGCAACTTGGGGCATTTGATCTGTAAGAAAATGAGTGGGAATCAGAAAGCCCTGAAGCCTCCTCCACCTCTCAAGATACCTGCTCATGGAGCATCACTGCACAACAGAGGCAGGAGTGCTTGGCAGACAGGGGCCTCCAACTGCTGAGAATGTGGCATAACTGAGACAGTGGGTACAACCGTGCAGAGAGCTTTACCCATACAGAAGGAAGTGAAGTGGGAAGAAAGAAAGCCATGAAAACTCAGAGTGAATTTAGTAACATGATTGCATGACTGCCCGGTTAGTAGCTTAGAAACAGAGCAATACCATCACAGAGGCTTAGGAAATTTCATATTCCAGAGAGGAGGGGGAAGGTGCCACAAAATAGGCCAATTCAGGGTTAAAGAAGCTAGGAAGAAATGCCAGAAAAATTTGGAGGGTAGATGGTTGTATAGAGGACACAGAATTCCATTTCTTATGGCCAAAGATGTAAAGAAAACTTGACTGTGAACACTTTCCTTTACAATAGAAAAACATAATACTTAATTTTTTTGTTGTTGTTCTGTCACCGGGCTGGAGTGCAGAGGCATAATCCCAGCTTACTGCAACCTCTGCTTCCTGAATTCAAGCAATTCTCCTGCCTCAGCTTCCCCAAGAAGCTGGGACTACAGGCATGCACCACCATGCCTGTCTAATTTTTGTATATTTAATATAGATGGGGTTTCACCATGTTGGCCAGGATTGTCTCGATCTCTTGACCTCGTGATCCATCTGCCGCGGCCTTCCCAAGTGCTGGGATAACAGGCGTGAGCCACCGTACCTGGCCAAAAGATTTTTAAAATATTGTATTATTATTCAGACAGTGCTTGTATATCATTTAAATAAAAATGGGAAACATATCCCCTTGCTTTGATAGAAGTGATAAAATGCCACATAGAAGACCAAAAGCATAAGTAGACTGTCTGCAGAGCATTAGGAGAGAGGCCCTTAAAAAGAGATACTCTGGAAAAAATGAGATTGCCTAGGAACATGGGGGTCTGGGGGAGCACGTTTTCAGCCCATAAGAGATCATGTAAGGGAGAACCACTACAAGATGCCCACAGTTAGACTTGCCCACAGTTAGTATTTGAAAAATCAATAACTTCCCTTTTTAGGAACGTTTCTGATTTTGAAGTATTGTCTCCCTTTGAAAATTTGTTACAGAAATGCACTAGTCATGGCTTGAATTATAGCACTATATTAAATAACAAAAATCCAGTATATACATTTTTAAAGTTATTTTCATGGAAAAATTAAAACTATAAAATTACAGTAGATTTTCAAAGCATAAATAATTCTAGCCATATTCTCTGCCTACAGTTTCCACTATGAAATAATGTTTGGTCAAAACAATGCAAACAGAACAACAACAAAAATCAATCTAAACAAAATAAAACAAAACAAAACTTTTATACAGCACTTGGGTGAAAAAGAAATTATAACATTGAAATATTGCCATAAAAATTCCATCCAGTTCTTAAACCTTTGGCCAATTTTAGGTCATTTAATTCTCATATAAATTTTAGAATCAGCTTGTCAAGTTTTTTTTTAAAAGCCTGATCATAGTTTGACAGAAAGTTTATTGAATTTATAGGTAATTTGGAGAGAACTGACATCATAACACTATTTATTCTTTTCCTCTTTTAACATGATGTATTTCCCAATTTATTTAGATTTTCTTTAACTTTTCTTGCAATGTTTTGTAGTTTCTAGTTACATATTCTGCACATAGGTTAGTCAATTTATCCTTAAGTATTTTATGTTTTTAATTCTACTTTAAATGTTTATTTTTTAATTTCTTTTTTTGTTGCCAGTATATAGAAATAGAATTGATATTGCATCCTGTGACCTTGCATAACTCATGTATTAATTCTAGCATCTCTTTCACAGATTACTTTGTTTCTTTCAATAGAAGTCATATCTTCTGCAAATAAAGACAGTTGTACACTTACCTATTTGATTTATTCATTGCTGCATTAAAATTACCTCAAATAAAATGTCATAATTTGGTGTAAAATGACATATTTATTATCACAGAGTTTCTGTGGGTTAGGGATGTGGATGTGGCTTAGCTGGGTCACTCTGGCTTAAAGTCTCTCATGAGGTTGCATGTCGGCTGCCAGCTGGGGCTGTGGTCTCATATGAAGGTTAAACTCGGATAGGGTGGTGTCTGCTTCCAAGCATACTCACTTGGCTCTTTCCAGGCCCCAGAAGGTCTACTTCAAAACTCATTCATATGGTGGCTGTCAGGCCCTGATTTCTTGCAATGTGGAGCTTTTGACTATAGCATGACTATAGCATGAAGTCACCCAGCAGACCTCCTGGGTGACTTCATGCTATAGCAGCTGGTGATCTGACAGAGAGAGAGAGCCAGAGACTGCCCAGCAAATGCTGCCATCTTTTTAGAACTCATATCAAGAGTGACATTCTTTCATTTCTGTCACATTCTGTTTGCTAGAATCAGTTGGGTAAGCCCAGCCCACATCTCAAGGAGAGGGATTAGATGAAGGCATGAGTGCCAGGATCAGGGATCTTGGGAAAGGCCCATCTTAGAGACTTCCTCCCAAATTTTCTAATTTTTATGGCATTTCTAATTTTTATGGCATGACTTATTGTCTTCCTTTATCATGACTTCTTGACTTATTGTCTAGGATTTCCAATAGGATATTTAATAAATGTACTGAGAGCAAATATCCTTGTTTTTGATTCTGCTCTTAAGAGGAAAGCAGTGTTTCACCATTAATTCTAATTTTACATATAGGTTTGTTGTAGAAGCATTGTATCAGGTTGAGGAAGTTCACTTATATTCTTATTTTATTGATGTTTTTAAAAATATTAATAGATGTTAGACTTTGTCAAATGCCTATTCTTAAACTGTTGAGACTATAATGATTTTCTTTCTTTCTATTGATGAATTATTTCATCTATATAGAAAACTATGCTGATTGGCATTTCAGTGTTAAGCTAACCTTGCATTACTAGGATATGTCTATATTTAAATGAATCTACTTATAGGTAGATAGATGATAGATATACTGCAATTAGTGGTTAAAATAAATTAATGTGTGCATTGGGTTTTTTTCCCCAAATTTGGAATGTTATACTTATGAAAGAATGAGATTCTGTGCAAGGGTATAAACAAGGTGGTGTGATACGCAATGGCCAGTGAGGCTGTGTTCATTAACAGAGCCACACATTTGTGAAGATTGGGGCTCATTCTGATGGAGGAGCCATGCTGAAAAGATGGAGTATGTTGTCTTACATGGCCAAGAAGTGCACGGGTGGATCAGACTTTGGTGTTGCTGGGTCTGGGTACACAAAAATCTGCCTCTTCCTTTATCATGGTTTTGGTTGGTTGTGCATGGCTTCTTTTTTCAGATAGACCTTCTCCATATTGAGAGCAAACAGCAGCTGGTACCCTAGATCTCTTATCCTTTCAGGGAAGAGACAACTTCTCTGCCTTCAAATTCCATATAGGAATCTCGGGCAAGACCCAGACACATGTTTTTGGATCATTTCTCAATGCTGTGTCTTCCATTGTAGCCATTCTCCTCCTCTTGTTGGGAAAAAACACAGTGATTGCCAGTCCCACCTCAGGCCCATGTGCTGTTGGGGAGTGGTCACTAACAGGATGAGAGAAGGCAGACATCATGAGGAGCGGGCAGGCTGATATCAGCATAACTACCATGCTTTGGTTTTCTTGAGGCTGTGTGCTTCCATGAAGAAGCAAGCATCTACTATGAGACAATTTGGCTCTCCCCGAAAAGTCTAGAAGCAGGAATAGTTAGAGATGATATCTGACCTGCTGTTTTAACTTACAATCTTTTCCTCTCACCCACACTTATTGCCCCACATATATATGCCCCAAATCCTAAATCTCAGATTCAGGGGGATGGCAATGTGAAGCCTTGAATCCAGTCTATTTTTTCACTCTCCATAATGAAGGCTCAGAGGTAACAGAATGGAACTGCATTGATAAGTATCTTTTAAAAGCAATGTGACTTTCTATCTGCATTATAATGATTTGTGCGTTATTTCCCCAACCAAATGGTAAACTCCTCAAGGAAAGAGTCATGATTGATTCATCATGGTGTTTTTCATGTACTTAGCTCAGGAAGGACTCATGATTCCTTTTTTAAATGAATAACATCTTAGTGCCTGTATTAGGTTCCCAGGATTGCTGAAACAAATGACCACAAACTGGGGCAGCTTAAAACATCAAAAATTTATTCTCTCACAGGTATAGATGCTTGAAGTCCCAGATCAAGATGTTGGCAAGGACGTGCTGTCCCTGAGGGGTCTAGGGGAGGCTCCTTTCTTACATCTGCCGGGCTTCTCATGGTTGCCGATGGTCCTTGGCTTTCCTTGGCTTGCATCACTGCGAGGTCTATCTCTGTCACCATATGGCATTCTCCCCCCTGTGTCTGTCCCTCTTTATGTCTTCACAGGGCATTATTCTCTCTGTGTTTCTGTGTCCAAATTTTCTTGCTATAGAAGGACACCAGTCATTGGGTTAGTGCTCGCTGTAACCGTTTTCCCATGTGTCTAGAGAATGCTTGCCTGCACACTTGTGACTGCAGTGTTTACTCCCCATGAGATAACTTTACCACAAAATATCTCGCTTTTATTATTATTTTTGCATCACTCTAGAATATTGGCTTTGGAAACAAAAGACATCATTCTATTTATAGCATTCTGTTTTTAGTAGTGCTGTTTCCATTTACAACGTGTAGTAATTTTTGATCGCTGAAAATGTCAAATGCTAGAAAACGTAGCATTCCTACTTGTGATGTTAACACCGTTCTTAAACCATTGTTGACTGAAGATTCATTTGACGTTAGTTATCTTTAGAAATGTTTTGAGTATAAGTGCACCAGTCATATTGGACTTCTGACTGGATTATTTTCACATTGAAAATCAGTCAGATTTGCTTCAACCTCAAAGACAGTGTTTGTGTAAAATTATAAAGTGCTGGCAGTGAGCTGCACTTTTTTTTCTACACAGAAAGGGTTAATGCAGTGTGACCTCATTTTAACTTGGTGACATTTGCAAAGACCCTATTTTCAAATAAGGTGACGTTAAGAGGTCCCAGTGGTTAAGACTGCAACATAACTTTTGGAGGATACAATTCAACCCTCAATAGTGCCTCACTCTCTAGTCCTAAACTCCAGAAAAGAAAATAAGCTTTGATACAATTCTTAAATACTTGTATTTTCATTAAAATGTTCTTTGACTATCTGAGATGGTGGTGAAAACATGACATCACTCTCTCATCAATATTTTAAAAGTCTGATTGCTCTGTTTCAATAACTAAAAATGGAAGTGCTAATAAAAGATTGTGTTGAATGAGTGGTAATAGGGCACCAAACAGAAGTGCAGCCTCCTGTCTCCTGGGCTGTGAATCAATGTGTTAGCCAGGGGCTCCTTCTGAGTGTATGGGTATGTTTCTGCTCACGTAGATGTGGTCAAGTGGGATGAACTGCAGTCAGCATAGACAATTCCTAATGAGTCTGGGCACTTAAGGAGACCCGTATTGATTCTCAGTTGCACGTTTTCTTCAGCTCCCAATTTCTGCCTGCTGATGGGTGGCTGCTGTTCATGCAGAGCTGAGAAATGTCGAGCCACATTATTACTGAGCTATTTCTGTGGTGCTGTACAGGTGACATCTAGTTAAGATTTTACAAGGGCTGAAAGCAGTCACCATGTGTGACAGGAATGCAGATGTTGAAGGCATATTAGCCCCAACTCTGTAACTGCAGTGCACTGAGAACATGTGTCTTTCCTGATGGGTCAAAGGCAGACTTTATTTCATGAGGTCTTTGGAATTATCTGAAGATTTATACATTATTTTTCTGATAGACTCATCACAAATGCCTGAGAATGCATGTGATGAAATGGTTCTCCACAGCTCAGGAAGCCACCCTGCATTGTCAAGTCTAATTATGTGACAGAGAGATTGTGGAAATGAGCTGTCCTGAACAAAAATAAAGATCCTATTTCGCTGATAAAGATCCTTAGATATAAAGTAAGACTCCCATGTTCCAGGAAAGGTGTGATGGTTTCAACTGTATCTCCTATAAAAAAAGTGCTATTTGGAGCCTTAATCCCTGCCAGTTCAGAAGGTGAGCTTATTTGGAGAGATAATTTTTACAGAGTGTATTAGTATGTTTTCATGTTGCTGATAAAGACATACTCAAGTCTGGGCAATTTACAAAAGAAAGAGGTTTAATTGGATTTACAGTTCCACATGGCTGGGGAGGCCTCACAATTATGGTGGAAGGCAAGGAGAATCAAGTCGTATCTTATGTGGATGGTAGCAGGCAAAGAGAGAGAACTTGTGCAGGGGAGCTCCTCTTTTTAAAATGATCAGATGTTGTGAGACTCATTCACTATCACGAGAACAGCATTGGAAAAACACGGCCCATGATTTGATTACCTCCCGCCGGTCCCTCCCATGACTCATGGGAATTCAAGATGAGATTTGGGTGGGGACACAGCCAAACCATATCATTTCACCTCTGGCCCATCCCAAATCTCATGTCCTCACATTTCAAAACCAATCGTGTCTTCCTAACAGTCCCCCAAAGTCTTAACTCATTTCAGCATTAACTCAAAAGTCCGTGGTCCAAAGTCTCATCTGAGAAAAGGCAAGTCCCTTCCACTTATGAGCCTGTAAAATCAAAACCAAGTTAGTTACTTCCTAGATACAGTGGGGGTACAGGCATTGGGTAAATACAGCTATTTCAAATAGGAGAACTTGGTCAAAATAAAGGGATTACAGGCTCCACGCAAGTCAGAAGTCCAATGGGGCAGTCAAATCTTTAAGCTGCAAAATGATCTCCTTTGAATTCCTGTCTCACATCCGGGTAGCGCTGATGCAAGAGGTGGGTTCCCATGGTCTTGGGAAGCTCTGCCCTGTGGCTTTGCAGGGTATACCCTGCCTCCTGGCTGCTTTCACGGGTTGGCATTAAGTGTCTCTGGTTTTTCCAGGTGCATGATGAAAGATATCAGTGGATCTACCATTGTGGGGTCTGGAGCATGGTGGCTCTCTTCTCACAGCTCTACTAGGCAGTGCCCCAGTATGAACTCTGTGTGAAGTCTCCGTCCACACATTTCCCTTCCACACTGCCCTAGCAGAGGTTCACCATGAAGGCCCCAACCTTGCAGCAAACTTCTGCCTTGGCATCCAGTCATTTCCATACATCCTGTGAAATCCAGGCAGAGGTTCCCAAACCCCAGTTCTTGACTTCTGTGCACTGGCAGGCTCAACACCATGTGGAACCTGCCAAGGCTTGAGGCCTGCAGCCTCTGAAGCCACAGCCCAAGCTCTACATTGGCCCATTTTAGTCACAGCTGGAGTGACTGGCATATAGAGCACCAAGTCCCTAGGCTGCACACAGCAGAGGGACCCTGGACCTGGCCCACAAAACAATTTTTTCCTCCCAAACTTCTGGGTCTGTGAGGAGAGGGGCTGCCACAGAGTTCTCTGACTTGCCCTGGAGACGTTTTCCCCATTGTCTTGGGATTAACATTCAGCTCCTCCTTACTTACACAAAATTCTGTGGCCAGCTTAAATTTCTCCACAAACATGAAATTTCCTTTTCTATTGCATTGTCAGGCTGCAAATTTTCCAAACTCTTATGCCCTGTTTTCCTTTTAAAACTGAACACCTTTAACAGCACCCAACTAACCTATTGAATGCTTTGCTGTTTAGGAATTTCTTCTGCTAGAAACCCTAAATTATCTCTCTCAAGTTCAAAGTTTCACAAATCTCTAGGACAGGGGCAAAATGCCACCAGTCTCTTTGCTAAAATATAACAAGGGTCACTTTTGCTCCAGCTCCCATTGAGCTCGTCTCCATCTGAGACCACCTCAGCCTGGATTTTATTGTCCATGTTATCAGCATTTTGGTCAAATGGTTATTTCATTATTTGATTATTTGGTTATTTTATATCCAGCCAGTACATGTGCAGATTTGTTACATGGGTACATTGTGTGACACTGAGGTTTGGGATATGAATGATCACATCACTCAGGTAGTGAGTATCGTATCCAATAGGTAGTTTTTCAGCCCTTTCCCCACTTCCCATCTCCCCCACTTAAGAGTCTCCAGTGTCTGCTCTTTCCGCATTTGTGTCTAAAGCCTAACTCCCACTTGTGAGTGAGAATATGCAGCATTTGACTTTCTCTCCCTGGATAAATTCACTGAGGATAATGGCCTCCAGCTGCATCTATGTTTCTGAAAAGGACATGATTTCCTTCTTTTTTATGTCTGTGTAGAATTCCATCATGTGTATGCACCACAGTTTCTTTATCCAGTCTACCACTGATGGGCACCTAAGTTGATTTTATGTCTTTGCTATTGTAAATAGTGCTGCAATGATGGATTTCCTTTCTAAATAATATAGAGAATTTAAACTCCGTGGCACTCTACCAGGTGAGCCATTATAACCAAAAGCTTTTAAATAGTGGTTTATAAATATATAAGCCATTGATGCCTTGTAATGGCTTATAAGAATAACCACTAATATGATTGAATTATCTTGGAGTGACAAAGTGAAGTATAACATCTGGAGATTTCACCAGATTAAAAGCGGCAAGTTTTCAGCAGGACGCTCTATTGGTCAATTAGTTATCCATCAATAACAAAGCCTCATTAAAGGATAATGTGAAAGGTAAAGAAAAAACTAACAAAAACCAATAATGAAGACTACTTAAGTGATCATTGATTCTCCAAACTATAGTTTCATAAGATACCTGTAATCAGAGATATTTGGATACAGAAAAGTTAACTTAGAAAAAGGTATTTCTGAATATGATCATCCTACTTTTCCATTTGGGGGATATCTATATATTCTAAATCCTAGTCAACTTCTTAAAAAGTTAAAGCCATGGGTCTAACCATATATAGAAAACAGAAACTGGACCCCTTCCTTACACCTTATACAAAAATTAGCTCAAGATGGATTAAAGACTTAAACGTAAAACCCAAAACCATAAAAAACCTTAGAAGAAAACCTAGGCAATACCATTCAGGACAAAGGCTGGGCAAAGACTTCATGACTAAATCACCAAAAGCAATGGCAACAAAAGCTAAAATCGACAAATGGGATCTAATCAAACTAAAGAGCTTCTGTGCAGCAAAAGGAACTATCATCAGAGTGAATAGGCAACCTACAGAAAGGGAGAAAATTTTTGCAATCTATCCATCAGACAAAAGTCTAATATCTAGAATCTACAAGGAACTTAAACAAATTTACAACAAAAAAACAACCCCATCAAAAAGCGGGCAAAGGATATGAACAGACACTTCTCAAAAGAAGACATTTATGAGGCCAACAAACGTATGTAAAAAAGCTCATCATCACTGGTCACTAGAGAAATGCAAGTCAAAACCACAGTGAGATACCATATCACATCTGTTAGAATGGAGACTATTAAAAAGTCAGGAAACAGCAGATGCTGATGAGGCTGTGGAGAAATAAGAATGCTTTTACACTGTTAGTGGGAGTGTAAATTAGTTCAACCATTGTGGAAGACAGTGTGACAATTCCTCAAGGATCTAGAACCAGAAATACCATTTGACACAGTAATCTCATTACTGGGTATATAGTCAAAGGGTTATAAATCATTCTATTATAAAGACACATGCACACGTATGTTTATTGTAGCACTGTTTACAATAGCAAAGACTTGGAACCAACCCAAATGCCCATTAATGATAGACTGGATAAAGAAAACGTGGCACATATATACCATGGAATACTATGAAGCAATAAAAAAGAATGAGTTCATATAGTTTATAGGGACATGGATGAAGCTGGAAGCCATCATTCTCAGCAAACTAACACAAGAACAGAAAACCAAACACTGCATGTTCTCACTCATAAGTAAGAGTTGAACAATGAGAACACATGGACACAGGGAGGGGAACATCACACACTGGAGCCTGTCAGAGGATGGAGGGCAAGGGGAGGGAGAGCGTTAGGACAAATACCTAATGCATGCAGGGCTTAAAACCTAGATGATGAGTTGATAGGTGCAGCAAACCACCATGGCAAATATATACCTATGTAACAAACCTACAAGTTCTGCACATGTATCCCAGAAATTTAAAGTTAAAAAAAAAAAAAAAAAAGGAAAAAGAAAAAGAATCATTGAGTGTAGCGGAAAAAAAAAGTTAAAGCAATGGGCAAAGTAGTTATGTGAAGCCTTGGGGAACAACAAAAAGGACAGTTTTATGTTGAAAAAATAATATCTTACCTTTGGGGAAAATAATGCCAACATCCCACCTGTTAGATAAGCTGGGCATCTATGAGGCTCTGATCTTCCAAGTTCTGGGTAAATTGTTCAGCATCTGTATCAATCTACTGATGCTGCTGTAACAAAGACCACAAACTAGGGTCTTAAACACCAGTTCTGGAAGCTAGAAGTCCAAGATGAAGGTATCAGCAGTGTTGTTTCCCTCTGAGGTATGGGGGAAGGATCTGTTCCAGGCCTCTCTCCTGGGCTTATAAATTGCCACCTTCTCCCTGTGTCTTCATATTGGTCTCTGTGTCCAAATTTCCTTTTTTCTATAACCACACCAGTCATACTGGATTTCATTTGATTTACTCGGTGATACGGTTTGGCTGTGTCCCCACCCAAATCTCATCTTGAATTTCTACCTGTTGCTGGGGGAGCCCATGGGAGGTAATTGAATCATGGGAGCAGGTCTTTCCTGAGCTGTTCTCATGGTAGTGAATAAGTATCATGAGATCTGATGGTTTTAAAACGAAGAGTTCTCCTGCTCAAGCTCTCTCTCTCTTTGCGTGCTGCCATTCATGTAATATGTGACTTGTTTCTCCTTGCCTTCCTTCTACATTGATTGTGAGGTCTCCCCAGCAATGTGTAACTGTAAGTCCAATAAACTTCTTTCTTTTGTAAATTGCCCAGTCTCAGGGATGTCTTTATCAGCAGCGTGAAAACAAACTAACACGGTAAATTGGTACCAGTAGAGTGGGGTGCTGCTGAAAAGGTACCAAAAATGTAGAAGCAACTTTGGAAATGGGTAACAGGCAGAGGTTGGAATAGTTTGGAGGACTCAAAAGAAGACAGGAAAATGTGGGAAAGTTTGGAACTCCCTAGAGACTTGCTGAATGACATTGACCAAAATGCTGATTGTATGGACAATAAAATCCAGGCTGAGGTGATCTTAGATGGAGATGATGAGCTCATTGGGAACTGGAGCAAAGGTGACTCTTGTTATATTTTAGCAAAGAGACTGGTGGCATTTTGCCCCTGTTCTAGAGATTTGTGGAACTTCAAACTTGAGAGAGATAATTTAGGGTTTCTAGCAGAATAAATTTCTAAGCAGCAAAGCATTCAAGAGGTTACTTGGGTGCTGTTAAAGATGTTCAGTTTTAAAAGGAAAACAGAGCATAAGAGTTTGGAAAATTTGCAGCCTGACAATGCAATAGAGAAGAAAATCCCTTCTTTTGAGGAGAAATTTAAGCTGGCCACAGAATTTTGTGTAAGTAAGGAGGAGCTGAACATTAATCCCAAGACAATGGGGAAAATGTCTCTAGGACATATCAGAGACCTTTGCCTAAATTTAAAAAAGAAAAAAAAAGAAAGAAAGAAAAAGAAGTAAAACAGAAAGAAAATCCAAAATGACAAAATGTATTAAGTTTTGGTTTAAAAGTAGAGAAAACCATCAAAACCATTCAATTAGTTTAATGTAAGAGTACTAGTTTGGTCTTCATGCAGCACCATGAGTGAAAGAGAAACATCCGCAGGCAGCCAATTGCATTGCGAGGCAACTCTAATTTTTGTCAACATCTCCCTTATATTGAGAAAAAATTCACCTCCCCAAAGTTTCAAGTAACTGTCCTGCATATAAATGAGAATCATTTCATGTTAGGATTTGCTAGAAACTTGGATTCAGGTAAAATATGTCTTAGGTGCCTGCTCCTGGGGCTAACGTGCTGGCTGCCTTCAACTTCTTGTCTTACATTCCACTTTTCTTCAGTTGGCAAAGGTGGCTCAGCTGTCTCAGCTGTAGTTGGTCTCATTGGAACATTCTCCAGTGTGGCCTTGTCTCTGAACCTAAGAGCAGAATGTGGGATTCTGACTATGGTTCTGTGTGGTGCTGAGTGGACTGGAGTGGAAGGTGATTGTCACCTACCTAAGGTGGACTTTGAGCTTCCACTGAGGCTGCATCTACGCATGGCCCACCTGGGAGGTGGGCCAGAGTGTACCATAAATAACTGCAGGCTTTGGATTCTGCTGATAATTACATATAGTTCAGAATACAATTTAATATTATAAAACAACATTGGCAAACTATGGTCTGCAGGCCAAATCTGTTTTTGTAGATAGTTTTATTGCAATGCAGCCACACCTATGTTACATATAGTCTGTAGCTGCTTTTCTGCTGCAGCAGCAGAGTTGAACAATTGCAGCAGGGATGGCATGACCTGCAAATACTAAATGTTATCAGGCCCTTTACCAAAACAACTGCCAACTCCTTGTTATAGCATGTCATGTCTATGCTTTTTGTCCCCAAAATATTTGGTGATTTTATTATCTCCCTCCAAAATTGTAGTTGGATAGAATCATAAAATCAGAGAGACCTGAGAGAGCTATGGTAATCCCAGCACTTTGGGAGTCTGAGTTGGGCAGATCATTTGAGGTCAGGAGTTCAAGACCAGCCTGACCAACATGGTAAAACCCTGTCTCTACTAAAAATACAAAAAAATTAGCTGGGCGTGGTGGCACATACCCATAGTCCCAGCTACTGGGGAGACTGAGGAAAGAGAATTGCTTGAACCCAGGAAGTTTCAGTGAGCTGAGATCATGCCATTGCACTCCAGCCTGGGCGACAGAGCAAGACTCTGTCTCAAAAAACAAAACAAAACAAAACGAAAAACACAAGGCTTTGAAATCTTTTTTAGATGTGCATTTATTTAAGTGAATTATTACTCTGTCAAAGTTAAACTTATTTTGTAGTTTGGAGCAGGCTGAAATAAGTCACCTCTTCCTTCCAAGGGAGGCCTTCAAATCTGTGGTTGCTATGAGGCTTTCCTTTAGTTTCCTCTGTGGATGGACCGTCTGCTGGTATAAAGCAATCCTTTGAAAGGAGCCTTCTGGGCCCCTCCTGGTACCCTGGCTTCCTCTCTCTCTCATCAGGGGTTCTCAGTTGCATGGTAGAGGTGTTCCCCGGGTACCTTCTAATTTCAGCTTTCTAGCTTTGGCTCATTGGCACAGACCTCAGTGGGTTTCTCATTTTGTACTTTACTTTGGGTTTATTAGAAACACCAAGTTTAAAGTTAAGACAAGCTCTATCAAGGTAGCTTATTGAACTCTAATAAGTAACCTGGTTTTCTAAACCTGAGTGCATCTTTTTTCCATAATATTTTTATTGCTGTAATGAAGTTGTGACCTATGAATGCTATACACATCAGCTCTCTCTCAAAAAGAGAAAGTAGAGAGAATAAAATTGATTCAAAAATGTTTTTATCTCTGTCTTTCTCTCTCACTAACTGATTTCTACCTTCAGAGCTGCAGATCTTGGGGGTTTGTCTGGCTCTCCAGAGGCACGCAGATGCTGGGGTGATCCACACAATATCACTTACGACCTGTGATACTTTAAGCTTTGCTTCACACTACAGCATTTCATAAAAGATGTGTATTACAGCTTAAATTGCAGTCAATTTTAGATTAAATGAAGTAGGGTGTTTTGGTGGTGAACAGATAATTCTAAGAAATAATCACATTTAAATTTATTTCTGCTCTGGGAAATATTCAGTGAATTGGAAAAAACCATGATGCAATAAATTTTAAAATAGATCTTGCTATGAGGGTATTCTGATACTTCTGGCAACATACACATTTCTCCCCTGTATGATAATTGCAAATTCATATTAACACTTGGACTCAGTCCCTTGACAGCTGTGAGAACACAAGCCTTGCAGGATTGGCTGCTTAAACATCAAACTGTTTTTCAAAATGAAAGCCAAAGAGAAGATTCATAAAAATGAATTGCAGTAAGAGTAAACCCATAAGGAGATAGTAAATATTTTTAAAAATCACTATGCCTTAGTGAAGAGAACTTGTGAGGACATTAAGCTGGTCTCACTGACTGCCTCCCTTACCTAGCTGTGGTTACTCAGTGGTCGGGAGCCTATATAGAGTTGAAGTCATTATTTGTTTACCCTTTGGCTGTGCAGATGATTGTTTGCCCCTCAGAGGCAGAAACCATGTAATCCGGTACTATGATTTTTCATGTACCCTATCTCCCCAACACTCTTCTGGAGAAATGATCTAGTAATCTAGTAATAACAACCTAACAACTAGATTAGTAAATGTCTCCTGAATGGAAAGAAAAAAAAAATGATAGTTAGGTAACTGATGACCTTAGGTAACTGATGACCTTGGCAGAGATGATTTCAAAAGACAGATGGGAATTACCGAACTTGCAGTTTGAGGCTGGGTGCAGTGGCTCATACCTGTAATCCCAGCTACTTGGGATGCTGAGATGAGAGGATCACTTTGAGTCCAGGAGTTCAAGGCTGCAGTGCACCATGATTGTGCCACTGCACTCCAGCCTGGGAAACAGGGAGATTCTATATAAAAAGAAAAATGAAAAAGACAAAGAAGGAGAAAGAAAGAAGAAAGAGAGAGAGAGAGAGAGAAAGAAAGAAAGAAGAGAAAGAAAGAAAGAAAGAAAGAAAGAAAGAAAGAAAGAAAGAAAGAAAGGAAGGAGGGAGGGAGGGAGGGAGGGAAAGAAGGGAAAGGAAAGGAAAGGAAGAAAGGAAAAAGGAAGGAAGGAAGGAGAAGGGAAGGGAAGGAAGGAAGGAAGAAAGGAAAGAGGAAGGAAGGAAAGAGAAGGGAAAGGGAAGGGAAGGAAAGAAGGAAGGAAGGAAGAAAAGGGAAGGGAAAGGAAAGGAAGGAAAGGAAAGGAAAGGAAGGAAAGGAAAGGAAGGAAGAAAGAAGAAGGAAGGAATAAGGGAAAGGAAGTAAGGAAAGAAGGAAGGAGAAGAGAAGGGAAGGGAAGGAAGGAAGGAGAAGGGAAGGAAGAAAAGGAAGGAAGGAAGAGATGAAGGAAGAAGGGATAAGAAGTAAGGAAAGAAGGAAGGAAAGGAAGGATGGAAAGGAAAGAAGGAAAGAAGGAGAAGGGAAGGGAAGGAACGAAGGTAGGAAGGAAGGAAGGAGAAGAGAAGGGAAAGGAGAGAAGGAAAGAAGGAAGTAAAGGAAGGAAGGAGAAGGGAAGGGAAGAGAAAGAAGGAGAAGGGAAGGGAAGTAAGGAAGGGAAGGAAGGAAGGAAGGAAAGGAAGGGAAAGGAGAAGGGAAGGGACGGAAGGAAGAAAGGAAGGAAGGAGAAGGGAAGGGAAGGGAAAGAAGGAAGGAAAGGAAGGAAGGAAGAGAAGGAAAGGAAAGAAGGAAGGAAAAAAGGAAGGAAGGAAGGGAGGACGGAGAAGGGAAAGAAGGAAAGGAAAGAAAGAAAAAGAAAGGTGATTTGCAGTTTGGTCAATGAATGGAAGGGAAGAGATACTAGATACTCCATATGGTGACTGTAGAAATCTGGAAAGTTGACAGGAATGAAGGGGAGAAATAGGTCAACTGTATAAGAAGGAGAAGGAAGGATACAGCTGAGGAAATCATTATTTTTAAGACGGTGAGAAATCGAGTACGTTTTTATGCTCATGGGAGGGGCCATGGAAAGGGAAAAACAGCTCACACAGCTTTCAAAACTTGAGGTTACAAGGTAAGATAAATGGGGTCAAAGGTGCTAGGTGAGGGAAGATCACTTATCATGAGAAGAGATGTTAATATTCTCTATGATGGGAAGACGTTGATGAATTACTGAGGTTCAGGATTTCTGCAAACTCCACTAGCTGCCTGTGGACATCGGTGCAGAGGCCTCAGGGAGACAGAACTGGCAAGTCCAGCAAATGCATGTTTCACTTATTATTTTCAATGTAGGCCCAAACGGTCAATGTTGGAACACGACCTGATGAACTGGTCTGGTGCAAGTGTAAGATGCACCATTTTGGTACCAAATAGGACAGGAAGGCCAAAGCACCCAGAATGAAAGCCTCTGTCTCCTGCTTCCTTTCACCTAGGTGCTCCTCTCCTTGAGGCACTCCATTGCTTCCCTTTACCTCCATAGTTTGTGGAGAGATAGGATGTGGAAACACCAAAGGAAAAGTGCCTTGGGAGACACTGCATCCTTCTCCTTGCACAACTTGTCTAAGTCATGCATTTCTTTCCTCTCGCCTTCTGCGAGTGGTGCTGACAGTCCTTCCAAAAGGAAGAAATCTTCCCAGGTATTGGCTGTGTCCTAAATAGCTGAAACTCTCTAAGTGAAAGGCTTAGTAGACATTAATCAAACCAAAAAAGAGAGAAATTATGATATACAGAGAGAAGGATTTAAAAATAGTGTATCAAAGAAGAGAAATCTATGAGGAAGAAATTCTAAAAGAAACAGTTCTCAAAGGAATTCACCAAGTAGATTCTGCAAGTTTTTTTTTTTTTTTTTTTTTTTTTTTTTTTTTTTTTTGACAGAGTCTCACTCTATGTGCAAGTTTTAATCTTCACACTGAGATGTCTACCAATTGCACCATGATGGACCAACAGTGACCCTGACAGAATAAGACTGTGTGAGTCTTATTCTGGCCATTCCATATAGAGGAGTGAGTGAACCTCTGAATAAACCAGGGGTAGGGTAATGACAAAAATTATAAATAGATTACCTGCGGATGGGAAAAGCAGTGATTGGAACATGGAAATATTGATTGGGAACAGCAGAGAGTCACTAAAGTACAGTCGCATACTTACATCCCATTCATTCATTCATTCATTCATTCATTCATTCATTCAATGCTGAGTGGATTTGGATAAATGTTTACTCAAGACATACCCTGTGCCTCTCTCCCCTGTGCCTGGCAGTGAAAATGCTCATGAAATGATTCCTTCTGGGCCCTTGAGGAGTGTCCAGTCTAGTGAGAGGGATGGCTGAAAAGTAAGTTATAGCATAGTGTCACATGCAAAATGATGGCTTGAATAAAAGTACTTATTCCAGCACCAGGAGGTGAAGAAATGCTTTCCTGAAAAAGTCACTCTAATCTGGGAATTGATGATACTCAGTTAGGTAAAGCAAAAACAAAAACAAAGTGGTAAAAGTGTACCAGGTCAGAGGAGGAGGACAGGGTGCAGAGGAGAGGACACCAAGGCCCAGAGGAAGGCCAGAAACTGACCCCTCCTGAAGACAAGCATGGCTGGAGCCCAGGATTCCAGGCGGTGACTGCATCTGATGAAATTGAAGAGTTATGCAAGGCTTAGATTTTGACTGGCAGCAGACAGAAATCTTAAATTGATTTGCATTTTTGGAAGAATCCCTCGGGATTAGCTGGGGTAGAGATTGGAAGAAGTGGACCAGTGACCAGAGACTATCCAGGGGGACAGGTAAGAGGGGCTGCCCCATGGTTGCATCCCGTAAGGCGGATAAAGGCAGCACATTTGTTCATAATAAGAAAGTGGACTTGACAAGAGGGTCTTTTTTTTCCGACGGGAGGGGTTGTGAAATCTGGCTATAGACTAGTTTTACTTGCTTGTATTTGATTGAAAGGGCTCCATTATCCTTGCCTAGGAATTTTGATTTCTGTTAGCATCCGCACAGACAGGCAGAGTGGAGGGGCCGTGTGGCGGCAACCATAGGCTGACAGATGTTTACGCATGAGTAGCTATCAGTGAAACAAGATGACTACATTTGGTGCAAGATTAAAACTTGCATAGGCACTGCGTGATAATTTCTATATTGGCTTCAATTTCTTAAGCATCTGCTAGATATTTTACATATTTAATTGTGCTCCCCCTCTGTGTATAAGAAAAGGGAATCTTGTGGGAATCAGGCAAGGTTCTCAGCCAACGTTGTAAGTCGTGGGTGAGAGTCAACATCAGGGGCGTCTAACCCTAATGCCTGTATGTTAGGGGGGAAAAGAAAGCCTTGGGCCCACCTCGATTCTCCCACTGGGAAGGGAGCTCCTGTGTGAGTGCTGCTTTCTTCAGCCTCCTCACCGGAGCCTGAGCTGGATCTCTGGAAGAAGGAGCTGGTGGGCTTGCTCAGCCTTGTCCCTGTCCTCTTTGGGGGCATCTGCTGCCCAGTGTGTCTGCCCTACAGGTCGTCATCAGGAACGAGGGTGATGCTCCAAGGGGGCATCTGTCCATTTACTTCTCTATTGATGCAGAGTCCCTGGAGGGGGAATGGGTGGATTGTAGGGGAACCCTTCCGAGACCCAACCCTTGGGTGGGATAGTCTGTGTTACACATATACTGGTTTGTGTGTTCCCATTCCTGTAAGTGACTCTGGTACCAAAGGTCCACCCTCCTCCTGCCCTGGATGACGTCACTCACCATGACCGCAGCCCGCTGATGTCAGGCCCTTGGGTGAACAACCACGAGCATCCTCTGAGAGGTGGGGATGCTGAGACCCAGGCCCTGATGCCAGTTCCGGCGCCAACACCAAGGGCATCAGCCTCCATCACAATGGAGATTTCTCTCCATTGTGCCTGAATCCTTTGACTTCCTTTCAAAATATTATAGGCACCTTGTACAACAGTTTTATTGTTGGTATTGGAAATGCTATGAAACCAAGATATCAACGTACCGTGTTTGTTCAGAGCAGGTTTTCTCATATTTAATATTTCCTCCTGTCATTTTCTTTTTGTGATTCCTTTTCGTATAACCTTTAGTGCTGCACTTTTGTCAGTTTTTGCCTTCACTAATCTGTGCGTGAGAAGAAATTAAATTCATTTTAAGCCCTGAATTTATCTTAAATTAGAAAGATTTCGTAGCAAATGAGAAAAAGCAGCATTTTATTTTGAACAAAAATTGCAAACAGTTGTGAAAAAAGAATGTACTAAGGCAAAAAGAAAAAGATAAAAGCAGCTTAACCAGTGCTGGTAATATTGACCTTAATTCCAGTGCTTTGCCTCCAACTCAGACTGTGATGAGGAGAACTTTCCTATTTCTGGTGTCAGCTTTGGCAGTTAATTAAACAAACTAAAACCTCTCAGGCTTTTAAGGATTTTGTGTTTTAAAAAAATATTTTCACCATGTGCTAAGAAAAGCCAAAGCCATCCTATGGAGTTGGATGTGTGTGTTGGGGGCTTTTTTGCTCTTCAGTGATTGATTTAAATGAAGATTTTTGAATTGTTGAGCTTAGCATCTGGCCCTGATATTGAACCATCTATCTTGTGTGGATCAGAATTTGCTTCTTAGACAACAATCCAGTTTGCAAGAATCATCTACAGTGAATGATTTGGTTCTAGCCCACTATGGTTTATGCTCTTAAAAAATACAGTGGCTCACTATAAAGAAATAAAATTGAAACAACAATAATTTTAGTTTTCCCATATTAGTTTAAAATGGAGGTGGTGTCTAGGGGTGAGAAAGGTATTTCATTTCTTAAAAGCCCTAAGGTAGTCTATTATATTATAGAGGAGGATGTACAGGAGAAAGAGTCAGATCTGTTTCTCACACATTAAGCAGTTACACTTTTCCCCTAATAAAAATGTCTGACATTTTTCCTTGTGACATAGATAAATACGTGATGATTTTACGAAGACATTTACATCACAGAGAAGCACAAAAAAGAAACAAATCACTTGAAATATCAGTATTCAGTACACAGAAAAATTTAATGATCTTTCTTTCAGATATTTATGTATGCATGTATGGACGTGTATATATCTAAATATACTATTTATAAAATGCACATCAAATATTTAATGTATAGAATACATACATATATAAGAAATAAATGTGTATGGGTTAAGAAACAGAGAACATCTAAATAAATGGACACAAAATGGGACATGTATCTTTCTCAATGTATTTAAAAAACAATTCAACATTAACTAATTTTCAGCAATTTAAACTCAAAATTCTATCCTATCTTTACAAATGGAAGACACTTTTACTGGAACAAGAGTTTAAATATTTTGTATTATTTGAAATTACTACCTACAATTACTCTATTTTAAAATTTCTTTTAGAGCAGTCGGAGGATCTCAGCCTTGTCTTGTTCCCTTTCCACTAAGCAATCTTTTCTTCTTAGCTAAAAAATGCAACAGCAAATTTAAGAGCAGCAATTTTTTCCTCAGAGGCAATGTTCTTTTCTGAGTGCAGGCAACACATGATATCCTCCTAAAATCCTCAAATGCACCTTCCTGTTTCAGCATATAGAGAGACAATATTCTGTTTTCCAAAATAATATAAAGCCAGTGAATACATAAATAAACTAAAACGGCTGTGCAACATTACAGGTAACGTAAGAAGTACTTTTATTTTTATTTTGACTTAAATAAATGTTGTTCTGTTTAGTGGCGGTCTAATTTATTATTCATTGATGGGTAATTAGCTTGCTTGTTTTCCAACTTCCTGTCTCCTGGCTTCATGTTGTTGATAAATCTGAACTGAATTTTCCTTTGTTTTCTTTTCTAGCCCTTGTGCTTTAAATCTCCAGACATTCCAGAAACAAAATCTTTTGGATCTTTCAGGCACTTTACTAAAAACACTTTAGTTCATCTATATTCTATGAGTCCTGAATGGACCATTTTGTAAGTTCAACTTACTTTTTATTGATTGGTTTTAACATTTATTAAAAACCAACAACTGCTTTCTTTTCAATGAATAACAAATGAAAACCAGCTTAAACTGAGATGCTTATTCTCAGCTGCATTGAAAAAGATGCATTTCTCCCTGGATTCAAGGCATGATCATTACAAAGCAATACAGAAATGTGATAATCTGAATATACGTGACCTAATAATGGAAAACACACTGATTATCAATGTGGAATCTCTGTTTTGTCTTCTTTCCCTCATAATGCTTTGTAGCATATGCCTGATGCTACAGAATGTTTGCGTGCTTTTCTGAGGCTGAAGGAAAACTAGGACATGCTTGTGGGTGTTTGTATAGAAACATTAAGAGAGGCCTTCTACAGATGACTAAGATAATTTTCCAGAGGTGTCACAAATATCTGGAATGTCACTCCCCTTGTCCCCTGACACACACATTCTTCAATTAAGAGGTTTTAGACATCTTGGGTCTCTATTTAAGTCACTAGGAAAAGCTCAAGGCAAGAGTCTCTCTGCAGATGCCGCTCATTTTAGAAACGAAAATATCTTGGCCACTGTACATGTTAGAAATGACTGTAAAATGCTTTTCACAGTACTACCAGATATTTTCTCTTTGGTTCTGTCTTTAATCTTAAAACTGGAGAGTTCACAAAAGTGAAAATCCATGAAGAAACAAATCATAGACAGTTCTTCCAATTTTCACAGTCATTGCAACGTCTTTTTTGAGAAGTGAAGAACAGGTATTATTTTCATTTTTTAGAAAGGAAAATGTCACAGTGAGGTCACAGTTTAGGAGTGACAAATTTCCCTGTCTCAGCTTCGTCTCTTCTCCTTTTAGGTTTTCTCCCTACAGAACAGCAGCAGCAGCAGCCACTGTAGAGTGCCACAGAATGGAACAAGGCACTTGTAGGTAGAAGATAAAATCGCCTCCACCCCTGCTTGCCTGGGGCCTTAACTGAGCATCATTGTTGGAAGAACTCAACCAACTTTAACGTGATACCACTGGCAGCTCTTCCTTGGGTCTGAAGAATCTGTGGCAAACAAGCTTCCTAAAATGAATTTATCTCCTCAGTGCTCAGGGTTAAAGCAAGTTTTCCCAAAAAATTAATGAGTATTTCCATAAGGGATGAAAATATTTTTATAAAGACTTGAATCACACTTCAAGACAAAAGCCTGAAGACGGAGCTTTGAGTCCTGACTCCTTGCCTGAAGTTCTTGTCTGTGGAATGTTCTAATAGTTGCATCCGTCTTCCTCTTCTGTATGGTTGCTTGCTCCCTAAGTGAACACGTTTACCTCTTCTACAGAAAGTCCTGGATTGAAAGAAGCTGTTTTGGGGGACTCAAGCTGTCACCACTTGTTTCTTTAGAGATATTTGGCAGAAGGGGTGGCTGTCTAGCCCTGTCCTCCCCCTGCTCCTCAGCAAAACCTTCTGGGAGTCGCTTTCCCCAGGGAAGGGGGAGGAATGTTCTTCCTACGAGGGTGGCAAATGGCAGCTGAGACCCCTGGTTAGAGCTTCCAACAAGCTCTCAGTGCCCAGCTCTGGGGGATTTCTTCAGGGCAAAACAGAAACAGCTAATTCAGAAATCTCCGTGCCTTTATGCTGATTTTGTTACTTAAGTTGCTTTAATAGGTGTGTGAAAGCAGAATCTAAAATTAGCAAATTGGCTTTTCTAAATCATTTCATTATCTTTCAAACATAACTTAAAATTGTTCTTTTCTTTCTTTCTCTTTCTTTCTTTCTCTTTCTTTCTTTCTTTCTCTCTCTCTCTCTCTTTTTTTTTACCTGAAGTGCTACATTGTATGTTCTGAAAGTATAAAGGACTGAAAAGACAGACTGAAAAATAAAGTAAGAAGAAGATTGTACAATATTTCTAGCTGGCTTTTTTCCCATTGATAAGGGAACCCATGCAGTCAAGCTGAGAGCTGCCACCAAGATCAAGGCCCTGCAGGGCACGGATGAGCAGGATCACTGGGAGCACTGTGTTTACAGGGATTTCATTTTTCATTTTGAAGGGTTACCATGTCAATTTCCCAAGTTTCTGGGGTCAGAGTGAGGCTTCACAGCAAGACACACATCCATGGACTGGGCGAAATTCCAGGGTCCATTATTTCCCGGGAAAAGTGTGTAAGAGGCTCTCTCTCTATCCCTCTTCTTACTTCTGCATCTCCCAGAACACACATACACAGTCACAGTCACACATGCTTTCATCAAACACGGCCTCACTCTCACAAAACACTCACAAAGGTACATTGACAGTCTCACAGGATCACAAACATGCACTAGAAATCTGACACAAACATACACACATCCAATCTCTCTCTGTGACACACACACACACACACACACACACACACACACACACACTCTCTGCTCTGCTGAGTCATCAGCCTTGAGTCTCAGCCTCAGCACATGTGGGGCCTGCCCTGTTGGACGCTGTTGAACACAGAGGGAAGCTGAGGTTGCGCTGTCTACCTCCTCATTACCATAATGATTGCATTCAGCACAGGAGCACAGGAACACATATCCTTCATTAGCACAGGAGCACTAAAGGTTGGAGAGGACGTGCATCAGCACTACACGCACAGCTTCTCACATCGGGCACTTGAGATGTGTATTTGCTGGGACACTTGGGAATGAAATGGCTTGTGCAATTTAGTCTTGTGTCAGTCTTCTGCTTTAAGTTTCAAGCGATCCTGCTCTTGCAGTAAATATTGAGTACAATGTAGAAAACAGCTTTTCTTCAAGGACCTCTGAAAGCCATGTGAGCAGCATTCTTTGATAAACATTCTCATCCCAGCTGATGGAGGGAAAAGCCAGGAACAGGGTCCCAGGCAGGCCAAAGGGGTTCCCAACTGGGAATGAGGAGCCATCCCTTCAGGACTCTGCTGTGCCTCCACAACAGGCAAAGGAGGTGCGGTCCAAGCCTTTCCCCCACCTCACCTGCCCTTCCCGGCTGGAGTAAATGGGGTGAGAGCTCTGCTCAAGCCTCAGCCTCCAGGACTCTCCATCATGCCAGCTACGTCAGGCGAATTAAGCACAGCAAATGCTGCTCTGTTCGGGGCTCCTCCCTGTTTATTGCAAGATGGTGGTTCTCAAACCTGACCTTCTGGGACACTTACAGTTAACCTTGACTTTTGAATCTCTCCATGATGATCTGATAACAGTCGAGTGTGGATTTCTTGGTGAAGTGAGGTCTCTCCCTCCACTTTTGCCCATGGATTGAGTGATGGTCACCCCTCATTGACTCTGTGCGGAGAGTGGTGCCTCCTACAGCAGAACAAGCAGGAAACAGGCCAGCAGAGAGCAGCTTACAAGCCAGAGGGGCAGCAGAGGCAGCGCAGGGCAGAGCTGGGCGGTGAGGAAACTGAGCATCAGCTGCTGGAGCAGCTGCCATGAGGGAGCTGGCTGGGTTCATCTCAGGATGCTGTGCTGCTGGGGCTGACCATTGGTGGGAGGTCCGATGCTCACCGGGAAGTAACGTGCCCTCTGCACGAACCATGTGGGAGCTGGCGTCCTTTGTTTCAACAAACAGAACCGCATTTCCAATTCAAAAACCCAAGTGTGAAATTTGTAGACACGGTGTATCAGAGGGAAGAATTTGAGAAGATTAACTAAACTTCTGGAACCTCAACTGCTCTCACTTGTGCACCTCCTGCCTCGATGCGATAAGGAAATGTGATACTGCGCATATCGATGGTGGGAAAAATGTTGGCTGTCATTCAGAGCGTTTGTCAGATGTTTATTAAAGTCTCGTTTCAGGTTTGGAGGGTACTATTTAGAAGTCTTAATTTCTGAATTGGATCCTATAATTATCTCAGGGTTTAATAACCCGTCAAAAGTGTAGCAGAGAAGGGAAAAAGAGTATAATTTTGCCTGCTCATATGAGGAACTATTTCTTGATTTCCCTTGGCGCCCTGAGCAGAAGGAGCTGTGTGAAGAGATACTTTGGCTCCAAGTACCCAGCTGTTATAAGTGGTTTTGGGTGTGGACTCTTTTATGGCCATGGTCCTAGATGTTTCAAATTGTGAGGTGGCAGGCAGAGGTCACATTTTTCTGATAAATTTTGAACTTAGTTACCTTCATTATATCAACATTATGAAAAGCGATTGTGTGTCTGTTTCTTTATTGTGGTGGAGGCTGCCCTAGGGCCGCAGCAACATCCTGAGATCTCTGCTACCCCAGCTTCCCGCACATTCCAGGCTTACAGACATATGGAATAAGTGAAGGATGAACAGGTGAAATCAGCAACATTCAGCCCAATCCTGATCAACTGGTTTCTCATCTGAAAGTCACAAAGGTCAGACAGAGATCTGCTGGTCTCAACCCTGTTTTGTTTTTAGGAGGATGAAATCCCAGTGGATGGAGTTACTAGCCAAGGCCATCACTTTACCGAGTGTCTAGAAACCGCATCTGGAGGGCCCTAGGCAAGTGCTGTGTCCCCCTACCACCCACTACATCGTTCTGTGAGTCCTGGCAACCTTCAAAAATATACCTCATTATTATGAGACAAAGGGCCTTGGTTCTAAAGCAATCAGAAGCAGTGAGTTTGTGTGTTCTGATCACCTCTCCCTGGCTCTGTGAACAGTTCCTGTTCTTACAGCACGAGTGCCCTGCTAACCTGAGATCTTCTCCTGAGGCTGCTGGGCCTGAGCGGGAGGTGGGGTTTCGTGCTAATGTGCCATCCCAGTCAGGTGCTTGATGCTTGATGCTCTGGCTAAGGAATGAGGGTGTTTGGACCCTGAAGGGAAGTTGGGACCCCAGTACATCCTTCCCTGGAGGTGACACAAAGTGTCCTCTTCACTCAGCACAAAGAGGACTTCTGTAAAAAGAGAAATGAGCACCATGAGCCACAACTACCCGCCCTGCCTTCACGGCTTTCCTTTGTCTTTCAGGTGGAGATGCGCTGACCTGCCCTGATACCTATTGTTGTTTGTTAAATTACTCCAAGATAGTTGTAGTCAACGGCAAACACCCATTTATAAGCACAAATCATGTCAGGTTTTCAGGACCAGCACAAACAAACAATCAAGTAAACAGCACCCTCCTTGAATATGTGGCCAGTGTGTGAGGATTTCATGAACCCGTCCTGCATTTCCAGATCCACCCTGAGGCCTCTCCCTGGACACAGTCCTGTGGATCAGCCTGTACTCAGTCGATTTTACCTTCTGTGTCTGTTTGTCACAGTCCTCTTGTCCTACTGCTTATCACTGCACGTTCCCAGCTCCAGCAAGTGGCCTACGCTTTTCCCTCCACAGCCACAGGCCCAACACCCGAGCCCCCCAGTGGCAGGTGGCCCTTCCATGGCTGAGGTCACACACCCAGCCTCGCACGCTGCCCTTCTTGGGGCCTCGGGCACCTTCGGCTCTCCTCCAGGGATTGCACTTGTTCCTGCTGCCCACAGAGGTTTCCTTCCTGTGATGACACTCGGAGGGGGCGCTTTTCTTTTCTGGTTTCAACCATCACAGAGCTGCTTTGTATCCACCGGCAGCTGGCGGCTTCCTTCTACAGGAGATGAACTGATTTGTCTGGCGGCCAAGTTAAACAAGGAGGTACTTTGAGACCATTTTTTTGGTATCTGTCTTTTTCTCTCGACATTCAGCTTCGTAGTTGTGAGACTCTGAATACTCGTGGGGTTTAACACAAGGCCTCGGGGGTTTTGAGGATTCCAAAGTGATCCCCGTATCCAGTTATGACCACAGAACAAGGTCACAGGGAGAACAGACCACTCATTGTGACATTTTGCAATGGGCAGCATCCGTTACCATGTCCCCAGTGGATGCCTTCCTTATCTGTAATGAAGGTAAAGTCACACTTCTGGTTTCCAAATAAATAAGCTGACAGCTTCTTTTATCGCTGTGATTCTTTAAGGCTCTCATTGACTGAGCATAAGCTTGGCCACACTTTTTCTTGTGATAACACAATCGTTCCTGTTATTTCCCCCTACTGTTAATTTTAATCTATGGTACCAGAGAAATACTTGCATCATTTAGCCGTTTGCGGGGGTACAGTCGATAATTGTGTTTTCTTTAGAAGAAATAGCAATCTCAGTGCCTGTGTTTCCCCCTTTCTCCTCAATCCAATATTAACATGTATTACAGAAACTAGATGAGTTCCCTCTTTAAATTACACTGACATTCAGTTACTATGTGGCATCCCCTCGGTGGGGGTCAGCCAGGTTCTCCCTCATCACTGCTCCTGTCTGCTGTGTCACAAACCTCCCTCTCGTTAAAAGGACTAGGACTCAAATCCCCACACCCCTTACACATCCTCACTGTGGTAGCTTTCTTCTTGTCCACCACCCTTTACTCTGTGAATGCTAGCCTCCTGGTAGCTAGTTGTCCAAACGGCCTGGTGAACTGAGCCTCCTGCCCTTGGGCAGTCCCCTCCCACACTGGGTGGCATTGCCTGAGTGGTCAAGAGAATGCGCTGGAAATGACACAAGGCAACTTCTTGGATGTAGCTTGTACCTCCAACCCCACACACAGGTTCCTTGTGAAGCTTGAGGTGTAAGTTCTACCCTGAGGAGAAGGAGGGCACAGATTCTGAAAAAGGGCCTTTTAAAAGGAAGGACTGGTTTTCCCTGGTGCATGCTATATTACACTCTCTGACATGATGAAGGAGCTGGGCTTGAGACCATTTAGGTATAGAAATATAATGTTGTACATTTTCTTTCTTGTATGCCTGGGGTTGTGGCCACTACAATAAATACTATTTACTTTACAAAATTTTGAATTTTTCAGCTTATGTGACTATTTTCGATTCTGCAGAAATCCACTAACATAGTTAGAGCTTAATATCAGGTTTTCTGAATCAAAGTTTAATGCATCTGTTTATAGGAGCATTTATAAATGACCTGTTTTTAAAAAATCTGTTTATAGGAGCACCTCCCAAGAGGGCAAATGAGAGGTATATCTTGGCCCTTTGTGCTCTCAGATTATTTTTTCAAAGCCTGCCTTGAGAATGCTGAGGAAGACCTTGACATTTAGCTGTTCCATATTATCCCATTGTTGTTCTGGACACTTATTTGCTAATAATATTGGAGAGATCAGTGCTGTGGTTTCTGCTACGAACACTTAGAATATGATATCATCCTCAAAGTTAAAAAAATAAATATTTGTGCTTTGTTTTACTTTTCACTGGCTTTCACTCAGGGTCATCAAGCAGCTGCAGTTCTTTCTCCTAGATGGGTTTATCCAGGAAGAGACAGTCCTGGAGGGAAGCAGGATGGACAGAGGAGCTGGTGGGTGCTGGACGGAGTGCACGTCTTAGGGCATTGGACAAGGTTGACACCAGCCTTCGGCTTCAAGCCCACCTCTGCCTCCCACAGTGGACTCCAGTGATGAACACATACCCTAGAAAGAAATTACTCAGAATATTCACATTGAAGAGTGAGAGGAATGAGAAACACTGAAACATAAAATCCACTCCAGCCCAGATTATTTTTTTAAATGTAAATTCAGGACAAATAAGTGAAGAAAAACATAGGTATATATTATCCCTTTTCAAGATAGTGAGGCCACTCATTGGGCATTAAACAGCCCTAAATATGGGTTAAATCCTTTAGTCCATTTGAAAGTTTCTTTTTAAACCTGGGCAGCCTAAAAACCAGTAGCTCTATGATTTCTAGGTAACTGGTCTACTGTCTACTGAAAAATGGAGGGAAATATGCTATTATGTAATTACACAGTAAAAATAGTGAACCCTTCACTATTCTAGAAGAATAGGGCCCATTACATCTTTCATGGCGTACTCTTTGGTTTATTGCTTCCTTGTGTACGTCTCTGACTTGTCCTCTTGTTTCTGTCCTCATTGCTTTGGTATCTGACGTCCATCCTTTCTCACTTAAAGGAGTGTCAGAGGTATTAGGGTAGAATTGACTCTCATTCCCTCTGTATTAGTCCATTTTCATGCCACTATGAAGAAATGTCTGAGACTGGGTAATTTATAAAGAAAAAGAGGTTGAATGGACTCACAGTTCCACATGGCTGGGGAGGCCTCACAATCATGGCAAAAGGTGAAGGAGAAGCAAAAAGCACATCTTACATGGCAGCAGGCAAGAGAGTGTCTGCAGGGGAACTGCCCTTTATAAAACTATCAGATTTCATGAGACTTATTCACTGTCACGAGAACAGCATGGGAAAGACCGGCTCCCATGATTCAATTACCTCCCACTGGGTTCTTCCCACCACACATAGGAATTATGGGAGCTGCAATTCAAGATGAAATTTGGGTGGGGACACAGCCAAACCATATCACCCCCTTAATCTCATTTTCCTTGATTGTATCTTCCACTCAAGGTCAAACTGATGTTTTCTAAACTCATATCTGACCTTGAAATATCCACTTAAAAATATTCAGGTGATGCCTCAGAAATACAGAAAATGCGCACATTTTGTAAACGTGGCTTCAGGCCCCATTGCTGCAGGACTCACCCTGACCTCGATTGACTCCCTCCATTCTCTTCTCCAACTCTGATTCCTCATGCTCCATCCACAGGAGGGTCTTTTCCTCAAAATGCTGAGCATGTTCCAGCCTCTGAGCTTGCTCTCTGCTGTTCCTCCTTTCTAGAAACTCTTTATCCCCTTTTCTATGTCCTGCTTAAGCACAAACACTATCTTCTTGCAAAGCCTTAAAGCGCCAGCTTTTTTGGGTAAAGTCAGTCTCCTATTCCCAGGCTGTGTAGACAAAAACCTAGGTTAGTCCGTATGCAGAAGACCATCATGCTAGTTCCTCAAGGCCTAAAGTGAACATAACCTACCCAGGGAGCCCTTCTAACTACTAGACGTAGACATCTACTCCATAATATTCTCTAAAAACCTCTGTTTAAGCACATTTAATGACCTCCTGTGACTAGGTCTGTCTCCCAGACACTGCCAATGGACTCTTGAAAGCAAGGAACACGTCCTATTCTATAATATCACCTGCCACAAATAGGTGCTGAATAGATGTGTGTTGAGCTGGTTTTTTTAAATTTCAATAACTCTCCACCATCAGACAGTTATTCTGTACCTACTTGCTATAGGGCAATGCTATTGTATCATTGTAGTATAACATTTAACCAGGTCATAGTCATGGGAGGCTTTGCCAAGCTGGAGAATTTGCTTTCTTGGAAGCACCTCACATGGCTAACAGGCAGCCTTAGTTCCTCTCCACTGAGGACCTGCCACAGAACTATTTGAGTGGCCTCATATCATGGATGTTAATTGCTTCTAGACTAAGCAATTAAAAAGCCCAAGGCAGAAGCTATAGTGCCTTTTATGATGTAGCCTCAAAAGTTATGTACTTTCCTGTTCACAGAATTCTCCACACAGGGTAGCCCTGATTCTATGTGTGAGGGAAATACACAGGACATAAATCCTAGGAAGTAGCAATTATTGGAGGCCATCTGGGAGCTGGTTGTCACATCACACCCTTTGCCTCCCCGCCCCCCCCCCCCAGGAATGTTGTTCCTCTATCTGCAAAATACACTCATCACCCTCGAAGTTCCCCAAAGTCTCAACCCTTTATAGTATCAGCTTAAAATCCTAAATCTCATCATCCGCCTCCAGTTCAGGTGTGGATGAGGCTCTCCAGGTGTCCCCTGGGTAAAGTCCTTGAGTATAGCACTTCTCCGTCTGCAGACCTTGAGACTATCCTCTCTTCCCTCCCCCACCACTCACCTGACATACGATGGTAGAGAAAGTATAGAGTAACTGCTATGGACCCTCATTCAAAAATGGATAAAATGGTAAGCATACATAACTCACTGTTAAATAATAATTCTGAAATCTAACAAGCTCATTGAGGGACACAGTCAGAATTTAAATACTGAGAACTAGCTCCTGAAACTAGACTTTTAATTACTACCCCATGGCTTTACATGGCTTTGTAAATTTTTATTGGAGTCCCAAACTTTGAAAATTCTTTGCAATTATTTGTTACTATTGCCTTTTCTTTTAATACCACTGTCACTGACATATTTTATGGAAGCTCCATTTTCAGACACAGGCTTCACATTTACCACTGTTGCATTTTAATTGGCCAGAAAGACTGTTTCAGACAATATTCAGCAGAAACCTCCAGTGAGCCAAGAGAATTGACTATAAGCTAACTTAAAAAGAATTTTGAGAACATTAGTGTCACCTCCTGATCAACCCCAGACAATGGCTATAGAGCAAGAAGAGGGTTCTCAATATAACCGCAGGAGCTATGTCATATCATATGCATTACGTTGCTTAAAAATTTGCTTGTTTTTGCGTGTCTTCTCTTCAGAATTCCTTGCACAACCTTAATGAAGATAGTTGTTATGAAAAATCTGGAGGAAGAGACGTTAGACTTGTTCAGAGTGACTGTATTAGACAGACATATGAACGCTGATCAGAAGTCAACATGCTGGATTTCATGCGGCAAGTTCCCAGCAGAATTCTCTAGGGATGGAATACATTATCTAAAAAGGTAGTTATTATCTGTTCACTAGGTTTAAGCATAAACTGGATAAGAATTTGGTTTGGATTGACTGATTAATTAAGCAAATATTTACTACGTGCTTTACACATGCCAGAAACTATTGAGTGCTGGGGATTTAGCAATAAACCAAACTGACTGAAATCTATTGTGGGGAATAAATTTTAGTGGAGAAAAAAAAATTCTAATTAGAAGATACTAAACATAAAAAATAATATTATCTATATGTATCATGTTATATATGTAACCTATATATTTGACATATGTACCATATATGATACATTATATGTATATATTATACATATATAATGCATATATAATATATTAAAATACATAATCACATATATTACATATTTCCTGGTAAATGTAATAGAAAGAACGTGACATAAGCGTGACAGAGTATGATAAAAGCAGGAGTCACTCTTTCATATTGTGTGGAGAAGACCTCACTCAAAGAGTGGCCACTGAGCACCTTCATGCATCAAATCATACAGACATAGTTGTGTCCTGGCAGTAGACAGGGCAAGTATGAAACCTGTAAGGGAGGAGAGTGCTTGCTGTTTCCAACAAGAGCAAGGAGGTTAGTGCGCCTGGGGAAACGCAAGCCCAGGGCAGGAGGATGGTACCTAACAGCTGTAAGGAACAGAAAGCCATGAAGGCCATTACGGTGACTTTGTTTTTGACTTTAAGCAAGATGTGAAGACTTGGAAGGTATTGGGAAGAAGTGTGTGATGATCTGACTTACTCGTAAGGAGGATGACGTCAGCTGCTGTGTCAAGAGCAGCACTCAAGGAACAAATGTAGCAGAAGACCAGTTCCTATACTACTGCCATGATCCACAAGAAAGCAAGAGTAGGGGCTTGGAGAAGGTGCTGGGGGTGGATTTGTTGGATTTATTCACCATCTAGGACCAAAAGCATTTGCTGAAGGGTTGCAAGTAAGTGTGAGAGAGAGCAGACAAGGATTACTCCAGGGTTTTTGGTTCAACTGATTAAAAATAGGCTTGTCTTTTACTGAAATAGGAGAGAATTCTGGAGTAATTATTTGTGTGTGTGTGTGTGTGTTAGGGGGATCAGGGTTTCTGCTTTGAACATGTTATGTTTTTCAGATGCCTGTTATACCTATCAGTACAGATACTCAGAAGATAGTGAGATTTACAATTGGGTGTTCCATGGAGAGACCCAGGCTTGAGATACATTTCTTGGTCATCAGATTGTAGATAGTAGTTAAAGGCTTGGGTGCGAATGAGATCCCCAATGTGTGAGTGTAGAAAGAAAAGTAAGAGGCTCCAGGGCAGCCCTCAGGGATTTGAAGAATTAGAGGCTGAGATGAGAAGGAACTGGAAATGAAGAGTTTTTCCATTAAGATATAACAAAAGAAATGCAGGTTGATGGGTATCCTGGAAGACAAGGGAAAATGCATTTTGGGGAAAGAATGAATAATAATTAAATAAAGTATAATTAAATAAAAGTAAGTTTCATGTTATACTACTGAATTTAGCAACAGGGAGCCCAATGGTGATCTTGGAAAGAGCAGGTTTGATGAAGAACAGGTGGCATCAAAAACTTGACTTTGGTGGGATCAGGAAGGTTGGAGGCAGAGGAATGATCTGGTACCTAGGGAGGAATGTGGAGCCAGGAGACAGTTATATATTTTTAAATATGCATGAAATCAGAGATTGTTGATATTCTAATGGAGGTGATCCATATATAGAGGAACATTGATGAAGCAGGAGAGAAAGGAGGGAAGTGCTGGAACAATGTCCATGGTTAGGAAAGAGGAAATGGGCTGCAGCTTACTTGCAAGAGGATTTGCCTTGGGACAGTCCATCTGTGGTTCCAGGAGAGAAGGCAGAGAAGCCAGCATATGGGGCGCAGTTGCACATGGGTGGGAAGATGAAGCTTTGTGGAAGACCTCTTCAGATTGCTTTTCTTTTCTCAGTGAAAGGAAAGTAGGTCTTCCACTGAGAGCCAGGATACAGGGAGGAAGAGCGATTCAAGAAAAGAGAGAAGGGTGTAAGTAGGCAAATGGAAGAAAGAAATGTACAAGGATTACCAGGCAGCATGACAAGTCACTGGATATTAGAAGTTATGACTTCAAAATGAGAACAGTCAGCTTGTTTTGTTTGTTTTTGCCCAGCCACATTCAGCCACACTGGAGCAGAGTTGTGTTTTTCAGTTCCTGTTGTGGTTGCTGTTTTTCTTTTGAGGAAGCATGTATAGAGAGACCTGGAAGGTGGATGAAAACCTTGATTAAAGTGAAAAATCCCAGATTTTAAGATGAATAACAGAGGACCAGAGGGCATGAGACAGCGGTTGTTAGACAGTGAAGAGATGGGAGGAGAACTAGACTTGAGGTCCTTGTAAGGAAAAGGATTTCTGGAGTGGGGCTAGAGAGGGAATATGGTAGAAATCTGGGAGGGTAGATGTTAGAGATAGCCTTCCCAAAGTTGTGATTAGGAAGGTATTGCAGCAGTTGGTAAAAAGATCAAGATTTTGACCATCCAAGTGAGTGTTGAGTTAGTGTGGAGCAGAAGATGGTTGGAGAAGAGAACAAAGAATTGACTGAAATATCAGTTTATATGGAAAAGTTCATCTTTCTAGATATTGAAGAGTGATGGCAGGGGTGGTGTTGGGGAGAGAAATTATGAGTTGTTTTGAGCCAAGAGTTAATTGTCAAATAGTAAAGGGCTAGCACCCGGGGGTTGGTAGAAGGCAATAACAGAATGGGTATCATGCAGTGTATTCTGATATCTGATATTCAAAGTTAAGGAGGCCCAGGATGGAGGGAGGGGCTTGATTTGGAAGCAGTAAAGAGCAACACAGAACAGGAAGACACTCATGTGTTGATACAGAGGTGTCTAGAGAGATCTTATCTAGGGCTGTCCCTCCTTTGAAATCAATTGATGATGTTTGAGAAGAGGGTTTTAGCATTCAATATATCACTCTTTAGAATATATAGCCTATAAAGTAAGCTACTCATTCAAACGTGTGGATATGTGTATATGCACACACATGAGAATGAATAGTATAAATTCACTTTTTTCTAGTTAAGAGTTTTTTTATTTGTACACAGAATTTGTATTTAATCCCATTGTGTAGGCTTCTTCTATATTTACTGTGAAATCTCTACAGTAAATGCTCAATTAATCTGCCAATTGGTTAATATAAGCAGAACTTAAAATCGAGTGGAAAACTTAATGCTATATAGTATCATGAAACAATTGAAGTTAAATATGATTTTGAGAGAATTAACAGGATTTTACATCTGGAATGGAGTAATAAATTTGCAGAACTTTCTAATTTAAAAAAAACTTTCTAATTTTTGGAGCTTTTGTGAAAACAGAATGAACTATCTTATGTGACCAGGAGTTTTTGTTTTTGTTTTCCAACTGACATGAAATAACCACTCCATTAAGGACACTAGAAAGAGAATCCAGGCAAGACAAGAACGTGAACAATTAGTTGTTCATACAAGAATTGAAGCAAGGTCAGTTTCTCCAAAGGTCCTTGGCCTTTGATTCATCACAGGCATATTTTCAGAAGTCCAAGTGATTCCCACCCTCTATCTCTAGGTGTCCGTGTTATCTCCTTAGAAGCAGAGAAGCCTCTGACGTAAAGAGCTCAGGTCTTTCTGGATCATTGAGGGTCATTTGTGGTACTTCTCTCATCCCACATGCTATTTAGACTATTTTTGGTGTGTAACTAGGCTAAGAACAAGGCCATTCAATCAAAAATACTTTCCTGAAGGGATATTGTCTTTGTGTGTGTTCTGGTGTTAGAGGGGGATTTTTAAATTTCTTTATTTTCTGAAGAGTTCAGGGACTGTTGAACCTAACAGACAATACCAGGAACCTCATTTTTGTGCTATTCATTTATAGACTTGTTGCAAGTTGATGTGCAGCAGAGAGTAGCAACTCTGACAATAAGAGGGTGAAAGAGTCTCTTTTTATTAAAGCTGAGATTCAGAAGACATTTATAGAAAATTCAGTGTCTTTTGAAAATGTGGCATAGTGGATAATGACTATTTCTTTTTGCTTTACAATGTATATAGAAAACTAGAAATTAAAAAAAAAAAAGAGTTTTAGGAGAGAAAAGGTACTAAGAATATCGAGTAAGAAAACACACAATAAGTCTGGTCTATTCTGCTGACCTTTTCTGGTCAGTTTTCACATAATTTCTCCACTTGGATTCTGGAGAAAGTTATTCGTACAGTGATGTCATGGGTCATGATTGTAGGAGGAAGTGCAGCAACTGGGCACTGGACATTGTCGATTTCAGTTGGAACACTGCTAAGTTCGGACCCAAAACATTGTTTCTTTCCTTGTTTCCTATTCTGTGAAATGAGGATGTTAGTTTAGATATATGTGAATCAATAAAATATAATGTGAGCCACACTTTTAAGTATTTGGTTGTCACATTAAAAGAATTAAAAGGATATAGGCTCTATTAATTTTAATAATATATTTTATTTAGCTCAATATATCCAAGACATTATCATTTCAACATGTAACCAATATAAGAGTAAGTATTTCCTGGCTAACACGGTGAAACCCCGTCTCTACTGAAAATACAAAAAATTAGCCGGGCTCAGTGGTGGGCGCCTATAGTCCCAGCTACTTGGGAGGCTGAGGCAGGAGAATGGCATGAACTGGGAGGCGGAGCTTGCAGTGAGCAGAGATCCAGTCTCTGCACTCCAGCCTGGGCGACAGAGTGAGACTCTGACTCAAAAAAAAAGGAAAGTAGCCAGATTTACATCTCAGGGTATGAGGGTTTTGTCACTTTTGTCACTTCTTCCTGAGGCTCTGGACTTGTTCCCAGCTATTAGTAAAATGACTTGCTCCACATCTGCCAGAGTCCCAGGGGGCCATGTGGATCACATGTGAATGCTTTTTCCTGGTTCAGCCCCTGAGTCTCTTCATGAAGAGGTAAGTTATGAGAACAGAACTCCTTGAAAACCACCCTCTCCTAATTTCAATGTTATTCTCGCCATTGAAATTGAAGTTGTAGCTCCTGATGCCTCCCCTACTCATTGTCCTTTGGCAAAAATTAAACAGCACTGACCAGTGAAAACATTTATTAATTTTAACCTTATAATTTGAGGGTTAATAGCTTCAGTCTTGCTGGACCTGCATTCCCCCATGAAGCCTGATTTTCAGTTAACCAGAAAGTCTTTTCATTAGAACGGTGATATTCCCTGAATGGCCACAGGCTACCGTGATAGTTGACTGTGTTGGCACTGGAAGTGACACAGTATTCTTTTGGGCTGCCTTTTCTTTTAATTGAGTATGTACTACTCCTACGTCATGAAGTTGTTCTGGTGTCACGTAGGGGTTGACTTCGGGGTAAGATTGGGTTCAAGGCTTTGGTTCCCTTAGGTTCCACAGGGAATTAGGCCAGCGCTTGGTATGGGTTTCGTGGGAGGTCTGGCTATGATTCAGCTCTCTGTAAATGGACACAGAAAGTAGAAGATTGACTGGCCACACCTCATTAATTTATCCAAAACTGGAGATGACAGACTGTGAATGGAGGTGAGAGGAGGTGAGTTCAAAAGGAAAAAGAAAAAAAAAAAGAAAGGAAGAACCAAGCAGAAAAACAATATTTATTAAAGCTGTAATAAATATGGCACAAATATTTATTAACATTTATGAATATTCAAAGATTAATATGTATAAAATGTTGAGAAAATGAGCCTACAAAGGCTCAAAAGATCACAAAGTCTAAAATCTCTTTTAATTCCAAATCTTCTATTGTAAACTTTCTACCTCCTGCTTTCATTTCTGCTGAAGGCCTCGCCCAGAATAGACACTGGAAAGAGGTTGTGGCTCCTCCAAACATCTTTCCCCTCATTCTTCCACCCAGCCCAGCATGCAGGCTTTACATCACATGGGGCCGTATTTATTTTCTTAATTTGGATGATATCCTGTAATTCACCTAGAGTTTTGTGAACATCTATGGACACTACAGGTCTTGCTATGTCTTGTTGACCCAGTATCTGGCACAGGCTCATCTTAGGAACCCAAAAAAGAAATTTGCTGATTATGGACCAGATGAACAGTTACAAGAAGGGCTGTTACCTGAGGAAGTTTCAGAAGTCTGAGAAAGGTTTCCAGGCTTCAGCCATCCTATCAATTCTGTGTAAGAAACTGAATTGACAGCATATGTTTTTATCTTTCAAAAAATTTTATTTTGTTTTATGTTTGTATTAGTCCATTTTTACACTGCTATAAAGAACTTCCCAAGACTGGGTAGTTGATAAAGGAAAGAGGTTTAATGGACTCACCATTCCATATGGCTGGGAAGGTCCCAGGAAACTTACTATCATGGGGGAAAGTGAGAGAGAAGCAAAGACTTCTTATATGGCGGCAGGTGAGAGACCGCTTACGAGGGAAGAGCGAGGATCCCCTTATAAAACCCCTTATGAAAACTCACTCACTATTACAAGAACAGCATGGGGGAAACTGCTCCCATGATCCAATCACCTCCCACCAGGTCCTGCCATCAACACATGGGGATTACAAAAATTAGTAGCATTTCTATACGCCAATAACATTCAAGTTGAGAGCCAAAACAAGAACACAATCCCATTTACAACAGCCACAATTCAGGATTACAATTAAATATGAGATTCAGATGGGAACACAGAGTCAAACCATATCAGTGTTTTAAAGAAAGCATAATACTACGCAATTAAAAAGAATGAAAAATTTCAAAAATAATATTAACTTTTAAGTAAAAGTGCATTTTAACTATAATTACATTGGGTTTAATTTTAAATGTTGCTAAATAGAAAGGAAATTGTTTAAAGCCAAAATGATCTTTCCAGTAAGCCCCAGGTGATTTATTTTTGGGGTGTGCATGTATCTTACTTGGTGCGGAATATTGCAGATTACTTGCTCTGTTTCAAACGATAATCTCTGAAGACATTCCTATCATGAGCCTAAACAGATCATTTTGTGTAATAATATATGGTTTCCTGTAGAAGGCTAGTTTTTGTTACTGTTGTTGTTTTGGTTTTTTTTTGAGATGGAGTCTTGCTCTGTCGCCAGGCTGGAGTGCAGTGGTGCGATCTCGGCTCACTGCAACCTCCACCTCCCAGGTTCAAGCACTTCTCCTGCCTCAGCCTCCCGAGTAGCTGGTATGACAGGGTGTGCACCACCATGCCCGGCTAATTTGTGTGTGTTTTGGTAGAAATGGGGTTTCACCATGTTGGCCAGAATGGTCTCGATTTTCTGACTTTGTGATCTGCCCGCCTTGGCCTCCCAAAATGCTGGGATTATAGGCGTGAACCACCATACCCAGCCAGAACGAAAGTAGTTATGCTGTTATTATAACTGTTTCTATTTTATGATATACTTCTTTTACATAATTGTTATGAAGAACATTGCATTCAACAAAATAAAAATATGGCTGAATGTGGAAAAAGCCTTATGATAAAAAATACTTATAAATTTATGAAAGCCAGTATGTTTGTTCAGTTTAGAATTGTGAATTAATTTTTGTGGAGTATTTCCCAAAGAATACTGTATGTAGTAGAATGATAATCCCACCTTATATCTTATTTTATAATATTCGTGATATTAATTTAAGAATTGCAGGGATTTTCACATTGATCTTTCTATATTCACTTTCTTCATAGGGTGAATAAATTATTGTCCTTTAATCTCAATCTCAGTATCAGGTAAAGTATCATATTAATTTAATTTCCTATTTCTTATTATTTTAACGTGGCAATAAGTTATTTTGATTGTTGGTTAATGAAAACAAACAAATTTTGAAAGTTTGAATTTTGTTTTCTAAATAAAGAGGCAACTCAAAGACTCAGTCGAAACCATTATATTTATCTTCTATAGCCATTTATACTCTAACAACAAATTAAGATAATGCATAAATTACTTTTTAATTTTATAAAAATACCTCAAAGATCCCATGATAAGTTTTCCCAAAATGTCTGTCTAAGTTCATGTAAAATATGCTTAAGGATGAATTGCTATGAATTATTTTAGTTATCTCCTACAGTAATTGTAGCTACAATTTATATGCATATTTCTAACTTTCACTTATTTACAAAAATTTTTCTGTATTTCTAAATCTGAGACTATTACAAGTGATCTAGTTTAATTCAATATAATATACACTATTTCCCTTCACTGACAATATGATTCTGTACCTAGAAAACCCTAAAGACTCTGCCAAAAGGCTTCTCTTGGAACTGGTAAACAACTTTAGTAAAGTCTCAGAATATAAAATCGATGTACAAAAATCAGTAGCATTTCTATACACCAATAATATTCAAGTTGAGAGCCAAAACAAGAACACAATCCCATTTACAACAGCCACGAAGAAAATAAAATACCTAGGAATATAGCTAACCAAGGAGGTAAAAGAACTCTACAAGAACTACAAACCACTGCTCAAAGAAATCAGAGATGACACAAACAAATGGAAAAACCTTGATACTCATGAACAGGAAGAATCAATATCGTTAAAATGGCCATACTGCCCAAAGCAATCTACAGATTCAACACTATTCCTACCAAACTACCAACATCATTTTTTACAGAATTAGAAAAAAAATTATAAAATTCACACGGAACTGAAAAAGAGCCTGAATAGAGAAAGCAATTGAAAGCACCAATAACAAAGCTGGAGGCCTCATGTTACTTTACTTCAAACTATATTATAAGTAACCAAAACCATATGATACCGGTACAAAAATAAACACATAGACCATTGGAACAGGATAGAAAACCCAGAAATGAGCCATCTGATATTTGACAAAGTCGACAGAAATAAGCAATGAGGAAAGGGCTCCCTATTCAACGAATGGTGCTGGGATAGCTCCCTAGCCGTATGCAAAAGCATGAAACCGAGTGACTATTGTACCTTGACCCATACATTTCCTTCCATCATCTTGCAAAATGTGAGTCCCATGAGGGCAGGTATCTTTGCTGTTTTTCACTGGCATATCCTAGGTTCCTAGAAGAGTGCTGGGAACATGGTTGGCTCTCAATAGACGTTTGTTGAATGAATGAGTGACTGCATGGGAGAAGCATCTGGACTGTATGGTGTCTGTGCACTTACTTCCTTCTCTCCATTTCCCATCCTGAGTCCTAGCCACAATCCTTACAATTTCAAATCAACTTCTCTCACCTTCTCACAACATAACAAACTAATGTCAAGCTCTTATTTTCATTTATAATGACATGTCACTTAGAATCCCCCAAAGAGAAAGATTATTCCCCAAATCAGAATTTCATTCTTTTCATCAGTGAACCTACAAAATAATTAGCTGAATGATTCTTATATTATTTTAGATCAATAAATGTTCGTGAAATTTTTTTCTCTTGTTAGTACTTATAGAATTTTAAAAATGTTGACTCCTGGCCTAAAAAACCTAGAATATTTAATATTCGGTTCTTGACAGAAAAAATTGCCACCCCCAGTATAGACAAACATATAAATTTGTGAAATGCAGTTAAACAAGTCTTAGAAGAGTACTATCACTTTAAATGCTTATATTAGAAAGGAAAGGTTTCAGAATAATAATTCAAGTTTTAACCTTAAAAAGTTAGAAAAAGAAGAGCAAACTAAGGCCAATAATAGCACAGAGAGGAAAATAACAGAATTTAGAATTGAACACAGTATTCAAAATGGGTGATAAATTTCAAAAAGTATTTACACCTTCACAATTTACAAAACTGTGGATAATGTAGCCACAATGTAAACAATGTAAACCCCAGTTGATAAGAAACAATTCCCAAGAATGCAGAAGTATACTGTGAAAATAATTTATAATTAAAATTCTAGGTGATTTTAAATTTGACACATAATTTTACATATTTTTGGTGTCCATGTGATATTTCAAAGCATTATATGCATACAATGTACAGTGATCAAATCAGGGTAATTGAGATATCCATTACCTCATACATTTATCATTTCTTTGCATTGGGAGCATTCAAAATCCTCTCTTCTAGATATTTTGATATATGTGATAAATTATTGTTAACCAGTCACCCTACTACTGTGTAATAGAATACCAGAGCTTAATTCTTCCTATGTAACTGTAACTTTGTACCCATTGACCAATCTCTCCCTACCTTCCCCACCCCCTACTCCCCAGCCTCTGGAAACTATTTTTCTACTCTCTACTTGTATGAGATGATATGTTTTAGTTTCCATAAATAGAGAGATCATGCAGTATGTGTCTTTCTGTGCCTGGCTTATTTCACTTAACATACTCTCCCCCAGTTTCATTCATGTTGCTGTGAATGACAGGGTCTCATTCTTATTTCAGGGATAAATAACATTTTACTGTGTATATATACCACCTTTTCTTTATCCATTCATCCATTGATAGACATTTATTACTAGAAGAAATCACAGGGAGATGCTCTAAGTGATTTTTTAAAATATATGAGAAATAAGAAATTAATGAATATGAACATGTGATGGATTTGTCTTGTTCAAGTTAGAGAGGCTTCACACACAGTTTAATTACTGATGTTAATTAAAAAGTGTGTTTAAATGGTTTTTCCCTAAATGTGAGTCAAATGGAAGACTAGAAAAGGCTAAATGTTATTTTTTTTACAATGAATTTGAATGGGATAGGTTTATTGCCAGTTTTGGACAAAATAAAAACACAGCTAAAAGCCATTTACAAGGACACATACCAAAAATACAATGACACAATATATGCTGAGTATGTTAGAAGCACTTGACTAATCTTTTTATATGGATCACCTCATTTAATCCTCAAAATGACATTATGAGCTAAGCACAATTACTGACCCATGAGTTTGACTCCAGAGACTATACTTTCAATAACTCTCCTTTATAAAAAGTAAATGCATGGTAAAAAAAAAATCTATCAGGAATAGGTTAATAAAAAGATAACCTGGCAGTTATAAAATCAAAACTCCAGTTGAAAAATATTAAATGGGACAAATGGAGGTGAAAATTACAGTCCACGAAGAACACAGATAATTCATTCTATCGCTACCAATAGAGTTTCTGAATACTCGAAACAAAAAGTACATGGCATGGCATACTAGGAGAAATTGATAATCCAATTTGAATGTATAACACTCAACTTTTAGAATTCAAAGATATAATTTGAAAAAACCCACAAAGATATAACTACAAGAATGGGTTTGATATAATGGATACCCACAGCACATATGACGGGGAAAGTTGAAGGTCCATAATGAATGAGTAACCCCTTACATTCAACAAAGTAGATAAATGACCATATAGAAAAGTGTGCAGAGTAAAAACAAGCACATCAACAAAATGTTAATATATTTATAAAACAATGCCTTATCTCACAGTAATCAGGGATGCAAATTATAAAAATCAATAATATATGTAGTATGTATATATTATATATACATACATATATAGATATCAATCACCTTGGTAAAAAATAAACTGATAAATATGAAGACAAAGCAGTGAAGAAATGGGGACTTTCATTTGTGAATAGCATTTCATAGACTATTTAAAGAACAATGCAGTAATGCCTTTCAAATATCGAGTGTGCATATCATGTGAACAGCACTTTTACTTTTGTTATCCATCACGCCATGTGCCCTAAAGGCATATGTGCAAAACATTTTTCGCAACCTTCTTTGTATTAATGGTACATTGAAAACAACATGCATATTGGTCAATAAGAGAATGGTTAAAAATTTAAGTATATCTACACTATGTTGTACCACACAGACATTAAAAGGAATGAGATATAGCTGAATGCACTCTTATGCATTACTATGACTGTAAAGTGATTTTATTTTTATAAAATAAGATATATATGACATCTTTTTTCTATATATATAGACTATCTATTCATATGGAAATATGCTTGCTGTTAAGAGTGGTTGCTCTGGGGGAAGAGAAAGCAAATCACTAGCTGTGTGATGTGGAGAGAGTGAAGGAGCAATTTCTATTCTTCAGTTCTGGATGGTTCTATTGTTTTACAAAGAGCAAGACTTCAAAAAATCCTTTGTAAGTAAAATAAAGCATGGATATATTCCAAAGCCCAGAAAATATCATTTGAGCAAGCTAATATTGTTTTCTGTTAACTTTTGATTTTGTATTTTTTGAGAACTTGTATCTTCAATATTAATTTGTAAAGGCTTTAACAATATTAGGAATTTAAAAATCTATTCACCACTAAATTAACTTTTTAAGTTACAATTTTAATTCTTTTGGATACTAGATTACTATTTACTTTGTACTTTTGAGGATTTATTTTCAATTTTACTAGGTAAAGTCCTTGTCCTGTTCTTTTTTAATCATGTGTTTGGCAACAAAATTATGGAGTAAGTTGTCATGGTAATAAGATGAAGACTCAGATGGGGATGAGTGGAGTTAGGTTTGTTCCTGTATTGCTGTGGATATTCTGTATTGTTGTATTGCGGTGGATAGTCTGTATTGTTGTATTGCGGTGGATATTCTGTATTGCTGTGGATATTCTGTATTGTATTGCTGTGGATATTCTGTATTGCTGTGGATATTCTGTATTGTATTGCTGTGGATATTCTGTATTGTATTGCTGTGGATTTTCTGTATTGCTGTGGATATTGTCTATTGTTACCTTGGTGTGGATATTCTGTATTGCTGTGGATATTCTGTATTGTATTGCTGTGGATTCTGTATTGCTGTGGATAGTCTGTATTGCTGTGGATTCTGTATTGTATTGCTGTGGATAGTCTGTATTGCTGTGGATATTCTGTATTGTTGTATTGCTGTGGATACTCTGTATTGTATTGCTGTGGATATTCTGTATTGTATTGCTGTGGATAGTCTGTATTGCTGTGGATATTCTGTATTGTATTGCTGTGGATAGTCTGTATTGCTGTGGATATTCTATATATTGCTGTGGATATTCTATATATTGCTGTGGATTTTCTGTATTGCTGTGTGGATATTCTCTATTGTTACCTTGGTGTGGATATTCTGTATTGCTGTATTGTTGTAGATATTGAGTGCAGAGTTTACCTTAGCACATACAGCAGCCCTTGCCCTGGCACATATTCACCCAAAGAGGCTGTAGAGAATGGCTGGTCACATCCTCCCCTGCATTGAAAGACACCCTCTGAGTGGTGCTTGCCACACCTCATAGTGGAGATATTCATCCGTTAGTTAAACTCTTCCAGACTCTCTTTCAGTTTGCCTGAGGTCACCAAGCCGGCATCTGGGCAGGGAGGTTCAACATCATCAGCTTCAAACACTGACTCTGCCAGCATTCCTGTCCAGGCACCTCTGTCCAGCATTGCAGGCACCACCTCTCCCGAGGGTGTGATGAGCATCATTCATTATTCTTCCTTTTGCTCATGTATTTGTTCATTCACCATTCCTCTGGTGATACCCACCATGTACCTGACGTGGCCCTGAGTTCGGGGAATTGGCATGCAGTCCCAGGCCCCACTGGAAGCTCCCGTCCCCAGGAGTCAGACGCAAGAGTGGGTTTACACCTGCATCTCGTGCATCTCAACACTCTGGGGACCTTAGGCTTAGGATCAAGAGCCTCGGAGGGAGAAAGGTGTCTGCAGCCCCTCATCCCACCCTGAGTACAGAGACCAGAGACACATCAGACCCCAGGGTTCTGGGGATTCAGCCTGCATTGTCCCCACTGCCACAGAACCGAAAACCTAAGTCTCCAACTTTGCTTTTTGTCTCCAAACTGTGCACTCTGCTGGGTCAGTCGGTTCCTCCTTGTGCCCTGGGTCTGTCAGGCTTCCAGGCATCATGGGCTCTGCACCTTGCAGGCTCCTGCAGAAAACTTTCTCCTTCAGCTCCACAGGGGTGTAGTGGGGGACCTAATTTGCTTCACTGAGGGTGCCTGTCTTGTTTATCTACCGTTATTCCAGCACTGGCAGAGAGTCATTGTGTTTTCCATAATTAGTCCCACAGAGGCATCTCTTTCCATTCTGTTCTCTCAATTTGTTTATTTTGTGACTTATTATTAGGCAGAGATATTATGCAGGAGCACAGGAGAGAGCATCCATCCCAGGCTGGGTCCATGGCCCCACCTTGCTAGAGAGGGTTGCCCCGAGGTAGAAAGTGGAGAAGTGGGAGGAAGGAATTCCAGGCCAAGGGAGCAGAGTGCACACAGTGTGCAGGGGAGGGCATGGGGGTGGCAGGTGGGGCCAGAGGAGTTAGGCAGGGTCAGATGACCAGGGTACTGGTGTTCCTCTAAACAGCCATCACGCTGCAGGTTTATGCAAAGTGGCTCTCTAACTTCCAACACAAAAAACAGTGGATGGTCAGATACAACACTGAGATAATAGCTGCAGCTAAGATTGATTATTCTGTGTCATTTAAAGAGAGGATAATGAGTTGGGGCAAGGAAGGCAGAGGGGTTACAGGTAGTGAGGGCAGGAGAGTGGGGCACAGGAGGTCTGCTGGGGCAGCTGGGAGTTCAATCCATGGCAGGCGGCCTGGCTTCAGGCAGCACGGTGGGGCCTCCATACAGAGAGACTGGTGGAGGGGCTGGGACCCAGGGCAACCGACTAAGTGGTGCCTGAGCTTGTGGTTCCACCAAAAGCACTGTGCCTGTCTCTAGTGGCCCCCTGGAGGAATGTGGTGCCGTAGTCTCTCTGCTTTCTTCTGTGATTGAGCTGGCAGAGAGGCAGATGATTCAGAGGACTGTGACTTATGAGGTGTGTTTGCAGGGACAGTTGCTCCTTTGATGGAAAATGCAAGGGGGTGGGCTGCGTTGAAGCCCTTCTGAGTATGGCAGCCGTTCCTACTGGCCTATGACTAGGGAAGCCCAAGAACAAACACTGCTTTTGGATGTATGCATGGCTTTGGCTTTATTTTTTAAGTTTTGCCCTTCATAAATTGCGATGTTTTATTCTTTTCTGCACCTGCTCAAATGTTTAAAGACAATGATTTGAAAAGTCATTTATCCAAATATTGTTTTTAATGAATCAAAATAAAAATGGCATCACTTTCTTCATTTTTCAGAAATTCTTTTTGTTAAGAATTTTTCTCTTCTTCAACCCCAAGCACAAACCTACTCTTATCTTCAGCTCATCTAGAAACAATGATGATAATGACTAAAACTTCTCAGGAAAGCCTGGCTAGCTGGAATCCTTTATCACCATGATTCAGAAACACTCCGGCTGTACTCTTTGAATATAAAATAACTCTGCTGTACAATATGGAGAGAGAAGTAGCTCTCACAGGCCTCTGCCGGTGCTCACAGTTTACCACTCTGAAACCTGGCTGTTTTCCTGGTCCATGTCATCTCCCACCTTCAGCTCAGGGCACCCTCACCCTGAGTTTCACCTAGGCCTCTCCCCTGGGCTTTGCCTATTACATCTGTTAACTAAAAAAAAACACAAGACAATTGGCCGGGCGCGGTGCCTCACGCCTGTAATCCCAGCACTTTGGGAGGCCATGGCGGGCGGATCACGAGGTCAGGAGATCAAGACCATCCTGACTAACACGGTGAAACCCCATTTCTACTAAAAATATGAAAAATTAGCCGGGTGTGGTGGTGGGCACCTGTAGTCCCAGCTACTCGGGAGGCTGAGGCAGGAGAATGGCGTGAACCCCAGAGACGGAGCTTGCAGTGAGCCGAGATCTTGCCACTGCACTCCAGCCTGGGCAACAGAGCAAGACTCCATCTCAAAAAAAAGACAATCTATAAACTTGTTTTAGAGTTGCAGCCTACAAGGTGGCTGTCCTGTAGGCTGGGAAGCACGGCCTCTGGTTGAAGCACAGAGATAGGCACTTTGAAGGAGAAGGAATTGGGATACGAGATTTGTTTTGCCGAATGAGTTGGCTAAACCTACATCTAGGACAGGTTACAGGAGGAGCTATGAATATTTGTGAAGGTGGTCATGAAGGATGTGTATTAAACCAACATGCATGGAACAAATGATCCATGTTCACTCTGGGATGGAGACTTAACATCTAAACCTATTGCAATTAGGCCTATTTGTCAAAAGATCTTTTTCAGAACACAAAGGCACAAAAGTGCATAATCTCTGTAAAGCAGCCAGCAGCAGTCCATGCTCTGTGGTCTTCTATTTAGGAGAAAGTTACTGAAATCATTCTCTTGCCCAATCAAAGCTGCAGTTATGGCTGCTGGAGCAGCGGGTGAGTTAGTGAGCATCTGGTGGGGCCTCAGAGTTTTTTCATATTGCCCACCTTGAGGCCAGTGCTTGTTTAACTTCTGGAGAAAAAGGGAAACCTCTTGGCGATTAGAACATAGTTTATTCTTTAAAGGCAGGGTGCATGACTTCACCCTTGCCTGGTATGGCCTTAGGTTCTGTTTATAATTTGGTGTCTTATAGTCACGAAGAGTCTGTTCTGTCCGTTTTAGGATCTTTCCTGTAACATTAATGCTGTTCGGTTGTTGGGCCTAAATTGCAAAAGGGAAGGGGCATAATGAGGCCTGTCTGACATCCTATCCCATCATGGCCTGGAACTCAGCTTCGAGGTTTTTCTGGGGTCCTCTTGGCCACAAGCGTTCCATTCAGTCAGTGGAGGTCTTAGAATTTAATTATTAATTTACACATCCAACACCCTTGGTCCTTCAAGATATGTGGTGGGTGCCAGAAACTCCCCCTTTCTAGAAACTCCACGAGTCTGTTTCTCCTGACTAAGTCACCATCTCTCTATCCAGATGCATAGTCTGCCAAGATCAGACACTGGCAACCTCCCGCCTAGTACCCTCCTCCTCTATCCCCACATCCATTTAGTCTCAAATTGTGCTTAGGCTGCCTCCTAAGTCATTTTCTAGGTCGTTTGCCCTTCCCTGTCACCATGGGCACTGTGTTTGCTCTTGTTGGCACACTTGACTACCTGGTCTCCATTCCACCCCATATTGCTGCTAGAGACCCCTAGAGTGGGCACCGTCTGTCTGCCAGAGACCCATAGGACGGGTACCATCCATCTGCCAGAGACCCATGGGATAGGCACCGTCCATCTGCCAGAGACCCATAGGACAGGCACCATCCGTCTTCCCATCACATCATGTGTCTCCCATACATTAATCCCATCTGCGCCTCTTCCTTGGCTATGTCCAGACTTCTTAACCTGCTTCTTAACAGGGTGGTTCATACTGATGGGTGCAGCTGTATTTCTTATGCATGTGTGTGCGTGTGAGTGTAGCACATAAGAAGGGAAAATGAAGGAAGAAGACCTGTATTTCTGGACAATAAATTTTCAAAGACTATAATAACATATCTGATCATGCACCTGGGTCTACACTCTCTAATCAAAGCATTTTAATAAATAAATTGAGAAATGGGTTAAATCAATTGACAAAAACAATAGATCAATTGTCTACCTATCCACCTGTCCCTACCTCGTAAGTCGTGGATTATGGACGCACATAGTGAACAGTCTGAATCTGATAAGGGGTGACTGTGGTGTGGCTTTGTTTTCCGAAGCCACTGCCGGTAACTCTTCTATGTCAAACCTTCCTTCACCATTTTGTAGCAGTTTCTTTAATTCCATCTTGACCATATCCACTAGCTTTTAGAAATCCATTCAGTTTCAAATCCCAATCTTATGTTCATCCCAAAGTTTCTCTCTCCCCTATGCATGGCCAGGCTGGTGGCTCCAGGGACCTACACTTGGGAGGGGTCTGCTCTTTCACTCGTCTCCTTCCCACTCCAGCACTGGTGAGTGGAGAAATGAAGGGACTATAGAGTTGTTCTGGGACCTCCCTTCCCCTTATCTTTGCAGAGCCTAACTTCTCTGGTTGAAGGTTCAGGGGATTAATGGATGGGAAATGTCAACTAGACCCTTATTTGTTGACATGGTGCAATCCTGCCAGTCTCTGCTGCCATCGACGATAACCCCTACTGGCCATTCAGTTCCTCTGTGTCTTGGGGTGCACATTCTGGCTCCCTTGTAGGATTCATGGATAAGTTATTTTGGAGTCCAAATGGTGGAGGCCTGGGATAGGGTAATTGGAGACCTCAGAATGACTGCTGGGCACAAGGGCAGAAGACCACGCCTCCAGATTTTACCAAGTATGGAAATATGAGGGCAAGGTTCACGCGGGTCTTGGTATCCAGTGTTGCTTTTCCCTCCAAGGTGAACAGGCAGGCACAGTAAAAGCCAACGGAGCCATTCCTTTTATTGAGAAGGCTCATGGTGATGGTGTCTGGTTGAAGCTGATTGATAAGATAATAAAGAAACTGATCTCGAGCACACAGATGGTCACACATGCATGGTTCTTCTCTTTGAACTCACATCTTGGCAAAAGCCCTCTGAGCCTTGGGGATTGCAATGCAAAATAGACACAAATCCACGTGAGTCAGCAGAAGTCTGCTGTATGTGCACACGTGCTTGCACCTGTGGGGAAGACACCTGGAAGGATGCACCGCAGCTTGTCCAGTCTGTCACCTGACTCAGGAGGTGGGCCTGAGGAATGGGTGGTGGAAGAGGTTAATTTTCACTATTGCCCTTCTGTTCATTGAAGTCTTGTACCTTGTTTGCATTACCTATTTAGAACTAAATAAATTCCAAAGTGAGAGAGAGAGAAATAATACAAAAATATGAGAAAAATCACATGGCCTTCTGCTTTCATTAAAAATAAACAAACACATACTAGAGAATGATACTTGCATATGAAAAGACTCACACTGTGGTTCCACATATACAGAGAAGCCAGAAACACAGGAACGTTTTAGTTACTCCTGTTCTATTCTGCTTACCTGAAACCATGTCAAGTTAAGGGGGTATTTAGCAAAACCCCTTTCAGGTTAGCCATAAATAAAAATGTATGTGAATGCCATTCTTTTTCTTTCAATGCATTAAAAATCTTTGATTTATGCATAAATAGCTAACAGGAGCAAAGGGGATCTTATTTCTTCCTAAGCTTTTCCAGTAAAAGTTGTCTTTGGCTCAAAAACAGCTAGAGAAGTTTTTGGCTAATATTTTCAAGAAGTTAGAAGGCACTAAGAACAAGAGTTTAGTGTGAAAGTAATTCCTCAGCCATAGCTAATGGTATTCCACAAATCTCTCATGCAATTCAGAAGTAAAAAGCGGGCAGAAGATTAGACTAGAGAACAGCTAGGGGAGAAATGGGCCGTTTTTAGTACAAGATGACTTTCTAATTCTAACCCAGTATTTCAGATTTATTGACTGATCAACCTAAGCTCACATAAGCGTATTTTTCCAGAACTAAAATACACTTAAAAATATGTCCCTGATTAAAAAACATTCTAAATAACTCAGGTTAAGGTACATTCTCTAGCAAGCATCATTCCAGCAATACTCACCCCCCTGCCCCATCTCCATGCTCTAGAATGATGTTCCTTTGCGCTTAACCCTATCACAATACAGACCTACCAGCTGCTGGAACTAGGTTTCATTGTACAGATGTACAAAACTTTTTAAAATCACTCCCTTATATAAGGCCATTTGAGATCTTTCCAAGTTTTGCTGTGATGTATTGCAATTAAATAACTGCATATGCATCTTTGGGCAATTCCTCTTAAGGTAAATGGATTTTAATATTTAATTAATATTAAATATTTTTAATATTGATTCAATATGTATTCCTACCTGCTGTCTTGATAAAGATTTTTCCAATAATGGTTGCCAAGGTAAAAAATCAATGTCATACTTCGAACATGTTAGTTACTTAGACTAAACACATTTAACAAAATTGTAGACTACACAAATTTAAGAATATTTTAGGTTATATAATTTTAAGAGTATTTGAATTTTTTATTATTGCAAAATATTCTTCAGGTGCCATATGAAAATTACAACTCTTTGCCAATTTAGGGGTACTTCCAAAATCAACTACACACTTGAATCCAACTAAAAGAAAGTATATTATCCACATTACTTGGGATGATACCTTGTGTGTAAATGTCTGTTGTGTTTATGCTATGTATGTAAGAGGAAAGATTTAGCAAGATTATTCATTTGCCTTTTCTTTTCCTAGATGTTGTTACTCTCCAAATCCATACCATACTCCAAAGCACTGTCTGTTTTAAGCCCTTCTGGGAGCACAAACTTCAAAACTCCGTGGAATTAAGACATAAGTGCTTTTGTTTCGACGATATAAACAGTTGCGGAGAAATGTTTCCCTGGGCGTCACTGATGTTAGTAATATAAGCAGATGCTTAGAGTTTTGCTCTCACTGGACCTGCCCTAAATGTGGGACCTTGAGAGAAAGATGCACATATGTTCTTTCATAAATTTTTGTTTTTATAATACAGTGGACCCTCTAAATTAGGGCCAGCAAACTTTTCCTGAAAAGGACAAATCGGAAGTATTTTAGATTTTGTGGGCTGAGAGGTGAAATTGAACATTTTATGAGGGTACTTTATTGTGTTTCAGTAAAAGTAATTTATGGACACTGAACTTGGAAATTCATAAAATTTTATGTGTCACAAAATATTTTTATTCTTTAGATTTTTAAAGCCATTAAAATTTTAAAAAATCTTAGCTTGAAGATTGTATAAAAACAGGTAGTAGGCCATATTGGGCCCATGGGCCTCAGTTTGCCACCCCCAGCTGTAAATGCAGAGCCCAAGACAGGTGTCTCTCTTGATAGAAATATATTCCTGGATCCTTAAAAAAATCCAGCGCAGGAGTTGTTTCACCCACAATAAATTTTGAATAATTGGTTCCCTACAAATGCTGTTCTGGTAGGATTAATTTCACCAGTTATTTTTCATATTTTATACTTACTAAACTTTGTGACTATGTGATAGAGAACTATTTCCTTTTTTTTTTTAAGACGGAGTCTCGCTCTGTCGCCCAGGCTGGAGTGCAGTGGTGCGATCTCGGCTCCGCCTCCTGGGTTCACGTCATTCTCCTGCCTCAGCCTCCCGAGTAGCTGGGACTACAGGTGCCGCCACCACGCCCGGCTAGTTTTTTGTATTTTTAGTAGAGACGGGGTTTCACTGTGTTAGCCAGGATGGTTTTGATCTCCTGCCCTCGTGATCCACCCGCCTCGGCCTCCCAAAGTGCTGGGATTACAGGGGTGAGACACCACGCCGGGCCTCTCTTGGTTTTTAGAGCAGTGTTAGGCATACAGAGAGTACAGAGAGCTCCCATCTATTTCCTTCTCAACCCTCTTCCCCTCATTTTCTTCCGTTATCAACATTTTACATCACCATGGTACTTTGGTTACAATTGATGAATGAATATTGATAAATTATTACTAAATTCAAAGTTTACATTAGAGTTCACTTTTTGTGTTGTCCGGTTCCAGTTCCAAGAAAAGAGTGTGGAAAGAAGTGCATTGTAGAGACATCCTCATAAGCGAAATACCTTTATAAAACCCTCAGATCTTGTGAGAACCCACTATCACGAGACAGCATAGAGGTAATGGCCACCAGGATTCAATAAGCTCCTACCGGGTGCCTCCCATGACACATGGGGATTATAGAAACTACAATTCAAGGTGATATTTAGGTGGGGACACAGCCAAATCATATCAATGGAATTCGAGGGAGGTTCAAGGGGACATGCTCTATGACTGCCCAGAAGGATGGGCTGGAAGCTCAGGCGGGATTTCTATGTTACCATCTTGAGGAGATGTCTCCTTTCCCGGGAAGCCTCAGTCTCTGCTCATAAGGCCTTCTCTCTCTACTAATTGGATGAAGCCAACCAATATTATGGAAGGCAATCTACTTTACTCAAAGTCTACTGATATAAACTGTTCATCACACCTGAAAAATACCTCCACAGCAATATCTGGACTGTTATTGGACTAAACAACTGGGCACTGTAGCCTTGCCCGGTTGACATATAAAATTAACCATCGCATCCAAGAAAAGATAGTTGAGAATGCCAGTAGCTCACAGCAGCTGAAGTAAAGGCCTGGCACCTATAGCTTGCAAAACATGGCTTCCTGTTGTTCCTCAACCTGGGACTGATTACCCCAGTGCTTTAATGTGGGAGCCTTTGGCCCTCTGTACGCATTGCTGTTCTTTCTCTCCTGTTTTCTGACACCTTGACTACTTTATGTGTTCAACATGAGTGGAGCGATTGCTGTTCTATGGGTGAAGAAAGTTGCCTTCTGGACCACTGGGGAAAAGGCACCATGGAGACACGACCTTTACCAAGTTTCTACAGAGGGAGATACAAGTTGCTGGCAGAAATTAAACTCTGGGGCCGGACACACCTTGAGTTGGATCCTTCCCTCTGTTGGCTCTCAGCTGAGTGATATGGGGCAAGCTTTTTAGTCTCTCAAAATCTCAGTTCCCTCTTGGTCATGAGCAGATAATAAAGCTCACTTTTAAGACTGCAGTGAGGATCTAATGAGGAATCACATGCAGAGTGTCTTTTGCTTCTGAACACGATGGAACTAATTTAATGGTCTTTTTGTGGGGCAAAGCCATCTCCTGGTTACTCCAGGTCATGACTTGACCGAGGCTTGCCACATCTCCTCACCTCTCCTGTACAGACATCGTAACTGCAGCACAAAAGGCCAGGGTTCCTCTCTGTGGAAGGCAGGCCCCTGACTTTCATCAGGATCTTTGAGGTGGGCGCAAATAGGCACGGTCAGCTCCGACGTTGCATCCTGGCCCTTCTGTGATCCTTGGAAGATACTGTGTTGGAGGCTTATCTTTTGTCATGTGAGCCTCGAGAGCTACACCTGGCTGTTACGCCATTGCCTTTTAAAAAAGTCATTGTTCAGATTCATCTACAAAGAGTACATGGATGCTTCTGTTATATTCTGGGTGAGGAACTCTATGCTGGGTTACTAGGGCCTCTGCAGTTGTGTGATTCTCTGCATTTGGAAGAGATGTCGGTATTGCCTTCCTATCATGGCCTCTGTGAGAGGATTTGGCCCGTGCCTGATCTGTTCCTCTGGAACAAGTCCCAGCATGGGTGAGTGCACCAGGTGCATCCTCGCTTCCTCGGTGAACAGGGTGGGCCTCATGGCTCCAGCAGCCCCATTCCATTAGTTGCAATCTGTCCTTCGTGTTTTCTGTATCCTGGCTGAGTTCTAAGAATCCGAATTCCAATTAGGATGTGATAGTTGCCCTCTTCCCCTGGCCCCATTTAAATAAAAATATAGTATCATTTTAAAATAAGGATAAATTAGAATCTTAGCTGGAGCTCTTTAGGTATTCTTTCCCACCACCCCCACCTCCATTTTTGGTTGTTTTTTGACAACTTCCAGTGATGAGAAGTGGCAGTTTGCAGAGTGATTATATGGATGTTTTAATGTTTATCATCATGTGTGAATTATTTTTCACGAGGGTGTGACACCTCTGATATGAAACCCTCTGCAATCTTAGCTTAAATAGCACATCAGTCCCACAGAAATCATAGATTTTAATATCAGTGACAACAATGACTAATTAAGTTTTGAACGTTAGGAGACTCAGCAAGCAGTTAGGGTTTGTCACTTTTTCTCTTTGCCTTTTTTACTCTCTATTTCTAAGTTATCACACTAATGGCAGCTCAGAAACACCTGCTACAAAAAGGAAACTGCTCAGGTCTCATTTGGGCCTGTCCAGAGCCAGGCCTGCGGCTCTCCCACTGGCCTGGGGAGGTGGCGATGTTGGACCCCCCAGCTCCTGAACAGATGTTCTTTGTCAGAGTGATGGTGGTGAAGACCAGTGATGAATGAGGCAGAGGATCTCATGCTTCACAGCTCGTGGATTTTAATGTTCCATACGGAACCACTGCAGCGTGCCCCATTTCTAAATTAAACGAAAGGAGAAATTCCCACAGGCAAGCAAAGGCAGCACTCTCTCCGGAGCGGCATCTGTTCTCCAGACAGCTTTGAACAAGGTCTACAGACCTGAGAACGTAGCTCTGCGGAGGAAGGAAAGCATCTTAGAGCCGCTGGCACAGGCGTTCCTTGCCTTCCACCCACAGCCTGACACTAACCTGCTGTGAGGATTGGGGCGAGTTTACTGTTCTCTGTTCTCAAGTGAGCACATCTCCTTTCTGTTACTTCCCAAACCACACGATCAGAACACAGCAAGAAGCTGGCAATGGGAAATAGGGAAGCTTTTACTCCTATTTAATGTGTCCTAAGCACTAGCAACATAGACAATAATTTTAAAGGAAAATACAGCATGTATCAAAAACTCAGAAAAAGGGCTTGTGGAACTTCCCTAAAGCAAAAGCGTGAAAGTAATTTAATAGGAACATAGACTAAATCCCCAAGGTCAATACTTTTATTTCCCATTATTGTACAGAACTACCACCTAGAGGATTCATAGAAAAATTAAAAACTCCCAACCAGTCACTAATAAAACTTTTTTTTTTTTGCCTATAAATGAGAGAAAAATGAAATTCCCCACCTCTTCACAACAACCTCTCCAGTAATGATTTGCTCACATCTGTCTAAGATAACTTCTGATATATACAGCAGGGGAGTGACTTCCAATTACGTTTAATGTGCAGAAGCAGTACTCTGGCTGACCTCCATGGCAAGCTAATATGTCACCTCCTGCTGCCCCCAATCCCCATATTGCCCCCCAGGAGAAATAAAGGGCAGCCCCTGTCTGCATGACGCATCAGGTCCACTTGAACTTGGGAGGATGAGAACTCAGACTTTTCATGGCCTTCCTCCTCCTCAAAATCCTCCTGATCCCCAGCCCTAGAGCATGCCAACAGCATCATGGTCCATCTCCTTCTGGGAGAATCACAGAAAGATTGGATCTCATACAACAGACCCACAGGTGAGAACGTTCACAATCTCAAAGGGTGCTTTGCTTTCTTTACTTCAAATGGACAGCTACAATGGTAGCTTTAAAATTTAAATAATATAAAGTGTAATTCCATACCCCCATTTGTAGGATACCATACCTGACATTATGGTGAGCTTTAATGACTTCCATGAAGATTATCCCACACTGAGGCAGATTCAGAATCGATCTAAACAGAGCTTCGAATGTCTGAGACACCTGAGACAAACTGCACAATGTCAAGTAGGTAGACTCCAGAGACGCCTAGACCTGGGCTTGAATTCCTGTCCTGCTTGTTAGTTATTTAAATGATTTTGCACTGATTACTAAGCTTATTTCTCTGTCAAAGATGAAATATGTTGAAATCAAGGTTGTCTGAGAATTAAATGTGAAAATGCATATAAAACAGTTCACACATGCTAAATACCTGTTATTGCCAGGTATTACCTGGTAAAAACCAAATTCAGTAGATGCTATTAACTTCTTAGTTACATTTTCAGTCATGATACTGGATGGGGGCAGAGAAGTGCTGGGGTGGGGGCTGTGTCCCTGTCAAGGGCTACACTCTTGGTCCTGTGCTCATGGACCTAGATGAGGACATGCACTGTTGTTTTCGCACCCAAATGTTGCATGTTCCAAGACCACTCTCGCCCACCACGCCCCCTCTTCTGTGCCTATAAAAACCTTGAGACCGTGGCGGGCACACACACAAGTGGCTGGATGTTGAGAGGAGCACAGTGGCAGAAGAACATACAGATGCCGACAGGCCATGGATAGTGGAACAACGTGGACACTAAGGGAAATATGGTGGAGAGTGGTCAGAGGAGAGCCCGGCCACTGAGCAGCCTGACTCCAGGCGAAGACCACCTTCCCACTCCATCCCCCTTCTGTCTCCCCATCCATCTGCTGAGAGCTACTTCCGCCATTCAATAAAACATTGTACTCATTCTCCAAGCCCATGTGTGATCCCATTTTTCTGGTACACTAAGGCAAGAACCCTGGGATAGAGGAACCTTTCTGTCCTTATGATAAGGCAGAGGGTCTAGTTGGGTCCATTAACACAAGCTGCCTGCAAAGGGCTAAGCTGAAAGAGCCACTGTAGCCCACATCCACTGGGGCTTCGGGAGCTGTAAACACTCAGCCCTAGACAATTCCATTGGGTCGCAGCCCAGAAATTCTCCCTGTGACCTGCCGTGTGCATGCTCCCCTTAGGGGTTTGACCTGTGGGCACCAAAGAAGTGAGCCACACCTCGTTGCACCCACTGAGGGGAATGGGGAAAATGTTTCCTATTTCAGTAGCAGTGTTGGGAGAAAGGAACAATAGCTGGTAGTATAATAAAATTAAACACCACTGCAGTTCTATACATTTCCTGGAATGAATATCAGCTAAGATATTTTAGCTATAATAAGATTCTTCCATTTTTTCAAAAGCCAAACTCTGGCTAACAAAAATTTGAAATTATTTTCAGCCCAAGATAAATATGACACAGACCTGAGAAGGTTAGAGTCCTACTATAGCAAGCCCCCTCCTTCCCCCGGCCCCACCATGGTCTTTTCTGTAACAGAGTTAGAGATAATTCATAGGATGTAAAGATCTTCCTTTAAATACAAAACATTAAAATTACAGAAAATTTTAGAGGTCACTTCTTTCAATAGACTACTTCCCATAAGAAGCGTTGAATGAGCTTGGTCGGCGGGGGGCTTAGCCAAAGGGAAAATGGGGTGAATGGCCTTCAGTTATTTGCAAGCTGTGCTATCACATGCCAGAGTGACAAAGCTGTGACGGCAGGTGAGACCAGAGGGAGAATGAGGACAGTCTCAGGTTGTTATGGTAGAGCCAGTGATGGAGGTTCACTGGAGCAGATTTTAAAACAGAATGAAGCACCTTTTCATCAAGCGCCTCTTCTTTTAATTTTGTTTTTAATTGACACATGATAATTGAACCTATTTATGGGATACAATGTGATGTTTGAATGCGAGTATACATTGTGGAATAGCCAAATCAGGGTGACTCACATAGGCATCACCTCATACATTTATCCTTTCTTTGTGGTGAGAGCATCCCAAATCCTCTCTTCTGCAATTTTGATATACGATATTGTTAACCATAGGCACATTATTGTACAATCAAATACTAGGACTTATTCCTCCTATCTAACAGTAACTTTGTCCCAGTTGGCTAATCTCTCCCTAATTGCCCTACCCCCTATCCTCCCCAGCCTTGTAATCACTATTCCAGTCTCTACTTCCAGGAGAGATCCCTTCTCTAGATGCCACTAATGAGAGAGTCCGCACAGTGTCTGTCTTTCTGTGCCTGGCTTATTTCACTTAACAAAACGTCCTCCAGTTCATCCATGTTGATGCAAGTGACAGAATTTCGTTCTTTTTGTGGCTGAATAGTATTCCTCTGTGTGTATGGACCCCATTTCCTTTACTCATTTATCCCTTGAGGGACACTTGTGTTGTTTCTATGTCTTGGCTCTTGTGAATAGTGCTGCAATAAATAAATGAATGTTGTGAAGAGTGCTGCAATAAATATTTACATTTACTAAATGTAGATAGTGCCACCAAAAATATGCTCCAGAAATGTGCTCCATTAGGCCATTTTCTCTCTAAATGGTGTGGTTTCAAATGCAGTTATCAATGCAAAAATGATTCCTATTGAGTTTATTTTCCTGTGCATGAAATCGAAAATCCCACCAGCTGCATCGTTAGCCTGCTGAATCCCCACAGGTGAAGATCGAATGTGATGTCACATGCCAAACATTCAATGGATGTTCAATTAACATCGCCTAAAACTAAAAACAAACAAAACAAAACGAAAACTTTTAAAAGCTTCATTTGGAAATCTTAATGTCCTCACAAACTTTGAAAATTGCTTTCGGTGAATCTGATTTATGGTGAATCCACATAAACCGGGAATTTTAGAAGATATCACCAGGTCAAAGAAAGAGCTGGAGGGGCTTGAAATGGGCAATAACAGGCTGTTCAAAGTGAAAACAAGAATCTTATTTGGCCGGGAGCGGTGGCTCACATCTGCAATCCCAGCACTTTGGGAGGCTGAAGCGGGTGGATCACGAGGTCAAGAGATTGAGACCATCCTGGCCAACATGGTGAAACCCAGTCTCTACTAAAAATATAAAAATGCGCTGGATATGTTGGCATGCGCCTGTAATCCCAGCTACTGGAGAAGCTGAGGCAGGAGAATCGCTTGAACTCGGGAGGCAGTGGCTGCAGTGAGCCGAGATTGTGCCACTGTACTCCAGCCTTTCAAAAGAGTGAGACTCCGTTTCACAAAATAAAATAAAATAAATAATTAAAAAATCGTATTCTACTATGTTTATGTTACAAAGGGCTAACAGGTTATATGAAAATAATACCTTTTATTATTATTGTCTGGATATGATTTGAAATACTACATTTTGTATACATTTATTTATCTTAAAATCCGAGAATTAATTCAACCGTCTTTCTCACTCAAACCACTTTTTGATACAGGTCTCCCAGAAGTAACTCTTATGGTGACTTTTGTAGCAGTCGTTTTTTTAGGTACCTTGTTTTATTGTTTTATCACTGAAGTCACTGCAGCTTACTCTTGTCCATTTCATCCTTCCCTCTTCTTTACAACCTTCCTGTTGAACATCCTGGTCATTTACTTCAGAGTTTCCCCTCAGCTCAGGACTGCTGCCTGCACACTGTGGCTGTCCGTCAACCTGCTCCTCTGTCTTCCTTATTTCTAAAAAAATTGGCATCTGGGCCATCTTTAGTACCATTCCTTTGGTGAGACTGCTGTTGGAGTTATGTTCTTTCATTAGAAAGAAGTTTATATCTGATTGTCTGTGTTGTACTGATGCCAGCACCATTGCTGCTTAATGTCTCCATCATTAATCCATTGGGCTTACAAAAGGATGACACACCAGTTCTATTATTTATATTGTATTTGTTAGTTGGAATACTCTTTAAATACCTCTCCTTATCTCCAATTTAGTTGCTCGGTGGTGTCATTCATATAGGAAAGGCAAGACAAATGCTTATTTCTCTTTATTTTACTTAGTGTTTAAGATAATAAATTAGTTTCTGTCATCCTCTAAAGATAGTTCATGCTTTGTAGTTTCCCTGAACATCGGGTTTCTGAAAGCATAATTTATACACAGTAAAAGTCATGCTTTTAAGGAATATGGTTTAATGTGTTCTGTCAAACATGTAGTCATGGAAACACCACCAAAATAGAAACAGAACATTTCTATATAATGGTGTTGGGCATTTTTTCCTGTGCTTAATTATCACCCACATATTTTTCTTTTCTTCTTTTTTTTTTTTTTTTTTGAGATGGAGTCTTATTGTTTCCCAGGCTAGAGTGCAGTGGTGCTATCTCCACTCACTGCAACCTCCGCCTCCTGGGTTCCAGCGATTCTCCCACCTCAGCCTCCTGAGTAGCTGGGGTTACAGGTGTGCACCACCACCAGGTGGCCTGGCTAATTTTTGTATTTTTTAGTAGAGACGGGGTTTCATCATGTTGGTCAGGCTGGTCTCAAACTCCTGACCTCAGGATCTGCCCATCTCAGCCTCCCAATCTTGTTTATTAAAAGTATTTGTTATTGTCTTAATATTAATTTTTGAGAGTTTTTCACCTGTTCTTCATACAGGTGTATTAAAAGTTTAATATGACTTCCATTTTCTGATTGTTGAACTTCTATGCTGAACGACATTTATGCTGTTCAACATTGCTTTAAAATAAAATTGAGTACTCTCACCTTAGATTTAATTCTGGAATGAAAGTATTCCTAAATAAACATAAATGGAGTGGAAGAAAAACTAAATTATGAGAAAAATTTGCAGCTATGTTGCAGTAACATCCAATAGCTAAGAAGTTTACCTAACATTTTAAAATTTTAATCTTTTGATATGCTTGTTAAATCCTTTTAAAAATCAGGTTCACTGAGATGTAATTTACACAGCACAAAGTTTACCCATCTTGAGTGAACAGCTAAATAAATTTTATGTATTTACAGAGTTGTACAGCCATCATCCCAACATAAAATTTAGAACATTTTCATTAGTTCTATTAGTTTCCTGGGTCTGCTGTAACAATCACTATAAACTTGACGGCTTAAAACAACAGAAGTTTGCTTCCTCACAGTTCTGGAGGCCAGAAGTCCAAATCAGCCTCATGGAGCCCAAGTCAAGGTGTGACAAGGCCATGCTCTGTCTGGAGGTTCTGGTGGATCATCTGCTGCTTACCTCTCTGGCTTTTGGTGGCTGTGGGCATTCCTTGGCTTATGGTGGCATCGCTTCAACCTTCAAATCTTCAAGGCTAGAATCTACTAATGTCTTTCTGCTCTGTCTTCACATGACCATCTCCATCGTGTGTGTGTCAATTCTCCCTCAATCTACCTCTTATAAAGAGATACATGATTGCATCTAGAATCCACCAGAAAACCCCAGGGTAATCTCATTTCAACAGTCTTAATTTAATTACATCTTTTGCCATTTAAGATAAAAGTAACAGACCCTGGAGATTTAGAAGTGGGTGTACATTAAGAAACGGGTCATTTATCAGCCCACCTCGTCACCCTACAAATGGGCCTTGTACCCAATGACAGTTACCACCCACACTATTCTCATCCTCAGCCCTAGGCAACCACTAAACCACTTTCTGTCACTATACAAATTATCTCAATGCAGAATGGGCATTATACGGAATTCTTATATGTTGAGTTGCACTGTCTGTATATCTGTTTGTGGACTTTGGTCCATTTAAATTAATTGGTTTGAGAGAGGCAACATTACCAGATTGTAAAACTACTCTGTAAAATATAAAGTTATAACTTTTAATTACAATTTTAGGGCAATACCCATGTCTTCTAAATCATTATTATATGCAATTCTGCATTTTAAAAATATTTTTCAGTGAAAATGTCAATCAATAGTAATATTAAAGAGATTTTAATCACAACAACAGCTTAGTGTCTTTATGCAGGCAAAGGCTTCCAAATTCTGATCATAAATCAACAAAAAATAAAACAATTTTTCAGACAGGTTCAAGGAAACCACACATATTATGTACATTGTTCCTTCACAATTTGTTTTTATTTATTTCATTTCCAATAGGATAATCAATGGGTAAGAGACATTCTTTAGTGAATAAAATATGAATATTTATTGTTAATTCACAGATAAAATAATCTTATATAATTTTCTTTAAAATCATATTTGTCTTGGTTTTCATATCACATAGTTTAATCTTCTAAGAGCTTTGCTATCTTGGAACTAAGAGGGCACAACTTAGACATTATTGCTCATCTTCAGTAATTGTATATTTGTCCATAGTTCAGCAAGAAAATGCAGAGATACCTTAAATATTCATGGAATTTCACCTACCCAATATCCACGAAGACTTAATGGACCAAGTTAAACATGCCGAGCAATGACAGAATGTCTTGTCCGATAGATTTTAGATCGCAAATGCACAAAACCTAATGCTACTCAAGTACATTTTTGTTGAACTATTATGTCATGCTCATTTAAAAGTGCAGTTTTTTACTTAAACGTGAATAGCTCTAGTTGCAGGCATGCTATTGTATTAGTTTTCTAGGCTACTATAACAAAATACCACAAGTTGAGTGCCTTAAACAATAGAAAATTGTTACCTCACAGTGCTGGAGGCTACAAGTGTGAGATGGAGCTGTCAGCAGAGTTGGTTGCTTCTGAGAGCTGAGAGAGAGACTCTGTTTCATGCACTCTCTGAATTCCTGGTAGTTTGCTGGCGATCTTTTTTGCTCACTGCCTTTTAGAAACATCACTCCGATCTCTTCTCCATGTTCACATGATGTCTCCCAGTATGTTGTCTGTGTCCAAACTTGTTTTTGTACAGACATAAGTCATATCAGGTTAGGGGCCACCCTACTCCAGTATGACCTCATCTTAACTAATTACATCTGCAATGACTCTATTTGCAAATAAGGTCACATTAAGAGGTACCAGGTGGCCGGGCGCAGTGACTCATGCCTCTAATCCCAGCACTTTGGGAGACCAAGGCAGGCGGATCACTTGAGGTCGGGAGTTCGAGACCAGCCTGACCAGCATGGAGAAACCCTGTCTCTACCAAAAAATTACGAAATTAACCAGGCATGGTGGCACATGCCTGTAATCCCAGCTACTCAGGAGGCTGAGGCAGGAGAATCCCTTGAGCCCAGGAGGCGGAGGTTGTGTGAGCTGAGATTGCACCATTACACTCCAGCCAGGGCAACAAGAGAGAAACTCTGTCTCAAAAAAATAAAAATAAAAATAAATAAAAAAAGAGATAATAGGTATTATGACTTCAAGATAAATGTTGAGGGGATTCAGCACAATGCAACCCGTCACAGCTGTTAATGATAGTACACACTGAGAGACAGACTTTGACTGTCAAGCACAATTGGTAGTAACTGAGGAACTGGCTCCACATGGCAGCACACTCTTGCAGAGGGGCCGATGCCCCAGCAACACTCTTATGACAGGTCTGTACATTCACAGAGGAAACTCAGGTTCACTTTAGGTTACCACTTGGAGGAATTCACTTACATTCTATTACTTCTTTTGTCATTCCAGGCTTCCTTTTTAGACCCACAGAGTGCCAAGTGCTATAACCCTTCCCAGTTTCCCATAAGCTCAGACTGTGCCTGACGTGACTACTCAGAAATTCTATACATGCCACTTCCACTTGGCATTTTGAACTGCATTTCATAATTACATGCTTGAAAACCCTTTGTATGAAAGGTTGCTTTGTGGAAATGAAATTATAATACCGTAGTAAATCTCTAATTATGTGAAAATGTGCTATTCTTATCATCATCTGGTTTTATGAAGTTTTAAGTACACTCTGTTTAAAATTTTATGGTAATGCTGCCTATGTTGTGAGCCCTTTTGTGCCAAGCTTGTTTTAGAAAGAAAAAAACTGTGTGAAAATATATGATCTATAAAATATCCTTGTCACAGGTGTAGCTACTGCCTCACACGGTGCTGAAATTCTGGCTAAAGATACTCAAACCTCAAACACATGGAAGACAGTCACTAGGGCAGAGATAGTTGAAGCAGGTACCCAGAGTTGAGTCTAATAAGGCAATAGCTCAATGGAAACAGAGTTGTATAATACAACTAATTAACCTTTAAGCAGTAATGGCATTTTGGGGAAACACATGAATCTCTGTAACAATTTTTTTTTCCACTGTAAAAATTCGTGTGATTTTCAAACTTAACTCAAAACTCATCTTGTAGGTGACTCGATGATGACAATGATGTGACTCTGGTTTGAATTTCACGGATTGTAAAGGACAAAGAAGGCAACTGCATTATCGTGATGAATGTCTATTTAAGATCCCTTTGGTCAGGTGCATGGGTCCCCATTCTATTCGCTGAAATAAATGCACCAGCCATTGTTAAGTGCAAGAGATGAGAACATCTGGCTTCAGAAATCCTAGGCCAAAGGCAGATAAATAAACATTAATTCATTTAATATTCAGTCAAACTGTTTTTAGGGATAAAAGTTATTGCACTTTCCTGGCATAAGTCAACTCCTGAAAATCTCTTGGCTAAGTGACTTAAATAGAAGTTGGTTCAGAAGAGCACTTGTTTATTTTCTCCTTAATGACAGAACACTCCTAGCACAATGTATTGGGTGACTACAGACTGTTCCAAATAGGGTGAGCCAAAAGTCTTACTTTAATAGCCAAGGACAGGGACAGAAGGTACACATATTTGTAGAAATTTAAGTAAATATTACTATGTGTGATATAATGAATAATAAGTGTATTTCATTGGGACTTCAATACCTTTTCATCACTTTTTATGAGGTATGATTCTCTAAAAGATTTAGAACACTAAGGCCATTCCTTGTGGGCTTATGACCAATGTGAATTACAACAACAGAAAACAAAAGATAGATAATACCTTAGTTTAATTCAGACATGTAATGAAATTAGGTTTCTTTTAGCCAATATTTTTGTCCTGTACAAAACTCAAGCATATTCCAAAGTATAGAATACAATGTTTTAAATATTAGGAACAATCTAAGATATCAAGCATGAAACTATGTTGAGAAAGTATTATTTCATGTTGCGTACTGATCCCAAGATTAATCCCAAGATTAATTTTTAAAAATGTAATATCAAAGTGGACTTTAATGTTTATGTTTTGATTCTTTATTTCTTAGGCTCTATGCACCAGTGTCACTGTCCCCTTTTCTATCATATGGAATGGTCACTGGGGAGTAGCTTCACATCAGGCACTACACCTTCAAGCCCCCTTTGTAGCCAGATGGGGATGTGAACCTGTCTGTGCCTGCTGGATGTGAGTGGAAGTGATAGGGTCACTTCTAGCCCAAGGCAGCTGAAAAGCAGGTACATCACTCAACTCTCCAACCACCCACCGTCTGCTGAATGATGTAGAGGACTCAGGCCCAAGGGGATGGGGAAGGTAATATAGCAGGTAGTTAGTCAGGCATGAGTGGGGCAGTAAAGGGCTCCCCACAACCCAGCCAACCGGGAATGTCAGGCCACCATCAGATGATGGTCCGGCAGTTATCGCTGGCTCTCTAAAATGATAATTGGTCACAGCTGATACCAGGGAGAGGCAGTTTCCTGATGGTCCAGCAGTTGTCACACTGATTCTCTAAAATGATAATTGGTTGCAGTCAGCGCCAGAGAGAGGCAATTTCCCAATAGATAAAAATACTTGAAATTGGTAATCAGCAGCTTCCAGTAAAATCTCAGGAAATGGGCAAGTAAGCTCGAGCATGCTCATTAAGATACAAAATGGCAGAGTATGACTATGACCTTCCAGGGGCATTCCACCAGAAAAGGGAAGAAAGCCTCAGGTGGGCACGCATACAACTTCCTAAACACACCGCGCATGCTCACCTCCCAGGTGCAAGGGGGGCACCGTGCATGAGGGTGGCTCACCCTAAGGAAAGAAAGAAGGAAAAAGGGATGCAACACCCCAGAAGTAGGCCAACATATAAAACCCCAAGTCAAAAGGTCAAATGCCACACTTGACCTCCAAGGTCCCTGCTTGGGTCTCTTCCAAGTGTACTTTCCTTTCTTTCCTGCTCTGAAGCTTTTTTTTTCTTTATTTTCTTTCTTTCTTTCTTTTTTTTTTTTTTTTTTTTGAGACAGAGTCTTGTTCTGTCATGCCAGGCTGGAGTGCAGTGGTGTGATCTTGGCTCACACCTCCCAGGTTCAAGCAATTCTCCTGCCTCAGCCTCCTGAGCAGCTAGGACTACAGGTGCATGCCACCACACCCAGCTCATTTTTGTACTTTTAGTGGAGACAGGGTTTCACCATGGTCTAAATCACTTGACCTCATGATCCGCCCATCTTGGCCTCCCCAAGTGCTGGGAGTACAAGCATAAGCCACCATGCCCAGCCTCTAAAGCTTTTTAATACACTTCCATTCCTGCTCAGAAACTTGCCTTGGTCTCTTTTTCTGCCTTATGCCTCTCAGTCAAATTCTTTATTCCGAGGAGGTAAGAACTGAAGTTGCTGCAGGCCCATACAGATTCCCCTCCGGCAACTCGGGTATTCACCACACCTAACAAAGGCATAAGATGAACTAACCATGGTCCCCGAGTCACCGTGTGCAGTAAAGCCACACACCAACCAGAGTCTCTCACATCATGTTATTAGGTGCATTTATGGCCCTCTCTTTGGTCAACTTATATGGACCACTGCATTTTCTAAGAACTTCCCTATGTTGCCAGCAAGGCCAGGAAATAGAATGCTCCAAATCTCTTTTCTTGAATGGCTCCAGGTTAGAATTTGACAAAGAGAGAAATTCAGATACAACTGGACTGCTGGGCAGAAACCAGGGTCACTACAGTTTCCTGGGGCCAGTGGGGAAGGTAGCAGGGGCAGAGGGGAGATTGGAAGCCATCTGCTTTGCTAATCTGAGGGAGCGAGTAGGTCCCCAGGGAATCCTAAGCACCAAGGAAGCATCCCCATGGGATTTTTGAGAACGACTCACTTCAAAGTCTCAGGCGGAGAGGTCCAGGGGCAGGTTCCCTGATTTTTGTGGCAGATTTCCTAATTTTCAGCTATTATATAAGACCTAAATCCTTTATGAAACACTTTACACCTGAAATGCTTAGAGTGGCATCTGCTAGTGTTACTGAAGCCTGCAAACTATGAATACATTTCTATGTGTCCTGCTGCTAAATGCTCATTCTCACAAAACTCAACATGCATTTTTGGCTGTGTCTTCTTTTTTTTGAAAAACATAGCCTTTATGAGTACATATTTGACTTTTGCTCTAAGCCATGTCATTGCACGTGCTGTACTAATCTCTATCATTTATGGAGAGCCTAAATCTCCATTTCACAGATACAACATCAGTTCTTCAAACACACAGGTCCACTTAACATTCTTAGTTTATAATCTGTCTCTGTTTTTGAATACTGAGATAAATCTTTATCCTAATTCTTAGTACTTATGTGGAACCGTTCTCTGTATCAATCAAAACTAATTTGAAGAAATCATCTGTTTAATTCTAACAACACTCCTTTGTGGTAGGCAATAACTAGGGAAGAGAATAATCATTTGTTAATGAGTTTCCCTCAAATTTCAATTTTCTAATTTATGTAGCAGAAAATAAGTGGTAGTCTCACAAACTAATGCAGCTATAAAAATAATAGTTGCTAGAAAACAAAGAAACCTATGTTACATATATATTGGAAAACCCACAAATAAGTAATGGATTTCAGGTTTAAGTAGCTATGAGAGGCAGGACCGTATGGAGAGTAAATATAAAAGAATCAAGTAAAAGCACTTTTAAAATCAATTACAGAATTCTATAATTTGGTAAATACAAAATTACTATAAAATAAGTAGTTTAACTAAACACAGGCACCTGCTAGAAAATGTAATGACACAAAATATTGTATTTATAAGAATAACAGACATAGACAAAATAACATAAGCTTTACAAAGCATGTATACAATGCAGAGAAATATAACTTTAAAATTATACTGAAGGACACAGCAGAAGGTAAATGACAATGAATATCCTAAACCTGGATTGAAAATTAAAAACCTGATCCACAAGGTACCAAGAAGCCTGTTTATATAAATTAGCCTATACATATAGTCAATGAACATTCAGTGCTCATCCAATGAATGTAAAATCAACATTATTTTCTCACATACATAAGTCGATTCTGAAGTTCTTTGGGAAAATAAGTGTGCAAGAATATGTAGGGCAGTGCCAAAAATTAAGAGTAATAAAGCTGAACTAATTCTACTTGGTATTAAAAACCTAATAGAAAGCAACACTAACTATAATAGTGTGGGCTGGGCACAGTGTCTCATACTTGTAATCCCAGCACTTTGGGAAGCTGAGGTGAGCAGATCTCTTGAGCTCAGGAGTTTAAGTCCCCTCTGTTCAACATGGCGAAACCCCATCTTTTAAAAAATAGAAAAATTAGCCAAGCATAGTGGAGTTCACCTCTGGTCCCAGCTAGTTGGGAGGCCGAGGCAGGAGGATCGCTTAAGCCCAGGAGGCAGTGGTTGCAGTAAGCTGAGATTGTGCCACTGCATTCTAGCCTGGACAACAGAGCCAGACCCTGTCTTAGAATAAAAGAAAAAAAAAAAAAAAAAAAAAAAGAGAAAGAGAAAGAAAGAAAGTGTGACTGACACCAAGGCACAAAGAGACTAAACAATCAATAGAACATAATTCAGGATCTAGAAATAAGCTAAAAAATATAGGAATTTTGTAAACAAAATAGAGTTTCACTTTTAAATCAGCGGGCAAATGTGGGTTAGTAAATAAATGTGATCAAGACAACTCCCTAGCTATTCCAAAACAAAACTTGAATCCACACCTCACCACTCATACTAAAATAAATTCCAGATGTATCAAAAGTCACTTAAAAATTAAAACCATAGACATATTAGAAAAACACATGATATAGCTAAAAATAATCTTGAAATAGGAAAGGCTTTTCTAATTATTAATAAAAAGCTTTATAGGAGAAGACATGTGGGTTCATCAAAATAAAAAAATCTAAACAACAAACAAAAATGTAATAACGGAAGAAAATGTCAAAAACAAAAAAATGTAAAAAACAAGGAATTGGAGAAATATGCCTGAATGACAGACAAAGAGAGAATAATGCCAAGTTCCTTACAGGAACGAGGAATCCAGGGCAGAGAATGTGTGTGTTAAGATCTCAGCTTTGGAGAATCAGGATCAAACAGGACCACAAATGTGAATTGAAGGCTTGGTCGATACAATTAAGATTAAAATGAAGTGGCAGGTACCCGAAGCAAGTCTGACTGTGGCAGAAGAGGGCTGAGGATTCCCAGTAATAATCAATGTTTACAAGTGAAGAATTTTTACAAGTGAAGAATTCTCCCCAGAAGGTAGGGCCTGGGAGAGTTGGAGTCTGTTTAATTTGGAGTGTATCTATACAAACAGTGGAAGGACAACTGGAGACTTTCCACTGGCCAGCATGTCCTGGGCATGAATCCTTGCGTGGAACTTAATTCCAGGCTATAGAGCACTTCTGAGAACGTGGCCTGGTGCAAGTGTCCCCTCTGCCATCCCCAAACCTTTGTCAACATCACTCACTGAGAAGTCTGGCTACATTGCTTCAAGATGATGCCTCCCAGTTCCCCGGTTGCTACTGTTTCCTTTCACTGTCTGGTTTCCCTTTGAGGTCTTACTATCTGTAACCTTGTATCTAACAAGTAAAGCTGGAGGTTTCTTTCACTCTTCCAGTCACTGGTAAGGATTTTTGCCTGCCCTTGATAATATCGACAGAAGCACTTTAAACTATTGATATGGTTTGGCTATGTCCCTACCCAAATCTCATCTCGAATCGTAATCCAAATTGTAATCCCCATATGTTGGGGGAGGGACCTGGTGGGAGGTGATTGGATCATGGGGGCAGTTTCCTCCGTGCCGTTCTCCGTGCTGTTTTCACGGTAGTGAGTTCTCACCAGATCTGATGGTTTTAAAGTGTGGCACTTCACCTTTGCTCCCTTGCTCTCTGCCCTGCTGCCTTGTGAAAAGAGGTGCTTGCTTCCCCTTCCACCATGATTGTAAGTTTCCTGAGGTCTCCCCGGCCATACAGAACTGTGAGTCAATTAAACCTCTTTTTTTTTTTTTTAATAAGTTACCCAGTCTCAGGTAGTATATACTGGTGTGAAAATGGACTAACACAACTATTAAATTGTTTTGTTAAGTATGATAAAGTCAGATTAAGTTTCATAAATGCAATTAAACTGTGTATTTCCAAAACATGACTGAGCAAGAAAAATCAACAGTTTGCTATCCGAGAAAAAAGTGAAGCAAAACAACTCAAGCTGATCTCATGTCCACAAATAAAGCCACATCTTCATTTTCAGCTAGAGACATTTCTAGTCCAACCAATCCACACAAACGAACAAATGCAATGGCAGAGACTAAGAATTTGGATGTTGCAAGAAGCCCAGCAATTTTAGACACTGAATTGCAAACGATAATAGCATAATTTCATAATAATGGTTACTGGTTATTAAAGTATTGCCCCACCAGGATTTTACCTCTATAATGTGAAACATAGCTATTACAGTAGCAGTATACCACCCTTCATTAGACTATAACAACTAAAGTACTCTTACTATACTTTAATGCTGATATTCTGGATTAATAATATCCTGCATATTAACATGAGAGAAGCATTACAGGACAGAGCACTCCATCTGCACAGAGCCATAGGGAAGCCGTAGCTTCCTAATGAGGCAGGGATGGCACCTGAATAGCAATTGCTTTGACATCACATGGATCTAACCTTTCCTGTACTTCTACTCTCTTCATGACAAAAATTCAGAGACACTGCAGGGGAAATGGAAACAGTTAGCAAAAACCACCAGCTCCAAGCAATACAAGAAATACTGCCAGCTGCATTTCAGAGATAAACTAACATATTTTAATATGTTGATTAAAGTGGCAATAAAGATGGCCCTAAAGCATGTATGGAAATAGGAAAATGTGGTGCCAGTTCTGACTGGGAGCATTCTAGGGAAAATTTCTAAATCTTGAACCGCAGTTTTTCTCTAAACATCAGGAAATGGTTAAGTCCTAGCAACTGTTACACAGTGTAAACATAATAATTGATAAAATTTTGTAAGAAGAAGAAAAAGTCTATAGCCTAATTATTGAAAAAATGAAGGCAACATTTTTAGTTCACTTTATTATAAGGACATGAATTATATGCACATATATATACATATGGGGATATGTGCAAAAATGAAATTCACTATATACAGAGGTTAAAATTTGAGGTGTACATTTTTTATGCCCTTTAATCATTACTTTTATGGTATCTTAATAAATTTACATACTAAAATTGGCATTTTCTATTTTCTAAAATATGATATGTTATTTACAGAACTGTATTATTTTTACTTTTGGAAAATAGAAAAGGCTGATTTTAATGTATATAGAACAAGAAATGACATAAGTGATAAGCTTTCAGAGATCTGAAAATGATTTAGCAACTTCCTAAAAGTTCTCCAACGATCTGTCAGAGTCCACAGAAGTGGACCACTCCACTGAGAAATACCATGGATAGTCAATGGTGCAGACATTCACCTCAGCACAGGCACTGCCCTGCCACACCTTGTGCCTCCTCCTGTGGGGATGGTTGCAAGCATTGCTAATTCTTAGGATGTTGTCAATGTTTATCAAGACACGTGAAACCTCCTGTGGAGTGGCAGAAAAATTATTGATGAATCTTTGGACAGTCACAATTATTTGACTTTTAGAAACTGCTTACATTTGGACATACTGCTGGAGAATACAAATAAAATAAAAAACTAAGCTAATGTTGGCTCTATTTAGCAACTGTCAAGCAGCATTGTTGGCAACTGAGTTTGGTTAACTGCCTTATCCCAAGCAACACAGCTGGTGACTGGTCCAGATCCTGCATCTTTAAGAAAAAGGAGCCCATGATCATACCAATACCCTTCACAGCTTTTAAAGTTGCAAAAAGTTATGGGAGTGGTGATAATGAGGATGATGGGAGGGCATGGCTGCAGGAGCCTGGCGTGGCTGAAATGGAGGCTTCACATCAACCTAATGAGGCCAGAGGATAGAAGATTGAAAGAGGAATGACCATAATCTGCCTGATAACTATGAAAATCCTATCAGAATTTAATGCGCTGCCCATTTTTCATGCCATCCTACATATTACCTATTGCTTTCACACACAAGGTAAGACACAGTGGCACACACAACAATGGTTCTGGAGAGTGTTCAGAAGACAGGGCAACAGAACAAAGGAGCAGGATGCAGGAGCTGGGACAGCAATTGTGTGCCAGCAATGCATTAAATGGGGTTAATTCATCCTGGTCCACTCCCTCCCTCTCAGCACATTCAAGAGAAGTAATATTATCAAGATAAGCTGAGTATACCAGATAAATATTCGACATAAACTCAATTTAGTATTATAAAACTCCATTCCCAGCAGTGAGAGCCCCCAGTGAGAAACAATTCTGACTTTTATTCAAATTGCATAGTTTATTTACCCCAGATGACTCCATTTTGGGATGGAACTCCAAATTAATAGGGCACTTAAAGCATCATTCTTTTAGCAAAGTCAAAAGTGCAAAGAAGATTTTACACATTTGGCCTCATCTTGAATTTGATTAGGGATTGATGCTCTCAGTCGATTATAAATAAATGGTCCGTAGGTCAGGATTATCGTACTAAAGGTACATCACCTAATTTGATTGCCCTCAATGAGGTGCACCTGTCTGCTGTTATATGGATTGGAATTTGGCCTTACAAGGAAAAAAGGCAGCATTTCGAGCTTCATTATCCCTCTTGCTTTTTAGTGCACTCTACATTTATTTATTTGTTTTTCAAGATTATGCCCAATGGAAAATGACTTTGCTGAGTCACAGAAAGGTAAATACAATGCTGCTGCTCATCAAGTCTTTTTTTGCTGTTCTTTTCTGGATGATTGGACTACTTTCCCAGGATTGACTTTTTAAGAAGGTAATCAACCTTTTTTTTTTTTTTAGTTTCATTTATATTTATAGAAAAATTGTGAGGCTAGCACAGAGAGTTCCATATATCCTACTCTAAGTTTCCCTTATTAACACTTTGCACTAGTATGGTATATTTGTTACAATTAATGGAATATCAATACATTGTTACTAAATCAAGTTCATTCTTTATTCTATCTTCCTTGTTTTTTTCCTAATATTCTTTTTTTTTTTTTTCTTGAATTCCACCCAGGGTACCACATTCCATTTAGCAGCCATGTCTCTTTAGAGTCCCCTTGGATGTGACCATTAATCAGGCTTTTGTTTTTTGATAACATTGAAAGTTTTGAGGGGTACTGATTAGGTATTTTGTAAAATGTTCCTCCGGGGATTATTCTCGTATTTTGCTCATGATTAAAGAGAATTAAAGTGCCATTCTCACCACATCATATCAAACATATAGCCTATCAACATGACTTACTACCACTGATTGATAGTGACCTTGATCATCTGGCTACTGTAGTGTTAATCTAATTTCCCTACTGTAAAGTTTACTCTATTTCCACTTTCCATACTGAACTCCTATGAAGGAAGTAACTAGGTGCAGCACACATTTAAGGGATGGGATTGACGTACTGCTTCTTTGAGAGCAGAGTATCTACAGAAATGATTTGAAATTCTTCTGCACAAAAAAGACTAAAAAGAGATTTGTCCCTTCTCCCCCATTTATCTATTTATTGAATTATTTTTATCAGTAGAGACTTATGGATTTTTTTTTAGTTTGGGTTATAAGCCAATGCTATTCTATTTTGTTTATCAAATTGTTGCATATATGGCTATGGGAACTAACACTCTATTTCAGAGTGATCCCAGACTCACAGGCCAGCCTACAAGGGACAGGTGTGACGGGAACAGCTCAGCCTTCCCCAGGCCTGCCTCCCTCCCAAGCACATATGTTATCCACATGATCTGTTCCAGTTTTTCAGGGATTGGCACTGGGACTTGGGGCATTGGCTTAGCAGAACAGCGTGTGTCCCTTTGCCAGACCTGTCTACTGTGGGTCTGCAAGTCCCTGGATTTTCACCAAGTTGCTGTGAAAAGAAGACAAACAGATTCAGGAATAGAAGATCTCCCTGACCACCATCAGCATCCTGCACTTTTCCTTCCTATACACTGGACATCCACTCACTACAGCAGGTGAACAGGAGCAAAGATCAACTCAGGTACCCCTCCCACAAGGAACTCTTTTAGGGTTAAGGCAGGCAAGAAATCCTACAGCATAATCACAAGGTTAAAACAAATCCCTAAAGATATTCTTAGTAATTGTGCCTTCATAGAGTCCATAATCCACTTTGAACAAATTAAATCTTCCTGCTGTTAATTTTCAAGGTACCTAAGAGATCAGGTTTGTGCATTTACTTCTATTTTTTTCTGTGCTATTTCAAGCCTCTACTTCATCTTGGTAAAATTCAAAAGGGGACAATGAACAGATAGAAAGCCAATAACATTCTTTAGGATCTTCCAGAGACTTCAGGCTGAAACTATGTTCCATTAATTTTGTTTAAATAGCTTTTGGATTTATTCTTTTTCATAGAATAGAAGTAAAAGTAAAATCTGACATGATATCAAAAATACATTGCTCTCTCAGCCTTTTTTATGTCTTTGCGATAATCAGATTTTTCTGATCTTTTCAGCAGTTCACTAAATATATTACAAAATAAATTGAGAAATGGGAGGATTGAATTACACAGCTGACACCTAAAATGCTAAGTATTCTTAAGATAGGTTACAATGAAATAGACTTGTTTCAAACCTTACCTAGAGTGACCAGCATCCTATTCATCACCTGTAATTCACTAGATCAGAAATTGCTTTGCTTGTAGTTCTTTTCTATTTATTTATTACAACCGCTCTACTATAGCAAGCCATGAGAAATGGTGTTAGATCTTGACATTTTTTTCATACCTCCAGGGTACTTTCTAACATGCATCAAATTCAGATTTAATTAATTATGTGAATGATGTAAATGTGAAAATAATTTCCTGCTCTTGATATATCATGTGATGATATAAAATTATCATCTCTTGCAATCATGTGATGATATAAAATTATTTGTAGATTTATTAGTGCTTCTTAAATTAAAATTATGTTTAGAAGCATTAAATTATGATTGATTTTCTTCTGGTTAGTTAGATATTATATTATCTTATATATTAAATATATTTATGAATATACAATATTATATATGATTTACTTAAAATTACAAACATACTATATCATAATAAACATAACAGACTTTATTAATATACATTATATAATTTATAATTTATTTTTTTAAGTGAAATTAAAATTAGAAATGTATGCATTGCAAACAAAGGTTTTTCTTCTTTAGGGACAATTTCCCCAAAGAGGCATTTCCAATGTGGATGGTGCTGCTATGAATACTGTCATGTCAATTCAGTGAATACTGGTGTCGTTCTACTGATTGAACTAAAAAGGGTCAAAGCAAATCAGCCTTTCAAAAATAATAATGTGGACCTAATTTCACTCTATTTCTCTTGCTGAGATTTTTCTACTATTGCAAAACAGTTATAAAATGTAAGGTACGCCTGTATTTAAAGTTTAATAAGTATTGATTCACCATCAAAACTTTAAAGAGTAAACATGTGGACACATGCATGCACAAGTATTGCCTAACTAACTGATGTTTAAACCCATTGTGATGAGTTGTATCTTGCTGGTTTTGTAGACTAGATCTGGTTAACTGCAAGACAATCTGTAGCGACATGATGTAATTAACAGTATCACAAAAGAAAGAGTGAGTTGTGACAAAAATCCTGAGTAAATACAGATTACATAGATCCTTTATTGTTTTAAAAGATTACAAGATTAAAGACTTTTTGAATAATAATTTTAGAAAACTGAGTTCTTATATGAGTTAAACAAGGGCCTATGTATCAATTTGAGAACCAAAGAGATGCCATACTTATTGTGGCTGACGTACTGTGAAGGTGGCCCCTTTTCCTTCTCACCGCGTGGTGTTACTCCCTATGCAGTCTTTTCCCCTGGAGTTGAGTAGGACTAGTTTGAAATGAGTAGAACCTGGAAAAGATGCTAATATATACATGATTACGTGTATGGGATTATGTTACATAAAGCTATGACATCTGTTTTACTGAGAGGCTCTTCCTTGCAGGCTTTGAAGAAGCAAGCTACCATGTTGTGAGCCGCCTATGGGGAATGCCACAGGAAAAGAAATTGAGGTGGCCTCCCAGGTGACTGAATGCCACCAGCAACCATATGAGCAAGGAATTAAATCCTTCTCCAGATGAGCTTTCAGAGATCACAGTACTAGCAGGCATTCTGATTATAGCTTGTGAAACCCAGAAGCAGAGGACTGAACTAAGTGGTGATTCCTGATCGACAGTGTGAGAGAATAAATATGTGTTGTTTTCTATCAAGATCACTAGGGTATCTACCTATTAATAACTATCTGTCTATCCATCCATCTACCTATCTAATTTATTGTTCTATCTCTATGTCTATGAATAAATTGACTTGTATCTATCTATGTATGTATGTATGTATGTATGTATGTATGTATCTATCTATCTATCTATCTATCTATCTATCTATCTATCTGCCTATCTATATCTCTATCTCTACCTCTATCTCTGTCTATCTCTCTATGAAAAAATTGGCTCTATCTATCATCTCTCTATGAAAAATTGGCATCTATCTATCTATCTCTATCTCTATCTCTCTCTATCACTCTCTATGTTTTTCTCTATCTCTCTGTGTGAAAAAATTGGCTTGTGCAACTGCAGGGGCTGCCAAGTCTAAAATCTGTTGAGTAGTTTGCTAGCAGGCTGAAAACTCTAGGGCAAGAGCTGGTGCTTCAGTCTTGAGGCATAATTTTTTCTTCTTCAGAGAAACCTCACTTTTGCTCCTATTGCCATCAATTGATTGGATAAAACTCATCCACATTATAGAGGATGATCTCCTTTATTTGCAGTCAACTGATTGTAGATGTTAACTTTCTACATCTATTGTTGTGTTGTTGACAGTAGCACCTAGATTCATGTTTGGTTATATAAGAGTAATTGGCCAGCCATGTTTGCCTATGAAACTGACCATCACCCTAATCACACATGGTTTCCTCTGGCTACAGATAGATGTGAGAAGCCCACAAAGTATGTCTGTGCCTCTGTGTGTGTTCTTTAGGAAGGGGTGTAAAGAGTATTTATTTCAAAATTATCTTTAAAAGCTTAACATTCATAAATATATAAAGCACCAATCCAGGTAGATTGTGAAACTCTAAAAAAATGACTGAGTCAAAACAAGTGTTGTTACTTTAGGAGGTAAACATGCTTTAGCATGTTTAGCACCCACATGATAATAATGATGATTGCGAGCATTAATGTGGATACACAACAGTGGCAGCAGCAACCAGGCTCATGTATCTGACCTGAAGGATGAAAATTGGCAGTGTCCCTAGAAATAAGAAAATTTAAGGATAATTAGACCTGTTAGTAATTTGCTTGTGATAGGTCAGGGAAGTAGGGCAGTACATATGCTGAACTCCCTCTCTTCCACCAGGAGAAATTCACTAATTTGAGTTTTCAAGGTTTGCCATTCAGAAAGAGTGTTTTTAAATCAAGATTGCAATTTAACCACTAACTCATTGACTCCTTCATTTATCATTAACTGATTCACTTATTTATTACTTACATTAAATAAGACCCTTATATTTAGTTACCCATGGTACTGACCCAGAGGGAGGACAGCAGAATTAGACCCAAGTCCTGCTTTCATAAATGCTCCCCTTTGGTATTTAACACTCTAGTGGGAGAGAGAATTAAGGAAGCATGTGGTTGAGCCAGATTCTGATCAAGGTGATGCAGAGACAAGTTAGCTGTGCCAGGGGCAGGGAAAATGAACATTGCCTCACTTCCTTCTGGGATTTGTCTTGGGTCAGTGGGAAGGCTTCTCTGGATGAGGCAACATGTTTATCTGTGTAACCCTGGCCATGAGACCTGCATTCTCTCTCAATCCTCATGGCCTGAGACTTCATTAGGAAGACTGGAGACAGAGACTTAGAAAAACTACAGGTGAACAGTCATCACTTGGAAGATGCTATGCCACTTTTATCTGTTTCATTATTTCCTGGCCCTAGAGCACTATATCCTGGTCACTAAATGGAGTGAACATTTTCTGAGTTCAGAAGTCTGAAATATCTAACACAAATCTAAACTTCCAATGGATTTGAGTAAAATTCCATTTGGTGATCATGCACTTATTCCTACAATTTTAGCTTGAGTTATCCTGGCTGAGGCATTATTTTGATAAATGGCCTGGCAATTCGTTCCCCTCTGATGGTCATATACATATCAGAGAAAACACTATTCATTTATATGTGAACAGGCAAAGAAGAAATTCAGGTTTTAGACAAATGTGCCAATTGTGAAACATCTCATGTGGACATCATCTTAAATCTCTGGGTTGATTCCAAATGAATCATCTGCTCAGTTTTGCCATGAACCTACTGTTCAATATGTTTACAAATAAAAACGTGAAATGCATGTAGTCTATCAAAAGATAACACCACATGTTTCCACCGCCACCCAGTCGTTTCGTTCTCCCATGTCTTCGATTTCTCTTTATCAGCTTTCACTCTACCCGAGAGAGAGTATCGAATATAAAAACCATATGTCTTGTATTTTGTTTTGAAATAAGCAAGAATTCTAATTAGCAATGATCCATGGTAATAATTTTAAAAATATTTTTTCTCATTAAAATTAAAAAGAATTCAATCTATTTGATTCAACACGCAGATGGATGTCTGCACACATTCTTCCTTATTGCTTTATTTTTCATTATATAATTTCATTTTAAAAATCTAGTTTATTTTTGTTCACAACTAAAAATACTCTCAGAAAAGCTGAACGAAACTCTGTGAATATTCTTTGTACACATGAGGACTACAGTGAGTGTTTTTCCCAAACCAGCAGAATAAAAAAAAAATTATCTACAAGTTAAATTATGAAAGATTTATAAAATGGATGAAAACAAGAATTTATAAAAAAAATTTTCTTACTGAAAGAGAATCGTAAGCCAGACTTTACTGTTACTAACTGAAGGAATTGAGGTATCTAAATACAAAATTTTTCCTTAGAAATGGATTTTGTAAAAGAATGAATGACCACTTAATGGCCAATTGTCCATTACCCATCTGGGCTGGTCTTCATGATAAAATCACGAGAGGGCAAAGATCGCCAGCACTCAATGCTCTTGTTGTGCCCGACCCTGCCTTATCCTGCTGTCCACCTGCACTGCAGAGGAGTGTGCATACAAAGGACAATAGAAAAAAGCAGTATCATTTACTTAATATCTGGATAGTAAATAACCCTATGCAAAACTGTGGTGAATACACGGCAGGATTCATGGCTTAAGCTCAATAATGAACCAGGGCATTTTTTTTTTTTTTTTTCATTTCTCTTGCCATCTAACCTTTGGGAATATACCACTGGATAGCCAGAAGGAATTGAGAAGGGGAGTTGGAGTTTTGTCAGAGCTCACAGGGGTCTCTGATTCCACCTATTTCCCTAGAGACAAAAATGTGTGTGAGATCTGAATATTTACTTTTAATGCCCAGTGACATCCCCATTAGACCTAGTGTCTCAATGAAAGCTTTGGAATCAAATCAGATTGCAGATAGCACACTGAGACAACAATGTAAGATGCAGACCATGTCATCTACTTTTTGTAAAAATACTATTGATGTCAGTGTATAAAATAGTTACAAATGTAATTTATCATATGTAACTCCTGTATGTACGAAAAAATCCTGATGTGTAAGAATAAAATCTAAACTGTCGTGATTTGTTTTCTCAGAGAAAAGAGCATGTGATGAAAGACTCTCCAATTCTGCTGTATCATCTTCTTTGTATCACTTGAATACTTTAAAATTTACGTCTATTAATTCATAAATATTGAATGCCTACATCAAAAATTCTAAAAGAGCACAAATAGACAATCTAAGGTCACACCTCAAGGAGCTAGAGAAACAAGAACAAACCAAATCCAAACCTAGCAGAAGAAAAGAAATAACAAAGATCAGAGCAGATCTACACAAAATTAAAACAAAAAAAATACAAAAGATAAATGAAACAAAAAGCTGGTTATTTGAAAAGATAAACAAAATTGATAGAACATTAGCGAGATTAACCAAGAAAAGAAGAGAGAAGATTCAAATAAGTTTAATTAGAGATGAAACGGGAGATATTAGGACCAATACCACAGAAATACAAAAGAATATTCAAGGCTGCTATGAGAACTTTTAGATGCACAAACTAGAAAACCTAGAGGAGATGGATAAATTTTTAAAAATATGCAACTCTCCTGGATAAAACCAGGAAGAAATAGAAACTCTGAACAGGCCAATAATGACAGTGAGACTGAAATGGTGAAATACAAAACAAAATAAAAAATATTGTTAACAAAAAAAAAAAAAAAAGGAAAAATTAAGGACCAGATAGATTCATAGCTATTAGACATTCTAATAATTGGTACCAGTCCTACTGAAATGATTCCAAAAGATAAAGAGGGAATCCTCCTAAATCATTCTATAAAGTCAGTGTTACCCTAATTCCAAAACCAGAAAATGACAGCAAAAGAACTACAGACCAATATCCCTGATGAACATAGATGCAAAAATCCTCAACAAAATCCTAGTTAACTGAATCCAACAGCATATCAGAAAGACACTACATCATGATCAAGTGGGTTTCATACCAGGGATAGTTTAAAGTACACAAGTCAATAAATGTGATACAGCACATAACAAGAATTAAAAACGAAAATCACATGATCATCTCAAAAGATGCAGAAAAAGCATTTGACAAAATTCAGCATCCTTGTATAATTAAAGTCTTTAGCAAAATTGGCATAGAAGGGACATAATTTAAGGTAATAAAAGCCTTCTACAACAAACACACAGCCAACATTATACTGAACAGTGAAAAGTTGAAAACATTCCCCATGAGAACTGGAACAAGGCAAGGATGCCCACCTTCACCACTTCTATTCAACGTAGTACTGGAAGTCCTAGTGAGAGCAATCAGACAAGAGAAAGGAATAAAGGGCATCTAAATCAGTAAAGAGGAAGTCAAAGTGTTGCTGTTCACTGATGATATGATCATATACCTAGAAAACCCTAAAGACTCATTCAAAAAACTCCTATATCTGATAAATGAATTCAGTGAGGTTTCAGGATACAAAATTAATGTAAACAAATCAGTAACACTGCTATAAACCAACAGTGACCAAGCTGAGAATCAAATCAACTCAACCCCTCTTTACAATGGCCTTAAAAATAAAATAAAATAAAATAAAATACATAGGAATACACCTAACCAAGGAGGTGAATGACCTCTAAAAGGAAAACTATAAAACACTTCTGAAAGAAATCATAGATGATGATGACACAAACAAATGGAAACACATACCATTGCTCATGAATGCGTAGAATAAATATTGTGAAAAAAGGTCCTACTGCAAAAAACACTCTATAAATTCAATGCAATTCTCATCAAAACACCATCATTATTCTAGAGAATAGTGAAAGGAACTAGGAAAAAAATCCTAAAATTCATACGGAACCCAAGAAGAGCCCACACAGTCAAAGCAAGACTAAGCAAAAAAGATCAAATCTGGAGGCATCACAGTACTTGACTTCAAACTATACTGCAAGGCTATAGTCACCATAAGAGCCTGGTACTGGTATAAACATAGGCATACAGACCAATGGAACAGAATAGAGAACCCAGAAATAAAGCCAAATACTTACAGCCAACTGATCTTTGACAACAAACAAAAACATAAAGTAGAGAAAGCACACTTTATTCAACAAATGGTGCTGGGATAATTGGCAAGTCAGATGTGGAAGAATAAAACTGGATTCTCCTTTCTCACCTTATACAAAAATCAACTCAAGATGGATAAAATACTTAAATCTAATACCCGAAACCATAACAATTCTAGACAATGACATTGGAAAAACTCTTCTAGACATTGGCTTAGGCAAGCAAATGCAATGAAAACAAAGATAAATGACTTAATTAAACAAAAAAGTTCTGCCATCAAAAGAAATAATCACCAGAGTAAACAACCTACAGAGTGGGAAAAAATATTCACCAACTATGCATCCAACAAAGGATTAATATCAAGAACCTATAAGGAATTCAAACAAATCAGCAAGATAAAACAAATAATTCCATCAAAAAGTGGGCTAAGGACATGAATAGACAATTCTCAAAAGAAGATCTACAAATGGACAACAAATATATGAAAAAATGGTTGACATCACTAATGATCAGGGAAATGCAAATCAAAACCACAATGTGATACCACCTTACTCCTCCAAGAATGACTATAATTAAAAAATCAATAATAACTTTCTGTCTCATTGATCTGTCTAATGTTGACAGTGGGGTGTTGAAGTCTCCTATTATTATTGTGTGGGAGTCTAAGTCTCTTGTAAGTCTCTAAGGACTTGCTTTATGAATCTGGTTGCTCCTGTATTGGGTGCATATATATTTAGGATAGTTAGGTTTTCCTGATGAATTGATCTCTTTACCATTATGTAATGGCCTTCTTTGTCTCTTTTGATCTTTGATGGTTTAAAGTCTGTTTTATCAGAGCTTAGGATTGCAACCCCTGCTTTTTTTTGTTCTCCATTTGCTTGGTAGATTTTCCTCCATCCCTGTATTTTGAGTCTATGTGTGTCTCTGCATGTGAGATGGGTCTCCTGAATACAGCAAACTGATGGGTATTGACTCTTTATCCAATTTGCCAGTCTGTGTCTTTTAATTGGAGCATTTAGTCCATTTACATTTAAGGTCAATATTGTTATGTGTGAACTTGATCCTGTCATTGTGATTTTAGCTGGTTATTTTGCTCGTTAGTTGATGCAGTTTCTTCCTAGCATTGATGGTCTTTACACTTTGGCATGTTTTTGCAATGGCTGGTACCGGTTGTTCCTTTCCATGTTTGGTGCTTCCTTCAGGATCTCTTGTAGCGCAGGCCTGGTGGTGACAAAATCTCTAAGCACTTAAAAAAAATCAATAATAAATGTTGATGGATGTGGTGAAAAGGGAACCCTTTTACACTGCTTGTGGGAATGTAAACTACTACAAGCACTATGGAAAACAGTATAGAGATTCTTTAAATAACCAAAAGTAGATCTACCATTTCATCCAGCAATCTCGCTACTGGGTTTCTATCCAGAGGAAAAGACGTCAGTATATGAAAAAGACACATGCACATGTATGTTTATAGCAGCACAATTCGCAATTGAAAAAATGTGGAACCAGCCCAAATGCCCATCAACCGGCGAGTGGATAAAGATGTGAGATATATATAACTCAGCCATAAAAGGAATGAAATAATAACATTTTAGTAAGCTAAATAGAGTTGGAGACCACTATTCTAGGTGAAGTAACTAAAAAATGGAAAACCAAACATCGTATGTTCTCACTTATAAGTAGGAGGTAAGCTATAAGGATGCAACGACATAAAAATGATACAATAGGCTTTGGGAATTGGGAGGGAAGGATAGGATGGGGTGATGGATAGAAGACCACACATTGGGTACAGTCTACATTGCTTGGGTGATGCATGCACCAAAATCTCAAAAATCACCACTAAGAAATTATCCTTGTAACCAAACATCACCTGTTCTCCCTAAACCATTGAAATAATAAAAAAGAAAAAATAAATAAATAACAAATCACAAATTGGATCTATAATTTTGAAAGATTCATTAAAAGTGTTAAAATAGTACAAATACTATCTTATTCTCTTATATCCTATAATGATGGTAGATATTTATTGTACTTATTCATTCATTTATTCTTTAAAGAACTTTTGTTCTCCAAGGTAACATAGAGACATAGATTATAAGTGTTATGAAGTATCTCTTCAAGCCATGGTGAAGTGTTCTACACCTGAGAAATGGGACACAAAGTTGAGATACAAATTAATTTCACATTTTCAACTTATATCTGCTTTTAAGGACATATATGGCAGTGAAAATTTGGTAATACAACACTTTAAAAAAATTCTGGGACTTAGCATGGCTGATTTTCAAGGTGGGTATGTAAAAATATTTTAAAATGAAGCGCTATAAACTCATCACTACTTTTTATATTCATTTTATTTTTATTTTGGGGGATACATAGTAGAGGTACATATTTATAGAGTACATGCAATGTTTCGATACAGGCAAGCACCATGAAATAAGCATATCATGGGGATATGCATCCCCTCAAACCTTTATCCTTTGAGTTACAAGCAATCCAATTACACTCTTTATTTTAAAGTCTACAATTATTATTGTCTATAGTAACCCTATTGTGCTACCCAATAGTAAGTCTTATTCATTCTTCTATTTTTTTTGTATGCATTATAAGCTCATTATTACATTTTAAATTTTTTTATTTTTAATTTTGGTGGATACATAGTAGGTATATGTATTTATGAGGTACATGAGATGTCTTGATATAAGCATGCAGTGCACTGTCATCACATAATGGAGAATGGGGTATCCATCCCCTCAAGCATTTACCCTTTGTGTTAGAAACAATCCAATTATACTCTTCCTTATTTTAATCTGTACAATTACATTATTACTGAACTAGAGTCATCCTGCTGTGCTATCAAATACTAGGTTTCATTCATTCTTTCTAGCTACCTTTTTTGTGCCTATTAGCCATTCCCACCTTCCCCTCACCACCTCACTACCTTCTCAGCCTCTAGTAACCATCTTTATGTCCATGAATTTAATTGTTTTGATTTTTAGATCCCATAAATAAGTGAGAACATGTGATGCTTGTCTATCTGTGCCTGGCTTATTTCATTTAACATAACAATTTCCAGCTCCATCCACGTGGTTACAAATGACAGAATCTCTCTCTTTTTTTTTTTTAGACAAAATTTTGCTCTTGTCACCCAGGCTGGAGTGTAGTGTCATGATCTTGGCTCGCGGCAACCTCAACCTCCAGGGTTCAAATGATTCTCGTGCCTCAGCCTCCTGAGTAGCTGAGATTACAGGCATGTGTCACCATTCCTGTCTAAATTTTGTATTTGTTTAGTAGAGATGAGGTTTCTTCATATTGGCCAAGCTGGTCTCAAACTCCTGACCTCAGGTGATCCCCCTGACCTCAGCCTCCCAAATTGCTGGGATTACAGGCATGAACCGTGGTGCCTGGCTAGAATCTCATTCTTTTTATTGGCTAAATAGTTTTCCATTGTGTATATGTACCACATTTTCTTTATCCATTCATCTGTTGGTGGACACTAAGGTTGTTTCCAAATCTTGGCTATTGTGAACAGTGCTGAAACAAACATGGGCACGCAGAGATCACTTTGATCTACTGATTTCCGTTCTTTTAGGTGTAGACTCAGCAGCAGGATTGCTGGGTTGTAGAATACATTATTACTTTTTCAGTATTACTTTTTCAGCATTTCAGGGAAATAATGGCTATTGTCATTATTTATAAAACCTGTCTCATTCTCTGAGCAGTGTCGCTTTGTTAACTGTGGTGAAGACTAAGCAAGGAGACATCATCTGTTACTTCACTGCCATGCTACTAAAAAAAATACATCTTATTTATTAGAATTAATAAGGACCTCAACATTTTCAGTGTACGTCGAACCACAAATGAATTTAGGAAGTAATGCTAGAGTATATCAGAATACAGCCTGAACTTGGTATTTTGTTCAAATGACATTTGCTTATTCTGTGACTTCAAGTTACTGCAGTTCGTTGAATTTCACCTCTTCCCTAAAACTCATTGTATGAGTCAGATAAATTGGAGGTTCCGACACACTCTATGGAGTTCTGACACACTCTAAATCCTCAAGTGTGAATCAAAAAATGCCAGTTATTATTTTATTACTATTGACTTTTATAATGTGTTATGAGATTCTTCTGTTTATCTTTTCTTTTTAAAAATTAATATTTTAACAATATATAATTAGAGAATTATACCTAAAATACAATACTATAAAAATTGTTTTACATTTTTTGCTCCATCAAGGCCATCTTAATCATACACGAAAATTCAATATTTCCTCCCTCCTTTCCTTTTCTTTTTTCTTTCCTACGGTCATCCGCCCCATTTCCTACCACCTTCCTAATACCTTGTTTCTGAAACCCTGTGTTTTCCTGAGGCCCTAGCAGTTACACTGATGGAATTTTTTTTTTTTTTTTTTTTACTTTTCATGGACGTTTCATTTTCATGATAGCTGATGAATGTGATATTTTTCTTTCAATTGTGAACATGTTGTTGACATCTGTTCTGCAATAAATGACTTTAAGTGCTGCAATTAAACCTTGAAACAGCCTGCTGCACTATGCCATTGCTCTCTCTACACCACCAACTGGGCATATAATGTCCTCTACCACTGGGATTAGTACTCTTATTTCTATCTGTCAATTATTTAGTATTCTTCATTTTACCTGGGTGGATAATAACCCTAATATAGTTGCTTTCAACAGCAGTGCATTAAAATCTTGTGAAACATACTACAAATTATAACCAAGGACATAAAGAAAAATATTACACAAAAAGTTGAACACAATGGAAAAAATTAATGGGAAAGTTGAATGAAATTTTCCAATAGCAATGTCAAGGGAGATAATAAACATTGGTCAATTTCATACTTTAGTAACATCAGAGAACTGCGTCAGCCTCTCAGTATAGATCACCACATTTATGAGTTTCCCATCACAGATTGAATATTTTGCTAATTGTAAGTCCTCATGTAACAAACACATTTTTACAGTTATTTACGATTATTATAATAATTTGAAAATTCTTTATCTCACTGAATATTGAATTTTGGGAATCCCATGCAAGAAATAAGAAGCAGCCAAGTCCATTAAAGTATTCTTTGAACTGCAAATTATTTCAATATTCCATATGGTACTCTTTCACTCAGTTCTAATTCCATGTAGAAAATTGTTACTGAAATATAGTCCTCAATAGTAAATAATTTTAGTTGCATACACCATGATTTTTCAGTAAAGACAAAAAGAATATACTGGATTGAGCCAAAGAAAATATCAGAAAATGATATATTCCTAAGTGTAACAGTGTAATAATATTCAATTCATATTATACCTGTGAGGGATTCCTATGAAATTCTATTTTTCTTTTTTCTTTTTGAGACAGAGTTTCACTTTACCACCTATTCTCCAGTGCAGTGGTGTGATTTTGGCTCACCACAACCTCCATCCCCTGGGTTCCAGCGATTCTCCTGCTTCAGCCTCCTGAGTAGCTGGGATTACAGGCACCCACTACCATGCCCAGCTAATTTCTGTGTTTTTAGTAGAACGGGGTTTCACCATGTCGTCCAGGCTGGTCTCAAACTCCTGACCTCAGGTGATCCACTCTCCTAGGCTTCCCAAAGTGCTGGAATTACAAGCGTGAGCCACCACCCCCGGTCTAAAATTCTAATTTAATAGTAACTCTGGTCCAAATAAAATAGAAAACAATGTGAATTTTTTTCTTCACCTCCCAAAAACTTTGTTCTCACCAGTTTTTATTAAAGAACACTGTCCCCAAAAACAGTGTGATAATTTTCTAAGTGTTCACATTCTCACATATGTACCAGGAATAGTAAAAATAATTTTTTCTACACAAAGAAATACTTAAAATAATGTCAATTTTCCTCTAATAGGTTACTTGAAGAAATCCTTCAGAAATCTAGTATGCACATTAATTGAAATGAGTGCCATTGGTTCAGTGGATAATTCTGAGGCTTAGGTAAGACAGGATCCTCACATTTGAAGATTCATTCTGGCCCTTTTGACACTGGTCTGATCATTGTTCTCAGTGGAGTCTAGTTCTTTGGATGTTTCTGAAAGTTTGTAAGAGTGAAAGTATGCAACTACTAATGGGTATATGTTGCTCAATAATTAAACTCAGCTAAATAAATCATAGCCAAATCTTTTAACTTATTACATCCATTCAAATGTTCAAAATAATGCTTAAAATAAATGATTACACAAGAATTCATAAATGATTACACAAGAATTCACAGGAGTGGACTGAGAATCGTATTTTGATTATCTTGTTGATGATATAATAATAATTTGGCATTTATTGGATGCCTATTCTACTCCAAGTACTATGCCTTGTGATTTATAAACATTTTGTTGAGTCCTTAATTTAACACTTTATGAGTGAAGTTGATTTCCACACTGATGCTTGCAGAGTACATGACACTTGCTGGAAAATAGCCAGGTCGGTTGCCAATTCAAGATTTTATAAAATCCATGGAATCCACCTTAGGAACTAATTGCATCTGTAGTTTACCTTCAAAAAAGTCAGCTGGGTTGATCGTCTTCACAAATGACTAATGTAAACATTAGTGAGCCCACAGATTTGTCACTGAATTGATCCACAACTATTTTACCCATTATTCATGATGAAGAAAACTATTTATACATAGAGCAGAACTTAGTTTTCAAAAGGATGTAAAGGCAAATTCAGGATGAAATTGAAATTACAGAAAAAAAAAATGTACACCAGGAATCTGAACTTTCCCTTGTGTGGCATTAGTGAGGGATCATTGAGATTAAAGCCTTTAGAGGAAAGAGGCAGAGGAAGATATTGAAGGAGGACTCTCCAGTGAACACCCCCCAGCAGAAACATCAGTCTTTGATAAGCCTATCATCATTTGGTGAGGTAGACACTTCTAAACCAGACAAGACTGCTTGGGACTGATTGTGAGTTACTCCATGAAAGAGGAGAAATGGCTTGAGAATTTGAGCCAGTATAGTCAAAGAAGAGCAGAAAGAGTTAAACAAGAGAGAAGGGGACTTTCCCCAACCTCTACAGATAACTGCATTGCTTCCCACTAGCTGGTGGATGGTATCAGTTTCTTGAATAGTACCCACAAGAGTGCAGTTATGAACTTCAAAATGTAGTTGATTAATTGGAGGCAGTGAGAGGGGCAGCAACAGCAACTGTGTCCTCTTGCTACAGAACATGAAGGGAGTAGTGAGTGAGTTACTGAGTCATGCAAATTTGTTTTTTCTTCAAGGTGGAGGATTAAAATGACCCAGAATAGCTGCTACCATAGAGGTCTCTATTATGTTTATACACATATGTGAACTATGCTTTATCAAAGAAAACCAATAATTTTCAGATTTCAATAAGATGATAACTTTTCAAGAGAGAATGAAGACGAACGGTAAAAGATGACAGGCTTATGAAAATGAAAAGTTTGAGTCATATTGTCTGTAGCTCTGATAATTTAGAACGTTTTAGCTTTTTCATGTTTTTAAATATAATATCCCAGACATGAAAACATTTTTATAAAGTAAATGTTTTATTTTGACTATCCTTCTCTGTATTACTATCATTAAAAAGCATTTCTAAGCATTTATTTTGGCAGGAGCTATCCTAACGTCATGAAAACAGAATATTGTGGACAGATCTTTACCCTTTCAGGATTTTTTTTTTTTTTTTTTTTTTTTGAGACGGAGTCTGGCTCTGTCGCCCAGGCTGGAGTGCAGTGGCCGGATCTCAGCTCACTGCAAGCTCCGCCTCCCGGGTTCTCGCCATTCTCCTGCCTCAGCCTCCCGAGTAGCTGGGACTACAGGCACCTGCCACCTCGCCCGGCTAGTTTTTTGTATTTTTTTAGTAGAGACGGGGTTTCACCGTGTCAGCCAGGATGGTCTCGATCTCCTGACCTCGTGATCCGCCCGTCTCAGCCTCCCAAAGTGCTGGGATTAGAGGCTTGAGCCACCGCGCCTGGCCAATCAGGATTGTTAATGACAAGAAAAAAGCATAAGAAGAAGTGATCTGCGGTACTAACTTTTCTCATCTTTCTCTAAGCCTACTCATTTTAGTGTTTATCAGACAGTAGAGGAAGCATGCATAAGCCAAATGCACAAACACACACATGTAAGTATCACCAGGATACCTATGAGTCAAATTATGTGACTTATTTGAGACTGATTTTTCTGTGTCAGTAAATGGGAATAATACCCACCTCATTCTTAGGATTCTTGTGAGAATTAAAGATAGCACAGGCTTAATAAACACTTGGTATTTGCAGTCAATTCCTACAGGGAAAATGATAAAACTGTGGTTACTCTTCATTAGCTCTTTGATAACTACAGATTACATATCAGTGAACTTGTTTTGGGGAAACAGCAGCAGAGAGAAAAAGAATATATAGTTGTTATTTATATCAAACTAGTATCTGAAATAAGTTTCTTTTTTATTTCTCCTTTTTTTCTTTTTGGAGATGGGGTCTCTCTTTTTTGTACAGGTTGGAGCACAGTGATGCTATCATAGATCACTGTAGCCCTGAACTCCTGGGCTCAAGCCATCTTCCCAACTTAGCTCCTGATGAAGGATGTCTCTTTTCAAATAGAATAGGTAAGAATAAATTTAATGAAAGTTATACAAAACCTATGCACTGAAAACTGTAAAAAATAGTGCTAAAAGAGAGCAAAAAGAAATAAGTGGAGAAATACATATGTTATAGATTAGAAAAATCAGTATTGTTAATATGGCAAATTTCTCCACAAATTCAATGCAATTCCAATCAACATGTTAGCTGTTTTCAAAGGATACAAAGTATCAAATATGTAGGATGAACAAGGCCAAAGATCTAACACCCAATATGAGAGCTGTGGTTTATCATAGTGTATTTTATTCAGAATTTTTGCTAAATAAATTATGGCTTATTTTGCCACAAAAGAGAATAGGGGAGACAGATAATCATTTAAGATATGAATATTAATTTGTTTCATTATACTAACAATTTTACTATATATATTTATATATTTTATTTATATATAGCGTATATATTTCTAAATATATACATAAATTTGTGTATAGCTATATATAATATATACATATGATATATTTATATGTATTATATCTAATATATGATATGTATTACATGTATACTATATATTTATAAACATACTGTATATTTATATATAAACACATATATTTATTTATATAATTACATATTCTATTTATATATAGTATATATATTTCTAAATATATACATATATTTATGTGTAGCTATATATATTCTGTATATTTATATTTAATAGATATATTTAAAGCTATACAAATATATATTATATATTTATATAGAGAGTATATATGTTTATATATACTCTATATATGTTTTATATACTCTATATATTTATATATACTCTCTATATTTATATATATACTATATATCTTATAGCATCATATGGTATGCCTTAAATATACACAATAAAAATTGTTTTTAAAACTTAAATCAATAAACAAAATTCATAAACAGACTTGGTTATACTGTTGATTGATTGTCAACAATGATGAATAAGTAGTTCAACAGAGAAAGTATAGTCTTTTCAACAATATTGCCGGAACAACTGGATAGATGCAAAAAAGAAAATGAACCTCTCCATTCAACTAACACTACATGCAAAAAGTAACTGGAAATGGATCATAGACCTAAATGCAGAGGTAAAACTGTAAACATTCTGGAAAAACTATAGGAAGAGAACCAGAAATAATGACCAAATTTGGAATGGTTTTCAAGTGATAATGAGAGAAGAAAAAGTGGAGACCCCAAATATAGACAACCCTTTTGAAGCATTTTTTAATTTAAAAAAGACAGATAAATGGGATAGTGGCTAGAGAAGGTTGTCAAGAGATAATATATAAAGACACACACATAGACGCGCATATACACACAGATATACAAATATATACACACACAGAATATATAAATATATGTATACACATATATTAGTTTGGATGATACTAACATGAGTGTACTTATTTTTTTTTTACTGATGTTCAGCTCATGAGCAGTTGACTTTTAGCAACTAATTTGATCTCTTGTCCTTTTTCTCCTCTAAAATGGGACATTTTATTCACAAGTTTGCAATGATGATTAAATTGCATAAAGTAACATCTACTTGAGTGCCTAGTAGGATGTCTTGCTCACAGCAGCCCCTCTATAAATAGAACTCCTCATTCCAAGACGTGCTCCTTCATTCCATAAACCAAGACATGGCTGCATATGTGGTGTGTAAACCCATGTGTGAGAAATGCTGGGATGTGCAAACACAAATCACTCTGGATCTGTTATGTGCTGGGGAAAATTATGATCTTTTTGGAGAGTACCAGACAGTTAAAGTTGATTGGTTATAAGATCCCATTTAGTGATTTTTTCTATGATTTCTATTGCAGAAAAGACCATCTTTCCATGTCAACCTAGAGCTTTAGATTTTACTTATGCTACCCCTTTACATTGATGTTTGATTACTGTATCTCATTTAATCCTTGCCAAAACTACGAAAGGAATCACTATATCAATTATGGTATTGCACAAATAACTTTTAGCTGATAGGCCACTGGTCAAAATCCAGTCTTGTCATCCTGGTACCATTAATGGTTCCACGTCTCTTTCCATATGGTTGGAAAACAACCCACGTTCACCCAGGAATGTGACTTGTTTGGGATAAGTGGTCTCTGGGGCTTGTCTGTCCTTTTCATTGGTCTAGGGTTGTGTCCCGCTACGTAGACTGGACTTTAGCAGGCTATGAGAATTAAATGTTCTAAATATTTACCAGGGTATTCAACCCTAAGTTCTGTGTCCAAGTACATAATTCATCATATTAGGTGTCTTGTTCTTTTCTTCTTTTCCTATTTGTTGTCTTTTTAATCTACTTTAATTATTTTACATTACCTTTTCTGTTTTCTATTATGTTTAATTATTTAAAATTTCAATTAAATATTTTTTGAGAGTTAACAGAAAATGCCATTAAAAAATCAAGATATTTCTTTCCATATCTTTGTCCTCCTTTTGAAATGAAATTATAAAGTAAAAATGCTGATATTTGAAAATGGCAATATGTGGTCTTCATATTTATATTATGAGTACATACATATGTATATTTACGTATATATTTGCAATCCTTTTCCGCTTTTCCTATAAGTGAAAGTTTATAATGTCAAGTTCCTTAAGAATTTAAATTTAGACTTATTTCAACTACTAAAAAGGGGCACATTGGTTAATGCCATAAAATTAATAAAAAATACAATTTCCATCGATTGATCCTACTTAATTATAATTCATGGTTGTTTTATAATTCCCTAGGTGCAATGCAGCGAATACATTAGTATCTAGTGCCCAGGCCAGGCTGTAATTCAGGGAACACCTGCAGCCCACAAGATGGAGCCCCTGGGAGGTCTTCCGTACTGGCTCCGCCCTGGCACAGCAATGGCTAAGGACAAACCATGCCAGGCCAAGGACAGCCTCCCCCTGCAGATGTGGGGCCAGCTGGCTGGGGAATGGGGACCTCAGAGTGCAAATGTCCATCCAGATCTGAGTTAAGCAAATTTTAGGTTTGACTCAATATTTATCACCACATGAGAGTGTTTAAATCAGAGTGCCTGGAAAAGTTAGTGGATCGGTGTCAGTTTACTGCACAATAAAATTTTATGCTCTCGTTGTGAGGTGGAAATGGGGCCTTGTCAGAGGTACAGTTACAACAGTAAAGTGAACTTTATGATTAAACATATATGACTTGGGCCTATTAAATTATGCCTGGGGCACAGGTAACCTGGTAAGAAAGCATGCATTCAAACACACCTCTGACTCTCTTAAAAAAAAAATTTATCCAGAGAATATACTTCTTTCCATATGGGGGCATTCCACTCTTCTCAAAATTCTCATTTTCTCACAGCTTCAAAGCCCCATATTATGTTGATTGTTACAGATGACCCAGTGGCTCAAGGCCAATCCACTGAAATTTCCTAGTCAGGTGGCTCATCAGTTTTTCAGAAATCAAATTCGGAGCAGCCAACATATTTTAATTCATTGTCCTTCTGTTGTTCATTTTCACTTTGATTAGCTGTCTCTCAACATTTCAGGGTAGCTGTTTTTGTTCTTTGTTTTAGAAAATTTGGGTTATTGCAAATAGTCTTTCCGTGTGTGTGACAGATTACCAAAATCTGGGTGTATTAGTTCATCCTCATACTGCCTTAAAGAACTACCCAAGACTGGGTAATTGATAAAGACAAGAGGTTTAATTGACTCACAGTTCCACAGGCGGTACAGGAGGCTTGACTGGGAAAGCCGCAGAAACTTACAATCATGGTGGAAGGGTTATGGGGAAAAAGGCACATTTTCATATAGTGGAAGGAGAGACAGTGAAAGCGGAAGAGCTATGCACTGTTAAACAGCCAGGTCTCCTGAGAACTCACCCACTGTCATGAGAACAGCAAGGGAGAAATCTGCCCCCATGCTCTAGTCACCTCCCACCAGGTCCCTCCTGCAACACTGGGGATTAAATTCCACGTGAGATTTCAGTGGGGACACAGAGCCAAACCATATCACTGGGCGCATACGAAGAGATGTAAAAACACACAAACCATGCTATTTTAGAAACCCCAGAGTTTACTCAGCTCAGTTTTTATTCAAGCAATGCCTTTCCTTACTCTGAAAACAAGAATGGATTTCTAATTTCAATGAACACAAGTTTTATATCATAGTTCTTAGAACCATAACAGTAATACCTGACCACAGAGAGAAAATATACAAAAGTTATAAAATGTCTAGGTCATCACTGACAATCTCTGTAGGAGGAGACAATAGTTTTGTCATGGTTTTTAATTTAGGATTTCTTTGTACCGTGATTTTTCTGAGAAAGGTAAGGTTAATGTTGTCCATCCTATGTAAGAACGTACTGAAGCAGTAGATGTCTTTGGGTACTGACATTTTGACATGCTTCTGGGAGACAGACAAATAACTTCGATGGCTTGGAGAGGTCCAGAACCTCTATAGTTTTCTGACTCCCAGGAACCTCCATTCTGTCTCCCTTCTGGTTCGGGGCTCTGCTCTCGCATTTTTGCTGTCTCTGGGCTGCCTCATAGTGTGTCGGACATGAGCCTCAGTACCAAATGGGCCAACAAGAATCCTCTCAAATATAGAGCATTGGTAACCAGGTGGACTTCAGGTATGGCTTTTCAGGGAACCTGGAAAAGAGATTCTGTACCACCCTCCAGAGAGCACATTTAGCAATCCCACTTGGACATGTATGTACAGCCCGGTCTCATTCAGACTCAACCACTGGGGCTGCTCGTCATTCTTTCCCACACAAAAGTTGCCAAATACACCAAGGAATGGGTAAATTTACAATGGATGTTGATAGGGAGGCATACAAGTCGAAATAACATCCTAATCTGAATACATTTGAAACTGAAGATATGTAATCACTGCTTGCAGAAAACCAGGAGAAGCAGACTTTTTGAAAAATTCATTTAATGCTAAGTGTTATTTGCTATGATTGTATTATCTAATGCCGAATTCACCATTTAACCTAGAAACTTTTATGCCAATAGAAAGTCAACAGGTGTTCTATTCAGTTCCTTGTTTTGACTCCCACGTTCACTCAAGCCTTTTAATACAGCAACCAAACGTAATGTATTAGGAACATTTGTCATAGAAGACTGTCCAACTGTTGCTTTATTACTTTTCATATTACACTAGAGAAGTTTAAAGGAATATGTGGAAAGAAATAATAAAGAACTCTCATATATAGTTGTCTCGATAAAATATTATTTTTCTAAATATAGGCCTCTTGAGCCTATGAAATTCATATAAAATGTCTAACAATATAATATGTATATTTTAAATAACTAACCTTAGATAAGATGTATTGTATGTGTGTTTTGGCATTTACTTGTCTTTTACATTTTTTTTTGGTCTTTTCACAAATGCAATAGAAAAGGAGATTCTGTGTGATCCCAATATGTGTACAACATATTACTGAAACTCACTTGCACACTTAAAACAACTTCTTTAGCTTATAAACCTTTTTTAGTTAGAAATATGGAAACAATTACAAGTCTGAGCATGAATTAACAAAGAAAATCTTATCTCTACCCCTCATTTGCTTTTTATTATCTATTTTCTTTTTATTGAATTGGTTCATGCCAGGCAGTCTGTGCCATCTGCAGCCCAGGAGAGAGTGTGAAATAAGATGGGATTGAGTCAGACCTGTTTCTAGAAGTTGAATTCCAAGCTTAGGAATTTGAGATTAATCTGCTGACCTGTGGAAGAAGGAAAGTGATATAATCAAAACTGCACCCCAGAAAGACTAGGCAGTGTGAGTGCTGTGCGTTGAAGCAGGAGAGAAAGTGAACCAGAGAACAGCATGGGGAGGTATCACAATGGTCAGTCCAGGCTGTGGTCTCCAAACTGAGCTGTATGGGCCAGTCAAGGTTGGGGATGCTTTGTAACCTGTATGTACATTTATCTTCAAATCATCCTTTCAAAATGTATCCTTTGCACCTGTTTCATAATATACCAAATACAGTAACACTTGTGTATCATATGTGGGTGAATTCATATAGATTTTTTGTGAGGGGTTTCTCATAACGATTTACTGGTGGGGAGTGTGATTTGAAGACCAAGACTAGGTTTCGGGTAGGGACAATGGAGAGGAAAGGACAGACACAGAAAACATCCTCCAGGTGGAGGGAGGGAGCCAACTGCTTAATGAGAATTTTGATATTTAAGGTGTGAAATGAGAGGAGTGCAATGAAGTCCAGAATTAATAAGTTCGTAATGGGCAGGTTTTCAGGGCTTCTTGATCAAGAAATCAGATAATTATCTTTCCTTCTTTTACAAAATATTACCAAGAGGCACATGAATGAGTTTACACATGGGCACAACTTCATTTGCACAAGACAATCAAAGATGTATTAATTACATTCTTGTAATGACTGAAGCTGAGTTTAAGTGCTTTTTTGTACATTCTAAAATTAAGTCACAGTTGTATTAAACTCTAGGAAAATTTGATTAGTTTGATCTCGGTCCTTATAGGACAACAAATGTCAAAGGTAGTCAAAAGATGGCGACTTCTTCACCTTAAGAAAAGTTTTGGACTTTAGCTTTTTCATGTGGTGAATTTCCTTATTACATTAAAATATAAATCAATTTAAAGTCTTGTAATTTGCATAAAATTCTTCAGAGGCAGACTGTAAGAGATCCTTCATGATTGAGCCTCAAAGTGTGAATAAATTTAAGTTTATATTTTAACTAACAGAGGATCTTAAAAGTTATATTCACTGTAGAGATCAACTGAATCCACATTTTCTCTTCTAAGGCATGACACACATGTATTACAAAAGTTGGCTCATAAAAGAAAAGCTAGCATAGCTGGAATATTTAAATTGCCAGGTGAAAGAACTAGGAGAGTGCTAAAGGTATCAGAAAATAAAGCGGATAATTCTAGGACCAACATAGAATGTCTTTGACAACTGAAGAAAGAGCCTATGTATATGCAAAGCCTATTGCAATGGCTTTTCATTATCAGAACAAGGGTTAAACAATCTGCCTTAACTTCCTAATCCTTCCACAGTTTGAGTCTGATTCCAACCAAAATATGAAATGTTACAACAAAATTAATGCATGGCCCTAAACATCTGGTTTTCTGTGACTACTTACTCTCCAGCTCATAAAATTATGAGTTTTCCTATCAATACCAATGAATGTTAAGTTGAGCCCCACAGTTGCATGGTTTTAGTACATAAAAGAGTGTATTGGTAGCCTGCCAATGTTATCCCTTTGCATAGAGACACATCAATTCTCTACTTCTAATACTAAAAGTCCATCCATAATATATACCATAAGAATGCACCTCCAGAGCTATTTTGAGGATTTTCCAATTAAGTTTTGAAAATCACGTTTGCTGTGTAGTCCATCTTCTCTGTTTTTATCATGTCTATGTCAAAGAAGAGTTTGCAGTATTATTTTAATGCAGAATGACCCTTCTCTCTAGGCTTTTAAAACTTAATTACAAAAGGTTCATATGAAGTGTCATTGCAAAGGAAAAAATAAAAGATCAAAACACATTCATCCTTAATTAGGTCTGAGAATTACCTGTAACAACAATATTAAAGCAGTATTCTACCTGATGTCTTTGACCTTCTTCGAGAAAGTTGAGATCAAAGTTGGGGCCAGTCTACCTTTGAGGTTTAGTGGAAAAAGCAGAGTGTAAAACAGAGAAAGAGGAACTTAATGTAATAGCAAATTTCTCCCTGGTATTTTCTCCTTATAGAGTTCTTACGTGGCTGTGCCCTGCTATGTTGAAAGGTACCTAGGAAGGGAAATATGGGAAATATGTGCACAGCCTTTTCTAATCTTTAAAACAGGGAGCAAGAGAGAAAACATTTTTGCTTTGAGACACAACATTCTCACCAGTGGTAAAGAAACACAATCTAGTTAACAGTCTCTTCTTTTTATTTTAGGTAATAAATAAAGTGTATAAAAGAAAACCAGATGCATTCATTACAATATTGCTATGCATGGCCAGTCGAATAGTAGCAGGCCACCTCTATATAGTCATTAGAAAGGGGGAATACATTTCTCCTTCAATATATTGCGTGAGTCAAGTTATATTAAATAGTACACTGGAGAAAAAAAATATGTCACAATTAACTGGGATAAATCCCAGGAATGTGAGAGTGGGTCCATAGGAAGAAATTCATTAATAGACTCCATTATATAAACAAGTCTAAAGGGAAAAATCCTATGATAATCTTCATAGCTGCAGAAAATGTGTTTGACATTTTTCGACTTTGAAAAATTTTATTTGTAGAATAAATAGGAATTGTTATAAATGTTAACGTATATATGTACATATACATGTGAGCATATGTACACACACATACATAGAATTAGACAAAAGAAAGTAATTAAAAACATAGGAATGAGAATAAAAGAATCAAACCTATTTATTGCAGGTATTATAATGTTATATTTAAAAATTCACAAGAATCAATGGAAAATTACTGTAATATGAGAATTTAGTAAAATAGCAGGTCATATAATCAATAATCAATTTATAATAATCACCAGGCATACATATATAGCAAATAGAAAATATAATAGACTGATGTATCATACAAAATTAATATAATACATACAAATGTAAGATGGTAGGCAGCAGTAAACTTTAAATTCTAAAATATTTTGAAGAACATGAATTAGATCTAAATGAAACAAAAACATGTCATGTCTATTTTGCCACCAGATGTCATTTGGCAATATGACTCACATCTCATATACCTCTGTCCCACCAGGTCTTGGTATACCTGCTAGAACCCATAGTAGATGCTCGATATATCTTTTTGAATAAGGTTGACTAGATGTTCATGTGTGGATCTTCATCATTGAATTATTTGGAAAGTGTCAAATATTGAAGTTTTACACACCAGCAAAAGACCTTGTCTGAGTCACTGAGATTTCCTTGAGACACAGAATTGACCTTTTAAATCTGTAGATACATATCTCACTTCTTATAAAATGGAGTGATTCTGCATATTACAAAATAACTTTTATCCTTATATAATGATTTTACTTTAATTTCCTTTCAATACTAAGTTACCATAGTAAGTTAAAATATTTCTCAGTTGAATAATAAAGTTAAACCTCATTTACAACCAAATTTCTGGTTCTGTAATAGGGTGATACCTATTTTTTCATGCTTACTGAGATATATGAAAGTTTCAGAAATTGGGATAAAATTTTTCAAGTAGACCTGGTAAAAGCTTTATGGGGGAATTATGATCTGGTTGTGATTTACTGTCCAGGAATCCCAAGCTTCTTCAATGGTTATTTAAAAAGTTAATTAAGGTTAAATAAGGTCATAAAGGTCCTAATTCCATAAGACGTGTGTCCTTACGAAAAGCAGAAGAGATACTGGACATCTATCTCACTCTCTGTCTCTCTAGGCATGCGCAGATCAGAGGCCATGTCAGGACAGTGAGAAGGCAGCTGCCTGAAAGCCACAAAGAGAGGCCTCATCAGAACCAGTCCTATTGGTGCCTTAATCTTAGACTTCTTGTCTCTATAACTGTGAGGAAACTAATTTCTGTTATGTAAGCCACCCAGTTTGTATGATATTTTGTTATGGCAGCCTGAGTAGAATAACACACATATTGTCTTCCATATTGTCAGAAAAGTCTCTTTTACCATAAATTAATTTTGATTTTGTTATCATTTCACAAGCATTTGTTGTTCAAAGCCATAGTTTCATATGCTGTACTAGACACTGGAGATACAAGGCAGAATGAGGCCTTGGAGCTTGTATAAGCTAGTCCAGAGATGGCAAATACAGGGCTCTTAGCACCTTCCAGTCCCTCCCAGGTCCCAGCTGCTAATTGATAACAACACAATTCCCCATGGAATTGAACATTACAATCCTGCTGAACATAGAATAAGTGCCAAATGATCAGATTTACAATGTACCAGTATAAAGGCGTTGGCTAGCCATGGTCCACTGCTATTGCAGAGACACCTGGAAGGCAAGTTGTTTTGCCAGGACTTAGGTAAATTTAAAGAAAAAAAATAACAAAATTTATGAAGAAAGACTTTGTGTGCAATTGTGCACATACAATAATAAAGAAGCTAGGTAGGCCTTCTGAATCGTACTCTTTTTGTATATTCATGGTTACCATATCATTTCTAGAACCTCAGACATATGTCAGATTTTCCTACTTTATAAACTCAATGATTTCACAGTATCTCAGCACTTTCCTGCATTTACTCACATTCAATGCAAATGGAGATTATTCATATACCATCTGAAAATGCATTAAATTTAACTTTCACCACTCAGTCACCCATCTATTGTCGTCCCAGAAAGTTGCTACACTTCTAAGACAACATAAAACTTGCAACTTGATATTTATTTAACCAAATTCAGAATATTTGTAATTCATTCATTAATTACCCTCATTTCTCATTTCTAAATTGGTAAAAATCGCCTCTTTAGCATTTCTGCAGTCATTTTTTCAAAAATGATTATTTCTGTCTTTCTCAACAAAAAATATTATTTTACCTTTAGAAGCTTGCAAGAGATTAATTCCACACAACTGAAAATGCCCAAAAGAGTCACACCCTGATTTTTTATTACTATTAATATAAATATATTGTAACATTATTTGAAGTCAACAGTGGAGTTATATTACTACATATTTTTGGCAGTTTGCTTTAAACAATGAAAGATAAGATGAAAATATCATTATGAACAGTTTTATCTAGAAATTATTATTTGTATATCTGACTATTGTAAATAGCTTCACAGAACTGGCTAGGATATAAATGAATGAAAACAAAATCTTGACAGTATTGCCTCTGATATATCTTGGATTTGTGTCCCCATCCAAATCTCATGTCAAATTGTCATCATCTCCAGTGTTGGAGGAGGGGTCTGGTGAGAGGTGATTGGATCATGGGGGTGTTCTCCCCCTTGCTGTTCTCAGGATAGTGAGTGAATTATCAGGAGATCTGGTTGTTTGAAAGTGTGTAGCACCTTCTCCTTGCCTCTCTTCCTCCTGCTCCAGCCATGTAAGATGTGTCTCCTTCCTCACCACCTTCCACCATGATTGTAAGTTTCTTGAGGCCTCCTCAGCTGTGCTTCCTGTACAGTTTGTGAAACTATGAGCCAATTAAACCTCTTTTCTTTATAAGTTACCCAGTGTATTAGTTTGTTTTCACACTACGGATAAAGACATACCCAAGACTGGGCAATTTATAAAGGAAAGAGGTTTAATGGAGAACTCATAGTTCCACATGACTGGGGAAGCCTCACAATCATGGTGGAAGGCAAGGAGGAGCAAGTCACATCTTACATGGATGTCTGCAGGCAAAGAGAGAACCTTTGCAGACAAACTCCTGTTTTGAAAACCATCATGCCTTGTGAGACCCATTTAGCATCATGAGAACAGCATGAGAAAGACCTGCCCACATGATTCAATCATCTCCCACAGGGTACCTCCCACAACATGTGGGAATGGTGGGAGCTACAAGATGAGATTTGGGTAGGGATACAGAGCCAAACCATATAACTCAGTCTCAGGTAGTTCTTTATAGTAATGTAAGAATAGACTAATACAGCTTCTATTTTATTCCACAGCTTGATTTTTTATAATTTTCAGTTTTTGTTGGTAATTATTAACTTATATTTACTTTTTAATTATTAATAAAGATTGTGGGATGGCAAAATTCTATATCTTTTATATGAAAAATAATACAAATAAAATCAATAAAAGCAAATAATAAGCAAAAGTAAACAAATAAAACAATATTAATATAGACAGACTCCAGTTTAAGACCTAAAAAAGCATAATACTATATATTAATTAAAATAACAATATTCTAAGAAAATTGGTAATTACTTTTCCTCAGTTAATAACATATCATTAAAATATTTAAGACAAAATTCAACATCAGTTAGTCTACATTAAAATAAATATTAATTGGATTGCTTAAGAACAAAAAAAATTTTAAATAAAAAGTAAAGAATGGAGAACATTAATAGAATTGAATGAATGTGATTGCATTAAACACGAATCAGAACATCTCGAGGGATTGAAGGTATACACAAACCGAAAGACATGACAGCAATAGCAGAAAGGCAAGCGGGCATAAGTGAAGGCAATACCTTCTAAGAGGCTTGCATTGTCCAGGGAACAGTAATGATGATAATTTATAGGAAGCTTTAATGAGCCCTGGATATGTTATACTCTCTAGAATAGTGATTAATAAAATAACCAGTGTTATTTTATGTATGTGCGGATGTCAGGGACAACCAGGGTACCTGACATCGCACAGGCATTAGAGACATTACTTTCCCTTGTGCCTTACATTTTATTTTGAAAATTTTCAAATATTCAACAAAGTTGAGATCATTTTTCACTGAACCCCTTTCAGCCTAAGTTTCTGCCATTGACTTTGAATTGCACTTCAACACATGTATCTCTCTCTTGATCCATCTATCAGGGTTTTATGCCTTTCAAAGTAAATTACAGACATCAATATGCATCTTCCTAAATATTTCTGCGTGCATATCATTAGCTAGATTTCAATGCACATAACACTTGAACCACATGGATTTGAACTGAGTGGGTCTACTTTTGGGTGAGTTTTATTTTTTTAACCAAATGCGTTTTGAAAACACAAATATTCTCAGAATGGGAACTCTTGTATACAGAGTGCCAACTTTCCCTATATGCAGGTCCCACAGGGTCCATTTAAGCATGTGTGAATTTTGGTATAAGCAGGGATCCTAAAACCAATTTCCGCTGATACCGAGGGATGACTGGTATTTGTTTACAGCTTTATGTAAAGTTTACATTCAACGAAATGTGCAAATCTTAAGTGTATATTTACTGAATTTTGACAAATGCCTGCATCTGGGGAAATGTTACTTTTATCTGAGAGAATATTGAGATACTGAAATTCATTACCAGTGCTGTGGTTTATATTAAGTCACAGGGAATTGCACACAGATGTAACAAAAAACCATCAGGGAAAGCTAGAATCTGTATGTGAGGAAAATATAGCTAAAATTCCATAATTTAAAAAGTCAGTAGTACTCACATTTTTCATCCGTTTCCCATTTAGAATAATAAGTGTAATGGCTTCTATTGTAACCAGAATTTTATATGGAAGAGAGAAAGTTGTTAATTTCATTTATCTATCAATTACTCAGTATGTTTACTCTGTACAAGTGTTACTAAACTCAGGTTAATGAGACATGTTTTAGGCTCTAAAGAAGCCAACAATTTTAGAAAAATTTAATTGTATAAATCATGATTGCAATGTTGGCAAACTAAAACCATTGTCTGCATATAGGCAATATATACATTATTCTAAAATATTTATCAAACAACTCTCGGAATACTAATATTGTTAAATAACTCAGTTGATTGAATTACACAATATAGGTTTATTCTTTGAGCACTCTACTTAATTTTGAAAGTATTCCTAATTAAAACAGCCCCACAAAATGCTCAATATGTTTTCTCTTCAATAAGCAAGCACTTTAAAAGTTATTTATGTAACTTAAATGCATCCACTGCTAACTATAGCTGTCAGCAATAAGCAGTACATCATTTTTTTCATATATGCCAGTGAATAGATAGCAAAGCACATGCGCCTCTTTAAACTAATTTGGTCTCCATATGTTGTCAAATCTTAGAGAAACAAAGACCTCATTTTACTTTTTAAAAGTGATTTTCTCAGCTTTGGTTAGAATAGAAGCAGTTTGTTATAAATGGTGTAATTTATTCCAAGTTCTGTCTCTCATTGAAGATATTTGTCATCAGTAAATATTTAAAAACAAGCCAGCCAATAAACAGTTTCCACTTTTCCTCGTGTAGAGGGGTAGACATGTGATTGGTTTTGACCCATTTAATCCTGTTGTCCTCTCTGCATCTTTTCTGGATAAATGGACTGGATCTACCCAGTTAAAATTGGATAAGGGTGATCCAGAGATAGAATGCAATTCACACGTGCATTACTACTCTAAACGTTTAGGATTCTGCTTCCTGTTTCTTTTTATGCATATTTTAGTCTATTTTATGTATCAAGATTTATAAAATGCATATTTTTAGGCCAGGAACGGTGGCTCACGCCTACACTTTGGGAAGCTGAGGTGGGTGAATCACAAAGTCAGGAGTTTGAGACCAGCCTGGCCAACATGATGAAACCTCATCTCTATTACAAATATGAAAAATTAGCTGGGCATGGTGGCAGGCACCTGTAATCCCAGCTATCTGGGAAACTAAGGCAGAAGAATCGCTTGAATCCAGGAGGCAGAGGTTGCAGTGAGCCGAGATTGTGCCACTGCACTCCAGCCTGGGCAACAAATAGCAAGACTCTGTCTCAAAAAAAAAAAAAAAGAAAAAGCATAGTTTTAAATGTTGTGGTAACTACGTCAATACTGCAGTATATATTGTAATCCTATAATAGAAAGTGCTAACAACTCAATTAGCTGCCACTAGGAGTATTTTTGGGAAAGCCAGGCCATTTTTAATTCTATTAGGTATATAAATAATGTTTAATATTATAGTAAAATTTAATATTTAATAATATATAATAATATTGTAATACACAGTAATATTTTATATTATTATTATTTATTAATATTATTTATTAATTGATAATGTTTATTAATATTATTAATATTTATTATATTAATATGATATAATAATATTTAATATTGTGGTAAGAAGAGCAATATCACAGGATAAATGATATGGCAATTTTCAAAACAGATAGCTTTTCCCTCCCAAAGCTGAGATTACACAACTCTCCCCCAGTTTCTTGATTAAAATGTAGAAACACATAAAAATTGAAGGAATAACAAGCCCATGAGGCTTGTGGAAAAGAGATTAAAGCTTAGTTTTTCATATTTCATGTCAATAACCCTGAACAAGTAAAATGGCTCACATCAGGATCTTCATCCTAATCACCAAATTCAGAGTCATTAATCATGGATGAGATTAGGGGAGAAGTCCTCTGGGTTTTCTCATGAAGTCATTTTAAATTTCATCCTGGGAGAATTAAGAGTCTGTGTTGTCAGCATCCCTGAGCATGAGATCATCTAGAAATGATGAGGAAAGATAAAGAAAAGCCAAGAATTGAAGACATAAGGAAGAAATGTGGGACCTCTTCTAAAAGCAGAAATGATGTAAATGTCTGTGATAAGATAATGATCTCTCACTCTGAAGTGGGAATAAGTCTTCCCCAGAGGGACTAGCTACTGTATCTAGTTTATTTCCAAGACTGCAATTTATTGTCCTGCTTTTTGGTTCCCTCATTTTTTTCCTGTACATTCTTTTCACTATTTAGATTAGTTATTTTTGTCATTTCACTTTCTAACAATAGGTCAGCCAAAAAAACCCGAGCTTTCCTCCCCTGCCACCCTACCATGGCTGACATTGTTTCCCCAGCTGTGGGGATGCCTGAGTCCTCTGGGACCTCCTTAACCTTCCCCAGACTTTGGCACCCACATCTGGATGCTTCTGTCATTTGCCTGGTCACATCCACTCCACGTGACATGGTTACCACTCGTGGCGGCCACAGCTTCTATGTGAAAAGTGGGTGGGCCCCCTGAACTGCTGACCCTATAACCTCGTTAATTCAATATTGCTCCTCCCCAGCCCTCCCAGCAGACCTCCACTCACAATGTCAGGATCATTAATGAAGCTGTCATTGAAACATTGACATGAAGCCACCCCATTCTCTGATGCCATCTACTGTCATCTGAGGCCATTTATTTTTCTTCTCTCATATTCAGAATAATCTGACCATAATGACATCTCCCCCAAAGTGAACTTTATACTCTCTCACTACTCTTTCATGACCTTACTTCCTCACTTTCCCAGGTCAGATCCTCAGCACCTCTTAAAACCCTGATGAAGGTATAACACTGGCCCAATAAATTTTGCATGTCAAGAGAAATGTTTGAACCTACACCAGGGAAGAGTAGGCCTTTGCAACTTGATTGCAGAGCAGAAGGATGCCAGCAGGTCAGTGTGACAGATGGAGATGTAGGTGACTAAGATGCCAAGTGTAGATGGGCCCAGCTCTTGGCCATCAGGCAATGCTCCAGCACAGACATTGAAAATGAACCACACAGAAGATCCCACATTCCCTGGGTTGCTTTAGTATAGCGACCTAGTTGTAAATAAGGAAGCCATCAATTTGAGAGAGAGAGAAAGAGAACTCTTGCAAAACCCTCAAAAAGAAAGAAATGGCTTGAAAAAGAAAGCCTATTTCATAGCAGGATTTAACTATATGGAATCCTGCTTTAGAATCTGTGGCAGATAAAACAAGTTGGATAGCGAGTCCTGTGTTCTAATATAAAAATTGATTGTTACTTCAACTAAACAATAGCTGGTTATTTCAAATAACTATTTTCAAAAGTTTTGCAAACACCGTCTCCATAAAACATCTAGTAGAGCTTTCTTAAACCACCTTTCCCTGCAAACTATCTTTCCCTGAATTATTTATCAAGGAGATAAACACACAAAACTCCCAATATTATTTTTACAACACTCTTACACATTAAACTTTTTATTTTCAACAGAAAAATTGTTTGACTTTTAGGTATCACTCGTGTTTACCCTTCTTTCTAATATCCCACAGAAAAAAAAAATATAACATTGACATCAGTAGATCCTAGTTGTAAAGTTTTGACAGAAGTGCCATGCTGTGAAGCTTTTCTTTTAAGTGTTACAAATACTTTTCATTTTCAACAAAATTCTGTCAGTTCAAACAACAAGCACCCTTATATACCAGAGTTTACCTTGTACTGTTCGGCAAAACCGTATGTAATATACTCTTGACCTCATTGATAGGTATGTTCTTATTTCCATAAAGAAACAGATTCTAATTGATCTTTTTAAATGTAAGTAAGCAAGGGAGGAGTTCTCCAAGATGCACCACTTTGTTTCCGGTTCTCTCTTAACTCAATTTTAAATCCAGACTTAGGAAAATTAAATGCACAGATGTGAGAAGAGTCTGCAAAGGTACATTTACACGCTTGCTTAATCTTAAATTAAGATGGCATCCTACTTAAGTTGAAAACCCATTCAAATAAAACAGAAAACAATATTTTTTCTGGGTGAAGATCCAAAATAGGATGTTTAATGTATTCAAGAATAAATTGTGTCAGTCTCAGTACATTAATATTATAAGGATTGTACACAGATTTAACGTGGGATACAGTAAATTATCTTAGGAAGAGTCAGCAGTGGTTATTAATAGTAGCATAATGCTTTTCAGTTTATTTCCTACAAAATCATATTTACACTAAAAATTACACTTGTTTGAAGGGTTCATTGAGCTATAAAGAATCTTTAAAATAGTTTAATGAATAGTTTTCGGTTGGAGTAATGTGATGAGGATTTTTCATTCAAAGTTCACGGCATTTAAAGATTATGGTGCAAGTAAATAGAGAAGGTAAGATGAACTTCAATTAATTGTTGTTGGATGGGATGTGCTTTTAAAGCTAAATACAGAATCCAAAAGTGTTTATGGAATCAAAAATTTAGGGCCGGGCATGGTGGTTCACGCCTGTGGTCCCAGCATTTTGGGAGGCTAAGGCGGGGGATCACCTGAGGTCAGGAGTTCTAGACCAGCCTGGGCAACACAGAGACACCCCATTTCAACTAAAAATACAAAATTAGCTGGGCGTAGAGATGCATGCCTGTAATTCCAGCTACTTGGGAGGCTGAGACAGGAGGATCGCTTGAACCCTGGAGACAGAGGTTGCAGTGAGCCGAGATCACGCCAGTGCACTCCAGTCTGGGCAACAAGAGCAAAACTCCGTCTCAAAAAATAAATAAATAAATAAAAATGAAATGGTGTCTACAATTTAGTGGAGAAACGAAGGCCACCACCTAATGGGGCATATTTGTGATGCCAAAGGAAGACATTAGCTGTTATTTTGTTTTCTTTTAAGCCAAGATATTCTTCGAGAAGCAAAAGCTGAAAGTCCTGGAAGCAGAAAAGCTAGTCCTTGTGATTAGAAGGTACAGAGAGGGAAGGCTGATGATGAAGTCCCACTAGTCTGATTTGTAGACTAATCTCAGAAGAGTAATTTCCAAAGACAAAATACCTGCAAAATCTGTAAATTCTGTCAAATGTACTCCTAAAATCCACTCTCCTCTTTTGAACATAGAGCTGGACTACAATTCCAAGACTTTGTGCAAATAGGTGTTGTCATGTGACTGGGTCCTCTCATTGAAATGGTAACATGAGTGAGCACGTCCACGTCCACGTCCACCCGCTTGAGGGAAATCTCTCATGCGAGGTTCTTCATCCTATTCTCCTGCCAGCTGACCGGCATGGTGACCCCTATGCACCTGTGGAAGCCACATGTTTAAAATGGGAAACAGTGGAACAGCCTTGGACTATTGAAGAAGAAAGAAATCAGATCAGATTGTATTATGGTAGCCTTTGCATTTGGAGGTCCCTTATTGTAGCAATAGCATAGAATACCCTAACTAATACAGAAAGTTGTAGAAGTCCGCTTCAAAAACAACCTATAACAAGTCACTTTTGGTTTTGTTTAAAATTACCCCCTTATGCAGAAAGGAAGTGATCTTTTACCTCCTGAGAGTAAGCTGAGCATGGTGGCTCATGCCTGTAATCCCAGCAATTTTGGAGGCCAAGGCAGGAGGATTGAGACCAGGAGTTTGAGAACAGCCTGAGCAACATAGTAAGACCTTGTCTTTACAAAACAGTAATAATAAAAAGAAATGAGTCAGGTGTGGAGCATGTATCTGTAGTCCCGGCAACTCAGGAAGTTGTGCTGGGAGTTTTGCTTGAGCCAAGGTGGTTGGCTGCAGTGAGCTGTGATTATGCCACTTCACTCCAGCCTGGGTGATACAGTGAGAACCTGTCTCAAGGCAAAAAATAAAAAAAGTATACGTATGTATTTGGCAAGTGGTTACTCAAAATCAAGATGATATCTTCCTAATGGGCCTGGTCTAGTCACTTGTGGTCCCACCAAATGTCCCCCCAAACAGCAGTCTGAGTGAGTCTTCCAAAATAGTTTCCTATTAATATTAAAATAAATCCTCAAAGTACCCAATAGGAACTGCAAAAACTTGTTCAGGTCTTCATCTTCTTCTGATGCTTCTCCCTGCCCCCCATCACATTGATGCTGTTTAGCTTGGTGAACTGCCCAAACTTCTTCCTGTTCCAAGACCTCCTTGGATTGCTTTTCATCCTTTCTGCTTTGCCTAGTAAACTTCCACTGGCTCCCAATCTCACCTGAAATGTGAGTTTCTTTGCAGCCTTTTCCTCATCTTCCGGACTAGCTGATGTCACCCAGACCTCCTCACTGGACTCCCACATTAGTAACCGGCTATGTATTTGTTCAGTTATTTAACATCAACTTTTCCCTCTTGGGCTTAAGTTCTGTGAAGGGAATAACTGTTTTTCTTGTAATTGTCTGCACGTCAAATGCTAATGACAGGCCCTAGAGGGAGTCCCCCAAAAGTTCTTTTTAAAACAAGAGTCTGAAGCAGAATTTGTGGCCTCATGAAGATCACCCCTTCCTTTGCTCTCTGGGAAGCCGCAGGTATCAACCACCCTTAGGAAGAGCAGAAGCCAGGGTTGCAGAGACCTTGTCCCATTGGCCATTCCCCAGCCCCAGACTGTGCACTTTCAACACAACCAGTGCTGGGAACAGATCCTCCTCCTTCCTCTCTGGGCAACTCTGTACTTTACAGGGGCTTCATGACTGGGCAGGCTCCAGGACAAAGGGTAGGGTGGTTGCCAAGCTCATACTCTCCCTACTGGTCTAAGGAATCAGAGATCTTGCTATTGGGATGGGACATTTTGTTTTATTCTTCTTTATTCCCTCTCAATTTTCCCTTTCTTTTTGCCCTTGTTCCAAGCTCATCGTATACATGAGAAGTGTGACAATAAAAAATGAAGTGAAAAAAGAATCTTTTCTGGAATTTTGACATTTAATATCTTACCCTCTGAGGGACATGGAAAGGGTCCTGGGACAGATTCAAAATGTGGGAGAAAACAGTATGCGAAACTGGAACTCAGGCTGGCTGGGGACAGGGAAGAGTGGAATAGAAGATATGATAAGAGAATGGTCCCTGGGGACCTAGAACCAGGAATTTAGTCAGGAAATGACAACTCGGAGAAGGCACCATGCTCAGCAAGGGCAGACCCTGTCTCCTCCCAGCCTCAGGAGTAAGTGCCACTCCTGAGCCCAGCGGCTACACAAGGCATATTTTCATGGTGTCTGGAGAGTATCTTCTCAACAGAGGCCAGTATGATCCCAGTGCATGGACCTTCAGGAGTAGAACCCAAAACTTTGCTCAGATTCTATCCTGGGGTTGGGTAATGACCCAAGATACTGGTGAGCTTCCTGAGAAGGAAGATGGCACACTATACAACAGGCTGCGTGATAGAGGTGCCTCACAGTGAACCTCTACTAGAGCAGTACAGAGGGAAAATGTGGGTTTAGAGCCTGCACAGAGAGTCCCCACTGGGGCAATGCCTAGTGGAGCTGTGAGAAGAGGGCCAACATCCTCCAGACCCCAGAATGGTAGATCCACCAGCAGCTTGTACCCTCCAGCTGGAAATGTTGCAGGCACTCAATGCCAGTTCATAAGAGCAGCCCCTGAACCCTGCACAGCTACAAAAGTGGCGATGCCCAAGACCTTGGGAGCCCACCCTTCACACCAGTGTGCTCTGGATGTGAGACATGGAGTCAAAGGAGATGGTGTTGGAACTTTAAGATCTATTGACTGCCCTGTTGGGTAGAAGACTTGCATGGGGTCTCTAGCCCCTCTCTTTTGGCCAATTTATCCCTTTTGGAAAAGGAGTATTTACCCAATGCCTATACTTTCATTGTTTCTTGGAAGTAACTAACTTGTTTCTTAATTTGTAAGCTCAAAGGTGAAAGGGACTAGCCTTGTATGAGAAGAGACTTTGGACTTTGGATTTTGAGTTAGTACTGGAATTAGTTAAGATTTTGAACACTGTTGGGAAAGGATGATTGTATTTTGCATTATGAGAAGAACGCGAGATTTGAAGGGGCCAGTGGTGGAATAATATGGTTTGGATCTATGTCCTCACCCAAAATCTCATGTTGAATTGAATTGTAATCCCCAGTGTTGGAGCTGGGGCCTAGTGGGAGGTGATGGGATTATGGAGGTGGAGTTCTCATGAATGGTTTAGCAATCTCCCTTGGGACTGTATAGAGATGATTTGGTTGTTTAAAGTGTGTAGCACCCCTCTTCCCTCTGTCTCTTCCGTCTGCTTCAGCCATGTAAGATGCCTGCTCCCACTTTGCCTTCCACAATGAGTAAATTCTCCCTGAGGCCTCCCCAGTAACAGATACTGCCATCGTTCCTGTACAGCCCGAGGAATTGTGAGTCAATTAAACTTTTTTCTTATAAATTACACAGTCTCAGGTATTTCTTTATAGCAATGCAAGAATGGACTAATACAAGGTGCCAGAGGTAAAGTTGGAAGCTCACCAGGATTCGCTATGTACCTGTGAACATTTTCAACTGGACTGTAGGGAGCCAGAATGCAGATTTTTACCAGAGGGCTCCTCTTTTCAGAATCCGGCTATTACTTCCAACTTGTGCTTCACAGATTCTCATAGCTTATTTGGGCAAAGATTGATGTTCATTTTCTTCTACATTCATGAAACTATTTGAATTTCTATACTATTAGCATTAAAATTGTATAAGCCACTGAACAGGTAAATTGAAAAGAGAAAGAGAATTTCTCCAAAAAGTGATGAGATAGTAATTGTGTTGGAGAACATATGAATTTTCAAGATGGTTCTTGAAAAATTTGTTCTCTGAGTGTCAGGATATATAAGTTTACATCTTTTTGAGTTCTGAGCTAACTCAAGTGAAAAATATATTGAAAATATGTGGGATGCCACACCCTCCTATTGCAATGAAAGGTGTGTGCCTCATCCTATAGGAAAGCAACTACCTCCACTATATTCTAGAGCTTATTGTTCATACTCTGAAAAACATACACTATTCCTTTTGTATCCTTAATACCTCCCGTTATCCTGATTCGTTTCTAATAGTTTATCCTGATAATCACAACCAAACTGCACAAAAGAACTGTCTGCACCATCTGCTTCCATTTTTGCCATTTCTTCTCCATTTTCAATTCATTACAGTCTGGCTTCTGCACCTTCTCCCAGAATCCTTCTAATCGAGGCCACCTATGACCATGTGTCATTAAGCCCCATGGACCTTTTCCCTTTGGCAACTCACCTCCTTCCTGGATCCTGTGGCACCACACTTTTATGGTTTCCCATCTGCCTTCTCCATTGTGTCAATAGTCCCCTTTTAATCTCTTCCTGAATAAACATTGTGTTTTTCAATGTTTTGGCAGTGGTCTTACTCCTTCTGAACTTACATGTTCTCTTTGTCTAATCTTAGACAACTCTTCAAGATCAATTGGTGAGGTCATGAGTATAAAGATTTTTCCAATATCCAATTCTCATGTAGACCAAAAGCCTTAACACCAAACACGTACTGTTCCTCCTCTCTTACCTGTCTTTAAACTCAGAGTGTTTAGCACTCTCCTAATCATTTCCCTTTGTCACTGCTACCTCCTTCCGCACCCCCACTAAGAATCTCAATTCTCTTTCAAACTTTCACCAGCAACTTTCCACTTGCCCAACGTAGAGGCCTAGACACATCCTTTCATCACTGGGCTCTCGGGCTCTGCCACATTGTACAACTTCTTCACGAGACTTCCATGTAGATATGATGACAGTGGCACTCTTGGATTGCTCAGTGTACAACCTGCATAGCTATGTGGGATGCACTGGTCTTCTTCTCCTTCATCACCAACATTCAAACAGTCACCAAATATATTTAGCTTTGCTTCTGGATTATCTCTTGTGTATATTCAATTGTTTTTCTATTCAATTTCTAGTAGAGCCTTGATTATCTTTTTCCTGGACTGTGGATCCAGCTCTCTGACTCATCTCCTGCCTCCTGTGTTACCCCTCCAGTGTTTGTAGTCGGAGTGGCATTTAGAAACACGATTATTATTTTTTAAAATCTTTTGAGTACCCCACCATCACCTTGTAGATGAACAAACCTCCTGGTTTTCAAAGCCTCAAGATCTGGCTGCTCCTTCCTCATTTTCAACACTTTTCTTCCAGGGGCCACACTTGCCTTCATTTGTCTCAAGGACACCAATGCTGTCTTTCACCTGCTGGCCTTTGCCACGTCCTCTGCCCAGCACAATCTTCCCCTGCCCGCATCCTTCACCCATGGTCAGGTCTCAGCTTAAATATCCGTTTACTAGGGACTCCTTCTCTGACCCCTTGACCATGCAGGCCTGCCCTGGGCTTCCCCCATTGTAACACGATGTGGCTTTAGGGTGACTCCCGGTTTCATTGTCTCCCCAGAAATGGGGAATTCTTGTTGACTAGAATGTCTCCCCAATCCAACATAATACTTGGGCACATGGTAGGTACCTAGCAAATTGCTGCTGTTGATTAAATATGTTCTCTCAGTTCCTAGACTCTCAAATATGTGTCCCTGAAAAAAACACAAAAATTTAAAACTCTTTATCTTGTGGTATACTATGATTTCTGAGACACACGTTAAATATTTAAATTGTTTCTTCTCATCTTGATTCTAAAAAGAATGAGTTTCTAAAGAGTAAATAAAAAATCAAAAGCCTCAAATTTTACAAAAGTTATATTTAACAACCTCTGAACTCAATTCTACACTAAAAATAAAGTTTTGCTCGAGCAGAGAATTATATGACAGCTTTTCTGAGGAAGATAAAGTGGTTCCTTTTTTTTACTTAGAATTACTTTTCATTGATGTCCTTGAGATTTGATTTCTATGTAGGGAAAGGAGGAACGAGATTAACAAGAAAAAAGACTTGTCATTTACTAACTTTGTGAATTTTAGCATATTTTTACTATAGAATATTTAATAGTCCAAAGACCTAACATTTCAGAGAAACATATGGTATATTATCCTATGATTTGTTTTGTTTGGTTTGGTTCTATTATGTTTTTCCATCCCAGGGCAGTAGTTTATAATTTCCTATGATTTATTTTTCTCACTTCCCTTTATAAATTATGCCCACAATCTATAAATGACCAAATACAAAATTGTATACTTGCTGACTACAAGTTCCAAGAGGGAAATATATCCCTACCTTAAAATGTAATGAACAAATCTTGAATGCAAATGCATTATTAGAAACTCTTGGATATTTATTTGACATGTAAATGTTTGAAATAGAACCTATAAATTGTTCTCCGAAATGACAAAATAACTGAAAATGTTTGGATGTTTTATTTGGCTTCAGACATTGTTTTATGTCCTGAATTTTGATGAGAATTTTGTAGGGATTCTCGGGCCATAGAGAACTTTTAACTCAGAATCTTTGGGTTTCAGATTCCTCAGGGAAGACCACAGGTTTTTGGAAACTAGGGAAAGTCCCCAGCTGGGCGGTGAGAGAACAGACAATTCCAAGAGGCATCATTGAGCCCGGACTCCCTCTTTCAGAAATGGTTGATCAATTCCAACAGGGAAGACATAGATGGAACAACTAGAAAGCACAAGAAAATCTGAAAAACATTATATTATGCCTGTAATCCCAGCACTTTGGGAGACCAAGGTGGGAAGATTGCTTGAGGTCAGGAGTTCGACACCTGTCTGGCCAACATGGTGAAACCTGGTCTCTACTAAAAATATAAAAATTTAGCATGCCTGTAGTCCTAGCTACTCAGGAAACTGAGGTAGGACAATCTCTTGAACCTGGGAGGTGGAGGTTGCAATGAGCCGAGGTCGTGACACTGCACTCCATCCAGCCTGGGTGACAGAGCAAGACTCCACCTTGGAAACAAAAAGAAAGATATAATACCAGCCACATGTACATATAAAAATTCTAAAATTTCTAGGACAAGTAAATTTTTTTTGAACAAGTAAAAAGAAACAAGTAGAATTAATTTTAATATTATTTTTATTTAGCATTATATATCTAAAATATTCTCATTTCTACACATAATAATTTAAAAATTATAATGAAGATTTTTTTTGCTAGTAGAGTCTTCTAATCCAATGTATATTTTACATCTCAATTTAGACTTGCTGCACTTGAAATGCTCGAGAGTCATATATGGCTAGTGGATGTTGTATTCGGGAGAGCAGATCAAGACTCCATCTTGGAAAATAAAAAAGACATAATACAAGCCACATGTACATATAAAAATTCTAAAATTTCTAGGACAAGTAAAATGTTTTTGAACAAGTAAAAAGAAAGAAGTAGAATGAATTTTAATATTGTTTTTATTTAGCACTATATATCCAAAATATTCTCATTTCTACACATAATAATTTAAAAAATTATAATAATTTTTTTTCTAGTGAAGTCTTCTAATCCAATATATATTTTACATCTCAATTTAGACTCTCCACGTTTGAAATGCTCAAGAGCCGTATATGGATAGTGGATGTTGTACTGAGGAGAGCAGATCTAGACATCTAAGGAAAGGGATGATTGGGGCTGGAACAATCAGAAAAGACTTTTGGGAGAAAGAAAGTCTTTTAATCCTACAGTTGATTTAGACTGGTAAGAAGGGTGGGCAGTACATTTTGGGGGAACTGGTTTGGAGTATTATAGTTGCTGGAGAGGTGATCCCAGCTCAGCATGGAAGGTGGGTACACAGTTCCTGGAGGGAGCAGGAAAGAAGAGAAGGGGAGGAGGAAGTAAAGCTGCATTAAATTAGTGAGGCTCTGAAGGACAAATACTGTATAATCTCACTTATGTGGGGAGTTTTAAAAAGTTGAACTCATGGAAGTAGAGAATAGAATGGTGGTGTATTAGTCCATTTTCATGCTGCTAATAAAAACATACTAGAGACTGGGAAATTTATAAAAGAGAGAGGTTCAATGGATTGATAGTTCTATGAGGCTGGGAGGCCTCACAGTCATGGCAGAAGGCAAAGAGGAGCAAGTCACATCTTATGGGGATGGCAAAGAGAGAACTCGTGCAGGGAAACTCCCCTTTTTAAAACCATCAGATCTCATGAGACTTATTCACTATCACTAGAGTGGCACGGAAAAGTCCTGTCCCCATGATTTAATTACCTCCCAGGCCCCTCCCATAACATGTGGGAATTCAAGATGAGATTTGAGTGGGGACACAGCCAAACCATATCAGTTGCCTACCAGGTGATAGGGAAAGGGGAAATGTTGGTCAAAGTACACAAGGTTTCAGGCACATAGGTGATATGATTTGGCTGTGTCCCCACCCAAATCTCATCTTGAATTGTAGCTCCCATAATTCCCATGTGTTGCCGAAGAGACCTGGTGGAAGATAATTGAATTATGGTGAAGGGTCTTTCCCATACTGTTCTCATGATAATGAATAAGTCTCATGAGATCTGACGATTTTATAAACAGGAGATCCCCTGCACTAGCTGCCTCACCTGCTGCCATGTAAGATGTGACTTTGCTCCTCATTTAATTTCCACCACATGCCTCCCCAGCATGTGGATCTGTGACTCGATTAAACCTTTCCTTTATAAATTACCAAGTCTCGGGTATGTCTTTATTCACAGTGTGAGAACAGACTAATACAGTACATTTGTACCAGATAGTGGGGCACTGTGGAAAGATACCCAAAACTGTGGAAGTGACTTTAGAACTAGGTAACAGGCAGAGGTTGGAACAGTGTGATGGGCTCAGAAGAAGACAGGAAAATGTGGGAAAGTTTGGAACTTCCTAGAGACTTGGAAGGCTCAGAAGACACGAAGATGTGGAAAGTTTGGAACTTCCTAGAGATTAGTCGAGTGGCTTTGACCAAAATGCTGATAGTGATATGGACAATAAAGTCCAGGCTGAGGTGGTCTCAGATGGAAATGAGGAACTTGTTGGGAACTGGAGCAAAGTTGATTCTTGTTATATTTTAGCAAAGAGACTGGCAGCATTTTGCCCCTGCCCTAGAGATCTGTGGAACTTGGAACTTGTGAGAGATGATTTAAGGTATCTGGGAGAAGAATTCTAAGTGGCAAAGCATTCAAGATAAAGCAGAGCATAAAATCTTGGAAAATTTTCAGCCAGACTTAAACCACCTTTTGCAAAATCGTGACTGAGACAGTCAAAAAGATCTAATTTAACTGACTCCATTCTTGCTTCTAACCTCCAAGTTGTCCTTGTTCATTCCTGGGCATAGGCTGAACTAACTTTGGGAGAAACTTAGTTTACAGTTTAAAACGAAGACAATAACAGTCCTTTCCCAAGCACAGCTCCTTCTTGCCTGGGGACTAGATTACTTTCGTAGGACTAACATTAATCACTAAATTAGAAATTATGGTTTAGGAGTCATGCAACTGGAGGCTACAAGATTCTGACCTTCTCTAAATTGCTTCTAAGATTAGTGCATGAGATATTTTGCAGACCCTGCACTTGATGGATCAGCTGGCACCACCCAGATAGATAAACTAGTTCATCTGATCTTGTGGCCCTCACCCGAGAACTGACTCATTGCAAGAACACAGCTTTAATTTCCTTTGATTTCATCCCTGACTAATCAGCATTCCTGGCTCATTGGTTTCCCCCACCCACCAAGATGTTCTTAAAAACTCTTCTACCTGAATGTTCATGGAGACTGATTTTAGTAATAATAAAACTCTGGTCTTCCACATAGCTGGCTTTGCATGAATTACCCTTTTTCTATTACAATTCCCCTCTCTTGATAAGTCAGTTCTGTCCAGGCAGCAGGCAAGGTGAACCCCTTGGGCTATTATATGTGAGAATGCAGGAGAAAAGAAAAACTCATTGTCTGGGAAGAAATTCAAGCCTGCCGCAGAAATTTGCATAAGTAACAGGGAGCTGAATATTAATCACCAAGACAATGGGGAAAATGTCTGCAGGGCATGTCAGAGACCTTTGCATCAGCCCCTGCCATCACAGGCCCAAAGGTCTAGGAAGGAAAAATGGTTTTCCGGGCTGGGCCCAGGGCCTGACTGCTGTGTGCAGCCTAAGGACTTGGTGCCCTGTGCTCTAGTCACTCCAGTCCTGGCTAAAGGGGACCAATGTACAGTGTGGACCATGACTTCGGAGGGTGCAAGCCACAAGACTTAGCAGCTTCGTCATGGTGTTGAGCCTGAGGATGCACAGAAGTCAAGAATTGAAGTTTGGGAACCTCCACCTAGATTTCAGAGGATGTATGGAAATGCCTGGATGTCCAGGAAGAAGTCTGCTGTAGGGGTGGAGCCCTCATGAAGAACCTCTGCCGGGGCAGTGCAGAAGGGAAATGCAGGGTTGGAGGCCCCACACAGAGTCCCCACTGGAGCACTGCCTCGTGGAGCTGTGAGAAGAGAGCCACTGTCCTCCAGATCCCAGAATGGTAGAGCCACTGACAACTTTCACCATCCATCTGGAAAAACCACACATACTTAATGCCAGCCTGTGAAAGCAGCTGGGATGGGGGATGTACCCTGCAAACTCACAAGGGTGGAGCTCCCCAAGGCCATGGGGGCTCCCACTCTTCTGTCAGGAGGACCTGGATGTGAGACATGGAAACAAAGGAGATCATTTTGCCCTATTGGATTTTGAACTTCCATGGGACCTGTAGTCCCTTTGTTTTGCCCAATTTCTCCCATTTAGAACAACTGTCTTTATCCAATGCCTGTACCCCCATTGTATCTAGGAAGTAATTACTTGCTTTTGATTTTACAGGCTTATGAGCAGAAGGGACTTACCTTGTCTCAGATGAGACTTTGGACTTGGACTTTTAGGTTGATGCTGGAATGGGCTAGGAGCTTGGGGGGACTGTTGGGAAGGCATGAATGGTTTTGAAATGTGAGGACATGAGATTTAGGAGGGGCCAGGGGCAGAATAATATGTTTTGGTTATGTCTCCATCCAAATCTCATCTTGAATTGTAGCTCCCATAATTCCCACCTGTTATGAGAGGAACCCAGTGGGAGGTTATTAAATCATGGGGGTGGGTCTTCCCCATGCTGTTCTCATGATAGGGAATAAGTCTTACAGGATGTGATGAATTTATAAATGCGACTTCCCCTGCATAACCTTTCTTGCCTGCTGCCATGTAAGGTGTGGATTTTGCTCCTCATTTGCCTTCTGCCATGATTGTGAGACCTCCCCAGCATGTGGAACTGTGAGTCAGTTAAACATCTTTCCTTTATAAATTACCCAGTTTGGGGCATGTCTTTATTTGCAGTGTGAAAACAGACTGATACAATAGGAGAAATGTATTCTGATTATCTATTGCACAGCAAGTTGACTAATTATACCTTATTGTGTGTTTTAAAATTTCTAAGAAAGTAGAATATAAATATTCTCCATAAAGAAATGTGAAGTGATGGATATGCTAATAACTTTCTTTTGCCCATTTCACAATGGATACATGTATTGAAACATCATATTGTACCTTATAAATATATAAAATTATTGCTTGTCAAATAAAAATGCACCTTTTCTCTTCACTCTCTTAAGTGAAGATGTTTTAGACATTTGTAATACTGTTAGATTCTTTGGTCATATTCTGCAGTCCATCCTAGGATCACCTGACCTAAATGATTTCTCAAAATTTGCATATATTAAGGTTCTATTTTTGTTTGCTAAAGTTCTATGGTTTTTGACAAATACATATTGTCACTGTCCAACATTAAAATATCAAACAGAATAGCTTCATTGTCCTAAAAGATTCTCAGTGCCTCGCAAATTAAACCTTTTCTTACACCACACTTTTGACAACCAGTTATATGTTTACTGTTTTTTTTTTTTTTCTTTCCAGAAGGCCATGTAGTTGGAAGCACACAGTAGGTAGCTTTTCAGACTGGCATATTTTACTTTGCAATGTGCATTTAAGATATATCCATGTTTTTGCATGGTTCGATAGCTCATTTGTATTTATTGATGAATAGAATTCTGTTGTATCTACCACTGTTAGTTTATTCATTGACCTGTTGAAGAATTGTGACTCCTTTCAGTTTTTGGTGATTATGAATAACACTGTAATGACATTCATGTGCCAATTGTGTTGATGTACATTTTTAAATCAACCTCGTTTCTAGATTATATGGCAAGACTATCTTTGACTGTCAGAAACTGCCAAACTTTTTTCTAAAGTAGCTGTATCATTTTGCATTCCAACAAACTACATCTCTGTTAGTAGGTTTTAATTTTAGTCATTCTATTATGTTGGTAGTGGTCTCTCATTATTTTAATTTTCATTTCACTAATGAAAAATGACACTAAACATCATTTTTAAAATTTTTATTATAAGTTCAGAGATACATGTGCAGGTTTGTTATATAGGTAAATAGCATGTCATGGGGATTTGGTGTACAGATTATTTCATCACCCAGGTAATAAGCATAATGTCCAATAGGTAGTTTTTTATGCCTCACCCTTCTCCCACCCTTCAACCTTAAGTAGGCCTGTATGTCTGTTGTACCCTTCTTTGTATCCATAGACACTAAATATTTAGCTTCCACTTATAAATGGGAACACGAGGTATTTGATTTTCTGTTTCTGTGTTAGCTCACTTAGCATAATGGACTCCAGCTCCACCCTTGTTGTTCCAAAGGAAATTATCTTGTTCAATTTTTCATTTTTATGGCTGTGGAGCATTCCAAATGTACCACATTTTCTTTATCCAGTCTACTATTAATGAACATTTAGGTTGATTCTAAGCCTTTGCTATTATGAATAGTGCTGAAATGAACATTTACTGTTTGGATAGTAATTTTGTTTCAGGTTCTTTGAGAAATCACCAAACTGTTTTCTACAATGGCTGAACTAATTTATGTTCCCACCAGGATTGTTATAAGCATTCCCTTTTCTCTGAAACCTCACCAGTATCTGTTGTTTTTTGACTTTTAGTAATAGCCATTCAATGAAATGCTATCTCATTGTGGTTTTAATTTGCATTTCTCTAATGATTAGTGATGTTGAACATTTTTTGATATCCTTGTTGATGGCATGTGTGTCTTCTTTTGAAAAATGTCTGTTCATGTCTTTTGCCCACTTTTTAATAGATTTGCTTTGTTTTTGCTTCTTCGTTTAAGTTCTTTTTAGATTCTGTACATCTGACCTTTGTCAGATGCATTGTATGCAGATATTTTCTCCCATTCTGTAGGTTGTGTGATTACTCTGTTGATATTTTCTTTTGCTGTGCATAAGCTCTTTAGTTTAATTAGATCTCATTTGTCAAGTTTTCTTTTTGTTGCAATTGCTTTCAGCTTCTTTATCATGAAATCTTTGCCAGTTCCTATGTCCAGAAGGGTATTCACAAGGTTATATGCCAGGGTTTTTATAGTTTTAGGTTTGACAATTAAGTCTTTATTTTTTAATTGATTTTTGTACATGATGTAAGGAAAAGGTCTAATTTCAATCTTCTGCATATGACTAGCCAGTTATCCCAGCATCGTTTATTGAATAGGGAGTCTTTTTCCAATGCTTATTTTTGTCAACTTTGTCAAAGATTAGATGGTTGTAGATGTGTGGCGTTATTCCTTGTCTCTCTATTCTGTTTCATTGATCTATGTGTATGGTTTACTACTAGCACCATGCTGTTTTGGTTACTGTAGCCTTATAGTATAATTTGAGGTCAGGTAATGTGATGCCTCAGCTTTGTTCATTTAGGATTGCCTTGGCTATTTGGTTCTTTTTTTTTTTAAATTCCCATATGATTAGAGTTTTTTCCAATTATGTGACTGATTTCACTGGAAATTTGATAGGAATAGCATTGAACCTGTAAGCTGCTTTGGGAAGTATGGCCATTTTAACAATATTGATTATTTCTATCCATGAACATGGAATGCTTTTCCATTTGTTTGTGTCATCTCTGATTCCACTGAACATTGTTTTGAAATTGTCATTGAAGAGCTCTTTCACCTTCCTGGATAGCTATACTCCTAAGTATTTTGTTCTTTATGTAGCTATTGTGAATGAGATTACATTCTTGAGTGACTTCTCAATTTGGACATTGATGGTATGGATAAATATTACTAATTTTATTATTATTATTATACTTTAAGTTCTAGGGTACACGTGTACAACATGCAGGTTTATTACATAGGTATATATGTGCCATGTTGGTTTGCTGCACCCATCAACTGGACATTTACATTAAGTATTTCTCCTAATAGTATCCCTTCCCTAGCCCCTCACCCCCTGACAGGCCCCTGTGTGTGACGTTCCCTGCCCTGTGCCCAGGTGTTTTCATTGTTCAACTCCCACCTATGAGTGAGAAAATGTTACTAATTTTTATACATTGACTTTGTATCCTGCAGCTTTGCTGAAGTTGTTTATCAGATCTAGCAGTTTGTGGGCAAAGACTATGGGATTTTCTAGGGGTAGAATAATATCATCTGCAAACTGTGATAATTTGACTTCTTCTCTTTCTATTTGGATACCTTTTATTTCCTTCTGTTTCCCAATTGCTCTGGCTAGGAGTTCCAGTACTATGTTGAACAAAAGCCATGGACAGTCTTGTCTTGTTCTGGTTCTCAAGGGTTATGCTTCCAGATTTTGCTCATTCAGTATGACTTTGGCTGTGCATTTGTCATAGATGGCTCTAATTACTTTGAGATATGTTCCTTTAATATATCTAAGGGTTTTTAACATGAAGAGATGTTGAATTTTATTGAAAGTCTTTTCTCTGTCTGTTGCGGTTACCATGTGGTTTTTCTTTTTAGTCCTGTTTTGTGATAAAGCACATTTATTGATTTGTGTGTATTGAACCAATCTTATATTTGGGGGAAACAACCTGCTTTATTGTGGTGCATTAGCTTTTTTATTTATTGCTAGATTTGGTTTGATAGTATTTTCTTAAGGATTTTTGCATCTATGTTCATCAAAGACATTGGCCTGAAGTTTGTGTGTGTGTGTGTGTGTGTGTGTGTGTGTGTGTGGGTGTGGGTGTCTTTCCCAGGTTTTGGTATTATCAGGATGATGCTGGCCTCATAGAATAATTTGGGGAAAAGTTTCCCCTAATTTTTAGAAATGGCACCAGCTCTTTTAATAAATCTGGTAGAATTTGTCTGTGAATTTGTCTGGTCCCATGGTTTTTCTGGTGGTAGACTTTTCATTACTGATTCAATTTGAAAACTTGTATTGATCTATTCAGTGAATCCACTTCAGCCCACTGCAATGGAAGAATCAGGGGAGAATGGGCACAAGACCCCAGAAGCAGGCCAACGCATAAAATCCCAAGTCAAAGGTCAACCTATGTACTTGGATCTCTCAAGTTGCTCGCTTGGCCCTCTTCCAAGTGTACCTTACTTTCTTTTGTTCCTGCTCTAAAACCTTTTAATAAACTTTCACTCCTGCTTTAAAACTTGCCTCAGTCTCTCCCTCTGCCTTCTGTTCCTGGGTCGAATTCTTTCTTCTGAGGAGGCAAGAATTGAGATTGCTGTAGATGCATATAGATTCACCAGAGCTAACAAACACAGTTTACTGAACTGTTGCAGGTTCCACCCTCACTTCTGTGAAAGCAACGTGAACCACGTGACCCATCATGTCAGTAGTTTCAGTGGTGGGATAGCAAGAAAAACACAATGGTGAAACTCATTCCTTCTAAATGACAATTCTGTACAAGTGTTCCTTCCTACTGAGATTCCCATGAAGATCGTCTCCAGGGTTGCATTAGAATTTCTCCAAGGAAGCTTGTACCAACCCTGTGAGTAGGAGCTGCACTGTAGGGCTGCGATGATGGGTTGGAAGGTCACTGTCACTAATGTGAGCTATGGTGACTTTGTGCAGTGAATTGCGAGCAGTAATTCAGCTGAACTAAATGGGAGCACTCATGAAAACTTAAGGCAGAGGGAAAACGAGTTAGAGTAGACATGAGACTCACAAACCCATGTGGGATTTCTTGAGAAAGAGCCCCCTCAGGTACTCAGCTGATGGCTCATGGCAAGACTGAAATTATTGCCAAGTTTGCTAGTGTGTGGGATTGAAGATAATAAAAACTCCACATTGCTAAAAGCCAAAAGGCCAAACTTTGTGCTGTGTTTTATGTCAGCAAATGTGCTTATAGAATGCCACATAGGCCAAAGTTCACACTTATTTTTTTTATTTCTCAATTTGAAAAGAAAGTGGGAGTTACAACAATGTCTCACATACCCCATTGTGTATTTACAGTGGGGTTAGTTTTTCCAAGCTCCATGGCTCCATGGCTCTTGAGATTTTGAAACTACCAGAAATTTAAACAGCCTCAGGAGACAGCACCTACAGGAGCAATGACAAGCCTGTAGATTGTATACCAAAAATTACTTAGTTAACTAAGTATGACTTGGAATTTTGATAATAATTTTCAGCCAGTAGAGTCATTGTGAAGACTTTAAAACTGCTGTGCAAGTCAGAACTTGACTCAGCCACAGAGAACTGAGACTCTTTCAATCTGAGGGCATGGGGGGAGGTGGGTCCTACCTAACTACCTTGTGGGGGTACAGGAAGAAAGAATTCGAGAAAAATCCCCACTCTGGGAAAGTAGATGGCTTGTGCTGCTTTATAACGAGTCTCCAGGCTTGTCCGAACCATGAGGGGGATCCCCTGTGTCCAGCATCTGTGCCAGTGCACACCCAGCCTCCCTCAGGGCCACAGGCACTCACACACCTGCACACTCAAACCTGGACTCTGAGATAACAGGTGTCCAGTGCAGTGTTGGAAATGAACCGTGTCTGTATAGTCTGCTAATAGGCCACTATTCACTTGAAGGACTGCAAACTTAATGGAGTATCAAAGACCTTTTAGGCGGCAATCTCTCTGTAAAGTAACTCCTTTACTTACCCTGCTTAGATAGTTATTCACAAAGACGTGACACAGTGGATACGTGGATGAGGTTGGCCTCATCCATTCTCTTGCTATGATACCAGTGTCTTCAAGGCAGGTAGTCCATGTGTGATACACCTGGGGAAGAACCAGACCCAGTGTCTGGCAGAAGTCACTGCCCACTTGCTACACATCCCGCAAAGTGAGGTTGGGGGGCTCGGTCTGCTATGTCTTAGCTCCCTGGGAGGACACACTGGAGGCCCTTTTATGATCCAGGACCTAGAAGTGGAGAATCCACGTCCACAGCCCATGAGTGGCCCAGGATGATGGCAAACCTCAGACAGGGGTCCCCGTGCAGCTGCAGACAGGACAAGTGGACTTCATGAAATGCCCTGGGTCTCAGAGGAGTGGGGCACTAGAAGAGAGAGGCAGAGTGTGCCAGGCCCCTGCAGTGGGAACCATGGAGATGGCCTCAGAGGAAAGCTGGTACGGGACGAAAGTGGCTGCATCTGGGTGAACTGTGACTCTGTGGAGCCTGTCAGGTGCCTAGGCACACCTGAGGCAGTTTGGTCAGGTTGAGGCAGCAGCACAGGGTGGGTCACTGAGCAAGAGCCCAGCTGTGGCCAAAGTGGAGAATGACAAAAAGCGATCATCCCTGTCCCCTCCGTGGAGCAGCCTCTGGAGGTCTCAGCTCCAGGTCTTCCCTCCTGGCTCAGCTCCTGGGCAACAGATGACATTGAGGCTCCTCCTCATTCCCCAGCAATTCTCATGCTCCACTGTGCACACGGGACCTCATAAAACACAGAGGCTGACTCATCATTGGCCTAAGTGTGGGCATTTCCAGCAAGCACCCAAGTGATGTCCCTGCTGCTGGCCTAAGGACCTCGCTGTGGGCACAACAGGACTTGGGACTTCACCCCTCAGGGTGGGAAGCTTCTCCCCACATCTGGCCTGTGCTGGAACCCACGGTGAGCGGCTTCTAGGAGCAGAATGGGCAACTCCGACAGAGAGTAAATTCTTCCTCATGTTAAACTGAGGATTGCACAACCCCTGATACAGCAGTCTTGCTGATACAACTTACTGCAAAGAGACATCCACACTTTTCCCAGGGCTGAGAAAAAAAGCAGTTGGTAATCTATCTTGTGGCTGTACTTATGAACCTGGGGGCTGACAGGTAGGATCACTGAACCCCTCCCTCAAATCTGAGGAAGCCCAAGGGCTGTGATCCCTGTGATCAGCTGGCCGAGGCATTCTCCCTAGAAAGAGACCTCCACATGGATTCAAGGTTCACTGATTTGCTGAAGAATTGTTAGGATTCTGTCCAGAAGGGACAGACATTCCATCCTCACTCTCATCAACCCCCAAAAATGTGGGTTTGGATAAATCCCAGGGATCATCCTCAATTGGCTCACTCAAAGATGGGGAAGGCTGGGAGTGGTGGTTCACGCCTATAATCCCAGGACTTTGGGAGGTCGAGGTGGGTGGATCACAAGGTCAGGAGATCGAGACCAGCCTGACCAACATGGTGAAACCCCGTGTCTACTACAAGTACAAAAATTAGCTGGGCATGGTTGCACGTACCTGTACTCCCATCTACTCAGGAGGCTAATGCAGGAGAATCGCTTGAACCTGGGAGATGGAGGTTGCAGCAAGCTGAGATCACGCCACAGTACTCCAGCCTGGGTGACAGAACGAGACTCTGTCTCAAAAAAAAAAAAAAAAAAAAAAAAATGGGGAAGCAGAGGCCTCTGGAGAGGAAGAAACTCCCTTGGGATTCACATGTTGAGTTCGAGGTTGCACCAAGACCAGTGACAAGCGTGTGACACCTTTTCCTTCACAACATGCGACCTGAGACACTAAAGTTCACAGTATATTCTGGATTCAGTTAGATGCCTTTAGCTCATCACAGAAACCTTAAACTAGTGTTTCTAAAATAAATCACAATGCAAGGACAAATCGGATTCTTGTAAAACAGTAAATACTATCTATGTATACAGGCTTAAGAATAAAAACAGATGTGTCAAGAAACGAAGTAAATCACAAATAGTCTGATCATAGTAAGACAATTGTCTCTTGTTACAGACTGAATTTTGTGTCCCCCAAAATTCGTATGTTGAAATCGAATCCCCCACGTGATAATACTTGGAGGTGGGGCCTTTGGGAGGTAATGAGGTCATGAGGGTGGAGCCTCATGAGTGGATGAGTGCCCTTACGAAAAGAGGACAGAGAGCCAGCTCACGTTCTCTCTGCCAGGTGGGGCACAAGGAGAAGGCAGCCATCTACAAATGCGAAGAGGGTGTTCACCAGAACCTGACCACACTGGCACTCTGATCTCAGACTTCCAGCCCCTGGAACTGCGAGAAATGAATGTTTGCTGTTTCCCAGTCGGTGGTACTTTTCCCAGCAGCTAGGGTCGACTGAGACGTGGCTGGAAAAGAGGCCAAGCATCATCGTGGCCAAACTTCTTCTCTTCTTAGAGCCGAAACTTCCTCAGAGGGCACTTGACACCTCTGTCCCATCACACTCCACTTTCTAAAGCGAATTCTCCCACCTGATCACATACAGATGGGCCAGCTCTGAGGAGGCATGGCCGTCTCCTTGAGAAACTCATCACTCTTGAAGTGTGACATGAAGTAATGCTGAAGCCCACCCTGTCCTTGTAGTGCTCATCTACATGGATAAATGGCACCAGTCTACTGATGGGAAAATCCACAGGAAAAGTTCAAGTCTTGACCCTAATTACAGAAGAAATGAGCTCACTGCAGTCACGAAACTCTAATTCTAGGAGTGTCATTTCCACACCGAGCCAGGCAGTTTCTTTATTCCCTGAACCATATGTTTATTTCTTAGCTGAACTATCCTGTGAGTGGTTGTCAATAACTAAGATTTGTTAAATTTGTTTATTTTTGCTTTTCTGTCAGTTCAAAATTAGAAACATATGTTCATCACCTCCACACATGAGTAGTTCAGCATGAACTCTTTTCCTCATTTTATTCCGAGCAGATCAGTCAAAATAGTTCCCATTTCAACGTTGACCTGAAAAAAAGTAAGACATGCATGACTTACTTTATTAATTGTGTTTCCTTTACAAACTAGCAAATGAACTTAATTAACTGAAATATGGCCGTGCATCTCAGTGGTATAATGAGTGATACCTTCAGGTGGGAGATGCTAAAGGCATCATTAAGCCTGTGGAAGCAACGTGAAGAGACACATCAGAGGCATCAAGTCCCAGAGTTCACGTCTGAAGTAGAGACTGCTAATGGAATCTGGGACTTTTCATCTCTAGCGTTCTGTCTTTAATGGGGCCATGGCTTCAGCTGAGAATAATTACCATCTGAAGACAGCTCCCAGAATGATCCATGGTGGGCTGGAGGAGCTGACACAAAATTTGCTTCTGGGTCAGTCCAGTGGGCATTGGACATTGAGTGTGCTGCCAGATGCTTCCCTGCAGGGGTGAAAGATCAGGAGCAATGAAGGCTATTGAGGAGCTCAGCTGTCATTTAAGGGCTTTTAGGAAGGCAGATGGCCACATCTTGGTCCAAAATTGATGCCATAGGTTGAGAGTTTTCTATAAAGAAGTCTTGGACTTACATGACCAAAAAAAAAAAAAAAAAAAAAAAAAAAAAAAAAGGATAAACAGTAGTTATCACTGCATTGAATTTCAGGAACAGAGTATTTCAGGAGCTGAGAAGAAAAGGAAGGCAAAATAATCTATTTGATACCAAGCTCACCTGTGTGCCCCCCTGTTTCTCTGTCTCTCTCTTCTCTGTCTCTCTGTCCCTGTCTCTGTCTGTCTCTCTGTATATGTATTCATACTCACACAGATATACACATGCATATATATGCAAGATTTATTATTTAGTTATCACAGAAACCCTATGAGTTAAGCATTTAAGTAACTTAATTTTATCTAGAAATGGAGGCTTAAATTGTTGTTATAACTCATGAAAGTTTCTACAGCTATTAAGTGGCACAGTAAGAATTAAAGCTATCTACCTACTTATGTCTATTTAGCTATCCATCATCTATTGATTATATATCAGTCTTTGTCTATATATATATCAATTTTTATCATTGGTCTAATTTTTACAGTCTAGCCCACTGCCTGACACAGATCAACAGATCAAGCACTCCATGAGTTGTGTTCACCAAGTCCTGCTCTGACCACCACCACCACGCCCATGCTCTTCCCCCATGTTCTTTTCACCACATCCATGTGTCTCACCATTTCTGAAGATCCTGGAGGTCTGCTCTCACCATTTCTTCTCCAGGAACTTCATTCCCACGTGAGATTTTCCACCTAAGGCTAGGAGATGATAGAGAGGTCAAGGATTTGCATAAATAAATTCCTATCTACGACTAGCACTGTTCTTAGCCTTGGAGAGGCAGAGATCTGTCAGGAAAAGGAGGTACAGAAGAAATGATTATTATAGTGCTTGCTTCCAAAAAATGTATTGTCACTCATTCATTCACTCCACATACTTTCACTGAGCATGCACCTCATGTTAACATCATTCTGGGTGGTGGCGACAAGCACAAAAAGAATCTTTACCACCTTTGAGAAGCTTCCATTCCAGTGACCCCTATGTCTGGTCCCTTCAGCACAGCCAGCTTACCTCTGCGTCATACCTGTGAGCCCATCAAAGTCAAATGTTACTGGAATTTTGCAGGATCTGCCCCAGCTGCTTCACTCTCATATTAGTATCAGTAGTTAAATCTGTAGTGGCTGTCCATGTTGGGGCACACATAATCTCACAGAAACCCTATTAAATGTGTTGGGGCACACATAATCTCACAGAAACCCTATTAAATGTGTACTGTCACTGTCTCCACTTTACAAATGAAGAAACAGAGGCTCAGCCATTTCTAAAGCACAGTGATAAAGCATGTGAACTGTGGGATTTGCCTACCTGGGTTCAGGTGCAGCCCCGACACTGACAGCTATGGGGGTTTGGAAAGATTACTCATTCCTTCCTCACCTCAGATTCCTTGTTTGTAAAGTGGTCATAATAGTGACACATACTTTAATGTGGAATTGGTATAGGAATTAAGTGCTTTCATACATGTTTAGAACACTGTCTTGAATTGTATAATTGTTTTGAGTTGAATGATGGTACCCTAAAAAAAGATATGTCCAAGTTCTAACCCTGGGAAGACGACTTTGGAAAAAAGGTTCTTTGCAGATGTACTTTTAAGGATCTCAAGATATGATCGTCTAGGATTAGGACAGGCCTAAATCTGGAGAAGAAGGCCATGGGAAGATGGAGACAGTTTGGAGTGATGCTTCTGCAAGGCAAAGGGTGCCAAGGCTTGCAAGGAGGCATGGAGCAGATTCTCCTTCGGAGCCCCTAGAAGAAACAGACCTGTCCATACCCTGACTGCAGACTTCTGGTCTCCATACCTGTGAGAGTACATTTATGTTGTCTTCAATAACCACGTTTGTGGTGATTTATTATAGCAGTCACAGGACACTAATGAGGTAATTAACCTCATAGACTTTTTAAAGCCAAATACCAGTTGTGACACCCTGAGGGCTCAACCTGCATCACATTTCGTCACCCAGGTCTTGATCTCATGCTCCCCAGATGCTGGTTCTGCACATACGCATCCATCCCTGCCCTTGACCCATCTGTTTGTGCTCAGGCTTCTTTCTGTACATTACTGAGCTCGGCTTCCCACCTGGTACTCCATTCTGTGTTTACCCCTGCTTTGAACTTTCCCTGGGAACTTCAGGTGAAAGTTACACCTTTGCCAGATGCCTGCTCCTTGCAGAAACTTCGACTGGGTTAGCTCCTTATCTTCCCTTCCTCCTCCTCACCAGGTGGGGGCTGTGGGGCGGTGGGGAAATTCAGCCATTGATGGCCTATTAAGTTGCAAAGTGTACGCTTAATGCACAATTAGTGAGTAGTTCAAGTAGTAAATAAATAGAAGCTAAGCTGAATATAATGTGAAGTAGAGGCAGCATAGACTCTATTTGCTTCAGTGGTTGGAGAGAGCACAAGGAGGAAGAGAAATACTAAGGTGTGCAATGAGGAGCAAGGGGCCCAGCCAGTCCAGGAAGCACCTCAGAGCTCAAGGCAGCGGGAGGGACAAAGAAGTAACAAGTTGGCCAAGACAGACGGACAGATTTAACTGGGGAAGTCTTTCTAGGCAGAGGGTTTTCACAAAATATGGATTGAAATGGAAATAGAGTCCAATTTCCTGTACTGCTAAAGTTTATAAAGTATCTACATCTAGCATCCTTCTCTTGATCTACTTCAAGCCACTACATACAATATAAGAAATAATTTAAAGAAAAAGTTCCAGGTATTATTTATTTAGAAATCAGTTTTGTACAGTGTAAATATTTTAGAAAAGCATTTTCCTGTGATTTGTCAACGTGTAAAACACACACAGTGTTAAAGCGAATTAGTCCCAAATTCCCACTCATGATAAAGAAGAGAGACACAAGTAGTACTGACATGACAGCTGGCCTCTCACTCTCTGGCTTGGTTATTCAATTTACAGAGAAGTTGAGGAAATGAGCGGGTATGAATAGTCCTTATTAGTTTCTCCAGGTGTGACAGACAGAGTCACTCTGGTCCCCGACCCAGCTGGGCTCGAGAAATGTTAATAAAACTTCTTCTGGCAAAAATAAAATGGTATCAGGTGGATGTATCAACCAAACAAATGGAAAGCACTAGAAATGGTAACCACATGTACAAATATGTAAAATTATTTTAAAAGGTTATTTATAGCTCACCTTTGGATAATGGATTCTTTAGAAATAAAGCAATAAATTATAGCACAGAGTTTATAAGGTAGGTAAAATTAAAGTGTATAACAACAATGGAATAAAGACCAGGAGAAAATAAATAACACTGTTGTGAGGTTTTTGTACTATATGAAGGAGCAATATATAACTTGAAGTATGTCTGTGATGTATGCTACTATATATCCTAAAGCAGCTACTAAAATAAACAAACAAAGAAGGTAGTAAAGGAGGAAAAAGACAAATAGTAGACGGGAAAAATAGAAAATAAATATGACAGATCAACATAACTATATCAATAATTATATTAAATGTAAGCAGTCGAAACACTGAAATTAAAGGAAAAAATAGTCAAATTGAATTAAAAAGTAAGACTCAATGATAAAAAATTATCTTGCAAAAAAATTAAATTTTCCATAAAAATCAATAGGAAAAAGTATACCATGATAATACAAACCAAAATACAGCTGGAGTGGCTGTATTTATTTCAGCCAAAGTATTTTGAGAGAAGATAACAGTACTTCCATATTTTGAATATAGGGAATACAATTCTCTCCAGGAATAAAGAAGACTAATTCCTAGTGATTGTGGAATCAATGCATCACATGGGCATAATGATTGTCATCATTTGTGGTCATTTTAAGCTTCAAACATTGCCCTGTTGTCAGCCTTTCATCAGAGTTTAGAGTCACCCCAGCCTTCTTCCTAGCAGGTGCACCTTGTGTGGCTGTAAAATTTGGAAAGTAGAGAAAGGGGACTGGTGACTTCAGCATTCAATTCACATATTTTAAAATAACTCTACTGTTTCTAGAAAGTTGCTCTGCCCTCAAATATCTCTGAGATTCCCCAGTCCAAAGACCCTCTGTTTTGCCTTTTCAAGAGCATGGACCTCCATCATTCTGCTGTGATTGAGAAGGACAGCTTCTCAGTGTGCCGATGTGAAGAAGGGGACCCAGGGATCTATTTGCTTCTTAAACATCATTTAATTTGTCTTCCTTATTTGAGTCCTGGTATCAGTTAGTGTTTAAATAGGGGAGCAGCACCACTATGAGTAATGGGATGAGGGATTCATTATAGAAACCAGATTGGCACAATTAGGGGAGAAGCTGGAGAAATGAAAGTCTAAAGGGAAACTAGAACATAGGAGGAGATACCCGTCAGTCAACCTGAGCAGCCAAGCACATCTGCTGCTGAGGCTAGGCTGCTCGGGGGCTGGTGAAGAAGTTCATACTGGAATTCTGCAATTCCCCAGAAAAGCAGAGCAACATCTGACACCCAGGCATGCCCTGGCATTATCAGGCAGATCTTGGTGTTTGTATGAGCTGGTGTGGCACTCATGGCTGTGCGTTGGTGCTTTCCTGTTGAACATAAAGGATTTCGCAGAACATTAATATGAGACAAAATCACTCTGTGACTATGATAGATCAAGACACAACAACAACAAAGACAGCAAACAAACAGACCATTCCATAATCATGCCTAAATAGACACAAAACATGCATATCATCCGAGCTGCAAAATACAAAAATCTCCCTTCCTCGGCTAATACGAGTGGCTGCTTTATTTTATTATTAATTACAGCTTTAGCATCTAGAATGCCCTCCCATACGTAACATTTATTGAGGTACCAATCATAGAATGACCTTCCCTTCTTGACTGCAGCCAACAGAGACCAATTCTCTACTTCACTAAACCCTTTCAAAATCACCAGCCAAAGCCCACATCCTACAATAGGTTCTTTCTAACACCCTTTACTGGGACATCTGGCAATTCTCCACGGTGTGTGTGCACTCCCTCACGGTGACAAATGAGAAACCCAACTTACTTAAGTGCAGGTGAGCTCTAGGAGGCCTTTGGCTGGAGGACACTGACATCTCACAGCCCAGCATGTGGTGACAGACTTGGGGCTACTGTGTTCAATAGGGTCAATAGTCAGGAACAAGATTTGGATGAAAACAGAAGACAGTAAGGACTAAAGGCCAGGAGAAAAGGAATGGAAGTATATTGTTGTGAGGTTTTTGTACTGTATGAAGGGGCAATATATCACTCGAAGGGTACCTGTGATATATACTACCATATATCCTAAAGCAACCACTATAATAAGCAAACAAAGAAGGTAGTAAGAAAGGAAAAAGACAAATAGTAAATGGGAGAAATCATCTGACATCTCTGCCCCTTACCTGTTTCCTCCTCTGAAATCTTTGGTAGCTGCCTAGCTTTTGCGTCCTTTGGTCTCAGGAAGCAATCTCTGTTGGTTCCTCTTATGCAGAGCCATTGTGGAAAGTCGAACGGACATTCCAACACATACCCTTTCACCCTATTTCCAGAGGAAGCTGGAACCAATAATTCCTGCCTTGTTTGAAGGATCCTTTGTATTCTCACTACAAGGTCAAGGTTTGGTCTTCTCAGGTTTTAAAGCCAGCTATCATATAATCAATGTATTCTGCTCACATGTTTTGTTTGTTGGTTTCTGTCTCTCATTTTCCCTGTTCTGGTGTGTCTTATTTTATTAAAATATCTGCACTGGAGGTTTCAGCGGGGTGCTGGGATGGAGTGAGATCTGATGCATTGTTAATTGAAAATCGCTGCTCAGAAGTCAGGCCTTTTGTGTACCATTACACAGGTGCGGAGAAGGCTGGGTGCTTCCCAGGTGCTTGTGCCCTCTGCCCAGAGTGAGAAGCACCCCTAGTGGTCCAGCCAGGGACTGCATCCACCAGCCCTCTCATCCAAGTGTGGCCACTGGGTCTTGCCCATATTATGTGGAAAGAAGTGAGTTGTGTTGCTTTTGGGAAGGTGTATTTTTTAAAAATAACTTTTTTTTTGTTTGTTCCTTTAATCGACAAATGTTAAGATTGTTGGCTTTGCTTTGGAATCAGCACAAAAGTATAAAGTTGATTAGCACACATTCTGAACAGGGAACTGTGTCATATCAAGTAATAAAGAGTAAACCTAATCATCAAAGTCAGGACGAAGGAAACTTTTTGTGAAAGATAGGAGTAAATATTTTCAGACTTTCAGGCCATGTGGATCTCTGTTGCATAGTATTTGTTTTTATAAAGAATTCTTTACAATGTAAATCATTCTTAGCTCACAAACTGTACACTTATAGAACTTGTACAGGATATAACCTGTGGGCCCAAGTTTACCAGTCTGGGCTTTGAGTGACTGCAGGACACAAGAAATGAATCTTATACTAATAAGTAAGACCCTTCAGAGACCATGAATGTACACATCCCACTTTACAGCTGTGAGATCCTTGAAGGCAAGAATCATATTTTATGCTTTCCTCTTTACAATTATTTTATCTAATATGGGGTTTTAATTTCATTAAATTTTGACTCTCACATTGGTCTGTACAAAGCTCTACATTAGGTGCTCTAGACTTAAGAATAAAATAGATGGCCTCCAATACAATGGAGTTAAATGAAATAAAATATAACTAATTCAAACTATACTGCAAAAGTTGAAATAATAATTACAGAATAGAATATGAAGCATTTTATAATATATAAAATTACATATTATAAAAAATTGAACCTCTATTGAAGTTCAATAGAGATTCTATTTTGTTGGAACTTCATTGTGATTCAGTGGTAGCCATTGCTACCATTGAAAATCTGTGTCACTCTTAGTTTTTAATGTTTAAGTGTGGAAGCCTAAATGGGAGAAAAGAATGATGCTTATTTCTCCTTTATCCTGAAACATGTGGAAACATAATAAGAATATTTTTTTAACTGTTATATAATTCATTTATTTGAATCAATACAAAAACAATACACACTTTGTCTGATGAGATATGGTGATCTCCCCTAAGGATTTGATAAAATAGGGTATCTCAAGATCATTTTAAGAAATGTCCCTATATCAAATTATTCCGCACTTAAAAATTCCTTCACAAATATCAGAGATTGGGCAAGTCTGGATTCCAAGAGAAAGTTAAGAGCTAAGCAAGATTCAGTAGGAGCCATATATATACATTTTTTCCTTGAGCTATGATTAAGTTCTTTGCATCTGTTGTGTGAATATCCCTGCCAGAGTGAACAGATTGGAATTCCATCCTATGAGCAAAACCAACAGCATCTGGCTTTTGCTGAAACGTGCAACACAGAAAGCCATCTTGAAAATGCAACCAGTCGTCATGCCAGCATCCTGCAGTTAGTTTAGCAATTGGGGACCCAAAGAACTCGTGTGGATTTGTGACACCAGAATGGATTTTGAGTCTATGTAATTAATGAATGAATTCCTAGCAGATGTATTGCCAAGCTAAGAGATCTACGTTATTTTTCTATTTTAATCTATGCACCACATGCCTGGTTTCCTGAGTTTAGGCTCTGGCAGTAGCTATCTCTGAATTGCTACGGCTTCCCATAAGGAGCTTACCTCTCTGTGGCAATACTTCTACTACATTGAATACAAATTTTCACTTGAATAAATACGATTGGATAGGTCCACAGTGAAGAAAAAGTATGATTATAACAAAGAAACGCAGTATAATGAAGTCCACAGCAGCTTTGTGACTTACCCATTGCTCGGGGTTCTTAATGGTAACAGAGTAAGTCCAGAGCACACATTGCCCAGCTCTGTGCGAAGGAAGATCTGCATGTGGATTCAGGCTATTATGTCTCTACTACATCCATCATGTTTATCTTTTGCTCTGGACATTTTCTTTCTAACCTCTTTAGCTGCCTCTCATAGGACATGATTTTCATGAATGTGCAGTGGTGGAAGAGAATTTTCTTTACCCCGCAGGGGCATCTGAGATTATTATCGGTATGTGGAAGGAAACAGCTTGCATTCAGAACAGACTCGAACAATCCTGACAATTTCTATTAGAAACATGTTGACTACAGACACCTAAATGATTATTTTTACAAAGAAATTTTGCTTACTTAGATCTCAGATATCATGGTGAAATCACAAGTCTAGTTAGCACTAATCATTAGGATGATTCCACAAATGCAGTTCCACCATGTTGGAGGTCCTCTCTCCTAGGAAAATGCATGTTAAAACGTTACATTTCAAATGACAATTGATATCTAGTTTTGAAGGATAAAGAAGATTATTATCTTATAAAAATATTTATCATCAATTTTTTAAGCCTCATAATTAAAATATAATTTAAATATTTTTATTTTAAGTGGAAAATGTGGCTTACATGTACACAGATATGTTTAGATATATTAAGTGCTGAAGTTCAAGTAAATAAATCAAAAGAGTAGCTAAAATTAATCATCTTCTCTACTAAACTGAACATTCTTTCTGACTTCCTTAGTGTATAAATAATGCACATGTTTCTCGGGGATTCAGCTCCAGGTTCTAGCCTCAGTCATCTTTTCTCATATCTCCATCCTCCTGTATGCACCTTTGATAATTCTTGCTTTCCTTCTATTTCTCTTGCTAGATATTTATTCTCTCTATTACCAAGGTCCCTAGAGCAATCTTTACTCTCCACATCTATGCAATCTAAGTTCACAAGCATCCTGCCATAGAGGAACTTCTCCATGCACCATGCTGATAAGGTCCATATCTTGCTCAGACACCTTCCATTCAACCTTTAAGCATTTTTGGTAATTTGTTTAATTAAAAGGCACCATCCTTCTCAGGCACAATAGATGGGTCACACAAGGTACTTTCTATTTCCATTGCCCCCTCCTGGGAAGCCTGGGAGTGCCCAGCTTGTCCTTAAACTTTTAAGAAAGTCTTTTCATAGAGAACCCTGCATTTACCATTGACTCAGCTCTTCCTACAGCCACCACTCAGTCAAAGTTGCTCTATCTTGGAGAGAGGCTCACCATACCAGCTGGATACCTCTGCAGGACGATACTTCCCCAAGGGAATTGAAATTGATAGGGACAAAAAACACTTACTTTTTTACATATAAAGCACAGATACATATATATAATGTATGTATGTTTATATATGCATATATATGGATATATATGTGTATACATGTATACTATATATAATAGACACACATATAGATAGATACATATGCCCCTATATATACATATACACACAAAAATGCCCAGTATATATCTGAATTTGTATGTAGATAGGGAGCGATTAGATAGATACATATACCCCTATATATACATATACACACACAAATGCACAGTATATATCTGAATTTGTATGTAGATAGGGAGCGATCTGAGAAGAGGGGTCTAAAATATCTCATTAGTGGGGTGATAATGACAGAAAGGTTGAGGAGCATTGCCATTGCACTGTCTAAACCCAATGGGGTTAACAAGCTCGGATCTCTCTAACAAGCTGCAGTGAACACGCGGCCTCATGGCCAGCACGACCTTCTTGGAGCAGAGACGTTTGTTTCCAGCTGTGGGGAGTTGGCCACTAACGGGAGAAAAATCGTTACACTGTATCACTACAGTATACGTCAAAATGACTGAAAGATTGCTTTTTTAATTGGTAAATGGGTAGAAAGATTGAAATTCAATAATCCCATCAAAATAAGCAGTAATGGCCCAGTGTTCTGTCCAAGTTCTTCCTTCCCTTAGCAAGAAATATTATTTAAGGAATAATTAATGAAATAATAAAGAAATATTTAACTAATATTAACGATAGTTACTGTTTGAATATCAATGATGGTTCTGTCATGAAGCTGAAATTCCTAATTCTATGTTTTCTTTTAAGCCCTGAAACAGCGTTATAGACATGTATTGTTATCACCATTTTACAAGGGAAGAAACTAAACTTGAAAAGCTTAAATGATTTATTGATAGTCAAAGAGTTCATTCTGAAAGTTAAGATTCAAACCTGGGTCTCTTTAATTCAAAATCCTATAATCTTACTCACTCATATACCAGAAAGATAACCTATTAAAACTATCTTGGGAGGCGGGGGCGGGTGGATCACCTGAGGTCAGGAGTTAGAGACCAGTCTGGCCAACATGGCGAAACCCTGATTCTACTAAAAATATAAAAATTAGCCAGGCATGGTGGTGTGCACCTGTAATCCCAGCTACACAGGAGCCTGAGGCAGGAGATTCACTGGAATCTGGGAGGCAGAGGCTGCAGTGTGTCGAGATTGTGCCACTGCACTCCAACCTGGGCAACAGAGTAAGACTCCATTTCAAACAAAAAAGAAAAACAAAAACAAAACTCCTATTGGTAGAATCCAGGAAGTGATGTGCCATGTTAAGGGCAATTGCATCTCCGGAGAACTGGAATTGGGAACCAGAAGGTAAGAGGCAGAGAGCAAAAACTTCAAAGCACTTCAAAGCGGGGGTGTGTTCCCTACTGAGTCTCTAGAATTATGGGTAAGAAACTTTGTTTCCACACGGTCTATAGTTGAATTCTAGTTCTAAGGACAAGCCAGGATTTGTTTTCAGGGACTAGAATGCCGGCAAACTATCCAACTGTATGCGTCTTTACTGTCAAGCATTTATGTTGACTCAACAATGTTTAACAGATAAAGACTCACCAAGTAAATGCTGCTTGTCAGCTTCCTGTTAGCTCAGTAGGCACTGAAAACCACAGCACTTCTGAGCTAGTACTGCACAAGCTTTGCAGTGCTCACGGTGAGTCACTCACCCAAACACATCCAAAGGTGGCCCAGAAGTGCTTGACTGAGTGGCTGCAGGTGACTGGGGGCTTAGGGGAACTTATAAACGTGGGAGATTGCATCATGAATTACATCCCTCAGAGAAGTGCTGCTGAGTGGGGAACCCTGGCTGTTTATGTGAGTTTTCTGGAACATAGCAGGCAAAGTCCCTACATAGCCTGGAAAGCAGAATCCACAAATAGCAAAAGGGGCAGCATCACAAACCCCAAATATCTGAGGGAGGGACCCAGGCAGCTTTGTGCAGCAAGATAACCACACAACACAACTAGTCAAGTCACAATGCCAGGCTTTCCAGGATTGAACAAGTTTGGTCAATGCCAATTGTAGAACAACATTCTACAGTGACCAAGGCCCATAGACTAGTGACCGCCCACACAGTGACCCTGACACTTCTCAGTCCCTCCGGGTCAAGGCATTGCTAGGGTTCCCCAGGCGTGACAGTGGTCCTGGTAAGGAGTCAATGTAAACAGCATCGTAAGTGAGAAACCTGAGGGGAAGAGGTTCTTTTCCCCATGGTTGTCTTAAAGCGGAAGCCCAAATTCCCATCTCTTCAGAAAAACCAAGAGGACTATTTTGAAGTCTGCAAGGTGGGGAGCAGTGGTCTCCTATATTTTTGGATCCCCACACAGCAACAAGTTGGGATAACATCTTGATGACATGTTGAAAAATGCCATATGATATTTAAGGGTGTGTACCATATCTGTTCTAATATTTGCAATGGCGGGCAGAGAAAGAGAAAGAGAGAATATTATATGGTCTTCGAAGTTAGGTAACCTTTCCAGCATATGAAATATTTAAATATTCTGATTGTAAGTATATTTAATCTGTCTTTCTCTTCTGTCGCTATCTCTGTCTTTCCTTTTTTATACTAAGTAAACTTTCTCAGCCTAGAATTTGAGCCCAGCCAGATCCTCTCTTGGGTGGGAGATGATGAGTGCTTGTCTACTGTTAGTGTCCCGCAGACCAAGGCAGGCAGTGAAGCACCTGGCGGACCTGTCACTGATGGTACATTTCCTGTGGATCCCAGCAGGCCACGGCCTTGCATCCATCAGCCCATCATGGACTGGGAGACAGTAAGAGGTGACTGTGGCAGTGAGCCTCCAGAAGCCTGTGAATATATTTTACTGAAAAGTCAACACATGAGATGATATTCGGATTTTGTTTCTCAAATGTTTATGTATTTTATAATCACACAGCTAATTGTTGAAACTCTGTAGTGACTTGTGTCAGCAGAGAAAAGATTTTCTAATCAGCTTTCCTTTTTAAGCAAAATCTTGCCCAGATTTCACTATGTAAATCGCACCCGTGGAAGGGCTGCCTTGGTGGAAGGAAGTGGGACTCCTGGTGTCCTGGGTTCAGGCTCAGTCTCCCACTGCCCTCCAGTGACCGCAGCACCCCTACCCCCAGGGATCAGCATGGTCAGGAGCTGGGAACAGGTGGACACGTCCCGGGGCCTAGTTACAAGTGCTTTTAGTCACAGTTTGTGAAGGCCCCAAAGGATTTTATATTAAAAATTCTACAGAGTTTAGTAGTCTTCCCAACACAGATTGGGGAATTATTTAAGAAAGGTTAAGGGGCATCCCCAAAGTCACACAGCTGAAAGAGAAGTCAGTATGATCACCTAGGTCTGTCACCATTTGGTTCAGTTGTGTTTACACCACCTTTGCTTCCCATTAAACAACTGTACCGTGGGCTGAGGGCTAACTTACTGCGTGTTGGTCCGTTGCTCAGCCTCTTGTGCCAGCATAGCCCTAATAAAGAGGCCTGCACACAAGTAGGGGCTGTGGTAAAGTGCTCGGGGTCAGGAATCCAGATGAAAAGAAGCGCTAAGAGTCTGTTGGATTTCCTAGGGCTTCTAACACTAGGAAGTCATGATAAATGACTTTATCTTTTTACTCTGATACTATTTTTGGTTGTGTCATTTTCAGAAGTTTGTTGCTCACAAAAGTTCACAAATACAACTACAAATCTCTATGTAGTGCTCAATAGTTAAATTAGCTTTTCTTCTCTTTAGAATCAATGGGACACCATCTATATTTCTCTTAGTTGCTCAGAGCTATTTGAAATACACATAGCTTTAAATCCAACTGTTATCCCATGGCCCTAACTGGAAATATAATTACTTTAAGGAGTTACAAAAGTGGTTAATTAAAAAATAAACTTGACTGAAAGTTACATGTGGATTTTCTTGGCAAATCAACAAAAATGAAGTTGACATTATTATTGTACAACAATGTTTACTTGCAAGTCTTTCTCCTCTATTTTATTGTAATTTTCTATGAGTAACATCAGCATTTAGTTCTTAGTAAAATGAATGAATGAATTTATTAAACATAAGTAAACAACTGTATATCTTTAAATAAATTGGCTTTGAGTTTATACAGCATCTACATTAAAATAAGTTAGAGGTAGTGTCCCAAAGGGTTAAGACGAAATTTCTGATAAAATAAGCTTAGTAAAATATACACACAGTAATGTGAACATGTTCTTATTCTTGAATTCATTTTCCACTCTTTTCAGATTAACTTGGGGTGAATTAATTAAGTCTGCATCCTACTGGGCAAAGTCCTTTCCTCATTACTTTGTTTCTGCTCCCCTCTCTTCCTGTTGACGCTGATGGACCACCAGCCCTAAAATAGATACTAATTATTTTCCACCTTTTACCTCTCACTGTTGAAAGTAGTGCATGATGCTTTTACTGTGAGACTCCATTAACACAGAGTTCATTAAAGCCATAGATAATAAATGAATGTACAAGAGCAAAGATTTTGTTGAGTTAAAGATACAAATAATACAAATCACAAACAGAAAGACAAATATCGTACAGAAAATTTTACCCACTCTGTTTTTATTATGGAAGAGGTAAAACCTGATGCTTGTCATGCAGAAGTAATCCTGCGCTAGTGGTTGTAGGAGTTTCTGTCCATTGCTGACTTTATATGTGAAGTAGCATCATTAGTAATCTTGGGACTGCTGAATCTGGCACACATTTTTCACATAAACTTCTTCAATAAATTTAGTTTCATTTTAGTAGGACAGTGGCCATGAGCCAATCACTGAGCCAATGAGTATTGTTAAAAAAGAAGGCTTTATTCAGGTGCTGCAACCGAGGAGATCGGAGATGAGTCTCAAATCCATCTCCCTGATCAACTAAAATTAGGAGTCTATATTAAGCAGAAATGTAACTACATACAGGAAAACAGGATGGGGGGCACGATAAAGGAGAGAAATTGGTCAACAGGAAGCAGGTGGTTGGTTAGGCAACCGTGATGCGTGAGGAGCCTGGTTCCTCATTGTCCAGATGCTGAGTTTTAATTCCTTGATATTATCTAGGAGGTCTGATGATTGGTTTCCTGAGAAGGGAACTCTGATAAAACAACTATAACTTTCTCAAGTTTTAAGACTGGTCAGTGTCAATTTCTATGTTCATTCAAAAGAAACCACAAACCTGAGTTCTGTGGGTCCAGTTTTAAGTTGACTGGCTTGTAACAAAGTATACTTCATGATCTGAGAATACAACAAAACTAACTTCTCTACATGGTATTAACATGCAGATTGTAAATTTATTAGCAAATGTCCTAAGTAATCAGTAATAACCTATCATTACCATTGTAATAGAATTTACTAAGCAATTTTGGAATTACACTCAATCTCTGTATGGGGTAAAAATGAAAACTATTTTATTCCTTTTATAGATGTAGAAACCAAGGCTCAGAGACCTTCAAAGATTACATAAAACCACTGCTCATAAATGATAAAACTGGTACCAGATCTCAGGTCTCCCAACTTTTACTCAATGTTTCTCCTGATACGTGGTAGTAAAAATGTGTCAATGCATAATGCAGTAAATGAAGTGATTAATTTTATGTGTCAACTTGACTGGGCCACAGAGTGCCCAGATATTTTGCCAAACATTATTCTAGGTGTTGTTGTGAAGGTGTTTTATGGATAAAAATAATGTTTAAATTGGTAGAATAGTGAAGCAGATTGCCCTACATAATGTGGATGGACCTCATTCAACCATTGGAAGGACTGAACACAAAATTCTATCTCCTGACAACCTTCAGACCAGGACTTGAACAGGCACACTGCAGATTTGGAAATTTCCAGCCACCAAAATTGTGTGAACTAATTCCTTATACTAAATCTCTTTTTATATATTTACATACGTGTATGTGTGTGTGTACAGGTATATATGTATACCTATATGTCACCCCCACAGGATAGCAGCTCCTCTAGACCAGTGTTGGTAATTTGCACTCTCCCTGAATCAGGAATCCTGAGACATGTTCCATGAAAGAAGGGTACTGGTGCCCCTATCAGTATTATACTGTAAATATGCACTTCAACAGTTCTGTTATATCAGTCAGGAAATAAAAAAAGAGGCTTTTAAAATATTGATACCAAGCCAAAAATATGTGCTGGAAATAAAACCATAGCCCAACCTTTTGTGTGTATAGGAATATTAAAATTCTAAACATAATTTTAGTAAACTAATGCCAGCAAGTTAAAAAAATTATACTCCTCTTTTAATCTGTTATTTGACAGGTTATAGATATTCTTGCTTCCCTTTTTTAAAACATTTTCAGTTGTTAAACTAAACTTGAAAAATTTTTAAAAAGGGAGGCAAGAACATCTATAACAAGTCAAATAACAGATTAAAGGAGAAACGTAACACCAGCATCTAAGTTGACTAAGAAGTAGTATCCTATAAAATTCCATATCAATCTTGGTAAAATCTTCACACCCTGGAAACTACAAGAAAAGTTTCACAGAAAATTGTATGTATTAGTCCATTTTCACACTGCTATAAAGAACTATCTTAGACTGGGTAATTTATAAAGAAAAGAGGTTTAATTGACTCATATTTCCACAGGCTTAACCGGAAGCATGACTGGAAGGCATCAGGAAATGTACAGTTACGGCAAAAGGCAAAGGGGAAGCAGGCACATCTTTACTATGGAAGAGCAGGAGAGAGAGAGAGAGAGAGCAAAGGGTGAAGTGTCACACACGTTAAACCGTCATATCTCATGAGAACTCACTCACTATCATGAGAACAGCATGAGAGAAATCCACCCCCATGATCCAAACACCTCCCACCAGGTCCCTCCTCCAATTTGACGTGAGATTTGGATGGGGACACAAATCCAAACCGTATCAGTATAAAATTCAGGGTGCATATAATCCTTAAAATATATAATCAGTACAAAGAAAATTAGGGAAAGTTACTGAACTCATTTTATGAGTTATTTTTATAACCTTGATAGCAAAAATAAAAGAAAAAATATAGGCCACTTTTATGTATAAACATAAAAAATTTAAAATCATAAATAAAATAATCATAAATCAAACCCAGGAATGCATTTAAAATAAAATATGATTAATTAGGGCTTTTTCCAAGATTACTAGAATGTTTTAAGTTTAATATTACTATTTACATTAATTAAATGAGAGAAAAGATCATCTAAAATATACAGAAAAATAACATTCAGCAACCATCAGAATTGATAAATTTCTTAACAAACTAGAAATAGTAAAGGACTTTTCTAATTGTAGCAATGTGACTACCAAAAACTAAAATGAATAATATGCACAGCATTAAACCGTTAAGATCATTCCCATTAAATTTAAAGTCAGAATCACCACTACCTTTCAACAACGTGTATAGAGTTCTTATCTTGTGCAATAAGATCAAAAATATAAAATAGATGTAAATATATTGGCTAATTGCAGAAAATATGATTGGCTACATAGAAAATAAGAGTATATAAGCTATTAAAACAAATGAGAGATTTAAGCAGTGTTTTCTAACTGTGTGATTAAAGAAATATCAACAGCAATGATGAGATCAAAAATAATTTTAAAAATAAACTCATTCAGAATAGTTACCAAATTCTTTATTGGGAAAGGGAGTACAAAGATGTATAAGACCTTATGGATAAGGTCTCTTCCTCTTAAACAATCTAACCAATCAAAATTAATTTATTCAAATGAAAAAAAAATGTGACCAAGTTAAACTGGATCTGACCATTTTCCTTTGACCTTGCTAATGGAACTGGGGCTGCAGTAGCCTTTCCTTATTCTTCCTAATTTTTCAGCTACAGCAGCCTTTCCTTCTTGCTGTCTGATTTTGCGAATGCTTACCTCATTGATATATGGAGGGACTTGCAAACATTGTTCTGAGGTAAATAAAGCTCAGCCTCAAATTCTGGGTGCCTGGATTTGAGTTAATCTCATTGCTATAAATATGTTTAGCACTTTTAGTGAGGAGTATTGAAAGGGCCAAGAACGGAAAGTGGGCTGCACTGACAGCTGTAATATTTCATTGAAAAACACACTCTCCACTTTGGGCAGTGGGGATTCTTTTGTTTAAAGAACATATTGGTGAGCTTTAAACCAATAACCCCCAACCTCCCCTATATTTTAACTGCCTGGGATTCTTTGTACTAATATGGTCTCAGAAATTGCTTTATGATCAATGGCCAGTTAGGAGGTCCCATCAGAAGGAAGCTGTCCTCCTTACCATTTCCACTTGATATAATTCCAGCCAAAAGTAAAGAGACTTCCACTTACTTAATGTCTGTGCTTTTGTTGGCTCACATGCAGTTTACGTTAGACTGGAAAAATCTCAGGATGCCCTTATGCCCTCTGTGACTCTTTTATGGGTGCGATAATTCTCAAGTAGGAAAAAAACGGTGTTAAAACATATTTTCCATGTGGTAATGTGCTGTTTCTTGCTTGTTTTCAACAAAGTACAAATGAGTTCTAAGCTAAATGTCATTAATGCAAGATCAACAGTCGTGATTCTTATGATTTATTTCCTTTACACATTTGGGGTTATTTTAAATAAATGTTGACTATGGTTGCAGTGACGACTTTCAGTTCTTCTAATATATTGTCTTAATACTTTGAAAAAAAGAAATTTCCTATGTTATCTGTGAGAGCATCAGTAGGTAAAAAGAAACTTGGGAGAAATTTGGCAATTATTCGCCAAAAATGTCGCCATGTGTGTCAAGCATTATCCAAAGATTTCATTTCTTGAAATACATCCCTGAAGTGAAGGGAGAAGAGTATAGATAAAGCAAATATGACCATTACTATTGGACCAGTTATTAAATGCATGGGGATTAATAATACATTTTCTACGTTGCTGTGTATGACTCAATGTTTCATAATAAAAGCAATTTAAAAAAATGAACTAGGCCGGGCATAGTGGCTCATGCCTGTAATCCCAACACTTTGGGGGGCCGAGGGGTGGATCCCCTGAGGTCAGGAGTTCAAGACCAGCCTGGCCAACATAGTGAAACCCCATCTCTACTAAAAATATGAAAAAATTGCCAGGCATGGTGGTGGACACCTGTAATTCAAGCTACTTGGGAGGCTGAGGCAGGAGAGTTGCTTGAACCTGGGAGGTGGAAGTTGCAGTGAGCTGAGATCGCACCACTGTAATCCAGCCTGAGCAAAAATAGTGAAACTCCCTCTCAAAAAAAAAAAAAAAAAAAAAAAAAATATGAGGCTATGATCCTTACCAAACTAACGCAGGAACAGAAAACCAAATACTGCATGTTCTCACTTATAAATGAAAGCTAAATGATGAGAACTTATGAAAGCAAAGAAGAAAACAACAGACACTGGGCCCACTTGAGGATGGAGAGTGGGAGGAGGGAGAGGAGCAGCAAAAATAACTATTGGGTACTGGGCTTAATTCCTGGGTCATGAAATAATCTGTACAACAAACCCTGCGACATGAGTGCCTATGTAACAAACCTTCACATGTACCCCCGAACATAAAATAAAAGTTAAAAAAGAAAAAGAAAAATGAAAAGCCTTGCCATTTTATGGTATCCAGGATTTTTTTAAAAAATATTTTTTGGTAAATCCAGATGAAAAAGAACATGGGTAACTTAGTAACAATGAGAAACTAAACTTTTTATTTTTCTTAATCAACCTTTAAGTATTTCCAGAAGATGTTTGAAAGATGTGTGCTGCACACATCATGAAAACACATTGCTTTAGAACAAATTTTTTGAACAATGATTTTACACTGGAATTTGAAGACTGCAAAGTATGAGATGGGCCATTCCTTTCCCTAAGCGATACAACTGTCTTTACTGAAAATATATTTTCTGAATTAAGGGCTTGAGCCAAAGTCCAATTTCCAAGCTATTCCCTGTAGTATCTGTGAGCTGGAGGCAAGGTCTTGGTTCGTTTTGTGTGTTGTTGCATCTCCTGTGTGAAGGTGAGTGCCCTGTGCATTTCAGGTGCCCAAGAAAGACTTGTAGCATAAAAAGTTACAAAATACGTTACTCCTCTGGCACTGTGACTGATCCATTTTTCTGTGTATTACATGTCTTTCCATTAAGAGCTTGCATTACAAGTGAAATACAAAAAAAAAAAAAAAGTCTTTTACTTTCTAACACCATTTAGAATCCTTTTTCCTCTAGGTGCTTAAACTTTTCTTGAAAAGTTACTACTACTGGAATCTCCCGAGAAGTAGAGAGGCCTACCATAATTACCTGTTAGAAAAATGGCAGGCTGGAGTGATTTTCCCCTGGCTGCCCTGGCCGTTGGTGACAGTTTGCCCCAGGAGTTTTCAGAAGTTCAGGAGGTCTGCTGAACATCTGAGCTGTATTTGCACGTGGGCCAAGCAGGCACCACACCATCAGGGAAGGACCTGGATCGGAAATGGAGAAGTGTGGGGTGCACTCGCAGTGGGGCCTGTAAATACAAGGTGAGTCCAAACTTGCATCAAACTGCCTACTTTGGCAGTGGTTGAAATCAAAGGTGGGTTACAGAACGGTGATACTGGGTACCAAGGGAACCTGCTGCAGGTCACCTCTTGTACCATCCAGATCTGTTTACCACCAACATTCAGTCGTTAAGGCCGTAACCGGCTGCAATGTCTACAAAAGGGGAGTTTATGAATATGTGGCATATGCTGCCTCTAATGGAATCCCTAAAGATACAGTTCAAATGGATGCAAGTTGCAATAACTTAAAATTAGTTAATGGATGCACTTAAAAATTAGAGAAGTCTTCTTAAGCTGCTTGACACACATGGCCCTCTAAAACCGTAACCATGTGGCCAACCCCTGCATCTTCTTGACCTGTGACTTACTAGAGCACACAAGGCATTCTGCTCTCCTACCTGACTAACACGGTGTCATCAGTCCAGTGGCTCAACATGACTTTCTATATAAGCATGACTTTCTCATCAAGGTCATGCTCTAGGTTTCTACAGAGAAGATGGATGAAAGACAGGGTCATTAACCTTGTCTGAGGTAAGTGGGTGATTATGTACGGCTGGAGCTGCTCATCTTAAATGAGAATGAATTTTCATCCCTTTTACTTATGGGGATTGAAAAAAATGCAACTGTGTGACGCTTTCTCGTGCATAGGAAGCCAACCCAAAATGTAGTGGCTTAAAAGAACTATTTATTTAACCTTTGGTTTTGTGGATTCATAATTTTGGCTAAGTTTCTTTGAGGGATTCTTTTGATTTGTTCAGGGCACGCTCATGCCTGGGTGATCAGCTGCTGGGCCAGCTGGGGTCCGGACTGTCTACAGTGGCCTGACCTGGGTGCCCTTCTTGGTTGTACAAAGTGTCTCATCCCGTTGTAGGCTGGCTTTTCCTGTGGCAGGAGAAACTCAGGGCAGGAGACAAGGGATACTCTGTAGAAAGGAGACAAGTTGCTGCCAGACCACCAGGTACAGCAATGACCAGAAGGAAAGAGCAGGCCAAGGGATTTGAGGTGGAGCATGAAACGTGACCTGCTCAGTGGCTGGAGACTGTAGGCGCTCCTAGAGCTTGAAACAGTGCTTCATTTTCAGCTACCTCAGTAGTCACAATTTCCATTTTGAATTTTGGGAATTTTTTCAGTTTCTATTTGATTTACCGTTCTGAGAATCTCCTCATTTGAAAATAAAATTGATAAATATTAGATAAGAAATATAGAAAATAATGTAATGCTTTTACTTTGAAAAGCCATCAGGAAATACTAAAAATGTGTAAATATCATAAACCCTCCTATGATATGATATTGCAACACAGCATGTTTGTCTCATGAGCAGAGCCTCAATGCTGTGATGAGCAGCTCCCAGTTCTCAGGAGTTTAACACACTCGAAGTCACTTCTCATGTGCAAGTGTTCAGTTGTGATTGCCCTCGATGTGATTTAGGGTCCCAGACTGTTTCCTACAGCCTCTAAGTCCTCTGTTGGGTCCTCTGCAACCTGGGAGCAGAGGAGGGAGGTAAGTGAGTAAGAAAGGTACAAGGGAGTTACTGTGAGTCAAACTGGAACTGGTTTCCATCATTTCCATACACAAAACACCAGGCAGATCTCAGACACAAGATGGACACAAACCACTTACATAAAGTTTTAAGAGGCAAAATTAGTCTATGATCTCTGAAGACAGAACAGGAGTTACCTAAGGGAGAGAGAGAGAAGAAGCTACTCAGTGAAGATCAAGAGGGGGACAATTGTTGTACCAGAATTATTCTATTCTTAACCTGGGTGATGGGACCTGGGTGTGATCACTTTGTAATAATTCACTAAGCTGCACAATTATGCATTGTGCAAGTTTTTTGTATGCATATTATACCTCAAATTTAAAATTTTAAAATAATTTAAGTTGCTTAAGAAATAAAAAGATAAGCCATGGACCAGGAGCAAATATTTCAAGTCACATATCTGACTAAGAACTTGTATCCAGAATGTACAAAGAACTCTCAAAACTCAACAATAAGAAAACAACCCAATTAGACAGTGAGCAAAACATGTGAACAGACACTTTACTCAAGATGATATATGGAGAGGTGCAGTGGCTTCTGCCTATAATCCCAGCACTTTGGGAGGCCGAGGTGCAGGGATTCTTGAGCCCAGGAGTTCAAGACCAACCTGGATAACATGGGAGACTCCATTTCTACCAAAAATATTATCTGAGCATGCAGCATATGCTTCTGGACCCAGCTACTCTGGGGGCTGAGGCGGGAGGATTGCTTGAGCACAGGAGGAGGCTGAGGTTGCTGTGTCACTGCACTCCAGCCTGGGCGACAAAACAAGACCTTGTCTCAAAAAAAAAAAAAAAAAGATAACTAGATAACCAATAAACAGATGAAAAGATGTTCCACATCAATAGTCGTGAAAGAAACACAAATTAAACCCATAATGAGATACCAGTGCACACCTATAAGAAGAGCTAAACACACACAAACTTGCCTGACCTTTTCTAACTTTTCAACTTTTAATGTAATGTTCAGACTTCTCTCTTGGATATAAAGAAAGAGGCTGTAACAGATATGCAGTGCACCTAATCACTTTTTCCATGCACTTAAATTTATCTTTATTTAAATCCAGCATTGCAGTGCTATATTATTTATTTAACATTATTTTACACGCTCACAGATTGGCTTCCAGAGAGCTATATTTTGGGACCCACTAAAGACCGCGTTAAGAAAAACTCATTCTAGGGAAACTAACCATTTTATTTGCATAGGGATGCTACTGGGAATTTTGTTCACTTCACTTCTAAGGGAAAACTTCTCACAGACCTGAGTAGTCAGATTGTCAGTGTTTATCTTGGACAGCACCAGGAACCTGAAAGTGTCATCCGGGGCGACTGTGGCTGCGTTAGCTTGGAGCCAGAGCGGTGGGGCAGGGGGTGGGATTGGGGATGGGAGTCCCTTGAAGAACTGTGGCATGCTGTGTGTCCTGGAAACATGAGCAGCCTTCCTAATGTCCAGAACCCACAATCCACAATCTTTTGAGAAAACAGGTTCTTGATGCCTGGATGTTCACCTCCTTTAACGCACTGCTAACTTGCTTTAGTCCCATCCCATTTTAGATGTGGAACAGCTGATAGATGTCAGACCATTGCCTCTGTTGTCTTTGCTTTTCTTATTTTTCCTATGATTCCTTCACAAATAAAATAAAGATGAAATGAAATGAAATAATAGATGCAAAAGGCATTTTCCTCTTCCCCTGACACAGTAACAGCAGAATACCCCCTCTGACAGATAGAAACCACACAGAACAATGAATTTAAGAGAAGGTAAGACAAGAATGTTTTCTCTCTCCTCCTTCAATCTCTATTTCTTTCACATGCACACAAATAAACACATATCCAGATTTAAATGTTTCATATAGAAATTAAAAAGCCTAAATGAAAAATATATATAAGAGCCGATTGCTGATTGTTCTATAGCAGACTCTGGAAAACATTTGGGTCAACTAATGACTTGTTTATGACAAACATTTAGATACCTCATAAATTTAGCTTATGATTTCAGTAAAGGTGGTACAATTATGTTTTCAATCTTCCTGAAAACCTGTGCACCCACATAATGAGGCCTGTGGAGAGACAGGGATATCGGATATCTCAGTAACTAAACCTGTGCCTTACCTCCCTCTAAAAACTGAAGATATTAAATGCCAGGGAGTTCACTGGGTTCTTAAGGCTTGACACTCAGCCCCCTTCTTTGCTCTTTGTGGGGAGGGATCCAGGCATCCTGGGGCGCTGGTCTTGCCCTGCCCTTCCCGCATACCTCCTCCTGCTTTAGGGGGAGCTCCGGGAAGGGGGCATCCCTGGACCCAGCTCTCTCCTGGCCTAGCCCAACCCAGGTATTCTGGGTCCAGCTGCTTGGGGATGATGACACCCAGCCCAAGGGAGCTGCCAGGGTGCAGGATCATGAGAGACACAGGACTCGAACCCAGCCTGGCTTCCCAGGTCCTCCCTGAGATGTACACTTGGACAGCAGTCCCTGCGCTGTGCTAGGGGCCCAGTCTCCATTCAGCAAAGGAAAGTGTTTCCTTTCTTTCCAATCCCATTAGGGGCTTTGGACTATAATGTCCAAAATTTCTATTGTGATATAAGGCTCAAATGCTTGTGCCCCAGCTGGGGTCTCACACAGGTGGGAAACAAAAGACCCAACCCTAAGTTTACACTGTCCTTCCTCAGCCTCCCAATTTCTTCATCTAGACCTCCAGGGTCAACTTCTTCCTTAAATGGGTTCAACTCACAATTTCTTACCTTGACTTTAGTTCTCAATCTAAATGGTATTTTGAGCTGACTATTATTTTTGATCTTTCTGTGGGTTTTGTGGGACCCACAGCAGCAACCCAGTCCTGCCCACCGTTCTGTGCCTTTCACCTGGGCCCACTTGCTGTGAGTGGAGCACTCTCTTCCATCCTCTGTCTGAATCCTGGGGATGTGGGATTGTGGTGATGTTCTCGGTGACTCCCTGATGAGCCTATTCTCTCCTCAAGGTAGCCAAGACAATCCCATGCCTCTTTTTTTTTTTTTTTTTTTTTTTAAACCCCAGAGACTCTTGGCTGCTTCTTGGGAATCTCTTGAGCATCCTTTGCTCTGACCTTCCCTGGTGATGGGGCTGGCCCAACTCTGCCCTTGGAGTTTTGTCCTAATTCACTGGTCCCTTTCCTACAGAGGTGCATCTCAGGCTCTCCACAGGGATTCTTCACAACAGACCTCTCTTGATGGAGGTGAGAGTGCGAGTGTGCCCACTTTTTCCACTTGGAGACAACTCATCCTTTTAAACTCCCCTTTATTACCCCCTTTGTTACCCATCTCACCATGAGTAATTAAAAAATTACTCATGGTTTGGGCTTAAGCATCCTCTAAGCAGTTTTCAGTAAGTTACATTGGAAATAACTGTCTGGGTTTGGTAACCATCTGTCTTAGTCCCTTCTCACACTGCTATAAATAAATACCCAAGACTGGGTAATATATAAAGGATAGAAGTTTAATTGACTCACAGTGCCACATGACTGGGGAGGCCTCAGGAAACTTATAATTATGGTGGAAGGGGAAGCAGTCACTTCTTACATGGCAGCAGGAGAGAGAGTGTGCGTGTGTGTAGGAGGAACTGTCAAACGCTTATAAAACCATCAAATCTCATGAAAACTCACCATCAGGAGAACAGCATGGGAGAAATCACCCCTATGAGCCAATCACTTCCCACCAGATCGCTCCCTCAACACCCGGGAATTACAACTCAAGATGAGATTTGGGTGGGGACACAAACCCTAACCATAACACTATCTGGTAGTAGAGGTTGGAACTCCATTCAAAACTTTCACTTTTACATGCTAGGATTCTTCAATGTTACAAAATAGCAAATGATAAAATTTATTTTGTTTTCCTAATTTCCTCACTCTTGTGTCCTTATACTGAGATAAATCATATCATTTTACAGACAATCCCTTTTATTGGAGCAAGTCTACTTTTAATTCTATACATATCATGGAGCAACAACGAAAATAAATTCATGAGAAAGTCAGGGGCATTGGCAAGATGGAGGCCCCTGAATGCTCCAGGGAAGTCCTAATAAAGAGGTTGATGTCTTGTTCTCCGGTATTTAAAGCTCAGTTCTTACTGGCTAGAGTGGTAATAGTTACAAAAGAAAGATGATCTTTAACCGTCTTAAACTCAGTGAATAGAAACAGCAATTTTTCAAGTAGGAAGATGCTATGGACTGAATTGTGTACTGATGTGGTTTGAATATATGTTCCCACCAAATCTCACGTCAAATTGTAATCTCTAATGCTGGAGATGGGGCTTGGTGGGAGGTAACTGGATCATGGGGGCAGAGTTTTCATGAATGGTTTAGCACCATCCACCTTGGTATTGTCCTCATCAGAGTGAGTGGGTTCCCACGAGATCTGGTTGTTTAAAAGTGTGTGGCACCTCCCCACCTCTTGCTCTTGTCACTCCCACCATGTAAGATGCCTCCTTCCCCCTTCACCTTCTGCCATAATTGGAAGATTCCTGAGGCTTCTCCAGGAGCCAAGCAGATGTCAGCACATGCTTCCTATACAGCCTATGGAACTGTGAGCCAATTCCATTAAACTTTTATTTATAAATTACCCAGTCTCAGGTGTTTCTTTATAGCAATACAAGAACTGACTAATACATGTCCTCTCAAGAATTCATATGTTGAAGCCCTAACATTTAGTGTGATGATATTTGGATATGGCTTCTGTCCTAGTCACCTTGGTCTGCTCTAACAAATGTCATAGACTGGATGGTTTAAACAACAACAACATTTATTTCTCCTGGTTCTGGAGGCTGACAAGTTCACGATCGAGTGGCTGGTGTCTGGTGTGGGCCAACTTCCTGGTTCACAGATGGCTGTTCTTCCTGTGTATCCTCACATGGCCAAGAAAAGAAAGAAAGGGGCAAGTCCTCCGATGCCTCTTACTCTAAGGGTGTTGATCCCATTCATGAGGGCTCCACCCTTATGACCTAACTACCTTCCAGAGGTCCCATTTCCAAGTGCCATTACACTGGGGGTTAGGTTTTAAACATACAAAGTTGAGGGCAGGAATCCAGTTCATAGGAGGCTTTTGGGGAGGTAATTAGGTTTAGATGAGGTCATGAGGATGGGGCCCTTATTAGGGGATTAGTGCCCTTATAAGATGAGATACCAGAGAGCCTGCTTCCTGGCTCTGCCATGTGAGGACACAGTGAGAAGGCAGCTATCTGCAAGCCATCAGAACCCTGCCGTGTGGGAACCCTGACCTCAGACTTCCAGCCTTTAGAGCTGTCGGAAATAAATGTTGGTTGTTTAATCCACTCACTCTGTGGCATTTTGTTTTGGCAGCCTGAATTGACTAATACATAAGACAAAGGACATTTCATTACCCAGGGCAGGTGTCCAAGCCATGAAAAAGGAGTCTAGGAACTTAATGACAGACAATGCAGATGAATTTTCTGCCTTCAATTTCTGCTCCCATCATGGCTGTGAAGTAAACAGTCTTTATTTGCTAAAGGCAAAGACAACAATATCCAGCAGGGGAATTTGAAGGGAAATTAAGTGTTTCCGAAAATAATCATTTAACAGTTTGTCATCCACATGGGTAAGTTGAAAATATCCACTTGCATCTGTACTGAACGAAAACAGAAAAATGAAAGGCCATCAGGCAAAAAAGCCCACCAGAGCCAACATTCCATGCACTCCCTGTACAAAATCATCCCAGGAACTGGACAACTCTTGGCCAATTGGAATCTGTAGCTAGTCCTTTATATTTCTTTCAAATGTTGGAGATTTAGTGGTTGGAAGGAAGTGATGATGCTGGGGACACATCCTTGCAGGAGAGGAGAAGCTTGACGGTGCTGGCCCAGGGCCTGGGAGGCTGCATTCTCTCTGTTCTGATTCCCACTGTTGATTTTCAACTGTGTAGCAGGACGTCTGCCCCAAGCATAAAATCCAGCCACTGTGGAACAAAACAGATAAACAGAGAAGGAACAATTCTGAGGAGTCCTTCTTTCCAAAACCACATGCAGCTTGGAAATGTTCATTTTCAAATTTTACCAGCAGCTTCTGGTAAATTTGGAGTCCCTTTCCCTGAAGACTCCACACAAGTTGTAAAATTCTCAGGAGACTGGATAGAATTGTATGTATGTACCTTAGAGAGACTTGTAAATGTAGTTTGTGACTATTTCTGATTGATTGACAGATGAGTTATAAAGGATTTTAACAAGTGTTGATGGCAGGGAACAGTGTCATGCTTCCCATGCCCTTTCCAGCCCCTCCCAGCATATGTGCTGTACATACTGCTGCGGGAAGCCTGGGGACAGCACAAATCCACCTCGCACCCTTTCTCTGAATGCCAGCATCGAATGATTCCATATTGCTTCTACTCCGGGTTCCCAGGAGGAGAAAGAGGCCCTGGCCTTGAATGAACTGTAGAATAATTTTCTTTTTCCCCTGAGCTGAAAGGGATAGATCTTATTTGCAATGCTATGTCACTATCCCTCAAGCAACTGGTTTCAGAATATAGAATGTGTTCAGTTGTGTTTTTTTCTTCTTAGAAGGAAAACGTGACATGGGTTTTTAAATAGAGGTATACGATTTTTAAAAACAGCTTTATCGAAGTATAAGTGATATACAAAGAACTACACATATTTAATGAATAAAATGAATGAATAAAATTTGATGAGTTTGGACATCCCCCTGCACCTTTGAAACCATTACCACAATCAAGGTAATAGACATGTCTGTCACTTCCAAAACGTTTCTTGTGCCTTACCATAAAAAGAAAATTTTATGGTAAGAACACTCAACATGAGAGCTACGATTTTAAAGCACAGTACAGTATTTTTAACTATTGATATGGTTTGGAACTGTGTCTGCATCAAATTTCGTGTCAAATTGTAATCCCCAGTGTTAAAGGTGGGGCCTAGTGGGAGTCAGCTGGGTCATGGGAGTGGAGTTCTCATGAATGGTTGAGCACCATCCCCTTTGGCCACAATAGTGAGTGAGTTTTCATAACATGTGGTTGTTTTAAGCCTCCAGCCATGTTTCCTGTACAGCCTGTGGAACAGTGAGCCTATTAAACCTCTTTTCTTTATAAATTATCCAGTCTCAGCTATTTTGTTATAGCAGTGTAAGAACAAACACAACTGTAGAGACCTGTAAGTAGCAGCTCTCTAGAATTTATTTGTCTTGAATGACTGAACTTTACACCAATTGAACAACAATGTCCCCCTCCCTCGGGCCTCTGGTACTCAGGGATGGATTTGTTTCTATGAGTTTGACTGTTGTAGATACCTCGTGTAAGCAGAATCACATAGCATTGACCCTTCTGTCACTGGTTTATTTTACTTAATGTAATGTTGTTCAGACGCATCCATATGGTCATGAATGGCATTATTTCCTTCTCTTTTAAGGTTGAATCATATTTAACTATTATTTGCGTATACCACATTTTGTTTCCTCATTCTTCTGTTGATGGACATTTGGGTTGGTTCCACGTCTTGGCTGTAGTGAAAAATGCAATGAACATGGGAGGGTAGATATCTTTTTGCAACACTGATTTCACTTCCTTTGAATATACACCCAGCATGGAATTGCTGGCTTATATGTAGTTCTCGTCTCATTTTTTTGAGAAACCTCCATACTGTTTTCCATAGCAGCTGTGTTTGATTGTTTTAAAGCCATCTTCCTCATGATTATCTGGTCCAAGGTGATACTCACACCAGGTGAAGTGTAAAGAAAGACAACTTCTCTTTCCTGTAAGATTCTTTCTAATATTCTTGGCCTTCTGAACAATGGCTAGTGACATGTCTGTGGCCTGTGTTTACAGAGTTGCTGTCACCTTTAAAGATAATTGAACTTGCGAACCTGCAGTTCAGTGGGCTTCTTCATCTCTCCATGTCAGGATAGCGTCTCTGTGATCACTTCTACAAAGCCTGCTTTCTTTTGTCCCTACTTAGAGAAGGCTCTGTGAAAATTTCTGAATTCCAGAGGAAAGGAGAGTGCCTTGTAATATTTTTATAATACAGAAAGCAGAAGCGGCCTTCATATGCACTCAGACGTATTTACAGTCTCATAGGGGAAAATATGCCATCGTCAAGGACATTTATCCCTCAAGCTCAGCAGAGGAAAAGATACTGAGTCGACACCATTATTTTCTGTATAATGTATGCTTTGTGTAGAAAAGATGAGATATGTTCATGATAAAAATTAGTTTTTACATTTTTCATCCTTGTAATTTGTAATAATTCTTGGTAAGTAAAACTTGTCCTAAATAAGTCACTATAGGAATGTGAAATAGTTTAATACTAAAACGTTAACTTAGGAGAAATTTAGCTATTTTCAAATTTGGATCTCAGGTTTAAATGGTCTTTAATCACTATTTACTCTTTGCGTTCTTCCAAAAACAGTCTGTGTGTATATGTGTATGTGGTGTGTGAATGTGTGTGGCATGTGTTTGGTATATGTGTTATGTGTATGTGTGTGGGGGGGGTACAGGTGTGATGGTGGTGTGTGAATGTGTAGTGTGTGGTGTGTTTGTAGGGTGTGTGTGTGCATGCGGCGTGTGTATGTGTGACTCAGTGTCTCTTAGGGTGTGAAGTATGTTTGTGATGTGCGTGTGTGAAGTGTGCGTGTGCTGTGTGTGTGGTATCTGTGATGTCTGTATGTGTGTGGTATGTGCCTATGTGGCATGTGTCTGTGTGTGCATGTGGTGTGGTATGTGATGTGTGTGTGAAATGTGTGTGCTGTGTGTGTGGTATATGTGATGTCTGTATGTTGTGGTCTATGTGGCATGGTTTTTGTGGTGTGTGATATGTCTGTTTATGATGTGTTTGTGTATGAGCAGGTGTTGTATATGTGTGCCTGTGTCTATGTGGGGCATATGTGGTGTGTCTTTGTGTATAGGGAGTATGTCTGTGTGTGGGGTCTGTGTGTGTAGTGTGTGTGCATGTGGTATGTGATGTGTCTGTGATATGTTTGTGTATGGGCAGGTGATGTGTATATGTGTCTGTGTAGTGTGTATGTGTCTATGTGGTGTCTATATGGTGTGTGTGTCTGTGTGTATGGAGTGTGTGGTGTGTGTGTCTATGTGTACAGGATGTGTGTAGTGTGTTTCTGTGTGTATAGGGTGTGTGTGTGTGTAAGGTGTGTGTGTGTGGGGTCTGTGTGTGGTTAGTATGTGTGCATGTGGTATGTGATGTGTCTGTGATATGTTTGTGTATGGGCAGGTGATGTATATGTGTGTCTGTGTAGTGTGTATGTGTCTATGTGGTGTCTATATGGTGTGTGTGTCTGTGTGCATGGGGTGTGTGGTGTGTGTGTCTGTGTGTATGGGGTGTGTGGTGTGTATGTGTCTATGTGGGGCATATGTGGTGTGTGTGTCTGTGTGTATAGAATGTGTGTGGTGTGTGTCTGTGTGTATAGGGTGTGTGTCTGTGTGTATAGGATGTGTGTGGTGTGTGTCTGTGTGTATAGGGTGTGTGTCTGTGTGTGATGTGTCTGTGTGTTTAGTGTGTGTGCATGTGGTATGTATGTGTATGTGTGTCTATTTGGCGCATGTGTGTTCATGTGCACATTTTGCCTTCTAGTTGGAATAAGCATGCATAAGGAGAGCTTTCTACCTGAATTAAAGGAGAGGCTGCAAAGTCTCCTAAGCTGAAGGGTGGCTCCCGCACCTTCCTGGGAACTTACAGCATTTTATCTTTGCTGGGAAGTTCAGAAGACCAGCCTAAGGCATTGAAACATGAAACCGTGAACTACATTGCCAGCCCCACTGCATTTTCTCTTCGATGTGAGTGTCTGGGACGCGGAAGGACCAGTGTGAGGCTCCATGGGGCAACCTTCCCACTTCAAGGAAGGCGGGTAACTTTCCAGTCATTTAACCGCAATGTAAGTGAGGTGTTTGCGTGTTTGTTTGATTTTGGTTTATTCTGAGTCTCTTTTTAAACTTCTTTTGAAAACGATGAAGTGGTGAAGAAAGACGCCTGTAAGACAGTGAACAATGGCAGGGGTGAGGAGAGGAGGTGCTTCTGCACTGGGAGACAGTTTTTGAAAGTGAATTTGGTTCCATACAAAACACCTTCTGTGACTGGGCAGCCTCACAAGCGTGACTCATCCTGCCTTTGAAAATTGACCGTCCTACTCTTACCTACTCTTCATTATCGAGTCGGATAAGAGGCAGGACAGATCATTTTCCACACTGCACAGCCAGTCCCGGAGGCAGCAGACGCTAGAAGAGGAGCGGAGTTTTGGAGGTAAGGATAGGTCACCTGTTCCTGACGCATTACCTTGTTTTGTTAGCGAATAGCAGGGTTGTGCTTTTTCCAGCAGTGATGCTGATAATGTTCTCATGCCAAAAATGTACCAAGTCAGATCATATCCACTGTCATTTGCCACGCTGCTTGTCATACAAGATACCCCAAATCGGGCTATATTTTGACACTGAATGAGTGACAAAATGCCAGTTGGTTTCTTTGATATTCTCACAGAAAGAAATTGACTCTAATCCACACAGAACTTTTGGCTATTTTTGACGTCGTCTTCTTTAAGCTGTGTTCGCGTGACTTATGAAAGATATTACCCAGCTCTAAACATGCAAACACCACCCCTTTTTAAAATAAGCCCACACACCTCAGAGAAGTTAGTAGTTGGTAGAGTGAGAGATACTAGTTGAGAACAAAAGCTTCTACTGCCAGGAAGGAGGGAAAATCTGAGCAGGCTGCCCAACATAAGATCTGAATGAGAGAAAGAAAATTGTGTTCACTGTCCTTACAAAAGTCTTTGTCCAAATTAAGGAATCTTTACTTTAACTCTGTGAGACCCATGCCAGGCTTCCAACCTCCAGAACTATAATACAGTAAATTTATTTTATTTATTATTGTTGTTATTATTATTATTATTATCATTATTTTGAGACAGAATCTTGCTCTGTTGCCCAGGCTGGAATACAGTGGTGCAATCTCGGCTCACTGCAACCTCTACTTTCCAGGTTCAAGCAATTCTCCTGTCTCAGCCTCCTGAGTAGCTGGTATTACAGGCTTGTGCCACCATGCCCGGCATGTTTACTCATTTTTGTATTTATAGTAGAGATAGGATTTCACCATGTTGGTCAGGCTGGTCTCGAACTCCTGACCTCAAGTGATCCACCCGCCTCTGCCTCCCAAAGTGCTGGGATTACAGGTGTGAGCCACCATGCGCGGCCAGTAAATTTATATATTTTTAAGCCCCTAAGTTGGTGGGAATTTGTGAGACCAGCCATTGAAAATGAATCCACTGTCTTTACTCACCTGACAGCATGTGCGTCCTTCTTTTCTTTTGTTTGGGTCTTTTGAAAAGAAAGAGGTAGCAGCCTCCCCTGGGGCACTTTGTCCCCCGACCCTCTGTGCCCTGGTCTGCTCTCCTTCCCCAAGCCCGATTCCTGCAGATTTTATAAATCTCGAGCTAACCACACTCTCATCTGCCCCTCTTGAAATCAGTGTTTGCAAAATGGAGTGTTGACTCTCAATGCCTAGGATAACAGTTACTTTTTGCAACAGTGGCACATCCTGATCCCGAAAATCGCCTCTGCCCTGTGCACCCCTGGGACGGACTGGGCCAGTGTGTCCTGCCCACGCCCTCTCACCTGCTGGACACCTGGCAGAGGAGGAGGGTTTCACCTGCTTTCCCCATGATGGAAGGGGCACTGCTGATGACCCGCAATGTGTTTTACAAAATATTCCTTTGGTATGTTTACTCATTTGTTCATTTAAAAGTAACTGTTGCATCTCTACTAGGTTTCAGGCAGGTGCAGATAAATAATTGAGGAAGATACAGCTCTGGTCCCAAAAGATAATGTCTCCACAGGGTTTATGAGGCAACTTGAGTTCTGTGGGTTAGGAGTTTCCAGGAATAAATTAATAGATGCCTGTGTTTTCAATTGTTGAGGGCAGGAATTCCTTTATGAAGACCCTGAACTTTGTAAATAGTGAATGATTTTCAAACACTTTCAAATAAGAGGGTTTCGCTCTGTGGTTCTCCACAGAGATCCTGGTGTTTTGGTCTGGGGCATGGTCTGAGAATGAGTTATTTCTTGCTCTCTCTCACTCTTTCTGTTCTTCAGGTGACTCAAATGAGTGGCCTGAACTGCGAACAAATTGGACTGATTTAGTATCTTTAGCCTTACGTCAAGGAAGAAGTAAATTACACAAAGAGACAATAGGGAAGTGAATGAATCAGTTAAGGAAGGGCTGGAGGGATGGCAGAATCTGAAAGGGAAGGGAGAAGGTAAAGCTTAAGGACCTATTTTGGTTGGCCAAGCTCTTGCAGCTGGAGACAGGGCCTGGCTGGTGTGTAGAACAGCTGTGCTCTGAGGTGGGCTATTTCGGCCACCTAGAGTCCGTGCTCACTGGCTCTGCCTCAGGCCTTACAGCATGTCCTGATCATCCCTTATGACCTGGCCGCTTGGCCTGGCCTTTTGCCTCGTCACAGGCTTGTCTTCCGCCTTCCCAAATACTTTACAATATATCTGTCCTATTCAGTAGCCAACATTTTTTTTCTGTAATCCCTAGTATCTTTAAAGTCCAAAAATCTATAGCAAGTCATTATCCCTGTAATTCTTGGGGGTGAAAGATCTAAGAACACTTAATGTTATTAACATCAAAAAATGTGTTTATCATGATGCACAGATATGAGTCATTATCTTGTTTCATAGGTTGAAAAACTACAAAAGCAATATAATGTTTATTCTGCAATTTCTGTAGTACGTTTTATTAAGCACTAGCTGATGTACAAAATTCTTAGTAATTTCAAACATAATTTATAAGTGTGTACATACAGGAAATCTGTAATTTAATGGTTAAAAGGAGTTCTATGAGATGATATTTTATATTTGTATAACAATAAAGTCTCTTTGGATTTATTTTTAAAATGAGACAAAAATAAGGCCCATCTCTGATCTTTTTCCTGACTGTACCAGAATTCTACACCCTCCACCCAACGTGTCCACTCTGCAGCTGTCCCATGCACACGAACCACGGCCACCACCCTGCTACCATGTTGCCTCCACCGCCACCTCCTCTCTCCCATTCTGCTCTTCTATGAGGAAGCTGCACTTGACTCCTGGTGCTCACTTTCCAGTGGTCAGAGACAAGGCTCATAGACTTACTTCCCTTGGTCTATATTTCCCCAACTTTCCATCTGGGCTACTGTCTAAAAACTTTGAACTAGGGACATCATTCTCTCTGTCTTCACTTTTGCACTGAGATCCATCTCCCCATTGCCTGGTGCATGTCTTTGTTGCCCCTGAGTCATCTACTGCCTGTTCCCGGGAGCTCCCAGGCTGCCCGTCTTGTCCCTGACCAGCCCATGACTTAGTGCTAAGTCACACACATTTGTGATCTGGCCTTCCCTGCTCATGACCCCACTGGGGTGACAAACATCTACAACTTCAACCTCAATAAACTTGACTAAGACCAAGGGGCAGCTCTGTGCATGGGTCCTGAGGGGGAAGGTACAGCTGAGAAAGAGATGGGAGACAGGAATACTGAGGACAGAAAATCCTCCCGCACTTGTGATACTTTCCATTCTTTGCAAGAGCAGCAATTCACCTCTCCAAAAGAAAGTTAGGAAGATGAATTTAAATACAAAGAACATTGCTGGGGCTCATGACAGATGCTTTTAAAAGCCTGGGATGGAATAGAAGAAAGAACTTTTTGAAAAGAAGAAAGATACAATGACAATTGAGGTCGTCCAGAGCCGACTATGTGAATCCTGTGATCCCAGAGCAGCAACACAGCCAGAGCTGGTCCTTCTCCATCTCCCAGAAAATGTCCCATTGTTCTCTGAGATCACCCAGCCCTCGTTCAAACCAATTCAAGCTAAGGGTATTTAGCTTTGAAAAGCAGCCAGTCTCCTGTTCTGTATAGTTAGGGGAGGCTAATAAGAGGTACATCTATTTTTCCAGTAAGCCTAAGAGTTCCACAGGGATGCGATGTATTGGTCTCTTGGTGCTGCCTTAACAAGGCACCCATGACTGGGTGGTGTAAACAACAGATATTCATTGTCTCCCAGTTCAGTTCCGGAGGCCAGAGTCCAAGCTAAAGACGATGCCAGGTTTGGTTCCTCCTGAGGCTGTGAGGGAGACGCTGGTCCTTGCCTCTCTCCCCACTTCTGTTGGTTTCCTGGCGATCTTTGCTGTTCTCTGACTGGCAGAAGGATCACTGCATCTCTGCTTTCGTGTTCTCACGGTGTTCTCTCTCTGGATTTGTCTGTCTTTATGCACGGATTTCCACTTTTTTTTTTCCTTTTTAGAAGTGGAGTCTCACTCTGTCATCCAGGCTGGAGTGCAGGGGCATGATCCCAGTTCGTTAGCTCACTGCAGCCTTGAACTCCTGGGCTCAATTGGTCGTCTCACCTCAGCCCCTGAGTAGCTGGGACTACAGGTGCACACCACCATGCTCAGCTAATTATTATTATTTTTTTTAGAGGCAAGATCATACTGTATTTCTCAGGCTGGTCTTGAACTCCTGGTCTCCAGCAATCCTCCTGCCTCAGCCTCCCAAGTCGCTGGGATTATAGGCACGAGCCACTGTGCCCAGCCAAAAATATCTCCTTTTAATAAGGGCACTAGTCATACTGGATTAGAATCCACTTTAATGACCGCATCTTAACTAATGACATCTTCAATGACGTGATTTCCAAATAAGGTCACATTCTAAGGTCCTGGGGATGGGACTTCAACATATGAATTTTGGAGAGGCACAGTTCAACCCATAACACCTGCCATCCCACCACACTGACTCCCTGGACATGGGCCTTCTTCTAAGGGAAGTAACTGAGGTGCTCTTGTCCCCTCCCGGTGACCAGATGTGCATAGTTGCGATGATAATCTTCAGAATATCCTTGTGTCTCTGCTGTACATGTCCCGAAAGTATAGAAAATGAAGGGCAACCCTTGGGTATCGCAGATCCCCAGCAGAAGCCCAAGCTCAGCTTTAACAAATATTTCCAACATGATAACTTTCCACCCAATGAAACAAAACCTCTGCTGTTTTTTTTATCTGAATACAGACATCTCCATTAGCAAAGATCCTTAATATTCAATATTCAACAAATGTTTTTAAATATTCCCCCCTTTTAAATATTGAGACTTTCTCAGGTTCAGAAAGCACAATTGCTACAATGTTATCAAAGGAGCCCTTGAAATAAGTTTACCAAACCCAGTCAAAGGGATATCCACATACATGCTTTCCTTTGTAAGTTAAGGAACTTATAAGTAACCTAAGTTACCGTATGCTAAGCGCTACATAGCCGATTCTCAACTATAGAAAGATTACTTTTATTACAAAAACTTTTATGAGACAGGACAGAAGAAAGGGTACCTACGTATAGCAAGGTCTCCTGTAGAATAAACACCCGCATAATTGTTTAGCACCTTTTGATTCTGAATCTGCTTAACAAAGGCTTATGCAGGTGGCAGGTCTCTGAGAAAACGATCCTAGATGGAACAAAAACTTGGCTGAGTAAATGGAAATATTCTCAATAGAGAACAATTTTAAAAAGAACATATTCCAAAGTTATCCAAAGCTACTATTTCCCTTGAAGCCAATTATATGGTACTCTATTATAGAGGTTTATATTTATGAAGTTGTTCAAACAGATAATGGCCTTTAAACATTGTGCTTAGGTCCAATTTGTGGCTGAAAAAAGAGAATACATATTCTATAAAGTGGCTGAGATTAGAAATTCTCTTTAAACCTGTAATTCAGTACAGGTCAGCTGCATGTGGTTTTGCAAAAAGAATGTTCAAACTCTTGTAATTGATATCCTAAATGAAATCTAATTGGTATCTTAAAGTGAAATAGTTTTTCCAACTAGAAGTTCTTTAACATGTGGTTCAATTTTCATTGCAGCCTGCATGCAGGGAGCTGACTTAGCTCGCAAGCATATTCCATGACCTTGTCTTTGTTGGAAGGCTCCTTTCCACAGTTCTGTCTCTGGTCTCCATGCCTCTTACTGAGCCCCACAACCCTGACCCTTCAAAATTTCTCTTTCCATCTCTGTCACATGGAGATAATGAAATTCCATACCTAGTGGGATAGTCATGAGGCGAAGGTGGGATAGCTTGGGAATAGACACTTTGTAAATCCAACAACTTCTCCCCTACCCTTGGACTTTCAGGCAGTGTGACTGCCCTCAGATTCAGCACCCACCCTCTGGACCAATTTCATTGAAATTCGTTTCTGCAGTAGAAATGTTGGCATTTTAAAAAGAACTATGGCCAATTTCTGATCCACATGTCTCCTTCCTCTACTATAAGGTAAAAATCTGGAGAAAAAATCAGATTTTTTTTTTTTAGAGAGATAAAGTTATAAGATAGTTGATAATCATTGAGAAATGATTTTTCTTCCCAATAGCTTTAAGTTTCAATTTTTCCAAAACTGTTCGTAAGAAGAAAAGTACTGCTGAAAATAAGGGAAGTTGACACCCATTCTGATATTTTTTATTAATGATTTTGAAGAATTGATGTTGACATCTGCTCTAGGATATATGATCAAAAATTAAAAAGTCAAATAACTTTACCAGTACCTCTCAAACTTCCATGTTAGAATAAAAAACCTCCACTGGGAAAGGTTTTGGGGGGAGGATGGAGGAAAGTTGGTCAATGGATACAAAGTTACAGCTGGATGGGAGGAATACATTCTAGTGCTCTGCAACACTGAAGGGAGACTGTGGTTAAGGACAATTCAGTGTATATTTTCAAGAGGCTGGAAGAGGGAATTTTGATTGTTTGCAACACAAAAAACGATGAATAATCAGGTGATGAATATGCTAATTACCCCGATTTGATCATCACATACCATATACATGCATGGAAATATCACTCTGTATCCCATAAACATGTAAATTTTTTTCAAGTAAACCAAAACTGAAAGGGAAAAAAATTTCAGAGGTTGCATCATCAACTGATTAAAATTTCTTGGATAGTATTCTTTTTTTCTTCTATTTTAATTCTTATTTTAGCTATATTTCTTGAAAGGCTATCCTACTGAATATAATAAAATATGTTTGACTTTACAGGAATAATTAGTCTAATTATGCTTAATGTATTAATGTATATTTTTCGGATGAATTTACCAATTTGTCATGGGCTTCTCACAATACTTGTATGCTCTTAGTTTTTTTAAATTAACTTCTTCTGTATTAATTCTACCTGTTACCCTTTATACTTTTGATATGGAAGTGCTGGGAAGGGAAGAGTGTGGTCCCTTTAAATGATAGGGAAGTGGGGAAGGGAAGTGCTGGGTAAAGGAGGGCACAGTCCCTGGCTAAGGCTCCACCCCACGGACCTAGGTGAGGACAGGCACTTTTGCCTTCACGCCCAAATGTTGCATTGTCCAAGACCACCCTGGCCCTCCATGCCCCCATCCTGGGCCTATAAAACTGGAGACCCCAGAAAGGCAGACACACAGGTGGCCAGAAGTCAAGAGGAGCAAGCACATCAGCAGAAGAAGACACAAGTGGCTGGACAGCGAGAGGACATGGAGGGGGCATGCGGGGGGAAGGGCACACCGACAGACGGCCATGGATCAGGGGCACAAGGCAGAGAATGGCCGGGGCAGTCGAACGAGAGCCAGGGCGGTCAGACGAGAGCCCAGTCCCAGGGAAACCATCTCCCTTCTGGCTCCCCCATCTGCAGATAGCTACTTCCACTCGATAAAGCTTTGCACGAATTCTCCAAGCCCAGGTGTGATCCAATTTTTCCAGTACACCAGGGCAAGAACCGGGGATACAGAAAGTCTTCTGTCCTCCCGACCAGGTAGAGTGTCTAATTGAGCCGATTAGTACAAGCTGCCTATAGACTGCAAACCCAAGAGAGCACCCTGCACCACACGCCCACTGGGGCTTCAGGAGCTGTAAACATTCCCCGCCAGAGACTGCTGTGGGATTGGAGCCCCACAGTCTTCCCGTCTGTATGCTGCCCTAGAAGTTTGAGCTGTGGGACACTGAAGAAGAGAGCCCCACCCCCACCACGCACCCTGCCAGGGGGACAAGGGAACCTTTCCCATTCCACTTTGAAGGATGTATGCTAAGTATTTCTTAGTTTTCAACTTGAAAACTATAGCATGTTTTAAAAATCTACCAGAAAAAGAGTCAATAGCTTCCATATGAACATGAGTGAAATGTGTGCAGTTTACCCATCACTTGCTATCAAAAGAAAAACAGACCGAAAACAGTGAGACAGTGAGGCTCTGGGGTCTACAGTGTGCATTGTATGTTCACAGTCCATCTGCACTGCTGACCGCCTGTGGGATCGTGGGCAAGTCACCCAGCCTCTCTGCACCATTCATTTCCTCATCGATGAAACAAGGGCAGTGCAGGTGTCTGTGTCATGGGCCCTTTGCAGGCTGAGTGAGTTAATACACATGAAGCCGTCGGTCAGGGCTGCCCCCAGAAAGCACAGGATACATGGTATCCAGATGAGCCCTGGTAAGTTCATCCCCATCCATCCAATGCTCCTGTTTGTCTCTCTAGTATCCCTGAGCACAAGAGTGTTCATGATGTGTTCACCTTTCTGTCTCTGCTTCTGGTGTCTGAGTTTTATGCAAGTAGGAACTATGACTTTCTTCCCTTCCTCTCTGCTGCTTATAACACAAGAGCTGCTCAGCCAACGTTGGTCAAAGGATTCAAACTTTCAGCTAGACAGAAGCAGTAAGTTCAAGAGAAACATTACCCAGCATAGGGGCGTGGTTAGTAACAATGCATTGTATTCTTGAAAACTGCTGAGAGACTAGATTTTAAGTATTCTTACCCCCAAAATATGATTAGCATGTGAAGCAATGCATACCTTATCTAGCCTGATTTAGCCATTCCACAATGTAAACATATTTCAAAACAAAATGTTTTACATAAAAAGATATATAATTTTATTTGTCACTTAAATAAATAAGTACCTATATGTCAAAAAAAAGAGGAATGTTCAGCAAATGGCTTTTTTTTTTTTTTTTTTTTTGAGACAGAGTCTTGCTCTGTCACTCAGGCTGGAGTGCAGTGGCATGATTTCGGCTCACTGCAACCTCCGTCCTTCGGGTTCAAGTGATTCTCTTGCCTCAGCCTCCCAAGTAGCTGGGACTACAGGTGTGTGCCACCGTGCTTGGCTAATTTTTGTATTTTTAGTAGAGATGTGATTTCACCACGTTGGCCAGGCTGGACTTGAACTCCTGACCTCAGGTAATTCACCCACCTCAGCCTCCCAAAGTGCTGGGATTACAGGTGTGAGCCACTGCACCCGGCCACAAATGGCTATTGAATGAATGAATGAGTGAACAAGTCCTGCCAATAAAAACTTCAGTGTTTCTATAATTGAGAATAAACTCACATACCTAATGCGGAAAATACTTACAATCTGTCTGCAGCGCACATTAAAGGCCAGGTTCCTCTAGGGATATCTACTGGTATTTAATCTTAAAATCAACTGAACTGTTTGTAACTCCCAAAACATGCCTCGTATTTTTCTGTTCTTCATTATTCTTTCTTCCCATTATCACGTACGTTCATTCATATCAGTCAGTTAGGTTTAGTAAAGCACTAGGGATACCTGCTGGTATTTAGTCTTAACATCAATGGAACTGTTTGTAGCTCCCAAAACACGTCTCGTGTTTTTCTGTTTTTCATTATTCTTTCTTTCCCATTGTCATGTACTTTCATCCACATCAGTGAGTAACGTTTAGTAAAGCACATGGAACTAGCCTAACTCAGAACAGATTAAATATACTTTGGAGAATTTATTTAAAATAATTCTATACATGGTTTTAGAAACTGTAAATTAACTCATGTTCATAATCACAATGAGCCAAATATGGTTAAATTGTATACAATTTATAAATAAGTGCTGTAAATATTATTTGCAACTTGTTCAAAATTAGCTGAAAAATGTTAAACAATAAATTCACAGTTTGGAGCACCAAAAAGATTCAAGCATTCAACTTTCTAAGTAATGGTAATTACTGGAAACATAAATTGTAAACAGGATAGCCTGGAATTTATTCCTGTAAAGGCAAGTGAGAAACAGTATAACATTTATTTTTAAAATTATAGATTGTGATATCATCTCACTTCAGTTAAAATGACTTTTACCAAAAACACAAAAAATAGTGGACATAGAAATAAGGGAACACTTTTACAGTGGTAGTGTGAAAGTAAGTAAGTATAGCCACTACTGAAAATAGTATGGAGGTTCCTCAGAAAACTAAAAATGAAACTACCTTCTGATCCAGCAACTTTACTACAGATACCCAAAGGAAAGGAAGTCAGTATCTCGAAGAGATAGTTCCACCCCCATGTTTCCTGCAGCACTGTAACCGATAGCCAATATATGGAATCCACAGATGTTCATCAGTGGAGGAATGGATAAAGCAAATGTGGTCTATACACATGAGGAAATATTATTCAACCATAAAAAAGAATAAAATTTTGTTGTTTGCAGCAACGTGGACAGAACTGGAGGACATTATGTTAAGTGACATAAACCAGGAGCAGAAAGAGAAGTATCAAATGTTCACACTTACATGTGGGAGCTAAAATATGTGGATCACATGGAAGTAGAGAGTTGATCTGTGGGTACTTGAGGCTGGGAAGGGTAACAGGGAGGGGATGATAAAAAGTGACTGGTTAACGGGCATAAAAATACAGTTAGATAGAAGAAAGAAGATCTAGTGTTCAGTAGTACAACGGAGTGAGTGGTTAATCATAATTTTTATTTATTTATTTATTTATTTTTTTTATTTGAGACGGAGTCTAGCTCTGTTGCCCAGGCTGGAGTGCAATGGCCGGATCTCAGCTCACTGCAAGCCCCACCTCCCGGGTTCACGCCATTCTCCTGCCTCAGCCTCCCGAGTAGCTGGGAGTACAGGCGCCCGCCACCTCGCCCAGCTAATTTTTTTTGTATTTTTTAGTAGAGACGGGGTTTCACCGTGTTAGCCAGGATGGTCTCGATCTCCTGAACTCGTGATCCGCCCGTCTCGGCCTCCCAAAGTGCTGGGATTACAGGCTTGAGCCACCGCGCCTGGCCGTTAATCATAATTTATTGTATATTACAAAATAACTAAAGAAGTAGACTTGGAATGTTCTCAACTCAAATAAATAATGAAAGTTTGAGGTGTCCGAATTATGCTGATTTGATTATTACATATTGTATGCTTGTATCACAATATCACACAAATTCCATAAATTTGTACATGTATTATGCATCCATAAAGTTAAAAATAAAAAAAATTCTATAAGTTTTGAATACATCGACTTATGTGGAGACTTGGTAGTTTTAATTTTTCATCACAAAGAAGTTGTATTTCATACTAAGATATATTAAAATGTACATGTTTGAGGCTTCTGGTTCATCAAAAATGAATAAACTCCCAAAAAGTTTCCAACAAACTCATATTCCAAACACACACGTACAGAACCTCTACATAGCTACGATTTACAGATAAGAACCAGAGCTTTAATGTTCAGGCATTTGCACAGGTGTGACTTGTATCAGGAGCCCTCCTTCACATTCCCAGCCACACATCTGCTGTGAGTTTGAGGCTCCTGTCATCTCCTGCAACAAATGGGAAGGCAACTCATTGTTAAAGAAAGCAGCAGTGTAATCACAACGATGCCCCTTTCCTAGTGTTTTAGTTTCCTAATATTCTCATAAAAATATTCTTGACAATGACTATTGATATGTTTTGACTGTGTCCCCACCAAATCTCATCTTGAATTGTAGCTCCCATATTTCCCACATGTTGTGGGAGGGACCTAGTGGGAGCTAATTGAATCTTGGTGGTGGTTTCCCCCATACTGTTGTCATGGTAATGAATAAGTCTCATGAAATCTGATGATTTTTTAAGGGGGAATCCCTTTTGCTTGGGTCTCATTCTCTCTTGCTTGCTGCCATGTAAGATGTGCCTTTCACCTGCCACCATGATTGTGAGCCCCCCCACCGCAGGCCCTGCCCAGCCATGGGTAAATCCACTAAACCTCTTTTTCTTTATAAATTACTCACTCTTGGGTACAGCTTTATCAGCAGTGTGAAAATGAACTAATACAGTAAATTGGTACCAGTAGCATGGGGCATTACTGTAAAGATACCTGAAAATGTGGAGAGGCAACTTTGGAACAGGGTGGCAAGCAGAGGTTGTAATGCTTTAGAGGGCTTAGAAGAAGAAAGGAAAATGTGGAAAAGTTTGGAACTTCTTAGAGACTTGTTGAATGACTTTGACCAAAATGCTGATGATGATATGGACAATGAAATCCAGGCTGAAGTCGTCTCAGATGGAGATTAGGAACTTGTTGGGAACTGGAGTAAAAGTGATTCTTGCTTTGTTTTAGCAAAGACACTGGTGGCATGTCACCTTTGCCCTAAATACTTGTGGAGCTTTGAACTTGAGAGATGATTTAGGATATCTGGCAGAAGAATTTTCTAAATGCCAAAGCGTTAAATAGGTGACCTGGGTACTGTTAAAGGCATTACATTTTAAGAAGGAAACAGAGCATAAAAGTTCAGAAAATTTGAAGCCCAGTGATGTGACAGAAAAGAAAAACCCATTTTCTGAGGAGAAATTCAAGCTGGTTGCAAAAATTTAGATAAGTAATGAGGAGCTGAATATTAATTACCAAGACAATGAAGAAAGTGTCTTCAGAGCATGTCAGAGACCATTGTGACAGCCTCTCCCATCACAGGACTGGAGGCCTAGGAAGAAAAAATGGTTTCTTCGGTTGGGCCCAGGGCCCCTCTGCTGTCTGCAGCCTAGGGACTTGGTGTCCTGCATCCCAGCCAATCTAGCCATGGTTAAAAGGGGCCAAGATACAGCTTGGGCCATGGCTTTAGAGGATGCAAGCCCGAAGCCTTGGCAGCTTCCACATGTTGTTGAATCTGCGGATGCCCAGAAGTCAAAAACTGAGGTTTGGAAACTTCCACCTAAATTTCAGAGAGTGTATGGAAATGCCAGGATGCCCAGGCAGAAGTTTGCTTCAGGGAAAAGCCCTTATGGAGAACCTCTGCTAGGGCAGTATGGAAAGGAAATGTGTTGATGAAGCCCCCACACAGAATCCCCACTGGGGCACTGCCTAGCTGAGCTGTGAGAAGAGGACCACCGTCCTTCAGACCCCAGAAAACAGATCCACTGACAGCTTGCACCATGCACCTGGAAAAGCCACAGAAAATACCAGCCCATGAAAGCAGCAAGGAGGGACCCTGTACCCTGCAAAGCCACAGGGTCAGAGCTGTCCAAGACCATAGGAACCCTCCTCTTTCATCAGCTGACCTTGATGTGAGACATGGAGTCAAAGGAGATCATTTGGGAACTTTAAGATTTGACTGCCCTGCTGAATTTCGGACTTGCATGGGGACCTCTAGCCCCTCTGATTTGACCAATGTCTCCCATTTGGAATGTATATATTTATCCAGTGCCTGTACTCCCATTGTAACTAGGAAGTAACCAACTTGCTTTTGATTTTACAGGCTCATAGGCAGAAGGGACTTTCCTTGTCTCAGAATAGACTTTGGACTGTGGATTTCTGAGTTAATGCTGAAGTGAGTTAAGACTTCGGGGGACTGTTAGGAAGGCATAATTGGTTTTGAAATGTGAGGATTTGGGAGAGGCCAGGGTCAAAATAATATGGTTTGGCTGTGTCCTCTGACTCAAATCTCATCTTGAATTATAGCTTCCAGAATTTCTGTGTGTTGTAGGAGGGACCCAGTGGAAGATAATTGAAGCTTGAGGACAGTTTCCCCCATAATATTCTCATGGTAGTGAATAAGCCTCATGAGATCAGATGATTTTATAAAGGGAAACCCCTTTCACTTGGTTCTCATTCTCTTATGCCTGCTGCCATATAAGAGGTGCCTTTTACCTTCTGCTATGATCATGAGGCCTCCCAAGCCACGTGGAACTGTGAGTCCATTAAACCTCTTTTTCTTTATAAATTACCCACAATCGGGTATGTCTTTAACAGCAGCGTGAAAACGGACTAATACCGCTATCATGCACATTTAGGCATATTTAATGTGTACACTCTAGTTACAAAAAGCCAGGGATGAAACAGTTATGTGAGTTGATGCACCTTTGGCAGATTGAGTGGGACCAGTTTACAACCTAGAAAAAGGAACTGGAGGAGGTGAGGTCTGAGGAAGTGGACCCTGTGTTGCCAGGGCTCTTCCAATTTTCTCTCCCTCTGACATTCAGTTTCGTTCCTTCAAGCACAGAAAGAAATGTACTAGGGTCAAGTGATGAATAGCATGCTATGGGAAAAATAAAACATGTGCAGATAATGAATCAGGGCAGGCTCAGATAGGGCAGGAAATATGTTGAGATAAAGAACAACAAGTTAAAATTAGTTCTATTTAATTTTTTTAAAAATAGGGTTACCGAACAATAGCAGAAACCTAAGCTCATTTGCTGTATTTATTGCCAAAATAAAATATAGCTGGTGTTTCCTGGAGTGCAATTTATTCCTCTGAGGAGAGATGAATAAGGCAGTTGTTAGTGACCTTCTTTCTCTCACCATCTTCCTCTTACATCCATTTTACTTCACTCCTCCAAATTAATTTATAAAAACAAAGAGAAAGAAGTAAAAAGAAAATATCTCCATGAAAAACAAGGGTATTGATTCCTGGGCAAGATGGCCAAATAGGAACAGCTCCTGTCTCCAGCTCCCACTGAAACCAATGCAAAAGCGGGTGATTTCTCCATTTCTAACTGAGTTACCCAGCTCATCTCATTGAGACCGGTTAGACTGTGGGTACAACCCATGGAGGGGAAGCAGAAGCAGAGTGGGGCATTGCTTCACCCAGGAAATGCAAGGGATCAGGGAACTTCCACCCTTAGCCAAGGGAACCTCTAAGGGACCGTACCATGAGGGATGGTGCTATCTGGCCCAGATGCTACACATTTTCCATGGTCTTTGCAACCCACAGACCAGGAGATTCCCTCAGGTGCTTACATCACCAGGGCCTTGGGTTTCAAGCACAGAACTGGGCGGCCATTTGGGCAGACACCAAGCTAGCTTCAGGAGTTTTTTTTCATAACCTAGTGGCACGTTGAATGCCAGCAAGGCAGAACCACTCACTCCCTTGGAAAGGGGGCTGAGGCCAGGGAGCCAAGTGGTCTTCCTCAGTGGATCCCACCCCCATGGAACTGAACAAGCTAAGATCCACTGGCTTGAAATTCATGCTGCCAGCACAGCAGTCTGAAGTCAACCTGGGACACTCAAGTTTGGTGGGGGGAGGGGCATCACCATTACTGAGGCTTGCGTAGCTGGTTTTCCCCTCACAGTGTAAACAAAGCCATCAGAAAGTTTCGAATGGGCAGAGCCCACCGCAGCACCACAAAGCTGCTGTAGTCAGACTGCTTCTCTAAATTTCTCCTCTCTGGGAAGGGCATCTCTTAAAGAATGGTAGCAGCCCAAGTCAGGGCTTAAAGATAAAACTCCCATCTCCATGGGACAAAGTATCTGCTGGAAGGGGCAGCTGTGGGCGCAGCTTCAGCGGACTTAAATATTCCTGCCTGCCAGCTCTGAAGAGAGCAGCAGATCTCCCAGCATTGTGCTCCAGCTCTGCTAAGAGACAGACTGCCTCCTCAAGTGGGTGCCTGACCCTTGTGCCTCCTGATGGGGAGACACCTCCCAGCAGGGGTCAACAGACACCTCAGACAGGAGAGTTCTGGCTGGCATCTGGTGGGTGCCCCTCTGGGAGGAAGCTTCCAGAGAAAGGAGCAGGCAGCAATCTTTACTGTTCTGCCGCCTCTGCTGGTGATACTCAGGCAAACAGGGTCTGGAGTGGACCCCAAGCAACCTTCAGCACACCTGCAGAAGTGGAGCCTGACTGTTAGAAGGAAAACTAACAAATAGAAAGCAATAGCATCAACATGAACAAAAAGGGCAACCATCTGAAGGTCAAAACTCCATCTGAAGGTCACCAACAGCAAAGACCAAAGGTAGATAAATCCACAGAGATGAGGAAAAACCAATACAAAAAGGCTGAAAATTCCAAAAACCAGAATGGCTCTTCTCCTCCAAAGGATCACAACTCCTTGCAAGCAAGGGAACAAAACTGAACAGAGAATGAGTTTGATAAATTGACAGAGGTAGACTTCGGAAGGTGGGTAATAACAAACTCCTCCGAACTAAGGGAGCATGTTCTAACCCAATGCAAGGAAGCTAAAAACCTTGACAAAAGGTTAGAGGAATTGCAAACTAGAATAACCAGTTTAGAGAATAACATAAATGACCTAATGGAGCTGAAAAACACAGCATGAGAATTTCGTGAAGCATATATAAGTATCAATAGCCAAGTAGATCAAGCAGAAGAAAAGATATCAGAGATTGAAGGTCAACTTAATGAAATAAAGTCTGAAAACAAGATTAGAGAAAAAAGAATGAAAAGGAATGAACAAAGCATCCAAGAAATATGGGACTATGTGAAAAGACCAAACCTACATTTGATTGGTGTACCTGAAAGTGACGGGGAGAATGGAACCAAGTTGGAAAACACTCTTCAGGATATTATACAGTAGAACTTCCCCAATCTGGCAAGACTGACCAACTTTCAAATTCTGGAAATACAGAGAACACCACAAATATACTCCTCAAGAAGAGCAACCCCAAGACACATAATCGTCAGATTCACCAAGGTTGAAATGAAGGAAAAAGTGTCAAGGGCAGCCAGAGAGAAAGGTCAGGTTACCCACAAAGGGAAGCCCATCAGACTAACAGTGGATCTCTCTGCAAAAATAGTACAAGCCAGAAGAGAGTGGAGGCCAATATTCAACATTCTTAAAGTAAATAATTTTCAACCCAGAATTTCATATCCAGCCAAACTAAGTTTCATAAATGAAAGAGAAAAAAAAAAAAACCCTTCACAGACAAGCAAACGCTGAGGGATTTTGTCACCACCAGACCTGCCTTACAAGAGCACAAAATGTGGAAGGAAGCACAAACTGTGGAAAGGAAAAACTGGTACCAGCCACTGCAAAAACAAACCAAACTGTAAACACCATTGACACTATGAAGAAACTGCACCAACTAATGGGCAAAATAACCAGCTAGCATCATGACAGGATCAAATTTGCACATAACAATATTAACCTTAAATATAAACTGGATGAATGCCCCAATTAAAAGACAAAGAGTGGCAAATTGGATAAAGGGTCAAGCCCCATTGGTGTGCTTTCTTCAGAGAATAAGAAAAAACTACTTTAAATTTCACATGGGACCAAAAAAGAGCCTGTATAGCCAAGACAATCCTAAGCAAAAATAACAAAGCTGGAGGTAGCATGCTACCTGACTTCAAACTATACTAAAAGGCTACAGTAACCAAAACGCATGGTACTGGTACCAAAACCGACATATAGACCAATGAAGCAGAACAAAGGCCTCAGAAATAATGCCACACATTTACAACCATGTGATCTTTGACAAACCTGATAAAAACAAGCAACAGGGAAAGGACTCCCTATTTAATAAATAGTGATGGGAAAACTGGCTAGCCATATGCAGAAAACTGAAACTGGAGCCCTGCCTTACACCTTAAACGAAAATTAACTCAAGATGGATTAAATATTTAAATGTAAGACCTAAAACCGTGAAAATCCTAGAAGAACAGGACATAGGCGTGGGCAAAGACTCCATGACTAAAATACCAAAGGCAACTGCAACAGAAGCCAGAATTGACAAATGGGATCTCATTAAACTAAAGAGCTTCCACACAGCAAAAGAAACTATCATCAGAGTGAACTGGCAAGCTACAGAATGGGAGAAAAGTTTCGCAATCTGTCCATCTGACAGAGGGTTGATATTCAGAATTCACAAGGAAAATAAATACAAGAAATAAACAATTCCATCAAAAAGTGGGCAAAGAATATGAACAGACACTTTTCAAAAGAAGACATTTATGTGGCTGACAAACCTATGAAAAAAAGCTCATCATCACAGGTCATCAGAGAAATGCAAATCAAAACCACAATGGGATGCCACCTCATTCCAGTTAGAATGGCGATCATTAAAAAGTCAGGAAGCAACAGATGCTGGAGAGGATGTGGAGAAATAAGAACGCTTTTACACTGTTGGTGGGAGTGTAAATTAGTTCAACCATTGTGGAAGATAGTGTGGCAATTCCTCCCGGATCTAGAACTAGAAATACCATTTGACCCAGCAACTCCATTGCTGGGGATATACCCAAAGGATTACAAATCATTCTACTATAAAGACATACGCACACGTATGTTTACTGCAGCACTATTCATAATATCAAAGACTTGGAACCAACACAAATGCCCATCAATGTTAGAGTAGATTAAAAAAAAGTGGCACGTATACACCATGGAATACTACACAGCCATCAAAAATAATGAGTTTATGTCCTTTGCAGGGACATGGATGAAGCTGGAAACCGTCTTTCTCAGCAAACTAACACAGGAACAGAAAACCAAACACTGCATGTTCTCACTCATAAGTGGGAGTTGAACAATGAGAACACATTGGCACAGGGAGGGGAACATCACACACTGCGGCCTGTAGGGGGGTGGGGGGCAAATGGAGAGAAAGCATTAGGAGGAATACCTAACGCGGATGAAGGGTTACGGGGTGGAGCAAACCACCATGGCACATGTATACCTATGTAACAAACCTCCACGTTCGGCACATGTATACCTATGTAACAAACCTCCACGTTCGGCACATGTATACCTATGTAACAAACCTCCACGTTCGGCACATGTATACCTATGTAACAAACCTCCACGTTCGGCACATGTATACCTATGTAACAAACCTCCACGTTCGGCACATGTATACCTATGTAACAAACCTCCACGTTCGGCACATGTATACCTGTGTAACAAACCTCCACGTTCGGCACATGTATACCTGTGTAACAAACCTCCACGTTCGGCACATGTATACCTGTGTAACAAACCTCCACGTTCGGCACATGTATACCTGTGTAACAAACCTCCACGTTCGGCACATGTATACCTATGTAACAAACCTCCACGTTTGGCACATGTATACCTATGTAACAAACCTCCACGTTCGGCACGTGTATCCCAGAACTTGAAGTATAACAAAAAAAGAGGAAAAAGAAAAGAAAAACAAAGGTGTTAAATCACTGTGACTAAAGACAGCATTTTACTTAAAACTAAATCTCTTAGAGTCACTGTCCCTTCTCCTCGGTCGAGGTCTGATACTGGAACTCCTTGCTCACAGAGTGTCATCATGGTGCAGTCCTGGAGGCCTCACCTCGTTCTCCTGAGGAAGATAGCAAATGCCTCACTAGGGTCCCGTTTTGTTACAACTATGAGAGAACGTGCCATTTCCAAGGCTGCTTAGAGGTGTTAGACGTGGACTCAGAGGTCCTGAGTTTGCTCAGACGAGCTCGCAACTTCTCTGATCTGTTTCCTTATCTGAAAGTAGAGATGATGATAATTATATTAAGAGTAAGTCCTACTCTACTATTTTATTGGAGTCGAATAAGACAACGTAAGTGGGAAAAATGGTGAGATGTTACAGGCTAAATTGTGCTTCCTCCAAAATCACGTGCTGAAGCCCTATCACTTGGTACCTTGGAATGTGGTTGTATTTGGAGAGAGAGTTTTTAAAGAGTGAGGAAGCTAAAATGAGCCCATTAGGCTGGGCCCTAACCCAATTTGACAGGTGTCCTCATAAAAAGAGGGCATTCAGACACAAAAAGAGACAACAGGGATGCACACACACAGAGGACAGATACTGTGAAGAGACAGAAAGAAGACAGTCATCATTATCCAGCCAGGGAGGTTGCGGAAGAAACCAACTCTGTCAGCGCCTTGATCTGGGACTTCCGGTATCCAGAACTGTGAGAAAACAGATATCTGTTGGTTAAGCTGTTACCAGTGGAGGGTGTTCAGGTTCTTGGTGTTTTGAACCAAGAGTTGGACAAAACGCAGAAACAAAGCAAGGAAAGAATGAAACAACAAAAGCAGACATTTGTTGAAAGTGAAAGTACACTGCACAGGGTGGGAGCAGGCCAAGCACAGGAGCTCAGGGGCCAGGTTACAGAGCTTTCTGGGGTTTAAATACCCTCTAAGATTTCCACTGGTTACTTGGTATACTCCTCTGTAAATGAAGAGGGTAAAGTGAAGTTAAAACGTTATTTACTTGGTCTACACCTTATGTAAATAAAAGAGGATGAAGTAAAGTTACAAAGTCATTTACTAGGTGTCCACCTGGTGTATACCTTATGTAAATGAAGAGGATGAAGTAACATTACAAAGTCATTTACTAGGTGTCTGCCCTATGTAAATGGAGAGGATGAAGTAAAGTTACAAAATCATTTACTAGATGTCCGCCCTATGCAAATGAAGATGATATTTCCTGTCACAGCTGAAATGTTTCTATTTGATTCAGTTCTAGGAAATCCTTAGGTTCCCGGCTTCCAGGCCCTATTCTCCTGCCTCAAAGCCACCCAGTCTGTGATATTTTGTTACGGCAACCCTAGCAAATCAATATAAAATGCAAGACATTAAACAAATATTATTGTTGATTTGAAAAACATACACATCTTGCATCTTCTGCTGCATAATACAATGTTGTAGAAACATGAGTGTAGCCTTCCACCTCACCATCAGCGTCCTTTTCTGGTGAAACACATCAGGCTTTTCTTAAGGCACCCCGAATTCAGATGACTGAAATTTGCTTTGAAGCGAAACACCATTTCCCAGCTTCCATTTCCCAGCGTCCCCTCACTTATGCATTAGCAGCATAACCTGGTCCCTAATTTCCATAATCCAATTTTATATCCTCTAGCCCGGTGATAGCAAAAAAGAAGATTAAGAGGAAATAAATATTTATAAATGAACAGGGCAAAGGTTAACTATGCAATATAGTATAATTAAATATCTTTTTCCTTAAAGCAAAATATTTTCCTTAAACATTTTGCAGGTATTTTATACTTGGTGACAAAGATAATGTGTCTATTTTTATGCTACGTGATGCTAAAAAAGAACACAAAAATCTTTTCCATTACACAATAGTAATTTTAAATCATTGTCAAAATAAATTCATAATTATATGTACCTAGAAATGTTTTTGCCCTCAGACTCTCTAAAGCACCAAAATGTGATCTATTTTTCATTTTTCTTGCTGCCTAAAAACCTTTTAAAATTTAATCTCTGCTGTTTTATCAGAAGATAGATTACTTGGGCAGTGGATTTGGATCAGGAAAATAAGCCCCTCACTTTTTTCATCTATATTTCATTTCCACCTGGATTGCCACTGACATCTGCCCCTTTCAATAACCACTGAAAATTAATTACTGAGTCCCCCAAATCACAGGGTTGTGTTTAAATTCTGAGCCTAGACCAAAAACTCTCCAAAGACTCCTTTCTACCTAACTCCCATTGTGCCCAAAGGAAAGTGATTTATTTTTACCCTTTTTCCACATCAAGTCCCAAGAGATGGCTTCAGAAATTAATCTAAACTCCAGGTCAGAGCCCATTGCCAAAATTCCAAATATCCCTGGTGTCCAAAGTTTCCTAGTTAATAGTTTGGGAATTACAATAAATCAATACAAAACAAAAACCTAGATTGCTGCAAAGAGCTAATAGTTACTGTATTTCTCTAGTTGGGATACATTTGTTTGCTTCTTTCAGGTCCTCATAGCACAATATTTGTATCTCTGACTACCTTGACTCAGAGTCACTTATGAAGATTATTTCCCTGCCTGAAGATGCTGAGATCTTGGAGGTTATGAACCATCATCACGCTTATCCATTGAGCTTCCCTTGGCTATCCCACGACTACCCCAGAGGAATCTGAAATGGCATTTCCCATAGAGAGCAGCTCGTCAGGTATCTATTGGTCTCAAGAGTTAGAAGCAAGTGCAGTGTCTCAGAAAGACAGGTAATCATGGCGTTATTGGAACGTTTCCTTATGGCTTTCATTCTCCATCCTCTATTGAACACATGGAGGCTGAAAAAAAAAAAACCACTATTACAGATAAGGTAACTGTCCATCGGCCATCTTCCAAGAGACATTTTGCTCCAAGCGACCTAATCATTGGCAGAAAAGCTGGTGCTTTGCTTGTTTCTGGCAGAAATGTTTGGCAATGTTATAGAAATTGAGATTTTTAAACAAATAACTGAAAGATTGCATCGGCTCCAAATATAATGCCATATTTAAAAAACGCAGTTTCATGTCTTACTGGGATTTTTAAAAATGAAACTTAGGGGCAACCCACTCGGGTCCCCTTCCGTGCTGTGGAAGCTTTGTTCTTTCCCTCTTCACAGTAAATCTTGCTGCTGCTCAAATAAAATAAAATAAAATAAAACAGAAACTTAGGCAGAACCCCAGAAGAAGGCTCCATGGCAGTAAGTTTACAAGTAAATCAGGGCTAGTAACACAGAGGCTGATGAGCCCCCCAACTCCATCCCACCTGCACCTTAGTCTGCAGCTCTGCTTCCAAGAAAGAATGTCACCCCTCATCTCAGTCCCCAGAGAAGAATTCATTTGACTCAGCCCAACAGCGTCACCACAAAGAGAACACTAGTAGCTCCAAGGCTCCCAGTGAGGTTGGGTAAGGCTTTGTCCGTTTGGCATCATAGTTCGACTTGTCTCTCTCCCATCTTGCTTCCTCCCACTTCCTTTTCTGAATGTTGATCCCTAGAAAGCATCTCACTACCCAAAGTCCACCTCAGCATCAGTTTCCAGAGAATCCTATCTGTGAGAAAATAAATGTGTCTCCTGGGGATTTTATGTGGAACCTAGAGCAAAAGTCCCATACCCTTGATCCTTCAGGAACAGCTCCCTTTGCAGTGACTCACTGTTGGACTGAGTCAAATTAATCCTTCTCTGGGGACCAAGATGAGGGGTGGCATTCTTTCTCTGAAGCATGTCCCTCTCCTCCACAGGAAAATGCTGCTCCTTCTCGAGTGCTGCAGTCAGCACCTGATGGAGCTGACCTCCTAAGAAGGCAGTGCATCGACTCTACTGAACCTCTGGGTTCTCACCTTCACCCAGCTGCCTTTTTAAAACATTGCTTCACCTGAATACACAACTTTCAGAAGACACTATTCTAAGAGTTCTGATAAATACAATACTCCTTATCTTCTTACAATTATATGTAACAAAAATGTCAGTAAGCAAAACAAAGAACTTCTCTTGATGAGTATAAGCCTGAGACAAGCATCTCAGTCACAAACTGTTGCATTATAAAAAAGGAAGACCTAATACAATGTGTAAATATTTGAAAATAAGAAAAATTTTTGTATATAGTATGCTATATATGTTTTTTTTCAGAAACATATATATATATATATGTAAATATATATGCTTACCAGGAAAGCACAAAATCCTTGTAATTTCAACTACAAATTGGTTGACTAACAGACTCTAAATTGTTTTATGTGGAAATAAATTAGGAGACAGTTAATAGAAATCAATAGAATTGAAGTAGATGGAAAAACTCTTGATGGATTAGGAGAGAATGAACCTTATAGAACCCAGTGAGGTTTGTGAAACCAAGTGCAGAAAAAGAAGGGAGGTACTTCTTGGTGACAGCTAAGTCCACCATAGGAAGAACATCATTTCTCTTCAGAAGCACCCAGCAGAGTGGGGTTCAGAAACTCACTGGCAAAATAAATAGGCTAATGCCTCTGAGCTAAGGTGCTAGTCACTATTCACACCAAGAAAACCCCACAAATCTAAGTGAAAAGAAAGAACAGGAATGAAGTTTAACAACACTTTTTGTATACTGAGAGATGCTAAGTATAGTAGTTTCCTAGGTATTTTCCTGGGATTCCAAAGCTCTCATTTCCAAGACAGTTTAGGGAAGGGACTCATGGAATGTTTATCAGACACAGTACAGAATGTTAACAAAAGAAATCTTATGCAAGCCTTCTAGAAGGTTCTAGTAGATCTCTTCTGTGTCTTCTAAGAGGCACAAAGCAATAAAACAGACATTGTCAGAATTCTTTTATGTGCCAATACAGAACCAGGCACTTCCTGGAAACTGTCCCTTTAGTGTCCAGCAACCATTCATTGGAAAAAGAGACCCAGAGAAATAAATAACACTGTTTTGAGGGCTTATTGAAATTAACACTCATAGCCCAGAGTCAAGTCCAGGCTTGTTGGCCTCATAGATTTGTGCTTCGATTTGGGTAGAGGCATCACTTTGCTCTGGGAACCCCTGGAGAGCTGGGCTCAGTCTGGAGGGTCGTGTGGTCTCCCATGAATATCACATTCTGTTCCCTCCATGACATCTCCTCCTTCACTCTGCACCTACAAGTAATATGAAATGTATATATTTAGAAACCATAGGAGTGGCCCCTTTGTTGGTTGTTCAAGACCAGCTATGACAACTCTCTTGTGGCCAATGCTCCTTCAGGCATGTATATTTCACTACTTGTCCCCAGTTTTGGAGAAACCATTCCTTGTATCCCAGCCCAGCTTCCCAGCAAATGACAGGAAGGACGATGACCACAGTTCGGAAGCCCCCTCTCTGGGGTCAAGCTGGCCTGGAGGACTCTCACTTTCAAAGACGGCACTTTACACATGAGTTGATGCAGCCATAGAAATGTGTATGTTTTGGAAAATTTAAGCATGTCTATTGAATCAAACTCTCTCCACCTACACTCAAATTACACTCAAATACATCTCAACCAAGATTAAATAAAAGCTTCTATTGTGTGCAAACAGGTCCAATTTATCCAGATTTCCAATGTGCTTTATAGTTTCCCAAGGTATTATTATTGTTTTTTACCTGGATGAATTGTTCCCTTTCTGTTGCATTCCCTCTCGTTGGCATTTAGAGTGTGTAACAATTAACTCTGTGCTGGGGCTTTGCAAACTTTCACTGATCAATGTGTGAGGGGAAGCACTTGCCCAAGTCTCGGGACTAGGCAATGGGAGGCTGGGCTGTCTGCCTGTGAAGCTCCACACTACATATCCTCATTTACTTACTTACCTATTTCATCTAACCATTCTTCAGTGCTTAAAGGTCAGGTTTGACTAATAATTTCTATTTAGTTCCAATTATTAGCATGTTTAATTTCCACTACAGAAGCAAAATAATGAGCAAGGTATCCATCTTAATCACCCATTTGTGAATATATTTAAAAAACTTAAGATGAAGTGGGATGCAATTACAGGGAAGGAAAAAACAAAGGAAAGAACAGATGAATAGGCACTTATGAAAGAGCAATGTAAAGAAACTCACATTCAAAGTAATGTATCTCCTTTTCTGATGTGCCCTCCCAGCAGAGCAGATTTCTTTCTTATTTTCCCCCACTTATTGACCCAATCTCACCTCTTCTATTTCTCTCTCAGGTTGCTTGTGAACCCCACATTTATCTCTCTTTCATCACCTAGGTTTGCCGAACAGTTAACTTCTCCACATCTTTTCCTCACAACTGTTGTGATCTGAACACATCAAGATCCTAAGCAGAACAATGGGGAATTCCTTTTATTGGGACATTGCATTTTTTCCTTGGCAATCAAATAATTTTTGCTACTGTTATACAACTTAAAATATGGGTGTCTTTAACGTCTGAGCTTGCACCACATACATTTCTACAGAGAGCACTTAGCCATGCTTCACACGTTCCCTTACCAGCAGAATATCTGACGAGGATTTTCTGTGGTGCTTCCAGTGCATTGCTGGCCTCTGGGGCTACCTTCTGACATGGCAGGGTGGAGCCTCCAACTTACTCCAGCAGGTAGAGCAGAGGGCAGGATTCCCAGAGCAAATCCCTGCCGGAGAGTTGCTGTACTATTTTGAGGTTAATAGAAACTTAACCTCAAAAGGGTCTGCAGAGATTCGGAGGAGAAAGATGCTTTCATGTGCAGTCTTCAGAATCAGTGCTTAGTCAAATAGTTTCATTGATGTTCCACCAAATGATTGTAACGTATTGGATCCCAAATATACACAAGCGTTTTGGTTACAGTTTCTTGTTAAGGAATATCAGCTTTCTCGTAGCATTGTGCAATTATTGGCAGCTTTGCATTTCAAGTTAAAAAAAACAAACTATTCTGTTAGGGAAGCAATTCATCCAGTAGAATTTTAGTTTTATATAAAATCGTATTTCTGGCAAACTCGACATATTGACTTTTACCTTGTGCTTAAGGAAAATGCGGGAAGAAGGGCTTTGCTCCCCATGAAAAATATTACCCCCTGATGGCAACTGGTCACTCAGAGTGCAGGAATTGTGGATACAATTCCATGTTGCTTCGCTGAATTCTTTACTCGAAAGAGTTTTCACTTGTTTGAGTTGGACATCACAAGAAGAAATCTATTTTGGGTGTGTTTATTCCTCTTTGTCTTAGATGATCTTTGCCTTTCATCTTTCTAGATCCAGTAACTCACACGTAGCCTGGTCTATGACAGGCACCCAGTGCAGGCATACGTTGGAGACACTGTGGGTTTATATCCAGACCACCAAAATAAATACAAAATAAATATTGAAATACAGTGAGTCACATAAACATCGTGATTTCCTACTGCACATAAAAATTATGTTTACTCTATACTACAGTTTACTGAGCACAATAATATTGTCTAAAATTTGTACATACTTTAATTTAAAAAATACTTTATGACTCAAAAATGGTAAGAGTCATCTGAGCCTTCATTGAGTTCTAATTCTTTTGCTGGTGGAAGTTCTTGCCTCAGTGTTGATGGCCGCTGACTGATCGGCACGGTGGTTGTTGAAGGCTCAGCTGGCTATGGCAATTTCTTAAAATAAGACAACAGTGAAGTTTGTCACATCAACGGAGTCCTTTTCTCAGGACAGACTTTTCTATAGCATGCATGCTGCTTGACAGCATTTTGTCCACAGCAAAATTTTTGAAATTGGAGTCAGTCTTCTCCAAATCTGCCACTGTTTTATCAACTAAGTTTATAGAATATTCTAAATGCTTTGCCATTGATTTGTGCCAGGCTGCTTGTTCTAGCAGTCCAATAACGAGATGCAGATGGACTGGGAAAGAAGGGTTTATTTCTGCAACCAGTTGCAGGGAAATGTCAGAGTAGCTCAACAGACCAATTCAAAGTTAAAAGCTTTTTTTTTTTTTTTTTTTTTTTTTTTTTTTCAGTGCTTAGATAAATCCTAAGTTCTATGCCTCCATGTGAGAGTGCACCTACAAGCAGGAATTTCATTCAATCAATAGCTAATCTTTAACTAGGGTCTAAGGTCTGGAAACCTTTCTCTAGAGTCTTGGAAAATGTCTTAATCTTAATTGCGCTCTGGTACAAGGTGTATGTGTAAGAATGCTTTTATTATTCAATCAGACTTTAGGGTCTGAGAAAACCCAGGCAGGGCTTAATGGATTTGTTTTTTGTATTCCAGCCCTTGTACTCAGGCATCAGTTACTCCAGTTCTTTAATACTTAACTTACACATTCATCAAAATTATAGTAAAGGGTTAGTGGAAACTGACTCTTCTGGTTGCTAATGGAAACCTGGCCTGCCACAATTTCAACAATGTTTACAGCATCTTCACCAGGAGTAGATTCTTTCTGAAGAAACCACCTTCTTTGCTCATCCATGAGAAGCAATTTCTCATTTGTTCAAGTCTGATCACGATATTACAGCAATTCAGCCCCATCTTCAGGCTCCACTTCTGATCCTAGTTCTCTTGCCATTTCGATCACACTTGCGTTGATATCTTCCAAGGAAGGCTTGAAGTCTTGAAGCCCTCAAAATCATTTATGTTAAAGAAGTTGGCATCAACTTCTTCCAAGTACCTGTTAATGTGGATATTTTGACCTCCTCCCATAAATCATGAATATTCTTAATGGCATCTACAATTGAGAATCCTTTCCAGAAGTTATTTAATGTACTTTTCCCAGATCCATCAAAGGAATCACTATCTATAGCAGCTCTAGTGTTATGAAATGTATTTCTCAAATAATAAGACTTGAAAGTCAACATTACTTCTTGATTCATGGGCTGCAGAATGAATGTATGTTATCGAGCATGAAAACAACATTAATCTCCTTGTACATCTTCATTAGAGTCCTTGGGTGACCAAGTACATTGTCAATGAGCAGTAATATTTTGAAAGGAATCTTTTTTATGAGCAGCAGGTCTCAACAGCGGGCTTAACATATTCAGCAAACCATACTATAAACTGATATGCTGTCATCCAGGCTTTGTCCTTCCATTTATAGAGCACAGGCAGAAAGACTTAGCATAATTTTTTAGCAGCCCCAGGATTTTCAAAATGGCAATGAGCTTTGACTTCAACTTAAGTCACCAGCTGCGTTAGCCCCTAACCAGACAGTCAACCTGTCCTTCAAAGCTCTGAAGCCAAGCATTTATTTCTCCTGTCTAGCTATGAAAGTTCTAGATGGCATCCTCTTCCAAGAGAAAACTATTTCATCTACATTAAACATATCTGCAAAGCACAAAAAAAGAGGTATGCCTTTAAGTGTCTTCCAAGGAAGTCTGTGATTCTACCTCTTGGAATAAGACCCCATGTAGTGAATTAATATATACTGCATGCCTAATAACTGCAGATAATTTTCAATGAGATATAATTTATTTCTCTATATCATGGTCTTATAACTCTATAAACCAAAAATCAAAATGAAACATAACTGAAACTTCCTTGATAACTTGGCTGTGTGTCTGCCTAGTGATATTTTCTTTTTTTTTTTTTAAATCTAGTTTAATTTTAAGTTCGGAGACACATGTGCAGGATGTGCAAGTTTGTTACATAGGTAAACATGTGCCATGGTAGTTTGCTGCACCTGTCAACCCTTCACCTAGGCATTAATCCCAGCATGCATTAACTATTTATCCTGATGCTTTTCCTCCTCCTTCCCCCAAAACTGGCCCCAGTGTGTGTGTTTTCCCCTCCCTGTGTCCGTGTGTTCTCACTGTTCACCTCCCACTTATACGTGAGAACATACAGTGTTTGGTTTTCTGTTCCTGTGTTAGTTAGCTGAGTATAATGGCTTCTAGCTCCATCCATGTCTTAGCAAAGGACATCATCTCTTTCCTTTTAATGGCTGCATAGTATTCCATGGTGTGTATTACCACATTTTCTTTATCTACTCTATCATCGATGGGCATTTGGGTTGATTCCATGTTTTTGCTATTGTGAATAGAGCTGCAATGAACATACACGTGCATGTATCTTTACAATAGAATAATTTCCATTCCTTTGAGTACACACCCAGTAATGGGATTGCTGAGTCAATGGTATTTCTTGTTCTAGGTCTCTCAAGATGGATTAAAGATTTAAATGTAAAACCCAAAACTATAAAAACTCTAGAAGAAAATGTATGCAATATCATTCAGGACATAGCATGGGCAAAGATTTTGTGATAAAAACACCAAAAACAATTACAACAAAAGCAAAAATTGACAAATGGAATCTAATTAAACTAAAGAGCTTCTGCACAGCAAAGGAAACTATCATCAGAGTGAACAGACAACCTACAGAATGGGATAAAATTTTTACAATGTATACATATGACAAATGTGTAACATCCAGAATCCACAAGGAACTTAAAAACATTTACAAGAAAAAAATAAAATCCAGGAAATTCTTAAAAGAAGACATTTGTGTGGCCAAGAAACATATGAAATATATCTCAGTATCACTGATCATTAGAGAAATGCATATCAAAACCACAATGAGATACCATCTCATGCCAGTCAGAACAGTATGATTAAAATGTCAAGAAACAACAGATGCTGGCAAGGCTGTGGAGAAACAGCAACACTTTTACACTTTTGGGAAAGTAAATTAGTGCCTAATGATTTTTCAAGCAATCAACTTAGATGTATTGAGTACAAGTTTTGTGTAAGATTCTATGCTTTAAATACACATCTTCTGACTAACACGGAAGTTTGGATTAAAGCAATACCAATCCCTCTAAGCTTGATTGTTTTGTAATTGTAAAATATTCTGTAGAATTATCGGTTCTGGGGATGGCAGGGCAGAGTCCAACACTTGAATGGATGAGATCTTTGTTACTTGAAGCCACATATGAGAGAAGGCTGCCACACAGGGCCATGCAGAGCCACACTTGGGGCAGGGTGACAGCAAGCTTAATTATGGCAAGCAGACTGGGATTAACTGGGTTCCAGAGCTTCCTGCGGATTGGCTAGTTTGATGGCTTCCTGAGCTCAGCATAGGGCTGTCCCTATTTATAGGCTTTTAGGAAGGGTACCTTATGGTCTGGAACATGAAGGACACATAAGAAAAGGGGTTGGTGTATGAGCTTAACAACTGCTCAAGGAGGGGAAATGCACAGCCTCTACTCAGCATCAAAACTGGGTAAAAAATAGTGTGAAAAAAAAAAACCAAACTAAATAAAATCTTGTATTACAATGATGCAATATGTATTTGACCTGAAAGTCATATGATGGCAATTCCTCTCCTACCAGAACTTTAACAAATCTCTTTAATGTCACAATGTGTTTATGTCTTTTTTGAGTCATGTGGAAATGTATGAGTTACAATATTTTTGTAATTGAGTTGAGAAAGAAAATAATTACAAGTGCTCTTGGAAGACATTTTAAACATTGTTACTGGTATAAAAACTGAAGTTATGCTCAGAGTTGAGATAGGATGATTAAAATATGGTGAGTTCTGCCTATTATCTGAAGGCATCTGTCGACAAATTGCTATTGCACCCGTTTTATGGTTTAAAGAAGTTAACAACTAATGCCTCCTCCAGGGTCATTGCATGAAAGAGCATAGTCAACAAATGCTTCAGGGTACAAGCCATAATTTAACAAAACCAGCTTGCATTCTTGGGGCAGATTGTGTTTGGTAATGGAATTATGGGGCTGTATCATCACCCTATTTGCCAGGTGCAACTTGCGGTCTTCCCTAAACCCCGTGACCAGTGTGAGAAGGCTGTCTATAAAACTCACTAGAACTTCAAATAAAAGTTGACTTGGTTTTTAAGAGAGTAGTAGCACCAGAGATTTGATTCACTTTTTAAAAGTGGGTATTTAATTAGAGACATTAAAAATATTCATTTTTTTCTGATAGAAATCTTAAATGTTCTCCTATATGTACTTAGGAAACAAATATCATTATGCTTTATATCATGAGTTACACCAAATAAAGACAGTATTATTTAACACCATACACACACATATCTAGATATATATTTATATATCTATATGTAGATATATCTATATATAGATGTAGACATATTTATGTCTATGTATATACATATGGTATACAAGCACATACACTAATTTTGTTATTGGAGGAAAGTCACTTTAACTCCTCCGAATGGACCTGATGATTTTCTTTTCCAATGGAAGGAGCTGAACAAGAGCATCTTTAAGGTCTTATTTATGTTTTACAGCCTTGGTTATGTTAGGAGTAAAGAAGAAAAATAGAAAGAGGGTTTTATATCTTATAGTTACAGAACATCTCTACTTCTTACATTTTAATTTGTTCAGCAAAAGAGACAGTAGCTGATCTCACGTCCCTGCTTTTTTCAGAGCTTATAATTTAATATATTTGCATAAAATGAGGTGGGGAAAGCTAGTCAATCTCCTTTACTTTAAAATACCTTAATGAAATTGTTATTAGTCTACAAGACCCAAGGGCAAGTGTTAATAATAAATAATGAGAGCATATGGTAAAATGACTGATTCATTTGTGGTCTACCAGTTGTAACCCCTTGTGGGGACAAAAAAGAATCCATGCAATAAATGTAAAAACAGTCCCTTACAGTGCCAGAATCTCTTAAGCCTTACACTATTTGATTCATCTTTAAAATCTCTTTCCAATTAAACGTGCTGATCTTGGAATTAAATAAAAGCCTTGGAGGGGAGGCGAGACTTTTGCTTTTAACATAATTTAAATTACAGACATCCTAGATTTACGTGCTGGAACTGAAGATTTCTTAAGATCAATTACATCATGCATTTTCAGGAAAGATGTAATTCCACAAAGCCACTGTGCAAAGTTTAGCAACAATTACCATCGAGAAATACAGACTGGAGACTACACAGCAGTATAGTACATCAAGATTTCTCTTCGGAGTACAGGAGATTTCAAAGTAGCCTGTGCTGAAGCAATGATTTGGGATTTCCACCCTTAATCTTTTTAGCCTACCAAAATAGTTCCTTAATGAACAGAGGAGCTGAAAATTTTTGTTTGCATATCAGTTTCTTACTAGCTTTTATTATTATGAATCCACATCTCTATGAAATATTCTTCAGCCCTGCGAAGAGATTTACAATTCAAACATTATTTTGAAGCATTCCATTCTTGCAAGAAAGTAAGATCATGCCCTCGAGGGGCTCCATCTGCTAGTAATTCGAGCTTCGCCAAAACATTCAAATAGCTTAGCGTGTACACACTTCTCCAGAAAATAAACTGCATTCTATTTTTCTTTGCATCCCCCGGTATAACCTGGTGACTGGCAGAAGCTGGTCATCAGCAAATCTCCATGCGGTGGTGGTTCTTGAAGACAAGGCACCAGGATGCACACTTTTGTTGTATTTCCTTTGCACCCAGTAATGGGTTGAACACCTACTCGTCCCACAGAAAATGTGATGGGTGATTGCTAGATTTGCATACTCTTCTTAAATTATGACTCTTTGTTCATTGAAGTTCAAAGAAAACAGTGCATGGCATCCACATTCCAGCTGCTTATCAAAATTCTATGCATTCAGGCAGAGAGAAGTCTGTAGCTCCAGCCTCATTTTTTTTTGCAGGGACATATGTGAAGTGTCATCTCATTTCCTCCCCCACAAAAGTAAAAAAAAAAAAAGAGGCAGTTATACGACAAATCAACTTTGTGCTATTTCCAGTTACATGAGACTGTCCATGAGATGTGTTTTGAATGCCAAACACTGGCTATGTAGTTACTTTCTAAAGCTTCATTGAGATATAATTGACATACAATAAACTGCACAAAATAAAGTATACAAATTGATGTTTTGACATACGTATAAATCTGTGAAATCATTATCCTTAAGATAGCAAACATATTGGTCTTCTTCCAAGATATTTTTTGCACTATATTTACTTGAAATTTCCAGCTTTATTGAGATATACTTATGAAAATTATAAGGGTTCAGTGTATACAATGTAGTGATTGGATATACATGTATACAGTGAAATGATTTACCACAATAAAATGAGTTAACATATTTATTACCCAAGGTCATTGCTTCCCTTTTTGTTTTATTCTGTTTTTGGTGAGAACATTCAAGCAAATTTTAAGTGTACAATACAGTATTGTTAACTATAGTCGCCTGAATTTATTTATCTTGTGACTGAAAGTTTGTACCCTTTGACCAACATCTTTCCTTTTCCTCTGCTCCCTGCCCTTGGTAACCACCATTTTACTCTCTGTTGATAAGAGTCCAACATTTTTAGATTCTACATATAAGTGAAGTCAGGCAGTATTTGTCTTTCTAATTTTGCTGATGATGAAAATGGAAGAATAATGTAAAATGGGACGTTCCCTGAAAATGTGGAACATACCCTGCTTTAGGATTCAGAATATAATAATTATCATAAAATTTAAAAATCCATTTTGCTCCAATTCCAATTGTGAATCATCCAGGATTAGACTAAACCAAAAGAAAAACGATCCAAACTTAAAGCAAAAATGAATAAATTTTTTTACGTCTAAAATATAAAATTCTACCATTCTTATTCCCAAAACACCTCCTCTAAGTAGAAAAAGCATAAGCTAACTTTCAAGGGAGACTTTATTTATTTTCTCTCGTGACAGCGTGAGTATGATATTTATTGGACAGAAATAAGACTTGGCTTTGGCAAACCTGAGTTTCCAGACATCCACATTGTGACTGCTTTGCTGTACACAATCAAATGTAATCTTTCTAATGAAATAGGATGCAGGAGTAAGAAGAGATTCTGATAAAAGCCAAGTTGATATACTAGCCAGCCCCAGTCACCTATAACTTATTCTCCTAGCACAGAAATTACATTCCATGCAACATATGCATGGAGCACTATACTCGCAAGTCATACCAATGATCTACCACCAGGAGAGCCAGAACAGTACATAACATTAACAGAAGTAGAGTGGACTTTCAATGATCTGTGGAAACTCCCTCCTTTGGACTCCTGGAGACTCGCTGGAGGGTGAATTGCAGGCAGTGGGAAGGACAGGCTATGGCTGTGAAAGACAGCAAAGCAAACTGATTCCGGAGGAAACTGATTACGTGACCTGGGCCACTGGGCTACCTTTCCCTCAAGGCACGGTATTGGTCTTGTTATGTTTGCAAACTCCAGAGGCTTTTCTGTTTCTGGTATTGAGTAATGCTCAATTAGAGTTTGTGTAAACTGAATTTATTAACCACATATTATAGTTAATATGGGACATGTATATACTGTCCACCAAAAGCCATACTTTAGAAGGAAATTGATTTTGGAATCAGCAAAAATAGGATGTGGGATCCAAGGAAAGATTAGAGTGAAAAGAATCACGATGTCTCTGTTATGACAATGAAAATGTATTCCTCTACAAGGCAGAGGCGAGGACAGCACGATGATATTCCTGGGTAGTTATTAATCCGCCTTACAATATAGAAGTCTGGGGCTTCCTAGAAAACCATGGCAAAAGAAGTCAACACGTAGACAACTTCTTCTCTCTCATGGCTTCCCATCACCAGTAGACTATAGAAAATTACATAAATCATAAGAGTGCTGGCTGTGTCATGGGGATTTACATTGCTTTTCTCCCAGTCCAACTTCCATTCTGCCTTTCTCTGATAACAACAATTACCTCAGGTTACTTTTTTGGCTTTGGGTGTTTTTTTTTTTTTTTTTTTTTTTTTTTTTTTGAGGAAGAAGCCCTCCTTAGGGGGAGTGACTGTCTCCCTAGGAAGGCTCATGGGATAGAGGGCTTTCCCAGGATACAGGACTTTTAGTGCTAAAGCTAAGTAATTCCCAGGAATTGGGAAGAACCAGTAATGCAGTTTCTTCAGAACTTGTACAGTGAGAATATGCAACACGCTGCTCTCCTCCTTATGCCCCACACTGCAGGCCAATCAGAATCTCCCTCTTCTGGAAACTGACAAGAAATATAGCTTGGTTGTCATTCCAAAATAAAACCAAGACAAAACCAAAGATACAAATATTTGAAACTATGCACCCTGAAGGGCTCGTCCATTGGGTCTCACTTCCTAGGGCCTCTATGGCTCTAAGGACTCATTGTTTGGCCACCCTGACTCAGTTTAACCAACTCTTCCTCTCACCAACCAGAGTGAGCATGTTACTTGCACCTCCAAACCTCTAACTGTTCCAGAAAATGACATCTGGAATTGAGTGAGACAAGTGAGAAATGCTAACTATGGGATTGGCTGAAGCAAGGTAAGTGGAGGTTGTAAAGGATTTTTTATTCTATGCCTGTCCCATGCATTCCGTAACAGAGAAATCTGTTATGTGGTAGCATTTTGTTAAGTAGTTTTCTGTTATGTCTTGAGACAAATACCAAGTGCCAGTGGTGTCTGAACTTTATAGGATTTGATAGAAAGATGTCAAGGTGTTGCAGTCTCTAAAATCAGTGAAGGAGGGAAACAGATTTGCAGAGAGAGGAGCTTTCTTCCTAGGACCAGGAATCTAGGATGACTATATGAGCATAGTATTCAACATTGGAAAACCCAAACTTCCCACTTCTAAATTAAAATTGGTGTTAGTTGAAGACTGAGGACAAGAAATATACCTGAAGAAGAGAAGAGGACCTGGGCTATGCCTGGTTCTTCCAAGCCCCCAATTCCTGTCTGACAAATACAGTATTGCATATGGCCTTCCCCAGGATACACCCTTAGGCAAAGTGCAGACTCTATAGTTTTGAATTACCTTCAGGTAGAGATCAAGTTCATACTCAACTGAACTTTGTGGATCTGGGCACATATTTAAGGCTCTTTTTAGAGGCAGGGTATCCCACACTTGGCCTGGATACAAGAACAACAAATACTTCTGGATTTAGTCCCTCATTAACTGAGTTGACCAAAGGCAAATCAACGGAAAGTCAACTCCAGCTCCACAGAAGCTGTGTTGTCAAAGACACCTGGACCGTGCTGCAGACTAAGGCCTGGGATTGTATAAACTGCAAGATAATCCTGAGGCCCCCAAACCCAGAGGAGGAAGGTTTCCATGTGGACTTCCCCAGAAAGGCTAGACCCCCGCTACATCTCTCCAAAGGGTCCTTGGGAAATAACAGACAAGCGTGGGGGGTTCCCGTGGAAGATTCACCACCCAGAGCCCACTCCTCTGCCAGGGCAGTGAGTCCTGCTCTTCTGACCCGTCACCATCGTCATGGTATCTTAGCTACATCTCTCTCCCCTTTCCCAGTGGCATCAGCAAGTGCACACCAGGCCAGTGATGGCTGCTGCCTCTGAAGAGGAGACCGGGAAAGGGTTCCAAGGATCTTCAATGAAATGTCAACATCTGTTGATTTCTGGTGGATTCATAGTGTTGGTTACATTGTTCTTTGTTTTCCTTTATTTTTAAAATCTTTCTGAAAGTTAGCTCAGAACACTATTTTTACTCTTAGTGACTAGCTATACATGAGAGTTGGCTGTTATCGGTGATTCATTCTCTCTGCCTGGAGTAATCACTCCCATTAGTAAAAAGGCTTTGCCTTTCTTTTTCGTAAAACAGTAATTACCATTTATGATTCATAACAATGATATGCATACAATTATATGAAGAAGTTTATATGTATTTGTGTGTGTGTGACCATTTACTCTGAAATCTGAAGATTCCCTGGACAAGAATTAGAATAAGGAACACCTATGTCATTCTTTTAGGTCTTGCTCCAGCTTCTGTCCCTTCCTCTTTCCAGGGTGACCCAGGAAGGTGACCAGGTTGATAATGTTTTTGCTTCATATCTTTTCCATATTGAAAATTTTTTTCTCACTTTCTTTAAACTTCAGGAGAGATTTTAGGTGTGGTTCTAGTGACAAAGCTCAGGAAGAAATCAATTAGAAAACAATGCAAATCAGTTATAGATAGCACAAAAGAATCCCCTGCTAAATCATGTGGAAGACCCCAGCAGCGGGAGGAGTGTGCAGGAGACTGATTGCAAGGCCACACAGATGAGACAGCCAGGAATCATTGAATCAGCGAGAAGGACCTCAGGAATTCGAAAATGAACTCAATGCATGGATTGCTAAGACACCTGGATCCAGTGACAGCGGGGAGCATTTACTCATTACATCATAGGAAATCAAGCTTGGGTTCTCTGTTAGTAACTGTGGTTACCTTTGTGGTACAAACATTGCTCTGCCTGTGTGGAGAAAGCTGCACCGAGCATCTGGATAGTTTTGTCATCGTGGGTGGTCAACTGATGAAGATTTGCCCTTTAAACCTCAGACCTTGTTTTTAAATAGTGTGGAAAGAGCACAAAGACCACCCAAATGAGAACAAGCCACACTATTTATTCAGCCCTTGATACAGCATTATCATCCTGCTACTATTGCTTGTGTTTCATGGAGACTTCAAGACAGACAGGAAAAGCAAATGCTTCATAGTGAAAAGCAGGGAAGCTCTGAGTCTACCCTGATTGGAGGCTGCTGGCCTGGGGAAGCTGGAGGCGGCTCCCTAAGCAAGGCATCTGATGGGATTCCTTACTGGTGCATATCTTGGCTTCATCTAGTGGGTCCTAAGTTGGATTTGGAGGAAAAATTAGGGAAGCTCTTAGTCACTGACCAAGTCTTGACCATTCTGAGCCAATTGCTACGAGTTCTGTTGGCACACCTGGTCTGGCCATTGTCTGAGTATATTTAGCCTCTCAAGAGGAATAAGCCACATTTGTTACCATCGTTTTACAAAACATTAATAATACCTCTGAGGCTCGCTAATACATGGTGCACATGAAATTTCCTAGAGGGAATTGAGGGTTGATGCCTAGTCGGCTAAGTCTAGGAAAAGGACCATTGACAGTTCCCTAAACAGCTCCCAGCTTAGGAAGAGAGGGACCTGGATTCAGTCCCAGCTCTGCCCCAGGCTGACTTAGGTAGACAGTTGCGTCTCCCTGGGCTCAGCTGTCTCACACATAAGATGGGAATTGTAATACTTATTGAATGCAGTTGTATTATTATCCAGTATTTGTATTATTGTGAAACTGTGGAAACAGAAGCTCAGAGGATTTAGAGTATTTGCTGGAGGCCCTGGAAGTAGGAAACAGTAGCCTGGGGCCCAGTTCTACCTGTTCCCTCCAATCAGGTGTGAAGATATATGAAATCAAAGAGAGGTGAGGGCTCTGCAGGGCTGGAGGCACTGAGCTGGTGTGCTGCATCGCTGTAGATAGTTCAGTCAGCAGGAATAGTGCAGCGATAGGAAAGATACAACATTTACAGAACATATACATAAAGAAAAAAAGTAAAATTTATCAATCTATATGGAGAGCTTTGCCATGTTGGAAGAGGAATTAAAATCCAAAAAGATTTGCAGTCAAAAACACGTTTTAACCCCATTCAAACTTCTGTGGTTGTGCCTTTTTATTTCTGTAAGCTTGATCTGTGCTCAAGATTTTAGTTGCTTTCAAAGCCAGAGTAAATATTATTAAAGTGTGTAGGCCAAATTTCTTTGAAAAAGACCATTTGCATCTAGGAAAAAAAAACAAAAAGTGTAACACACTATTTAACCACAATAAGCTGCTGCAGGAATCCTGAAAATCAGAATTCTCAAAACCCAGCAGATCAGAAATGATTCACTTGGTCTAACCTCCTGGAAATGACCAGGATGCAGGTCCACACTTTCTGGGGTGCTGCGCCTTAGGTAAGCTGCCGGGGCACATCTGGTGCCCAGTAGAGCACACTCAGGCACACCCAGGTGGCAGTTCTTGGGCAGGTGTAAAAATGACCCAGGCTCAAACCAGCCCCTGAACGTGGTATTTGAGGATACAGGAGTGACCATCTCGTGATTCATCCCAGAGCCTCTTCCACAGAGGAACAAGAGAAACAAATGAAGGCCCTGTGTCCTTCATCACAGACCCTGCACACTCCCAGCACTCAACCTTTCTGTGGTGAGATGGGAAAGGTACTGCTTACAGAGACCTCTCAGGACACAGAATTGGCCAGAGCCCAAGAAGAAAGAGATTTTGGCTTGGCAGTTACATGCAGTTTGCTGCAAGCAGGGTACTATGCTATGCAGTTTATGTCCATTTCGCTTGACCACCTTATTGAGCAGCAGTTACCAATTTCATTTTACAAAGGAGGAGGCTAAGGACCAAAGGGATTGAGGAGATTTCCCTCGCTCTGGTGATTAGATAAAAAAGAGAAAAGAGAATACCATTAAAAATGATTAGAACAATATAGTAACAGTATATTTCAAGAGAAGACGATGTAGCACTTTTTGTAATGAATTTTAAAATCCCTAAGAAATGGATTTTATAAGGATATATATATTAAATTACATATACACACCTATACTATACATATGTGCATATACAAAATTGTGTGAAAAACTGCATAACTTCTTCATAGTCATGGAAGGTTATCAATATCATTTGTGAATATAGGTTCCTGGTTTGTAAATAAAATACTAGCAGATCTAATTTGAAAGTATAATAAAATAAATGAAAATTATGTTTGTGATGCAGAGATATTTTAAAATTGGAAAATCTATTAATCGAATTCATCAAATAAGAGTTTATCCTCATAGTTTCCTAAAAGAACACTTGATTATACACAATGAAGTTTTAGTGAAGAGTTCATGGACAGGTATCTTTACTCTTTTATTTCCCCAAACAAAAATGTGTTCAGATTTTTGTGTTTATTCACAACCTCAGTTCTCTAAAGAATAGAAGTTACTCACGGATTCTTCCTTTCCAGAATACTCTTTGGTGGCCTTAAACAATTAGGACCTCCAGTGGCTGCGTTCTCCAAATATTAGATTTGCATAGTCATGCTCGTATTATTTCATGTGGGATATGCCACTTGTGCTTGCATTTTTCATCTAGCCATCAACACCTGCCTATGCCAATTAATATAGAAATGCATCCACATTTGATAAACTCAGTGTATAGATGCATCTCTCCAGTTTTGTACTGATTAAATCATTTGCAGAATGTGCCTTTAAATAAATGAACTCCCTAGGAAAATATATGTTGACCCAGCATGAATGTTGAACATTACTATAAAATAAGGTTGTTGTGGGCCACGCTCGGGAAGGACTAGCATGGGAGTCTAGAGATTTGGTTCTAAAATAAGACCTTGCAACTCTGTGGTTCTTACTGCTTTTCCCAGATGTTGAAGTGAAAGACTAAAACATGACCTACGAATGGAGATAAAGACATGTAAAGCACTTGGCAAAAATAAGACACTCACTAAGTGGTAGATTCAATCAAAATCGTTAGTAGAAATGGTAGTGAAATTTCTACCGAACAATAATGTAAAGACTGTAAGGGAGTAGAAACCCACTATTAAAATCCCACTAAAATAAGGGGATTTTATTACAAATCCCATTTGATGGCCAAGACCATTAACCTCTAATCTCAGAACAGATGATATTGTAACTGAAGAGGAGAAAATATGAAATATGTTAGCTACATCTTCAAATATAATAAGACCTGAAATCACTACTTAGAAATACTTAACTGTGATTCTATTTAGCTTTTTACTCTCTTTGATAGTGAATTCAGGAAGCCTCTCAGTACATTTTTAATCTCATAAAAAAGTTAAACCAAGAAGAAAAATTATAGTTTCTACAGAAACAATTTTCTTTCAAGTAGTCATAGGAATAGAACAATAAAATGTAATTGTGTAAAAATGACTTATGTGTAACTTTAAAGACAGTCTGTGGAAGATATTGTACAATAGAATATGATTTTCTATGGGGCATACATATTACTTTGGCCAATTTATTCTGTCCTCTTACTCATACCTAAGTTTGAAAAAAATGATGCAGAAACATAAGTCATTAGCATTAAAACCTAGTAATTTTGAAGACAAAAGGCAAGCCCACCATTCTGCATATAAATATTTAGGGAGGTATCATATAAATACAATATCACATTCCAGGTATTTTGAAACTGTTAGTTTCTATTTAACTCCCCTTACCACACTAGCTGTTTCCAAGAATGATTATTATGGCAAACTCCCTGTTTTTTTTTTTGTTTTGTTTTTGTTTTTTTGTAATAGTAAAGAACCCAACACACTTTATAACCCAGCATCAAGATCTTGGTTTCTAAATAATATTCTCTGCTGAAAGGAACAAGATTCCTTGGAAAATTGGCTGATTCTAGAGGTGGACCAGAAAAAGCACAAGATAAACATAGAACATCTTATTGCACCAGAAAGTACAAATTCCTTAAGGAGTCATGGGTACATATCAATGTAAGCCAGGAGCCATCTTGAAGAACTGCGTTGGGGCCAATCTGTGAAAATCTGAGCATCAAAATAAGTCTTTATTGTAATAGACAATTGAATAAGATAAAAATCACTAGTCTGTTCTTATGTAAACAAACAAACAGGAAGAGTGAAAGCTCTCTTACAATATAATGTAAACTAATAAATACAGAAAGAATGAAAGAGCTAGAAAATCATTAAGAGATGTTAAAACAAGTAAGTAGGTGAAATATTGAGGAAAAATAAGATATTTTTATTCTTTCAAAGTAGCAACCCATAAATTATCCACAAAGGGAAGATTGTGATCGTACAGTGAAGGAACTTGGCTGCCCACACTCTAAGTTATTAAAATTAACTTCAGCAATTTTAGGACAGTTTAATGTTATTTGCCTCCTTAAATGATACGTACTAAAAAGTTAGCAGTTTCAGAATATATCAAATTAGATGTATCAAATATATGTAAAAATAATTACAATAAATATCTATTTCTCCCAGTTGCTACTGTGTTGACAACTGTGTTGTGTGGTCCCAACTATGTTGGACATGGTAGCCTAAAAGATATATAAGTCTTCACATTGTTATTGGTTGCTTCTCAGAGATTATATGTTTTTACAGACTTGGTGTCAAAAAATCTTTATGCAGAGAAGTAGTTGTAAGGTACTAAGACTAGTTTCCTTGAGCAGTTAGTTGTGGCGGCAAAGGAGGCGGTTGTAGCAGGGGTGCTTTGTAATCAAATATTCCAACTGCAGCTCTCACGCTGGGCATCAACAGCAGCCCATCTCGCTGTAGCAGCAGGATGACCGCAGTTGTGTTGCTTCATGCTGGTACAAAGTTGTTTGCTTGGAGCAGAGTATTTTAAGGTTTCCTATGGGGCCAAGTAATTTTGCAGGGGAGACACATGGAGGGGAAGAAGCATTAACAGGGAGAGTAGGTGGTGGGGTACCAGGGGAGTAGGATGGTTTAGTGGCTTCTGGGCCCAGCTCAACCAGACTTCCTACATGTTAGTTTCTAGGCAGAGGGAGGAGGGCTTCCTGCTCCCTGAAGAGGGAAGGCAGTTCAGTTCTCTGGGAGGGAAGTGTTCCATAACCATGCGTGCTGCTTCTTGAAACAAGTTATTCCAGTCCATCTGGCGGTCAACCCTATCCCATGAGATGCACTGGAGTCTCCCTGGAATTTCCAGAGGCACAGAGTGTTAGCTCTGGAGCAGACCTCGGTGAAGGAGAAAGCAACCTCTCAGTTCACACATCAAGCTCCTTAGTGTCCTCGGAGTCACCAGGAGTACAGGTGCCACAGCACAGCGAGAATGTATTTTAAGACTCCAGGACCAGGGCTCTTTGTCTTGGAGTCTTAAAATACATTCCTACAATCTTAGAATACAATCTTCCTGGAAGATTACTTACCTGGCACTGGTATCTTTGAAGGTGAAAAACTTTCGGGCATTTCACTGCTGGCATCAAAATATTTCAAGTGCTAATAATTTTCACAGAATGTACTCAGGGCCTTCAAGACTCTTTCCAAACCCTCTAAGGACATGTTTCGGGGAGAGTTTGGTTCTCAAAAATATGGTGCCATTGCTTTAATCGCCTGGGGTAGGATTGGCTACGATGCAATTGGCATATTCAGCACTTTCATTTTCTGTTCCTGAACTAGATGCTGTTTTTCTCAACTTTTTACACAGCTGATCTCACTCTTCAGGTCAGTTCAAATGTCACCTCCTTAGAACCAAGACCTGTGCAATCAACTCTTCTTTCTTCACCCATTTCCTTCAGGAAACTTTTCCCATCTGCAATTACATTGTTTGTTGGGTGCTCCCTAGTTTGTGAACTGCTTCTTCCCCAGCGGACCACTGTGAAGACAGGGACTGTGCTATTGCCCTCACAGCTGGATCCCCAGACCCTGTCTCAGATCCTGGCACGCTTATCAACAAGAAGGAAGGAATGTGGTGAGCGCCTGCTGTGCAGTCCTCTTTCCCACATTCCGTGTGGACAGTTTTGAGTGAGTTCCTTCAAGGAGACTTGATTTTCAAGAGATGGATGTGGTTCTGCAGTTGCCGGCAGGACACTCACATGAGCTTCCTACAAGCGGCATCCCTGGGAATGGTGGCGATCTGGCCAACGGCGTCAGGCGTGGGAATTGTTCTAGCTGTGGAGACCACAGAATGAGCTGAGTCAGGGGCCTCATGAAGAAGCCAACTCCAAGCCAGTGGCTGCTGAGGCCACTCCTGGTTCACTGGCCACAGCCCTCTGAGAGTGTAGAGGGCTCCCTCATGGTACACAGCCCTCAGGGGAGGTTAGCAGTGGGAGTGGCCACAACGAAGTAGGTTGGAGAAAGAATTTATAGTAAACGTTCAAAACTACTGTCTTTCTGCGTGTGGTTTCATGTCGGCTTTCTGATCGGACGCATATACGAGTAGATGGATTTCTCAGGTCTCTCTCCACTGTAGAATTATAGACTGTAGGGGCTAGCTTAAAAATGGAACTCTGGCAGCCTGGAAAATCAACTATTTTAATGTCAGAGTATACAGTGTTCTCTATAATGTTGGTACTCATACAAGAGAGGTGGTACGAAGAAGGAGGGACTGAGGACTGGTCCCATAGAATGGAACGAGAAAATCACCTCATCAGGTCTGAGGTACTGCTTACTTCTTTTTTTTTTTTTTTTTTTTTTTTTTTTTTTTTAAATAGGGTCTCTCGCTCTGTCACCCAGGCTGGAGTGCAGTGGCGCAATCTCAGTTCACTGCAACCACCACCTCCTGGATTCAAGTGATTCTCCTGCCTCAGCCTCCCAAGTAGCTGGGATTACAGGCGTGTGCTGCCATGCTCGGCTAATTTTTGTTATTTTCAGTAGAAATGGGGTTTCACCATGTTGGCCAGGCTGGTCTCGAACTCCTGATCTCAAGTCATCTGCCCACCTCGGCCTCCCAAAATGCTGGGATTACAGGCGTGAGCCACAGCGCCTGGCCTGATGTACTGGTTTTAATGCTAAATTATTTGGATAAAAATTGAGGCCTATGTTATAAATGAATTGATACAAGGTTGTACTTTGGTAGAAATATTAATATTCTTGATGTTCCACAGTAAGTGATTTGACATATTTTGATAATGGAAATTCATTTGCTCCTAAATAGGGAGATTATTTTCTATATACTTAATGTGATCTTATATTCTCTGAAAATGAACTTAGATTACATAATGTCCCTCGATGAGAAAGGAAATCTATTCGCTCTGTGAGAAATACATACTCAGTATTTGTCAGAAAGCCTTTTGTGGGCAAATGAAAATAGATATAGACAGTCCAAATCATATTATATAATTCTGTCACATAATTGCAAAAGGTGTGTAGTAGATTTGAATTAAGCAGCACATGAATAGAAATATTAAGTTCTTATGCTGATTTCATTTTACCTACTACTCACTTTTTAAAACTGTGCAGTGGCACAGATCTCAAAATAAAATCAGCTTGGCTAGGAGACAATTCTTGGGGTACATAGAAATAAAGATCTCCTCTCATTGTTTCCATTTAAATATATATTAGATTAAATTTCCAGTCAACTTACTCTATCAATAAATATGTAATTCTAGAGAGCTATTTCCCATAGGCAGCCATTAGTTAGATTCCCTTCTAATGTAAAGCTATGTGGTATTGAGGTAAAGAGGGCAGAAAGGAAAGAAATAATAACCGTGATTATTCCTCAAAGGGGCTGACAGAGCCAGGCCTGGTGGTACATCCCCGTAGGCCCAGCTACCTGGGAGGCTGAGGCAGGAGGATCACTTGAGCCCAAGGGTTTGAGAGTAGCCTGGGCAACACAGTGAGACACTCTATCTCTGAAAACAAAAACAAAAATGAAAAACACGGAGGAGTGCTGATAGATGCAGGAGAGTTAAAGTGCCCTAAGGCCAACCTACCAAGTCATTGCCCTCTAGCATTTAAGTGAAAACAGAAAAGTCTTATCCTAGGCATTCAGGTACATTTTACGTTAGATTCTCAAATTTATTGGTCTAGGCAACAAATATAAACTTGATCACCATCCATGTATTCAGACACACAGGGCTTAAACTACCTGGCTGCTAGTCATAAGTAAATTATAGTTATAGTAAATTGGCTTGTAAAACTTTATAGTAAGTTGTTGACTAAGTGAACAAAGCACTTGAGTAACTGATAATATTTGGTCAAACAACAAATCAAACTGATCAATTGTTTAAAAATGTACTTCTAAATAGGCCGGGAAAGGTGGCTCATGCCTGTAATCCCAGCACTTTGGGAGGCCGAGGCAGGTGGATCACCTGAGGTCAGGAGTTCGAGACCAGCCTGGCCAACATGGTGAAACCTTGTCTGTAGTAAAAATACAAAAATTAGCCAGGTGTGGTGGTGCATGCCTATAATTCCAGCTCCTCAGGAGGCTAACGCTGGAGAATGGCTCGAAGCCAGGAGGCAAAGGTTGCAGTGAGTAGAGATCATGCTACTACGCTCCAGCCTGGGCGACAGAGTGAGACTTGGTCTCAAGAAAAAAAAAAAGAATTACTTCTAAATAATCAATTCAATAGACTAAAGACACAGACAAAGTTGCTTAAAAGGAGCTAGCATCAACATTGTTTCTGTACTGGATGCCCATTATTGATTTTGTTGACATTTGCTCAATACTCTCACATAATATTTTGTTAGCTATTGGTAATTTTATATATTCAATACTTCCTTTGTGACTTCAATACTGAGTGAACGTGGAAAAGAGAAAGCCAGGAAATTGAACACAAGAGACAGATATGGGGTCCGCATAACGGCAAATTGAACAGTTAGTACAAGAGATGAAGGAGACTGAAAATGGCAGGCAAGGGGCAGCTACTGCCAAGAAATGCCTGCAACAGAAATAAAAAAAATCGGAAGTGTACGTTATTTGCCCTCTCCCTCTCCCTCCTCACTCACTCCCCGGCTACCACACACTCCTGGACTGAGTATGCAGTAAAGCAGCTACATGTAATTATTGCTACCTGAATGGGCAGACATGCAATGACTAGTAGGTGAATAGGGGCCAATCTGAGGCCAATTATCTGAAAACAGTTCTATCGTGACAAAATAAACCATTTAAAGGCAAATAGAGTGGTATAATAATAAATAAAAAACCATTTAAGAGCAAGTGGAGTAGCTAAGAACTTTTAAAAACATTTTATTTAAACTAAATAAATGTGTATAAGTATTTGTAAGTGACCTGGTTAAAAACAAAGGTGAGCTTCACTTAGAGGAAGAAATCTTTGTCATCTAAAGAACTGGCAAAAATTTTCTGCCCTAGAATAGCTTGTGAAGTTGGCCACTCCCTCATTCTAGAGATGAGCTGGGTCCTCCTGCCCTGCCTGGGGCTGCTGTTTAATTATCCTGGCGGAAGGGACTCTCACTGTAACAGGAGAAGAAGAAACCAGGAACTCCTTCTGGAATATTCTAAATTGTCAGCATTGCTACTTAGTGTTTCCTAGTCCAAAAGCTCATTTGGTTACCATGCCTTTTTCTCCTTTCCTTATTTTTGTCTTTTTTGTTTTTCTATACCTAATCCTCATTGACCAGTCGATCAAACATTAAATGACAGTCTATCTGTGATTTATCAGACCCTTCACCTCCCGGGCTCAAGCAATCCTCTCACCTCAGCCTCCTGAGTAACTGGGACCACAGATGCGTGCCACTACAACTGGCTAGCTTGTGGTTTTTGTAGAGATGGGGCTTCACCATGTTGCCCAGGGTGGTCCGGGATCCCCTGGGCTCAAGTAACCTGCCGACCCTGAGTTCTATCTTGAGAAGTTGTCCAGGTGAAAGGAGAAGGGTGACTAGAGAGAGGGAGCAGCAGTCCTCCAACACACGGAGAGGAGAGCTCTTATGTCCTCAAAACTGGAAATTCTTCCTGATTCCCCTTTCTCCCTCTTTTTTTTCCCTCTTGCTTTGAACACCACATGAAAAGACTAAGGAAAAGTTAGGACTTTTGTGGAAAGAACCAGTTAGTTTCCCGTCAGTGCCCTCACAGTTCAGGAAGCAACCCCGCTCCCCCAGGAAACAATCTCCCATCATAAGCATCTCTCAGCTGCTTCTTCTCCAGCGTCCGTCCTCCAGGGGGCTCCAGGAGCCAGCAGCACTGGTTCTCTGCAGTTCCCAGCTGCCTGGCTGATAGGGAGTCCTGGAGGCTGGTGGGGATGAGCCTCCAGGTATTCACCTGTGCACACAGATGCAGGGATGCAGGATTTAAACAACCATGCTGCAAAACCCATTCCCCTTCTTTGGCCAAAGAAGGAGTGGGGAGCCACTGAAAGTAGAGAAAGAGACAACCAACCAGTAGAGCCAACGTGGCATGACCAGGCTGGGAGCCAAAGAAAGGCAACAGAGGAAAGCAGACCCTGCTGTTCTGGGGCTGTGTCTTTTAGGGGGCATTGTGCAATGTGGGCTCTAGGTTCTTTTGGGGTCTACCATTATACAGAAGGGGAAGAAGGAAAGAAGGAAGAAGGAAAGGACAGACATAAATAGGGAAAAAAGGACAAAGGGCTCTTCAGTGCCCAGAAAAACAATGAATGTCTTTTTTTTTTTTTTTTTTTTTTTTTTTTTTTTGAGACGGAGTCTCACTCTGTCTCCCAGGCTGGAGTGCAGTGGCGCGATCTCAGCTCACTGCAACCTCCACCTCCTAGGTTCAAGCGATTCTCCTGCCTCAGCCTCCTGAGTAGCTGAGACTACAGGTGTGCACCACCATGCCTAGGTAATTTTATTGCATTTTTAGTAGAGACGGGGTTTCACAATGTTGGCCAGGATGGTCTTGATCTCTTGACCTTGTGATCTGCCCAACTCAGCCTCCCAAAATGCTGGGATTACAGGTGTGAGCCACTGCACTTGGCCGACTGTCATGTTTTTAATTAATCACAACCACTTTTGGAGAAAAGTGTATATTCCACAGCTTAGGGCTGAGAAAACAGACTCAGCAATGAGTAAGGCATTGCTACTTTCTTAAAGTCTGGTTTCTTATCTTTAAATACTGTAGACAATAATCATTAACACCGAAAAAGAAAAATAGATGGTTATGATTTCTACCACATAAATGATGAATATTCACAGAAGCATATCATAATGAAAAATTCCACCTAGACTCAGAAGCAGGAGGGAAAGTAGCATTACTATTCAAACCTTTGGGGCTGGGTGTGGTTGCTCACACCTGTAATCCCAGCACTTTGAGAGGCTGAGGCAGGCACATCACAAGGTCAAGAGATCGAGACCATCTGGACAACATGGTGAAACCCTTTCTCTACTAAAAATACAGGAAAAAAAAAAAATTAGCTGGGCATGGTGGCGTGCACCTATAGTCCCAGCTACTCAAGAGGCTGAGGCAGGGGAATCGCTTGAACCCTGGAGGCGGAGGTTGCAGTGAGCCGAGATCAGGCCACTGTACTACTCCAGCCTGGCGACAGAGTGAGACTCCATCAAAAAAAAAAAAAAAGAAAAGAAAAGAAAAAAGAAAACTTTTGGAACTCATGTTCGTAAAATGATAAAATTCTGCTGAAACTCAGAAATGTTTAATCTATGTTGATGAGCTTCGCATAGAACATGGGACTGGATATTTTTGATATATCTAAATTGTAGATTGTATAGATTCTCCTGTTTAATATACACATTAACATTTAATTAAAAATATCTACAGAAGTTAGAAATTATTGTAGTTCCAACCCAAATATCACTATTTTCTAAAAGCACTATTTATTTTATCCTTTAATGCTTAGACAGCAATTACTTCCACTGAAAGTATATAAGGAACAATTCTGATTTCTGCTGCTTAACAGATCCATATTACGACTAGCATAGTATAATCAAAACTCCATGCTGCTTCAGAAACATGGGCAGAAGGACCATCACTTTTTAATCCACTGAATTCTTTTTTCTAAAACAGTGAAAAATCCCTGCAGGACAGATAAAGATGTTTAATTTATGCTGATGGCCGGGCGCGGTGGCTCAAGCCTGTAATCCCAGCACTTTGGGAGGCCGAGACGGGCGAATCACGAGGTCAGGAGATCGAGACCATCCTGGCTGACACGGTGAAACCCCGTCTCTACTAAAAAATACAAAAAACTAGCCGGGCGAGGTGGCGGCGCCTGTAGTCCCAGCTACTCGGGAGGCTGAGGCAGGAGAATGGCGAGAACCCGGGAGGCGGAGCTTGCAGTGAGCTGAGATCCGGCCACTGCACTTCAGCCTGGGTGGCAGAGCGAGACTCCGTCTCAAAAAAAAAAAAAAAAATTATGCTGATGAGGCTCATCTTGCCTTCTTACTGAACATAGGAATCCAAATGTGAGCTGATTTCATTAAATTGTAGATTTAGGTATTTTAGAGTGCTTAAGATAGGCTGAGTGTCCTATAGAAGTTAGAAGGTGCTGGGCAAGTATTGTATCCATAGCCTAAATTTATCAGATAATGAAACTACAATCACACAGGAGAGGAGAGGGGCCAATCTTTCCCCATACTTGTTTTCCCCTCCCCAAGAGCCCCTCTGCCCAACCCAAGGAGCACAAGCTCACAGTCATGTGCCTTTAGAACCACGAAGGTGGTTTATGGCACTGCAAATTCTGTGTGGATGTTTGCTGCTGCGTCCCCTTCCCAGTTGCCAGCCCTGGGTCCTTTGTGATGCTATGACCCTCAGAGGAGCATGAAACTGAGGCACTGGTCCCAAACGCAGCAGGAGTGAGGACCTGCACATCCAAAGGTGGAGGCCTGCATCCACCCTTCCTGGGTCCCCTTGCCTGGTACAAAGGGCCCAGAGAGCTCACAGCTGCACTTAGAGCAATGTCAAGGGACAAGGCAAAGAAGGCACCCTCACCTATCTCCTTGTTATTTTTGTCATAAGAAAACAGAGTCCTGGCATATTTGAAGGATCTTGGACCTCAGGTTAATCACTGAGCCTGAAGTAGACATTTGGTGGAGGAAAGAGTATATATCTGCTCTTATTTCACCAGACAAGAGTCAGTGTATTTTAAACCAATACGTAAATTTCAGCGTTTATGGTCTTGTCTTCAGGCACAGAATTGGAGATCTTTACAATGGCACATATACAACCGTATCCATGGGTTTTAGCAAACGATGTGATACCCAGCATTCCCTAGAGGGGGCGCAGTTCTACAAAAGTGGTCTTACGGTGTTGGGCATTTTGATTTTTTAAATTATGTATATTTAAGGTGCGTAACATGATGCTTTGATAAGCATCTAAATAGTGAAATGATTACCAGAGTCAAGCAAATCACTTGATATTTTTATTATAAGCTTCCGCTTACTACCTTTAGATACCATTTTGCTTCTTCTGTTCTAAAGAAAAGGCACTTGTTGAGTGACTATTACATGCATAGAAATCTAACTCTGATTTACAATTTAGCTGAGAAAAGTCATAAAAGGTTGACAGCCAAACAAAAGGATATAGAGTATAATAATGACATACAGAAATCAGTGCACTTATTAGATTTGCTTTTTATTTGTGGGATATCCTTAACTAACTTGGAAAACACAAGTTATGCAAAAGATGGGGAAATTACATCCATCTATACAGACTTATACTAGTGTACCTATAGCTGTACATCACCCACCTGATATTCAGACCTTAATTCTGCATGATCTTGGACTTAAAACTTCTCATCTGTAAAATAAAGATTAAAATATAACATTAGTATAGGTTAAATGCTAATAAAATAATTAGAACTGGATCTGCAACATAGTTAGCATAAAGTAGTGTTATTATTTTAAAACAAAAGGCCAAAAGACCTGCAATGAGGTTTGAGAAGCATCATCACGTGGGTGGTAATGGGGACAGCCAGCTACCAGGAAGGGCTGAGCTCAGGTCCTGTTTCTCAGGGTGAGAAGGACTAGCACCCCTCACACCCACCTCCACACCCCACCCATGGTCACTAGATGTAACAGAGCAGAATCTGGCCCTGGGGTGATGTCCCAGCAAGACTCACAGATGGAAAGGTCATGCAACCAAGAGGTTCAGAAGCACTTTTGCCCCCTACCACATTCTTAGGAGGCCAAGTTTGGAACACAGAAAAGATGTCGTCTTTGACATACTCATATTTGTCCTGTAGCATACAAATAAGGACTTGATTTCACGCCACTTCAGAAAACAGAAAGGAAATCCTGTCCCCCAAAGAGCCAGACCTCCTCTAACGTAGCCTAGCACTAAATCCGGAGAGAGCCCAGGTAGAACACACAGCCTTTCCCTAGAGTCCCATTAGAACTTGGAACCAGAAATAAGGAAGAAGCTGACCCAGGCTGGTCCATCTCACAGAATTTTCCATGCGAAGGGCCAAGCACAATTTCCACAGAAGAAAAATACAATATTCCTGGCACATCAATTTAAGGGTTTATTCCTTGAATTTGTGTTAAGGAAATGATGATGGACTAGCTTTCTCTAATCTAACCTAGCTGGTCTTAAGAGTCCTTTCTGGAAAGAACTGCCTGGATTTGTGGTGCTTTCTGGGGCATGCATCAGAATTTTCACCTCTGAGAAGTTAACTGATCTGTGTGGGGTCCAAATTTCAGAGCCTCCTTAGCCCTAGACTCCAACCCACCATGTGCAGACATGCATAAAAATGGACCTAAATTTGCTAAGAAAAGCACTTGCAGTTTTCCTTCTAGTCCCGTTTTGTTATATTATAGTCAGTCCCTGCACAATTTGAGATTGACAGACAAGCTTGTTTAGGAATATTTTGGTATGAGCATAAATAACAGTGAATATGGCTGGGTGTGGTGGCTCATGCCTGTAATCCCAGCACTTTGGGAGGCTGAGGTGGGCAGATCACCTGAGGTCAGGAGTTCGAGACCAGCCTCACCAACATGCGGAAACCCCGTCTCTACTAAAAATACACCAATTAGTCAGGTGTGGTGGCCGGCACCTGTAATCCCAGCTACTCGGGAGGCTGAGGCAGGAGAGTTGCTTGAACCCAGGAGGCAGAGGTTGTAGTGAGCTGAGACTGTGCCATTGCACTCCAACCTGGGCAACAAGAGCAAAACTCCAATAAAATAACAGTGAATACTACAACCTGATTTTCAAGATGATCACTGAATCTGGCACTGGAGGGGAGGAAACAATGTGTGAGGGATTATCGTTAAACGGGACATACATTTGCAGTCCATTTCATTTTAAGTAGCAGAAATTAATAAAAATCCTCTGAAATTTTTCTGAGTTAAAATTATACATTATTTTTAAGAAAATAAAATCTATACATGGATTTTTCTCCAGTAATAGTGTATATTGGAAACCTGAAATTCTGCTTAGCAGTGAGTGCTTCATCTTTAGAGATGTTTTCCATAGGGAGAAGACTAAACCTAACTTCTGGGATGTCAGATACATCCTTATTTATACAAAGTGTGTGGTTCATGAAGACAGAAGACATCTGTTTCACTTTATCCTAATGCATTGGTTAGGGAATGCATTGTCTGGAGAATCGAGGGAGAGGCAGAGTCTTTATTTCATGGACACACTCTCATGATCTCATGACTTAAAAAGGTCACAGGCACTCAACTCTCAGGGCCCTGTTCCACACCCAGAACCGAGATATCCCCTTGGAACTGGAAGACCACGTGGGGTCAGTCTTCCCGCTCCCGTGGAGATGGTGCCTCTGTGTTCCAGGATAGATTCAATTAGAAAGATGTTTAAGACATTTTCACATACCCAGGGAGTCCTGTCTAGTGCCTGATAGAGAAGAGATTAACATCCTTCATGGGATTCCAGAGGGTCTGCTTAGGAGAGAAGCTAGGAAATTTTACTCTGGATTTATTTGAAATTATTCAAATGTCAGTACTGCTGAAGATTAGACAACAAACTGATGACATTATGGGCTGTGTATCAAGATTGACACTCTGGCATTATAATCTCCAATACCAATAGGTGGAGTAGTTGCTACACATTGGTTGATTTTTGAAGCCGATAGAGTGAAAATATTATGCTGCTATCTCTAATGTGGTGAAGAAAATGTGGACAAGTGGGCCACTGGTGACAATTTATTGAAATCATCTTGTTTTTACATTCTGTGGCAAGTTCAGTCAATCACTTATCTGTATCCCTATAGCACCCCAGACCAAAGCAATTGTCCAGGATGGTGACTGCCTTCCAGGAAGTACCATGACCTGAAGTCAAGTGGAGCTTCACAGGTCTTTGGTTTTAGCTGAATCACAGGTGGCTTTAATAACGCTATAGCAAAAATAGTCTCAAAATAGCTTTGAGCAATTCAGTGACACAAAACCCCTTTATTACCAGATTCCATAACAATTCTCTCAAAATGTGATTTAGTCCTTTCTCATATCTGTCATATAAGGAAATAAGTACAACAACATAAAAACATGAAGTCTTATTTTGAATCAGCCCTGTAATGCCCCTCCACTTCTTAAGTAAGATGCTATCTGAGGCCTCGCAAATCATTTTTTACTGAGATAAAATGTAATATGAAAGTGTTGCCATATTTGTTTGAACTCTCCATGTTTCCCTACGCAATGACATGTGTTTTAATTGCCCCTCTGTGAAGCTATAAAGTCTCTTAGAATAATTCACTCAATATATCAGTAATTCTACCGATCCTCAAAGCCTGCATACACAAGGGGCTAATTTTAGGTTAATTGTACTTCGTGTTGTGTGTAATGGCTTCTAGAAGAGAGGAGGGGCCTCTGTTGAGCACGCCAACTGTATTGTGACCACATCTCCAGCTTTGCAGCCCTTCCCAGTGAAGAGGGCAACAGGGACTGTGTCCTGCTCTTACATGAAGAAAGTAGTAAACTGTGCTCTCATAGGGAAGCTTTCTACAGGGATAGGGGTGATGCTGGAGAATGCATCCCAGAAGTGACAGCAAAATGAGATTCCAACATCAGAATCCTGGCTCAGGTAGAAGTTCCACCCTGCCATGGTTGGAGCTAAGGCATCCCCATGGTGGAGAGGAGATAGAGTGAGGGCACAGACACTCTAGCACAGACAACAGATCCTGAGAGAACAGTCTTACGTATCAGAATAGTTTCTCCTACTTTCCCATACAGAGGAATGTATGAAGAGGGAGGAGAGACACCACGGGATAGCTCCAAAGAGCTATCTTCACATGAAAGCAGACACCAAGGCAGGACAATAAATATTCACTCTCCCTTTCAGTATATTACCCACCCCTGCCAATGTTCTCCAGCCTCCCAGTCTCTCAACTCATTGGGGTTAAAGTAAAAGCCTCTGGTGACCTTGGATGTGGGCCTCCACCTGCAGTAAAGAATGATCCATCACGACAATCCTCCTCTCAACTTCCTAACCTCAATCTCCCAGTGACTACTCTGTTTCCTGGAATATTTCACTTAGGTTTTCCCTGGAAACAGTAGTGGGCAGCATGGACTTGTCCTGCACAAGCTCCTGAAATGGGCCTGAAGAATACAGTATTAAAATAACTTCAGACGTACACTGATCCGAAGCTTAAAAAAAAAATCTTATTCTACTATACCGTATTGTCAAAATAGTCCACCAGTAATTCTGTAAAGAGTTGCAAATACAACATTAAGAAACTACAACAATAAAATGTGTAAAAACATTTCAACGATAAAATTCTGACTTCAAATTTAAATCTCAAACCCCTCCCATTCTTAAAATTTTACAAAGATGTTAAAGTTCAAAGATTAAATCACCTTGAAAGTTAATTTATTTAAGATTCATGTGCCTTGCTCCTTTAAGTTACAAGTCCAAAGAAATTAAATTCTCATTTCTTATTCTACTCAGTCTGATATCCAGAGATTTTGCTGCCTTTGTGAAAGTTTAGAAATGTCTTGTGGTAGATGTCTGAATTGTTAGGTCTAATTGGAGGTGTTCCTTTTCCATTAAGGATCTTTGTTTCCATTTGCACCTGCCGGTAGCACTCCAACTGGCACTGATACTTTAAGCCTGGAACTCCCTAATGTTCTGTGCTCTGTGTTAAACCCACAGTTCAGCCACTTTGCATTTTCTAAGGCACAAATACTGTTCTGTCCATCAATGCTTTAAAACTCAGTACATGGAAAAATTATTTCTTTACCCTCATTGCTTTCTTTCCTTGGTTGCACCTGCTCACTAAAGTCTGTATGGCTCACCAGTCTGTTGCTGTCCTGCGTGCAAGAGTATATGGATGAATGATATTGCCCTCATCATTTAAGTCCAGCAATAGCAGCCTGCCTCTGGAGCCCCCACCATGTGGCACAGTCACCTCCCTTTTAAAGCCCACACTTACCCAAAGGCCCTAGTGGTGTTTTCTTGAGCTCTCAGCAGCCCTCTCTTGGTTTAGGCCAAATAGTCCTCACATCTCTTGTGCTGGTTCAAGTTCTCCAAGAAGCAGACTCCAACATGGGGTGAGATGTGCAAGAGATTTATTGGGAAAATTTTCTGCAAGGGTACAATGGAGCCAGAGTCATATTGATTATTTAAACCCTCAGAAACAGAGTCCGTCATCTAGGAAAAGAATTTCAAGGGATAAGAGGAAGGAATCCAGGATTTAGCTCTTCAACTTCTCCATTTAGAGGTGGAGAAAATGAAGAGGGGCCAGGAGAGTAAGAGGAAAACCAAAAAACCAGAGGGGGTAAAGCCACAGATGCTCAGAGAACATGAGGTTTAGCAGAGTCAACTGTGTGACACAAAAATCAAAGAAAATGAGCTCTGTATAGCAACAGAGAGCATGGTGATGATTTTGGAGCAGTAGCATTGGATTTTAATGGTGTTGGTCTCATAAAAGCAGGGTTTTTTGAAAACTGGAGATAGAGGATGGGTCTGAAGTCAGCCCAGGGAAGCTAGGAGGACCTTGACCCCTCTTCCCGGCCTAGAGGTGTGTTGGATATGAGGCAAAAAGAATCCTCTTCTGAGAAATGGGTACTCAATGGGCAATTAGGTTTCAGAGTTATGAATAAAGAAATTTAAAAATGACTTCAAGGAGAGTTTTACCAATCATAGGGAATAAAATGACCAGGGCACAAGGAAGGACCTGCTAAGAAGGAGAGCAGAGGATGGCTCACATCTCAGGATATGTAGAAAGTTATGGAAATATTAAGGTATATAGAAAGGTATGGAAAGACTAAGGGCAAACAGAGTGCCCAGGAGCCTGCTTGTACTCAAGGTGGAAGGGGATATGAGGCATGAGTGGGTGGTCCTGCCAAATGCTGTCCTAAGGGACGTAGGCAATTGTTGTCCTGATTGCAAGGGCCTCAGTATTCATCCAAGCCAGTCAGTTCCTTCAAAGAGTCTGGGTGATGAAGCACAAGAGACGAGTAATGCAAAGTCACAGCCTGCACTAGTGACAAGATTTCACTAATTAACTCTGTATTATTCCAATGTTCATTTATTATCAATGAGTGTATTATGTTCTGCCAGTGATATTTTCGTAAAGATAAGCCTGCTTTTCTGTATGTTAATCATGAACTGTTTTCAATAGACATCTTTAAGAAACACACTTTGTTCTTTCATGAGTATAGCTAATCAAGCAGAGAATATTCTCTTCTGATGACTTAAAGCCAACATGTAGAACATAAACACTTGCATGGTGTTTATGGTACGGAGCTGTTGAAGTAGGAGATGGCTTGTCCTTTTTCTGATTGCCTCTAGAACAGCTACTCAGAATGGACCACGGAGCTTCAGCATCAGTATCACCTGGGATCTTGTTAGAAATGCAAGTCCCCATAATCTTCCCTAGATCTACTGAAGTCAAATCTCTGAGGCTTGGTCTTGGCACTATTCATATAATTCTGGTATTCCAAATTCAGTTTTGGGTCTTAGTCCATTTACAGAATATAAGGAAAACTAGTGACGCCCCCTAGAAAATAAAATGTGAACCCATCCACACTCAACATTGCAATCCATTTCCAGGGCCTCCCTTACATTTCAGGATGGAAATGGTACTGTGACTTCATCTGTTGTGTCAATAAGAAAGTGAGAGCTCAAGGACCCCTGAGAACACTCTTTTCCTCCTGATTTTCAAGTCTACCAGTAACAATATGCTGTGCAGAAACCTTAAATACAACTCTTTGTAAGGTTCTTGGCAGCTCTAAAATCCTATCTGATTTGTGGTTGTTATTGTTTTGTTGTGGTTGACTGAAATGCATGATCCTGCTGTGAATGGTTGACTTTGCTCAAAGTTCAACCTAATTTCGGTAAGATATTATTGAAAATGACTGGTTAACACAGTACAGAAATTCACTTTCAAATGGAATTCAAGTGAAAGATTTCAGTATACATATACATTTATGTTGAATATCTCAACGTTTCTTTCCAAATTCCTCTTGTAGACCTACCCAGATGAGTTGGTGAGTAGGATGTAGAGTGATTTGTTTGTTTCTTAAAATGTTTGCTCTGAAATTTTTATAGTAAAATTATATCACTACCTGAATCAAATAGCAAACTTCTAAATGATAGATCTTACTCTCTAGAATAGCAATGCAATTTGCACTTTGCCTATCACTAGAAGATTCTTCTAAGTACAGTAATACACATTGCAATTTACAAAATACATTAGAATGAGTCTCTTAGTTCCACAGTATATTTTCTTATGCATGCATATTTATGCCATGTATCCAAATTTACTGAAATTCTGTGAGAGTTACATTTATTTCCACTGGAAAAATCTGTAGTTATGTCACTTAAACTCCACCAAAATTCTAAACTCCCAATGCTTTCATGAAAATTTTGTGAAGAAATATATGCAACCATGAAATGTACAGAAATATGACTTTAAGTAAATATAAAACTGGATACTCTCTTTACCTAGGTATTCTACCTACTCTATTTGGCTGGCTGTCCTCTGTGTCAATTAAGAGGGCTGACTTGGAGCAGCATTATTGGTTTTCTTAAAAGCTGAGGACTCACTTTCCCTCCCTCTGTCTCTATTCTTATGGACTCGTATAAACTTATCAACCTCCCACTGTGTACTGACTATCTACACACAACTCCTGCAGTACGTCCCAAAGCCAATTGATTTAGACAAACTCATCTTCCTGTTCTCCTTCCCAACCATCTGGGGGTTATCATTGAGATTCCCCAAATCCAGTCTTTAATTTTTTTTATATTTAATTTGATGTTTTGATTAATTAATTTAATTTTTAAAATTTATATATAATAACTGTACATATTTATGGACTGCATGGGGATGTTTTAATATGTATGTACAGTGACCAAATCAGGGTGATTAACATATCCATCATCTCAAATATTTATCATTTCTTTGTGTTGGAAATATTCATTACCCTCCTAGCTATTTGAAACTATATAATACACTATTGTCAACTGTAGTCACCCTACAGTGCAATAGAACACTGGAACTTATTCCTCCTATCATATGCAATTTTGTATTCTTTAACAAATTTGAGAAAATGTGGTAGGAGACTGACAGATGTGACCAAAAAATTGATGAAGGAGGAGTTTTAAATCTCTTAAACTGTGATTGAGTGAATTCCAGGATCAGAAACTTTCAAAGTAGAGTAACAATGCATTAGGTGACCATAGTATACAGACAAGCGACATGAAACACCGTCATGCCATAAGCTTTAGGAAGGAGGAATACTGAGCACTCAGTGGTAAGATAGCTGCACTACATATGAAGTGGTTTAGGGTTATTTGAAAGTGAAATTAAATTAGTTAAATACATACACTGCCAATTCTGGAGAAACCACTAAAAATTTTAAAAGAGAAGTATCATTGATACTCAAGTAAACCTACATGTAAAGGAATACCATGAACTATAAAAAGACATTATTCACTTTACGTGTACATCTGTGTGTCTTTGTGTGTATGTGTGACTATCATATGTACATATCACAAAAAACTAATATAAACTAATAAATGAGCCAGTGCCCTACAAGAGTAAGAAGAGACAAATACAGAATTATGTGGAAAGAAAAACATTAATATTGTCAAATTTTAAAAATAAAATATATTCATTTCATTTCAAAATAAATGAGGTAGTGTGAAATTCTCCTTTAAACAATATTCCCAGTTAAATCAATCAAACTAAGTATAGTATATATAATTGCATTTACCATGGTGCCATTCCAATAGTTATTTTCCAATTTCTTTTCTTACTATTATGAAGAATGACTCTAGTCCTTTGTTCTCTCCGTTTATATCAACGAGTTGATGGGTGCTGACGAGTTGATGGGTGCAGCACATCAACATGGCACAAGTATACATATGTAACAAACCTGCATGTTATGCACATGTACCCTAGAACTTAAAGTATAATAAAAAAAAATAGAAAAAAAAAGAAAAAAATGTAACATCCTTGTCACCTGTTCGTTAGGGTATCCTTAAGCCAACTCTGAGTAAAACAGCAATATGGTGAGTCAGTAGCTTTCAATTCTTTGTAAGAATTAATAAAATGGTTCAGAAAACAGCACAGATTTTCAGTTCTAGAAATACTAAAATCTCTGGAGTAAGTAATTGCATAGAAAACAGAGAGCTTAAATATGACTTTAATGATACTGTTGGAGTTTTCAATAACCCTGGAGAGAACATCATAAGAAATAAATATCTCTAATTTCTATAAGGAGGGAGTGAAAAAGGAGAAAACATGTAAACTATCAAAATTTAGCCTTATGTATCTTTAGGAGACATGAAAATAAAAACTGAAGCTGCCGCTAGCCAGTTCCAATAATGTGTTGGTGAGACATAGAGGATTATCTGAGTGATGTATTACCCAAGTCTTCATATATATTTTCTCAAAAGGAATAGCTGTTAAGGTGAGGTGTTCTGAGAAATGAGAACCAACGTGACAAAAATAAATGGGAATAGAGTAAGCTGATCAATTATGCTTGGGAATAAGAAAGGTAACTTGTTGATTAGACGTCATATCACAAGAAACATACCTTAGTGAAGGTAGGCAGAAGGAAGGTGACATGGTTAGAATAGGAAACAAAGTATGAAACATTAATCTGGCTTTGATTCTAGCCTTACTGTACTACACACAGATGAAAGGGAAACAGACCACACGTTGCCCCCATACTCCGTGCACTGCAGAATGCCCCACAGGCTTTATTTTCAGTGCAGTGAATCAAAACATCAAAATTGCAGAGTCTATATCTTGATTAAGCTCATTCTGCCGCCACTATTATGCAGAACAAATTGTGGGTGAATCTCATGCTTATGGCATCAACAAAATTTCAGGTATAAAATGACTATTTCTGTGGGTATTAAGGAAGGGGACAAGAACACTACGTGTACCATGCGCAGATTAACCAGCATGCACATACATTCATACACACATAATACAGCTCTTGGAATCCAAGGAGTCACTTAGTTTTGATCATTACCAAATGGTAAATGGTCACTAATGGACTCTGTGGACACTCTTTCCTTTAATTTGTATTGCATGTGCAATACAAGTTTTCATTGTTTTCTTGCACAAATTGCTATAAGTAGAAATATGTTCAAAAGTGAAACAGCATATTTGGAGATTGTTTGAGCAATGAACCTATATCTGTATTGTTTATACATTCTTACTATTTGTATAGTAATGAAACATTCCTATTAACCAATAATATATGATTCAAGTCATGTTTACTAATTCATTCATTCATTGATCAAACATCTACTGAGTACTGAATCTCTTTTGGCCATTGAGCCACATTGTGGGGATATAATACTGTGGCAGTATTTCTTCATTTAAAGATTTCACCAACTAGTTACAGGCCTGAACAAATAGTTAAGCAAAATAAGTCAGGCACAGAAAGATAAATCTCACATGTTTTCACTCATATGTGAGACCTGAAAACAATGTTGAGCTCATGGAAGTGGAGAGTGTCATTGTGGATACTAGAGGGTGAGAGGGGTGCAGAGGAAGGAAGCCTAGGGAGAGGTGGGTTAACAAATACTAATTTATGGCTTGATATCCTAGTCTCCTCTAGCACTGCGGGAGGAATGTGGTTAACTATAATTTATTATATATTTTCCAAGAGCTAGAAAGGAAGATTTTGAATGTTCACACCACAAAGGAATGATAAATGTCTGAGGTAGTGGATATGCTAATTACCCTGATTTGATTATTACACATTGTATACACATATAGGAATACCACTCTATATCCCACAGACTTGCACAATTATTGCTTGCCAACTAAAGGTTAAAAGGAGCAAAATAAGCTAGCAATCACAATGCACACATAGGCTCTTACCGGCAGAGTTAAGGAGAGACATCATTTAAGTTTCCTTAAGGAAGCAGGCCTGAGATGTGTTAGAAAAGGAGAATATAGTGATTCAGGTGAAGAGTGCGCAAGGAAGAAACCTTCCAAGCAGAAACATAGGGTGTACAAAGGTTGCAGAAAAGAGAGAGCCTGGACTCTTGGGGAAGCTTGCAGCTTTGATGTAACTAGGAATAAGGGTTTCAAGAAAAAGAATGGGGAGACATGAGGGTTGTGTTATGTTAATTTTGAAATTTTTATAAAAGTAGAATCTTATTTTTATTTTCAAAAGTTAATAGAGATGAATTAGCAAGGTCACAAAAGGAGGTAGTTATATCAGCACAACACAAGAACTCCTATTATAAATGTAAGATACTAACTTAAGTGTCCAGCAGTGGGTGACTGGGCAGAGAAAATGTGGTGTATATGTGTGTGTGTGTATAATATATATATATATCATTATATATAATATATAGGAAAGAGGAATATTGAACATTAATATATATATTGTGGTATATATAATATATAAATGAAATACTACTCAGCCACATAAAAGAATGGAATCATGTCTTCTGCAGCAACACGGAAGAAATTGGAAACCATTAACTTCAGTGAAATCATTCAGAAATAGAAAGTTAAATATCAGACGAGGGACAGAAAGAGTTCCACGATAGTGAAAATCGGGAGAAAGAAGTGGTTTTGAAAGGTACATAGGGGCTAAAAGCAGCAGGAATTGAGAATGCAACTGGTTTGGGAAGTGAACAAAATGGAGAAGTCAGGATTGATGGATGGATTCCCAGGTTGGTTACTGATTGGTGCCACATACCAACATGGGCAATGCGGAGAAGGGGGTCATTGCATGTGGGATGCTAAGGGATGGAAGGTCACCATGTGGGTGTGGTACAGAGGAATTGGCGTAAAGGATGCAGGAAAAGTGTGAATTTAGTTTTAGACATGTCTAGTGTCAGCCTCTGTGAGACATTGTATTAGTCCATTCTCATTCTGCTAATAAAGACATTCCCAAGACTGGGTAATTTATAACGGAAATAGGTTTAATTGACTCACAGTTCAGCATAACTGGGAAGGCCTCAGGAAACTTACCATGGTGAAGGGGGAAGCAAACATGTCCTTCTTCACAAGGCGGCAGGAAAGAGAAGTGCCAGGCAATGGGGGAAAAGTTCCTTATAAAGTCATCAGATCGCATGAGAACCCACTATCACGAGAAGAGCAGAATGGGGGTAACTGCTTCCATGATTCAATTACTTCCAACTGGTTCCCTCCCATGACACATGGAGATTAAGGAAACTACAATTCAAGATGATTTGGGTGGGGACAAAGCCACACCATATCAGATATCCACATAGAAACTGAAATAACCTGGAAGATAGTTCAATCTGGAGCCAGGAGCTAGTTTAAAGAAGGGATTATGAGATCATTTATTTAGAGTACAAGGAGTGACAGGAGAAAGAAATTTAGAATAAAACCCCAGTATTAAAGGTGGAAGAAGAGGAGTCTTCAAAGAGGACTGGGAAGAGCACTTTGAAAAACAAAAGGGGACCAAGAAATAGCTGTGTCTCTCAGTCCCTTCAAAACCAAAGGACAGAAGTTTTTCAGAAGGAAGGGTGGGTCTTTATGGTCAATTCCTGCTGTGGGTTCATGTGAAATGAGTCATGAAATCCAGGGACATCTTATAGCCTAGAGTTATTGTAGTGAGAAAAGATTCTCACACTGAGTAGAGATCCTCTATGGAGAAGCCTCTATGAGTGCTAAAGAGGCTGAGACACTTGTAGACCACAGCATCTGAAAATTGAAGCAAATGCTTTGAGAAATAGGCAGGAGGGAGAAGTAGGACTGAAGGAAATTGTTTCTGAGATCGGGACCAACAAAAACCTATGAACAGGTGCAAGTAACCCAGTAAGTAGAAAAGAAAGACTGAAGATACAAGCAGCATGGGCACGATGACTGGGGTGCGGTCAGTGAGGAGGCACAAGGAGTGTGCACCACCAACACAAACTTGGGCTCGGTCCCTGGGCTGGGAGAGACTCCTCCACTGAGCAAGAGAAATGGGATGATGTGAGCAGGTGCTAGTGAGGGTAGAACTGATGGTGGTGGGCAGAGGTCCAGCACTTTGGAAGCCCTTACTAATTCCTTTATTTTCTTTGTGAAATTGTAGGTCAGAGAACTTTCTGAACCAGATGCATGGGGCAGCATATAACGGTGAGGAATCTCAGGATAAGGATAAAATCCTGGAACTGTTCTTAGTGAAAAATCATGGAGCAAGCCACCAGGACACACAGCGGTATTGTCAGACAGCAGAAAGGAAACTCTGGTTTGGCATTATGAACACTCAGGGGCCTTAATGTACAAGTATCTGTAATATTTTTCAATGGTCCTCATAGATCAGACACTACAGAGGGAAGATTTGGAGAAATTGGGCTCTCCAGAGATGAGATTTTTTGCTTGGGGGAAGGGAGTTTGTTAGAAAATGCATCCAGGCCAGAGAGTTGACATCGTGACAAGAGTGGCCAATAAGCCGGGCGCGGTGGCTCAAGCCTGTAATCCCAGCACTTTGGGAGGCGGAGATGGGCGGATCACGAGGTCAGGAGATCGAGACCATCCTGGCTAACACGGTGAAACCCCGTCTCTACTAAAAAAATACAAAAAACTAGCTGGGCGAGGTGGCGGGCGCCTGTAGTCCCAGCTACTCGGGAGGCTGAGGCAGGAGAATGGCGTGAACCCGGGAGGTGGAGCTTGCAGTGAGCTGAGATCCGGCCACTGCACTCCAGCTTGGGCGACAGAGCGAGACTCCGTCTCAAAAAAAAAGAGTGGCCAATAAAGTTAACTGTGTGGTCTAGATGGATAGGGGTTGAGTTAAGATTGAAGAGGACTGATTAAAAAAAAAAAAAAAAAAAAGGATCTGTCCATTTTTGCAAAGTAAATAATTTTAAAATGATAAAAAAAAAATAGGAGGGGACTGAAAAAGAGAAATAAAAAAGACAAGGGCTTAGGCATTTCAATTAGTTTAGAAATAAAATGGTGGGAGAAGGGAGTGGGGATTGCTGGGAATATAGCAAAATGGGGCTAGGCAATAGTAGAATTTATAAATACATTAGATATGTTTTGGCAATATTCCTGTTTAGCTGTGAGAATTTGGGTTTGTCCCCAGCCCCTGCAGCATGGGCACCAGCTGACATGACCCTCCTCTTCCAGGCATAGGTGATTGGACTAGGACTAGACACATGACTCAAGGCCAGAACATTGACTCTCTTATCCTTTATCATATTCCCTCCCCATATTAAGCAAGAGTCACAGGTTACAGTCAGTGACAGATCCTTCGTGTAGCATTGTCTTTGTGCTAGATTAAGCAAAGGGCCATCAAAGAAAAGTGTTGGGGGACAAGACCTGTGGACAAGCCAAGACAGGAGACCATGTGATCCCAGAGGCACACAGTGGAGGTGCTAATGACCCCCCACCCCACTATCCTAGCTCCAGTCTCTAAGGATACTGGCAGACTCAGATTTACTATGCAGATATGAAGCTTTGGCTTCAAGCCTCTTCATACGTATGGGACCATCCACAGCCCTAGCAATGTGTTCATGTAATACATGTTTAAGTAACATCTGTAAAAGAAGGTATTATTTCTGCAAATGGCTAAAACAGCAGTCACTTCATACATGTCTTTTACGCACTTATCCACCTGCCTATTTGTCATAGACATTCATGGAATCAGCTTTGGGGAAGTTGACTGTTGAGTAGAGGTTGCATTGAGTCTGGGTGTGTAAGTATATATTTATGGAACTCTCAGGCAGATCTGTGTACAGTTAAGTTATTGTCAGCCATCACTGTGTATGAAAAATACCCTGGAATATGTTTACCTGTAGTCATGACATGAAAGTGCAGGGCCAGAGGCGATATCATAATATGAACTTGTTCAATGGCTTCAAGATCCAGAAGTCTGTGGGTACTGAGGAAGAAAGAAGGCTTGAAATATATAGAGACAGAAGTTATTCTGAGGAACATTCTTCCAAACATCAGATGCAAAATATTTTAAGCACAGGATTTGGATCTCTTTCACACCTATTTAAAGGAGGAAGTTCTCTCTCCTTAGGAATAAACTCAGGAACACAACATACAGAACAACAAACAGAACAACATACAGAACAACACTATTGTATTGCCATTGTCCTTTTTTAAAGGGAATTGCACAAACTGAATTTATCAGAATCTCTGTGTTTCTATATAGCACAAATTTATACAGCTTTGCTAAATAGCACCATTAGCAGTTCACACATGAAAGGAGCTTGGCAGAGGTTTTCCCAAACTTGACAAAACCACAAAGTTGAACTGACATTACCATTAATAAAATATGAAGTGGACATAAAACCAAATTTCAATAAGCTATGCTAGAGGGAAGACTGAAATATATTTCCAAACTCACTAGAAATAGTGTTACAAAATGGTGTCACATGAAGAGATCACTAAAGAGTATACAGCCAAAGATCACAAGAAAAATATTGTGCAGGCATCCAAGACAGTTAAAAATACAATTTTATGTTATTGTTACTGTTCTAGGTCTTATAATGTTTTGGTATTCATTAGTGTTTGTATTCTATTTCTTTTAAAATTTGATATAAATATTTTTGTTTCTACATTTACATTCTTCATTATGTATTATCTTCTTTTAATAGAGATCTGAAAATGACTAAGCTCCAGGACCCACAAACCTGGATCCACCCATAGACCTGATTATACATGATAATGACTCTGCCTGATACCAACTGGGGAAGTTCTGATGAAAACCAGCCTTTTGGAGACATAGAATTTTGGGTAATATGGTGGCACAGGAGGGGCAAGGTAATAGGGAACGCAGATGAAAGTCCACAAAGGAAACAAGGACTCAAGAGTCTGAGGTGTAAGAAGGGTCACTCAAGGGTACTTATGTGATTATCAATGAAGCAAGACTATCAGGTGGTCCCCAATCAAAAACCAATAGTTGGGCTATGATCATTTAATCTTACTGTTTGGTCATTTGTTCAGCAACAGATGCCTAGTGTATAGTAAGTACTATATCTGTGTGTGGGTTGGTGCCTGCATGTCTGTGGATGTAGGTGTGATACGCTTATGTATATTTAGTTTTGTGCTATCATAATTTATCTATTCTAACTTTGTTAATCCTAGGGCTTATGGGTTTGAGAAAAGATTGATTAAGATAAGGAAATATTAAAATGCACTGAGACTTAAGCAGATTTAAATATCCAGGAGAAAACTAAGTAAGCCAATAGGAAAATAATTAAAGATTCCCATTGCCAATACATTGTCAGAGTACAGAATTTAGTACAGAAAAATTAAATTTCTGAAAATCTGCATATAGATGGTTCACTTTTTGTTTTCTGGCTTTAGAGCTAATTATTTATGATACACCTGCTAACCACTCCTTCCGACAAATGTTTATCTTGCTTCCTCATACCACACACAAATGCCTACACATACCAACATAAACATACACCCCCATACACACACACCCACATACACACACCCCACATACAACAGACCACAGGAAACCTAAGCAGCAAGGGGGCTCAGAAAGGCTGTGCACAGGAGGCCATCTGTGTCCAAGAGGAGGTGGAGCAAACACATGTCCTGTAATCAGGTCCTGGTTGGAGTCTATGTATCCAAGTATCCATCTATCTATCTACCTATCTATCATCTATCTATCATATTTTTAAAAATCCGCTTGTTGGTAGATGGGCACTTAGGTTGGTTGGTTTCATATCTTTGCAATTGCAAATTCTGCTTCTATAAACATGCATATGCATGTGTCTTTTTCATATAATGACTTATTTTCCCTGAAAATAAGGAATAAACTTTTTTTTTTTTTTTTTTTTTTTTTTTTTTTTTTTTTTTTTTTGCAGCTGGGTTGAATGGGAGATCTACATTTAGTTCTTTTTCTTTTTTTTTTTATTATTATACTTTAAGTTCTAGGGTACATGTGCATAACGTGCAGGCTTGTTACATATGTATACATGTGCCATGTTGGTGTGCTGCACCCATCAACTCGTCTGCACCCATCAACTCGTCATTTACATCAGGTACATTTGGTTCTTAAGGAGTCTACATACAGTTTCCCCTAGAGGTTGTACTAATTTACCTTCCCACCAGCAGTATAAAAGTGTTGTCTTTTCACCACATCCACACCCACATCTATTGCTTTTTGACGTTTTTAACAATGGTCATTCATGGAGGACTTAGGTGGTATTTCATTGTGGTTTTCATTTGTACTTCTCTGACAATTAGTGATGTTGAGCTTTTTTTTTTCGTGTTTGTTGTCCATTTGTATATGTTCTTTTGAGAATAGTTTATTCATTTCATTTGCCCACTTTTTGATGGGATTTTTTTTTAATTGTTTGTTTTATTCTTACTGATTTATTTGAGTTCCTTGTAGATTCTGGATATTAGTTATTTGTCGGATGCATAGTTTGTGAAGACTTTCTCCCATTCTGTTGGTTATTTGTTTACTCTGCTGATTATTCCTTTTGCTGTGCAGAAGTTTTTTAGTTTAATTGCGTTCCATTTATTTATTTTTGTTGTTGCATTTGCTTTTGCAGCCTTAGTAATGAACTATTTTCCAAGGCCAATGTGCAAAAGAGTTTTTCCAATGTTATTTTCTAGAATTTTTATGGTTTCAGGTCTTAGATTTAAGTCTTTGATCCAGCTTGGCTTGATTTTTGTATGAGTTGAGAGGTGGGGATCCAGTTATATTCTTCTAAATGTCGCTTGCCAGTGTTCCAGCACCATTTATTGAATAGGACGTTCTTTCCCCAGTTTATGTTTTTGTTTGCGGTGTCAAAGATCAATCGGCTGTAAGTATTTGGCTTTATTTCTGGGTTCTCTATTCTGTTCCATTGATCTAAATTTCTTATTTTTATACCAGTACTATGCTATTTTGGTAACTATAGCCTTTTAGTATAATTTGAAGTCCAGTAATGTGATGCCTCCACATTTATTCTTTTTGCTCAGTATTACTTTGCCTATTCAGGCTCTTTTTTGGTTCCATATTTTAGGATTTTTTTTCTAGTTCTGTGAAAAATGATGATGGTATTTTGATGAGAATTGTATTGAATCTGTAGGTTGCTTTGGGCAGCATAGTCATTTTCTAAATATTGATTCTTTTTATCCATGAGCATGGAATGTGTTTCATTTGTTTGTGTAATCTATATAATCTATGATTTCTTTCAGCAGTGTTTGTAGAAACCTTTCGCCTCCTTGGAAGCGTATTTCTAGTTTTTTTTTTTTTTTTTTCCAGCTGTTGTAAAATGTATCAAGTTCTTGATTTGATTCTCAGCTTGGTCATTGTTGGTGTACAGTTGTGCTACTGATTTGTGTACATTGATTTTGCATCCTGAGATTTTACTGAATTTATCAGATCCAGGAGCCTTTTGGACGAGTCTTTAGGGCTTTCTAGGTATACAATCATATCATCATCAGTGAACAGTGATAGTTTGACTTCCTCCTTTCTAGTTTAGATGCCCTTCATTTCTTTCTTTTACCTGTTTGCCCTGGCTAGGACTTCCCATATTATGTTAAATAGAAGTAGGGAAAATGGACATCTTTGTCTTGTTGTGGTTCTCAGGGGAAATGCTTTCAATTTTCCTCCATTTAGTATCATGTTGGCTATGGGCCAATTGTAATATATCACATAAACAGATTTAAAATCAAAAATCACATAATCATTTCAATAGATTCAGAAAAAACATTTGAAAATATCCAGAATCACTTTATGATAAAAACCCTGAACAAACTTGTTATAGAAGGGAATTACATCAGAATAAGAAAGAGCAGTTAATTTTAAACTATCACTTCTGACCCTTCATCCATACAGAATCTCAATTCAGCATCCCCAAATCAGAAACCCATCAGGAGAAGCAGTATTTGTCCAATAATAATGAGAGTTGATGAAAACTTTTCTTGTGATCACTGCCTCTGATGGTTTACCTTTCTTTATTTGTTTAAATCTACTGGCCAGCCACCTTAAAAATTCCCAGGAAGAGAGTGCAGTGCCATACTAGATGGATGTGATTTATACAGACATACACACACACACACACACACACACGCAGATTTATTCTGTATATTATAGAGCATGGAAGAATTTATCAACACAAGTATATTTCTTCACAAATAAATGTATTTGTGTCTTCAAAAACCACTGGGTTTGCTTGATTTCTTATGTCACAGCAATGGCTTTTTGACATGGTAGTTTCTGCTAACAAAGTTGGACACAAACAGAATCAAGTCATCTGGTTTATTCAGTTTGAACCTTTAGTTCAGCTTGTTAAATAATACTGTCTTTCAGGCAGAAGAGATATGTGCCTGTAGCAACCCAATAAAAGAGAAGATTTATGCTCATCTAGGGGTCTTTTCTTGTAATTTAAGAAGTCACCTGAATAGACAAAACATTGGTGTCCTTATGTCCTGTACTGGGGGCTGGAACTCCGAGTCAACAGGAGACCTCCAGTGAAGCAATAGAGACACGTTCACTTCCTAATAAGTAGCATGTTTATCATTCTCTGCCGGATTTTAGCTATGAAGCAACCTCTCACACAGCAACACTGGGGAGGACATTCAAATTGTCTAGCAGTGAATGGTCTTAATGATGAATGCAACTGTACCGTGAGGATGATGACAGTAGTATTTAATTGAATTAGAATCTCAGGCAGACAATTTTTGTCAATAATTAATATGTTGTTGGGTCAATAAGAGAGTTGGATTGCGATCGATATCACCTCCTAAGGCAGTAATTGCTGAGCACTTAGATATAATTTCGAAGATCCAAAATGGATTGTAATATGTTCTTTCCCAAAGCAGCTGCGTCAGCATTTTGCTGAAAGATGAAATTGTGTATGTTAATGTTTAGTTATTTTTTAGTAATTTGCTCAGGACACTGAGACAAATCAATGACAAAACTGAGAATATAGCTTTTGTCTCTTAGAATATAGTTGTTGTGCTTGTTCCACAAGCATTCATTACCAGCAACTCTATCAGCTTAGGTCAGGCTGTGGAGAAGCAGATAAAATGACCTTGTAACAACTGGGATGCCTACAGTAGCAGCATCAACATCATCTAAGAGTTGGTTAAAATGCAAACTCTGAGTTTTCTCTTTGGATCTGCTGAATAGAAAACTCTGGAGGTGGAATCCCCAAATCTGCATCTTAACAAGCCTTCCAGGTGTTGGGGATATATCCTAACATTTCAGAACTAATGACATAAAGGACATATAAGAACACCAGAGAACAAGGAGGTTACATGTGGTCATGTCTGGCTGATTCCCCTATAAGCACTCAAAAAGACTGGGATTTCTACATAGGGATTATAAACCCAGACTAGCATTCACAGCTTAGAAATGGAGGTTGACAAACACATGATCACACAGATATCACAAAGGGAAAACAGCAGGTCCTATGGGATTCCATTAAGATCATGGGTGGATTGAATTGTAGGTAAATCAAAAACATTGTAGATAATTCAAAAACATTGTGTTTAGTTAAGATATGAGGGATGAGTAGGACTCATTAGGTGGAGCATGGCAGAGGAACGTCTAGATAGAGGATGGCTGTGAGGGAAATAGGTGAGGGGAGGAAATGCTGGGAGTTTTGTCAAATAGAATAAGAAAGGCAAATGGGACTTTGTGAGCAATGAGAGATGTAGTTGAAGGAGTGAACAGAGACTAGGATAGCCAGGCCCATTAGGTCCTAATCTTTCTCTCACTAAAAATTTGAATATGAACAGATTTTTGGTTTGCTTGTTTTTATTTTTTGCTTCTTCATATCATTTTTGTTACTGCATAGAACATATGCAAAGAAACAAGAATAAATGTGGGGAGGAAAGTTAGTGGAGAATTACATTAGTCCTGGTGAGAGCTGATAGTGGCTTGAACCAACTAGTAGTGGTTTGAAAGAAGTGAATACATCCAAAAATATCAGGATGTGATTTTTTTTTATTGGATTTGTGAGATGAGGAAGAAGGAAGTAGAAAGGCTGACTCTGAATTTTCTGGCATTAGACACCAGGTGGATTGTAATGCCATTTATATTCATAAAAATATGACTCTGGAGGCTTTGTTCAGTGATGTACAAGCACAGAGCAGGCTTCCTTTAAATAATCACTATCAACTTTTCCTTTTTGAAATCAGAGGCTCATCTCCACTACTGTTTTAGACACCAGAGAGGAGTTGCTAATCAGCAGTGTCCTAGTATCCCCTTATAAATGTCAACTTTATCCTGGATCTGTCCAGTTATTAAATATCATCTTTATTTTGGTTAAATATTTTATTCCACTTCAGGAGAATTGTCCTCTCTTACTGTCATTTGTGCTGTGAGACTTGAAATGGAATCCACTCATGTGGCTCCCTGTACCTAGGTAGGAACAGCAGGCGAGTAGGGGTCATTCGTCTATTGACAATTGCTGCATCTGATTCTGGAGCTGGTGAAATGAATAAAGCTGCTGACGTCCTCATGCTCACCTTGTTTCACATGGGACTATAAAATATGAACGCCTGGCTTTGCCTCCACCTTAGTTTAAGTGATCCCCTCTCAGTCTCTCTTCTCACCTTCCTAATTTCAAATTTGTGTGTTAAAACCTACTCACTAATGCAATGGTATTAAGAAGGTCTTTGGGGCTGGGCGTGGTGGCTCACCCCTGTAATCCCAACACTTTGAGAAGCTGAGATGGGTGGGTCACTTGAGGTCAGGAGTTTGTCACCAGCCTGGCCAACATGATGAAACCTTGTGTTGACTAAAAATACAAAAATTAGCTGGGCATGGTGGCGCGCCTGTAATCTCAGCTGCTTGGGAGGCTGAGACAGGAGAATCGTTTGAACCCAGGAGGCAGAAGTTGCAGTGAGCCCAGATTGCACCACTGCATGCTTGCATGCCAGCCTGGGCGACACAGCAAGAATCCGGCTCAAAAAATAAAAAATAAAATAAGAAGGCCTTGGGAGGTGATTAGGTCATGAGGGTGGAGCACTGTTGGATGTGATAAATGCTCTTACAAAAGAGGCTGCAGAGACCTGCCTTTCCTTTTTTTTTTTTTTTTTTTTTTAATCATGCGAAGACGCAATGAGAAAGTGGCATCTACGAACCAGAACCAGAAAGCAGGTCTTCACCAGATACTAAATCTATTGGCACCTTGATCATGGAATTCCCAGCCTCTAGAACTGTGAGAAATAAATTTCTATCATTAATAAACCACACTGTTTATGGTATTTTGTTACAGAAGCCCAAATGGACTAAAATAGGAGGATTGATTCAGAGAATCAGGAATTACTTTGTGCCCAATTAGATAACTACGTTTAGAAAAGTTTACTTTGAACCCATGTATTCAATGAAGAATGCTTCTCATAATTTGAAGTATCTGACTTTCTATTTGAAGCCTCTGATGATGCTGGTGTTAAACTGGCATTATCACTTCTTGGGAATATTTTTCTGCTTATAGAGGCAACAACACATTCCTATCAATAGTCTCACTCTTTGTTAATGTAAACAGAAACTTGGAATAAAAACTGAGCAAACTAATTTAGAGAACCAATCATGTAACTTAGACAAAAAGGCATAATCTAAAGAAGGATGTACAAAACCAACTGTTACAGTGGCACATGGCCTATTCGTGTTTTTGGACACATTCTACTTAAAACACCTATGGATGTTGGAGTAGGTGATTATTCATCTTAAGCAGGTTAGTGTTTTCTGGGTTTCAGGTGATCAGAAATATCACTACAAATTTCCATGGTGGATGGGAAAACATTTTGTGCAAATTACATGTTCAGTACCAATTGTGTTGAGATATTGAAATTCAATACGAATTTCTAATTGAGCACGCACTTTCCATTTTTAAGCTCATTCGTAATAGAGGAATTTCTTTTAAAATTACCAAAGAATAAAAATAAACAACCGTTTAATCCATTGAATCAAGAGTGTTCAAATTACTGCCCACCTGTTCTTGAGTATATTAGTGAGGTTGAATTAGTGAGGTTTCTTAGGGTGTAATCTCCTTAGGCACCGGAAAGAGAGCCCAAGTAATCACAAAACAGAGGGCCATCTTGGATGGCTTTCCTCTACATAGTTCATTGAAACCGTCAGGTGTATCCTGCATTATTAGAGCCAGGATGGGGATGGAGAATAGAAATCATGCATTAACATCTGCAGCTGACATTTATGCATATGGTTATAGGCTCTGAGGGGCAGAGACTAAGACACATAGCTATGATTTGTTTATGTATCTAGTTAGTGTTCTTCATTACTGATGACAGATAGCAAAAAGACATTCCCACCGATGTTCCCCATCCAGAATGGGACAGCACTGTCCTTCCCAATAGCAAGAAGGGGCTCTGCTTCTGGAGGAACAGGAATAGTGGCTGAGAGGGCAGCACTCTCCCCCATCACTGAAATAGGCATAGTATATTCCCATGACCTTAAAATAACTTTCAATATCACAACAGAGTCACATAGCCCAAGAAAATTACTCTGGAGTACATAGAAATTGTAGACAAAAATCTATCATTGAAAAGTCATTTGTAAAAGGTTTTAAGACAGTGTAATTGTGTAAATTTGTACTGTCCTACCATCAAGTCAGATTTATTCCCAAATACCACTGAAAGTCCAGTTACTCTCTGAATGTAATTCTGTTCAAGTGGGACCCTGCGGCCCACTAAATGGATGAGAGAAGACCTTTGATTGAAGACTGTCTAAGTGTCAACACTGACGTTTTCTCTCCCTTAGCTATAACCAAGATCCAAAGTTTTGATTGGGGTCTTTGTTACTTTTGTCCTCAGGGTAGACGTAGAAAGAGATGCTAGAATTCAAAGACATCATTCAATTTGTTCCCAAAAGGGATTGATAACTGTTTCCAATCTGAAAAGAATCATCTGTGAAGACAAGTATAGAGCAAAGTTTCAGTTTTCACTGGGGACTTAAACCTCATGAAAAAGTCTATGTTCTTTTTCATGTTTTAGCTGTGCGTGTGTGTGGCGTATTTATTTGCCAAGAATTCCTAAGGGTGAATAACATTCCATTAGTTAATCCAAAAAAATTCAAAATCAGCAATAGTTTGTAAATCAAAAACTTAATAAACAATTCGAACTCCCTAAAACTAAATCAGGATAAAAGCAAAGTGACTACGTATTATGGCTGGCCTTGGTGAAGTTAATGGAGTTTAGATAAAGACAGTTCTCTAAAAGAGAATTGATATAGTTTGGATATTTGTCCCCACCCAAATCCCTGGTTAAATTGTAATCCCCAGTGCTGGAGATGGGACCTGGTTGGAGGTGTTTGGGTCATGGAACGAATCCCTCTTGTCTTGGTGCTGTCTCTGTGGTAACGAGTGCTCACTATCCCCCACCCCAACGCTCTATCTGTCCTGCTTTTGCCAAGTGGTGCGTTTGCTCCTGCTTCTCCTTCTGCCATGATTAAAAGTTCACTGAGGTGAGAGATGTCAGTGTCATTGTACAGCCTGCAGAACCACGAGCCAATTAAACTTATTTTCTTCGTAAGTTACCCAGTTTTAGGTATTTCTTTATAGCAATGCAAGAATGGCCTAATACAAGAATAAATTCAGAAACTTTCCTGTATTCCAAAGACTGCAGTTAGTGGTAACAAACAAAGAACTAATTTCCCCATTCTCAGTGAATATCTACTAATTTTGGCATTTTACATGTTCCAAAAATGGTACAGAATGCTTTATATACATTACCTCATTTATTTGAAAAACAGTAGCATCACTTAGATATTATTTCCTTCTTCCTACAGGTAGAGAAATTGAGCTTTAAGAATAAAAATATCTTGTCTGAGTATATAATGCTGGTGGGATAACTCAGTACAGAATGCTGTCTTTGGGCCTCAGTTATCACTATTTTAAAAATCATTATAACTCCAAAACATGGAGGTAGCATAACAACAAAGGAAGAAACACAGAATTTCAGAGCCAAAAATTCTCATCCAGTTTAAAAGGAAAAAAAATAGCCATCAAACTTTTAGGGATCCAATGTCACTACCAAGGCCATTTTTAATGTAGCTAGATAAATAAATTAATTAATTAATTCTAGTTTACAGATCCCATTGGTTAAACCATTCCATCTTGACCTGAGAAACTGAACCGTTCAAGACAATTAAACTTCCTTATTCTAATTTCAACTCAACAAACGGCCTTCTCATTCTCACATAGGTGTACGTACATGAGAGATTTTTTTTTTTTTTTGGATAAAGTCTTACTGTGTAGCCCAGGCTGGAGTACAGCAGCACAATCTCAGCTCACTACAACCTCTGCCTCCCGGGTTCAAGCAATTCTCGTGCCTCAGCCTCCTGAGTAGCTAGGATTACAGGTGCCTGCCACCAGTCCAGCTAATTTTTGTATTTTTAGTAAAGGCGGGGTTTCACCATGTTGGCCAGGCTGGTCTCAAACTCCTGATCAAAGATAGTTCACCCCCTTAGCCTCCCAAAGTGCTGGGATTACATGTATGAACCACCACGCCCAGCCAAGATTTTTAAAAACTCCAATGAACTTTCAATACTTTGACCTCGGCCATGAGTGGTGGCTCACACCTGTAACCCCAGCACTTTGGGACGCCAAGGCAGGCAGATCACCTGAGGTCGAGAGTTGAAGATCAGCCTGACCAATATGGAGAAAGCCCGTCTCTACTAAAAATACAAAATTAGTCGGGCGTGGTGGTGTGCGCCTGTAATCCCAGCTGCTCGGAGGGTGAGGCAGGAGAATCGCTTGAACCCAGGAGGCAGAAGTTGTAGTGAGCTGAGATCACGCCATTGTACTCCAGCCTGCACAACAAGAGCGAAAGTCTCAAAAAAAATATGTATCTATATTTTAACCTCATATTGTATCAGTAAATGACTTTTAACTATGATTTTGTTTCCCATGCAGCCTTACCAGACAGGAAACATCCTGATGGATCATGACAACACCACAACTTCCAGCCTGCACAGGCCCTACATGATATTGTAAGACAAGAGCAGGCATTCACTGTCCAGTCAAGGTACATTTAGTGTGCATGAGTCAGTCTCTCGCAGTCTCATGTCCTCAGTCACCAGCAAGAGAGAGTTCACAAAGTAGACGGCCACTCTAATTGACTTTCCCCTAAATGGCATATTTGAATTCTAGATGAACCTAGGACTACTACCTACAGGATGGACAACAGTGCTACCATCTACAGTATGTAAAACACATACGCAGTTGTTGAATCTTTCCAATTTGGGAAGTAGATAGAACCTGTACCTCTCACACCTATAGACAGGGAAGCTAAGGCTTACAAAGATGAAGGTATTAACTTAAGGTCTTATATTTAGGGACAGAATCTGCAAGGGAGGCCTGTGCACTTAGGTAGAGCTTTCTGTTGTTGTTGTTGTTACATTGATCTTTTTAGTGATTTATCTTTCTTGATCTTTTTTTAAATTATACTTTAAGTTCTGGGATACATGTGCAGAGCATGCAGGTTTGTTACACAGGTATACATGTGCCATGATGGTTTGCTGCACTCATCAACCTGTCATCTACTTTAGGTATTTCTCCTAAGGCTATCCCTTCCCTAGCCCCCCAACCTCTGATAGGCCCCAGTGTGTGATGTTCCCCTCCCTGTGTCCATGTGTTCTCACTGTTCAGCTCCCACTTATGAGTGAGAACACATGGTGTTCAGTTTTCTGTTCTTGTGTTACTTTGCTGAGGATGATGGTTTCCAGCTTCTTCCATGTCCCTGCAAAGGACATGAACCCATCCTTTTTTATGGCTGCATAGTATTCCATGGTGTATATGTGCCACATTTTTTTTTATCCAGTCCATTATTGATGGGCATTTGCATTGGTTCCAAGTCTTTGCTATTGTGAATAGTGCTGCAATAAATATTTAGCTGTGTCCCAGAGATTCTGGTATGTTGTGCCTTTGTTCTCATTGCTTTTGAAGAACTTACTTATTTTTAGGCAGAGCTCTTTTAACTATTCTATGTCACCTTTCACATAGTTTTCCTTTAAGGGTCACCTCTGTTTCCCTGTATTCTCATGTTTCTCTCATATGCAGGATAACCACCTGGGTGAAGATTGTTGGTATCATTATTAAGTCAAGGACGGGGCCTGAAAATATGCATACTTTATAATCTTAGCTGATGATGAGTTTGGTACCCTGGAGGACAAATACTAAGTCTTATGCCTCTTTTTTCTAGGCTCTTAATTGCGTGAAGTCTGCTTTGTGTGTAATAGGCACTTACTCCTTACCTCATGATAATTGACATCATCATGATTAATATCACAGTGATACTATTATATTCATTCCCTATGTATTTAAAGGCTTTGAGTAAGTTTAACTCCTTTAAGTTTTGATTTTCTCATATTTAAAATGGGGCTCATACTAGCCATCTTGTAGTCTTTCCATGAAAACTACAGATAATTTTTGTGAAACACCTAGAACACTTCATACCCCATGGGAGGTAAAATTAGTAAACAGACATGGCCATAGTCACCACACCTCTGTGATTATTTTGTAACCAACATTATCTCTCGTTAATGTTTCTTTTGCTCTCTATGAAAACTTACACACAGAAATATAATAGATATTTAATAATAGGAGCTCGATTAATGCATGTAGTTGATTAATTGATTGTCAAGGAATGGAGACTGAAGAACAAACATCACTAGAAGAGCTCTGGGAGAAGCCAAGGTCTCTATTCCACCTAATTCCTTCTGTTTGTCCCAGGTAGACACTCCTACCTTCTCTACTCATGCCCAAGGGCTGTCCAAAAACCATCACAGGATCTTTCACTCCAGAGATTGCTTTAACTATCAAGCTCCAATGATATGAACCAAAACCTGAATTTGATCCATGCTTAGAAATACATGGCATTTCAATCCTCATGCAAAGCAATGTGAGACTACATTAAAAGTATACTCAGTTGCTTGGGAGTCTACTGACTCAGTCTTAGAGCTTCATAAGAATAGAACATGGAATGGGAATGGGAGACAGTTGAGGCATATTGCGGATACGGGATGGTATTTTCCAGAAAATCTCCTGCACATGGGCAACAATTTTGGAGGCGGGTTGAATATTCTAAGGTAGCTAGTCTTTGAAACTGGTCTTTCATTTCTATTTCATAGAATTCCACTTAAATGCATGTAATGCAGGTTGAGAACTTTCTGAGTTCTTGTTATGAGGTGATGTAAGGCATTTTACTACGTGAATAAAACAAGAAATCATCTTTTCTGGCTGCCACTCTTGAAAGTGTTATCTTCCTACTTTCCCAGTTGACTTCCAAACAATTATTTTTATTGAAGTCTATTTTGCATTATTAGAATTAGATATTTGTCTTTCTAAGATTTTCATTTTACTCTGAGGTATTACAGAAATTATTTTCTTATCCTGTGGCTTTGATAGTTTTCTTCACCTCGCCCTAAGGAAAACAAATTAATCTTTATTTTATTGTAAGTAGACATAAATGTAAGCATCCACATCTACTAAGAGTAGGGTTATGTCTCAAGAATATTAACTGGAAGACTATTTGATCTTTTAAATTGATATCAAGGCAGCATACACAAAGTCTGAAGCTCAGTGAAGACCTTCATAATATTCCAAAGAATTTACATGTAAAAACTTCCTCAGAAAAAAATAATACCAACTGCAAGACTGTTCCTTCTAGCTGAAGACCCTTGGTCATGTGTTTTCTCATGGGAAAGGGGGAACATGGAATTAGTTAGCATGAACATTAAAGAGAAAACTGGGATGGAAAGGGGTGACAGAATGTCAACTATCGGCCTAAAGAAAGAGCCACAGAGAACAAAAAGTACCATATCCCTCCCCTGTCCAGCTTTCGAGAGCTTGTTCTGCCATATGGATGCACCTGAGAGATGAAAAGAATGGAAAAGAATACGAAGTTTCACAGCCTGCAAAGTGGCCATATTGGAGGAGGCTAAGCAAAAGGCAGTTGGAAAACGGGCATCAAAATGATGTGTTCCTGTGATTACAAAGAGGTTGGAGTTGAGAGTTTGGCCAGAAACCAAAACTTCTGATCAGAAAAACTGGACTCAAGGTCTGGGAGGACCACGGTGGCTGAGGTTCTGTGTCTTAGAAGCTGATATGTTGGGGAGTTTCAGGTAGGAACCCACCCACTGTGTGGCACAGCCAACAAGCAGTGAGAAGAAAACTGGGCCACTTCCCCAAAGCTGCTATGTCAGATGGGTCCTGTGGGGGTGAGAGGTGGGGGCTGGTTCTCTCTTGTTCTTAAGGAGGCTGTACCTGCAGGACAGGAAAAGCACTCTGCCTGGTCCTAACTACATTTATGTGTGTGTGTGTGTGTGTGTGTGTGTGTTGCTTCTTTTTTCTTCTTCCTTAGGTGGTTACCTCCAGGCAATCCACTTAGTTGGGACATATCTCCATTACCAAAGCCCTGTTGAGGTTTTGGTGATGTCTGGAGGGAGAACCTCAACCTAGAACATTTTCATAATATGAAGGAAAACCAGAGTGAGAATGTAATCGTTTATGATGGGGTTAAAAGTGGTAGTATTGTTAGTACCATAGATTTTCATAGAGCACTCCCTTCCATTGTATAAGCTCACTCATGAGATCATAATGTCATGTGAAAAGTTACTTAGTGAGCAGAACTCATTAGAATGGAAACATTGGAAGATGCCTGATATATTTCCACCAATCCATACATTACACATGGTTATCTGTCTCAATAACCAGTAGCAATACTCTAGAATCACAGCATTTGATTCCTTCAAATTTCTTCCTAGAAGAGACTGGGTAACTCAAAATCTTCAGCAATTTCCTTTTCACTCCTTAGAATCAAAAACTTTCCCCATGCTAACTTTTTGACAGCAAAATAATTATTGCAACATATTATGCCATTAATAAGGTTATTGGTTGTTTATCTTATGTCACCCTGTGTTTCTCCTGAAAGACACCCTAGCCCCATCGGCAGGAAAACACAAACATCTCTCAGGGAAAGTTCCCTTTGCCATCAGCTGAGGTCCCTCATTGAGTGCAGACTTCTACTTGTTTCAGTTTCAGAAGTGAACGTTGCCTCACCTAAAGCCCCTGAACTCCAGTGGCACCTTTCCCATCCTGTGAGATTTCTTAGTGAAACTATACTGTTGGGGTTAAAACAGTGTAATAGGGCATGAGCAAGTGAGTCACCATGATGTCCTGATGGCCACCAATGTTCATCACATCAGAAGGCCGTGCTGTGACCTCTTTCTTAGAGGATCCTTAATGTCATTCTTTTCACTTTCTATCCACTTGTGAAGCTACCACCTTTTTTTTTTTTTTTTTTTTTTTTTTTTTTTTTTTTTTTTGTATTTAGATGAGGCTGGGATTTACTCAAAATACTGGAATAAACAGAACGCAAGGTTTGTAATCAAACAGAGATGGAGTAGACCCTTGATGATGGCATATGGGGCCCCCCACACCTGGAACCAGGGTTCACCCATCCATTAAGTATGTTCCTGGGTATGTGTGTGAGGAACCCCGAAAGCAGAAATGACCTGGAGGCATCATGACAGAATTGCATATATGTTTCAGAATTGAGTCTTCAGAAAAAACTGGTATCCTATGCTTCACTCTAAACATGAATTAGCCTTAAAAGTAGCCCACAGGGTTTTTGGGAATGTTTGTAAATTATATTTTCCAATAATAATACTCAGTGGTAGATGTACAAGAAGATTTAATCAATTACATTAACTAAACCATGTATATTGTGCTATGCAATGCATGCCCAATATGTAACACTTTACAAACCCTCAGCAAATTGAAGAAGAAAACAAACCACATAACCTTTATTACAGACAAAGATAAATCGGAGATGTCACTTAGGCTAAGAGCCATAGAAGACTATTCCCTGAGTTCCAGAATTAAACTGATTTATCCCTCTAGTACCAACTAGTGTTGGAGTGGGAAGGCTCCAGCAAGGGACCCACACAGTAAGACTTGCAGAGTAAAGGAGCCCAGGTGACCTCATGCTTTCCCTGGGTAAATCCACTCTCAAGTGAGCAAAGGGCAGAGCCCAACTGAGCATGCCATTACTCTCCCCAGACTGAGCAGAGGAGTCACTCGCCTCTGCCAAGACAAGGCACAGTTACACCCGCTGGGTTCTATTCACAGGAAGGAAACACCAGGAGATGGAAGCAGGCTGTTGCCAACAATTCACAGCCATGCAGACGTGGTTCCATCAATATTCTCTTAAACACCTGAGATTCCACCTGGTACTAAACAGGAAGATTCCATACCAGATTAGGATAAGGTGGTGATATTGTGATGTCTCATGTCATATGTCAAAACTGAGGCTGAGATCATGAAGAACGTAGAGGTGACATAAGATGTTTTGATAAATTATGCGTTGAGAATAGGCAAAATAAATCACCTCCTAGTTAAAAGCTAAAATCAGTCATTGAGCACACAGAGCAAAATGTCAGTTCTGTCTTTAGGGAATGAAGGAAAGTGTGAACAGACTGCCCAGGCATAGTTGAGGGAGAGCACCCATCTAGGTTCACACAAGGAGGAAGCTGGGCAAACATCGCATCAGAGAAACATGCTCCCGGAAACAGCTGAATCCCGAGCCTGCACTGAGGGAGCACCCTGCCTCTGCAGGCCAGGCAGCCCCTAACAGGAAGGAGAGCTCCTGGCCCTCCGTCCCAGTTTGCTTTGCTGGGGCAGCCGAATTTCTCTGTACCTGCCAACCTCCTCTCCAAACTAACACAGGGGATCTAGACTTCTGCAGGGACTAACACCACCCTCTACATCTTTCCATCACGATTGATCTCAGGGGAGGTTCTAGAGCTCCTATGTGGGGGGAGCTTGGAGGCAGCTCTCTGGATACAAGGCAGAGGACTAGGGTTATTATTCTTATCTTGAAAGTGCTTCTGATCAAACTCCCTTATATTGTAGATTTAGCTTGGCATGTCTTGAGGTAGGGAGAAGTATCTTCATTTCCTGCAGCTAAAAACCATAGGAAATATGCTTCTTGTCAAACAAAGTTAAATGTACTGCTTTATTGCAGCAAGGGAGATAGCATGGCATGGAGAACCATGGTACCTCAGTGACAGGGGCTTTGAAAGGATGTGGGTTTGCGTATGAGATTTTGGAAATGGCTCAAGGAACCATCATCATGCTCTGGACGGCGCCATCAGAAAGCAGTGATGGTTCTGCGGTTGGCGCTCACAGGGAATCCCATCCAGGTGTGCGGAAGCAGCAATCACTCAGACTGGCTGGGAGAGAGTGATGTTTGGTCATACGGGGTTTTGTGATTTGGACAACATTATTACTGTTGTCTGTGTTCAGAGGTTATTGCTGGGGTGTGTGTGTGTGGTTGGTTTGTTTTTTTTTGCTTTTTTCTCCGTAATAATCAGAGTGGCTTTGTCTGCTGCTCATGTTTTATGAAACTGTTTATGTGCAACAGGAGGCCCCCCTGGCTGAGCTGATAGAAACACTCCCAGTGCCAATTGTTTTATAATTGCTTACGGTCCCTGGTGATTATGGAAGGACTTAATTCCCTTCAAGCCACCCATGGGAACTCTACTCTTGGTCTTCCAGCCAGTTGTAAACCACATAACTTAGCATCAGCTCTTCTTCATCTCTCAAAAGAATAGTGCTGATAATGACAATAACAATCAGAATTGGTATTAACACACACACTGCGGGGTTACCGGTAGAGCCCTCTCCACATACACTCAAGGCTCTCCCAGAACATTCCTCTTGCTGGCCAGGTTATGGCAAAGTCCCTTTAGGTGAAGAGTCAATGGCGTCATGTCCCAAGGATCACAACCACCTGGAATCTGGTTAGAAACTCCTGCAGGCAAGAGAGGATTAGGGACAAAGCAGTGTTTAAGAAAGTTCTCCATGGCCTGGCGCGGTGACTCATGCCTGTAATCCCAGCACTTTGGGAGGCCGAGGCAGGCGGATCACAGGGTCAGAAGTTTGAGACCAGCCTGACCAACATGCTGAAACCCCCTCTCTCCTAAAAATACAAAAAAACTTGGCAGGGCATGGTGGCACGTGTCTGTAATCCCAGCTACTCAGGCAGGAGAATCACTTGAACCCAGGAGGTGGAGGTTGCAGTGAGCAGAGATACAGTCACTGCACTCTAGCCTGGGTGACAGAGGGAGACTCCATCTTAAAAACAAAACAAAACAAAAAAAAAAAACAAAGCAAACTCTCCTCAACTTCTTGCCACACAGACTGAGGGGGGATATAGCACTTATCAATTTCACGTGCCCAGGACCCAGCTCTAGAGATGCTACCTGGAGAACCATCATCAGCTTTCTACAATGCTCATATTTAAATTAAAAAAGTAGGCTCCATTCAGCCCAAATTCATGAATTGATAGTTTTATTACCTGGGAAGAAAAACATTTTCTGACATAAATGAATCCAAAAGACAGTGGCGGTTTCAAGGAGAAACAGTGAAAACACAGAGCAGGCTAGAATTTTACAAATCATTAGATTTGTTTACTCTGTAAACATGCAATTAATTCAGAGAAATTAATCTGAAAGGGAACATTAGTTAAAATGTATTTGTGTTGTTCAGGTGCCTGAGCAGCTTAAAATCATTTTCTAAGGAGAATGATATCTGAGATGATCAAATAAGTATATTCTGTAAATTATGGACACCTATAATGTTGTGACTCAAAAGCTCAAGCATACTTCTTCTTGCTTCTTACTGTGTTTTTCTATTCCCCTGTCTCCCCTGCCCTAACTCTCTCTGGATGCTACAGATAGGGAGGAAATTTCTCTGTATGTCTCTCTGCCAGCATCGAGTGCCCCTAAGGTCCAAACGGGGGTGTAGCAGTAAGCTAAGGAGTGGAGCAGTAAGCTGAGGAGTCTGACTCCAAGTGTCTGTCATTACTACTGCCACTGCACTAATCAGAACCTAGAGTCAAGTCATGCCAACACCATCCTCAGCCCATTATCTCCCAATCTCAACCCAAGCTCAACTCTTGATGACTGGTGTAAATCTTGTTGCTCACACAGTTTCTCTATACCAAAGTGGTCAGGGGTCTTGCTTATTCAAATTTGACAGATATGGTGAACTACAATCTCATTTTCCACCTCTCTGCTCCATGCACCACATGCTCCCAGAACACAATTTTTCATCAGTCCTTAAACAAGCAATGCTCTTGGCAGCTCTTTGCTTTGTACGTGCTGTGCGGCTGCCCAGAGCATCCTTACCACATCTCCTTACAACACTCTAACAACTCCTAAAGACCCAGATGGAGTTCCACCCCTTCTGTGAATTTTTTTTCCCCAAATCCCCCCGTTTCATTATCTTCTGTCTCTCATAGCCTCTGTAAAAGTCTCTATGAGACCATGGACCACTTTTACTATGGTTTGCTCATACTTCTGTCTCTGCCAGATCACCTACCAACTCTACATGGGCTTGGAAAAGAGATGTAAGTGTTCCATATATTACCCAAATATGCTCTCCCCAGGTTCACCCACAGCATACAATTTTTAGAATTTTTTTCTTCCACCTCATCATATCATAATATATTACGCCTCTCCCTATTTGACACTATTGTGGCTCCATAATTTTGTCACAGCTCTAGATTACTTTTTGCCATGTTGCTTTAATGATGTTTTTTCATGTCTCCTTAAGATTACAAAGAAGGCCTTCATATGTTTTCTCTTTGAAAAGTAAAATATTTGAGAAAAGAATCTGAGAACAAGAGATTTATAATTTCAAAGTTGAGCCCCCAAAGCAAGTATGAAAGGGTATTCAAAATTTGAAAGAGGAAAGAAGGACTAGATTTATTTTTGTGTGTTAACTCACAATATTGATTTTTTTAACCAATGGTAGTTTTGAGTAAGACAGAAGCCACAGCTGAACTGATGAACTAAAATCCTATTGAACTTTAGATATTTGTCTTCAATAATCTCATCCTTTTTCTCTTTTCTTTTTACTTTCACAAAGCTGAGGGCTATACTGGTCCAATATGAGAGTTCTCCAGAGAAACAGAACTGGTAGGAGATACATAGGTAGATAGATAGAGCTATCATGAGGAATTGGTTCATATGGATATAAAGACTATAAAGGCCAGACCCAGGAGAGTCAACACTATGTTCCAGTCTCAATTTGAAGGCCTGAGAATCAGGGGAGTGAATAGTGTAAGTTCCAGTCAGAATTTGAGTCTGAAGTCTAGTAAATATCAATGACCCAGCTTGAGGACAGTCAGACAGAAAATGACTTTTTCTTTTCTTACTCAGCCTTTTGGTCTATTGAAGCCTTCAACAGATTACATGACGCTCACCTACATTGTGGAAGGAAACCTATTTTACTCCTTTTGTCAATTGAAATGTTAATCTTATCCAGAAACACTATCACAGACATACTCAGAATATTGTTTGACCAAATATCTGGGCACCAATGACCCAATTAAGCTGACACACACACAAAAATAACCTTTCCCAGTTTTTGCGAGAGATCAGAGATTGATTCTAAAGGAGGGACAATAAGAAAATAGAAAAACAAACAAAACAACAAAACTTCTTTCCTTAACCAATATGTTCACCATTTCTGACCCTTTAAAACTGGGTTTCTGGACTTTGCCCCTATTGATATTGGGGCTTAATAATTCTCTGTTGGGTGGAAGTCTTCTCTATTGTAGGATGTTTACCAGCATCCACTACATGCCAGTAACACTGCTCCCCAAGTTGTGGCAACCAAATATCCCCTGGGGGGTAAAATCACCCCGGTTGAGAACCGCTGATCTACAGTCACAGTTCCTAAACTGTACGTTGAGATTCCCTGGGGCACTGAAGGAACTCGCAAGGGTACCAAGGCATGTCTTACAATATCTAGGGAAACACAGTGACATTTGTCTAACAGCCACAGGAACTACTAATCTGAGGTAGTTTATGGTGTTAACACTAAATGACTGTGTTACTTTTGGTAATATTCTGTACTCATGAATCTGAGTTTCAGGAATAGCAAAATATTGTGTAAAAATCAGTGTGGAGCAGGACATTAACATGGCAATATCCAATCTGATTCTGAACGGATGAAATTCGTTCGTTCAGTGCAATAGTGGTAACATATCATGATTCAAATGTTTATAAAATTGTTTGTACTTAATTATACAATTAACTGAACTGTAGGTATTTCTTTTGCCCTAGGAGTCCCATGAACAAACAATTGAAATGATACAGTTACCATGAACCAAGACAGTTTGAAACCTCTGCTCCAGGTCCAACAGATGTGCCCATTCCTAATACATGGTGAGGAATCACCTTTTGTATATGTATATTTTTCTTTTACAAATTTTAGCATGTGTACAACACTGAATGTAATTTTTTGGGGGGACGTATGTGAGTGAGTTTGGATATAAGTAGATACCATAATTCTTTTTACCAACTCATTTGAAGATGAGTTGATAAAGTTGCCCATAACACTGGTATTGTTAATAAGCCCAAGGACATTTTGAGGGTGTTCACAAGACTATTGTAATTGACTTTCTCTTTTAACTTTACTAAATAATGTGCATGACATTACAGAGACCTTAGCTATCACCTCCACCGCACACAAAACACACTTAATAATTTTCTTGGGATTCAACAAGGTCTTCGTATAGTATAAAGAAGCAACCCTCCTTTAGAAGGGGAATCATTGAGACAAGGACCAGGGAAGGAGAAGCATTCTTGGCCTCAGGAAAAGCTGATAGAAAGAAGGTATCGAGAAAGATGAGGAAAGAGAGAAGATCCTACAGCTAAGAGAGGAAAAGCAATATTGTAGATGCATGCAAAGAAGACATTTCAGGTGTGGTGGCTCATGCCTGTAATTCTAGCATTTTGGGAGACTGAGGCAGGTGGATTGCCTGAGCTTAGAAGTTTGAGACCAGACTGGGCAATATGGTGAAACCCCATGTCTACTAAAATACAAAAGAAATTAGCCAGGCGTGGTGGCGTGTGCCTGTAGTCCCAGCTACTTGGGAGGCTGAGGCAGGAGAATTGCTTGAACCCAGGAGGCAGAGGTTTCTGTGAGCCGAGATGGTGCCACTGCAGTCCAATCACACTCCAGCTTGGCGACATAGCGAGACTCCATCTCTATAAATAAATAAATAAATAAAATAAGGCATGTTGATGCTTTAAGTGAGATAAGAAAATGGTGGCTAAACACAACAAGTGGGGACCTGGAAGATAAAAGAATCCAGAAGATGTGGTTAGAAAAATATCCACATAGAGGATAACATTGTGAGGAGAGGGAAAGAATATCTGCATTAGAAGAGGAACAATTAGAACAAAGTTGGATACTCTTGAAGAATAAATTTCTGTATCTTGACCAAGCTGAATTTGATGGAGTGCTACCCTATCAATAAGTAAACAGGACAAATAAATGCATGGAATTTAATCAGCTTTGGTAGATCATGTTTACAAAGATGGTACCAAACATATTACCAACCCTACATGCTTTCACATGTAGTGAGGCTACATGTGGGGTGGCCCTCTGGTTAATCTGAAGGTAAATCATGTTCTGGGACTTCTGAGCTCAGGTATTAAGCAGACCTGGAAGCTTCTGCTTTTGTGCTCTAGGGGAAATTGCCCACTATCTAAGAATTTGAACTAATCTTAAATGACTGTACTGCAAGAAGACCATAGCCATGTCTTTACATAGCCATGTAAAGACATCATGTGGGGGCAAACCAAGGATCCAACCCTCAGTCGCCACTGAGCTCTCAGCCAATCGCCCGGAGTGAGGCATAGGAATGAGGCCATCTTGAAACTAGAACTTATAATCCTAGTAGAGTCATCCCAATTGAGGCCATAAAAAACAGAGTTCAGTTGTGTTCAATGAACCCTTGCCAAATTGTATCATTTTGAGCACATCAATGTTATTTTAAGTCACTAAGTTTTGCAACGTACAATTTGAGGTTCTCTATCCTCAGTAGATTATGCAAATACAGATGTATATAAGTAGTGCTTGCCCCAACCTACTGGGCTCTTGACTACCCTTGACTTACTTAAATTAACTCCGGTAGGCTTTCTCTGAATCAGTTAGGGCCCAGGTAAGAAAACAGGCACCACTCTAGAGAGTTCAAACAGGAGAAATTCAGTACAGGGGTCTGTAGCACATGAGAAGGAATAAAGAGAAAGCAAATGCCAAGCAACCCAGGGTGTTGATAAACACTTGAAAGCTGCTAACATTCCTGGGATTGAGCAACAGGAAAAGGAAAAATAACCAGAATCTAGAATCTAGAATTGTCTGTTGGAGACTGCCTGGTGGAAGTGGGGACCACAGAGAGTAAGGTAGACCAGAAGGAAGCGGAGCCACAAAGAAGATTCAGTCTTTTTTTTTTTTATGGAGTTTCACCTTTTTCTTGTTGCCCAGGCTGGAGTGCAATGGCACAATCTTGGCTCACCACAACCTCTTCCTTTGGGGTTTAAGCCTCCGCCTCCCTAGTAGCTGGGATTATAGGTGCCCACCGTCACGCCCACCTAATGTTCTTTCTTTCTTTTTTTTTTTTTGTATTTTTAGTAGAGACGGGCATTCACTATGTTGGCCAGGCTGGTCTTAAGCTCCTAACCTCAGGCGATCCACCCTCTTCAGCCTCCCAAAGTGCTGGGATTACAGGCATGAGCCACCGCGCCCGGCTGAAGATTCAGTCTTCTTTAGGACTCCTCCTTCTATCTTCAATTCCCCGTCATTTTCATTTGATCCAGCATATGACTGCAGCGACAGATAGGTTAAAAAATATTTAAGTGGAAAACACTATGTTATATGCAAAATTATCCAACACCTGGGATAAGAAAAGTCTGATACAGTTTTATAATCATATAGGAAAACTTCTCTTCCCTAAAGCTTCAGTCTCTGCATTCAAATTCACTTCTGATGAATTAATTGCTGAGTACACTGCCCAGACACATCAGGAATGCAGAAATGTGCTGACCTCACCAAGCTAGAGTGACACTGTTGTCAGGGATAGGGCCACAGATAGGTGATCTCACAAGTGGGAGCCCTGGACTGTGTAATTTCCTTTCCTGTTGAGGAAATTTGAGGGAGAGTGATTCCTAGAGTCAATCATTTGATTCATTATTTTCCCAACTCTTTCTTGTTTACTCATTTCTCTGACATCTTCCCATAAACTTCATATGTCCTCCTGGTCTGTCCCCTGTAAAAGTTTCTTTGTCAGTCCATTAAACCCCAGGGGTATCTGTTTTGTTACCTTGGATTCTTAGAGTGTGCAGCCTAAGTCCAGGCCAGGAGAAGAGATGCTGAAGCAACATTGCAAAGGGGCAACGCCCTGTGAGGAATTAACCTCTTCAACACTGGGTAGGAGGGGCGGGGAGATAACCAGAAAGGAACGATTAAAATCTTAGCCAAGAACCCAGAATGAAATGGGAACCTGCTGAGATCAACCTCAAAAATCTCTAACTCCCTGATCACAGTCATTAAAATGTGCCTCCTGGTGGTGTAATATCGATCCTTATATGTCTCATCCTTTATAAGCAGTAATCACTTTACACAAAAATATAGGTCAGTCAATAAGAAAAACCTTTTCAAACAATTAAATGTGCTGGTCTGATGTCTATTGGGATATCAGAATCTTTAGGAACTCATGAGCAATTTCATTATTGAATCATAGTGGAGAAAGGAAATTAAAAAGTTAAAGATTTTAAAAAATACAAATGTAAGAATATTAAACCAATTACCTATTAAGACATCCTTAGTTCATTGAAAGCAACTTCTTCATTATCCTAGTTTTATATTTTGGTGAGAAAACAAATTTCTTTATAAAGTATTCTGTTGTACTATTTTAAGAGCAAAGCTTCTTTATCTACAGTATTGTTATAGAAAAATTTTGTAGAAATAGTTTTTTACCTTTTAAAAATGAATCCACTACAATTCACAATTGCAGAAATATGGAACCAACCTAAATGCAATCAACAAGTGGGTAAAGAAAATGTGGTGTGTGTATATATATATATATATATATATATATATACACACTATGGAATATGACTCAGCCATAAAATGGAATGAAATAATGGCATGTGCAGCAACTTGGAAGGAGTTGCTATTATTCTAAGTGAAGCAACTCAGAAATGGAAAACAAAGTATCATTTGTTCTCACTTATAAGTGAGAGCTAAGCTATGAGGACCCAAAAGTAAAAGAATGATAAGATGGACTTTGGACAGTCATGGGGAAGGCTGGGAGGGGGTGAGGGATAAAAGACTCCATATTGGGTACAGTGTATATACTGCTCGAGTGACAGGTGCACCCACATCTCAGAAATCATCACTCGAGAACTTATCCAAGTAACCAAACACCAGCTGTTCCCCCAAGAAGTATTGAAATAAAATTAAAAAATAAAATAAAGCCACCCCTAACACGTTTATTTTAAAATTGAAATTTGCCTTCAGTGGGCCTCTGGAAACACCCATCCCTGGCCAGCCTACAGAGATGAGGACAACACAGTGATAAGGAAGAAAAGGAGGGGCATGGACCCTCAATAGTGTAGCAGGAAGCTATGAGCACCTTGTTTAAAGCATTTTCTACGATGATAACCATAGTTTCTTCCATTTACCCTCCTTCCTGAGCATACTAGCATTACATCTCAGTGACCTAGGAAGGAATAACCACATTACATCTCAGTGACCTAGGAAGGAATAACCACATTACATCTCAGTGACCTAGGAAGGAATAACCAAAGGAAGGTTTAAACTCTATGCCTTTCTTTGCCTTGTGAAAACCATGAGGACTGTCTCACTGAAGGAATCCTGCAGAGCTGTCCTGGAGTAGAAAATCTAAAAGCACCCCTCCTAACATCACCCTGCCTTCAAGACACACTGTGATGTTTTATCCCTATAGCGGCCACCACTGCCCCAACCCCCGTTCCCCAATATCTTTGTATTTTCAGGCACAAGTGACATAATTGCAAGTCAGGAAAGAGTCTGGGTAACAAGAAGCTTGGCAGTGGTGGCCAGGATGCAGGCTGTGTCTGGGCAGTTTTCTTAGCTCTGGTAAAATAATTATTTTATTTCCCACTACTAATGACAATGATGATGATGACCCTACAGTTCTGATGGGATTGGCCACACTCCAGTGACTGGAGTTTTCTTGGTTCAATAGTCAGAAGATTTCTATTTTCAACATGTGTGTTATTTTCCCCTTTTAAAAGTTGAAATCATGTAAATTTCAAAAGATCAAGTAAAAACATGCAGAGGAGAGAAACATATACCTTTCTCATAGATGGACGTTTTCCAGAAACAAAATATTTGCAGAGTATTTTAAGCTGGTCATGGAAACAACGGTCTACACAGTTGCTCCCAGTATTATTGATGACACAGTCTCCATTTGTCTAGCTGACAGTTCTAGCTGGTTCAGCAACACTGAGTTGGTGGCACCAATCTTAGAAATAAGATCTGCCATATACTGGGACTTAACCTAGTAAATGATACTGTTAATCCTAGTTAAGCTGAAGTCCAAATAATTGGAAAGCAAAGAGTAGTTCATGGATGCTTCTTTATGCTCCTAAACTCTGTGAATTATTTCTCAGTGATGTTACCTAAGAATATTTATAAATACCTGAAAACCAAGGACCAATCATTTTCAGAATTAATCACATTTTTACTTCCTTTTTAGAAATGGTTACTGGCAAGTTTGAATACTTCACATGTTTCTTTTATGTTTGACAAATGTATTTACTTTTGGATTTTCTGTAATTTGGTTGAAATTGGAATTGTTACAAATAACTTTTGGAGCTCACTTGTAACAAGAATCTCTGTTTTGATTTTAAACTATATGGATTTTTGAATTGATTGATAACATTGAAATGTATACTGTTACCCAATCTATCAGTTCCTGGGTTGCCAAAAGAAGAGAGAACACCATATCTTTTAGACTGAAAAAAAAGTTTACTATGAACGTTATTTAAAACAAATGAAGATCTAATAAAGCAGTTTCATTCTGGCATAGAAAAGCATAACAATAGAGATGAGAAAAATACAAAATATATTTTGCTCTATGAAATGTAGCTATATTTGTATTCTAATGCTGAGAAAGTGAATTCAACTACCCATTTTAATTTGATATTTTCCTAGCCTCTTAATGTTTTTGAAATTAAAAGTATTCTCTTCTTGTGTTCCAAGATGACCAAATAGGAAAGCTCCTGTCTGGAGCTCCCAGCATGATCAACTCAGAAGACGGGTGATTTCTGCATTTCCAACTGATCCTCCACTGGTGATGCCCAGGCAAACAGGGTCTGGAGTGGACCTCCACCAAACTTCAATAGACCTGCAACTGAGGGTCCTGACTGTTAGAAGGAAAACTAACAAACATAAAGGAATAGCATCAACATCAACAAAAAGGACATCCACACCAAAACTCCATCTGTAGGTCACCAACATCAAAGACCAAAGGTAGATAAAACCACAAAGATAGGGAGAAACCAGAGCAGAAAAGCTGAAAATTCTAAAACCCAGAGTGCCTTTTCTCCTCCGAAGGATTGCAGCTCCTCGCCAGCAACAGAACAAAGCTGGATGGAGAATGACTTTGATGAGCTGACAGAGTAGGCTTCAGGAAGTCAGTAATAACAAACTTCTCCAAGCTAAAGGAGGATGTTCGAACTCACCACAATGAAGCTAAAAACTTTGAGAAAAGATTAGACTAATGGCTAAAGAATAAATAGTGTAGAGAAGACCTTAAATGACGTGATGGAGCTGAAAACCATGGCACGAGAACTATGTGACTCATGCACAAGCTTCAGTAGGCGATTTGATCAAGTGGAAGAAAGAGTATCAGTGATTGAAGATCAAATTAATGAAATAAAGCGAGAAGAGAAGTTTAGAGAAAAAAGAGTAAAAAGAAAAGAACAAAGTCTCCAATAAATATGGGACTATGTGAAAAGACCAAATCTACATTTGATTGGTGTACCTGAAAGTGACGGGAAGAATGGAATCAAGTTGGAAAACACTCTTCCGGATATTATCCCAGAGAACTTCCCCAACCTAGCAAGGCAGGCAAACATTCAAATTCAGGAAATACAGAGAACACCACAAAGATATTCCTTGAGAAGAGCAACCCCAAGACACATAATTGTCAGATTCACCAAGGTTGAAATAAAGGAAAAAATGTTAAGGGCAACCAGAGAGAAGTCGGGTTACCCACAAAGGGAAGCCCATCAGACTAACAGCAGATCTCCTGGCAGAAATTCTACAAGCCAGAAGAGAGTAGGAGCCAATATTCAACATTCTTAAAGAATTTTCAACACAAAATTTCATATCCAGCCAAACTAAGCTTCATAAGTGAAGGAGAAATAAAATCCTTTACAGACAAGCAAATGCTGACAGATTTTGTCACTACCAGGCCTGCCTTACAAGAACTCCTGAAGGAAGCACTAAACATGGAAAGGAACAACTGGTAACAGCCACTGCAAAAATATGCTAAATAAAGACCATCAATGCTAGGAAGAAACTGCATCAACTAATGAGCAAAATAACCAGCTAACATCATAATTACAGGATCAAATTCACACATAACAATATTAACCTTAAATGTAAATGGGCTAAATGCTCCAATTAAAAGACACAGACTGGCAAATTGGATAGAGTCAAGACCCATCAGTGTACTGTGTTCAGGAGACCCATCTCACGTGCAGAGACACATACAGGCTCAAAATAAAGGGATGGAGGAAAATCTACCAAGCAAATGGACAGAAAAAAAAAAAAAAAAAAAAAAAAGCAAGTGTTGCAATCCTACTCTCTGGTAAAATAGACTTTAAACTAACAAAGATCAAAAGAGACAAAGAACACCATTACATAATGGTAAAGGAATCAATTCAGTGAGAAGAACTAACTGTCCTAAACATATATTCACTCAATACAAGAGCACCCAGATTCATAAAGCAAGCCCTTAGAGACCTACAAAGAAACTTAGACTCCCACACAATAATAATGGGAATACTGACACACCACTGTCAATATTGATACACCACTGCCAATATTTGACAGATCAACGAGACAGAAGGTTAACAAGGATATTCAGGACTTGAACTCAGCTCTGCACCAAGCAGACCTAATAGACATCTACAGAACTCTCCACCCCAAATCAACAGAATATACATTCTGGTCAGCACCACTTTGCACTTATTCCAAAATTGACCACATAGTTGGAAATAAAGTACTCCTCAGCAAATGTAAAAGAACAGAAATCACAACAAACTGTCTCTCCAACCACAATGCCATCAAATTAGAATTCAGGACTAAGAAACTCACTCAGAAATGCTCAACTACATGGAAACTTAACAACCTGTTCCTGAATGACTACTGGGTAAATAACAAAATGGAGGCAGAAATAAAGATGTTCTTTGAAACCAATGAGCACAAAGACATAATATACCAGAATCTCCGCACATTTAAAGCAGTGTGTAGAGGGAAATTTATAGCACTAAATGCCCACAAGAGAAAGCAGGAAAGATCTAAAATTAACACCCTAACATCACAATTAAAAGAACTAGAGAAGCAAGAGCAAACAAATTCAAAAACTAGCAGAAGGCAAGAAATAACTAAGATTAGAGAAGAATTGAAGAAGATAGAGACACAAAAAACCCTTCAAAAAATCAATGAATCCAGGAGCTGGTTTTTTGAAAAGATCAACAAAATTGATAGACTGCTAGCAAGACTAATAAACAAGAAAAGAGGGAAGAATAAAAAAGATGTAATAAAAAATGATAAAGGCAATATTACCACCAATCCCACAGAAATACAAACTACATCAGAGAACACTATAAACACCTCTATGCAAATAAACTAGAAAATCTGGAAGAAATGGATAAATCCCTGGAGAGGCAATAATTAATAGCCTACAGGTAGAATAGCCTTCTGGTAGAATTCACAGCCGAATTCTACCAGAGGTACAAAGAGGAGCTGGAACCATTCTTTCTGAAACTATTCCAATTAACAGAAAAAGAGGGAATCCTCCCTAACTCATTTTATGAGGCCAGCATCATCCTGATACCATAGCCTGACAGAAACACAACAAAAAAAGAGAATTTTATACCAATATCCCTGATGAACATCGATGTGAAAATCCTCAGTAAAATAGTAAAATAGTGGCAAACCAAATCCAGCAGCACATCAAAAAGCTTACCCACCACGGTCAAGTCAGTTTCATCCCTAGGATGCAAGCCTGGTTAAACATAAGCAAATCAATAAACATAATCCATGACTTAATTAGAACCAACGACAAAAACCACATGATTATCTCAACAGATGCAGAAAAGGCCTTCAACAAAATTCAACAGCTCTTCATGCTAAAAACTCTCAATAAACTAAGTATTGATGGAACATATCTCAAAATAGTAAGAGTTATTTATGACAAACCCACAGCCAATAGCATTCTCAATGGGCAAAAACTGGAAGTATTCCCTTTGAAAAGTGGCACAAGGCAGGGCTGCCCTCTCTCACAACTCCTATTCAATGTAGTGTTGAAAGTTCTGGCCAGGGCAATCAGGCAACAGAAAGAAATAAATGGTATTCAATTAGGAAAAGAGGAAGTCAAATTGTCTCTGTTTGCAGATGACATGATTGTATGTTTAGAAAATCCCATCATCTCAGCCCAGTATCTCATTAAGCTGATAAGAAAATTCAGCAAAGTCTCAGGATACAAAATCAATGTGCAAAAATCACAATCATTCCTATACATCAATAACAGACAAACAGAGAGCCAAATCAAGAGTGAACTCCCATTCACAATTGCTACAAAGAGAATAAATTACCTAGGAATCCAGCTTACAAGGGAGGTGAAGGACCTTTCAAGGAGAACTACAAACCACTACTCAATGAAATAAAAGAGGATACAAACAAATGGAAGAGCATTCCATGCTCATGAATAGGAAGAATCAATACTGTGAAAATGGCCATACTGCCCAAGATAATTGATACATTCAATGCCATCCCCATCAAGCTACCAATGACTTTCTTCACAGAATTGGAAAAAAACTACTTTAGAGTTCATATGGAACCAAAAAAGAGCCCACATTGCCAAGACAAGCCTAAGCAAAAAGAACAAAGCTGTAGGCATCACACTACCTGACTTCAAACTATGCTACCAGGCTACAGTAACCAAAACAGCATGGTACTGGTACCAAAACAGATATACAGACCAATGTAACAGAACAGAGGTCTCAGAAATAGCACCACACATCTACAACCATCTGATCTTTGACAAACCTGACAAAAACAAGAAATGGGGAAAGGATTCCCTATTTAATAAATGGTGCTGGGAAAACTGGCTAGCCATATATAGAAAGTTGAAACTGGATCCCTTCCTTACACCTTATACAAAAATTCATTCAAGATGGATTAAAGACTTAAATGTTAGACCTAAAACCATTATAACAGTAGAAGAAAACATAGGCAAATACCATTCCAGACATAGGAACGGGCAAGGACTTCATAACTAAAATGCCAAAAGAAATGGCAACAAATGCCAAAATAGACAAATGGAATCTAATTAAACTAAAGAGCTTCTGTACAGTGAAAGAAACTACCATCAGAGTGAACAGGGAACCTAAGAATGGAAGAAACTTTTTGCAATCTTCCCATTTGACAAAGGGCTAATATCCAGAATCTACAAACAACTTAAACAAATTTACAAGAAAAAAAACAAAGAACCCCATCAAAAAGTGGGCAAAGGATATGAACAGGGACTTCCCAAAAGAAGACATTTATACAGCCAACAGACACATGAAAAAATGCTCATCATCACTCATCATCACAGAAATGCAAATCAAAACCACCATGAGATACCATCTCACACCAGTTAGAATGGCAATCATTAAAAAGTCAGGAAACAACAGGTGCTGGAGAGGATGTGGAGAACTAGGAACACTTTCACACTGTTGGTGGGACTGTAAACTAGTTTAACCAGTGTGGAAGACAGTATGGCGATTCCTTAATGATCTAAAACTAGAAATACCATTTGACCCAGTCATCCCATTACTGGGTATACACCCAAAGGATTATAAATCATGCTACTATAAAGACACATGCACACGTATGTTTATTGCGGCACTATTCACAATAGCAAAGACTTGGTACCAATCCGAATGTCCATCAATGATAGACTGGATTAAGAAAATGTGGCACATATACACCATGGAATACTATGCAGCCATAAAAAAGGATGAGTTCATGTCCTTTGCAGAGACATGGATACAGCTGGAAACCATCATTCTGAGCAAACTATTACAAGGACAGAAAACCAAACACCACATGTTCTCACTCATAGATGGGAATTGAACAATGAGAACACTTGGACACTCGGTGGGGAACATCACACCCCAGGGCCTGTTGTGGGATGGGGGGCAGTGGGAGGGATAGCATTAGAAGAAATACCTAATGTAAATGACGAGTTAATGGGTGCAGCACACCAACATGGCACATGTATACCTATGTAACAAACCTGCACTTTGTGCACGTGTACCCTAGAACTTAAAGTATAATTTAAAAAAAAAAGTTCGAATAAGAGTTAATAATATCTTCCCTTGGGAGACAAATCGCTGGCTCTTTTTTCTTCCTTCCCTTCCTCCCTCTCGTCCCTCTGCTTCCTTCCTTCCTTCCTTCCTTCCTTCCTTCCTTCCTTCTTTCCTCCCTCTCTCCCTCCCTCCTTCCTTCCTCTTATTTTTTTGCTTTTTGTTATTATTTATTTCATTTTCGTTATGGACTGGGAAAGAATGGGAATGTTAAGAAGAAGATGTTTCCAAGACCTCTTCAACCAACCTTCTGCTGGTATCCTTGGAGTCCTGGACTCAGGGATCACCCAACACAGCAGAAAGTGCAGAGGAGCTAAGAAACCAGCTCTAGCTGACTAAAAATCTAAGCTCAGACAATGTAGAAAATTTGCTTGGGCCATTTGTTCTTCAGGGCTCAGATTTTCACTTTTGAAATGCAGATGATGACTCCCAAGCAAGTTTTTAAGGAATGAGTTGAAACTCCTTGAAAAGACCTTAGCTCAGCGTCTGCTGTATTTCTTCAAAAGGAGGAAATATCTGTATTTTACTGACCTATGATTGGCTTTATAAAAAGGTATACATATCCAAGTATGAAAACAAATGTAGGGACTGTTTTTTCAAATACAGAAGAGTAAAATTCTTGAAAATATCTTGAACTATACCCTTTCTGTCTATATGCCCTTGGCTGCCATTTGCCTCTACTGGAACTGTCTGTGTGGATGGGAACTCAGACGATTACCATCACATTCATGATGTTTCAGTGTTACCACCATGGACTTTACACTATGTCTTAGACATAACCCTAAATATCTTCTGATTTAATCAAATTACTTTTAGAAAAGTCAGGGTTTAATAGTTCTACAACTTTACATCTAAAACTTACCATCACTTTATCTACAGCTGAATTTTGTTTGTGATAATTTGAGAGCACAGGTTTGTTTTGTTCTGGAAGTCAATAAATATATTAAAAAAAGACAACTTTTATGACTCTTGTGCCACATTGTAACTGGAAGAGGAATAAGAATTCAGAAAACAAAATATCATCCACCTATATATTACTGAAAGATTCATGCCTTCACCTCCCTGATGATTTGAGAGTTGGAATTTAATCACATTCCCCAATGAGTAATAAACTTCACGCATGGAGTGTGTCTGTCATAAATTTTGATCAGCTCACCTACATGTTATTGCTAGAGGCTTGAAAAAACATTCTCCACCAACTCAGTACAATACAATATTTGTTTCCGTTTATAAAACCTTGGTTTATTCTATTTGCCTTGTTTTCCATGAATAGAATACATTTAAATAGACTATGATTGGGGAAATTTTAAGAGCATAATATTCTTGAAAATTTTCAAGACTGTTAGAAAAGTGTGCTAGTTTTTTAATATTTCTTTTATTTTATGTAGTATTTTTTCCTTATTTTACTAAGAAACGTTTAAAAAATATGCTCAATCGACAGACGTATACATGTATAGTAGTTATAGAAATTGATTTATATTCTTCCAAGAATCTCTTATGGGTTACACATGTCTTTATCTAAATTTTCAGGAATCATATCTTCATTTTTCCTTGGTGTTTACTGTAAGGTCACTGAGGACTTACATAATGTGTAGATTGTAAGGTCTGCCAACTATGGAAGTCTAGACATTCAGCAAACTCATGGCATGTCAAATTTGGGAAAATTTCCCATAGTGATTTCATCACTAGAAAAGTTCCATCTGTAAAAGTGCAATAAAATCAGCTCACACAAATGCTACAAACTCTAGTTTATATAGCTATAAACACATTACTTATTGTACTGAAAATTATGAAAAATGACCCAGATTTCTTTGATAGTAATTTAAACAGTATTTCTCAAATTACTTTAAAATATGTATATGAAATTGGTTAATAGAAATGTATCAACTGAGAAAAAAAAGTTAAAATAATATGAAAATCAGCACACAGCAATCCTATTACCTTAGACCTCTGTGCTTTACCTTAAAAAATGTGTTTTCATGGCTAGTATATGTCATGTAATGTATATGGCTATAGCTCTGAAACAAATAAGATTTATTTTCCAAAGTCTAACATAGTGATTTGGATATGTATTGAATGGATTTAGATGTAGAAATAATGCTAAACAGCAATGAACCAATTCAGAAATCAGACCTTTCCCTTCTGTTAACACCGGGGTAACTTATTACATACGAGATGTTAATCCTGGGGAGAAATTCTATACACTCAGGGAATAAGTAATGACTGGGCCATAAATGATTAAAATGTGAATGTGTTACATGGATTCTGAATTATTCCTGGCATTCCCTGGGGAGAGAGAATAGAAGTAAGTTGCAATAAGTTGTGATACCTCTGAAAGGAGAGAGAGAAGGAAGGAGGCTGGGCAGCAGCCGCCCCACTGCAGGGCTGCTCTGATAAAGTTTGAGCTTCATCAATGGGAGTACCTGACGGAGATGACCCAGGAGAAGAATCCTGCATCAAGCAGCAGCAGCCTGCTCTAGCAGCTTTGCTGTGCTTATGTCTGGGAGCAGCCCACAGGAGCATGGTCTCAGCGTGAGCTCAGTAGTGAGGCTGTTGGCCAGCGGTGCTCCCTGTAGCCTGTTTCTTAAAGTGAGATCTGAATGGTGCACCCCATGGCCACCATAGAGAATTAGTGTGTGATTGTAACAACACATAATGTGTTATAAATGATCTAAATATGCATACATGTCAAATTTTAAGTAAATATGAACCCCAAGTTAACCCAACAACTAACAGATAAATTGACTCCTAAATACTAATCATCCAAGCTAAAATGAGTTTACTACTAAAAAAAAAAACACACACCCCACACACGTTGACATTACTGTTTTCTTTATTTTTTAACACTTAAAAACACTTGTCTTAAAGCAGAATTTACAGAACGAGTATAAAGGTTTCGCTTTTTTGTTTCTTTCCATATGAATCTCTTTTTAAGCATATGATATTCTGGTTTTAAAATGGATATCTTTATTTTTTTTCTCAAAAATTACTCTTGAACACCTTTGGGAATCAATCATTAAGTCAGTGGCCCCTCATCCAAATGTTTGATATTTCAAACAAAATCTACACATTTTTTTTGCTTTAAGCATTTGCAATTCAAATGTTCATTCTTTGTGGTATTTCTTTACAATGACATATTCTCTTGGCAAATGAAAGGGCCATATGTAGCTGGAGAAAAAGGAGTTTTTAATAAAAAGGATAATCCTTCCTTTCTGTGTAATATCTTCAAGCTAAGATTGAATAATAGCAAGGGACAGCAAAAGATTTTTACAGATGCTTCCTCAAACCCTGTTAAACCTGAAATGTCGTGGACGCGGCTTTAATGGCACTAAATATTCTGCTTGTTTTTCAAATCATGTTCTTTTGAGGAATCATTCCTGACTTCCCCTTAAATTATACCACAGGAATAAAAAAGATACCAGTTCTGGAAAATTCCTTTATTTAAAAGCTTTGATTAATTACACAAAGGATAAGAAATGATTACCAAAGAACCAGAGAGCCTGAAATCTGGGATTCTCATACTCTTCACTTAGCACTGGTCTACAGAATGTAAACATATTAACTTTCATACAGCTCTGCCCTTCTCAGTTGGAGCCAGAAGCCTGGCAAAAGTGAGGGGGATTAGTTGCTCTAAAACAATGTTTTACTAGTCCTAATATATTTCATACTGAATAGCTAAGTTTAAAGTATACGGACTAAAGCATAGAGCAATAAAAAAAAAAAATACTTGTGAAAACACTATTTGGATAAATGCAAGATACATGTATATATAGCTGTATGCTGCATCACAACATTTCAGTCAATGACGGACTGCCTATACAAGGGTGGTCCCCTAAGATTATAATTGAGCTGAACAATTCTCATCACCTAGTACCATTGCAGCCATCATAGATGTGTGTACTCTATAGACTGCTGCTGCTCTGATTTAAAAAGAACTTCTGAAGGGTAATGTTTCCATCAAAGGGTTACTCCAAAATAAGCCAAATATGAGAAAATACCACATAGTGCTGCAAATACCCAAGAAGCACCCCTAAATGCTTTTATCATGAGCAATGTATTTAAGGCCTCCCAAAAGAAAATAATACTAGTATGACGTATATGTGGTTAAATGTCATAAGTATCTAAAAGCACTATCCTTTTCCAATCTCCTTTACAGAACATCACTAAGCTTACCTCTGTATTACAAGGCTAAGAATAATAATTTTTAAAGAGTGACAATTTTAGAATTTTTCACATTGGTATTTATACAGGCACTGGTATTTCTAAATGCTAGACTCCCATATTGGAATTATTCTTTTATATTCAAACCTCCTAGACCACTTCTTACGGGTATGTATTTCAGTGACTCTAAGTCATTTGTCTTTTCTATATTTTAGTCATACAAAAAGATGGTAAAGAAAATCTGCTTTTCATTAAAAAATGGCAATTTTAGACTAATGCCTTTTAATATCTGTCTACAACTGACCTTCTGTTAGAAAGATCTACCCTAAATCTCCTTCGTAGTATGAGATCAGCATTAAGGAGAAAATATTCTAAGAAGAAAGCATTTCCTTGGAAGAAGAGAACACAGAAAAATACTCATATATGCTTGGATTGGTAGAGTTTATGAACAAAAACAAAGATTCATTTCCCAGACTCCCTACTCACCTGATTTCCATCAGGGCAGGTAGCTGCACATGTAAACTGTGCTCCCCACCTCCAAAGAGTGATTCAGGGGTGTGGTCTGAGAAGGAGGCTCAAGGGTTCTCTCCACCTGACCAGGTGAGAAAGGTGCTAAGACAGCATGTCCGTCACTTAGAAGCCATACCTGGGAGAAAAGATTCTCAGAGATCCTTCATCCATTTGAATATGACCTCTAGATACGTAGGGGCTTATAGGCACTTTGGGGCATTTCAGATGATGGATCTCTACTAAACTAAGAACATCTGGATTTCCTCATTTACTGACCACTAAAGAGTGATCAGACAGATGTTCTGAGAAACTGCCAAGCTGGACCGAATCAAATTGATGACTTGCAGAGGTAGAATTAATATCTCTTTCTAACCTCCTGGGCCAATGAGAATTCCTTAGCACTATTTATTTTCTTTTTCATAAAGCACAAATTCAGCTTAAAATAGACACCTGGCTATTTTACTGAAATCAAAGCAAGGGAAATTCACTTAGGCTATACTAATTTCCTAGACATTTTATAAGCTTCTTGAATTTCATGTTGAACTTAAGGAAAAGTAGAACATTTATGACAAGCAACTTACCACAATTTATCCAGTTTTTAAATATAGAGGCAATATATAGTACATACTCACAAGATTAAATTCAATAAGCCTCAAATATTTGCAACTTTATGCACAAATGCATATATATAGGTATGTGCATATGCACACACACATATCACACACATACACACACCCACAAAGAAATAGATAATTTTTTAAAGTAGTACTAGCTTGAGAAATTGCAAAGTTGTTTCAGGGAATATGTAAACAAATCAAAATTTAAGAATAAACTTGGAGATGTGACACTTCTTAGGTGTGTTCCTGTCTAGAATTGTTCCTCCCTCTTCTAAGGCCATTGAGGCTTATATCATCCTTAAGGCCTGAACATATAGATGCTGGGGCCAACTTCTCTCTCTCTCCTCCTGCAATACTTCAACCACATTAACCCTCTGTCTTGGGAATCTCCACTAGTCTCATCGACAATATTATTTAGTTAGCCATTAATCACATGCTGTTGTCATCTATGGACACAGTCCTATTCCCTATAAACCAATTTTACTTAATAATAATTTTGACTTTTGCTTAGTTTTCTAATGACTATTTTACCTACAGTTCGCCACCCTTTGGTTATTTTTGAATTTTCTGTACATTCTTGTTTGATTAATGTTTCTCTTGCCATCTTAAGAATATTTTAATAATTAGAGCACATTCTTCTTCATTTTATTATTTTAGAGTTACAACATTTCAAAAAAGAATTATGTATTGTTTTTTCCTTGCTGTATAACAAATTATTGCAACCTCCAAGGTTTGAAACACAATATATATAATATTTTACAATTTCCATGGGTCTGAGTATAGGCACAGGTGAGCTGGATCCACTATTCAGAGTCTTGCCAGGGTTCAGTCCAAGCATGGGCTGCATTCTCATCTGGAGGCTTAACTGGGGAAAAACCCAATTCTATCCAAGTTCATTTGGGTTGTTGATATAAATACTTTCCATATGGCTTTTTGCTGGCTGTCAGCTAGAGGCAGCTCTCAGGTCCTGAGATCACAGACAGCTCCTAGAGGCATTCTGCAGGTGCTCGGCATGGGTTCTTTTTCAACATGACACTTCTCTCATCAAGCTGGCAAATGAAGTCTTTTGCTTAAGAGAGGGGCCACCCAGTACCTTTTAAAAGTCCTTTCACCTGATTAAGTCAGGCCCACTGAAATAAGGTCTTCCTGATTTTGATGGATTCAAAAATCAACTGATTTGGGACTTTTTAATTATATCTGCAAAGTCCCATGATCTTTAACATATTCTCTTGTCTAGAAGCAAATTACAAGGTCCCACTCACACTCAAGGAGAGGGCATTATGCAGCCAGACTATAGGAATCATGAAGACTATCTTATCCTTTGCTTGGCTACAATCTGCCCTCTGGCCCCAGTGATTCACGTGCCTTCCATAGATAAAACACTTTCACTGGCTATAGACCAACATCTCATCATCTGTCCATATTAAGTCAAGGCATGCATGAGGCTACCGGGTGAATTATTCCTCTAGAGAAAAATTCCTCCCCATCTGTTAACTTGTGAACCTAGAGAGATAGTGGGTGGTGGGGCCTGTATATGGTAATAATGCTAAACTACTATCAACATGACCATTGCAAAAGGGGAGAATGGAAGGTAGAAAGAATCACTAGGCTAAAGCAGCTCTGAAACCCAGTCAGGAAAATATTGGGAACTTCTTGATTGGATTTTAAGGCCTGGAAATAAATTCCCTGCAGTTCTTGGCTCTGCTTTTTGTGCTTTTGTTTCTACTTACTGAATGATCTATCCTTTTTGTGAAAGGTAGTGCGTGTGTTTCCAGCTGGTAGTTTTATCAGCATGTTCATGGTATAGCCTATGTGAGTGAAATTCAAAGAGACTCTTTAGAGGGAATTTTCTATCCCACCTTCTCACATTTCCATCTTAACGAGATGTCTGGTATTAGATATAGAGATGGTAAAAGTAGCTAAGTCTTTTAGCTACAAGAAACGCATTAAAAAGTTTACAAAGGTAACACGAAAATAGGAAAAACGCTAACAGTCTCACTTATTCATAGATATAACAACGTTAAATAAAATGCTAGAAAATGAATTCAGATAGTAAACAATAATGTACAATGCTGTGAAAGTTGCAAATACCAGGATGAAATTAATTTTGTCAGACCCAGATAAAAGAGGACCAGGAAGGCAAGGAGGAGAGAAGACTCGTGTGTCCATGTCTGAGATAAGAACAGTTCCCAAGGACTTTCCAAACACCCTACAAGAAACCCCTTCACATCCTTTGTGCATTTCCTGCTTTGACAAGGTTTATCACTAGTCATTCTTCAGGACTGCAGTAATTCTGGTAAGATGCTCTCAAAAGAATACTTGCCCAGTAGTAGCATCTCCACTAATAAATTCACAACAGCTCTGGCTTTGAGCCTCTGGAATCCATGAAATCTGTTTCTAAGCAGTTCATGAGAACCTCTCCATTTTTGTTAATAAAAGCTTCTCTTTATCCTTCCCTCACTGAATACTCTGGTGGTTTGCTTTCTGTACATTCTAGATTATAATCCTGTCTTCTCATTTCCGAGTAAACTGAACATATTTGGGGATAATTTTCTCTAGTATTTTTTTTAGCTTAACAGTTTCTTAGTAGTGCTTACCTTTAGACATATGAGAAAAGTGTAATATCATATCATCAAGTAACTGGAGCAAATCTAAGATATCCTCTACGAAGTCCATTAGAAAAATATTCATATACATTCTTATTTTTTAAGTAAAATAGGAGTAGAATGATATCTCCTTACTATGGCATTAAATTTCTGTCTCAAACAAACATCACAAATATGTTATTATGGAAATATTAGCCAATAAGATTAGATAAAAATGAATTATGAAGTATTATTTGGAATGGAATGCAGTGAAATTATTGGTGTGTGCAGATGGTATTTTGATTATCTAAAATAAACAGAAGACTTTAATGCAAAACTATTGCAGAGACGTGAATTGATGAGATAGGCAGCTTAACAACACACATGGCAAAATCAAAAGTTTGGCTCTTTTTTGAGCTGGTAGATGGAGAACATGCATCATCTGCCTGCTACACAAAATCCCACTGCAATGACAGGTGTGTGTGTGTGTGTGTGTGTGTGTGTGTGTGTGTGTGTAATTCATAAACAGGCTGGGGAAAATCAATGAAGTCATGATGAGGTCATGAGGGGTGGGGAAGTTTTTGAGCAAATTTTTTAGTAATGTTGGAAAGCAAATGGGATCAGAAAAATGGGGCAATAAGGTCCAAAAACAGCACAGGTCAAGCCTCCTGCTGCCTACTGCTTAAAGTAGCTCCTCTTTCTCTCCAAGTTCCAGGGAAGTACCTGCTGCCCGTCATCCAAATCACAGGACAAGTGTGGGCCAAGTGCAGTAAGGGCAGTTAATAAAATGGTGGTAGAGTACCCAAGCCACTGAATTTGTCACATGGAAGCTGGGATCATTGCACATGGACTCTGTTTTTCCAACTCAAGCACAGTAGATAGAACCTGGTAGCCAAGTAATTAATATGTTTGATTGAATCCATTAATGAAACAATCCATAATGTTAGAATGAGTGAGTGACGAATGCCATTCCCTTCTCCTCCCACAGAACATTCCCTGCACCAAGCTCTTCACAGGAAAATGCAAATGCTGCTTTCCCAGTAGTATCCAGCTTCCATGAGATGCTGCCCCTTGAACCACGAAGCATTCTCTACTCCGTCTTCCTCCTGTGAACTCCCTGTCCTTCTGCCTATTCCAAAGGCTTATTAAATGTTCACTCATCAAATAACCAGTGAGTTGTTGTCACATACACAGCCCTGTGCTTATGGAATACAGCCATGTATTGTAGTTATTTTCCACAAAGATTCGATTACATGAAATTTTGTTTTACCGAAAATACTTCTAATTTTTTGAAGAACCTCCCTGCTAACTTACATTCCCACCCAGCTGTGTAAGGATTCCCTTTTCTCCACATCCTCACCATCTGTTATATTATACTATTTGTTTTTGTAATCACCATTCTAACTCGGAAAAAGTGATATCTCATTGTGGTTTTGATTTGCATTCTTCTGATGTTTACTGATGTTGAGGATTTTAAAAATATATCTCTTGCCTATTTGTATGTCTTCTTTTGAGAAATATCTATTCAGTTCATTTGTTCATTTAAAAATCAAGTTGTTTCTTTGTTATTGAATTGAGTTCCTGGTATATTTTGGATATTAGCTCTTTGTCAGATGTACAGTTTGCACTTATTTTCTGTAGGTTATTTCTTCAACCTGTTGATTGCTTCCTTTGCCATGTAGAAACTTGTTAGTTTGATATAATTTTGTTTGTCCAATGTTGCTTTTGTTACCTGTGCTTTTGAGGCCTTATGCAGAAAATCTTTGCCCATACCAGTGTCATGAAGAAATTCTTCTAGGTTTTCTTCTAGAAATGTCGTAGTTTGGGGTCTTACGTTTAAGTCTTTAGCTGATTTTGAATTGATTTTTGTATATGGTAAAATATATTATTACTTTGTTATAATAACATAGTATTCTTTCTGATTACTTTCTTCTGCATATGGATATCCAGGTTTGTCAACAGCATTTATTGAAAAGACTGTCTTTTCCCTAACGTGTGTTCTTGCCACCTTTTTCAAAAATCAGTTGGTGGTAAATGTGTTGATTTATTTCTGGGCTCTCTGTTCTGCTCCATTGGTCAATGTATCTGTTCTTAATGCCAGTACCATGCTGTTTGAGTAACTATAGCTTTCTAGTCAGGTATTCAGGTTTCGAAGTTTTTGAAGTGAGTTGGTGTGATGGCTCCAGCTCTATCCTTTTTATTCAAAAATGATTTGGTTATTTGAAGTCTTTTGAGGTTCCCTAGGAATTTTAAGATTGTCTGTATTATCCAGCAATCCCTATACTGGGTATATATCCAAAGGAAATGAAATCAGTATGTTGAAGAGATATCTGCACTCCCATATATACTTTTCACAATAGCCAAGATATAGAATTAACATAAGTGTCCGTCAAGGAATAAAAGAATAAAAATATAGTGAATATACACAATGAAATACTATTCACCCATTAAAAAAAAAGAATAAAATCCTGTCATTTCCCACAACATGGATGAACGTGGAGAACATTATATTAAGGAAAATAAGCTAGTTATACACAAATACTGCAAAGTTTACTCATATGTGGAATGTAAAACAGTTGATCTTAAAGAAGTAGAGAATACAATGGTGCTTAGCAGAGGCGGGGTTAGTTGGAGGTGGCGGGGATGGAGAGATGGTCAAAGCATAAATAATAACAGTCAGATTGGAGGGATAGATTTAAAAAGTTCTCTCTTACAATAAAGTGCCTGTAGTTAATAATGACTTATTACATTCTTGGAAAATATGAAGAGAGTAGTTGCTGTGGGCTCTCACCACAAAAATAACTGTTAGGTAATGCATTTATTAATTAGCTGGATTTAAGCATTGCATAATGTATACATATTTTACATAATAAAAATATATGATGTTATCTGGCAATTTAAAATTTTTTAAAAATTAAAAATAAAAGTAGTTTCAAAAAATCTCCCTTAGACTTCTTATTGATGAAATTGAAATTATAAATTTGCTGCTTCAATTATTGGTTAACTTTCAGATAAAGCAGTAACTCATTGCCCTTGACTGACTCTGTTTTTGACTTTGCCAGGATTATAGAATGTAGCATTATATAAAAAGAGCAATTAAGAAAATCAAAGACAGATGCCTCTAGAGTAAAATCTATGAATACCTACACTGAGTTTTTAATTTTAGCAGAGTCCCACAGGGTGACTCAAAGGAGACACTTGAGGCAAACACAGGACACACTACACTTAGAATATTGTACAGCTTTCATGAGGATTGTTTTGTAAGTAAACCAAAGAACAAAAGTTTGTTTTAAAAATATTTGCCATAAAAAAACTATGACAGAGAATAGTCAATGAGATCACCACACATTCTTTAAAATTTAGTTCAAAGGAGAGGGATGTAAAAGGGATAAAAGAAAAGTCAGGATTCAAATGGAAAATGTGAGGCAGTAGACACCAAAAATATACCTTTAAATCGAGAATATTTTCAATGATATATTAATATTATAACAAGCTAAAATTTCTACTCCAATTATTTGTAATAATCATAAAATATTAATAGTTATCCTTTGTTCATCATTCAAGAAAATGATTAGTTGAAATTGATTGAGCTGGCATTTCTTATTGGCTTTAAACATAACTTCAGTAATTTTATTCCAATTGGAATTCCTCTGAGTCACCAAGTTAGGCTAACAAAAATATATAAATAGGTACTAAAACTAGACAAACAAGTAGACATATTAATAGATAGTTGCCAATATATAAAATATCTACATACCACCTAAAAATATTACATTGTTTTTCAAGTGATAACACTAAAAAAATACCAACTTTAATGTACCAGCTTGGATTTTCCAATTACTAATCTTGTGCTTTAAATACTGTGATATGGCTTTTCATAGGCCTAGTGACTTTATAATGTTGACCTTGACATCCCTCCTTCAAGTTACTTCAGCTCACCCAGAATAAGGCATTGATTTTGGCCTACAGATTAAAAATCAGCCAGTTATAGTAAACCAGTGGAACAAGATTGACTAGTTACCATAATATGTCCAACAATTTTAAATCTGACTAAATAGAAAGATTATGTTTTGTATTTAGTTTGCCATCAACTCTTTCTACTCCAGCTACTGGGAAAATTGAAATACTTACTTAGCTATTTTAGGGTCTACACAGAAATAAGGTAACCTTATGTTCATTCTATATTAGCACTGTGTTTAGTGATGTTCCTTTTCTTGGAAATAATTTGGCCAACAATTATTAAGTACTTATTATGTAACTTGTACTGTTTTAGAGCTACATGCAAAATTTTAAATTTAGTTTACATAGCAACAAAGCAAATGAAGTGAGTACTATTGGCATCACTATACAAATGAAAAAATGAGGCTTTAGGTGGTGAAGGAAACTGCAGAGAGTCACATCTGATCAGTAGCAGAGTCAGGACATCAACTCAAGTATATGTGACGACGAAGTACTAGCTCCTATGTTTCCCAGCTATCCTCCCTAAACACCTATGTCATACTTCTCCCCAAAACGCTTCCATTGTCTCCCATTGTTCTTGGGACAAAGATCCCTAAAGCGGCCCCAGATATTGTCTAATTCCTTCTTCGGCTACCTCATCTTGAGCTTAGGGGAAATATTTAATGCAAAAATGAACAATAATAGCATTGCATCACAGAACTTCTGGTCCAAGACTGAACACATCTGTTTGTCTCTTCTTCTTCCTGATATTTCATTAAAGTTATAGTAACAGAGTTTCTGAAAGGCATAAACCCAAAATAATAAAGTCTAGAGGGGAGACTTCAGCAGATAATGTAATTGGACAAATATTAAGAAGATGGAAAGATGCAGAAAGACAGAAGAAGCGGTACAGGGTATGTCTATCTCAAAAAAGTGACTCATAAACCTGTCAGAACTAATAATTTCTTTTTATAACAAATTCTTGGTAATACTTCTTCTATTACATTGAAAAAATGTATAAAATGGTAAGTAATCTGTGGACAATTTAAAAAAGTTAATATAATGTCTTAACTGTAACTCAAAGGAGAAAAACGGAAGTAAATAATTTATTATTAATTATTTAGCTCAATTTACAAATTCTTGGGTACAATTCCACTGGAAGACAGTGAAGTTGTTGGAGGTTTCATATCTACATATAATAGTGGAACTTATCAATTGCAAATACAACATTCAGACAGGTATATTCTTTTTGCTACTTATACAATGCAAAATGTTTGCCTTTGATATTGGTATTTTCTAAAATGGTGAAAGTCTAAATAGAACAAAGTCATCTTTCCTGTCTTTCAAAATAGATCTATTTCTTCAAAATGCATACTACAACTTTGTTTAAAATATGCTGTTGCCATAGTTCCTATAATGAACCTAGATTACTGAAAGACAACATTAAATCAATTTGTGTTAGCCTTCAAAGTTCTGAGGGGCAAGGTTTTTAAGCTTAGAATTTTAAAGACAGGCAAACTATCACACAAGGTAAGAATGGAAACATTTAAAGATATGTACTAATACAGAGTAGTGCTTTCTTTCTTGCAAAACCACTTAAGTACTTCAAAAAAGGAAGCAATCTCTGCAAGAAAAAGAAAAGGAAATCAAGAAATCATTGATTACATGTATAAGAAAAGCACAGAAATTTGCAATATGAAAGGGGCACAGTTGATCTACAAAGCAACAAGCAGATGAGAGTCCATGGCTCACCTCTCAGTAGGCTGGACAGAGGGAAGGGAGAGGTACTCCACAGAATGGACAGTGCTGCTGAAAGCTAGGGAGACCTTGAGTTCCAATATGAATTAATTGGTCCTATTTAAAATGTAAACCTTGAAAAATAGTTTAAATGATTACAAATGATAGATTAAAAGCATGACAAATAAAAAGATATGGAAAATTTCTGAAAATGCCTTTTTCTTTTTCTTTCATTTTCCTGATAAAGAAATGATGGCTGTCACTTCAGGAAAAACCAAAGCATGTCAAACTCAAAACCCAAAATTGTATGAAATGTAGCTTTTTTTTTTTTTTTTTTTTTGAGATGAATGGTCACTCTTGTTGCCCAGGCTGGAGTGCAATGGCATAATCTTGGCTAACTGCAACCTCCACCTCCCAGATTCAAGCGATTCTCCTGCCTCAGCCTCCCGAGTAGCTGTGATTACGGGCGCCTGCGATCAAGCCCGACTAATTTTTTTATATTTTTAGTAGAGATGAGGTTTCACCATGTTGGCCAGGCTGGTCTTGAACTCTTGACCTTCAAGTGATCCACCCCCCTCAGTCTCCCAAAATGCTGGGATTACAGGTGTGTGCCACCACACCCAGCCTGTAGTATCATTTTTAAGCAGCTGCTGAAGTACAAGAAAATATTGAATTAATTGTTCACTCATTCTTCAGATAGAAAGCAGCAAGGATTGCCTCTCTCCATGCGGAAATACTGATGCAAACCTCTCTTTCTCTGTGGGATGTGCTGGACAGTGACTTTCAGTGTGGCCTCCAGAAAGACAGGGAAAGTGCCAGAAGCCTGACTCTGCATGATGGTTAACTTTAATGCGTAAACTTGCCTGAGCTGTGGCAGCCAATTTTTTGGTCTGATACTAGTTTCTATATAGTTTTGAAGGTATTTTGTAGACATGACCAATATTTAAAATCAATTGATTTAAGTAAAGAAGATTACCTTTACTTGATGTGTTTGTTTTCACTCACGCAATTGGTGGCCTAAGGAGTAAAACATTGAGATTTTCTCTGGAAGATGGATTCTGCCTCAAGACTGTAACATAGAATTCCTGCCTGGTGTTCCAGTCAGTCAGTCTGATCCACAGATTTTGGACTTTCCATCCCCTAAAATTGTGTGAGCCAATTCTTTAAAATCTGTCTATCTGTCTATCTATGTATCTATCTATGTATCTATCTATGTATCTATCTATGTATCTATCTATCTATCTATCTATCTATCTATCTATCTATCATCTATCCATCTATCTATCATCTATCTGTCCATCTACCATCTATCTGCCCATCTATCACCTATCAATCTAATTTATCTATCTGACTATAAATGTAACTATGTATCTGTGTCACTACCTACCATCTATCCTTCTATCTTCTCTTGGTTTTGATTCTCTGGATAAACTGGCTGATAAACTGTGTTTTCAGGAATTCTCCCAGTGATTCACCTCATCTGGGTTCAGAGAAGTGGCTTTTCCTTAGGTCCCAAGTTACTTGTGTAGATGTCAAAGCTGTCCGTGATTAGGTCAGATGAGTCTCTACACAATCTGGATCCAAAGAGGTGGAAGTCTATATTCATAGAAATGCTTCCCAAAATAGCATGCTTGTGCAAGGAGTAGAAAAATAAAAGGGACAACTGGTCTCCGTTCCTTATTCTGCAGACCCAGTTCTGTGCTTCAGGTAATTTTTCTTCCTAAGGCAGCCTTGCTTCTCCATGGCCTTCTTGCCTGACAGCTAGTGGTCTTTATTTTAATATTTTCTCTGACAGCTCCTCTAGCCCACTCTTCACCTATCCCCTTCTAACTGTCAGTAGCAATGAGTACTGACATACACTTCAAGGGTTTGCTTTTTAAAATTTCTTCTGGAAATTTGGTCAACCTGGTTTATAGTGCATTAATTTCCCCTGAAAAAAAATGTGAATAATGAATATCTGAAAGAAGAGGTAAAATGTTGGGGTCTTTTAAATAGTTTCTCTCTTAGTTCCATCAAGTGCAGGGTATTAGTAATTTTTTTTTCTAAATTTTTGAGCATCTATATAAAACAAGAAAAAACATTTGGCTTGATCATTGCATGAGTGGACTGGAATTGGCCCTTTCGTATACCATTGGGAATCAAAAGGCAAATTATAACTCAAGTCATGTTTTTACTTAGTGCTGCTGAGATTTTTCTTTTGAGGTTGGCTCGCTCCTCCCTGTGGTTCTCTACTTAATGTCCTATCAATGTCCCTGGAAGTTTGTTCTCTTCACTGAAGCCCCTTCCCAACGACTCTAAGGAAAAGCAACATGTTTTCCAGGAATGAGGGAGAGGAGATCTATGAAAGACACCAAACTCCTACAGACATGGAGTTAAGAGAAACAACATGACACATTCTGAATAAGAAGTAAATGACTGAAACTATACGACATCACCAAGACAAACGTGAGTGCTTGTGCTATTCCTCTTGTTATATGCATCCCGAGCCTGTTACCAAGAAGGCTCTAATCCTCTTTGAATTCAAGTCAGTGTAGACTGTGTTTGATTAAAATTATCTTCCTCATATACCACTTCAGGGTAAAAAGGATAATTCTCACAGAAAAGCCCTGGAAAATCCTCTTGATTCTCAATAATGGTACTATTTCCAATAGTATGACTCTTCTAGCCTTCCACACCTACTCTCTTCATGCTCTGAAAATTCTCTCAGGGCATCATTGCAGAAGGGCAATATTCCATGGTAAGGAAGGTGTCATCTTGACTTTCCACTTTATAGCTCCAGAGAGATTAGAAAAGCAGAAATCTGGTGGCCTCATGAACTGTAAATCCATGAAATCTAACTGCATGGTGTTTTTTTTAACACAGCCGTTAGATAAGCTTAAATGAATACATAGGCATGATTCTCAAAGTTAGTGGGCACAGGTCTCCTGGAGGGCTTGTTAAAAGTTAGATTCCTGGGATTGTTCCCTGTGTTTCCTAAGCCTGGGATGGAGCCTGAGTATTCCAGCAAATTCCTGGGAGATGTTAATGCTGCTGGTCTAGAAACCACACACTGGAATTAATTTAGAGAATGACAGCATTAAATTACATGTTATTCCTTTCATGCGACACTAAGGAAGATAATATTTTATTCACGATATAAGAAACACTATTACGCTTTTCTCTTCAAAACTTTTTTTTATATAGTTTCAAGAATATTTAAAAGTTTATATACATTACAAAACCAGACCTAATTAGAGCTTGTCATTCCCTTGCTAACCTTACTTCTCCTTATTCTGGATCCCAGCTGGGAAGGCAATAGTGTTTTGGGGCATCCTTCATTTCTTTTTCAGACTCTTGATTTTAGCTTACTATAAAATTGTTAAATTACCATCTGGACATTGTCTTATTCTTATTTCATATAATACAAAAAGAGAGGAAAAAATCAAAGTTATTTGCTTACTAATATTATTATATTTATTGTGTTTTGTTTATTTGTAATTTATTTTGAAAATATTGTGTGTTCAGAATTACTCTATCCACCTTACCAGGTCTTTCCCACAAATAGAAAGTATTCTTTATCTGATTCCCAGAGCACAACTCACAACATGTTGAAAGCCAGCCTCCAAAATAAATCCTGGTCAATTTATTTAAGAAGCCTGCTCCTGGTGCTTAAGGAAATAATGGCACCTTGTGAATGTAGACGGCATCCGCTTCTGCGTAAGCTACACGTTACTGCCCGCAAATGCTGTCCATCTAAATCAGACTAATAATGGTTGCATTTTCAAAGGAACCTTTGGAGAAACTTACAATAGGTTATGAGAGGTGTTGGAAACTTGAAGACAAATGCAGGTGAAAATAAGACAGAGGTCTGTCCCCTGTCTGGAGTGGCTTATACCAAAAATCTGAGTGAATACCAACACTCCATTTGCACGAGTTCTGTCTTCTCTGTTTCTAACTGGTGTTTTCACCAACACTTGCCTCTTCTTCTTGCTTTTGCTTTGGCTCTTTCTTTCCACATTCCCATTCTTTTTTTCTCTGCACTGCTATGAGATCATGATCTCTTGAATTCCTTAGAATATTTCTTGTATGTAAATCCTACAATTTAACACATGTTACATACAGCTCCACAGAATGTCATGAATAACAAACTTGCTTCTTACATTTGCTGAAAATTTAACATGAATATATTCTTTAAAATAGGCTACAGTTGTTACAATTACTTTAGAGCAGCTTTAAACTACACTGAACACTGGAATCCCTAGAGATACTGTTTAAAGAATTCAGATAACAGAGTCCTATCCCCAGAGAATTTTATTTAAAAGTTCTTAAGGGAGTTTTAGGAGGCTGCTTATATAGTAAGAACCCTGGGTGTCTTTCTGCTCTTGTTTTTTTTTAATAATGACTTTATGATATATAATTTACGTATCAAGAGCTAGAGCAAGATAGCTGAATAGAAGTTTCCACCAGTCATCTCCCTCCCTCACAAAGACACCAACTAAGGTATCTACATAGAAAAAAAACATCTTCATAAGAACTAAAAAACAGATGGGTACTCATAGTACCTGTTTTTACCTCCAAATCACTGAAAGAGGCACGGGAGACGTAGAGAAAACAGTCCTTAATTTCTGATGCCACTCTTCCCCCACTCCTGGCAGCAGAAACAGATGCTGAGCACATCTCTGGGCACCAGGGCAGGCAGAATGCAGCAATTGTGAGGCATTGAACTCTACTATCCTGTTAAAGCAGAAAGGAAAGCTGAACCAAACTCAGCATTTAAACCAGCCATAGCCAGACAGGAATCACTGATCCCAGGGTCCAAACTTGAGTTCCCACAAACCTCATCAGTAATGGCCGAAGTGCTTTCTGTCTCCAAATAAATTTGAAAGGCAGTCTAGGCCATAAGGACTGCAACTCTTAGATGAGCCCTAGGACTGAATTAGGCTCAGGGACAGTAGGCTAGGGGAGCATGAGATACACTGAGACACCAGCTGGGACAGTCAAGGAAGTGATGACATCACACCTCCCCTAACCCCACACTGTACAGCTTAGGGGTCCAAAAGAGACCCCTTCTTCCCCTTGAAAAGAGGAGAGCTGGGCCAAGATGGCCAACTAGAAGCAGCAGCCTTCAGAGACTCCCATTGGAAAAAACCATAATAAGCCTGTGAATCTTTCATTGGCAACCAAAGTATCCCAAGTTACCTCATCAAAACTGACTAGAAGGCTGGCGTGACCCATGGAGAGAAGGGAAAACAGTGTGGTGTGGCAGCACACGTGAGAGAGAGAGGGACACGGGAATCCCCTCCCCCCAGCCAAGGGAGGTGGTGAGTGAGGTGCTACCCAGCCAGAGGAACTGTGCTTTTCCCACAGAACTGTGCGACCCATGGATGAACCCATGCCACCGGGACCTAGCATCCCAACCCTGAAACTTGCAGATTCTTACAGCCTCTCAGCTGGAATCTGCTTAAGCCTACCAAACTCCCAGTGGGAGGGGCAACCAGCACTGGCTGTGGCTGCCTGCTGTCTAAGCCATTTGAGCTCCTTGGGGGAGAGGCAGCAGCCAGCACTGGGACTCTCCACTGCCTAATACACTAAGCTTCCAGGGCGGGGGCAGGGCGGCACCCATTTCTATAGCTCCAAGCTGCGCTTTTCCCCTGCTGGAGCCAAGGAGGCTGGACAGCTTGGTCCCAAGACTTGTCCCCACAGCCCAACACACAGGCTGTGGCAATCAGCAGCCAGAGTGCCTCTTCAGGCCTAACCCTGACTCATCCTTCCTCATTGGGCAGGGCTTCCCTGCAGGAACTCCAGTAACTCCAGCCAGAGGCTCAGGGACAGAATTTGTATCTCCCTGGGTCTGAAACCCTGTAGGGAGGGGTGGCTGCAGTCTCTGTGGACCAGCAGACTTAGCATTTCTTCCTGGTAGTTCTGAGGAATCCAAGCACCCCAGAATTTCCCCCAGGCAAAGCAAACCTCCTCCATTAAGGGACAAATGCTTTGTTAAATGAGTCCTACTCCCCATGCCACTTAACTGGGTGAGACCCTCCAACAGGGGTTGTCAGACACCTTATACAGGAGTGACCCTACTGGCATCAGGTTGGTGCCCCTCAAGGTCAGAGGTCCCAGAAGGAGCAGGCACCCATCTTTGCTGTTCTCCAACCTCCTTGAGTGTCATCTCCAGGCATGGCAGAGAATCAGATGAATAGGGCCTGAAGTGAACCCTCAGCAAACTGCAGCAGCCCTACAAAAGAGGGATCTGACTATTGAAGGAAAAGCAAACAAGCAGAAAGCAACAACAACAGGATCATCAACAACAAAAAAGACCCCCACAAAAACCCCATCCAAGGGTCAGCAGCCTATCTCGTTTTTTCAATTGTTTCAGAAGAAATAAAGAAAAGAAAGAAAGAAAGAAAGAAAGAAAAGAGGAGAAAGAAGAGTGGGGAGGACTTTGTCTTGTATCTTGGATGCCAGCTCAGCCATAGCAGAATAGTGTTACTGGGCGGGTCTTTGTTCTTAGTGCTCCCAAGATAGTGGCGGGCCAGTCTCATGATGGGGTGGGCCACTCTCAAGATGGTGGCAAGCCTTTTGTTCTCTGACTTGGGGTTCTTGGCCCCACGGATTCTAAGGGATGGAACCTTGGGCCATGCGGTGAGTGTTATAGCTCTATTAGAAGCCGTGGGTCACAGAAGAGACCTGTGGAATCCAGCGACTAGTGGTCAGTTCAATTAGGACAAACCTGGGCACTTAACTATGCAGGAACAATGGCGAGTCTTTAGCCTGATCAGGAGTGGCAATGGGCACCTCACTGGATGAGAGTGCAGTGGACACCCTGCCAGATCCAGAGGAGTGGAAGTCAACAGTGGGTCTGGGATGACAGTGAACAGCAGTGGTGGACAGCAAGTGAAAGCTCAGCTCGAGCTATAACAAACACGAACCAGAAGCGTGTGCAGTTGCAAGATTTAGTAGAGTGAAAACAGCTCCCATAAAATGGGAGGGCTTGGGGTGCCCCCTATAGCAGATATAGCTTAGATCACAATTCCCAAGTTCTTTCAAATACCTGGAAAGGCTTCCCAAGAAGGAGGACTATAAATAAGCCCAGGCAGTGATGACTACAATAATACTTAACTCTTTAATGCCCAGACACTGAAGATCATCTAATAGCATCAACACCATCCAGGAAAACATGACCTTAACTAATGAACTAAAGAAGACACCAGGGACAAACCCTGGAGAAACAGACATGTGACCTTTCAGACAGAGAATTCACAATAACTGCCTTGAGGAAACTCAAATAAATTCAAGATAACACAGAGAAAAAATTTAGAATTCCATCAGACAAATTTAACAAACAGATTGAAATAAAAAGAATCAAGCAGAAATTCTGAAGTTGAAAAATGCAACTGGCATGTTGAAAAATGCATCAGGATTTTTTAAATAGCAGAATTGATCAAGCAGAAGAAATAATTAGTGAACTTGAAGACAGGTTATTTAAAAATACAGAGCGAGGGAAGACAAAAGAAAAAAGAATAAGAAACAATAAAGCATGCCTAAAGAATCTAGAAAACAGCCTCACAAGGCTGAGTTATTAGATCTTGTTTTTATTTCATTCATTCAGCCACTCTATGGTTTTTGACTGAATCATTTAGTCCACATACATTCATTGTTATATTGATAAATAAAAGCATGCACTTACCATTTTGTCATTTGTTTTCTGGTTGTTTTGGGGTCTTCTTTCTTTCTGTCTTCCTTTCAGCAAAGATGATTTTCTCTGTTGATATGATTTAGTTATTAATATTAAAACATTGTTAAGATTAACATTAAAGAGTTAGTTAAATATTAAGAGTTATTGGCCTTAAAGAGGAGGTAGAAAAAGGGATAGGGTAGAAAGTTTTTTCAAAGGTTTAATAACAGAGAGTTTTCCAAATCTATAGAGAGATATCAATATTCAGGAAGACGAAGGTTATAGAACACCAAGCAGATTTAACCTAAAGAGCACTACCTCAAGACATTTATTTTTAGGATCTTAAAAGCAACAAGAGAAAAAAAATACCATACAATGGAACTCTAATGTGTTGGTCAGCAGACTTTTCATTGGAAACCTTACAGGCCAAGAGACATTGGAGTGACATACTTAAAGAGCTGAAGGAAAAAAAACCTTTTGTCCTGGAATAGTATATTCAGTGAAAATATCCTTCAAACATGAAGGAAAAATAAATATTTTCCCAGACAAACAAAACCTGAGAAATGTCGTCAACACCAGACCAGTCCTACAAGAAATGTTAAAGGGAGTACTTCAATCAGAAAGTAAAGGATGTTAATGAGCAATAAAAATTATCTGAAGGTACAAAACTGACTGGTAATAATATACAGAAAAACACAGACTATTATAACACCGTAACTGTGGTCTGTAAACTACTCTGATCCTGAGTGGAAAGAATAATGAACCAATAAAAAATAACCACTACAGCAACTTTTCAAGACATAGATAGTACAATAAGATATAAATGGAAACAGCAAAAGTTTAAAAACAGGGGAACAAAATTAAGGCATAGAATTTTTATTAGTTCTGTTTTTGCTTGTTTGTGCAAACAGTGTTATTATCAGCTTAAAATAATGGGTTATAAAAGAATATTTGCAAATCTCATGGTAACCTCAACCAAAAAAAATACAATAGATACACACACACAGAAAAAGCAAGAAACTAAATCATATCAACAAAGAAATTATCTTCACTAAGAGAAGACAGGAAAAAAGAAGAAAAAGAAGACGCCCAAACAACTAAAAAACAAACAAAATGGTAAGAGTATGCTCTTACTTATCAATAATAATAATGGATGTAAATGGACCAAATTATTCAATGAAAAGTCAAAGAGTGGATGAATGGATATAATAAAAAAGAAGTTCTAGTAATCTGTTGCCTACAAGAAACAAATTTCACCTATGAAAACACACATATACTGGAAATAAAGAAATGAAAAAAAGATGTCCCTTGCCAATGGAAACCAAAAAATAGAAGGACTATCTATACTTATGTCAGATTAAATGGATTTTGGGACAAAAACTATAGGAACATACAAAAAAGGTTGCTACATAATGATTAAGGGGTCAATATAGCAAGAGAATATAACCATTATACATATGTATGCACTCCAATCTGGAGCACCCAGATATCTAAAGCAAACGTTATTCGAGCTGAAGAGAGAGATAGATACCCATGCCATAATAGCTGGAGACTTTCAAACTTTACTTTCAACATTGGACTGGTCTACTAGACAGAAAATCAATGAAGAAACATCAGACATAACCTGTACTATAGATCAAGTGGATCAAACAGATATTTACAGAACATTTCATCTAATGGCTGCAGAATACACATTTTTTTCCCTCAGCATAGGTATCATTCTCAAGAATTGACCATATGTTAGGTCACAAAACAAGTCTTAAAACACTTTTAAAAATTGAAATAATATCAAGAATTTTCTCTGACCACAATGAACTAAAACTAGAAGTTAATAACAAGAGAAACTTTGGAAACTATACAAAGACATGGAAAATAGACTGTATGCTCCTGAATAACCAAATTATTTATGAAAATATTAAAAAAGAAATTGAAAAATTTCTTGAAACAAATGATACTGGAAACACAACATAGCAAAACTGATGGGATACAGCAAAAACAATAATCAGAGGGAATTTTGTAGGTATGAGTTCCTACATCAAAAAATAGATAAAACCTTTAAATAAACAACCCAATGATGCATCTTAAATAAGTAAAAAATCAAGAGAATACCAAAGCCAAAATTACTAGGAAAAAAGAAATAATAAAAATCAGAGCAGAAATAAAATTGAATTTAAAGAAAATATACAAAATCTATGAAGCAAAAGTTGTTTGTTTGAAAAGTTACAACTGATACTGCAGAAATTCAAAGAATCATTAGTGGCTACTATGAGCAACTATATGTTAATAAACTGGAAAATCCAAAAAGCATGAACAAATTCCTAGCCATATACAACCTAACAAAATTGAATCAGGAATAAATTCAAAACTGATACAGACCAATAATATGTGACAAAATTAAAATGATAATAAAAAGTCTCTCACTAAAGCAAAACCCAGGACCTGATGGCTTTACTGCTATATTCTACCAAACATTTAAGAAAAAACTAATACCAATTCTACTCAAACCATTCCAAAAAATACAGGAGGTGGTGAGCAAACCAGAAAAAGATGTCAAAAAAAGAAAACTACAGGCCAATATCTCTGATAAATATTGGTACAAAATCCTCAGCAAAATACTAACAAAATGAAGTCAACAATACATTAGAAACATCATTTATCATGACCAAGTGGGATTTATTCCAGGAATGGAAGGATGGTTCAATATATGCAAATCCATCAATATGATACATAATATCAACAGAATGAAGTACAAAAACCATATGATCATTTTCATTGATGCTGAAAAAGCATTTGATAAAATTTAACATCCATCCATAATAACAATTAAAAAGTCAACAAACTAGGTGTAGAAGGAACAATCCTCAACAAAAGTCATACATGACAGACCTACAGCTAGTATCAAACAGGGTGGGGAAAAACTGAAAGTCTTTCCTCTAATATTTGGAACACAATAAGGATGTCCACTATCACCACTGTTATTCAACATAGTACTGAAATTCTTAGCTATAGTAATCAGGCAAGAGAAATACATAAAGGGCATCCAAATTGGAAAGAACAGTCAAATTATCCTTGTTTGCAGGTGATATGGTCTTATATTTGAAAAAACCTAAAGAGTGCCCAAAAAAATTGTTAGAACTTATAAACAAATTCACTAAAGTTACAGGATAGAAAATCAACATACAAACATTATTAGCATTTCTATATGCCAACAATGAACAATCTAAAAATGAAAATGTAAAAATCCCATTTACAATAGTTGCACATAAAATTAAATACCTTGGAATTAACTTAACCTAATAAGTAAAATATCTCTATAATGAAAACTATAAAACACTGATGAAAAAAATTGAAGAGAGCACCAAAAAATGGAAAGATAGACCATGTTCATGGATTGAAAGAATCAATATTGTTAAAATGTCCATAATCCTCAAAGCATTCTACAGAGTCAATGCACTTTCTATCAAAATACCAATGATATTCTTCAAAGAAATAGTAAAAGCCATCCTAAAATGTGTATGGAACCATGAAAAACCCCAAATAGCCAAAGGTATCCTAAGCAAAGTGAACAAAACTGGAGGAATTGTATTACCTGACTTCAAATTATACTGCAGAGCTTTGGCAAGCACAACAGCATGGCACTGGCATAAAAATAGACACATAGACCATCAGAACAAAATAGAGAACACAGACACAAATCCACACACTTACAGTGAACACATTTTCAACAAAGCTTCCAAGAACATACACTGGGGAAAAGAGGATTTTTCCATAAATTATGCTTGAAAAACTGGATATACATTTGCATAAGAAGGAAACTAGACCCCTATGTCTCACTTTATACAAAAATCAAATCAAAAGGGATAAAGAGTTAAATCTAAGACCTCAAGCTGTGAAACTACTACATGAAAACGTTGGGGAAAATTTCCCTGACATTGGTCTAAGCAAAATTTTATTGAGAAACATCCCCAAAGCACAGGCAGCCAAAAGCAAAAGTGGACAAATGGGATCATATCAAGTTAAAAAAACTTCTGCACAACAAAAGATACAATCAACAAAGTTAATAGACAATCCACAGAATGGGAGAAAGTATTTGAAGACTACCTATCTAACAAGGGATTAATAAGCAGAATACATAAGGGGTTCAAGCAACTCTATAGGAAAATATCTAATAATTCGATCAAAAATGGGCAAAAGATTTGAATACACATTTTGCAAAAGAAGACACACAAATAGGAAACAGACATAAAAAGGTGTTCAACATCATTGATTATCAGAGAAATGAACCTCAAAACTTTAATGAGATACCATCTCACCCCAGTTAAAATGCCTTTTATCCAAAAGACAGAAAATAATAAATGCTGACAAGGATGTGAAGAAAAGGGAAACCTCATACACTGTCGGTGGGAGTGTAAATTAACACAGCCACTATGTAGAACAGTTTGAAAGTTCCTCAAAATCTAAAAATTGGCTACCATATGATCCAGCAATCCCTGGGTATGCTGGGTATATACCCCAAATAAAGGAAATCAGTATATTTAAGAGATGTCTGCACTCCTACGTTTGTTGCAGCTCTGTTTACAATAGCTAAGATTTGGAAGTAACCTAAGTGTACATCAACAGATGAATGGATAAAGAAAATGTGGTACATATGCACAATGGAGTACTATTCGGCCACAACTAAGAGTGAGATCCAGTTATTTGCAAAACATGGAAAGGACTGAAGATTATTCTGTTTAGTGAAATAAGCCAGGAACAGAAAGACAAACATCACACTTTCTCACTTATTTTGGGGATGTAAAAATCAAAACAACAGATCTCATGTACATAAAGAGTAGAAAGATGATTATCAGAGGCTGGGAAAGGTAATAGGCAGCTGGTGTGGAGGTGGAATGGTTAATGTGTACAAAAAATAGTTAGAAATAATGAATAAGACCTACTATTTAATAACACAACACAGTACCTGTAGTCAATAATAAATAAATTGCACATTAAAAATTAACTAATGTAGTCTGATTGTTTTTAACTCAAAAAATAAATGCTTGAGGGGACGGATACCTCATTCTCCATGATGAACTTATTTCACATTGCATGCCTGTAGCAAAACATCTCACGTACTCTGCAAATATATATATCAACTATGTATCCACAAAAATTAAAAATAAAAAGTTATTTACATAGCAAATATTCAGTTTTTAAATTATACAATTCGGTGGAGTTTATTATGCTCAAAAAGTTTTACAACCATCACTATTAATTTTAGAACTTTTCATCACCACATACACACAAAACCTCGGTATAATTAGCAGGCATTCCTCTCTCCCACCTTCCCCCAGTTCCTGGAAACCACTAGTCTATTTTCTATTTCAACGGATTTGCCCATTCTGGGCATTTTTTATATGTTGACTTATGTAATAGCTGGCCTTTTCTTTACTAGTTTCTTTTGTTTGCCGTAATATTTTTACGACTTATCCATGTTGTAGCGTGTTTTATAGTTTCAGTTCTTATATTTAGGTTGATTTTAAGTGTTACATATGATGTTGTTTTGCATGTGAATATCTAGTTGTTGAACCCAGTACCTTCTGTTGAAGAGACTTTTTTTTTTTTTATCCTCATTTGAATGGTCTTGACACCCTTGTTGGAAACAAACTGCCCATAAATGTAAAGGTTTATTTCTAGACTTCCAGTTCCATTTCAATTATTTATATCTCTACCCTTATGTCAGTACCACAATGTCTTGAATACTATAGCTTATAGCATGTTTTGAAATCAAGAAAGATGGCTTGAGCCTGGGAGTTTGAGGCTATAGGGAGCCACTCCATCCTGGGTTATAGCATGAGACCCCGTCTTAAAGGAAAAAAAAAAAGAAAAAAGGAAAAAAAAAGGTCTGAGAATCCTACAACTTTCTCCAACTTTGTTATTTTTCAAGATTGTTTTGGATATCCTTGGTTTTTTACATTTCCATATGAATTTTAGGACTGGTTTTTAATCTTTGAAAAAAAAAACTAGCTGAGCCTCTAATAGAGAATTGTTGAATCTGTGAATCTGTAGAGCCCTGGATACTTATGATGCTGTGTGTCACAGTAAATGTTTTCCTTTTGTCTTTATTTATCCCTCTATTCCTCCTTCCATTTCTCTTGATCTTTCTTTTTCCTTCTTTGGGTTGAATTGAATTTAAAATAAAGCAACAGTAGCTATCCCTTTTCTGGGAAATCAATAAAGTGCAGCAAAATCTTAGCCACTCATGAAACTCTACTTGCACAATATTTCCATTGTTTGAAGTGACAAAAAACAAAATTAATCCCCCTGAAAAGGCAGTGTGGTGCAAAAGAACAAATGCTACATTGGAACATCAGAATAATTGAGATGCAGTTCAATTTTACTGCAGTGAAAGGCCATGTGGTTTTTAGTGCATCCCGGCATCTGTGAAATTTAGGCTACCCAATAAGAAAAATGGATAGTGGGGGAATAATTGTACAATAATGCTAAATCTCTTTAAAAATAGAATTATTATATAAGATTTTAAAAGGTTACTAATAAATTTAAAGTTTTTTTAAGAATTTATAATTTACAGTAGCTTTAAGCTTCATAACAATGTATTATAACCATAGTCGTTTTACATAAAATAAATCATATTGAAGTTAACTTTATTTCTAGATTTTATATCAAAAATTATGGGTTTTTTTTTCTTTTTCTTTTTTTGAGATGAAGTCTCGCTCTGTCGCCCAGGCTAGAGTGCAGTGGAGCAATCTCGGCTCATTGAAAGCCCTGCCTCCCGAGTTCACGCCATTCTCCTGACTCAGCCTCCTGAATAGCTGGGACTACAGGCACCCACCACCACGCCCGGCTAATTTTTTTGTATTTTTAGTATTTTGTATTCACCATGTTAGCCAGGATGATCTCGATCTCCTGATCTCGTAATCTGCCCACCTCGACTTCCCAAAGTGCTGGGATTACAGGCGTTAGCCACCATGCCCGGCCAAAAAGTATAAGTTTTAAAACTTCTGATACATTGTCTTGTAAGACCTTAAATACATACCTAAGGAAAAAAGTCAATGATTTGAAATGAATTCAGGTATTTGAAGTACTTTAAGCCAACTCTTTATAAAATTCAACAAGCTTACTAGACTCTACTGAAGATGACAGTTTAGCAGATATTTTGAATTTGATTGGATGTATTTAAGACTATGCCAGTAGCTGTCATTATAATTTGTTATATAATTTATTTTTAAAGAGAAATTTTATTATTTAAAAGTATATATTAAATAGCAAATTAAATTTTATTTTTAATGTATCTTATGAAATATATTTAAAAGGTATAATTTTGTTGCCCATTTTCTTTTTTTTTCTTTCTTTTTTTAAATTTATTTATTATTATTATACTTTAAGTTGTAGGGTACATGTGCATAACGTGCAGGTTTGTTACATATGTATACTTGTGCCATGTTGGTGTGCTGCACACATCAACTCGTCATTTACATCAGGTATAACTCCCAATGCAATCCCTCCCCCCTCCCCCCTCCCCATGATAGGCCCCGTGTGTGATGTTCCCCTTCCTGAGTCGAAGTGATCTCATTGTTCAGTTCCCACCTATGAGTGAGAACATGCGGTGTTTGGTTTTCTGTTCTTGTGATAGTTTGCTAAGAATGATGGTTTCCAGCTGCATCCATGTCCCTACAAAGGACACAAACTCATCCTTTTTTATGGCTGCATAGTATTCCATGGTGTATATGTGCCACATTTTCTTAATCCAGTCTGTCACTGATGGACATTTGGGTTGATTCCAAGTCTTTGCTATTGTGAATAGTGCCGCAATAAACATACGTGTGCATGTGTCTTTATAGCAGCATAATTTATAATCCTTTGGGTATATACCCAGTAATGGGATGGCTGGGTCATATGGTACATCTAGTTCTAGATCCTTGAGGAATCGCCATACTGTTTTCCATAATGGTTGAACTAGTTTACAATCCCACCAACAGTGTAAAAGTGTTCCTATTTCTCCACATCCTCTCCAGCACCTGTTGTTTCCTGACTTTTTAATGATCGCCATTCTAACTGGTGTGAGATGGTATCTCATTGTGGTTTTGATTTGCATTTCTCTGATGGCCAGTGATGATGAGCATTTTTTCATGTGTCTGTTGGCTGTATGAATGTCTTCTTTTGAGAAATGTCTGTTCATATCCTTTGCCCACTTTTTGATGGGGTTGTTTGTTTTTTTCTTGTAAATTTGTTTGAGTTCTTTGTAGGTTCTGGATATTAGCCCTTTGTCAGATGAGTAGATTGCAAAAATTTTCTCCCATTCTGTAGGTTGCCTGTTGACTCTGATGTTAGTTTCTTTTGCTGTGCAGAAGCTCTTTAGTTTAATGAGATCCCATTTGTCAATTTTGGCTTTTGCTACCGTTGCTTTTGGTGTTTTAGACATGAAGTCTTTTCCCATGCCTATGTCCTGAATGGTACTACCTAGGTTTTCCTCTAGGATTTTTATGGTATTAGGTCTAACATTTAAGTCTCTAATCCATCTTGAATTAATTTTCGTATAAGGAGTAAGGAAAGGATCCAGTTTCAGCTTTCTACTTATGGCTAGCCAATGTTCCCAGCACCATTTATTAAATAGGGAATCCTTTCCCCATTTCTTGTTTCTCTCAGGTTTGTCAAAGATCAGATGGCTGTAGATGTGTGGTATTATTTCTGAGGACTCTGTTCTGTTCCATTGGTCTATATCTCTGTTTTGGTACCAGTACCATGCTGTTTTGGTTACTGTAGCCTTGTAGGTTACTGTAGCCTTGTAGTATAGTTTGAAGTCAGGTAGCGTGACTTCAAAGCCTCCAGCTTTGTTCTTTTGACTTAGGATTGTCTTGGAGATGCGGGCTCTTTTTTGGTTCCATATGAACTTTAAAGCAGTTTTTTCCAATTCTGTGAAGAAACTCATTGGTAGCTTGATGGGGATGGCATTGAATCTATAAATTACCTTGGGCAGTATGGCCATTTTCACGATATTGATTCTTCCTATCCATGAGCATGGTATGTTCTACCATTTGTTTGTGTCCTCTTTTATTTCACTGAGCAGTGGTTTGTAGTTCTCCTTGAAGAGGTCCTTTACATCCCTTGTAAGTTGGATTCCTAGGTATTTGATTCTCTTTGAAGCAATTGTGAATGGAAGTTCATTCCTGATTTGGCTCTCTGTTTGTCTGTTAGTCGTGTATAAGAATGTTTGTGATTTTTGCACATTAATTTTGTATCCTGAGACTTTGCTGAAGTTGCTTATCAGCTTAAGGAGATTTGGGGCTGAGACAATGGGGTTTTCTAAATATACAATCATGTCATCTGCAAACAGGGACAATTTGACTTCTTCTTTTCCTAACTGAATACCCTTGATTTCTTTCTCTTGCCTAATTGCCCTAGCCAGAACTTCCAACACTATGTTGAATAGGAGTGGTGAGAGAGGGCATCCCTGTCTTGTGCCAGTTTTCAAAGGGAATTTTTCCAGTTTTTGCCCATTCAGTATGATATTGGCTGTGGGTTTGTCATAAATAGCTCTTATTATTTTGAGGTACGTTCCATCAATACCGAATTTATTGAGCGTTTTTAGCATGAAAGGCTGTTGAATTTTGTCAAAAGCCTTTTCTGCATCTATTGAGATAATCATGTGGTTCTTGTCTTTGGTTCTGTTTATATGCTGGATTATGTTTATTGATTTGCGAATGTTGAACCAGCCTTGCATCCCAGGGATGAAGCCCACTTGATCATGGTGGATAAGCTTTTTGATGTGTTGCTGAATCTGGTTTGCCAGTATTTTATTGAGGATTTTTGCATCGATGTTCATCAGGGATATTGGTCTAAAATTCTCTTTTTTTGTTGTGTCTCTGCCAGGCTTTGGTATCAGGATGATGTTGGCCTCATAAAATGAGTTAGGGAGGATTCCCTCTTTTTCTATTGATTGGAATAGTTTCAGAAGGAATGGTACCAACTCCTCCTTGCACCTCTGGTAGAATTCAGCTGTGAATCCATCTGGTCCTGGACTTTTTTTGGTTGGTAGGCTATTAGTTATTGCCTCAATTTCAGAGCCTGCTATTGGTCTATTCAGGGATTCAACTTCTTCCTGGTTTAGTCTTGGAAGAGTGTAAGTGTCCAGGAAATTATCCATTTCTTCTAGATTTTCCAGTTTATTTGCATAGAGGTGTTTATAGTATTCTCTGATGGTAGTTTGTATTTCTGTGGGGTCGGTGGTGATATCCCCTTTATCATTTTTAATTGTGTCAATTTGATTCTTCTCTCTTTTCTTCTTTATTAGTCTTGCTAGTGGTCTGTCAATTTTGTTGATCTTTTCAAAAAACCAACTCCTGGATTCATTGATTTTTTGGAGGGTTTTTTTGTGTCTCTATCTCCTTCAGTTCTGCTCTGATCTTAGTTATTTCTTGCCTTCTGCTAGCTTTCGAATGTGTTTGCTCTTGCTTCTCTAGTTCTTTTAATTGTGATGTTAGAGTGTCAATTTTAGATCTTTCCTGCTTTCTCTTGTGGGCATTTAGTGCTATAAATTTCCCTCTACACACTGCTTTAAATGTGTCCCAGAGATTCTGGTATGTTGTATCTTTGTTCTCATTGGTTTCAAAGAACATCTTTATTTCTGCCTTCATTTCGTTATGTACCCAGTAGTCATTCAGGAGCAGGTTGTTCAGTTTCCATGTAGTTGAGCGGTTTTGATTGAGTTTCTTAGTCCTGAGTTCTAGTTTGATTGCACTGTGGTCTGAGAGACAGATTGTTATAATTTCTGTTCTTGTACATTTGCTGAGGAGTGCTTTACTTCCAATTACGTGGTCAATTTTGGAGTAAGTACGATGTGGTGCTGAGAAGAATGTATATTCTGTTGATTTGGGGTGGAGAGTTCTATAGATGTCTATTAGGTCTGCTTGCTGCAGAGATGAGTTCAATTCCTGGATATCCTTGTTAACTTTCTGTCTCTTTGATCTGTCTAATGTTGACAGTGGAGTATTGAAGTCTCCCATTATTATTGTATGGGAGTCTAAGTCTCTTTGTAAGTCTCTAAGGACTTGCTTTATGAATCTGGGTGCTCCTGTATTGGGTGCATATATATTTAGGATAGTTAGCTCTTCCTGTTGAATTGATCCCTTTACCATTATGTAATGGCCTTCTTTGTCTCTTTTGATCTTTGATGGTTTAAAGTCTGTTTTATCAGAGACTAGTATTGCAACCCCCGCTTTTTTTTGTTCTCCATTTGCTTGGTAAATCTTCCTCCATCCCTTTATTTTGAGCCTATGTATGACTCTGTGTGTGAGATGGGTCTCCTGAATACAGCAGACTGATGGGTCTTGACTCTTTATCCAGTTTGCCAGTCTGTGTCTTTTAATTGGAGCATTTAGTCCATTTACATTTAAGGTTAAGATTGTTATGTGTGAACTTGATCCTGCCATTATGATATTAACTGGTTATTTTGCTCGTTAGTTGATGCAGTTTCTTCCTAGCCTCGATGGTCTTTACATTTTGGCATGTTTTTGCAATGGCTGGTACCGGTTGTTCCTTTCCATGTTTAGTGCTTTCTTCAGGGTCTCTTGTAAGGCAGGCCTAGTGGTGACAAAATCTCTAAGCATTTGCTTATCTGTAAAGGATTTTATTTCTCCTTCACTTATGAAACTTAGTTTGGCTGGATATGAAATTCTGGGTTTAAAATTCTTTTCTTTAAGAATGTTGAATATTGGCCCCCACTCTCTTCTGGCTTGGAGAGTTTCTGCCGAGAGATCTGCTGTTAGTCTGATGGGCTTCCCTTTGTGGGTAACCCGACCTTTCTCTCTGGCTGCCCTTAAGATTTTTTCCTTCATTTCAACTTTGGTGAATCTGGCAATTATGTGTCTTGGAGTTGCTCTTCTCGAGGAGTATCTTTGTGGCGTTCTCTGTATTTCCTGGATTTGAACGTTGGCCTGCCCTACTAGGTTGGGGAAGTTCTCCTGGATGATATCCTGAAGAGTGTTTTCCAACTTGGTTCCATTTTCCCCCTCACTTTCAGGCACCCCAATCAGACGTAGATTTGGTCTTTTTACATAACCCCATACTTCTTGCAGGCTTTGTTCATTTCTTTTTCTTCTTTTTTCTTTTGGTTTCTCTTCTCGCTTCATTTCATTCATTTGATCCTCAGTCGCTGATACTCTTTCTTCCAGTTGATCGAGTCGGTTACTGAAGCTTGTGCATTTGTCACGTATTTCTCGTGTCATGGTTTTCATCTCTTTCATTTCGTTTAGGACCTTCTCTGCATTAATTACTCTAGCCATCAATTCTTCCACTTTTTTTTCAAGATTTTTAGTTTCTTTGCGCTGGGTACGTAATTCCTCCTTCAGCTCTGAGAAATTTGATGGACTGAAGCCTTCTTCTCTCATCTCGTCAAAGTCATTCTCCGTCCAGCTTTGATCCGTTGCTGGCGATGTGCTGCGCTCCTTTGCCGGGGGAGATGTGCTCTTATTTTTTGAATTTCCAGCTTTTCTGCCCTGCTTTTTCCCCATCTTTGTGGTTTTATCTGCCTCTGGTCTTTGATGATGGTGATGTACTGATGGGGTTTTGGTGTAGGTGTCCTTCCTGTTTGATAGTTTTCCTTCTAACAGTCAGGACCCTCAGCTGTAGGTCTGTTGGAGATTGCTTGAGGTCCACTCCAGACCCTGTTTGCCTGGGTATCAGCAGCAGAGGCTGCAGAAGATAGAATATTTCTGAACAGCGAGTGTACCTGTCTGATTCTTGCTTTGGAAGCTTCCTCTCAGGGGTGTACTCCACCCTGTGAGGTGTGGGGTGTCAGACTGCCCCTAGTGGGGGATGTCTCCCAGTTAGGCTACTCAGGGGTCAGGGACCCACTTGAGCAGGGAGTCTGTCCCTTCTCAGATCTCAACCTCTGTGCTGGGAGATCCACTGCTCTCTTCAAAGCTGTCAGACAGAGTCGTTTGCGTCTGCAGAGGTTTTGGCTGAGTTTGTTATTGTTTACTGTGCCCTGTCCCCAGAGGTGGAGTCTACAGAGACAGGCAGGTTTCCTTGAGCTGCTGTGAGCTCCACCCAGTTCGAGCTTCCCAGCAGCTTTGTTTACCTACTTAAGCCTCAGAAATGGCGGGCGCCCCTCCCCCAGCCTCCCTACTGCCTTGCCGGTAGATCACAGACTGCTGTGCTAGCAATGAGGGAGGCTCCGTGGGTGTGGGACCCTCCCGGCCAGGTGTGGGATATGATCTCCTGGTGTGCCTGTTTGCTTAAAGTGCAGTATTGGGGTGGGAGTTACCCGATTTTCCAGGTGTTGTGTGTCTCAGTTCCCCTGGCTAGGAAAAGGGATTCCCTTCCCCCTTGCGCTTCCCAGATGAGGCAATGCCTCGCCCTGCTTCAGCTCTCGCTGGTCGGGCTGCAGCAGCTGACCAGCACTGATCGCCGGGCACTCCCCAGTGAGATGAACCCAGTACCTCAGTTGAAAATGCAGAAATCACCGGTCTTCTGTGTCACTCGCGCTGGGAGTTGGAGACTGGAGCTGTTCCTATTCGGCCATCTTGCTCCGCCCCCTCTTGTTGCCCATTTTCAAAACTATGTTCCTATTTATGAGCACATTAAGCACAGAAATTTGTTCAGAAAGGAATACAGCAGTCATATTTCTAAAGCATATAATTTTGATTTTTAATGCATGTAGTTAAACATATGTTGGTTGCATAAATATAGATAACACTTAAACAAAGAAATGCTTTCTTTTTAAAGCACTCTCCAGCAATAAGTAATCTAGTTGGATCACTTACTAAGCTTTGAGTTTATGTCTTAGAAACTTACAAAATTATCGCACTTCATATTGAGTTAATGGTTTTCTTTTCTCTGAACACATGTGGTAACTGAACAATACAAATGTAAAATTTGTGCATTTTACAAAGAACATACCATTACTTTCTAAGTGTTACTTCATTTTGGTGAACAGAAATGATCAAAGTAAAACAGTTGGGAAAATAAACCAAATCTTTTCATGGCAGAAAATAAAACTAATTAAAAAATTGTCCTTGCTGGGAAAAAGTTTGAAAGCCTATAAAGTTGCCCAACTCCATCACCTAATAATTATATGAGCTTGGATTTCTACATACAGATCAAGCAATTTATAGAATATGCTACAGAAGAAAGCTAAGACCAAAACCCCAGATCCACTGATGCGACAGACCTACATTCTTAAGTCTGTATTTCCCAGAAGAAATAAAACCAAATTCCTCTTTAAATGTGTTCAGAGACTAAGGATCTACCCCAGACTGCAGGAGAAGACTAAGATGACATGACGACAGAATTCAATTTGAACAGTGGACAGGATCTTGGACCAAAACAATTACCATAATTTCAATAAGATCTGGAGATGAGTTAATAGTATTGTATTAGTTGTCCTTTTTAAAAAATGAACAATTTATTCAAAATGGGTTAAAATACTGCATTCTTTCACATCTAACATTTTCATATAGCCTAGCCAATAACTCAAAATGTAGCAATGAGTTTGGCTTAAATCTTCTTAATATGAAGTTTACCAAATTTTTAAATAAAATTGATGTGTCTTTTGGTGTAGTGATATACCCTTCATGAAAAAAGTCTTCTCTCTTCCACCAATGTTTTTCTGTGAATTCCATTAAACTAAAAACCGTGGTAGCAAAGTCAGTGTTCCGAGATAAAGCACAAAAGTTCCCAATAGACCTGACCTGCCTGGTCTTTATCATGTATAAATTTGCTGGGAAATAGTTTATTCTAGCCCAGGCTCTCTGCTCATTTCATCTAGTACTGTTTGGAGGACTCATGATCCGTCCTCAGCTTTAAGTCCACACTGATTCTAATCCCCCCCAATTCAGTGATTTGTAAGGTCACAGTGGCTGGAAGAAGATGCCAGAAGGTGACAGACTATTGAAGAAAACACACGGTTACCCAGAGCTAGCAGCAAGGGCAGGGATGCAAAACTTTAAAAAGCAAAAGCAAGACCTCAAAATACATAACATTTGGGGCCACATATTTAAACAAGACTTGAAGGTTTTGTTTATGAAGAGTTACAGTGCTAACCTAGAAACGTTTCCTATAGAGATTGATTTTGAAAGCAATAAAATTTATAACATGTTTGGAATAGTTTTTATTCTAATGATTTATGCTAAAAAATGATGACATGGGATTAAAGGTGAATTCCAAATTTAACTAGCACTTATGAGCTAGAACAATAATTCATTCTCCACAGATAAAATGAAAGTTTAATTTTATCCTTAATTGGAGTTTTCAGGTATGTAAGAATAAATCTTTATACCTTGTGTACATTTTTTCAATTTATTTTTTCTCTTTCAATTCAAAACTCTCAACAAGTAATAAAGACACTGGTGTGAGTAGCCGGATGGCCATTTAGTGGTTTGTGCTTACTATGCATTGTCTCCGGTGTAGAATATAAACAAGCAATGGAATAAGATCTACAGGCTTCAGAACGTCACACAGGGGACTGTGATCCCAGCAATCACAGACCAAAGATGCCGTGTTCTTTGTCCTACACTTTACACAGAACTGTGCCAGCCCCACACTCACCTTGCTGGGCATGTGAACAGAGGATACATTAAATTGGATAAATCAGTTTGTGGCTGTGGAAAAGTGCTGTAATGACAGAAGAGAGAACAGCTATGAAGAACAGCTATGAAGAATGTGCAAAGAAATTACCATATATTTTTGAATAGAGCGAGGCTGGTTGTGAGTTGGCATTGCAGCCAGCTGGACAGTTAACCAAGGAGGCCTTAAGCAGAGGAAAGAGTTCCATCAGCAAGAATAAATTCAGACAGATCTGAAGCTGCTTCACTTGCCAGCATCGCCTTCAAATTTACCTTCTAATTACTCTTTCTAGGTTGAATATTATTTGAAATGTCCTTTTTCCCTTCCCTTCCCTTTCTTTACCCTGCCCTTACTTGATTGAGATATGCTATCAAATTGGATGAAAGAGCAATTCTGTGGTTATACAATGGATGTAAGAATATATAAACACTTTAGTCTTATGTTTTTGTGAATGCACTTTTACATTCATTTCAGAACACAGATTCAAAAATTCTGAGGGAAAACAACCAAGCTTAACATCTTCTAGAGACCGTAAGAACTGATAGTTACTATTTAATTATGTTTGAATGACTTTCACCCAAGCTAAAAAATACAGGAAACATGATCTAATCACATGTGAATAGATACAGAAATAAAATTTATTAAGAACAAAGAACATGAGCATAAATAATTGCCCAGGCAAAATGGCAGCTAAACTGTTCTCCTCTCACTCCTTTGCACTGTCTCAATGATCTAAATGGTGCCCGATTACTTCTCTTCCCTGTCTTCCAGTAGTCTTCCCTTGCCCAACCTTTGGATGCTCCTATTGCTTTAGGAAGAATTACGTAACAATTTTCACCAATAGTTAAAACAGGCTTGTTTCCTTCACGCTCTTTTCTTCCTCCCCCACCAGAAGCAATGCCAAGTAGGACCTTAGGAAATCCATATTGAAGACGTAGAAGCCTCCGTCAGCCTGGATCCTTCAAGCCCTCCCTACTTTTGCCCTCTGGTCCCACCCACGATCAGGAACACCCATGTGGCACTGTTACAAGAACCAGAGCCTACTTTTATTGTATTATATTGCTGAAATTTGGAGCTGATCTGTTAAAACATCTAACAGTGCCTTATCAAACAGAGATTTGCTCTCACATCCTGACTCTGATTATTAAATGAACTGTTTGAGGTTCTATTACATTGACTTTATGCCTCATCAAGAAGCTATGAGAAGAGTTGGAGGGGACAAAATAGGCATTCAGACAAGAGATTTTTCCAGTCTTCTAGAAACCTGGTACTCAATTCATGTGTTCTTCAATCTCATGTTTGATCTTTACCAAGAAGCGGTGAACAACCTACTTCATCGAATCTTCCAGTTCTTCTCATATCATGCTGCATTCCAGCTGGGACTCATAAATTCACTACTAACAAGAAACGTATTGTGGCCAAAATGAAACAGAAACATAGTTTGCATTTCACAAGAGTACATCAGTGTCATAGGAACACATTTCCATTCCCAATGCACTTAAAGTAGGTGGTTTGTGGACTGTAATGTAATAAGGCTTCTCAAGACGCAATACTTTTTAACACTTCTAAAACCTGTTGTTCTAAAGTTTTCTCAGGAAAGAACAAGTTTAAAGTTTTTTTAAAATTTCAGTTTCTTATAATGATTCATTTATGCAGGAAATTCATTTTCCATAAAGAAATGACGCCAACGACCCCAGCTGCATTCCTTAAAGAAGCATGTGATTGAGATCCTCTTGTTCCAGTAGGTACCATGGTCAGCTCCCCATGACTGACAGGAAGGAAATTCCCAAGGAAGAAACAGAGTCCAGGCTGCCTTGAGGGGAGACTGGCTCTGCTCAGGGGTCTTGGAAGCACCAGGACTTGCTGGGAAGGAGGATGGGGGATTCTGCCTCTTGTTCACCGCACACCCACCGCAGAAGACGCAGGAGCTGTTTTGTTGGAAATAGACAGCAGGAAGGAGGGACTAAAGCAGAGATACCAACAACCCCTAAAATGCTATTGCAATTATCCAGGCAATTGGTGCTGGTGCCTTGAACCAGAGTGGTTGCCATGGAGATGAGGAGACAGGGTAAGATTCAGATTACCTTGGGAAGGTAATGCAGACTGGTGGCAGGGAGGACCTTCCATCAGTTGATTTAGTTGGAATATAAAGTTAATGTTAAATGGCTAACTCTCTTGCCCCACCATACCAAGTTTCCTTCTGTGCTAGTTCCATTCTAGCCTCTGGAGTAAGGGCTGCAGAACCTGCCCTGAAACAGGATTCCCTACATTAACTTTCAGAAAAGACTGAAAAAAAAGTATTGTGCAAGTTTCCTGCTCTTCTGGGTCCTTTACCTAGATATCCATGTGTCTCCCCATCTCAGAAAGTGACAACTCTACCTTCCAGTTGTTTAAGCCAAAGACGTTGGCGTAAACTCTACACATCATTATTTTTCTTAGACTGTATGACTAGTCTGTTATCCAATTCTGTCTGCAATACCTTCCGTGATAGCCTGAATCTTACTGCTTATCGTTTCCATGGCAACCACTCTGGGCCAAGGCACCAGCACCTATTGCCTGGATTATTGCAATAGTGTTTTAGGGATTGTTGGTATTTCAGCTTTATGCTTTCCTCCCTGCAGTCTGTTCCAACGCAAACAAAAATCTGTTAAATTTATGAAAATGTCCCTTCTGTAATCAATCTTCTTCACTGGGCTCTGTCTCATGCAGGGCACAAAGTCCTTAAAATGGATTCAAACGCTCTATCGTCTTGACCCCTTACTCTCCCACCCTTTCCAGGGCTCTCTAGACATATCCCCAACTTGGGGTTCTAGCCTGGCTGCTCTCTGTGCCTGAAATGCTCCTTCTCACATTAGCTTCACACCCTCTCCAATTCCTCCCCCATCAGAATATTACGCTCCTCACCCACACCCTCTGCTTTGTTTGTCCCTTCAGAAGTGCCACCATTTTACCCATCACATATGGAGTTTTGCATATATGTCTATTTGTAGCACACAAGGATGTAGAATTTTGTCTGCTTGGTTTACTGCTATATTCTAGTGCCCGAGACAGTGCCTACCAGACAGTAGGTGCGGAGTAAGCATCTGTTCAATGGACATGTGTTTTCCCTACAAAAGAATTACTATTGTTGATATATGTTACTAAATTAGTAGTTGCAATTTCAGAGTAGGCATTTACATTTTGTACAAAAAAAGTCTGTGTCCTTTTACTAGACTGGATTCTGTGCTTGTTTGTTTTTCAGGGAGATAAGGAGAGGGAACAGGAATGAGATTGCTGTCTCTTAGAGTCTATAAAAAAATGATGACATGTTTTTGCATAGTTGGGTCAAATTATTCTTCTGGAAAGTTTTGTGAAGAAGTTTAAAATCATGGGTATGATCTATGTGGACTGTTTTCTCTTAAGTCTCTGGTTGTGTTTGCTTGTTCTGGCTTTTTTGGGTTTGTTTTCCTTTGTTGTTATAGTTTTAGGTTAGCCAATGGATGAATAATACTCACGTAACATTGACTGTGTATCAGGCACTTGCAGGACCCAGATGGAGATAAAGCAATGGGTGCGCCAGGACCGCAACTTTTCAAAATGTTAAGTTGCTACCATACTTCACACACACATGCTGCATTGTCTAAGATCAAAAAAATTCTGATTTCAGAAAAGGTTTTGGAAGCACGGTCGCCTCGGAAAATGGTAGTAGGCACAGAACAAATGATTATTTTGGGTGATGGAATTATGAAAAACCGAATCTCTATTCTCATTTATTAGTAAACTGTCTATGTAAAGTAAGTCATGAGGTGAGGATAGATATGAGATTAAATTCTCTTTCCCCAGCAACAGCAAATCATTAAACAGGTAGATTGTAAAAGTGGAGCTTTGTTCCAGGGGGTCTCTCATTTAAAATGCATATTCTGTTAGGACATAAGCATGAATTATTTATTAAGATCCTTAAGAAATATAGATTGGTGAAATTGAAAGACAAGTGATGAAAGAAACACACACACACACACACACACACTCACACGCTCACACAGAACCGGGACCCAGGGCCCCTTGAGTAGAGGCTTCCCCAGTGAAGGAGCACAACAGGCACCACCCCATCTTGAAACTTCAGAGACGGAAGAACTCCATCCAGTGGCATAGATTTTATATCCAAGAGCAGTGGCCCTGAAGTTTTTCACTCCTATCTCTGAATGAAACTTTTAGAGAACAGAAAGCCTTACCCCTCGATGTCAGAGGCACTGATATTCCAGTTGTCATTCCACTAGTGTTCACAAGACATGGAAAAGTTTACTTGTGAGACAGAAAGGAAAACCAAACCAACCCCATCAGCTAGTCCTCCATAAAAAACCAAGGTCAAAGATAAAGCCTCCCCACTGGCGGAATCACACACTGTGGCCCCAACTCATTCGTGGAGGCTGCTGGGCTGAGGGTGCTGCTGGCTTAGTGTGTGTCCCACACTGACCAGTGGAGCAAGGGGCCGAGGAAACTGCCTAAAGGCCCCATGCCCGTGGCCCTCTACCACGTACAGAAGTCAAAGGACGATGAAATGGTGTCAGTGTCCTACGAATTTCTATACAACCTGAAGTGGGAATGGTTGAGAAGCAGTTTTAGTGTGCTTAATTTTAATGAGTATTTGCCTTGAAAAATAGAGGATTTTTATTATTATTACCCTTCAAGAACATATAGATGACTTTTGGAGACAGAAATTAAACACTTCAACTACTAACATAGAAATAGAGTTCTTAAATTCAAAACAATTTTCTAATCTAAAGTGTAATACTTGAACACCTCTGACTGTTTTTACTTAAATAGATAATCTGTTGCCTCCCTCTCAGGATTCCAAGAATGAGCTATCATTCTTCCTGGTTCCTTATTTTTGTTTCTTTTTTATAAAGGGAAAAGGACTTTACTTACTCAAATTTGTTTTCCTGGAAAGAATGTGATTACTGTGTTGTTTGCAAAGTTTTTTGTTCCTCTATCTAGTAGAGGCATACAGTTTTCTGTTACAAATGAAAATGCATATGCAAACATTAAATATTACAAATAAAAGCATATACAGCTCTAAATTTTTTTATCCTCGACCCTTATTCAGAGGTTCCAAGACAGTCTGACCTCATTTCCAGTTGCACCAACACCCGCAGGGGCATAACTCTCTAAAGGAAAACAGCAGCTCCCCACCCTCGCGGCTCAAATGCCCCTATGCAGAAACATCCTCTGCAGGGCCTGAGCCGCCTGCTTCCTCCTGAAAGGCAAATTTTAGAGTCATTACCATTGATTTCTCTGTCTGCAAACCGCAGCCACTAATTTTCATCACAGCTTGACAGTTGGCTTTTTGACATTTATGTCTGCCTGTCGCTGTCCCCACTGCTTTGAGAATTCCATTACCATTATGCCTCAGCATGCCTGTCTTTATATTATTTTACCTTTCATAGTAAGAAGCACTCCTTCAACATTGGTTTATTTACCTGACTTGCTATTCAAGGTGCTTTTAACTCAGGTAATTTTCCAAGCTCCAAGCACATCATACGTCATCCATAGGAATGAAGATCCCAATCAATGAGGATTGGGACTGCCCCAGAGCAGAGCAACCTGAGGCAACAAAGAGGACTGAGAACTTCCAGAGTATAGTTGGACGTTTAGTAGTTATTTGTGGACAGAATAAAGACGGATGTCCAGTTCCTCCAAAGTGGTCACAAAGACAGAGAAGCTTTACTGGCCATTCTAAAACTAGAGTTGACCTCAGGTAGGATGAAGCCCTAGAGACAAGACCAGCCCTCCCCACTGCGACAGTTGACTTGAAGCATGATGGGAAGTCCACGGCAGCAGAAAGAGCTAGTTGCCTGTCCAGGATCTTTCTCCAATTCTTCCATGACAACAGGGCCCTGAATTTGTTAATGGCGGTGATACACCCAAGCTAAAAGATTGTAAAGTACCTAGCCTTCCTTGAAACTAATTTCTAGCTAGGAAGTTACATTGGTAAGACATGAAAATATGCTAAAAACAGGAACAGACATCTGCATAAAGGACCTTATGTACTTCTTTCCTTCCTCTTCATGAGGAACACAAATGAGATGGCTGGAGCTCCAATAGCCATCGTGGACTTCGAGGCAAATATGAGCATGTCAGCCTCTGACTTAGAAAATCAAAACAGAAAGATGAGAATAAATTGGTTCTCTAGTGGTGCAGAAGGTGGAAAACTAGTTCTTGACTTTCAACCTCCATAATTTATTTACATCAGAGAAAATAAGTTATTGTAATTTCTTGTCTATGCCACTAGCAGACAGAATTCCTATACAACACAGTCTCCTATAAATAATACTCAACCCCTATCTACACACATGCACACACAAACACATAGAGAGTAGATGTCACTAATTGACCTCTTCTGTGGGTTTCTTTAAAACTCTGTATATCTGGAGTAGATGACTTATTAAGTTCTTAGCATATGACTAATTTTATCCACAAAGTGAACTCTTCTAAGCAAATAGAATATAAATGGAAGAATCACATGGAGAACAAAATAAATCTTTAAAATGGGGAAAGAGAAATCATAGGTAAAGGAAGCAGAGAGATATTTGGAAAAAATTACAGTCCTACACTGTGTGTGGCCCGTTATTAAACAATATCCAAATCATCCACATTTATATTAATCAAGTATAAAAACACGACACAAAGAATGAAATTAATTTCTTTGTTTCTTTCTTTCTTTTTTTTTGAGACGGAGTCTTGCTCAGTCGCCCAGACTGGAGTGCAGTGGTGCGATCTCCGCTCACTACAGGCTCCACCTCCTGGGTTCACGCCATTCTCTTGCCTCAGCCAAAATTAATTTCTTTAGTTGAACTGAATTTATGGTTGAATATTTTTTTATTTTTAGTTATCATATTTTAAACATTGAGCTAATACAAATCAGTTATATATGTTAAAAGGAGAATGCCCATGCTAGTTATGTTCCTATCCAAGGCTTCGTCAGCTGCTCTTAGCATGACAGCATCATCCACATAGTTAACTAATATTTGATCAAAAGATTAACTCCAGAAGTAGCAACCATAAGCACTTCAGCTCCTTTTCTCCCCAATGAAAATCAGATATATTTTGTTAATTAGTATTAAAAACACTGGATTTTATTCAGTGAAATTCATACTGCTTTAGATATGAGGACTGCTCAATATCATAACGACACGATCCGTATTCCTACCAGAACCAATTGTAAGAATCCTATGAGTATCTCACCCTGTAGCCTTCAGAAGTTGCCCAAAGCCTAACTCTGAAACCATCCTGTGTTTACCCACGGACTTGTCGGTCACCAGCTGCTGGAAGCTCACTAGATGTATACCTAGATTGGTCTCTAGAAAAATGTTGTCTCTGCTCCAAGAGAAGGTTTCATACCAGCTATGGATTACCCAAAAGGACAGAGGACTGGGGATTTACTGAGTTTACTAGCTAGGATGCATGACGGTTCTGGACCTGCTCACTAAATTAAACATCTATCAAGTACATGTTTTTACATGTAGCACAACTTATTTTCTGATCTATTTTCACCCAAACTCAAGGTTGTGTGGAAAGAAAACTATAGACCTCACCAATCTCTGACTACTGGTGGTTACATGTTTACCAATAAGATCCAACCAGTTATTCATGATGGATATGCTTAGATCAGTTTACAACCGGCACCAATGACAGATATAACCACACCACAATTTGTTAGACCTGCCTCCAGCCCTATCCCACATTGCACCTCCCATTACTGAATTTGAGTCAGCCTTCTCCTTTGCAAGGAAGACAAAGGAGGTAATTTAAAGTGTTTTTCCATCGGATCTACCCAATAAAAGCCAGGTTTTACTATGAATTGTTTCAAGATAAGACAGTGCCAATGTGCTACTTAAATTTTTTAAAGCCTATTATCTTACCTCTTGCCTCTCTATAGATCATAATCAAAGAAAGAATTAATTTACTTAAGTCTATTTGTAATCAATTAATTATTATACCACTCTGTCATTATTGGGCAGGAAATCATTAATCATCCTTCTTGGGAGATTTAGATGATGCCCAAGAAGGATCCTTGTTTCTGGGTTTTGATATAAACAGGTGTGTATTTTCTGACTGAGCTCCAAGAAGAAGCAACTCTTCCCTAAAAAGTGGCCTAAAACAGCTCTAATCTGAGCTGAATTCAAACACCACCACCCCCCAGCTGGTAGACAAGCAAATGCTGAATGTTGGATTTTTTCGGTTATTTTAATCATAGTCAATCCCAGCTCTCCGAGCTGTCACCAGCCAGTTGACACAACTGGTTTCCGATTCCTTATCCTATTTATTTATTTTATAAAAACCTCCAGCCTCTTGTATATAACTAACTCATTTACAGTGTTTTAAATGAACCAACAGGAAGACTCAAGAATGAATACACTTCTGCTAGGTGGCATCAACATTTCTACCTGCACCATGGTCTCCCTGGCTCCTCAGTCTGTTTATGCTCCAAAGTTCTCTTAGCATTGAGGATGTACTGTGGACTACCAAAGAAAGAAGACAGTGCCCCGCTCCTCTTTGGGTAGGAATCCTTGGTGTTCTCCAGGATTGTATTGCTTTTACTCCAATAATTTATGGAGATTTAGAGCAACAGCCCTTTGAGATTTGCGGACAATATTACTCTGTGAGGCATTTGAAAGCCAATCCAAATACTACTTATTCCCTAGAGGAAAAAAAATGGGCCACAGTTGTATTTCAATTGGGGAACTGACGTTCATTCCACCCCAGCATCTTGAAGCCTTCCTGCCTTTCCCAAGTGGCAGAAAAACAGTCAACAGAAGTCAGGGCTTCAAGGAAATAGATGGAGAACCCTGCAGTCAGGGGAGGGAGTAGAAGGAAAGGGGAATGGGCTAAATAACGGAAAACTATTTGTGAAGGTCACAGCCCTGCGATACAGGGTGACTAAAGCTGACATTCAATCACCTGTGTACAGAGCGGCCTCTTTCCGGCACACATTGCCACCGCACTAACAGGGCTCCAACATACACATATTTATAGAACATTCCATCTGGTAATGGCAGAAAATACATTCTTTTCATGCTCATATGGAACATTTAGCAAGACAGACCACATGCTGAGCCATAAAACACACAATTACAAAATTAAAAGAATTCAAAGCTTACAGTATATTCTCAAGCTACAGTAGAATTAAACTAAAACTCAATAATAGAAAAATAGCTAGATTATTTCCCAAATGTTAGGAAAATTAACAAATTTCTAACTAACCCAAAGTCAAAGAAGAAGTTTTAAGAGAAAATGTAAAATATTTTGAATTAATGAAAACAAAATGTACAATTTATTAAAATATGGGTGATGTAGCAAAATTCAAGGGAAGCTACAGTGTTGCATGAGTATATTACAAATGAAGAAAGAGTTAAAATCAAACAGTTTTCATTTTAGGAAGCTAGAAAATAAGAGTAATTAAAGCCCAAAAAGAGCAGAACAAAAGAAAATGGTATTTAAAAAAATAGAACAGAAATCCATGGGGGAAAATAAAGGGACAAAAATAGAGAACAGAAAAGATACCAAGAGGTTGTTTTTGGAAAAGTTCAATTAAATTGACAAGCCTCTCAGCAGGAAAATGTCAAAAGAAGGACACAAGTGAAAATTTCAGAAATGAAAGGTCATTACTACTGTAATTCTGTGATTTAAAAGAATAATAAAAGAGTACTATGAACAACCATACTAACAAATTTCATACCATAGATGAAATGCACCAATTTCTTCAAAGATATTAACTGCCAAAACTCAAAAATGTAGTGAATGACCTGAACAGCCTTATATCTGTTAAATAAATTGAATCAATAATGAATAATCTTAAAAAAAAAAAACACTATCAGGCTCAGGTGCTTTTTTAATTTTGGGGGGAGTCATTGTGTCTCTCTTACCCAGGCTGGAGTGCAGTAGCACAGGCACAGACACTGCAGTCTCAACCTCTTTAGCTCAAGTGAACCTTTCATCTCAGTTTCTCAAGTAGCAGGTACTACATTCATGCACCACTGTGCCTGGTTAATGTTTTCTTTTTCTTTTCTTTTATTTTTTGTAGAGATAGGATCTCACTGTGTTGCCCAGGCTGAGCTTTAACTCCTGGGCTCAAGTGATCTTCCCCTCTTGGCTTCCCAAAATGCTGGGATTACAGTTGTAAGCCACCACACTTGTGTCAGATGTTTTAACTGGTGAATTCTACCAAATTTTTAATTTAAAAAATATACCAATTCTCTACAGTATCCTACAGATTATCCTAACACAAAACCAATAAAGACCAGTTTTTATTATAGAAATAAAAACTAAAGTCTAACATCTTTAATGGACATAGATGCAAAAGCATTCAACATACTATTAGCAAATTGAATCCAACAATTCTGTAATGAATTATATACCATGATAAAGCAGGATTTATTTCAGGTATGCCAGACTGGTTCAACATTCAAACATCAATCAACGTAATCTGCCACATCGGCAGACTAAAGAAGAATAATGAAAGAAGAAAAAGCATTTGATAAAATGCAATACCCAATCATGATAAAAATTCCCAGAAAACGAAGAATAGCTGGGAACTTACTCCACCTGACGAAGAACATGTATAAAATACTAAGAGCTAACAACATATTTAACAGTGAGACACTACGTATCTTCTTTCTGACATGGAGAATAAGACAATGATGTGTCATTCATTCACTTTTACTCAGAATGGTACCAGAAGTTCTAGCTAGGTCAAAAATACAAGCAAAATAAATTAAATATATACAAAATGAGAAGAAAAAATAAAACTGTCTATGATTTATATACAGATGACATGATTTTATATATATATATATATATATAAACAAACAAAAATGTCCTGAAACCAGTAAGCAAGTGTATCAAGGTTGTAGAATAAAAAGTTAATGTACAAAAGTCAATTGCACTTCTAAATACTAGTAAAGAATAATTATCACTAAAAAAATGAAAAACTGAAATAGGTAAATTTACAAGACAATATGTACAGTATCTGTATGGAGACACTGTAAAACATTGAAGAAAAAAGAAAACCATCTAGGCAAAGGGAGAGCTATTACATGTTCATGGATTGGAACACTCAATATTATTAAGCTGTCTTATTTATTTATTTATTTATTTATTATTTTTGAGATGGAGTCTTGCTCTGTCCCCGGACTGGAGTGGAGTGGCATGATCTCAGTTCACTGCAACCCCCACCTCTTGGGTCCAAGAAATTTTTCTGCCTCAGCCTTCTGAGTAGCTGGGATTACAGCCACGCACCACCACATCTGGCGAATCTTTGTATTTTTCATAGAGATGGGGTTTTGCCATGTTGGCCAGGCTGCTCTTGAACTCCTGACTTCAGGTGATCCACCTGCCTCAGCCTCCCAAAGTGCTGGGATTACAGGTGTAAGCCACCATGCCTGGTCCAATTCTTCCTAACTTTATCTATAGATCCAATGCAACTCCAACAGGCTGCTCTGTTGATATCAACCAACTGATTCTAAAGTTTATATAGAAAAACAAGAGACCCAAAAACAGCCAACACAATGTTGAAGAAAAACCATTAGATTACTGACTACCGAATTTCAAACCTTACTATAAATCTACAGTAATCACGTCAGTGTGGTTTTGGTGACAGAATAGACAAATACATCCATGAAACACAATAGAGATCCCAGAGGTAGATCAACATGAAAAGTCAACTGATTCTTGACACAGTGCAGTGGCCAATTGATGGAGTTTGTCAGGAGACACGCCCCGTACAGTGCATCCACGTGAGTAGTCCCTGTTGTTTGACAGCATCAGTTCCACTTGCCCATGAATATCTATATACACAAACATGACATTCGGTGTGGACAGTGTGAGCTGACTTTAGGGAGGTATTTAATATGCATATTTAATATGCCTAACTGAGGTAAATTATTAACTTTACAGATATTAAATAAGGTTAACTTTCTTCAAGATGTTTGTTCTAGAAGAAGAACCAAGAGTCTCTGCATACAATGGCCTGTGGTTTAAGGCCAGGTGTTCCCAAACTTTAGTGTGCATCAAAATATCAAAATTACCTGGAAGACTGGTCAAACAACATGTTGCTCTCACACCTGCATTTCCGAATTAGCAGGTGGGGCTGGAGAATTTACATTCCTAACAAGTTCCCAGGGAAGCTGAGTTGCTGGCCCTAGGACCAGGCCCTCAATTCCACTGCTTTGGACTTGAAGCAGAGGGGGAGCTTGGAGCAGAGCACCATACTAGCACCTGAAAGAGCCACAGTGGACACACTGAAAGCAAGACAAGCCCTTTGCTTGATAAACTACGTGATTCAGAGCCAGTTTGGTATTAAAAACAAAGCAACAAACGGCACAATGAGGGCATCTGGCCACGGGTGACTTTTATGTTACCTAAAATATCTGAAGTTTAGGATCAATTTGCAATGAGAGATCACAGTTTTTCAAAAATATCTGAAGTTTAGGATCAATTTGCAATGAGAGATCACAATTTTTCGAAATATGATTTCCATCATTTATGTTCATTATCCTCTGTGCCTGACTTCTACCGAAAGGTGAGCTAATAAATGAGTGTATTTTAAACCAATAAATGTATGTGAACTTTTCAGGCAGCAACAGAAATCCAGCAAAGAGAACAACTAACGCACACATTATGAAGCTAAAGCTAACTTTTATCAGGAAGAAGATATTTTTAGATGAATTTACACAGTTTACAAATTCCAAAAGGTATGAACTTTCCTTTGGAAATACAATCTTTCTACTTCATTTGTAATTGTCAAATATAGGAAAATCACATTTCAATTTTGAGCATTTAATAAGAAACTGCTAAAATGTAGATATTCCATTCAAAAGTCTCTTAGTAAGCCACTAGCATTATCTGGATTAGAGGCTACTTCCTCTGTTGTTAAGATAAATAGGTGGTAAATACCACAGACTAGGCTGGGATGTGGGAAGCAGCTCTAGGCGTGTGCTAAAACATACTCCTTTCTTGGTCAAGGTGGCACAGCCACATCCATCTATTAGAAGTGGCATATTTGAAACAATGTCCCAAAGGAAGAAGACAGGTACTGGGAAGCAAGGGAGGCCTAAGGGCTCTGTGAGATTCCCAAAGTCAGGTTTTGCAAATAGATGGAGATGGAGATGGGGTTTCCTTCGCCTCACACTAAACATGGGAAAGATAACGTCATGTGCAAATGTTTCTACAAAAAGGGAACCTGGTGAAAGAAGCTGAAGAAGTAGGAAAGGAAAGAAGGAAACCAGGGAGAGGGAGATAATAGAACGGAGATTGCTCCTGAGAGGGACAGGAGGGGCAGAAGGAGCAAGTCCACAGCCAGCGCTGCCTCGCCGACTTCTGTGCTGCTTTGGGCTCACTGCCTGTGGACTAAGCCCAGGGTTTTGTTGTTTTATTTTTCTTCATAGGACCTAGCAGCCTATTAAATATATGTTGAATTGGGCATGAGGACTAAGGGGGAAGAGGAAGTGGGAGAAAGAGAGATACTAAGAATGAATGGGTAAGAGAGAGAGAGTCTAATTTAGAGTTAGAGTTTGCAAGATGTTGTTGGCAGCCACCATTATGGTTGCTAATTTTCTTCTATTGAAAACACACACACACACAAAACACAAACAATCTTTCAATTCACCTGATACCTGAAGTCCAATAATTTATCACGATGTGGGACTGGGCCACTTGAGGTTTTAGCACCCAGCATTTTTTACTGACCGAAGTAATGAAAATGACTGAAGTAATTGAAGTAATGAAAATTTAATCAGGCCCACAAAAAGAAGTTTGCAGAAGCAATGAGTGGCTCGAAGGACATTGTGGCCAGCTGCTGACGCCTAGAATTCTGGTTACTGAAGGTGTCATCTAAGATTGAAGAAACATAGATTTTTTTTTTCCCGATTCCTTAAAACTTCCCTTCCCTTACTCTCCAGCTGCACTAAAACTCCCCACTGCTGCTTTTTGTGGAGGTGGATTTGGGAGCTCTTGCCTTCTTACCTCCTCACTTTGGCCAAATAGAATAAGCCTTTCTGTATCTCCAAGCACCTGTGTATGAGTGTCTGGCCTCAGTTGCATATCAGCGACACAGGTCTGAGTTTGGGCTTCTACCTCTGACTTACAGCCTAGGATTTCATACAGCAGGAGTGGAGAGGATAACACACTAGTCAACAAGCCCATTCTCTGAGATTATTTTTTACCTATTTTTAAGACTTTTTGTCTTAGGGTTGCCTAAGGAATAAGTTACCACTTTTAGTGAGGGAATAAGGCAGTTTAGGACCGGCTGAGAAAAGCAGAGGTGAAGGAATAATGAGGACTAAATCTGAGCCTAATTCACAAAGTCTTCTTGGACCCAACTCTAAGACCTTCCTCAAAATCATCAAATGGAGCAGGGTGATGCTTGTTTTAGGCAACCGGCAAGCGTCCAGGGACGTGTGAAGATAGCCTTGCCCACATTGCTTTCATGCCTTATATAAACGAAGCTTCCCCAAAGAGCCCTTCCTTTCCTATCCTGATGTGAACACTGACTGAGATAAACGCTAGCAAGGTGAGAGAATTGTTCCTTACAATAAGTGTAATCTCAAAGGGTAAAGTACCTCATTAACCTGGCCGCTTAAGGACAATAAACTACACAGCACTTAAGGAAATGGACACATAGTTAAGAAATTAAATAACATGAATTACTAGCACCTGTAACCTAAAGACGTCAGAAGGGATAAAATAAACCCTTGAATAGGATACATTTTAGGAGGAATTCTAAGGAAACCCCACTTTCAAAGAGCAAATTTAACTGTTTAAGAGCGTATTAAAAGAAAAGATGTAAAATTAAAGCAAATGAATTCGTTTCCTATGAAAACAGTCACATCTTACCAAATTTGAAATTATTGTAATTACGTAACTGAATCATTTAGACTTCTTCCTGTGTAACTGCTTAACTTACCTCCAAAAGTCCTGACTGTTGAGATGTCTGGTCTTCTGCAAACAAACCATGTGAAAATGGATTCATTGACTCACAAGTTACAAAACCTTCAGGCGAAATGATCCACAATTAGCAACTGGGTCATTGGTACAGGCAGTTTGGGGGAATGAAATGAAATTTTCATCAACATTTTACATGATTCACTCTCCTTAACCTTGAAGAGTGGCTCCATGCTTTTGAGTAACATTGACAAAGGTGATTGACAGAGACATATTTCTTTTTTCCGAAACATCAGTGAAATTGTTGTAAGCAAGCTCAAGTCTGAATCCTGAATTAACATCTCCTCAATTTCCCACTCTAAGATTGGCATGATCGGTGGTGAAGCGGGGATGAAGAGACTGGTTTTTAGGGGGTGGTGGCAGTGCTGTTTTCCCAGGAGGTCTGTTGGGGAGGATCTGAGAGTGGAGAAGGAATCAGAGGAGAGGTCTCTGCTCTGCCCTGTCTGCCGAGGGACCCTAACCCTGCAGTGGGGGACACCAAACCCATTTTGGGGTCCCTAGGTTTTTCTAGACACCATCTCCTCTTCCTTGCCATGGTCCACTTTCTTGCTGGCCATCTGAATTTGTACATAGATAATACATAAGTTTCACCAAACAATTACCCTCTGGACAGGCAGCAGAACACCAAAGCCTGTCTGAGTCTCCCAGGGGAATTACAGCACAAAGTTAGGACCTTCCTTAAGGTCTTTAGCATCTGTCCCTGGATAAGGGAGGAAGCCAACAGTTTCAGGTGCCCTGTGCCGCTCACTGACCTGAACTAACGTTTTATTTAAACTGTCCCCAACCTCCTTGTCGGAGGAAATTGTGCCTAAGGAAGCGTGGTGTTATGCTCTTTCTTATGAACTCATGAAAGGAACAAATGATGATATATGGGGCTCAAATCAAAAATTGAGGAGAAAAAGTCCGGGAGTCAGGCTTCAGTTGAAGGAACGTGTAAAGAGGTGAGAATTAGAACATTGGAAATAATGGTTTCACCCCAGCGATGTGGGCTTTTTGGTCTCTATAACTCCTTCTTAACACGTTCACCATTACCTATGCTAATAAACATTTAAAAAATTGTATTGTATTTGAGTAGATCTTAAATTGTTTTGTGAAACTCAGACTCCTGATGGTTCCTGCAGAGGACTTGTTTGCAAACACAGGTGAGCTCCGCTGTGGATCCCTAAGTACAATTAGAGGAGACTTTGCGAAGCCCTTAACAATCAGTTGCATACGTTCTTATGAATTTATCTTTTTTTCAAAAATTTCATCCCATTGTACATCCTGTGCTTTGTTTTACAAGCATCGATACGTTTACTAAATATTACTATTTGGAATATTACTCTGAATATTCCAAAAAGCAAATAAACCAAGTTTTCTTTTGACTTATAAATCATCAGATCCCACCTTTCTCAAGACCCACAAAATTACAAAACTAACCTGTAGGCTGAGGTGCGACCAGTGCCTGGGTCAGCCTGACCGAGGCTGCCAGGATGCTGGAGGCCACACTGTCCATTCTGAGTGTGCCCTGAAGTTATCATGCCTGGACATAGGAACCAGTAGAACCCTGGAGACAGCACTGTGTCCCCACAGAACCACCAAACTGCTTCTTCCCTCTCATCCTGGAGTCACTTTCCAATTCACCCACATGATCGGCTGAGCTTACACTGGAGTTTCCTGGGGGGCACATGATACATACAAGGGCACCCCCATCAGGCAGCCACTCACTTATTGTCCTGCTCAGCCCTTGATAGCCCTGCTTCTAGGCTGGAGATCCAGATTTCCAACCTGCTCTGGGGTTGAACCCCAATCAAGAAGGAGCCCTGGAGTCCAGCTCTTCCCACAGAGGCCTGCGGCTGCACCTCCCTCAGTACCGCCCTGTGGACACCCTGCAGCTGGCCAGTTCCTCCTCAGCCTTTTCTTGCTCAGGTGTGGCCTGGCCCAGCACTGCCTCCTTGGCTCCAGAACCCCCTCCTCTATGGACCCATGCTCCTCGGATCTGGCATCCTGAGTGGAGCCCAGCCTCGTCAGGACACTGGACTTGGTCCCTGAAAGCCGAGCCAGGGCAGCTGCACCCTCACCTGGGAGGGCAGCCAAGGTCTTGGAGGGACTGTAGCTTCTCTGTGGCAGGGAGGGCATGGAGAGAAGCCTCACAGGCAGCTCCCTCTCCCCACGCCTGCCCTCTTCTCCCCATGAACCTTTCCCCTGAATTCTGCTGAAGTCCAGGCCTCAAAAAGGGCACTGTCTATGTATTTCCCCCTTTGTTTCCCTTTGCTTATAGAAAACCCCGAGTCTGCCTTGGAGCACACTCTTAAATGTGACCTGTCTAATGTCATCTTGGCCCCATGTCCACTTCTTTCAGGCATGCCTCCGTCTTCGTTTCGCTGCCGCCAGGGCATCTTCCTCCAGAACCTCTTCCTCTATGTGGCAGAGGCCACTCTCCTTCTAAAGCAAACCTTGCCTCCATTTGCTGGAAAACAGAAGCTGCTGACCCACAGAAATCCAAACTCCACAGGTGTTTCACAACCACCTTTACCCCATGATTTGTTTCCAGTCTTCCTTGTAGCGTACCCCCCTACCCCACCACCTGCATGATTAGATTTCTCTAAAAGAACAGAGATCCACCGTAATGGCAGCTCCAGTAGGAAAGCTGATTTCTGTCTTCTAAGAGAGTCTGCAGTGTGGCAGTCATGGGTTCGAGGTAAGACTCTGCTGCATTAGGAGCCTGGGGATGAGACTCCTTCCTTACTGTTCTGTCTCCCTAGAAGATGCCATCCTCCTGGGCCTTCAGACAGAAGCCAGTGTGGGATTTTGTTATAATCCACAAACTCCTACGTTGGCCAAGAAATAAAGAAGTGCAAAAAGGCATGCACAGGAATGGCTTGAGCAATGGAGGAGATGATGCCAAGCAGCCATGTGCAAGAAGGACCTGGGGAGCCCCCGGGAGGGCTTGGTAGTCAGCGGTGAACACAGGGTGGACAGTTTGTCCTCAGAGCCCAGTCACCAGGTGCATCCGTTTCACAGGGTTGGGGCCCTAATCTCTCTGTGCAAGGAGAGCATGTGGTTGGACTGGTTTGGGTCTCACCCTTGGCAAGATAGGACATCCCACTTTGACGGCTCTTCACCAGGACTGCACATGATTGGAGCTATGAAATTCTCCAAAGCAAAATTAGGGTGCTGCTGGCTTGCAGAATTGAGGTGTATGCCTCCCAGGAGGAATGCACTGCTCACTAGAGATGGACAGTTCAGCAGACAGCTGGGCAGGACATTATCCCTGCAGCAGGAGTTGGTAAATAAATGGGCAGGCAGAGTGGGTAGGGAAGGAGTGGAGAGCTGAGGAGCTCGCTGGAGTGAGGTGAGATGGCTCATGGGCACAGAGCAATAACTCAGCCGGAAGCCAAAAAAATAGCCTTAGGCCACACCAAACAGTTTTGATGTCTTGCGTATAGTGGGAGGCCACTAAAGGTAGATGGCAAGCAGACATGTAAGCTCATTTTGATAGATATTTGTAGGGTAAAATGAAGGGAAGAAAGACTGGTTACAGGGAGGCCACTTAGGAGGCGATCATGATAATCAAAGAAGACTCAAAAAGTCTTAAGCCAAGGTAGAGGCAGTGGGAATGATAATGCTGAAAATAGATTTATTTTGGAAAGGGGAATTATCTTTCCCAGTGAAACCATTTCTCTGTTGCCCAAACTCAGTGCTGCCACTTGTTACCACACAGACTGTGCAAGACACATGGAAATGAATGGCTCCCCTGAAGTTGTGGGACGCGGCAGCCCTGCCTGGAGCTTCTGACATATGCAGTAGAATAAATATCCAGTGCTTTCTCCCAGAGCTCTCCAGTGATAGGATAAATCACACGTCCCAGCAAAGCAAGGGAAGAAAGCCAAAAATATTGAAGGCAGGCAAGGAGGGACCAGAAAACAAAGGAAAAATAAAACCATAAGAAGGATTTTATATTCTGAAGATGATGGATCTTGAGCCACAGACAGAAGAGACAGATAGCTAGAAGTAGAGCAGCTGCAGAAAGAGGAAATCAGCAATGCATGTTTAATTTAACAGTTCAGGAAATCCAGTTACCATTTTTATTCAAGCATAGTGGTGTGCTCTGCTATTCTCAAGAAATTATTTCCATTTAAAAGTCCTGTTATTTGACTGTATCATGATAGAAATGGCTACCCATCGGCCATTCCCATGTCTTTCTCCAGTGCCTTCCTCCAGCTACAGAGGCCAGAGAACCAGGCACCCTCTTCCCAAACATTCTGCAGCTGGGAGGAGCCCCGTGGTCCCATCACATGGAGAGTGAAGGGCAGGGTGCCAGGCTGGTGGGAAAGATGTTCCTTCTCTGTAGAAGAGAAGAGCTCTCTCCTTGCCCTTGTATCCCAGCTTCCTGCCTTGGCATATTGAGATGTGAGAAACCACTTTGCACCCATGAGAGAGAAGGAGGAGAGCTGTAGAGATGCTGCCCCACGTCCTGTCATCATGGGACTTTGGAGAACACTTGGAACCACCTTCTCTCTCTTCAGGTAAACAGTGTATGCTCTTAGAGTTTAAGCTGCTGCGCCCTGGATTTTCTGTTGCACACAGATGAAGATACTGAGTTGATGCAGTTCGAAGTGAAGGGTATAAACATGTTGCTTGTATAACAAGTACTGGAATGGACATGATTCTATAACAAGGCCTATTATTTAAGATTACCTGTTATTAAAACTAGATAAGTTATTCACTTTATATTTTACGGAAAAAGTATACTTGAATAAACCCAATTATATGATCAACCATCTGATGATAAAATGTACTCAAGCAGTAAAGAAATGTTACTAACCATTTCTTCTGGATGTTACTCCCTGGAAAAAAAAAAAGGGTAACATTTATAGAATTGATGAATAATTATAGTCTTAAATAATTATTTTCAACATCTCAATCAAAATTATTTATTCTCTTCTCTTAATTGTTGATAGTTATCCAACATTTCAATTTTTATAAAACAACCACAACTTTTTCATGATGTAAGTTTCAATGGTTAGTTATTTATTAATTGATGCTTTTTCCATTTTCTAATATATGACAAGTATTTTGCTTCAAGAAGCGATATCTTTATCTCAGATTTCTTTTTTCGTTTCTTTATTCCTGAAATGAAATTACTGGGAGCTGGCGTATCAAAGATCTTCTGACCTTAAACAATTAGACAAACTAATTACAGTTAGGTTTTTGAAAGAGCTGGTATTTAATTTCCACAAATCTCTATGTTGCCATATTCTTATAAGTTGTTTCATGCCCCATCATTAGCAGGCAGTCTGTGACAAGAGATTCCTTCCAGGCATTGGGATGGATGACCCTTGTAAGATGTGATTCTACAGATTGAGTACAAATTTACTTCAAATTTCGTTGACCCATTGTCTTACTGGTCAGTTTCATGAATTGTCTTACAGGACGATTCATGAAATAAACAGGGATTTAAAAGTTTCTGTTAGGTCTTGGCACAAGTAGATCATGAATCAAAAAATCAACCTGTCAGTCTTTGGAAAATGTGGTTAAATCTACCTAAGTAATACATTGAAGATCATGAAGTTAAATATGCTGAATGATCTGTTGAATTTGCTATTGCATGTTTGGCTCCCAGAAAGTTGTTCCTTAAAAGACAAACAAACAAACCTTTAAATCACAATTCTATTTCTTTATTTCTCTCTTTGCATGCCAGACTTTTAAGAACAACACTTTGCATGGTCATCTCCAGCAGGAGGTAGCAGAAGAGTGCTGAAGTTGGTGACAGAAACTGAGCTCATTACCTGATCATAATTAATCTGTATGTGATCACAACATCCATGTTGACAAAATTAACATTAATTTAAAAATATTGAACATGGATGTGTCAGCCTAAATAGCAAACAGAGAAAGGCTCTCTAAAACTAAAAGATATTTATTGAGGCATGGGACACTGCAAAGGGCACATGTGTGCCTTAGTAAACTATGCACACATTCAGGGAGGTAAAGGAAGGCTATGATTTAAAGAAAAAATGAGGAGTATGACATAATTATTTTAAAATGATTATTCTTGGCTACAATGATCTATAACAAAGATGATGCTACTCCAAGGTTGGACAGGCAGTTTTTGGGGTGATGTCCTTGCAGAAGTACTTTTTGGTGTAAGTTCCTGAAAGCCTTTGTGCAAGGGTGTGGTTTTTGCAATCTTTTGCGATAGTTTTTATTGTCAGGCATACAAACATCAGAACTATCTATTCATAGCTTTCCTCAGCTCTATTTGTTAGAGTTTTTTTTTCTTTGTATTTTTTTTTTTAACATGAGTGACTCCATTTTGATACTGACAATTTCCAAAGAGACAGTTCAGATTTTTCTAAAAGGCCTAGCTATTTGCAAATAACCAAACATCATAGTCATCAGGAAATTTGGAAAACTCAGAATTTCTTAAACTGCAGGTCTATTATTTAGGATTACCCGATTTCAAAGCTAGATAATTTATTAACTGTCTATTTTACAGAAAAGGATACTCTTGAATAAATCCAATTATATTAGATACTGAAGGTTAATTTTCCTGAGTTTCAATGCTGTCCAAATTATACAATGGCTAACCTGGACTGCAGGTGAAAATCGCCAAGGAAGACTTAAAATCACATTCTGCTCAATGTGAAAGGGCTTTCTGATGATCGTCGTGTGCAGCCATGGCCGAGAGCATCCCTGGCTGGGCTAGCACTTGTGCCTCAGTGCAGTGCTCTGCCTAAGTATTAAGCGAGTGAGCTCAGTTGTTGCCAGAAAAACACAAGTTGGACTCAGCAGAGCTTCTCTCTTTCATTTCACGTAAGCCTGCTTTGTTTGATGCATTACTGAGCCGGGAAATGTAGAGTGGTGCCTATGACAAAAAGAAAACACTCAGAGAAAATGACAGCCCACTTAGGCCTCTGGCATGAATTGCTGCTTTAAAGAAGGAGAAAAAATCCTTTTTGGAATCCGAAAAGCAAATTGCTCACCTCTGCTTACATTACACAAACAAACAACTAATCCTTGGGTCTCTGCAGTATTTGTAATATTCCCTTCTATGTGCAAGGTCCTGTGTGCCTCGATACTGTACTGTAGACAGGTGTTGTCAGGTCATCTTCCAGGCAAACATAGAAAGGAATAGTGATCAACAGTCAGAGGTGCTAATCAACACAGGCCAAGAGCCCCAGCGATTTTCATTCCGTGTTCTTCCTGCTTCTATTTCTAGAAAGTCTGAAATACACACACTTTATGTAGCCGGCATTGTGGAAAGGCCATCAGTGTTAGCTCCTCAGGTGGAAGGACACAGAGAATGCCCTCCTTCCATCTCCTTCTTTCCGTAATTGTGTGATGGTGAAAAGTTCCTGACTTGTTGACCCTCTATTTCCTTGTCTGCAAAAATATGGCTACATGTGTCTGTGAGGGCCAACTACCAAAAATGAAGAAACAAAAAGCCAAATACAGTACCTGGTGCATAGCGGAAATAAAAGATACTATATTATTACTCTTTGCTAGTATTATATCTACACTTCATTTTCAAATGTAAAAGGCATCACACTTAAACTCACTATTCCTTAGGGAACTGTAGTAAACTGACCCTTGATCATCTTCAGGATAAAAGACTTAGCATTGCATCTGTATCTCTTTGTGGTCTGCTACCATGTACTTGCAATACCCACTGAGGGATATTCTTAGGTCCATCTAAATTGAGATGTGCAGAACCACCAGGAGCCATGCTTGGCACCCAGTGTGCTTACACAGGGCAGAAGCCACAGCATGCGTGTGAAGAGATAGCTCTCCAAGGAGTTTCTGCATGTCTTGCACACCTTCTGTTGTGACTGTCTTGTCAAGCATGATGTATGATGCATGGGTTATCCATGGATGGCCACGTGGCTCCAATGTACCCTGCAATCGTGCTCTAGGATAAACAATGGTATTCTTTTCAGCCTTTCTCCTTGAAAGCCAGCTTGATTCTGAGGCTTTTAGTAGAAGACACTTGGGACTCTGCAAGAGGAGAAGGCTTCCTGCAATTCCAGTGTGGAGCTAGGTGAAGGTGTAGATGTGAGGACCTCAGGAGGGTCTGTCACAGCCACAGTTCAGGATTGGTCCTTCTGAATCCTGCAGACTTGACCTGGTAATAACCTTTCCACAACCATCTTGACTAAGAAACTAGACTGCCCCATCATCTGCCTGATTCGAAGGCCTCCTGACTGTGCTGATGCCAGGACTCCCTCTGCAAGTCCCCATGTGGCCACCTGCACGTGAATGTCACTGTTTGTCCCTCCTGCAAACCCCACCTCCCACCACCACCACCTTATGAAATCCATGTACTTGGAAGGCTCTCTGCCTCCACCAGCACCTAGGATCCCACTGCCTGCCTGTGCAGGCTGCTGTTCATTTGCACACCCTCCTGCATGCCAGAGGGGATTCTGATATTTTCCCAGCAACTCCAGACCAGCTCCAGCCTGGCAACACTGAAAACTTCTCCACTATCTGTCGGTTAAACTATGCCTTCCTCAGTGAGGCCTAATTCCTTCTGAGTTTTTTCTTCCTTGGGTGCTCTCCTTCAGCCTTAGGGCACCATATAGAGTTTTCTTATGTTGTATAGTTAGCCTTTAATCAAATTTAATAATTCTTTTTATTAAACATCTCCTTTTTAATGGTGGTATGATTTATATCTCGTGATTGGACGCAGACTACTACATCTAGCAAACAGCATTGATAGACAGAGACAGTATCTAGCTCTGGAGCAGAAGGCTGGGTTGTTTTGTCGCCAATGTAATAAGATAATGTAAAAGTTGGGCAGATCTGCTTGCTGCTCATTATTTTAAAAATTGATGTTTCCTGAGCTCTGGGTTTATCAGTTGCAAGACAAACTCTCCACCTCTGCATGCATAGCATCTACCCAGGCCCACCTGTGATGCCCCTTGGGGGTTGGAGGATTCAGAACCTGTGCAAATATGCAGGTTATGCTCCCTGCTTTGCCTTGATTAAAATGAATCTCTTTGTCTCTAACCTAGAAGTCCCATGTCCTCTGCCAGCATCTACACAACTGCGAAAGGCTAACTTCTTAGTTTACAAATAGAGGAAATTTTTGGAGACTTCATTATTCTTGACAGCAAGCAAGATGGAATCAGAGGACCTATGGGAGCTCTTGCACCAGTCTGTGCATCTATTTCAGCAGTCAGCTGGGCATTCTTTTGGCTGCTTTCTACGCCTGCCTCATGTAAGAACTCAGGTGCAGAGAGATGAGATTCATATGTGAGTGGAGGTTCCTTGCTGGCCTAAAAACTTCATGCTACACAGTAGCCAATATGTCTTACAACAATTCCATAGTTACAGTTTCCAAGGTCTCTGTAAGAACATGCCAGTTCCAAGAGTCACCACATTCTGGGAAGCCCATGGCTCTAGCTTCTTGCCAGGCATTTATATCGTTCTCTTAGGCTTCAGAAATTTGCCAGTCAGGAGTCTTTTTCCCCATAATCAATATTGTCTTTTGACGTCATTGAAATTCTTCCTTTATCTAATTTCCAGGGAAATAGATTAGAAAATTAATTAAAGATGAAATCCTAAAGCCAAAGGAGAAAAGATCACGTTAACTCCATACTCAGGTTGCCTGTTCTTTTTTAAGTTGTGCACATCAAATTCTGTTTTCTCCATTTTGTCAACCTTTTTGTCAACTTAATATACCAAATTATCTCAAACCTCTGTATTTGCACACATGCAGTTTTCTCTCCCTGAATATTGTCCTTCATACAGACCCTTTGTTTACCTGCCATAATTAGTACGTATCTTCAAGCATAATCTCTGGAAGATAGCTAACTAGACCCAGCCAGAAAGAGCATCTCCCACCGGGATAGACTAAACCACCAAGTAGACAGGTACACTCCGAATGGATCCTCAGAAAGAAGGCATTGAGAGTGGACAGAGGGAGGATGCAGACCCTGGGACTGAAAGGGGAGAAAGCTGGGCACTGTGCACAAGGTTGCTGAGCACTAGGACTCATTCCTGGCCGAGGCACACCATAGTCCTGTAGGTGGCATTAGCCATTGTTAGAGGTCAGACCTGGAAAGAACAGGGCTGCCCTTCCCACAGAATGGGGCCAATCCGATTTGAACATCCCTTGTGTGCCAGCCTCCCTCAAGGGCCCTAGCTAGCCACACCCCTTTTCAGCACAGCCTCAGCTGCTCTGCTGAAACAGTTGACAGAAGCTACTGTGCAGTAGCTCATTCACTGGCAGCCCCTGTCTTCCCCTCAGAACGCTTTGACAGGCAGACCCCTGCTGGTGTGCACTCATCCACAGCCTTCCCCTGCAGGGGCACTTGCAGCCTTCTAATAATGCTCCACCACCATGCACAGCCCACCCACTACCCTCTTGGTGCACACATGCCTGCTACCCCCATGCCTCTCTGCCAATGTGCACTCACCCATGGCTGCCCTGCCACCCTACTGATGTGAACTTTTCTATACCCACCAACCACAGCATGCTCTCCCATGGGCCCCCTACCACCTACCCACCAAAGCATTTTTGCTGGCAGCTCGCATTGGAATGTTATTGCCAGCAGACTGGGAACACACCAGCTCCTCCAGCACAGCAGGTGCTTGATCTTGAAGGGCCAGAGAACAAAGAAACAGGCCTGGTCCCAGCCCCTGTCAGGGTTGGAGCATGCAGCCTGGGAGCACTGACCAGAACCTTGCTCCCTTGAAAAGATTCGAAAATCAACTAAAGGCAGCTTATACCACAGCCAAGCCCTAGAGGGCACCAGATAATATTAAAGCAAAGAGCCCAGCTTAAAGGTAGCAACTTTAAAGGTTAAGAGAACATCAGCCCATATGAATGAGGGGAAAAACAAAACAAAACAAACAAACAAAAAACACAGTGCAAGAATTCTGGCAACTCTAAAAACAACAATGACTTTACCTCCAAAAAACACTAGCTTCTCAGCAATGGTTCTTAACCAGATTTAAGTGGCTGAAATGACAGACATAAAATCCAGAATCTGGATGGCAAGGAAGCTCAATGAGATACAGGAAAAGATTGAAACCCAATCCAAGGAAAACAGTAAAATGATGCAAGAGCTGAAAGCCATATTAGGTAGGTCTTCTTGTTGAAATAAATCCTTTATCATTAAGTAATGCCCTTCTTTGTACTTTTTGATTAACATAGCCATTTTAAGAAAGAATCAAACTAAACTTCTGAAAATGAAAAACCCACTATGGGAATTTCACAGTGCAAATGGAAGCATTAATAGAATAGACCAATCTGAGGAAAGAATCTCAGAACTTGAAGATCACTCCTTCAAATCAACACAGGCATACAAAAAAATTTTTAAAAGAATTTTTAAAAAAGAACAAAACTTCTGAGAAATAGGGGATTATGTAAAGAGACCAAACTTAGGAATCATTGGCACTCCTGAAGGAGACAGAGACAGAGTCAGAAACTTGGAAACATATTTGAAGATATTGGCCATGAAAATTTCTCCAACCTTGCTAGAAAGGTTGGCATGCAAACTCAGGAAATTCAGAGAACCCCCAGAGAGATGCTATACATGATGACCACCCCCAGGATATGTAGTCATCAGATTCTCCAAGGTCAATGTAAAAGAAAAAATACTTATAAAGATACCTAGAGAGAAGGGACAGGTCGCATAAAAAAGGAATACTATCAGGCTAACAACGTATTCTCAGCAGAACCCTTATAAGCCAGGTGAGATTAGAAGCCTATATTCAACCTCCTTAAAGAAAAGAAATTCCAACCAAGAATTTTATAACAAGCCAAACTGAGCTTCATAAGCGAAAGAAAGATAAGTTTTTTTTAGATAAACAAATGTTACAGAAATTTTTACCACCAGATCTGCCTTACAAGAGGTTCTTAAAGGAGTGCTAAACATGGGAATGAAAGATGGATACTGGCCACCACAAAAACACACTTCAGTACATAGTCCACTGACACTATGAGGCAACTATGCAATTAGGTCTACATAACAGACAGTTAATAACACAATGACTACATCAAATCCTTACATTTCGATATTGACCTTGAATGTAAATCAGCTAAATGCACTAGTTAAAAGGCACAGAGTGGCAATTTGGATAGAAAAGAAAGACCCACCTGTGTGCTGTCTTCAAGAGACCCATATCATATGCAGTGACACCCACAAACTCTAAGTAAAAGGATAGAGAAAGATCTATCAAACAAATGGAGAAAGAACCAAAAGAGCAGGAGCTGCTATTCTTATTTCAGACAAAATAGACTTTAAACCAACAATCATCAAAAAGGACAAAGAAGGGCATTACTTAATGATAAAGGATTTATTTCAACAAGAAGACCTATCCATTCTAAATGTATATGCACTCAACATTGGAGTATCCGGATTCATAGAACAAGTTCTTAGAGATCTCAGAAGAGACTGAGATAACCACTAAATAACAGTGGGAGATTTCAATACCCACTGACAATGGGTATTGTGGCAAGCTTGTGGCTTGCATCCTCTGAAGTCATGGCTTAAACAAACCCCACAGATTGCTGAGGCAGAAAACTAACAAAGATATTCAGGACCTAAACTTGACACTTGACCAAATGGACCAAACAGAAATCTATCTAATACTCCACCCAACAACAACAGGGTATACAGTTTTCTCATCAGCACATGACACATACTCTAAGACTGACCACACGTACATCCATAAAGCAATTCTCAACAAATTCAAAGAAGTGCAATCATACCAACCACATTCTCAGACTATGGCACAATAATAATAGAAATTAATACCAAGCAGCTCTCTCAAAACCATATAAGTATATAGGAATTAAACAACCTGATCTTGAATGACTTTGAGATAAAGAATGAAATTAAAACATAAATTTTAAAAAGGATATTTGAATCTAATGAAAACAAAGATACAATATACCAAAATCACTAGGACACAGCAAAGTCAAAGTTAAGAGGAAGGTTTATACTGCTAAATGCCTACATCAAGACGTTAGAAAGATCCTAAATTAATTATCTAACATACCTGGAGGAACTAGAAAAACAAGAACAAACCAACTCCAAAATTAACAGAAGAAATAAACAATATCAGAGCTGAATGTAACAAAATTGAGATGTGAAAATCCATACAAAAGATCAATAAAACCAAAAGTTTATTCTTCATAAGAATAAGCAAGATCAGTAGACTACTAGCTAGATTAATAAAAAAAAATAAGGTCCAAATAAACACAATGAGAAGTGACAAAGAGGACATTACCACCGACTCCACAGAAAAAAAAACAAAAAAACAAAAAACCCTCAGAGACTATTATCAATACCTCTGTTAACAAAAACTAGACTACCTAAAAGAAATGGATAAACTACTGGAAACACACCACCACCCAAGAATTAACCAGAAAAAAATTGAAATTTGGAACAGACTAATAATAATTTCCAAAAACGAATCAGAAAAATAAAACCTGTATTAGTTCATTTTCACACTACTATAAAGCACTACCTGAGATTGGGCAATTTATAAAGAAAAGAAGTTAAATTGACTCAGCTTTACATGGCTGGGGAGGCCTCAGGAAACTTCTAATCGAGGCAGAAGGTGAAGGGGAAGGAACGCACATCTTGCATGGCAGTAGGAGAGAAAGCAAAGGGGGAAATTCCACACACAAATTAACCATGAGATCTTTTGAGAACTCATTCATTACCATGAGAAAAGCAAGAGGGAAGTCTGCCCCCATGATTCAGTCACCTCCCACTAGGCCCCCACCCACAACATGTGGTGTGGGGATTACAATCCGAGATGAAATTGGGCGGGGACATGGAGTCAAATCATATCATTCTACTTCTGCTCCCTCCCAAATCACATGTTCTCACATTTTAAAACCAATCATACCTTTCCAACAGCCCCCCGCAAAGTCTTAACTCATTCCAGCATTAACTCAAAAGTCCAAGTCTAAAGTCTTATCAGAGACAAGGCAAGTCCCTTCCACCTATGAGGCTGTAAAATAAAAAAAGCAAGTTAGTTACTTTAAAGATACAAAGGGAGTACAGGCATTGGGTGAATGTTCCCATTCCAAATGGAAGAGATTGGCCAAAACAAAGGGACTACAGGCCCCATGTAATTCTCAAACCCAGCAGGGCAGCCATTAAATCTTAAAGCTCCAAAATAATCTTTGTTGATTCCATGTCTTATACCCATGTTATACTGGGATGGGCTCCCAAGACCTTTGGCAGCTATGCCCCTGGCTCTTCAGGGTACAGCCCCCATGACTGCTTTTACAGGCTGGCATTGAGTGCCTGTGGCTTTTCCAGGTGCACAGTGCAAACTGTCAGTGGATCTACTATTCTGGGTTCCGGAGGATAGTAGCCCTCTCCTCACAGCTCCATGTGGTAGTGTCCCAGTGGGGACTCTATGTGAGGACCTCAACCCCACATTTCCCTTCTGCACTGCCCTCGTAGAGATTCTCTATGAAGGCTCCACCCCTTCAACATATTTCTACTTGGACATCCAGGTGTTTCCATACATCCTGTGAAATCTAGGTGGAGGTTTACAAACCTCAAGTCTTGCCTTATGTGTACCAGCAGGCCTGACACATGGAAGCCACCAAGGCTTGTGGCTTGCATCCTCTGAAGTCATGGCTTGAACTGTACTTTGGCCCCTTTTTGCCATGGCTGGAGCTGGAGTGGCTGGGACCCAAGGTGCCATTTCCCAAGGCTTCATAGAACAATGAGGTCCTGGACCTGGCCCATGAAACCATTTTGCTTCCAAGACCTCCAGGCCTGTAATAGGAGGGTCTGCATTGTGGATCAAAATGCTCCAGAGACATTTTCCCCATTGTCTTGGCTATTAATATTCAACTCCTCTTTACTTATGTAAATTTCTGCAACCAGAGGCTTGAATTTCTCCCCAGAAAATGGGTTTTTCTTTTCTACCATATGGTGAGGGCAGATGTTCCAAACTTTAACGCTCTGCTTCCATTTTATACATAAGTTCCAATCTCTTTATGAATGCATATGAGCATAGACTTGTATTTAGAAACAACCAGGTCACTTCATGTGAGTGTTTTGCTGCTTAGAAATTTCTTCTGCCAGATACCCTAAATCATCTCTCTCTAGTTCAAAGTTCCACAGATCTCTAGGGCACAGGCAAAATGTCAGAAGTGTCTTTATTAAAGCCCACCAAGTATGACCTTTACTCCAGTTCCCAATAAGTTCCTTATCTCCATCTGAGACCACCACAGCCAGGACTTCATTGTCCATATCACTATCAGCACTGTGGTCAAAATCATACAACAAATCTCTAGGATGTTTCAAATTTTTCTACATCTTCCTCTCTTCTTCTGAGGTCTCCAAACTGATCCAACCTCTGCCTATAACCCAGTTCCAAAATTGCTTCCACATTTTCAGGTATCTTTATTACAGTGCCCCACTCCAAATACCAATTTTTTGCATTAGTCCACTTTCACACTGCTATAAAGAACTGTCTGAGACTGGATAATTTATAAAGAAAAGAGGTATAGTTGACTTGCAGTTGTGCATGACTGTAAGGCCACAGGAAACTTACAGTCATGGCAGAAAGCAAAGGAAAAGGAAGGACCATCTTATAATGGTGGCAGGAGAGAAAGAAAGAGCAAAGGGGAAAACTGCCATGTACTTTTAAACTATCAGATCTCATGTGAACTCACTCACTATCATGAGAACCAAAAGGGAGAAGACCGTCCCCATGATTGAATTACTTCCCACAAGGCCCTTCCCCCAAAACTTGGTGATTACACTTTGAGATGAGATTTGGGCAGGGACACAGAGTCAAACCATATCACCTGCTAAACAGAAAAAACCCTGGACCCGCATGATTCACAGCCAAATTCTACCAGACATACAAACAATAGCTGGTACCAATCCTACTGAAATGACTGCAAAAAATTAAGGTAGAGGAACTTCTCCCTAACTCATTCTATGAGTACAGCATCATTATTATATCAAAACCTAACTGTGACATAACAACAAAAGAAAACTTCAGGCCAATATCCTTGATGAACGTGGATGCAAAAATCCTCAATAAAATACTAGCAAACTCCATCCTCAATAAAATACTAGCAAACTGCATCCTCAATAAAATACCAGCAAACTGAATCTAGCAGCACATCAAAAAGCTAATCCCCCAGATCAAGTAAGATTAATCCCTGGGATGCAAGTTTGGTACAATATATGCAAAGCAATAAATGTAATTCATCAGATAAACAGAACTAAAAACAAAAAATACATGATCATCTCAATAGATGCAGAAAAGTCTTTCAATAAAAATCAACATCCCTTCCTGTTAAAAATCCTCCACAAACTAAGCATTTGAAAAACATACCTCGGCGGGGTGCGGTGGCTCCTGCCTGTAATCCCAGCACTTTGGGAGGTCAAGGCAGGCAGATCATGAGGTCAGCAGATCAAAACCATCCTGGCTAACACAGTGAAACCCCGTCTCTACTAAAAATACAAAAAATTAGCCAGGCGTGGTGGTGGGTGCCTGTAGTCCCAGCTATTTGGGAGGCTGAGGCAGGAGAATGGAGTGAACCTGGGAGGCGGAGCTTGCAGTAGGCTGAGATCATGCCCCTGCACTCCAGCCTGGGCGACAGAGCAAGACTCCGTCTCAAAAAAAAAAAAAAAAGAAAGAAAAAAGAAAAACATCCTTCAAAATATATACATGCCCTCTATGGAAAATACACAACCAATATCATACTGAATGGGCATAAAGTGGAAGCATTCCCCCTTGAAAACTGGAAACAAGCAAGGAAAAAACAGGCAAGAGAAAGAGAGAGCAGCCAGAGGTCCTCTCTTGCCACTCCAGCTCAACATAGTACTGGAAGTCCTAGCCAGAGCAATCAGACCAAAGAAGGAAATAATAAGCATTAAAATAGAAAGAGAGGAAGTAAAATTATCCCTGTTTGCAGATAATATGATTCTATACCTAGAAAACCCCTAGTCTCTGGACAGATGCTCCTTGACCTAATAAACAACTTCAGCAGAGTTTCAGGATACAAAATCAATGTAAAAAAAAATCAGTAGCATTTCTATACAACAACAACATCAATGATGACTGCCAAATCAAGACTGTAGTATCATTCACAATAGCCATGAAAAGAATAAAATACCTAGAAATACAGCTGACCAAGGAGGAGAAAGACCTCTACAATGAGAATTACAACACCTGCTCAAAGAAATCAGAGATCAAACAAGCAAATGGAAAAACATTTTATATTTATGGATAGGAAGAATTAATATTGTCAAAATGGTTGTTCTGGCCAGAGCAATTTATAGACTCCATGCTATTTCTATCAAACTACCAATGACATTTTTCACAGAATTAGAAAAAAATATGCTAAAATTTATTGGAAACCACAAAGAACCCAAATAACCAGGGCAATCTAAAGCAAAAAGAAAAAATCTGGAGGCATCACATTACCTGACTTAAAAGTATACTACCAGGCTACAGTAACCAAAACAGCATGCAACTGGTTTAAAATCAGACATGTAGACTCGTGGAACAAAGGAGAGAGCCCAGAAATAATGCTGCACATGCACAACCATCTGATCTTTGACAAAATTGACAAAAACAAGCAATGAGAAAAGATTCCTTATTCAATAAATGGTGCTGTGATAACTGGCTAGCTATATGCCGAAGGCTGAAAGTGGACCACTTCCTTATACCATATACGAAAATCAACTCAAGGTGGATTAAAGACTTAAATGTAAAACCTACAGCCATAAGAACCCTGGAAGATAACCTAGGAATACTGTTCTGGACATAGGACCCAGCAAAGATTTCATGACAAAGACACCAAAAGCAGTTTCAACAAAAACAAAAATTGACAAATGGGACCTAATTAAAATAAACAGCTTCTGCACAGGAAAGGAAACTCTTGACAGAGCAAACAGGCAGCCTGCAAAATGAGAGAAAATATTTGCAAACTATGTATTTGGAAAAGATCTAATAACCAGCATCTATGAGGAACTTAAACAAATTAACAAGCCAAAACCAAACAACCCTGTAAAAAAAGTGGGAAAAAACATGAATAGACACTTTTCAAAAGAATGCCCACATGCAGCCAACAAGTATGCGAAAAACATCACTAATTATAAAAGAAATGCAAATCAAAACCCTAATTAGATGCAACCTCACTCCAGTCAGAATGGCTATTAATAAAAAGTCAAAACATAACAGATGTTGTCAGGATTACAGACAGAAATGAATTTTTATATACTGATGATAGCAGTGTAAATTAGTTCAGCCACCGTGGAAAGCAGTCTGGAGTTTTCTCAAAGAACTTAAAGCAGAGTTACTATTCAATCCATCATCCCATTAATGAGTATATATTCAAAGGAAAACAAATTTCACCAAAAAGAGACATGCATGTGTATGTTCATCAAAACACTATTCACAGTAGAAAAGACATAGAATCAACCTTGATGCTCATCAGTGGTGGCTTGGACAAAGAAAATGTAGCACAAGTATACCATGATATACTATGCAGCCATTAAAGAAAAAACAAAACAAAACTCAAATTATGTCCTTTGCTGCAACATGGATGCAGCTGGAGGACATTATCCTAAGCAAGTTAACGCAGGAACAGAAGACAAAATACCACACATTCTCACTTATAGGTGGGAACTAAACATTGAGTACACATGGATACAATGATGGAAGCAATAGACACTGTGACCCACTTCAAGAGGATGGTGGGAGAAGAGTAATGGTTGAAAAAGTACCTATTGGGTACTATGCTCACTACCTGGCTGATGAAATCATTTACACACCAAACTCCGGTGACAAGCAACTTACCATGTAACAAACTTGCACATACACTCACTGAGCCTAAAATAAAAGTTGAAAAAAGTATCATCTCTGTTTAGGTAATCAAGATCTGAATGAATAAAAAGATCCTTTTACTGACTGATACACACCAGGAGACACAGTCTCCAAGCAAACTTTGAAGTGATTAAACAGGAGAAGAGATTTATAAGGTTTTAGGAAATAAAATATCCTGAAATGTGATCTGCCAGCAAAACAATATACCTGCTGGCATGACCAAGAACAAAAGGACAAAAGGTGACTTAACATTCTCTTGAGAAAATTGCATTTAGTTATGTAAATTAGCTTTAACTGAGGTAAACTGGAATTTTCCAGAAAGGGGAGAATGACGCATTTAAAAAGTGTAGGAAAGATAAAAATTCAGAATCATTCCATAAAATATAACTCTTCAACCTCACCCCCTAAAATGTTCTTTCCAGGTTTTCACAACATCAGTGGTAGTGATGTTGCCAAATGTTGATGCATCATGATTGGGTCTTAAGAGAGACCCTCACATTTGTTCAGAATTTTGATTTTAAGTCATTATCTTGACCATTTGTCGTGTGAGCAGCTACATAGAAGGATTTAAGACTCTGGGTGGTGTACAGTGTGCAACAGAAATTTTGAACAGACAAGAGGAGCATTAGTAACCCCTTGAAATGCCCATGACGCAGGAGCCAACTCCTCCAGCGATGAGCCAGGAGAAGAAATCTCAGTCATGACTCTCTGTAGAGTTCTTGGTTATAGATATGAAGTTGTTTTACAAAGTCATTATGTTTATTAATTTTTCATTATCTGAACCTCTTTATTGATCTTAAATGTTCCTGAGAACTACCTGGTGACACAGGTAGAGCATTCTTCTTTGACACAAGCCTCTTCTATAAGCAAAGATGACATCCATCTAGTCCTGCTCAGATTTGGACCACAGACTTTCAGTTTTTATTTCCTCTTTAGGTAGAAGTTCAATTGTTTTAGTCTTATCTCATTAAAACAGTTGATCTGCTGCCCAAAGAAGAACTTGTAGACATTTTAAAAACCATAGAACACCAACCTCTAATGAGATTTTCTCTTTCCTTTATGGCTATAGGAGATACAGTCCTTAGGGCAGCACAGCATTTTCCAGTGTTTTTCAGTGATGATTAGATTGCCTAGTTTTTCACCTAATGCTTTACCATTTCCTTTAGAAATTTAATAGTTTCTATTAAATATATATTTACCTAACTTGCCACAATCTTGTTTTCCATATCAAAAAGAAAACATTTGGAGATATTATAGGCTGAATGTCTGTGTGTCTCCCAGAATGCATACTTTGAAATCCTAACCCTTATTGTGATGGTATTAGAGGTGGCTTTGGAAGGTAGTTACGGTTATAAGAATGGGACCCTCATGAATGCAATTAGTGCCCTTATTTAAGGAATGCAGAAACCTTGCTTGCGCCTTCCACCATGTGAGGATGCAATGAGAAGATGCCATCTATGAACCAGGAAGCAGATCCTCACCAGATGCTAAATCTGCTGGTTCTTTGATTTAGGATTTCCCAGCTTCCAGAACTGTAAGAAATAAATATCTGTTGTTTAAGCCACTCAGTCTGTGGAATTTTGTCCGGCAATTCAGTCTGGCAATCCTAGCAAACTAATATGTCTTCCTACGTTAAGCAACTATAATACTGGATAAGACATATGAAATAATGATGTTCAACATTGTACAATACACAGCACAGGACTATGATACATGAGAAGTGGAACACAATCCGGGTGAGCTCTACATTTGCTCCTGCTTAGTACTTCAAGGCATCTTCCAGCCCATAGAGAAGCCAGGAGGAACCCAAACTGAACCCAGCTGTCTCACTGAGATAAAGACACAGAGATAAGAGTTTGAGAGGTCAAGGCATCTATCTTGCACACTGCCAAAGAGAAGGAAGGTTCAAAATGAGAAAGCCTCAGAGAGCTCCAGAGAAGTCTCTTTAAATTTTTAGCTGACTACTGGTTGCACATGCAAGATAGGAACCTAATCAAGGGTGGGGAAGAAACAAATGGAAAGGAATAGCCAGAACAACTCCAGGAATTCACACAGGCGTGGAATAATTTGTGTTCCTACCAGCCAAAGTGGAAAGACCTTATTAAATTTATGGCATTAAATGCAATACTTAGAATGCTAGATGGGTATTGCCTTAGAGGTAAGAACAAATTAGCCTGCTATAAAGGCTACTCTCGGGCTGTCTTTAAAAAACTTAAAACCAAACTTCAAAAAGATGAAACTGATTCTAAGTTTACAGTGTGTAACAGAATTTTTTTTTTTTAAAGAGGTGTATGAGTAACCTCATGAAATGCCCGTAGCCCAGGAGCCAACTGCTCCATGGTTCAGCCAGGAGAAGAAGCCCCAGCAAATGATTTTGCCACTCAAATATGGGACAAATAATTTTGTTCCAGAACAAGCCCAATAATATTTAGTAGAACACAAAAACATTTAGCATCCAACAAGGGTAAAGCTCAAATGGCATGCATCTGATATCACTTTCCTTATATGCAAAGAAGAAGATAATGTGAACAATAACCAGAAAAATATCAATTAATAGGGAAAACAAACAGAATCAATGGATAAGATACAACCTACTGTAAGAGCTATCAAGTGTTCTTTACATACTTAAGAAAACAGAGGCTGGGCTCCATGACTCATGCTTGTAATCCTAGCACTGTGGGAGGCTGAGGTGGGCAGATCATTTGGGCTCAGGAGTTTGAGACCAGCCTGGGCAACATGAGAAAACCCCCTCTCTACAAAAAGTACAAAAAAAAGTAGTTGGGCATGGTGGCGTGCACCCGTAGTGCCAGCTACTTGGGAGGCTGATGTGGGACAATGGCTTGAGCCCAGGAGTTTGAGGCTGCAGTGGGCTGAGATCTTGCCATTGCACTCCAGCCTAGGTGACAAATAGGACAATAAGCAGAAAACTGGAAAATATACAAAAGTGTCACAAAGAACTTTAGAGATGAAAAATACAATATCTGAAGTTTTAAAAAGTGCTGGATAGACAACACAAGATTAGATATTATAGAAAAACTGAACTGTGAATTTAAAGACATTGCTATGGAGACATTCACAAGGATGATTGTAGAAAAAAAAGTAGGTTAAGAAAAAAGAGAACAGAGTGCCATTGAGCTGCAAGATAACATCTAGCAATCCATGCTAGAGAGAAGAGGGGAGAAAAAAAAGAAACTTGAAGAAATTAATAGCTAAAACATTTTAAAATTTGATGAAAATCATTAGTCTAAGCATTGAAGAAGCTCAGGAAATGCAAAAGGAAAAAAAATGATGGGAAACCACAACAAAGCACATCATTACAAAATTGCTGAAAACCAAATATTAAAAAAAAAAAAAAAAACCTTAGAAGCAGCCAAAGAAAACACACACATTCATACAAAAACAAGAATTACAGAAGACATTCTTGTCATACAATATGCAAACTAGCAAGCAGCAATCATTCATACATAAAAAGCTGAAGGAAATATTGTCAATTTAGAATTCTTTACAAATAATTTCAAAATTGAAAGAAAAAATGACTTTTAGACAAATACATCAAGATAATTTATCATCAGAAGAATTTCACTACATGAAATATTAAATAAAGCTTTGTAATAAGAAGAAAATGGTGTAAGATAGAAATTTGGATCTGTGCAAGGAAACACAAAACATTGGAAATGGTAAATATAGGCATAAGTATGAAGGACTTTTTTCTCATTTTTAAATAGTGCTTTAAGTATAATCTCTTTAGTATAATTTAAATATAATTGTGGAAAGCAAAAATATTAACAATTTTTAGTAATATTTAGAGCATATACACAAATAAAATATATGGCAAAATGGCACAAAGAATGTCAGGGGAGATATTTAAATATTCTGCTGTAAGAATCCCTAAACTATATAGTATAGTGTTCTTTGAAGGTAGATTGTAGTAAGTTAAAAATACATTATAATAAAGTCTGACACAATCATTAACAAATAAAAAGAGTTAGCTCAAATACCAATAATACTGATAAAGCGGAACTATATAATAATACAAGCATTGCAAAAGAATCCAGTGCCAGGACAATAGGAAAAAATAATCAAATTAGAACACAAATATCAGCCAGGTAGATTTAAAACCAATTATATCAAGAATTACAGTGAATGTTAATGGTTGAACACTTTAAATAAAAGGCAGAGATTTTCATATTAAATGAAAACTTAGGCATGACTATAAGCTTTCTACAAGAGACTCACTTTAAGTGTAAAAACACAAATAGGTTATAAGTAAATAGATGACAAATATATACCATGCAAACATTAATCAAAAAGAGATAACTATATTAATATCAGAGGGCTATATCAAAATCAGTGCACCTTTTAGAACAAGAATTCCATTATTGAGGATTAAAAGAGACATTATTTAAGCTAAAGGTGTCAATTCAATATAAGGATATAACAATTATGTGTATGCATCTCATAACAGCTTTGAAGTACTGGAAGCAAAAACAAATAGGACTGAAAAGAGAAGTAAACAAATGTACAATTATAGTTGTAGAGTTCAACATTCTTCCTCAATAATTGATAGAACAAGTAGACAGAAAATCAATAATGTGAAGAACGTGAACAATATTATCAACAAACTTGATCTTAATGATATATACAGAAAATTCTACCCCATAACAGTATAATGCGAATTCTTTCACTTGCCATGGACCAAATTCTGGGCAACAAAGCAGGTATAAATAATTTTAAGAGAATAAAAATTATACCAAGTTGTATTTCTGATCCAATTAATTACATATAATAAATTATATTAATTAACATTTTGATTTTCTTTAATTAAGTCATTAAATAATAGTGACAAAAAGAAATCTTAAAAAAACAAAATATTTGAAAATTAAATGGCATGTTAATCAAAGAAATCACAACATACTAAAATTTGTGTAATGTAGCTGAAGCAATGTTTTTAGTGTGGTATAGTTTGAATGTTATGTGTCCCTCAAAAATTCTTATGTTGCAATCTATTACCAAGGTGATGGTATTAGAAGGTGGGGCCTCTGGGAGGTGATTAGGCTATAAAAACTCCACCCTGATGAAAGAGACAAATGCCCTTAAAAGAGGGCTGGAGGATACTAGGTAGGTGCTTAGGCCCTTTCATCTCTACTGTCATGTGAGGAAACACCAACAAGGCACCATCTTGAAAGCAAAGAGCAGCCCTCACCAGATACCCAACTTGCTGGTGCCTTGATCTTGGACTTTCCAACTTCCAGAACTGTGAGAAATGCATTTCTATGTGTTTATAAATTATCCAGTCTCAGGTATTTTACTACAGTAGCACAAAAAGACTGAGATAACATGCTTATATTAGAAAAAAACAAAGGTCTCAAGTGAAGCCCTTTCTTCACTTTTCTTTCCCTTAAATCTTCCTACTTAAAAAAGATAGAAAGGGAAAATTCAATCAAAACAAAAGTAAGTTGAGAAAAGGAATATTGGAAAAATAAATCAATGAATACATTTTTGAAGTATAAACTAGCAACACCTCTCCAGGAGAACTTGCTCTTTGAATCACAGTGACAAGTATCTGATTCAATCATTAATGAACATTTTGAACTTCAAAACTTGTCCAAAAATAAGTGCTCAAGTTGGAGGGGACATTAAATGAATGAAATGACTCATCAATTTTTCCCTGAGTGATCCAAAATTAACCCAGAACTGTGAGAAGGGCCACAGAGAAGTACTGAAGTTCACTTTAGGTGCATTTGGTAGGTACATTTGGAAAAGAGGATTCTCTGAGTTGCTTAACTTCAATCAAGGTTTTAATTTTCGATGGTGAATTTAATTATTCATCTTATAATGGTTAACAATCTGGCGTCTTTAAAAACAGAGTCTGCTTGTTAGGTGTGTTGCTTGATTTCACATGAACCTATAAAACAAAATTTAAAGCTCACGGCCATTTAGCTGAAACACTTATGACTGAGAGGACTATTTGTGTTGTTTCCTTAAGTAAAATTTGGGAATTTTGGCTGTTGTCATCAGGAACTGTTTTATCCTAAAATTTATTAAATACATACATACTTCACTTTAACAAAAGGAAGCCTCTGTTATATTTGAAAGTAACTTAACTTTGCAGTTCATATATTTGGAACTATTCTAGGCACATATGAAAATAGAAAATATATTTTTAAGTCAATGGATCAATGAATAAATATTTTTGGAAATTCTCCAGCTCTCAACTTGCAATTGTAATTCCTAGAGACTACAGGTGATCATTTATATTTCCTAGAGGCAGACTTATGATGGATTAATTCCTATAATTCATCATTTTTCTCTTCTCCCCATCTGTGTCATGCATCATTTCTACACTTGATTGCAGAACTTCTGGTGCTGAATTTTAGAAAATGTATAGTTTTGCGGCTATTTGCTGTACCAGATGATTATGTGTATTGATGTTTTTTTTTTTTCTCAAGACTCTCTGGGTTCTTTTTACAAAATTTGGCATTTTCACTCAACCACTTTTCTTCATGTTTGGAAGTTTCACACTGAGATATTTTAAAATACTGAAAGCAAATTTTGAATTTCCATTTTTATAAAGATGTAATTTTGTGTTTCACCTAGGATAATCATGGATAGCTTTCTCGCAGAGGAATAGTTGGAAATATACGTAAATGCATTTTAAAATAACTATACAATTAAAGAGTTTTTACTGTGACTTGTTTGATGAAAATCTACATCATTTGTTGCATTAGTGGAAACCTATCATGTAAACATCTTTAGATCATCTCCACCAGCTATCATGTATAAGCATTCATTAAGGAAGAACATTTCTTTCAAACTTAGATATTAATTGGCATGTGACTTAGTTTCCTCAAAATATTAACTTTATAATAGGGGGAAGAAGGGAGAAAGCTGGGGTGGTCTCCTACCCTCTCCTCTAGCCTGAGGATCTGGGAACAGAGGTGATGCTAAAGAGTAGGGTGACAATTGGAAGGGAGTAGGCATAGCCACTAGGATGATTTTGGTTCAAAGTAGCATAAATTGTAGTGGACTTTTGATCTTGCATATCAACCAGTCCTAAGGAAAAGAGGCTTCTGGCAGAAGGACCCAGCTTTGCCTCTCTGCTCAGCTGCTGTTCTCATTCTTCTGGAGCCAGCATCCCTGCCTTGGCTGGCAGTAAGTGGGCAGCAGCTCCAATGTTACATTCCAACACATCCCAGAGGAAGAAAGAGACCTTCTCTTGGAAACAAGGACACTTTTCATAGGAGCCCCTCGTGTTTCACTGGCCAGAATTGATTTGCAGGTTGGACAGTAGCTGTACCAAATAAAAATGCTTGACAGAAAGTTTGGCACATTCCAGTCACCTAGAATTTCAGCTGCCACTCTGGAAGACAATGTCTGTAGGCTCAGACTCAGGCTGCAGCGTTCATCTCAAGCACATGCCTTTCTTTGATTTTTCTCTGCAGACTTCTCTGAAGCCTCACTCCCTTCCCCAGGAAAAATGTCAGCCAACAGGGATTTTGTAAAAAATGGACACTTGCAGGAGGCACCGGCATCTGTCTCAGCAGTCCCGGGGGAATCAAACTGTACTATCCACATAATGAACCTTGCTGTGGGCTTGGCTGTCTTCTCCGCCTCACTCTCTTCATTCCTCCCACCTGCTGCAGCGCGATCATTTCCCTAACAAACTATGTGATCAAAGCTCTTGTCTCAGTCTCTTCTTAAGGGGGACTCAAGCTAAGAGGCAGGGTTACCACCCTCAATTCCTACTTCCATGATGCAGGATACAGTTCAAAATGGAAGGTGGGACTCTATACGTCTTTGAGATTTTGAAGAACCCATTAAGTTTGTATGCAATCGGGTCAGGGCTGGAGTGGCGCCCAGGGTACACTGCCCATCTTCAGGAATGCTACTCACATCTATAGGACATTTTAATAACCCTTGGAATTATTCAGTTTACAATCTGCATGACTGTATACAGTGGCTTTGGAAGGACAAGGATTGGAGTGAGTCTTCTCTTCCAGGTACATTTGAATATTTGGGGCTACCGCAAGAATCCTGTCATTCCATTGGATGCTCAGTTACACACTCACTGTGAAGCCACTGATGGTCAACTGTCTTTCTCAATAAATGACTGACTTTTTTCAGTTTTTGATTTGGATGACTCAATTTATCACATTTGCTGTGGATCATATCCAGTTGGAGTAAAACAGATTTCTAGAAGCACGTTAGGGTTTGTCTTAACAGTAGGAAAACTACTCTCTTGTATCCTCAGTGACGTTATTTGACGCTAAACAATACCTAGTTCATTGTATCAGTTCAGAATCTTCACAGAATCCCTTTGCTAGCAGGTGCTGGTTTTCAGGTCTTTCAGTTTGACCACTAGGAGTCATATGTGGTTATTTGTTCTGATCAAGAAGATTCCTATTTATTCTATGTTCCATGTTGATATCTTTGAACATAGCTTTTGACAAACTATTTTTGCCTTTTATATGAGATTGCAATAGAGGATTTCGTTTTTGAGATACCAACACTGTTTATGTGTTTAGAATGCTTTGATATATCTGACCCAGCATTCACTTCTATGGTTTAATATGTCTGCTAAACTTTTGAAAAAGACTCGACTTAACAGCATATAGAGAAAAAATTCAATTACCCAGCATAAATGTTCAGAATTTTTCTTCCTTTCATGTACTGTATTTTTCAACAATTAATTTGCAATCGTTTTGCAATAATATAACAGTTTATGTTCTATATGAGTTTATCTTCAAATTATTTCCTAGTTATTGACAATTCCTTAATGTTCCTGTCATTGTTAGTTGAGCAGACCTGATCATGTTATATGAGAACCTAAGGGTTTATGTGAGTTAAGTGTTGTAATAAAAACTGAAGTAATGAGAAAAGGAAGGGAAACTCACACCAAAGTGCTCTGAATGTGAGACCTTCTGCCAGAAACTCACACATGTCACTGACTTTGAAACCAACAGTGCCTTTGGGAGGGAGGGACCATCACCCCTTTTGCAGATGAGGAGACTGCGATGCAGAAACAACACCTGGTTTGTTGTACAACTTGATATTGGCAAACAAAATATCAAATACACGACTCCAAAGTAATAAATGACCTAGACTTTTGGTTAGTTTCTAGATAAAAGGTTTCCTTCAAAGCAAAGATGCTTTGTGGCTGAAGATCTGTAAACTGCTGCTGCTAGAATACGCATATCTATCATGTTACCAAATTTATATGACTTTTCTTTTTAAATAATAATCTTAGGCATTTAATTGAGAGGATACATTTTTTCTAAGCAATTCAAAGAAATTCAGTGCATTATTCAACCTTTTTACATTCTCGGTGGACCTAAGCCCACAAGACAGAAGCTGGAATAAATAAGAAAAGCTATGTGAGAAAGTACACTTATTGTTTCTACTATAAGTAAATAGATTGACTCTGCAGCAACAACACTGCTGTAAAGTAAACTTCCACAAAGGCAGTTGGGGAAAAATACCCTAAAACCTCAACTAGAGCAGTCTTATTGGAGAAAATGTAAAGTTCTCCTGGATGAGATAACTGTTCTTGTACTTATTTCATAAGCTTTAAGTCAGTTAATACAAACATTATTTAAAAAACAAATATGTTACCATTTTGAAGAGCTTAAGCAGTTTCATTTATAATCAAAATAAAACATATGCATGTCTGCATTTGAGATGTGTTATACTCTTAACATAATTTTTGTTACATTAAAATTTTATGGATACAATTATTAATGCCAATAAGCAATGAACATGTATGATGCAACACTCTTTCAGCTTTCTTGGTACTGAAAAGCTCTTAGAAACTAAAGGGCAAGAAGATCAATTCCGTTCATGTCATTCCTGTGGTTTCCCAGCAGATGAGATAATTGTTCATGCAGCTGTAGACTCCATTTGTCAGACACCCAGCCACAGTACAGAAAGTGACATGCTTTAGCAAAGAATAAAGTTACCACATTTGATTATGTTTTGCACCAGAACATGCAGATGTTCATGGTAATTACCATAAATTACTTTCATATTTATTTTTTTAAAAGTTTTAAACTTGAGCATGTAAAAAGTCAATAAATATATTACATATATGTGTGTGTATATACATTTATACATATATAAACATATATACATTGATATATAAACATATATGTATGCATACACTTAGTATGTATAGACTAAGATAGTTCTTGGTCTAAGGTTAGTTAAGGCAGACCAGGAAAGCATTATCTCCAGTCAGTAATAGATTATATGAGAGCTACCACAATATCTTCGCCAGTGTGAAGAGAAAGAAATCTAATTGCAATTCCTAACAACAGACATCTCCTTGGATCTAGGGTAGTGTCAGACAAAGCACCTTGTAATTCTCTTTCCTTCTCTGAATTTCCCAAAGCTATCTGGGGTGTGTAGTTTTTGCATCTCACAAAAACAGGCTCTGCAGCAGCACAAAACCATCGCTCAGCCTTGCAAACCAAAGGATGGAGGTGTTGCAAAGGTCAACTGGAAAGATCAGTAGGAAGAGACTGAGCCAGACCTTCTCATGCTGAGCTTCTCCACCAAACACTTGCCAATGTCTGTTGCATTCATTCTGTGCAGCCAGAACCAGGGGAAGGTGAGTGAAGGAAACACTTGACAGGCATCAATGCTCAGTCATTCTTACAGAAGAAGTAGGAAGAGCAATAGCGGACCTTTTGAAAAGAGCTTGCACAAGTGGAACTTTATGTGACAGTTTAAAGTGTTAAAAGAAATATAACCCGCAAAGGCAAGAGCAAAACAAAGCCATAATTTGGGATTTACTCCGTCTGAATTGGTACCAACTCTCTCTGACATCATAGAATTACCTGGTCCACACAGCATGTCAGGATCATTCTATGTTCTGTACCTTTGTGTGGACTCAGTGTGGAGAGCTCCTTCCAGTTTTCCTAAACCAAATATAGTGAGCAGAATTAAGCAACCTAAAGTTTCTGTCAGAGATTACATGTTAAAACTGAGGAATTTCTGTGTTAGGTCATCCATATGCTAACACTTACTTCAGAAAGCTATAGATTTCTGTAACCTTCCAGGATTTCCTCCACAAATGCTCATTAAAAAGAAGAATTCACATAATTCATAGCATCTAGTCTATTCATCTAATGTATTCAGGAATCTAGTGTTTGCAGAGCCTTGTGTATGCAGAGCATTAATGTTTGTAGAGAATTTAGTGTTTGCAGTTTACTTTTCTATGCAGAGCATCTAGCACCTGCATTTGTATTTGCAAAGCATTTAGTGTTTGCAGAATATTTAAGACATCATGTTAAGTGTTCTTACAAAAAATGACAATAAGACATAAAAAGGGCAGAGGAAAACTTTTGGAGTGATGTTGTTTTTGGTATTGATTCTGGTGATGGTTTCATAGGTGTATATTCATATTAAAACACTTAAAGTTTTACATATTAGGTATGTACAGCTTTTTATACGTCAATTATATTGTCAATAATTTTTCTAGAAAAGAACTTTTAGTATTTGTAAAAGAACTTTTAATGTTAATGTGTCCTGACTCCAGACTCCAAGCTCTGGAATGTGGGCTGAGAGTAAGCAGCAGGCTCCTCACCATGTCCACCTTTCCACTTTCCAACCCTGCACTGGGTGTAAACACGTGGGCATGCTCTGCATGGAGGGGTTTTTTGATTTTGGAGTGATCACCCCATACAGGAGGCAGATGTGGCACTGGCCATTCTGTATGTGCACAGATAATGGGATGCACGGGAGACAATGAAAAAAATGCTAAACTCACAATGCAGGATGGATCTTCCTGTGCAGGAGAAACTAGATAAAACTCTTCACATAGGCACACAAACATTGGGAACATATAGAAGAGAAACATTTATATGGGCTAGCCGTGGTGGCTAACGCCTGTAATTCCAACACTTTGGGAGGCCGACGTGGGCAGATCACCTGAGGTCAGGAGTTCGACACCAACCTAGCCAACATGGCAAAACCCTATCTCTACAGAAAACAAAAAGTAGCTGGGTGTGATGGTGCACACCTGTAATTCCAGCTACTCGGGAGGCTGAGGCACGAGAATTGCTTGAACCTGGAAGGCAGAGGTTGCAGTGAGCTGAGATCGTGCCACTGCACTCCAGCCTGGAAGATAGCGTGAGACTCTGTCTAAATAATAAAAATAAATAAATAAATAAACAGAAAAAAAGTAAAGTGGCATTAGAACTATTGAGTCAACAAATATTCTCTCTCTCTCTCCCCCAACCCAGGTAGCTAGATAGATACATATATACATATATAACATATTTCTATTGTTTAAAGAAAAAGTGAACCACAATATTTTTGAAAAAAGACCCATCCTATGTATTACAGATTCTCTCTCATCTGGAACCCTTGGGACGAAAAATGTTTCAGATTTCAGATTTTTTAGGTTCTGAAATATTTGCATGTATATAATAATGAAAAATCTTGGGGATAGAACTCAACTCTAAACAGGAAATTTATTTATGTTTCATATATACCTTATACACACAGTCTGAAGATAATTTTATGCAATATTTTAAAATAATTTTGTTCAGGAAACAAAAGTTTGTGAACATGAGGTTAAGTGTGGAATTTTACACTTTGTGACGTGATGTTGGTGCTCAAAAAGTTTTCAATTTTGAATAATTTCAGATTTTGTATTTTTAGGTTAGAGATGCTCAACTTGTATTTAGGTTGTTGTATATTTTTAAATGTATTTATAAACTCTTCAGAATGCAATCAGAAAACCTTTGAAAAAATTCCAACAATAATTCAATAGGAAATTAAATTTCTGTCTTCGAGTAATCATCACATTATCAATTTTCAAACACACTTCTAAGTGTACTCCTGTATTTCTGGCTTTTAGCTACATATCCAAAATCTTGTTTATTTCTATAGTTAGTCTAATTTCCCTGCATTCCTTAGTATTTCAAATGGAAAATGCATGTTTACTAAAATTCTAATGTGAAAAGTGAACTTCAATAAGAAAAAGAGATTCTCCAGTTTGCTGCCTTTAGCATGTAGTAGATTTCTCTGAATATAGCAAAATTTTGTGAGGTATATTTAATGATCTAAAGAGTGACTTAAATTTTATAATTTAGGTACTAAGTACAGATTAGGAAACAGTAGAATACCTTTTTCTTCCTTTTCCTTCCCAGAGCATCCTCCTTTAGAAACAAGAGGCAAACGTTCCTATCTTTTCGGCTAAGTCAGTCACCTTTAATGCCATCATTGTCAATAAAGGCTTAACCCTGCAGGGCACTATGCAGAGGGAGTTGCAAATATCTTCTCCTGATTGTTGGTGTTCACAACCTATGGTGTACATAAGGTTATGCACACAAGTCCAGGGTGTGCAGGGCAAAAAACACTGTATTAACCCAGTGGTTCACTGTGACTTTTACATACCAAAGGACATATATTTCCTTGAATTCCTGGAATTCCTTAATTCCTGGAATTAAATATATGTCACCAAAATAAGGACAAATAGTATTTAGTAACTATGAAAAAAGTAATTTGGGGAATGCAGCTTCCTGACAGCAAATTCTGGGAGGTAAACATTCTTTTTTACTTCAATTCAGAAAAAAACTCCCTGATAAAAGGTAGAATACAATGCTACATTGAAGGCATCAATAGGGTGAGGCATCTTGAGCACCTTGTAATGTTTTAGAGAAGGCAGAAAGGTAGAAATAGGAATAGTACCCATGGAGCAAAACCATTGCTTAGGAGAAGGAAAGGAAATGATAAAGAAACTGGAATAATTGTTTTAATGCTATGCTAAGGATGAATTCCAACACTGTTTTTAAGAAATCAAGAAGGTTACAAAGCTCTGGGAACAAAATAGCATTGTCAGAGTTAAGCAGTGAGGACTTGTCTCCAGAGATTGACATATCATCTTCTGATGGCCAAGAAGCCTGTGGAATTTCAGGGGCTGGCTGTGATTCAGTGTGTGGAGTCTGAGCTAACAGACAGGTGAGTCGTCAGGTAAAAGAGCTCATGAAGCAAACACAAGCCAAATTGAAGGTGGAGCTTTCATACGTAATCAGACAAATGGTTGTAAATGCCAAATTCAATAGTAAGACTGCAATTTAACTGGGTGTTGGCAAAACTAAATGTCAGGAATGCGTTGAAGCTGGAACCAGGGAGGACCACTGAATGCAGATCAAGGAAACAATGTTCAAAACTGTAGGTTTTCTTCCTCAACATTAAGAATGAGTGGCCCTGGTAATGAAGTATTCCTGACCAAGTTTATATGTATCAGTTGAGAAGACATTGTTACTATCAAAGGGAGAGCTACCAAATGACTTGATGAATATGGTGGTGTTTGTAAGAGAGAGAGGAAGGCCATATATATATATATACACATATACACACACACATATATATTCTGCATATATTGTATATATACGTGGTTTGTAAGAGAGAGAGGAAGGCCATATATACAACCATATATAAATAAATCCATGTATATATGGTTTTATAGAGACAAATATAAGGCCTGTCACTTGTGTGACTATGTTGAGTAAAACAAATCAATAAATAAAGTAGTTTCAAAGTTAAAGATTCATTTTGAAGAAGAGATGAATTCTTAGTTTCAGAGAAAGATTCCTTGAGAGATCATAGTTCAGGCTCTTGAGAATAAGAAAATCAATCAATCAGGCAGATTGTCATATAATGAGAGTACATTTCTCTGACCTTTTCAGTATAGGAATAACCTATGTATACACTCTGTAGCTATTCTTTCTTTTCTCTTTGGTTTAAAGCTTTTTAAATGAAAGAAAAATGTTAGACTTTCCTCTCAAATACCATATTATTTCATTGTCCCAACACGCAAAGCTGAGCTGAAGACCTTTGGACAATCTTATTAGGTTAGTGCAAACGTTGCTGCGGTTTTTGCCATTTAAAGTAATGGCAAAAATAATTACATTTGCACAGACCTGAAAAAGCAGGTATATCATAGGTATATAAGAAAGGAACACTTTCTTCTATATCTTTGTTTGCTAAAGGTAAATGAGATACTTTTCTAATTAGGAGAGAGTAAATTCTGGATAAATTTTTAAATCCCAGTTGTAAAAGAGCCAAAATAAAATTGAAGATACACTTGATTAAAAGAACTGTACTGGCAAGGCGCAGTGGCTCACGCCTGTAATCCCAGCACTTTGGGAAGACGAGGCAGATGGATCACCTGAGGTCGAGAGTTCTAGACCATCCTGACAGACATGGAGAAACCCCGTCTCTACTGAAAATACAAAAATTAGCCGGGTGTGGTGGTGCATTCCTGTAATCCCAGCTACAAGGCTGAGGAAGGGAAAATTGCTTGAACCCAAAGGCAGAGCCTGCCGCGTGCCATTGCACTACAGTCTGGACAACAAGAGGGAAACTCTCTCTCAAAAAAAAAAAAAAAAAAAAAAAAAATTGACAAAATGAAAGAAGACAAAAACTACAGGATGACCTTGAAGGCACATGTAGTATGGGGTTTTCAAACAGTCTTAAGCATCTACTGGCTGCATTTCATGGTTGCTAACAAGTTGCCTTATTTTGTTTTTTCTCTTAGAAGTTTCTTTTTCCTTTAAGCCATCCTTCTACAATAGTCCTGTGAGACAGATCACACCAGGATCTTCTAGAGCGTCACCCTTTGGAATTGCAGCACTCTAACAAGAGAGGTCATAGGAAAATATAAATGACTGCACTGGTTTTGTCCCTTTGCATCTGGGTTTTCACTCAAGATTCTATCCTGGTCCGGGCGTGGTGCTTCACGGCTGTAATCCCAGCACTTTGAGAGGCCGAGATGGATCACGAGGTCAGGAGATCAAGACCATCTTGGCTAACACAGTGAAACCCCATCTCTACTAAAAATACAAAAAATTAGCCGGGCAGCGGGCGCCTGTAGTACCAGCTACTCAGGAGCCTGAGGCAGGAGAATGGCGTGAACCTCTGAGGCAGAGCTTGCAGTGAACCAAGATCATGCCACTGCACTCCAGCCTGGGCAACAGAGCAAGACTCCATCTCAATAATAGTAATAAAATAACAACAACAATAATAATAAATAATAAAAGAATTTACCTTGGAAGAGACTGCACAAAGGAAAGCCCTTGCAAACCCCTAAGTCTGAATCCTCTGTAATTGTGAGAAAGCATCTCCTTCTGATCCCACCCAAACTAACGTGCGTTGCTGAGACTCCCTTCACGTCAGGCTTGGTCAAGCAACAGCAGGCATGGCAAGTGAGTTACTTTGGTGACTCTGGTTTTCCTTGTTTTTTTTTTTTTTTTTTAACAAATATTTATATACTGGAATACTGGATAAGTTCTTGGGATTTCAGTCTTGCCGTAGTCAACACGCTACAGACTTTTACCAAATAATTGCCAGAATATCTTTTTCTTGACATTTTACTGGAGCTCTTGGGCCTCTAGCATTTTAGAGTACTGAAAGTCACCAATGAGTTTAGAATGCAATAAAAGTTAAAATCTTAATTTTGACGTACAATAGCTTATTCTCATTTTGCATTTGAAAGCAATCATTGTTTCACCATGAATTATCCATTTTTCTATAATGCTAGTCTCTGCTAAGAGAAATCCCTTGCATCATCTGTTATGAGCTCGATCATCCATACTGCATCACATTGGATTTTACAGTTTTTATGCTATAAATGTGTATTCACCTCATTTATTAATTAGATTTTCATTTTTTTCTATTAGTCGAATGAACGCTACTTCTGTAAATGTTTTAATTATATCAACTTCCATCCCAGTTTTCCCTGAAGATAGCTTTATGCATATTTGTGCTTGGATGCACAACTTACACTTATAACCAGAGCAATGGAGCTGGGTCCTTACTTTCATCCCTGAGCACTCAGCTTGGGAGGGGTCATAGCAGGTGTTAGTTGATAGCAGAGTGTCCTTATTCTCGAAGCAGCACGACAGAATGGAAGAGCTCTTTGCCCGAATCGTCTGACATTTCAGAGGGTTTAAAAGCTTCCAACCAATCTTAACATGTGTAAGGTTCTGAAATAGCAGGGATTGAAAACAATTCAATCCATGAATGGCTTTCCACCTATCAAGTCGGGTTAAGCAGTGATGGATCTGGCATAAGCCTGCCTCACGGGATTGTTTCACAAATAACAAAGCCTGCCTTGTCAACATCATTGTTCAGTTGTACTCTCCAGGGCAAAGGGAGTCACATCTTCGTGGGTAACCAGAACACAGTGAAGAAAGAAAGGGCTGATTCTCCTTGGTTTAACTTTAGGTTGTGATATTACCCAGTAAAACCTAATAAATCTCTTGATTTTATATTTTGAAATGTTAATCTCTTACCAATATCTGGCTTCAGAATTTTTATAAAAAGCTCCTGCAGTAAAGTGCCCTTTGAAGTGATATCACCATTACAGCCTTAATAACATTTAATCGAAAGATCATTGTAAGCTACTTATGTTTTCATTAATTAAAACAAGAAAAACTATATGCCCATGTGGCAGAATAAGAATCTTAAAAGCAATATGAAATTTCCAATTTTGATTCTTACCCAATAACCATTAATAAGAATATATTGTTAATGTGTAGAAAAAATTAAAAATTAAAACTATTTTGTGAGGCTAAAAGCAAACGTCTAATTCTACATAAAGCAACCAACAGTTAAACCCTAGACTGAGCTGAAGTGCCAGCATGATGAGCTGAGAAGCACAGAAAACATCTCCCGATTGTGTTTATACGGCAGCTTTATCGAGGGTATTTTCAGTGAGAATGGTAGGTAGTAACAAAATACAATAAAACCTTGAAAATGTTCCCCAATGTGATATAGCATCTTATTTCATGTGAGTTAGAAACCATTACCTCATCTGACCATATCACAAACCTGGGACCTTATTAGGTCCCCCTCAGCCTTGTAAGTTTTCAGACCTGTCCAGCTGAACTCTAAGGAGCAAGTCTGTTCTCCAGTAGACTCCCTTTCAGAATGTCCAGGGAAAGCTGAAAGGATACCAGACAGAAGCTAAGCTAGATCCCAGGCTAAAACTGCAGGAAAACCGACCACATTGGAATGTGCGGATGGGGATACTGGGAGCAGACTGGGTTTTGTCCAGGTTTTGTCCCCCACACCTGGTGCACCTGGAGCAAATCCCATCAGTGGTACTGCAGGAAAACCAATTGCTTTGATAACAAGTTCTGGCTTATATAATTTAATTTTATGGTGGATTTTTTTACTTGAAGTGAGTCAAATAAATCTGCAGCTCTAAGGTATTAGAGAATAAATATATTTTAAGAATATGATGAGAAAAAAAACCGCTTAGCCAAATAATACTCTATTGGCAAATGTGTATTGAATTAAAATGTTTCAAACTTCCCAACTTGTTTAAAATAACCTAATTTCAATCAAGCAAGCAGAGTAAGTACAGTCAGAAGTTTAATGCAGAGTTAATTAGTCTCAGTAAAGTGCTCAATTGCACTTTCTAGAAACTGAGAAACTGTTAAATAACCATATGTCCTGTGCAAAAACAAAACAAACAACAGCAAATGCCTTTGCAAATTAGGTGTTTTCCAATTATTTGTTTCCAAAAACATTGAAGGAAACCATAAGCCATGAGCTGATACAGATTAGTAAAATGAAGTTTTGATGGTAAACCACCACGTAACTTTTGGTACATAATGTGGAAGAAATCCACAGAATGGGGTGGCAATTATGTAACAAAAAGACTGGTTTCCATTACAATATTTGTTTAACTAATTTGTTTATATTATTTATTTAATTTATTGCATTATTGATTTTTTGTATGATAACATAAAGTTATATACATTTCTTAAAACTTACAACTCTAAACACGAAAAATAGGAGTATAATGGATGCAAAACTTGTCTATATAAGTAGCATACATCCACTGAAAGTTGCACTGTTAAGGATAAAATGAAAGAACTTGGGCTGCCACAGAAGGAGAAAAAAGAGAAAGAATGAGGCTTGAGGTTTTTCCCAAAATAATGAAATACCTCAAACCACAAGTTAAAGAAGCTCAGCAGCAACAAATACCAAACAAACAAACATAAAACCACACACCTAGCTATATCATATTCAAACAGCTGAACTTCCAGAGGAGAAAAGGTGATTGTATAGAGAAGAACCGAAACACAATTTACAGCAGATTTCCATCAGAAATTACACAAGCCAGATGGCAAGAAGTGACATTGTTAAAGTGGTAAAAGGAAAACCAACCAACCAACCACAGCAAAATAAAGCTGTAAAGTGAGAAGCTTATGCCCAGGAAAAATATCTATCAAAAATGAGAAAAAAAATAAGACTTTTTCAGATATGCTATAACTGAGACAACTTATTTCAGCAGAATTGTGCTATCAGAAATATTTTTTAAAATTCTTCCGACAGAAGAAACACAATACCAGAGAGGAACTTAGATTGACACAAAAAATTAAGGCATCTGGAAGTGGTTAAAAATGACAGTAAACAAAAAGTACATTTTTAAATTGTTAATATCTCTAAAGGATAATTGACTAGATAAAAAATTGTAGCAACATATAATGTAGAATATGTTTATAGATCTGTAACTATGCTTACAGAATATGTAAACAAAATATCCTAAAACAGCACAAAATATAAAGTATATTACTATAAAGTTTCTACACTATCAATAAATCAGATATTATTATTTGAAAATAGACTCTAATTACCTAAAAATTTATATAGTAAATCTTATGATAACCAATAGAAAAAAAAATTTATTTTTATATTTATTTATTTATTTATTGAAAGGGAGTTTCATTCTCGTTGCCCAGGCTGGAGTGCAATGGAGCAATCTCGGCTCACTGCAACCTCTGCCTCCCGAGTTCAAGCGATTCTCCTGCCTCAGACTCCTGAGTAGCTGGGATTTCAGGCATGCACCACCATGACCGTCTAATTTTGTATTTTTAGTGGAGACGAGGTTTCTCCATGTTGGTCAGGCTGGTCTCGAACTCCTGACCTCAGGTGATCCACCCGCCTCTGCCTCCCAAAGTGCTGGAATGACAGGCATGAGCCACCGCGCCCAGCAGAAGAAAATTTTAAAATATTAAAACAGATATAAATAAAAAGCCAATAGTGGAAAAATATAATTTTTTAAAAATTTGATTATTTTAAAAGCAGACAAAAAGGAAGAAAAAAGAACAATGAACAAATTAAACACAAAGCAAATCATGATAAGGATAACTTTAGCCAAATGATATAAATAACTGTATTAAATATAAGTAATTAGCATATACCAGCTGACAGACAGAGATGGTTATATTGGATAAAAAAGCAATATCTAGGAGTATGCTATCTATGAGAGACCCACTTTCAACATAAAATATAGATTAATTAAAAGAATTTTTAAAATAGCCTATTATACAAACACTAATCAAAGGGAAGCAAGTGTGACCATATTAATATCTTACAAATCAGACTTTAGACCAAGGAATATTACCAGCATGACTAGGGTTCTACAAGTGGTAAAGGTAAATTCATCAAGAAGATATAAAAATCTTTAACGTACACAGACTTAAAAAACAAACAAACAAACAACTAACCAAACAAAAAGCTTCAAAATGCAAGGAACAAAATATGATATCACTGAAAAGCAGAATAGATAAATATGCAATTGTGGTTGGAAGCAACACCCTCTTCTCGCATTAATTGATACAGCAAGTAGTGGAAGAAGGAAGACGAAGATGAAGAGAAGAAAGGAGGAAGCAGAGGAGGAAGAGAAAAAGGAGGAGACTTGGATAACAGTATTAACTATCTTGGCTTAATTGATATTTACAGAACACTACATCTCAGTACAGCAGAAGACACATGCTTTTCAAATGCACATGGTACATTCACTAAGACAGGCAACATTCTGGGCCACAATAATAAAATTTCAGTACAATTGAAATAATTGAAATGATACAAAAGTATGTTGTTTAGCCATAACCGAATTAAACTAGTAATAAATAACAGAAAGATATCTGAAAAATCCCCAAATACATTAAATTTAAAGAACAGACTCTTAAATAATCCCTGTGTCAAAGAGGAAGTCTTAGGAGGTGGAAGCGAGGGGGAAGGGAGGCCCACTGCTGTCCATATCCTCACTGGTTCCAATAAGAATGGCTGCAAACTGTTCATCTGACAAGGGATTGATATCTACAGTATACAAGAAATTCAACTCAAAAGCAAAAAAAATCCCAAAAAACAAAAAAAAACAAAAAAACAAAATAAAACAAATAATCCTATTAACAAATAAGCAAATTAGCTGAATAGATAGCTCTCAAGAAATGACATACACATAGCCAACAGGTATATGAAAAAATGCTCCACATCACTCATCATCAGGAAAACGCAAATCAAAACCACAATAAAATATCATCTCACTCTAGTTAGAATAATGATTATATGATTATAACATTACAGTAAAGTTAAAAGACATAATTCAACATAGATACAAATAGTGCACACTCAGAAATTACCTCAGGTAATATAATTATATAGAGTTCAAAACTTAATAGAACACAGCTGTCTTAATTATAGGTGTGGCTCATTATAGGAATTAATGTCGATAAGGTATTTCAATACAAAACCACACCATTTCTTTTTTTATGTATTAATGTTCAGAATAAAACACTGACTTGGCCATGAAGGTAATTTTTAGGAAAGTAAGATAATTTTAGGTAATATGTAAAATAGGATTAAATTTCAATAAGATGACAAACAGATAAAATATTTAAAACTGATTTTTTTACTTAAATACATATTATCTATATACCTAACAGTGTGTTTATTTTAAGAAAAATAAAATTAATTTCATCACTATTTATAAATGGCCTTATTCTTACCAACAGTCTAATGTTTAGGTAAAAAGAAGAAATAAATTCAAAATCTTTTTTATCCGTATCTTAGTAGAAATTTGGAAAGTTAAGAAAGCTGAAAAAGAAAGGCAGATGAAAGACAAAAGACAGAACATTATGAGGATGGAAAGGCCAACTCTCATGTCATCAGGAGGTCACTAATTATGTGCCATGCTGTGATCTACACAAAAGGCTAAAATGGTGGTGTGTGTTTATTTTGCTTTGCTTTTTAAAGAACAAATGTGAATCTTCTGGCTTGATAATTCATCACAGTTGAGGATCTAACAGTCATCAAGAGGTGTTATTTGAAAAACACGAAACTCTTTGTGACTGATTATAATCTTGTCCCTAAACTATGAAGACTTTAACTAAGAGTCTAACGTAGAAGGTACTAATCCCAGGCATCCCTACTTGCTATTTAAGCAATGACTGAACCATCTCAGCCCCTTGGTTGGCTTAAAGCCTGGGTGGATACTTCCCATTTGATACGGTTTGGCTCTGTGTCCTCACCCAAATATCAGGTCAAATTGTAATTCCCAATATAGTGGGAGAGGCCTGCTGGGAGCTAATTGGATCATGGGGGTTGACTTTCTCTTTGCTGTTCTCATGATCATGAGTGAGATCTCATGAGATCTGGTTGTTTAAAAGAGTGTGGCACTTCTCCCTTCTCTTTCTCTCCTGCTCTGCCGTGGTAAGATGGTCTTGCTTCCTATTAACCTTCTGCCATGATTGTCAGTTTCCTGAAAACTCCCAGCCATGCTTACTGTACAGCCTGTGGAATGGTGAGTCAATTAAACCTCTTTAAGGTAGTTCTTTATAGCAGTGTGAGAATGGACTAAGACACCATCCAATAAGTTTTCTCTGTTCTCTCCATGTCCACTCCCAAGCCAACGACTCTTCCAACTAGGAAAAAGCAAGAAGTACTTCAGTATTGTCAATTCCTCAGGAGGGAGCTGAGATGAGAATCCAGAATCCAACAATGTATTTGGCATCTAAGGAAAAGCCCCACTGTTGTTTTCCTTGGATACAATGACAGAGACACCTCTAAGGATGACAATGTATTAGCCCATTTTCACACTGCTGTTAAAGATAGACCCTAGACTGAGCAATTTACGAAAGAAAGGGATTTAATCGACTTACAGTTCCATATGGCTCAAGAGACCTCAAGATCATGGCAGAAGGGGAAACGCACGTCTCACATGGCAGCAGAAGAGAGAGGAGAGTTTGTGCAGGAAAATTCCCACTTATAATCACCATCAGATCTTGTGATACTTACTCACTATCACGAGAACAGCATGGGAAGGACCCGCCTCCATCATTCAGTTACCTCCCACCGAGCCCCTCCCACAGCATGTGGGAATTCAAGATGAGTATTGGGTGGGGACACAGCAAAACCATATCAGGCAATATGAGAAAACCACACTTAAAAATCCTAGCAACTTGCACCATGAGTCTTCAGAATACAAACAAGTCCAATAAAAAGTTGCTGGGGCCAGTGATCTTCTAGTTTGAAACATCATCCACATGTATCAATATTTCTATGTTCAAATGTCTTCTGGAGAAGAAATGGCTTCATAATGCAGATAACATTATTAAGTCCGGCACCTCTGCCACCCTCCTTTCTCCACTGGATGCTCCTCAGGGAGGGGTTGTTATATGGCTGTTAGATGAATCAAGAGAAGAAGCATGCCTCTGTGCATCTGAGTTGGAGCTGCACTGCAGGCGTACACACTGGCACTGAGATGACTGATGGAGGCGCCTCCTCCCAGGGTTCCATCAATCTCCCCATGGGTCGTGTGCAGGAAGCTGCAGTGAACATCTGTGCCCACCTCTGATGTTAGAGAGCAGCGTACCTCCTGGGACAGACAGCCCACAGTGATGGGAGCTCATGAATGAATGCCTGGGAAAATGATTAACCACTTTACTAATCAGAGAAAGCAGATTAAAATCCCTCCTGCACCAGCTAGTTTGATACCTTGATATATCCTAACTCCCAATGCTAGGATGCAGTGAAATTGGTATTCTCATGGACTTGAATTAGCACAGCTCTTTCAGGTGGAGATTTAGAAGAGAATATCAAGAATTAAGCAAAAGTGAATACCTGCTGACTTGCTATATGGTTTTTATACTGAAGAACTAATGCGAATTTCGAACAAAGAAAAAAAAATTAAATAAAAATATACTATTCTCAGTAGTTTTATAACAATAAAAATTAAAATCAACCATTCTCCAAAGACACGAAAGTGATCAAGTAAATTATGGTATTTCCATAATATGCGGTTGAAATGAATAGAGCTTTTACATTACAGTTATAAGACCATATAGTGAATTTGAAAAAGAAAAAACAGTGAGTTATAGTATGTTCACAACCATGTAAGCATGCATTTTGAAAAGTAGAAAACTACTGCTTAACAATAAAATGAACTAAAATTGTCAACTTTGTCAATATAATTATGTCTGACGTTAAGAAAGAGGAACAGCCACCCACATGTAAAAATGTCAATGTGTACAATTACTGACAGAACACAGACTTTGAGTCGTTTTCACTAGTGACATATACCTTGAACCAATTTTACTCTCTCTTCCCTCTCCTGTGCATTAAATTTCAATTTTGTTAATTTCTCTTAGTTTAGTTTTACTAAAATTCAATTTAAACTAGAATTTTGCCATACATTTTAATTTGACAGAATATTAAAAACCCATAAACCCATAACTCAGATAGCACCATTTTCATGTTTCGTATTTGCCACAAATTTATTCAGTCTATTCTGCTGCCACATGTATTTACACAACACTAATTAACTCACACGTGATTGATAAACAGGGGATGATGATGTCAGGAAAAGTTGTGTTGTCTCATGCACTATTACGTAGCGCCTGGAATTGGGAAAGTGGGATCATAGCCTTTAGTAGGACAACTTGGCTGTTTCTCAGATAGAAGTCATTTCAGGTTTATATGAATAAAATTAAAAATGAACAACTGTGTCCAAGGTTCCTTCCCCAGGGAGGCTACCTCCAGCCTGAAATATTTAGACCGGGGCAGGCCGCACTCCACCAGTGCCCACCATAATGGCCGTCCTGCTGGCTCAGGTCTCTGCTGTCAGCTGTGCTGTCTCAGAGCCTGCAGGGCAGCACTCCCATTCCACCGTTTCTGTGCGTTTTAAATATGGCCAAAGTAAACTTCCAGCTGCCCTGAACTGCCACATCATCTCCCCAGGTACTAATTATTGTTTACATTAGTAGCCTATTTTCAGGGTGGTAGAGGTTTTTAAAGGTCTACTAATACACATCTTCATGCAAATAATCATTTGATTCTACGGAGTATTTTCTTAGGAAAAAAAATTCAAAAGCAGGGTTATATGTGAAGGAAATAAACTTTTTTATAGTTGCAACTGAAAGGACACAAAAACATGAAAATGCGTACCCGCTCCCCCGCTACACCCTATTGCTAAACCCTTTGTTCTGCTCTCTAATCTCTGCACGTACCAGAGATTTCGTAAGTTCTGTAAATACCTGTTTTTCTTTCTGAGGCCGGGTCACAAGACGTGTTTAAGTAAGATACACTCATGCTGCCATAAACCGGTTGTGCAACCTGACGCAATATAATTAACTGCCTTTGTGTAAAACTGCTCTCCCGCCTCAAGGGTTGAACCGAAATATCAGAAATGGCGGGAACCAATCATAGTTAGCCAAATCGCCTTGTTCAAACACTAGCCAATCATACATCTGATTTGTATAATAATTCTATGCCCACTGTTTTTAGACTATATAACACTGTTCGGAGAGCAAGGGGGGAGCTCTCCTGCCCGTCTCTTTCACGAGCGAGTGAGAGTTCCAGGTTCGAACCTGTAATAAAGATCCTCGCTGCTTAGCTTTGACTCTGGACTCTGGTGGTCTTCTTCGGGGAATAAACGGTCTGGGCTTAACACAACTATCTATGGCCATATATATTGCAAAAGGTCTGTCCCCCACCCCCCATAGGCCTGTGCTATCTCCAATAATCTTATTTAGGTAAGAGACCAATTACTGGACCCATGGAAGAAAGCAAGTTAGCCAGTTCTTACAGGAAAAAACTTGGGCACAGCTCTCCTAAAAAACTTTTATTAAACTATTTAAATCAAGCAGTCCAAACACAATAAAAAATTATTTTAAGCAAAGTTTTGAAGTCAAAAAATTAACAACAAAACACCTATTTCAATTTATTACAATTATGATTACACATTTTGCTATTGTAAACCAATTGAATCCATGTGATTATCATTACCATTGAATTGTGAAGTTTTCTATGGTAATTGCATTGGAAAAAGGCAATACAAGTACATTTACTGGGAGTTGCCGTCATGGCTGGAGAGCAATACCCATAAACGTTGAAATGCTTCCCATATGATTCACAAAAGACACATTTCAAGTACTATTATTTATTTCTATATCGATACTATAATTACAATGGTGGTACTGTCTATTAATTGTGTCTATATATATATATCAGTAACACATATATCTTAATGTGTATGTATGTGTACATATATACATATATCTATCTTTCTTTACATATATATGTGTGTATAGATATATATTTATCTATATATATGTCAGTTGCACTTCTAATTCCAAAGATCTGAGCTGTCTTATTTTCAGCTCCATGTAAACATGTATTTTGGACTCTATTCTGGCAGTTAGAAGCTGCGTGATTGAAATCATTTTATTAGAAATAAGACTGAAAATCCCCAAACAATATGCCAGCAAGATTTCTGAGTAACATATCCCAAGTTGTTCACAAATTCTTAAGTTCTCACATCCAATTGGAGAGTTTATTTTCTTCACTTTTCTTTTCTGTAGAACTGGGATAGTAATACCCAACTCAGAAGTGTGTTTTGAGAATTAAATTTGTATTCATTGAGAACAATAGTTTATTTAAGATGGGATGCAATGGCTTTTCTAATTTATGCCTCAGCATAATTACAAATTACTACATATTATAGATCTTCAGGGGTGTTTGAAAACAGTTTCTATGGAAATTGTTAAATCCCAAAATGCCTAGTGATCTTTAATAAAGCAATGTGAGGTCACAATGTTTACTATTAAGTGATTCAAAGCAGTCCAGCTATGCATCTGAATCAATCAATAATAATTTTTTGAGTACTTGTATGTTCAAGGCACAGTGACACATGTTGAAGACTCAAAGAATAATATAAATGGCCAGGTACGGTTGCTCACTCCTATAATCCCAGCACTTTGGGAGGCCGAGGTGGGTGGATCACGAGGTCAGGAGATCGAGACCATCCTGGCTAACCCGGTGAAACCCCGTCTCTACCAAAAATACAAAAAATTAGCTGAGTGTGGTGGCGGGCGCCTGTAGTCCCAGCTACTCGGGAGGCTGAGGCAGGAGAATGGCGTAAACCCGGGAGGCGGAGTTTGCAGTGAGCCGAGATCGCGCCACTGCGCCCCAGCCTGGGGGACAGAGCGAGACTCCGTCTCAAAAAAATAAAATAAAACAAAAATCAATCAATCGATAATAATATAAAAGTCTGGCAGTACAGTGAGAGAGGAAGAGCACATTAACAAATGCTACCAACAACACACCATAGAAAGGAATGACTATAACCAAACAACACAACATAGTAAGTGATAAATGTTGCAACCGGAGTTCAGAGGAGAGAGAGTAGAGAAAGCAGCTCCAGGAAAAGAAGAGGTTTTAGCTGGCTTGGAATGAAACCCATTTCAGGTTAGCTGAGTGTAAAGAACATCTCTAGTCCTAGGAAACCACCAGAACTGCAGGAACCACAGGTCGTATCGGAACAGCATAATGAGGTGGGTGAGCAGAGCAGTTTAGGTGGTCTGTGGATTCCCTGAAGTGCCAAAGAGGCATAATGATGTGAGAAAAGTGCTGAGGGCAGTCTTAAGAAGAAAAGAATTTACTGTAGTGCACAGATTGTGTTGGATATACCACAACTAAATACAATAAAACCTGTAAGAACAATTCATGATGCCTGTAAATATGTATTATAAATGGTTTAACCGCAATTATAATTCAATTATTTTAAATAATAAAATTTAACAAACAAACAAATCTATGTGAACTACAAAGTACCTACTTATGTTCATTATGTATATCTTTCTAAAGATACTCAATGATTCATATTACACACAAAGATATATAGATGATGTTCATAATAGTGTTTTAATTACTGACTTGTCTTTACATACTAAAAACTCTTTACTATTGACTTATTAAATTACACCCATTAAAATGCAATAATACTTTTTCATATTTTAATTTGATTTTAATAACAAATTTCATTCATTGATATGGACAGCCATTAACACTAAGCAAATTATTTTAAATTAAAATATTAATAGGTGATGATAGCACTCTGACTTTCCTAAAGAATGTGTTTTAAAACTGAGTCTGATACCAGGTTTACAGTGATATCTTTGGAAAGAAAACAGTAGTCAGATACAGGCAGTAAAAGGATACAAATCTTTGAAACAACCAGTCCAAATGGGCTTTCTGGAACCTAGTCATTGCTGTCAGTCGGTAACAGCTTTGGTTTCTGACCTGACATAGCCCACTTTATCTCTCACCATACTCAGAGCCCTGTACTGTTTATCCTGGCTTTCCTGTGGGCTTCATGAATCTCAGCCATAATCGTGGTCATCTCATCCTGAAGTTTTGTCTGGAAGAAATACGAAAGCTTTCTGGAAAGGTCAACTCTGCCTGCAGGAGACAGCTTTCCAAGGAAGACAGCCTCAGCTATGTCAAGGGACAAAAAACAGGATACGGGGCACACAATGGGCTTATGTGAGCCCTTCACAAGTCAGAGACATGAAAGCACTCGCCAGGAGTGGTGAACAGAAAAAGCTGTGTCCGTGAGCCAGAGAAGGAAAGAAGTATCACTGGTCATTTTATTCAGAGAAGAGCTCACGTTTGAGATATCCTATCTACTCTACTCTATCATACAGGGGGATTGTAGGAACTTCTGAAGCTCAGCTTTCCACAGGTTCCTCTCCATAGCAGTCAAGGATAACAATGAAGATACAGTCCCTTTTTTATCCCATTTTCTGTTTCTTTAAGGGAAACTTACCTGTTAAAGAGGATTTTATTGGCGGAATTAGAAAAAAAACAAGAAGGGTCAACAGCTACTCTTGAGAAACCCACAAGGTGAGAGTATCGAGTTATGCATTTTGTAAATTCTTACATGAAAGTGTCTTATGTGCAAACAAACATTGCTGTATCAGCAAGATTTGACTGAATTCTGAAAGTCAAAAACAGGAAAATGCACAAATACCCCAACTGATGCATCTCTGCGCGTATTCAACTTCCGTAAATGTAATGTTTATTACTCAGAAAAAAATGGTTTTCTATTTTATTTTTTTTAGAAATCTCTGTACTCAATAACAACTGCATCTCACGTGGCAACTAGTAAACCTACATTAACAAGGAGAAACAAAATTTTCTCTTTTTTTTTTTTTTTTTTTTTGAGACTGGGTCTCACTCTTTCCCCTCAGGCTGAAGTGCAGTGGTGTGATTTCCAAAGTCACATGTTACCTTCCATATGTACAACTTACCATCATATTTTCTATCCTATTTATTCTCTTGCATTTTATTCTATTATGTTATATTACATTATGTTTTAAAAGTTTCTTCCAACTCATTACATTAATGATTGATTATGAATGTCATCTCTTTTTCTGAAAATTACTGCATTAAAATATCTCTGCAATATAGAAATAATTTAGTTGAACTGTGTCATGTATGGATAAGACTTTAGAAATAAGCTGCCATTCTGGGTCACTATTCAGAATCTGAACCTGCATCCACAGAATTTGGAGAGTATCCCCACGAGCTCCCATGGGGTAGTCAAGATGGTTGGACTTCAAGACTGGCTGCAGGAGTCTGCTTTCACTTTCCCTTGTTTATTTTGTGTGACTATTTGCTTCAATTACATAATAGCTTGGTAGAATTAAAAAGTGTTTTTATAAGTGTTTTTGTGTTTAAATGTGTGGGTGAGTGTGTGCACGGGAGTGATTGACCAAAAGTAGGGGGAGAGGTGCTTTTGGAAGTGACAGTACAGGCTTTTTCCATAATATGTTGCAAATATATTTTCTTTATTTTTATGGAGCAAACCTAGCTTCAGTGTCAGGAACTTTATGAGTCCTTGTAAATCCGTGGGAGCATACCTGAACGATTTGTATTCGTAATTCAGTATATTTTTTTATTAAGAAACTAAATGATACAATACCAAAGACATGATCCATGAAAAGAAATAATCAATGAGCTGGACTTCATTAAAATTAAAGTGTCTGCCCTGCAAAACAAAACAAAACAAAAAAAAGCACTGTCTAGGAAATGAGTTTCAAGGCACAGACTTATGGAGAAAATATTTGCAAAAGACACATTAATAAAAAACTGCTAACGAAAATACACAAAGGACATTTAAAATTCTACAATAAGAGAATAAACAACCTGATTAAAAAATGGGCAAAAGAACTGAACAGGTACCTCACCAAAGAAAATACACAGATAGCAAAGTAACGTATGAAAAACTGCTCGACTTTATATGTCACAAAGGAATTGTAAGTTAAAACAATAAAATACCACTATGCACCTATTAGAGTGGCCAAAATCCAAAGCACTGACCTCACCAAAAATGAGACTGTACAATAACAGAAATGCTCATCCTTTTCTGGTGGGAATGCAAAATGGTTCAGCCATTGGAAGACAGTTTGGTGATTAAAAAAAAAATGTGTAAATTTAAGGGGTACACGTGCAATTTCCTTAGATGCATCTATTGTGTAGTTATGAAGTCTTAGATTTTACTATATCTGTTTCTCAAATAATGTAGATTTTACTCAGTAATTTCTCATCAGCCTTCCCATTTTGTTCCCCCACACTTCTTAGTTTTTAATGACTGTCTTTCCACAGTCTGTGTCCATGAGTACACATTTTTTAGCTCCCACTTATAAGTGAGAACATCTGGTATTTGACTCTGCTTCTAATTTGTTTTACTTAAGACAATGGCCTCCAGTTCCATCTATGTTGCTAAGATAGACATGATTTCTTTCCTTTCTATGGCTATAATATTCCATTGCATGTATATACTACTTTCTAAATCCAATCATCCTTTGATGGACGCAAAGTGATTCCATATATTTGCTATTGTGAATAACACTGTGATAAGCATACAAGTTCAGGTATCTTTTTGACATAATGATTTATTTTCCTTGGGGTAGGTACCCAGCAATGGGGTTGCTGGATCAAATTGTGTTTCTATTTCAAGCTCTGTGAAAAATATCCATACTGTTTTCCATAGGGGTTGTACTAATTTGTATTCCCACCAGCAGTGTGTAAGCATTCCCTTTTCTCTGCAACCTCACTAGTATCTGTGACTTTTTTGACTTTTAAAAACAGCCCTTCTGAGTGGTGTTGGATGACATCTCATTGTAGTTCTAATTTGTGTTTCTCTGTTGATTGGTGATGTTGAGCTATTTTCCATATGCTTGTTGGCTATCATATGTGTTCTTTTAAAACGTTTGTTTTCATTTTCTTTGCCTGCTTTTTATTGAGGTTATTCGTGTGTGTGTGTGTGTGTTTGTTGTTGTTGTTGTTGTGGTTGTTGTTGTTGAGTTCCTTGTAAATTCTGGGCATTAGTTCCCTGCAAATATTTTCTCATATTCTGCAGGTCATCTATTCATGTTGTTGATTGCTTCCTTTGCTGTGCAGCATCACTTTAGTTAAAAATCCCATTTGTCCATTTTGGGTTTTTTTTTTTTTTTTTTGGCTTGTGCTATTCCTTTTTTTTTCTTTTTTTGAGACGGAGTTTTACTCTGTCCCCCAGGCTGGAATGCAGTGGTGAGATCTCTGCTCACTGCAACCTCTGCCTCCTGGGTTCAAGCGATTCTCCTGCCTCAGCCTCCCGAGTAGCTGGTATTACAGGCACGCACCATCACTTCTGGCTTATTTTTGTATTTTCAGTAGAGACGGGCTTTCACCATGTTGGCCAGGCTGTTCTTGAACTCCTGAGCTCAACTGATTCACCCACCTCAGCTTCTCAAAGTGCTGGGATGACAGGTGTGAGCCACTGTGCCTGGACTGGTTTGTGCTTTTGAGGTCTTAATAATTAATTCTTTGCTTAGACCAATGACCAGAAGAGTTTTTCCTAGGTTTGCTTGTAATATATTTATAGTTTCAGGTTTTAAATTTAAGTTTTCATCTATCTGCAGTTGGTTTTGGTATATAGTGAGAGATAGGGGTCCCTTTTCATTCTTTTGCATATGGCAATTCAATTTTCTCAGCACTATTTGTTGAAAAGAGCATCAATTCCCCATTATGTTTTTGCTGACTCTGTCAAAGATCAGTTGCTTCTAGATATGTGACTTTATTTCTGGATTCTCTATTCTGTTTCATTTATTTTTGTTGATATATTTATACCAGATACTGTGCTGTTTTGATGACTATATCCCAATTTGAGGTCACATAATGTGATGCCTCCAGCTTTGCTCTTTTTGCTTAAGATTGCTATGGCATCTTGGCTTCCTTCGGTTTTCATATATATTTTATTTTCTTCTAATTCTCTGGAAAATGATGGCATTTTGATAGGGATTGCACTGAATTTGTAGATTGCTTTGGGAGGTGTGACCATTTTAACAATATTAATTCTTCCAATCACTGAGCATGGGTTTTTTTTTTATTTAATTGTGTCATTTACAATTTCTTTCATTGGTGTTTTGTAGTTTTCCTTATGGATATCTTTCACTTCCTTGTTTAAATACACCCCTTAGTTAAATACCTAAAAAGACATTTCCTTTTCAGTTATTAAAAATAGGATTATCTTCTCGATTTAGTTTTCAGCTTAAGTTTTTGCTGTGTATAATTGCTACTGATTTGTGTATGTTGATTTTGTTTCCCAAAACTTCACTGAACTCATCTATCAAATCTAAGAGTGTTTTACAGAGTCTTTAGGGTTTTCTAGATATAAGATTATATTATCAGCAAACAGATAATTTGACTTCCTCTTTTTCAATCAGGATGCCTTTTATTTCTTTCTCATGAATGATTGCTCTAGCTAGGACTTACAGCATTGCGTTGAATAAGAAGTGGTGAAAGTAGGCAGCCTTGTCTCATTCCAGTTATTAGGAGAAATGTTTTCAACCTTTCTCCATTCAGTAGGATGTTGGCTGTGGGTTTTGCATATATGGCCTTTATTATTTTGAGGTATGTTCTTAGTTTGTTGAACTTTTTTTAATGTATCATGAAGGGGTGCTGAATTTTATCAGATGCTTTTTTCTATATCTATTGAGTTGATAATATCGTTTTTGTCCTTCATTCTCTTTATGTGATAAATTAAATTTTTTGAGTTCTTTTCGTGTTTGGTAGAAGTTGTCTGTGAATCCATCTGACTCTGGGATGGATTCAATCTCATCATGGCTCATTATTGGTCTGTTCAGAATTTTCATTTGTCTGTAATTCAATCTTCGGAGATTGTACATTTCCAGGAATTTATCCATTTCCTCTAAGTTTTCTAGGTTGTGAGTATATATTCTTTATAGTAGTCTCTGATGATTTTTAGTATTTCTGTGATATCAGTTGTAATGTCTCCTTTTTCATTTCTGATTGTGTTTATTTGAATCTTCTCTCCTCTTTTCTTGATTAGTCCAGCTAGTTGTTTATCAACTTTATCTTTTCAAAAAACCAACTTTTATTTCTTTGATGTTTTGTATCATTTTTGGTCTCCGTTTCATTTAGTTCTGCTCTGATTTTGTATTTTTTATTTTGATGTTTTATTTCTTTTCTTTTGCTAGCTGAGGATTTGGCTTGTCCTTGTTTCTCTAGTTCTTTGAAAAGGTGCAATGTTAGGGTATTAATTTGTGATCTTTCCGACTATTTTGATGTAGGCACTTAATGTTATGAACATCCCTCTTAACACGGCTTTAGCTGTATTCCAGAAATTTTGGTATGTTGTGTTTGCATTTTCATTTGTTTCATTTTTTTAAATTTCTTTCTTAATTTTGAAATTGACTCAGAGCTTATTCAGAAGTATATTGTTTGATTTCCATGTATTTTTATAGTTTACAGGGTTCCTTTCTGTGCTGTTTCCTACTATTATTCCACTGCAGTCTAAAACACTTGATATGATTTTGACTTTTTCTATTTGAAATTATGAGACTTATTTTTTAGGCTAACATAAAACTAAATATCTTTTTACCATATAATTCAGCAATCACATTCCTTGTTATATACCCAAATTAGCTGAAAATGTATGTCCACAGAAACACCTGCACACAAATGTTTACAGAGGCTATATTGATAAATTCCATAACTTGGAATCAACCAACATGTATTCTATAAGTAAATGGGTAAATATCCTGTATATATCCAGATAACGTAATAGTATTCAGTGCTAAAAAGACATGAGCTACCAAGCTGTGGAAAGACATGGAGGAACCTTAATTGCATAGTACTAAGTGAAAGACACCAATATGAAAATGCTGCATACTGTGGAACTGCAACTATATGACATTTTGGCAAAATCATGGAGATAATAAGTAGATTGCTGTTTGTGAGTGGTTAGATGAGAAGACAGTATAAATAAGTGTAGCACAGAGGAATGTAGAGCAGTGAAACTACTCTGTATGATACTATAATGGTGAACACATGTCATTGTATATTTGTCTAAACCCTTAGAATGCACAACACCAAGAGTGAACCCTAAGGCAAACTATGGACTTTGAGTGACAATGATGTGTCAATGTAGGTTCAGCAGTTACAAAAAATGTATCACTCAGGTAGGGAATGTTGATCATTGGGGAGGTTGTTCAGCTACAGAGGGCAGAGTTTATGGGGAAATATCTTTACCTTTCTTTCAATGCTGCTGTTTTGTTATGAATGTAAAACTTCTCCAAAAAAGTAATGACTTAAAAAAATTATTAACAGGAGTTTTAGACTAGTAGATTAAATTTGAATCTATTCCAGAATCTGACTTAAATAACGAATCTATTTGGAAATACATTTAACACTAAGTTAATCCCTTTAACTAAAATCCACAATACATATTAAGCACATGTTACATATGCCAAAATTTCACATTAAACTGTTGGCCCAATGAGAGCAGGGCCAGGCCTGCATCACCCTTTTCCACACAGCTGGGGCCAGCTCAGCACTTTACATGTATTAAGTTCAAGAAATACGTGATGAATATGTTAACGAAAGAAAGGCCATAGTCTTTACAGGCTAAACCATAGCCAATAGGAGCAAAATTCAAAATGTTGAGATTTCGAAAACATTATATTCATTTTGAAAGCAGACAATATGTCCTATAAACTGAATGCATGTAAAAATATCATTCTGAATGTTGTGTGTGATTCATGCTGAATGACTAGTGTGTTTCTGGGCAAAGAAATATCTAGTAGGATCCTGAAACTTCTCTCTATTACAATGTGTGCTTTTTAGATCATGCAGATGCTATCTTTAGAGAATATATAATTAATGAAGGTGCCAACCTATTAACTCCACCCTTAAAACTTTGTCCTTTCAGGCAACAATTGCTCTACATTTACCAATTTTTTTATATTAATTTTCTTAAGGAGGTGTTAATTTTGTGGTCTAGATGAAATTATTAGAAGCTAACTGAAAAATATTGTCTACACACACTCACCTAAATGGAGGAAAAGTAATTTTTTAATATTCTCATTTTTTCCTCCAGGTTTATAAAGAAAAATTGCAATTCTATTACTTTCTAATTTGTGTACAGTTTAAGGTTCTTCCCATTGTCTGTTTTATTCTCCCCCTAACTAGCTAATAAAACAAAATAAAATAAGCACCTGAGGCCCAAAAGGGTTCAATCCATTTGCTGCTGTTTTAGATCAACACATTTTTCAGTACGGGAGAGTTTCACTACCTCATAAAGATTTAGATATGTTATGAAATAACATAGTAGTGATATGAGGGGCACAGGGTTCATTTGTTTATTCAACAAGTATTTATGGAGCCTGTCTTAAGACAGCCACCATGCTGGAAGACTAATAGAACTTGGAAATGGATAAGCCTCAGCCATACGGAGCTCTTGTTCCCATGGGCTGAATAAAGCCTAAACGGGTGAAAGTGCTCAGAACTCTAGTTTTTGTTTTACAATGGACTGAGAAGCTCTTAAAGTCCCCCTCCACTTGACCAACTCTAGACAGGCTTCTTTCTGAGTCTAGAACCCAACTTTGATTTTCTTAGAGCATTTACTTTAGAAACCTTGCAACTAAAAATTCTTTCTCTACCCTTTGAGATGTAATCTTTTAAAAAGTCTTTTGCCAATTTTACAATTCAAAGATTAGAAGTAGTCCTTTTGATATGTAATCATCAAGGAAGATAGTGCCCCTATCTCTGAGTCTCTGTGGGAGAATAGAAGCCTAATTTCAAAAGATACCAATTAGCAAATGTAAATGGCCTAATCACAAAGGAAAACACTTGCAAACTCAGGGAAAACTCAAGGTGCTGGACACATTCCATAGATCATTAGCCCCCCAGATGTCCTCTGGCACTGTTATAAACGCCACCACTCTGTTTTGACAGAATTTAGTTCAGACTCAATTCTGTCCTCTCTCCTTTATTGCAGTAGTCTTCAATAAAGTCTTCTTTGCCTGCTTCACATTGTCCATTGCAATTCTTGCTTTGACACAACTGATGATCCTTTGGACAAGTTGCTTATGCTCTCTGACTCAGATTCCACATCATTAAAATGTTGATCCTACAGCCTGACCTATTTATCTAATTTTACAAATTTTGATTAGTAAACAGGATGAAAATCAAATATATGTGTAAGTATTTGAAAAGTGTAAAGCAGTAACTGTGTTGGGGAGCAGAGCAAGATGGCAGAATAGAAGGTTCCACTGATTGTCCTCCCAAAAAGAACACTAATTTAACAACTATCTACACACACACACACACACACACACACACACACACACACAAAACCCTGCACCTTTTTAAGAACTAAAAACTAGGTGAGCACTCACAGTACCTGGTTTTAACTTTATATTGCTGAAAGAGGCACTGAAGAGGTAGAAAACACAGTCTTGAATTGCTGATGCCATCTTTGCCCCATCTCCTGGTAGCAGTAGCATGGTACAGAGAGCATTTTTATGTTTTGGGGAGAGGAAGAACTCAGCAACCATGAGGCCTTAATAGAGTGCCTTCCTATTACAGCACAAAGAAAAAGTGGACCAAACTCAGCTGATGCCCAGCCCTGGAGGGAGCATTGAAACCACCCCTAGCCAGAGGAGAATTGCCAATCTCAGCAATCAGAACTTCAGTTTCCGCAAGCCTTGTCACTGTGGGCTAAAGAGCTCTTGAGTCTGAAATGAACTTGAAAGGCAGCCTAGGCCTCAAGAAAGGCAATCTTGACTTCTGGCCAAGGAGGAATAAAAAACGTAGTTACCTCCTTTTAGAAACGTCTACAAAACTGGGGAAAATAGAAAAACCAAAACTGTCACGATATATGTATTATCATCACTGTTGTAGTAGTTGCATGAGTGTAGACATATTTTAAAGCTATCAAATTGCACAATATAAACATGCATAGTTGCACATAGGTCAGTGTGGGCAAATGATCCCAGAGAAAAGAGAAAGAAATGAGATGAATCTTGTGATTGCATCAGCTTCCTGCCTGTAGACAGTCTCCAGGCTCTTGCTCTGGGAATTAGAACTCACACGGAGTCCTGTGGCTTCCCTTAGCTGCAGAGGCAGAAGTAGTAGTTCAGGGAGGTTATAATATGGCCAGAGTTCATAGGCAGAGTGCCTGAAAGGAGAGCACAAGAGAAAGAAGGAGCTCTGGACATATGAGGATGCTCTTCATTAAGTCTTCACTTGAGTACCAACCAGCACATGCAGATGAGGAAAATACCCAGGGCCAGGGAAAGAATGCTTTAATCCTTAAAGGATTACAGAAAACCATATTCAGGACTCATATAGGCCAGAAGATGTTATTATTCCTACCAGCCAAAATAATAATTTAGAAGTCATCAGGTAGAGGGATTCAGCCCAGTAATAGGAAAGTTTAGCCTTGGACTAAATAATGTTCTGGTCTAAATTCAAGATAAAAAGCAAGATCTTAAAGAATCAAACTACTTCTAAGTAACTATGCTGCAGTTCATGATAAATATCAAGATCATTTGTAAGAATACAAAAATATCCAGTATCCAAAAACATAAAATATGCAATGTCTAGCATCTACATTTATGTATTATCTATATTTATTATCCAATAAATCCATATTTATTTTTGTAATAAATAATATTTCATATTTATTGCCCTGAAATAAAAAAGTTTCAGGCCTTCGAAGAAGCAGGGTACATGATTTATAAGAGAAAGTCAGTAATCAAAGCTGACCTAAATAAGTTCTAGTGTTCAATAGCACAGTAGGGTGACTGTGATTCAGAGTAATTTATTGTATATTTCAAAATAGGTAGAAGACATATTTGAAATGCCCTCAATACAAAGAAATTATAAATGTTTGAGGTGATGGATATCTTAATTACCCTGATCTGATTATTACACTTTTAATACATGCATCAAAATATCACATGTACCCCAGAAATAAGTGTAATCGTTATGTGCCAATGAACAGCTTAAAAAATTAAAAACTGATCTAGAAATGTCACACTGATAGCATTAGATGATCACGTCATTTAAAACATTATCATAATCTTAATTTATATGTTCAAAAAGCTAAAAAACAGATAAAGCACATTAGGTATAGATATGAAAAATATTAAGCACACATTCACAAATCAAACTTCTAGAGATGAAGCTACAATATCTGAAATGAAAAATACACTTGATGAGATTAACAGCATATTAGACACTACAGTATAAAAGATCAGTGAACTTGACCACGGTAATAATGATTGTTCAAAATAAAGCTGAGAGAAGAAAAAAAAGAGTGAAAAACAATACAGAGTATCAGTGAGAAGTAGGAGAGAATTCAAAGCAACTTACTTTTGTATGTATTGGTGTCAGCAAAGGAAAAATGGGCGTGAGATGTAAAGATAAAAACTTTTGAAAGAAATCAGAGCCAAAACTTTTCCTGAAACTTTTTCAAATTTAATGTGAACTATAGGCTCACAGATCTGGCAAGTTCAACAAATCCCAATCACAAGAAATATGAAAAAAAATTGCACCAAGTCACTTTATGATCAAATTGCACAAATCCAATAACATGGATCAAATCTTAAAAGCTGTAAGATAAAAAGACATTTTATACATAGGAAAACAAAGATGAGAATAACAAAGTCAAAAGGCAGTGGAACAATATTTTTAAAGTACTGTAGAGGAAAGAAGGTCAATTTAGTATTCTATTCCCCCCAAAAAATCTTTCTAAAATGTAGATTAATGATTTCAGAATATCTTTTCTTCCAAGAGAGTTTATCCCCATAGGCCTGTATTATCAAAGAAAAAAAAAAGAAAAAAAATTAAATGGACATCTTGAAGAAGTAGGAAGATGAAACCCATCAGAAATCAAGATATACACAAAGAAATGGAAAGCACCAGAAATAGTAAGAATGTTGGTAAACGTAAAATACATTTCTTATAAATGCAATATTTTAAGGATATTTTTATGTTTAGAACAAAAGCAATGATAATAAATCCTGTGGTTTATAACAGAAAGATAAGTAAAATGAATGACAAAAACAGTACAAATACTGAGAATGTGGAAATGGAAGTATGCTGCCATAGGATTCAACACACAAAGTAACTATGTTAATTAAGTTAGATCAGTTAAAAAGGAAGTCTATAAACCCTAAAGCAAGCATGAAAACACACACACACACACACACACACACACACACACACACACACAGAGAGAGAGAGAGAGAATATGCCAAGAAATATTGTAAAATAAAATTATCTAAAATGATTAATCTAAAATCTGATAGAAAATTTAAGAAAAACATGAAATAAGAAAAGGTAAGACAAATAGAAAACAAAATGTAAGATAATATACTCAACCAAGTCAAAAATTACATTATCATAAATGGGTTAAAAAGCAATTAAAAAGGCATAAACTGCAGGGTCATATTAACAAAAAAAAATATTAACATAAAAAACTGCAGGGTCATATTAACAAAAAAAACCTAAATACAAGCTGCTTACCAAAACAAGACACAAATTGCTTAAAATAAAATGATGGGAAAAGATATATTAAGCTAACATGAATTAAAACATTGCCACAATGGCTCAATTAATACCAAAACACATTTCAAGGCAAAGACTATTAGCAGAAATTGAGAGGGTCATTTTATAATGATAAGTAGTCAATACATTGAGGACATAGCAATCCTAAACACGTATGCAATTAATTACAAAATTTTAAAATGCATGAGCCAAAACTGATAGAACTGCAAAGACAGACAAATTCACACCTATGGTCAAATGTTTTAACACCCTAATAAAATAATTTCATAGAGATATGTGTTACAATGTTAAAAAATACCAATAAAATTACATAGAAAACTTAAAAAGCATTATCAACCAAATGTATCTAAATAAGATCTATAAAATCCTCCAACCTATGACTGTAGAATACACATTATTTTCAAGTGCATATGATACCTTTACCAGGTTAGACCATTGGTTTGGCTTTGTGTCCCCACCCAAATCTCATCCTGAATTTTAATCCCCCGTGTTGAGGGAGGGACCTTATTTTATTCAGGGTTCTCTAGAGGGACAGAACTAATAGGACACATGTGTATATAAAGGGGCGTTTATTAAGCAGTATTGACTCACACGATTACAAGGTGAAGTTTCACAGTAGGCCTTCTGCAAGTTGGAGAGCAAGGAAGTCAGTCCAATTTCCAAAACCTCAAAAGGAGGGAAACCGGCAGTGCAGTCTTCAGTCAGGGACCAACAACCCACGAACCCTGGTGGAAGTCCAAGAGTCCACAAGCTGAAGGACTTGGAGTCCAATGTTTGAGGGCAGGAAGCACTCAGCATAGGAGAAAGATGAAGGCCAGAAGATTCAGCCAGTCTCCTCTTTCCATCTTCTTCTGCCTGCTTTATTCTGGCTGACTGCCTAGATTGAGGGGAAGTCTGCCTCTCCCAATCCACTGACTCAAATGTTAATCCCCTTTGGCGACACCCTCACAGAAAAACTCAGAAACAATAGTTTGCATCCCTCAATCGAATCAAGTTGACACTCAATGTTAACCATTACAGACCTGGTGGGAGGGGATTAGATCATGGGGACAGTTTCCACTATGCTGTTCTTGTGATAGAGAGTGAGTTCTCATGAGATCTGATGGCTTAAATGTGTAACACTTTCCCTTTTCCTCTCTCTCCTGCCATTAGGTAAGACATGTCTTGCTTCCCCTTTACCTTCTGCCATGATTGTAAGTTTCCTGAGGCCTTCCAAGCCATGCAGAACTGTGAGTTAATGAAACCTCTTTTCTTTATAAATTACCCAGTCTCAGATAGTTCTTTACAGCCATGTGAAAATTGACTAATACAGAAAATTGGTACTGGGACAATGATGCAATGCTATAAAGATAACCTGAAAATGTGGAAGTGACTTTGGAACTAACAGGGCAATGGGCAGATGTTGAAATGGTTTGGCAGATTCAGAAGACAGGAAGATGTAGGAAAGTTTGGAAATTCCTAGAGACTTGTTGAATGGTTCTGATCAAAGTGCTGATATGGACAACAAAGTCCAGACTGGGGTGGTCTCAGATGGAGATGCAAAACTATTGGGAACTGGAGCAAAGGTCACTCTTTCTATGTTTTTGCAAAGAGACTGGTGGCATTTTTTCCTGCCCCAGAGATTTGTGGAACTTTGAACTTGTGAGAGATGGTTTAGGGTATCCGGCAGAAGAAATTTTTAAACAGCAAAGCATTCAAGAGGTGACCTGGCTTTTCCTGAAAGCATACAGTTATATGCACTCATAAACAGATAGTTTGAAATTGGAACTTATGTTTAAAGAGGAAGCAGAGCTTAACAGTTTGGAAAATTCCTCTCATCACAGGCCCCAAGACCAAGGAGGGGAAAACGGTTTCTTGGGCCAGCCCCAGGGCCAGATGCTCTGTGAAACCAGGGACATGGCACCCTGCATCCCTCCTGCTCCAACTCCAGCAGTGGCTGAAAAGGGCCAAGTTATAGCTCAAGTTCTGGCTTCAGTGGGTGCAAGCCCCAAGCTTGGGTGGCTTCCACATGGTGTTAGGCCTATGGGTGCACAAAAGACAAGAGTTGAGCTTTGGGAACCTCCACCTAGATTTCAGAGGATGTATGGAAACACCTAGATGTCCAGGCAGAAGTCTGCTGCAGGGGTGAAGCCCTCATGAAGAATCCTTTACTAGAGCAAAGCAGAGGGAAATTGTGGTGTTGAGGCCACCATACAGAGTCCCTACTGTGGCACTGCCTAGTAGAGCTGTGAGAAGAGGGCCACCATCCTCCAGATCCCAGAATGGTATATGAATGGACAGCTTGCACGGTACACTTGAAAAAGCACTCAACACCAGTCCTTGAAAGGAGTCACAGGGGCTGTACCCTGCAAAGCAACAAGGGCAGAGCCGCCCAAGACCATGGGAACCAACCTCTTACATCAGCGTGACCTGGATGTGATACATGGAGTCAAAGGAGATCATTTTGGAGGTTTAAGATGTGACTGCCCTGCTGGATTTCAGGCTTGAATGGGGCCTGTAGCCCCTTTGTTTTGACCAATTTCTCCCATTTGGAAAGGGAACATTTACCCAACACCTGTAACCCTATTGTATCTTGGAAGTAACTAACTAGTTTTTAATTTTGCAGGCTTATAGGTGGAAGGGACTTGCCTCTTCTCAGATGAGACTTAGACTTTGGACTTGGACATTTGAGTTAATGCTGGAAAGAGTTAAGAATTTGGGGGGCTGTTGGGAAAACGTAATTGTTTTTGAAATGTGAAAAAGTCCTAAGATTTGGGAGGGACCAGAGGTAGAATGATATGGTTTGGCTCTGTGTCCTCACCTCAATCTCATCTAATATTTTAAACCCTACATGCTGAGGGAGGGACCTCAGGTGAAGTGACTGGATCATGGGGACAGTTTCCCCCATGCTCTTCTCATGATAGTGAGTGAGTTCTCATGAGATCTAATGGTTTGAAGATGTTATACTTTCCCATTCACTTTCTCTTCTGCTGTCACACATATGCCTTGCTTCCCTTTGGCCTTTTCCTACAATTGTATGATTCCTGAGGCTTCTCCAGCCATGAGGAACTGTGAGTCAATTAAACCTCTTTTTTTATTATAAATTACCCTGTCTCAGGCAATTCTTTACAGCAGTGTGAAAACAAACTAATACAACTATATTCTAGGCCATTAAAAATTATCAATAAACTTTAAAAATTTCAAGTCACACAATGTATGTCCCCTGAGAACAAGGGAATGAATCAGAAAGATGTGGAAAATCACCACCAATTTGGAAATTAACACCTTTCCTAACAAACCACTTATCATACTAAGTGCTGGCAAGGATGAAGTGCAATTGAAATACTCATACAATTCTAGTGTGAATTTTTTTAAAAAAAAGGTACAGCCATTTTGGAAAACAATATGGCAGTTTTGAAAATTTATAGATAGATGGACCATATGACTCAAATGTTACACATCTAGGTATTTACTCAAGATTAATGAAAGCATATGTCCACACAAAAATGTGTACATGAATGTTTATATCAGGTTTATTTATTATAGCACAAAAATTGAAACAACCCAGATATTCATGAGTGTGTGACTGGATAAATTGCAGTATAGTCATAAAATCAAATAACACTCAACATTAAAAATAACAAATTATTAATAAATCAAAATACTGATAGAGAGCAAAATACTTTGTTAGTGAAAAACATCAGAAAAAGAGGGTACATGTTACAAATTTTTGTTTACATAAAATGCAAACTCTCTAAAGTGTCAGAAAGCTGACCAGTGGTTGCTTGGGAACAAGGGGAAGGGTTGATGAAGGAGAAGGAGGAAAGCATTATAATTGAGGATTTCAAACATTAATATGTTAATTGTTGCAATTGTATTGATGCTCTTGGTGTGTAAACATATCAAGACATAAAAGTGTCCACTTTTAAAACATGCAGTATATTGTAGGACTTTTATACCTTAATAAAACTGTTTAAAAAACATATTTAAAATGTACAAAACCAACTTACAATGTTTAAGGATGCACAATTACATAGCACACTATGACGAAAAGTAAAGAAGTGAGGATGTTTGACTCATAATAATTCATAGTTACATGTGTCTTATGTAAGTTTCTGTATCTCTGTTATACTTCACAATAGAATGTTAAAGCCATATTACACCCCATTTTCCAATTCACTGTTTCCAAACAAAAAAATAGGGCTAGGAGGCAAAAATTTGACTTTTTAAACTGTCATATCCAGCCCAATGGTTAAAACCTTTATATTTGTCATTGTTAAGTAAATCAATTTATAATGTTTTTTATAAAATATACTTATTTAGGCTGGGCATGGTGGCTCATCCCTGTAATCCCAGCACTTTGGGAGGCTGAGGCGGGTGGATCACAAGGTCAGGAGATCGAGACCATCCTGGCTAACACGGTGAAACCCCGTCTCTACTAAAAATACAAAAAAATTAGCCTGGTGTGGTGGCAGGCACCTGTAGTCTCATTTACTCAGGAGCTTGAGGCAGGAGAATAGCATGAACCTGGGAGGCAGAGTTTGCAGTGAGCCAAGATCGTGCCACTGCACTCCAGCCTGGGTGACAGAGTGAGACTCCGTCTCAAATATATATATATATATATATCAAACAATACAGAAAAGTTCACAGAAGTAAACTAACCAAAAAAAAAAAAAAAAAAAAAAAAAAAGAAGAAGAAAGAAAGAAAACACACACACACACAAAGCAAGTAATATTTCTAGAAGAGAGATAACTGCCCAAAGAAACCAGAACCATGCCATACACCATCACTAGACGAGACCTCGAACAAGTAAGAGGTTTCACTGATGTGCTTGTTGGTCATCTGAGAACACTTCTGGGCACAGACCACTAGATTGTACGTCCAAACCATTCCTTATAATGGTTTTTGCTGGTGACCAATGAAGTCATGGAAGACCAGAAGTAAATGTGATGACAGGTAGAAAAAGTAGAGGTAAAATTAGATGACCGTAATAAAAAGAGGCTGCCATTTCAAACTCAACAATCTGAGCCCTTAGAAAAATGACCGAAGGAAAAAGCCAAAGGGCATCCCTGAAAATGGCTTACAAAGGTAAAGTTTGCACAATGTCACATAAAACAGTAGTAAATTCCAGTTTAAATGTGGTTTCTGGGGGAGAAATATTTACACAACACTCATCAAAAGACTGGAGTGTAACCGTATCAGGACAAGAAGAAATTCCCCTAAAGAATTCCAGCTACAAGAAATGACCTATAAAACACAGAATCTTGTTTTACTAAACTCTAACCCATAGAAAAATACGTTCATGTCCTGAAACAAATGAGTTCCTAAGCACACTACGGGTAGAGTAACTCAAAAGAAAAATGTGCTCTTCATCAGAAAATAAAAAAAGCATTTGGGGTTAAATGAAATGATGTTCTTAGAGCACACTGCAGTCCTAAGTAAAGCTGCCAAGACAAATTTGTAACGTAGCATCTGGGAACAGAGCAGCCTGCATTTGGGACCTGTGGAAGCTGTATCAATGATTAAAATCCCCAAAACCTTCAAGTACTGGTGTGAGGAGGTGGGAACTGACAGGATTTACCTAGACCAGCACCGTCCAGTGGAGATATTTCACAATCCACATAAGTAATTTTTGAATTTCCCGGTAACCTCATTTAGAAATATAAAAAAGAAACAGTTGAAATTTAGTTTAATTATAAATTTTAGATGACTGAATAAGTACAAAATATTAGCATTTGAACACATAAACAATATTAAAAAATAATTAATGAGATGGGGGTCAATTCATTGTTTTCATATTAAGTCTTTGAAATTTGATGAACTTTTGACTTACAGAGCAGCTCAGTTCAAACTAGTCACATTTCATGTATCCAGTAGCCTTGTGGTGTGTGGGTATGGTTTTGGGCAGCGGAGATCTAGACCTTGGTGCACAGAGGTGTCCCAGTGTTACCCTGAAAAGCCAGCTATTCAGTCTCACACAAAAATGCAATATTCACAATCTACAAGTTTCATTAACTGCATGCCACATATTGAAATTTGTCATACAACTTCATTTGAATAAAGGGTTCCATCTCCACAAATATTTGAAAATCCCATAGCACGAACTCCATACAGAAACGTATGGGCCACTCCTAATTTTCTAATGTAACAAATACAGTCCAATTATTAAATCAAACAAGAAATATATATGAAGGCAAATGAATGTCTTCATTTGGCGAAGGCTCTCTGCCAATAAGCTGCTTATCTGCAGTGCAATGCAACACCAGTGGGAGAGCCCTGGGCTCCACAGACAGTACTCTCTGCATGGAGACCCAGGCTGAGAGAAGAGGAAGCTGAGTTCTCATCACTGTCTTCCTCTCAGCAAGCAGCATTGGAAGGGTTCTTTCTCTTCCTTCCCCTCTGAAAAATGATGACAGTTTTCAGAGAGTTTTGTGGACTCATTTGCAAAAGGGAAAGGGCCAAAAAACTGTCATGGTCAGAAGGCAGATGCCTAGAAATGCACATGATATGCCCATAGAATAGGATTCAAGTAAGGATGAAAGATGACCTCAGTGAGGCCGACAAGAGGTCCATTGAATGAGCAGCTCCAGGATGACCAGCTGCTGACAAGAGGAGGAAAGGTGTGTGGTCACTGACCAACATGAGAGGCAGTGTAACCCTTCCAAATGAGTGACACAGATGAGCTCCAGAATCAGTATTGGCTGGCTTTTAATCAAACTCCCAGATGCAAACCATCTCTGATCACTACATTTTCTAAATTGAAATTTCAACGAATCTAAATCATTTCAGTTAGGAGAGGCCTAAAGCACATCAATACACACACTGTATTTTACTGACAAGGAAACAGAAACGGAGGAAGTTCAATACATGTTTCCGAGGATGTCTTAGTTGGCTACAACTTAGACCTTCTTCATTTCCAATCGAGTGCTGTTTCAGAGATCTCAAAGGTGTTTCTGTCTTGAAAGTCTGAAAGGATAACATGCAATCCCCTAAAAATGCATCAGTGATAGGATGACTTGTAAATTCCAAGAGGGTCACTGGGCTGATAAAACAGTTTATTGAGTTTTATTCAAAATAAGAATTAAGCAATCATTCATACACATGCAATTATCCCACAGAGAATTCACTATACAGATAACCAGTATACGTATGCAACTGACACCAGGATAGATCTGACTTCTTTATCAGGCTTTGGGGTCGGTCTTCTGTGAGATCAAAAAACAAACAAGAGAATAAACTAATAAATGAGTGCTTATTTCAGTTTTACTATAATAAGGTGAAGACCATTTATGAGGACACAAGATTGATTTAAGCAAAACTAAAAACTGAAAACTGAGATGAAAAAAGACTCTGACATCCCCTTAAGCAAGTGATCATAGGTGGGAAAATCAGTCACCAGTGGCTGGAATTGACTTCATTTTGGCTTTGGAGATAGCTGATATCTTTCTACTTTGTTATCTTTAACTTGCTTGCAGATATTTAATAACTTAAATAAAATTCCATTTTGCAATCTTCTTTCGCTTATTCAATTGAAATCAATGCAAGTATAAAAATTGTCCATTTGAGTGTGGAGTTGCTTTAAATCAAGAGTGAGGAATATAAAGAATGTGTTTTGTTACTGAGATATTTTGTTCAGACCAAGATAATGACTATAGTAGAAAGTAATTTGTTTTCTGTTTTATACCCTAAATATCATGCAACTTCTAAACAATGATAATTTAAATTGTCTGTCATATTCAATATTTTTTCTTTTCTGTCATTACAATATTAGATGAATCTTATTTAAATATCTATTATTTTAAAATACTTTAATATACTTTGTTTAATTCTATATTTATATAATTCTGGTTTTTAAAATTGCAAGAATATTCATTTGAGGCGTGTACTATTTTATGAAATTTATCCATTTTGGAAGAGATTATAAATTAATTCCTGTAGAGGCTGCTGCTGCTGACAACCTTTATGAAATGCCTCTGGTGCTCTTTGGGGGATAAAATTAGAACTAAATAGGCACTGGAGAATGAGCTTTCCAGCATCAGAAGAAATGGTCTCTGATTAATTACAGTGAGTATTTGTTTCACAGACTCCTAAAATTTTCAGCCCCTGCAAAGTTTCGAGAGGGCGTAAAAATAATTCTGTCAGAAAGTAAGAAATAAAAAAAAAAAAAAAGAGGAAAAAGAAATGTGGCTAGTTTCAACATTTACCATAGTTACAATGAAAAATAATTTTAAATGATAGTTTTAGACTTTTCATGATTATAGGTAACTGTGCAGCCTGTTATACACTTCCTTACACCTCCAACAATGAAATAGCTAATGTTTATGCAATATCTAAAGTGAAAATCACAACCTCCTGTGTGTGTTCTGGCTGAAATCCAGATAAACCCTAAAACCTTGGAAAAACAAAGAATTCCCAAGTTAAATTAATTATTCTAAATTACAGAAGTTAAAAGCATTTCCAGAAAACAGAAACAGTGCATATTTCCTCTAGGCTTCAAAACAAAATGCACAGGGTGGGGCTTGTAAACATTCACGTTCAGTATATACAAAATTCATTGATTTATTTTTACCTGTTCTCTTGCTTTTCTAATAGCTTAAAGAAACATTTGTACTTTTTTCTTACTTGTGCAGAAATTATACCTGCATATGAAATAAATGACCCCATTGACAATGGTTACCTATGGCAAGGCATAGAAGTTCATTGTGGACATTGAGACTACTAACCCAGAAGGCTAAATTGCTTTATTTCAAATTGTGTAGAGCCTAGATAGGTATTATTTTTGTTTCTATTTGACTCCTCACTGGTGTATCTCAGATACATTTCTAGTGTTTGTCTCATCAATCCAGAGTCACTGCAGAGTAAAAGAAAAGGTTTCGTATTTGTATCTGTTACAGTTCCAAGATTATCAGGGAGGTAATGATGAAACACCCGCTTCCACTCACGGGGAAGCTCATCACCATGGCAACAGATCATTATATAAAGTTCATCAATTCAACTGGTCGTTATCCCAAAGCAGTAGACAGCTAATATGTTAACGAAAGTTCTTTCTCTTAACTTGTAAATGAGAAAATGAATTAAATTGGTCTTGGCACTGGGAGTTCAGCATTACATTTATATAGCAAAGAGGAATTCAAAGAAGAAAACAGGTCTTTTTGGCTAGCACATGCTTGAAAAGGAGATTTTAATTAGCTCAGTTATCAGTTTTGACTAAAGCTTATTTTTCCCCCAAAAATTATGCTAGCCATTTCAAACATTCTTCGTCATAAATTTCATACAGCATTCTTTCATGTCAAAGCATTATTCCAAACCACATTCCCCCATGCCGCATCTTTGACGTAAAAGTTCCAGAGAATCAGGTGCTGGGCGACATAGAATGCCTTATTCGCTGTGACCTTCCTGGCTTCCAGAACAGAGCCAGGCACACAGTAGGTTGTTAAGCAGAGCACCTGGTACAGTGTGTGGACCCTGGGACCCAAGAGCCCAAGTTCGACTCCTGGCTTCCACACTTACAGGCTGTGTGGCCAAGAGCAGGTCATTAACATCTCTCTGTCTCCTTCTCCCCAGTGGCCAGTTCACAGGGTTGGGGGCCACTAAGTGAGTTTATCTGTGTGTTTGCTTGAACGGCGCCTAGCACACAGAACACATTGCATAAGAATTTTCTATTATTATTTTACTGCTACTGTTTAGCGTGCAGATGATAAGTCCTATTCAAGTTTTGTCTAAAATCAACAAGCTCCCTGCCTCTATGAATAGTCAACACTTATAAACTAGGAGGGGAAGTGATATCTCGTTTACAGAGGCTCTTATAGCCCTACTGAAACACAAAACAAAATACTCCTTTAAGTACTCAAAATCTTAAGTTGATAGCATAAAAGACATTTCACTACATTTCCTGTGAATGGAAACCCAATTGTATTTAAAACAAGAGTGCAATCAATAGTCCTCTGGGTATGCTTTCTAAAAGCTCTTCCAGCACCATAGCTTAAATGTAACTTCAGCCAGACTGAAAATCATTCCGTTAAGGAGGCAATTCAAGGTTCTGAAGGGAAATTACTTGCTTTAGATTTATTGTATCTAAATTACAAAGCAACCACCCAGTTGGTAATATTAGCCACCCTTCTCTGACAGTCACCAGGCAGGCATCCAGAGTCTAAATTACCCTCTCACCCCCAGCGGTGAAATTTATACTGTGTCTGGTCCCATTAGCGTGGGTTGGGATGGTTGAGAAAAATCTACACAAAACACTTTTACACATCGTTAATGTGAAAGAAAAAAGAAAACTGTGTACTCTACGGAATAAGAAAGTTAATTTGTCATTTTTCTGAGTTGCTATATTATACCAATTGTAAACTTGAAATGATGACATTCCAAGCTATTTGGTAGCTAGAGTTTTCTCACGCTTTCTTCAGACATGATCTTATCTGTTTCTATGGCTTCAAAGACAACCTGAGGCTCCTATTACTGATTCAAACCTTCTCAGGTTTCAAAGGATTTTTGAAACCTGGTGACTCTTAGACCTACCAGAAGCAATTGGAACTCAGTGTATCCAAAACGGAGGTCAGTGTCTCCCTTTGGACCAAATCTGTCCATGCATCTAAAATCCTGAATTCGTTTGCTAGGATGAAATATTCAAACTGACTATCCTACCTTTCAGTTTCATCTCCTGTCTCTTCACCCACAACTGCAGGTCATTTCAATGTCTCCCCCTTTCCAGAACACCCCAGGACTTTCTAGAGCTGCATATTTTGCATATTCTGTGCCCTCTCCGCCAGCCAGCCATCTCCCCATCCCCCAAGAGCCAGCTCCCAGACCTCTGCTCAGGGTGGAGGGGGAACCTTTTCTCACCTCCCAGGCCAGTTCAGTGTTCCCAAAGTCTGTGTGCTCATGGAAGGTATTCTTCCTTCAATTAAGAGGTCAATCTGCAGGATAAATGTCTGTCTTTTGTGTGATGTAAGCTTTTCTTTGCATGACTTGCGGAGTCAAATCGTCATCCATGACACCTTCATACTCTACGGACACGCTAGGTTGTTCATCAAGCCTTAATGAATGAACACACAAGGATTTCACAAGTGTAGAGTCATGCCTGGGAAGTCAATCTTTGAGCTCAGGGTTGAAATTTATCTTTCAATTTTCCTGGTTATCACCAAGGAACAGCAGAATAATCATGTTTAAAAAGTCTACTGTGTATAGGTGTCCAGAGCAAACAGGTCACCCCTAACTTTCTATGCACTGCTCTTGCTGTCCACTCCATGAAAGTTGCCCGAGAGGTGAGAAGCTGAAGTGAGGTGGGGTGGGGTGGGGATGTGAAAAGGAAAGCATGACAGGAGGAGAGCCCTAAATACAGCAGAGTGATTCCCAAGCTTTATGACTAGAGAAGCTACTCAGGGAGAAGGCTGAGATGAACCTTTCGGGTGCAGCCCCAGAGACTGGGATTTGGGAGGTCTGCAGTGGGCCTGGAGACCATCATCAACAAGAATTCTAGGTAAATCTAACTCAAAGTTCTAGAACGATCCTTTGACCAACAATTAGGTGCTGTTGATTTTAGTCCACATCACCAAAGTTGCCAAGAGTGAGGTCCATGATGAAGGAGCTTTGAGTCTTGGTGACTATTCCCTAACTTCCTAAAGCCTTTATGTAAAGTCTGTAAAGTGCTTAGCACAGTGCCTAGGCAAGGGAAGCATTTTTGTGTCTTCATCATTGTTACCATGCTGATGAGGAGGATGAGGACGCCATGACCAAGAGCCCTTCCTTCATCCTGGAAGCTCTTCTTTCCATGCATTGAAAAGTCACCCCTAATAGGTCATAATCTTAAGTAGATGCAGTGGACCTTCTGCCTGGCTGCAGCTTAGACTCATCTTGGGGGCTGTAAAACATTATAAATGCCTGGATCGTGTCTTCATGTGCAGAGACCCAAATTAATTGTTCCTGGGAGAGGGTAGGAACAGGTGGTTGTTAAAAGCTCTTGAGATCAATGAAATATAAATATAATAGTTGAAAACTACTCATGTCTAAAGCATGAGAGGAAATTGAGAGAATTATAGGTGATTAGATAATTCATCTGATTTTCCCCATTATCTAATTCAGTCCCATATACTAAGCCAGATACTTTAGGACATTGAAACTCTTATCCCAAACATTTAGGGGGAGATGTGAAGACATATTATACAGGCTCAACTTTGGCCAGCTACAGGGCCTCTAGTTAGCTGATAGCCTCCAGCTATTAACTCCTTAAGCCTTCTAACTGGGTCATATATTCTTGGGAGTGAGCCTCAACCTGAGGTGGTAATAGTTGCCAGGGAATGTTCTTATCGATACCCACAGCCAGTAGCTGGGCAAAATAGTTGGTCTAGCTCCTAGCCATTTTTTTGTTCAAATCTTCCAACAGAATCACTTTGCATAAAGTTCCACACTGGGCTGGGAGAACCTTTTGACAGATCTGTGCCACATTCTGATGGCTCCCTCTGCCCATTTCTGCTTCTTCCTTACCTTTTCCTTCAACAGGTATTACTCGTCCAAAGTTTCTTGTGCTTCTAGCTCCATCTCTGTCTTCTTCCTGGAGAACCCAACCTACAATGAGGACATCTGGATGAGCAGATCCACTGAAACACAGAAGAAATATAATGCACTTACAAATCAGAAAAAGCCAGTGAGGTAAGGGAGGGAAGATACTAGAACTCAAACTAGTGAGTGACAGGCCATCTTCTCTTTTTATTCACATTGACAGTTTTGCAGAATAGATATTGTGAATTCTACTTGGTAGATACTAAACCTGGGAACTTCAGTGGTCTAGAAATGTACTGTGTCACATAACTTATCATAGGTGAGTAAGAACATGATCTCAGACATGTCCAAACTAACGCTTATATTTTGCCCTCTACACTATACTGTTTCTAGGTATTCCATTTCATAACCATTTAATCCTTGTCTGAACTCCTACTGCAGTAACCATAATCTGAAGAGTTCCCTTTGAACAAATTTGCATCATCCTTAATGACTTCCTCTGGCCAGATGTAAACACACCCTGGACTATAATTGTAAATGCTTTAAAGTTAAGGACTACCCTTTACGTTTCTTGTGTAGCCTGAACTTAACCTAGTAAACAATGTGCCCTCTGTCCATGCTTATTAACCACATGAATAACTTATACAGAATGTGGATGGCCTTGTTTAGAGATTTGGATGATGTCAATGGCGTGCAAACATGCTGAATACACTGGGTAGCATCCTATTGTTTAGCATTCATTAATGGATTTTCCCTCCCGAAGCAAGAGTGTGTAGTATGCGTAGTACGCGAATGACATACCTGGCCAAGTTTGGCTTACTCACCTGACATCACACTTCTGTTGTTTCTGGTCTTTCCCTGAACAAATAAAACCTTCATGTTGTCAGAAGTCCCCCACTCTCCCCTCCCTTCAACACAGTAGAGCAGCTTTGATGTGGCTTCTGATCAGGACTTATGTCCTCCTTCTTGTTTCCCCAAGCACAAAGACATGGCTGCCTCATGACAGGGCAGGGACCCACGAGCTGTTCAGGTCTGCAGGTGGACCACTCAGATGACCCTGTCCTTCTGTTTATTTCTGACTCAGAACTGCCAACCAATTGCCCTTGGACACAAATACTAATTAGTTCATTTATTCATTTAGTGAAAATTGAGGGCATAATTTGGGTCATGTTCCTATTTAACTGCCGTTGCTGTGAAAATATCAGACTCAGAAGCTTTTTAATATTTGGGGCCAGACTCAATATCCACAAATTTCCTCTGATTTTAAAAAATGAGTTACCTGGAAGAATTTCTTTTCACCGGCCCATGTCTGTCTGGGATGTGGTTCACAGTAAGTGATGTGCTTCCATTTACAAGTCCAGAATTACAAAAGTTCCATTCTTCTAGCCCAAGCATGAACAGGATCTGGCCATTCTGAGGGGTTCTAAGTACTTCAGTGTCCTGCCTCCCACCAGGATGTAACTTAGAAGGAAGAGAGGGAGGGTCACACAAACTACTTAGGAAAATGGGCTACAGGCAGAGCTTCCAGGATCTGAAAATGCATAACTTGTCTCTGGGGAGATGATGGAGAGATGAAAACCTACACATTTATTTAACTTTCACTTTAGGTTCAGGGGTATATTCGAAGGTCTGTTACATAGGTAAACTCATGTTACTGGGTTTGTTTTTTTCATCACCTAGGAATTAAGTCCAATACCCAATAGTTATCTTTTCTGCTCTTCTCCCTCCTCCCACCCTCCAGTCTCAAGTTACCCCCAGTGTCTGTTGTTCCCTTCTTTGTGTTTATAAGTTCTCATCACTTAATTCCCACTTAGAAGTGAGAACATGTGGTATTTGGTCTTCTGTTGCTGTGTTTGCTGAAATTAACAGCCTCTAGCTCCATCCATTTTCTCACAAAAGACATGATCTCATTCTTTTTTATAAGGCTACACTTTTCAACTGTACCTTGAAGAATAAGCAAGTATTTGCCAAGCAGAGAAGAAAATGAGGGTATGTGAGGGAGGGAGGTTGGCTTGACCAAAGTATTAGAGACCATGGCTTATGGACATGTAGGGTTCAGTACCACTTAAAAGGGTGGTGCATTGCGTTGGAGTCAGTGATTTATCTTATCTCTCCCAGCCTGCCTCTTCAATAGAGGCAGAAATGCTTTGTGGTGGGCAACTGCAAATGTTATATTTGGAATACAGAGAAGTGTTCTGCATATATGTGCTTTCATAATATAATTAAGTGGTTCAAATGTAATTGAACTACTGATGTCTGCAAAAAGAGTTTGGACACAATTTAGAAAGCTGTAGCAGAGTTAAGACTCAGAACCCTGATGGACCAGTCTTTCCACACCTGGCGCTCCCCTGCTCAGCCCTTAGGTCCAGAAAGTGTTACAGGTACACCAAGATGTTGGTGCCTTCCGCCTTGGAGAAGGCTTCTACTTCTGCAGCCATCACAAAGAGTTTTATTTGTTTCCCAACGAACCATACAAACAATATTATTTCCTGTAGTTGCCATGATTGAGAATCCCTGACTTAGGAAAACCCCTGCACCAGGAGACTTGGACAGAAATAGCCATAGCAGCACTGTTGGTGCTAGCAAAAATCTGGAAACATCACATATGGCAATCAATGGAATAACATGAAATTCAGGATTATAAAGGGACATTGTATAGTGGTGAAGACTAAGAAATCTTGGTTACCTGCATGACAAAATGAAAATGAAAAATAGCAAGTCACAGAAGAATGCATATCTTTCCGTTTGCCTCCAGGTCGAACCACACAACGCTAAGTGACACTGCAACTATGTCTTTATGTGGCAAAATCATAAAAGAAAGGGGAGTGATAATCATTACCCAAAGCAGAGGACAATGGGTTGGAAGAGTGTTCAGAGTAGACATCAAAGGTGCTGATGAGGTTGTGGGGTAAATGTGGGTGAGAGGTAACATAATGTTTTCATTTTATTACTTTATATTCAGTACGTATGTTTAATACCATATTATTTATGTATTTATTATTTATTAATAAAACGGATAACTTGTTGAACTCAAAAGACACAAACAAATACAAATAAGAGTAAATTGGCCGGGCGTGGTGACTCAAGTCTGTAATCCCAGCACTTTGGGAGGCCAAGACGGGTGGATCACGAGGTCAGGAGATCAAGACCATCCTGGCTAACACGGTGAAACCCTGTCTCTACTAAAAATACAAAAAACTAGCTGGGCGAGGTGGCGGGCACCTGTAGTCCCAGCTACTCAGGAGGCTGAGGCAGGAGAATGGCGTAAACCTGGGAGGCGGAACTTGCAGTGAGCTGAGATCCGGCCACTGCACTCCAGCCTGGACGACAGAGCTAGACTCCATCTCAAAAAAAAAAAAAAAAAAAAGTAAATTATTGGCCTTTCTAGACTACATTTTAACATAGCTGGGTGGGTCACTCAGGCCATGTTGTGCATATGCACAGACACCTGCAGATACACACATACACAGTGACAAGGTAGGCTGCTACATTTAGATGCTAATATGTTAAAATAGGAATGTGTTGGTAACAGGTGAGAGGATGAAGGGGACACACTGTGATTCACAGCAGAACTCAGGAAGTGTGCAGACTTTCTTGGGCAATGCCTGGAGCCAAATTTGAAATGGTACCTCTACAACCAGGGTTTGAACATTGGATTGGGGGTCAGACAAGAGAGGAGCCTCTGCATAAGACCAAGGAGTAGTTTTGGTGCCTTCTTGGTAAAGGGAACAGAAAGAGGGAAGAAAAGAGTAAGTGGGAGAGAATGGAAGCCAGGGAGGTGGCAGAAAGCTGCTGACTGCTCTGTAAACACTTTCCCGCCTCCATTGAACCTTCAATAGGAGCTTCCAAATTCATGTGATGCTTGATGTAACTTGTTTGTTTTTGTTTGTTTGTTTGAGTACAGGAACAAGAGAAAGGACTGAGATTACATTTGTTCTACAGTGAGAGAAGCACATCCCGCCTCACGTAGAGAGGACTTGGTGAGTCTACCCCAGGGATTGGTAAGAGAAATAATGGGGAGAGCTGTGGACATCCTAGGCATAAAAGAAATAAGGAGCCAAATATCTGGGAAGCAAGAAAGCCTTAGGTGGCATCTGAGGGTCAGGCATGACATATGTTCTTAAACATTCATGCGGAGAAACAATAGGTTTAAGTTCTGACCCACTGCTGAGATGTGAAGCTGAAGGATCCACACTAATGGTAAGAAGTCCAGGACCCTCATCTCTCTGGCTTCTGTTGACTTTCCTGTGTGACTCCCCAAATCTTTTCATGGGTGCAGATTTGTTTATGATCTATGAGGCATCCCAGCCCAGTTCATACTGGGCAGAAGGCAAATTATGAGTCTAATATGGTCTGGCTGTGTCCCCAGCCAAATCTCATCTTGAATTGTAGCTCCCATAATTCCAAGGTGCTGTGAGAGGGACCTGGTTGTATCATGGGGCTGAGTCTTTCCCGAGTTATTCTTGTGATAGTGAGCAAGTCTCATGAGAGCCGATGGTTTTATAAATAGGAGTCCCCCTGCACAAGCTCTCTTGCCTGCCACCATGTAAGACATGACTTTGCTCCTCATTCACCTTCCACCATGATTGTGAGGCCTCCCCAGCAATGTGAATTGTGACTCAATTAAACCTCTTTCCTTTATAAATTACCCAGTCTCAGCTATGTCTTCATTAGCAGTGTGAGAACAGACTAATACAGAGTCTTAACCAAATTCACTGCTTTCCCTAACTGGGATGTAGGTGGCTGAGGGGCAGCCCATTCTCGATACTGGTTATATATCCTTCAGCCAACCCCATAGACTGTCACCATGGGTCCCCAGTCAGAAAGCAGGAGGCAGAGGACCAGGGGAAAGAGAGGTCTGTACCTGAAGATGAGGCAGGAGGGAGTAGGCACCAACGACAGGGCACAGGAGTGGCTCTGATTCCTTAGATGGGGATGTGTCTTAGGACACAGGACAAAGCTCAGGCACCAGAGCAAAAGACTGATCACAAGAGAAGATGTCAAAGGCCAGGTCACTCAAATTGGCTGAGAGGTGAAGCAAGGAATGCCCCAGAATTGGAGGACCTAGAGGTGCGGGTGAAGGGGCTCCAACTCTGAGAGTTAGAAAGTCCCAAAGACAAGCTTCCAGGTGAAACACTGCAGGTCAGCAACTCAACAAATCTCAAGACAACTGGCTTGTATCCAACTCATGCAGAAAGAAATGGATGCTGCCCAGAGATATTGAAAAATGCCGACACTGTGTAATTAATATAATTTCTAATTGAAGAAAAAATTATAGTTTAACTCAAAGAGCAGCAGCTCATTATGAAAACTGCCTTTTAAAGATCCAATTTACCAAGGACAAGTGAAGGTCTCTGTGGTTGAAACTATTTTTCACTTTGAACCAGTGTTCTTTTGCCGAGGACAAAGTCAGATTTTAAAAATTAATTAAATGTTCATATTGAATCTTTAAATGAAACTCTAAGTTCCACTAATTAAGCTTAGAGAACACTTACAATATGAAGGGTCAGATGTTTCCCCTAAAATTCCAGAAAGATATTCAGGCATTCAAATAATTAACCACTGGAGGTTTTATTCCTGGCAAAAATACATGAAAAATACTGTTGATAAAAGCCTTTACATTAATTTGTGACAATTAAAATAAACTTCTACTGGGCTCAAACCTTTGTAACTTTACATGCCACCTGCTAATCGTAGACAACACTCAATGTTTTATCACTCCTGGTCCCTTCACAAGTGAACCCTGCAGCTCACCCATTCATTCACCCAACTTCCTTCATTTAGCAGGAAGTCTTATTCCCCTCTGCAGATGCCACTGCCAGAGCTGGATTCCTGTAAAGGAGTCCAGGCTAAAGCCACAGAGACTGTTGTGGAGGTGAGTCTGGCTGTAGTTGGAGAACAGAGTGATTGGACCCTTCCTATTTGTCTGTCCTGGGCCGACTGGTGGGTGATTTCTGCCGCATCCAACATGGGAGCAGAGAGAAACTGGCAGGCAGAGGGGGAACATGGTGAAAACTGGTGCTCACTTTTCCCATTCCTCCTAACACAGTTCTGCTATGTTAGAAGTGACAGCCAGTGGCCACAACTAGAAAACAACCTGCAGTGTGACTTAACTTGTGTATGACATTCCAGCAGACCACTGAACCAGATAGCTGAAGCCAAGATCACTGCTCCACTTTGTGTTTACTACTGTGTGAAGCTGATTCCACTTCAGGTCTCTGCTTAAATTCCTGTCATTAAATGGAAATGTGTTTGGTTTTAAACTTCAAAAAAAAAAAAAAAAAAAAAAGACAATGCAGAAATGTTCACACATATTTTCTAGTTCAGGAAAAACATCCTCTTCCTTATCAAACTTTCCTTTCATCTTTCTCAACTTCATTTTAAGTACGAAAGGGTTGCACATTTAGTTACTTTTATTATATTTTTCTGGGGCTCAGTACCTGAACTAAAAGCAGGAAATTGGGTCTACAATGTCAACATTGGTTTAATCTCAAAATTGTTCTCAAATGTTAAACATATTTTAGGGCTTTGCTGGCTTCAGAAATCCAGAATGTGCATAGGACACACTAAAACATCAAGATTTTTATACTTGGGTTTAGCTAACATAATGCCAATGAGGCTGATAATGATGGATGGATGGATGACAATCATATACCATGGACAAGTAGGATTCATCCTAGGAATACAGGGAAGGTTTAACATCAAAATTTTTTTTTTTTTTTGAGACAGAGTCTCGTTCTGTCGCCCAGGCTGGATTGCAGTGGCCGGATCTCAGCTCACTGCAAGCTCCGCCTCCCGGGTTCACGCCATTCTCCTGCCTCAGCCTCCCGAGTAGCTGGGACTACAGGCGCCCGCCACCTCGCCCGGCTAGTTTTTTGTATTTTTTTAGTAGAGACGGGGTTTCACCGTGTTAGCCAGGATGGTCTCGATCTCCCGACCTCGTGATCCGCCCGTCTCGGCCTCCCAAAGTGCTGGGATTACAGGCTTGAGCCACCGCGCCCGGCCTAACATCAAAATTAATTAACGCAATACACTTTACCAGTAGAAAAAGATACTAGTTCATAGATGAACAAGCAGCTGCTTTCCATTCATTCCAACTGTTTAATGATTTAGCACTTACTAACATCAGCCAAGATAGGAAAATGAAAAAAAAATTACCTTTTTGTTGTTCATATTGATTTTTATTTAGTCTCCAAGGATCAGTTTCTTCATAATTATAATTTCAGATATTCTTGTCTCAGGAAGTTAGTAAAGACTGCATTGATTCTTCATAAATGTCTCATTAGCAAAGCCTCATGTCCTCAGCATCTCTGAGAAGGCATTTTCTTATCTAAAGGGTAAGGCAGAGAGAATCTTAAGAACATTGCTTCTCATTATACAGCTGCTCTCAAAGATGTTAGCTCTACCCATCCTGAGCATTATTCCAATTTATTATTAATGTTCATGATTATTACGGTGTTACCTAACACCATCCTTAGGAATGCCCCTTAGTAAAATAATTCCATTTAAAAATCATAAGAGAAATTGTAAGAAGTATATTTTGGCTAATTACATGTTTCGAAAAGGGAATGAAAATATTATAAACCAAGATAAAAATAATCTGATTAGTCTCTAATTGTGGGATTATGCAGCTGCTGCTTTTGGAAGGAAGGAAGGAAGGAAGGAAGGAAGGAAGGAAGGAAGGAAGGAAGGAAGGAAGGAAGGAAGGAAGGAAGGGAGGGAGATATGGAGGGAGGGAGGAAGGAAGGGAAAGTATAAAAAAGAGAAAAAGAAAGATGATAAGAAAACATATGACTTTCTATGCTGAAATACATTCAAGAGATAAACATTGCTTTCCATATGCCCAGGAAATGTTTATTTTTAGATTTGACTGGTGTTAATCACTGCAGCCTTATAAAGCTGCTTTTCCAATTTCCATCCTGGTGGAAAGGAGAATGGAAGTGTCCTAAGTAATGCATGATGATTTGGAAATAGTCCATTTACTATAATGGATTCAAAGTGGGAGCTACAATATTGACAGTTACACATCACTCTTTTATTTCTATGCCTGTCAAATCTCTTTGTTTTATTATTTAAGGGAACCATTAACTCCCATCTTCCCTGTGAAAGTTCATTTTATAAGCAGTGATAGCTGATATCAAAACCAGACAAAGACATCCAAAGAAAACTACAGACAAATATCTCTTTTGAATACAGACACTAAATCTTTAACAAAATACTAGTGAACCCAAAACAGCGACATATAAAAACAATCATATGCCATGGACAAGTAGGGTTCATCCTAGGAATACAGGGAAGGTTTAACATCAAAATTAATTAATGCAATACACTTTACCAATAGAAATAAAGACAAGAGAAACATGATCATATTAACCGATACATAAAAATTATTTGACAAAATCTGAGATCCCTTCATGATAAAAGCACTCAGCAAACAAGGAATAGAGGGAAACTTCCTCAATTTCTGAGCATCTGTTTTTTAAAAATGTTAATATCAGACTTAAAGGTGAGAGTGTCAGGCCTCTGAGCCCAAGCCAAGCCATTGCATCCCCTGTGACTTGCACATATACACCCAGATGGCCTGAAGTAACTGAAGAATCACAAAAGAAGTAAAAATGCCCTGCCCCTGCCTTAACTGATGACATTCCACCATAAAAGAAGTGAAAATGGCCGGTCCTTGCCTTAAGTGATGACATTACCTTGTGAAAGTCCTTTTCCTGGCTCAAAAATCTCCCCAACTGAGCACGTTGTGACCCTCACTCCTGTCCACCAGAGAACAACCCCCCTTTGACTGTAATTTTCCTTTACCTACCCAAATCCTATAAAACGGCCCCACCCTTATCTCCCTTCGATGAATCTCTTTTCGGACTCAGCCCACCGCCTGCAACCAGGTGATTAAAAAGCTTTATTGCTTGCACAAAGCCTGTTTGGTGGTCTCTTCACATGGACGGGCATGACAGAAAGATGGGAGGCTTTCTCCGTAAGATCAGCAACTAAACAAGGCTGTCCATACTTATTACTTCTACTGAGCATTGTACTGGAGGTTTTAGCAGTGCAATTAGTCAAGAGAATAAAATTAAAGTTATCCAAATTATAAAGAAAGAAGTAAAGCTATCTCTATTTGCAAATATCAGGATTTTGTATATAAAACAACCTTAAGGTATTCACCAAAAATCTATTAGAACTAATAAAAGAGTTTAGCATGGTTACTGGATGCAAGCTCAACATGTAAAAGTCAACTGTACTTCTAGACATTTGTAATGGACAATCTAAAAATGAAATTAAGAAGTAAATTCCATTTATAATAACATCAAAAAGAATAAAATTATCAGAAACAAATTTAACAAAATAAGCATAAAACTTAAATTCTTATATTAGAAAAGATTTTTGAAAGAAAACAAAGAGTATCTAACTAAATGTAAAAACACCCCATGTTTATGGATCAGAAGACTTAATAATGTTAAGATGAAAATACTATCCAAATTGGCGTACATATTAAACGCAAGCCTTGTCAAAATTCCAGCTGGCATTTTTGAATTGACAAAGTGATCTTGAAATTCATATGGAAATACAAAGGACTTTGAATAAGCAAACAATCCTGAAAAAACAAAGTTGAAGGACTCATATTTCCCAATACAAAAATATAAAACAATAGAAATCTAGACAGCATGGTATTGACATAAGAATAGACATATAGAGTAATGCATAAAATTGAGAGTCCAGAAAAAAACCCTCTCATATTTATAGTCAATTGATTTGTGACAAAGTTGCCAAGACAATTCAATGGGGAAAGAAAATTGTTTTTAACAAATAATGCTGGGACTACTGGTAATCCACGTGCAAAAGAATGGAGTTGGATCATTACCTCACATCATATTCAATAATTAACTCAAAATGGACCATCCACCTAAATGTAAGAGCAAAAACTGTGAAACTCCCTCTAGTAGTCCTAAATAACTGGGAGTCAGAGATGCAGTGTCTTGTGTGGGAGAGATGCATTCACTTCGCCACCTATAGGTGAATTCAGAAAGATTCCTTCTGAAGGATTCACCTAACAGGGTATGTGTTAAATCCCTAAGGACTGCAAACAGACATGGCAATGACCCTTATCTTTTACTTACTTATTTTTTAAGACAGAGTCTCACTCTGTGGGCCAGGCTGGAGTGCAGTGGTGCCATTTTGGCTCACTGCAGCCTTTTCCTCCCAGATTCAAGCAATTCTCCCACCTCAGCCTCCCAAGTAGCTGGAATTACAGTGTGCACCACTATGCCTGGCTAATTTTTGTATTTTTAGTAGAGAGGAGAGTTTCACCACGTTAGCCAGGCTAGTCTCAAACTGCTGACCTCAAGTGATCTGTCTGTCTCAGCCTCCCAACGTACTGGGATTACAGGCATGAGCCACTGCACCTGGCCTATGGCCCTTACATTTTTAATGTTGTCAAGTAGGGATAATGTTTGTTTATTTGTTTTCAGTTCATGGAGAGAATTACCTATTGAATATCATAAAATATGCAGCATTTTTCCTTTTCTCCCCTCTACTACGTTACTTTTTTTTCAGTACAGACATTTGCTTATGGAGCACTGGAGCAAATGGAAAATAAATTCAGGCAGGTCTGAATAACCAGACATAAAGCAAATAATCAATGCAATTACTTGTGCAGCTCAACCAGAGAAAAATATCCCCCTCCCCATTAACATGTAAACAGTCATAATGATTGCAGCAGTAGGAGATATATTTTATTTTTAAACTATTAACATTGAAACTTATTTTCAGAGTTTTGCAGGGGGGAGTATAAGTGTCAGGTTGAGGTGGGGGAGGGGCCTCCAATAGACCTTCCAGTGTTTTCATCTAAAACCTTGCTAAACTGAATGCCAAGTCCATGGCCCTCTTCTGAGGTTATCTTCCCTGCTCCTGTTGAAGAACCAAGTCCCTGATTTTGTTCTGTGTAACCTTACTCTTGTTCCCACAGTCAATGTTTGACCCCTTACCCAAGAATGGCCATAAGCTGACCAGCAGCTTTCCACCTGACCTCCACTGGAAGGCTCTGCAGAACTAGGATGACAGCGATGAGGTGGACCAATGAGATTCTCTTTCAGAAGAGGAAACTAAGAAACAGAGACAAGTAAGCATCAACTAAGGGAGCAGAAACATGTTTCTTTGCATTATGCCTAGTACTTTATGCAACCAAAGTAAGTGTCATTCTCTCACAACCGAAAGAATATAATCAAAACTAAACAGATGATCAGGTAAAGGCTCTGGAAAGGATCTTGCTTAATTATTGGATGGGAAAAGATTTCATTGACTGTTTCAGTGACAGTGAAATAAGTCACATAGCAGGAGTAATGTTTTGAAGTTGAGTCATTAGACTACAATATTCAAACCATATAAACAGATATTCAGAAATATGAGGAGCTATAATTCTTTTTTCTTTTTTTTTTTATGGAGTCTCATTCTGTCGCGCAGGTTGCAGTGCAGTGGCATAATTTCAGCTCACTGCAAGCTCTGCCTCCCAGGTTCACACCATTTTCCTGCCTCAGCCTCCCAAGTAGCTAGGACTACAGGTGCCTGCCACCACGCCCGGCTAATTTTTTTGTGTGTGTATTTATTTTTAGAGAGATGGGTTTTCACCGTGTTAGTCAGGATGGTCTCGATCCCCTGACCTCGTGATCTGCCCGCCTCAGCCTTCCAAAGTGCTAAGATTATAGGCGTGAGCCACCGTGCCCGGCATGAGGAGCTATAATTCTAAGAGACAGTTACAGAACTGTCAAACTTCCTTTGGATTCTAGTTATTACATCCAAATTGAATGAGAAATACAGGTTACAAAGGACAAGGTCAAAGAGCAAGAAAAGCGAGATGACTTAGCCAGTGAGTTTAAAATCTTCTACTTGGTATCAGTAAGTTGAAACTGTGGGAAAATGTGACAGATGACTTCCCAGCTTGCTCTAGGTCATCACACGGGTTGAGTTTTCTTTCTGATATTCCTCGCCCGAACATTTAGAAGAGTCTTTTCTGAGAGACGTGTGTTTTCACTCAGTTTGTATTTTCTGAAGTAGGTTCCTTGACTTGACCTTCAGTGATGACTAAGGGCTGTGGAGTTGTTGTACTTTGGTTTGGTAACCACAGTGAGATCCAACAGCATTCCCAAGTGTAGAGGGTCCTGTCCCACACATGCTTATCTCCTGTTTCTTCGTGTGGTTCATGGCACCCACCCTGCCTGTCCTCAGTCATTGACTCTTTAAGACAGGTAGCCCTGGGCCTACCTTTCTCCTTGGTTACTAAGGGTCATAAAAATTCTGATTTTTAACACTAACACAAGCACTTTATCGGGACAGATACACAGATACCAATCTTCTGGCAGATGGAATTTATTTGGTTACTGAATACATTCAAGTATAATAATTAGAATTTTAGTTCTAGCTTTAATATTTGTACGGATGCAGGAAACTATGTTAAATTTGAGTTTATATGAAGGCAAAAGAGATAAGATTGAAAATCTTATATTGACGTGATCAAAGTTTGTTTCTATTTTTACTTTATGAGTAAATGCATGACCATTATATATAAAAAATTGAGACATAGGTTCACCACCTAAATCCAAGCACTAGTGGTTACCAGAAGCTAGGAAGGGTAGAGGGAAGGGGGAGATCAAGAGAGACTGATTAATGGGTACCAAAACACAGTGAGAAGAAATTAGAACTAGTGGTTAATAAATCAATGGTAGCCTTTTCTCTCCTGAGTTTTATTTAAAAAATTATCGTCTAACCTCATAATGTGTATTAGAAAATACAATTACGTTCAATTTTACAGTAGAATCTTACCACACTGCCTCCTTCAGTGACAAAAATAGAATTGGATAAAACTCCTTTGAAGACACACCCAGCATTTTCTGTGGAAAAAAAATAACGGACAAATATTGTCAATAATTGTGAAGTGTGTCTAATCACAGTAAATGAAATGCAAAGAGATGGAGAACAGTTTATTTAATTAGACATCTTTATTACCAATGTATTGACTGAAAATATCCTTTTATAATAACACTTGCAAATTCATCTTCCAATTAGAAGCTAAGTAGATCTTCTCATAAGTGAATGATCCTAGAAAAAAAACGACTGCTAGAGATTCTTAAGTCTGCTTCTAAATTATTAATTTCAACAAACATATACCTACATTAGACTTGCCTTATAAATGTTCTATGAGGAGCAAGATCCCACGGTTCTCCCATAAAAGTGAAAACTTTGATTTACACTTAGAGCTTTAGAAATATATTTGCATAAACTCATTAAAATTTCTTTGGAAAACACCATCATTATCTAGAACAGAGACAATAACGTACTGTTTTTTTGTATAAACAAGAAGTTAGTAGGTTTGATGAGAGGTGTGTTTAAACTCCAGCAGCTTCCATTAAACCTAAAGGATTTACATGAGACCAGCAGGATTCATATACAAGACGAGACAGGTTTTTTTTTTTTTTTTTTTTTGTCCACAGACCACACTGCTTTAGTACCTGGGCAACTTTCAATCAATACTGATCATGACAGACACTAGAGAGTAAGGTTGGGAGTCTATAGATCTCAAATAAAGACAGGCAAAGAGGTAGAAAGCCGACCCAAACAGAAAACAGTATGTTTGGTTACTCCATAATGACAGAAGCTGATTACATCCCCTTTAGAATGAATTAGGCTAATGACACACTTATAGAGTATAGCCTCATAGGTATTGTGGATTTGGAACTAGGCTTATACAGCTACTAAAATTATCAAGAAATCATATTTAAATACAAAGCATAATCAGCATAAGCTAATTCAATAATTAATTGTTCTTATTTAATCAAACTACATAGTTATTTAATACAATTGAAGTAGTATGGCATATATAAAGTTGTTTTTTAATAGCATGTTTTTAAATTTTTTGCCTGAAAAAAATAATAAAAAACTAATTTTACTCTTTAAATTCAGGCTACTTAGGAGTTCAGAGGAGGCAGAAGAAAGCTAGATTTTATTTTAAATTTGTCAATGAGATAGTTTAAAGGCAGACAAATTGTAACAAATTATTAAGAGTTGGCTCCATTGTTATTACTCACTCGAATTATTAACTGAAAATGTATTACATTATTAACTAAAAATCAACTAAATTTTATATAACTTACGAAGTTCACTCTACCTTTTCCCTTTTCTTTTATGCATAACCCGTTACCTATATGAAAACATTTAGAACAAGTTTTAAATTAAGTTTAGGTTTATAAATTCCTATAAAGCATTTTAATGTGAGAATTTTCACAATTCACTGTTTGTTCATGACACTGGGGTAGTTGCAAATTGCATATAAATGTTGAGAAAGAGAATTGTTGGTAGTGAGATAAATCCATTACTTAATTTTCAGTGTCTGAAAGGACCTCATTGGGGTCTGCAAAATCCTATTATTCTCTCAAGTCTCATTCACCTTAGTCAAGGAAAATGCTACAGCCTGCTATGAGAAGAATTTGGGACTGTGACATTCCTCCCAAACTGGGAAGGAGCTGAGATACCAAAGAATGACGTGGACCAGCACAGCTTGGTGAGTAGCTGAGCTTATTAGGACTTACAGAGCACTCCTAGAGGGTGGCAGGACAGCTCTAGAAATCTGTGCCATCTTCCATATTTGAACTGCTTTTAAGTGAATTTTCTGGCTCTTTGCCTACTGTGTTTGAACAATGAGATTGTGTTTCTTGGTAGGTTTTCAAATACTTTCCAGAATATTTGGTTTCTCACAGACACCAGCTCCTCAGCTGGGTACCATATCCTTGGCTCACCGCCTGGCCTTCCAGGTTCAGGCAGCAGACATACATGCTTAAGTAACCTGGTGGGTGACCTGTCACACTACACAGCCTGTCCCTCACTTAGCAGTCTAGTCTTCCTCTTTGAGAGCTGGAGTTAAATGGCTTGAATCAGGAGCTGTAAGAAACTACACAGAGAGAAAAAGTAAGCAATGAGATTTCAGCATTTGTTGAGTTAGTTGTTGAGCCAGTTGTCAGTCTATACCAACATTTCTAGAGTACGTAGAACATTTTTATTACAAAATCATTGTGGAAGTCATACTGACTTCTGAATTAATAATGATTGGTAGTAAGTAACTATAAAAAGATCATGTTCTATATCTAAAATATTTTTGGAAGGGAAGAGAGAGAACATGGGGAAGGTCCCTGGTGGTGTTTCCTTCCTGGTGTTCATGAAAAGGTTAAGTGAAGATGATAGGTGTGGGGTCAGGGTCCCTGTCCACATCAGAGGGTCTCCTTTCTCTCCCTTGAGGTTACGTCAATTCCACCCGCTGTGTCCCTCAGAGCCTCCCCTACTTGGGGACAGCTCTCTCTAGCTCCCTCATTCTTTCTTCACAGTGAAATGATGCCCATCTGTAGTTGTAAACTTTATAAAAGCCAAATTCATAGGTCATGGAGTCTAATCTGTACTGAAAATAGTAACATTCCAAAAAGTCAAAGTTCTCTTTTTTTTTCCTTTGAGACAGAGTCTCACTCTGTCACCCAGGCTGGAGTGCAGTGGCATGATCTTGGCTCACTGCGACCTCCACCTCCCAGGCTCAAGTAGTTCTCTGCCTCAGCCTGCAAAGTAGCTGGGACTACAGGTGCGTGCCACCACTCCCAGCTAATTTTTTTTTTTTTTTTTTTTTTTTTTTTTTTGTATTTTTAGTGGAGACAGGGTTTCACCATGTTAGTCAGGATGGTCTTGATCTCCTGACCTCATAATCCACCTGCCTCGGCCTCCCAAAGTGCTAGGATTACAGGCATGAGCCACTGCACCTGGCCAAAGTCAAAGTTCTTAAAAATGGAATTTCATCTTTACCTTACGCCTCTTGAAACCCACTAGACACAATGGATCTCAGGTGTGGGCCTTGAAAACACTTCTGTCTGTCATTGCTTCTCTCACCTCTCTGGTGGCTCTTTCTTTTCAATTGACAGCCCCCTTGCACCCCATCAACAATGAGATGCTGTCACTGCCTTCTTCGCTAGCTTGCACCTTCTCTCCATTTCCTTTGGTACTTTGTTTCAGGGACCAACTCAGCCCTTCAGCCAAGTCCTCCCCTTTGCCTCAGCCTCTTGGCCCAGGCTCTATGTCTGAATTTCAGAGGATCAGGGATGGGCTTGATAGAAACAGGGGCTCCTCCAAGACCCAGGGAGGAGTGTGATCCTGAGCAGGTGAAGATGGAGGGTGAGGAGGGTTGAGGGAGGCTAGAAATTTCACACGTGCATTTCCCTGTGGCAAATGCAAAGAAAAATACAAGCTAAAGTCCACAGTAAGGGGTCCTTGCCGACCTTGCATCCTCATCTGTTCTGCTGCATCTCTCCCCAACTCTCGCCCCCACAGAGTCCATCATCTGGAAGGGGTTCCCCAGACAGGTTACCATTTCCTGAGCTCAGTCTCTCCTCAACTCACTCCAGTCTGTCTCCACCCCAGATGTTCCGTGAAAAATACCTTCCCTGGGTATTTTCCCCACAACATTCAAATTTACTGAACCCTCTACTATCTTCCTCTTGCATGAGTTTCTAACACTAAAGTCCTTGCCCTCCATTCTTTCCTTCTTTCTGTTTTATTTTTCCACATCTAATGTTTCAATTAACTTTATTTTGTGTTATTTGTCTCTGTTTAAAATAAGCTCCATGAGGGCAGAGATTTTGTTTATTTTGTTCACTTCTGAATCCCAAGCACATCATAGGTGCTCAGTCAATTTCTTGTGAAGGTGCGTGTTGAGTGAATCTTTTCAGGGATACTGCTCTCTGTTTTCCTTGCCACCATATTGTCTTAAATTCCCCTTGACCTCACTGGTTGTTTAACTAGATTTCCTTTGCTGACTTGTCATTCTCAATAAAGTCATAAATGATGGTGTTGCTATGGGTTCAGTCCTTGGTCGCCTTCTTTCTCTACTTTCTTTCCCTAGTTTCATGACTTTGAACACTATTTAAAGCCATTGACTGTCTAAATTATATATCCTCCCCAAGGCAAAGATGCTAATAAGAGGAAAGGAAATATAGCCCTTGCAATTTTTACAATACTAATGCTAAGAATGGAGTATTTGGTGTATCAAGGTTGTAACCTTTAATACATGTGCTCAATCTAGAGATGACGATAATCATAATGCTACATTTTCTCCCAGACTCACTGTTATACCTCTCTTTGAAGTTACCAACCACGGTTCATTCTCTATTCCTTTCAACATCTAAAGGATGATCTATAAAAACAGGCTTTCTCTGATTCAAATCACTTAGTCTTTTATTTTTTAATTCAATATCTGGCAAAACTTGCTGCTTGGATACCAGTTACAGGCTGTGACGACAGTCATGGTCAGTGCCTACATGGGCCATTTCATGGGCAAATCGCCACTCTATACTAGCTGAGTGGTTATGAGAAGGAACACTTATGTACCTATGGATTCCAGTTTTAGAAGCAGCAAGAGGTTTTTTAAAATTCATGAATCATTAGGTTTTTTACTTCACTTCCTTGTTTCAACTGGAGAGCAGCTGACTTGCAGCACTAAATGTGTGCATTGATATGTTAGCTGCCATTTGGCCAAATGTCTAGACACAGATTAAACAGATCAGAGGGCTCCTGGGTGCTGCTGCACTATCAAAACCCTGTGGACACCACAGTGTTGGTTGTAGAAACTCTGGGAGAAGCCAAATGATTTCTAGGAAAGAAATCGTTGATGAGATCCTGCCATGGTTGACTGGCAAAACTCTGAGACTCAGATTAGCATGTATGTTATTTCTAAAACTGTTTCCCTTCTCAGAAAATGTTCATCAGGGTTCCCAACATGCAGAGTCAATAAATTAGGCTTTAAAGTACTCACACCATCTGAAAAGAAATTAAATGTGGAGAGAAATATTACCTAACAAGAAAACACGCAATAGCCAGGTAAATTTACGCATCTCATTTGAAAGTTGTCCATATCATTCATGAGTAATCTTTTCCATCTTCAGAACTGCCTTTGTGGTGTTTTCTAAATCATCAAAATAATGTTAAGATGGCTCTTTCCAAAATCAAATAGATGGTACTTGGAGAAAATGAAATTTCAGAGTAGTTTGATAAAAGGGAAATTAATTTTCTTTTTTATGTCAGAGTTGTGTTGTTAGGACAATAACAGAGAAGATGATTAGGACAATTCAGATTGAAGAATAAGATAAGGAGTGATTCTTTCCCCTACCAAACTACCCTTCATCAACTACTTCTGAGCTTGGGAGAGAAGAGGGCGAGTGAAGAGAAGAGGCATCAGAAGCTTGGCATTTTGCACATTCATCCAATTAGTCTTGCCTCCTTCCCCAAATTAAAGTTCAAGTAACCTCACCCTGCTTCTTTCCCCTGATTGCAGACATGTAGCACAAACACTCAAGATAGGAGAGGAAGCCCTCGGCCACTGAGCAGTAGGAAGAGCGTCCCTTCTGTCCTCCCCTAACAGGCATTGATAATGCCAGCTTGTCTTCCTCAGCAGCATCTCCGCTGGTTGTCATGACTGGCTCCCAATGCAGAGAAGTTGTCACAGAATGATCAGAGGAGCTGTGCCATCCACTGCCTGGCCGTGAGACTTGTCTCTGCCACTGACGGGCTGAGTGACATTTGCAGGTCACTTACTCCCTTCTGACCTCAGTGTCCTCATTGGTAAATTGGAGATTATAGTAGTGTCTAACCTGGAAGGTTGCTGAAAAACTACATGAGATACTGCATGTGTAGCTTCTGGTACAGTTAAAATGTCAGCTATCATTTAATTGTCTTGTTTGTCACATCCATCAACAAACTCTGCAACCTGGAGAAGAATAATATCCAAAATACAGACTACACTGACCACATTGGCCAGTGAGGTTCTTCCTTAATGAGTAAGGACCTCCCAGTCCATTTCTCTTCAGTGTCCAAGTCTCTGTTCAGAGGTAAGCTAGTGCTTTTCCTGAAGTGTTAAATAATATATTTGACTAATCTTTTAATACAATTACATATGAGAATTTACAAAACAATTGATCATATATATGTAAGTTAATATTTTTAATTTAAGAGAGAAAAGCACAACAATGTTCTTCTATTCCTGTGTCTGTGTCTGGGGTTCCCCAGACAACCCCTAGGTTAAGTGATTTGCTAAGAGAACTCACAGAACTGAGCATATACTTGTGTCCTAAGACTTATTATAGTAAAGGGTACACTTACGTCTTTAATCCATTTTCAGCTGACGTTTGTACATGGTGTAAGATGTGAGTGCATTTTTATTCTTCTCCATGCGATGATCCAGTTTTCCTAACACAATTTATTAGAGACTATTCTTGCCTGATTGTGTATTCTTGGTACCCTTGTCAAGACTTAGTTGACTCTATAAGATTGTGTGTACTTCTGGGCTCTTTATTCTGTTCCACTGGTCTATGTGTCCATACTATATGGTTTTGTTTACTATAGGTTTGTAATATAATTTGAAATCAGGAAATATGATGCCTCCAACTTTGTTCTTCTATCTGAAGATTGCTTTGGCTGTTTTGGGTCTTTTGTAGTTCCATACATTTTACAATTGTCTTTCATTCTATTTCTGTAAAAAATGCCATTCAATTTTTGATAAATATTACATTGAGTTTGTAGATTGCTTCAGATGGTATGTATATTTTAATAATATTAATTCTTTCCATTAATCAACATGGGATATCTTTTCATTTATTTGCATCTTCTTCAAATTCTGTCATCAATGTTTTATAGTTTTCAGTATAGAGCTTTTTCATCTCCTTGGTTAAATTTATTGCTAAATATTTTTTGCTCTTTCTGATGCTATTTTAAGTGTAACTATGGTTTTTTATTTCTTTTTCAGAGAGATTGCTATGGCATAAAAATGCAAATGATTTTTGTGTGTTGATTTTTATATCCTGGAACTTACTGAATTCATTTATTAGTTCTAATATGTTTTTATTGGGTCTTTAGGGTTTTCTACATATAGAATCGTGTCATCTGCAAAAAAAAAATTACTGCTTCTCTGCAAATGTGGTTGCTTTTTATCTATTTTTCTTGTCTTATAGCTCTAGATAATACTTCCAGTACTATGTTGAATAAAAGTGGTTAGAGGGGGCATCCTTGCCATGCAGTGGATCTTCGAGAAAAAGCTTTCAGCTTTTCACCATTGATTATGTTAGCTATGGGTTTTTCATAAATGACCTTTATCATATTGAAAAAATTTCCTTCTGTACCTATTTTATTGAGGGTTTTTGTTATGAAATAATGTTAAACTTCATCAAATGCTTTTTCTGAATCCATTGAAATGATCATGTGGTTTTTATCTTTTATTCTGTTAATACAATGTATCATATTGATGGATTTGCAAATGCTTAGTTAACCTTGCATCCCAGGGATAAATCTCACTTTGTCATAGTGTGTAATCTTTCTGATAAATTGTTTAATTTGATTTGCCAGTATTTTATTAAGAATTTTTGTGTCTATATTTATCAGAGACATTGGCTTATAGCTTTCTTTTTGGGGTGCCTTTTCCTGGTTTTGGTATCAGGGTGATGCTAACTTTATAGCATAAATTTGAAAGTATTCCCTCTACTTCAATTTTTTGGAAGACTCTAAGAAGAACTGTATTAATTCTTCCTTGAATGTTTCGTATATTCAGCCAGGAAGCCATCTGGTTATGGGCTCTTTGTTGGGAGGCTTGTAATTAGTACTTCAGTCTCTTCTATCCTTTCATTATCTCAACTGTGAAAAATCATTACTTTTGTATTTAATATCACAGAATCCCATTAAGTGTTTATCTTTCCAGTTATATTCTATTCCAAATTGTGTCAGCTATTTGCATACATTTAGTAAACAGAAGGGACTATCTATATTCTTAAGGTCTGTGAAAAAAAATAATATGGATGTATAGTTATTAATATATCCAACTTTATTTGACACTTTTTAACATTCCAAATTTAGTAATAAGCCATTCAAAATCATGGTGGGAGGGTTGGTAGGGGAAGTAAACCATGGAGCACACTACAGTGAATAAACACTAATTTCATCTTTATTGAACAGTGAAGATACGCATTTCCTTAAGTTCTTTCCACAGATTTCTCCAATTCCTTAGATTTGAGTACTCCTAAAACCTATTTAATCTTAACACCACAAAGTTCTAAATAGAAGAGAGATTAATAAAATGACAAGGAACAACTGTGTTCTTATTTCCAAGAATTTCTAAGAGTCAGGCTTTGATGCTCATGGTCAACATGCAATTCCACTGAGGCACCTTATTTAAGCCATGAATGGATGCCACTCCCACCCCCACTTCATGGTCTTGTTTTTTATTGCTTTGTCTTATTTCCATATGGTGTAATCAGCCTTCTGCGTCAATCATTGTTGATTAACACAATAGTGACTTCCTCTTAACAGTTAACACAAAACCTTTAGGGGTAGAGAACAGCCAGAGCTTACAAGTGCAGCACAACTTTATTTTAAATATTTATTAAATTTATAAATTATCCTGTAATGACACAGAAATCTGTATTCAGAGTCGCTGCATAACTGTGACCCTTTTTTTTCTAGATTATTTAAGCTCTCTGTCTGGAGTTGAAGAAAACTACATCTTAGGCTAAACTCTACTGCAGACTAAGTAGTATTAGAGCAATGAGCCCTCAGCCACAGTGTGCGACGATACAGTTAAGAAGCCTTATTCTGTTCTATTTCAAGATGAAGAACTTAACGTATCAAAGTAAAATACAACTGCGTTGTTATTACCACTTTTTCACAAAGCAAAATCTACCATAATTCATATCCTTTTTGATTGGATGCAATTAAGATTTTAAAAAAGAAAAAAGACAAAAAAGCCTGTCCCTGTACTGGAAGCCATCTGCCACAGAACAATCACCTAATCACATTTATATGGTTAGTACGGACGAGATGGCAACACACGGTGAGTGAGGATCAATGGCACTCACTATCACATATTGACAACTGGTCAACCAACAAAGCTGAAGTGGCTCTTTTGGTTTCCAGGCATTATCCTTCTACATTGACCTGATGAGCTCCCCATAACTCTCCATGGGCAGAGCCCAGAGAAACAGCAACATGTGAGGGGAAGGCAGAGGAAGTGGAGTCAGGAAAAGAATAATCACTGAGCCAGGAGAAGAGGCAGAAGAGACGGGGTTCTTTCTATAAGGCAAGTAAGGAAAAGATTCTCAGAATACACAAATGGCACATATAACTTTAATGTTATCTTTATAGAAAGGAACAGAGCCACCATTTGCATAGAAGACACAGTCACTTATAGGACTCCAGTCACTGACATTCCAAAGGAGTTACCGTTTGCCATTGTGCCTTCTTCTCTAAGAAGACCTTCCAACAAATTGCCAAAATATCTGCACAATCAGGGCCCAGATGATTTGCTTGGCCCTGGTTGGATTTCCAGCAAGAGAGACACATAGATGCAGCAAGAAACCTGACCCAGAATGTGTCTAGGGAGGCTGTTGCCCACTGGGGGATGGCAGCAGGGAAACGTCACAGGAGCAGCAAGATACGGGTTAGCTGCACCAGCCACAGGGGTCTAGTTCACTTTAGAGTTTATATAACAGTGAAAAGTAATATAAACCAACTTTTTCCACGGCCATTGGCAAATTTTCTCCAATTTATGTTTGTTCAAGTCAAATCAAAGTGTGAGAAAGTACGTTTATTTCTAAACCTGGTTTCTCTTTCTAAATTCCAAGCCTGATATTCCAAACTGATTCTTGCAAAAGATGACATCCAACTCAAAATTCATTAAGATGGCTATAACAGCTAAAATGGAAAAATCTAAAAATTAGTTAAAACATGAAACTTGTTTATAGAAGTGATGAAGTTAGAATTGTCAAACAGGTCTAAACAAACTTAAATGCTATCTCAGAATCCAGCTTCCCACAAAACTTTTTAGGGGTCTGCCCTGAGTTACCACATAGGATTTGGGGCAAGGCTTCCTGTAGGATTGTTCATATCCGTGGTTGTTTTCTGCAGGAAGGTAACTCTTCCCACTGCAAACGCCCCCTCCCTTTGAGTTAAGAAACAAACTGACTAGTGAGAAATGGAAATTGCAGTAGCATTCTATGTAGGGCATCTTCATCCATAATCCCGGCCTGATTTGAATCCCAGCCTGTGGTTTGAATTAGCAACACCTTGACATCGTGCTACATAATTTCAATTTGTAAACAGTCAAGGATTTAAAATTAACACACAAACAAGCTCTGGAAGAATCCACTGCAACCCTGAGTATGATCAGACAGTCTGGAATGCTTCCTGCTGCTAAGGCCCGGGAGCTTCTCACTATAGTGCTCAGGAGGACAGCAGTCCAGTCATGAGACCATTCAAAACGAACTCTGTAACCAAGCTTCTAGATGGTTGCATTATATAAAAAGCAACTGATATTGACTCTAATTTTATGTAGAAGTGTCTAATTTATGTAAGATCTTCTGTTTGACTAGATTCACATTCTGTTCACATATATTGTTTGGAATAAGAATCTTCGCATGTAGTTCCACCTGTACAGGAATATTTTCAATAGTGTGAGAAAATAAGTGTATTGAAACAAGTGCTCTGTTCTTAGAAATAAATGCTCCATTCTTCATAAATAGAAAGAGTCAACTCTTCTAAAATTAATGAATTCCAATTTCATGAGAAATCATCAGAAACCTCCAAAACCAAGTCATTACAAACATCATGGACACGCACATCGCCTTCTCGTGCCTACTGTTATGGAAAGAGTCAGAAGCCTATGGATGTCAGAAATCTTACTGAGTTGAAGTTCTACAGCGACTCATTCAGGCCTGCTCAGGAGCAGCCCCGACCTCCAACACCATCTCTCCTCACTCCCCAGCCTATTTAGGTATTGATGAAGACATCCACCGCCTCCTAGAATTACAAGGATATGGTTCTAACCTCTGTCGCATTAGCCTAAACATTTGTGATGACAAAATAGGAACACTTGTGGAAAGGTCTAGTTTATTCACTCTGCAAACCTGTTCCATGCCAGGCACTCTGGGGGACATTCAACATAAAAATGATAGAAAAGAGATAGAACTCCTGCCTGCAGAAGTGAGCAAGATAGACAAGGAAATGGTAATTCCTTTTCTCCTCTTAAAACAAACAAAAAGCAAACAAAAATTTCTTGCTCGACCTCCCACGCCCTCCAGATGTGGCATCCATCCTCCACATCACTTACCTGAATCACTTCTGGAGGAGCTGCTCCTAACAGCTGTGTCCACCTGACTTTGACCCACGTCCCTCCTCCTCCTCCCACAGGCTGTCCCTGAGAGGCAGCTGCCTCTATCTGCCCCATCCAGTGTTCACGTCTGTCCTCCTCTTACTTGACTGCTCAGTGGCACTGCCCTCAGCTGGCTAGTCCCACATCTAGTGTGTTGGCCACTTCCCTCATGGATGCAGGGCTGACCCCTCCTGCTCAGTCTGCACTCAGCTTAATCATCACCTCCTGGCAGAGACTGATGCTGATCAGTGAGTACAGGAGCCTGCCTGGCACCTGCAGCCACGTCTGTCTCTGCTTCCACTGTGTCTGTTCATCATCGATTTTCTGGCATCTCACTGGTTGATCTGTTTATTATCTGCTGTCCCCACTAGAATGTAAGACCCAAGAGGCCAGGAGATGCCTGCATGCTCACCAGTTTACTCCCCAGTGCTTCAAATGAACTCCACAAATAGTAAAGTTTCAGTAGATAGCAGCAACTTTATGAATAGAACAAACAAAGTAATAAATGTACACCTACAAAGTGAGTTTTTTCAAAGAAACATAGGATAAAAATGATTTTTTTTTTGTTTGCTGCAGAAAGAACTGGTGGGAATAGGGAGGGTGTGGATGCAATCCCAGGCCAAGGGAGGCCAATGTGAGAGGCCTGAAGACGGGAAAATGCTGGACAAGTGTGCAAAATTGAAAGGGCATCCCTGAAGCCGGTCTTTAGTATCCTCAGCATATGAGTAATTAACAAAGAAGAGGTGGAACTCCCCTGCCACACTCTGGAAATTGATCAGGTCTAAATGTCATAACTCGATGAGCCCTGTCCCCTAGATTTTCCCTAAAACATTCCGTTATTTGTACTTAAGGGATAAGTTGATTCCATGGACCATGTTACAAAAAAAATATTATCTTTGAACCAATCAGAAATTGCCATGATGATTACAGGATTTTTTTTTTTTTTTTTTTTTTTACATCACAATATCATCCAACAAAGTGTTGTATTGTCTTAAATTACCTAAACTAAATGGTTTTGCTGGGAAATGGCTATTTTGAAAAGTTAAGAAACAACAGTGAGGGCACAAAGTATTGTCTTTCCAATCAACGTATGACCAAAGTATGAAAAAAGATAAAAATTCAAACTGGAAACAAGATGCATAGAAGACAACAAAGATGAGCGAGCATTATGGGTTTTGCTGGTTGCAAGGAGAGGTGGCAGATGAAAAGCTTAAAATTGAAATTGCTCATTTAGAATCTAAAGCCCCAAGTCAAAAGATGGTAGAAAACTCCTCAGATGAGGGCAGAACTCCTACCTGTGGCCAAACAGATCGTGTGGACAAGCATGTCTCTGCCCTGCACAGTATCAATGGCCAGATGGGAAAAGTGACTATTGTCTTTCATGAAGGAGGGCACTGTGGTCACTGGCTGCACCACCTCATGCATCAGAATGAACCTCTGAACATCCTGCAAGTCCTTCTTCATCAGATTAATGTCCAGGCTCTGGTCCATGGTGCTGCACTGCAAGGGAAGACAGGCCATGTTACTGGAACCGGATACCTGGACACCCACTGCTGACTGTGGCCACCCCTGCTAGAGGAGGGTGACTTGGAAACTGAATAAGCCACAATATGTAATTGAAGTGTGCAAACATGTTTGCTTCTCCATTTTTCTTGAAGTTCCCATCCTAGCATTTCTCCCATTTTAGAGTTGACCTTATCTTTAAGGACTTTCTCAGCTCCATCATAAAGACAGATGATCAAAAGTGAAAAAAAAAAAAAAAATAGAGTGGATGTTATTGCTGACTTTGATTTAAACAGCATATGCATAGAGACTCCTCAACATATTTTAAGTCACTTGGGAGCTATTTGTCTAAGTGCATATTATTATATCTTTTTGATAAATCAGGTACCCAAATTGAAAAATGCGGCTAGAACATAACACAGATTTATGACTTTCCTTGTTAAAGGAATGGGCCTATAAGGCCATGAAAAGAAAATTATGCTCGTTTCCTCTAGAGTGCATATAATACTGTAATATCATTCACCTGGGCAATAAAGAGTCTATACTGGCTTCTTAGTCCATTTGTACTGTTATAACAGAATACCTTAGACTGAGTAATTTATAAAGAACAGAAATTTATTTCTCATAGTCCTGGATGCTGAGAAGTCCAAGATCAATTTGCCAGCCCATTGAGTGCCTGGTGAAGGCTACTCTCTTCTTCCAAGATGGTACCCTGTTGCTGCATCCTCCAGAGGGAACAAATGCAATATCCTCACATGATAGAGGCAGGAAGGCAAGCCAGCCAATGGCTCTCTGAAGTCTCTTTTATAAGGGCCTTTGTCCCAATCATGATGGAGAAGCCTTCATGGCCTAATTGCCTCTTAAATGCCCCACCTGTTAATTTCTTCACATTAGCAACACCTGAATTTTGGAGCGGGCACATTCAAACCATAACACTTGATGTATTGCCTTAATTTGTTATTTGTATATTAGAATACATAATACACCTAATTGAAGAATAAACTTCCTAGAAATCAGAGCAATATCATTCCAAATTTTGCACGGTAAGTATGAGGGAAGGAGAGACGAGAGGAGAAAAGAAGGAGAAAAAAGAGAAATAAAGAGAGAAAGATATTTAAGTACAGCAAAAGCATGAATAAGAAAGTGGCATCTATAAAGAAAAGAAAACCTGACCACTGCCGAGAATCTAATTCAGAGCTACATTGCAGAGGCTGGCAGTGTATCGATGTATTCTGTCAAGGAAGAACCAAAAATGCATAGGGAGAAAACAAACGTTAAGCTTTCCTAGAGCAGAGAACTGAATCAGGAAACCATAATCCTTTTAAAATTTATTTTCATTAACTTAAAATCCTGGTACAAGTAATGGCTGATTCTCATCAGAGTTTCTTATAAATTGGTTTGATAGAAATGAATTTTCTAGTTCATAACAATATGAAACTACAATTTATAATATGGCATTCTAATACTTGGTTGTATTATTTTGGAAAAAAACACGATATTGAGCTATGACTGGCATTCAAAAAAGCTGTACAAATTTCACATGTACAAATTGATGAGTTTGGAGGTAAATACACTTCCATAAAACTATGAATGGAAAATGTGTTGGACCCCCAAAATCACTAAGGAAAAATCAACCTGGAAACTGCTTAGGGCAAACCTGCTTCCCATTCTATTCTACGTCATCCCTCTGCTCACTGAGATAGATGCACATCTAATTGCCTCCTTTGGAAAGGCTAATCAGAAACTCAAAAGAATGCAACCATTTGTCTGTCACCTATCTGTGACCTGGAAGCTCCCTCCTGATTTAATCTTCCTGCCTTTGCTTCAAGTTGTCCTGCCTTTCCAGAATGAACCAATGTACTTTTTACATATATTTATTGATGTCTTATGTCTCCCTAAAGTATATAAAACCATGTTGTGACCTTGGGCGCATGTCTTCAGGACTCCCTGAGGCTGTGTCAGGGGCGCATCCTCAACCTTAGCAAAATAAACTTTCTAAATTAACTGAGACCTGTCTCAGATTTTCTGTGTTCACAAAACCATCACCATGATCTGTGTCAAACCTCTCCATTGCCACCAAAAGTTTTCTCTCACCTTCGTATTCATTATTATCATTACTATTTTTTGTGATAAGAGCACTTAACATAAGATCCACCCTCTTAGTGATCAGCCAGAACTGGGTACAGGATGGTACCTCATGAATCCTCCTTACCTGACCTGTGAGATGCCACGGAAAGGTTGTGACATCAAGTCAGGTATTGAACCAGGTATGTAAACTCTATTCAACTCCAACATTCTCTAATTCTTCAGATTTTTAAATGTCATTTTATAGCATGTGGAACATTTTTATCTCATGCTACACAAATACCATTTACTTTAAAAGAGTGTCAAGAAGAAATATAATTCATTTCGTCAATCCTCATAAATTTGTAATTGGGACAGACACCTACAACAAAAGACAGATTAAAAAGACAAAAACAAGCTAATTAATGTGTGCTAATTAATGCCGTGCATGAGAAACTTCAATTAAAGGTAACAGAAAACAATGGCTTAGTACTCAGGCTTATATAGCACCTTCAGCAAACAACAGTGAATTTGTAGAGAAATAACAGGACAAAGGAAAGCAATTTTAGACCTCCAAGCATGGCAAACTGTGCAAAGAGAATATAGGAATAAACTAAAAGGTAAGCTATGTTTGAAGACACCTCTGGGGTCTTCTCTGGGTTGATAAGTCTCTGGTGGTTAATGTTTGTTCTCCCTGGTAGAGATGGGGCAGAATAGTTTCTGTCTTCGCAAATTTATGTTCTACTTTTAGGCAAACAGAGGAAAGGAAAAGAGTTTTACTATATCTTTCTTCTTAATTGTCTTCAGCTCAACAATCCCTCATATTTTGAGGAGATATATTCTGGTCTCCCACAATATGTACCTCTAACCTGTTATAAAATCAAACATTTTTAAAGCATAGTACAGTTAAAAATATTTGGTTTTTATAATAGGTTTTATGAAATAATTTAAATCATAGTATATTAAAAATACTTGGCTTTATATCAAACTTCATAATAAAAATTTAAATTATAGTATCAGGCCTCTGAGCCCAAGCCTATATGTATACATGCAGATGGCCTGAGGCAACCAAAAAGTACAAAAGAATTGAAACAGCCAGCTCTTGTCTTCACTGATTGACCAACCTTATGACATTCCATTATGACTTGTTCCTGCCCTGCCCCAACTGATTCATCGGTCGACCTCGTGATATTCTTCTTCTGTGCAATGAGTCTTATGATCTCCCCACCATGCACCTTGTGACCCCCTCCTCTGCTGACAATAGATAACCACCTTTAACTGTAACTTTCCACTGCTTACCCCAGTCCTATAAAACTGCCCTACCCCTACCTGCCTTTGCTGACTCTCTTTTTGGACTTAGCCCACTTGCACCCAAGTGAAATAAACAGCCTTGTTGCTCACACAAAGCCTGTTGATGGTTTCTTCACACGGACTTGTTTGACATTTGGTGCCATGACTTGGATCAGGGGACCTCCCTTGGGAGATCAATCCCCTGTCCTCTTGCTCTTTGCTCAATGAGATAATCCACTTATGACCTTGGGTCCTCAGACTGGCCCAAGAAACACCTCACCAATTTTAAATTAGGTAAGTGGCCTCTTTTCACTCTCTTCTCCAACCTCTCTCACTATCCCTCAACCTCTTTCTCCTTTCAGTTTTGGTGCCACCCTTCAATCTCTCCCTTCCCTTAATTTCAGTTCCTTTCCTTTTCTGGTAGAGACAGAGGAGATGAGTTTTATCCGTGAACCCAAAACTCTGGTGCTGGTCACAGACTCAAGAAGACAGTCTTCGGTTGGTATTTAATCACTGCAGGGACGCCTGCCTTAATCCTCCACCTTGGTGGCAAGTACCACCTCCTTTGGGTGGCAAGTACCACCCCCCTCCCATGTCTCTACCCCTCTTTTCTCTAAACTTACCTTTTTACTAAGGGCATCCTTCCGCCCTCCATTTCTCCTTCTTCCCCCTTAGCCTGTGTTCTTAAAAACTTGAAACCTCTTCAACTCTCACCTGATCTAAAACCTAAGCATCTTATTTTCTTCTGCAACACTGCTTGGCCCTAATATCAACTTGATAATTGTTCTAAATGGCCAGAAAATGGCACTTTTGATTTCTCCATCCTACAAGATCTAGATAATTTTTGTCAAAAAAAAGGGCAAATCATCTGAGTTGCTTGACACCCAGGCATTCTTTTACACATTGGTCTCTCCATAGTCTGTGCTGCCAATGGGACTCGTCCCAAATCTTCCTTCTTTCCATCCAACCAGTCCCTTCAGTCCCAACCCCAGGTGCCACTGAGTCTCCTGAATCCTCCTTTTCTGCAGGCCCCTCTGACCTCTCTCCCCCTCCCCAGGCCACTCCTTGGTAGGTTGAATCAAGTCCCAATTCTTCCTCAGCCTCCGCTCTCCTACCCTCTAACCTTTCTGTCACCTCCCCTCCCCACACCAGTCCAGCTTACAATTTTGTTCTGCAGCAAATACTCCCCAAACTGCCCAACAATTTCCTCTTCAAGAGGTGGCTGGAGCTGAGAGCATCATCAGAGTGCATGTACCATTTTCTCTATCAGACCTTTCCCAAATTAATCAACACTTAGGCCACTTCTCATCAGACCCCACTAAATATATACAGAAATTCCAGTATTTAACCCAGTCCTACAATTTAACTTAGAGTGACTTAAATGTCATCCTAACTTCTACCCTTTCCCCAGATGAGCAGGATAGAGTTTAACTACCCTAGCCCAACCTCACGCTCACACCCACCAGCATCATGAGCCAGACCTTCAGGAAGGCATCAGGGGAGTTCCCTGAGAAGATCCCAGATAGGAATACCAGACAGGCTCCCCAGGTATAGCTAGGTGACATGACACAATTTCCTGCCTAGTTGAAGGGCTTAAAAAGGCAGCTTACAAAGCTGTTAATTATGACAAACTTAAAGAAACTTCCAAGGTAAAGACAAAAACCCAGCCCAGTTCATGGCTCGTTTGGCAGCAAGCCTGAGACAATTTACCGCCCTAGACCCAGAAGGGCCAGAAGGCCGCCTTATTCTCAATATGCATTTTATTACCCAATCCGCTGCCAACATTACAAAAAGCTCCAAAAATTAGATTCTGGCCCTCAAAACCCCACAACAGGAATTAATTAACCTTGCCTTCAAGGTGCATAATAATAGAGAAATGGCTGCCAAGTGGCAATTTATTTCTGAGTTGCAATTATGTGCCTCCACTTTGAAAGAAACCCCAGCCACATCTCCAGCACACAAGATCTTGAAAATGCCTAAACCACAGCAGCCAGGTGTTCCTCCAGGACCTCCTCCTCAAGGATCTTGCTTCAAGTGCTGGAAATCTGGCCACTGGACCAAGGAATGCCTGCAGCCCAGGATTCCTCCTAAGCCATGTCCCATCTGTGTGGATCCAGCAGAAATTGGACTGTCCAAGTCATCCAGCAGCCACTCTCAGAGCCCCTGGAACCCTGTCCCAAGGCTCTCTGACTGACTTCTTCCCAGATCTTCTCAACTTAGTAGCTGAAGATTGATGCTGCCTGATTGCCTCAGAAACCTCCTGGACCATCACAGATGCTTGGGGTAACTGTTACAGTGGAGGGTAAGTCCGTCCCCTTCTTAATCAATACGGAGGCTACCCACTCCACATTACCTTTTCAAGGGCCTGTTTCCTTGCCTCCATACTGTTGTGGGTATTGACAGCCAGGCTTCTAAAGCCCTTAAACTTCCCAAAACTCAATTGTCAACTTGGACAATATTCTTTTATGCACTTCTTTTTAGTTATCCCCACCTGCCCACCTCCCTTATTAGGCTGAGACATTTTAACCAAATTATCTGCTTCCCTGACTATTCCTGGATTACAGCCACATCTCATTGCTGCCCTTCTTCCAAACCCAAAGCCTCCTTTGCGTCTTCCTCTTGTATCTCCCCACCTTAATCCACAAGTATAGGAAACCTTTACTCCCTCCCTGACAACCAATCACAAAGTCCATTACTATCCCATTAAAACCTAATCACCTTTACCCTGCTCAACACCAATATCTCATCCCACAATAGGCTTTTATAGGATTAAAGCCTGTTACCACTTGCCTGCTACAGCATGGGCTTCTAAAGTCTACAACCTCTCCTTAAAATTCCCCCATTTTATCTGTCCAAAAACCAGACAAGTCTTACAGGTTAGCTCAGGATCTGCGCCTTATCAACCAAATAGTTTTGTCTATCCCCTCTGTGGTGCCCAACCTGTACACTCTTTTGTCTTCAATACCTCTCTCCACAACTCACTATTCTATTCTTGATCTTAAAGATGCTCTTTTTCACTATTTTCCTACACCCCTCATCCCAGCCTCTCTTTGCTTTTACCTGGACTGACCCTGACACCCATCAGTCTCAGCAACTTACCTGGGCTGTACTGCTGCAAGGCTTCTGGGACAGTCCTCATTACTTCAGCCAAGCCCTTTCTCATGATTTACTTTCTTTCCATCCCTCTGCTTCTCATCTTATTCAATACATTAATGACCTCCTACTCTGTAGTCCCTCCTTTGAGTCTTCTTAAGATACCCTCCTGCTCCTTCAACATTTATTCTCCAAAGGATATCGGGTATCCCCCTCCAAAGCTCAAATTTCTTCCCCATCTGTTACCTACCTCAGCATAATTCCTCAAGAAAACACGTGTGCTCTCCCTGCTGATCGTCTCTGGCCGATCTCTCAAACCCCAATCCCTTCTACAAAACAACAGCTCCTTTCCTTCCTGGGCATGGTTGGATACTTTCGCCTTTGAATACCTGGTTTTGTCATCCTAACAAAACCATTATATAAACCCACAAAGTGAAACCTAGCTGACCCCATAGATCCTAAATCCTTTCCCCACTCCTCTTTCCATTCCTTGAAGACAGCTCCAGAGACTGCTCCCACACTTGCTCTCCCTGATTCATCCCAACCTTTTTCATTACACACAGCCAAAGTGCAGAGCTGTGTAGTTGGAATTCTTACACAAGGACTGGTACCGCACCCTGTAGCCTTTTTGTCCAAACAGCTTGACCTTACTGCTTTAGGCTGGCCATCATGTCTCTGTGAGGCAGCTGCCACTGCCCTAATACTTTTAGAGGCCCTCAAAATCACAAACTATGCTCAATTAACTCTCTACAGTTCTCAAAACTTACAAAATCTATTTTCTTCCTCATACCTGATGCATATGTATGTTCTGCTCCTCCACTCCTTCAGCTATACTCACTCTTTGTTGAGTCTCCCACAGTTACCATTGTTCCTGGCCTGGACTTCAATCCAGCCTCCCACATTATTCCAGATACCACACCTGACCCCCATAACTGTATCTCTCTGATCCACCTGACATTCACTCCATTTCCCCACATTTCCTTCTTTCCTGTTCCTCATCCTGATCACACTTGGTTTATTGATGGCAGCTCCACCAGGCCTAATTGCCACTCACCAGCAAAGGCAGGTTATGCTGTAGTATCTTCCACATATATCATTGAGGCTACTGCTCTGCCCCCCTCCACTACCTCTCAGCAAGCCGAACTCATTGCCTTAACTCAGGCCCTCACTCTTGCAAAGAGACTATACATCAATATTTATACTGACTCTAAATATGCCTTCCATATCCTGCACCACCATGCTGTTATATGGGCAGAAAGAGGTTTCCTCACTATACATGGGCCCTCCATCATTAACGCCTCTTTAATAAAAACTCTTCTCAAGGCCGCATTTCTTCCAAAGGAAGCTGGAGTCATTCACTGCAAGGGCCATTACAAGGCATCAGATCCCATTGCTCAGGGCAACGTTTATGCTGATAAGGTAGCTAAAGAAGCAGCTAGCGTTCCAACTTCTGTCCCTCATGGCCAGTTTTTCTCCTTCTCATCAATCACTCCAACCTACTCTCCCACTGAAAATTCCACCTATCAGTCTCTTCCCACACAAGGCAAATGGTTCTTAGACCAAGGAAAATATCTCCTTCCAGCCTCACAGGCCCATTCTATTCTATCGTCATTTCATAACCTCTTCCACGTAGGTTATAAGTCGCTAGCCTGCCTCTTAGAATCTTTCATTTCCTTTCCGTCATGGAAATCTATCCTCAGGGAAATAACATTTCAGTGTTCCATCTGCTATTCTACTACTCCTCAGGGATTTCTCAGGCTCCCTCCCTTCCCTACACATCAAGCTCGAGGATTTGCTCCTGCCCAGGACTGGCAAATTGACTTTACCCACATGCCCCAAGTCAAAAAACTAAAATACCTCTTGGTTTGGGCAGACACCTTCACTAGATGAGTAGAGGCCTTTACTTCAGGGTCTCAGAAGGCCACCGCAGTCATCTTCTGTCAGATATAATTCCTCAGTTTGGCCTTCCTACCTCTATACAGTCTGACAACGGATGGCCTTCATTAGTCAAGTCACTCAGGCAGTCTCCCAGGCCCTGGGCATTCAATGGAAACTTCATGCTCCTTATCGCCCTCAATTCTCAGGAAAGGTAGAAAGAGCTAATGGTCTTTTAAAGACACACCTCACCAAACTCAGCCTCCAACTTAGAAAGGAATGGACAGTACTTTTACCACTTGCCCTTATCAGAATTCGGGCCTGTCCTCGGGATGCTACAGTGTATGGTCCATTTGAGCTCCTGTATGGATGCTCCTTTTTTATTAGGCCCCAGGCTCATTCCAGACACCAGCCCTCTAGCTGATTATCTTCCAGTCCTCCAGCAAGCTAGACAGGAAATGCACTGAGCTGCTAATCTTTTTTTGCCTACCCCAGATTCCCAGCCATATGAAGACACTCTAGCTGGACAGTCAGTTCTTGTTAAGAATCTGACCCCTCAGACTCTACAACTTTGGTGGACCGGACTCCACTTAGTCATCTATAGTACCCCAATGGCTGTTTGTCTGCAGGATCCCCCCACCCCCCACCATTAGGTTCGTTGTTCCAGAGTAAAGCTGTGCCCATCAGACAGCCAGCCTGATTTCTCCTCTTCCTCCTGGAAGTCACAAGTACTCTCTCCTACTTCCCTTAAACTCACTCACATTTCTGAAGAACAGTGATAACCCTTATGAGCCTAATACACCCCTTCATTCTATTAGGTCTATTCATCCTTACCCCACTTTTTGCAACAGGACTTTACGCAGTCACCCCTCAGTACTCGGACCGCACCACGAAAAGTTGTCTTCCCTACTGTCTCCTGTATAGTCATACTCCTATTCACCGTTCTCAACAACTCATAAATGCCCTGCTCTTGTTTACACTGCCGGTTTACACTGTTTCTCCAAACCATCACAGCTGATATCTCCTGGTGCTATCCTCAAACCACCATGCTTGACTCTTGGTGTGGATAGATGATCTTTGCTGGCAGGGCACCCTCCGATACTTTCACCCTGATGAAGTTCTATTCTTTACTTTTATACTTACTCTTATTCTCATTTCCATTCTCATGCCACCCTCTACCTCTCCCCAGCTATTTCCACCACACTATCAATCACACTCACTCTCTCCTAGACATTTCTAATCCCTCCTTAGCGAACAATTGCTGGCTTTGCATTTCTCTTTCTTCTTGTGCTTACACAGTTGTCCCTGCCTTACATACAGACGGGGCAACATCTGTCTCCCGACACCTCCGAACTTCCTTTAACAGCCCTCACCTTTATCCTCCTGAAGAACTTCTTTACTTTCTAGACAGGTCCAGCAAGACATCCCGAGACATTTCACATCAGCAAGCTGCTGCCTTCTTCCACACTTACTTAAAAAACCTTTCTCCTTATATCAACTCTACTCCCCCCATATTTGGACCCCTCAACACACAAACTACTATTCCTGTGGCCATTCCTTTATGCATCTCTCAGCAAAGACCCACTGGAATTCCCCTGGGTAACCTTTCACCTTCTCAATGTTCCTTCACTCTTCCTAACTACACACATCACTGAAACAATTGGGGCTTTCCAGCTCCATATTACAGATAAGCCCTCTATCAATACTGACAAACTTAACATTCGCAGTTATTATTGCCTAGGAAAACATTTACCATGTATTTCACTCCATCCTTGGCTCCTTCTTCTTGTTTACTTATACCCAGCCCGGTAAATAACAGTGAAAATCTGCTCGTAGACACTCAATGTTTTCTCATACACCATGAAAATCGAACCTCCCCCTCTACACAGTTACCCTGTCAGTCCCCATTACAACCTTCGACGGCTGCTGCCCTAGCTGGATCCCTAGGAGTCTGGGTACAAGACACCTCTTTTACTATTCCTTCTCATCTTTTCACTTTGCATTTCCAGTTTTGCCTTGCACAAAGCCTCTTCTTCCTCTGTGGCTGCTCCACATACATGTGTCTACCTGCTAATTGGACAAGTACATGTACACTAGTTTTACTTATTCCCAAAATTCAATTTGCAAATGGGAAAACTTCCTGTCCCCTTCATGACACCAACCAGACAAAAAAGAATTATTCCTCTAATCCCTCTACTTGTAGGGATAGGACTTTCTGCTTCCACTATGGCCCTTGAAGCTGGAATAGCAGGCATTTCAACTTCTGTCACAACCATCTGTAGCCTTTCTGATGACGTTTCTACCGACATTACAGATATATCACAAACTTTATCATCCCTTCAAGCCCAGGTTGATTCCTTAGCCACAGTTGTCCTCCAAAATCCCAGAGGCCTTGACTTACTCACTGCTGAAAAAGGAGGACTCTGTATATTTTTAAACGAAGAGTGTCATTTTTACCTAAATCAATCTGGCCTGGTATATGACAACATAAAAACAAAACAAAACAAACAAAAAAAAAAAAAAAAAAAACTCAAGGATAGAGCCCCAAAACTCACCAACCAGGCAAATAATTACACTGGACCCACCTGAACACTTTCTAACTGGGTGTCTTGGTTCCTCCCTATTCTTAGTCCCCTGGTACCTGTTTTTCTCCTTCTCTTATTCGGGCCTTGTATCTTCTGTTTAGTTTCTCAATTCATACAAAACTGCATTCAGAGCATCACCGATCATTCTATATGACAAATGCCACTTTTGACAACCCCACGGTACCATCCTCTGCCCCAAGATGTCCCCACAGCCTAAATTCCTATTCTTTGTAACTCATTATAAAAATTTTTTAAAGGTGTCCATGTAGCCCCTAACCCTGCTAGAAACAGCCCTGAGAAATATCACCCATTATCTCTCCATACCATCCCCCAACATTTTTTTGCTGCCCCAACACTTCTAGACTATTTTGTTTTATTTTTCTTATTAATATAAGAAGAAAGGAATGTCAGCCCTCTGAGCCCAAACCTGCATGTATACATCCAGATGGCCTGAGGCAACGGAAAAGTACAAAAGAATTGAAACAGCCAGCTCCTGTCTTAACTGATTGACCAACCTTACGCCATTCCATTATGACTTGTTCTTGCCCTGCCCTAGCTAATCCGTCGATCGACCTTGTGACATTCTCGTTTTGGACAATGAGTCTTATGATCTCCCCACCATGCACTTGTGACCCCCTCCTCTGCTGACAATAGATAACCACCTTTAACTATAACTTTCACCCCAGTTCTATAAAACTGCCCCCCGCCCCGCCCCCTGCCTTTGCTGACTCTCTTTTTGGACTCAGCCCACTTGCACCCAAGTGAAATAAACAGCCTTGTTGCTCACACAAAGCCTGTTGCTGGTCTCTTCACACAGACATGCTTGACACATAGCATACTTAAATACTTTGTTTTAAAATACGTTAGAGATTTATTCTTTACAAAACTATAATGCTCTTTAAAAGTAGACAATATAAGTGTAGCATTTGATAAAATGTCCTACATATTACCAAAAAAAGGAAAGAAAAGGAGAATTAGAGAATGTTGACATTGGATGAATTTTACAGGCCAGGTTCAATACCTGATTTAATGTCACAACCTTTCTATGGCATCCCACAGGCTAGATGAAGAAGCTTTATGAAGTCAGATGAGGGTCACCATCTTGCAGCCAGTCTGACTAATCATCAACCTATACTGCAAAACCAGGGCACGTCTCATGGCTCGGGGACCATGTCCTAAACAAGAGGGTGAAACATCCCCAATGACCGCTCCCATGTGGCTTACAGTTATGATAGTTGATGAGATAATACCCCTTAAATTACTAGGTTGCATGTCTAGTCTAGTATTCATCAAATAGGAGAATATTTGCATTAGTTCAGTTAATATTTTCACCTACAGTAGATGGGTCCTGTTTCTAGCAATGCTAGATTTAGTGAAATCTAGGTTGCACTGAACCAGTCCATAATCACCCAACCCTATACTGCAGGATTAATAGATTTTAATCATGCCTCTTACTCACTTGCCTCCTTTCTCCCTTCTATCTTACCTCAATGGAACAGAACAGAGCCCTCAGAAATAATACCACACATCTACAGCCATCTGATCTTTGACAAACCTGACAAAAACAAGAAATGGGGAAAGGATTCCCTATTTAATAAATGGTGCTGGGAAAATTGGCTAGCCATAAGTACAAAGCTGAAACTGGATCCTTTCCTTACTCCTTATACAAAAATTAATTCAAGATGGATTAGAGACTTAAATGTTAGACCTAAAACCATAAAAACCCTAGAAGAAAATCTAGGTAATACCATTCAGGACATGGCAAGGGCTTCATATCTAAAACACCAAAAGCAATGGCAACAAAAGATAAAATTGACAAATGGGATCTAATTAAACTAAAGAGCTTCTGCACAGCAAAAGAAACTGCCATCAGAGTGAACAGGCAACCTACAGAATGGGAGAAAATTTTTACAATCTACTCATCTGACAAAGGGCTAATATCCAGAACCTATAAAGAACTCAATCAAATTTACAAGAAAAAAAACAAACAACCCCATCAAAAAGTGGGTAAAGGATATGAACAGACACTTCTCAAAAGAAGACATTTATGCAGCCAACAGACACATGAAAAAATGTTCATCATCACTGGCCATCTGAGAAATGCAAATCAAAACCACAATGAAATACCATCTCACACCAGTTAGAATGGCAATCATTAAAAAGTCAGGAAACAAGAGGTGCTGGAGAGGATGTGGAGAAATAGGAACACTTTTACACTGTTGGTGGGACTGTAAACTAGTTCAACCATTGTGGAAACAGTGTGGCGATTCTTCAAGGATCTAGAACTAGAAATACCATTTGACCCAGCCATCCCATTACTGAGGATATACCTAAAGGATTATAAGTCATGCTGCTATAAAGAAACATGCACCTGTATGTTTATTGCGGCACTATTCACAATAGGAAAGACTTGGAATCAACCCAAATATCCATCAGTGACAGACTGGATTAAGAAAATGTGGCACATATACACCATGGAATACTATGCAGCCATAAAAAAGGATGAGTTCGTGTCCTTTGTAGGGACATGGACGCAGCTGGAAACCATCATTCTCAGCAAACTATCGCAAGAACAGAAAACCAAATACCGCATGTTCTCACTCATAGGTGGGAACTGAACAATGAGATCACTTGGACACAGGAAGGTGAACATCACACACAGGGGCCTATTGTGGGGAGGGGGGAGGGATAGCATTAGGAGATATACCTAATGTAAATGATGAGTTAATGGGCGCAGCACACCAACATGGCACATGTATACATATGTAACAAACCTGCACATTGTGCACATGTACCCTAGAACTTAAAGTATAATTAAAAAAAAAAAAAAGAATGCTAAGCAAATGTCAGATTTCTTCATTTGGACCTCCAGCAACAGTCTTCCCATCTGCTTGATCTCATTTCACAATTTTAACTCTATCAGTTAAGATTTCTGGTAATTAAAACTGCACAGAATATCCCATATGCAGAAATGGAGTAGCTGGGTCTGATTTTTTTGTCTTAAAATGTTTGTTTGTGACTTTTTAAAAAATAAATAAGCTCAGAATTTAAATTACTATTGGGACAGCAGCCTGAAATTGGGCACTGTTTTAAGATGCTGTCTACAGTAATTCCTTCTGTAACTGATACTCGGCGGGAATAGTTTGTGGTTGTTTAATTGAGATGTCTGCACTTATATAATCAATAATGACAAGGTATCTCTCCTGATCATTTTTAAAAAATTGTACCCGAATCTCTTTTCTATTTCTCGAATGAATTTGCCAATTCTAGTACATATAGGCTACATACTTTTCAAGAGTTGATAAACAGATGGCATCTGAAAAAAAGCAAGAATAAGGAAAAGAAAAATTTAATTGCATATTAATGCTGATTATTGCTGAGAAGTAGTCAGATTTTTGAAGCACAGATGCCTAGGTTAAACTTCAGCACCACTACAGACCAGTAAAGATGATGTCACGAGCGCACTTATGCTAGCATAACCAGCAAACACTGGTAAATCAAAAGAAAACACAACTTTCATGAGTTTGGAGGTAAGTACATTTCCTTAAAACTGTGAAAGGAAAATGTCTTGGACCCACAAAATCACTAAGGAAAACTCAACCTGGAAACTGCTTAGGGCAAACCTGCCTCCCATTCTACTCAAAGTCATCCCTCTGCTCACTGAGATAGATGCACATCTAATTGCCTCCTTTGGAAAGGCTACTTAGAAACTCAAAAGAATGCAACCATTTGTCTCTCACCTATCTGTGACCTGGAAGCTTCACCATCAACACCCAAAGCTGAGATTCGAATTAAATTATTCTCTGTATTCTTTGCAGCATGCATTTAACTACTATGCAAGTATTGACCGTCAGCACTAATATATTAATACTTTTATGTACTTCGTGCATGACTACTAGTCCCCACGGATAATATATAGTATTATTACATAAACTTTCTCATCAATATTTAATACAATTCCTACCATATACAAAAAGTTTGGTAATCTGTAAATCTTGTCTTCTGTCCAAGTGTGAAAGCTTAGATGAACAAGCCTCTTGCGTGAAACCAGTCCCAAGTTTCCGCACGAATTATTCATTGTATTGTGTGGTGTTACTTCCATCTTATCAACTCTAAGAGGCTGTGTGTTGTGACACTGATTTTACAAGGTGATTTCTTGTGAGCCTAAAAATGCAGACAGAAGGGGAGATTATCCAGTATAGACTCCCTAGATCTGGTAGGGAACGAAAAAGTTTATTGATTCACTCAGTTTTACTGTGAAGAATTTTACAATAAAAACATCAATAATTTAAAAGCTCGCTATGGATGTCTGTTTTCAGCTTGGACATGGGAAAAGCTGATAAGAAGGTTACTTTAACACAGAAAGAAAAAAGAAATCCGAAAAAATTGCAAATCAATGACTTCCTGCACCTATTAGAAAGTTCAAGGCACAGGGCAAACAAGCACAAGCAACCTGAGATTTAGAGAAAGAGAGGAGCCTGCAGAGCGAAATAGACAGGGAGCATTTGCCTACCTGGACAGACATAATCAATTCCCACATACGCTGCAGAGAAAATTCAGCTACAAAGTTCCTAAATTGCTACAGGCTGAGCATGGGCTAGAATGGGACTGTGAAGCTCCTGAAGCTGGCAAGCTTCCCCTCCAGAAACCCCAGCATGAGCTCACAGGAAGCTCAGGGGGAGTCCCAAGAGAGCATCCTTCATGGTGCTGGGGAGGGGAGCAGAACAGCAAGAACAGGAGAAACTCTCCCAGCGTTATTTCCCCCATTTATTATAGGGTAACAAGCCTTAATCTGTAGATGAAACAACGACAAAAACTGTTTCCTTAAGGCACAGCACAGTAGAAACCCATTGCTGCTGGAGGAGGAGAAAAGCAGCCACCATTGAAAGTTCATCCAGACCCACCCCTTCTCTCTTCCGTAGGAAACATCAACAACCACAGCCTAATCTGCAAGGGAAAGAGCCACGAGACTGACCTGAGGTACTGATGGAAACCACTACAGCTGGGGAACAGACAAGAAAATTTACATAATAGTAATTAAAAATACCCTCTACCCCTGGCGCCCAGCACAACAGACGAAAAGGCAGGAGCCCTTCGTGTGAAGGCCACAATTCCAGGAACCAGGTCCATAGTGTTTAGTCAGAGTATCAGAGCTAGTCCTTCTCCACTGCGACCCCACAATAACGCCTCAGTAAAAATAACAGAGGAACACAATGATGAGAGCTGCTGAAGACACATTATCTCTGTCAAGCAGCACAAAGGGAAAACTCATGAGCCCACGGAAGGACCAGCAGGAGTCACGAAAAAACCTCACTGGCAAAGGAACTGACACTTTAAACACGGAAACTAGAGAAAAATCACTTAGGGTAACTTGAAGCCTAGGCTGCCCTGAGAGTAATAGTAGCAACAAAACCCTTCAAATCCAGTATGACTCCTGATAACATTAGTACAAATCACCCTATTAATAATTTAACAGAAGGAAAGAGTGCTCAAGTTCAAGGACTAAGGAAGGTATTTCAGTATCCACCATCCTGTACAGCTTATCCAAATTGTGTGTGAATTTGTGTGTCTACCTTATTAAAAAAAAAAAAAGGAACAATAAAAATACAGTCCACAGAAATTAAGCAATTATCAGAATCAGGTTCAGAGATAAAATAGATTTTTTTTTTTTTTTTTTTTTTTGAGACGGGGTCTCGCTCTGTCGCCCAGGCTGGAGTGCAGTGGCGCGATCTCGGCTCACTGCAAGCTCCTCCTCCCGGGTTCCCGCCATTCTCCTGCCTCAGCCTCCCGAGGAGCTGGGACTACAGGCGCCGCCACCTCGCCTGGTTAGTTTTTTGTATTTTTAGTAGAGACGGGGTTTCACTATGTTAGCCAGGATGGTCTCGATCTCCTGACCTCGTGATCCACCCGCCTCGGTCTCCCAAAGTGTTGGGATTACAGGCGTGAGCCCCCGCGCCCGGCCGAGTTTGTGCCTTTTTATTGCCAAGTAGTATGCTTGGGATAAATGCCCAAGTATGCAGTTGCTGAGTTGTATGTCAGTTACATGTTTAGTCTTGTAAGAATCTGCCAAACTGTTTTTGGCTGTAGCATTTTACTTTCCCATCAGTAATGTATGTGTGATCCAGTTTCTCTGAATCCTTGTAAACATTTGCTGTTGTAAGTATTTTTATTTTAGCCATTCTAATAGTAGTGAAATCTCATTATGGCTTTAGCTTGCATTTCTCTACTGGTGAAGTATTTTGGACCTCTTTTCATGTGCTTATTTGACATGGGTATATCCTTTTTGGTGAAATATCTCGTCATGTCTTTTGTCCATTTGCTGGTAAGATTTCTTTTTTCTTTTTTGCTTTTGTGTGTTTTATTTTACTATTGCATATCGAGATTTCTTTATACATTCTAAATGCTATTTCTTTGTTGGATTCATGGTTCATAAATATTTTCTCCCAGCATATAGCTTTCTTTGGCATTAGCTTAACAGGATATTTTACATATCAATTTTATAAATTATATGATAGATAAATTATCAATTTTCCTTTTATGAATTATGTTTTTAATCTGAAATGTAAGATTTTTTTGCTTAACTCCAAATTCCTAATTTTTTTCTTATGCTTGTTATTTCTGTAATTTCTATTGCTTTCTATTGATGTATATGATCCATTTCAAGTTAATTTTTGTGTAAAGCATGGCATCTAAGTCAAAACTCATGGCACATTTGTGAAAATTCAGTTAGGCAAATCAGGGCTTTTGATCTCTCCCACAGGGAGACAGCCTGCATATAGTCTAGGGAGACCCTTTTACTCCATCAGGCAGCACCAGCAGGGACTAGGATGGCTCAGGAGGCATTACGTAAACCAAGCAGATAAAGCGACACCTGCTGAAATAAAAAGTAAACTGTCATTGGAATCACAGCCTTAAAAAATATCACAGGTCCTGCATACTAGACCCGATCAGAGTGGCTGTCTACTAAAATAAAATAGTTACATTAGACGAGTCTTCTAACATGATGGGCAAAATGTCCAGGATACAACACAAATTTGCCCTTGTTGCCCAGGCTGGAGTGCAATCGTATGATCTCTGCTCACTGCAATCTCTGCCTCTCAGGTTTAAGTGATTTTCCTGCCTCAGCCTCCCAAGTAGCTGGGATTACAGGTGCCTGCCACCAGGCCTGGCTAATTTTTGTATTTTTGGCAGAGACAGGATTTCACCATGTTGGCCAGGCTGGTCTTGAACTCTGACCTCAGGTGATCCACCCACCTCAGCCTCCCAAAGGACTGGAATTAGAAGCATGAGCTACCATGCCCGGCCAAGAACTCCTCTCTATAAAACCATTAGATCTCATTTCTCCCTGTTTTCTTTACCAAATAAAACTCTAAACCCTGGGGATAATGTAAGAAGCAACCAAGGGAGACTTCTGAAAGATGACAGGAAGGGGAACCGGTTTGGGACATCAGGATTGGAGAAAAGCACAGTGGCAGGACGTCATCCAACCCTCCACCCCGCAGAAGGCAACCCAAGTCTGGTACTCCCTGACCTCTAATGTAGCAACAGAACGTCCATTCCTCCCCCTATATTAAATATTCCTCCCCCATTGACAACATCAGGCAATCTCAACATAACTAGCAATGGGGTGATAAGGACCCCCACCAATGCTAAGTAGACAGAGGAATCTCTCTTCTTTCCTGCAAGTGAGAGTCCACTCCTCTGTTGAGAAATACTGAAGTGCAGGTGGAACCAGAGAAGGGAACCCAACCCAGACAGTGAGCAATCTGGCCCAGGAAGACTCTTTGACTCCACTGAACTAAGACTCCACTCCCCCACCCCGAAACACTGGTGCAGCCAAGGGGTAACAGCACCTAGCTCAGGAAGTCCTCTACATCCTTAATGGCAGGAGGGATCTTGCCATAGCAAGTACCCATCCAGGGAATCCTCTATTGCCTGCAGGCCTAAGACTCCTCTCTCCCACAGAGAGACAACCTGCATCTAGTCTAGGGAGATCCTTTTACTCCATCAGGCAGCACCAGCAAGGACTAGGATGGCTCAGGTGGCATTGCGTAAACCAAGCAGATAAAGTGACACCTGCTGAAATAAAAAGTAAACTGTCATTGGAATCACAGCCTTAAAAAATATCACAGGTCCTGCATACTAGACCTGATCAGAGTGGCTGCCTACTAAAATAAAATAGTTACATTAAACGAGTCTTCTAACATGATAGGCAAAATATCCAGGATACAACACAAATTTACCCATCATACCGAGAACCAATAACATTGCAACTTGAATGGAAAAAAAAATCAATTGATACCAACACTAAGATTAATAACATGTTGGAATTGTCTGACAGTGATTTTAACGCAGTCATCATAGAATGTATAGTGATGACACTATACTGGAGCCAATGAAAAGACAGAACAATCTCATTAAAGCAAAAGAAGCTATAAAAAAAAGTCAGTGGAAATTATAGAACTGAAAAATACAATGACAAATTAAAAAAACAAAAAGTAAGCAACTCACTGGATGAACTCAATAAAGGAGTGGAGGTAACAGAGAATGAACTTGAGGACAGATGAATAGAATTAATCCCATGTGAACAATAGAGAGAAGATAGACTGGGAAAAACAAAAATGAGGGAACAGAGCCTCAAGGACCTGTTCTCAACAAAAGACCCAACATATTTGTTATGATAAAAGATGAGAAATAAAGTGGAACTAAAATGGTATTTAAAGAAATAATGCCGGAAAACTTCATAAACCTGTTAAGAGACATACCACCACAGATTCAAGAAGTAGAGAAAATCCAAATTAAGCAAACACACACAAAAATCTACATCAAGACATATCATAATTTGCTCCTGAAAAATAAGTCAAAAAATATTGAAAGCAGCCAGAGGGAAATAATACTTTGTCTACAGAGGTACACTTACTGGAATAGCAGTGGATTTTGTACATGAGCCCATGAGAGTCAGAAGGAACTGGGGCAATATTCTTCAAGTACTGAAAGAAAAGTTCTCCTTTTCAGTCTGAGGGTGATTCCTGTATTCCTGGGTGTATTCATCCATTTTCACATTGCTGATAAAGACATACCCAAGACTGAGCAATTTACCAAAGAAAGAGGTTTTTTGAACTTACAGTTCCACATTGCTGGGAAGGCCTCATAATCATGGTGGAAGGCAAAGAGGAGCAAGTCACATCTTACATGGATGGCAGCAGGCAAACAGAGAACTTGTTCAGGGGAACTCCTCTTTTTTTTTTTTTTTTTTTGTGAGATGGAGTTTTGCCCTTGTTGCCCAGGCTGGAGTGCAATCTTATGATCTCTGCTCACTGCAATCTCTGCCTCTCAGGTTTAAGTGATTTTCCTGCCTCAGCCTGCCAAGTAGCTGGGATTACAGGTGCCTGCCACCAGACCTGGATAATTTTTGTATTTTTAGTAGAGACAGGATTTCACCATGTTGGCCAGGCTGGTCTTGAACTCTGACTTCAGGTGATCCACCCACCTCGGCCTCCCAAAGGACTGGAATTAGAAGCATGAGCTACCATGCCCGGCCAAGAACTTCTCTTTATAAAACCATCAGATCTCATGAGACTTGTTCACTACCATGAGAACAGCATGGCAAAGACTTGCCCCCGTGATTCAATTACCTCTCACTGGGTTCCTCCCACAACACATGGGAATTCGAGATGCGATCTGAGTGTGGACATAGCCAAACCATATCACTGGAGTTCGAAATGAGCTCATTTTCTTCTTCTTTTTTTCAGAGTCCTCTTTTGCTTGTGTCCTGAATTATTTCCAGGGTTTACAGTTGTACGTTACAGGGAGGAGGAGGGAAAGAGACAAGAATATGCTATCTGTCCCACTGGAAATCTTATGACCTTTCTTTTAATGTTCTGTTTATTTCTTGTAAACTTGTGAGGAAGGGAAGTTCTAGGAACTTCCTTGATTATCCCGAATGGAAGTTTAAAATTTGTTCTGTGGGCTTACTTGAAGTCATCTAAAAAAAAATTTTAAAAGAATAGATGTTCCAGTAGGAACATCTTTTTACTTCTTCATGAAAGTTGAGCAATAAAATAACCTTACATTTCTCTGTCCCCATAACTTCAACTTGTGTGACCTACACCACCATTTTTTAGAAAAAAAAAATGTCTGTGCTGATAGAAAGCAGATTACTACTTGCCTTTTCAGTATTGATGATTAGAGGTAGGAGATTGATTACAAAGGTACATGGGAAATATGTTAGCTGAAGGATATGTACTGTATCTTGATTGGGTGGTAGTTACATACTTGTATACAATTGGTGAAACTTTATAAAGTACACAATTAAATTGGGAGAACTCTATTGTACATAATTTATAGCTTAAGAAGGCTGGGAAAAATAAAGTAGAGAAAAAAACAGTAAAAATGAAAATCTTTGTAATACTCTGTTTTGTCTTAAATGGTAAAAAGTTTTCTAAGAAGGTAATTTTTTTTTTTTTAGACGAAGTTTCACTCTTATTGCCCAGCTGGAGTGCAACCGCATGATCTCAGCTCACTGCAACTTCTGCCTCTTGAGTTCAAACAATTCTCCTGCCTCAGCCTCCCGAGTAGCTGAGATTACAGGCATGTGCCACCATGCCCAGCTAATTTTGGATTTTTATTAGAGATGGTGTTTCTCTATGTTGGTCAGGCTGGTCTCGAACACCCGACCTCAGGTAATCCGCCCACCTTAGCCTCCCAAAGTGCTGGGATTACAGGCATGAGCCACTTAGACAACACTTGTTCTTAATATAGTGAATGAGGAAGGGGTCACTGTGAACAGCTTAATGATCACCCTTATATTAGTCTGCTCAGGAAATCATACCAAAATACCATAGACTTGTGGCTTAAACAAGAGAAATTTATTTTCTCAAAGTTCTGGAGGCTGGAAGTCTGATATCAAGGTTCTAGCAGGGCTTGGCTCCTGGTGAAACTCCTCCTCTATGTGTTCTCTCACATGCAGAGAGAGTGAGGTTGGGTGTCTTCCTCTTCGTATAAAGACACCAGCCCCATTGGATTAAGACCCCACCCTTATTACCTCTTTTTGTTATGGGATCTTTGGAGTGTCACTTTTCTGGCCAGAAACCTCTGTGACCAGTGATGCCTCTGCTAGAATTCTTGTCCTGTGTCCGGGAAGAATGAGGTATGCAGAAAGTAGAGTGTGAACAAGATGAAAAGGAGCTTTATTGAGTGTTACAACAGCTTAGAGGAAACCCACAGTGGGAAGCCCTTCTTTGTAGACAGGTCATCTGGAGTGTCCAGCTATCAGCAGAGAGGAGGCCCTGGAGAGGGTGGGTCCTCTCTGCACTGCCAGCAGGTTGTCCCCTTGTCTCCAGCTATCAGTGGAGACAGTATCTCCTCTCTGGAGCTGATAACCTAGAGTCTCTGCATTCTCTGCCCTGCTCCGGTTGAACCCGGGGCTTTTATGGGACTCAGAGTGGGGAAGCACATACCGAATGGTCCATGGGCAGCTGTGGGCAGGCCCAGGAAGAAGCACCATGAGTTTCCTCTCCTTCTGCAGGACTGGCAGGCCAGACCCAGGCTTCAGGTCTATGCCGGCCAGAAGGTGAGGCTTCAATGGGCACCTGCCCCCTTCTGCCCAGGAGCCTGTCTGTCTCCCGGGGCCATCCATGGCATCCAGGCTACTGGCACCAAGGGGCACCTGCAGACCAGCACCCAGCCTCCCTCAGCCCCTACTCAGCTTCCTTTCCTGCACTCTTCCGTTCCCAAAGTCCAGAGTGGGGCAAAACAGCAGGGCGCTAACATGTCAGGACTGCCCCAAGCGTGCACACACCCAGCTGGTCTGTGACAGCCCCGGGGCTTGGCCCCAACATCGCTCAGAGATGGAAGCTGGTGCTGGCAGTGAGGAGAGGCCAGGCAGCAGGAGCATGCACCTGTGAGCCTGCACCTGTGAGCCTGCAAGGGTACTTCAGCTACGGTGTGGGCAGCTGCAGCTGTGCAAATGGGGGTAGGGGAATGGCGACCAGGCTGCTGCCTGCTTCGTGGAGTGGGAGGCCAGGATCTGCAGCCACGAGGGCAGGGCTGTGTGCCTACTCCTGGCTCCTGAGAGCACAGGGGTGCCGGGGTTGCAGCTTTGCCTTGGGCAGCCTGCTGCGGCACGTAGGGAGCTTCCATCCAGACAACTTGGAAGGGGCAGAGTTCCTGCTTGTCCATGGCTCACCCGGCTCCATGGAGCACCACACTCAGCTGTGCACCTCACAGCCTGGGATAGTAACTCCTTTTCTTTGCTGGGCCTGGGGCAGGAGCAACATTGCCCTGAGCTCCCGCTGTGGTCCCAGCACTCATGGGCGGCCGGAGCTTCCCCCTCGCCCAGGGGCACAACCTGGCCTGACCCCATCGCAGCGGCCCCGCTGGAGTGCGAACTGTCTGCGTCATCCCTGTGCCCTCCCTGAAGTGTCTTGCATGATGGCAACAGTGCACCACCACTGTCATCAGTTTGACTTTATCTTTTTATTTCAATTTAGTCACATTGTGAATTAAGGCTTCAACATATAGATTTGGTGGGTGGGGATGGGGACGACACAATTCCGCCCACAGTAACCCTACACAGAATATCGTGGCAGAACCCAGCTTCTGAATTATGGCACGTTGGTGTGAGTAAAACGCACCAGCAGACTGTGTTAATCCGGTTTCACATTAACCTGCTATTGCTAACATCAAAAATGATCAGCACAATTTGCTACACGTTTTAGAAAAATACACGTCTTTCCGTATTATAACCTGCAGAAATTCTTCACCACTGGTGACATAAGGTCTTTGACAAATGAAAGAGCTTTTCTGTATGAAAACTTAGGCCTGAGGAGAAAAAAAAGATAAAATATTATATATCTTTCTTCATGTTTGTTTTACGCAGGACGTGAAAACAATTTTACCTTCAAACAGATATCTGAATATATTTTTAAATGATTTTAGTGCTTTTGAGGAGAACTTGGAAAAAGTTTTATTTTAGAAAATTGAAGTAAAATGCACTTTAGTGATTTTAGTGACCTAAATTTGCTTTAGCAGTTACAGTGATGACAGTGCCTGGTGACTCTGTTAGCTTTGAGGACCAACTCTTACTCTCTTCTTTCTAGGTTGCTAGGGAAACCATTTAGGGAAGGCAAGTATGTCGAGAAGAGGCCATGGCTTTACAACGTTCTTGCCTCATAATTAACTTAAAAGCAGGAAGATACAGCTGACAAAATTCTGCAAAGCTGGTAACTTAATTGAGCAAGCTCAAGAGAAACTTGAGAATCACATAGACTTTCAATTATTTTGTTTTTAACAAGTAAGCAAAGCCAAGACCACCAGGAGCACACGTGTGGTTAGGCAAGTTAGTTGAGCACATACCATGGAGAATCATGGGTGTCTCAGGAGGAAAGTGATAAACTGAACCTACTGTAGGATTTGGATTTGGGTAGGTCCTTCGGGGAGGTTCTAAGAGGTTTGCTCTGGATTAGATGTTGTTAGAAAGCTGGAGGTCAATGAGGTAAAAAAAAAAAAAAAAACAAATAACAGTCACTCATTTAGTAGAGAGCAGAGAGTGTATACAGTTCTCTGGAGGCACAGTGACCTTGTTTTTGTTTCTGCTTCAACAGAATTATAAGGTGGCCTTGCTTTGTTTCACTCTGTCTTACTATAGTCTTAGAGTCACCTTGTCTGAGGTTGGTATTCTGATAATGTATTCTGATATTCTCCAATGGGAGAATAGCCTGTTCCAGCTGTGAGTGTTAGGCCAGCTTCTAGAAGGCAGGAGATGCTTTCCCCTCCGCCTCAAATGTTATTTTCACAACGTTCTGTTGGATTGTATAATGTATTGAACCTGTATATGACATTACCTACATAGTGGAACATCTCAATTTACTTATTATTTATTTATTTATTTATTTGAGATGGATTCTCACTGTTGCCAGGCTAGAGTGCAGTGGCAGGATCTTGGCTCACTGCAATCTCCGCCTCCTGGGTTCAAGCGATTCTCCTGCCTCAGCCTCCCAAGTAACTGGGACTACAGGCATGTGCCACCACAGTCAGCTAATTTTTGTATTTTTAGTAAAGACGGGGTTTCACCATGTTCACCAGGATGGTCTCGATCTCCTGACCCCATGATCTGCCCGCCTTGGCGTCCCAAAGTGCTGGGATTACAGGCACGAGTCATCGTGCTGGGCCTCAATTTGTTTTTTAAAAGTCTAACAACTGGATTTGATTCTATTTTCTGTATTTCTACCTCCCATTTAATAAGCAAGTGTCAGAATCTTACAGGGCAATTCAAATAATTATAGCAACAATATTCAGTGTTCAAAATGAATGGAAATGTGTAGACAACAACTATACCTGTTAGAACACATTTTCAGGGACAACTAGGCATTTGTTGGGGCAATTGAGTTGGACATGTGCTTTAGTAGGTGAAGCTGAGTTCTACCAATGGACATATAATTAGTAGAATAATTAAAATGCATTATTTGACTATAAAAGAAGCCAGTAACATTGAGAATAATACACTCACATACACTCACCTAAAGACAGAAATAATGAACTGGACTTCAGAGTTTAGCACCACAGTCTGAACTTGTACCATCTGACCCAGGACCTCTGCATCCAAAGTACACAAAAAAGCACAGTAAGTCAAGAACACATGAATTATCCAAACAATACTCAAGAACAGAATTAGGATTCCTCTCCAGTGGCTTTGGATCCCAAGTAGAGATGGAGTCCCTCACTGGCATGTGGAATGGTGAGCAGGTATTTATAGGGATTGGCTGAGGAAAGTTTTAGAGTAACTAAAGGAGAAGAAAAATGTCCAGAGGGAACTTCATCTCGCTACTCTAACAGCTCTGAAGAACATCATAGAACAAACAAGGGAGGAGGAAGGGGTGATCACTTAAAAGCTTGTTAAACAAGGTCACTGTTGGAGAGCATGTGATTTGGGTCCAGAGATGGTGTTTGATGTACTGCCCACCATGACCTCAGTGTGCAGTGAGTACTTTAGTGTGTCTATGGCATGCCTGTTTTCCAATCCATGAAAGCTCCCCCCGTTCATATTTCTCATGTAGATTTGTCCCTACATCCTTCTCCTTCCATAGAAAAGTCCCTCTGATGTCTCCAAAGCACCCTGAGCTTGCCTTTCTCCAAAATTTATTTTTAAGGTGTTTTAACTAAGTGTGATTTTAATAAAAATAGTCAAACAAATGTTATCCGATGAAGTAGGTAAGAAATAACGTGTTTAAGTATACACAACTTACTGTAGTCAAGAAACCAAATGACATTTGGGAGCACATTGGCCACCTGCAGTGTGGCCTTCCAAGACAATGCCTGGCCTCTGACTGTGGTCTTCAGTTGAATAAGGGAGCTCCATTTGTTAGACAGAAAAGACTTGAAACTAAGCTGGTAGCATCCTTAGCCTTTTCGAAAGACAGGAAGAAAAAGAAATAATCTTTAAACTCACCACTGAACCATGGAACCTTCAGATAGAAAGTACCTCCCTAGGCGTGCATTTTACAGATACAGTCTGTGTGATTTTGGGGTAGAAGAGAGGCTTCAATGTCCCCAGAAAGAATAAAAAAGAATGCAAGTTGTTTTCTTTTATTTAAATATTTAAAAATCTGTTTCTTGCTAATGTGCAATTTGCCACAAATCTAATTTGTGTCGATTCTGAGTTAATCAAATAAATTATAAAGCAAGTATCACTTTATCTTAGTTTTAATTTATTTATTTTTTATTTTTATTTTTTTGAGATGGAGTCTCGTTCTGTCACCAGACTGGAGGGCCGTGGCATGATCTCGGCTCACCGCAAGCTCCACCTCCTGGGTTCAAGCGATTCTCCTGCCTCAGCCTCCTGAGTAGCTGGGACTACAGGCGCCCGCCCCCACACCCAGCTAATTTTTGTATTTTTAGAGGAGACAGGGTTTCACCATGTTGGCCAAGATGGGCTCAATCCTTTGGCCTTGTGATCCACCCGCCTCGGCCTCCCACAGTGGCAGGGACCACTTTCTAATCAAGAATGAAAGTGAGTGAGAGATCTGAGGGTGCCTTTGTACATTATTCTTACGGATACACATGAGCAGAAGATGTGCTAACTAAGCAAGGCTGAAAATAGGCATGAGCATATGTCAGCCTGTGGAATGATTTCATGTGTGTGTGCCTGGACATATGTATGGAGATACAGCTTTCATCACACATGCTTGGATAGCATATTTACTTGTGAATTTCACAGTTTCTTATAAAAATTCATGTACAAAAAAGAAATTATACCTAATTTAAGAATTTTGTTTTACAACTTTGTTTCCAAAACGGTAATGTAAAATAGTCACTGTGATTATTCAGAAAAAAATCCAAACTTTACAGAAACATTTGGCATTGAGAAGATGAACGACAAAAAGACTGAAAAAGAAATTACTGTTATTTGTTGCCTGGTGGTATATGTAAGTTTCTTTACAACATGCATTTAGGCATAAAATTATTTTATTTAGTATGGCCTATGCTTACTGATCATATTTTTTAATTAAAAATGAATGCTGCTTTTATTTTTTAAAATAACCTGAAAGATCATAAATAGCACTTAAGAGTGTAGAAAATATGCAGTTGTAAAGATATGGAATATATCTAAGTCTCCATCAACCAACTAGTGGATAAAGAAAATGTGTATATATACACCATGGATTACTACTCAGTCATAAAAAGGAATGAAATAATGTCTTTTGCAGCAACTTATATAGAGCTGGAGGCCATTATTCTAAGTAACTCAGGAACAGAAAACCAAATATCATATATTCTCACATATAAGTGGGAGCTAAGCTATGAGGATACAAAACCATACGAATGATATAATGGGCTTTGAGGGCTCAGCGATGAAGGTTGAGAAGAGGGTGAGGGATAGAAAATTACCCATTGGGTACAGTGTAAACTGCTCACATGATGGGTGCATCAAAATCTCAGAAATCACCAATAAGGAACTTATCTATGTGTGTTAGCCTGTTTTCATGCTGCTGATAAAGACATACCTGAGACTGGAAAATTTATAAAGAAAAGAGGTTTAATGGACTCGCAGTTGCATGTGGTTGGGGAGGCCTCAGAATCGTGGCAGAATTTGAAAGGCACTCTTACATGGTGGCAGCAAGAGAGAATTTGTGCAGGGAAACTCCCCCTTATAAAACCATCATATCTCATGAGACTTACTATCATGAGAATGGCATGGTAAAGACCCACCCCCATGTTTCAATTACCTCCCACCAGGTCCCTCCTATGACACATGGGAATTGTGGGAGCTGCAATTCAAAATGAGATTTTGGTGGGGACACAGCCAAACCATATTACCATGTAAACGAAAACCATCTGTACCCCCAAAACTATTGAAATAAAAGTAAAATTTTAAAAGGAGTATAGGAAATATTTATAAGGGAAAGGTTAAGGAAAATAATTTTGACAACATTAGCTTGAATTCAAGAATTCTGGAAATATTTTATACATACCAATATAGTTCAAAGGTTTAAATTTGTGTTAAAAAATAAGATTTAACAGAAGGAATATATTAAACTACAGCATTATTTTGTTCTTATCAAACGTCCTCTTCAATCTTCAGCTAGAGAATAATCCATTTCATTGCCTAAGCCTTGATGCCTACCTCTTTGGAGAAGAAACTGCTTCAGAGAAACTAAAGGATAGACGTGGACCAGGGTAAAGAAAAGGCAGAAGCACCTCGAAATAATTTCTTAAAGTACAGTGTTGAATGATTAATTGTGACATGACATTTACTGAAAAAAAATATTGCAGTCTTTTGGAGCAAATTTGCTGAAACACCTAGACCAGAGTATTTTATAAATAGAGTGACAATATAATTTATAATTCAAACTGGAATGCTTTTGAGTGGGAAACAGCCTTCTATATTTATGCCAGGACAATGAAAAGTGTAAAGCAGGACTTACTCCTCTTAGAATTAATCTTCAGACAATCAACACTTAACCATTTCCCTGATTTGATATATCAATGATAACACAATTCTATGCAATACATTGAAGTTCTGTATAATGTATAATGAGGCATACCTTATTTGTGCAGCGTTCATGTGAATTTCATATTTTAGGTGACAGATTTTCCTAGGTTTGAGGCTACACAAGTTTGCTTCTTTACTCTCATAATATTTTGCTAGGGGAAGGGAGACAGCCAACAAACAAGAAGGGCTCACTAATCCATGGTAATTTTAAATATGTAAATTTAACCTAAATATTTTTAATGAGTTACTAATGAAACATGAGGAGCCTACTCTTGGTCTTTGTTTTTCTTTTATCGTCCTTCTTTGTCTTTGTGTTAAAGTCTGAGGATCTCTTACACAAATATATCTTATTCCCAATCTCCATTTGTCTTTATTTCACTTGTTCTGTGACTGCCACTTGCATGTATGAATTATCTGCATGAGTAAATGTAATCAGACCAGAGAGTACCTAAGGCAGATGCTTCACATTTCCAGGGAACTCTTGTGTGGACCCTGCCAAACAGGCTCTCATTGTCCTGGGACAGAGCCCAACAAAGTCACCCAGCCTGGCTGTTACTTGGCTGGTGAGAGTCAGTGCCTACTCACAGGGAGAGGTGCCGACCTCCACAAAACACTTCTCTCCAAGGTAAGCAGAAATGATTTCTCCTTCAATTAAGCACAGAGAGAGGATTTTTATTTCTTCCAGGCAAATTATCTTTAATCACCAGGAAGTGAATGAGCATTATTTTTTTAAACCACAAGAGAGTTTATTTCATGTTTAGCTCACATCTTCAAAGCATTTCAAGCCAGGATAATTTAAGCCAATGTTTGAGTCTCCTTTATTTAAAAAATAGCTCATAAAACAATTTTGTTGCAGTAAGAATACTTTCAGATACATGGTAAGTGGATGTCATGTTAGATTATTTCAATATGAGATTATGACCCTAAGAAGAGAAAAACAGTGAAGTTCGTTGTGACAACTGGGGACAGATTAATACTAGTTTATTCACAAACAGAAAATAAATTAGGATCATTTGGGGTAGACAATACTAACGTCCATGTTGAGCTATTAAAAACTGGTGAAACAATTGTTCAATGTTCCCATTGATGAAGGGGTGTAGTTCCCTCTTTTGAAGGCGTACAGTTCAGTCTTTACTCAGGAGCTCAACTTTACATTCTAATTTGGAAATGTGATTCTTGTTTCTTCAATTTTTGTTTTATTGAAAGCAAGTTTTACAGCATCTCTATTTTAGGTATCTCTATTTTAGGCATTCATCATTAAACATTTACTTCTTTATGGTAAACTCCCTTGTATAATTGTTTAAAAAGGGTTATTAACTGATTAACATTTTAAGGTAATAAAGCAGTATAGGTACATCCCTAAGCACGTACATTTGTTTTTAAGAGAGATTTTGGTACAGAGAAGGGATCTGACTTTGAAACTTAGATTTATTACCAAACACATTATTTGGGGTTCCTGTTTTCTTCAGTGATACACCTGGACAACCTACTTTCCTCAGTAAATAGCTAATTAAAAACAATTGAAAATAGAGTTTACAAAGAATTATGAAAGTCAGATTGTCAGTTTTCTCATCTTCAATTCATTTAAAGCAGATTAATCTGTTGTTTTCTTTTGGATCATCAGTAATACAGTTTTTCCTTCTCTTCATTTAACAAATTTTTCAAACTTCGGCTGCTTATCAAGAAAATTTGTCACATATTCATCCTAAAATTATTGATTGAGTGTGGACTGTGTTTAGGTGTTTAATAAAGTGCTGGGCACATAAATGAAAAAGGTGTCACTCTACTCATTAAGGAGTTCATAAAGCAGTCATTAATTAATTTATTCAAAAAATAGTATTGCTTAGCACTGTTCTCAGCTTTCATGATAGATTGATGAATAAAAGCCATAGGAGTATAACTGGTTTGTGGAACTTGTTTCATAGTAATGGGAGACAATTACAATAATCATGAAAATTAGAAAATTATAGGGTATGTTAGAAACCGATAAGTGTTATGGAAAAAATATGAGTTCAGGAATGCTAGATGGGGAGTAGCGATATTGAATATGTGGTCATTCAGAAAACGACATTTGAGCAAAGACTTAAAGGAGTTGAAGAATTTGACCAACTGGATACTGAATGGAAAACCTTTACACATGGAGGGGAAAACAAATACAAATGTCTGGCATTTTAGAAAAAGTGTCAGAAATCCAGTATGGCTACAGCTGAGTGAATAGAATGAAGAATAAAAGGGGAAAATATCAAAGAGAAATTGGGAAGCCCAAGGAAAAGTTTTCAGATTTTACCAAATTTGAAATAGGGAACTGGTTTAGTCCATTTTGTATTGTTATAACAGAATACCTGAGGCTGGGTAATTTATAAACAAAATAAGTTTATTTGGCTCATGATTCTGGAAGTTGAGAAGTCCAAGATTGGGCCGCCTATCTGGTGAGGGTCTCCTCCTGCTTCAACTCATGTTGGAAAATGGAAGGGGAACAGGTACATGCAAAGAGACCACAAGGCGAGATAAGACAGAAATTAAGGAAGTTAGATTCTTTTTAACATCCTATTTTCATTGGAACAATTTCATTCCTGTGAGAGGTAAAACTCACTCCTGAGGGAGGGCATTAATCTGTTTATGAGGCATCCACCCCAATGGCCTAAAAACACCTTCCCTAGGGCCAATCTCTCAACACTACCACATTGGGAATCAAATTCCAATATGATTTTGGTGGACAAACCATATCCAAACCCTAGCAGGAGCTATAGGTTTTTAGCAAAGGATTGACTAAGAGTTCTAACGCTGTAGAGGTAAGTACCATAATTTAGGATGCTGATAAAAGAGTAACAAAGACCTAATGAAGTCTGGGGAAAACTGAAAATTCAATGGAGAATTAAAGGAGGGCAGGAATTGCCCAAGAGGCACAAAACACTGAAGTCAGAATTAATGCCATTTGTAAAGGAACAGAGGTAAGAGACCACAATACATTTAGGAAACCACACATTGTTCCTTTAAGGAGTGGTATACAAGTGAGGCAGTTGCAAGAGCTAAAGATGAAAATGTAGACAGACTTTAGAGTGAAGGGACCCATGAAGGGGAAGAAAAAAACAAAACTGAAAAAGCAAGAGTGAGCAGTGCCTGTGCCTGACATTGCTCATGCTCTCCTAGTCCTTGAGGATAGCGGACTGGTCTGTAGTGCATTGATAGGTGCAACTATGCATGTGTGATGAAGAGTAGGTTATTATATGACCTATGGCCAATGTAGCAAGGTGGCATGTATGGTGTAGTAAAGGATTATACCTGAACCTCAAATGTTAGATTCGAGTAACCTGGCTTCCAAGAGGGATGTTTCTGCAGCCATGGAAAGATAATTACTTATGCTGGACTTTCAGGACAATGTGGGTGGATTATAAGAACCTTAGTAAACTCTTACCCAAGACTTCCTGCAATTTGACAGGGCAGAACACGATCGCTGCCAACCAAGTGCATTTGTTATGGGGAGCAAGGGAGTCTAGAGGACCTGAGATCAGTGAATGTCCCACAGACTAACGTAACTTGTAAACATCTTCTGAATATACAGTCTTTGTGCCTATGTTACTCACTAAAGCTTCTCTAAGACTGTCACATGAGAGTGCTCTTTATGTAATTCTTCCAATCCCATATTTTAAGGGATTAAATCAGAATACCATTCCCACCAACCAAGTGCATTTTCCTTGAGAAACAACAAGAGACCCTACGGAGCAAGAAGAGATTCAAAGACAGCCCTCAAATTGAAGGAGGGACACCACATTCTATAAGGCTATGGGGCAAAAGGAGAGGTGCACGTGAACACAGTAAGCATTTCCAGGCATCGTCTGGCTGATTGATTGCACAAATGCTCCAATTCTCACTCTGTCCCTATTTTCATGTCCTTTGACACATCACATTGCAGAGCTCTACTACTCTGACTTTGACAGTGGAATTTGCATTGGCCAACAGGATGACAGCAAACTTGACATAAGTCTTGGAAAAGTGCTTGTTTTTGCATGCTCTCTCATGCTGCTGTCCTTACCAGAGGACATGCCCTAACCAGCTGCAGGGGAGAAAGTTGAGTCACCTCAGTCATCCCAACAAGGCCACCCTGGATCAGCCAACTTGGAAGTGTTCAGAGATTCATGAGGAAACCTAGCCAGGATCAGCCAACCCACCACAGATGAACACCACAAACCCATGAACAAAACCAATCTTTGTTGATGAATTGCCTCTGAGGCTTGTGGTTGTTTGTTATGCAGTTGCTCATATGCTCCTAGGAAATGGATGTTTTCAGAAGAGTGATTGAATGTGTCTACACTTGGGGTCAACTTACTTTGTTGTTCAAACCAGAACATTTTGCCCAACGAAAGCAGTAGTAGTGTTAATAATTACACATAAACAAGACTCTTTCAGGCAAAGTAGGATAGATGGTAATCCTGTAACAACTTGAGAGACTCTATTTCTCTTTGGGAAGAGGAGACAATGTCATATGATGAACATAAGAATGATAAGACCAAGAAAGTCTGAAAAGTTGACACCTCCTGCTCCAGAAAAATTAAGGGAATGGTCAAGTAGTAAGACAACCACAGTTTAAGATTTTGTAGTTATGGCACCAAGAATTGTGAAAGGAATGGTTGCTGAAATGGAACTTGGTGGATGGATGGATGGGTGGATAGATGGATAGATGGATGGATGGATGATTTGATGAATGGCTGGCTGGCTGGCTGGATGGGTTTTTGGATGAATAGATAAATGACAGAAGGAAGATTGAAGGACTGAGTAGGTAAAGTGCCCAACAAGTTGCTGGTACTGGGAATTTGGGGGTTGGGCTCATAACACTAGACAATGCCCAATACAAGAAATTCTGTTCCCCACAAATTTACAAATATCAGTGATGATGGTGAGTGACAACCCCCTAGAGGCTTTTAGTCCAACTGAAGTCTAGACACCCATTCCATGAGACTTTTTTTGTGGAAGAATTTATTAATACTTGGAAATAACACAGGCAGGTCTAGAGGTACACACGTGGCAGTGGAGGGGAAGCTGTGGCATGAATAAGAAGCACACACAAAAAACTTCTGAAGTGAGAAGAGTGGGAGAGGAGACCAGGCAGATGTGAATGGAATGTTCAGGAAACCAGCATGCTTACAGGTCTGGCAAAAGAAACGAGCCCCAAACTGAGCAAGTGCAGAAATGTAGAAACCAAACTAATTATGACTGGTGCAGTGACGTTTTCTGAGTGACAAGATCCTTCCTGACAAAAAGCATGGTCAGCGAAGCCAAACCCTTCCAAGAAGCCAGTTAAGATAATGACTTAAAATATTCCTCGAGTTTTGTAGTTAGACCTTGTTCATACAGGGAGGATAGTTTCCGTTAAGAGATGGGGATCAGAAGCCAAATTCAGAGGTATGGGCAGGAACTGGGATATTCAAAAGTTGTTAAAGGCAGTAGCTAAGATTACGCCTTCTCAAGAAACTTACATGTGAAGAGATGGGGATCAGAAGCCAAATTCAGAGGTATGGGCAGGAACTGGGATATTCAAAAGTTGTTAAAGGCAGTAGCTAAGATTACGCCTTCTCAAGAAACTTACATGTGAAGAGGAGACAGGTGATAGCAGAGACTGCTTATTCCCTCTCCTGAGGATTTTATAGAAAAGAGACAATATTCCACTAAAATGAGGGAAACAAGGGAAACAAGAAAGACTTAAAGCTTCTTACTGCTTCTCATGGCACTTCCTGAACCCCTTTCTTTAAGCAGCTCTATAAGTAACAAATCTTACTTGATCTCCGTCTGCCAGACTCTTCTTCCTAGTTTCAGAGTTTGTTGAAACCTAACAAAGAGAATATGCGTTTTTTACTTTCTTCACAAGAACAGCAACAACAACAACAAAGCATGTGAGTTGTTTTTAGCTTGTTAGTTGTATTGCTTAAAAATTAAAAGATTTGAAGATGGTTTTAAATTAATTAATAAGAAGTAGCCATTAGAGAAGTAGCTGCAGCAGCAAGAAGAGATAATCAAAGCAACACATTCCTTGAGAAGAGAACACACAGAAAGAAATCAGCCACAGGCCGATAACAATGCTTCTTCCTCTGCACTGAGAGGTGAAAACATGCCTAGTCCACATATGACGGTGGGTTATTTTGTTGGCTTCTGGGAACCTGGAAGGTGTCAAATGTCTCCAAGTAGTACAAGACAAGAAAAGGCAGCTCATAATAAAAGGGACTAGAGAGGGGATAGGATTTCATTTCTTTCCCCATCCCCTTACCCTCATTATGTCCTACACATTCCCATGTGGGTAGCAAGTCCTTCCATAGTAGATCCTGGGAGCCACAGTCATTCATTGCCTATGCCAAACATATTATTCCATTTTTTCTTGGGGCAAGGTAAATCCTCAATTTTCAGGTATCTAACTCTCCTTTATATAGCTCTGGGATAAATTTAGGTTCAATTTAATTATGAGGATCCTGTCCCTTTTGACAATAACTTGTATAAGGGTAGGTATGTAATGCCATGTCCAAGGAGATGTGAAGAATGGTCTGCTGGGGAGTTCTAGAAGTGAATTCACAGAAGAAAGATTTCCTCTTGATTTGATGAATGTGATACCTGAAACTGCACAATCACTTTGCATCCATGGGAAGCAATCATGGTGAAGGGGAAGCAGGCACCTTCTTCACAAGGTGGCAGGAGAGAGACAGATGAGTGAAGCCAGAAAAGCCCCTTATAAAACCATCAGATCTCATGAGAACTCACTCACTATCAAGAGAACAGCATGGAAGAAACCACTCCCATGATCCAATCACCTCCCTCCATTGACACGTGGCGATTACAAATCTCTCCCTTGACACATGGGGATTACAACTGGAGATGGGATTTCAGTAGGGACACAGAGCTAAACCATATCAGAGTTTAAAGAATAGAAAGAAAAACAGATCTTCAATTTATGATGAATTAACATTTAAGCTTAAACATATTATATTTTTAATGTCTTTATTTCCATGATGCTTTATATATATAATGTCTTCATTTCTATGATTTCTATAGTTTGAACACAAACTACACAGCAGTATAGTTTGTATTCTTTATATGAAAAAGCCATGTGGTACCCTGCCAGACATAATTTCTCAGGATTAAGTATGTATAATTTTGACTTGGGACCTCATGTGACCTCATATGATAAGTTAGAGTTAAAATGCAGATGCACAAAACAGTTTATTCAGCATCTCCAAGGGAAAAAAAGACACTTCCAGTCCCCTTCAGCTGCAATATATCTTTTCTGAAAATGCCCATATCTCTCCACTTAAGCATGCCCACCAAAGGTAATTAAATGGCAAGTGTGCAGGACAGAGGCACCATCAGCAGCTCCCCATGATATCCTACACGGAACCAAGGTCTACACACATATCTCCCTGGGTATTTTTACTTATTTTCTGATCTGTGGTGTAAAGGTATTGTTAGAAATGTCAAAACAGCCTGCCAATAACCCTATGGGTAACAGTGATATGAAAAAGAGGAGGCATTTGTATTTGTCTGTACCATAGAATGTTAAGCTGTTGAAGAAACTGGGCAGCAGTGTAAATGTGAAACATCTTATGGAAGAGTTCCGTGTTAGAATGACCATTATATATGTTATATATGACCCTAAGAAACAGAAAGATAAACTGTGGAAGTTCTCTGCTGAAAATACTCAACAGAAGTTAATTTAAAAAATAGGGAAACGCTGCATAGATCTAAAAATGAAGAAGATCTTAATCGTGTATTGAATAGAAAGAGTGGATCTATCAGTGTTACAGTAAACATGTAACACTCAGTGGTATGTTGATCACAAAACAAGTGAATATTTATCATGATGAACTGAAAATTGAAGAAAATGTAAGTGTTCAATAGGCTGGTTACAGAAATTTAAGAAAAGATACAGCATTAAATTTTTAAATATTTGTGGTGATAAAGCATCTGCTAATCACAAAGCAGTGGAGAAATTCATGGATGACTTTCCCAAGGTCATCAGTGATGAAAATCTGATGCCAGAATAAGTCAATAATGCTGATGAAACATCATTGTTCTGGTTTTAATGCCCCAGAAAGACACTGGCTACAGCTGATGAGAGAGCCCCTACAGGAATGATGGATGCCAAGGACAGAACAGCTATTCTGGGATGAGCTTACGCTGCAGGCGTGCATACATGTAAACTTGTTGTGATAGGCAAAACTTGTATCCTTGCTGTTTTCAGGAGTGACTTTCTTACCAGTCCATTATTATGCTAATAAAAGGCATGGATCACCAGCGTCATCTTTTCTTACTTTTACAAACATTTTGTACCAGTGGCTCATGCTCACTGCAGGGAACCTGGACTGGATGGCAACTGCAATATTTTGTTATTCCTTGACAATTGTACTGCTCTTTTTCCAGCTGAAATTCTGATGAAAAATATTTATGCCATGTACTTTCTCCCAAATGTGACTTCATTAATTCAACCATGGGACCGGGGTATCCTTTGTAAACCAAAACTATCTGAGACAGGTCTCAATGAATTTAGAATGTTTATTTTGCCAAGGTTAAATATGTGCACCGAGCAAGCATGTCTGTGCCTTTCTCCAAAGATTATTTTGAGGGCTTCAATATTTAAAGAGAAAGGCTGGATATTGGGGAAAAAGGAATAAATTTTTTAAAGTTGTGGGTAGATAAGACACAAATTGTTGCATTCTTTTTTGTGTTTGATCAGCCTTTCACTGAATAGATAGTTTACATGATGGCAGGGACAGGGGGTCAGGGGGGTGGTGGGTAGAGGAATGATAGTCACTCATGCCTTCATGTAGCTCAGTGAATCACATTTTTACATCAGAGGAAGCAATCAGATATGCATTTGTCTCAAGTGAGCAGAGGGATGACTTACAGTTGTGTCCTTTGTCCTGCAACTGTTTAGATAAGCTATCAATTTACTTTGTAAGGATAAAATTCAACAGAACCATTTTAGGGTAAAGATCTTGAGCCCATAAGGAATTTCCAAGTGGGCAAATTGTGAGAGAGGTATGTAGCTTGCTTTCTTCTTTCTTTTTTTCTTTCTTTCTTTTCTTGCTTTCTTGCTTTCTTTTTTCCTTCCTTCCTTCCTTCCTTCCTTCCTTCCTTCCTTCCTTCCTTTTTCTTTCTTTCTTTCTTTCTTTCTTTCTTTCTTTCTTTCTTTCTTTCTTTCTTTCTTTCTTTCTTTCTTTCTTTCTTTTTTCTTTCTTTCTTTTCTTTCTTCTTTCTTTCTCTTTGTAGCTATCTTATTTAGGAATAAAATGTGAGGCAAATTATCTGATGCGATTCCCACCTTGACTTTTTCATTTGACTTACTGATTTGGGGGTCCTGAGATTTATTTTCCTTTCGCACCTTATATAGAAGAAGAATAAATATAAAAACACTTTCTTGAACAGCATGCTAGTAGCAGCATACAGGGGCATGGGTGTGGAAAGTTTTCAAAAAGAGTTTGGCAAGAAAGATGCCATATATACTGTTCCAACACTTGGAACACAATGACTAGAGACACAATTGTGCCTGCCTGATGCAATATCTGGCTTGCAAGTATGCTCCGTGATCATGATGAACAAGGTGGTGACCTTGAAGGATTCTGTATGTCAGTTGAAAAAAAAAAGTCTGACCTCCCACCATATGTGATATATATACACCTTCCTAGTCTGTCAGTAGCCTGAAAGAAGTGGATATGGGAGAACCTTTTACTACCCATGATGACACTTCAGTTGTTCATTCATTGACTGATAGTGAGTGGGTCAAAATGATTCTGAATCAAGGTGAACATTGTAAGAGTGATGATGAAGATGATGTTTACACTGGAGAAAAAGCACCTATAGATGACATGGTGAAAATGTGTAATGGACTTATTGAAGGACTGGAGCATTGTGTATGCGTAACAGACCAAGAAGTCACATCAGTTTATAAAATAAAAGACAGACTTCTTCCACAAAAACCGTTGTTAATGAGGCAGACGACTCTGGAAGAAACTTTAAGAACCACCCGGCAGAATGACTTTCACCTCTGGAGTTCCCACTTCCTGGTCCCTGAACTGCTTCTGATGTTCTCACCTAAAAATAAAGAAAATGCAGTGTACAGTGACATTTTAAACAAAATGCCACATCATAACTGGAAATCGAATGCCTGCTGCTTGTTACTGCTGTTAACAGCTGATACAAGTGTTCTGGGGACGCTACTGTGCTGCTTACTTACCCTGAACACATTTATCTTTCACTGTACTAACAGTATGTCATGTTTTTTACTGTTAATTGCTTATGTGTGAATAAGTGTAAAGAAATGATTGCTTACTGATGGCACGTAAATTCAAAGTCAGGAATGATGGGGATGACAAACAACCACAGATTGTCCATGTGGATGGCTGAGATTGTGACACCATTGCTTTCTGATGGTTCAGTGTGCACACATTTTATTTCATGCACAAAATTATTTAAAATATTTAAAATTACCTTCAGGCTAGGTATATAACATACCTACAAAACACAAATAGATTTTACCTGTAGACTTTGGTCCTATCCCTAATATACCTCAACATGCCTATGAAAATATTTCAGTATCTGCCCCCAAAAATATACAAAATCCTGGACACTTCTGGGTCCTAAGCATTTCAAATAAGGGATACTCAATCTAGAATGCTGAGATTAGTTGAGTAATCAGGAAATTAACAAGTACATTTCTTCATTATATTTATTAAAGAAAAATCGACTGGTACTATTAAGTTACTTTGGTAGGGCTGTTACAACAAAGTACCACAAACTGGGTGGCTTAAATCACAGAAATGTATTGTGTCATAGCTACGAATCCAAGTTTATGGTACCTTCAGAGTTGAAGTAGAATCTGGCCCAAGATTCTCCCTGGCTCCTGGTGGTTTGTTGGCAATGTTTTGTATTCCTTGGCTTTCTTGAAGAATCTTATCTCTGCTTTCATCTTTACATGGCATTCTCCCTACACTGGGATTTGTCTCCAAATTTCTCATTTTATAAAGAAATAATCTCCAAATAAAGTTAAATTCTGAGGTACTAGGGTTTAGGACTTGATCATGTGAATTTTTAGGGGACACTATTCAACTCATAACCGTAAATTTGTGCATTTATATTTTTTGCTATGATAACAATACTGCCTTATTTTTCCAATATGTATATTCCATGTTAAATTTTATTTGTTTGTCTTCAAATTGATTTATGTACAGATGGGGTCTCACCATGTTGCCCAGGCTGGTCCTGAATTCCATGCCTCAAGCAACTCTCCCACCTCAGCCTCCCAAAGCGTTGAGATTACAGATGTGAACCAATGCATCGGTTATTTTGTTTAATTTTAGATCTCTTATCCAGTGCTTATCATCAACTTGGAGATGATATTTTCTTCCCTTTTATTTCAATATTTTTGCCATTTCAATAGTTATTTGTAGCCCTATAATAATATCAAATAGGGAAAAAAATCTATTCATTTTAGAGTCAATTGATTCATTGGTAAATGGTTTGAAAATTGCTGGTAAAAATTGAATCTGGAGATCATGTTTAAACTCAATTATGCATGCCAATATTGTTCCCAACACTATAAATAACCCAGTCTTGATTATAAGTTATCAGTGATTTATTCCAATTCACAATTCTTTTAAAAAATTAAACAGCAACTTCTTTGTGCACAAAAAATGCTTTTAAACTTGATGTTTTAAAACAATGTTTGGTTTATTTTTGTACTAGTCAGTTATCTCCAGAGAAACAGACATGTGTATATAGAGAGATAAATTTTATTTTAAAGAATTGGCTTACACAATTTTGGAAGCTGACAAGCATAAAATCTGCAGGTTAAACTGGCAGGCTGAAGACCCAGGAAAGAATTGATGTTACATCCTCAAGCCTGAAGGCAGTCTGGACGCAGAATTCTTTCTTCCTTGGGGAACCTGAGTCATATATCTTAATGCCTTCAACCGGCAGGATGAGGCCTACTCACATTATGGTTTGTAATCTGCTTTACTCAAGGTCGACTGATTGAAATGTTAATATCATCTAAAAAAAAAACAGTCTTCATAGCAACAATTTGAGCGGTGTTTGATCCACAACTGGCCAAACTGGGTACTATGTCCTACCTATGATGACATATAACACAACACATCACAATCCTGTGTTATTAAATCCTGTTAGGCCTCAAGGTGAAGGCCTACTCTGTGGTTCACATAGACAGAAGTGAAAGCATTTCACATGTTAATAACTGATCACCATTCACACAGACACACACACAAATCCATATCTAGTTTTAATATTCTTCCTGAAAAAAAAAAAAAGAAAAAATATCTAATCAGAAAAATAAAAGAAAAAGAAAGTTGTTCAAATAGTTAAAACACTATTTGACCAGTTATATTATGGTTTGGGAAAAGGTAACTGAATTAAAGTAAACTGTTGCAATGTGTCCTATGAACTTAATCAATGCAAAATAGGGAATCAATGTTCAATTAAAATCTCAATGTGTGTGTCCTATTTTGATGAGTGTAGGTAAATTTTAACCAGCCTAAATTATCTTTATAAAATGCATGCATAATTGCTGGGCTAGAGATTGTTTTTCAAACCATGCCAGAAAAAGTCAGATCTAGCCTCAGCTCAAGTATCTACCCTGCGTGCAATGCATCGCATATTCCAGGTATGGTAATCTATCCATCATTGGCCAATGTTGTATCTGGAATGCTGCCGGAAATGCTCTTCCATCACTCCCGTCACCTACATTCCTTCAAAATTCAGCCCACAAATCACTCCATGTATCATTTTCTGACTTTCTTTAAATCCTAAATTCTAGTATAATACCATAGTGTTTTGTTGAATTTCAATGTGAGTGTGCACATCATATTAAACTGTGATCAACCATGCACCTATTTTTTGCTGGACTGTGCTGCATCAACTTGGCTAAAGTTATAAACTATATTTCCCAGTTCCTTGAGAAGCTCAAATATTTTTATTTTATTTATTTTTTAGAGATGGGTTCTCACTCTTTTGCACAGGCTGGAAGGCAGTACATATTTATAGCTCACTGCAGCCTCAAACTCCTCGGTTCAAGCAATCCTCCTGCTTCAGCCTCTCAAGCTGGGACCAGAGGCACACACCATCGCAGTTGGCTAAAAATCAAGTTTACAGTTCAAAGAAAGAATCTGAGAAAGATTTGGAAAATGGAAACCTTTTAAATTATTTATTTGTATAATCAAACAGAAAGGTTTCATGTCTAGTGAACAAATGGATGTCTCACTTGAATCACCACAATAGAGTTTATAGCCCTATTCACAGGCCAAGAGCCTTTTGAATGAAATGGAAGCCTGATCTCTTTAGGGAAGGAACAATACTACACCGTCAGAAATTAAGAATTTAAATCTTCCTCTTATTCATTTCCAAAGTACCTGAAACTCTTTACTAGGTCACTGTGCTTTGTGGAAGAAAAACAAATGCTCTTCATAGGCTCTAAAGTGATACTTATTCTTAGGAACCCAAAGTGTTGTTATGGTTCATTAGTCAAAGTAGGAGTTTACAGAATTGATTAACGTAGTTTTAGCACAGTTCTATCTCACATGGGGCCAGAAGGTCCCCAAATCTATTCTGTGGTATTTTTTTTTCCTCCAATTTCAAAATGCAAAGTTGGAATCAAAATACTCAGCCCTGGAAATATTTCTATATGGGTTTCTTGATTTGTGGACTGAGGACTATTACAGAAGAAATATGAAGTTGAACTGTCTCTACTACCGAAGTAATAAAAGCAATACCACACTCACGGAAGAGATGTGGAGATTAGAGCCTCCATCAGGAACGTACAGGATGCAGGGGCTGTGCAGGAGACTTGGATCTTGGAAAACAGCAATAGAATATCATAAACTTAATCATATGGCGACTCCAAAGGTAACTGTTGTTCAGTTGTGTGTGTGTGTTTATTTCATTGAAAAAAATGAAGACAGTCAATTACCAGGTATGGGGCTATAAATCTGGTGAATGCTTTTATGGCTATATTTTTTAATAAAGGGTACTGAAATAGTTTGCTTTCAGCTGGCAAAATGGTCTAACTTCTAGACTATATCAACTCTCTAGTCCTATGTAATAATATAATCCATGAGAATCTTGGTGACCTCTGCATTGCACAGGCCCTCTACAGTGCTGAGCAGACCCGGTGAGCACAAAGTCGCAAATATCCCAGACACCCTGACCAGAGACATACATGTATACCACGGACAGGAATAAATACCTAAAAATGCAAGACGCTGCCACCTTCTTCGATGTCTTGGTGAGAGGTCCAGTGTTCAGAAGGCACATTGAGATATAAGGAGAAGGCCTCTTTGGATCTGTAGTGTGCTACCTCTTGAATGAGAAATCTTAGAAGCTATCAGTATTGAATGGTGACCAGAGGAAAATACGGCTGTACATATAGGTCTGGGCTGTCGTACAAACTGATCTGCTACTGGGGCCTCATGACCTAGCAGATCGAAAAGTATTCGACGTATTTGTGGCAGATGCAAATGCTGTTTAGAACCTTTGGGAGGTCACTGTAGAAGCATAATGCAAAACTTCAGGATTTTGGAGCAAAGCTTTGTCATCATTTGCATACACAGTGTTCTCTTTTGATAGCTCCTGGTGTGCTACAGGAGCTATCAAAAGAAGAAGAAGTAGAGACAGAATGTGTGACTCTGAGCCACTAAGTAAACATTCAACCTCTTCTGCCCTTCAAGAACTGGGAAATGTCTGAAAAAACAAGCAATGAATTATGTAGATAGCAGCACTCCATTACAAGTTGTAGTTTCATATATGAGACTGGTCTCAAGCAAGACCTAAAGGTAAAAGTAAGAGGCTCAGATTTGCATGGCTCCTCCTCTTGCTGAATTAACCATTGTTTCTCAATGCAAGCATATTGTAACATTTTGATGGAAGAGGAAAATACTGAGTCTTGCTTATGGATAATTCTATGTAACATGCTGGCATCACCTAAAAGTGGAGAACTGCAAGATTACTGCCCCATCCAAAAAAAACCCTTCAGCAGCCCCATTCTTCAGGAACCGTGAAGGACTATGACAAGGTAAACACTTTCTGTGGGTAGAACTCCAAAAAATGCCCCCAAGTGTTCTTTTTCCTGGAAGGAAATTATCAGGGTTGTATATCTATGTACATAAGCTAATAGATTGTGCAGATAATCCAAAATCTCAAAGGACCAGAACTGGAAAATGGGTAACAAAGAGGTATGGGGAAGAGATGTGTCACAGTATAAAGATATTTTTGTCCTACTGTAAGTGCTATGAAAGAAATTCTGGGGTATAGAATGGGGTATGTAGAAGGGATTAAATCAGTAATTATTAGGATTTAGAAGTGAAGTCACCATACTTTTAAAAACAATGTAATGTAGAGCTTATCTCCAGAAAAAATACAAGTATATGGTACATACTTTACATTTTCTGAAGGTTCATGAACCTTCTAACCAAAACGATGTCTACAAATATCTTAGACTAAAGGTTCAAAACATCATTTTCAATAGCACAGATCTGATAAGAATTGGAAATCCTTTTCAAATCTGATTTCAAAGTGAACAAAACATGCTTTAAAGCCTAGCCTCCAAGTAGACAGACTACTTAACTGGGTGCTTTAACGTATTAGAATCTATCCAGTCTCTTTCCCATTCAGTCTGTTTTATTCTCTTTGCCTTCATCACTCTCTAAAACACAAGAACCAGAACATTTTATGAATAATCTTAGAGATCAACTAACCTAACCCCCCTCTCCCTGAGTTTTACTGATGAATAAACAGACCCCAAAGGTAAAGTGAGGCACCAGCATAGTGTGACAAAATCAGACATAATCATTATAATTAATAGTTACAGTATACTTTCTTTGTGCTACCATGTTTGTTTTACACGTACTAAATAACATGTGCTACCATGTTTGTGTTTTACATGTATTGAATAACTTAATTCTCACACAATTCTACTAGTATCATCTCCAAGGAAACTATGACTTGAGAATTAACTTGTCCCAAGTCACATGGTTGGCATGTAATGAAAGTACCTGGTACGTGGCCTGACATGGGTGGGCATTAAGGGAGAAAATAATAGCAGTTTCTTTCCTTCTTCTTGTTCCTTCTTGATGGAACCATCTGACAATGAAAGGACCCAGACTCAATTTTCTCAACTTCAGAGCCTTTTCTACCTCTGATCCCTCATTCCTGCCTTTCTTGCCATTCCTGTTCTGTGTCTCAACCTGACAATGAAAGATTTATGTCGGATCAAATGAAACTCACATACTTTCTATGATTTAAAGTCAGAAGTTTCCCTTGTCAATTTCCCTTGCCACCTCAAAGAAAAGCTTATCTACATTAAGTTCCTTTTTACTGATTTGTATTTTTATGTTCCCCCCAAATTTCACATTGATATACAAGAATCTTCTGTTGCTCGTTTAAATAATTTTCTGCTTGACTCAATGATTATAAATATTTATCTCCAAAATAATATGATCTATTTTTCTTTATTTATCCTCACTGTATATTTCCTTTAACTGAGATCCAGCCATCTGACATATCTAGGTAGACTTGATTTGATATAAAATTATAAACTAACCCTCTTAAGAAAATGTCCAAAGTGACTAACATTGGTTAGGTCGGTAAATATCCTGCTCTTCTGGAAACTGCCTGCTTCTCTTTCCATAAAATGGTTACATTTCTTTAACTATTTTCTTCTGGTTCAAATGCTTTACCACATGACTTCTGTTTTAGATGATTATGGAAAAGAAAGTCAAAACATTGCTGAGTATAAAGCATTCCTGGACTCTGAAACATCAAAATTTCAAATATTAATTATTCTAGTCTAAGTTATAACCAGTTTATCTTGAAACTAATGAAAAAAAAATGAGAGCTAAATGTGTTTAGCATAAGTCAGATAGATTATATTTAATCAGTGAACATGAATTAAGAGTTTAACAATATTATGCATGAAAAGAATAAAAATGAGGGAATAGCATATTTTCTAGTTTTCTAAACAAAATGCAGCTTTTCATGGCAAGTAATTGACTTTCCCAAGTGGTTTTATTAATTGAAAACCTGAGGGACTAAAAGTTTATTCAGTCATACTTATTTTATTGTACACTTTGCTTTATTGTGCTTCACAGATACTGTCTTTTATATACATATATATACATAAATTGAATGGCTGTGGCAGCCTTGCATTGAGCAAGTCTATCAGCGCCATTTTTCCAACAGCATGTGCTTAGTTCATGTATCTGTGTCAAATTTTGGTAATCCTCACAATATTTCAAACTTTTTATTATTATATCTGTTATGATGATATGTGGTGAGTGATCTTTGATGTTACTATTATAATTGTTTGGGGGTGCCAAAAGCCACACCCATATAAGACTTTAAACTGAATTGGTAAATATGTGTGTTCTGACAGCACCACCAATCATCTGTTCCCCATCTCTCTCCCTCCCATTAAGTCTCCCTGTTCCCTGAGACACAATGTTAAAACTAGGCCAATGAATAACCCTACAGTGGCCTCTAGGCACTCAAGTGAAAGGGAGACTTGCAAGTCTCTCACTTTAAATCAAAAGCTTGCAATGATTAAGCTTCGCAAGGAAGGCATGTCAAAAGCTGGATAGGTTGAAAGCTAGGCCTCTTGTTCCAAAGGGTTAGCCAAGTTTTGAATGCAAAGGAAACGTTCTTGAAAAAAAATTAAAAGTGCAACCTCAGTGAATATAGGGATAAGAAGAAAGTGAAACAGTCTTTTTGCTCATCTGGGGAAAGTTTTAGCGGTCTGGATAGGTCAAATCAGACATATCATTCCCTTAAGCCAATGTTTAATCCAGAACAAAGCCCCAGTTCTCTTCTTTTCTATGACGACTGAGAGACATAAGAAAGCTGCAGAAAAGTTTAAAGCTGGCAGACACTGGCTGATGAGGATTAAGGAAAGAAGCTGTCTCCATACATAAAAGTGCAACGTGAAGCAGCAAGTGCCAATGTAGACACTGCCACAAGTTATCCAGAAGATCATTGATAAAGGTGGCTACACTGAACAACAGTTTTTCAGTGTAGACAAAATAGCCTTATGTGGAATGAGATGCTGTCTAGGACTTCATCTGACATGCTTTATTGTGATAATCACTTTATTGAGGTGGTCTGGAACTGAATCCCCAATATCTCTGACATATGCCTGTAATTTGCAAGGGGGGAAAACAACTTTCTGCTATTACATTCAAAATGGATTTTGAAGGGGTCAGTTTTCCTTTTTCTTCCTTTTTTTTTTTTTTTTTGAGACGGAGTCTTGCTCTATCACTCAGGCTGGAGTATAATGGCACAATCTCTGCTCACTGCAACCTCCACCTCCTGGGCTCAAGCAATTCTGCTACCTCAGCCTCCCAAGTAGCTGGGACTATAGGCACATGTCACCGTGCCTGGCTAATTTTTGTATTTTAATAGAGATGGATTTCACCATATTGGTCAGGTTGGTCTTGAACTCCTGATGTCGTGATCTGCCCACCTTGGCCTCCCAAAGTGCTGGGATTACAGGTGTGAGCCACTGCCCCTGGCTCAGGAATCAGTTTTCTATATCACTTGACTTTCTTTGCTCAGAAAGTTCAGCAACATGTTGCTCTAGGTCTTTGTTTAAAAAAATGCTATTGTGCCCAAATTATTAGAAACTTTCTAAGACTTAGTATCTGTTTCTTTATTAGAACTAAGAAAAAGAGAGATCACAGGTAGTGTCTGATCAAAAACCACAAGTATGCTGCACACTTGGCCCATTTAGGATTCAAGTTAGAAACTGTTAACCGAGAGATGTTAATTATCTTCTTTTTAAAGTTGCTTGTAGATCCCCTTTTTCAGCCCAGAATATTTCATAAAATGACACTGATATGTTTTGAATATATGTCCCCACCAAATCTCACGCTAAATTTTAATCCCCAATGTTGGAGGCAGGGGCCAGTGGGAGGTGTTTGGGTCATGGAGGCAGATCCCTCAGGCTTGGTGCTGACTTCCTGATACGGAGTTCCTGCAAGATGTGGTTGTTGCAAATTGTGTCACCTCCCCACTGTTTTTCTCTCTTGCTCCTGCTGGCCTTCCACCATGAATAAAAGCTCCCTGAGGCCTCTCCCAGAAGCCTAACAGATGCCAGCACCATGTTTGTACAGCCTGCAGAACTGTGAGCCATTTAAACCTCTTTTCTTTATAAACTACCCAGTCTCAGGTATTGTACTGTATTTCTTTATAGCAATACAAGAACGGACTAATACAGACATACCATTTTTTTGTGTGTGGTAAATTCTTCCAATTTCTCACCTTGTATTCCCAGCGCTGCCCTAACCGGACCTGGGGAGTTTCATCTTACTTCTTTCAATACAAAGATTGTGAATATCTATGAACTCTTTTAAGACAATTTGTATTCTGCCATCAGGCTTCCTAAGCCTCCTTGTGGATCCACATGCAACAGAATTAGAACTTTCAAGGCAGTCACCAAACATGTAATTGACAGCTTTTTAAAAAAAATTTCAAAATGAGACTGACAAGCACCAAAGGTGTTATTCTCTTGTATTTCTTTTAGCAGCATTCCATCACTATGTTTCTTCCATTTCAGAAATCTGCAAAACTGCTGTAGAATATCAAGCAATTGTTCTTGTAAAGTGAATTGTTGTTTTTTAGCTCACTGCAAAACATCTATTCACCCATGTTTTAGTCTTTTGTTCATTCTCTTCCAAGTATGTACTTGGGAAAACAACAGGACACCAACCAGACAAGCTCATTACCATTGTCTGCAGATAATCTTTTACAGTCGGTGTGAAAAATCTCACCCTGAACTATGGTGGCTATAGTGAAAAGAACCATGGACACAAGTATGACTTGTGAACATGATTCATAAAGCACCCAGAGCCCCAGTGTGGCAACACCAGATGAATGAAAAAGGTTCTTCTACCAAGTTATCAAAATCATGTCATTCTCACTTTCCCTCAACAGTACCCAAATTTTAAAAAGAATATAAGTATAATGATGAAATACTACAAAAGTATCATGAGATCACACTGCACTCAATGAAAATTATCCATATTTATGAAAATAAAGATCTGTATCCAAAAAAGATAGCGAAATGTCCACAATAAATTATAAACACCAGAACATCAAGGACTTTGATCCCTATATCCAAAGGCTTAGAAAACTGCCCAGCACCTAATAACAATATTAACTTTTGAACATTTCACCACGTGCCAGGCACAGTTCTGATAGGCTCCATGTTTTAACTTAAGGCTTACAGGCCACCAGTGAGTCTATAAAGTTTCAGTTTATATATGAGAACTGAAGCACGGGGTTAGATAATCTTCTGAGACAACACAAGTTAGTAGCAGATGGGTTAAACTCAGCCCTCGCATGTCTAAAATATGCACACTTACATGCTTGTTGAAAAAAACTGTGTTGATTAGGATCAGACTAGCTTTAGAAAATACAAGTTAAAAAAGGCAATAGACTTTGGCCAATTATTTGGGTAAAACGTCAAATGTCAGATATGTCGAGGCATGGGTAGCCTTCTAAGGAGCCATGGCTATGGAAGGAAAAAGTTTGACTTAACAAATAGGAAAGTGAGAGAAATAATGAAACAGTAAAATAACAGGATCGTGATGGGGCAGAGGTGGCCTGCCCAGACCTAAATGCCTCGCGGGAGACGAGGGGACGACTCAGCAGGACAGAAGGGAGGGAAGCTGCAGACGCCAGGGCCCTCTTCCAGATGAAAGAACCTCCCATCCTAAGTGTCTGACGTTCCAGGAACACCTTCGCTAGCTGAGCCGGCTCAGTGAGGCAGACCGGCCAAGCCTTCAGCCCACCTCAGGACCGCGCAACGCAGCAGCTCCGCGCACGCGTAACAGGAGGAGACACCGCCCACACGCTAGACGCGCTGTGATTGGCCCCAGCTACCCCCCGATCGAGATTCCTATTGGTCCCCGGTGCCGAGCATGCGCACTTTGGACGTGGGCGCGTGTGTGGATTGGGAGGAGGTCGCGCTGTCCATGGGCGTCCCTGGCCTGCGCCGCCCGGGTGAGCGCTCCAGAGGCTGCGATCCCCGGGTCCCGACCGCCCGCCTAGCACTGGCCCGATGGGGAAGCGTCCCGGGGCTGGAAGGGCAGCCGGCTTGCCCGCGTGGTTCCCACGCCCCTCGGGCTCGGGGGCTCGCTGCGGGTGCTGGCTGCGCGCTGGGTCGTAGGGGGGACCCCAGGAGCGTGTCCCTGGGCCCCGCGTCGGCCTCTGCCCAGGGAAGCCCCTGGGCGGTGTGAGGCCTCTCCGCCTGCCGCGCCTTTGGCTCTAGACGCTTCCCAGGCCCGGGGAAACCGCAGGCGTGGACGCGGCGAACGGGGGACGTGACGGGGAGGGGCGCGCCCCGGGGACCCGGGGAACTGCCGAGCGTCCACCTGGCCGGAAGCCCAGCCCGCGGTCGCGTAGTCCCTGGGCCTGCCTGGGCTGGGGCCTCCGCTGACAGGCGTGGGAAGCTGGTGCTGGGTTGTGGCTCTGTCGCAGGGATGAGGGGTTGATCTGGGAAGCCCTCAGGATGTATGTGGCTCCTGGTAGGTGACGCACATAGTTAGCTTCAGTAAGGTTTTCAACACCATGTTTCCGCAGAACTTGGTTATAATAACTATATCGCCTTCCACGTAGTACTTTTGGGGAGTTACTCATTTTAACAGATACTACGTGTTGAATGCCCTCTTGTTTGCCAGGTGCAGTTCTCATCGCTAGGGATGGAGACTTGAAGAAGATATATTCCGTTATTTTCTTTTTTAGTGTGTGAGCTAACAATGATTTTATCCTTTGCCACCTTTTTTTTTTTCCTTTCAAATTTATTTATTTATTTATTTTTTATTATTATACTTTTAAGTTCTAGGGTACATGTGCACAACGTGCAGGTTTGTTACATATGTATAAATGTGCTGTGTTGGTGTGCTGCACCCGTTAACTCGTCATTTACATTAGGTATATCTCCTAATGCTATCCCTCCCACTTCTCCCCACCCCACGACAGGCCCCGGTGTGTGATGTTCCCCACCCTGTGTCCAAGTGTTCTCATTGTTCAATTCCCATCTATAGGTGAGAACATGCGGTGTTTGATTTTCTGTCCTTGGGATAGTTTGCTCAGAATGATGGTTTCCAGCTTCATCCATGTCCCTACAAAGGACATGACCTAATCCTTTTTTATAGCTGCATAGTATTCCATGGTGTATATGTGCCACTTTTTCTTAATCCAGTCTGTCACTGACGGACATTTGGGTCGATTCCAAGTATTTGCTATTGTGAATAGTGCTGCAATAAACATGTATGTGCATGTGTCTTTGTAGCAGCATGATTTATAATCCTTTGAGTGTATGCCCAGTAATGGGATGGCTGGGTCAAATGGTATTTCTGGTTCTAAATCCTGGAGGAATTGCCACACTGTCTTCAACAATGGTTGAACTAGTTTACAGTCCCACCAACAGTGTAAAAGCATTCCTATTTCTCCACATCCTCTCCAGCACCTGTTGTTTCCTGACTTTTTAATGATCGCCATTCTAACTGGTGTGAGATGGTATCTCATTGTGGTTTTGATTTGCCTTTCTCTGATGGCCAGTGATGATGAATGAGCATTTTTTCATATGTCTGTTGGCTGTATGAATGTCTTCTTTTGAGAGTGTCTGTTCATATCCTTTGCCCACTTTTTGATGGAGTTGTTTGATTTTTTCTTGTAAATTTGTTTAAGTTCTTTGTAGATTCTGGATATTAGATCTTTGTCAGATGGATAGATTGTAAAAACTTTCTCCCATTCTATAGGTTGCCTGTTCACTCTGATGGTAGTTTCTTTTGCTGTGCACAAGCTCTTTAGTTTAATTAGATCCCATTTTTCAATTTTGACTTTTGTTGCCATTGTTTTTGGTGTTTTAGTCATAAAGTCCTTGCCCATGCCTATGGCCTGAATGGTATTGCTTAGGTTTTCTTCTAAGCAATGGTATTGCTTAGGTTTTAGGTATAACATTTAAGTATTTAATCCATCTTGAATTAATTTTTGTATAAGGTGTAAGGAAGGGATCCAGTTTCAGCTTTCTACATATGACTAGCCAATTTTCCCAGCACCATTTATTAAATAGGGAATCCTGTCCTCATTTGTTGTTTTTTTCAGCTTTCTCAAAGATCAGGTGGTTGTAGATGTGTGGTATTATTTCTGGGGGCTCTATTCTGTTCCAATGTTCTACATCTCTGTTTTGGTACCAGTACCACGCTGTTTTGGTTACTGTAGCCTTGTAGTACAATTTGAAGTCAGGTAGCGTGATGCTTCCAGCTTTATTCTTTTGGCTTAGGATTGTCTTGGCAATGTGGGCTCTTTTTTGGTTCCATATGAACTTTAAAGTAGTTTTTTCCAATTCTGTGAAGAAAGTCATTGGTAGCTTGATGGGGATGGCATTGAATCTATAAATTACCTTGGGCAGTATGGCCATTTTCACAGTATTGATTCTTCCTATCCATGAGCATGGAGTGTTCTTCCATTTGTGTCCCATTTTATTTCGTTGAGCGGTAGTTTGTAGTTCTCCTTGAAGAAGTCCTTCATATCCCTTGTAAGTTGGATTCCTAGGTATTTTTATTCTCGTTGAAGCAATTGTGAATGGGAGTTCACTCCTGATTTGGCTCTGTTTGTCTGTTATTGTTGTATAAGAATGCTTGTGATTTTTGCACATTGATTTTGTATCCTGAGAGTTTGCTGAAGTTGCTTATCAGCTTAAGGAGATTTTGGGCTGAAACGATGGGGTTTCCTAAATATTATAATCATGTTATCTACAAACAGGGACAATTTGACTTCCTCTTTTCCTAATTGAATACCCTTTATTTCTTTCTCTTGCCTGATTGCCCTGGCCAGAACTTCCAACACTATGTTGAATAGGAGTGGTGAGAGAGGGCATCCCTGTCTTGTGCCAGTTTTCAAAGGGAATGCTTCCAGTTTTTGCCCATTCAGTATGATATTAGCTGTGGGTTTGTCATAAATAGCTCTTATTATTTTGAGATACATCCCATCAATACCTAGTTTGTTGAGAGTTTTCAGCCTTTGCCTTCTTAAAGGTTTAATTTGCCCTTAGGTGGACAGAGAAGCATAAAGTTAATTTTAACTACTAGTTGGTCGCAGTTCAAAAGCCTTATGTGTGGTTTGAGTTTCAGCTTAGATCTTTCCTTACATGTCTTTCCTGACAGCTCCTCAGATTTAGATAGTGTGAGGATCAAAACTGTATGAAGGTGCTTTACTCTTGATAATCTGTGAATGTCAACTAGGATAATTTTGAGTGTATTTGAAATGTTTTTTGAACTCTTTGAGAGTCTAGGCAATTTCACTTGGGTTCTATGATTAATTTGCTAAGTATTAGGATGAAATCAAGAAACCTGCAGTTTGAATTGCCTTTGATTTTGTTTCTCAAAAAATGGGACAACAAAAATACCCACTTAGGACTACTGTTTCAGGCACTGTCTAATTGCATTTATCAGATCTTCTTGTATTCATTCCATGAGGAATCGAAGACCTGTTCAGTCAAGCAGCTGCCAAGGTTACATGTATAATAAAGGGCACATTCCCAGATCAAGCCCATGTGGACTGATTCTAGATTCTGATTTTGAACTGCTCTATTTCTGAATTGGAGTTTAACTTCTCTGTTACCCCTAGATTAATGGTGAGTGTTTTCTCTCTCTCACCCGAGTTAATTCCACTAACTCTAATCAGAACCCTAATTTAGCATATTTCCAGTAGAGTTATCCTACTCTAGAGTTTTTGTGCTATGTCTTAACTGTATTTTATAAATGAAGGGACATATTCCTCTGTAACATATGGGTGTATTGTATAATCTTTGAACAGGCAAAGGCATTCCAGAGAAAAGATAGATGAATTTCATATATTTGTATTAAAGCAATTCATTTTATTAAAACATAGATAAATAGTGGATTATTTAGGCAAGTTGCAGTCTATGTAGGTTAACCACTAAGCTATGCTTCCTGTCTTTGCATGCGTGTGTGTATATGTGTGTTTTTCCTAAAGATGTATTGAGGCTTAGTACTTTCAGGATGAGTTTAGTCCTGCACTGTGCCTTGAAAGATGAAGGGAGGGAGTTAGAGACAAAGATAAATTAACTGGTTAGCAGGATCCCGGTCCAAGTCCTTAGATGCCTATTAAAGAGTTCAGGCTTCACCCTGGCGGGAAGTAGGAAGATTTTTGAAAGACTGAGTACTAGAAGGACGTGATCAGGTTTGCAACTTAGAACTATCACTGTGGCTGCAGATATAAGAGTAGATTAGAAGCGTGGGTAGAAAGGTTAGGAAACTACATTTTCCAAAGAAAAACATGGAAAGAACTGAAAGGGTGATCCTTGGAGTCAGAGCCAGGTAGAGAGTTTAGGGACTTAAGGAGGATTTGGTAAGAGATTTATTGTGAATCCTACATCCTAAAATTTTAATTTTTTTTTCTTTTCTAGAGATGATAAATAGCCAAAGATGTCAGTGGCACTCATGGACATAGTAAGCATAGTAGGAGCTGAAAAACTAGAAGCAATGAAAATGTCAACTATTTTGACCTAAAAGAAGCAGTGTCTTCGGAACATTTGGTCATAAAACCAGAAATTAAAGGATGAGAAAAACATTTTTCTGAAGCTTATACTTTCACATTTACTAGAGAGCATATTTGTATGGATGGGGTTGGGTAAACACTCAACAAAAGTTTCTTTAAAAAGAAGAAACCATCCTGGTTTGATGTTACATAATCACCAGTTAGCCACTGCTCCCTTCCCTCCCCAAACTGCCCTGTTGCTTGCAGGCTCACCTGAGCTGAGAGGCAGCCCTCACTCCCCATTGGCACCTCACTGGGGCCTTCTTTATACCCTGGAGAACTTCACAGGGAATCTGTATCTGTAACACAAAGGCTTCCTGGTCCAGATGTAGATACTAGGTCTGACTGGATATTTAAGTCCTGCGGACTTACTCTGCCACAATTATTTAATCATGTAAAAATAATTTATAATTCTTATAAAGTATCCCATTCATAAAATAATGAATGTTGGGGTTATTGCATTTACTTGCACATGTACAGTATACAAGATTATACATTAATAATAATGTTTTCAAATAGTTATTGTCAAAGCTGTTTTTCTTATGTTTATGAAAGTGCTTATGAAATTAATGTTTTATGAGGCTAGAGATGTATATTTTGTAATTTCATTCTGATATTTGTTAATACTCACTTCCACTGCTGGGTTTGGTTGATGAGATTGGCATTGTCTAATTTCAAGCTTTTTGAGTGTGTACTCTTTCATGGCAAGTATGAAATAACTAGTAAAAAATATACAAATATGCTTAACAATCAGTAGACTTTCTCACATTGATTACTTACAACAGCTTTAGGTGGGGTGAATCAGATGCCTGTATTACAGAAGCATCTAATGCAAAGCAAAATCAAATGACTTGTATGAGCGCACAGAGGTAGGTGTGGAAGAAAGTGAAACACTATTTTAGGTTTTAGTTACACTGTGCTGTGGTATGCTGCCTCATATTTGCATTAACCTGCAAATACTAGGGGTTATGAATTGTTTCTAAGTCTATTATTAAAAATAGCCTTGCTTCATTTCTTCCTAAAATGGAGACAAACGTGTATAGTGTCTATCTTACCAGTATGTGTAAGAATAATATCTTAATGTGTGTAACATGTTTATAGGAACCTGTATTTCAAAGAGCTATTTTTGCAAGTGAGACTAACCTTCTAAGAAACTTTTTTATTCAAACTTTTTTCTCCATTTATAACTGTTCTATTATTTCTTAATGTTCAGAACCCTTTTCATTATCTATAAGGCTAAGTTTTAGGTAAGTAATGAGAAAATAACAACATATGGAAAAGAAATGAATGAGGACTCAAGATGTCTGTCAATCAAGAATGAGTATGTCAGCCCTTGTATTATGATTTTACCTGGGAGGTGATAATTATTGGATGATGTAATGTAAGGGCAGTGATACTACCTGGTATGTAAGACTGTTAAAATCACTGAGGTAAGATATTACTTGAACTAAGCACAGAAATAGAGACAGATTTTTAATGCATTTAATTATCAAAATATCTAAATTAAAGATTTAGTGTGGCTGTTCACTGGAAACAAATGGCAGACAAACAGAATATTTCTTGGAGTCATAAATGACTTCATACTGTTTCCAACTTTCTGTGTAGCTTCTTTCTTCAGTTGGTCTTTGCTTAGATTTCCCTGTGTCAGAGAAGACTTCCCTGGACACCAGTGACGTTATTGATTGCTCATGCTATGAGCTCTTCCCATTTCTTAGCCCGCTTGCAGTAGGTGAGGCCATGACACTAGTTATAGCTGATTGCTTAAAGACTTTAAGGCGCCATATGTGACTTTCCAGCTCTTGTCCACTGCTACTGCAGCTCTGGCAGGACTACGGAGGTGCCCCGTGTTTCAGATAGGGCAGCCTCCATCCGCCTGTGTCCCTGAATGACTAGAGCACAACCACTGGTGACCTGTGGTGGACACAGAATGTGGGTAAGAAATAAACTTATGCTACACCACTGGGGTTCAGGGGCTAACTTGTTACCACAGCATAGTCAACCTTTTCTAGCACCCCATTCTGTCTAAATTTTGCAGTCCTACCCCACTCCATGCCTCCCCAACCCTTCACTCTGCTTAGTTTCTTTGTAGCACTGGTTACCGCATGACCTGTCTTTCTTTTACTTTCTCACATCACTTCTCCCTGCCTCCACGCACATGCACAAAAATTTAAACTCCATGCCTGGCCAAAATAAATGTTTGTTAAATAAATTCTGCCAGTTCTGTTTGCAATTTATCAGAAGCAAGGAAAGAAATCCTATATAAAGTGGATCTGTGCTTTGGCAATTTTCATTTAGGGTAATTGCCCTTTTTAAAAATGGGTGTGCATTTTTTATGATGAATATAAAGTATTTAGCGGAAATATTTTTTATTAAAATTGTTGAGCTTGTGTAATGACTCCAGCAGCCTGTGTGAAAGAAACACTATGCTAGAGAGTCGTCTTTCTGCCACGTGTAACCGTTACATTTAGCTCTAGTTCTCCATGGAGATCCATGCAGAGATGTGAAAATGGGACGTGTCTTCCTTCTTGAAAGTTGCTCCAGGTTTTGGCTTCAGGTGCCTCCTGTTTTCTGCCCTCCCTTTTCCCTGGGAGTTCCTTCTGTTTACTTTCATGAGGACTCTGGGCATAAAACGTATTTGTATACCTGGGTGTGTGGGAAGGAATTGAAGGCAAAGGTAGCAGTCATTTCAGGCTGAAGATGTTAAGTAGTCATCTAGCACTTGATTTTTGTAGAGCCTCCTGTGGCCATCTCCACAGTGTCGTACTGGAAAGAAATCTTGTGTAAGAACTGGTCTAAGGGCCACTGACCGCGAATGATGGATGTGGTGACAGCATGGCCATTTTAGAGACAGGCAGACCAGATATTGGTTACTTTGATTTTAGTTGACAAAGTTTACTTGCTTTTAAGTTTTAAAACAATACAGCAGTGTGAACTTTAAGTTGTAAACTTTCATTTAGAAAGTTCAAAATTTAGTTCAAATATAAAATATTCTGAATTTGAATAAAAACTTTAAAACTCATTCTTCCTTTTCAATTGTTTTAAACACAAATGAATCAATAATATGATTATCACCAATTATTACATATTTATATTTCTGTTGTATACTGAAGGGAGTGGTAAAATGAATGCTGGAGGAGGATTTTGGTTGAGAAATTGGGAAGAGGAGGAAGTAGCAGCTAAGACTGAGACCAATGGCCAGTTAGGAAACTCAAGAATATTAAACAGTAAGAACAATAAAGTGTTTCAAGAAGAACTTAAGGGGCAACTGTGTCTATTACAATTGATAGGTCAAGTAGGAGGAGAACTGAGAAGTATCCATAGGATTTGACAGCATTCAGGTTATGGAGACTGAGGAGCGATTTTTGTGGAGTGATAGGCACAAAAACTTGACATGGGTGGTTGTAAGAGGAATCAAGGAGAATGAGAATCCATGATTATTAGGGGTGTTTCAGTTCAAGACATATTGAGGCTGGGCGTGGTGGCTCACACCTGTAATCTCAGCATTTTGGGTGGCCAAGGAGAGCAGATCACTCCAGCCCAGGAGTCAAGTCTAACCTAGGCAACGTGGTGAAACCTGGTCTCCACAGAAAGTTCAAAAATTAGCCAGGTGTGTAATGTAGTCCCAGCTACTTGGGAGGCTGAGGTGGGAGGATTGTTGGAACCCAGGAGGTCGAGCAAGCATGCAGTGAGCCATGATCTTGCCACGTACTCCAGCCTAGAAGATAAAGCGAGACCCTGTATTAAAAAAAAGAAAAAAGACGTTGAAAAGTAAAGTAAAAAATCTGTTTAGAGAGCTAGATAAGAGAATAATGAAATAAAGCCAGTAGAAGGAAATAAATGAGAAAAAAAGAGGCAATGACATAATAGAAAAATTTTTAAAAATTATAAACCTAAATCTATTATTGAAATGACTAGTAAAAACTGAGGAAAAAGAGCAGAAATAGACATCATGATAAAAAAAAAAAGGGGACATAACTATAGGTACAATAATTTTTAAAGAATCTGAAATAACATGCACTGCTTTCTGTGAACTCTTGGCCCTCGGCATCCATTTCTACATCATCGTGATGGGGGGAAAATCAGGGTCTAGAGTCACAAAATAGGAACTGTGGCTTCTCAGAGGGGCGGTAGAGCATAGTGGTTTAAAAGCATAGACTCTTCCTTTTTTATGGCTGCATAGTATTCCATGGTGTATATGTGCCACATTTTCTTAATCCAGTCTGTCACTGATGGACATTTGGGTTGATTCCAAGTCTTTGCTATTGTGAATAGTGCCGCAATGAACATACGTGTGCATGTGTCTTTATAGCAGCATGATTTATAATCCTTTGGGAATATCCCCAGTAATGGGATGGCTGGGTCATATGGTACATCTGGTTCTAGATCCTTGAGGAATCGCCATACTGTTTTCCATAATGGTTGAACTAGTTTACAATCCCACCAACAGTGTAAAAGTGTTCCTATTTCTCCACATCCTCTCCAGCACCTGTTGTTTCCTGACTTTTTAATGATTGCCATTCTAACTGGTGTGAGATGGTATCTCATTGTGGTTTTGATTTGGAAACCATCATTCTTAGCAAACTATCACAAGAACAGAAAACCAAACACCGCATGTTCTCACTCATAGGTGGGAACTGAACAATGAGATCGCTTGGACTCGGGAAGGGGGACATCACACACCGGGGCCTATCATGGGGAGGGGGGAAGGGGGAGGGGATTGCATTGGGAGTTATACCTGATGTAAATGACGAGTTGTTGGGTGCTGACGAGTTGATGGGTGCAGCACAGCAACATGGCACAAGTATACATATGTAACAAACCTGCACGTTATGCACATGTACCCTAGAACTTAAAGTATAATAATAATAAAATAATTAATTAATAAAAAAAAAAAAAGCATAGACTCTGGTGTCAGACCACATGAGTTTGAAAACGTCCTGACCCTTATTGGTTGTGACTTGGCTAGTGCCTCAGTTTCTCTTCTTTAAATGAGGATGATGGGAGTCCTTATGGCGTTATGTGAAAAAACAAGTCAGTTTGTGAAGAAGCACTTAGAATAGCTCCTAACATAAAGTGAACACTGTCTCGTGTGGGTATAATTGAGTACAAAAATTTGTTTTATATATATGTATATGTGTATATATATACTTTTTTTTTTTTGAGACGGAGTCTTGCTCTGTCACCCAGGCTGAGTGCAGTGGTGCAATCTCAGCTCACTGCAAGCTCTGCCTTTGGGGTTCACGCCATTCTCCTGCCTCAGCCTTGTGAGTAGCTAGGACTACAGGCGCCCGCCACCACGCCTGGCTAATTTTTTTTTGTATTTTTAGTAGAGATGGGATTTCACCATGTTAGCCAGCATGGTCTCGATTTCCTGACCTCGTAATCCGCCCACCTCAGCCTCCCAAAGTGCTGGGATTACAGGCATGAGCCACCGCAACTGGCCTGTTACATAATTTTTAACTCTACTGACTGAAATGTATTATACCCCCTGCTTTAAAATGCAGCCAAGATAAATTAGGATCATTAGTGGCAACTTTATTTTGATTCTGAGGTATTAGTAAATCCCTTATTTTATAATTTAAGCATTAAGTGAGCATTCGTAAACTTGAAAGGTTTAAGCTAGATCTACTCCTATCCAGAGCTAAATGAGTAGAAAATCAATACCCCAAGTTACCTGCTGACAGCCTAGTCACTGCCTTGTGTCCAGGGCCAGGTGTTCCTAAGTGCCTTCTGTTCTGAGTGATCCAGATTAGTCTAGGAAGCCTGTAAGTTGTTCTGTTGGTGCAATTTTGCTTAGAGTACCTACATATCAAAGTGGCTTATTACCTCGAAACCCTAAAAACCTAATTTAAGTATGTTTAAAATACCTCAGCTGACATGATAAACTTTCCCCATCTGCAGAGGACATTAACTCAATTGCTAATAAAAGACTTACATATGATGTTTTAAAATTATTTTTCCACATTTTTATCTCTCTTAAATGCTGACATTTTTCATTTTAAAGATTACTGGCTGATACTTAAAGGAAATCCAAATATTGTCTTTGACAACCCTTAGATATTCATGGCTAGAGCTTATGAATCATGGTTTTCTTGAGTTAGGAAACATGTTACTATTAAAATAATTTTTCAGAGTGAGAGAATGCTAACGTAGATTAGTTTATTTATGTCTAAACAACCTAACTTTAGCATTTATTGTTTTCTGTTTGTGTGTGTATAATCTATCATTGTTATCAGAGACATAGCCGAAGAGGTGAAGATCCAGCTCAGATGCTGTAAGGGGGTACAGCTACTCATGTGTGCTTGATCTGCAGAGTTTAGCAGAGGTCCTTATTAAGCGAGCTAAAAGTACTCACACAGGTGCTAAACACTGTGCCCAATATTTGTGTTGAAAGCAAACAAAAACAGCCCCTGACATCCAGAACTGATCTGACACTCACATTTAGACCTCAGTACAAGCTAGTCTGATGTTCATGGCCAGACCCTTGTGTTCTGCCCTTGGGCATGTACAGTCTCACAGAATGTCAGAAGTGCAGTCTGGAATCATAATAAAATGAGACAATAACAAGATCACTCTGCAACACAAAATTCTAAACATTCCCGTCACCAAATGAGTGCCTGCTGCCGTACCAGTTATAGCTGTATCTTCATGCTAGTCTGTCCTCCCTATGGATAAGATTTATTGAGACACCCAATTATAGGTTCACTTAGAAATCTGTAATTTCTGACACCCTCCAATCTAGAGCAAGCCCCCACTTCCTTAGATGCTCTGCCAATTCGCCCAACCAAAGCCCAGTTCCTGTAAGAAGCTCTTAATAACACCGTCTTATTGAGACATCTCTTGGTTCCCTATGCTGTGTCTTCTCACTAATTGCAAGGAGGAATAAACCCAACCTGTTTATAGGTCTGTTCCAGTGGGCTTTGGGTAAAGGGTGTTGATGATGTATATTGTCTATTGAATCCTCAAGGCAATTCCATGACTTAGTTCTGTCAATTGAGAAAAATGATGACACAAATCTCAGTCATTTTAGGAGATTTATTTGCCAAAGTTAAGGATACGTCTGCGAGACGGGTCTATGCCCTTCTCCACAGATGATTTTGAGGGCTCCAAATTTAAAAAGGAAAGGGTGGGAAATTGAGATGTACACAATTTTCATGTAAGAGGGGCATAGAGAAAAATAGTTAATCATGCCTTTGGCTCAGTGAATCTGCATTTTTACATAAGATGACATAAACAAATGGGGCAGAGAAAAATATAGGGAATCTGCATTTTACATAAGATAAACAGACAAAATGGGGAAGGGGAATAATCAGATAGGCATTTATGTCTGGTGGGCCAGGGTAACTGCACTTGTAAAGATAAGCTGTCAATTAACATTCTCGTGAAATTTTAACAGGCCACTAAGAATTTCCTTGTGGGCAAAATATGAGGAGGCATGTAGCTTTTCATCTTGTAGCCATCTTATTTAAAACCAAAATGGGGAGGTGGGTTTGTGTGACCCAATTCCCAGCTTGACTTTTCCCTTTGGCTAAATGAGTTTAGGGTCCCAACATTTAATTTCCTTTCACGGTTCTCATTATTCTCATTCTCCAGGTGAGGAAGCTGAAATTCAGAAAGCTTAAGTATCTTGCCCATGTTGATGTGGATAATAAATGGCACATCCAGGCTTCAGAATTAGGTCTGTTGTGCTCCCAATCCTATGCTCTTTAAAATTCAAGTTTTCAAATCACCATAATATTTTATACAGGTGGAAAATGAAATGTAACATACATTTCAGTTATGATACATATTAAAATGAACACACATGAATTTGCTACCCAACTTAGGAACAGGCAGGAATTTTAGATCTATCGTTGTATATTTCTTAAGGCTTTAAAAAATCCTATCCTATCTTTTTTATCTTATTTCCCAGAGCAAATCAGTTACCTATGTATTATGGTTATCATTGCCTTCCTTTTTTTTCTTGATTTTGTAAAATTTTGAAGGCAACTCAAATTTACAGAACAAAAATGCAGGTATAAAGTAACTTTTTCTTTTGTTTTTTTTTTCTTCTCTTTTATCTCTTCATAAATAACTTTTTCCTGACCATTTTCAAGTAAGTTGCAAACCTGATGCCCTGATCACCCCCAAATATTTAGTATTTTCTACTAATAAGAACATTCTTCTGCTTAACGGCAATGCACAATCAAAATCATGAAATTAATGTTGATGCATAATTACCATACAATCCTTGATCTCCATTCATGTTTTACAGATTGTGCTCATAATGCCCTTCATATAAAGTAGAAGAGATCAGTTTAGAATCATACGTTAGTTGTCAACTAATCAATCAGCTAATCATCATAGAATCAATACTTAGTTGTCATATCTCTTCCAGTGCTTGTGGTGTACATTTTGATCACTTGATTAAGGTGGTGTCCTCCAGATTACTCTGCTATAAGGTTGTTTTATTTTCCTTTGTAATGAACAGGTATTTTGTGGAGAAGGTCTTTAAAACTATGCATGTAGTATGTTCCTCATGAAACTTTACATTAGTTGTTCATATCAATAAGATTCATGGTGGTTTATTTCATTCATTGGATTATAACCCATCACTATCATATATTTTGATGCTCAAATTCTTCCAGATTTAGCCCATGGGAGACTATTCATGTACCCTTGTTTCTTTTAGTGAAGAATATTTTAAATCAAAATCTTGGCTGTAAGTGTGCTTACAGTTATTGGAGTGCCCTTGCTCTCATCTGAATGCATAGAGCAAGAGAATGTAGAAAACCCTCTTTTTGATGCTCAGGCTCTGATACACCAACCCCCATCCATGCCCACATCCATCTTGGGTTCTGACATTCCACACCAACTGATCATGGTCAGGCTTCTGACTTTGCTCAATCTTTGACAGTCATCCTTCCTTTGCATGGACATCTTCCCACCCACCTCAAGCTTTGACCCAAGTACAGCTGCTCCTTCTCATGGACATGCTCCTCACACCCTGTGGGCCCTGTCCTCCTATTGCCAGCTTAGATGATTTTCAGGAACGGACTTCTTACACTGGGCTTACCTATGAGATCATGCTTCTCTCCACAGGAATCCTCCATGCTTGTGCGTGTAATAGTTACCTAATTTGTTTTTACTGATGAATATTTTTCGAGGTATAAGTATGTCCAAATTTAAATGTCCATTTTTTGAAGATGCATATTCAGCTTGTTTCCAATGCATCCCTTTATGGACAACACTTCTTCATATGTACATTTGTATACATGTCTTCAGTATTCATACATATTCCTGTAGTGTGTCTCTAAGGACAGAATTGCTGGACCATAAGGTATACTGATGTTTCATTTATATTACAAGATAACATTATAATTTTTAAAAGCACATCTATTAACTTACTTCAGCCAGCATAAGCATATTGATACCTATGGTCACTAATATCTTGACATTTTCAGATGTTTTGTTTTCCAAACTAATGGTGGTAAGGTATCTAACTGTGGGTTTAATTAGCATTCTTGGTTACTAAAGTTACTTGGTTGTAAGTTTTAGCATTTTTTTCTACATTATGATAGGAAAATCATTTTTATCTCTTCAAAAATATCTTACCCATTATTGGTTCTTTGTTCTTTAATATACAACAAAAAAGTAGCTCATCAAGTTGTTCAAAAAACAGTTTTGGGATTTTGATTGGTGTTTTATTGAACCAATGGATCTTTTTTCCTTTTTTTTTCTTGAAATGAAAGCTTTATCATTTTTCAGCTTTCTGTCCTTAAGCAAGTTATAGCTTCCCATTTATATAGATCTTTCTAAATACCTTTCAGTACAATTTTACATGTTTTTACATAGGCTATATATATATTTGTTAATTTATTCCTAGATATAACATCTCTTCCTGTTTTAAAATTATATCTTTTGAAAAGTTCCATGTTCTAAATTATATTTACTAATGTATATAAATGTGATTGGCTTTTCTGTATTGCTATTGTATATTTATTAAATTTGAAACACTTGCTCATGAATTCTAATACTTTATCTGCAGATTACTTAGATTTGATCTATAGAAAATCATACTGTCTGAAAATATGAGTTGTATTTCTTGATTTCCAATCTTCATGTATACATTGTCTTTATTTTTTTAAATTTTACAACACTGTGTAGTACCTCTGGTATAACATTGACTGTAAGTGCTAACAGTAATTATGTAAATCTTATTTCTGATTTAAAGGATATTTATAATGCTATACTCATTGTATTATATCATTTTCACACTGCTATAAAGAACTGCCAGGGACTGTGTAATGTATAAAGGAAAGAGGATTAATTGACTCACAGTTCCACAGGGATAGGGAGCCTTCAGGAAACTATAATAACGCTGGAAGGGAAGCAAACAGATCCTTCTTCACATGGTGGCAGGAAGGAGAAGTACCAAGCAAATGGGGGAAAAGTCTCTTATAAAACCATCAGATCTCATGAGAACTCACTATCACAAGAACAGAATGGGGGTAAACACTCCCACAATTTAATTACCTCCCACTGAGTCCCTTCCACAAATGTGGGGATTATGGGAACTGTAATTCAAGATTAAATTTGGGTGGGCACATAGCTGAACCACATTTGACCCCTGACCACTCCCCAACCTCATGTCCTCACATTTGAAAACACAATCATGCATTTCCAACAGTCCCACCAAGGTCTTAAATCCTTCCAGCAGTAACCCAAGAGTCCAAGTCCAAAGTCTCATCTGAGACAAGGCAAGTCCCTTTTGCCTATGAACCTGTAAAGTCGAAAGCAAGTTAGTCACCTCCTAGATACAGTGGGGATACAGGCATTGGGTAAATGCACCCATTCCAAATGAGAGAAATTTGCCAAAACAAAGAAGCTACAGGCCACATGCAAGTCAGAAATCCAGTAGGGCTGTCATTAAACCTTAATGTTCCAAAATGATCTCATTTTACTCCATATCTCACATCCAGGTTATGTTGATACAAGAGGGAATCACGTATCCTTGGGCAACTCCAACTCTGTATCTTTGCATGGTACAGCCCTGCTCTTGGCTGCTTTCACTGGCTGGCCTTGAGTGCCTGCGGCTTTTTCAGGTGCATGGTGCAAGCTGTTGGTGGATCTACCATTATGGGGTATGGAGGATAGTGGCTGTCTTCTCACAGCTCTACTGAGTATGCCCCAGTGGGGACTGTGTGGCTCCAACTACACATTTCTTTTCTGCACTGCCTTAGCAGATGTTCTCCATGAGGGCTCCACCACTGCAACAAACTTCTGTCTGGACATCCAAGCATTTCCATACATCATCTAAAATCTAGGCAGAGGTTCCCAAACATCAGTTCTTGACTTCTGTGCACCTGTAGGCCCAAAATCACCTAAAAGCTGCCAAGGCTTGGGGCTTGCACCCTCTGAAGCAATGGCCTGAGTTGTACATTGACTGCTTTTAACCATGGCTGGAGTTGAAGCAGGGCACCATGTCCCAAGGCTAGGCCTGGAAGGGGCCCTGGGCCCAGCCGATGAAACCAATTTTTCTTCCTAGGCTTCCTGGCCTGTGATGGGAGTGACTGCTGTGAAGGTCTCTGACATGCCCTGGAGACATTTTACCCATCGTTTTGATGATTAACATTTGACTCCTCATTACTTATGCGAATTTCTGCAGTGAGCTTGAATTTCTTCTCAGAAAACGAGTGTTTCTTTTCTATTGCATTGTCAGGCTGGAATTTTCCAAACTTTTTTGTTCTGCTACCTTTTGAATGCTTTGCCACTTAGTGATTTCTTCTGCCAGATACACTGAATCATCTCTCTCAAGTTCAAAATTCCACAGATCTCTAGGTCAGGAGCAAAAGACTGCCAGTCTCTTTGCTAAAGCATAGCAAGAATCACCTATATGCTAGTTCCCAATAAGTTCCTCATCTCCAACTGAGACCACCTCAGCCTGGACTTCATTATTCGTATCCCTATCAGCATTTTGTTCAAAGCCATTCAACAAGTCTCTAGGAAGTTCCAAACTTTCCCACATCTTTCTGTCTTCTGAGCACTCCAAGACTCTAGAAAATTTCAAACTTTCCCACATTTTCCTGTCTTCTTCAGAGTCCCCCAAACTGTTTCGATTTCTAACTCTTATGCAGTTCCAAAGTCAGATACCCACATTTTTGGGTATCTGTATAGCAGCACCCCACTCTCTGAGGTATCAATTTACTGTATTAAGCTGTTCTCACACTCCTATTAAAAAAAAACTGCCAGAGACTGGGTAATTTACAAAGGAAAGAGATTTAGCTGACTCAGTTCCACAGGGCTGATGCAGTCTCAGGAACTTACAATTATGGTGGAAGGGGAAGTAAACATGTCCTTCACATGGCAACAGGAAGGAGAAATGCCGAGCAAGGGAGGAAATGCCCCCTTGTAAAACCTGCCGAGCAAGGGAGGAAATGCCCCTTGTAAAACCATCAGACCTCATGAGAACTCACTCACTACTAGGAGAACAGCTTGGGAATAACTGTCCCGTGATTCAATTGCCTTCCACCATGTCCCTCCATGAAATGTGAGGATTAGGAGAACTACAATTCAAGATGAGACTTGGGTGGGAAATTTCTCAGTTTTGTTATTGTAAGCTTTTAAAAAAATACACTGTATTTTTAATGTTCATAATTTTGAGAATAAGATTTACCCGTATATTTTTTCTATAATTTTCTTGCCTAACATTAAGCATATTTATGCCTCATGAGCTGAGTTGGGGAGTAAAACAACTTATTTAAATTTTTGGAAGAGTTTGTAAGATATTTTAATGATTCATACTTCGAAATTTTGGTAGAACTCAGTGTAGAAATTTCTTTATGGAAATCAGGAAGACAGCACTTCTCTGGTATGTAGTGCTTCACACGTGCTATCACAACTTATTCCTAGAGGAATCAAATGTGTCATCCTGTGTGACTCCACAGGGAGAGAACTCTAGGAAGCTTGCTCCTGCTTTCCTCTGGACTTCACTTCATGTGCCTTTTCTCTCTGCTGAATTTGCTTTGTATCCTCTTGCTATAATAAACTGTAGGCAGAAGTATGCCTATATGCTCAGTCCTGTGAATATACTTAGCAAGTCATCAAACCTGGGGTGATCTTGGTGACCAACACAGTGATATTTTCCCAGAAAATTTTTCATTTAATTTCAATTTTCTAAATTATTGTCATGTGTGTTCATACTACTTGTGTTATATTTTAGAATTTAAAAACTATGGTTCCTTTTTAAATTTAATATTTCAGGTTAAATGTTTTTTATTTAGATTTTTTTTCTTATTAGCCTATATTATTTTGTCCATTTCTTTAGTATTTTAAAATAAACTTCTTTTAGATATGTTGATTTTCTCTACTGTATCTTTGTTTTCTATTTCATTGTATTTAATTTTATCTTTATTATCTTTCATTCTCTTTGGTCTCATTTATTTGATTTGTGATCTAACTTAATATGTATATGTAACTCCTTAGTTATCAGCTTTTTCTTTTCTAACATAAATATTTAAAACCATGTATTCCCTTCTTAGTGTTTTTTTTAACATGTTCCACTAATTTTGATTTGTGATAAATTTTTTACTATTAAGTTCTAATTTTTTGACTACTAAATTAGTCAATTATCAGAATACATATGGTACATTTCTCACTATGGTTGACACAGGATTCCTTCTGTGCCACTTCACCAGATGGAAATCTCCGTGGCAATGGCACCCCTGCCTGGGCCTCTCTTGGCTCCATGCTCGCTGCTGGGCTTGCTTCACCTACTCTGCCTGGCAGCCTGCACTCAGCTCATGCTACCGGCCTGGATTCTGTGCTCAGCCTGTGGGTGGGCTGGGCATGCAGCAGCCTGCTTCCACCTTGGGTACTGGCATCTGGATGAGGGAATGTGGTGGAACCTGTAAACTAGTAGATGACAGAAACTGCAGAGCCCAAGTGGTGTTGTGGCTCTTGCCCACAGAGTCCCAAGGTGTGAGCCCCCAAGCACTTTTACTGTTCTCTCTCCTTCCCACCACCCACAGATAAGCAAATGGGGCTGTTTGGGGGGGCGTGGGGGGGTTACAGATTGTTCATGTTACAGCTCCCATTTGTTCCTCCCAATTGGTGGGTTTTGGGTTCTTGTCCTGCATCCAAGAAAAATTAGGCTAGTGGACACTAGAGAGTGAGGGATGTAGAAAAGGGTTTTGTTAAGTGACAAAACATCTCTTGTCATGAGAGGGTACCTCTCATACACCACATGAGTGGGTGGCCCTCTGTGTGAGAGGGGCCCCAAAAGTGAATAGCCCCACATGTGGCTGAGTCTGGGGTAATTATGGGCTCAAAATGGGGGAATGTGAGGTGATTGTTCCATGAACAGGCCAGGGAAAAGCCCTATTTGATTGGCTAAAAGGCATCGAGGAAGTTCTCACTCTAATCACGGACTCTACCTGAACTGCCAGCCCTGTTTTCAGGCTTTAAATTGTCCTTGGTTTGAAGGTTGGGTTTTACTGGGGACCTTTCCCTGTCTGCCTAGGAATTTTTCTCCCTCCTGCTGCTATCAGTCTCCCCTCTGAAAAGGTACATCTAACTGACGTTCGGATAAGGACAGTTACTGCTCTTACTGCTTCATGTTGACGGGGGGCATTGTTTTGGGAAAATGCAGTCAGATTTCTCTCAGAAGTTTATCTAAGGGTCCCCAGTGAAAGCCATTACCCAAGACTCCATTTGCATAACCATTTGGAGTTTGATGGTCTCTAGGTGAGAAGAAACGAATTTTACAGGAAGATTAAGTATGAATGGGCCAAGTATTAGTATTATAAAAAGAGGAGCTAAGAGGAAAATTCTAGTGCCAAAGATAACAGAAATAAGAAGTAAAAGAGACTAATCATTCTAAAAACAATGTTGTCGCCAGAACTGTTTCACTCTGGTGAAAAATAATTAAATCTTTATGAGGGGCAGTTAAACTTTAGAGGAGAAATAACTGTTTATGGAAGTAGATAATCCCATGGGAATTCGGGATTAAGGGGTCCTTGGCAAACATGCCTGATGGTGAGGAACAGAACAAAGGTGATAACAGCAAGCATAGGGGAGGCCATAAAGAGGATATTCATGGAAAGTTAATTATTGACACTTACCTTTGTGATTGTTTGCCTGAGGCCTCCAATTTCTTCACACTGATATTTTGGGTGCTCTTCTAGGTCTATAGAGGTAATTCTGTCAGTTTCCCAGGCCTTTACTTGAGTATAGTGAATCCAGGAATATATTTCAGTGATCTTACTGTCATAGGAGTAGAAAGAAGAACAGTGTAAGGTCCCTCCCACTCTGGGCCTAGAGAGGGAGAAAGGGAAAGAAGTGCCTTTACCAGTACTAAGTCCCCTGGGTTGAATAGACATGGCCCTAGTTCACAGGGTTAGGCCTCCAACAATTGTTTCAGTTCCTGTTGTAAATGGGCCAACATAGTTACATGTTTAATTAAATCAGAGGTTTCCTGGTCTAGCAAGAAATCATTAGCGGGAAAAGACCATCCATACATCATTTCAAAGAGACTTAAACCCAGCTTCAAAGGGGTGTTTCTAACACATAGTAGGGCTATGGGAAGAAGAGTAATCCAGGGAAGATGAGTCTCTTGAGACACTTTTCTGAGGTGTCTTTTGATAATATCATTTGTCTTTCCTCCCTCTCCTGAGGACTGTGGTCTCCAATCACAATAAAGATGATATTGTGTGCATAGTGCATTTGAGACACCCTGGGTGACAGCCACCTTGAACAAGGGGCCATTATCACTCTGGAAGTACTCAGGGAGTCTAAAGTGAGAAATTATTTCATTAATTCATACTTTTATTACCTCAGAAGCTTTCTCTGACATAGAAAGGCTCCTACCTAGTTAGTGAAGGTGTCTACCCATATTAGGAAGTACTGGATGTCCTTTGTCTTTGGCATATTGGTGAAACCAGTCTTCCCCTGGGTAGCCTGTCATTCTTTGGTTTCCAGCAGGAATAAGTCAATAATTTAAGAGATTGCATTAGAGTAAGGGAGTAAGGTTGTCAAGATCATAAGAGGATTGTAGAGATACTCTGAGTTGTACTGAGTGCTTCCTCACAGCGAATATGATTACATAATTACAGATATTTTTTGAACTTTCATTGCCTAGACTACTACCATATATTCTAATTAGCCACCATTTTTTATACAGCTGGCTGTCACACACAGCTTTCCTTCAGTGCACTGTCAGTGCATGGGGCTTTGAAAGCTACCATGGCTTTTGGCAGGAAAAGTCTGAGGTGTGCTTGAAGCACTCTCCACACCATTTGATTCAAAATATGAAACTAATGCTGAGGGGGACAAAAGCACATTCACACAAATTTTTATTCATGTTCCAGGTCCCCTGCTAAACAATGTTTTTAAAAAAATAATGTATCATTTATTCCTCACAATTACCCTATGAAGCGGTTGCTACAAAGACCCTTCAGCTGTGGCTATTTCTGCTCATTCCGAGCCAGGGTTCTGATTGTACAGTCGTCATTAAAAGGCTGCCCCTTTTGGAGGATGTTTCTCTTTCACTGCTCATGTCGACTCTCCATGGGTCTTAGCAAAGGCTGGCATATTTGTCACGTGGGTGTACTGTAGAATGTGAAATTAAAATGAGACTTGCCTGAGAGAGGTTTTTGTTCTGAAGGGAGAACAGTCTTTTAGTACTTATTTCCATCACTCTTAGGATAGATGGACAGAAAATGTCTGCCTGAAAGAATTTGTCAAATGAAGCTGCCAAGGTTACAAGAAACATGGTGGTAGGAGAAAGAAGGCCAGGAAGCATTGCTTTTTAGGTCTTTATACAGAACACGAGGCTTGGAAAAAGCCATTCTTCCAGCAGCTTTTCTTCCTTGTGTTGCTTCTGTGGTCCAGAGGATTCAATTCGGGAAGGATATTGGTATTCTTTTTACCACATGCAATGCTTTCTGCATAAAGAATGTTTTTTTCTATATTTCCTTAAAACCATATCATTTTCTCTAACATTCTTTAATTTCTGCCAGTTACTTTCTCAGTGAGTTTTGCAATATCACACTTGTTTTTTTCTTTTCCTTACCTAAGATTTTTTTTTCTAAAGATTTCTTTCTCATCCATGTTTACATTTTTGGGTATGTTCTTTTTATCATCATCATTATCATCACCAGTATTATTCTAGATTGAACACAAAATTAACATATAAATCTTTGACAGTTAAGAAAAATGTGATTTAATTTAGTTTTGTGTAGTGGAAAGAGTACTTGAAATCACACAATCTCTATTTGAATCCTGACTCTGCAGTGCCCTCGCCTTCTGCCACATTGGATGAGAGCTTTGTATTCTCTCTAGTCTTCAATTTTCTCATTTGTGAGATGAAGAAGTTAAATCAAATACTCTCTAGCCCCTCTTCCAGCACTGCTAACACAAGGACCAGCTTTTTCCCAATACGATGCTGCCTCACACAGTGATTTAATTTTTCTGTTTATACCCACCTTCTTCCAAAAATTGTTTGAGGGTATCTGAAGGATACACAAGAAACCAATAACATGGGTTATTTTTGGGTGAGGGAACATCAAGGCTGGGAAACAGAAGTAGAAAAGAAGATTCAAGTCATCTGGATTTTGGCCAGATAAACCCGCTTTCAATTCCAACAAATAAACAAAATGTAAAGCTGTAATTAAGAGAAGTTATCTGAGCAGAATTTTTTAAATTCATTTTGGTCTATTCTGTGATTATAGTGACTCAAAATAATACTTTACTAAAGCTGTAAGGGTAGGAAAAAATCAGTAGAATTTCACTTTTTCTTTACCATTTTATTAGTAGAAAGAAATGCTAATGAACAACAAAATAGCCAGAAAAAATAAAAAATTTGAGTAATGTATTGAGACTTTTAGCACTGGAGACTTGCATTTTTGCAATATTTATTGGGTCTCTGTTTTATATTTCTAGACAAATCTAGAGCTAAGACTTGTGAGTCTAACATTCTCTGCACACACACTTAAGAAAGATGTTGGCCGGGCGTAGTGGCTCACACTTGTAATAACAGCATTTTGGGAAGCCGAGGTGGGCAGATCACGAGGTCAGGAGTTTGAGACCAGCCTGGCCAACATGGTGAAACCCCATTTTTACTAAAGATACAAAAAATTAGCCAGGCGTGGTGGTGTGCACCCATAATCCCAGCTACTTGGGAGACTGAGGCACCAGAGTCACTTGAACCTGGGTGGTTGCAGTGAGCCAAGATCATGCCATTGCACTCCCGCCTAGGCAACGGGAGAGACTCTGTCTCAAAAAAGAAAAAGAAAGGAAGGGAGGGAGGGAGGGAGGGACGGAGGGAGATGTTCCACAAGACCTTTACTCCCCCAGCTGTTATTATAGGCCTCAAACTTTATTAAGCAATTATACTGTTCTACACATGTTGATAAGGACATTTAAATATGGTTATTCATTTTTAGAAAAATTTAATATAGAAAATAAGTTATGTCCAGTTTGTGAAAATAATCCAATTAAACACAAATTTTAAAAGTTACAAAAATTACTCTGAGTAAATAGACACATTCAAAAACATTTTGTATGTCTTCTAACTAATAATCATTACCTTTTTTTCAGGTATGTTGGGGCAAATCAGTGTTTAAACACCTGTTCAGAAGAATTAACAGAATGTAGTATAGCAGAAGTACTATCCCTCTGGTCTTTACTTATTTTGGCACATAGGCATGGAAGCATTTTGTTTGCTCAAGGCTAATTAATCTGTATTGATTCTTCACAGAGAAATGAATATTAAAAAATTACTTTAAAATGTACCTTAATTTTTTAAAAGAGCATCCTTTGCTATATAATATTTGTTAAATCAAACTAAAATTTGGCCTGATAAAGACTTCATACTTGCATTCTGTATTAGCTCCTTCTCCCGCTGCTATGAAGAAATACCAGAGAATGGGTAATTTATAAATGAAAGAGGTTTAATTGACTCACAGTTCCCCAGGGCTGGGGAGGCCTCAGGAAACTTACAATCATGGTGAAAGGGGAAGCAAACACATCCTTCTTCACATGGTGGCAGAATGGAGAAGAGAAGAGCCGAGTGAAAGGGGAAGTCCCTTGTAAAACTATCAGGTCTCTTGAGAACTTACTATCATGAGAATAGCATGGCAGAAACCTCCTCTATGATTCAATTACCTCTCACTGGGTTCTTCCCACAACGTGGGGATTATGGGAACTATAATTCAAGATGAGATTTGGGTGGGGACACAAAGCCTAAGCATATCACATTCTTTAGTTATCCTGTACAAACTGCAATATATGCAAACTGAAAACCTAATTTAGGTGTGTGCTTTTGTGAAATAGCTGAGTTTCAGCCAAACCCAGCAACCAGACTTCATCCACTCAGAGGCAACCAACTGTTTATTGTTGAAATAAGGCTAAAGGTGAGTTGTAACTAATCCAATTGTTTCTGGAGGTTACTTCCATTTTCTGTATGTCACTTTGCTTTTTCTGTCCATAAGTTTTATCCAACCATGCAGCAGCCCTGGAGTCTCTTTGAATGTGTTCTGATGCTGGGAACTGCCCGATTCAAGAATCATTTTTTTCTTGCTTAATTAGATTCTGTTATATCATATTAAATTTAATTTGTTTAAAGGTTTGTTTTGGTTTATTTGATTTAACAGATCTGGTGTCAAAAGTGAGAATCCAAAGTGAAACTCCAGTGAACCTCAGGACTACCAGGTGACCAGGACGCAAGGTACTGTGGAACCCACTGTGCTCCTTGCTCTCTTGTTTGTAACTGGAGTTCATGGACAAGTATTATTGTGGATTCTGAGCTCTACCAGTTTGTGTTCTGAGCAATTTTTTAAGCAATATTTATCTGGAATGAACTGGAGGATCAGATTGGATTTGATAGTTAACTAGTTCAGGTTTAGAGGCCTGGAACTTCAGATAGTGACCTTTGTGATAATGAGTTTGTCTCAATCAAAGGAGTTTGGAACTACAGCTTCTGGTATTCCAGCTAATTTTTTTTTCTTTTTTTTTGAGATGGAGTCACACTCTGTCGCCCAGGCTGGAGTGCAGTGGTGCGATCTCTGCTCACTGCAAGCTCCGCCTCCCAGGTTCACACCATTCTCCTTCCTCAGCCTCCCGAGTAGCTGGGACTACAGGCGCCCACCACCACGCCCAGCTAATTTTTTGTATTTTTAGTAGAGACGGGGTTTCACCATGTTAACCAGGATGGTCTCGATCTCCTGACCTTGTGATCCGCCCACCTCAGCCTCCCAAATGCTGGGATTACAGGCGTGAGCAACCGTGCCTGGCGATTCTAGCTAATTTTATGTGTAAAATCAGGAACCCAAGAATGTGTGTCATTTTTAAGAGATGGGCTAACCTTACTAAATACAATGTAGAATTAAGATGGCCACAATAGGGAAGTTTTTTTGTTTTTTTGGTTTTTTTTCCCAAGACAATCTTGCTCTGTTGCCCAGGCTGGAGTGCAATGGTGCTATCTTGGCTCACTGCAAACTCCGCCTCCCGGGTTCAAGTGATTCTCCTGCCTCAGCCTCCCGAGTATCTGGGATTACAGGAGCCAGGCACCACACCTGACTACTTTTTGTCTATTTAGTACAGACGAAGTTTTACCATGTTGGCCAGGCTGGTCTCAAACTCCTGACCTCAAGTTATCTGCCCGACTCAGCCTCCCAAAGTGCTGGGATTACAGGGATGAGCCACCACACCTGGCTGGAAGTTTTAATTTGAACAAAGTTGTGTATTTAAAGGCATATTATAAAAGGGGTGACCAAAAAGCCTGCAAAAAACAATTTCATGTATTCTTTAATTGGCATGTGAAGGCATCTAAAAGATTAAATGAATGAAAAATTGCTATTGCAAAAAAAGCAAACAAGTTTAAGCCACAGACTAAGGACGTAATAGAAGAGGATTGTACTCTTGATTGAACTAACCCCAACTATTCCTTCTCTTTATCCATCTCTACCTAAATTCTCTGAGTCCACTAACCTTTTTCTAAATGACCTTTTCACCTTGATGATGATGAGAACAGAGAAGTTAGACAGATGCCTTACAAAGTAAGACCTTCTGATCAGCCAGGCCTTCGGGCTGTTACCACCTTTTACTATGTGGTCTAAAACTGAACATAGAGTCATTGTAAAGAACTTCCTTGATTCAAGGGAACATCCTCAAAAATATATTGAGGAATTTAGAGTCATCATAGGAGCTTACGATCCACGGCTTTCTGACCTTTACTGATTTATTCCCATGACATCGGGACTTAGCAAAACTCAGAAATGGATGACAGCCTCTGATTGGGACAGACCTAAGGAGGATATTAAAGATCTTCCCACACCCCCTTATGAGAAGGACCAAACCGAGCTATGAAAATTGCTGAAAACCCTTTAGATTCAATTTCTACATATGTTTCACAGGAAAATAATTGGTTCATCATTCAATTTTGCAGACCAAAAAACAAAAACAAAAACAATAAGTTGACCCAGTTTTAGATTACAGAACTCAGAAATACTGTATTTGAAACGTTCTGGGCTCAACATACAGCAAGCAGTCTTTTCTGCAGGTACTGAAATGGGATTAATTAATCTGTTTATAAATAGATTCTGTCCTTAACTCAACAGTTTAATTTAAAAACATAAACTTAGATGGGTAGTGACAGATGTGACTCAATTGATAGCCTTAGCTGAACATTTTGAGAGGACATCAGAGCAAGAACAAAACCCCAGAAGTGTTACAAGCTTATGTCTGTCCTGTTACAATGGTTATGGAGTCCAAGACCAAAGGGGCTTTCTTGTTTTTATTTTAAATCACAATCAGGAGGTAGAGAATAAGAGATTCTGTACTCCAGGATATCTGCCTTTATTGCAAATAACAAAGACACTGGAAAAGAGATTGTTCAGGTTTATATCAGTCCACTCATAAATCTCCTCCCTTTAGTCCAGACTGTTTCTCCCTGAGAGGCAGCCTAAGAGATCTTAGCCCTGTGGTGATAATGGACATTGTGGAGGCCTTAAGGGATTCTCCTGTAAATTGCCCTTGCCCTGTCCCCAACTTAGTGTCCATTCTGCTCCACAATATCCTTAAGTAAACCTGAAGAAACAGAGTCAAAATAAATGAGCAATCCTGTACAATACTGGTGGATATGAGAGCCACATTATCTACCATAAACTCCACTTAAATCGTCAACAAATCCCTCTGAATAAAAAGGTCATTTCTGTGGTGGGGCTTTTAAATCAAGTTCAGGAGGCTTCCATATCTGAACAAATCCAATTTACTTTGCAGATATTTTCAGAAAAATGTACCTTTCTGCTATGTGATACTGCCCCAGTAAATTTGCTAGGGTGAGAATCATTTTCATTGCTAACAGGGCATATGAAATTCTTCTATGAGGGAGAAGTAATCTTAGCGTTTTTGACTCTCCTCAATGAGAACGGTTATGCTCTCTACCGGCAGAAATTGGTAAGATCAAAAGTCAGGCCTATAAACCTGTGTCCTTTCTAAAATACCTGAAGGTTTATGGGCCTCTTCCTTAACCAATATAGAAAGAATTAAAAGTGTGGAACTTGTAAAAGTCCAAATAGATCGTTCCAAATCCTTGCCTAAATTACCTCAGTATCCACTAAAACTCAAATTAGTTCAAATGCTCTCACCAGTGGTAGAAGAGTCAATTAAACAAGCACTTATAATTCTGTGTACCAGTCTTTGTAACACTCGAATCCTACCAGTTAACAAACCAGATGGACAAGCTTAGAGATTTACTCAAGATTTACAGGCGATTAATAAAATTGTAATACCAAGGTTTCCTGAGTCCCAGATACTGATATCTTAGTGTCTAATATGCCCACTGATTCAGTAGCAAACCTCTGCTCAGCCTTTTTTTAGCATTCCAGTTCATAATTAGAGTTAATACTTATTTGCTTTACTTGGAAAAATCAGCAGTACACCTGGATAGTAATGCCACAAGGATTAATGTAGTTTTCCCAGGCATTGCATCAGGACTTAACCCTATAGAGTGCTGGAAATTCTACTCATATTCAATATATAGATGACCTGTAGTTATGCACTCTGCCACTAAAGAGTGCTCTGAAATTTACTCAATTTACCTTTTATAGCAAGTTGCATGTAAAGGTCACAAGACTTTGACCGTAAAACTTTAGTTTTCAAGAGAAAAAGTCGACTGTTTTTGACACAATTTGACCGTTGAAGGGATTTCCTTCTCACCTGAAATAATACAGACTACCTAAAGTTTTCCTTGCCCTGCAACCCAACACAAGGGCTTTTCTTACGCTTATAGAATATTACAGATACTGAGTCCTGAATTTTTCCTTTATGGCCTCACCATTCTATGAACTCACTAGAACATAGTACCAGGGTCTTAACCTTGGAAAGACAGTCATGCACCAACTTTTAACCAAATGAAATTGGCCTTAAAACCGCCCTTAGCTTTAGAAATTCCAAGTTACAGTACATCTTTACCTTGTTCCCTTCATGAATGTAATGATCGGGTACTAGGATTTCTTACCCAAGAACATGGGGGAAACAGGGCCATGGCATAATATAGCCTGCAATTAGAACCAATAACTGAAGCATATCCTAATTGTTTAAAAGCAGGAGCAGCAGCAACTACTTGATAGAAGCAATTGCCTGGCTTTAAGAAATGAACTTAATTTGCCCCATACGGTGGAAAGTCTATTAAATTCCAGCCAGACTCAGCATTTTTTACCAAGTAGACTAACATCTTAGGAAATTCTTCTCTTGTCTCCTAACCTTTCATCAAAAATGCTGAAACCCACCGAAGCCTGTTGCTCTATTCCCTCTGCCTGATCATGTGAAGACCACATTTGTATAAATGTAATATCAGAAATAGTGTCCCCTCCAGTAGATTTATGAGCTGCTCCACTGTATAATCCTAAATTAATACTTTTTGTTGATGGGTTCTATGCCAAAAACTCAGAAGAAAAATATCAGTTGAGGTATGATGTTACCACCAACAATGAGTTAATAGAGAAGGAAACTCTTACCTAACTTAAGCCATCTCAACCTGTGAAGCTTATTGCTCTCACCCAAGCTTGTCATACAGCTAAGAACAAGTCAGTATATGTTTATACAGACAGCAAATATGCTTCCGGGATCTTACATGATTTTGGCATGTTATGCAAACAATGGGGGTTTATCACCTCTACTACTACCACAGGATAGCTGTAAAACAGATGTTACAGCTATCGTGTTACAATTACAGATTGATGTTGTTAAGATTGAAGCTCACATGTGTAGAACTGAACCAGAATATCAAGGGAATGCCTTAGAAGATTTTTGTGTTAAATGAGCTAGTGTTGAAATTGCTAGAGTATGCAATTTGAATGAACTCCATCAGATTGATCCAAGTCAACTCTCTTATGATGACTTATTTAATAAACCGTGCAATGACCCTGATTTTAAAAAAAAGAACAAAATAGGTATCTGACAGGATATAAATTCAATGTTAGATGTGGACCCACAAAGGGTCTGGATGGTTGTATGGCCTTTCTTCAGTCTTTGAAGCTTCCATTGTTAAAAGTTCTGCACTCCAAAAATCATCACAGAACAGATAAAAGATTCAAATTATGAAAAAATTTTGGTGTGGTGACTTCCAAAATTACTAAAACAGTTTATAATCAATGTTTGGTTTTTCAAATTTATAATCCCTGGAAAACAATAAAAACCTTAGGTAGTATATTTCCACTACCTGATTTGAACATTTACAGATGGACTTCATTTAGACATGACCCTCAGTGGAGTATTAGTATGTTTTTGTAATATTTTTCATGTTATCTAGTTGGGTAGAGGCTCTTTCATGAAGGAAAACTGACATTGTGACAATAGCTAAACAATCATTAGAAAATGTGTTTCTTTCATGGGACATCCCTGGAAAAATCTCCAGCAACAGTGAAACTTATTTTACTGGGCAAGTTATAAAGAAGTTAAATAAAATGTTAGGGACACAGTGACATTACCACTGTCCTTATTAATTTCAATTTTTGGAATGGCTGAAAGAACAAATAGTTTTTTACAACTGAAATTGGCAAAATTAACTGAGTCAATTGGGTTGCCATGGCCCAAGGTACTACTACTGGCTTTATTGGCAATCAGATCCATTGTCTTTGAAAAGCATTAAGTTTACCCGTCACGAAATAGTTACTGGAAGGCCTATGTCCCTAATAGTGGAACCTCCTGCATCTCTCACTCTTGTAAACTCTGATATGACTACATACTCTAAGGTTTTAATGCATTATGTCAAAGTGTATTTTCACCAGATAAAGGATGCTTTTCCTGATCCACCAACTGAGGAAAATCAAATATTTTATGGTCTAGAAATTAGAGATTGGGTCTTCTGGAAATGACATTCGAGGAAGACCACCATTGATCCTCCTTGGAAAGAACCATATGTGAACCCCAAAATCTGAGACAGGCCTTGGTTAATTTAGAAAGTTTATTTTGCCAAGGCCGAGAATGCACGCCCATGACACAGCTTCAGGAGGTCCTGATGACATGTGTCCAAGGTGATCAGAGCACAGTTTAGTTTTATACATTCTAGGGGGACAAGAGACATCAATCAACATATACAAGATGAACATTGGTTTGGTCTGGAAAGGCGAGATGACTCGAAGCAAAGGCAGGAACACTTGAAGTGAGGAGAGGGCTTCTAGGTCATAGGTAGATAAGAGACAAATGGTTGTATCCTTGAGTTTCTGATTAGCCTCTCCAATGGAGGCAATCAGATATGTATTTATCTCAGTAAGCAGAGGGGTGACTTTGAATAGAATGGGAGACAGGTTGGCCCTAACAGTTCCCAGTTTGACTTTTCTCTTTAGCTTAGTAATTTGGTGGCCTCAAGATTTAGTTTCCTTTCACACATATCAAGTCATCTCACCAGCCACACTACAGTAAAGCTTCAGGGCCTCGAAACTTGGGTCCACATTTCACAATTCAAAAGTGCCCCTTCAAACGTTTGGAACTGCACACCTGTTGGAGACTTTAAGGTAAAGCTAAATAGAAACATTTATCCCCAGAAGCAGACAGCATCCTAGCTGTAGACAGCTTTCAAGACTTTTGTCTTGACCAAAGACTTTTTAAAAAATTAACCTTTTTAAAAATTAGTGTTCATTTTATTCAGAGGGGCCTTACAGTTGGCACTAGTGGGCTACCAGTTCCATGGAATTTAATGCTAATTCATAAATTGGGAAAAATCTTAAATAATGTATCCAATTAAACCTCCCAGGGATTTAGATAGGTAGAAGCCACTCTCCAAAAGGCAGATGATAACACATGGATTTGACAAAATCAAACAAACATACAAAAGAAACAATGAAACATAGTGCAGCTTTAGATCTCTTTTATGCTCAAGGTTTGGGATTATGTTCCTTATGTTTAGTTTTGAACAAAACTGAATGTTTTACCTATCTGTCACCTGATTTTATTAGTGCAGAAAGCTTAACTTAAAAGTTGAGTGCTAACTATTGTTTTCTTAAATATTGCCACCAAGTACATTAAGGAAATCTCTCCAGAGAAAGAAGCACATCATACATTTAAGGGGGCAACTAACAGTTGGTTTTCAGGCATCTTAAATAATGGATGGCAAGCTTAGGTTTTCCCAAGTTTTCTAATTTTTGTATTTCTTCTAGTAGGTCTATAAGGACACTTAAAGCTCATTACATGTGGTACTCTATGGAAGGAAGTGTCAATGCTATGGAAAGCAACCCTGATAGAGAGAACATCATGAGAGCTTGGAATGACTACATTATTGGCAATGCCATCATTGTTATGGAAAAGCCATCAAGCCTGAAACAACAAATTCCTGCTGGAGAATTCTGTGTCTAGAAGTGCATGGCTTCACAGGATTTATGACTGAGCCAATCAACGAAATCGTAAAAGAGGTTGTGCATATGGCAAAAAAAAAAAAAAAAAAGGTGGGGGTAAAAGGTTTCAAGACATGGGTCTTGGATTAATTCAGGACCTAATAAATGCTACACCAGAGAAATTCACAGTAGGTGACTTGATGGAGATGAGTGCTTTCAAACCAGTGCCAGATGATGAGGAAGAAGTCATAGAAGATGCAGGGCCAGGAAACAAGGTGACTTTAGACACTCTGGGAGGAGGGTTCCAGTTATTCAAGAATGCTTTTGACTTCTTTTATGACACGGGCCCTTCTATGATACAGGCAATAAGATTAAAGCAAATGATAAAGAAATATTCGTACTGTATAAAAACGTTTTTAGAGAAATGAGAAGACAGGAATTCAGATAGAAATTATGGTGTATGTCTGTAAAGTTACACCAAGTGTGGCTGTTTCTTCTGACTACTCTTCCACTTCCTCCCTATCTTCCACCTCTATCACCCCGAGACAACAAGACCAACCCCTCGTCTTCCTTCTCCTCGGCTTACTCAATGCGAAGGCAACAAGGATGAAGATCTTTATGATAATCCGCTTCCACTTACTGAATAATAAATGTATTTTTATAACTTATTTTTGTAATAAGATTTTCTCTTCTGTAGCTTACTTTATTGTAAGAATACATTATATATATATATATATATATATATATATAAAAATAGAGAGAGAGAGAGAGAGAGAGAACATAAAATATGTGTTACTCAACTATTTATGTTATCAGTAAGGCTTTCGGTCAACAGTAGGCTATTAGTAGGTTAAGTTACCGGGGAATCAAAAGTTATATGAGGCTTTTTGACTGCAAGAGGGCCCAGTGTCTCTAACCCCAGCATTGCTCAAGAGTCAACTGTATATTTCATGACAATTTCTTAACTACTTATATTTAGATTTAGTATAAACAGCAAAAACAACCAAAGAGAACCTTATTACAGCAAAAAAGTTTCACTGTGTTGCTTCCACCCAGACCCTCTGCAACCTCAGTACCTCCCACTGATTTCTGAGAGCCCTCATCACTCTCTGGAAGAAACAAAGTATTGACTTTTTGTTCAGGCTCAGGTAAGATAAAGTGAAGAGGATCATTATTTGGCTTTTGAAGAATAGATGATTATGAGTTTATATTTTAGGTTAAGATTGTTAAGAGATTGACTTAAATATGAGATTTTAGTATAAAAAAAGGTAATGAATGCTCACCCTTCTTTTTTGACCTTGGCTAATGCCTCTGCTCAGCTAGGGACCCTTATGTTAATGAGACAATATTATATTCTGAGCAGCAGGCCCTGCTTTGAAGTAGTTCCATTCTCTTGTGAAAGCTCAAAGCTGCTTTCATGCAAGTACTATTGATTAAAAAATTATTTCTTCACATGAAGCAAAAAAAAAAAAAAAATTTCATAAGTATCAGCATTAAGAATGTTCAATTTTAAGAAAGTCCCCCATCCTGGATTTTCTAACTTTGAGGGTATTACTAATAACAGTAACCATTGGTTTTTTGCTTTATTTTTAATCACTATCTTATTTTTTCTGACTTCGTAATTTCCATTTCATAAGGATAACAGGTAAAGGGCATTTTTGGCCTCTAAATAATTAATCATAACTCTCTAGTGACAGATTTCAAAAGGCCAGGAGCAAATCAGTATTCACAATAAAAGCTGAAGAGTCGGGATTTGCCTTTCTAAATTCTCTGTTGTTTAGAAATATTTATGCATTGCCTGAACTTGGAAATTTAGCATAGAATTTGGCTTTATGATTTAGAGCTTTAGTTCCAGATGTTTTTTGTGCCTATTTAACAGTGGTATTGCTTATGAGTGTTTAAGAATGATTTTTGCAGTATAATATCTCATTGATTAAGTACTACTATTGTCTGACTTCAAGAATGGTCCCCACAAAAATGGCTTGGACCTATTCAAGTTCTACTCTACACTTGAATTACCCTTATAATTATTTTTGACTCCTGTACCAAGTGAACTGTATGCTGTTTATTTTTAAAACCCTTACAGGAGCAAATGATTGATCTTAAATATATTTGCATGGGTCAAGGGAAAGCTTCTCTTTGCCCTCTGAAGGTTTGCTTGAAAAATCAACTCCAAAAAGGAGATTAATATGACATACAGATTTATTAATGTGCATATGAGGAAGAAAGAATGGGAACTTGGATCATGGTAAAACAGATTATCGTGGTAAACAGATTCTGGGAGAAGGAGAGGAGGAAGCGTGGCTGGCCAAGGTGGTCTTGCTATGCAGATGAAACCTCACAGATTGCAGCTGTTAGACCAAATAGATGGTAAGTGTGTCTTTTAGACCTTTCTAGGTGTCAGACTGTCAGTTAACCTTCCCTACATCCAGACAAGAAAAGGCCTGGCTGCATCACTGCAGATTCTGCACAGAACCAAATCTCCCCCACCAAAGACAGCTTTGCAAGGCCACTTCTGTTGGCTGGTTCTCTGAACATTCATCTCAAAATATGTCTACAAAGTATATTTTGTGGTACAGTATTTTGATTTCTTTCATATTACATGAATAAAGGGTTAAGTTCCAATTTAACTTTTAAATATCTTTATTGAACTTAATTGAATTCAGTACTCGACATTGTCTTTTGTTGTCCCCACCACTCAATGTAAGAGCAAATGCAAATTAAACATAAGAGGGCTAATTAATTCTCCCTATAAAACATAAAGGGAGAAACAGCTCCTTCTTCTATTTCTTAGAGCATTCATTTTAGAAAACTCAAGATTATAGGTTCCTTCTCTGTCTCTTTGAAATGCATGTAAATTTTTTACAAGCTAAATAAATCTTTTTGTTAGTTTTATATTCTAGTAACATCTCTCTCAAAAAACTGGGAGCCATCCCTTTTAAATATAATTATCAAAGATAACACTCTTATCTCCATTTATCTGTGTGAGGGTAGGAGCCTAACTTCTGTGGACACCTGGCTCCCAGTTGTATAACTACTTCCTGTCATAAATATATGAATAGTTTATTTTTCCTTTGAATAAAGCCAATTAGCTAACACAGATGGTGACCACAATTACCAGGTGAATCTAGGATAAATTAAGTGTAACAAATGGTAGTGTCAAGTCCTCCTCCTTGAGGATTGGTTATTGTTTATCTTGAAAACATGTTTGTAATGAGTTATGTCTGTTTAGCTATAAAAACGGTAAGATTTCTTTGTCTTTGCCATCTCTCAGTATACTACTTCTGATATGCATCACATTCTGGTTTAATGCTTATCAATAATAAACCATTTTCTTTCTCTGCTACATTTGTATAGAGTTTTTTCTGAATTGGAAGAAATTTTGCTTTTAATTATATTTTCTCCGTATCAGCAATATTACTCCCCTCATTTCCCATGTCCACACACACAATTCACACAATTCCTACGAAATAGCCTGCAACAAAACTGGGAAAAGCAGAAAGGAAAGTTTTGGATCCCTAATTACTGCAATAGTAACTTTTATTATTCCTCATGTTCATTTATAAAAGAAAGATAAGGACAATAGCTAAAAATCACATGTAAAATGACATATAACTGTCCAATGAGTTCGTTTTGCCTGCTGCCTAAATAAAGCCAATTTATCAAGACAGGGGAATTGCAATAGAGAAAAGAGTTTAATATGTGTAGAATCAGCTAAGCAGACTTAAGCTGTATTAATGCTCAAATCATCCTCCCCCAAAATTTGGAGGCTGTGGTTTTTTAAAGATAGTTTGGCATGCAGCAGGCTTGGTAAGAGGGAATGCTGATTGATTGGGTTAGGGATACAAATCACAGAGAGTCAAGGCTGTTTTCTTGCGCTGAGTCAGTTCCTGGGTAGAAGCCATAAGACGAGATGAGCCAGTTTACTGATGTAAATGGCACCAACTGATCTGTTTGAATGCAGGGCCTGAAAAATATCTCAGATAGCAATCTTAGGTTTTATGATAGTAATGTTATCAACAGAAGCAATTGGGGAGGTTAGTGATCTTGTGGCCTATGACTGCGTGACTCCTGAGCCATAATTTTTAATCTTTTGGATAATATGTTAGTTTTACAAAGGCAGTCTTGTTCCTAGGCAAGGAGGGGATTGGTTTTGTGGAGAAGCTGTTATCATCTTTGTTTAAACCATAAACTAAATCCCTCCTAATGTTAATTTGACCTACGTCCAGGAAAAAAATTAGGGCAGCTTGGAGGTTAAAGGTAAAATGGAGTCAGTTAGGTCAGATCGCTCACCATCATAATTTTCTCACTGTTATAATTTTTGCAAAGGTAGGTTCATTTACATACAGTGAGAATATGCATATATGGTTATCATACAAAGTAGAAGATAACTTCCAGTTTTCTGAAAATCACTGAATACTTATCAAATATGGTAGTTATGACCTATTGAAAACCTGAAGAGAAATAGAAAGCAGTACTTAGTCTACTGTAAAATGACTCAAACCAACATAATCCTTCATGATTTGTAGGTTTTTGTTTTGTTTTGTTTTGTTTGAGATAGGGTCTCACTTTGTCACCCAGGCTAGAGTAAAGTGACGTGATCTTGGCTCACTGCAGTCTCTACCTCCTGGGCTCACGGGTTCCTCCCACCTCAGCCTCCCAAGTAGCTTGGAATACAGGCGAATGCCACCACATCTAAAATTTTTGTTTATATTTTTTATAGAGACAGAGTTTTGCTATGTTGTCCAGGCTGGTCTCTAACTCCTGAGCTCAAGTGATCTATCTGCCTCGGCCTCCCAAAGTGTTAGTATTACAGGTGTGAGCAACTGTGCCTAGTGGATTTGTAGGTTCTTTCTGATATAAATTACCCCCTACCTTTAAACCACAGGGCTAGTCTCCTCCCCCACAACAAATTGTCTTGGCTCAATCTATTATAAGAGTCAATCAAAGATTCATTCTGGCCTCTGGAGACATCATGAGCTAGCAGACACACAAGCCTGTAGCCCATTCTGAAAGCATACCGAGTCCTTTCATTCTGCCTTTAAGGTCATGGACTACATCTGGCATGAAAGGTTCCGTGTGTACAGCCTGAAGGTAACATAATTATTATCAGGGGTATTCATGACCACTTTCCTCTGCTTCAGAGACAGAGAAGGAGTATTTGAGAAGTTGTAAAAGCTTAGATTTGAAGTCAGTCAGGGAGTCCTCTTGCTCTTTCTTTTCACTAAGTTGTGTTGTGTGCATACAATGACTTGGCAATAACTATCATGACTCACATTACTTGACAATTGGCCCTATGCTATGAGCTTCTAAGGAATTATTTTCTGCAATCTCACAATAACTTTCTGAAGGGATCCCAACTGAAGGTGAGGAATCTGTGGTATGGGGAGGTAGAGAGGCTGATCCAGAGCCACAGAATTGGTAGAATAAGACTGTAAGGAGGGCTTTGAGCTGACTGCAAACCCAGCTTAGTGACCACTGAGCCAAAGGCCTTGGTACAGGGAGCCCATATGTGAATGTCTGGGCAGAGTAGTTGAGGGCTCTTCAGGTTTTATCAGGGCCTTTCCAGGTTGTACCTCATCTGAGTGCCAAGTTTCAGGTTGTCAAACTTGTGGATGGAGCTTTCCTTTCAGGATTCTTAAGGCCATGTAGATCCACCCCAATAAGAGTGGGGGTATAAAAAAAAAAAAAAAAAAAAAAAAAAAAAACCACAGAGCACATTCCTTGCTGCTATGGGGAAACACAGCTAGTGTCACAGCAGATGCATTCCTGTGTTAGGTCTTGTTGCACAGGTACTTAGGCATTGCAAGTGGGCCCAGCAGTATCCTGACATTCTTCAAAGTGAATGGGCTTTCTTTAGTGCCCTCTAAGTGCATCTTAGAGAGAAGGAGTTAATTTTTCAAAAGGCAAACTTGGAATAAGGATTTATTGTGGACATTCACTGGAAATTGGTGGTGAGATTTATTCTTTTTCTTTTTTTCTGGGACACCTAAAAGGAAGCACAACCTCTCACTGCCACAAGAAATGAATTGAATATATGTGATTTTATATGCCTGTTTTTTCTTAAACTCGCTGACCTTTTTCTTCCATATAATATTGTTAACAATAAAAGTCAAGCTCTGTAAAATATTTGAAGAGATTTATTCTGAGCCAAATGTGAGAACCATGACCCACGGCAGAGACTCAAGAGGTCCTGAGAAGATGTGCCCAAGATAGTGGAGTTACAGCTTGATTTCATAGGTTTTAGGGAGACCTAGGGTATCAGTCAATACATGTGAGGTATACTTGGGTTCAGTATGGAAAGATGGGACAATTTGACTCAAGGGACTTACAGGTCAAATGTGGATTCAAAGATTTTCTGATTGGCTAGTGATTGCAAGATTTAAGTTATTATTTAAAGACCTGGAATCAATAGAAAAGAATATCTGGGTTAAAATAAGGGGTTGTGGAGACCAATGTTCTTATTATGTAGATGAGGTCTTATAGATGGCCATCCTTAGAGGCAATAGATGGCAAATGTTTTCTATTCAGAGTTTGAAAAGGTGTGAGACTCTCAGTTAATCTCTTCAGGATCAGAAAAAGACCCGGAAATGGAATAGGATTCTCTAAACAATGTAAATTTCCCCTACAAGAGACAACTTTGCGGGTCATTTCAACAGATGTCAAAGAAATATATTTTGGGATAAAATACTTTGATTTTTTTCAGGCCTGCTATCTCTCATGCAATGCTATACAAGAGTCAGATTGCAATTTGATATCTTACTGCTACAATGAGTCTGTTATGTCAGTCTTAAGATCTCTATTTTAATGTCCATGTTGGTAAACTGTGCCTGAATTCCAAAGGGAAGAGAGTATAATGACTCATGTCTGACTCCCCTTCCCATGATGGGCTGAGCTAGTTTTTCAGATTTCTTTGGAATCCCCAAGGCCAAGAGGAGGGGTTCATTCAATTGGTTGGGGGGCTTAAAATTTTATTTTTGGATTGCAACATAATGTGCCCATCACTTTATAATAAAAAAAGAAAAATGAGCCCAACTGCATTTTCTTCCTGTTATTTTGGCAAATGTTTCTCATTTTGGCATGTATTTTTATAAAATTCTAATAAAAATATTCTGTGTGCACCCCAAGGATAAGAGTGATACCTGATCTCCACGTGGAAACTGCAATGTTTCTTGCCAATAACCTGAGTGTGTTAGGATTTGTGCGGCCGAAGTCTGTCTCACTAAGAATAGAAAGGGGGAAATATTACAACAAGCTGTTAATATGGGAAGTGTTGGGAAAGCAAGCGTAGTCACTGAGCAGAGTGAGCAACTGTTTCCCTTTACTGTGTACCTCGTAGGCTTGCTTTCTTTCTGTTTCTTTTCATGGAAGTCCATAGCCTTGATAGTTTCTCTTTTGGATTCAGTTTCAAATTGCATCTGCTGTTGTTAAACATTTTAAGGAAGACGTAATGATCAAAGCAGGTACTGACTAGTCTATGAAATTTTGAAATGGAACCTATTTAATAAATCACCTTACCCCATGATGAGCTCATCTCCTCCAGAGATGAAAATTTTCTGGAATAATGCCTGGCACTAGCTGCTAATGTATATTGTTAAAATAGTAAATAAAAGTTAAATATTTGTTTTACATTTAAGTTTCGCTTGTCTTCAATTTCCATATGAGGGTCATTCTGAAATGTGTGGTCAGGTAGGGACATTTACTTTGAAATACTTTATTCAGAGAAGCCAATTAGCTGTCTTTTGGCTTTTAAAATACCACTATCACAATTAATTCTAGTATATATACTGTTCAAAAAATAAGGATGTTTGGAAATTTTTTACCTTTACTAAGCCATCTGGTTCTTATTTCCCAATAGAATTTCTATAGAAAAAGGAGTAGGAACACTATTAAATCTGAGCAACTCAGCTTACTCAAACTTTGAAGTCATGTTATCAAGAGATTTCAGCTCTTAAAAGTAATAGAAAAATGGTTACATACCATTCCAACTCAAAAATAATCTTTCATGAATATTTCATATAAATCACTGTCCTTAATTTAAGCCATAGCTTAATGTAGTGATTTCACTTTATAATAAATTTATCAGAGATTATTTCTGACAAAATGATGAACTTTAATTTAAACTTTGTAATTATAAGTTCAAAATTAGATTTATTGCCAGAGTTTTGACTCTGTTCTATTTTAATTAAAAAATAAAGGAATAAGCTCTGATACAAATGTCTCTATTTTTTTCCCAAATGCCAGAGTTATTGTGGTAGAAACATTACATATGAAGAGCTGTGCATCCTTTAATTAATAGCTGTATATTTATTTGTTAATTCCAAATAACTAAAGTGACTAAAAGTCATTAACCACAAAGAACTTGCATTCTGTGTACTGTAATAATCCAGGAACTGCTGATATAGCGATGGCATATTGATCCTTAACCTTGAGAGTCTAGTGAAGGACAGGCAAGCAGAGTGCAATGGAAGCCCAGAGGAAGGGTATATGAGAGGGGCTGCCCAGAGTCAGGGAGGGAAAAACAGTTAAGGTGAATGATGCAGGGCAGCTAGTCAGGCAAAGAGGAGAAGAGTGGAATCAGAGAGCAAGGAATTGCACAGAAAGGGAAATTGACAGATTCAGTAGACAGCAAGGACTCCACAGAGAGAACTAGGGCTGCAGGAGGGCTGAAGGCAGAAAATAATAATGGAGGCATAGGCAATGGCCAGATTAAAATAGCTTTTCATGACATGCTAAATATCTATCCCCAGATTATGAAGGTTCATTTTACAGGTGTCTTAGGAATAATCATTTATTAACTCAAGTAACTTGTTTATAGTTGTTAATACATCATGATAATATAATATTTTAGAGTTTTTTACCATTTTAAGATGCTGTGTGTATTTGTGTATGTATTTTACACACACACACGCACATCTTTTAATCTTCAGAGTCAGTGATTTACACAATCTTTTAAGATATGTTGCAAACACTGAAAAGAAGTGTTGCAAATACTGAAAATACGTAAGTTGTTTTTGTTTTGTTTAAAACAGATGTAAGAAATTTCCATTTTGTATATACAACAAAGCTCTTTTTATCTTCTGCCTTTTAAAAAATATTTACCTAAGACTGAATCATAAATGGAAAACATTTTTATATCATCTGAGAGCTTTCAAATCTTCTCAAACTATACTTGTCACAATTACTGTTATTTTTTAAATAATGCATTAAACCAGGCTTAAGTAAAATGATAATGACTATTCAATAAGTCTGACTTGTGCTTCTCCAGCAACAACTGGGCTTATTCGAGGCAATGTTTGATGGCAAATGCTATTCCTTGCTTCCAGCACTGTCTACTGTGTGCCCATTTGAGTCAGCTGGAGGGCTTTTAACATAGCATGTAGAGCAAGCAAGAAAATAACTTTTTTGGGGGGGGGGATTGATGTTCTGAGAACAGAAATATAATTACAAAGTTGAAAGATCATATTAGCAAACTTAAGCTCTACTACTTGCCATTTCTGGCCTGTAGAATCAACTTTACTTTAGAAAACCTAAGGATCTAGAACTAGAAATACCATTTGACCCAGCCATCCCATTACTGGGTATATACCCAAAGGATTATGAATCGTGCTGCTATAAAGGTACATGGACACGTATGTTTATTGCGGCACTATTCACAACAGCAAAGTCTTGGAACCAACCCAAATGTCCATCAATGATAGACTGGATTAAGAAAATGTGGCACATACACATCATGGAATACTATGCAACCATAAAAAGGATGAGTTCATGTCCTTTTTAGGGACATGGATGAAGCTGGAAACCATCATTCTCAGTAAACTATCTCAAGATCTTAAAATCAAACACCGCATGTTCTCACTCATAGGTGGGAATTGAACAATGAGAACACTTGGACACAGGAAGGGGAACATCACACACCGGGGCCTATTGTGGGGAGGGAGGAGGGGGGAGGGATAGCATTGGGAGATACGTAAATGAGTTAATGGGTGCAGCACACCAATATGGCGCATGTATACATATGTAACAAACCTGCACATTGTGCACATGTAGCCTAGAACTTAAAGTATAATAAAAGAAAAAGAAAGAAAACCTAACAGATGAGTTGCTTGAATTATGATTTATTTACGCCAAGAACTAAAAGAAACTTTTAAAACCCCAGAAGCTAATAGCTCATATATTGATCTGTAGGATACTGAATCAACGGAATTCAAAGAAAATTTACACTTTAGCTGCGAAACCACATTTTACCTAACAAGGTAAATTTATCTCAAAGGCTCGCCAGGTGTAGGCAGCATAAGAATGAGGAACTGGCAGCTAGGCAGCTAGGCGTGATGGCTTGAACCTGGGAGGCGGAGGTTGCAGTGAGCCGAGATCACGCCACTGCACTCCAGCCTGGGCGACAGAGCGAGACTGTCTCAAACAAACAAACAAAGAAGAAGAATTAGGAACTGGCATTGGTTGGGTTCCTTTTCTCACTATGGGACTTTTATGGGGTAAATTGTGCCCTCCACAAACCCACATGTTAAAGTCCGAACCCTCAAAACCTCAGAATATGACTATATTTGGAGATACGCCCTTTAAAGAGGTAATTAAGATAAAATAAGGTCATAGAATGGGCCCAAATCCACCACGGCTGGTGTCTTTATAAGGAGAAGAAATTTGGATACACACAGACACACACACACACACACACACACACACACAGGGAAGATGATGGAAAGACACAAGGAGACAGCCACCTGCAAGCCAAGGAGAAGAGACCGCAGAAGAAGCCAACTCTGCCAACATCTTGATCTTTGACTCGAGTTTTCAGAATTACAAGACAATACATTTCTTTTGTTTAAACCATTCAGCCTGTGGTACTTTGTCCTGGCAACCCAAGCAAGCTAATACAGACATAGTGTGCCCAGCAAGGAAACTCTATTGGAAAACATCTCAAAGGTCCAGAAGGAAATACAGTCCATTGGCCACACCGGACACAGAGGTCTCACCCTCTGAGAGAACTGAGCCCCATATTTCCAGCAACTTGGTCAGGTTGGCTCACAACTGGCAGCTAGGCGTGATGGCTCATACCTGTAATCCTAGCAGTTTGGGAGGCCGAGGCAGGCAGATCACGAGGTCAGGAGATTGAGACCATCCTGGCTAACACAGTGAAACCCATCTCTACTAAAAATTCAGAAAAATAGCTGGGTGTGGTGGCACGTGCCTGTAGTTCCAGCTACTTGGGAGGCTGAGGCAGGAGAATCGCTTGAACCTGGGAGGCGGAGGTTGCAGTGAGCCGAGATCCAAGAGATGCAGAGAGCCAAGTGGGCTTTGCCTACAAGTAAAAATCTCATAGCTTGTGGTTCTGTAAGGGCTGGACGAATAGTAAATCCTAAAATACTTTTTGTGTTGCTTTGGTGTATCTAGAAAATATTTAATAATAATTGACAACGCTTATGATGCAGCATTGAGTAAATAAGGCATTGCTCAAAAGTGTATAATCTGTTTGAAATGCATTTTAAAAGTAGGCATGCATATCTGTCGAAGACTGTATTTGAAGCTCTCCACAATTCCTCTCTTAATTGTTTCTGGGGAGTTCAGGGATGTTAGTTATGCATTTGCCAACACTTGAAGAGTCTGTGGGTTGCAAAAACACTTAGAGTCCAAGGCACTATTTAAATATAAGTTTATTAATGTTTAAAGATGCAGTACAGCTAACTGCATTTTTACTACCAAGTGTACTGCATGTTAAGAGGGAGATTAGGAATAAAAAGAGCTCACATCGATGAAAAAGAAGTTTTCTGTTACCTGCTGAATCTTGCCTCTTCATATATTATCAGGCTGAACTCCTGAATTTTTTCTCATTAATTTTTTATTTGTGCACCGTATATCACCCATTGCTCCTTTTATGAGTTCATAAGAAAGAGTATAAAACCGTGTTTCCTCGGGCATAATGTCCTTGAACAAGTTTTAATAAAACATTCATTCAGGTCTGCGAGTTGCACCTGGTGCTGTCAGCACTTCCAGCAGCAGGTGCTTCTTGCCTGTGTTACTGATGTTACAACAGGAAGCATTAAGAGCAAAGTCTGGACATTGTGTCCTAACCCTGGAAACACCTTCAAAGACATTTTAAGCCTGATTCCCTGAATGTTCATATGTAAAATCACACAGTACAAGTAAATACCCATTCTCTTGATGATATTGACACACAGAAAATAAACAACCTCTCTCTGTCATCACTTCCAGACTCACAGTCTTCTTAAAATAGCAGTATGTTTTTCTGGACCTCGCTTGTAGGGTATCTGGATAATAAATGATTTAAGTAAATATTCTTCATCTCAGATCCATTTCTTTTTTTTGTCGTCTCCTGCCCTCTTGTCTATTGGTGGAAATAGGTCTGGTAAGTTTCCCAGACATTCGCAGGCAAAACAATAGTATAAAAAACAAACAAACAAAGAAAAAACTACTCTGGGTGATAAAGTTGTAACAGATTGAGTACGAGTCATATGTCAGACATCATTCTAGTCATTTTCCATGTCCTTATTTTCACAATAGAGCAAATAAGTATGAGTGTCTCCGTTTTACAGAAGAGAAAACAGAGACTGAGACAAGTTGAAATAATTGGCAAAGAGACTTTCTGATTTAATCTGCTTTCACCCATATGGCACTGAATCTAATCGATCTTTATTTTGGAGACTGAGGATGAGGTAGTGAGATGGATATTGAATTTTATGTAAATATGGGTTTAATTGACCATCTTTCTACTGAGTTAGGCTACACAAAGGCAGGGATTGTGAATGACTGTTTTTCCACTGCATCCTCAACATAGGTAGGAGTTCTGGGACTTCACAGAGGCTTGCTCCATATTGAAGAATGAATGAGTGTATTGAGCTTTCAATTCTAGTAACATCTCTACTGAGAAGAGTGTCTTTAATAGGAATGTTTATCCCCAAAGGCATCGAAGATCTGCTTACTCTTCTGTCTTGCCTGGTTATTCTTATTTCCCAATTCCCTGACATAGTTGATCACTCCATCTCTATTTCAAAGAGTTCTGTTCTCCCATCTTGACCTAAAACTTGCTATAACAAGTTTTAGATAAACAGGAGGGTTTATCTTGCATTTGTTTTAAGTAAACCCCCTTGTTTGAAGCTCATTGGGTGTTGGTTTCATGACAAAGCCCACCCTTCCTTAAAAGCCTGTGGGCCACCCCCTTCACCACAATGGGGCCAGTCATAGGCTCCTCAGACCTCAGTCTCTGTCACACAATACTGCTCACTTGACAACAGACACTGAGGCCCCCCCGACATCCTAGGCGGGCTCGCATGAGGTCCCATCACGCTCTTCTTACCCAAGGATGTAGCAGGCATGCCCCGTTTTGGGCCCAGGGTCCAGAGAGTCCCTAGTAGATAATGCACAAACGTTATCTATGGACAAACTTGAATACAGCAAGAGAACTGACCATGGTGAGAAAAAAGGACAACTCCACAGGAGTCCTGAGTGGGGTAGGGAGACCACCCTCACAAGGTGAGGACCCATCCAACTCCACAGGAATCTTAAGCGGGGCAGGGAGGCTACCCTCACAAGGTGAGGACGCATCCAGAGACAGACCAACCTTTGCTTCCTTTATTCCCCCTTCACCTTCAGATTCTACCCATGGCCTCTGGGGAAGACAGCAATGCCACCGTCCTCTGAAAACGAGTGTCACGTGTCTGTGAAAAAAAGCAAGGCCAACTTGAATGTAAAATTGAGTGGCATTAGTTCCGGATTCAGATGTATGATTGCCTGTACCATTTTATTGATCTTTCAGTGGAGAAATATGCTCAGCCAAGCATCTTTGCCAATGTTACTGGAAAACAGAGAGTGCTTTGTAAGGTTAAAGAGAATAAATAATGCCAAACCAAAATCATAATTTTCATTTTATACACAAAATAATGTGACATTGTAATTGTCCATTCTTGCATTGCTGTAAAGAAATGCCCAAGACTGTGTAATTTATAAAGAAAAGAGGTTTAATTGGCTCACAGTTCCACAGGCTGTACTGGAAACATGGCTGGGGAGGCCTCAGAGAGCTTTTACTCATGGGGGAAGGTAGAGCTGGAGCAGGCATCTCACGGCAGGAGCAGGAAGAAGAGAGGGAGCGGGGAGTTGTTACACACTTTTAAGCAACCAGATCTTGTGAGAACTCACTCACTGTAAAGTGCCAAGGCGAGATGATGCTAAAGCACGAGATACCGCCCCCATGATCCAATCACCTCCCATTGGGCCCCACTTTCAACACTGGGGATTACAGTTGAACATGAGATTTGGGTGGGGACACAGATCGAAATTATATCAGACGTTGCCCTGATGACTAATTTTAATCTATTTTCTTAAGTTTTATTACATAATGAGCAAGGGACTTATTCACCAAATTGCTTTATAAGCCGTTTGAGCCCAACAGCAGTGGAGGGAAGAGGTGTCACAGAGTTACACTGGGAGAAGTTGAAATGATTGAATTACGTAATTATAGTATTTGCAGTGATGATATTTGACTTTTTTGATTTGGAAGTAATTTTTTTGCTTCAATTTTGCATCTTTTTAAAAAATATTGTCTAGGGGATGACATTTGTTATTTGGCTTGCTCCTCTTGGTTAGAAACTCTCCCCTTCTGTGTAGCTGTTCTGTTGAAGGACTATGTGTCCTGCTGTATCTCTTGTGGCTTATTAAATCCAGGTGCTAATAAGCATAGTTATTGAATTTCTTAATTTTCCTGCCCCTCTCCTGAAGTGCTCCTGTAGTTTACCATGCTTAAACTAAGTCAGGTTAATGAGGTACTTGCCCTTTGAGATAGCTGTTATCGCAAGGAGCAATTATCTCACTGTGGTAGGGTTTAATCTCCAGGTCATCTTTCACACCAAGGTAGGAAAGGCAATGTTGCTACTGAAGAGCTCCTTACAGGGACCTCTCTACATTCCAGTAGAAAATTAAAGCAACGTGTCAGGCTTTTAGTGCACATACTTCCTGTGTTACTTCAAACCTGATCCGTCACCATCTATTCTGCTTAAGTATCCCAAGACTCTTCTTAAATGTTTGCAAGGAGGACCTGGAGTCAGGGCAGGCCATGAACCTGCTACTTGAGCAATTGCACAGGGCCCCATGGCAGAAGGATTCCAGGCTTCATTTAATGCTCTGCTATTGTTACGTTGAGTCTTAACAATTTTTAAAGAAGGGACTCTGCATTTTCATTTTGCTCTAGGGCCTACAAATCCTATGGTTGGTTCTGTCTAGTTGAGGCCCAGGTAAGGGTAACCTTCTAAAGCAGGCTTAGACTTGGTCCTAATTATTCCTTCCCCTCTGACTTTGCAGGAATCTTCATTTCTCCATAATTCCTTCTCTGGAACTCGTGCCTTGCTTCCTTGGAGCCCTGCCTTCTTTGGGTGGCAGTGAGCTGGCAGGGGTGGGGGCGGGGGCGGGGGTTGCAGGGACAGAATCATCTAGGGAATGGGCCTTTGAGCAAATGTGCTATGCACTCTGGCTCTATGACGCTTTAGTCTGGAAAGAGCAACGACTAATGATAGCTAAATATAGATTTTCAGGTGTCGCACATGAATTAGCTGAGGTTTTTGTCTAGAGGAAAACTCGGGAGCCCCTAGTGGTGACTATCAACGACACCTCCCAAGTACCCACGTGCAGTAAATACTGTTTCCTCATTGCGTCCTTCCCTCCTCCTTACTCCACTTCCATCCTCAATCCAATGGGACCTTTTAGTGAGCCCCTGGACTATTTTTTTTTTAAATAAATAAACGAGATACAAGTTGTCCAGGGTCTTCTGCAGAGTGTGGAAAGAGGGTTTTAGACTTCACTGCACAGATCTTGGTGGAGAAATCAGACAAGCAGCTCTGGCTTCTCCAAGGGCTGGCGTTTACTCATCTCCATCTTCTGTTTCCTGCTGCTCTGAAGTCTTTCCTTTCTTGTAACCACCTGCTTTTGTTCCTCCTTCCTGTCAGCCTCTCTCCCCAGTATCCCCTGCTGGGACATCATTTTATTCCTCTCTAATTTCATCTATTCGCAAAATGTGGCTTTGGGCACCTCACTGACATGCTGGGCTGGAATCTTCACCTTCTGTGTGTGTTCCCGTACAAGCACTCACGAATGCCCTTGCCTTGGAACTCCCATCAAGGACTAAAAATTGTTTTAAATTTGCCTCCTGTAACATCTGTGTGACTGCGGCAGCTTGGTCAGGACATAGTTCCCTGTTAGCTCAGGCCTACCGGGGAGATAGCGCTCATATCCGGGCCTGGTTTCGGTATTTATTACTACTTACATGGACCCACGAGGAAGCATCCCTTGCTCCAGATTATTTTGGTGGTTCATTAAGGGATTTTTGAACAAAACAATGTACATTTTTGTAAGTTGATATTATAATATTTAAAGTGAAAAAACAGTCTCTATGCTCTTGCATTTAAACATAGGGTTGGAAGTGAGCACCTCCCAAACAAACTGCACTTTCTTTCCTTCTGTTTAAAATTCTGTGTAATCATCTGAGATTGGTGACTTTCTGATAAAACAGTCTACTTCAGCTCCAGTAATAAGTCCTTCATTTATCCTGATTAATTTTTAACGCTAAAGATTAATGTAAAATCTTGTTTAAACATTTGCCATGAGGTAAGAAAAATAATTTATTTAAAAGTCCATGGAGAAATTCATTTGAGGGCCAAATTCTCTGGCAAGTATTTGGCTTCTTCACTGATGCTGCGATTCTAGTCCTGAACACATGGAATCAATTGTCACAGTGAGGTGTGTTTTAAATGGGGGTGATATGGTTTGGCCATGTCCCCACCCAAATCTCATTTTGAATTGTATCTCCCATAATCCCCACATGATTGAATAATGTGGAGGTAATTCAATCATGAAGGCGGGTCTTTGCTGTGCTATTCTCATGATAGTCAATAAGTGTCATGAGATCTGATGGTTTTATAAAGGGCAGGTCCCCTGCACATGCTCTTTTGCCTGACGCAATGTAAGATGTGACTTTGCTCCTCCTTCACCTTCCACCATGATTGGGAGGTCTCCTGAGCCATGTGGGACTGTGAGTCCATTCAACCTCTTTTTAAAAATAAATTACCCAATCTCGGGTATTTCTTCATAACAGTAAAGAAAATGGACTAGGCTGGGTGCAATGGCTCACACCTGTAATCCCAGCACTTTGGGAGGCCAAGCAGGAGGATCAACTGAGGTTGGGAGTTCAAGACCAGCCTGACCAACATGGAGAAACCCCGTCTCTATTAAAAATACAAAAATTAGCCAGGCGTGGTGCACATGCCTGTAACCCCAGCTACTTGGGAGAGTGAGGCAATAGAAAGGCTTGGACCTGGGAGGCAGAGGTTGTGGTGAGCTGAGATCACACCATTGCACTCCAGCCTGGGCAACAAAAGTGAAACTCTGTCTCAAAAAAAAAAAAAAAAAAAAAAAAAAACCACAAACAAACAAACAAACAAAAAGGACTAATACAGGGGGTAAAAAGCTACACCCAAAGACCTATTTTACCAGGTTTTATTAACGATTATTTCTCTCCTGTCCTAAAACTCCCACAACTACTTGGTTAACTAGGTTTTATCTATGCAATGCATTTTTTAAAAATGACATATAACTATATAGCCAAGATACATGATTATTTTAAAAAGCATGATAGCAAGGTGTGTGGAGTTTTGGATTCATAAAATTTTTGAGAAATATATATATGTATAAAATATATATTTCCTTTCTCAAAAATATATATTTTCCAAACGTGTGTGTGTGTGTGTGTGTGTGTGTGTATGCTTGCATAAAATGTTTTTTAGAAACATAGTAGTGGTTAATTTTGTGAAGAAGGACTACACTTGGAGCTTCTATTTTATCAATTATTGCTTTCTGAACTGGTTGAATTTGTAATCATTAGCACAGGTGACTTTTTTATTTTGACATCAATATGGGCTACCTCATATATTTGTCCAGGTTAAATTAGGCCAAAATAGCCCCAGCAGCTCAGGGGCTTCATATAATATACATTTATTTCTCACTCACAGAACATATTCACATGCAGTGGCAGGAGGCCTAATTCCTCACAATGGAGGTGCTGCCTCTGTATGGCATGAACTTCTCATTCCGGGGGCAGAGGTAGAGAGACAGGAGAACCAGAGTGCGCTGCTGCCGACTTCAGCCAGGAAGCGGGAAGGAGACATGGTACTCCTGCTCAGTTTCTTTTTTTTTTTTTTTTTTTTTTTGAGACGGAGTCTGGCTCTGTCGCCCAGGCTACAGTACAGTGACCGGATCTCAGCTCACTGCAAGCTCCGCCTCCCGGGTTTACGCCATTCTCCTGCCTCAGCCTCCCGAGTAGCTGGGACTACAGGCGCCGCCACCTCGCCCGGCTAGTTTTTTGTATTTTTTAGTAGAGACGGGGTTTCACCGTGTTAGCCAGGATGGTCTCGATCTCCTGACCTCGTGATCCACCCGTCTCGGCCTCCCAAAGTGCTGGGATTACAGGCTTGAGCCACCGCGCCCCGCTTCCTGCTCAGTTTCTATGACCCAGGACAGTTCCAAGGTCTTGCCCAACTGTAAAGAGGACTGGGAATGATAAACATTCCATTCCAGTGGGAGAGGTAGAGAGACAGGACTTTAGAGACGTTACTATGTTCAACACACAAAAGGGAACACTATTGATAAGAATGCAACGCCAACATAAAAATGTGTCTTGGGAGCACCTCTCCTAGCCAGCACTTGACTGTTTCTTTTTGCTATGTAACTGTTTTGGGTGCTGTGTCCTATTTGACATATGTCAGTGAGGATCCCTCCGTCTCTCAGGGTTGGCTCCTCATGGTTGCAAGGTGGTTGCCACCTTCCTTTGGTATCATATCCTCATGCAACTACATGAAAAGTCAGGAAGAAAAGATATTTTATTTACTGGTTTCTCTTTATGAGTATATTAATAAAGGTTAGGCTCAGAAGTGTGCATTCACAATCTAAATTGCACAGTGGCTTAAATGCACAAGAAATAGTGTTAGCAGGTTGAGGGACGCACAGATGTTATTCGACTATTATGAATCAATTTATTATGGTTTTATGTTTCTTCCATTATTATACTCTTTAATCCCTAGGGTTTGGTCTTCATTGCATGGTCCATAGTGGTCACTGGAGGCCCAGTAATTATACTTTCATACAAGCAGGGAGAAGAAAATAAACAAGTAAGAAGAAAAAAAGGTCTCTGTCTTGAGGAAGATTCTCAGGAGCTGCTGCTGACTCTTTGTTTACTTACATTGTCCAGAACTCAGTGGTGTCATCTTACCTAGCTGAGAGTTTAACTGGGAAATGTACTCCATATCATGGGACTATTGTCCCAGCTGAAAATCCTGTTACTCTACAAGGAAGGGAGAGTGGGCAAGCAGATGACTCATCATTTTTGTCATAATCATGGAAGAAGATGTTTTCTGAAATCCCTTAGGGAATTTTCCCTCTGTTCCCACAGCCAGAATTGAGTCACATGCCTGTAGAAGGATAGCTAGATAAAATGCAAGAAGTTCAATTAAATTAAAACTTCAAAGAATATATATATAATTATGTATAATAATTATGTATAATATATAATTATATATAATATATTATACATAATTATATAATATGTAAAATATATATTATACATTATGTATAATATATAATTATAATATGTATTATATAAATTAAATATAATTAATTAAATATAATTATATTTATGTATATATTATAATTATAATATATACAATTATATAATTGTATAATATATACAATTATATAATACAATTATATAATATATATAATTAAAATATAATTAATTAAATATAATTATATTTATGTATATATTATAATTATAATATATATACAATTATATATTATATATAATATATATAATTATATATTATTATTATTATATATAAAAATATATTAAATATATATTAAATATATATAAATATAATTATAATATATATTTTATCATATATAATATATAATAATTTAATGTATAATAAATATATTTTTATATATAATTTTATATATTATAATTATAATACATAATTATATAATATAATTATATATTATACATAATTATATATTATATTATATATTATACATAATTATATATTATATATAATTATATATATATATATAATTATATTATTATATACATAATTATAATTATATAATATTATATATAATATATTATAATTATAAATATATAATAATATATTATAATTATATAATTATATATTATACATATAATATATAATATTTATATATTTATATATAAAATATGTAAATATGTATTTATATATAATTATATATAATTATATATAATTATATATATATTATATATTATATATTATATTATATATTATATATAAAAATATATAAAAATGTATTTATATATAAATTATATATAATTATATATGTAATTATATATAATATATAATTTAATTATAAATTAAAATTATATATATAAATATATATATGTATTTTTGGCAGAGTCTCACTCTGTTGTCCAGGCTAGAGAGCAGTGGCACAGTCTCAGCTTGCTGCAGCCTCTCCCGGGATCAAGTGATTCTCCTGCCTCAGCCTCCTGAGTAGTCCAGCCAATTTCTGTATTTTCAGAAGAGACAGGGGTCTCACCATGTTGACTAGGCTGGTCTTGAACTCCTCGCCTCCCAAAGTGCTGGGCTTACAGGCGTGAGCCACCACGCCCAGCCCTCAAAGAATGTTTTTTTAAAACTATTATTAATTTATTATTTTTAGAGAGAGGGTCTCGCCCATGCTGGAGTGCAGTGGCATAATTATAGCTCACTGCAGTGTTTAACTCTTGGGATCACCTCAGTTTCCCCAGTAGTTGGGATTACAGTCCTGTGCCCCTGCATCTGGCTAATTTTTTCATGTTTTGTAAAGACAAGGTCTCACTCAGTTTCCCAGGCTGGCCTCAAACTCCTAGGCTCAAGAGATCCTCCTGCCTTGGCCTCACAAAGTGCTTGGATTACAGTTGTGAGCCACCATTCCTGGCCAATGAGTAGTTAATTAAAATTAGGTCTCATGTAAAACCCATTGTTCATCTGAAATTCGAATTAATGGCGTGTCTTGCATTTTACGTTGAATCTGACAGCACTGCTGTGTTCTACATGCAAAGGATGTTGGGAAACTGAATGGCCTATTTATACTCTACTATGTTTGAAAGAAAAGGGAAAGAAATGTCTGAGAGAGATTGTGCTATCTTGTTCAAGGTCACACATACAAAGATATTGCAGAGCTTGGCTTCAAAGCCAGGTAGGATGATTTCAGAGCTATTACTCAGCCACGTTATCAAGAAATATGTTTCAAATTATCCACCTCCCAGATGCTGTGGTTCACAGATTAGTATATGTTTGTTTACAGGGCCCATTATAAGGCGTCCAGTCTTTATTTCACCAATTAGGGGTGGCATTTTTGGTTTTCATCAACAGTGTAATTGTGGCTTCTCCAGCTGGTGACCCTGGCAATCTACCAAGCCAACCGCTTCCTGATCTAAATATTCATTTTGAATTAATCAAGACTGAGGGTCTTTTATGTGGGTAGCCTTGCCAGGATGACAAAATATATCTTTATTTTAGAGTCATTACATGATTTAATTTTCAAACCAAGACACTTTGGAGAGTGCATGGGGCATTATAAAAAATTATATTTAAACAATAGTCCAACTGGAATTGTACCAGACCAAGTGAGGTACCTGGGCACCCAGTGGGTTGCCTTGATAGTTGAATCTCTAATCACTTGAGGCATTCTCTAAAATAGACAAATAATGCCTAGGCCTGTCAGTGGTGTGTTATGTTTATATTTTATAAATAAGTTTCTTGTTTATAATAGCCAAAAGTGGAAACAACCCAAATTTTTATAAAATGTGGAATCCATAAACAACATGCAGTATATTTATACAATTTGGGAATAAAATATGGCTTAGGAATAAAAAGGAACAAAGTGCATATTAAACACTACAACATGGATGAACTTCAAAAACATAATGCTAAACAAAGGAAGCCAGGTGCAAAAGGCAATGTATTGTTTTATTTCATTTATATGAAATGTCTAGAAGAGACAAATCTATAGAGATAGAAAGTAGATTAGTGGTTTCCCAGGACTGAGGATAGAAAAGGGGTTTACCTATAAGTGGTCATGAGGGATCTTATTGGAGTGATAAAAATAACCTGAAGATGAATTATGAGGATGATTGCAAAACACAGTAAACTTATTAAAAATCATTTAATTGTATACTTAAGATAGGTAAATTTTGTAAGATGTTAATTATACCTCAATAAGGGGCATACTCAAAAACCTACATCTCTCCAAATATGTATTTGGGTAGGAATTGGGAAGAACTCCATAGTATGTTGAACCAGAACAATCATTCATGTTTCTACTCACTTCCTACCTTCTTACCTGAGCATTCACCTTCATAACAACACAGACGTCACTTAAACAATGAAATTAGAGAGAAACATAAATAGATGTAAACCCAACCATGTTAGAAAAAGTTAAAAAGGAATGAAAAACGTTAAATGTCTGCATTAGACATCAACAGATAATAACACTTCATTTATCAAGGGACTAATTTAAAAACATGTCTATATTACCTGTAGAGCAGTTCAGGAATAAAGACAAGAAATGAGAAGAAGGGAAGAGAAAAAAGGGAGATAATGAAAATGATGAGGATCGAGCATGGATGGAAAGAACAGAAAGGACAGCAAAGCAAAACAAAAGAAACCGAAAAAAGGAACCATGTAGAAAGAAGCTGAAGAAAGAAAAGGGGCTCAACCGTTAAAAAGAGGATATTTTTTCTCTTTAGTCAACTTAGAGCAGACGTTAGATGAAATGTGTAAGAATTACATTTTCTATTTATGAATATGCAAAAACCAGCAATCATATTTTGATCTGGCTGCATGGCATAGAAGACAATGGAGATAAATATGTGAGGAGCATCTGTTTCAGTAAGATTTCCTTCACTATTTTGATATTAGATTGGCATGATATTGAGTTTTAAGGTCTCTTGGAAGATTTTGTTTTCTCTTTAATGAGGTTTAAAAATGACAATTCAGGGAGGTATTTATGTTTTTAAATATTAAGATAAATGAATAACATAGATTGGTATTGAGTGTGTATTTTCTCTTACCTACTGGAGGAGAGTGAAAAGTAGAAGATGAATATCATAGCGTGATTAAAAATTTGTGAATATCTACATTATAGTTGTATCCAAAAGTTCGGACATTTCAGTTTAAATAGCATTTTCTTGTAGCCAGATTGCCATTGTGATAGTTGTTGTTATTGTCATTTATTTATTTATTTTAATTTTTAATTGTTATTTTTATTTTATTTTACTTTAAGTTTCAGGATACATGTGTAGAACATGTAGATTTTTACACAGGTATACGTGCACCATGGTGGTTTGCTGCACCTATCAACCCATCATCTAGGTTTTAAGCCCCACATGCATTAGCTGTTTGTCCTAATGCACTCCCTTCTGTTGCTCCCTACCCACTGACAGGCCCAGGTGTGTGATGTTCCCCACCCTGTGTCCTTGTGTTCTCATTATTCAACTCCCACTTATAGAGTGAGAACATGTGGTGTTTGGTTTTCTGTTCCTGTGTTAGTTTGCTGAGAATAATGGCTTCCAGCTTCATCTATGTCCCTGCAAATAATATGACCTCATTCCTTTTCATGGCTGCATAGTATTCTATGGTGTATATGTGCCACATTTTCTTTATCCAGTCTATCATTGATGGGCATTTGGGTTGGTTCCACGTCTTTGCTATTGTCAATAGTTCTGCAATAAACATATGTGTGCAAGTGTCTTTAGAGTAGAATGATTAATATTCCCTAGGGTATATGCCCAGTAATGCGATTGCTGGGTCAAATGGTATTTCTGGTTCTAGGTCCTTGAGGAATTACTACACTGTCTTCCATAATGGTTGAACTAATTTGCATAACCACTAACAGTGTAAAGGCATTCCTATTTCTCCATAGCCTTGCCAGCATCTCTCATTTCTTGACTTTTTAATAATTGCCATTCTGACGGTGGTGAGATAGTATCTCATTGTGGTTTTGATTTTCATTTCTCTAATGATCAATGATGTTGAGCTTTTTTAAACATGTTTGTTGGCCATGTGACGGTCTTCTTTTGACAAGTGTCTGTTCATATACTTTGCCCACTTTTTGATGGGGTTGTTAGATATTTCTTGTAAATTAGTTTAAGTTCCTTGTAGATTCCGGATACTAGACCTTTGTCAGATGGTTAGATTGCAAAATCTTTCTCCTATTCTGTAGGTTGACTGTTCACTCTGATGATAGTTTCTTTTGCTGCACAGAAGCTCTTTAGTTTAACTAGATCCCATTTGTCAATTTTGGCTTTTGTTATAATTGCTTTTGGCATTTTAATCATGAAGCCTTTGCCCATGCCTATGTCCTGAATGATATTGGTTAGGTTTTCTTCTAGGGTTTTTATGGTTTTATGTCTTACATTTAAGTCTTTAATCCATCTTGAGTTAATTTTTGTGTAAGGGTGTAGGGAAGGAGTCCAGTTTCAGTTTTCTTCATTTGGCTAGCCAGTTTTCCCAGCATCATTTATTAAATAAGGAATCCTTTCCCCATTCCTTGTTTCTGTCAGATTTGCTGAAGATCAGATGGTTGTAGATGTGTGGTGCTATTTCTGAGGTCTCTGTTATGTTGCATTGGTCTATAGATCCGTTTTGGTACCAGTACCATGCTGTTTTGGTTACTATAGCCCTGTAGTATAATTTGAAGTCAGGTAGCATGATGCCTCCAGCTTTGTTCTTTTTGCTTAGGATTGTCTTGGCTATATGGGCTCTTTTTTGGTTCCATATGAAATTTAAAGTAGTTTTTTCTAATTCTGTGAAGAATGTCAATGGTAGTTTGATGGGAATAGTATTGAATATATAAATTGCTTTGGGCAGGTTGGCCATTTTCATGATATTAATTCTTCCTATCCATGAGAGTGGAATGCTTTTACATTTATTTGTGTACTTCCTTATTTCCTTGAGCAGTGGTTTGCAGTTCTCCTTGAAGAGGTCTTTCTTGTCCCTTGTAAGTTGTATTGCTTTGCATTTTGTTCTCTTTGTAGCAATTGTGAATGGGAGTTCATTCATGATTTGGCTCTCTGCTTGTCTTTTGTTGGCATATAGGAATGCTTGTGAGTTTTTCACACTGATTTTGTATCCTGAGACTTTGCTGAAGTTGCTTATCAGGTTAAGAAGCTTTTGACCTGAGATGATGGGGTTTTCTAAATATAGAATCATGTCATCTGCAAACAGAGACAATTTGACTTCCTCTCTTCCTATTCGAATAACCCTTTATTTCTTTCTCTGGCCAGATTGCCCTGGCCAGAACTTCCAATACTAGTTCAATAGGAGTGATGAGAGAGGCCATCCTTTTCTTGTGCCAGTTTTCAAAGGGAAAGCTTCCAGCTTTTGCTCATTCAGTATGGTATTGGCTGTGGGTTTGTCATAAATAGCTCTTATTATTTTGAGATATGTTCTGTCAATACCTAGTTTATTGATAATTTTTAACATGAAGGGATATTGAATTTTATTGAAGGCCTGTTCTGCATATTGTCATTTATTTTTGCTGCCAATTGGCTTCACACTTGTCATGTAACCTTGGGCCTCTGAACAATTTTCTTTCCAGAATATGAAAGTGATATCAATTTTCTTAAATATGGGAATCAAATGAGGTAACATGAAAAGTGTCTTGAAAATTATTAAGTTAAAAAGAAAACATTTATAATATCTGATTATATTTATAAATAAGCATAAGACATCAACTTTCTTGTTTTATCCTTTATTTTTCACATCTATCTCAGTGGTAAACTGGCTCCAGACTAGTAATTTTTTATAGGCTGCATTAATCAGCTCTCACATTGTTATAAAGAACTACCTGAGATCTGGTAATTTATTAAGAAAAGAGGTTTAATTGACTCATAATTCTGCAGGCTGTACAGGAAGCATGACTGTGGAGGCCTCAGGAAACTTACAATCATGGCAAAAGATGAAGAGGAAAAAGGCATGTCTCACATGGCCAGAGCAGCAGGAAGAGAGCGAAGGGGGAAGTGCCACACAGTTTTAAACAACCAGATCTCATGAGAACTCTCTGTCATGAGAACAGCAAGAGGGAAATCCATTCCCATGATCCAATCATCTCCCACCACACCTATCATCTAACACTGGGGATTACAGTTTTGCATGAGATTTGAGTGGGGACACAAATCCAAACCATATCGTAAGTTATGTCTTCCTCTAAAATACACAGAAAAGAACTGGAGTCTAGAGTCATAGGTCCTTAAGAATAGGGACTCTTGTTCATTCTTATATTTTAAGTACTTTAAATAAAGATTAGTTTTATTTAAATAAATTATTTTCAAGTTAATGAATTAATTTTGTCTTTGTGTATTTAATATGACACCTCCCAAAAAATAGTATCATAGTTCATCATATGAGAGAAACCAATGTTTTCAAGCAGTTGTCATTAGAATACACAAGGCTTATAAGACAGGTCCTCTGGAAAACTCTATATGAAATTAATTTGTGTTAATAAATTAGTTTTATCTAGGATTCTGTTCTTACATTATGTGCATTTTTCTTCCAGAATATAGCACTACTAATTATACCTCCTTCTTTTTATATACTTGAAAAAAACTTTTTGTTTTATTTTATTTTACTTTAAGTTCTGGGTTACATATCCAGAATGTGCAGGTTTGTTGCATATCAACAGGTCATCTAGTTTTTAAGCCCTACATGCATTAGGTATTTGTCCTAATGCTCTCCATCCCCTTGCTCCAACACCCTCTCAGGCCCCAGTGTGTGATGTTCCCCTCCCTGTGTCCATGTGTTCTCAATGTTCAACTCCCACTTATGAGTGAGAAAATGTGGTGTTTGGTTTTCTATTCCCATGATAGTTTGCTGAGAATGATGGCTTCCAGTTTCATCCATGTCGCTGCAAAGAACATGAACCCATTCTTTTTTATGGCTGCATAGTATTCCAGTGTGTATACGTGCCACGTTTTATTTATCCAGTCTATCACTGATGGGCATTTGGGTTGGTTCCAAGTCTTTGTTCTTGTAAATAGTTCTGCAACACACATATGTGTGCATTTGTCTTTATCTTATAAAACAAAAATACCGCTTGTATGCAACAATCTAGATTTGGTCTTTAGAAATGTGGCTACATTTTTTTTTTCATCAGACTGAAATAATTGAAATACAATGGAACAAAATAACTTCAATCACATAAAGTTCATAAAATTAAATGGGCTCATCCTGTTCACATTCAGAGGAGAATCACTTGTGGGAATGGAGAAAGCAAAAAGACAGAATGAAATTCAGTTCAATATCCACTATAAACTGGCATGTCCAATTTTAATACTAATAACTAAATGTACAACCCACTGAAGTATATTTATACTTTTAGCAAAAATATTGCCGTTTCTTATAAGGAATGGCACATCCAATAGCAAAAGCACTGAAAATGTTCTCCTCATGGCCAGGAGAGTTTATAGACAGGTGAAGCATTCTTCCTACTCTGGTGTTCAGGTGAAGGTGCTTACACTGCAGCCTGGAGCTAAGACATCGTTGTGATCAGCTGGGATGAAGATGAGCAGTTGTTATTGGTGGTGGTGGTTGTGTTGCAGTGGTGGTGGTTGTTATTGTTGTTGTTGGTAGTGGTGATTGTGGGCTGTTATTTTTCACGGCGATGGTGGTGTTAAGGAATATGATGGTGATGGTGGTGGTAGTTGTGGTGAAGGTTGTGGTGGTGTTACTTCAGCCCTATTCCTGGTATTTCCTACCTATGTCTACTAGACTGTTATAGTTGGAAGGAACTGGATCTCCCTTGGATTATCTAAGCTAAGGAAAGGGCTAGGAGATGTGATGAGTGGAGCTAGTATTGTTAGTAGGTATTCGAAAAATGGAAGCAGAATCAAGAAACTATGACTTCATGCCTGGACATCTTGGAAACCCACACAAAGTTGTACAAGCATTTTCTCTGAAACACACAGCAGTTGTGCAGACAGGCCATGGAAAATTAAAGAATGTGGTTAAGTATGTCAGAATCACCAAAATCTCTTCCTAAAATTTACCAGGCACTCCCCATTCCACCTAGAATGAAATGTATGTGCCTCTGCTGCTCTCCTTGGTCCCACATGGTCTGTGGTCATTCCATCATCTCTCAGGCTCATCTCAGTCCACTGACTCTCTTCTCACTCTGCTCTAGCTATGTGGACTTTCTCAAAATCAACTTCACCAAAGCTAAGCAAGGGTCTTGCAGTGGCTGTTGTTTTCTACCTGGAAGGCTACTCCCCAAGTTGCCACTCTCCAGTCTCATGCTAAGGTCCTTATTTCACAGATCTCCTCAGTGCATCCTCTCCTCATCAGTCTTGTTAAAGTCTCCTGCCTCAGGCACTCACCTCTATGCATCTTCTGTTCAGCACTGTTCTCATCTAAAATTATCAATGAGTTTTCTTTGTAATTCACCAGAGCCAGTGTAGTCTGCAAGTGCAGGTATTTCACAACCTGAATGAAAAAAACATTTGAAAAAAAGGCCAGCCCTGCTAATGAAAGAACGTGACTGTAGCCAGCTCTTAAACAATTGGCTATACCATGACTATGAAACAAAATGGACGTTTAGCTAACAGAGTAAGTAAAACTTCGTATGTGCATAGCAGCTGCTTTTTGTGAAAACTGTCTGGCTAGACCACAAAAGTGCATGTGTGAAGTAAAAGATGTGACTAGATCTAATAATTATGCAATGATTAAGAAAAAAAAAAGCCATAACAACTACTGCATCCAGTGAAATCTAGATTTAATTAAAAAACTGCAAATGCACAGTAATAGATTTTATAGTTATACATTTATAGCTACTAAAAACATTATCAAGTGATTTCCCACAGAAAAAAAACTTTCTTTCTATGAGTTTGAAATGCTCTCCAAACTCCCTTTTCCTCCATTAAAAAAATGAATCTTATAATTTTATTGTTTTAACTTTTTATTTTGCTATAATTTCACATTTACAGAAAAATTTCAAGATTAGTACAAAGAACTTCTGTATACAGTTTACTCAAGATCAGAAATTGTTTATTTTGCCCCATTTACTTTTTCTTTCTCCCTCTCATATGTACATATATATATATTTATATGTATTATTTTGGAACCATTTTAAAGCAATTTTGAGACATAATGCCCCATTACCTCTAAATACTTCATTGTATGTTGTCTAACATAACCGCAATGATCAAAATCAGAAAATTTTGTTTTGATAAAATATTATATGATTCAACTCATTCAAATTTGAACTCATTCAAATTTTCCAAGTGTCTTAGTGATAGCATTTATATATATATATTTTTCCCTAATCTAGGACGCAATTTGAATTGGATTAAGTGCTGCTAACATCATTCAATCTAGAAATGCCTTGGCCTTTCTTTGACTTTCTTAACCTTGTTATTTTTCAATAGTGCAGGCCAGTTATTTTGTTGCATATTTCTTAAATTCAGTACGTCTGATGTTCACTTATGATTAGTTTCAGCACTGTTGCCATACACCACTATAAAAATCAAGTCTAGCAAATAGAGTACAATATTTCTTTTACAGTATATTTAAGTAAAATTTATATATAATGAAATGAAGGAATTCTAAGCATGCAATGTGATGAGTTTTGACAAATGCATGCACCTGTTTAAACTGTGCTGTTATCAATACATACAACATCTCCATCTCCACAAAAAGATTTCTTGAGCTATGTCCTAGTGAATTCCTCTGCTCCAGATGCAGTCTAAGTACTGATCCTTCTTTCTGCCATAGATTAATTTTTACCGTTCAAAAATTTCCCATGAATGCTACTATGTAGTATGCACACTTTTGTATGGAGACTCTTTTGCTCAGCATGTCTGTGAGATTCATACACGTTGTTTTGTGCATCAAAAATGTACTATTTCCTATTTGATGAGCAGTTGTCCATGTGCGAATGGTACAACAATGCATTTATCCATTAGTTTTATGATGGCTTTTTGGGTTGTGTGCTAGTTTTGTATTGGTTGAGATTCATCCAAAGTAACAGAACCAGTAGGAGATGTATGAAGGGATTTGTTACAGAAAGGTGGCTTACAAAATTGTGGGGGCTGGTTCCGCAGATGTAGAGCTGCTATCTCTTCCTCTGATGGCAAAGCTAGAAGTTCATAGGCTATTTAGTCAGAAAGTGAGGATCATGAGTATGCAGGACTCACAAGCATGAGCTGGAATCCCATGAGGATGAACTCAAAGTGGTGTTTGTCTTGGTTATCTGTGTCTGTGGTCTCACGCTGAGGTCCTACAGAATCCAGAGCCTTTCTTCATAAAGCTAAATGCACGTAAACATCTGGCCCAGGGGTTGGAGAAGCTGTAGGAGGATCCAGGGGAATGCAGAGCAATTGCAGATGAAGCTGCTGCTTCACATCAACAGGTAAGTCTGCAGATCAACAAAGAATGTGCTTTACAAATTGACCACCGTCTTCTCCCCCTTCCAGCTCTCTCAAGAATCTTCCTGTGGTCTGTCATAACTGGAAACATACAAGAAAGTGAATTCTGAGAGATGTAATCTAGTCTAAATTAACATACTTTAAAGCCATCACAGCCCATCCCTTGTCAACTTGACACCCATACGCTACTCCTTTAACCATACTTGCTCTCCAATGAAGGGCACCAATAAAGTCATACTTCTGTTTAACATATATCCCACCTGCAACTGAAAACATGCTCACCATTTCCCTAGAAAAGGTTGCAAAGTTTTGTGTTTCTTTTTTCCCCTTTGGGGTGATGTTTACTCTTCTCCTAGCTGATCCATACTACTTTGATGTTCTGTAACTAAAATACTGAGACATACACCTGCACCTGTTTAAAGTGTGCTGCTATCAAGATATACAATATCTCCATCTCCACAAAAAGATCTCTTGAGCTATTTCCTAGTGAATTCCTCTGCTCCAGATGCAGTCTAAGTACTGATCCTTTTTTCTGCCATAGATTAATTTTTCCTATTCAAAAATTTCCCATGAATGCTCCTATGTAGTATGCACACTTTTGTATGGAGACTCTTTTGCTCAGCATCAATATTATTAAAATATATTTTGTTAGATAATAAAGGTATGGGAAGAAAGAAACAAAAATATTTTATTTATATACATGCAAGCATATTTATATCAAAATAAAGACATATTCATTACACAGTTACTATTTTTGGAATTGTTTATGTGGTCATAGCTGGTATTTATAAATACCTTTTTCTGTAACCTGTTTTATATTTTCTCCTCAAGTACCTCAGCTTGCCAGGATTGCCTTGCCTGATGGGGTTACCTAAACCTCATTTTGGAAGGGCCTGTGCCATTAGCAGTCCTGCTCAAATTGGATTGTTTTAATTTTCCATTGACTTTATTTATTTTTAATTTTTTTGTTTTTGTTTTTGAGATTGAGTCTCGCTCTGTTGCTCAGGCTGGAGTGCAGTGGCACAATCTTGGCTGACTGCAACCCCCATCTCCTGGGTTCAAGCAATTCTCCCTGCCTCAGCCTCCTGAGTAGCTGGGATTACAGGTGCCCACCATAGTGCCCAGCTAATCTTTTGCATTTTTAGTAGAGACGAAGTTTTGCCATGTTGGTCAGGCTGGACTTGAACTCCCGACCTCAGGTTATCTGCCTGCCTTGGCCTCTCAAAGTGCTGGAATTACAGGTGTGAGCCACCTCGTTTGGCCAACTTTATAATCACAGCACATGAGAACACTAAAGGACACCCTGGATGATCCACATTTCAGACATACTCCTTACCTGCATTATGTAATAGCAACTCACTTTTCCCTTTGGAGCCAGGATTAACCAACCTAGCCAGTACCAAAACCTGCATCTTTACTTGTTGAATCAGAAGCACGAGGAGCTCAAACTGCCCAGCTGGCTGTCTCAACTTCCAGTTCAATGGAATAATTTATTTTTTTAATCCCCAGGTGAGACCATTCCTTCCTTTGGACTTAAGACTGCTAGACCAGCAGAATCTAAAGTCAAAGAAACAGGAAGCAAAAGTTTTCCCAGTGGATTAGAGGGGGTAATAGAGAAAGGAGTCCCTCTCATTCCACCCCTTGATTCCTGGAACAATTAATCTTGACTATAGGAGTGATATGGTTTGACTGTGCATCCCCACCCAAATGTCATCTTGTAGTTCCCATGATTCCCACGTGTTGTGGGAGGGATCTGGTGGGAGATGATTGAATCATGGGGGTGGGTCTTTCCTGTGCTGTCCTCATGATAGTAACTAAGTCTCATGGTTTTAAAAATGGGAGCTTTCCTGGACAAACTCTCACTCTCTGCCTGCCACCATTCATGTAAGATTTGACTTTCTTCTCCTTGCTTTCTGCCATGATTGTGAGACTTCCCCAGCCACGTGAAACTTTAAGTCTAATTAAATCTCTTTCTTTTGTAAATTGCCCAGTCTTCGGTATGTCTTTATCATTAGCGTGAAATGTACTAATATAAAGAGAAATAGCACCATAAATTAAATACTGATTTTGAGCATATGTTACACTTTGGAGTTTATTTCCTCCACCCCACAAGGTGTTGACACCCAGCTGACACCTAATTGAGTTTTGAAAAGGTCCATTCTACCATTCCACCAAGGCAGCTACTCAGGATGTTGGGAAACATGGAGATACCAGTAAATAACATAAACATGAAACCAGTGGCATGCATCATTTACTGGGGAATATGTTCTGTGGTCAGAAGTGGTCACTTGTAGAATACCATGATGATGGAGAAGGCATTCTGTTAGTCTGTGGGTGGTAGTCTTAGCAGATGCATCGCAAGAATGGAAGACAAACATACCTAGTGTCTCTTCTATTACAAACAAGAAACTCTATCCTCCGTAATGGAAATAGTCTGACGTAATCAACCCACCACTGGGAAGGCTGGCCGACCCTTCTGAAGGGTTATGCTTTACCACAGGCCAAGAATTGCTATAATTTTACTATCTATGTTTGTAACTCAATACATTGTTACTATTACTACTTTAAACAAATAGGTATCTTTTAGATCAATTAAGAACAAGGAAGATTAAAGTTTTATTTGACTTTCACTTGTTCCTTCTCTGATGCTTTTCCTTTGGTTTATATATACATATGAGCCATATATCACTTTATTTCCCCTGAGAAACTTCTTTTACATTTCTGGCAGGGTAAGCCAGCTCATGGCTCTAGTGTCTATGTCTTCAGTCAGGCAGATCTGAGCTCTGAATCTTAAAATTCAACTGTCTATCCACATTGCAAAATGGCAGTTTGCTTTGCAACCTAAGTTTTGTAATAGGCTCTGGAAAAGTCTGTATTCTGTCTGTTCAGCCTCTTCTTGTTGTAGGGATAAGTGATGACTTCCAAAGTCTTTACGTGTCAGAACTGTAAAAAAAATCAGCATTTTTATAATTTTAATTTTCCCTTCTATTTTGGCTTGATGGTTATAACTCTGTTTTGTTTGTTCCCAGCCTCAGATTCTTCACATGCATACATTACTTCATATCTAACTGAAGACGTGAGGGAGATCTTCTACATGCTTCTGGCCCTCTGTGTACCTCTGCTTTTCCCATTACTCTGCCTTGCGAATTACAAGCACCTCATTCTTCCCAGACTCTTGGTTCCATCCCTTAAACTCAGGAATCCACTGGACTCCACCCTCATTCCTGCCCCTATGCCATGGCCTGTAGACTCTCCTAGGCTAAAAACTGGGGTAATCCTATGGATTGTCTTGCTGGTTTTCCACTTCTCAGAGGTCACTGTTGGTGTTGTTTTTTATTTTACCTGGTGTCCAGTGTTTTAAAAACCACTATTTTCATATTTTGTCCAGTGTTTTAGTTGTTCAAGGTGAATGATTACATCTGGGTTATGTTTTCTCATCTTACCTAGAAGGAGAACCCTATTTTAATGTATTTTAAAGTTAATTACAATAAGATATATTAAGACTGTTTTCTTTATTTGAAATATAATTTATTTATGTTATTTTTAAGTATTATAAATTAAAATTATACACTTGGATCACTTGAGGTCACAAGTTTGAGACCAGTCTGGCCAACATAGTGAGACCCGGTCTCTACTAAAAACACAAAAACTATCCAGGCTTGATGGTGGGTGCCTGTAATTCCAGCTACTGGGGAGGTAAAGGCATGAGAATTGCTTGAACCTGGGAGACGGAGGTTGCAGTGAGTCGAGAAAACACCACTGCACTCCAGCCTGGGTGACAGAGCAAAACTCCATCTCAAAAAAGAAAAAACAAACAAACAAACAAAAAAACAAGCATTCAACTATATCTCCACATTCTATCCAAGCAACTGTTTTAATTCTTTTGACTTTCTTCCAATTTTTGTGAATTAAAATATGCATGCTTTCCATATTGGTGAGTCACAATATGAAAACTTCTAAAAGAAAATTCACAGTTATGCTTCCTTTGCCAACAGCTCCTCTTTTTCACATTTATTATCTCAATTGTCCATCTCAGGTATCTGTTCCAACTGGTCAGAGATGTATTTTATCTGATAGAAAAAATAAGACCCAGTATTTGGTAGATCAGTAGGGTGACTACAATAATTTACTTTATATTTGAAAATAGTCAGAAAAGAATAATAGAAATATTTCTAGCATAAATAAAAGATACATACTTAAGGTTATAGATAGCTCAATTACACTGAATTGATCCTTACACATTATGTGAATGAATTAAATTAACACATATGCCCCCCTCTCCCAAAAAGAAAAGAAATAATAGAAGACTCTAGAAAAACAAAACTGAGACTTCATTAATTACTTCCTTCAGGAATATTCAAATTTTAAAAGATGAATATAAGTCAGTGGATAAGCATGCGTGGCACCTCAGCTGTATGTGTGCCTATGTGTATTTAGAGTGGGTGGTATGTGTGGGAGACTAGCTCATTTAGGAAATCTGTCTCACTGCTAGTTACAGGGATAAGAAATGAAAAAGGTTAATTTCCTCTTGTGAAAAATAATCCTTGAGGGAGATGATCCAGGGCTGATGTGGCATCTCTGGGACCACTGGAGATCTAAACTACTTCTGTCATTTCACTTTTATACCCTATGTGCAAAGCCGCCATTTTCTTAACCCAAAATGCCTACTGATCTCTAGCCATCTGTGTTCTGGACGGTAGAAGGAGAAATGGAGGAATTTCATCCTTCTTGAGGAATGTTTATGTTTTGGGTTCACCCAAAATTCCTGCTTGTAATTCATTAGCTAGAATTTAGTCTCAGGGATTGCTGGGCACCTTGCTGTCTTGTAGCTGGGCACACTGCTGCCCTAAACAAATTTGGATTCTCATTAACAAGGAGGAATGAGCAAAGGATACTGGATAGATAAGTACAGCTCTCTTGTGAAGGTCTTCCCAAAACTTCCAAGTTAACCCTACAGCTTTTGCCCCAGACTAGGGTAAGGCTGGCCTTGTCCCCCATTGTCTCATCCAGCACTAGAATGTCTCTGGGCTTCAATCAGGAAATAATGTATGACTCACCTTCCACTTTGGGCTTTAGGATTTTCTTCTGATGTCTGTCGACAAAGAGGTATGTACTCGGACCTGCCTTAATCTTCCCTGCATTCCTGAAAACTAGGATGTCTCAGGTCACTCCATCATACCAGAATTGCTCTTTTCTGAAGTAAACCTAACTCTTCCCAGTGTTTTTCTTTAGTCCCATGGATGAAACAAAATATGTTTTGATCCTGGAGAATTACTCAAGCTAAACCCATCTTGAACCGCAAGTCAGAAAAGTAAACCGATGTCAAAGTCAAATTAAGGAGCACTTTTTACTATATAAGGTAAAGTAATGTATGTCAGGATGTAGTGATGTATGATGGTGATGAAATTCTCAGAGCAGTGACCCAAGAAAAGGCAGCACTGAATTGCAAAAAGCTACATGTCATGCAATGATTAAAATTAGTGGCTGCCATTTCCAGACAGATAAATCAATACTAATGAATGTAAGGTCTGCCTTCCAGGGATGAAACAAATGGTTCAGGCCACTGCAGTGATGTCCTTGCAGAGGAGTGTATTGAACTGCAAAGGCCCATGTGTGGAGTCGATTGTATTATTTTCGATGTTTATGCCCCAGAGACAGTTTCTGGAGGTCTCAACAAACAAGGAAACCCAGTGAATAAGGTACAGGGCATTTAAAATAATTAGAGTTCTGTTTCTTCTAATGTTTTTTCTTATGGCCAGGGAAGGGCATGGACAACACTTTTTGTGCCTAAGATCACTGCAGGCTCTTGATCAGGAGGCAAATGAGGACTGTTTAGATCCCTGGCTATCCATTTTTAAAATTTTTATTTTTTATTTCAGTAGGTTTTTAGGGAGCAAGTGGTGTTTGATTACATAAATCCGTTCTTTAGTGTTGATTTCTGAGATTGTGGTGCACCCATCACCCGAGCAGTGTATACTGTACCCAATGTGTAGTCTTTTATCCCTCACGCCCCTCCCACCCTGTCCCTCAAGTCCGTAAAGTCCAATGTATCATTCTTATGCCTTTGTGTTCTCATAGCTTAACTGCCACGTATGAGTAAGAGCATACAATGTTTGGTTTCCCATTCCTGGGTTACTTCACTTAGAATAACAGTCTCTTCCATCCATGTTGCACTCAACGCCAATTTCTTGTTTTGTTTTGTTTTTGTTTTTGTTTTTTGAGGCGGAGTCTCCCTCTGTCACCAGGCTGGAGTGCTGTGGCACAATCTCACCTGACTGCAACCTCCGTGTCCCTGGTCCAAGTGATTCTCCTGCCTCAGCCTCTCGAGTAGCTGGAACTACAGATGTGCGCCACAACGCCCAGATAATTTTTGTATTTTTAGTAGAGACGGGGTTTCACCATGTTGGCCAGGATGGTCTTGGCCTCTTGACCTCGTGATCCGCCTGCCTTGGCCTCCCAAAGTGCTAGGATTACAGGCATGAGCCACCATGTCTGACCTATTTTGTTCCTTTTTATGGTTGAGTAGTATTTCATGGTATATGCCTACCACATTTTCTTTATCTACTCCTTGATAACTGGGCACTTGAGATGGTTCTATATTTTTGCAATTGCAAATTGTGCTGCTGTAAACGTGTGTAAGTATCTTTTTTGTATAATGACTTCTTTTCCTCTGATAGATATCTAGTAGTGGGATTGCTGGATCAAATAGTAGAGCTGCATTTAGTTCTTTAAGAAAGCTCCACACTATTTTCCATAGTGGTTGAACTAGTTTACATTCCCACTACCATCCAGAATCCACAAGGAACTCAAAGAAATTAGCAAAAAACAAACAAACAAACAATTCCATCAAAAAGTGGGCAAAGGTCATGAATAGACAGTTCTCAAAAGAAGATACACAAATGGCCAACAAGCATATGGAAAAATGCTCAACATCATTAATTGTCAGGGAAATGGAAATCAAAACCACAATGTGATACCACCTTACTCCTGCAAGAATGGCCATAACAAAAATTTTATTTTTTAAAAAATACATGTTGTTGTGGATGTGGTGCTTCTAATTTTTAATCCTTCCATTCATTTTCATTTTCTCACAGAGACCTGTATGTTTCTGTTTACCAGAGGAAGTAGCCAAAAATGATGGAAAACATCAGTAATAACATGACGTTCTGAATTACAAAAGAATAAAGCTGTATTGCCATACAAAAACAAAACACTGAGGAGTATGATAATGTGTATTCGTAGCCCTGAGAAAGGGAGGCAAAATCTGTGTGATTAAGAAAAGAGACCCAGAGATCTTGAAAACTGTTATTCTTTAAATTGAAGTTTTTAATTGAGAAAAGTTTAGGTTTGCATGCAGTTATAAGAAATAATACAGATAGCCCATGAACCCTTAGCCCCGTTTCCCCCAAAGGTAACATTTTGTAAAATACCATATAATATCACAACAAAGATTTTAACATTGATTTAATTCAGTGATTTCATTCAACTTTCTTCAGTGCATGCCTCTGTGTGTGTGTGTGTGTGTGTGTGTGTGTGTAGGTATTTAGTTCTACACACTTTTATCATGTGTAGTTGTTAGTATCTATATCACAGTTAAGATTCTAAAAGTTCCTTAATTATAAATCTCCTTTATATTGCCTTTAATAAATCCTCTTTGGCCAGGCACTGTGGCTCATGCCTGTAATGGCAACACTTTGGGAGGCCAGGGTGGGTGGATCACCTGAGGTCAGGAGTTCGAGACCAGCCTGGCCAACATGGCAAAACCCCATCTCTACTAAAAACACAAAAAATTAGCCAGGCATGGTGGCAGGCAATTGTAATTCCAGCTACTTGGGAAGCTGAGGCAGGAGAATTGCTTGAACCCACGAGGTGGAGGTTGCAGTGAGCCGAGATTGCACCATTGCCCTCCAGCCTGGGCGACAGAGTGAGACTCCATCTCAAATAAATAAATAAATAAATAAATAACTATCAATCAATAAATAAATCCTCCCATGCATCATCCCCTAACCTGTGACAATCTGTGATTTAGTCTCCATTTGTAAAATGTTGCTATTTCAAAATGTTACATAAATGGAATCATGTGGTATGTAACATTTGGAGATTGGCATTTCTTGCTCAGCAAAATTCTGTGAGTATTCATCCAAGCTGTTGCACAGATCAACAGCTTGTTCCTTTATATTGCTGAGTAGTATTCTCTCATACATATATGAGACAGTTTGTTTAATGATATATCTGTTTAAGGGTGTCCGGGCTGACTATAGATTTTGGCTATTACAAATAAAGTTGTTAGGGACATTCACCTGTGAGTTTTTATGTAAGCATATATTTTAGCTTTTCTGAGATAAATTCCCCAAAGTGCAATGCATGGGTAGTTGCATGTCTACTTTTATTAGAAATTGCCAAATGGTTATTCAGAATAGCTGTAGCACTTTGCTTTTTTTGTTTTTTTACCAGCAATCTCTGAGTGACCCAGTTTCTCTATATTCTTCCTTATATTAGGCCATTCTTGTATTTTTACAAAGAAATATCTGAGACTGGGTAATTTATAAAGAAAACGGGTGTAATAGTTCATGGTTCTGCAGGCTACACAGTATGGTGCTGGCATCTGCTCTGCTTCTGGGGAGGCCTTGGAGAGTTTTTACTTATGGCAAAAAAGCAAAGCCAGAGTAGGCATATGACATGGCCAGAGCCAGAACAAGAGAGAAAGTGTGTGTGTGTGTGTGTGTGTGTGTGGGCAGGGGGAGAGCAGGGGTAAGGGGGTCCGTGGGGGGATGTTGGGGGTACATGCCACACTCTTTGAGATGAACAAATCTCATGAGAATCACTCACTATCTTGAAGAGAGCACCAAATTATGAGGGATCCATCCCATGATCTAATTATCTCCCACTAGCCCCCATCTCCAATGTTGGGAGTTACATTTCAACATGAGATTTACAGAGGACACATATCCAAACCATATTATTCTCCAAATTGACTGTTGCCACTATTTTATATTGTAGCCATTCTGATATTATATATAGTGCTATCTCATTGTGATTTTACTTTTTATTTCTATAAAGGCTAATAATTTTGTGCATCATTGCATGTGCTTATTTGGCTTCTGTGTATCCCTTTCGGTGAAATATCTTTTTTTTAACCTGTTGTTCTTTCTCTAAATAGATTGTTTTTTAATTGCTGAGAGTTCTTTATATACTCTACATGCCAGTTCTTTGTTGTATATGTAATTTGCAGACATTTCCCATTACCTATAGCTTGTCTTTGTATGTTTTTAATAGCATCTTGAGAAAAAAAATTCTGTGATTAAAAAACAAAGTTTTTAACATTGATGAAGTCCAATTTATCAACTATTTTTAAGGATTTTGCAGACTGTACAGATTGTTCCTAAAGTATAAAATGTAGTAACTCTTGCCTAGCATCAGACCCTAAATATTTTCTATATTTTTCTAAAACTTTTGTAGTTTTATGTTTTACATGTAAGTTCATAACCCATTTTGAGTTAAATTTTTATTTATTTATTTTTTTGAGACTGAGTCTCCCCCTGTCCCCCCGGCTGGAGTGCAATGGTGCGATCTCTACTCACCGCAACCTCTACTTCCCAAGTTCAAGCGATTCTCCTGCCTCAGCCTCCCGAGTAGCTGGGATTATAGGCACCCGCCACCACGCCCAGCTAGTTTTTTGTATCTTTAGTACAGACGGGGTTTCACCGTGTTTGCCAGGCTGGCCGCAAACTCCTGATCTTGTGATCCGCCCGACTCGGCTTCCCAAAGTGCTGGGATTACAAGCGTGAGCCACCATGCCTGACCGAGTTAATTTTTATATAAGGTAAAAGGTTTGGGTCAAGATTCATTTGTTTTCTACCTGTGATGTACAGGTATTTCAGCACCATTTGTCAAAAAGTCTATCCTATCTCTATTGAATTGTTTTTGTGACTTATCAATAATCAGGCAATGTTAAATAAATACATACAAAAAACAAGTTCTGTATATCAAACAATACATTCAATAGGGTGAAAAGGTAACCTGTGAAATCGGAGAAAATATTTGCAATCATATATCTTATAAGTAATTAATATTCAGAATACATAAAGCAATCCTAACATTCAACAACTACAAAAATAATCTGATTACAAAACGGGTTTAGGGGTGAGTTTTTTGCAATAAAAATTAAATTGTTATCAGGTTAAAATAAATTATTACAACGATAAGAATGTTTTTTGTAAGCCTCATGGTAACCACAAAACAAAAGCTTATAACAGATGCACAAAAACTAAAAAGCAAGGAATCAAAACATACTACTTGAGAAAATCCCTTAGGTGCAAAGGAAGATAGCAAAAAAAGAAAAAACAAAGAATTTACAAAACAACTAGTAATCAATAATAAATGGCATTAGTAAATTCTTACCTATCAATAATTGCCTTGAATGTACATGAATTAAAATCTCCAAAGACTTAAAGTGGATGAATAAATATTTCTAAAAAGTATTTTTTTTTCCCCCAAGATGGCAGATTAGAGGATTCTAGTTTGCCTCAGCCGCTTGGAAATCGCACCTCAGTATATAAAGATAAACTCCATGAGCTTTTATTCAAGGAGAATGGGAATCCACCGGAATAGTGAAGGACACCTCAGATCTTGAGGAGGAGAATGTGGACACACAGCTTCCTTGGCAGTGTCTGTCTGATAAAAGTGATGAAGCCCCAGCACATGAGAGAGGCAGAGAACCTCCCTCTGTGATACCCCTTTCCCCTGGGGATGAGTGACACAGGTCAAGGGAGAGCACGCTGTTTCTCCCAAGCCTGGGAGCTAACTTGGGGATAGGCTTGGAGATGCTCTAAGGGAGCGACACCGGGAAAAGCTTCAGGGAGTTTCCTAGGCCTGGAACCAACAGCAGGATGCCATTTCATTATTTATTTATTTTTGAGACGGAGTCTTGCTCTGTCGCCCAGGCTGGAGTGCAGTGGCGCGATCTCGGCTCACTGCAAGCTCCGCCTCCCGGGTTCCCGCCATTCTCCTGCTTCAGCCTTCCGAGTAGCTGGGACTACAGGTGCCCGCCGCCACACCCGGCTTATTTTTTCTATTTTTAGTAGAGATGGGGGTTTCACCATGTTAGCCAGGATGGTCTCGATCTCGTGACCTTGTGATCCACCCGCCTCAGCCTCCTAAAGTCAGGATGCCATTTTTAACCTGAATGCATACTAAGTCAGCCATTCTTTGTCCACCTGGCAGCATGGCTGCACAGACATTCTAGTTTTGGACCAGAAAATGGAGGGGTTCCACAGTCTGAACTGTGGAAAACGCCTCAGCAATAGGTGCTGGAACTGTGCTCTTCCCCCATCACAAACCTGAGTCAGGAGGAGAGCTGCTATAGATGCAGTTTGTCCTGGGTGATGAGACCCAGCCAGGACTACCTTGGCAGCTGAAACAGGTCTATATGTGTCATTTCTGGGTTCCCCAGGTTGGTCCCTTGAGACATGAGCAGAACTTCTCAAAAGAAGACATACAAGTGGCAAAAAAAAAAAAAAAAAGAAAAAGAAAAAGAAAAAGAAAAAATGCTCACCATCATTAATCATCAGAGACATACAAATCAAAACCACTGTGAGATACCATCTCATACCAGTCAGGGTGGCTATTACTATAAAATTAAAACAACAGATGCTGATGAGGCTGTGGAGAAAAGGGAATGCTTATGCATTGTGGGTGGGAATGTACATTAGTTCAGTCACTGTGGAAAGCAATTTAATTTTCTCATATAACTTAGGACTACCATTTGACCCAGTATCCCTATTATTTGGTATGTTTCCAAAAGAAAATAAATTGTTCTACCAAAAATACACATGCACTTGCATGTGCATTGTGGCACTAGTCACAATAGCAAAGTCATGGAATCAACCTAAGTGTCAATCAAGGGTGAATTGGATAAAGAAAATGTCATACATGTGCATCGTAGATTATTACACAGCCTCTGCAGCCTCTTACGTCCTCTGCAGCAACATGGATGCAGCTAGAAGCCTTTTTCCTAAGTGAATGAACACAAGAACAGAAAAGAAAATACCACAAGTTCTCACTTATAGATGGGATCTAAACATTGTGTACTCATGACATAAAGACAGAAACAATAGACACTGTGGACTACTAGAGTGGGGAGGTAAGCAGAGACCAAGGATTGAAAAACTAACTATTGGGTATTATGCTGAGTACCTGAGTGATGTGATCAGTTTTAGCCCAAACTTCAGCATCACACAGTATACCCTGGCAACAAAACAATTATATGCTGCCTTCAAAAAAGTCACTTCACTTGTAAGGACACACATAGACTGAAATGAATAAATGGAAAATATGCTATGCAAATGCAAACCAAAGGAGGGCAACAAGACCTACACTTATTTCGGATAAAATAGACTTTAATTCAAAACTTCAGAAAGAGACAAAGAAGGTTACCATGTAATGACAAAGGAGTCAATTCATCAATAGAGTATAACAACTGTAAATATATATATGCACCCCTACATCAAAGCACCCAAAAATATAAAGCAAATACTGATAGATCATAAGGGCGCAATAGACTGCAGTATAGATGTAGTAGGGGAATTTTAGCAATGGAAGGATCATCCAGACAGAATCAATAAGGAAACATCGGACTTCCACTACACTCTGGGACAGGGTTCCCCAAACCCTGAGCCATGAACTGCTACAAGTCCATGGCCTGTTATGAATTGAACCTCACAGCAGGAGGTGAGCAGTGGGCAAGCAAGCATTATAGCCTGAGCTCTGCCTCAGATCACATCAGGCACAGCATTAAATTCTCAAAGGAGCATAAACCCTATGTGAATTGTGCATGTTGGGAATCTAGGTTATGCACTCCATATGAGAATCTAACAAATGCCTGTTGATCTGAGGTTGAACAGTTTCATCCTGAAACCATTCCACCAATCTTCCCCATGGAAAAATTATCTTCAGTCCACGGAAAAATTATCTTCCATAAAACGGGTGCCTGGTGCCAAAAAGGTTGGGGATCACTGCTCTAGAACAAATGGACTTCACAGACATAACATTCCTTTTTTTGTTGTTGTTAGAATCTTGGGAGTTATTTTATTTTATTTTATTTATTATTATTTTATTTGTCCATAAGTTATTGGGGTACAGGTGGTATTTGGTTACATGAATAAATCCTTGAGTGGTAATTTGTGAGATTTTGGTGCACCCATTACCCAAGTAGTATACATTGCACCATATTTGGAGCCTTTTGTCCCTCGCCCCTCTCCCACTCTTCCCTCATGTCCCCAAAGTCTACTGTATTCTTCTTATGCCTTTAAGTCCTCATAGCTTAGCTCCCACATATCTGTGAGAACATACAATGTTTGGTTTTCCCATTCCCGACTTACTTCACCTAGAATAATAGTCTCCAATCTCATCCAGGTCGCTGCAAACACCATTAATTCATCTCTTCTTATGGCTGAGTAGTATTCTATCATATAAATATACCACAGTTTCTTTATCCACTTGTTGATTGATGGGCATTTGGGTTGGTTTCACGATTTTGCAATTGCAAATTGTGCTGCTAGAAACATGTGTGCACAAGTATCTTTTTCGTATAATGACTTCTTTTCTTCTGGGTAGATACCGAGTAGTGGGATTGCTGGATCACATGGTAGTTCTACTTTTAGTTCTTTAGGGAATCTCCACACTGTTTTTCAAACACAAAACCACAATGCGATACCACCTTACTCCTGCAAGAATGGTTATAATCAAAAAAATCAAAAAACAGTAGATGTTGGCATGGATGTGGTGAAAAGTGAATACTTCACTGCTGGTGGGAGTGTAAACTAGGACATAATGTTCCTTCTAACAGCTGCAGAATGCATATTCTTCTCCACAGAACATGGAACAATCTCCAGTATAGGTATGTTAGGTTACAAAAAATATCTTGACAAATTTAAGAACATTGAAATAATATCAAGTATCTTTTCTGATCACAATGGCATCCAACTATAAATAAATAAAAGGAGGAATGTTGGAAACTTCCCAAACACACATAAATTAACAGCATGCTCATGAACCACCAATGGGTCAATGAAGTAATAAAAAAAAGTTAAAAACTTCTTGAGACTAGTGAAAATAGAAACACAATATACTGAAGCCTGTGAAATATAGTAAAAGCAGGTCTAAGAGGGAAGGTAGCAACAATAAATGCCTACCTCAAAAAAATAAAAGAAAAATCTTAAATAAACAAGCTAATATGGCACCTCGAGTAACTAGAAAAACAAAAAGCTAAGCTCCAAGTTAGTAGAAGGAAGAAAATAATTAAAATCAGAGCAGAAATAAGTTAAACAGAGACTAGAAAAATAATAGAAAAATCAATGAATCTAAAAGGTGGGCTTTCAAAAAGATCAACAAAGTCAATAAACTATAAGCTGACTAAGAAAAAAGACGAATAAAATCATAAATGTAAAAAGGAGGATTATAACTGATATAACAGAAATATAAAAAAATCATAAGGCTACTATGAATAATTATATGCCAACATAATGAATAACCTAGGAGAAATGATAAATGCCTTGATGCATAAAACCTACCAAAATTGAATTGGGAATAAGCACAAAATCTTCACAGTTCAACAAGTAAGGAGATAGAATCAGTAACAAAGAGTGTGTCATCAAAGAAAGGCCCTAGGCCTGAAGGCTTCACTGCTGAAAAATATTGAAAAGAAGAGAATACTTTAAAACTCATTTTACAAGGCCAGCAGCTTCCTCATATCAAAGCCAGATAAAGACACTATAAAAATAGAAAACAACAGGACATTATGTCTGATGAATATAGATTCAAAAATCTTCAACAAGGTACTAACAAACCTAATTCAACAGCACATTTAAAGATCATTCACCATCATCAAGTAGGATTCATCCCAGGAATGCAAGGACAGTTCAACACATGCAAATTAGTATATGTGATACACTGTATTAACAAAATAAATAATATAAAATATGTGATTGCTTCAATAAATGCAGAAATATTATTCGATAAAATTCTACATTCATCATAAAAATTCCCAAAAATTAGGTATAGGAGAAATGTACCCTAACAAAATAAGGGCTATATATGACAAACCCACAGCTAGCATCGTACTCAGTGGGGAAAAGAGGAAAGCTTTTCCTTTCAGTTAAAGAATAAGGCAAGAATGGCCACTCTCAAGATTTCTATTCAATATAGAACTGAAGGTTCTATAGCTAGAGCACTTAGACAAAAGAAAAAAATTATAGGCATCCAAATTGGAAAGGAAGAAGTTAAATTGTCTCTGTTTACAGATGACTTAATTTGATGTATAGAAAACCCTGCAGAAACCAGTAAAAAAAATTTACAACTAACAAAAAATCCAGCAAAGTTGCAGTATATAAAATTAACATACAAAAATTAATAGCATTTCTGTACAGTAACCACAAACTGATAAATTTTTTAAAATCTCATTTACAATAGCTACAAAAATAAGATACTTAACAATGAACTTTACCAAAGAAGTGAAAGAACTGTACATTAAAAATTCTAAAACATTGTGAAAAGAAATTGGAGACAGCACAAATAAATGAGAAGATATTTCATATTCATGAAATGAAATAATACTGTTAAAATGTCAATACTATTCAAAGTGATCTAGAGAATCAATGTATTTGCTATCTAAATAATAATGACATTCTTCATCAAAGTAGAAAAAATATACTGAAATCAAGTAGACAGAGCCAAAAAAGAGCCTGAATAGGCAAAGCAGTCTTAAGCAAAACGAACAAACCTGCAGGCATCACACTGACTCAATTCAAAATATACTACAAGCTATAGTAACCAAAACAGAATGGTGCTGGCATAAAACTAAACACATACCAGAAGAGAATAGAGACTTCAGAAACAAATCCATGAATTTACAGCCAACTGATCTTCAACAGTGGTCCCAAAAACACAAAACGAGAAAAGGATAGTCTCTTTGATAAATGGTGTTGAGAAAACAGGATATTTACATGCAGGAGAATGAAATTAGATTATTATCTCACACCATATTCAGAAATAAACTCAAGATGAATTAAAGACTTAAATGTAAGAATCAAAACTATGAAACTTTAAATATGATCCTAAAAGCAAAAGCAACAAAAACAAAAATAGACAAATAGGATTACATCAAACCAAACAGCTCTGCACAGCAAAGGAAATGAACAACAGAGTGAAAGGACAATCTACAGTATGGTAGAAAATATTTATGTATTATACATCAGATAAGGAATTAATAAATTAATATCCAAAATAGTATCCAACACTACTATTATTATTATTATTTGGAAATAATATTCAACACTAAAACAACTAAGCAGCAAAAAAAGAGATAGTTATACTATAAAATAGGCAAAGTCATTTCTCAAAAGAAGATATACAAATGGCCAAATATAAAACAAAGTTCAAAATTACTAATCATCAAGGAAATGAAAATTTTGACCATAGTGAGATATTATATCACTCCTGTTAGAATGGCTATTACAAAAAAGACAAAAGATGACATGTTGGTGAGGATGTGGAGAAAAAGTTACCCCTGCACACTATTGGTGGGAATGTAGGTTAGCAGAGACATTATGAAAAATAATATGAACATTTCTCAAAACTTTTTTTTTCCTTTTTTTTTTTTTTGAGACGGAGTCGCCCAGGCTGGAGTGCAGTGGTCGGATCTCAGCTCACTGCAAGCTCCGCCTCCCGGGTTCCCGCCATTCTCCTGCCTCAGCCTCCCGAGTAGCTGGGACTACAGGCGCCCTCCACCTCGCCTGGCTAGTTTTTTGTATTTTTAGTAGAGACGGGGTTTCACCGTGTTAGCCAGGATGGTCTCGATCTCCTGACCTCGTGATCTGCCCATCTCGGCTCCCAAAGTGCTGGGATTACAGGCTTGAGCCACTGCGCCCGGCCTCTCAAAAATTTTAAAGTAAAAATACCAGATGATCCAGGATCCCACTACTGGGTGTATATCCAAAGAAAATGAAGTCAGTATTTCAAAGAGATATCTGTGCTCCAATAATGATTGCAGCATTATTCACAATAGCCAAAATCTGTAATCAACCTAAGTATTTGCCAACAGATAAATGGATAAAGAAAATTTGATGTATATACTCAGTGGAATATTATTCAGCCATAAAAAGAAAGTCCTGCCATTTGCAAGAACATGGATAAATCTGGAGGACACTATGTTAAGTGAAATAAGCCAGGCAAAGACAAATACTGCATGATCTTACTCATATGTGGAATGGAAAAAGTTTATCTCATAGAAGTGGAAAGAATGATGAGTACCAGGGGCTGAAGTGGTTGGTACGGAGATGGGGAGTTCTGGAAATGTTGGTCAAAGGATACAAAATTTTAGTGAGGTAGAAGGAATAAATTCAAGACATATATTATGCAACATGCTGACTATAGTTAGTAACGTATTGTGTGAAAAATGCTAAGGGAATGGATGTAAATTGTTCTTACCACAAAACGATGACTATGTGAGGTAAAATACATGTTAATTAGACAGATTTAGTCATTCCTCAATATACATATACTTCAAAACATATTCTGTACACAGTAAATATGTATAATTTTATCTGTCAGTTTAAAAAATAAAGAATAAGAAACCTACAAAAATGTATTCTGCTTTTTTTAAAAAAGAACACAAAAAACTTATACAAAAAGAATACAAAAGGTGTATTCTTTTCCTAAAAATATAGGCATAGGACTTGAATAAATATTTCTCCAAACATAATATATTCAAATGGCCAAGCATATGAAAAAATGCTCAACATCATTAATCATTAAGAAAATGTAAATCAAATCCACAATAATATATTACCTCACACCAATTAGAATAGTAACTATAAACACACACACACACACACAAAGCAAATTAGGACCCTTGTGCACTGTTGGTAGCAATTTAAAATGGTACAGTAGCTATGAAAAACAGTATGGAAGTTTCTCAAAAAACTAAAAATAGGATTACCATATGATCCAGCAATTTCACTTCTAAGTGTCTTGAAATTGAAATCAATTGAAAGAAGGATGTCAACGAGACATTTTCACACTCATGTTGATAATAGAGCTATTGAAATCTCTGTTAGGTAGGCAGTGCTAGCTGTTGTATCAGATAATCCTCACATTTCAGCATGTAACACACTAAAATAGTGTATTCTTGCTCATGCAATAGTCCACATAGTTGCTCCTGGTTGTTTGTAGGGTAGGATTTTGAAGGATTCAGGCTGACGAAGCTCTGCATCTTCCATATGTGGTTTTTAAGGTCCCACTGAGCATTGACATTCAATTGAGATGGGAGAAGAGGGTGTGGAGAAAACAGGTCCATTCTTAATGATCTCAGCTTAAGCACATTTTATTGCTTTGGTGAAAGCTATTTACATACTTCTTCCAACAGCAAAGAGGGCATCAAGATGGTGGATGAGGGTTGTTGGGGTTATCGGAGTGAAGTAAAATAACACCATCCAATGTACCAAGGTGAAAAAGATGGGTAGGAGGTGAGCAGTCTGGATCACCATTTTCTCTGGGCATCTTCTTACTCTCAGGCATAGGACCTATAAACTCTCATTCATTCCCTGTCATTAGGAATCAGTTTAGGGGTAAGTAGAATAGATTTCCTGTATTTGAGAGTTCAGAGAAAGTGCACAACATGCATTACAGCACCATGAAATAATAATTGCTGGGCCTAAGGGTGGCTAGGAAATTGTGCTAAAGATTATGGGGTTTTCTGCAGAATTATTGAAGCTATCTTTGATTGCAAAAGTATATTCGGGGGAAAAGTAAAGTAAAAATAACAATGTTTTTTCTTTTATCACATAGCTAGAAAATTGCTCTTTTATTATCAAATTAGATATTGTTCCTTAATCAAATATGGGATGGCCACAAAAAGACACTTTTGAATGTTGAACCTGGATGAGATTTTTAACAGGCAAGCAGAAGGTGCATCTGGATGAGATTCTGATAAGTAAAATAATCAAAGCAGACTCACCACAAATATCATGTTCTCTATAATCCACAGCTATTATATGCAGAGCCCTGACAATGCAGCGCTGTGTATAAAAACTCAATTGAAACCACAGCCGCAAGACAAAATAGCTTAGAAGAGCATCCAGATATTTATAAACCCAATAAAGGTATCCAAAGAATATGGCCATTACTAAATAGATCTGAAAATGTCAGTTCCGGTTTTCAATTTGCTTCACTTCCTGTCACTGCATGAAATCGCTACTCCCAACACGCCCCTGAAGGCTAAGACTCTCCCCCACCTCTCATATGACTTGGCACATAGGCATTCATAAGTTTCTGTTGACTAAATTCCAAGGAATGGAATTCGATCTGGGGTGGAATGTGTAGATCCTAGGATTTCTTGACATTTAGTAAACAACGCAAAACCATTTTCTAAATCAATTGCATACATTTACTTTTTCATCAACAGTATATGAGAATTTTGATATTTACACATCATGATTAGCACATGGTTCTGTTTCCAGAACGTATTCATTTTCTCTGGGTTTTCTAGTTTGTGGTTACAGATGTTCATGATAGTCTCTGATGATCTTTCATCAGAGATCTTTCGTAGTTAACACATGGTTCTGTTTCCAGAACGTATTCATTTTCTCTGGGTTTTCTAGTTTGTGATTACCGATGTTCATGGTAGTCTCTGATGATCTTTTGTAATTTTGTGGTATCAGTTGTAATGTTTCTCCACTTTTTTAAAAATTTAAGTTCTGAGATACATGTGCAGAACATGCAGGTTTGTTACATAGGTATACATGTGCCATGGTGGTTTGCTGCACCTATCAACCTGTCATTTAGGTTTTAAGCCCCACATGTATGAGGTATTTGTCCTAGTGCTCTCTCCCTTTCCTTGCCCCACAACCTTCGACAGGCCCTGGTGTGTGATGTTTCCCTCCCTGTGTCCATGTGTTCCCGTTGTTCAACTCCCACTTATGAATAAGAATATGCAGTGTTTGGTTTTCTGTTTCTGTGTTAGTTTGCTGAGAATAATGGTTTCCAGGTTCATCCATGTCCCTCCAAAGGACATGATCTTGTTCTTTTTTATGGCTGCATAGTGTTCCCTGGTGTATATGTGCCACATTTTCTTTATCCAATCTGTCATAGATGGGCATTTGTGTTGATTTCAAGACTTTGGTATTGCGAATAGTCCTGCAATAAACATACTTGTGCATGTGTCTTTATAGTAGAATGATTTATAATCCATTGGGTGTATACTCAGTAATAGGATTGCTGGGTAAAATGGTATTTCTGGTTCCAGATCCTTGTGATCACTCATGATTTGATTCTCTACTTGTCTATTGTTGGTGTATAGGAATACTTGTGATTTTTGCACATTGATTTTGTGTCCTGAGACTTTGCTGAAGTTGCTTATCAGCTTAAGGAGTTTTTGGGCTGAGATGATTGTGTTTTCTAAATATAGAATCAAGTCATCTGCAAATAGACACAATTTGACTTCCTCTCTTCCTATTTGATTACACTTCATTTCTTTCTCTTGCCAGATTTCCTTGGCCAGAACTTCCAATACTATGTTGAATAGGACTGGTGAGAAAGAATATTCTTGTCTTGTGCTGGTTTTCAAAGGGAATGCTTCCAGCTTTTGCCCATTCAGTATGGTATTGGCTATGGGTTTGTCATAAATAGCTTTTACTATTTTGAGAAATGTTCAATCAATACTTACTTTATTGAGAGTTTTTAACATGAAGGGATGTTGAATTTTATCAAAGGCCTTTTCTGCATCTGTTGAGGTAATCATGTGGTTCTCTTTAGGTGATGGATTATGTTTATTGATTTGTGCATGTTGAACTAGTCTTGCATTTCAGGATGAAGCCGACTTGATCATGATGGATAAGCTTTTTGATGTGCTCCTGGATTCGGTTTGACAGCATCTTATTGAGGATTTTCACATCGATGTTCATCAGGGGTATTGGCCTGAAGTTGCTTGTTGTTGTTGTGTCTCTGCCAGGTTTTGGTATCAAGATGATGCTGGCCTTATAAAATGAGTTAGGGAGGAGTCCCTCTTTTTCAGTTGTTTGGAATAATTTCAGAAGGAATGGTACCAGCTCCTCTTTGTACCTCTGGTAGAATTTGGCAGTGAATCTGACTGGTCTTGGGCTTTCTTTGATTGGTAAACTATTAATTACTGACTCAATTTCAGAGCTTGTTATTGGTCTATTCAGAGATTCAACTTCTTCCTGGTTTAGTCTTAGGAGGGTGTGTGTGTCCAGGAATGTATCCATTTCTTCTAGATTTTCTAGTTTATTTGTGTAGAGGTATTTATAGTATTCTCTGATGGTAGTTTGTATTTCTGTGGGATCAGCAGTGATATCCTCTTTATTATTTTTATTGTGTCTATTTGATTCTTCTCCCTTTTCTTCATTAGTCTAGCTGACATTCTATCTATTTTGTTAATTGTTTTCAAAAAAACCCAGCTCCTGGATTCATTGTTTTATTCTGAAGGATTTTTCATGTCTCTGTCTCCTTCAGTTCTGCTCTGATATTAGTTATTTCTTGTTTTCTCCTAGCTTTTGAATTTGTTTGCTCTTGTTCTCTAGTTTTTTTTTTTTTTTTAATTGTGATGTTAGGTTGGCAATTTGAGATCTTTCCAGCTTTCTGATGTGGGCATTTAGTGCTATAAATTTCCCTCTTAACACTGCTTTGGCTGCGTCCAAGAGATTCTGATACATTGTCTCTTTGTTCTCATTGGTTTCAAAGAATTTCTTGGTTTCTGCCTTAATTTCGTTATTTATCAGGAGTCATTCAGGAGCAGATTGCTCAATTTCCATGTAGTTGTGCAGTTCTGAGTGAGTTTCTTAATCCTGAGTTCTAATTTGTTTGCACTGTGGTTTGCAAGACTGTTATGATTTATGTTCTTTTGCATTTGCTGAGGGGTGTTTTACTTCCAATTACGTGGTTGATTTTAGAATAAATACCATGTGGTGCTGAGAAGAATGTACATTCTGTTGATTTGGGTTGGAGAGTTCCGTAGATGTCTATCAGGTCCACTTGATCCAGAGCTGAGTTCAAGTCCTGAATATCCTTGTTAATTTTCTGTCTCATTGATCTGTCTAATATTGACAGTGGGGTGTTAAAGTCTCCCATTATTAGTGTGTGGGAGTCTAAGACTCTTTGTATGTCTCTAAGAACTTGCTTTATGAATCTGGGTGCCTCCTCTGTATTGGGTGCATATATATTTAAGATAGCTAGCTTTTCTTGTTGCATTGATCCCATTACCATTATCTCATGACTTTCTTTGTCTTTTTTGATCTTTATCGGTTTAAAATCTGTTTTATCAGAGACTAGGCTTGCAACCTCCACTTTTTTGCTTTCCATTTGCTTGGTAAATATTTATCCAGCCCTTTATGTTGAGCCTATGAAATGGGTCTCTGGAATACAGCACACCGATGGGTCTTGATTCTATCCAATTTGCCAGTCTGTGTCTTTTAATGGAGGCTTTTAGCCCATTTACATTTAGGGTTGGCATTGTTATGTGTGAATTTGATCCTGTCATCATGATGCTAGCTGGTTATTTTACACATTCGTTGATGCAGGTTCTTCATGGTGTCTTTGGTCTTTATATTTTGGTGTGTTTTTGCAGTGACTGGTACCAGTTTTTCCTTTCCATATTTAGTGCTTCCTTCAGAAGCCTTTGCAAAGCAGGCCTGGTCATGACAAAATCCCTCAGCATTTGGTTGTCTGGAAAGGAGTTTATTTCTCCTTCGCTTATGAAGCTTAGTTTGGCTGGATATGAAATTCTGGGTTGAAAATTCTTTAAGAATGTTGAATATTGGTCCCCTCTCTCTTCTGGCTTGTAGGGTTTCTGCAGAGAGATCCACTATTAGTCTGATGGGCTTCCCTTTGTAGGTCACCTGACACTTGTCCCTGGCTGCCCTTAACATTTCTTCCTTCATTTCAGTCTTGAAGAATCTGATGATCATGTGTCTTGAGGATGATCTCATGGAGTATCTTAATGGTGTTCTCTATATTTCCTGAATTTCAATGCTGTCCTGTCATGCTAGGTTGGGGAAGTTCTCCTGGATAATATACTGAAGTGTGTTTTCCCACTTGGTCCCGTTCTCCCCATCACTTTCAGGTACACCAATCAGACATAGGTGTGTTCTTTTCACATAATGCCATATTTCTTGGAGGCTTTGTTCATTCCTTTTAACGCTTTTATCTCTAATATTGTCTTCATGCATTATTTCAGCCCAGTGGTCTTCAACCTCTGATCTCCTTTCTTCCACTTGATTGATTCGGCTGTTGATACTTATGTATGCTTCATGAAGTTCTTGTGGTGTATTTTTCAGCTCCATCAGGTCATTTATGTTCCTCTCTAAACTGGTTATTCTAGTTAGCAGCTCCTGTAACCTTTTATCAAGTTTCTTAGCTTCCTTGCATTGGGTTAGAACATGTTCCTTTAGCTCAGAGGAGTTTGTTATTACACATCTTCCGAAGCCTACTTCTGTCAATTCGTCAATCTCATTCTCTGTCCAGTTTTGTGCCCTTCCTGGAGAGGTGTTGCGATCATTTGGAAGAGAAGAGGTAGTCTGGCTTTTGGAATTTTCAGCGTTTTTGTGCTGGTTTTTCCTCATCTTAGTGGATTTATCTACCTTTGATCTTTGAGGCTGATAACCATTGCATGGGGTTTTTGTGTGGCGGTCTTTTTCATTGATGTTGTTGTTGTTGTTGTTGCTTTCTGTTTGTTTTTTTCTTCTAATAGTCAGGCTCCTCTTCTGCAGGTCTGCTGCAGTTTGCTGGAGGTCCACTCCAGACCCTGTTTGCCTGGGTATCACCAGTGGAGGCTGCAGAACAGCTAAGATTGCTTCCTGTTCCTTTCTCTGGAAGCTTCATTCCAGAGGGGCGTCAGTCTGATGCCACCCAGAGCTCTCCTGTAGGAGATATCTGTTAACCCCTCTTTGGAGGTCTCTGCCAGTCAGGAGACACAGGGGTCAGGGACCTACTTGAGGTCACAGTCTGTCCCTTAGCAGAGCTGGTGCGCTGTGCTAGGAGAATCCCCTTGTCAGGATCAGCTGCTCTCTTTCGAACCAGTATTCAGAAAAGATTAAGTCCGCTCACGCTGCGCCTGCAGCTACCCCTCCCCACAGTTGCTCTGCCCCAGGGAAATGAGCATTTGGTCTGTAAGCCACTGAATGGGGCTGCTGCATTTTCTTCAGAGATGCCCTGCCCAGTGAGGAGGAACCTAGAGAAGCAGTCTGGCTACAGCTGCTTTGCTGCGCTGCGGCGATTTCCCCCCAGACCAAACCTCCCATTCTCCTTAGCACTGTCAGCTGAAAACCGCCTACTAAAGCCTCAGTAATGGCAGATGCCCCTCCCCCCACCAAGCTCAATCGTCCCAGGTGGACTTCAGACTGCTGTCCTGGCAGTGAGGATTTCAAGCCAGTAGTTCTTAGCTTGCTGGGCTCCGTGGGAGTGGGACCCACTGGACGAGATCACTTGGCTCGCTGGCTTCATCCCCCTTTCCAGAGGAGTGGATGGTTATCCTCTCTCTCTGGAGCTCTACTTACTGCTGGGGTATGAAAATACTAGCTCGGTGCCTGCCCAAACAGCCGCTCAATTCCGTCCTTGAAACCCAGGGCCCTGGTGGTGTAGGATCATGAGGGAATCTCCTGATCTGTGGATTGCAAAAAACTGTGGCAAAAGTGTAGTACCGGGGCGGGTAGCACAGTCCCTCACCACTTCCCTTGGCTGGGGGAGGGAGGTCCTATGGCTCCTCGCACTTCCCAGGTGAAGCCACGCCCCACTCTGTTTCTGCTTGCTCTGCATGGATTGCACCCACTGCCTAACCAGTCCCAATGATATGAACTTGGTACCTCAGTTGGAAATGCAGAAATCACCTGCCTTCTGGGTTGGTCTCACTGAGAGCTGCAGACCAGAGCTGTTTCTATTAATCCATCATGGCCCCTCCCCAGTGACTCATACTTTCACATGGCTGGGAGGCCTCAGTAAACTTACACTTATAGCAGGAGGTAAAGGGGAAGCACTCACGTCTTACAGGGTGGCAGAAGAGAGTGAGAGTGAGGAAATGCCACACTTTACAACCATCAGATCATGTGAAAACTCACTCACTATTAGGAGAACAGCATGGCAGAGGCTGCTCCCATGATCCAATGGCCTCCCACCAGGTCCCTCCCTCAACAGGTGGCGATTAAAATTTAAGATGAGATTTGGGTGGGGACACAAAGGCAAACTATGCCAATTATGTATACATTTTTATCTTAAGAGGCACTGTTAAACCATATTCCAGGAAGCTTGCATAAATGCTCACTTTTACTAGGTCTGCCTGAAAATGAGAATTACCCAATATTCTTACCTGTTACCCACTGAATATTATGAACCTTTTAATTTTCCACTATAGCAGGCAAAAATAGCTTTTTAAGTTGCATTTTTATGATTATTATTGAGGTATATATTCTTTGATCACCTCAAAAAATAGGCTGCTTGATTTTTTTCTGATTGAATTTTGAAATGAATTATTTAATTTTCTTATTAGTATATAATTTTTCATAGATAAATATTAATCATACGTGACAAATTATAGATATTTCTGTACCTTAGTCTTGTTTCTTAATTGTTTATATTTTGTATGTGTGTGTGTAAGCTTTTGAATGTTGCAAAATAAATCAGTCATTTTTCCCCTTCATTCCTTCTGAACATTCTATTTTGAAAAATATTTCCTATTCCAAAGTGGAAATATTATTCGCTAATTTACTCTAGAAAATGTACTTCCTTTTTTTTTTTTTTTTTTTTTTGAGACGGAGTCTTACTCTGTTGCCCAGGCTGGAATGTGGTGGTGAGATCTCAGCTCACTGCAACCTCTGCCTCCTAGGTTCAAGTGATTCTCCTGCCTCAGCCTCCTGAGAAGCTGGGACTACAGATGCACACCATCATGTCCAGCTAATTTTTTTATAGAAAATTTACTTCTTAACATTTAAATCTTTATTTCATATGGAATTAATTTTTTGATGCAAATATTTAGTTTCTTTCAAATCAATAGTTGATTATTCCAGAACCCATTTTTCAATATGTAATAACTTACCCATTGATTTTGAAATGCTACACTTATTATACACACTTGAATCATTTTGTACATGGATTATTTGTCCTGTGCCAGGAATCTGGAACGCAAAGATCTCCAACTCATATTTGGAATAAAAATTATTGGTTATTTTAATTAACAGATTAATGTAGATCTAATTTAGAATTAGTTTCTTCAGTTAAACACATTATTCCTTTAGGTGATGACATTTTGTGAAAACTTGGACATTCATAGAGGAAGAGCTGATGTCTGTGTGACACTGTGATACCCTTGGGGCATTTTTATGACCTCTGAAATATGATCTTTTTTGGTATATATCTGTGCTTATTTTGTTGCAAAATATTTGTTTCTAAGAATTTTATAGTTTTATTGTTATTGTGATTTGGAAATGTTTGTCCATGTTGTAGATAAAGAAATCTATTTATATCTATTTCTAAATGGTTGTATATACCATAGATAAAGAAGAGTTATTGCTTTTGCTGTGTTTTTCTTATATTCAATCACCTTATTAAAGGTGATATTATATTTTTCTATTTATTTCCCTTAGATTTACTTAAATATGATAGTTTTCCCCTTTTAATCATTCATAGCTTTATAAATACTTTGTAAAAGTTTTATTAAATTTGACAGAATTCTTAAACAATACCATCCAATCCTCCTGCCATTCCATTCTAATTCTCTTCCTCTGGACCACGCTGCCTTCTGCAAGGGAGTGGAATGCTGGCCTCATATTTTTCTTATTACTACAATCCATGCGGATTTGTTGCATGTAGAAATTATTTTATAGATATAATAGATTTTAATGTTTGAACAATGTTCTTCTGTTTATCTAGAGAAAGAATAGTAACTGTTGTTTACTTTAAATCCAATCAAACTGAGAAAGAGACAAAGACAGCGGAGAAAGATTGATTTACTCGAACTCAGCATCAGAAACATCTTACTCACCTCAGACCTACAGAATCAAATTCTCAAGGCTGGAGGCCCCGCATCTGCAGTTGTAACCAGATTTCCAGGTAATTCTGGCACACAGAGAAGCCAAAAACTCCTTCTCTAAACCCATGGGAACAACCGCAATTTTTAAAAGTTACATAATGATGTCAGGTTTTCAGTAAATGTAAGAAGCAGGTGTGTTACCCATGATACTGTAAGGAATTGTATGTGACACTTGTAAACCTGTAAGATTCACTTACAAAAATGGGCTCTAACAACTTCAAGAGACTATGATCCAATAGTAGTGTGGAAAGGAAAATGAGATCAGGAAAGCTGAAAGAGAGAGCAAAGGCAAAAGCAGGAGTGAGGAGAGGCGGGGTGAGCGAAAGGACTGATTAGAAAGAGAGAAGACATATGTTTGTAACACAGCTAACCTGTGCAAATGGAGTCCTGATCTTCTCTTGGATTTCCTTGTGCCACCTCAACAGGGGACAGACTGCAGACTGACTTGCATCTTCTTCTGTTTTCAAGCTCACAAAGCCTCTCCATCATAAGTTTCTCCACATTTTAAAATATTCTATTATGATCCAAAAATCATTGGCCTGATATGAACAGGAATGAGCATATATTCTCCAGCATTAGTTTGTAGTTTATGCAGAAGTGTGTACTATATACAGTAGGGTCCCCCTTGTTCACAATTTCACTTCCTGAAGTTTCTGTTACCTGTGATATGATATGATATTTTGAGAGAGAGATCATATTAACATAACTTTTATTACAGAATATTGTTGTAATTGTTCTTTGTATTTTGTTTATTGTTGATAATCTCTCACTGTGCCTAATTTATACATTTAAACTTTATCATAAGTATGTTTCGAGCTCATTTCATAGTCTCTGCAAGCCTGTAACTAAGCCCTGGAACAGATGAAAAAATTCTGAAGAGAGAAGCATGATGCAGTTCATTATTTAATGAAGAGAAGATTCTCTTTCTCCGTGTCTTTGGGGTAAAAATGTAGTATATTTAGGGTTCAGTACTATTCGCAGCATCACGCTTTCACTGGGGAACTACTGCACATTAATAGGGTGCTATTATCTCCTTGAGCACAGAGAGCAGGCTCCTTAGAGTGCTGAGATCAGTTGGCAAGCATTTGCTTCTGTAGCTGACTTTGTGCAAGTTCTACACTATGCCCTGAGACCCTGATAAAGAATCCTTTCTGTCTGTTGGAAGGGCCTGGTGAGCTGGATTGAGCGACTCAGAGCAAGTCCAACTGGAAAAATATAAAAAAAAAAAAAAAAAAAAACCCAAAGAAACAAACAAAAAACCAGAGACAGACAGAATAATCATCAAGTTGACCAATAAAAAGAAAATGAAATGCTGTACTGATGAACACTGCAGAGAGAGATTTGAGGGAATCCAGGCTGTTCCCTTAATAAAACAGCAATAACACATGAGATAGTTGCAAAAAAAAAAATGTTTTTAAATTTAATCTACTGATTTTTTTTCTTTCTCAGTAATAGTAATAGAATAAGAATCATACAACCTCTAATGGTGATCTGGCAGTTTTATGGAAAGCTAAAGATAAAACAATTCTAAAATAGAAGTGAGAAGTGGATCGATAAATTCAGTCTTCTTCCCAGCTGGAGATCCAGGATAAGGAGGAACTGGATTAGCAAGCAAATGACAACCTCATCATTAGAGCTCGTTTCATAGTCTCTGCAAGCCTGTAACTAAGCCCTAGAACAGATGAAAAAATTCTGAAGAGAGAAGCATGATACAGTTCATCATTTAATGAAGAGAAGATTCTCTTTCTTCATGTCTTTGGGGAAAAAAGTGACATATAATTCAATGTCCTCCATTCCCAAAATCAGAGTTTCTAGTGTGTGGTCCCTAAATCAACCTCAGCATCCCTTGGTAATTTCAAAATGTAAATCTCAGCTCTTCCCCAGGCCTATTGAACCAGAAACTCGGGGAAGTTTCAGCAATCTGTGCTAATAAGTCCTCTAGGTATTTCTGATGCTCGAGAAAGTTTGAGACCTACTTCCCTAAAACATGTGTATTTTCCATTTTAAAGCCTTTATCAAGAATGCGTGTGATGGAAATTTTCACAGAAGTGGACTTGATGCATTCATGCTTCCATAGGCTTCGTTTCTTGGCTTATTTGGAACTATAAAGCTAAGAGATAGATGGACACGTTCCTAATACAAGAATGTTGGTATTTGCACAATGAGGTCCCGGGAGACTTTTTAAGACATTAAACAAATTGGTATGAGAAATAAGAGGGAGTTGCAGCATTAACTATTGTCCTGTTTTCCAGGATGAAGGAGGTCTTCCAGAACTTTTCTCAGGGGATCATCCTCTACATTGAGAAGTGGCACAAAGAGGAGATAATCTTAATCCAACTCATAGCACAGTGACATGAACTCAAAGACTGTAGCCTACTGGTTAACCTTGTGATTGGAAATTAGCTTATGAATTAATTTTTGCCATAGTGACATTGTATATATTCATTTGTGTCTTACTTATAACTTTTAATTTTTTTCTTAATTTGCTGACTGTTAAAAGGTTGGTATTTCTGAGAGTTTCCTTCTCTTTCCTCCAGCACCCCAATGATATCCAATAAATATTCCAGTTTATGTAAAAAAGTAATTTTTGCACTTGGTGAGCGCAATTTAACTTAACATCCATTTTAAATTGTGATAGATTCCATATACCATCAAATTATCCTCCTAAAGTACATGAGTCAGTGGATTTTACTATATTTACAAAGCTGTACAACCATCACCACTAATTCTAGACATAGCAAATGCAGTAGTCTTCCCTGCTTCATGCCTCTGAAATGTGTTGCTTTTCTTTAGTGTCCTCATGAGGGAGCCTCAGAGAGTGGAGAAAGTTCAGGTTCGTCATGATAGCACCTTGGCTATGAACTCACATGAACAGGTGAGTAAATCTGAAAAGCACAAGAATATTGGCTAGATGATAGCTTGAGTTATATTTTCTTCTTAATTCCTGGGGTAGCTGAACATAGAAATTTCAGTTTAGTTACATAAACTGTAGCATGATTTTTTATTCCTCTTTTAATATCTGTTATCAAAGATTTAGAAAAATGGAAGAAATAATAATCTATGCTTCACAGAAACTAGGAAAAAAATTAAAAGGCCCTTATTTCCTTCTTTTTCCAGATGTTAGCTATCATAACCCCTAAGAAAATATTAAAAGGCTATGACCTAGGCTGACTAAATTTATAGAAGCAATAAAAAGAAGCCCAACATATGCATAAATACCAGCTTTGGTGGGTGGGAGTAAGACAGTGGGGGATAAGAGAACCCTAGAATAGCAGATACTAAAATAACCATGGGCTATCAAGCAAAAGGGACACCAAGAAGCAAGGGTGCCTTGGGAAGGGAAGTGTCCTGGGGCACAAGAATTGGGTCTGCATGATAAAGAAGGGAGCGCAGCTATCTCTCCCCTCTTCCTGCTGCCTGATTACCCCACATCCCTCTAGAAAGTAGTGCTGTGGATCCACGCTTCCATCTGTTTGCATTCAGATCTGTGATCTTGCCAAGTCTAATCTGACCTAATTATTGGCAGCTTTGCATCCTACACAAGCGACTGGGGACCTTTTCTCTGAATCCAGATGAAGTGAGCCACTTGGAAGAATCCTGCAAAGATAGTAAAACTTCTGAGCATTTATTTCCCCAGTCCTCTTGGAGGCTATTCAGCTAGATACTGTGCAATACATCCACCTGGGAGGCCGCAGCAGAGGAGAGATCCACATTGATAAAACACAGAGAAAGGGGATTTTGATGTCAATATAAGGGAACTTGGAGAGCTGTAAACCAGGGCAGACTGCACTCTTTAGCTTCTGAGGCATAAGTAAGAGCCATTACTTCAAGCTGCTAGTTCAGTACGCTGAGCTACAGGGTCAACCCAGACTTCAGGAAGAGCCAGGACACTCAGCACCTAGACTCTTATTCTAAAACTAGGAACTCTAGCTGCTGCTGTGTGAGAGCTGCTTGAGAACTGTGTGTCATGTTCTGGGCTTTTCTCTTGCAGGGATTGCAAGGCCAGTACCCTCAGGTCATCCTCAGAGACCCTGAGGATGCTCCAGGGAGCTGGGTCCTTCTTCCTGAAAACAGAAGAGAGTTTCAAATGAGATTGGACCATGACAACAGTGACTATCATTATCTGGATGACAGTAGGTTTAAAGAAAATATTCAAGTTTTCAAACTTGGTGAAAGAGAAAGCATGGTGAAAGAGACACTTGGTGAAAGAGAAAGCATGAATTACAAACTCAGTATTTAAAAATCAAAAGCATTATTCAGACTCAAGTATAAAAGCCAAATGCCACTAATTACTTCCAAATTCACATTGTTTTTGAGATATGATTGATTAAAGTTATATTTGAGGATGCATTTTCCTAAGTGACTTTTGGTTTAGGAGTCTTCTTCAGATAATCTTTTTCTAAGAACTAACTGAAAGGAATTTATTTGTTATCCAAGAATTGTCATAACTGTTTCTTCATTTAGGCACTTATTTATTAATTCACAGGTCACATGCTGTCTGACCTGTCCTGGTTGGTGGGAGGGATGGAGCCTGGCTTCCTGTGTAGGGTGCCCAAGGACTGGCCGTGGAGGCTGCTGGGCCTAAATGCTTTCCCCCAGCTTTTTCCATGGACTGACTTCTGTGTCCCAAATGATTGACATATTTATTATTGACCCTCTCTGACAAAAGACAAAGAATTATGGATCTACATTTTTCTCTCTCAATCTCAGGAGCCAATATATTCAGTGTGAAAGCTCAATTTTCATTTAGAAGAAAAAACAATTGGCTCAAGAAAATTGTTTTTCCATAAGTCTAAATTCTAAAACTTTGTTTCAACCCACAAGAAAGATGTGTTATTATCTATCTATCTATCTATCTATCTATCTATCTATCTATCTATCTATCTATCTATCTATCTGTTTTTGTCCTTAGCTCCTAGCTCATAACACCCCTAGCTCTTGTTAAAATCTTTTGTTGTAATATTGGGTGTGTTAGTTCGCAGGAGCAGACCTCAGGACACTGAACCTCTCTACTGCCTTCTTTCTCCTACCCTAAGGCAGGACTCTAATCTTCTCTCACCTTTGTGATAATGGATCTTAAGAAATTTCCCTGAGAGGGCTCCATCCTGTACCCTATCCTGGGGGAAGGAATACTGATGTCACAAAGCTTCCATGAAAACCCCAAAGGACTGGGTTAAGGGGGATTTGTATTGCTGGACATGTGGAGGCCGACAGGAAGGTGAAGAAGTCATCTGTGTGTTGTGAGGGTGGTGCACCCCAACTCCATGGGGACAGAAGGTCCTGCATTTAGGACCCTTCCAGACCTCACCTCATCCACATACTGTGAGGGTGGTGCACCCCAATTCCACGGGGACAGAAAGTCCTGCATTTAGGACCCTTCCAGACCTCACACCTATGTATCTCTTCATCTGGCTGATTACTGACATCCTTTCAAGGACCCTTCTTAGTAAACTGGTAAAGGTTAAGTGTTTCTCTGAGTTCTGTGAGTCACTCTAGCAAATTAATCAAAGCCAAAGAGGGCGTCCTGGCGACCTCAACTTGAAGCCAGTTGGTCACAAGTTTCGGAGGCCCAAACTTACAACTGGGAGGAAGAAAGGAACAGTCTCGGGACCTGAGCCTTCAACTTGCGGGATGGACACTCTCTCTAGGCGGACAGTGTTGGAATTGAATTGGGGGACACCCAGCCACTTGGCGGTGGGGGAGAATCTGCACACATTTGGTCACAGCAGTCTCCTGGGGTGATTGTTGTGTTGTGAGAGTGGAGGAGAAACAGTTTGAGAGTTGTTTTTCTGATACAAAGTGAAAATATAATTTAAATACATTTGGAAAATAGATATGTCTTTATTAACCCCATTCTCAATTTGTCAAATTTCCGATGAAAGAAAGGTCTGTTTTGTGAATTTAAGGACTTAAGCCCAGGCAATAATAGATTTAAATACAAAAGTGTAGAGGTGTCATTATTATACATTTTCTTCCTAAGTGAGTATGACGAACTTTATTGGTTGAAAGATCACTGCTGAGAGTCAATGGCACTGAGTCATATTTTAACCTTTAGAATATGACAGAATAAACCATTAGCTATAATCTTATTCATATTGTTTCTGTGGTTGTCAGAGTCTGCCACAAAGTCCCAGTACCTGCCTTTGTCATTCCAAAACATCACATTTAGTCTTAATTTCTACCACCACTTCATCTGAGATAGGACTCTTTGGTCTGTGTTAACACTGACAGGTTTTCAAACTGTCTTTTTAAACATTAGACTTCATATTTGTAAGGCCCCTTCCCACTGCTAGCACCACTGGAATTGCACTTTGAAGTTTGCATATAATCCTTTAATAGTCTTAATACGTGAGGATCCTAACTATACACTAAGGCATAAAGAATTCCCTCCATTCAGACAATGTCCCCAATCCTACGAAGCAGGGAGTGAACCCGGACATGAAGCAGGGAGGAGGAAGTAGCTGGATGGTCAGATGGAGCCATTCCTCCATGATGTGTTCAAAATGATTTCTTATACCTCCAGTGAATTTATAGGAATCCTTGCTGATTGAAGTAATAAACTTTGTCAATGATATAAAAAAGAAATTTTGGAAAAACAGGCTGAATGTCAGATATAGACACAATACCACCACTGATTATGATGTTAACTTATATGGGGTTGCCACACATGTCAAGAGACCACTGGTCTTCATCCACTGTTAAAAGTCACCCTAATGGATAGTCTTTTTGGCATGCAAAGTGGTTCAGGACGTTTGTATTGGCTATTTGTCTTAGAACTAAACAGATTTTCCACAAGCCTGGTCTAAGAGTTAGGATGTGTAGTATGAACCGTGTAGGAAAATTTATTGGATACTATTTTGCACTGTTTGGCTCCATACTGAATTTGTTATGTCAGAGACTTTCACTCTGATTTTTTCCCCTAAGTTTTAAAATCCATAAAATGTGAGAAAAGAACAAAATCTTTTTGTAGTCTACAACTGCTAACAATCTCAGAAATCCCTTTGAATACCAACGTAAATGTGACCTACATCAGTGTATATGGACTCAGGTTCTATTGAGCTCACGGATGTACCTGTGTTGGATACTGAATGGATATTGCATCTCTGTGAAACCTGCTCTGGCATCATGGTGTTTTAACATTAGTCACAAAAAAAGTTATTTTTATTTTCTGCTGAGCTTTTAATTTTACTGGCAATAGATGCATTGCAAAAGAAAGGAGCTCTTTGAAAAACTGAAAATTGAATAGGAAATTTTATTAAATACATCATTTTGATTTGCAACCTTATTATAAAATTCGAAAAGTTCATATTCTACATTTGAATTGTCCATATGTTTCCTTAATAAGCTGCAATAAAAATAGAATATAAAAAGTCTGCAGTTTCTCATCACTTTTATCTTTAATTTAATTAAACTTCTCTGGCTTGGTAAATCATACAAAATCATTAATATTGATCCTAGTATGTGTGGTTTTTATCCTAGCTATTTGTTGAATTCTATTATTTTTAAAATATGCTTTCTTATTAATTATCAAAAACTACTTGTATGTCTCTTTTCATTCTAGTTTACTCATATTGTTTTGTAACAAGAAAAGAGATTACATTTGCTGATATTAGGGGGAAGTTTTGTTTAGGTTAAACAGGGGGTAATTTGAATTGAAGATAAAATATATAACCATTCTAGATATGGAGTTCTGACCTCCGCTGATTAGTAATTGGGACTGAGGTGGAGTTGAGGTAGGGACTGTAATTCCACAGTTCTTTGGTAGACCTTGACCTCCAGTGGGTGAGATAAAGGAAATGCAGTATTCTTGCAGTGCAGGAAGCCTGACTCCTATTCATGTGCATAACCCCATCTAGAACAGAAGCAGTGTTGTTTATTTTGGATTCAGGTTTCTCAGTGTATTTTCTGAATAAATAATGCAATTAATTAGTTATAATTTTCAGAATTTTTCCATTTGCTTTAAAAATATTTGTGCGTGTGTGTGTATATATGTATATATATGTGTATATATGTACATATATGCACACATATATGTATATGTATGTCTATGTATATATACACACACACAAAATTCTTTGGTTTAGGGAATTTATTTTCTTGTACACTTATATATAGTATAAATTGGTCTTACTTTATATTTGGAAACTGCATAAATTCAGGTAGTTGCTTGTCACAAAAACTGTTCTTGTTTTCTTTAACCTGAACTGGAAATTCAAAAGCTTATTAAAATATTAAGGCAACTAGTGTTCTCAAAGTAATTTCTCCCTACTCAGATTTTAGTCCAACAACAACCTGCCCGTAATGAGTTAAATTTGTGCTTTAAGAAAAAGAAAAGCAATCATGCTGAGGAATCCTAGTTGGCCCAGGAGGTTAGAAAAGGCACGTTGATTCTCCCTCTACAAGTCATCAATTTGATTCGGTCCAGGTTGGCAGTTTCTCAGAACATCTGTCATCTGATTGCTCTTTAGTGGTCAGTAAACAAGAAGATCCAGATGTTCTTAGTTTAGTAGAGATCCATCATCTAAAATGCCCCAAAGTCCTGTACACTTCTATGTGCCTAAAGGTCATATTGAAATGGACTAGGGATCACTGAGAATCCTTTCTCCCGGGCATTACTTCTAAGTGGTGGGCATGCTGTCCTCGTGCCTCCCTCGCACGGCCAGCGGAGGAGGACCTTGCCCTACCTCTCAGACTGCAGCCCTGAGCCACCTTGGAGGTGGGGAACACCACCCATGAGTGCAGCTCCCTGCAGTGCTGGGGAGCAGGGAGAAATAAATCTGCCTTCAGTCATACGGTTCTACCAATCTGAGCACACGTAAGTGGTTTTCTGTGTTCTCTTCTTCCAAGCAAATGCTTTCTCCTTAGAGTATTTTTTTTCTTTAATGTAATCTCATCCAGAGGAGGAGATTGTTTTGTGATCACTCTGTGTAAGTCCTATCAGCCTCCCTCCCTAAAATGTGGTTCAGATGTCAAAATTGAAAATGCTACACATGCAATAAGAGAGGATGCAAAGATTTATTACAATATTGATGCTTTCTGGGGAGAGCATCATTTCGTAAAGGGATGACTTAGCCATGGTCACTCATGCCGACATCCACGATACATAGTTACAAAGGTGTAAGTGTGATAGATCTTGTTGACTTGGGGCTTGGCTTGTAGACATATTGATTTTATAGGAATATTTACATACAAAGTTTTCAAAACTTAAATCTGTAAACGCCAATTGTTCTTATCACTGCAGTGCAGGTGTGTGTGACTGGGTGGTATTCTGGAAAAGGATCTGGGAAAGGATGGTCATGTGGGATGACTGGGACAATTAACCAAGTATAGGAGGGGATACTTAACACTGATATTATTTTGCTATTAGTATTTTGTCTACACACACTATACTTCTATTTATCAGAGTAACAGGGAGTTTGTTGGAGGCATTGACAAACACTGTGGGCATTTTTTCCATATGCAGTTCATGTTAGAGTTTGGGTGAAGTCTCTGGTTAAAGAAAACAGGTACCAGGGAAGTTTGGCCTGTAAGGTGGAGTCGCAGCAGTAAGTGGAAAATAAACGTCCATGTGGGTCACGGCTGTACCCTGTAACCATGAAAGTGGAGGCTAAAGGTCCAGCTCAGGCCATTATAGCTAAAGAGGTATGCTCTAAATTTGCCCAAGAACCCTGACTTTCTCATAGACAGAACTGAAAGTACACCATAGGTTGATAGATCTTCGAGGGGAAGGTGTGTGTCCGAAATGCCAAGCTCGGATAGGAAAGAGACCTCCTGTGTTCTAGAGACAGCCCTAGATCCTCCCCAGCCATGGTGTTCGGATGGGCAGACACAGGCTGCTCAGCGGTGTTCAGAGATGGCTTCAAACTAGCTGTCATTTATCTATGCTCTGATCAAGGGCATGGGTTATAAAATTGTTGTAAAACCAGTCCAGTTGGGAAAGACATAGAATGCACCCTTCTCCCCATCTCAATGTTCCCCTGCCTGCCAGTGCCCAAGACTCTTGTGGAGCTGCTTTGCCCCTTTTCTTCCTGTGCTTTAGCCTTTATGGCACGCCACCAGGCATATCTATGTGTGTGCGCATGTGTGAGCATGCACTTGCAGGCTGGATCATTCTCATAATTTATTTTTAATTATTAAAATTTGTGCATACAATCATTACATATATTTTTATTTTACTTGTATTAATTTAAAATATATTCTAATATTTAAACTTCATTTTAAATTTTGTTTTGTTTTATGTATGTTTATTAAAATTCATTTTAAATATTAAAATATGCTAATATTTAAAATTATTATATTGCCCAACCTTTAAAGAGTTCAGAAATTCACCACAACATATACCTCATTCTTTCTCCCTAAAGGAAAATATATTCAACTTTTTTTGTTGATTATTTTGGGGTTTATTTCCACATCATTAATAATTATGTTTATATTGTTGTTTCTTAATTTTTGAGTTTTAGCTGTAATCTGTTTACTCCCTACAATTAAAGGTGGGAATTTACCTCTCTTGTATGAATCGTTCTCCCCTGACCTCTTCTTTTTTCCAATACTCCTTTCTTTAATCTTCCAAATATACTTGCATCATAATTTTGTTTAGACCAATATTTAATATTTACATTATTATTATATACATGTTGTTCATACATGTTTGCATAGTTTATTATAATGAGTTTATCTTTCTTACATATGAGCTGGTATTCCTGTCACTGTTTCAGCACCAGCCTCTCCCTCCACTATGTAACTTTTGTCTCAGGATGCTCCATCGCACCCTCACGCTCACCACCCGGTGTGAATTCCTCCCAGCCTTCTGGCTGCTCTGAGCTGCCTGGAAGAATTTCTCTCTAGGCCCGCTGGCCGTCCCCCTTTCTCTGACCCCAGCTTCACTATCATCTTGGGAATCCTTGTATCTCTTTTAATGGTGGATGTCAAATTTCCTTATCTTTTATTTCTTTTTTTCTTGGATTATTCCTTGGATTTTGTTGGTCATGTTTTCTAGTAGCTTCCTGAGATAGGGTGCACAGATTGTAAAATTTTGGGGAACATATATATTTGAAATGTCTTTTTTTCTATCCTTGCATTTTATTTGTAGTTTGACTTGCTTTAGAATTCTAAGGTGGAAATCATTTATTTATTTATTTTGCAGAATATGGAAAACATTTTTTTTTTTTTTTTTTTTTTTTTTTTTTTTTTTTTTAGAGACAGGGTCTCCCTCTGCTGCCAGACTAGAGTTCAGTGCTGAGATCACAGATCACTGCAGCCTCAAACTGCTGGGCTCAAGGGATGCTCCCACCTCAGGCTCCCAAGTAGCTTGGACTACAGTTATGAATCACCATGTTCCGTAGTTTTTGTAGAGATGGGGATCTCATTACGTTGCCTCAGCTGATCTTGAACTCTTGGCCTCAAGTAATCCTTCCACCTCAGCCTTCCACAGTGCTGAGCCACCGCATTTGGCCTCAATCCTTTATATAAAAACTGTTTTCCTCTTAGGAAGCTTGCTGCAATTTCTGTTTGTTATATTTGGTGTTCCGAAAATGTGTGATGCCATCCCTTGGTATGGCTCTATGTTTCATACATTACGCTCAGCAATCAGTGATGCCTTTCAATCAGGAAACCCACATTTCCCAAGTCTACACTTTCTTATCTTTGCCCACTTTTTGATGGGGTTGTTTGTTTTTTTCTTGTAAATTTGTTTGAGTTCTTTGTAGGTTCTGGATATTAGCCCTTTGTCAGATGAGTAGATTGCAAAAATTTTCTCCCATTCTGTAGGTTGCCTGTTCACTCTGATGGTAGTTTCTTTTGCTGTGCAGAAGCTCTTTAATTTAATGAGATCCCATTTATCAATTTTGGCTTTTGCTACCATTGCTTTTGGTGTTTTAGACATGAAGTCTTTGCCCATGCCTATGTCCTGAATGGTAATACCTAGGTTTTCCTCTAGGATTTTTATGGTATTAGGTCTAACATTTAAGTCTCTAATCCATCTTGAATTAATTTTTGTATAAGGAGTAAGGAAGTCCAGGACCAGGTGTATTCACAGCTGAATTCTACCAGAGGTGCAAGGAGGAGTTGGTACCATTCCTTCTGAAACTATTCCAATCAATAGAAAAAGAGGGAATCCTCCCTAACTCATTTTATGAGGCCAACATCATCCTGATACCAAAGCCTGGCAGAGACACAACAAAAAAAAGAAATTTTAGACCAATATCCCTGATGAACATCGATGCAAAAATCCTCAATAAAATACTGGCAAACCGGATTCAGCAACACATCAAAAAGCTTATCCACCATGATCAAGTGGGCTTCATCCCTGGGATGCAAGGCTGGTTCAACATTCGCAAATCAATAAACATAATCCAGCATATAAACAGAACCGAAGACAAGAACCACATGATTATCTCAATAGATGCAGAAAAGGCTTTTGACAAAATTCAACAGCCCTTCATGCTAAAAACGCTCAATAAATTCGGTATTGATGGAACGTACCACAAAATAATAAGAGCTATTTATGACAAACCCACAGCCAATATCATACTGAATGGGCAAAAACTGGAAAAATTCCCTTTGAAAACTGGCACAAGACAGGGATGCCCTCTCTCACCACTCCTATTCAACATAGTGTTGGAAGTTCTGGCTAGGGCAATTAGGCAAGAGAAAGAAATCAAGGGTATTCAGTTAGGAAAAGAAGAAGTCAAATTGTCCCTGTTTGCAGATGACATGATTGTATATTTAGAAAACCCCATTGTCTCAGCCCCAAATCTCCTTAAGCTGATAAGCAACTTCAGCAAAGTCTCAGGATACAAAATTAATGTTCAAAAATCACAAGCATTCTTATACACCAGTAACAGACAAACAGAGAGCCAAATCAGGAATGAACTTCCATTCACAATTGCTTCAAAGAGAATCAAATACCTAGGAATCCAACTTACAAGGGATGTAAAGGACCTCTTCAAGGAGAACTACAAACCACTGCTCAGTGAAATAAAAGAGGACACAAACAAATGGAAGAACATACCATGCTCATGGATAGGAAGAATCAATATCGTGAAAATGGCCATACTGCCCAAGGTAATTTATAGATTCAATGCCATCCCCATCAAGCTACCAATGAGTTTCTTCACAGAATTGGAAAAAACTGCTTTAAAGTTCATATGGAACCAAAAAAGAGCCCGCATCTCCAAGACAATCCTAAGTCAAAAGAACAAAGCTGGAGGCATCATGCTACCTGACTTCAAACTATACTACAAGGCTACAGTAACCAAAACAGCATGGTACTGGTACCAAAACAGAGATATAGACCAATGGAACAGAACAGAGTCCGCAGCAATAATACCACACATCTACAGCCATCTGATCTTTGACAAACCTGAGAGAAACAAGAAATGGGGAAAGGATTCCCTATTTAATAAATGGTGCTGGGAAAATTGGCTAGCCATAAGTAGAAAGCTGAAACTGGATCCTTTCCTTACTCCTTATACAAAAATTAATTCAAGATGGATTAGAGACTTAAATGTTAGACCTAATACCATAAAAATCCTAGAGGAAAACCTAGGTATTACCATTCAGGACATAGGCATGGGCAAAGACTTCGTGTCTAAAACACCAAAAGCAATGGTAGCAAAAGCCAAAATTGACAAATGGGATCTCATTAAATTAAAGAGCTTCTGCACAGCAAAAGAAACTACCATCAGAGTGAACAGGCAACCTACAGAATGGGAGAAAATTTTTGCAATCTACTCATCTGACAAAGGGCTAATATCCAGAACCTACAAAGAACTCAAACAAATTTACAAGAAAAAAACAAACAACCCCATCAAAAAGTGGGCAAAGGATATGAACAGACATTTCTCAAAAGAAGACATTCATACAGCCAACAGACACATGAAAAAATGCTCATCATCACTGGCCATCAGAGAAATGCAAATCAAAACCACAATGAGATACCATCTCACACCAGTTAGAATGGCGATCATTAAAAAGTCAGGAAACAAGAGGTGCTGGAGAGGATGTGGAGAAATAGGAACACTTTTACACTGTTGGTGGGATTGTAAACTAGTTCAACCATTATGGAAAACAGTATGGCGATTCCTCAAGGATCTAGAACTAGATGTACCATATGACCCAGCCATCCCATTACTGGGTATATACCCAAAGGATTATAAATTATGCTGCTATAAAGACACATGCACACGTATGTTTATTGCAGCACTATTCACAATAGCAAAGACTTGGAATCAACCCAAATGTCCATCAGTGACAGATTGGATTAAGAAAATGTGGCACATATACACCATGGAATACTATGCAGCCATCAAAAAGGATGAGTTTGTGTCCTTTGTAGGGACATGGATGCAGCTGGAAACCATCATTCTTAGCAAACTATCACAAGAACAGAAAACCAAACACCGCATGTTCTCACTCATAGGTGGGAACTGAACAATGAGATCACTTGGACTCAGGAAGGGGAACATCACACACAGGGGCCTATCATGGGGAGGGGGGATGGGGGAGGGATTGCATTGGGAGTTATACCTGATGTAAATGATGAGTTGTTGGGTGCAGCACACCAACATGGCACAAGTATACTTATGTAACAAACCTGCACGTTATGCACATGTACCCTACAACTTAAAGTATAATAATAATAAATAAATAAATAAAAAAAAAAAAAAAAAAGTAATAATAAAAATTGGGAACTGGTGATGAGGGGTTTTTTGGTTAGATAACCCTTCTGGTAATATTCTATTACTTTTCATCTGAGTGATGGTTATCAAATTGTGTTTATTTTTTGATACTTTAGAAATTGGCAAACTTACGATTTGTGTAAATTGTCTATGCAGTTTTTATGTCACGACTTTTTTGTCACTGTGGCCAGGTGAGAGCTGGAGTGTCATGCATCAATTCATTATTATTTTTTTTTTTTCATTTTGCTTTAAGTTCTGGGATACATGTGCTGAAAGTGCAGGTTTGTTACATAGGTAAACATGTGTCATGGTGGTCTGCTGCACCTACCAACCTGTCATCTAGGTTTTAAGCCCCACATACATTAGCTATTTGTCCAAATGCTCTCCCTCCCCTTGCTCCCCACCCCCTGACAGGCCCTGGTGTGTGATGTTCCTCTCCCTGTGTCCATGTGTTCTCTTTGTTCAACTCCCACTTATGGGCGAGAACATGTGGTGCTTGGTTTTCTGTTCCTGTGTTAGTTTGCTGAGAATGATGGTTTCCAGATTAATCCATGTCCCTGCAAAGGACATGAACTCATTCTCTTTTATGGCTGCATTGTATTCCATGGTGTATACGTCATGGATCAATTCTTAAATATTTTGAACCAAGAGAGATAAACTTCTATGTGCAGCCTTTTGGCCAGACAATGCTAATCTTAAGTCTCTGGCTAACTGCATGAGGGCTAAGGATTGTGAACATGAGTGTGACCAAAATAGAAAACCAGAAATAAGCAAAGTGTGGGAATGTCTATTATATTAAGTTTTTTCCTAAGGTCACATAGCTGTTAAGTGGAAGAGTCAGAACTGTAGCCCGAGAATTGAATTCTAGAATCTATTCAACTAACACACAGTAGACTGCCTAAGAGAAAAAGTGGTTTGTTGAAAACTTATATAGTCATAGGTTATGGTACTCAAATTCAGGTACCCCTATCTTAATTTAGTGCTCCTTTAATTGTATTATATACTTTTCAATTTTTATTCATCAGTTTATACACTAAACATTTTAAGAAATTGTTTTATATCAGGCAATGTATACTAATCTTGGAGATTCAAAATGTTTAGGAAAATATCCTTCCCTTGGTGACTTCATGGTTAAGAAAAGTTTATGGATACAAAATCAAATTAACTTAAATTTGACAAATATTTACTAGGGCCATCAACTGGCAAAAGGTGATCTAAGCAGTAGACATTCAAAGATGAGTAAGGCAGGCCAGGTGCGGTGGCTCACATCTGTAATCCCAGCACTTTGAGAGGCTGAGGCGGGTGGATCATGAGGTCAGGAGATTGAGACCATCCTGGCTAACATGGTGAAACCTTGTCTCTACTAAAAATACAGAAACAAAATTAGCTGGGCATGGTGGCGGGTGCCTGTTGTCCCAGCTACTCAGGAGGCTGAGGCAGGAGAATGGCATGAACCCAGGTGGCAGAGCTTTCAGTGAGCTGAGATCGCGCCACTGCACTCCAGCCTGAGCAACAGAGCGAGACTCTGTCTCAAAGAAAAAAAAAAAGGGGAACATCACACACCGGGGCCTATCATGGGGAGGGGGGAGGGGGGAGGGATTGCATTGGGAGTTATACCTGATGTAAATGACGAGTTGATGGGTGCTGACGAGTTGATGGGTGCAGCACACCAACATGGCACAAGTATACATATGTAACAAACCTGCACGTTATGCACATGTACCCTACAACTTAAAGTATAATAATAATAAATAAATTAAAAAAAAAAAAAAGAAAAAAAATGAGTAAGACCTAAAGCATGCTCACAACAACCTCACTGTTTAGTGGAAGAGATGGGAACATTTTGAAAAATAGCTGAGGTCAGTGAAATATAACATGAAACACATGTGAGGCTGAGAACTGGGTGAGCCCAGCTGGCCATGTAAGGCTTAGAGAGAGGGTGAGATTTTATCTGGGCTTGTAAATAGAAATGAACTTTGTCAGGAAGATATGGAAATATCTGAAGGAGAAAAAGCTTATTGTGGGAAATGTCTGGTGGCAAGGAATTGCCTGCCATGGCTTGGAAGTGAAGGAGTGGCCAGTGTGAGTGGTCTCAGTTTGCAGGAGACAGGGCTTTGCTAACAGCCTTGTGCCCAGCTACAGAGCACTTAGCAGTCAGAGGGTAAATGAAGTTACCATAAACTTGAGCTAGAAGGAAATGGTTCAAGAGAGAATTCAGAAACACATTCCATTGCTGGGGTGAGAGAGAGGACTCAGGGATGACGCAAGGTTCAATGTTGAACAAGTGGGTACAGCTCACAGAGATAAAGAAGAAAACGATTGTAGAAATTGCTACTGCTTTGGATTATGATACGTTGGACCCATTCAGTCTAAGTTGCCTGTGAAATATTTCGGGAGAAGAGTCCAGTACATTTCAGCTAAGTAATATTTGTATATTCTTACATCTATACCTTTCTATATTATCAAATGCTCTTTGCTCTTTCACTACTTATACAGGGAAGAAATTCAAATGAAAATGTTATGAAAATATCCAAAGACTAAAAATCCACAGCTATCACTGAATCGAGGATGAATGTTTTTTGGAGCTATCGATTCGTGAAAATTGTAAGAGAACTTATTTTATTAAAGATCATTTTTAAATCAAGGGTAAGACTTTTTGTGGGGCCAATTTCATCAATAAAGTTAGTAAAAAGTGATAAGCGAATTGATCTATCAGTTTTTTGTTTGTTTTTACCTTAGAATTTTAAGTGTTATTGAGATGTAATTAACATACCACATAATTCACTCATTTAAAATACATAATTTGTTGATTTGTAATACACAAACTTGTGCAATTCTCACAAAAACCTAATTTCAGAATATTTTCATTATCACTAAGGAAACTCTTTATTCATTAGCAGTCTACAAGGTTCTTTCCATAATTTAGTAAAAGCATACTTAATACTCTAAGCAATTGCACTATTTCAAAAATATGTATTATAAGATATATAAAAGAAGACACTGCTTCACTATTTCAAACATAATTCTAGTATTATAGCTTCTAGATATACCAACTAAATCTAATTAAAAGTCAGTGATGCAAACCAATCATAAAGTAGTAGATCTGAATGCTAGCATATCAAGCACATAGATTGACAGAATAAACTTAACAAATTAATAAACCAACTATATGCTATCTACAAGGAACTCACTTCCAATATAAAGATATGTGTAAGTAAAAAGGGAAGAATAGAAAAATGTATGCCATGCAAACACAAACAAAAGCTGAAGTTATTATATTAATGTCAGATCAACTAGACTTCAGAGAAAAATATTCCAGAAAAAATAACATTAAATAATAATAAGAGTGCCATTCACCAAGAAGATGGAACAATCCTACATGCATATGCACAAAATAACAGAGATACAGAATATACAAAGTAAGAACACTCTGCTTCTAGGAGTTAAAAATTCATGGAATCAGAGAGTAGAATGACGGTTACCAGAGGCTGAGAGGTGAGGAGAAGAATGGAGAGATTTTGATCACAGGATACAAAATTGCAACGAGACAGGAAGAATAAATGATAAGTATTTAAGATGAGGGGTAGGTTAATTAGCTTAATTCAAACATTCCACATGGTATGCATATATCATTTTAACATCACTATGTATCCATAATTATATATGATTATAATTTGTCAAAAAATAAACAAAATAAAATTAATAAATCTGAGAGATAGGTAAATTCACAATTATGATTGGGCACATCAATAACCCTCCTCTCAGTAATTAAAAGAAATGATAGGCAGAAAATCATAAAATATACAGAAGAACTGAACAATAATGCCAATAAACAGAATCTGGTTAATATTTATAGAACTCTTCAGTCAACCAAAGTAGAATATACATTCTTTTTAACTGCCCAAGGGGTACTCACCAATATAGACATTATCAGTTCATAAAACAAACTGAAATATGTTTAAAATTTTATAAATAATAAAAATATACTTTCTAACTATAATGTAAATAAATTAGAACTCAATAACAAAAAATGAGGTTCCAGTTATTCATAATTTTCCCATTTTTCAAGTATCCCATCAAATAATTGGAAATAAATTAGCATATGTCTAATAACACATGGATCAAAGAGGAAGTCTCAAAGAAAATATACAAACATATTGAACTCAATGACAATGAAAGTGCAACATATCACAGTATGTAGAATGCAAATAAGTTGTGCTGAAAAGGAAAGTCATAGCACGTAGAAATGAAGAATGGTCTGAAGTCAACACTTTAACTAACTAGAAAAGAAGAGCAAGAACAAAATAAAGCAAAATTAGGAAGAAGGAAGAAAATAAAAATACACAGCAAAAAAGGATAAAAATTAAAGAAAGAAAATAGAGAAAGATTAATAGACTCAAAGGGGTCTTCAAAACGATCAATGAAATGGATAAACTTCTCGCAAGCCTGATAAATAAAAAAAAAGAGAATATCCATCTTACAGAAATCTGAAATGAAGAGGGGATATCACTACTATCACTATTATTTGATATCAAAGATAGTAAATAATCAGAGATACAAACAACTCTATGCACTTACGTTTGACAACTTAGATAAAATGGACACTACTTGAACAGCACAAACTACCAACACTGGTCCAAGATGGAGCAGATAATCTGAATAGTCCAACTATAAAGAAAATTGAACTATTATTTAAAAACCTTCAAAGCAATAAACTTCAGGCTTAGATGGTTTCACGGGTGGAGTCTACCAAACTTTGGAGAATAAATAACAACTCTACAAAGTCTCTGAAATAGAAGACATATCTCTAAAATTATTTTTGAGTTTACTATTTCCCTGATACAAAATCAGGAAAAGACATTACTTATAAAAAAGAAAGAAAATTATAGACCAATATTCCTCAAGAACATACACACCAATATCCTGAACAAAATATTAACATGTTTGTTAATAATACACACACACACACACACACACGCACGCACACACACATATATATTTTTTCACCAAAAGGGGATTTATTCCTAGGGATGAAATGCTCATCTGGTATTCAAAAAAAACCAATCAATATAATTTTCCATATTAATAGTGTAAAGAAGAAATGCCATACAATCATATTGATTGATGGAGAAAAAGCCATTTGACAAAATATAACACCTTTCATGATAAAAAATATCTCAGCAACCTAGGCCTCAAACTTCCTCACCCAGATAGAGATTATCTACATAAAACCTTCATCTATCATCATATCACATGCATGTCAAGAGGTACAGATGCCATGTAAAAGAGCTCTCAGTGGCCAAAGCTGAAACAATTTGAGCTATAACATGCATACATATATACATTTCTATATAAAGTAACATAACAATTTTGTATAAAGCCAAACACATCTTTCCTATGACCCGAAATTCAACTCCTAATTATTTACTCAAGAGACTTGAAAACAAGTTCACAAAAAGGTTTTTCCAAGAATGTTCATAGCAGGTCTATTTATAATAGTTAAAAACTGGAGAACATCCCAGGGATCTTCAATAATGAATGAACAAACAAATTGGAATATTCCCACAACGGAACACTACAATAAAAAAGTAACAAATGTTTGGTGAATGCAAGAACATGGCTGCATGACAAAAGCATGCTGAACAAAAAGCCTCCCACATGTGAGAACATAGGCTCCATTTCGTTTAAAACACAACATTTTAAACAGTCAAAACTGATCTCTATTGAAAAAACAAATCCGAACAATGGCTGCCAATTTGGGTGTAGCAGAGGGGTAGAACTGGAAGTGGCATAAAGAAACTTTCTGTGCTAAGTGTAATATTCTATATTTTGATAGGGGTTTAGGTTATGGTATATGTATTTGAAAAAAACTCAGTAAATCTATACTTACTACTTATGCATTTCATTGTGTATACATTTTAATAAAAATCTATAAAGAAATATTGAAATCATACTAATGTATGCAAGGTTAAGCATTTGAAAAGTTGTGTACTGATGTCTGCAATGTACTTGACAGCATTTCTAAAAATAGATTAAATGTTAAATGGATGTATAGATTTGATAAATCAAGTATAATAAAATAGTGATAAAATCTAGGTGGTGGATATTTTCAAACTCATTGTAAACTTCTTTCAGTTTGCAGTGTGCTTGAAAACTTTCATTAGAAAATCCTGAAAAAATTAATGCTACCCAATTCTTTATACAGATGCCATTTTCCCACCAGATTAGAAGATAGGCTGATGCACAAATGCCTTTAAATCAACTAAATAAGGTCGCTGAATCCATTGTTTGACATTTTATATTTTTAGTTTTTAGATTCATAACTTTTCTTGTGTCTCTTTACTGCTTCGAGCCAACAATGAAATTATGTGCTCTTAAAGTTTCTGATATCCCAACAGACTTCAGACCTGCAAACCTAATTGTTTGAACGGCTCTTATTGACCGACCTACATTTATGTGCATTGTGATTGCTGCCTGTGGGGTCAGGCATGCAAACATCAATAACCTTCCACCAGAAGGTACATTTAAATGACAGACGTTAGGGAAGCAAAGGTTTACAGGGTTTGCTCCAGCAAGTTCCTTATTCATTTTAGGGTTTTCCCCAAGATTTGTGAACCCCAAATACAGCAGAGAGGCCACTTCCTCATCCAGTGCTGTGAACTTGTTCATGTAGTAACATCGCAGTATCAAGCCCTTGGAATCACATTGAAAAAACACGTAGTATCCAAGCCCTTGGAATCAAATTGAAAAAGTTTGATAAAACTAGAGAGAAAAGTGATTTTTGTGGAATACTCCTTGGAATTAAGCTGAGGAAGAACGTTCTAAAGAAGATGACCCAGGAGGACACACAGCAGCAGAAATGAGGCACAGGGATGATTAGAGAATACAAAGATAGAACCTGGAAACTGTCCCATCTCCAATTTCCTCATTAAAGCGTGTGTAACTGCAGCCACTGGCCTCCAGCTCTGGGATCACATTCCTCTGCTCCCAGGTAGCACTGTCAGATTAGCAGGTTTCCTTTGAATTTCAGATGTTCTAGGCTCATTCCTGTGCTCAAACATAGCAGGCTTCATCTGAATTTTAGACGTTCTAGGTACTTTGTCAGAGGTGAATTTGTCAGCATGGAGAAGTAAAGCTTTCATTATTTCAAGGAAAGGGGATTCTACATGTAATAAAACACTTGCCACTCAGATGTGTCTGTGGGTACATAAGAATTGCTGCAATCATATCTCATTCCTGTGGAAAGAAGAGGGTGGTATGGAAACAGACACTGAGAAAAAAAAAAAAAAAAAGTCTATATTAGTCTGCTTGGGCCGCCACAACAAAATATCAGACTAGGTAGCTTAAACTGGGTCTTCACCTGGTTTTCCCTCTATGCATGTCTGTGTCCAATTTCCCCTTCTTCTAAGATCACGAGTCGTACTGAATTAGGACTTACACGATTGACCTAATTTGAACCTGATTACCTTTCTAAAGACCCTGTTGCCAAATGCAGTCACTTTCTGGAGTACTGGGGGTCAAGACTTCAAATAGAAATGTTAGGGTGACATAATTTAGTCCATAGCACAATCCTTTTCCTTAAAATATTGTAAAACTTTTAAGATAAGAGTATATCACCTTGGGAGGCTGAGGCAGAGGAATCGCTTGAACCTGAGAGGTGGAGGTTGCAGTGAGCCAAGAGTGCACCACTGCACTCCAACCCGGGTGACAGCCTCCCAAGATTCTGGGATTACAGGTGCCTGCTACTGCGCCTGGCTAATTTTTGGATTTTTAGTAGAGACGAGGTTTCACCATGTTGGACAGGTTGGTCTCGAACTCCTGACCTCATGATCTGCCCACCTAGGCTTCCCAAAGTGCTGGGATTACAGGCATGAGCCTCGTCATCTTTTAGTGACAGGAAGCAGGCTTGCTGTGCACCTGAGTCCACTATGCTTCCATAGGTAAGTGCACATCAGTGTTTGTCCTGCTGTGTTGGTTGCATGATTTTATCACAGGGGTCTGATTCCAGCCTGCTCTGTTCCCTTGTTACCTGGCTTCCCTTTCAGTCTGATCGATGAAAGGTACAGGCAGGAGACAGAAGGACAGAAGGGAAGGGGTGCCAGGGTATCTCCCCGTCTCTCTCCGGCTTGGCGAATGTTTCCAGTAGCAGCCACATCTTCCTTGCTGCTCAGGTTCCTAGAAAGCCCTGAGCTCCATGGTTCCGACTTTTACTAGGCAGTCCCCAGTATAATGCTAGCCCCGTCAAAATGCCTCTTGTATTTGGTTACTTGAAACCCTACTGCTTCCTACTGTTGGGACTGTAGCTCCTTCACGCAGTTAAATTGCCACGCTAACCTGTCTGCCTTCTCATCTTCCCATCACCTATGTAACTGATCTTTATGTTAAACTCCCTGTATTTGGAAAAACTAGAGTAGTGTTTGCTTCACTGCCTGGATCCTAGCTGATAGGATCCTAGCTGATAGGTGGTCTGCTGACCATTGGATTTGATTTATACACGCACACACACACACAGACACACGCATAGACGTAAACATATATATCTCTTTTCCTTTGCTCTTCTCTTTCAAAACTTAAATACTTTATATTGCCTAATTTGAGCTCCAGTTTGGAATTTGTAGATGCTCAGATTTCTTCTGAAACATATTTCTTTGCAGAAAATAAAATTGAAGTCTTTATGAAAATCTAAAGATGCTACGCTAGTTTATTGTAGTAAAGAGAATGAAGGAGAAAAATAAGAGCTGTAACAAAATTGTAGAAGCAAAATAATGTTGTCAGATTTAATTAGGGGGTATATTATGGCAAGACGGGGTAGGAGAGAAAAAGAATCCATGCTAAAGTTGAGTAAAATATGGAAGGAACATTTGTATTCCTTGTCAAAATCATTACAGATTTAGAGACGTCTGAAAATAGAGGACCTGTGAACAAGTAATTGTAGGGAGTGCGGCTCACTATCTAATCTAAACTTTGCAAATGCCATGAGAGACAGACAATGAAGAGACTAAAGGGCTTGAGACATAAAGGAGATGGGATTCATTCTGGATCTTCAGGCATTATTAGGGTGTTGTAAGGAGTAGGGGACGGGTCCTCTGGGCAGCTGCAACAGGGTGTGCAAATTATCAAGGTGCCCCGAGCCTCAGTTGGTTAGGGCGTGGTGGAAACTGTGTGTGCTAGGAGCGTGGGGTACATGGGCTGGAGAGAACAGGAATGAGATTTGGGCTCACACACCCATCAGTCTTGAATAGGCGGGAGGCCTGACCACCCTGGTAAAGAAAAATGTGAGAATAACAAGGTTTGAATAGTAGTCCTGGGGCTGACCACAGACTGCCAGAGTTCCAGTTCGGAATGGAGGGAAACGATCTGAGGAACTGAGTTTCCTTTCCTTTAAGGACGGGGCCACAAAGCTGGGGTGACCTTTCTTGTCATTCTCTAGGCTCCTCACCTCTCCTCTGAGATAATGAGAACTCAACTTTCACTTTAGGGGCACTTGAACAGAACGTACTGTTAGTGGCCATGTCCAAGTTCATTCTGCCTGCACACAGTAAATCAATCACTGTGACATGGGCTTTGCAAAAGAGAACAGACGTATTCACAAGGTCACAGAGCAAGGAGGCAGGAGAACAGGTCTCAAATCCTCCTTCCTGAAGATAAGGCTTATGGATATTTATGAGTTAGGAAAGCAGGGTGTTCTAAGGTGAAAAATGAATAACAGGTTCATTCTGCATAAGCGTAGTCAGGCTTCATGGAATTTCACAAGACATACGTACAGAAAACAGTAGTGTCACCATAATCTAAGGAGGGAGCTTTTAGACCTCCAGCATCAAAACGGCACTGGTAGTTTGGGGTAAAATATGGAAGGTCCAAGTGCTTGTAGGGCATTTGCACAGCCTCAGTTGAAGGGTTCGTGGTCTCAATCAGTTTGAACTGGAGGGAAGCTGGCTTAAGTTTCTGAAAAACAACTGAAGCCACCATTACCATGGTGACCTTCGAATGTTATCTGTAAAGTGTCCAGTGAAGGTTAAGTTTCAGCGTTCAGAGGCGAATCCTTCTGCTACCGCAGCCTTCAGCTGCGTGTAAAAAGGAAAACAGAAATAATGATAACACAAGGTAAGTGACCAAAAGCAATCAAGGCAGGCAGACCTGATCGGATTAACCCCTCAGTTTCAGGACACAGAGACAGCGCCTTCAAATCCATAGTGCCTGGAAAGAAGAGAAAGCGGATAGAGTGACAACTAGCTGAACAAAGAGATAAGCACAAAAAGGCACGTCCACGTGCCTATGAAGTGGCAGCAGAAACAGGAGCATCCGTGCCAGCAGTGCCAGTGAGGGAGAGAAGAGGGGCCTGGGTGGGGACAAGGCTGGGACCTGCTGTGGGTGACCAGCTGACCTGTCTCTCCTGGAACCCCTGCCTGCAGCCTCCCCTAAGATAACATGCTCCACTCTGGGTGCTGTGTAGAAACTTCTGGACCTCTGGGAGGACATTTTTACAAAATCATTGTAAACTATTTTGGAAAAATAAATTATTTTATTCAGTACAGTTATTTCAAAATAAGAGCATACAGATAGACACTGTCATTAAAGCCTGTCAGGGAGGTACATTAAAGATCTTCAGGGAGTTAGAGTCTCTTATTTGAAAAACTGTTGCAAAACTACAAATTAAATACCCACAGCCTTAGAAGTAGAAGTTATATTTAAAGATCGTCACATGCGATGGTAAAAAACACTGTATTCATATGAAGCTTTGGATGAACCCATTATTAATGAGAAAGATAATTTTAAAATTAATTACCTCCTTATCAAAGATACAGTGATTGACTGCATGAAAAGGCCCTTTGAAATGAGGACCACTCATGAATCCACTCTGGGTTTCTTGTACCGCCTTCACAAGTTACAGGAACTGCCAGAGAAATCATTAAAATATAACTGTGTACATTTAAATTTAAGATTAAATTCAGTCTCAAAGTTGATGTGTATGAAGAGTTAAGCCTTTTCAGATAATTGTTCCACAAGAATCATCATCTTTAGATGCACTGAAATTTATTTTTCAAAAGACCTCGTTAGGTATTTATTCTAATGTTGTCATAGCCAATTTAATACTCTTCAGGAACAGTAGGATCAGGATTTTGAGTCTACTCAAAATTTAATATAATAAAAATTATTTGTGATCTTACATTTCCCAAGAGCAAGTGACATTGTTTTTAATTATATCAATAGAAAATAAAGTTGCTAAGTGCATATGTTTTAATGGCTTAGTAGAAGTATTTTCAGAAAAATTTAGCCATCGAAATCTTATGCTCTATCAAGGTATCACATTACTAAAGTATTATTACTTATTTATTATATACAATTATTATTTCAAAATATTATGTGTAATTTAAGATTGTGGTGTTATGTACAAAATTACTCCGAGTTTTATTAATGAAAACATTTTTAATCAGAGTAATTTTATATATTTAGGATTGTGGTGTTACTTATGTACAAATTACTCCAACTATTATTAATGAAAAATATTTTTATTAAAAAATTAGCTGGGCTTGCTGGTATGTGCCTGTAGTCCGAGCTACTAGGGAGGCTAAGGCAGGAGAATTGCTTGAACCCAGAGGCGGAGATTGGAGAGAGCCAAGATCACACACTGCACTCCAGCCTGGGTGACAGAGTAAGACTCCATTTCAAAAAACAAAAAAAACAAAAAAACTATTTTTCTATAAAAGGGTCTATATTTGAGCATCTGTAACTGAGCTTATTTTTCTTACTTTTGAAGAGGAGGCCTCATGTTTGCATTTAAGAATATTTACTGAAGTTCTATATATTTAAGGTATGCAGTACAATGTTTTGAAATCCATGTAGTGAACTCATGGCTGCTGTCAAGATAGTTAACGTGTGCATCTCTTCACAGAGTTACCATTTCTTTGAGTGTGATGAGAACACTTAATGTCTACCCTTTTAGTATATTTCATGTATATAATACAGTAGTATTAATTATAGTCTCCATGCTGCACATTAGAACTTATTCATTCCACATAAATTAAAACTGTAATAAGATATCACCTCCCATCTGTTAGGATGGCTATTATCATAAAGACAAAAGATCACATATTGGGAATGATGTAGAAAATCTTATCCACTATTGATGGGAATGTAAATTGGCACAGCCACTATGGAAAACAGTATTGAGATTCCTCAAATAATTAAAAATAGAACTATCATATGATCCAACAGTCCCTTTTCTGGGTGTATATCCAAAGAAATGAAATTAGTGTGTTGAAGAGAGATACCTGCATTCTCATATTTATTGCAACATTACTGACAATAGACAAGAAATGGAATCAACCTAAGCATCCAACAATGAATACATGAATTAAGCAATAGTGGGATATTAACAATGGAACATTACTCAGCCTTGAAAAAGGAAGAAAATCTTGCCACTTGGGACAACGTGGATGAACCTGAAAGACATTCTAAATCAAATAAGCCAGATACGGAAGGAAAGATATAGCATGGTCTTACATATATGTGGAATAATAATATAACAATAATAATAATAAACTGCAGTGCATTCATAGGAACAGAGTAGAATGGTGGTTACCAGGGACTGGGGAGAGGGGCAGGGATGAATAGGGGTTGGTATAGAGTTGTTGGTCAAATGATACATTTTCATTTTTGCACTGGCTTCACAAATTGTGTGACTGGTTTTGCTTATAAGTGTGCTAATGCCATAGAATGTATTTGTTCATCTCATGTATATTTTCATTTCCTTTTGTTGGTATTTTTAAGCTTCTTAGCCACCTCAGCATTACTAATGTGTTTTAGCTAATATTATCTTTCAGATTAATTACTTGAATGAATTGCATAGCCTTATAGAGTAAACAAGTTTAATAATTTGTAAACTTCCTCCAGACTGCTGTGTGCTTTACTGTTTCTAATTGAATCTGTCACTTTTATTTATTTGTTCATGTTTGTAAACATTTCTCCTTCCCAGTGAGTTAAGGAGCTTTCAGTTCATCAACCTGAGCTGAGTGTCACCTAATTCCCAGTTATAAATATGAGCTTGTAGAAGGGTGATACAATTTGGGTGTGTCCCCACCCAAATCTCATCTTGAATTATAGTTGCCATAATCCCCATGTGTCATGGGAGGGACCCTGTGAGAGGTATTTGGATCACGGAGGCCGTTATTCTCATGCTGTTCTCATTACAGTGAGTGAGTTCTCACGAGATCTGGTGGTTTTATGAGAGGATTTTCTCCCTTTTGCTCATTCTTCTCTTTCCTGCCATCATGTGAAGAAGGACATATTTGCTTCCCCTTCTGCCATGATTGTAGGTTTCTCGAGACCTCCCCAGCCGTGTGGAACTGTGAGTCAATTGAATCTTTTTCCTTTACAAATTACCCAGTCTCAGGTGTGCCTTTATTAGCAGTGTGAGAATGAACTAATACAAAAGTGACACTGGTTCTCCAGGTACCCTCCCCATAAGTGGTTATTGGGTACCCCAAAGAAGTTTACCTCTAAAGTCTGTGGGCCAGGATACTGAGGAGAACTTCCTTAAATACCATGCAGATACTCGTTTTCCTCTGCCTGCGGGAGATACAGTTACCTACCTACTAATGTCAACAAGGCCTCCATGGTTCTTAGGACCCGGCACCATTGTTCCTTCAAATTGTGCAAGGATGTGCCTCAGGCTGGGCCAGCAGCATGGCTCTTTCCGGGGAGCCATGGAGGAAGCACCTGGGGAAAGTTTAACAACCAACTTTCCGGTGTGCTAATAAAAATTCTGATTGATTAGTATTGCTATTATTTTAAGAGAAGGAGAGAGATGCTCTGCCATGTGGTGTAGGATTTTCTTGAATGGGAGGCAGTTTCTGAATCCAAGGTATAATTTTGGAGAGGAAAAGAGATGGTGCTAAGAATGGCTTGGTGGGATAGAGTCCTCCCATAATCTCATACTCACTTCCAACCCAATACATGCCTAATGAGCCTACAATATGAGAAAATCAAAAGCAAAGGATGTTTGCAGAAAAGCATCCCTGGCCCTTCCTTTTGTCTAGACTGACAAAATCTCCTATAAACCTCCAATTCTAGAGCCTCCCCGGAGGTAGAGGATGGATGGATGGAAGCGGTGGAGGTAGGTGGTGCGATTTCATGGAGAAGTACAGGCCCTGTTGCCCCATGCTGTGGAAGGTGTTGAGGCCAGGTACAGAGGAGGCAATTTGTTCACAGCATGGTGACCTGGTGGCTTTTTGGCAATCCAGCAGAGATGGAGGTGTCAACATGACCACACAATATTCACTCAGCATGAGGTTCATCTACCTCCCAGACATGATTTGGCAGTCTTCTCACTCTTTTCTGTATTCTTTCAAGAAAGAACTGCCACTCTGTTGTCTGCATTGCATGATTAACTTCAGATTTTTTAATTAACAATTGTCAGTGTCTTCCTTTGTTTGACTACATACCATGTACAAATTATTTTTAGCACATCTCTCGTATTATCCTTTATTAACTCTCTTAGCTTTAATTTGTGACATATAACACATCATAGTAACTTCTACTCAGTGTTCTAAGCTGGTATGGAGTTTCTTCATTTAGCAACATGTTAAAGCTTGTGTGTGTGTGTGTTTGTATGTGTGTGTGTGTGTTTTAAAAGAACATTGATTAGATGTGACCTATATGATGAGCCTGTGGTCACCTATATGATGGACCTGTGGTCACCTCTATAGCATTTTGCCTCCAGGTAGGGGACTGACTCCTCTAATTGGTCAATCTGGGGAGGGTAAGGGCTCATGGTCAGGTGGCCTCTATCTTCTGTCTCTTCAGCAGGTCTGTCCAAGGAAAATATAAGTAGCCTTGGCTCCTCCACACTGCAAGTCTTACTATCCAGGCTTCCAGCTGCAGCAACATCACTCCAGTGCTGAGACTGGATAAGAGAGTTGATCTAATTCTGGAATTTATTGAAATTTCACATAAGCTACATCCTGTGATTTAGCTCTTATCAATAGCACAGGTTATATTTTGACCACTTCTTTTCCTTTCTTTTTTTTTTCTTTTTTTTCTTTTCCTTTCTTTTTTAATCTTTTCTTGTCTTTTCCTTTCTTTTCTTTCTTTGCTCCTTCCTTCCTTCCTTCCTTCCTTCCTTCCTTCCTTCCTTCCTTCCTTCCTTCCTTCCTTCCTTCCGTCCTTCCTTCACTTTTTTAGAGCTGTTGGCAAGGGCAAGTAGAAGGGTGCTATTCATTGGGATACACATGGGATAATCCAATCTTTGTTTTGGTTAATATAGTCAGTTGAACTCCCCAACTTCTTTATCACTGAACATTAAAATTGTCTCTATTGGATCAGATTAACTTTCAATCACTTAGCTTGTGTGTGTGTGTGTGTGTGTGTGTGTGTGTGTGTGTGTGTGTGTTTCAAGATTATTTAGGTGAGAAGTATAATTTACATGCATCCCAAAAAATCCCTGAGGATACTTCTCAGACTAGGTAATCTTTGAAGATGAAACATGGGATGGTGATCCTTTCTATACAACTCAATTATTAAAAAGGTATTCATCCCAATGTCTTGCCTATGGGTCCTTCCTGCTTGAAAAGACTCTGGCAGAAATGTACAATGACGAACCTGCTATTTGTGGACTGGTAATTGCTAGGTTCAAGTGTACGCAGTGACCCACACATCATCCTTGCAGGGAGTTGCTCTGATACTTAGGGGTTGTCATTATTGCATTTTTTTCACCTCAGTATTTCAGAATCAATCCAAGATTCATCTAAATGCAAAATAGGTGATAATGTTGCAAATGGGCAGAATACTGAAAGGAAATAAAATACAATGACCTTAAGAAAGAATGGGTCGTGAGATAAGCTTTTGATGAATTATAGAGCAGTCTTGGCAGTAATGCCATGATCAATGAATTAATCATTTGTTGCTGCACAGTTACGTTGTTTTTAATCTGATAATGGAGGGGATACATTTTCAGTACAATTTATCCTATGTTGAGCATAGATGGGACCTTCAAAAAGTGCTTCTCGGTGAAGAAAAATCACCTCTGAATTGGAAACACATAGAATCTACACTTGTTGAAAGAGAAACTTCAAGTATAAGAAACTTCTCCGAGAGGTAATTTCCACTTCTGCTGATGAAATCAGGGTGCTTTATAATTCAATCAAGAACAGAAGGTTTTCAAAAAATGGCTGCAACATTCTTGTATTAGTTTCCCACTTATGTGCAACCAATTACTAGCAACTTATCTTGGCTTACCCAAATATTCTGTTTAGGGTCTCTCCAGGACGTAACCCTGACGTCTGCTGGCTGCATACTCACCTGGAGGCTTGATTAGGGAGGGGACCTGGTCAGTCTCACTCGGGTTAACAGAACTCATCTCCTTGGACAGTGTGACTGAGAATCCTAGCTTTCCCAGGTTGATGGCTGGAGACCACCCTCAGGTCCTAGAAGACACTCCAGTTCTCTGCCACATGTGCGATCATGACACAGCAGTGTGCTTCTTCCAGATTGGGAACAAAACTCTTATTTACCCGTAAAAGTTCCCAGTTCTCTTTTAAGGACTTTCATCCAGTTTTAAGTAAGATCCAGTCAAGATAATGTCCCTTGTACTTGCCAAAAAAAAATAATATATATAGCTTATCTGCAGTCTTAGTTGCCTGAAAATCTTATCACTTTTGCCTTAAAATGTACTTAATGAAAAAAAGTGAAATATGTGTTCATTTTGCTAAATAACATAACCCAATCAAAGGAGACTGATCCCATCTCGTTTTTCATATCCAGGTGCTTAGAAACAAGTCACAGATTCTGCCCTTCTCCAGAAGCAGAGATGATCTAAGGCTTTAAATCCTTGAGGGACATTTTAGAGTGTGTCTGCCACAACTTTTATTAGTTTATCATATTTACTGTAATTTTCACATGACAATTTGAAGAGATCCTGGAAAAGGGGAATTAAAGATGACAGATTAATTCAGTCCACTGCAGAAAAGTGGGAATTTGATTCTAGGAGCATTGTACTTATAACCTGGACAGCTAGATAGTCCTAGATTAGTGGAAATATCCCTCAAGACAGTAACTTCCCTCCATGCTTTCTCTTTCTGCTCACCAAACACCTTTGTACTTTATATTTTGGTCTCCCAAGTGAAATTGCCACCACAAAAGGGTGTTCTGAAAAAAACATACCACCAGTTTTAACCCTATTTGAATGACTAGATTCTCATTCTGTATGAGTAGACATGGGACTGAGCCAAAAAAATAAAAATAAAAATAAATTGTCATTCCTGTTTCTCTTCATCCTAAAAAAATTTTAGCAGAAATTTCTTCATTGATTTACTGCTTGCCTGGAGCTTGTTCCTGTCCCTGTAATGTTGCTCACTGTCTGCAAGGAGATTGAGATCTGTTTTAGTTCCTATGATTCTTCTGCCCTGAGGCCAGGTCAGGGGTATCTTCTCCTAGGATGAATTTCTTCCTTCTTGCTGCCCATAAGCCCACTATGTTTCTCTGCAGCCAGGAACCCCTGGGAAGCATACCTGTTAGCTGCCATGCTCACACTGGAGCTCAGCCTTGGGCCTCTTTTGCTGACAACTCCACTCTTCCAAGGAGGCCAAAATCTGGTGGGGTCTGAGGACTCACCCTGAGCTGCTGGGATCACAGGAAAGACCCTGCAGCCTTTGCTATGTGATCTGGTCCAGGGACCCTTTGCAGATCCAAAAAGATAGCCATCCTTCTTTGTCAACTGAGGAGAGCTAACTTTCATTCCATCGAGACATACACAAAATCTGTTCACTGGACAGCTCTGCCTAATGCAACCAGGGGATTTTCTTCTTCAACGTCTCTCTGTCTGAAGTGCCACCCTTGTGCATGAGGATGATCATGATTTTCCTGATAACACTGCTTCAGAACCCAGATTCTTCTGTGATGGCAATGGTCCCTCAAAAGAGGCTTTTAGTGATGAAAACAGCTTCCAACACAGAACTATCTCTAGGCTGTGATTAAATGCGGGCATTTGATATAGAGCCAAACACCTGAGGAAGATGAAGTGTCTGGATCTGGCTTTAAAAGTACATGGTGTTAAGACTTAAGGGGAGTGTGTTTCTCTGTCTGGTGTCGGCTTCCCTTTTGGGAAGAAGAGCAGCAAGGTCAGTCTCCCTCCACTCTAGAGAAATCACCATGAGGGTCATGGCACTCTTGAATTGTGAGCTATGGAGATGGGGTGACTCTTCCACGTTGCTACTGTCCCCCTTGAAATTCATAAGCATGTCAGGTCCTGAAATCCTACGATGCAGGAGGGGACCCTTCTCCCTTTTGAAACACAAATTCCAAGTGACCAGTCCTCAAAGTAGGTTATGCTTGGGTATAGTTTTAATTTAATCTCATAACACTTAGCGTGAGAACTGACATGCCGCATATCTCAAATAATCATCTGAATTCAGGTTTTGTCAAGATTGAAGGATGAAGAAGAAAAATCACCAGAGGATCTTTTGGCTTAAGCTTTTGGCTTAGCTTAGGGAAAAAATAATTGACTTGTAGGTAATTACATACATGACTTTCACTACCAAGACTACTTTTTGTGTGGCTAAAGATTATTTAATTCTCTTTTTTCTTTTCTTTCTTTTTTCTTTTTTGAGACAGAATGTCACTCTGTTGCCCAGGCCACAGTACAGTGGTGGGATCTCAGCTCACTGCAACCTCTGCCTCCCAGATTCAACCAATTCTCCTGACTCAGCCTCTCGAGTAGGTGGAGTATGTATGTAATCACCTACAAGTCAATTATTTTTTCCCTAAGCTAAATAGGAATGGCTAACTTTTAACTTGTGGTCATGTTTTCTACCCTATCTTTTATGACACTTCCCCTGTTTGAAGTTAATTTTATATATATATATTTTCTAAAAAACTAGTATATAATGACTTTGGAGCCTGGTACTGAAAGCATTTTCTGGTATAGAAGTTTCTGAGGTTGTTTTCCTCTGACAGAGTCATCCATAATCAACCAAGCAATGTGCCACATTCAAGGAAGCCCAAGTGTCAACCCAGGATAGACAGAAGAATTTATTACATGGAATACAGAGTGAAGCTTAAGCCAAAAGATCCTCTGGTGATTTTTCTTCTTCATCCTTCATTTTTGACAATTAATTAATCAATGAATGAATATGGATTGAACTGTCATTATTAAATATCTTTTATATTCTTTACTTGTGTTGAAGGTTTCATATGCAACAGAAGATATATTGATGGGATATACATATTGATGATTGCATAATAGTCTCAGAGATAGTGCAATAATGACCACTTCTGCAAATGATTTTTCTTTGATGTACTAGAAACTGTTAACTGTTCTAGATGCTTAGCAAAAATTATCTGAAATTCTCACTGGGGAAACTGAAATGTGGGTAAAGCTAGCCTACTTTAAAAATTAGAAAAGCAAGCCTCAGAGTAAACTTACCCAAATCTCCACATAAATAATGAATGAACAAGAAAGCATTACTATTATGATTATTATAATATTAAATATGAACAGTTAATTGACAAGAGTGTCTTATGTGGGTTGGATTATCTCAGAATGAGAAGAGTACTTGGTGAGTTGCAGTCACAATGGAGGCATAGGATTGAATTAAATGGTTCATTTTTTTTCTGGCTATGATTGATTATTTTACTCCTCAGAATTGAAAATTAGGCTGGCCACGGTGGCTCATGCCTGTAATCCCAGCACTTTGGGAGGTCAAAGCGGATGGATTGCCTGAGGTCAGGAGTTCAAGACCAACCTGGAAAACATGGTAAAACCTTGTCTTTACTAAAAATACAAAAATTAGCCAGGCGTGGTGGTGGGCACAAGTAACCCCGGCTACTTGAGAGGCTGAGTCAGGAGAATTGGTTGAATCTGGGAGGCAGAGGTTGCAGTGAGCTAAGATCCCACAACTGCACTGCAGCCTGGGCAACAGAGTGACATTCTGTTTCAAAAAAGAAAAAAGAAAGAAAAGAAAAAAGAGAATTAAATAATCTGTAGCCACATAAAAAATAGTCTTGGTAGTGAAAGTCATGTATGTAATTACCTACAAGTCAATTATTTTTTCCCTAAGCTAAATGGGAATGGCTAACTTTTAACTTGTGGTCATGTTTTCTACCCTATCTTTTATGATACTACCCCTGTTTGAAGTTAATTATATATATATATATTTTCTAAAAAACTAGTATATAATGAAGAACAGAACCCATTGTAGGTCATTTTCTAAGAGAATAAAGAGTAAATGAGGCAGCTATCCTTTCTAAGCTTCAATCTTCTCATCTGTAGAAAAGAGAAAATAATACTCTATTATTATTTGTAAAGTATTATTTATTAATTTTTATTATTTTCTATTATTATTACCATGTAATATAACTTCCATGATTTTTGTGAAAATTGATAAAATAATATTTGTAAAATGCCCAGTAACATTGAGGCACATAGAGAGATAATTAGTACCTATTACCGTTGGATAGGAAAATTAGCTTTTGGCTAATTGCCATCAAAATCAGCCTTCAAACCAAAAGCCCTTGGGTAGTTTCTTAATTCATTTTCCTGGAGAGATGTACCCCAAAAATAATTCCAGAAATTTCTAAAAGAACCAGCTATGTTATCCAGTGAGCCTTTCATCTAGTGCAAATTTCAGCATATTCAAAGTTCTTTGGGGATTTCCAGGTTTATAAACTATTGCTGGTATTGAAAAGTTTTGCTTTGGGTGGTGCTTTTTATAATCAACAAATTTAATGTTATTCACCGTTAGAAGTTCTTGACAAATAATATCCTAAATACACAGTAAAAACATAAGAAAGAACTAAAGCTTTTCATGAGCTCTAAAGACCTAACCAAAACTTAAACTTCTTTTATATTCTAACTCCCACAACATCTTTTCAGGCTGTAAATAATTATCACCTCATTGAGGAAGAAAATAGAATAAAATCTTTGCATTCTAGCATCTCTTCCTACTTATACCTTAAGAATGAAATGTTGGATCCTGGTTATGACTGACCCAGAAAGTCAGTCAGAAAGCTTTTGTACTGACCCAGACTGATAGGACAGAAAGCTTTGGTACTGACCCAGACTGATATGGTTCTCAATCAAATGCAATCTCCTTCCTGTACTACATCAAATTCATGCTGCCTACCTGTTCACTTTGGATTTAGAGAGCAAATTGAGAAAGTAAACAGTGTGTGGAATGTTTAAGACGTAAATTATTCTAAAGGATGAATCACAAAGATGCAAAATGGTACAATCAACTTAGAAGAAAATTTTCCAGTTTCTTACAAAACTAGATGTGGTCATACTATATGATATAGAGATTATGCTTCTACATCTTTATATGACAGACTTGAAAATTTATATCCACACAAAAATGAACAAATGAATATTAACAGCAGCTGTATTCATAATTGCCCCCAAATTGGAAGTAATCAAGGTATTCTTCATTAGGTGAATAAAATGCAGTAGAACCAAACAATGGAACATTTTCCAGTGGTAAAATAATGAGCTGTCTATGCAATGATGTGGATGTACTTTAAACACATATTGCAAGTGAAAAACTGGGCAATTTGAAAAGGCTACTTACTAAATAATTCCATATATATGACATTCTAGAAAGGCAAAACTATAGATACGGTAAATAGATTAGTGGTTACGAGGAGTTTGAGGCTGAGCTAGAGTTGGTGAGGTAAAGCCCACTGGATTTTTAATGCAGTGAAAGTTTGCATATATGGCAGTGAGTTAATAATGCTATGTTTGTATCATACATAGTACTTGATAGCACAAAGAGCAACCTTAATCTATGCAAGTTTTTTTAAAAAATCATTTGGGAGGTCAGGGGATCCCAGAACGAAACGTAGATTGTGACAAAAGAATCTCTGTACACATGTATGGAACCTCACTGATTAGCATGGTGGGGAAAGTGTTGACCTAACCCACATTGGGTATTAGTGGAATCTATAAGATTAAAGGCAGTGGAAACCACACATAAGCACTGTACTCTAGTTGATAAGGTTGATATGCACAGGTTAACAATTGTGAAACCACTGTACATACATACTGGAATGGAACAATTACAAAAATGGGTGCCAGATGGTAGGAACCGGTTTTCTTTTTTTTTTTTTTTTTTTTTTTTTTTTTTTGAGACGGAGTCTTGCTCTGTCACCCAGGCTGAAGTGCAGTGGCCAGATCTCAGCTCACTGCAAGCTCCGCCTCCCGGGTTCACGCCATTCTCCTGCCTCAGCCTCCCGAGTAGCTGGGACTACAGGCACCCGCCACTTCGCCCGGCTAGTTTTTTGTATTTTTTTTAGTAGAGACGGGGTTTCACCGTATTAGCCAGGATGGTCTCGATCTCCTGACCTCATGATCCACCCGTCTCGGCCTCCCAAAGTGCTGGGATTACAGGCTTGAGCCACCGCGCCCGGCCAGGAACCGGTTTTCTAACTGTTGAATTGGAAGTTCACAGAAAAGCAAAGAGAGAAGGCATGAATGATCCATGTGGTAATGAATTAGAGTTGGAGACATCAATATGAGCTCATGTTTAGCTAAGTGTGTGTGCACATAGATGCATACATAGAAGGATATTTATAGATATATGAATATGCACAGTTTAGAATACACATATATTTCCCTGTTCTATCAACTGAGAGGGTCTAGAAGCAATGACACTCCAGTAGCAAAACCCACACTTATCACCCAGATTTTGTTTTCTAATTCTATTATGAGATAAAAAGATGCAGCATAGTTGAAAAATTTGCTGGTTCTAGGAATGGTGCAGGGAACAGGCTAGATGATCCTGGAACTTCGTATAGTGCCATGAAGTGAAGAAATGTTTTTAAAAGTCCACAGTCATGAGGGTATGTCAAGGAGACACATGAGACAACTGAAAGAGCTCCAAATAGCTGAAGCTGGAGCAATTAAAGCAACAAAACTAATAAGGAAGTATTAAAACCCAAAATATAAGTTAAGTATCCATGATTCCATACTGATATAAATTAATGATTGTATAAGAAAGCAGAATTGGAGAATATAAAAACTTTTTTGGAGAAAAATTCCACATAATTTATGTAGACATTTCAGTCTCAGGGAGATAGAACATAACTCCACACGTCTTAAGTGTGGGATGTGCACAGGGCATTCTTTCCAAAGGGTACTGTACAGAAAGGAAGGGAGAGTAATTTTACAGTAGAGGAACCTAACACACACTATCTCAGGAAGATGATCAAGATGAACAACAGTGGTGAGTTGATTTGGTTTGGCCACGTCCCCATTCAAATCTTATACCTTGAATTCCCATGTGTTGTGGGAGAGACCTGCTGGGAGGTAATTGAATCATGGGGGCAGGCCTTTCCCATGCTGTCCTCATGATAGTAAGTCTTACAGGATCTGATGGTTATTTCAAGGGGGAGTTCTCCTGTACAGGCTCTCTTTGCCTGCTGCCATCCATGTAAGATGTGACTTGCTTTACTTTGCCTTCCACCATGATTGTGAGGCTTCCCCACCCACATAGAACTGCAAGTCCAAATAAACCTCTTTCTTTTGTAAATTACCCAGTCTCAGTTATGTCTTTATCAGCAGCATGAAAATGGACTAATACATAAGTCAGGGTCAGAGTATGTACCCTTGATGTGATGTGATGGAAATGGCTAAGCCACTGCCATTTTCAGGCACAGCAAAGAGGAGCCTAAAGAGAAATAGTGATTAAAGGCATGTGGTGTTCTGAATGGGATCATGTGTCAGAAAAAGAATAGTAGGTAAAAACCAAGGAAATCCAAATAATATATATACTTAGTTAATAAAAATGTATCAATATTAGTTAAGTAATTTTGGCAATTGTACTTTACCAATATAAGATGTTAATAATAGGAGAGATTGGGTGCATATGGAAACTCTGTGTACTATCCTCACATATTTTCTGTAAATTCAAATATATTTTTTAAAAAGTTCACTAACTTTTTTGCAAACTTGTAAAAGGCATTGCTTTTTTAAAAAATAAAATTATAGGCCAGGCGTGGTGGCTCATGCCTATAATTCCAGCACTTTGGGAGGCTGAGGTGGGCAGATCACAAGGTCAGGAGATTAAGACCATCCTGGCTAACATGGTGAAACCCTGTCTCTACTAAAAATACAGAAATTACCCGGCATGGTGGCGGGCATCTGTAGTCCCACCTACTCGGGAGGCTGAGGCAGGACAATGGCGTGAACCTGCAAGGCTGAGCTTGCACTGAGCCAAGATCGTGCCACTGCACTCCAGCCTGGGCAACAAAGTGAGACTCCGTCTCATAATAAAATAAAATAAAATAAATAAAATTATAATTATTTCTTGCTCAAAATCATTTGGATTTTTTATATTAGATTTGTGTTTTGTGACCTTGCTATATTTACTTATTGTTAAGTAATAAGTAAATATAGGATTGTTAAATATTTTTAGCTTCTTTGATATAGATTCTTTGAGATTTCCCCTGTAGATAATCATGTCATCTTTGAATAAAAAAAGCCATATTTCTTCCTTTGCAATCTATACACCTTTTATTTCTTTTTTGTGTCTCGTTGCACTAGCAAGACTTCTCTTATTGGATAGCAGTAGTGATAGAGCACTTTGCTTTGTTTCCAATCTCAGGGAAAATGTCCAGTTTTTTACTATCAAGTATTATGTTACTTGATTTTTTTTGTAGGTTTTTTAAAATTTTTACTTATGCATTTATTTATTTTTTAAATCAAGCTGTGAAAACTCCCCTGTTACGAAGTCAGCTGACAGTTTTATCACATGTGGGTACTGTATTTGTTATCTGCTTTTCCTGCATCAATTGACAAAGTCATTGTAAAACGTTCATTAACCTACTTATAGATGGATTACATTGACTAATTTCTGCATGTTAAATTAGACTTGCATAACTGAAAAAAAAATCTCCCTTGGTTATGATGTATAGTACTTTATATATATTGTTGGATAAAATGTGATAATATTTTTTGACAATTATTATGTCTGCATTCACGAGAGATATTGGTCTGTAGTTTTCCTTTTCATTTTACAAGACATTTTTCTTTTAATGTCTTTATCTTATTTTGTTAGAGTAATGCTGGACTTTGTGAATTAAGAAATGTTTCTTCTGTTTTTATTTTTGGGTAGAAATTGTGCAAAATGTGTGTTATTTCACCTAGTCCAAAGGCAGAAGCAGCCATCTGAGGTACTTGAAACTTTTAATGAGATTCATTGTATATTTTTAGTTATAGCAGATTCTTTCATAATAGACAAGCATTAGCCTCAGGTCTCATGGTTTTCTGAAAGGTTTTGAGATTGTTAAAATTAGAAAACCAGTGTCATTTCCCTACAGGTTTTAGAAATATGTTTGTCACAAGGAAAAATTACTCAGGTTAATCTAATCTACATTCTGTAGTTTGGCACAGAAAGAATAAAGACAGGACCTCTGCCCAGCGAAGTCACAATAGAGTGAATTTTCCTCCTGATTTTCCCAGTAGAGTCTCATCCTGCCTATTGTCTAACCAGCTTTTCCAGTTTTGAATTTTTCCTAGATCTTTTATTTTTTAAGTAACATGATTAATCACTGCATGAAAACAAGCTATGATGCTTGAGTCAGCCTCCCATGCCCTGCATGAAGCTCCTCTCTAGTTTTTACCTGCCCATGTAAACAGACCTATATTTCTACAGTGATACTAAACATTTTCTAAATAAACAAGTCCTCTAAGTTTTGCTTGTTTTTTTTTGTAAAAAATCAATTGGAAATATTTAATCAAATATTAAATAAAAAGTAAATAAAAAGATAAGCTTTTAAACCTTTGAATGAGTTCCAGTACTCGCACACAGAAAGCATTTATCCCTACAAAAACATGGAAAAAACAAAGATATACAATAGGCATTCCAGTGTACATAGTTTAGTGTTTAAATTAATAATTGCACTTTGGAATACCTCTTCTCATGAGAAGAATATTTTGGTGGAGTTTACATTTTTAATTTGATATTAAAATGCCACAACAGAGCAATACTGAGATACCTGTGAATTTTTAGCATCTAAACTCGGCAAAACTTTTAGAAGCATCATAAAGATAAAGAAAAGTACTCTGGATAACTGAATGGTGCCAGTACATAAGAAATATTTACACATTTTATTTTAGAACTAATACACAAAATATTTTAGAACTGAGACTCTCTATTTAGCAGATTTTGCTCTCAGGTTAGCAGGTACTACAGCGCTAAGAGAAATAATATTTTCCCTATTAAAAGTATTATGATATATAGAAAAGGATCAATTAAATTGTCGATAATTTCAAATACATTGACTATAACCTGCAATTTAGAAAATTAAAACTAATATGACCATATTTGCTTTATCTCTCTCTTTCTCTATCTCTGTTTCTCACCCTCTCCCTCATGCATCATAAAGAAGAACTGTTGATGTCAACCAAAAATGTTATTTGTTTGAAAGTAAGTTTCAGTTTTGGTAGAGGTATTAGCAGACCAGTTCCAGTATCTGGTCCGGGAGGGTGGGTTAGGTACTGCTGTTGGGGCTGGGAAGAGAAACTATAGCTCTTCTCTTGGGTGCACCATTGTTTTGAGTCTGAAAATAGACAATACAGACTAAGAGAGAAGATTATTTACCCCAAGATGGGGGGGGTGTGTGATCAGCTATTACATCCCTTCATGTGAGGTAAGCAGACCTTGTAGAAACAAATAACTTTATGATTTCATCAGCTACACAATCAGAAACAATATTGGTTAACTGAAGGGAGGTTCACACCTACTTCCTGTTTCTACCTGTTGTCACACAAATACATTCCTTTACCACCCTCTTCTCATCCTTCCTTGAGAAGACAGAAGATGGGGGTCACCCTTCTTTCAGGAGCACTACGATTTAGCAAGAGGATAAAACACGGTAACTAAAAATTTAGAAATACAGGCCTGGCACAGTGGTTCATGCCTGTATCCAGCACTTTGGGAGGCCAAGGTGAGTGGATCACTTGAATCCAGGAATTCCAGACCAGTCTGGCCAACATGGTGAAACCTTGTCACTACTAAAAATACAAAAAATCAGCTGGATGTGGTGGCGCACACCTGTAGTCCCAGCTACTTAGGAGGCTGTGGCAGGAGAATCACTTGAACTCAGGAGGCAGAGGTTGCAGTGAGCCGGGATTGCTCCACTGCACTACAGTCTGGGCAACAAGGCAAGACTGTCACAAAAAAAAAGAAAAAAGAAACAAAAAGAGACATTTACTCAAATAGAGGTGGCATTTAATAATTGTATTATACTACAAACTCCTTGAATATCTTCATTGCCTTCTGTCTACTCTCTAGAGTAAGCAGAGGTTGGGTGATGACAGCAATAGTAATGTTGTTTAAAATAAGCAAAATTGATAGTAATTATTAGAATAAAGCCTATTCCATCTCCTTATCTCACTAGATTAAGTATTTACTCCAAAAGATATTTACTCCAAAGGATTTACTCCAAAAGGTAAATGGTATGAATATCCACCCACATTCTAATGTCAGATAAATCAGAATCACCCTTTACACGCCCTTATTCTTGTTCTCTGCTAATTTTATTTTCTGTCTACATCCTGGATGTGCTAACTTCTCTCCAACACTTCCAGCATCACACTGGTCCAAGCCACCATCAGCTCTCACCTAGACTAATGCAGTTCTTCCTGTCTCCATTAGTCTCTTCTCCAGTGGCTGTATTGCAAATAACAATCAACATAGCATTTAAAAGCAAAACAACAACAGCAAACAAATGGTAAGCAAACTACCAACCTAATCATTCCCTCTCTTAATTATTTTGAAGTGGCTTATTCAGAAAATAAAATCCAAATCAGTTGTATGATCTAACTGTCCTGTTAGTGGCATGTATCTACTGCTTCAGGCTTAGTGTCCACCACTCAGTCAGTTGCTCAGTATACCCTGGGTTCCCCCTTTTTTCTATTTTCTGAAACTCCAACATCACCTCCCATCTCTCAGTACCTTCATATCTTCCCTCTATCTGGATTGTTCTCTACCATGCTTCCTCTAGCTACCTCCTCCTCATCCTTCATGCATTAACTAACTGTCATTTCTCTCATTTTCCTACTCTTGAGTTTCCCCAGATCTGAACTGATTCTAGTAAAATTTGCTATTTCTCCCTTGCCAAAATTTGCTATTTCTCCGTTGCCAAATTTATTATAATTTTAGTTAGATTCATTTTGTTATTCTGTGTTTCATATCTATCTTGCCTCTAGACCATATGTATGGCAGCATGAAAGAGATTATGCAAGCTTTGGTGACTAAATACTTAAAAATCCCTGAACCAGATGAAATCATCAAGATTGTCATTTGGAAAAGAAAAACCTGAGTGTTTCAAGTGTTGACAAAAGCCATGTCCACTCACACCCATGGGAGCCTCTTCTTTCTTATTGGTTTCATCACTTCCTATAATTCATCTCTCTCAGCTTCTCCAGAGCCTGACATAAGCTGATAGAGTCATGAATTTAATAAACTAGAATAATGTGACTCTGTAGACTGCAAGAAAACCTACCATCCAGAAGATGAGGATTGTATTCCCAGTTTTGCTATTAATTTTCTCTATGAACCTAAGCAAAGCACTAAGCATTTCCATGTACAACTTCATTGCTTCAGCAAAACACCGAATTGGTTCCTTAGAGAAATAAAACATTGCAATTCATCTTGATTTTTTAAAAAAATTAGATTGAAATGCTAAGCAATTACTTTCTTATGATATAATATTGATCACAATGCAGCTATCTTATTGATTCAACAACATATTAATTATTGATGGAAATTGTCTGCCTGGTATTCTAATTCAATTAAATGTTACTGTCATCATCATCATGGTAATGCTGCATTCATCATCAGAACTGTTCACTGCTAGATAATTTGAATTCCTCCCCCCCTCCCCGCCCGCCCAGTATTGCTCTGTGAGTGGATTGCTTCACATCTTAAAACAAACCAGGCTTGATTTTATTAAAGCCACACACTTCAATGCTTCACTAGATTTCTCCCAGAATGTGACATACAGAGTAACTATTAAGGTATCTTCTTCCAAACATATGAAGAAAAAACTTTACAAAATTTTTTTTTCACTCAAGATAAACATTCTACCTCCCCCAAGTTTCTACAGGCACACATCTCTTTGGGATTTAACAGAGCATCACCACTTAGCCAAGCAAACTGCATGCTAAATAGATGCAGCTGAATAAATGGGACCACTTGATTTTTTTTGGTTTGGTATTTTCTCATGTATCCAACTCTGTTAACAGAAAATACAGTGCTACAAAATCATTGGTATGATATAAGAAATCAAAAAAGTCCATGATTGCATAGGTATATAACTAAATTTATGGTTAAAAAATACCTTTTTGAGTTGAACTTTCTCATGTACCATTACAATGGACTTATTTAACGTACAGAAGATTAGGTTTATTCTTGTGGATTTTGAAAACACTGGGACCTATTTACAAAAATTATAGAAAGCCACATATTGGTTTAATAAAGAGAGGGTCTCTAATGACTGGGATGGTCCAAGAATGAGGTGGTCTGGCTTGTGTCCTAGTAAATTAGTGGTCAGTGAGAGTACTGGCCTGATGACCTCTGTCAGATAAAACTCCCAGATGAAGTAGAAGGTTGTACAGAGGACATCTGATAGCATCTCCACCTTCAAGGTTTCCAATGTTGGCCATAGTCGTAAGTTCTCCGTTCAGACAACACTCGCAGCCAAATTTCATCCTTGACTATTATTATGTTAGTCATCCACTGGAGAGTTCAGGTTCAGGGTCTCCTATGAGGTTATAGTCAGATGGTGCCTGGAGCTTCAGGCATCTGAAGGCTTAAATAAGGTGGGGGGTCCACTTAAATGGGGCTTTCTTGGATGGCTAGCAAACTGGTGCTGGCTAATGGCCAGGAGACTCAGCTCCTCTCCCTGTGTACTTCTTCACAGGAACACCTGAGTGTCCTTGTGGTCCTCATCCCTAAGGTGAATAATTCAAAACAGCAAGGCAGAAGCTACAATGTCTTTGTAACAGTCTTAGCCATGTCTTGCCACTCGAATAGAAGTAGAAGGGAACTAAACAATGGCATGAATATTAGTGGGCAGGCGCACTGGAAGACATTGGAGACTAGCTATTATAGTCCACCTCCTTCCCCCGTCGTCTCATATGTATTTCATATGCAACGTATGCTTGTGCTTTGTTGGGAGACAATTCCTCATGAGTCTCATATTTCTCCATGTCTTGTAACCAGAGAGTGCCTATTGTTTCACATTCTGTTTTCAAAGATGGTTGTATAATGAACAGCTCTGGAAGATACAATTTCTCCCTCGAGAAGAGAAGACGGGTCTTATAGCTGTAAATAGAATATGTCCCTCAGTAGCAAAGCAGAAGCAAGCTTACCATGCAGTGCAATAAAGGATAACATCTTTCTCCAGACTAAGGACAGGCAAGCTTATTGTTACAAAACACTTGGGGTTTCTAGGTTCAGTATTCCTTTCCTGTAACGCAATCCACTCTGTGTACAGGTATCTGTCCAGGTCTCACTGCATTGTCCTCACGGTACTTGGGAGACAGGGGAACTGACATGTGATGTTCATACTGACTGCTATTCTCAGAGTAACAAAAAAATTCATTTTCTTCGACCAGGAGACATCATGTTTTCTACTAGCATTCTTGAAACTATGGCAAGCTAACTAGTTATCAGGTAAATGTGGTAACATATCAGACCCTTCTCAGCTCTTGACACTGTCTTCCAAGAAGACCTCCATCCCCCACCCAAGTCTCACCCCATTGTAGCATCAGCTTGAAGCCCAGATCTTAACATTCCAATCAGGTCCATTTCAGAAAGTGGCTCTTCCCATGCAGCTCTGTGAGGACAGCACCTTGAGTGTATCAGCTCTTTGAAATCTGAATGTCTGTAAACCAGAGAAGCAAGTTATCCACTTGCCATGTGCCTAACACATAGTGGTGAGACTTGTGTAGAATAACTGCCACAGCACTTTGGGAGGCCGAGGTGGGTGGATCACAAGGTCAGGAGTTTGAGACCAGCCTGTTCAATATGGCACAGGCCTGTAGTCCCAGCTACTGGGGATGCTGAGGCAGAAGAATTCCTTGAACCCAGGAGGCGAAGGTTGCAGTGAGCCGAGATTGTGCCACTGCACTCTAGCCTGGGCGACAGAGTGAGATCCCGTCTCAAAGTAAGTAAATAAATAAATAAATAAATAAATAAATAAATAAATGGATAGATAGATAAATAAAAGAATAACTGCTACAGACCCTTCTATCCTCAAAGGGGGAATAGAAAGCACACTTAAGTCACTTCTCCATAGTAATTCTAAAATCCTTTTGGACACGTCAGGCCAGTTTCTTGATGAGGGCTCAGCATCACTGTCTGAGATCTTGGCTCCAAACTTTGGGCTTTCGGTTCCGACTTCTGTGTCATTCTACCTTTCGGATAAAAAAGTGGTTCGTGTTTGCATCTAAGTAGTTTTTTTTTTTTCAGTTTGCTTTCTGCTCATAATAGTTGAGAAGCCCAAGGCCTCTTTGCATTCTTACTGACTCTTTCCCTTTTCATCCAGTCTGGTGGTGTTTTATCTATTACAATTATATAAAATGTGTGTAGGTCTTTTGTAAATTTTGCAAGGATTCACTCCATTGGAAACTAGACACACACAAATCTCATCAAGATCATCCTTTTACCTTTTGTTGCCCATAAGGCCTTTGAAGCACAATGCTCTTAAGGTTCTTAGGAGTAATTTTTTAATAATAAAATGTGTGGTGCATACCGGTTGCATCCTGGAAAGGGCACTGATCTGTTTGAGGCTCCGTCTTACATGCTTCTGATGTCATCACAAACAGGCTTCACAGTCACACCTTTGACCCCACCTGTGAACCAGTTTTGACTCACAGTGTTCTGAACTTGATCTTCATCTGGAAGCCTTTTCTTTAAGATCTTTTACTATTTAGAGAGACTGGAAATGATAAACAGTTTTTAGTTTTGAACCCAAAAACCCTGGTTCCTTTATATAGAACAGCTTTTTTTTTTTCTTATAATGTTTCTCTTTGTCTCTCACATTTTGCTATGGGTGCCAGAGAACACAAGACAGTGCCTTCAACACATTCGGTAGAAATCTGTTTGATAGATCCTCTAGGTGATCAGGTACATTTTTTCCCTGTATTTCATCTTACATAGGAAAGAGTGTTGTTCTACTCTATACCACTTTATAATTTTATAAAGGGGCCCTCTTTCCCCCATTTTCCTCAAATGAATGCTAAGCACTCACTGCAGCCTACGTGGAGGGCATCAGGCTTCTGCCAACACTCTCTCCAAGTGCTGTAGGATTTCACTAACACACTTCCCAGCCACTTCTCTAGCTTCTGCTCATGGCAGGGACCCAATGCCCATCCCATGTCTTTTAGAATTTCTGTTATTGCAGCAATCAGAGTTGGCCCTGTGTTATCAATTCCATTCTGTGGAAGTGTGGCTATATCATAAAATGCATGGCCGCTTCCATCTTGTTTTCTTAAATCACTTTCCCTGCGGTAAACGAGACAGTTCCTTAAGGATACTCAAACGGCCTCCTGGACGGGTCACATGGAGAGCAATGGAGCTCCATAGGATGGTCCCCAGGATGGCTCACAGGATGGCCTTCATTTTTATGTACCAAAATCTGTACTAGTTCCCTATTTTTATGTAACTAAACATCCCAAAATTATTGTTTAGAATAACAATAATCATTCCTTATCTCTCATGTTTTCTGTGGGTCAATAATTTAGAAGCAGCCTGGTAGGAAAGTTCTGGCTCAAGGTCTTTCATGAAGCTGCACTCAGGTGCTGGCTGGGGCCAAAGTCGTGTGCAGGTTTGGCTGGTGCTGGGGGAACCTCCTCCAAGGCATGTTCCTGACATTGTGGTAAAATAGGTATGGCGATTGAGCAGAACCTGCATTTCTCTCCGTGTGGGCCTCTCCATGAGAGTGTTTAAATACACTTACAGAACGGTGTCTAGCTTACCACACAGAAAGTGATTTAAGAAAACAAGAAGGAAGCCACCATGCTTTTAAAGATAGAGCCACAGGTCCACAGAATTTAATTGATAACACAGGGCTAACTCTGATTAAATGTGAAGATGGACTGCATGCAGGCATGCAGACTGCAAATGGCAGTGAGGACCGCTGGAGAGCTGCTTGCAAGCTCACCACCACTGTAGCCAGTCATGAAAAGTTCTACATAATTAGTAAAGAAGTAAGAGGTCAGAAAAATCCATTGATGTACTGGGTGGTGTTACTCAGAGTAATATGGTCAGACTCCAGTGTTTGTGGGAGATTTAAGTGTGAAAACAAGGAATACTTCAAAATTGTGTTACTAAATTGGGATGTAGGTGTCTATGCATCTGTGTGTCTGTGTGTCTGTGTGTCTATGTGTCTGTGGGTCTGTGTGTCTGTGTATCTATGTGTCTGTGTGTCTGTGTCTGTTTTTAGTTACTCTAAAATGTGAATTTTCCTGAACATTTTTAAAAATAAGCTTTATATTTTAGAATAATTTAAAATTGACAGAACAATTTTAAGGATAACACAGAAAGTTCCCATGTACCTTTCATCCAGTTTCTCTGTTAACATCTTATATAACTGTAGTATATTTTCCAACACTAAAAATGAGCACTGGTGTATTACTATTAATTAAACTCCATACTTTATTTGGATTTTGCCAGTTTTCCATGGATGTTCTTTTCCTGTTCGGGGATCTGATCTGGGAAACCACACTATATTTAGTTAGTATAGTTGTTAACTATAATATCTCACTCAGGAATCACAGTCTTCCACATTCTCAGCTCTTCTACTCCCTTTCTCCCACCAGAATCACTTCAGAGATCATTGAGATGACTAGTCCATGATCTCTTTCCTTACCCCCATCAGTCTCCTTCAGTTTTGACTCAACTTTCTCTCCATTTGGACCACACAGTTCGCAACATCGATAGTCATTCAAAAGTTACTCTGTCAACTCTCTGCCTTCCATTGATTTTCACAGCCCTTCATCAAAAAACCTCATTTCTGTGTAAGTGAAATCTCCAAAGCTTCTCCCTCTATTCTCACATTGGTGATGGCTTACAGTTTAGAATCTCTAAAAGTTCATGGTGTCCAACCTCAGTTTTCTCAGGACCACCTGGCTATCCTACTGTGTATTCCTCATCACTCCCTGACCAGTCCCTATTTAAACCTGTTCTAAGATGTAATCGCTGGTTTATACTGTGTATACTATACTGTTATGCCTCCCCATTCAGAACACTACCTTCCCTTTCCCCACTTCCCCATAGAAATACAGGAATCACGAAGGACTTGCAATCTTCTTCCACAGCTGCCCCCGTCTCAATTAATGACACAATTTTTTGGCACCTGCCCTCGTCATTCCTTATCTGCTCAGTGGAGGAGGCTCTCTTGATCACGGACTGTCATCCGCCTTGTCCTTGCACTGCATACACCTTCCACTCCTTGGGGACCTCACCCCATTAATTACCCAAACTCTGCAGGTGTCTTTAATCTTTCCTCGCTTGCTGCTGTTTCAGTTTATACATGGCTTCATGTACATTTCCTGCCTTAGAAAAACTTTCCTCCAAACCTACTTCCCCCTTTTGCCCACTGTCCAAAGCCTTTTCTTCAGTTTTTAAGTGCCGTGATTCCCTTTGAATCACTCACTCCTCAACCTTGATAATAGAGCATATGCCTCATTACTCCATGGAACTGGCCTTGCCAAGGATGCTAACAGCCACTCCCCCATTCAATGATACTGAATCTTATCACTTACTGTTCCTCATCTCACTGCAGGATTAGACTTGAATGACCTCATCTTCCCTCCAAAACTCTTTTGTGCCTTAATATCCAGATGACAAGTATTCTGTTCTCTCCTGCTCTTGTACGTTTTTTTTCCCCTCTGAATGTTCTTTCCCAATATTCTTTGTAAGCTGCTTCTTTCCTATTTTTAATATTGGGGTCGCATGAGGTTCCAGCCTGGTTTATGTTCTTTATTCTCTCTTCATGGTTAATGAAATGATCACATCAACCCTTCCTGCAAACTACCTCCTTCCTAGCTCTAGACTGAAATGTACCAGATTTAGGCGTTTTCACACCTGATTTATTCAGGGAACATTGGAATTTTAATAATCTATTATAACTTGTTTATTTATGAAACATGCTGAAGGTCAATAACAAATATTCAAAACTCCTTTGTTATATTTTACTTATCCTTTCTCAGAACTTAATAATTATAGTTTGATGTTATTTGAATGCTATTTTCTAAAATACAGATGGGGTAGAACTTTCAATACTCATCGCTTCTTTGTTCCATTTTCATTATTTCCTTATGGAAATGTAAGATATTTTTTCCTATTTATGTTCTTCCAAGTGTCGTTGCAGATTTTGAAAGTATCATTAAAGTCATGCCTGAGCCTTAAGTTTTACACGTATTTTCTATGCCAGAAAATTTAGCATTTGTATAATGCAATACTCTAAGCTTCTGACTGATTATATAAATTATATATATTATATATTATTATATATTATATAATATTATTATATATATATATATATATATATATAATATATATATATATATATATATATATATATATATATTATATATATTATATATATATATATATTATATATTAATATATATTATATATATATATATATATATATATATATAATATATTATTTATATATTATATATAATTTATATATAATATATAGTTTATATATAATATATACATATTTTAAATATTTATTTAATATAAATATATATAATATAAATATATATAATATATAATTATATATACTACATAAAATATAAATATATATAAAATATAAATATTATATATATAAATATATATATATTTAAATCTCCTTTGGTTTGAAGTTACTCTAAATCAATAGTTAGTAAAGGCATATTTTAATTGATGGAGAAAAATGAGATGGAGGAAAAATACTGAAGTTCTTCATATCAACAGGGGGAAAAGAAAATGGAAAATGAGTGTTAGAATTGGGAAATTGTTTACACGAGTTATTTACTAAGAGTTTAATCAGAAGGTTTATTAAACGAATAGGCTTTTAATGTCTAAGAAGCAGTTCATGGTATTTGTGGTTTTACATATTCATTGGATCTCCTTCCTTTATGTAGCATGGTGGGTAATTCTTTTCCATGAAACACGATGAGGGAAAGAAAAGAGAAAGGCTTCCCAGGGAATATCACCGGGGAGTCCAGCCGCCCCATGCGGCAGGACGGGCAGCAGGGACAGTGGTGTGATGTGGCTCCTGGCAGGGTTTTCTGTTGGTAAAGCAGGGGATGCCTGTGGCTCAAGAGACTGAAGAGGAGCATCCTACTCAGATTAATAGCTCACGGACAGAATGTCATCCACAGGAAACTGTTCTGGGAGAGAGGAAAGGAGGCCATGGAACTGCAAACCCAATCACTCCCCAGGCCCAGCAGAGGCCCTTCAGGTTCAGTGCGGTCACTGCCTGTAACCATATTCCTTCACCTGTGCTGCGTCTGCTTCTGCTTCCAACAGACTTTGAAACTATAAAGACAAATCCGCCAGTCTTCTGTGTTCTGGATTTAGCCACTTCCCATTATAAATGAAGGGATTTTCAGGTGGAATGTAAGCCATGTTCCTCTCCTTATCTAACGTTTTCTGCTCTGTGCTTGAGCCCCAGCAGGAGATCTATGCAGGAAAACGGTCTTATAAAGCAGACAATCCAAGGAAGAACAAGGAACATTATCTTTATTTGCATAAATGAGGTATTACTATAGATGTCACCAGCAGGGAATATTGAAATGAGAGAAATAAAGGTAGGCTGAGTAAGAGATTCTGCACAGAGAAGAGGAGTTGCATAGGTCCTGAAGGACAAAGGAGAGTTCAGGTTATGGCAGGATCAGAGTTCCAGGAGGGCAGCAAAAGTATTGGGCTATACACTGCTCTATTGCTGTATCTGACACAATCTCAATAGGTGGTTTTTAAATAAATGATAGATCCAAAGCACTGAGAATTTCCCAGTAGAAGCCTGAGGTTTAGGGTTCACTGAATTTTGCAAGAGACGAAATAATTCTGTTTCTGAATAAAATTTCAAGAGCAAGTATTAGGTGGTTTGCCAAAAAGTACATTTTATCTTGATAAACTCTAGTGTTATAAAAGGGCAAAAAAAAAAAAAAAAAAAAAAAAAAGACCGTGATGACCATTTCCGAAGTAATCAATGTATACACAAAGATGGATTGTTGAACTGGGAAATTACAAAATTTGGATATTAATGTTAAAAATGATACCTTTTTTTGACCAGCTATCATAAAATTGTAAGCACTTAATTTTAAAGGGGAAAAACTTACTCTATGAGGACTTTGACATGGCTCAGGGACACTAAAAAATGACAGTTGTGGCCAGGTGCGGTGGCTCATGTCTGTAATTCCAGCACTTTGGGAAACCGAGGTGGGTGGATCACTTGAGGTCAAGAGTTCAAGACTATCCTGACCAACATGGTGAAACCCCAACTCTACTAAAAAAAAAAAAAAAAAAAAAAAAAAAAAAAAAAAAAATAGCTTGGGATGCTGGTGGATGCCTGCAATACCAGTTTCTCCAGAGGCTGAGGTGGGAGAATAACTTGAAGCCAGGAGGTGGAGGTTGCAGTGAGCCGAGATTGTGCCATTGCACTCCAGCCTGGACGACATGGTGAGACTACTTCTCAAAAAAAAAAAAAAAAAAAAATGACAGTTTTAAAAATATGCCAACAGGAAGTCACACCATTATAAATAACAACCTGTCACTAAAAACATATTTAATATATTAAAAATCAAGCCATATATTAGAGTTTAAATTAAAAAGGATTCATGCATGCATTTAACCCTTCCCCTCAACTGACCCAGTAACACTGTCTGCAGGTAACCATTTAAACAATTTTCCTATCTCTTCAGATGATGACTCCTATAAATTTAAATCATCAAAAAATAAATTAATATTTAATGCTGACATAGTAATATATTCTTACTTATCTATATGATGATTGTCTCTTTTGAACACAAATCATTTCTCATACTAAAAGGGAGGGGGAGAAAGTGGATAAAAGGGAGAGAGATTAAAGGGAGGGGGAGAAAGTGTTCATTATATGTAAGCAACTTCTGGCATTTCAAACATTTATCCATTGTGCTTGAGTACAGTGCCAAATAACTTACAAATTACAGCTAAAATTAACTCTAATCTTTCTCAAATTGAGACTTTAACATGGAGCTAAATAAACATTATTATTCTGAGAAAGCAATGGTCTAAGTGGCTCAAAATCTGGAGCTTTCTTGCTTGATGGAAAAAAAATATTACAAATCAAAGTTCAGGAAATTTAAACTCACAAAGGCACGAATTTAAATACCCCACATTTTCAGGGCCTCCTTTTCTTTTCTTTTTTTCCTTTCTTTTCTTTTTCTTTTCTTGGGCAGTAGCAATACATTCTGCAGAAATTCAGGACTGATGTTACCTTTTAAAAGTAGCTGGGATCAACAAAATTGATAGACCGCTAGGAAGACTAATAAAGAAGAAAAGAGAGAAGAATCAAATAGACGCAATAAAAAATGATAAAGGGGATATCACCACCGACCCCACAGAAATACAAACTACCATCAGAGAATACTATAAACACCTCTACACAAATAAACTAGAAAACCTAGAAGAAATGGATAATTTCCTAGACACTTACACTCTCCCAAGACTAAACCAGGAAGAAGTTGAATCCCTGAATAGACCAAGAGCAGGCTATGAAATTGAGGCAATAATTAATAGCCTACCAACAAAAAAAGTCCAGGACCAGGTGTATTCACAGCTGAATTCTACCAGAGGTACAAGGAGGAGTTGGTACCATTTCTTCTGAAACTATTCCAATCAATAGAAAAAGAGGGAATCCTCCCTAACTCATTTTATGAGGCCAACATCATCCTGATACCAAAGCCTGACAGAGATACAACAAAAAGAGAGAATTTTAGACCAATATCCTTGATGAACATCGAAGCAAAAATCCTCAATAAAATACTGGCAAACCAAATCCAGCAGCACATCAAAAAGCTTATCCACCATGATCAAGTGGGCTTCATCCCTGGGATGCATGGCTGGTTCAACATACACAAATCAATAAATGTAATCCAGCATATAAACAGAACCAAAGACAAAAACTACATGATTATCTCAATAGTTGCAGAAAAGGCCTCCGACAAAATTCAACAGCCCTTCATGCTAAAAACGCTCAATAAATTCGGTATTGATGGAACGTATCTCAAAATAATAAGAGCTATTTATGAAAAACCCACAGCCAATATCAAATGAATGGGCAAAAACTGGAAGCATTCCCTTTGAAAACTGGCACAAGACAGGGATGCCCTCTCTCACCACTCCTATTCAACATAGTGTTGGAAGTTCTGGCTAGGGAAATCAGGCAAGAGAAAGAAATCAAGGGTATTCAGTTAGGAAAAGAAGAAGTCAAATTGTCCCTCTTTGCAGATGACATGATTGTATATTTAGAAAACCCCATCGTCTCAGCCCAAAATCTCCTTAAGCTGATAAGAAACTTCAGCAAAGTCTCAGGATACAAAATTAATGTGCAAAAATCACAAGCATTCTTATACACCAGTAACAGACAAACAGAGAGCCAAATCATGAATGAACTCCCATTCACAATAGCTTCAAAGAGAATAAAATATCTAGGAATCCAACTTACAAGGTATGTAAAGGACCACTTCAAGGAGAACTACAAACCACTATTCAGTGAAATAAAAGAGGACACAAACAAATGGAAGAACATACCATGCTCATGGATAGGAAGAATCTATATTGTGAAAATAGCCATACTGCCCAAGGTAATTTATAGATTCAATGCCATTCCCATTAAGCTACCAATGAGTTTCTTCACAGAATTGGAAAAAACTGCTTTAAAGTTCATATGGAACCAAAAAAGACCCCACATTGCCAAGACAATCCTAAGTCAAAAGAACAAAGCTGGAGGCATCACACTATCTGACTTCAAACTATACTACAAGGCTACAGTAACCAAAACAGCATGGTACTGGTACCAAAACAGAGATATAGACCAATGGAACAGAACAGAGCCCTCAGAAATAATACCACACATCTACAGCCGTCTGACAAGCCCAACATTTGACAAACCCGACGTTTGACAAATCCGACAAAACAAGAAATGGGGAAAGGATTCCCTATTTAATAAACGGTGCTGGGAAAATTGGCTAGCCATAAGTAGAAAGGTGAAACTGGATCCTTTCTTTACTCCTTATACGCAAATTAATTCAAGATGGATTAGAGACTTAAATGTTAGACGTAAAACCACAAAAACCCTAGAAGAAAACCTAGGTAATACCATTCAGGACATAGGCATGGGCAAGGACTTCATGTCTAAAACACCAAAAGCAATGGCAACAAAAGCTAAAATTGACAAATGGGATCTAATTAAACTAAAGAGCTTCTGCACAGCAAAAGAAACTACCATCAGAGTGAACAGGCAACCTACAGAATGGGAGAAAATTTTTGCAATCTACTCATCTGACAAAGGGCTAATATCCAGAACCTATAAAGAACTCAATCAAATTTACAAGAAAAAAACAAACAACCCCATGAAAAAGTGGGCAAAGGATATGAACAGACACTTCTCAAAAGAAGACATTCATACAGCCAACAGACACATGAAAAAATGCTCATCATCACTCACCATCAGAGAAATACAAATCAAAACCACAATGAGATATCATCTCACACCAGTTAGAATGGCAATCATTAAAAAATCAGTAAACAGCAGGTGCTGGAGAGGATGTGGAGAAATAGGAACACGTTTACACTGTTGGTGGGACTGTAAACTAGTTCAACCATTGTGGAAAACAGTGTGGCGATTCCTCAAGGATCTAGCACTAGAAATACCATTTGACCCAGCCATCCCATTACAGGGAATATACCCAAAGGATTATAAGTCATGCTGCTATAAAGACACATGCACACGTATGTTTATTGCGGCACTACTCACAATAGCAAAGACTTGGAATCAACCCAAATGTCCATCAGTGACAGACTGGATTAAGAAAATGTGGCACATATACACCATGGAATAGTATGCAGCCATAAAAAAGGATGAGTTCGTGTCCTTTGTAGGGACATGGATGCAGCTGGAAACCATCATTCTCAGCAAACTATCGCAAGAACAGAAAACCAAATACCGCATGTTCTCACTCATAGGTGGGAATTGAACAATGAGATCACTTGGACACAGGAAGGGGAGCATCACACACCGGGTCCTATTGTGGGGAGGGGGTAGGGGGAGGGATAGCAATACGAAATATACCTAATGTAAATGATGAGTTAATGGGTGCAGCACACCAACATGACACATGTATACATATGTAACAAACCTGCACGTTGTGCACATGTACCCTAGAACTTAAAGTATAATTAAAAAAAAAAAAAGTAGCTGTCAAAAATTATGCTCCCATTAGTCAGCACCCATTTTGGGGTGCCAGGCTGAAACCTGTGATCCATTCCCAATGAGATCACATGGAATATATGTCTGTCTGCTTTATGCCAACAGTTGTTTCAGGTGGAGTCTGACATCCCCGATGGAACGCATGTTTGTGCTTCTGTATCTAGGCTTACCTGGGCCCAGCAGCCTCCTTCTTGATATGATTCCCAGGTCCTGAGTGGGTCCTGTGGCCTCCCCCAATGCTTCCGCTGTTTCTGGATGCCCCAAATATCTTACTATTCCAGCTATATAATCTAATAATTCACAGAAAGTTATGGTTGTGTAGATCATTTGCAAAGGTCAGGGTGGGAACCAGTGCTTCTTAGTGAATGTTGCTGTAGTTGGATATTTCCCATCCTTTCAGGTCTCAGTTTTCATAGTACTAGAGCTGGAAATCAATGAAATTCTGGATGCAGAGTTTGTCTCAGAAGGTGAAGGAGGGTGGAATGATAAAAGATTGGGCCTATGATGTACCAAGACACAATTTTTCCTTTCTGAATTTTTTTCTAAAACCTAGCTCTAGACACTTCCAGAAGTTCATGGGGTAACACATGAAATCTGCTCGCAAATTAGTCCAAAAGCCCATTCTCTCATCCTATTGAGAAAGGAGTTGAATTTCCTTCTGTGCAACACATATGTGGGAAAAACGACTGTGCGTTTGGTCGTCATGTTCACTTTGCAGACACTTCTACTGGTAGAAAGTGCGTGAGCCATTCATCCCTATGATGAGGGCTTTGGCTGATTGAGATCAAAGCTGGACATTCTGTTTGCTCAGGTGGTGCTGGGCGACATTTCAGGAGAGGGCTGTAGATCATGAGAAATTGAGGTTTTGTGTCATTAATTTGGATTTAGAAGTGATTGGGAAAATGTCCTTCACCGTTGGTTGTACTGCCTTCTGATGCTGCTAAAGCCGATAATTAATAACATTTTTTCCTGAGCAAATTTGATAAAGCAATTACTAATGACAATTGGTTAGGGTTGACATTAAGATAAAGTATAATAAAAAGAACAGAAAACCAGTGGTAATTATGGTCTTTGTTAAATTCCAGTAATCCAAAAGCAAGCAATACATTTAGTAAGAGACCTTAAGATCAGTATGTGCAAAAGGCCTGTCCTAAAATGTAGAATAATAGTGATAGTGATAATAATAATAACCTTTTATAATCCACGGAGACCATGAAATCACAAAGTTTGTCTTCTAGCCCTAAACTATGTATTTTTCAATAAATGGAGGATTTTGTGAAAGCATATTATATGCCTTTTCTCAATGGAGATCTCATAGTTGTTTTGGTTATGGCTTCCATTTTAATATGAAGCAACATTTGCTTTGTTTTGTTGCTATAGGATTTAATTTAGAGTGGGCGGTTTCTTAAATCGAGAAGATTAGAGAGGGAAACGAATTTGGTCATGTTCCCCTTCAGGAGAAGAGCACAGGCTGCAGTGAGAACTGGAGACACTCTTGAGTGACCTGTATTCTCTATGCTGAGAGGAGAGCAGGTTTGATAACTGTGTCATGTTGCTGTGTAGAAAAGGCTGCCCTCACATGAGACCCAGGCCACAGGACAGAAGCTGTCCAAAGAAATCTTACCGTGCAGATAATGGCAGCCCTGGAGGGGGAAAATTTTGCGTGCAAAGCATGATCCTTGAGTTAGATTTTCTTAATGCCAGGATCTCCCTGCACGCCCCGTCTCCACATTCAAATAATTCCTCATGTTCTTTTTCCTTTGGTTATTTCTTCCCTTCCACCCGCTATCACGCTGATACTCACTGTCATACCTAGATCATTCCAAGTGTGCCCGAAACAACCCCATCTTGACTTGTATCCCTGCAGCTTCTCTCCCAGCCTCTTCCTTCCCTTTTTGTCTAATTCACCATTATCCAACCTGCTACAGTCAGATCAGAATGCCACTGCCACCACCACATGCCCTCCACGTTTCCAAAACGTGGAGATTTTGCACTCCACATTTATAGTGGAGTATATTAATAGTCTTAATAGGGATTAAGGACTATGTATAGTACAACTCCATCATTTATTTCTATCTTTCTTTCTAACCCTGCACCAAATCTCTGCTTCAGGCTCATTGATTAACCTGTGGCCCTTCACGTAGGCCAGGTGATTTTTATTAATCCTATTTTCTATTCCTTGGTGTCTTTCTTCTATTATTTTGTAACTTAATCTTATTCACACTTTGCAAGTTTATCCATCCTACAGATCCCTGTTTTCCTAAGCCTTCTTCACCCTCCTCCTCTGAACTCTACATATGGTCTGCTCCATTAACTAGGATTTTTAATCATGCCCCCGAGTTTCCTTAGTTCCCATAGAACTAAGGATAGTCCTTTTTCTTGTGCAACATTCAGTGGCCTCAGATTGTGCTGCACCTCATTAGCTTAGCATACATTTATTAGGCTCCTGTTATGGGATGGGTGCTGGAATTATAGAGTAAATAAAGGAGAGATGCTGGTCCTGGAACACTCATAGTGTAACAATGACAATAGCGGCATGCATAAAATTAGACAAACATGCTCCAGGGGAAGCAACTGAGTGGAGTGTGCACAGTGTGCTCAGATAATACATTCGGATTTTCTGGGTTTAAATCCCTACTCTCGCGCTTATTATTTCTGCCTCACATACTACCTGTGTCCAGCTCCTCCCCTGTAAGAGGAAATTAACAATAGCTTTATCATAGGAATGTCGTGAGAATGAACGTGATAATCTGACGCAGCACTTTGTCCAGCACCTGCACTGCAGACAAGCCCAGCAGCTGCTCCAGCTTGTTCTTGTCACTCAGCTGGGTCCCAGGGAAATGGCCTGGTGCTGTCTGGGACGTGGAAAGGAGGAAGGAGGTGTACCTCATGGGGGAAAATGACATTAGGGAAAAAAAGTGAGATTTTAAAACTTAGAAAATGCCTTTTTTCTGCTATTATTCTGAGTACTTCTCTAGAATTAAAAAAAAAAAAAAAGTCAATTCCATGGAAGAATCTGATACGAAATATAACAAATGGAAAATCATAAATTAAAATTTAGTTTCGGAGCATGTAGTGTATTTAGGCAGCTATATTAGTCTGTTTTAAATTGCCGTAAAGGAATACCTGAAGCTTGATAATTTGTAAAGAAAGAAGGTTTATTTGGCTCATGGTTTTTCGGGCTGTTTAAGAAGCATGCCGTGAACATCTGCTTCCAGTAAGGATGTCAGGAAGCTTTTACTCATGGAGAAAAGTGAGGGGGACCTACCCCGGGAGCAGGAGTCAGGGAGGAGGGGTGGGAGACGTGCCATGCTCTTTTTTTTTTTTTTTTTTTGAGATAGAGTTTCGCTCTTGTCCCCCAGGCTGGAGTGCAGTGGTGCAATCTTGGCTCATTGCAACCTCCACCTCCTGGGTTCAAGCAATTCTCCTGCCTCAGCCTCCCGAGTAGCTGGGATTACAGGAGCCTGCCACCGCACCTGGCTAATTTTTTCTATTTTTAGTAGAGACAGGGTTTCACTATGTTGGCAGGCTGGTCTTGAACTCCTGACCTCAGGTGATCTGCCCTCCTCGGCCCCCCAAAATGCTAGGGTTACAGGCATGAGCCACTGAGCCCGGCCGGCACCAAGTTCTTTTTAACAACCCACTCTCCTATAAATGAATAGAGTAAGAACTTATTCATTACTGCAGGGAGGGCACCAAATCATTCATGAGACATCTGCCCCTATGACCCTAAACATCTCCTACCTGGTTCCATCTCCAATATTGGGGATCATCTTTCAACATGAGTTTGGGAGGAAACATACCCAAACCATCTCAGCAGCAGTGTCACAGTCTGGCTGTATTATTTTGTGGACTCTTCCATAGTCCTGTGTAATTCATCCTTAGAAATTTTAAGGAACAAACTTGGATCACTCAGTCTATAGAACTTCCTGTAGTATTTCGAAAAGCTACTCAACGCCTCCCATCTACTTATCACAGCAAGACCACTATGTGGTGACAGGGTGGAAATCAAAGAGGAGCACATCCTCCTGAGGCCAAGGGAATTGTGGGAAGTGAGGGAGAGGAGACATTGGTTCGGCTTCTCCCACCCCTAGCAAAGACCAGGCAAGGAACCTCTTCTCCCAACACTCCAATGAGGTGTGAGCCAAATATCCTCCCTGAAACCAGGACTGCTGCCAGAGACAGAATTCGGGGATGGTCAGCTTTTGGACAGACTGAGCAATTTCTGAGTGAATTAATTAAATCCTTGATAAAATGAAGATTTAACTTGCTTTGTCTCAAAAATGTTTTCCCATCCCCTAATGGCTAAGGGCTCAAGCAGATCAAGAGTTCTGTTTTGACTGGAATCCAGGGGTCAGGAGCATGGCACGTTATGTCCTCCATCACAGGGTCCTGCCAAGCTTGTGAACCCTCAGGCAGTGACAAGCACTTAAATGGTATACTGAGAGTCTGTGATTTGTGCACCCAAATGCTGAGCTGTATTTATTTTTATTTTATAACTTATTGACAACTGGATAGCCTCCCTAAAGTGAAAACAGCCTCCTTTGTCATCTTGTCATGGTTTGTTTCTTGTCCAATATTTTGTTTGATAGTTTTGTTTCAGACACGATCTGTTAGGAAGCAGCCAGCATACCACAGCAGTTCAGGGACACAAATTACTGGAAGGAAAAAGAACATCCACTCAGAAAGAAGATGAAAGGAAGGGAGAAGTTGAGGCAGTTCTGATGGTGGTCGTTTTCTAATGAATAAATTATGGTGGGTTCTGAAATACTGTTGTAACCACTGTTCTCAATAGGAAGGAACTAGGAGGAGAAAGCTTAGGGACAGAAACCAGGGGAGACATTCTGACACAACAAGCACCCCACACTGGTGCTGCTGCAAGACCAGTTGAGAAAAAGTGCTGTGGGCTTATCACTCAAGGATTTCCTACTAAAGGCAGGGTGATGAAAGAAACATCCTTTCATTAAACAGATTAGACTGTGATTGCTCAATGGTTCTTAGGCAAAACTGTGGCCTCCCGGGTACAAGAATGGCAGTCAATCACTGGCTTACCACCAGGAAGATGTGATGTGGACTGGGCACCCCCAAGCACAGGCAAGAGAGGATGGAAGCCTGGACAACTGAAGACTGTCACCGTCACCTCCCTCCATCACCTTCCCCTCCAGCCTGGCTCATTTTTCCCTTAAGGAAAATCTACAACTTAAATTAGCTCATAGTTGGATCCAATATTCAGGGCAAAGGCAAGAAGCACTTCATCGGCATAAATTAAACATCTTTATCTGTCTTTCCAGAATTTTTCATCGTTTTAGGAAGAAGAGCTGAATAAAATGAGCAGTGGTATTACTTTGGTCCGTGTTTCTGAGGCAGTGTGGAGTTTAGATTATACTATGCTAATTTTAACATGGATCTATTATGCGGCAAAAATCAGAATTGTCATTTTTCATTATTTTCAGAGTTAAGTGATTACTGTCTAAGCATTTAAAGATAAACAGCGATTTTAAAAAAATAGTAATCCTTTTTCTCTTTCATACCATGTCTGTTTTCTCAGTGATAAGCTGTGGATATAACTCTTTTCTGCAATGATGGTCGCAATGAATCAACAATGTTAACGCATGTGGAAGCATCCAGGGCGATGCTGGGCACCTGTCAACGCTTCCTTCCTGCTTCCATTTTTTCCTTTCCCTCTTTCTCTTCTCTTTCATGTCTTTCTCTTAGGAAAAATAGTAAATAATCAAATAGTTCAAATAGTTTATCACTGACGTTCTTTAAGATTTCCTAAATGAACAAAAACTCCACAGAAAGATGATTTTTTCTTTCTTGGTGAATTTTGTGGGAACATTCTCTAAGATGAAACTACCCCTTTTCCTTGGCAGTCCTGGCTTACATATTTAACAAATACAAATCTTCTCAGAGGCAGCAAAGTCTCTGTGTAGCTTAATGACTGAGAGGAATAAAAACAGTGTGCAATGCAATCCATGAGTGATATAAATTAATATACATTTAGTAGGTGGTTTTAGCACTCAAATTTAGGATCTTAAGGTGCTTAAGATCCTTTACAAGGCTAACGTTACAAGGTGTGTGTATGTACCTGACCATGAATGAATATGTCGGAAAAGAAAAAAAAAAAAAAACTACATTTTTTTCTTCTGTATCATTCAATTATTCTTGGTTAAATTCAGATCTGTTAAAAAGTGGTTTCCATGACTCCTGTAGAATTTTCCATACATTCCACCTTCAGCACTTTCATTTCTTCCTTATGTGACCTATGTGCAGTCGATGTTGCGTCATTTTGGTCACCTTGTCTGAAGAAGGGTCTAAAGGTACAGAGGGAATGCTTCATAATTTAAATCCAGCCACCGGTTCCCAAACACACTTGGTCCAGGTATGTTTGCTTATTTATCATGCACAGTCGTTTTGATTTCTTAATCCAGTAGTAAATACAGAGACAAATCTCTCAGAACATTTGGAGATCAAAACCAAAATATACCTTATAAATACGGACATTTGATTTTCTATTACAAAAGTAATACCTATAACATGGCTTTGAAAAGAAATTGTGTAAAGAACTCTCGGAACTCAGTAAAAAAAGGAAAATGACCCGTGTATAAATAGGCAAATATGCAAATAGGTATTTTCCAGTGAAGATATACAATAACCAATACGCACATGAAAAGATGTATGACATCACTGGTCATCAGGGAAATGCAAGTCAAAATTGGAATGACATGCTAGGTAATTTCCATAAAGATAGTTTCAGAAAACCAAAGAATAACAAGCATTGACAAGCATGTGGAGAAATTGGAGCCTTCATCCACTGCTGGAGGGTTTAAACATAGAGAGTTACCATGAGACCCAGCAATTTCACTCCCTAGTATATGCCTAGGATAAATGAAATGTATGTCCACACAAAAGCTTGGACCTGCATATTCTCATTAGCATTATTCACAAGAGCTAAAAAGTGGAAAGCATTGAAATATCCATCAACTGAGGATAAATAAACGACAATAGATAATGAAATGTGGTATATTCATTCCACAGACTTTTTTTCTGCAATAAAAAGATATGAAATCCTGTGCATGATACAACGTGGATGGACCGTGGAAACACCATACTGAGTGAAAGAGGCCAAAAGGCAAAAGACATACTCCCTACACTATGGGCCTCATGCCTGTGGTGTAATGGCTGGTCAGGGGTAGATTTGCATTGTTTGTTGGTTTTTTACTTAACCATCATAATGAAGTGGAGAAGTTGGGATAGAGCATTAGAATGCATAAAGTCACAATGGAAATAAGAGGAAATAAGAGGAAGTCATTTTTATTTTAGGTCAATTGATCCTTTCTTAATTTTAAGACTTCCTACAGTTATATTTATTTCTTATTTTCCTGGATTTTAAAAAGGTTTTTTTTCTAAATTTTTATCTCTGTACATAAAATCTCTAATGCTTGATTTTGATCCAAAAGCAATTAGGTTCATACATTTTCACGAAAATCATAATATAGCTGTAAAATGACCAACTTACAGACATTTATGGACAGTCTGTCAGACCAGGCATAAGCTGTCTTTGTTAACTTTAGATACTAAGAAAAGGAACTTTCTGCAAGTATAAAGCTTCACATTTACATGGATACATGTGTATACAAGACATTTATATAAATCAAATTGAATGAATGACCTGACATGTGTTCTTAATAGCAGAAACAGAGTGAATGTAATTATTTCTTTTGGATTTCCTGTAAAAAATTCATACAGGATGTGGTCAAGTCACCTTTATCATGGTTAACAAAAAATTAAAAGGCTGCTCTCTGAAGTGTAGATCAAACTCAGGTGCACCAAAGAATGAATTCTGGGCATCTCAGGACACAGCAATTCTGAGGGAAATCTACGGAATTCTCAAAAGCGTGTTGCAAGATCTCCATTCTACACTCAGCTTTTGCTTCCAAAGGTCTGCCACCTAGGACCTCAGTCCCTCATTCTGAGCAGTGGCATAGATTCCAGCATGGAATATGCCCTCTAACAGAATAAAGTATGCCCTGGCAGTTGTGTGCAGGGCCAGCTTCTACCCACCTGTGAGTTTTCAGGGATTTATGAGCTGGTTGACATTACTGGTAGCTTGAAACCAGAGGCAGTGGGAGAATAGTATACACCACGGAAATTGGAAAGGACAATTTCACATAGAAATTCCTCAGACAATGTTGAAGAAGCCTTTCCAGCTTGCTTCTGGGCCTCATGTACGCCCTTCTAAGAGAGGGAGACTTGTGAGTCATGACTTTTCATGCTTGCCTTTGGTCCTCTGGACGTGGCCTCTTTACAGTTCTGGGGCCTCTCGAGGCTCCTGCCCGGAGTGTCTTTGGCTTATTCAGGGGTGGCCTCTGGTCTGAGGCTGTGGAGTCCTTCCTGTCACTTGTGCATAAATTTCCTTCCTTATGAAATATAAGAAGCCCATGGTGGCCACACATCAGCTAGGCTAGCATGAACAATGGTACAGGTGGTGTGCATAGCTCCCACTCCTGGATCTGTCTTCAGTTGGTGCCAAACTGAGAAGGGCAAGAAAACAGCCTCAAAGTCACCCAAAGTTAACCCTCAAAGTATTTTAAGTCTTTGTATATATCCCATTTTCTCTTCACAGGTTTGTTAATAAAATGTTAAACTTATGTTGTAATTAACATTCTCCCATATCTACCAACTCCCCCACTAAACCTTCAAGTTGATAAACTCAATTTCCTTCTACTTCTTCTCCATTATAAATACCATTTAAAAAACATTCTTCAAAATCTCAAAAGCCTTGCCTCCAGTTTGCTGAAATCTGTTGCTCACAACATGTAATTACTTTGTGTTACACTTTCAGGCATTTCCTTGGATCTGAATCATCCATCAGCATTACCCCGAAATCACGTCCTTTCCTTTCATTTTGTCTTGTACATTTTCCAGGTTCCACCTTTTGTATGGGAGCCAGATTGTGATGGTTAATCTTACGCATCAACTTGGCTTGACCAATGTGCCCACATACTTGGTCAAACATTATATTGTAAAGGTGTTTTTTTTGTTTTTGTTTTTGTTTTTGTTTTTCTGAATGAGATTAACGTTTAAATCAGTGGACTGTGAGTAAAGCACATTACTCTCCATAATGTGGGTGGGCCTCATCCAATCAGTTGAAGGCCTTTCCTAGAACAAAGACTGACCTCCCTGAGCAAGATGAAATTCAGCCAGAAGAAGCCTTGGAACTCTAGCGACTCTTCTCTGGGTCTCCAGCCTGGCTGCTCCCCAAGGTTTTGGGGAGCAAGCCTCCACAATCACACAAGCCAATTCTTAAATCAATCCTACATATCTATTTCTCTCTCCCTCCCTCTCTCTTTCCCTCGCTTTTCATCCTGTTCGTTCTGTGTCTCTGGAGAACCATGAGTAATACACATAGATGCTAGCTCTTCTTCCCCTTTTCTCCTTTCTCTGTCTCCCTCAATATCTTTGGGACCCTCACTGTACCACTTTCTCTCTGACCCCGGGAAGTAACATTTCCCAGTGGGGAAGGTTTTAGAGAACCAGCCCCACATTCTTTTTGCTAGCTCAGGAACCAGGTTCTCCCTGCAGCTCTTCCTCACACCTGCCTTCTTCTCACACCACCCACATCCTCATACTGACCCCCTCCTAGCACCTGTCCCCAATACCTGCCCCTCTCCTTCCTCCTGATCCATTCTGGTTCCTTGCCCCCCTCCTCTCACCTGCCTCCCTCTTAACACTCGTCCCTCCTCAAACCTATCCCCTCCTGGCACCTGCCCCATTCCTCCAACCCAGCCCCTCCTAGAACCTGCTCTCTCCTCACCCTTCTCCCCTCCTCATACCTGCCCCATTCCTTGCCCCTGCACCTCTGCTTGTGCCTGCCCCCTCCTCCTCACGCCTGCTGCTCAACTCTAACTCCTCTTACTCTCCTTTTATTCCCCTTCCTTCCATCACTTGGCATCTATCCTCCTTATCTATCCCACTCCCCAGCTAATGTCCCTGCCATTTTGGGGCACATGCAGCTCAGCTGGCTTCATTTGGCTGCGAATGTGGGTCTACTTTCAACCCTGAAGCTGTGTAGTTGCTGGGAGTCCTTGGGATAGAGCAGCTCCCCTCCCTCTTCACAGGTAACTTGCTGGGCTCCTGTACTCCTCCCAGAGACAGGTGATGCTGCTCCTGACTACACATGCCATGTGCACAGTTCCTTATTGTTTCTATAGCTTTCCTTGGCTGTGCACTGCCATGGCTCCAACACATCTCTGTTTCTTCACAGAAAGCACAAGAAAGGCCACCTCCATCTGCCCCTTTACCAAGGTTATACTTTACACACTTCCCAGGCCCCGCCCATTGTGACTGTGGAGCTGTTTGCTCTCCTCTCCCCTGGTGTCCGTCTCTTCTGTAGTCACTATTTCCTGTTGAGGGAGTAGGGGACATGGGCCCTAGATATGAAATCAGCACTAAGTTTTGGTCTTTAATGATCTTAGATTCCCTGCTTCCTATTGACTTGTTGCAGAAGCAAATCTCAATTCAGATAGCTAGCTTCCAGGAATAAATCCTACAGTAATTATGTTCTCAGGGATTAATTAATCAAACAGGTAATCTGGTCTTCCCTGCATATTATTTCTCAGAAGCCACCTCATGTTTCTTCTAAAATCCCTCAGCTTCATCTTCCCCTGAAAGATTTCCCTACTGCATGGCTCTCCCACCCATCCTGTTTCCCCTGGGGCCATGCACCCAGGGAAGGGTTTGCTGTCTTCTACTGGCTTCCCTCCACTTCATTTTTTACCAGCCTGTCTACTCTCCTACTAAGCATTCTCATCTTCCAATGCTCCAATGAGCACTCTGATTTCTCTGGTCAAAGTAGGAGAAAGGGTTTTGCTGTGTGCATTTTCAGATTCATACACACTCTACAGTTACCATCTCTGCACAACCTACTCAGTAGCCTCTGCAATGGTCAGTTACATGTGCTACCATTCAGTGACCACTAGAGATTGCTCTGAAGAGAAGACACTGAGATGTGCTAGAAGATTCCAGGCTGGTTTCTCTGTGTGAGGATGGTTGTTGCAGGGGCAGTGATGGGCTGGAACTGGTCAGATGCAGCTCAGCACTGATTGTGAATGTTGAAGACTTTTACAAGGCAATTGTTAAACCATCGGCAACTGCCTTGAAATTACCCAGGGTGGAGGTATTGACATAACAGAAATCACTAAACCTACTAATCTGTTTTTGGTTTTGCGCTATTGTTTTCTAGAAAGCTAGTCTGCCAGCACATGAGTGAGGGTGAGTGTTCTACCAGTTTCTGGTTCTTTTTACAATAGTGATGTTTCCTGGGTTCTCCATGTGAGGCAGAGAAAGAGATAGAGAGAGAGAGAAGTGAGGGGTGGAAGGAGAGAGAGAGAGGGAGGAAAAGAGAGACAGGTCAGATAGAGGAAGAAGGATTGCTAGTTTCTTGGACATGTACTACAGCGCAGTAGTGACTGCACCCTCTTCCTCCCTTCCTAACTAGGGCTACTGATATGGTTTTGTGTCCCCACCCAAATCTCATCTTGAATTGTAATCTCTACATATCCAAAAAGGCACCTGGTGGGAGGTGATTGGATAATGGGGGCAGTTTCCCCCATGCTGTTCTTGTGACAGTGAATTCTCATGAGATCTGACGGTTTTATAAGGGGTTCTTCCCTTTTCTCTTGGCGCTTCTCCTTCCTGCCACCTTGTGAAGATGGTGCCTTGCTTCCCTTTTGCTTTCTGCCATGATTGGATGCTTTCTCAGGCCTCCCTGGCCATGCTAAACTGTGACCCAATTAAACCTCTTTCTTGTATAAATTACCCAGTCTTGGGCAGTTCTTTATAGCAGTGTGGAAACAGACTAATACAGCTACTCCGCCTGGTCAACCTCCTTCCATCATTGGGACAACCTCTTCTCATCAAGGGTAACAGACCCAGAGACTGTCTACCCAAGCCTGAAATAGGGTCATCTCCCTGTTTAAGTCTTGGATATGCTATGGCAGCCATATCATAGCAGTGATACCATACAACTGTTTGCACATGCCCGTCATCACATGCCCTATGATGTGAAAACATGTTTACTGGTGTGTTTGCTTTAGTTGATTGTCACCACTTGACCAACTTGGAAGCATAAACCTAATTTTATTTACTTTGAATATGTACAGCCTCACTCTGTGTCTAAATATCACAGACTGTCATTAGATTTTATTATTCACATGAAGAAACAAGAGAAGAAAAAAGGAGAATCTCCAAAAAGGAACGAACATCTGGGGAATAATAAGAGACTGAGGAAATTCTGTAAGCCCAACAGGTCCAGAGCAGTGAGAACAACGACTACCTCAGCAGGAAAGTAGGAGCGGAACATGGGGCAGGTTGGAAGAAGCCAGCCTGTCTCTGGAACCAGGAAGGGGCAAAATTCACAGGCTACTTTAAGTTAGAAAATTTCCAGACTCCTTGTGTTAGAAGAAATTGTTGATCTAAGTTAAGTTCATCTCAATTTGTTTAAGGGATTACTTTTACATTGATTAGATATGTTTAATTTAAATGGGCAAGTGATCTTTAAATGCCTTACTATTCTGCAAGCAAAATTGTCATTAAGCAGTCCTGTCTTATAACAGTGTAACAGGTTGTAAAGGGATGGAGCCCTGCCAACTGCCTGGACATTACTTTCATGCACAGACAGACACTAACTACACTGTATTGGGTGGACCTGCACAGTTACCTACAGCATGAATGTGTGGAGGCTGTGTGGGAAACAGAGTAGTGTGGTGTCCTAGGTGTGTAACTGTTTCTTTCTCTTTCTCCCAGAGGGTTCTCAGCTTGGCCTGCCCATAGCCCACTGTCTGCTGCTTGGGGATCCTGGTTCTACCACAGGCTTTTAACTTGCACAGACAACTCCCCTTCATTACGTAAACACACACACACACAAACACACACATACACACACACACACACACAGTGATAGTTGATACTCATTTGATCAATGTTAATTCTAGAAAAATTGACATAATATTCCCCATTCAGTGGATAAGAAAACTGGGGTGAAGACTTACCTCAACTTCTATGACTAACCAGGGTCAGAATTGGAAATACCGTGTTTGTCCTCTTGCTCCCAGATGCACCTGTCTCTGAGCGCACCAAGGGTGTCTCCATTTGGGCCACTGAACTCCAGCCTCCCAGGGTGAAGTCCCTGTCTTGAGGCTGAGTGGGTAATAAGAGGATAATTCCCACTTCCAAGTCAGTGAACAAAACCTACTGCCCTGCATGACCCAATGCTCATGATTTAAGTGGATTAATTACAATTGTCTGTGTGTTTCTGGCATAAAATGAACAGACTGTAAACAGATTTTATGAGAAAAAATTTAAAATTTAGATATATCAATATTTTTTCCCAATTTGGAAATGATTTCCAATGTAGTCTTTCTCCAGCTCCTATGGTTGTGTTTTTATTATTAACTGATGGTCTATTTGGAACTAAATTATTGTTGAGGAATTAATTGGACTTATTATAATTTTAAATGAGTACATTTGAACAAAAATTAGTTTGTAATCAACTAAGTATGGAAATGTATAAAAGAGTGACATCCAACTGGGACCAGCCTAAGGTGCCCCAGTGGTGGAACCCATCTGCTTTTAAAAGTTGTATGTTTTCTGCAAATAAAAAGAAATGTGGAAGTATAGTTTAAAGGTAAAAATGCAAATTTACACTAATGCATAGATTTTAAGATAGAAAATCAAAGCCATCTGAATACAGAGTACATATACATGATCATACACACAGCCACTTAGTCTTATGTATATAACTCTCTCTCTCTCTCTCACCCACACACACACCCCCACACCCACGCCCACACACACACATACACATACACAGAGAAACACTCAGTGGGGCACATACATCTGTATGCACATGCACAAACCCCAAACACCATTCTCTTACTTTGTGGAGAAATACTAAATAAAATATTATGAAAAACTAAAAACAATTTTAAAAATCACAACTCTAACAATATAAACATAGCCTAACATTAATTCTGGTGCAACTTCTATGCCCTGATGTTGACACTGGTGGACAGAAACGTGAGCTAGGAGGCGCTGTCTTCGCCAAGGATGTTTTTACATTGCTGTATCTGTCAGCCTCTTTGAGGATCAAGCACAGTTATTTTTTTCTTTCCTTGTCCTTTTTATCTCAATTCTACATTTCACATTAGAAAATAATCCAACCTAATGTCTGCCCCAGGGAAATCTCTCTAGATTCATACATTTATTGATAGAGTAGGTCACATGGAAATTTAATCTAATATAGGTTTAAGTGGAAAGAATAAGAACAGGCACATTTATTATTTCTATATATCCCCAAACCAGCCAAGCTGATGTTATTTTGAGATCTCTGCAATGGAATTTTTTAAAAAAGAGTATTAAGTAAAACGGAGCCTGCATCATAATTTAATGATTCTGCTAATGTGCTTCTTGATTTTAATCTACTATACATCCATTGCAATTATGTAGTGGAATTATTTAATGTGATTTTGCCTGTCTGAATCTATTATTTTTCCACAAGAAGCTGTCTGGAAAATACCAAAACGTATATCACCTGACAGGCAAATAGATTTCCATTCTCAGCAAAGTATAATATGTAATTTAAATTCATTATCTGAGGATGTGAGATCACATTAAATATATAGAAAATAATCTTTCTGGTCGGGGGCAGCTGAATTTTTACTATCAAAATAGATCAGATTTCCATAATATTAACAGTTTCATTATCTTGAGAAAAGAAGAAAAGTGCTATTTTTATCAGCCCACTTGCATTGGTTGGATTCTAGTATGTATTTCAAATTTGTCCACAGCTGTTTAGCATTAAAACCAATGAGACTGATTACATTATAGAAGGTTCCCTCCTTCTATACCTTGGAACATATTGGCTGCAATGGTCTGAATGTTGATGTCCTCTCCCCCACATTCATATGTTGGAATCCAATGTGATCATATTAAGAGGTGGGGCCTCTGTGAAACGATTAAGTCATGAGCTCCATCCTCATAAATAGTCTCCTTCTCGCCCTTAGGAAAGAGGCTCAGTGCCAGCGAGCTCCCTTGCCCTTGCCCCCTTTGTTTTGTTAAGGCACCAGCAAGAAGGCGCCATTTTTGAAGCAGAGAATAAACTCTCACCAGACAACAAATTTATATTTTTTTTCTCAATTCTGATGTACTATAAGAATATAAATACTCCTTGCGTGAGACATTAGAATTCTAAATAGGATTAGTAGGACATCCTTTTTTTCTTTTCTTTTCTTTTTTTCCCTTGGGACCCCAGGATGTGCCATCCTCAGGCCACAGACACTAGCCTTAGCTCAGGTCCCAGCCTCTAGGTGGGGTCCTAACACAAGCAGGCAGCCACCCCCAAGCCGTGACTGTGGTTCTCACTTTGGAATTTCATCAAACTGCCAGAGATATAGAAAGCTGGCGTCAGGTCCAGCAGGGTCAGCTGCCCCTCCCAGGGACAATGTGTTGCTCCCACCCACCACTGCCCAGGCCCGCTGTCTCCTCTGCCTCACTGACCCCCTGCCGAGTCTCCCCGTTCCTGAGCCAGCACTGCATTCATCCGGCTCTCTTTTTTAAATTATTATTATACTTTAAGTTCTGGGATACACATGCAGAATGTGCAGGTGTTTTACATAAGTACACACATGCCATGGTGGTTTGCTCCAGCCATCAACCCATTATCTACATTAGGTATTTCTCCTAATGCTATCCCTTCGTTTGCCACCCCCCCACCCCCCAACAGGCCCCAGTGTGTGATGTTCCCCTCCCTGTGTCCATGTGTTCTTATTGTTCAATTCCCACTTATGAGTGACAACATGTGGTATTTGGTTTTCTGTTCTTGTATTAGTTTGCTGAGAATGATGGTTTCCAGCTTCATCCATGTCCCTGCAAAGGACATGAACTCATCCTTTCTTATGGCTGTATAGTATTCGATGGTGTCTAATTAAACTAAAGAACTTCTGCACAGCAAAAGAAACTATCATCAGAGTGAATAGGCAATCTACAGAATGGGAGAAAATTTTTGCAGTCTATCCATCTGACAAAGGGCTAATATCCAAAATCTACAACGAACTTAAACAGATTTACACTTTAAAAAAAAATCAAAAAGTGGGCAAAGGATACGAACAGACACTTCTCAAAAGAAGACATTTATGAAGTCAACAAACATAGGAAAAAAGCTCATCATCACTGGTTGTTAGAGAAATGCAAAGCAAAACCACAATGAGATACCATCTCATTCCAGTTAGAATGGTGATCATTAAAAAGTGGAAATGACAGATGCTGGAGAGGATGTGGAGAAACAGGAATGCTTTTGCACTGCTGGTGGGAGTATAAATTAGTTCAACTATTGCGGAAGATGGTGTGGCAATTCGTCAAGGATCTAGAACCAAAAATACCATTTGACCCAGCAGTCCCATTCCTGGGTGTATACCCAAAGGATTATATATCATTCTATTATAAAGACACATGCATACGTATGTTTATTGCAACACTGTTCACAATAGCAAAGACTTGGAAACGACCCAAATGCCCATCAATAATAGACTGGATAAAGAAAATGTGGGACATACATTTAACAACTCTAAAAAGTAACTTTAATTTTAAAAATATTTACAAGCATTATCAACCCTATTCTCTGCAGCAGGTTTACTGGAGGTGAAGCAGTGGAAGAACAAGACTTGGAGAGCTTTGGTTGTGTCTCTCTTACTCTCCAGAAGTATGAAAAAATAAATTTTCATTGTTCAAGCCGCCAAGTTTGTGGCACTTTCTTACAGCAGCAATAGCTCACTAATACGCAAGCATGTTTTTATTGCAGAAAGAATTTTGTCTTATAAAATATCAGAATTATGTTTGTATAGGTTGTGATTTAAAGAGCTATAATGTGTATTGAAATCTTCAGCACATTCATAGAAAACACATGAGACTCAATGTAATCATTCTCTTAAAATATTTAGCAGCGTAGGAGACTTTTAATCTGAACTTGGCACTTTAAAATTCCTGGATTATATTGTTGCACTAGATAGAGATAGATAGATAGATAGATAGATAGATAGATAGATAGATAGATAGATAGATTTAATTCATTTTGCATACAACTATCTAGTGGGATATATGTAATGTAATAGGCAAAATATAGATAGTATACTATATATTATAATTTATGCTGTATAATAGATATTATATACATATATACATATATATTCATATATTATGATACATATATGATACATATGATATAATATATAATATATGTATCATATATTATCATATATGTATATTATATATCATGTTTGTATGTGTGTATTCCATCAAATATTAGTATTTTTAGACAAAATGAATAGGCTTGCCTAAAATTTTATCTTTAAAATATCTTGGTTTTAATGTCAATAATTTGTTTGCATCATTCATCCCAAATTTAGTTTTAAGGAAGAGGAACAGGACTAGTCAATTCAATATGGGTGTACCACAGAAAAATCATATTATGATGTATAATGTTGTTGAATGTGGCCTTGGGAAATAAGAATTGTTAAACTATTTTAATCCTTTAGAGAACTTTGATCCTTTAGAGGCTATCAGTAAATATTGCATAAAATATAAGCAACTTTTTTAGTAAAATAATGAAGACATCTTTTCCAAATTGAATTTTAGTGAGTTTTTGTACACATCAAATGTCCTAAGGAATTACTGGGATAAAAATTATTACATTAATCATATTGCTAGATCTCAATATTAAAATATTTCTGCACTATAAATTGTCATGAACACTCAGCAAAGTCAGCATGGACTGACACTTACAATTTGGTTCAGATGTTGAGATTGATGGTTACACACACACACACACACAAAAACAATCCAAGAGGTATGATAAGGTTTATCACTTACATAATTGAGGCTTTTCTGAGTATAGAATGGCAGATCCACCCAGCAGTTCCAAAATCTCCTAGGAGAAAAGGAAAAGAGAGTAGCCTGTGGCTATTACTATGGTTAGAGGTTGGGGTCAGGGTGATGGTACTTAACACAACAGGGGCTTCTGTGAATTGAATATCCCCATTGCACTGGCTGACTCCAAAGTACAGAGAATCTTCCTTATCAGCTTTCTTATCAGCTTGCCCAGATGTGTGACACAAAGAGAAGACAGAGGGGTAAGGCTCAAAATCTGTCAGCAGCCAAATGTCAAAAAGTGAAATCAGACTCCTTATAACAGAAACATAATGTTAACTTAGTTACGAGATCTAATCCATTTACTATACTCTTAAATTAGACTTGTTAAATATTTTATTTACTAATTTGAAATCTATATTCACAATTGATAACTACGTTTTACTTTTTATTTTAGGAGTACTATTTCAAGTTTTGGAATTGGATTGTGTAGGCTAGCTTCATAAAATGATATTGTAAATTTCCTTTTATTCTTCTTATAGTAGAACAGTTAAATAAATTAATTATTTGTTTATTGAAAGTTTTGTAAAATCCCAATTCCAGAGTTCTTTGATGGCATTTTTATATCTTCCATTCCTGCTAAGTAATGTATTTAGATTTGACATAGTTGACTCTCTATGTGTGTTCGTATGTGTATGAAAATATGCACATATATATGGATATAGATGTATGATATATAGATATTGATATATAGAGATAGAGAAATACACACATAATTGTTTTCTAGAAATTTTCAAATTTATCACACAAAGTTCTACACTGAATTCTTTTAAAATGTTTTCTTGTTATATTGCTTTCACTGGTCTTACTATTATTTGTTCCAACTTTTTTTTGATAGTTTTTTGACTCTGAGAAATTTACTTAAACTTTCTAAGCCTCAGTTTTCTTATTTATAAATTGCGACGGATAAAACCTAAGGTGTGAGTTTTCTTTTGTTGTGTGTCAAATTACCACAAACTTGGTGATTTAAGACAACACACTCTTATTATCTCACCATTTCCATGAGTACAGTGTCTGGGCACAGCTTAACTGAGTCCGCTGTGCAGGGTCTCACCAGGCTACAGTCAAAGTGTTGACCAGGGTTGGCATCTCATCTGAGGTTCAAGATGGTCTTTTAAGCTCATGTGGTTGGTAGTGGAGTTCAGTTCCTTACAGTTGAAGGACTGAGGTGGTTGACTTCTAGAGACTTCTCCCCTCACCCCAATTTCCAGCCATGTGGCAGTCTCCACAAAATGGAACTTTCCTTTTCCATTTTGGTAAGAAGCCAATTCTTGCCTCTTACCACCACCACTTCATCTGAAAGGCTAAACTGATTAAGACAGGCCACCCAGAATAATCACCCTTTGATTAACTCAAAGTCAACTGATTAAGAACCATAATCACATCTGCAAAATGTCTTTACCTTTGCCATATAATGGCAGCAATATCCATCACACTCATTCTGCACACAGTCAAGGAGCTGGATTACGGGAAGTGAGAACATCAGGGGGTGGGAGTCTTGAGGGTCATCTTAGAATTCTGCCTACTGCACCTACCCAGAAGGGTTGATGATACTTGTCAGTGACTTACTGAGGTAATATCCATAAAGATGCAGTGCACCATCTCAGCAAACTGAATATACTTCTCAGGTTCTGACCAATTCTATGCCCTGAGTGACCTCTTTATGCAGCACCTTTCCTGTCTGACCACAGAAGGGCTATGTGGGTGCTGGGAGTGTGCAGGGCCTTTGCCAGAAGAACATTGGAGGCTCCCTTGTCTCTCTTGCTCTTCCGTGGCACAGACTTTGGATAGATTAAGTCCTGGTCACTCTTTTATCCTCATACACCATGATCAGGGTCTGATTTCAGCTTAGGTCATTTTTCTACTTGCCCAGAAACTACAACCTGGATGTGACCTGGTTTCCTCCATAGAGCACTAGATGTACCCAGGAAGATCATTCAAGGTCCAGCGCCAACCAGGCCTGAAACAACACTCCAGAGAGGGGCAGAGCTGTGCCCTGGAGCCTTGCAGGACGTCAGCCCAAGGGAAGGATTTCTGAGCTGCTGGGTTTTGAGAATTTCAACCCTTAGAATTACTGCAGCAGCTTACTGAGGTCATACAGCCTCTCAGTCTCTTTTTTGTATACTAAATCTCTTTTTCTAGACATAAATGGTCTTCTTCAAAGAAATTTTAGCTGAGCCATTTCAGTCAATTTACGCTAGCTTTTCAAAAGTAAGAAAAATTCTTGAACATAGATCAAACTTGCAGAAGTGAAAAGGAACCAAGCACAGGAGTTTCAGTAGGGTTAAAACCTGCTGTTAACTATAAATACTTTCAAATTTTATTCCCTCCCCTAGTACACAGCAGCTCTCCACATAGATCCACAAATTTTATTTTTTCATCACATAAGTGTTCAATAAACTTTGTGTCTTCCTTAACGCTATGCTGTTCTGGTGGACTGAACTATTGACTAGCCATGTGGCATGTTAAGTCAGAGCCTCCCTCTCTGCAAAGTCCTCTTCATTTCTGGTCTTATTTTTCCTCACACACCTGGGAGGAAAAAGAACTAACTGCAGGTAGACCTCTGCCCAAACCAGCTCTTTCTAGTTCCAAGGCCTCCTGCAAATCCTTTAATTCTGCTTTCTAAACTCGCATAATAATATAACCACTTGAGGACAACACAACTATCTGATAGTGATGCAACCACATCCAAAACCTATTGCAATGTCCAGCATACAGCTGAGGCACTTGAGGCTCTGAGAGAGGGAATGATCTGCCTAAGCCAGCCCTGGGCAGAGCTAGGACTGAACACAAGTCCTCCTCCTCCAAAGTTGGGAGTTTCATAGGGGACTGTCATGGCCCCTTTCCTACACTAGTCAAATTGGGATCAGCCCAATTTATAGGATCAGCCCATTTATGTCTCATGTCCCCATTATATCTCATGGGTAACTTGGTAGTGGTAGTCCCTAGGACATTATTCATATTTTATGAAACGATGGTGACACATTTCATTGATTCTCTTGGAAGAGCAAGGTGTAAGGATGGAAAGATGAATTCTACTCAGACTGGCTGCCCCCAAAGAGACAAAGAAACAGACTTTAGGCCAGGGTCTTTTTCTATCTTTTCTACACTCAAGCAGAGAAAGTTCTGTGCTGAAAGAAAGCCACAGCCACTTAGAACACAAGACCCACTAGCCAAGGATTTCCTATAATATAAATGAATAAATGCTCCTTGTTTTCACTCAGTGCAGGTGTGTTAGCAATCTATGCATATTAAATACACTTACAAATGTATTATATCCTTTATACTAAAGAAATTTATGACTCTGCCTAAATTATGTGGCCTTGCAAATGTTCCCACGCATTCTGGCTCTTGGCTTTAATAAAATCCTTTGCCTTTGCTGTCATCCACACAATGTAACAGTGGGTTATCTTCTATTATTTTATAATTGGTTTTCATTGTCCTATAATTGATTTCTGTCTGAATCTTACCACTAAAATTATGTTGGAAATCACCCCAGCAACTTAAAGGAAAAAAAGAAAATCACCATCTTCAATTAGGTAATGCTTATAAACAAACATTACCGACCTTGCCAACATCCTACTTTGGTTGCCCTGGAAAGGGGAAGAAGACGTGGCTGGAGAAGGAATAAGACCAGGATGAATGGCCTTGGTTTTCCTTGTTCTAATTCTTGTCCAGGGAATTCTTGGATTGAGACAGAGAGAGAGAGAGAGAGAGAGAGAGAGAGATTGTATGTTGATATTTTATATATATGTGTATATGTGCATATATATATTTATTTGCTGTCTTTGTTGTCATTAGAAATGGTGCTTGCATTGTTATAAATGAGAAAGACAAACTAAAGTCTTCCCTTTAATTGATTAAAGTTAAGTAACTTTAATAATAACTTCAGACAGAGAGATAAACTACCAATAATTTAGAGAATTAAAAGGTAGCTGATGATCAAGACAGTACTAAAATCTCCTTCACTTTGACTAAAATTTAGATAGGTCTTCCTAACACTAGGTCCCTGACCTCCCCCTCTTTTTAGAGCATTTATTAAAAAAAAAAACCACACACTTCTAATTATAAACTCTTACTTTGTTCCTTAGAAATGTAATTTAATTTTTTATATGAAAGTTGCCAGAATCAAAATGGAATCACTAATGTTAAATAAAACTCTGACAAATAGAGCCAGGGAAACCATGAAGAGAAAGCTTTGTTTGCGTGCCTGATAACGAAAAAGACTATAAAAAAGAAAGCCTTGCACAAAGGCCATCACAACCTTGCACAAAAAATACTTCTGCAAGGACATCTGCCCAGCAACTGCTTGTCCAACCTTGCACTGGAGTCACCCTTTTATGGATCATGGTAGCCAAGGATAATGATGTCGTTCTTCTCATTTTTTCTTTAAAAACCTTTGCCTTTCTTTACCTCCCAGAATAGGATACATACAAATACATTTATACAGCCCAAGTATTCTCATTGTAATGCTCTATTTCCAAACAAACATCTTTTTCTTTCAGGGAGACGCTGTGTTTGTAATTTAGATTGATGCTTAAAAAGCCCCTTGAGAGTTTCAAAATCTAGAAATGTCTTTCTCAAGGACCTGGGAGCACTCCCTCTCACATGCAATCATCCAGGGAGACAAGGCCCCCCTCTCTCAGTCTTTGTGAAGGGTGGGAGCCTAAATTCAATGGGGCCCCTTACTCCAAGTTGTAAAGTTATCTCAGGTCATGAAGATGTAAGAAAGTTTACCTTTCGTTTAGGTTTGGCCAACTGGCAAACACAGATGGCCTATGGCCATCCCTGACTCCAGCTGTTAACAATGCTAATGCCTCTTGCTTCAGCAGAGTTGAGTTCAGGCTAGGATCTACTCCCCTATCGCAACAGCCTTGGATAAAGTCTTACTTACCTGTTTTTGTCTGGTGTAATTTTTGTACTAATAGTAGTAAAAATATATTTCAAGCTTTCAGAAAATATTTAAAATATAGGCCTGTAATCCCAGCACTTTGGGAGGCAGGCAGATCACAAAGTCAGGAGATCGAGACCATCCTGGCTAACATGGTGAAACCCCATCTCCACTAAAAATAAAAAAATAAAAAAAACATTTGCCGGGTGTGGTGGCGGCGCCTGTAGTCCCAGCTACTAGGGAGGCTGAGGTAGGAGAATGGCGGGAACCCGGGAGGCGGAGCTTGCAGTGAGCCGAGATGGCGCCACTGCACTCCAGCCTGGGCGACAGATCGAGACTCCGTCTCTAAAAATAAAAAAATGAAAAAATAATGAAAAAAAATAATAAGTAAATGAATAAATAATAAAATAAAATAAAATACAGGAAAGTAAAAGAATATTAGAGCCAACACTATGAAACCACCACAAATATTGAACAGATGTTGACATGTTGGTAAAGATCTTTGGAACCCTTTCCCACTCTCCTCCCCAGAAGCAGCAACCATCATGGACCTGGTGTGCGGTTGCTGATGCCAGTGGGAAAGGGGAGAGACAGAGACTCAACCAACAGACCATGGCAATGGTGACCGGCTGAGAGCAATGTCTATGTCCCACTGGGTCAGAAGAGCAGGACTTACTGCCCTGGCAGAGGAGTGAGCTCTGGATGGTGATTCTGCACACTGGAACCCCCGCTTTTATCCGTCATTCCCCCAAGGACTTTTTGGAGAGAAGGAGTGGGGAGCTGGCCTTTCTGGGGCAGCTCCACTTAGAAACCAACTCCTAGGTTTGGGGACCTCAGAATTATTCTGGGGTTTAAGCAAGACCTAGCATTAGTTTGCAGCACAGGCCAGGTGTCTTGAGAACGTAGTTCCTGTGGAGGTGGAGTTGGCTTTCTGTCGATTTGCATTTGGTCAACTCAGTTAATTAGAGATCAAAGCCAGAAAGAATGTTCCTGGGCTGAGGTCAAGTGTGGGATATTCTGTTTCTTATAAACAGCCCTAACTATGTGCCCACATCCACGAATTTCAGTTTAGTAGGCATCTTTTTCTCTGCCTGAAGGCAATTCAAAACTACAGAGTCTGCACTTTGCCCATAGGTAGAATCCTAGGGAAGGGCATGTGCAATTCTGTATTTATCAGACAGGGATGGGAGCCTGGGAGAACCAGACATAGCGCAGGTCCCCTGCTCTTCTTCAGCTGTATTTCCTGCCCCTAGGACTCAACTGACACCAATTTTAGTTGAGGAGTGGGGGAGTCGGGTTTTTCCAACATTGAATACTGTGCTCACGATGACTATCTTAGATTTTTGATCCTAGGGAGAAAGCTCCTCTCTCAGTAAAGCTGCGTTTTTCTCCTTTGCTAATTTATTTTCAATGCATTAACATTTTCCTATCAAGTCCTGTAAAGTTCAGCCACCATAAGCACTTGATGTGAATCCCAAGACACAACAGAAAACAATTTAATAAAATCCTTCCACGTCATCGTTCCTCTGTTTCTGGAATAAGAGTGAAACGTAAAGAACTTTGACAACCTCTACTAATCCTGCCTCAGCTGATCCCATAGTTAGCACCTCTCACTTGTCTTGCTGAAATCCAGGTGCCATTTTCTGGACCAGTTAGAGATTTTGGGGTACAAGTGACATAGGCTCGCTGGTTAATTCCAGTGAAGAGGAGACTCGTTGAACTGAGTAAGGGTAGCTGAACAATCAGTCCTCAAAAGTATGAGGCCCACAGAGGCTAGAGGCCCTGGGAAGTGAGACCCAATGGACAAGCCCTTCCAGGTGCAAAGTTTCAAATATTTCTGCTTTCCTGAAGAAGTGTGCACACTGTACACCATTGGGATGTTTGGTAGAGCTGGACTTGGTAGCAGATGGAGATCCTAAAGACAGCCTCTTTCCCTGCAATTGTAGCACACTTAAAATAACGTTTGAATTGTGAACCTCTTCCCCGGGTTCCAAGATATTTTAAGAAGATGTAGATTTAGAGTGATCAAACCTAACAAGAGACAGTTATCCACACTGTAGCTTTCAGGTCTTCTATTTATTAAGGAACCATTTCTGTAGGCTAGAGGATTAAGAGTGAGAACAGTCAATCATTGCTTCTGTATTTGCTACTTTGAAATCTTCTATATATCTCTGAACAAAAGAAATCTGTGTAGTCATCAGTCTGTATTTTGTTGGTAATTATTTATAAACTTTGCACAACAGCTTCGTGAAATTGCAATGTTTTCTTTCATATGTGTGATGTGTTTGATCTTAGCAAAACACTAGTGGCAACTGGAAAATCCAGGATGTTTGCCTTTAAGATTATATTAAGGGCAAAAATCACTTCTTATCCTCTAAGGCTTCTATTTAATTTCAACCATTACCGTGTTTAATTGCAAAGAGAATTTGAAGATAAATCACATCATGTAAATCATGTAAAGCTTTAGAGAGTCTAGCTATATTGGCTTTAAATTATTGCATAGATTTTTTTTAACCTCACAACAGTGTTGACAGGTAGATCACAATGAATCAGTCTTCCTACTGTATGTTCTCATTATTTAATATTAACACCTGCCCCAGGGGCTTGTAAAGTAATCATAAAGTTTTCCTAATGGATATTACATATAAAAGAGACTTTAGCACACATTTCTCTCTTCATTTCATCCAAGTGCATTACATCTTTCCTGATATGGTTTGGGTCTATATCCCTACCAAATCTCTTACTGAATTGTAATCCCCACATGTTGAAGGAAGGGCCCAGTGGGAGGTATTTGAGTCATGGGAGCAGACTTCCCCCTTGCTGTTTTTCTGATGAAGTTCTCATGAGATCTAGTTGATTAAAAGTGTGTAGCACTTCCCACTTCACCCTCTTTTCTGCTCTGCCATGGTAAGACGTGCTTGCTTCCCCTTTGTCTTCTGCTATGATTGTAAGTTTCCCAAAGCCTTCCAGCCATGCTTTCTCTACAGCCTGCAGAACTGTGAGTGAATTAAATGTCTTTTCTTCATTACCCAGTCACAGGTAGTTCTTCATAGCACTGTGAAAACGTACTAATACACTTCATTTCTTCTTTCCTTTGTTCCTTACACCAAATCTGGAAAACTTCAAATAAAAACTTAGATACTATCTTCTTCTACTCCTTCCATAGAAAAGAGAATTATCAGGACCAAAAAAAATTAAAGTGACTTTCTTATAGTATAATGAAATTTAAGAAGGTGATATTTAGTCTCTTATGGACGAATAATAGAAGAAAATTCATCCTGAGAACTCTGTGAGAAAAATGTGGATCGAGGAATAGTTTCGTATCTATAATTAAAGGTATACTGTTTTAAGAAAACAAACAGTGTTTAATATTGACCAGAGAATATCAAATTGGTGGTATCATTAGTCTCCTAAGCAAGAAGTCAACTTCTTGCTTAGGAGACAGGAAATCCTAGCAATTTTATAGACAGCTATTTAATACAGAGTCCCTGCACCAGAGTTGGGGAAGCTGTCAAGCCACCACACTTACCAAATGGGATGATACGACTGCCCTCGTAATTCCATTGCAAAGCACAGTCTGCCATAAGCACATGAATTTGTGTGGTTAAGTTTTAGCTGGTTTGCTGTGATACTGGATGACTGTGGCCCACTGTGGCGATGATGTTGGCTGGGTCATTTAAATTCTCCCTTTTTTGATTCCTGATAAGGGAATTACAGCAATCTGTCACTTGTTGCCAACAGAGAAGATGCAGATAGTGGTGTGACTCCCTGCCAAGTCTGACTTCTAGAGAGCAGGCTGCCTCTCTGAGTTGGTTACTGTCAATAATGAGTTGGTGTCCTTTGCAGGTTGCTCCAGAATTTTGGTCTGATTTCTGTTTTTATATGGTCTGACTGTTGCCTGTATATTCAGACTCTCAGCGTGAAGACTATAGAGGCTCCACAGGCACAGAAATGGGATCTGACATGAGTTACAACCACAGGTTTCATCACTGCCCCTGGTGTGCATCGTGGTTGCTCCAAGCAAAGCCATGGAACTTTCCAAACTAAGAATTTAAGATCTCAAAACTTCTCTTGACAGGTTGGAAAACACTGTTCTATACAAGTATTTCTCATAAAAGGTATCACTGTTAATCTTGGTTCTGTCTATGGAAATGGAAAAATAAAAACGCTGCATTTATTGAGAGATTAAAAAGATAATAGACAAAAGTTTTCCTTTCCCTTTGAAACTTTGATGAATTTTGCTATAATCTTCAAAGTCAAAGCAACAATAAAATCTACACTTGGCAATGAAGATCAGACTTACTTCATTTCTAGCATAAGAAATAAAGCTGATGTATAGGTTCAGATGTACATAACCCTCACCTCCTGAATGTCTTAATCTCATTACGCATAGAATTAAGTGATTTTTTTTCCCCGACTACAAAAATAACAAGACATTGATTAGTTGTCCAGTTGTCATATCAGTGTGCTTTGTCGTTATAAATATAGTGAGGCTCACAAGTGTGGTGCTTTGACAAGATGTTTGACTCTGAATCCTTGTTCGCGCTCATTACTGGCTTGCTTCTGCCCGAGTTTCAGTGATTTGGATCTTAAGAGAACGCATCGTGGGCAGTAGTTGAAGCTTTGCTAGGCTGTGCATGAGATCAGACGGGCCCCAGAGTTGACCTTCCTGAGCTGATATCCTGCCTTTAGGAATGTGAGCACAGAGAACATCTCTGAGACATATGTTCCAGATTCCTATTAAACACGGGATATAAGTTTGTGCATAATGCTCACAATCCTGACTCACCTCCTTGGTAATGTGGAAACTGTGCCACTGCCTTTTCTGGGACAGAGTGTTTATAACTGTAATATCCACATAGGTTGATATGGAAACTTTGTGTCTTCTGATCCAAAGGAATGATCACGGTGCTTTGTGAGGTGGCTAAATGAGATTTATTGGTATTTTCCTTTGGGCAACTCCCCAAAGTCACATTTTGCTCTGAGATATAATGTTGGAAATTCATTTATCTGTGATTTGCACACTCAACTGGCAGTCTCTTTACAAGGACTTTCTCTTGGTCAGAGTATCGATCTATGGAATAACTCTAGCAATAAAGCTGGTCTGAGAAAGGAGGTGGAGAGACACAAAGCAACAGGATGAGAAACATCGTGGAGGAGAAACGCGGTTCTTCTATGTAGAGTGAGAACTAGTGTATAGACGTAGGGGACAAGATAAACAAATGAAGTGAGGGCGGAGCTATTCAGCATGAGGAAATACGCTGATAAAAACGCTTTATGAACAAAAAATCTTCAAGGCAAATTTGCAAGCCTCCGAATTCCATTTCTTTGACTCATTCAGAAAATATCTCAAGTAGCAACCACCGTGTATGAGGACCAGGTAGGCGCACACCGAATGTGCAAGCCTTCACAGTGAGAGAGGAGAAACTTGGGTCCAAATACCTTCTCTAAAGGCAAAGTAATAAATTCTGGAGAATGGGTGTAATGCTTGTTTTAGAATTCACAAGGACAAAAATTCAAGAGAATGCCCAGGAGAGATATTTGAGACAGGTCTTGAAGATAAAACAGATTTTAGTAGACAGAAGGGAGGGAACAGTCGGCATTCCGAAGAAAAGGAATGGAATGAGCAAATGCAAAAGTAGGTGCAAATGTGTTGAGTTTGTTAAACTTCAGGTAATATGTAGGACAAGCATGAAGGTAATTCCCACTTATCAAATATTTGAAGTGGCTTCAATATTAGAACATTTCACACATGGTATTACAGGTTCTGGTGAGCTTTCAGACCTACACTAAAGCAGTGCTACTTTTTTTTCTCTCAACCCTTACAACTTGACTCTGATTTTTTATACTTCTTTTGTTGAGATAAAAATTTAATACATTGAAATGCACACATCTTTAAATCGAGTGGTTATCTTACTGAGTGGTCAAAATTCTTTCAATATTCTGGATACAAGTTGTTCATCTGGTATGTGCTTTGCAAATGTTTTTCGTCTAAACTCTGGCTTGTTTTTTTAGTGTTAAAATAATTTTTCAAAGATCAGAAGTGCTAAATTTTGATGAGCTTCAATTTATCTGAAATATATATGTATATCTGGTGCTTTTTATAGCTTTTATAAGAAAACTTTGCCTACTGCCATGTTGCAAAGACATTCTTCTATGCTTTAAAAAGGTTTCAATTTTTAGTTCTTATACTTAGCTATCTGATCTACCTTGAATTGATTTGTATGTATGGTGTGAGTTAGAAGTTGAGGCAACTATTATCCATATAGATAGCCATGTTTCTTGCACTATTTGTTAAAAAATCTTTTCTTCATTACATATCTTGGAAATCTCTGTTAAAAGCTAATTGTCAAAGTAATGTGAGTCTATTTTTGGACATTCTATTCTGTTTCTTTGACTTTTCTATACTTTTCTTGACTCTTGCTTTAAATGTTTTATTCATCACCGTTACTCAAGACTATATTCCCCTCAACAATTAATGCCTAAAATGTCTTTTGGGTCACTCTATTTATTTCTGATTGCCCCTCAGGTTCTCGACTTCTCAAAATGGACATAGATGATAAACATGCGATAAAAATGATTTATGAACAAGATCCAAATCATCCCAATGTGAAGCTGAAGTTTAACTTCTGCATATTATGAAATTTACTATTTTTTTCTTACCTATTGTTTTGAATGGTATGTGACCATGTATTTCTTTTTCATTTCCTTTCTCTAAGATTAAGGAGTTCTTTGACCACATATTTCTTACAGATTTCTCACAAAATTAATTGAGTTAAGTACATACACCTCAAGAAAATGTGCCTGGTGGCCGCAGTTGGTATGTGGGAGTCAGAGACAAAATTGTCCTTGGGATGAATGAGAGAAGGAGAGCATTCTTACAGACAATAGAAGGTGCCTGCCTAAGATTTGCGCTGACCTGTGGTGAAAACAACTCCAGATGTTAGGAATGACTTTTGGTCTTAAAAACCTGAAATGATTTTGCCTTATTATAATATTTCAAACGTGAAATCCTGTAGTCTCCCGATATCCTAACATTCATGTGACACTCCAAAGTGACTCTAAAAAATTACCACCTCCATGGTCCATCTGGATTTCAGGGCTGGCCAAAGATGCAATGCAATCCCTGCCCTTCTGCTGGCTGAAGCAGGTGCCCTGAAACTGCAGGCTCTGCCCAGCATGTCCAGGTCACCCTGCCACTGCTGATTCCTTGTAACAGCTTTTGGCTGAGAGGTTTGGCTGGGGCTTATATTCAGAAATGAAGTTACTTATTTGTTTTGCTTACTTTTTACACAAATTACACATAATTGTAAGACAATGGAAAGTATCAAATTTATCAGAGATCTCAGAATAATGACACAGCATTTGGAAACAATGTGTCAATAAGCCTCCTGGGGTGTTGGGGTGAGACTAGAAAGAGAATGTTCAGTGTGGCCTGTGTATTGCCTTAGGCAGGTGTGTCCTGTCAGTTGCCACCTAGTTGGAATTTGAGGAAAAGTGACTTTCTGTGTATTAAAGATGTTGAGGCAAAACATCTGAACACTCCATGAGGTGACAGGGTGATGACATAAGATGTGGGTGCCTAGGAAGAGGGTTTTGGAAGAATGTGATCAATACAGATATCAACACCAACCTCTGTGCTGGTTGATTTTCCATGTCAACTTGGAGGGTGCTTTTAGATGACAGTGACATTTAAATTGGTAAACTTTGGGTAAAGCAAATTGCCTTTCGTAATGTGGGTGGACCTCATTCAATCAGCTGATGTCCTGAATATAACAACAAAAAAGACTGTCCTTCCGGGATTTTATCTGCACCATTGGTTCTGCTGGGTCTTCAGCCTGCAGACCACCCTGCAGGTTTTGGACTTCCCAGACTCCACAATCACATAAGCCAATACCTTATAATACATCTTTTATCTTTTCCTCTATCGCTATCTCTCTGTGTATACACGTATCTATTGTCTATCTTTATTTCTGTCATGTTGGTTTTACTTCTTGGAGAATGCTGACTAATACAACCTCCTAGATCCTCCTTTAAGCAAGCACTTGCTGCTCAGCTACAAGGAGTGTGGATGGCAGAGTGTGGGAGCCAGTTCCTTCAGGCTATGCCTCAGCTGTGGAGATAAGCCTTGCCCCATGTCTACTTTTCTGGGGCAACCCCAGTGATTGAAGAAGGCAGTTACATGGAGGTCCACCAGTTAGGCCTGAAGGTACTACTGGTTTCAGAGTTCCTGGCTGTGTTGGGTAAGGCTTTGTCAATCTTCTACAGATCAACTTCTTCCCCTGCCCCATCCTGCTACTGCCCCATTCTTTCACAAGTTGGACTCCTAATTCCCATTTGTGACCCAAACTCCAACTCAGCATCTGATTCTGAGAAACCAAATTGCAACAGGAAGATAAATTTGCTAGGTAAGGTTTTAAAATGGAACTTTTGATGAAAACCTTTTACTCCATCTGTCCTAGAACAACGTTGCTATCAGTTACCTCTCAATAATGCTTTGGTCAAATGACCCATTCTTTTGGAGGGTTGTTCTCTCTCTCTCTGAAGCAGACAGGTGAACAGTATGTGCAGACATCAGAGCTAGTGGATGAGGGACCGGGTGGCATCTGTGTTATCAGCTTTGACTCATTGTTCAGCACCGTGCCAGACAGTCTCCCTCCGTGGTTCTTCCGTGAACTATTTTAGAGATGTGCACTACACTTGGAGTCTTTGCAATTCTTTCCCAATTTTATTTTAAAATGTATGTTTGCTAAGATTGTAGAAATTTTCTGAAGACGAATGACAAACAAGACTCCTGTTTTTCTGTCAATGATTCACTCTAGTATGCCAAAATGTCTCTTAGATGGTGACTGCCAGATAGTTACCTTCTCTATTGTTATGCCCAGACTGTTTGTTCCCCAAAGAAGACCACCAGAGTCCAGAGTCAAAGCCAAGCGGCAAGGATCTTTACTACAAGTTCGAACCTGGTCCCTCCTTTACACAGTATACAAGAGGGCCCCGAACAATGCGAGCGTTTGCTTTTTATAGCCCGAAAGTTGTAGGGGAACAAAGAAATTCCTGCGCGTTCAGTAACCTTGAACGGCTGTCTCCTTATCGGAGACTTTCCAGGTGGTGTTTGTACTGAGCTCAGGGAGTTTGAGAGATATATGGTGGTGGGATGGGAGGATGGGATGTGTTTGTGCTAGGCTCAGGGAGTTTTGAGCCCGGGGCTGAGGAATGTGCCCAGCTCCTTTCATTCCCCCCTTCTTTTCAGGTATCTTTAGAGCCAATCTTGGGTCTTATAAGTCTGATTCTGTTTCAGCGTTTATAGGTTGGTATTGGGCTCTGAGGACCATGAGTTGTACGGTGTCAAATCTCTCCCTAACAAATTGTAAAATTCTGTTAACAACACAAGGTCCTACGGTAAGCAGAAATAGTAGACTTAGCAGGGGTCCAAGGAAGGGGGCTAACAGAGAAAACATAGAGGAATTCCACCATTGGTCTGCAGCTGAAGCAAACTGCCGTGTTTTTACTTCAGTGCTTAACTTGCGTAACTGTTGGACCCGGTCCTCTACAAGTCCTGATTCATTTATGTAGAAACAACAGTCTTCTTTTAGAAATATACATGTACCACCTTTTTCTGCAGTGAGTAGGTCTAGGGCCCTCCGGTTTTGCAAGGTTACCTGAGCTAGGGACGTGAGCTGCCGCTGAAGGGAGGCAAGGGACTCAGCCGACTCCTCCATAGCAATGGCAAATTGTTGGTATAACTTGTTACTTTCTATGAGGGTGTGACCTAGGGCTCCCCCCGCCAGTCCGGCCGCAATGAAGGATGCGGTGAGGGAGATTCCTGCAATGAGGGGGAGAAATATGGCTCGTGCAGGTCTTGGTCTAGGGTCTGGGTGAATAACAGCACTAGTCCAGTTACCGGTATACCCTAGGAACTCGCCAGCAGTTAGTAGAGTCAACCGGGGAACTAATGTGACAGGGAGACATAGTAGGTTATTAACAGAAGGACTAGGTAGGTTCTTAGATAAGGTTCCATTACACCAGAAGAATATGCCTGATGGAGCCCTTAAGGTAATATTAGGGGGCGTTGCAGTGATGCTGCAGAGGCTGGAATTGGTTCCTGAGAAACAGTAGGGAAACTTCTCTTGACTGGGGTTTAGGTATAGGGGCACGTTCAGGATAGGAGCATACGAGTGGTTTCGGAGGTTGTTAGCTTGGGCAAAGGTAGAGGGTCCCCATGGCAGAGGGACAGCTGTTAGCGTGGACGCCCTAGAGTGGCGCACAGGAAGCAGCCAGACAGGCTATGAAGTCCTGTAAGGTTAGCAAGTTCTAGTCCTTCTTGTAATAATTTTAACCAGGAGAAAGGACGTAAGTCTTGTGTTAGTCTGTTTTCCTGTCGTTGGATATTCCCGTGGACCAGGGGCAGTACTTGCACTAGGCCTCGCCACAGATAGAGGTGACTGCTAGGCCATGTGGAGGAGGGGGAGTAGTATACAGCCCCATGTTGAGGTGTGGTCCAGCGGGAGTTCCAGGGGTCTCTAACTATCCATGTATATGGAAAGTCTTTATCCCGTCTACGATAGAAGGGCCATCTAGGGTCTAACTGTTTTCTTTCTCCCCAATAACGGGGCCTGTGGATGTTACAATAGTTATAAGGACAGCCAGCATTTTGGTGCCACCAATAGTGTTTACAATTGTATTTAGTCTGATCAAACTCAAAGCATATTATTGGTGTCATAGGTTTGGCTATTTGAAAACCGGTAAAATTTAGTAGAATTGGGCTGTTGCACCCTGAGGAAGGGCAATCAGCACTGGCCAATAATTTTCCGGGCTTATGAGGTTGCCCAGGGTGGGTTCGGTTTTCATAAAGCCAGAATCTCCAGACAAAGGGATTATGAGCTGGTTTTGTGATTTCTCCAGCGGCCACTAGGGCGACTAACATTAGGGTTAGACTACCTAACTGCATGTTTGCAGTGAGCTATGCTGTCGGCGCAGGGTGAGTTTTAAGGGGTTGTTCTTAGCTCTGTCTACAGTCCACGTGTCCGGTGTTTCAGCCGCCGCCGTGATTGGTCCCAGAAGATCAGAGGTTGGGTCCACTGGCTTGACGTGGGTGTAGTGGATCCACGATGCGATGCCTTCTACCTTCAGGGCGGTGGGTGTGGTTAGGAGTACCTGGAGTGGTCCTTTCCACCTGGGTTCTAGGGTCTCTTGTCGGTGTCGCTTGACCAGGACCCAGTCTCCCGGCTGGTACGGATGGGGTGTCGGCGGGGGACCGGTCTCATATAGTTCCTTCAGCTTGGGCCAGATTTCTTGATGAATTTTCTGCAAGGCTTGTAGGGAAAACAAGAGTTCAGAGACATTTTCTGTTTCGGACTTGAGCAGATCATCTTTTAGGCCGGGAACTAAGGGTGGGGGTCTGCCATACATAATTTCATAAGGAGTAAGGCCTAGTCTGTAAGGGGTGTTACGGGCCCGGAACAGAGCGTAGGGGAGAAGGACCACCCAATTAGCGCCAGTCTCTATAGTCAATTTAGTTAAGGTCTCTTTTAAGGTCCGATTCATTCTCTCTACCTGTCCTGAACTCTGGGGCCTGTAAGCGCAATGTAGTTTCCAATTTGCCCCAAGGATGGAAGCCAAATCCTGACTTACCTTAGCGACGAAGGCCGGCCCATTATCTGACCCTATCTGGACGGGGAAGCCATACCTGGGGAGGATATCTTCCAGGATTTTCTTTGCTACAACCTGAGCAGTCTCTTTCTTGGTGGGGAATGCTTCAGTCCACCCTGAAAAAGTGTCTACAAAGACAAGTAAGTACCGATACCCGTATTTTCCTGGCTTTATTTCAGTAAAATCTACTTCCCAGTAGATACCGGGCCTGGTTCCCCTGAGCCTTGTTCCCGTTGCAGCCTGGGATTGGGGGTAGGCGTTGTTAAGCTGGCAGACTTTGCAACTTGTCACGATGTTGCTGGCCATCTCGGTTGTATGTCTGAATTTGAGCTTAGAGTGTCTGATCAGGTCTATCATCCGCCGAGCACCCAGGTGGGTGGTTCGGTGGATGTGTTCTAACACTTGTTGTCCTAATTTTTCTGGTAGGATGGTTTGGTCATTAGTATCAGTCCACCACCCATTCTGGATCTGTTTCAGGGGAAGCTTGTCAATCCACTGGAGATCTTGTTCTGAATAATCAGGGAAATATGGCAAGTCCCGGGGGCCCGGGTCAGGGAGCTGGAGTGCAAGGAGTTGGCTGGGAGCCTTCGCCGCCACCTTTCTTGCAGTTTGGTCCGCTAGAAAGTTGCCTTGAGCAGTTGGAGTAGTTAGTTTCTGATGTCCTGGGCAATGCACAATGGCTAACTTTTCTGGCCTCCATAGGGCTGTTAGCAGGGCTAGGATTTCTTGCTTGTTTTTTATTTCTTTTCCTTCAGCCGTTAGTAACCCCCGCTCCCTGTAAATGGCCCCATGTATATGCGCTGTTGCAAAAGCATATCGGCTGTCTGTATATACCGTCAGCTTTTTCCCCGCCCCTAAGGTAAGAGCTTGGGTGAGCGCTATTAATTCGGCCTTCTGGGCCGATGTCCCCGGGGGCAGGGGTTCCGCCCAGATTACCTTAGTCTCTGAAGTCACTGCCGCTCCAGCGTACCTCTGGCCCTGATGCATGAAGCTGCTCCCATCAGTGAACCAGACGAGGTCGGCGTCAGGAAGTGGGCGATCCTGCAGGTCTTCTCGAACTCCGTGCACCTGAGCTAGTATCTCGGTGCAGTCATGGAGTGGGGCGTCCAGGTCCGGGTTGGGCAGCAGCGAGGCAGGGTTTAAGGTCGTTGGGGGCAGGAAAGTTATCCTGAGAGGATTTAGTAGTAATCCTTGGTAGTGGGTGAGTCGGGCGTTACTTATCCATCGATTGGGTGGCTGTTTGAGTACACCTTCGATGGCATGTGGGGTAACGACCCGCAATTCTTGCCCCATGACAAGCTTATCAGCATCCTGCACCATCAGAGCCGTGGCTGCAATCATTCGGAGACAAGGGGGCCACCCGGCAGCCACTGGGTCTAACTTCTTTGACAGGTAGGCAACTGGCCTCCGCCAGGGGCCTAAGTTTTGAGTTATTACTGCCTTAGCGATACCCTTATTTTCATCTATGTATAAGTGGAAGGGCTTGGTGACGTCAGGTAGTCCCAGTGCAGGCGCGGAGAGTAGGGCAGTTTTAATCTGTTGGAAAGCCGACTCGGCTTCGTCTGTCCACTTAAATGGCTGCTGCCCCCCGTGTTGCCTGATATAGGGGTTTAGCCAGTTCTGCGAACCCAAGTATCCATAGTCTGCAAAACCCCGCTGACCCCAGGAATTCCCTCACTTGTCGGGTGGATTGCGGCCTGGGGATCTGCAGAACAGTTTGTTTTCGGGCGTCTGTTAACCAGCGCTGCCCTTCTTTAAGCAGGTATCCTAGGTATGTTACCTCTGATTTACAGATTTGAGCTTTCTTTGCTGAGGCTCGGTATCCTAGATTTCCCAGAGCTTGTAAGAGACCTTTGGTCCCTTGGATGCAAGCTTCTTGGGTCTCAGCAGCAATCAGGAGGTCATCAACATACTGTAGTAAGGTTATTTCAGGGTGTTTGCGTCGGTACTCACCCAGGTCTTCATGGAGGGCCTCATCGAACAGGGTAGGAGAGTTTTTGAATCCTTGCGGCAGTCTGGTCCATGTCAGTTGGCCACTTATGCCTCTATCAGGGTCATTCCACTCGAAGGCGAAGAGCTTTTGGCTCTGAGGGGCTAAAGGCAAACTGAAGAAAGCATCTTTTAAATCTAAAACAGTGTACCATTGATGTTTAGGGTTTAGGGTGCTTAGGAGGGTATATGGGTTAGGCACAGTTGGATGTATGTCCACAACCCTCTTATTGATTTCTCTTAAGTCTTGTACAGGTCTGTATTCTCCACTATTAGGTTTCGTACCGGCAACAATGGAGTATTCCAGGGTGAGTGACATGAGCAGAGGATTCCTTGGTCAAGGAGCCGGCGGATATGCGGGGCAATTCCTTTCTTGGCCTCTAGGGGCATCGGGTATTGGCGTACCCGCACGGGGTCTGCCCCAGGTTTAAGTTCAACAAATAAAGCAGGACGGTGTTTTGCTAGTCCTAAGCCCCCCGTTTCCGCCCAAGCTTCTGGATATTGCTGGAGCCAGGTTGCTATGTCCTGGTCAGGGGCCGGTTGCTCCTGGTGGAGCCGGTACTCATCTTCTAGGGTTATAGTTAGGACGGACACGGGTTGATTGTGGGAGTTGGTCACGATGGGCCCCTCAGGGAGGAAATGGATCTGTGCTCCCATTTTAGTTAGCAGGTCTCTCCCTAATAGGGGACAGGGGCTCTCAGGGATAACCAGGAAAGAATGGGTTACATTCTTGGCTCCGAGGTTTACTGTTCTTTGTGTTGTCCATGGGTATTTCTTAACTCCTGTGGCCCCTTGTACCCACGAGGACTTGGAGGATAATTTTCCATTAGTTTTAACTAAGACTGAGTGCTGTGCTCCCGTATCGACCAAGAACTGGACTGGGGACCCCTCCACTTGCAAAGTTACCCTAGGTTCGGGGAGGGGATCCGAACCCCGTCTTCCCTAGTCTTCATCTTGAGTGACTAGTACGGGTGTAGACCTAGGGGGTCCCTGTCCTCGTTGTTTTCTTTTGGGGCAGTCTCTTACCCAGTGGCCAGCCTCCTTGCAGTAGGCACATTGGTCTTTTTTCAGATTATCATGCCTGGGGGGCCGCCTGGGTTGGGTGTACTCTGGCTGTAGATGCTCTTTCTGTACTACTGCTGCCAGGACCTTGGTCATTTTTTCAGTGGCCTTAAATTGCCTTTCTTCTGGAGTATCTCTGTTATTGTAAACCCGCTGGGCTATCTGAAGGAGGTCCTGAATCCGCTTTCCTTCCAAGTCTTCTAATTTCTGGAGTTTTCTTTTAATATCTGGGGCTGCCTGATTTACGAATGACATTACAATAGCTGCCTGACTTCCTGGAGCCTCTGGATCTATGGGGGTGTACTGTCTAAAAGCTTCCATTAATCTTTCTAAGTAGGTGGCTGGGCTCTCTGTCTTTTCTTGCAGAATAGAATATACTTTAGCCAAATTAGTGGGCTTGCGAGCAGCTGCCCGGAGACCTGCCATTAGAGTCTGGCGATAAAGGCGTAGCCGTCCCCTACCTTCTGCCGTATTGTAGTCCCATGCCGGCCTGGTCAGAGGAAAGGTCGCGTTTATGAGGTCGGGGTTGGCAGTCGGTTGACCGTCGTCCCCCGGGACCAGCTTTCTAGCTTCTACCTGTATTCTCTCTCGCTCTTCCGTGGTAAACAAGATTCGGAGGAGCTGCTGACAATCGTCCCAAGTGGGCTGGTGGGTGAACATGACACTATCCAGTAAAGACAGTAAATCTTTGGGGTTGTCTGAAAACCGAGCACTCTGAGTCTTCCAGTTATACAGATCACTGGTGGAGAATGGCCAGTACTGGAGCCTGGGGATTCCTGTGTCATCTGGGGGTCCTATTTCCCGGAGGGGTAAAGCCACCGTGGAGTCAGGCGGCTGGGGGGGGCTAGTCCGCAAAGTGCGCCCTCGCGTCCGCCCCGCCGGCCCCTCAAAGTTACTTTCTCTTTCAGCAGGCCCGTGAGTGGCGGCCGCCTCCTCTCCGCCTGCTCTCTCCTGCGACTCAGCCCGAGGGGCCGGAACCTGGGGCCCGGAGGGGTACGGAGGGGGTTCTGTGAACAGTGGGTCCCCGCTATCAGGTAGAACAGGATGGGAGGGGGCAGTTGGTTGCTTGGTTTTTAGTGGTCGAGCAACCAGTGCCTTAGAGGGTTCAGAGGCTAATTGGAAAGGGGACAGCCAAGGAGGCGGGTTTTCAACAAGGTCCTGCCATATGAGGATGTATGGGATTTGGTCTAAGTGGCCCGCATGTCCAGGTAGGAAAATCTTGGATTTTACCCTAGTGATGACAGCAAGTCGGAAGGTCCCTTCGGGTGGCCACCCCACATCAAAGGCAGGCCACTCGGAGCGACACAGAGTAATTAGCTTTCCTTTCCTGATTTCCATACCAAGATCATGGCCCCTTGCTCTAACTTCTTTGAAATTATTTGTAAGAAGAGATAGAGGAGTACTCTGGGTATTGCCCATCCTGTAACGATTTGTAGTCCTTTCCTGTAAAGGAATGTGGGTTAGAATTCCAATAGAGGAAATCTGATCTGACTTATTACTGATAGCTAGCCGGGAGTGCGGCGCCGGAAGCCGGGAGCCCGGGGACCGGGGCCGGAAGTGTGGCGCCAGAAGCCGGGAGCCCGGGGACCGGGGCCGGAAGTGTGGCGCCGGAAGCCGGGGACCGGAAGTGTGGCACCGGAAGCCGGAAGTGTGGCGCCGGAAGCCGGGAGCCCGGGGACCGGGGCCGGAAGTGTGGCACCGGAAGCCGGGAGCCCGGGGACCGGGCCGGGAGCGCGCCGGAAGCCGGGCACCCGGGGGACCGGGGCCGGGAGCCCGGGGACCGGGCCGGGAGTGTGGCGCCGGAAGCCGGGAGCCCGGGGACCGGGCCGGGAGCGCGCCGGAAGCCGGGCACCCGGGGGACCGGGGCCGGGAGCCCGGGGACCGGGCCGGGAGCGCGCCGGAAGCCGGGAACCCGGGGGACCGGGGCCGGGAGCCCGGGGACCGGGCCGGGAGCGCGCCGGAAGCCGGGAACCCGGGGGACCGGGGTCGGGAGCCCCGGGACCGGGGTCAGATTCCGACAGCGAGCGCGCACCCGGGGACCGGGGTCAGATTCCGACAGCGAGCGCGCACCCGGGGACCGGGGTCAGATTCCGACAGCGAGCGCGCACCCGGGGACCGGGGTCAGATTCCGACTGTTGCCCGGATCGCGAACCCGCTCCGGCAACCCAGATCGCAATTTAAATCAGAAGAGAGCCAGGGGACGTCTCCCACCGGTCTCCACTGGCCGTCCTATAGCGCGTCCGCCAGGACTGTGCCAGCCTCAGTTTCAGACCTCGCGAGTCAGAGATTCAGATTCAGAACAGACACACAGATACAGACAGACAAACAGAGACGAGCCAGCTCACCTATCAGTAGATCGATCCTAGCAGATCCGTTGACCAGGGGTCTGGTGGGCTTGGGGAATCCCGGACGGGCCCCCAGATGTTATGCCCAGACTGTTTGTTCCCCAAAGAAGACCACCAGAGTCCAGAGTCAAAGCCAAGCGGCAAGGATCTTTACTACAAGTTCGAACCTGGTCCCTCCTTTACACAGTATACAAGAGGGCCCCGAACAATGCGAGCGTTTGCTTTTTATAGCCCGAAAGTTGTAGGGGAACAAAGAAATTCCTGCGCTTTCAGTAACCTTGAACGGCTGTCTCCTTATCGGAGACTTTCCAGGTGGTGTTTGTACTGAGCTCAGGGAGTTTGAGAGATATATGGTGGTGGGATGGGAGGATGGGATGTGTTTGTGCTAGGCTCAGGGAGTTTTGAGCCCGGGGCTGAGGAATGTGCCCAGCTCCTTTCACTATAATATTGCCTTTGTGTCAGTCTAGAACTATTCCAAAGAGAAGGGAGAGAAAAGGCCATGAGTAATGTCAGCTTCGTCTTTCTTATGAGGATTGACCCAAAGTTCCACTCTCCCTGTGAGACAAGTATTCTCTATGTTCTGATAACTCTGCCATTATCTGTCCATCAGACCCACAGCACTTCCAGTACTTGAATTCAATAGACACTTGATGAGCCCCTCTCTGTGGTAAATGTCTCTTTCCCCACAGGGGTGCAGTCCAGTGATAAGATAAGCCTTGGTGGAAAATGGAATCAGAAACTTAACAAAGGGCTCTCATTAGAGTACAATGAAGATCAGAAATACATGCTGTGAAGACCTGAAAGAGGGAAATTTCAGGCCAACCAACCGGAGAATTAGATCTAAACAAGAGGATTTGTTTTTCCTCTTGGATTTGTTTTTATTTTGAGTTGTTTTATTTTTAATTCTCAAACCATTGACTAGAGGACACTGGAAGACTGCAGTTTTGGCATTTTGGTGACGGGTTCTAAACTTAAATTTAGATTAATTTTGGAAGACACCTTTTGAGGGGTGATGTGGAAGGAAGATAAAAAATGAATCCTCTGCCTTTGGCCATTCGAAGGGCATGGGACTCATTAGAGATCTCTCTGGTGGATGACAGTGTAAACTCAAACATGTGACTTTGCGGGTCTCAATAATGAATGTTCAGTGGTTGTGGAAAGGACAAGTGTCAGTGTCAATCCAGATAGAAATGAAATATAGATAGATAAAGTGAGGGGCTGGTTTTCTTGGTCTGAATTCACTGCTCAAGTAATCTACCTTCTGAAAAAAAACAACAGAGATTAAATCTTTAAGACTTTTAGGTAGCAAGGAAAATAAAAAATCCTATTCTGATGGTCTAGAAAGTTGGAGAGGAGAAAGTATTTCTCAGTCTATAAACTTATTTTCCCAATTCTCATATTTCCTTAAATTAATACTGAGTACTAGAAATCATGATTTATGTGTATTTGCACTTACTTTTTAGCATTGTATGGCATAACAGTTGATATCTTTTACATTTTCACATGTAACTGATTATCTGCAAAATATTTAATGTTTTAGAAAAGTATACTTAATTATGCTGCAATGCACAGTTAGTCCAAGCTGTTCTTGTTTGTAAATATTAATTACTCATACTGTGTTTTAGGTTTGCTACCACAGTCCAGAATACGGAAGGTGGGTTTTTTGTAATTCAGGAATAGTTAATGCTGCTAGTAGGTGAGTGTGGGAGATGTCGCTTCCCTTCACAAGAATCTTCCTCATCTAAAGTGAGGCTGCATTAAGAAATGTGTCTGGGCCGGGCGCGGTGGCTCACATCTGCAATCCCAGCACTTTGAGAGGCTGAGGTGGGCAGATTACGAGGTCAGGAGATGGAGACCATCCTGGCTAACACGGTGAAACCCCGTCTCTACTAAAAATACAAAAAAAAAAAAAAAAAAAAAAAAAAAGCTAGGCACGGTGGTGGGCGCCTGTAGTCCCAGCTACTCGGGAGGCTGAGGCGGGAGAATGGCGTGAACACAGGAGGCAGAGCTTGCAGTGAGCCGAGATCGTGCCACTGCGCTCCAGCCTGGGCGACAGAGCACGACTCCGTCTCAAAAAAAAAAAAAAAATGAAGTGTGTCTGAAGTTTCACACAGGAGGCTGGCTGAAGACAAGGTGGAAAGCCATAGTGTAGTCTATTTTCACAGAAATTTAGCATTTCTCATATTGGGTTACAATCATTAGTTTCTAGTTGCTCCATGTACATTCCATGTTCTGGAAACATTAACTTGTATTTCTGGTATGCTTTCGTGAGTGTGACTAGAACTGCAGGCTGTGGCTTCCAGCCTGTATCCTTCATTGAACTAAGAAGGTATAAATAAGTGATACGATGCTGTGCTGATAAATAAGGATGAAAAGACAACCTTGTTGGTGTCACCAATGCTATGAACATTTCAGAATCAAGTTCCATCTTTAAATACTTGCTATTATCCTTATGAAAGTTAGTGAGAACCATGCAGAGCCATATCAGAGCAGATTATGGTTCTGTTTGGATTTTTAAAAAATAACTTATCAAAAGATTGAATTCTATTTTCATCATATTCAAATTAGTGACTTTTTCATATTTCTATATAACCAATGATATATATAAAGGAAATAAAAGTAATAAGAAGAGTATAACAGTGGTTGTCAAGGACAGAGATATGGGGGTGCGGCAGGGGGATGGAGCTCAATGGGTACAAAGTTGCTGTAATGCAGGATAAGTCTTGATTTCTAATGTACACCATGGGGACTATGGTTAATAATCCGTATTGTGTACTGGAAATTTGCTAAGGTAGTAGACCTTAGATGCTTATTCCTTACTAACAGAAATAAGGTCGCTATGGAGGCAATGGATGTGCTAATTTGACTATTGATCATTTTACTATGCATTATGTTGGTGCAAAAGTAATTGCGGTTTTTGCCATTAAAAGTAATGCAAAACAACAATTACTTCTGCACCAACCTAACATATCAAAGCATCGTATTTTACATCTTAATTATATACAAACTATAAAAGCAATTATAGAAATTATTATGTTACCATATATTATGGACTGAATTATGCCCCCCATTCATATATTGAAGACCTAACCCCCAATACTATAGAATGTGACTGTATTTAGAGCTAGAGTCTTTAAGAGGCAAATAGGTAAATGACATTATTAGGATGGGCCCTAATCCAATATGACTGGTGTCCTTATAAGGAAAAGAGATTAGGAGGACCCAGACACACAGAGAAGACCACACGAACACGCAGGAAACAGTAGGCACCTACAAGTCAAGCAGAGAGGCTTCAGGAGAACCAAACCCTTGATCTCTGACCTAGTCGCCAGAGCTATGAGAAAGTACACGTCTGCTCTTTATAGCCCTCAGTCTGTAATACTTTGTGATGACAGCTCTTACAAACTAATGCAATAGATCTGTCTCTTGGAAACCAGTAACACAGCTCCCAAAGCGAAGCAAAGAATGGAATATGTAGTCTCAACAACCACCATTCCTTCTTGACAGTTTGCTAGGAAAATGAACAGGATTGGCAATGATTTCACAACCTGCATATTGAATTGTGTCACATAAGATTTTTAGTGTGTTTAATTTATTTGTTCATATTTTAATTAATATATCTTTCAAACACATTTAGAACTAACTAAAATTTAAAAGCATCACTACTATTTTTCTTTAATTCTTGTATTACGTCTTCCTAATCTGATCTCCTCTTTATTATCTAGGTTGCAAGTTTACATTTTTGTTAAACCCTTGGATTTCAGAAACGCTTAAGCAGGAATACACTGTAGAAACCACAGTCTCAACTAGTTGTACGTTTGCAAACATATAGCTTATAAAGTAAGCTGACATTCAAAGTAACAGAGATCATGAGGGTTAGCAAGTTTATTTTGTCTTCAATTCTTTTCTAATATTGAGCATTCAAATTGGCCACAGGAAGGAAACTTTTGAATAAGAAAGGAATAAGTTGGAAAGAGGCAAAAGTAAAATGACGAAAAGGCACTTTGGTACATGTATTTTAAAACAAAGGCAATTTTGGACAATAATTTTCAGAATGACTTTCTTTATTCCTTCATTCGTTTTAGAATTCCTAAAATATTTTTGTCATTGAGATATTTTTACATATTTGGAAATATTCTGTAAACATTTTTTCATTGTCTCCATAAAAACTGGTTTTTAACCATGTAGAAGCTTTTGCATAAAAAAATAGAGGCAAGATGGATTTTTAAACAACATAAGCTACAAACATTAAATATATGGCTCACTGATTGTTAGCTTGTAATTTGTGGATCATATGTTGATTTTTGCCTATGAGATTAGGAAAGTAGTAGGTAGCTCATGTGCTATTGATTACTTTCTTCAAGTAGTTTTTATTTTTCAATTACTTCTGAGTTGTACACTTTTTTCTGACCTTCAGAGTAATTTATAATCAATACCTAGTTAGCAGTAAAAAAAAAAAAAAGTCCCTGGATATTTAGTGTATAATAACTTCAGTGTTCAAAGTCAATTAACCATTATAACATGACCCAGGGCTAAATGAAGTGTTAGAAAAAAGGATGTTAGTCCAGTTTGTTAGGCCTGTTAACATGAGTAGTTTTCCCGTTAAAATGGTTCTGTGAGCTTCTAAATTATGAAGCCTGCCATGTGCTGTTTCTTTTTCTGATAGCTGCGTTTTTTGACAAATAACAATTAATTCTGTAGTTTTATCTTGGCATTATAAAGGGCTACTATTACCACAGATAAACTGTATTGGACAAACCAGTTAAAACTTATAAATTTATGGGTCTTTTCTAAAATGAAATAGATCGTATTTATATTTTTCTAGATTTCCATTGAGTAAAATAATATTCTATGTATATTTAATTGTAAAACATGATTTAGGGTATTATTAAAATTCTACATTTTTATTTTAAAAATGTCTTCTTGAATTTTGAGTAGAAATTTTACATTTATTTATATTCATTCATTCAATAATTTGTTTTGAATGCCTACTACATAACAGGTTGTCTTTCAGCTTCTAACATTATCATTTAATTATATAAAATTCCATTAAAAACTATTTAAATTGAATTAAAATAAGTATTTGATCATTCATCTAAACATTAGACTTCTTGGATTATTACAATGGGTCCCTAATGAACCAGTTGATGTACCTCAGTTTTACCTCTGTCGCAGATATGTAATAGCTCCAATATTGATCACAGATCAATAAGGTGGATTACTGGAGAAGAACCTGATTTAGTAAGGACATGGCAAAGTGGCTTAATCCATGCAAGCATGTGAAAAGATTTTTTTTCCCAGAAAACCATCAGCACTGAGGGAACAAAAGAGACTTACTAGTTCCAAATTTAGGTAGAGTATTTTAGGATCAGAAAATAGACCTGAAAAAATAATTTTTAAAATACGTATTATTTACAAAGAGAAAGGTACATAATCAGATTAGAAAAAACTGGGCAGAGAATATGGGAATGGGAAGAGGTGTCATCTCAGTTTTTAGAATAAAAATATTCATATTTTCAGGGTATAATACAGTACTGTCGACTACAGGTACGACATCATACAGCAGAGAGCTAGAACTTATTCGTCTTGTTTAACTGAAACTTTATGCCCTTTCATTAGTAACTCCCCTTTTCTCCCTACCTCTAGGCACTGGTGACCTTTATTCCACTTTTTAATTCTAATTTCATTACTTCAGTTACCTCATGTAAGTTGAATCAAGCAGTAGTTGTCTTTCTGTGACTGGCATTTTTTACTTACCATAAAGTACACAAGGTGCATCCATATTATGACACATTACAGAATTCCTCTTTTTTAAGGCTGAATAATATTTCATTGTGTGTGTGTATCACACACATATGTAGTATATTTTATACTGTATATATACAGTGTATTTATATATATAAACTATATATTTGTAGCTATATAGATATACATATATATACACACCACATTTTCTTTATTTATTCGTCTATTGATAGACATTTACATTGTTCTCACTGGTCAACTATTGTGAATAACGTTGCAATAAACATAGGAGTGCTGATATCTCTTCAAGATCCTGACTTTTATTCTTTTGGATAAATACTCAGAAATGGGATTACTGCATTATGTGATAATTCTATTTTTAATTTTTTAAAGAATCCCTGTACTTTTTTATATAGTGGCTGCATCATTTTGCATTTTCACCAACAGTGTACAAGACTTCCAATTTCTTCACGTACTTGTGAACTTTTAGTGTCTCTCTCTTTTTCTATGATAGCCATTTTGACAGGTGTGAGGTAATATCTTTGTAGTTTTAATTACAAGATCTGAAACTAACAGTCTAGAAGGAAACATAGGTGAACAGCTTTCTGAAATTGGTATTGGCAATGATTTCATGGATGTTACACAGAAAGCACAGGTAGCAAAAGCAAAAAATGGACAAGTGGGACTACATCAAACCAAAAAGTTTCTGCCATAGCAAAGCAAAAAAATCAGATGATTGCACAGGCAATCCATGGAAGGGAGAATTGCAAACCATGCAACTGATAAAAGATTAATATTCAAAATATATAAGAAACTCCTACAATTCAACAGCAAAAAACAAACAAGTAATTAAAAAATAGGGTAAAGACTTGAATAGACATTTCTTCAAATAAAATATACAAATAGCCAACAGGTATATGAAAAAAATGTTTGAGGTCACTAATCATCAAAGAAATGCATTTTTAAAATAGAAGTATTTCCACTGAATGTCTCACATGAGTTAGACACAGTGACAGGGGCTAAGCACCCACATTAAGTGACACATGGCCCTGAAATTCAAGGAGTCTCCATGTATGTTTCTCACTTCACATTTTTAGAAAAATGAAATAAAATTGGATTGTAAAGAATATATTTCTCAAATGATATTTAGTTCATTGCTAGTTTATTTACTGAGGAAACTTTCTAAGATGACCCCAAGACACAAGCTGTTCTGTTCTTAGATTCTAGCTCTGATTTCCTGAGGTGCAAAATTACTCTTCATACACAATTGCCACAAAACCTGTTGACTAAAAGGCCAAAATGCAGATATTAATAGGAATTTTAAAATATGTATTAAATTTTGTGAAAATCAAATACAAATTGAAGAGAGAATTTATGTCTGAGTACCTCTCAGATCTACCCACGTGTACAGTGAGTGTTCTGTCCTGGGTACACCTATACCACACATGACCAGATGAAGCCATGGAAAAGTTGGGTGTACACTGTGGTTATTTACCAAAACTATACTATCTTATTTTATTGCAATTATTAAAAATAATAGTCCAGTAAAGAACAGCTCTGGAACACACAGTAGAGTGGACTGAACCTGTGAAAGTAGGCATGAGAAGGACCTTGTGGACAGACTTGGGATCATGGTGTCCCTCAACATCCCTATGCAGTGATTGATGTTCCTGTCGGGAGTCTTGCCTTGTAGTCTGACCTTGAACTTGTGTGGACAGGCAGACAGGTGGTTTTGATTTTGAAAGTTTTGTGTGAGTAAATATAAGCAAATGTGATCTAAAATTGTGCTGTTTACATAGGTATAAGGCGAGAAGACTTTGGTCTCCTGGTTTCTTGAGCTGTGTGGTGACCATCTGTTTGTGCAGGGCTTGGCTACTCTTTCCAGGGAGACAGGGTTGTGCATAGTAGGACTTAAGCAAAAGCACACAGGCTGAACGCAGCTGATTTGCATAAAGAGGTGGAGTCGGAGGTTCTCTTCAAAGGCATGGGGGCCATGCAACCCTCAGCTGGTGACTGGAGTTCAGGAGTTGGGAGCAGAAGGCAGAGACAAATACCAGACACTCAGGCAGCCTCAGCCAAGCAGTCTGTTTTGTTTCTTTCACCTGAGACAATCACAGTGAATGCAAACAGAAGATAAACACACGAAACAAACAAAAACAGACTCCAATCTACTCAGAGTTAGACTTAGAGGAAAGCATAAGACAGCCTTAATAAAAGAACTATTTTCCACCAGGTAATAGAAAATTTTCTCAGAAATACACTAGAAGAAAATTTCACAGATGTCCTGAATGAACTGAATCTACTGACTAAAGAACCCAACACATAAGAGGGGAGGACCTCCTGGTTGGTAGGAAGAGATCAGCTGATGGTCTCTGAATTCCAAGCATGGTTAAAACACTATAAGAAAATAATTTCAAACTTTATGTTTATGATAATCCTGTTTCTTTTCAGTATGTATTTTTACTAAATTTAAGTAACTGCCTTGGAAGAAGATAGATAATGAAAGGAAAATATAAGCAAAGGAGGAAAAAATGAGGCCTGCTGTGAGAGCTAAAAGCAGTTCAGTTGGTCACGAAACTAAATGTTAGTAAGTCTCATTGGCATAGCCTGGCTTGTAAGGTGGGCTGCAGAGAGATTGTGGAGGACTTTTAACGTTAGGTCCACAAGTTTGTTCTTGATTATGGGACTATCGAAAGTTTCAACTGGTACAATCTCACTCATTCAGTCATTTGTTAAATAACCTTTTGCTGAACTTTTTTTTTTTTTGCACAACATGGAGTGAGGACAAAGGGAAGAAACTCAAAAGTCCCCACTCTCATGAAGCCCTGAGTCTAGAAAAGGATACAAAAAGGTGAACATATCGCGAAAGTTCATATGTTCAGGATTAATGTGCAGACAAGAATAGGAGCATTAGGTGGGTGGGGATAAGCTCCCCAGAGACTCATCTGAATGACATGTGTCCTGTGCTTTCCAAAAGTAGCCCAGACCTGTGGCTTCAGGTATATTGACTCATTCAGCCTGCAGAGCACCCTGTGTTAGACAGAGTTCTCCAGAAAGACAGAACCAATAGAATGAATGGATGATTAGAGAGATAGATGATAGATAAATAGATAGAAAGATAGATAGATAGATAGATAGATAGATAGATAGATAGATAGATAGATAGATAGATAGATAGAGTGGGGGTTTATTAGGGTAACTGGCTCACACAATTATAGCTGGGAAGTTCATGGCAGGCCATCTGCAAGCTGGAGAACCAGGGACACCGACAGCATGGCCCAGTCTAAGTCTGAAAGCCTCAGAAACCAGGGAAGCCAATGACATAATGCTCATTCTGAGACTGAAGGCCTGAGGATCCAGGGGGCCACTGGTGTAAATCCCAGAGTCCACAGGCTGTAAAACCTAGAGTCGAAGATAAGGAGAATATCTCAGCTTCAGGAGAGAGACAGAGAATTCTTCTCTCATTTTCTGTTCTATTTGGGTTCCTCAGCTGATTGTGTGGTACCTGCCCACACTGAGAGTGTATCTTCCACGCTCAGTCCACTGACTTACGTGTCAATCTCCTCTGGAAACATGTCACACACCACACACACACACCACACACACACACACACACAGTCATACTTTGCCATTTCTCTAGGTATTCCTTAATCCAGTCAAGTTCACACCGAAAGTGAGCCAGCACAGGCCCCGTGACCCAGCTGAGAGAACGTCACAGAAAGGTTGGGTGACTTGCTCAGGATGCCTCAGCCAGTCAGCAGTGCAGATGGATTCTGAACATAGAATGCACACAGTAGACCCAAGTGCTTCTCGTGTTCATTCTGTTTCACATTGCATATTAAATGTCAGGTAACTGAAGAAATTTAATTCACGTTAATATGGAGAACTTTGATTGTAAACTGTAAGTTTTACAGGTGCCGGTAAAGATAAATTTGACAATTTTTGATGGTATATATGCTATAGTCAGAGGTCAACAACCACTTTTGAGGAAAATATTAAGGAAAATAAAATTATCAGAGTTGAATTTTTCCTTCAATATTTAATATCTCTTTTGTTTCCACTGTTGTTTTGGAAGAATTGAAATTCAAAGCTATTTGTAAAGATGCAAATTGTTTGTTTTTAACCAAATACATTATTATTTATTTCTGTTGGATATATCTAAAGCTCTTTGAAGACTACATATGTTTATGTATAAAAGAAGGAGATATGTGGATCCGAAATTGGTTACAGTTTTTTGAAAAACACCAACATTTCCACTGCTGAGACCCACAGTGAATCCAGACAGTGGGTGCTGAATCAGAGGAAAAGACACATGGCCTGAAGTTTCAGGGGGAGAAGTTGTTGGGTTTATAAAGTGCCTGTTCCCAAGTTATCCTATCTGCTTCTCTTGTCAGTCCTACAAAGTACAGGATTCAATTTCATTACCTTTACATGACAGATGTGGAACAGGAAATTCTGAAGGACAGAGTTTTTGGTTGTTGTATTGTTTTGTTTTTTCCCCAGATTGTATAGCTCAGTAAGGGGCATGGAGACAGAGACAGGGTTGTGGAGAGGAGCCCCTGAGAATGATGCCAGCCCATAGAACACGCTGATGAGCTAAGTCTGGCCCACTGCATGCAGGCTGCATTGAAAATTCTACCGTGTGCTTGTATGTTTATTGCGGCACTACTCACAATATCAACGACTTGGAACCAACCCAAATGTCCATCAATGACAGACTGGATTAAGAAAATGTGGCACATATACACCATGGAACACTATGCAGCCATAAAAAAGGATGAGTTCATGTCCTTTGTAGGGACATGGATGAAGCTGGAAACCATTATTCTCAGCAAACTATCGCAAGGACAGAAAACCAAACACCGTATGTTCTCACTCATAGGTGGGAATTGAACAATGAGATCACTTGGACACTGGGTGGGGAACATCATACACCAGGGACTGTTGTGGGGTAGAGGGAGGGAGGAGGGATAGCATTAGGAGATATAACTAATGTAAACGAGGAGTTAATGGGTGCAGCACACCAACATGGCACATGTATACATATGTAAGAAACCTGCACATTGTGCACATGTACCCTAGAACTTAAAGTATAATAAAAAAATAAAAAAGAAAATTCTACCATGTGCTAAAGAACTTCTGGTTGAAAAAAACACATTGTATTGTATTGTATATTTTATTTCTAAACTTTTATTTTAGTTTTGAGGGGTACATATGCAGGTTGGTTCTATAGATAAACTGCGTGTCATGGAAGTTTATTGGACACATTATTTCATCACCCAAGTAATAAACATAGTACTCAATAGGTAGTTTTTCAATCCTCACCCTCCTCCTACCCTCCACCCTCAATTAGGTCTGGTATCCATTATTCCCTTCTTTGTGTCCATATGTACTCAATATTTAGCTCCCATTTACAAGTGAGCATATGCAGTCTTTGGTTTTCTGTTCCTGCATTAGTCTGCTTAGGATAATGGCCTCCAGCTCATCCAAGTTGCTGCAAAACACATTGTCTCATTTGTTTTACAGCTATGCAGTGTTCCTGGGTGTATATATACCACATTTTCTTTATCTAGTTTACCACTGATGGGCATTTACATTGATTCCATGTTCTTTGCTATTGTGAATATTGCCGCTCGGCCACTGTGGAAAGTAGTTTGGTGATTTCTCAAGGAACTTAGAGCTACCATTTGGCCCAGCAGTCTTGTTATTGGGTATATACCAAAGGAATATAAATCATTATATTATTTTGAAATACCAATTAGAATTTGTAATTACAAGACTTTGGTCATTCTTTTGGAAAAGAAAGTTACGGATTAACACCATTCAAATATTATAATTTATTGTGTCCAAACTCCAGTGTAGCTAGGTTATACTATATTACAGGCTTAAGGAGAGTTTTTAATCTCAGCCATAGCAGAGAATGTGTTTTCTTGTTTCAGCTATAAATTGGACCCAAGCACGATGTTTAAAGACCAGTGTATGTTTTTGTAACAACTTCACAAATTTAAATTCTGCACGCTAGTGTGTCATACTGGCTTCAAGGGAAACAGTAGCATTCAATAACTGGGATACATTCTTCATAAAAATTGCTCTTCATTGTGAACATTTCTATTAATTTGGCCTCCTGTTCATTACATCCAGGGTATTTTTCTCAGACATTGGCTGCCTGGATGAATTTTGTTAGGCAGATGCAGAATCAAAATAGGCTAAACAATACTGAAGGGATTTATGCTACAGGAGATGTTTCTGTACGTAGTTACCCAGACTTCAGTCATGGCTCATGTGGGATCTAGTAATAAAAGTAAGAGTTTTACAAGTGAGCATCTGCTACATACCTCCTAGGTGGGAGTAACTCACACTGTCACAAGGAGTCACATTCGTGACCCTCACTGGCTGGATCTCATAGCATCCTTTGATATTACTGTAGTCTAGGTTGAGGAAATATTTGAGAATATATTTTGTCTGAATATTAAAACTATTTTGAAAATGGAGCTTTTTGTATTAAAGAATCATCCAATATTTTGTTGCATTAGATAGAAAATCATCATCAATAAAATATTCACTAAACTGGCACTTGAATTCCTACTTAAAACCTGGCACATGTTATTATCTAATCTATTATCCCGAGTAATTTCAATCGCAACATAAATACTAACAAATAATGATCGACCAGCAACTACCCCTAATACAGCCCATAACTGTACAAGGCAGCCACATCCAGAGAATCTTCACGCAATAACCCTGCCCCCTCACCTTCAAAAGTCATCCAACTCTCTATGCTATTAAAATCAATCATGATCCCCACTCCATCGTGCTCAATTACTGACCGAACCAGCATCAACTCCATTAATAGTCCTAATAATAAAGCTCCTCAGATGTTAATACTTGACCCTCGTGTTTCAGGATGCTCCTCAGTAGCCATCGCCATAGTATAGCCAAAAACAACTACCATACCCCCCAAATAAATCACAAAGACTATCCCACAAAAGCTCCACCAAAATTCAACACAATACCACAACCCACAGCACCACTAATAATAAGCCCTAGACCTCGGTAAATAGGGGAAGGTTTCGAAGAGAAACCTACAAACCCTACACCAAAGAGACACTTAATAAAAATATAGTATATGCCATTATTCCCACATGGACTATAACCGTGACTAAGGACATGAAAAGTCATTGTTGTATTTCAACTATAAGAACGCTAATGGCCAATATCCACAAAACATACCCGTGAATAAAAAGTATTAATTACTCATTCATTGATCTTTCCATACCATCTAACATTTCTATATGATAAAACTTCAGCTCACTTAGTGCCTGCCTAACCCTCCAGATCATTACCAAACTGTTTCTGGCCATACACTACACATCAGACACCTCTCTTCTCTGCCTTCTCTTCAGTCACTCATATTAGCTGAGATGTAAAACTACGGCTGAATGGTTCGCTATTTTCATGTTAATGGAGCTTCAATATTTTTCATCTGCCTCTTCTTACACACTGGCCGAGGTTAATACTATAGATCATTAACATTTCTAGAAACCTGAAATATCGGCATTATCCTCCTCCTCACAACTATGGCAACAGCATTCGTAGGCTACGTGCTCCCATGAGGCCACGTGCTCCCATGAGGCCACGTGCTCCCATGAGGCCAGACATTCTGATGCTACAGTAATTACAAATCTACTATCAGCCATTCCATATATTCAAACTGACCTTGTGCAATGAATATGAGGTGGATTCTCAGTTGACAAAGCCACACTTACACGATTCTTTGCTTTCCATTTCATCTTACCCTTCATCATTACAGCCCTAGCAGCTGTTCAACGTTTATTCTTACATGAAACAGGATCTCATAACCCTTCAGGGGTTTCGTCAGACCCTCACAAAATTACAAAATTATCTTCCACCCCTACCATACAACCAAAGATATTTTAGGTTTAATTTTTCTCCTCCTCCTTCTAATAACTCTAGTACTATTTTGGCCTGACCTCCTGGGTGACCCAGATAACAACACTTTGGCCAACCCCCTCAACACCCAACGCCACATTAAGCCAGAGTGGTACTTTTTGTTTGCACAGGCAATCTTATGATCCATCCCTAACAAACTAGGAGGCGTACTGCCCCTTGAATTCTCCATTCTCATTCTAACAGTTATTCCTGTATTTCACAGGTCTAAACAAAAAAGCATAATCCGACTGTTGGGTCAATGCCTATTCTGAATCTTAGTGGCCGAACTATTTACACTCACATGAATTGGAGGGCAGCCTTTTATTGGCATCGGCAGATGGCATCTTTTATGTACTTCTCTACCATTCTCACCCTTATACCACTCACCAGCCTAATTGAAAATAAGCTACTTAAATGCAGATGCCCTTGTAGTAGTATAATTTAATACTCTGGTCTTGTAAACCAGAAATGGAGAATCCCCTCCCCAGGACAACTCAAGGAAAAAGCATCCCACTTCACCATCAACACCCAAAGCTGAAATTCTAGTTAAACTATTCCCTGAATTCCTTCTCAGCACATACTTTGACTACCATGTCACTACTAATCAATTAGCACTATTACATTCGTGCATTTATGTACTTTGTGCATTACTGCTAGTCCCCATGAATAATATACAGGACTATAATTGCTAGATCATACATAGTACATTCATACATAACAATACATTATAAATCTAGCCCGCATACATATAAGCACGTATTAAGAATTTCTTAATCAACTGTCATAAATTGGGTATTATTGACTGTACAACCGAATCTAATCCACATGGATATTGACCCGTACTATAAACCCTTAATATTACATAGTACATACATTTGTTCATCAGATATAGCACATTTTAGTCAAGATGTCCCTCGTCAACATGGATATCTCCTGTCAGTTTTTGGTCTCTTAATCTACTAAACTCCGAGAAGTCATCATTCCGCTAGGGAGTATTATCCTGCTCACTCCGGGCCCATGACACTTGGGGGTGACTGTACTGAAACGATACCTGGCATCTGGTTCTTACTTCAGGGCCATAAAACTAAGATTGCCCACATGTTCCCCTTAAAAAAGACATCTCGATGGACTAATGACTACCACCCTATTAACCAGTCACGGGAGCACTGTCATGCATTTGGTATTTCTAACTTTGGGGGATGCTATCACAGCATGGTGATGGCCTGGTCCCTGACGAACCTGCTGTGGACGAACTCAGATTTGATTCCTGCCAAATCAATTGTAGAAACTGAGCTTGTATTGAATACTTCAGGCTGGCGTAATAACCATAAAGGTGTTAATTAATTCATGCTTGAAAGACATAACAGTTAATCAATAGACGCTCACGCACGCATGCACGCTCAATTTCTAGAACTATTTCCAATTAATTATGCAAATTCCCCTTCCCCCAATCTGTGACTTTACCATCAACCTAGGTAAACGTACCTTTGCCAAACCCCAAAAATAAGAGACTAAAAAGTAACCCAGTCAGAGCTCAGAAATTATATTTTAACCATGAATACCCCAACAGCTCCCCCTCAATTGATGTAATTTTCTAACAAATTTTAAGACCCTCCTACCAAATAAATCCTCCATTAGGTGTGATAAATATAACTAAATATCTACCCTAATACTAATATAATACCTTGAGCATATTCCTTGAAAGCACTGCCCCAATATATCACACCCTAAATAAACCGTATTCTAATTATAAGAAATTCTCTCAGCCAAACCTCTGCCAATTTGACTTTAAAGACCCTGAATTCCCAGAACTGTTAACAACCATACTTATTTCTTTCTTTCTTATATTTTAATTTTCCATTTAAGAATTCTATGCAGTTCTTTGGGAGGCCAAGGCAGGTGGATCACGAGGTCAGGAGATCTAGACCATCCTGGCTAACACAGTGAAACCCCTTCTCTACTAAAAATACAAAAAAATTAGCTGGATGTGGTGACAGGCGCCTGTAGTCCCAGCTACTCGGGAGACTGAGGCAGGAGAACGGCTGAACCCGGGAGGCGGAGCTTGCAGTGAGCCGAGATCAGGCCACTGCTGTACAGCCTGGGCGACAGAGTGAGACTCCAACAGAAAAAAAAAAAAAAAGAATTACATGCAGTTAAGGTAGCTTATTCATTCAAAGCAAGACATTGAAAATGTATAGATGGGTCTACCCAACCCTATAAACAAATAGGTTTGGTCCTGGCCTTTTTATTAATTACTTCTTAGTAGGATTACACATGCAAGCATCCCCACCCCAGTGAAAATGTCCTCTAGATCACCCAGATCAAAAGGAGCAGGTATCAAGCACGCACAAATGCAACTCAAAACACTTTGTTCAACCACACCCCCATGGCAAACAGCAGTGATAAATCTTTAGTAATAAACGAAAGTTTGACTAAGCCATACTAATATTTAGGATTGGTTAATTTCGTGCCAGCCACCGCAGCCATATGGTTAACACAAGCTAATAGAACTCAGGGTAAAGAGTGTTTAAGGTCTGCCCTCAATAAAGCTAAGTTCCATCTAAGTTGTAAAAAACTCCGGTTGAAATAAAATATACTACGAAAGTGGCTTTAATATCCTGAAGACACAATAGCTAAGACCCAAACTGGGATTAGATACCCCAGACTGAGATTCTTTGTGCAGATGCAATGAATTAAGTGAGATAAGCTGAAGTTTTAACTTTAAATTAAAATCTGAAGTTAGCTAAATTTTTCCAAGTTGACTTTTTAGTGTTGAACCATCACTAGCCCTATAATAATCAGAACGAGTTACTCACAAAGAATTGTCATAAATTACGTACAAGAAAAATAACTATAATTTTGATTAAAAACAGATATTTAAACCTTTATAAACAAAGCATATATTTTGTGGTACAGAAGCATATATTCTGTGTTACAGAAAGTCATAATATCTATTCAATATCTTGCTAATAGCTGAACTTAAAAAGAATAATTTAAAAAAAATTTTTCCCTATGAAATTCCAACAGTGTCTCTGCAGATATAAAGTCTACTTTGGCTTCTTTTACATTATAAAAATATTACTTGGCATTTTCTATTTTTCCAGAATTCAGATATTTTGCAACAATTTTGACAAAATGCTTTCCCAGCTAAGAAGAAAAGAAAGCAGGCATAGAAAAAAAAAATTACGGAGATTTTTATCCTGATGGATAGAACTGAAGAAAAATATTGAGCTGTATGTTTTTCAGATTTTCAAAGTTTTTCAAAGGTGATAAGGTGATAGTACCTCTGCAAGCACGGGCCATGAACATTTCACCGGCCGTTGTTCAAAAGGTGAATGTAATGTACAATCATACAGAAAATGATTTCTTTTACTCTTCATCTGAGATCCATAAGGGAGATTGTATTAAAATAATTGAATGTATCTCATATTGAAAAAGCGGCTGGTAAGAACCACTTCTGTAATGGCAAAGTAATGACCCTCCAATATCTACTCCTTCACATAAGCAATAAGAAAACTGGCAAAGATGATTACAATGGATATGTTCAAATTAATAAAATCAGGAATTAAAGAGGAAACATTACTACAGACTTTCAAATCTTTTTAAAGATTATAAGGCAATATTTTGAATAGTTGTATGCCAACAAACTTGATAATATAGATGAAATGAACAAATTCCTAGGAAGACACTATGTTACATAGATAACTGCACCCAAAGATATGTCCATGTTCTAGTATCACCTTATATGGTAAAGTTTATGCAGATGTAATTAAGAACTTTAAAATGAGGAGATCATCTGTAATTATCCCAATAAGTACTAAATGCCATGGAAAACATCTTTATGAAAGGTGGAAAGGGGTTGCACACACATAGATTACCAAAGCAGGAGATGTGAAGACAGAAGCAGTGACTGGAGTGATGTGGCCATAAGCCAATGGATACCAACAGCCACCAATAATTTGGCAAACACTCTGGTAACGCCACAGAAAGTTATACATACAGTTACAATATAACAGATCAATTTCACTCTCAGTTCTCCGTATGAGAAAATTGAAAACAGCCCATACAAAATCTTGTACACAGATTTTCATAGCATCATTCACAATAGTCTAAAAATGGAAACAACCCAAATTATAAACTGATAAATGGATAAGCAAAATATGGTACATATATGCGATAAAACACTATTCGCCCATAAAAAGCTGGGATTAGATACCCCAGACTGAGATTCTATATGTAGAATCTCTATATATGCTACTACATGGATAAACCTTTAAAACATTCTGCTAAATAAAAGAAATCAGACACAATAGGTCACAGTTTGTATGATTTCAGTTATATAGAATGTCTAGAAAGGGCAATTCTATAGAGAAAAAAGCACTTTAGTGTTGAGCAGTGGGGGGAGGAGGAGCAAAGGAAGTCTGCTAATGGGTAAGCGGTTTCCTTAAGTGGTAATGAAAATATTCTGAAATTAATGGTGATGGGTACAAAATCTTGTGAATATATAAACCAGTGATTTCTGGTTTTCACTTCAAAACAAAGAGAAAATCTAAAAAGAAGACATCTGATTGGATGGTGATTTCACAGTTGCAAATAGAATCTGTCCTTTTTAGCTCTTAGAGAAGAATAAAATTATTCCACAAAAAACTCAAGGCAGGACTTCTTTCTCTTTCTGAGAATCTAGAGTTCAGGTAATTATTCAGAGTTCAAGTATTATTCAGAGAACCGTTGTGAAGTGGGTTTGTCCTGTTCCCAAAACTTATAGTTGCAGCGCAAACAGCAGACAAGCTGGGCTGCCCTGGACAGGCCTCTCGGGATAGAGATGATGCACCTGGCCGCCAACGCTTGTTAAAGTCCTACTGTAACAAGCAAAACAAACAAACAAAAGCACATAGTGTGCCTACTCACAAACTTTATTTTAAAAATTCCCAAAGGAACATAAAACTCGATTCTACTCTCCAAATCATCTCCTGGAGTACGGAATTGCAGGAGCATGCGAGGAATGTGGGGGGGGAGCATTATTTTACCTGGATTTGGGAGTCAGCCCCCAGTGGCCTGCGACACAGGGGAGGAAGGCCCTCTCCAAGTTCTTCTTCCTCGTATTTCTTCTGACTCCGCATGATCCGGAAGACAGAGCGAAACACCTGAGGCCGACAGCCCACCAATTGGTCGCCGCTGGGCCCAGGCAAGGAGAGGAGGGTTCGCATTCTTTCTCCCTCCACCGGTGCAAGACTCCAGATGGGGGAGGAGCCTTATCCAGCTTTACATCAGATACCAGTCCTGGATAGTGCATAAGACGTTCCCTTGCCAAATGGAGCCACAGCCCGGGGCCTGCAGTCCAGGCGCGCGTCTCAGGCAGGGCCCTGTGTCCTGCGCGGACCTGTCCTGCGGCGGCTCCCCTGGGTTGAGCTAAGCGTCCTCCTCCCCAGGCACCTCTGCTGAGCCCTGGGACGGCAGCTCGGCTACACCCGCTGCGGCTCCCCGGAGAGGTCTCGGAGCCCCAGGGCCAGGGCCAGAGGAAGGCACCACCACCCCCAAATCCCGGCCCACGGAGCTCCCCCTGAAGTCAGAGGTGCGACGCGTGGAGGGCGGGGCAGGACCAGAGCCCAGGACACCCGGGTCCGTCCCTGAGGACAGCAAGGAGGGAGGCCAAGCGCGGTGCAACCTGGGACGCGGCCCTTGCCGCACCTGAGGGGCTGGGCCCGCCCCTTCCTGGAGGCCTGCACTCAACCTGGCCCTGGTCCTCTCCAAGGGCAGCCTGGACGCCGCCCTCCGTGACCTGAGCCCGGGCGCAGGAATCCGGGGTCCCCTGCGTGGCGACTCCCTGGAGGTTTTATTCCGGGGGCTCGGGGGTCCTGCAAGTGGTGGTGGAGGAAAGTGGAGATGTCGGGCCTGGTCTGTGGAAGCATTGTCAGATGTGGAGGGAGAGCCAGTAAGAAAGAGGGGCTTTGACAGATCCCAGCCCAGATCCTGTGGGTCTCCAGAAGGGGCACGGAGTCCTTGCGTGGCAATGGCCTTGTGCACAGCCGTGGGGCGCCGTTTCAAAGGCCCTGGGGAATGAGACACACAAGGAACCCAAGAGGCCATTAGAATGCAGTAATGAGGCCCTCCAAAACAAGGAGGAGGAGAAAGAGTTACTGTTCTCCCTATAAAGGGGAATTATGTATAGTTACATGACTTATATATAAATATACATATGCAGTTGTGTATATACACATACACACGTCATAGTGGGTCCTTCTTACCATTCAATTCGCCCCTCTAAACTGTCCATTCATGGTTGTCCACTGTAAAAAGACTAAGTCCTATTCTTTAGAGGAAGATGCAAGTAGATCCCAGATGACTAACACAGAATCTGCCTTTTGTTTGGTGAGTTGTTCACAGTAGGTAGGAAAACTTCTTAATGCATTTCTTCTGATTAGTAACAATACCTCTATCTCTAGAACATTCAGTAACTCACAGAACTCCCTGGCATTTAATGTCTTTAGTTATTAAGGTGAGACAAGGCAAAGGTTTAATTACTAAGGTATCTAATACCAGTATCTCCTTCAGACATCATTATGTGGGTGCACAGCTCTCCAGGAAGATTTAGAACATAATCACATCATTTTTATTTAAAATATATTTCCGGTTAATCAATACCTAAATGTTTACCATAGATAATCCATTAGGTGACTCGGGTATTTTCTAGATATGTTTCTGTGACAGATAGCTATATTATTTTCTTTCTTTTTTTTTCCTAACTTTTATTTTAGGTACAGGGATACACGTGAAGATTTGTTACATAGGTAAACACATATCACTGGGGTTTGTTGTACAGCTTATTTCATTACCCAGTATTAATCCCAATACCCAGTAATTATATTTTCTGCTCCTCTCTCTTCTCCCAACCTCCCCCATCAAATAGGCTCCAGTGATTTTTATTCCCTTCCTCGTGTTCGTACGCTGTCATCATTTAGCTCTGACTTTTAAGTAAGAACATGTGGCTTTTAGTTTTCTCTTCCTGCACTAATTTTCTAAGGGTAATGGCCTCCAGCTTCATCCATCTTTCCACAAAAGATATGATCTTGTTCATTTTTGTGGCTGGATAGTATTGCATGGCGTATATGTACCACATTTTTTTTATCCAATCTGTCATTGAGGGGCATTTAAGTTGATTTTGCAAATCAAAACCACAATGAGATATAATCTTACACTAGTCATACTTTTAAAAAGTCAAAAAATAACAGATGCTGGTGAGGTTGCAGAGGAAAGGGAACACTTATACGCTGTTGGTGGGAGTGTAAATTAGTTCAACAACTGCGGAAAGCAGTACGGTGATTCCTCAAAGAGCTAATAGCAGAACTACCATTTGATCCAGCAATTCCATTACTGTGTATATACCCACAGGAATATAAATCATTCCGCCATAAAGACACATGCATGTGATTGTTTATTGTGGCACTATTTGCAATAGACAGCTATTTTCTTAGCTGTTTTTCTTCCAGAGGAAAATGATTGCTCAAACTTAATGTTTATTTCATGAATGTGTAAAGGAGAAAGGAACCCCAGTAATTAAATCCCAGATGACTCCTATGACTGGAGGCAGGAAATGTTTACTCCACAGCCTTATCAGTGTCCCAGGTAGTTGCAAATAGCTACATGTAACACTCCTCTATGACACAGCCTTTCTTATCTCACTGTGTCATATTTTATTTTTTATTTAGATTCAGGGAGTATATGTGCATGTTTGTTATATAGGCATATTGCATAATGGTGGGGATTATTGGGCTTCTAGAGCACTCATCACCCATATGTTGAACGTTGTACCCATACCCAGTAAGTAATTTTTCAATCCTCATCCTCCCCCAACCTTTCCTTTTTTTTTTTTTTGGAGTTCCCAAAGTCTAGTATTTCCATCTTTACATCCATGTGTATCCACTGTTTAGCTCCCACTTATAAATGAGGACATGCCATATTTGATTTTCTGCTTCTGAATTAGTCCACTTAGGATCATGGCCTCCAGTTAAAAATATACGATTTCACTCTTTTTTATGGATGAATAGTATATATGGCACAGTGTATATATGCCACATTTTCTTTTTTTTTCTTTGGAGATGGAGTCTGGCTCTGTCGCCCAGGCTGGAGTGCAGTGGCACAGCCTCTGCTCACTGCAAGCTCCGCCTCCCAGGTTCACACCATTCTCCTCCCTCAGCCTCCCGAGTAGCTGTGACTACGGGTGCCCACCACCACACCCGGCTAATTTTTTTGTATTTTTGGTAGAGATGGGGTTTTACCATATTAGCCAGGATGGTCTCGATCTCCTGACCTTGTGATCCACCCACCTCGGCCTCCCAAAGTGCTGGGATTATAGGCGTGAGCCACCGCACCTGGCCTCCACATTTTCTTTATTCAATTGACCATTAATGGACATATAGGTTGAGTCCATGACTTTGCTATTGTGAATAGTGCTGCAATAAACATAAAAATGCATGTTCATATTCCTTTTTATATCATGATATTTTCCCTTGTTTAGATACCCAGTAGTGGAAATGTTGGATCCAATGGTAGTTCTATTTTTAATTATTTGAGATATCTCCATATTGCTTTCCATAGAGGTTGGACTAATTTACATTCCTACCAATAGGGTATAAGTGTTTTCTCTGCATTTATTGCCAACATCTGTTGTTTTTTGACTTTTTAGTAATAGCCACTCTGTCTGATGTAAGATAATATTTCAGTGTTGTTTTAATTTGTATTTCTTTGATGATTATTGATATTGAGCATTTTTTCACATTTATTGACCACTTGTATTTCTTCTTTTGTGTTTCTGTTCATGTCCTTTGACCAGTTTTTAATGGTGTTTGTTTTCTTCTTGTTGAGTCATTTGAATTATTTGTAGATTCTGGATTTTAGTCCTTTGTCAGGGGCACAACTTGCAAATATTTTCTCCCACTCTGTAGGTTGCCTGTTTATTCTGTTTATTATTTATTTTGCTGTGCAGAAGATTTTATGTTTAATCAAATCTCACTTGTCTATTTTTGTTTTTGTAGCATTTGCTTTAGAAGTCTTTTATTATAAATTAGGTGTTTAGGCTGATGTTCAGAACAATTTTTCCTAGGTTTTGTTACAGGATTTTTATAGTTTCAGGTCTTATGTTATGGTTGTTAATTCATCTAGAGTTCATTTCTGTAGATTGTGAAAGATAGGAATTCAGTCCAGAGGCATCACATTGCCTGACTTCAAATTATACTATAAGGCGATGGTAACTAAAACAACATGGTACTTGTACAAAGATAGATACATCAATGGAACAGAATAGAGAACCCCCAAATAAAGCCACATAACCACAATCAACTGATTTTCTGGAAAGCAAACAAAAATAGACAATGGGGAAAGGACACCCTGTTCAATGAAGGGTGCTGGGGATATTGGCTGGCTATATCCAGAAGGCTGACACTTCTTTAATTGAAGAAAACCTGTATTCTACATAGCCATGCCTCACAGTATAGAGTGAGCTGCCAGCTAGTACTGTGAAATTGTTGGAGTAAGAATTTCTTTTAACCTTATACATGTTCATAAGTAGCTCACATTTTATTTTTGGGATTTAACATTAAGCGTTACTTTTTAAATGTTTTCTTTGGCATTTGAAATTTAATTTCCAAAGACAGAAATAAGGAAATTCACCTATACACAATGTATAACCACGGACGAGGTTAGTGCAGTGTCTGAATGGGTGGTATCTGTGGAGATCTTTCTGGCTTAATCCAGCTCAGGCACTTCCCAGCTGTGTAACCTTCAAAGAAATCCTTTAACCTTTCAGGAATGGTTAATTATATGTGTTAACTTGACTAGGCCAGGTGGCACAGTTGTTTGGTCAAATACCATTCTAGATGTTACTCTGAAGTTATTTTCAGATGTGATTCCTAGACTTTGAGAAAGCAGATTACCCTCTGCAATATGGGTGGGCCTCATCCAATCAGTTGAAGGCCTTAAGAACAAAGGTTGCTGGAAGAAGAAGAAATTATACCTCAAGACTGCAACATAGAAACTCTGCCTAATTTTCCAGACTGTTGATCTGCAGATATTAGTCTCAAGACTGGAACATCAACTCTTTTCTGAATTTTCAGGCTGGGAGCGTGCCCTGTAAATTTCAGAGTTACCAGCCCCCATAAACATATAAGCCAATTACTTTAAGTCTCTCTCTCCCTCTGGAGTGTATGTGTGTGTGTGCATTATTACTTGGAATAATGCCTAGTATATAGTTAACACTAAAAATAAATTAGGATGTAAGCATATCTTTTGGGAGGCGACTATTCAATGCACTACACTCTGAAATTCAATTCGTTGTTTTTGTGTGTGTGCATATGAATGAGTCGAGTTCTCAGTAAAAATATTTTGATTTTTGTCAACTGAAGAGCATGTTTCTAACTTTAGTTTTTATCTACATGTATTTTTTGTTGTTATTCATATTGTCTTAATTTCCCAGATTTAAAAATAATCTGTCTTCTTGGGTAGAGTAAAAATACATGAATACCTATAGGTTTGATGCCCATTAATTTGTTAACACAAGGGCAACATTTTCTCATTTAGAAACCCATCCCCTTGACTCCTATTCTCTTCTTATAATAAATATATTTCTGACACTGGCAATTCTTCAATTCTCTTCCAAAGCTATTTGATTTTGTGGCTGAGTAAGGCATACAAAAGAGTTACAATAATTTGTTTATAAATTAGGGAATAAATTGGAAAGACAATATTATGAGTATCAACTGTTGTGTTCAAGGACACCAGGATGGGGCTCTATTTTTTCCTGTTAATGAGGATATCCTTTGGGGATCCCAGAAGATACCAATGTTAGCAAACCTTCTTCTAAATGAAGTGCAGGAGTGGTGTCTGGAAGTTCTTCTTCAGTGAAGACTGAAATCCTGAGTCAAAAGCCTCCATGCTGCAGTGAGCTTGGAGATTCCCAGGTATCCTCAAACCTTCCCCTGCTCCAACAGTTTCACTGCTAAATGCATCATGTATCCCTCGGGGACTCCAAGGCCACACAGAGCTGCCCTGCAGTGTGGCATCTGCTTCTCCTCTCTGTGGCCACCTGATTTGAGACGACATTCTGTAATGCTTGACAATAAATTCACATGTAATCTGGGAAGAGGGAATCTTACTCACCCACTTTGCTTGTTTTAGTGTGATACTCTCCTCAAGTTAAATACAAGCAGCCTGCATATACTTTTATAAAAACACATGATACAAAAACAATAGCAGAACAAGCTCCAATTGTTTAATTTTAATACATTGATGATGTATTAGTCCGTTTTTGCACTGCTATGAAGAAACACCAGAGACTGGTAATTTACAAAGGAAAGATGTTTTATTGACTCACAGTTCCTCATTGCAGGGGAGGCCTCAGGAAACTTACAATCATGGTGTAAGGCAAGGGAGAAGCAGGCACCTTTTTCACAGGGTGGTAGGATGGAGTGAGTGCAGAGCGAAGGGGGAAGCCCCTTATAAAGCCATCAGATTTTGAGCTGGGTGCTGTGGCTCACACCTGTAATCCCAGGACTTTGGGAGGTCAAAGTGGGTGGATCACTTGAGGTCAGGAGTTCGAGACCAGACTGACCAACATGGTGAAAACCCGTCTCTAGTAAAAATACAAAATTAGCCACGCATGATGGTGCGCGCCTGTAATCCCAGCTACTCGGGAGGCTGAGGCAAGAGAATCGCTTGAACCTGGGAAGCAGAGGTTGCAGTGAGCCAATATCGTGCCATTGCACTCCAACCTGGGCAACAAGAACGAAACTCTATCTCAAAACAAAAACAAAACAAAACACACAAAAAAACCATCAGAATTTGAAAGAACTCACTCACTGTCACAAGAACAACACGGGAAAAACTGCCCCATGATTCAGTTATCTCCACCTGTTCTCTCCCTTGACATGTGGAGATTATGGGGATTACAATTCAAGATGGCATTTTGGGTGAGGATACAACAAAACCATATCAGATGAATATAATATTTTGGCAAAAATAAAGAGTATCTTCTATAGCTGTGAAAATAATAGCAGTTATTATTGCAGAAATGGTGCACCATATGAACATTTTGAAAATTAAAGTGTATTCAAACAGTATCTTTCAAAAAGTGTGGACAATGCCATGCCAGCCAAGAACTTTATTAGAGCATGACATTTTTTGGGTAGATTCCTCATAGATATTAATAATATTCAGCAAAATGTTTCAAAAGTTTTCTATTAAATTCCATTGGCTGTTTTCAGCTAAGTGTGAGCACAAATATAAATTTTCTCACAGAACCTGTAAAGTACATGTATGTGCTTTGGTCAAAAAATAGGCTGAGGCGGATATCCAAGTCTTCAGGACTCGGCGAGTTTGGCGCACAGGTGCATGCCTCCACTTGTTATATAACTTGTTTTTGTAAGTTCATACTTGGCTCTGAGCCATTACTGTCTGCAAAAGGTATAATTGCCCTGCTAATACTGTATAGGGCCTCTTGGTGCTCAGCTTGACTCAACATGGCTGGACATGGCTCTTGTGCAGGTGCTCTTGCATCTAGAGAAAGAGAGAACACCAAATCTGTCCGTCTTTGCAGACAGACAGAGGGGAGCCAGGACACAGCTCAACCCGCTTGTGCCCGGTGAGAGTAAGAGTTAAGCTGCTGACCCTGAAGGTAAGGGAGAGCTAGCTGCGCAGCTGTGTGTGGGAGCTGGACTAAGCAGCTGAGACCCGGCAGTGTGATAAAGCTGTTGATGAGAGCTTTTGCTGAATAAAATCATCTTTCACCTGCCTACGGCCCCCCACTTGTTCTTTCTGCTCACCTACCCACTCCCTTTGGACCTCAACATGACATTTGGCATAGTTGTGAAACTGACAGAACCCAAAACACGTTTTTTAAAAAATCAAATATAACATTTTTTGTTGACGTTTTCAAAAGTTGAATGTAATCAATGAAACAAATTCAAAATCTCTGTTAACATGTTTAAAATTTGATTTTAAATAGTGATGAAACTGAAACGTGAAATTTCTGCTGTAGGATCAAAACAGTAAAGAATACTTTGGAATGTAGACTGCCTGTCTAAAATATTGGGCACTGAACATCTATTATTTGTAGGAGGATTCTGTTAAATATTATGTTAAATTATGAAGCATACAAATCTCAACTCTTAGGGATAATTTGCATTCATGTGATCTCTTATGGATAGCTGATATGAATATAATTCGGCATAAATATATTTAAAGTGTATTTGAAATACACTGGCAATTTTCTGGATTTTCTATAGAAAGTTGAAAATTTATATACTCTATGATCCACCAATATATTCATAGAGGTGTAGCTCTATGGAGGAGTTAAGAATTCTAGGAGTTAAGAATATTTAAGTGTCTGTTCATAAGAGCAAACTTGAGACAATTCAGATATCAACAGGACAATGGATTCACACTGTAGAATATTAAATAGTCCCGAAAAGAAATTTGCTACACTGTAAGCAACAGTGTGAATTAAATGTTATACCAATACTGAGGAAAGAAAACACAAATATAGAAAGACTACATATAATAGTCTTGTAATAAAATTAATGATAATAAACTAAATGATATTCTTTGAGGCATATACCAGGTGACCAAACAATACACAGATTTAGTTTATTTTAATTTTAGATTGGGGGGGTTGGCCTGTTGGTGTGTTCTCACACTGCTATAAAGAAATACCTGAGAATGGGTACCTTAAAAGGAAGATAGGTTTAATTGGCTTAGTGTTCTCCAGGCTGTACAGAAAGCATGGCAGCATCTGGTCAGCTACTGGAGAGGCCTCCAGTAACTTTCAACCATAGTTGAAGGCAAAGGGGAAGCAGGCACATCTTACACGATTGGAGCAGGAGGATGAAGGGGGGTGGGAGATACATGACACACGCTTTTAAACAACTAGATCTCATGAGAACGCACTCACTAAACAGTACCAAGGGGGGATGGTGCTAACCCATTCATGAGAACTCTGCCCCCATCATCCAATCACCTCCCACCAGGCCCCACTTCCAACACTGGGGATTACAATTCCACTTGCGACTTGGGCAGGGACACACATCCAAATAATAAATTAGGGGGTATGTTTGCAGTTTTATTACAGGAGTATATTGCACAATGCTGAGAGTTAGGCTTCTGTTGATCATATCACCCAGATGGTGAACACAGTACTCAATAAGAAGGTTTTCAGCCCTCCCCCACTTCCTTCCCCTTCTTCCTCCTTTTGGAGTCCCCAGTGTCTATTGTTTCTATCTTTGTGTCCCTGTATACCTAAGGTTTAGCTCCCACTAGAACATGCAATATTTTGTTTGCAGTTTCTGTGTTAATTCACTTAGGATAATGGCCTCCAGATGTATCCATGTTGCTGAAAAGGGTAAGGGCATGATTTCATTCTTTTCAATGGCTGTGCAGTATTTCACGGTGTATGTGTGCCACATTTTCTTTATCCAATCTACCATTGATGAGCACCTAGGTTGATTCCTTCTCTTTGCTATTGCAAATAGTGCTGCAATAAACGTATCCGTGCACTGGTCTTTCTGGTAGAACTAATTTTTTCTTTGAGCGTATCCCCTGTAATAAGATTGCTGAGTCAAATGGTACTTCTATTTTTCCTTCTTGAGAAAGCTCCAAACTGCTTTCCACATTGGCTGAACTAATTTACATTCCTACCAACTGTGTATAAGCATTCCCTTTTCTTCACAGCCTCGCCAACATCTGTTATTTTTTAACTTTTAAACAAAAGCCGTTCTGACTAGGGTGAGATGGTATCTCATTGTGGTTCTGATTTGCATTTCTCTGATGATTAATGATATTGAACATTTTTTCATATGCTTTTTGGGAACTTACAGGTCTTCTCAGAAGTGTCCGTTCCTGTTCTTTGTCCACTCTTTAATAGGGTGTTTTATTCTTGTTAATTTGTTTTAGTTCCTTATCCATTCTGGAAATTAGACCTTTGTCAGATGCATAGTTTGCAAATATTATCTCCCATTCTGTAAGCTGTCTGTTTATTCTGATGATAATTTCTTTATAAACAGAGTGTTTGAAGTTTACTCCTGGAAGAAGTAAACTGCTTCTAGTGCCCAAATAATAGCCTTTTCTTCCCCAGTGCAACTTTGGTTTAAATCGCATATATGAACTCAGACTCTTGTCATTTAAGAGCCAATAATGGTAGACCTTCGGTATGGTTTTCGGCAGGTTCTCATGTAATCATGTCCCAGTGCCCTATAGCAGTGACTTTGATTATCTACCCATTAAGGCTCTCAGCTGTGGCAGATTAGCAGCTGTGGAAGAGAAAGTGTCCTTTTGTAAAGGAATAGCCATGTAAACACGGTAAGGAGAAGATAACAGTCCTGCAAACAATAGCTACTGAAGAAACCTGCAAAATATCTAAAAGAAATGTTAGCAGGAAATGTTGAAAGATTTTTATTGAAAAAAATATTAAGCTATATAAAAGCTGCCTGCACCCTGAATACCTGGGAGATATATGGTCTTCCCATTCAGGCAGATGCAAGAGCAAAAAGAGAACAATCCTTCCATAATTAAAATATAAAAACAAAATATTAAATTATAACTGTAATATAATTTTTTGCAAGCAGTTTAAAAGAAATACTTTCATAGATCTTGCTAATTTAACTATACACTTATCTGAAGAAAATTCTCAAGAATAATTGAAGACATGTAAAACGCAGTGCAAAAAATTGTCTTACCAAGTAGCAAGGCATATTATAAACCCAGAATAATTAGAATACCATGGCATTGATATTCTAAATAGGCAAGCCAGTCATGAAACACAATAGATGTATTAATATAGATATATAATTTCATATATATGCAGTTTATCATAAAGATGGTATTTCAAGTCAATGATGAATAAAAGAGAAAAATAAATTATAGAAACATCAAAATGGTAAAGATAAAACATGCAAATCTTTAAACGTATTATAAGAAAATAAAAGAAATTCATTTAGAACTTTGAGTTAGAAAAGACCCTTGTAAACGAATTACAAATGAAAGTTTTTCTCTTTATGGTAAAAATCATAAAGGAAACAAAATTAATCTGCTATCAAGAAAACATGCTTGAATAGGCCAAAGTCACTATAAAATTAAAATTTGTGTTAAAACTTTAAAAATATTTGATACTTGTATAAAATAAAGGATTAATATTTACAGTTTATTTTAAAACCTACAAATACTTATAACCACAAAAATCCAATAGACCCAGGGGCCAAGTGTGGAGATAGGGAATTCAGAGGACAGGAAATCCAAACACTTCCAACACAGAGTCCAGCCCACTCCCTGAGAGGTGGATGTTTGGAAACTACAACACAGGGATGTCACTTTTTTGCCCACAACATTTGCAAAATTGAAAAATAAAAAAATGCACCATCGAATTTTGTTCACCATGTAGGGAAACGGGCACTGTCATTTCTCGCGTGACAGATTGGTTCAGTCTTCAAAGGACAACTTGGCAGTATTTGCTGACATGATCAATGCACTTCTCTTTTGGTCCATCATCTCCACTTCTCAGAGACAAATCTTAAGACACATTCACATGGAAAAAAACCAAGATAGTCACATACTTTCTGTTGTATCTTTGTACTTAGAATTACAATATGGGAGGAAAGTACCTTGACATTCATCTTCAAGGGAATGGTGACACTACCCGACACCCCCGTTGTGACGTACGGTGCTGCATACTCCCCAGTGACCAGCCCCTCTTAAATTCCAGACCGCTAAAAGGTAACCATGCTACAGTGTGGTGTATGTCTTTCCAGAATTTTAAGTACAGCATTTCCAGAGTTTTAGTTGGAAATTATACATACATACGCATATATCTATGTTTACTTATATGAAATTTTGTATATATAATATGTACATATGTGTATACATATTTACATATGGAAATGTATACATATAATACATAATTTTGCTTATATGTGTTTTTCTGAACATACAATTTTACTAGATACATTGTTTTTTACTTTGTAGTTTTTCACGTTTAATAGGTTTTAGAGAGATCTGTATAATAACTCACAGAGCTTTCCCTAATTTTTATTAAGCTTGGTTTAAAAAACGTGAATTGATTATAAGGTATAGGAGAATGACCTATGCATGTGTATGCACATGTGTCTGTGCATGCATGCATGTGTGCCCATATGTATGTGAATCTATGTAACTGTGTACATGTCCACGTGCGTGTGTGTGCATGGGTGTAGGTGTGCTTATGTATATGTTGATTATTTTTAAATTATAAACCAAACTTGAATTCCTCGGGTAAACTCAAATTGTCCATGTGCATTTTTACTTTTTGTTTGTCTGTTTTAACTTGCTGAGTTTGTTACTATTTGGTTTAAAATATTTTAATTCACATTCAAGAAAGAGATACTGGCCTGTGGCTTTCTTTTTAGCACTTTCCTTCCTGGTATTAGCAGTAATATTTCAAAAATCGTTTTTTAAAAGTATTTTCTACATGGTATAACAGAGGCTTTGCTATGTTTACTTATTATCTGATATGCTTATTTGATCATGCTGCTCATTTGAAAAATAACATTGGTATACTTTTTCATTACATTTTATTAATGATAACAATGGTCCTAGAACCTTTATTTTGTGGAGATGTTATTTATTCATCTTCAACCCTAAGCACAAATTCTTTATTCTTGTGAATTCATTCATTCTGTGTGGCTTTAATAATCTCTGTGTTAATGGGGTCTCATTGTTGAAACATGCACTGCTTTCAATGGTGAGGGGTAAAGGTGGAAAATAATTAGTATCTATTTTAGGTCTCAAGGTCTTTCAGTGACAGTAGGAAAAATGGGGAGCAAAACCAGAGTAATGAGGAGAGAACTTGGTCCAGAAGGGATGCTGACTTAATTAATTTACCCAAGCTCATCGGAAGAGTGGAAAATGGACTCAAGGGGCTTCTATTCCCACGCATGTATTTTAATTGCTAAGTATTGTATCGGACATTTTGCTTTTTCCCTGTTAAGAACTAATCTCATTATTTTTAATAAAGATGCTCTATAAACCTGAAGTAAAAAAAGAAACAGAATCATATAGTCAGCTTAATCCATCCATTCTTTTATTTAACTAAATGATAAACATTGGCAATAAAGGCATACTACATGACATAAAATGAGAAGAAAAACTCGTAAATAGACATTGTTCCAACAACCAAAATATCACTGTGTTTTCCAGGCTCATAGTGATTTCTAATTAAGCGCGTTTTTCATTAGTATTTTTGTAACTTTTTAAAGTAACAATATTTTCAATGTCATCATAGAGTATCATAACCAGAATATGGGCACTGATACAGCCAAATCCAGAAGAATTTCATAATCACGAGGGTCTTCCACGTTGCCGTTTTACTGACACACTCACTTCCTTCTTGCCACCAGCTCCTTCTTAACCCTGCCCACCATTAATCTGTTCTCCACTTCAATAATTTGGTTCCTTTAAGAATGTTATAGGCCGGGCGCGGTGGCTCAAGCCTGTAATCCCAGCACTTTGGGAGGCTGAGACGGGCGGATCACGAGGTCAGGAGATCGAGACCATCCTGGCTAACACGGTGAAACCCCGTCTCTACTAAAAAATACAAAAAACTAGCCGGGCGAGGTGGCGGGCGCCCGTAGTCCTAGCTACTCGGGAGGCTGAGGCAGGAGAATGGCGGGAACCCGGGAGGCGGAGCTTGCAGTGAGCTGAGATCCGGCCACAGCACTCCAGCCTGGGCGACAGAGGGAGACTCCGTCTCAAAAAAAAAAAAAAAAAAAAAAGAATGTTATAGAACTGGAATCATACACTATGCAACCTTTTGGAAACAGCTTTTTTTTTTTTTTTTTTTTTTTTTTTTTTTTTTTTTTTTTGCGCATGGCATAATTCTTTAGAGATTCATCCAGGTAGTGGTCTGCATCAGTAGTAAATTACTTTTTATCACTGAGCAGTATCCTAGTCTACGGTTGTGCGATATTTTGTTTAATATTTACCCATCAAAGGACAGCCGGGGAAGAGGAATAACTATGCCACTTCTATCTTTAGAGATAGAAGTGTTTTCTTGCCCTTCCAAATGCCTTTTTTCTTACGAAAAAGTAACATTTTTCTGCTTTACCGTATTCCTAGTACTGCCTACTCTACTCTACCCATTTTATCAATTGCATGCCCTCCGTTCCATTGTTTCCCTTGTTTATTTGCCACGGAAAGGTAAGTGCTATCCAGGATGGTCTGCCAGAGCTATTTCTGCCTTGTTCTCCCCCATCCATCTTTGAAACTTAATTTTTGCTATTCTGTATCCCTGTAACAATGCATAAATATTTCTCTAATTTATCATCTGTAATTAGTTTCAACCATCATACACAGTGACTCTTAAATCTGTGATGGTTTTGGACAAGAATATTAGCACTCTTGCTTTCCCCGCTGCCTTTCCTCTCAAGCCACATTAAAAATTTGCTCACATCTGCCTTGATCAAGATTTCTAAGACTTAAATGTGGCTTGTAACCATAATCAAGTCTTCGCTTTTATTTCCTATAGATTAATTCTAGCATTTGAAAACAAAATTGCTTCTACATACTATTATGACGAAATAAGTAATGTTTACTGAATACCATTCTCTTCAGCTGTGATATCAAAAACCCCATTTTGACAGAATTTCCATGATTTGGTTTATATTCCTTGATGAAAATTAAGTCAAGTTTTGGTTTGTAAAATCTCAGGATGTTGGTCCTCTTGTACTCTGTGTGTGGTGGGGAAGGGTGTTTTCCTGCCCTTCCAAATGCCTTTTTTCTTATGAAAAAGTAACATTTTTCTTCTTTACTGTATCCCTAGTGCTGCCCACTCTACTGTACCCATTTTATCAATTGCACACACTCTGTTAAGTTTTTTCCCTTGGAGATTTCCTTCATGAACTCACTAATGTCTTGTTCTAATTTGGGTCAGTTGTTTTCTCATCCAATCCAGAGTTGTCAATTTGAAGTTTTCTTTCTGATTGGGCATCTAGATTCTTACATTCTTCAAAATACCCTATTTTTAAGTGTTTTCAGTCAGAAGACAGAGATTCAGATCCCAAGACTGAAAGTTACTTGCCCTGAATGTATTCCATTGAAGACAATGCCTCAAGTACCTTATGAAGATTAGTTAATTCCATCTTTCAGCCAAGTCTTTGGAGTATGCACCGTTGTTATCACTGTTTTACAAATGAGGATTGTGAGGACCTGAGGTTTAAGTCTATGCCCCAGGCCATGTCATCATTAAATTTTAGAGCTGCATTTAAATGAGTTAGGCAATTTAACTTCAAATATTACTCTCTTATTGACTATACTATAGCAAGTTCTAAATATTTTTGAGTCTCATTTCATTTGTAGAAAGCTATGATGATTATAATTATTGATATTAATGTAGGGTGAAAAGCCACATGTCAGGAGTGACCAGGGAGCAGATCCCGAACGTACAAGAAACAGCTGAAAGGTATGTGTTAAACCATATGCGAGGCCCAAGACAGCTGCATTGAAATTGCCAGGCACAGGCACGCTGGAATGGAAGCTTCTTGAAGGAAGGCAAGGAGGATCCTTTTCATGCTTGAGTCACCAGCACCGTGAGCACTTGGCTTGATGCTGTGCACACAGTAGGTGCTCAGCGTGCATTAGTCATAGGAGTGAGTGAACAGCAGAGTCTGTTCCATGCACTTCTGTAGCCCATCTTCCTTGCTCTATTCTGCTACTCTAAGCACAGCACTAGTCATATCATCGTGGTGTATTTAAGTAGGTATTTGATCTTTGTGGCAGGAAAATGATAGTTTCATTATAGCCTAACAGTAGAAGTTCCTATATTAGAATGTGTAACTAGAGTAGAAACAGTGAAAAAAACATTCCTGGTAAGGCACATGGATACGGTGGAACGAGTATAGACTTTGCTGTCAAAGAGTTGCTTGGTTAATACAATTACTCAAGTGCCTTCTATGTGCCAGGCTTTGCTCTAGATTCTAAAAACAAGACAGAAGATAGCAAGCAAGGCACATTCAGCCTTGCCTATCTTTTCTCTCTGATGATTGTTTGCTTGCTTTTAAAATTTTGGCTCTGTTAATAGCTGTGTACTTCCATATGAGGAATATTATTCTAAGCCTCAATTTTTGTGTAAAATAGAGATATAAAAATACTTATCTCAAAGGGTTTTTGTGAGCACTATAGAACTTATATATAGATCTATGGGAGAGAGAGAGCACTTGATGGGTAATAGATGTGATTTCTCTTCTTTCTCTTCTTTTTTTTTTTTCCTTCACAGCTCATGGACAGCTCATGCTGATCTCTTTTGCCATCTGAGCCCTAGCTTTCTTTGAAGACCACTCTCTATTTAATAAATGGTGCTGGGATAACTGGTTAGCCATAGTCAGAAGAATAAAATTGGACCCCTACCTTTAACCATGTACACAAATAAGTTCAAGAAGGATTAATGACATAATGTAGGGCCTCGAATTACAAAAATCCCAGAGAATAACTCTTCTTGATATTTGCCCTGGCAAATAATTTTTGGCTAAATCCCCAAAAGCAACTGCAACAAGAACAAAAAATGGCCAGTGGGACCTAATTAAACTAAAAGTCTTCTGCACAGGAAAAGAAACTATAAATAAGCAGACAACTTACAGAATGGGAGAAAATATTTGCAAACTAGGCAGCTGACAAAGCTATTCAGAATCTATAAGGAACTGAAATCAGCAAGAATAAAACAACCCAATTTAAAAATGGGCAAAGGACACAAGCAAACACTTCATAAAAGAAGACATACTTGGCCGGGCGCTGTGGCTCACGCCTGGAATCCCAGCACTTTGGGAGGCCAAGGCAGGCAGATCACTTGAGGTCAGGAGTTCGAAAAGAAGTCATACAAGTGGCCCAAAAATATGAAAAAAAATGTTCATTATTAATCATGGAGAAACGCAAATCAAAACCGTAATGAAATACCGTCTCACACCAGTCAGAATGGATATTACTAAAAAGTCAAAAACCAAAGATGCTTGTGAGGCTGCAGAGAAAAAGGAATGCTTATACGCTGTTGGAGGGAATGTAAATTAGTTCAGCCAATGTGGAAAGCAGTTTGGAGATTTTTCAAAGAACTTAAAATAGAGCTACCATTTGACCCAGCAATCCCATTACTGGGTATCCACTCAAAGGAACATAAACCATTATAACAAATTGACACATGCACTCATCTGTTCACCGTGGCACTATTCACAATAGCAAAGACATGGAATCAATCTAGGTGCCCATCAACTTGGGACTGAATTAAGAAAATGTGGTACATCTACACCACAAAATACTATGCAGCCATAAAAGAGAATGAAACAATGTCCTCTGCAGCAACATAAATGGACCTGGAGGCCAAAATTCTAAAGGAACTAACGCAGAAACAGAAAACCAAATACTGCAGTGTTCTCACTTCTAAGCGAGGCATACATGGGCATAAAAATGGGTACAATAGACATCAGGGACTACTGGAGGAGGGAGGGGGGATACTATGATAGGGGGTGTTCTAGGCTCATTACTTAGGGGCAGTATATCCATGTAAAAAATCTGCACTTGTACCTCCATATCTAAAATCCAAGTTGAAATAAAAAAAATAAAGATCACTCAATGTACAGCATCAATTTTTGGACCATGATGTGGCCATCTGTGTTCCTAAAGACCTGTAAATGACTTCTAAGCTTTCTGATCATCTTCATTGCTAGTGATCTCCTAGCCCTGCAGGGGAGTACCTGGTGTCACATTCAAGGCTCAATGCCCACTGGGTTCACCCAAGAGTGATTTATGTGTTAGTTTCTCCCTACTTCCTTGTGCCATTCTGGATAGCTTCTTCAGATGGTAATTATTTTCCGCTCCAGCCAAGGCCCGATTAAAGACAGAACGCTGGAGATGAAAAGCTCCGGATCACACTGGCAGACTCTACTTCAGACATAAACTCTGGAACTTGACAGCTATGATGGGTCTCTTCATGTTGCTTCCACAGACTTAATGATGTCTTTAACATCTCCTACCTGAAGGCATCACCCATCATGCCACTGAGATGCACGGCCATATTTCAGTTAATTTAGCTAATTTGCTAGTTTGTAAAGAAACACAGTTCATACAATAAGTTGTGCATCTCTTGTTTTTTGGCAGGTCAGTTTTGAAATGATAACTGTTGTGATTGATGTGCTCTAAATAACAAGAGAAAAACAGTTCACCCATATGCTGAGGTGATAAGCATATGTTCCAATTTGGAGCCAAGAGAAAAGCAAAAAAACACAGTTTAAGCAAATCTTAGTTCTTGACAAACACTCACAGGGTATTTCAGTGAAGAAATATGCATATAGCTCAGGGAATTAAGAAATTGTCTAGCTCAGGGTGGAAATGACACCTTTATAATCAGAGTTTCTTGACTACAGTGAGTTCATTCCTTCTGTGATCAGGGTTGAGTCTTGGAATTTCCCATCAGTAGACTGATGCTGCTTATCCACGTAGGCGAGCACTACGAGGACAGAATGTGCTTCCTCACTACATCACACTAGAGCCACCATCTGGAGGTGGTCACATGGGAGAATTTGCTTCAGTAAGTGGAGTGTAATGGAACAGGGCTGTTGATTGCCATCTGTCCGTTTATAGGAAGTGTGGGCTCAAAAGTAGAAGAGGAGGTTGGCCGCCATGCTGCTTGACTTATTTTATATCCATCATTTGTTAACCGTGGCCACATTATGGGCAATTTATTTTGTTTATTAGCACATCTGTTATTATTATTATTTATTCCTAATCATAGGTACACAATACTTATTGTTTCATGAAGATAAGCTTGGCTTTGCCCTGCAATTAATAGCAATTACGTTTTTGTCAGGCTCATCCAATGACTGAGTCAGTCTCTGTGTCTTTAAGGTCTTCAGGCGATTCCTGTGCTCAGCAGAGTTGAGAATCATTGGGGAATGGGGAGGAGCCGCATGGTCACCGCCCCCAATGTCATCTGTTGCCCAGAAGATGAGACCTCCAGAGGCTGCCACTTTGCAGAGGGGCATGGGGACATCCTCTTTCTGTCATGCTCTGCTTCAGCCACAGCTGGCCTCTGCTTCAGGTGTGGCCTTGGCACCTGCTGGTCATTCTGGAGTCACAGTTCATCCACATGCAGCCACCTTCCTGCCATACTGGCTTTCCTCCCCTCTGAGGCTGCCTCTGTCCTTCCCACTGTGAGGGCCAGGCACACTCTGCCTCTCTCTTCAAAGGCTTACACCCTCTGAGACCTCAGGGATTTTATGAACCCTCCTTGTCTTGTCTGCAGCTGCCAGGGGACCCGTGTCAGAGACTTGCCTTCCTGGACCTCTTGCAGGCTGCATTCTCTACTCCTAGTCCTGGATTTTAAATAACCATTTCCTGGTCCTGGATCTTAAGCCTCCAGAACGTCTTCCCTGGGGGCTTAGGCATAACAGACATAGCCCCCCAAGCAAGCATAGATCTAGCTGGCATCTTCCCAAACTTCTTTGTTTCCAACCCGTAATTCTGTTCAGGTTGGAGAAGTCTGATTCTGTTGTCTTGGGTCCCCTCTCAAGTCTCCCACACCCCTGAGTAGATGCTAACTGGAGCTGGTCCCCCACCTGAGCCTGCCTGCAGTGTATGTCGGTTCCCGCCTCTCACCTGCATTCAGGAGGTCACAGGGGAGAAGTAACAGGCACGGGCATTATTCTCTCAAACGTGGCTTCCTCTATGCAAATGAGACCAGCTGCCTGCAGGGCCTGCCACACACGGGGCTCACTCTGCCAAGCGTGGTTTGTGAACTGTCGCTGAAATCAGTCTAGTACATCTTGGGTTTTTAAGTGGTCCTGGATGTGGGGATGTGTAGCAGGTGGGAGGAACGACAGAGACAAGACCAGAGGGCAGTGGCTTCTGCCAAAGACTGCATCTGTCTGGTTCTTTCCTGAGTGCATCACGCTTGGACCGCCTGCTTTGAAGACACTGCCATCATAACAACAGCATGGATGAAGCCAACCTCATTCACGTATCCACTGTGTCGCATCTTCATGAATAACCGTCTAAGCCGGGAAAGCAAAGGAGTTATTTTACAGAGAGACTGCCACCTAAAAGGTCTTTGATACTCCATTAAGTTTGCAGTCCTTCAAGTGAATAGTGGCCTATTAGCAGACTTTGCAGACAGGGTTCATTTCCGACATGGCACTGGACACCTGCTATCTCAGAGTCCAGGTATGAGTGTGCAGGTGTGTGAGTGCCTGTACCCCTGGGGGAGACTGTGTGTGCACTGGAACAGATGCTGGACACAGGGGATCCCCCTTATGGTTGGGACAAGCCTGGAAACCTTATTTTAAAGCAGCACAAACCATCTGGCCCTCCAGATCACCCCACCCCAGTTTAAAGGCCTGGACAAGCTTCCTAGAGAACTCTAACACAATTCTCCAGGTATACTCCCTGAAAAAAATGAGTGAAAAAAAAATACCTCTATGGAAATTGGTATTTAAAGAGAATTAGATGCACAGTTGTGTTTCTCATCCCATCCCCAGAAATAAAACTGACTCTGGTGATCTGTCACGTTTGTTTCGTGGGCAGGAGAACTGTTCCCATAGTGGCAAAGTCCTCAGAGGATCATGAGGGCATAAGTGCTTCCTGGTCTCTAAATGAGCTACTGCTGAAAAGAATCTGTGCATTTGAAAATAACAAGAGCTGATGGTTAACCAGCAGCCTTGGAGTTTTTATCATTATCCCAGTAAAACCAATCTTTGTGAAACCGAGCCTCAAAGATTGCTTTTCAACTATTAAAAAAGCTGTCACCTCTTAGACTGCGGCAAGAGCAAAGCTTGTAGAAAAACATTTTTGTTCGTAAAAAAGACTAGAAATTCTGCATGTAAAAAATGAATTTCAACTTCTCATGTTGTATTTCAAATACATATTTCCCACCTTGCTTCATGCTACCTAAAGTGTAAAAGAGACTTTGTATATGTATTTCTGTATTTCTTACATTTAATATAGGTGAGGGTTCTACAAAGGAAATTCTAATAAAGACAGTTTTGTGGAGTCTTTACATGCCAGTTTAGGACAGACAAATCTATATACCTAAACGGCTTTCCTTTAGGACTGTGTCTTAATTTCAGCTATTTCATAGGATGTTTTTAAGGCAGCAAAATATATTGATATTTTTATTTGATTGTAGGATTATTGTCTCCAAGTTACATTTGTAAATTACCTTGGTTTCAGAATGGTTCCCTTGTCATGTATTAAAATGGTAATATTAATAGTCTCAACAGAACAATAGTCCTAATAGAAACTGGTAATTGAGAAGTAGAAATGAACTGCAAAGCAATTCATCTGGGGTTGAAGTTTGTATAGGTGATTATAATAGCAGGTCCATGGAGGAAGCTGGAAACCATCATTCTGAGCAAACTATACCAAGAACAGAAAACTAAACATCGCATGTTCTCACTCACAGGTGGGAACTGAACAATGAGAACACTTGGACACAGGGTGGGGAACATCACACACACCCCTATTGTGGGATGGGAGGATGGGGGAGGGATAGCATTAGCAGATATACCTAATGTAAATGACGAGTTAATGGGTGCAGCACACCAACATGGCTCATGTATACATATGTAACAAACCTGCATGTTGTGCACACGTACCCTAGAACGTAAGTACAATTAAAAAAAAAGAAAGACAAAAAAATAATAGCAGGTCCTGTGAAAGAAGTAAAAGCATCAGGGAAAAATTATTACATCCCATTGGCAGTAATAAATCAATGAAATTAATTCATTTAATAAAATATATTTGGGTTTCAACTCTGCCTTAGATCCTGTGCTCACTGCTGGGGGTTAAACTTTGGAGGCCACAATCTGCGTTAGCAAGGAACACTTAGTACAGGACAGTTACTCCAACTCAGCATCATTGGTATTTTGGCCTAGAAAAATATTTGTTATGATGGAGAGCTGCCTGTGCACTGAGGAGTGATTAGCTGCATCCCTGGCCTCTGCCCACTGCATACCCCCAGAATCTCCTCTCTGGTTGTTACAATCAGTCATGTCTCCAAAGTTTTCCAAATGTCCCCTGAAAAACAAAATCACAGTTGAGAAGTCCTGACCTAACAGGACAGGGAGACTGTTGGAGTCAATGAGGTAAGGTGAGTGCTGAGATGCTCAGGGCATCTGAGGAAAGCTGTGAACAGAGAATTCTGTGTCACGGCCAGGAGAAGCCGAGAAGCTGAAATGTCTTGTTTCAACATTAGTTCATTCAGTTGAAATAGGCTAAAAATTTTTAACTTAATCTAGTAGAAAATGAGATACCTCTAATGCAACCTTCCCAGTGAATAAACAACATTTTCATTATCAACCAATTACTATGTTTTGGAATTTGCAACTTGTTTATGATTTTATGATGGGGAAGTTGTCCTTAAAATATTGTCCGATATTTTTCCACAAGAGTTTTATAGTTTTGCCTTTTATATTCCTGAACTATAATCTATCTAGAAGATTTTCTAACACGTTTAAACTGAGGTAGTGATCTAATTGTAATTTTTCTATATGGTGAGCAAGTTTTTCCAACCTGGTGGTTTAGATTCATAGTCTAGGTTCTAAACAGCTGTGCTTTGCAATCTAGACTCTTTCTATTCTTTCATATTGGTCCATTTATCTGTATCTTTAAGAGTGCCTGCCTGTGGCCATGTAATATTATCATCTATATGGTAGAATACCTCCTCCTGTTCTTTGTCAGAATTGGTTTACAAATCTCAAGAGTTTTGTAGTGTCATATAAATTTTGCAAAATTGTCCCATTGCCCCAAATCTTTTAGTTTTCTATTTGAATCACATTAAATATTTTGTTTAATTTGGGAAGGATGGTTATATTAACAATATTTAGTTTGTGTGCCATTTATTTACTATTTTATTTGACTTAATTGGCTTTTAAAATTCACTCTCTAAAGAACTAACATTCCTAAGGTAATTCCTGAATATGTGATAATCTAACGTTTATGCAAATGGTATTTTATTGCATTTTCTAATGACATTTTCTGAATTACAATAGATTTGTGTTTATATCTTTACAGCTGCTTTGTACTCACATTTTATCACTAGTCTTTCTGTTGATTCTTCTGTTTTATATGAATATCTATATGAATATCCCCTGCAGAAAAAGACAATGTTTGTTTTTTTCTCATAATCCTTATGCTGCTTCATTATTTTTTCTTTTTGGAATGATATTGAGAAAAATGCCTAAAATGGAAATCTTTGTAGATTTAGCTACATTATAATTGAAAAAAAAATACTAGAAACAAGAGACAAGTGATCAACCAGGAATTTATACTTGCTTGTATATTGTTACCAGTGACTATTATCTAAAATATCCTAGGAAGTCCTAAAATCAACATAGATAAAGTAACATGATCCAGTAGATAAACTGTCAATGAATCTGAAAAGGCAGCTCATAGTCAAAAAATCTAAAGGTCCAGTGTGTTTGAGCATCCCTTCATATGCTTATTAATAATGAAAAGGTAGTATATTGAAAATTGAAATGCCACTCTGTGTTCTCCTATTGCTAAAGATTAGAAAGTTAGATACAAAATTCATTGTCAAGGTAATTTGGAAAAAGAAAATTTTGGTGGGAGCTTGGACCAATGCAGTAATTTTGAAGACAAAGTCCAGTCTTTAATAAATTGGACTATATGTTTAACTTCAAACCCAGCGATTCCATTCTTAAGGAATGCATCCAAAAGGAGTCTCAGTGAGCAATTAATCATAGATAGTGGAATATGAAAATGTGCTAAAAATAATATCTGATTTACAGTGGGCATAAGCCATGACTGCCCCCACTGAGACCTGAATATCTTGTCACCATCACATGGAAATCTTATGCAAGTTCAAAATGACATCTAAAGAATACTCATTTCATTATTGTTTGAAATAATGAAAAATCAAAGAGCCTAGATCTATCAATAAAATAATGAGATATCACAGAACAATCCAAAATAGTACACACTGTCAACATATTAACATAGATTTCCCTCAAAAACAAATTTGAAATGAAAAAATAATATTGAATATATGGATTTATATATGCATATGAAATATATGATTTAAAAATTAAAAAAAAAAAAGTTTGCCCACTATTTTTTCTTAAATAGACACAGGGTCTTAGTCTGCTCCAGCTGCCATAACAAAATATCATGGACTGGCTGGCTTAAACAACAGAAATTTGTTTCTCACAGTTCTGAAACTTGAAAGTTTAAGGTCATTGTGGGCTCTGGAAAGAACTTTCTTCTTGGCTTTTGGACAGTGATATTCTCACTGTGCCCTTACGTGGCCATGCCTTGGTATGTGTGCATAGAGAGCGAGATCTCTGTATCTTTCTTTTCTTATAAAGCCACCAATCCTATTGAATTATGACCCCGAGTTTATGACCTTACTTAACCTTAATTGCCTCCTAAAAGCCCTGCCTACGGGGGGGGGGGGGGGGGGGGGGGGTGGGGGTGGTGCGGAGCAAGATGGCTGAATAGGAGCAGCTCCAGTCTCCAACTCCCAGCGCGAGCGACACAGAAGACCGGTGATTTCTGCATTTTCAACTGAGGTACTGGGTTCATCTCACTGGGGAGTGCCAGACGATCGGTGCTGGTCAGCTGCTGCAGCCCGACCAGCGAGAGCTGAAGCAGGGCGAGGCATTGCCTCACCTGGGAAGCGCAAGGGGGAAGGGAGTCCCTTTTCCTAGCCAGGGGAACTGAGACACACAACACCTGGAAAATCGGGTAACTCCCACCCCAATACTGCGCTTTAAGCAAACAGGCACACCAGGAGATCATATCCCACACCTGGCCGGGAGGATCCCACACCCACGGAGCCTCCCTCATTGCTAGCACAGCAGTCTGTGATCTACCGGCAAGGCAGCAGTGAGGCTGGGGGAGGGGCGCCCGCCATTGCTGAGGCTTAAGTAGGTAAACAAAGCTGCTGGGAAGCTCTAACTGGGTGGAGCTCACAGCAGCTCAAGGAAACCTGCCTGTCTCTGTAGACTCCACCTCTGGGGACAGGGCACAGTAAACTAAACAAACGCAGCTGACACCTCTGCAGACGCAAACGACTCTGTCTGACAGCTTTGAAGAGAGCAGTGGATCTCCCAACACGGAGGTTGAGATCTGAGAAGGGACAGACTCCCTGCTCAAGTGGGTCCCTGACCCCTGAGTAGCCTAACTGGGAGACATCCCCCACTAGGGGCAGTCTGACACCCCACACCTCACAGGGAGGAGTACACCCCTGAGAGGAAGCTTCCAAAGCAAGAATCAGACAGGTACACTCGCTGTTCAGAAATATTCTATCTTCTGCAGCCTCTGCTGCTGATACCCAGGCAAACAGGGTCTGGAGTGGACCTCAAGCAATCTCCAACAGACCTACAGCTGAGGGTCCTGACTGTTAGAAGGAAAACTATCAAACAGGAAGGACACCTACACCAAAACCCCATCAGTACATCACCATCATCAAAGACCAGAGGCAGATAAAACCACAAAGATGGGGAAAAAGCAGGGCAGAAAAGCTGGAAATTCAAAAAATAAGAGCGCATCTCCCCCGGCAAAGGAGCGCAGCTCATCGCCAGCAACGGATCAAAGCTGGACGGAGAATGACTTTGACGAGATGAGAGAAGAAGGCTTCAGTCCATCAAATTTCTCAGAGCTAAAGGAGGAATTACGTACCCAGCGCAAAGAAACTAAAAATCTTGAAAAAAAAGTGGAAGAATTGATGGCTAGAGTAATTAATGCAGAGAAGGTCATAAACGAAATGAAAGATATGAAAACCATGACACGAGAAATACGTGACAAATGCACAAGCTTCAGTAACTGACTCGATCAACTGGAAGAAAGAGTATCTGCGATTGAGGATCAAATGAATGAAATGAAGCGAGAAGAGAAACCAAAAGAAAAAAGAAGAAAAAGAAATGAACAAAGCCTGCAAGAAGTATGGGATTATGTAAAAAGACCAAATCTACGTCTGATTGGGGTGCCTGAAAGTGAGGGGGAAAATGGAACCAAGTTGGAAAACACTCTTCAGGATATCATCCAGGAGAACTTCCCCAACCTAGTAGGGCAGGCCAACATTCAAATCCAGGAAATACAGAGAACGCCACAAAGATACTCCTCGAGAAGAGCAACTCCAAGACACATAATTGCCAGATTCACCAAAGTTGAAATGAAGGAAAAAATCTTAAGGGCAGCCAGAGAGAAAGGTCGGGTTACCCACAAAGGGAAGCCCATCAGACTAACAGCAGATCTCTCAGCAGAAACTCTCCAAGCCAGAAGAGAGTGGGGGCCAATATTCAACATTCTTAAAGAAAAGAATTTTAAACCCAGAATTTCATATCCACCAAACTAAGTTTCATAAGTGAAGGAGAAATAAAATCCTTTACAGATAAGCAAATGCTTAGAGATTTTGTCACCACTAGGCCTGCCTTACAAGAGACCCTGAAGGAAGCACTAAACATGGAAAGGAACAACTGGTACCAGCCATTGCAAAAACATGCCAAAATGTAAAGACCATCGAGGCTAGGAAGAAACTGCATCAACTAACGAGCAAAATAACCAGTTAATATCATAATGGCAGGATCAAGTTCACACATAACAATCTTAACCTTAAATGTAAATGGACTAAATGCTCCAATTAAAAGACACAGACTGGCAAACTGGATAAAGAGTCAAGACCCATCAGTCTGCTGTATTCAGGAGACCCATCTCACACGCAGAGACATACATAGGCTCAAAATAAAGGGATGGAGGAAGATTTACCAAGCAAATGGAGAACAAAAAAAAAGCAGGGGTTGCAATACTAGTCTCTGATAAAACAGACTTTAAACCATCAAAGATCAAAAGAGACAAAGAAGGCCATTACATAATGGTAAAGGGATCAATTCAACAGGAAGAGCTAACTATCCTAAATATATATGCACCCAATACAGGAGCACCCAGATTCATAAAGCAAGTCCTTAGAGACTTACAAAGAGACTTAGACTCCCATACAATAATAATGGGAGACTTCAACACTCCACTGTCAACATTAGACAGATCAACGAGACAGAAAGTTAACAAGGATATCCAGGAATTGAACTCATCTCTGCAGCAAGCAGACCTAATAGACATCTATAGAACTCTCTACCCCAAATCAACAGAATATACATTCTTCTCAGCACCACATCATACTTACTCCAAAATTGACCACGTAATTGGAAGTAAAGCACTCCTCAGCAAATGTACAAGAACAGAAATTATAACAAACTGTCTCTCAGACCACAGTGCAATCAAACTAGAACTCAGGACTAAGAAACTCAATCAAAACCGCTCAACTACATGGAAACTGAACAACCTGCTCCTGAATGACTACTGGGTACATAACGAAATGAAGGCAGAAATAAAGATGTTCTTTGAAACCAATGAGAACAAAGATACAACATACCAGAATCTCTGGGACACATTTAAAGCAGTGTGTAGAGGGAAATTTATAGCACTAAATGCCCACAAGAGAAAGCAGGAAAGATCTAAAATTGACACTCTAACATCGCAGTTAAAAGAACTAGAGAAGCAAGAGCAAACACATTCGAAAGCTAGCAGAAGGCAAGAAATAACTAAGATCAGAGCAGAACTGAAGGAGATAGAGACACAAAAAACCCTCCAAAAAATCAATGAATCCAGGAGTTGGTTTTTTGAAAAGATCAACAAAATTGACAGACCACTAGGAAGACTAATAAAGAAGAAAAGAGAGAAGAATCAAATCGATGCAATTAAAAATGATAAAGGGGATATCACCACCGACCCCACAGAAATACAAACTACCATCAGAGAATACTATAAACACCTCTACGGAAATAAACTGGAAAATCTAGAAGAAATGGATAATTTCCTGGACACTTACACTCTTCCAAGACTAAACCAGGAAGAAGTTGAATCCCTGAATAGACCAATAGCAGGCTCTGAAATTGAGGCAACAATTAATAGCCTACCAACTAAAAAAAGTCCAGGACCAGATGGATTCACAGCTGAATTCTACCAGAGGTACAAGGAGGAGTTGGTACCATTCCTTCTGAAACTATTCCAATCAATAGAAAAAGAGGGAATCCTCCCTAACTCATTTTATGAGGCCAACATCATCCTGATACCAAAGCCTGGCAAGGACACAACAAAAAAAGAGAATTTTAGACCAATATCCCTGATGAACATCGATGCAAAAATCCTCAATAAAATACTGGCAAACCGGATTCAGCAACACATCAAAAAGGTTATCCACCATGATCAAGTGGGCTTCATCCCTGGGATGCAAGGCTGGTTCAACATTCGCAAATCAATAAACATAATCCAGCATATAAACAGAACCAAGGCAAGAACCACATGATTATCTCAATAGATGCAGAAAAGGCTTTTGACAAAATTCAACAGCCCTTCATGCTAAAAACGCTCAATAAATTCAGTACTGATGGAACGTACCTCAAAATAATAAGAGCTATTTATGACAAACCCACAGCCAATATCATACTGAATGGGCAAAAACTGGAAAAATTCCCTTTGAAAACTGGCACAAGACAGGGATGCCCTCTCTCACCACTCCTATTCAACATAGTGTTGGAAATTCTGGCTAGGGCAATCAGGCAAGAGAAAGAAATCAAGGGTATTCAGTTAGGAAAAGAAGAAGTCAAATTGTCCCTGTTTGCAGATGACATGATTGTATATTTAGAAAACCCCATTGTCTCAGCCCAAAATCTCCTTAAGCTGATAAGCAACTTCAGCAAAGTCTCAGGATACAAAATTAATGTGCAAAAATCACAAGCATTCTTATACACCAGTAACAGACAAACAGAGAGCCAAATCAGGAATGAACTTCCATTCACAATTGCTTCAAAGAGAATCAAATACCTAGGAATCCAACTTACAAGGGATGTAAAGGACCTCTTCAAGGAGAACTACAAACCACTGCTCAGTGAAATCAAAGAGGACACAAACAAATGGAAGAACATACCATGCTCATGGATAGGAAGAATCAATATCGTGAAAATGGCCATACTGCCCAAGGTTATTTATAGATTCAATGCCATCCCCATCAAGCTACCAATGAGTTTCTTCACAGAATTGGAAAAAACTGCTTTAAAGTTCATGTGGAACCAAAAAAGAGCCCGCATCTCCAAGACAATCCTAAGTCAAAAGAACAAAGCTGGAGGCATCACGCTACCTGACTTCAAACTATACTACAAGGCTACAGTAACCAAAACAGCATGGTACTGGTACCAAAACAGAGATATAGACCAATGGAACAGAACAGAGTCCTCAGAAATAATACCACACATCTACAGCCATCTGATCTTTGACAAACCTGAGAGAAACAAGAAATGGGGAAAGGATTCCCTATTTAATAAATGGTGCTGGGAAAATTGGCTAGCCATAAGTAGAAAGCTGAAACTGGATCCTTTCCTTACTCCTTATACGAAAATTAATTCAAGATGGATTAGAGACTTAAATGTTAGACCTAATACCATAAAAATCCTAGAGGAAAACCTAGGTAGTACCATTCAGGACATAGGCATGGGCAAAGATTTCATGTCTAAAACACCAAAAGCAACGGCAGCAAAAGCCAAAATTGACAAATGGGATCTAATTAAACTAAAGAGCTTCTGCACAGCAAAAGACACTACCATCAGAGTGAACAGGCAACCTACAGAATGGGAGAAAATTTTTGCAGTCTACTCATCTGACAAAGGGCTAATATCCAGAACCTACAAAGAACTCAAACAAATTTACAAGAAAAAAACAAACAACCCCATCAAAAAGTGGGCAAAGGATATGAACAGACATTTCTCAAAAGAAGACATTCATACAGCCAACAGACACATGAAAAAATGCTCAGCATCACTGGCAATCAGAGAAATGCAAATCAAAACCACAGTGAGATACCATCTCACACCAGTTAGAATGGCGATCATTAAAAAGTCAGGAAACAACAGGTGCTGGAGAGGATGTGGAGAAATAGGAACACTTATACACTGTTGGTGGGATTGTAAACTAGTTCAACCATTATGGAAAACAGTATGGCGATTCCTCAAGGATCTAGAACTAGATGTACCATATGACCCAGCCATCCCATTACTGGGTATATACCCAAAGGATTATAAATTACGCTGCTATAAAGACACATGCACACGTATGTTTATTGCAGCACTATTCACAATAGCAAAGACTTGGAATCAACCCAAATGTCCATCAGTGACAGATTGGATTAAGAAAATGTGGCACATATACACCATGGAATACTATGCAGCCATAAAAAAGGATGAGTTTGAGTCCTTTGTAGGGACTTGGATGCAGCTGGAATCCATCATTCTTAGCAAACTATCACAAGAACAGAAAACCAAACACCGCGTGTTCTCACTCATAGGTGGGAACTGAACAATGAGATCACTTGGACTCAGGAAGGGGAACATCACACACAGGGGCCTATCATGGGGAGGGCGGAGGGGGGAGGGATTGCATTGGGAGTTATACCTGATGTAAATGACGAGTTGATGGGTGCAGCACAGCAACATGGCACAAGTATACATATGTAACAAACCTGCACGTTATGCACATGTACCCTACAACTTAAAGTATAATAATAATAAATAAATTAAAAAAAAAAAAGACAAATGTTTATGTTTGTTCTAGCTCATGAGTACACAGGCATTTGATGAATTACCCTGTACATTTTCTGTACTTGTATTTTCCCCTAAATTTCTAAAAACAATAAAGACAAAATTTAAAAAAAAAAAAAAAAAAAAAAAAAAAAAGCCCTGCCTACAAATAAGGACACATTGGGAGTCAGGGCTTTAATATGTGAATTGTAGGGGAGCACAGGTCAGTCCACAGCACAGAGATTTATGTTCATTTATTATTAGTTTAGTTTAAAAGCAGTTTTATGTAAACATTTATGTATTTATATAAACACTAGGTGTTTACATATATGCTTTTAGCAGTTGGGAGCCAGGTTAGGATTAATTGCATCCATGTGGAAAGTATTATAAAATAAAGATTCAGACAAAAAGGAAAAATATAAGATTGTTCATGCGCTGATGGATGAAAACATATTTCGTCATGAAAAATATAATTGATGGTGAAAACTAAATTCTATACCAGTGTGGACAAGCAGATTATACTATGTCAATTTAAATATCTCAGTATGAAAAATGAATTGTGTATGAATATAGGTAGAGGGAACCCAAATAAGAGCAAGGATAAAATGAAGCTATTATAATTAATTAGCAAGATTGAATCTAATGAGAATCTAAAATTTCACTCAACAAAAATAAGATCATATTTTAGATGTTAAGCAATAGAAGTAATATCTTGTGACGGCTAAGACAGATGCAAGATGCTGGCCCATGTAGATGGGGCAAATCCAGTATTTGTGAATTTTGTAGCAATTAATTACTAGATGAAATATTGGTAGATAAATGAAGCACCCCAGTTTAGATGTGGTGAGTTTGATGCCATTTATGAGTGAAATAACACTTTCACTTATAAGATCACCAGAGGCACATGCTTCTTTTCAAACTAGGACAACTCTGGTCACATTTCAAATGATCTCTATATTGTCAAATCCAGTGGTTACTTCCCTGTCCTCGTCTTATCTTTTTTGTTTTGTTTTGTTTTGTTTTGAGACTGAGTCTTGCTCTGTCGCCCAGGCTGGAGTGCAGTGGCCAGATCTCAGCTCACTGCAAGCTCCACCTCCCGGGTTCACGCCATTCTCCTGCCTCAGCCTCCCGAGTAGCTGAGACTACAGGTGCCCGCCACCACGCCCGGCTAGTTTTTAGTATTTTTAGTAGAGACGGAGTTTCACCGCATTAGCCAGGATGGTCTCGATCTCCTGACCTCGTGATCCGTCCGCCTCGGCTTCCCAAAGTGCTGGGATTACAGGCGTGAGCCACCACGCCTGGCTAGATCTTTTTCTTGAAATAAATTTCCTCTCTTGGGTTTCACCACATGACACTCTCCTGTTTTCTTTTTATCTCCTTCAGTCTTTCTTTAATCTCACTTACTGGCGCTTTTTTTCCCCCCTAAATCTGCCTGGGACATCTGTTATTCTTTTTTTTTTCCCCCCCTTCTCCATTGGCATACTTTCTCCAGGTGAGGTATTCAGTGCCACGGTTTAAATCCATTACATGCTGACGACTCACAAATCTGTATCTATAGTCCTCGCTTTCTCCGGAGCTCTGGCCTTCTACAAATAACTTCATACCTGATATCTCCCCCTTGGATGTCAGATAAGTGTATGGCATCCAATATATCCCATATGTAACTTGAAGTCATCTCTCAACTTATTCCTGTGATTTCTTCATTTTAAGAAATAGCACTAGAATCTACTCAGTTGTTCAAACCCCAAACTTGCCACATCTAACCTCTCAGCATGCCCATGGGTTAGGCCCTGAATTACTCATGTCTCTGCCTCCTCATTACTTTCTGTGTATCTGTGGTCTCTTACCCAGACCTCTGCCTGGGAATGGCCCCTGCTGTCATTCTTGTCTCCCCTGTAGTGTCTTCCCCACATGGTAGCCAGAATAACATTTGGTAAATGTGAATCAGACTACATTATTCTGCAGTTGAAAAGCATCCATTGGCTTTTCTGATCTTACTGGAATTAACCACGATCTCCTTACCACGGCGATTGTGAATCTATATTAGTTGATCACTGTCTGGTGTTCTCCCCTTGTCTGCTTTGCTCTCTGCTGACACCATCATGTTTCAGGCACAAGAGCATTCTTCATGCATTTGAATGCACTGCTGTGTGGCACTTACGGCTTCAGTTCCTTCTGCCTGGAATTCTTTTCCCTTGGAGCTACACACAGCTGATTCTTTCCTGCTGATTCAGTGCTCAGGCCAAATGTTGCTTTGAAGAGAGAGAGATCTTTCTAAATAATCCGATCTCAGGTAGACCTTCATTGCCCCATTTTCCAAATCTAGGTTGCTATTCTGTGACCTATGTTGTTTTCCGTTCCAAACTAGTCTGCACAGTAGATACAATTGTTTTTCTGTTTTAAAGAGGAAGGATCTGAAAGCAGACAGGTCAACTGGCTTGCCTAGGTTGTATTGCTTACAACAGGCAAAGGTAGAATTTAAACCCAGCACATCATCTCTGTTCAGAATCCACAAAAAAAAAAAATAAATAAACAAAAATTAAAAAAAAACATGGTTACTATAATTCGGCACAATTACTTATGTTGAAAGAAAGATCAAACAAAAAACACTGATTTGTGTTGTCATATATTGTGCCATTTTTTATTCTAAGGCTCAATGAAGATTACCTAGTATTTTCAATGTTGGAATTTCAATGTAGGTCAAATGTTAGAAATATTGGAGATGGAAACAGTAAAAATTACATAAACAAAGCAACTCAAACCACAAAACTCGTTGATGAAGTGCTGTGAACACTAATTTTCTCCTGAATAACTGGAAACATTGGGAGCAATGCTTGATAGCCACTACCTCTGAACTTCTCAGCTATAATATGAGGGGCCTGAGATCACTTGCTGCATCCTCTTCCTCTAGAAACATTGTGTTGAAAGTAGATTTTCCTTACAGGTAATTATTCTGTCTCTTATGGAGATAAATCTTCCATGCTTGTCTTCAGAGTTTCAGTGGGTCACTGTGCCCGGGCTAGGTGGTGAATCCAGCTGTAGCTTATTCTTATTTCCACAGTAGTCCAGTGTCCACAGTGTGAAACTTGTTTACTCTAGTCATTGTCCCATGTAACCCACCTGCCATTACTGTTAATAGTCATTAACGAAAAATACCAATAGAAGGATCCATGAATATAAACCTGTATCTTGCAGTTCATGATTTATGCCTTTTATATTAAAATATATACTATGTGGATCACCTGTTCAAATTCTACTTTCTTTCATGACTATGTTTGAATATTTGCATAAGGGCAAGAATATCAGACAAAACAGCATCTCTGCTAACTACCAAACTGTGCTAAGCTCCTGTAGAAGAGTTCGTTAGTAGTCAGTTTATAGTATATTACATCATGGTAAGACACCTTTACAGAACCTAGATGTAAAGGCATAAGGCTTCACCTTTAGCTACTGAGGTAAAATTTTTCATTGTAAAATTTCTAGGAATAATGAAGTATGAAAGCTAAATGTAAAATGTTTTTATATGATTATACAGAAAAGGGATTCTTTTGTTGTTTGTGTTTTTTCTTTTTAAAAAGTTCAACTTTTATTTTAGTTACGGGGTACATGTGAAGGTTTGTTACATACGAATATTACTGAGGTTTTTGGCATGGAAAAAGGATTCTAATGGGAATAAATCTGTCTCTACAGATGCATTTGCTTTTACTGAGTCTTGCCTTATTTCAGAGTATGTATTAATCCTTATAACAGAGTCTATGGTTCCTTCGCTATGGTGGACGATTTATGAAGGATGTCTCTAAATTTAGATAAAGCTGATGAGAAAAAAATATCATCTATAACAGTTGAACTAGGGAAGGGACATAATCTGATGTCAATAATATTATATGTAAATATATATGACATATATTACACATAAAATATACATAAAACTTATGTTTTATATATAAAGTATATATAAAATATTATATACGTGTGTGTGTGTGTGTGTGGCCCAGGGGTGCAGAGAAATTCTAGAGGCAAGAGATAGCTACAATATGGCTTTTTCCTAACCTGAGCCCCATCTGTGTCACAGATATGCTCTTTGAGATGATTAAATACCAGTAGTGATCACTAATACGTTAGGTTCATAAATAATCAAACTGAAGCTTCATATTTCACCTTTTCCTCTTCCGAATGGGGACAAATGGGTAAAATTAAAGAAAGTGGACAAGAAGGCTGCTTCTCTCTGCATTATTTGAGACTCCACAGGTCCATGATTAATTGAAAAATGACCTGAAACATTAGGGTGTTGCCCATTGGAAAATCCACACACACATGCACACCACACACTCACTCATAAACATAGTACAGTATATGATAATGATCCTGATTTAGACTATTGAACAAACTTAAAGAAGAGGACAGAGGTAAAGTAACCTAAATAAAGAGGATATGACCTCAGTAGGGCTCCCTGGGGTCCAACACCCCGGTCATTCCCTCAGGCTATATAAAAGTGCACTGCCGTTCTAGAGTGAAAATCAACTTCTACCCCCAAAAATGGGAAAAGAGTCATGAAAGTAGCTTAAATCAAGAGAACTAATAGGAGTACTGCCCATATTTCAGTATCATGACCAAGATGGAATGCCGAATACACACACGTAGGACAGGGGGAAAAGTAGGTATCATAGGTGAAAGGAGACAACAGAACCAACTATACAGAACTATACAATGTCCTCATAGTATAGATTTTACTATTATGTAGCAGCAATATTTATAAAGTTTCAAGTGTGTTAATTAAAAGCACTTTTCATAGGCAAATCAGAAATATCTCAGGAAAGTTACTCTAGAAGCACTTGGAGGAAAAAAAATGACTTAATTAAATTATTCTACTTAGGGATGAAAAATAATAAATATATTGGAGATTGAGAAAAGAAAATTTTGAGTAATAAATTCATTTAGAAATGGCATTAAAATATTTCATGTAATATCTAAAAGCCAGACAAATAAAATTACAATTAATACTACATTTTTATAATATTTAAAAAGCTAGAGAAATTATACCTATGGAATATTCTATAAAGACTGTAGATCATTTCAACAATTGATTAAATTAAATAAAGAAAAATTATTTCTATGTGTTTGGATTATAGATTTTTAGACTTTTATTTATTCTTTTTAATTTCTAAGAATAAAAATGTAGAAATAATTTGGTCAGCGGAGTAGGTAACTTTTTCATTATTAAAAAACTAGTGTTAAGTAAGAACCTTAGTAGGCCAGTATAAAAGGTTAATGAACGTACAGAATTTCTCACTTATAGTAGAAAAAAATAACTGGTGGAATGGCTAATGATGATTTCGCAGAAACTGAAAATCACAAGTATCTAAGTTATAGGGATAAGTGACCTTAAATATAATCTTTTCTCTCTTCATGCAGATATTAATAATATGGTTCTATGCAGAATATGATGGAGAAGCCAAGTGTTTATCAAATTTGTCACTACCCAGGTCAATTTGCCCGATTGGTCTGGGGTGGGCATTGGATCTTTATCTTGTTACAAACTTTCTATTGAGTTCTTATGTCTTATTTGCCAGGGTTGTCCCAATGCCTTGAAGGATTTGAAAATAATATACAGGGTCCTAGTTTTCTCCAAATGACTATATTACGTAGCCAAACACTCCTACTCTCAGGTTCACCTGTTGCCTGGGCAATCACGGAAGTGACACTATTTCCAGGAGCCCACAATAAATACCATTTTTCATGGATCACTTACATATTAGCCTGTATTCATTATTTTATTAATAGGGCTACATTTGTAATCCTGTTGAAATATGAAACTTGTTTTAAAATGTTGGTGCCTCAAGAAGAGAACTCAAAACCAAATTGAGGGGCCTACAATAGAATTGGCCTCCAATAAGAGCCAGCATCTGGCTGCAAAGCCACCAGTGTCTGCTCAGTCCTCCCGTGGGCAAAAGTGGAGGATCATTCCACAATCATCCCCAACACTACTGCTCTCCTCTATACATTTAGAATTAACTAGTTTCAGTTTTGTTCGAGGTATTTATGTTTCAGTCTTTTGGAAACACACACACACACACACACACACACACACACACACATCATTAAAAAAAAAAAAAGAGTGCTTTGTTTCCCTTCTGAATTGCACATGAAAAGTGATTATGGAGATGGAGAGTTGAGGACTTGTAGGGCTGTTTTCTATTTTCTACCAATTTGAAAGAGCCTTTACACAGCTGCCTATTTTTAAATATTGTTGGAAGTACTCAGTATAAACACACACAAGTTATTTCGAGTAACCGTATTTCCTGTTCTACTATCTCATTTCTAGCTCCCTCCAAGAATCATGTACCCAGGCTCCAGGCCAAGGTTGGGACCCCCTTTTGGCCTTTGCTTCAGCTACTATGGCACCCTGTGTACCGTAATACATGAAAATGTCCTGGCCACTCTTAGAAATTTCAGTCAAACATTAAAAATGGAAGTTTATTCTCCCCCACCAACCTTTATTTTTGTTCCAGCCTCAATCATCTCCCTGTTTTATGGATATCTAGAACATTTATAGTCATCCCAAAGTAACCTACCCTCCGGGTTATATACTATTTTTTAGGTTCTGCTGTTTCTCGTGAGTCATCTATGCCTTGTGTGCCTGATTTGCTGAGACATAGCTGGGAAGAGGGCAGAGCCAGAGTGTCTGTGCCTCTTGGGTACCTACATCCCTGAACACAGATGTGGAGACCCTCTGTGAACTAGCCTGTCTTCACTGCACAATATCATTGCCAGAGAATTTTGAGCAAAAATCTTCCATCTAGTAGGAGAGCCTAAAAAGGCTCTCATCAGAATTTATGAAATAAAATAACATCAGAACCTAAATAAAGCCACCAAATAGGTACATTCGTTTTAAGTAACATGTTATTGATTCCAGTCTTGGGTCACAAATCTGTAGCTCAAAATAACTACCCAAGTGTTTCTAATAAAGCATTCTGATTTAAGAATTTTTTAATTACAATTAAAGACAGGTGTATCATTTCTCTGTTAAAATCTAGTATTCGGCAAGAATGCTTTTTTATATTTTGGCATTTATAGATCCTTGGCATGGTTTATGTAAAACGTAAGAGAGAGGAGGTGTCAGAAAATACAAACAATTCCCCTTGGACAGGAAAGCAAAAGGAAACCCTGGGGTAATATGGCTTAAGCATCACCATAATGTTAGCTGTCTGCTGTCTACAGTAAAAAGATGCTAAAATTCACAAAGTTTATAAATGATGGTTCTCTTCTCTTATTAATCTAATTTTTTTCCCTCAGGGAAATTTAATCTCAAAGATTTCAATGGAAAACATATTTCAGAATAACAAAGGACACCTTTTATCTATCTCAGAAAAGCCGAACCACAGCTTTCTGCAAGGGCAAAAATACTTGTGTTAGTGCACATTTAAACTGAGAAGTTGTAAAAGTTAACTTTTTAAAAAATAAGCTATTTTTAATTTTTTAATGCTATTTCTGCAATTCATTCTTAAGAAAATACACATTAAGCCATGTGAACAGTGAAACTTAGAGCTTTCTAAAACCTTGAAAGTTTTTATTTCTGTGTGTATTTTTTAAATCATACATATTTGAGAGTCTAGGAACTGAGATAATATATTTAATCAACAGCAACAATTTGCTAGGTACCTACCATGTGCCAAGTAGTGTGTTGGATGTGGGGACACGTTAGTGAACAAGACTTTTCCATCTTCCTATGAAATGATGAAACCCTAGTCACCATAAAGCCCAATCATGTTACAATGGGGGAAGCCCAGGGCACAGAGGAATGCAAGCAGGGCAGGCCTGCCTGGTCGGGAGGTCAGAGAAGGAGTTCCTAATAAAGGGATATTTAAGCTGAGACCAGACCATGGCTGAACGATGCGGGAAGGGGAAGACTGTGCTGGGCAGAGGATGTGGCAAAGGCCTGCAGGTGAGACACATCATTGGTGCCCTTGGGAGAAATGACAACCATCAGCAAGTGCAGAACCTGGAGGAAGAGTGCTGAGAATGAGGAAGTGGGGCCAAATCTGGAGGCCTTGAAAGCCTGGAGGTTTGTTCATCTACGATCAGTGTGGAGGGGCATATTCAAGAGTTTAAAAAACATACCCATGTTTATAAAAGTCACTCCAACTATAGAGACTGGAGGCGTAGCACAAGAGGCAGGAGACAAGTCAGAGATCTGAATCCACAGTCCAGGAAAAAGATGATCACAGGCTCTACCAGGAACTGAATGATACAAATAAATATAGGCAGGAGATATTCCAGAAGCAAAGCTAAATATATTTGGTGACTGTTCAAATGTTGGTGGTGAAGGAGGAGAAGACCAGTGCACCTCACATAGCTGTGCAGGTTGTACACTGAGCAACCCAGGAGTGCCATGGCCATCACATCTACATGGAAGTCTCGTGAAGAACTTGTGCAATGTGGCAGAACCTGGAAGCTCATTGATGAAAGAATGTGCCCAGATCTCTATGTTGAGCAAATGGCAATGATTGATTTTATTTACTATAAGTTAGAAGGAAATTGGGGTTTACTATAGGGGAAGAGTGTGAGTAGCGGTGATGAAAGGAAATGATGAGGTGAGTACCAAACAGTTTGAGTTTGAACGGAGATGAGAAGAGAGAAATTGACACGTATTTGTCTGGATATTGGCCTGACAATGCATGTTTGTGAAACCTCAGTGTTCAGGTGATAATTAAAGCAAGACAGTTGCCTGAGATTCGACAATAATAGTGTTTGGGGACCGAAGAAACTTTGAAATTTCAAAACCTTTGGAATGTCCCAATTATCAATGATGGAGAAGCAAAAGATGAAGAGGTGGAGGAGGCACCCAAGAGACCAGGAAGGGAGCCACAGGGTCCAGGAAGAGAGTGAAGAAGAGGCAAAGTAGCTGGTGATGAAAAAGTGACAGTGTCCACAGGGCCTGTAACACATGGGTGGCTGTGATTAGAGTGATATCCCATTGGGAGGAGGGGCAGAATCCAGATCATAATGATTTGAGGATGGAAGTGAAAATGCAGAAATAGAGGCAAGAACTCCTGACAGCTCTTTTATTCAGTTTAGTTGCGGATATGAGGGCAAGAACAGTAGCAGAGGGAAAGTTAAAAGGAGTATTGAAAATACAAAGAAGGAGAATATTTTTTAGAAGGTTAAGCAAGCAAAGTTAAAGCAATTAGCTTCCCGTAGAAGTAGGTACATGCCATTTATTGTAATACGAGAGTGTGCTATCCCAAATACTTATACATTTTTGTTTCACTTGAGCTGGCTCAAATCAAAAAGACATAAACTGATACAGAAAGATGTTCACAGGAGAAAATTTTCAAGAATCATCTTGAAAATGTATATGGCCTCTAATACAATTACTATTTTATCACTTTCTGGAGCAGTTCTCTTTCTCTTTTCAATTTACCTGTTCGGTGGCTCACAAAATTATAATGCTAGTGGTACAGGAAACTCTAATAGTGACAGATATGGAGAAGGAAAAGAACATCAATCTCATACTAAAGAAATTACAGAAATTGTGAAGCTGATTTAGAAGCAGTAGATGGATTCCTGGAAAAAAGGACCCTCTTCTGTCTGCATCCTGGTAATCAGCAGACCAAGAGGGAATTATTAATGTGTATATGACATCCAAGTAAATGAATTGTTTGAAAATCGCTTGAATTACACAGAAAATTTAGGATTAATAAATAGCCCATGACTTTGAGAGTTTTCTTTTGAATACATTTTTGGGATATTCTTTGAAGATGAATTAAACCTTTTGTTTGGCTAAATACATAATTATATCAAGGTCAGCAAATGCAATGTACTCTTAAGGTAATTAGGCATTTATCATACTTATACTCAAACTAAAATGCTTGTATTTATTAGGTTTTCATTATTTTCAATAATATTTTTAAGGTATTTTAGGATTAACTTACCAATTTTCTTGATTTTATTGTTATTACTGATTTTAATGTTTTTCTTCCTTAATTACTGCGATAAACGAATTGGGTCTCCTCAAAATTTATGTGTTGAAGCCCCAACTTCCAATCTAATGTTGTATGGAGATGGGGCCTGTGGACAGTAAGTTTAGATGAGGTCATGAGGATACGACCTTCATGATGGAATTAGTGTCCTTGTAAGAAGAGACACTGGAGAGCCTGGTCTTTTTCTATGCCATGTAATGATACAGTGAGAAGACAGCTATGTGTAAGCAGGAAAGAGAACCCTTACCAGAAACCAACCAGGCTAGCACCCTGATCTAGAGCTTCCAACCTTCAGAACTAGGAGAAAATAAATTTCTGTTGTCACCCAGTCTATGGTACTATGTTAAGTCAGCCTGAGCAGAATAATGCAATTACTATGTGGATGCTAAATGAGGCTATGGAGATATGCCATGGATATTCATCCTAGGTCAGGGCTTGTCAGTTTCAGCACTTTGAGCATACCGGTTCAGATAACTCTTTGCTGTGAGGGGCTGACCTCTGCACTGTAGCATATTTCACCATTCCTGGCTTCTACCCAGTAGATGCCACTAGCATCTCCTGTCCCTGTTGAAAGTCACTGTTTTAGGTAGTGTTTAAAGCAAAAAAAATTTATTTAGCATAAGCACCATTATTCTCTTCACACCTCTATTCTCAAGTCCACAAGCCTTTGTTAGAACCAACAGCAAACACATGTTATTTTAGCTCAAAATATAATATGTGAGCACTCTCCAGTGGAGGGAGACTCTGGAATTTCGATTAAATTCTCAAGTGAGTCAAAGATGGTTATTACAAAAAAAAAAAAAAAAGCAAAAACAAAATAAAAACAAGTGGAAACTGAGCTAAATACGAATTTGAGCTTAGCCACTAAATTTATCTTTAATATCCTATTTGCTTATGCTTTTTCCTGCTACTTTTTCTATATGCAAAAGTCATTGGAAGAGGATGTTTTGAATTGCTGTAAGGAATAACTAAAGCACGTCAGATGTTCTTATTTTTGAGGAAAAGATATCTTGGTGTATTTATTTCTCCATCCCATCAGCTAACAATGACTGAGTAGCCAGCCCATGCCCAGTGCTCTGCTAAAGACAACGAAGCAGGTATTTCAATCAAACATGATGCTGGATTTCCCAGTTCAGGAATAGCAAATAAGAAGTACGTGTGTGTCCACAGCAACATCACTAATAACACAGTCTTCTGCCAATACCGGAAGGGCTGCTGCTTCATCCCAGTCACACCCACAGATGCCCTTCATCCCAGTCAGATTCATCAGGAATATGAAACCTATCTGCCTAGCCAGTGACTGCATTTTTCTCAGACCTGGTTTCCCTGCTGTCCCTCCACATCTTTTAACACAGAAATTTACTGATAACATTCTGCGCCCCAAAATGTTCCATTCATCTGAGGATGAGGACCCAAATCTTTAAGCTAACCAGAGGGCCCCTGGGAAAATTCTAGACTCTTTTTTTCTCTCTCTCTCTCCCTGTCCTATACTCAGCTCTACAGTCAGTGGCCTTCTGTCAGTCCTTGAACCGAACTTTCTTTCTTATCACTCAAGTGATTTTCAACTGCACTATTTTTTCTCTGTGGGATAGACTTTGCTTAATTAATTCCACACATCATTTACAACGAGCACAAATGTCACTTTCTTAGGAGATGCTTTCTGACTTTCTCTCTCTCTCTTACTTTCTCTCTCTCCCTGCTTTCTCTCCACTTTCTGCTCTTACCTTCATGAGGGCAGAGGAAGTGTCTATGTCTTGTTTCCTGTATAAGCTACAGTGACTGGCACATAACATATGCTCAGTAAACAATTCATTCTCAGTTTATTTCTATTTTTAAAGGCAAGACTCTGTCTTCTAGCTGAACAGAAAACTCAGCTTAGGGCTAAGCAAGTACTAATTTCCCTGAGTCCGGATGACCACCTATATATAATTCTATTCTGTGAAACCAAGGCTTGGTTCCTTCTAGTTGTAAGTTTATGAGGACTTACAGCAGATGTCAACATTTAAGGCAGATAAGAAATTTGAATCACATAAACACTGCTAATAACACAAGTAGCTTGAATGGATGTTAAATGTGTTATGCTGAGAGTGGGGTAGAGGCCAACATCAGTGGTTTACATATTGTGAGATTATATTTATGCATCATCCTTAAAGTGAGAAAATTATAAAGATGGATAGCAGAACAGAGGTTGCCAGGGTTGAGGCTGGAGGGAGTCTCTTCAATATAAGTCTGTATCTTAATTATGTTGAGGAGTACTCAAATATACCAAATGCCAAAATCTCAGAGAGCTAGGCACCTTCCCCCAACCCCCACAAAATGAGGATATACACAAGCTGGTATAATTTAAATAAGGTCTGAACTGATGTAGATAGTATTATACCAACATTGATTTTATGGCTTTGACATTGTTCTGTGGCTGAGATTATCATTGCAGAGAGCTGGATGAGTGATACCCAGGAACTGTGTATATTATCTTTGCAAACTGTATGGGTCTTAAACTATTACAAAATGAAATGTTATTAAAATGTTTCAGAACATTGTAATATCAATGAAATCTAATAACATGTAGTTATTGATTTCAGTATTATAATAGTGGAGGCTTTTGCTTATCTTATGTGAGAAAAGGGTAAACATGAGTTATAAATAAAATCAAACAATTTTGGTGATTAGAAATTAAGATTTGGGTGCTAACAAGTATTAAAAGGAAGAGATAGTGGAAATATTCTATTTATCTTTTCCAGAAATTATCCAGGGAAAGATTGTTTTCAAGGCAATGTAGTTGAGGGAGCTTTACAAATGGCTTCATGAAAAAAAAAATAGATGTAATACTTTAGAATATAGTAATTTTAAATAACCAGTGACTGACCCTGTTGAAATAATGTGTAAGAAATATTTATGTTAGAATTGGAGAAACTTTATCTAATTCATTATCCATCACATGTCCTAAAGCAGTAATTTCAAATAACTAAATACTATTAGATTACATTTTGTTTTATTTTTAAGCAATATTATTCCTCTTAAAGATTTTGCAATATTTCATTCTCTCTCAAATGAATGCCTTCATTATTTTCAACGATGCTGCTGTATTAAATCAGCCCAGGGAATTTGAGGTCTTCTTTGTGGTGCACTTTCAATGTCTGTGTATGGGGGCATCCACCTGATGGCCCATTAGCTGGGCAGCATCCAGCCTGTCTATGCTTGACAATTTAGTCACCTGGAGCACCACCAGTCCACAATGGCATGCTCCCATATAACAAGGAGACTGCAGAGTTCTACACTTCCTTATGTGTGTTTACTGATTCTTCTTGAGAATCAGTTTCTTTAGCTGATGTAAAAGACCCTTAAGGAACACCACAGTTTGTGAGTGAGGGAAGAATAAAATCTGTGATAGTTAATTTTGGCCATCAACTTGACTGGATTAAGGCATACCTAGAGAATTGGCAAAGCATGATTTTAGGGTGTTTCTGTGAAGATGTTTCCAGGGGAGATTGCTGTGTGAGTCTGAGTGTGTAAGTGGTAAACCTGCCCTCAGTGTGGGTGGACACCATCCAATCTGCTGGGGTCCCAGATAAAACTAAAACAGAGGAGAGAGAAATTAGCCTCTCTCTTCTAGAGGTGCGAAACATTCTTCTTCTCCTTGGATATCAAAACTCCAGGTTCTCCAGACTTTGGCTTTTGGACTCCAGGACTTATACCAGGAGTCCCCTGGGTTCTTAGCCTTCAGACTTGGATTGATCCACGCTACTGGTATTCCAGGTCTCAACTTACAGATGGTCTTTCATGGGACTTCTCAGCCTCTATACACATAGGAACCAATTCCTCTAAAAAAATCCCCATATATATGTATCCTATTGGTTGTGTTTCTCTGGACAATCTTGACTAATACTTTGGTACTAGTAGTGGTCGTAGAGGAAGAAAATTTTAAGAATGAGTTTTCTTTATTGGTTTTGGGGTTTCAATTCTCTAATCTCATTAGGCCTAAGAATACCTAAGACTATGTGTCTAATAGTACAGACAGCACTGATAATCTGTGGAATGAACTGTTTATAGAGATACACAAATAAATGGATTTGATACTCCTAATTTACCACTTACAGTAGGCAGGGTACTTGGTGACTGTGATGGTTAATACTGGGTGTCAACTTGATTGGATTGAGGGATGCATAGATGGCTGATGAAGCATTGTTTCTGGGTGTGTCTGTAAGGATGTTGCCAGAGAAGATTGACATTCAAATTAGTGGTCTGGAAGAAGAAGACCCACCTTCAATGTGGGTGGGCACCATCCAATTGGCTGCCAGCCCAGCTAGAACGAAGCAGGAAGAAGAAGAGTATTGGCAGCTTGCTGAAAATCCTTTCTCTCTCTCTTCCCATGCCAGATGCTTGCTTCCTCTTCTCTTGCCCTTGGATATCAGACTCCAGGTTCCTCGGGTTTTGAACTCTGACGCTTGCACTCCCAGAGGCTCTTGGGCCTTCAGCCTCTGACTGAGGCCCTCACTGTAGGCTTCCCTAGTTTTGAGGCTTTTGAAATTAGTCAAGTTACCAGCTTCTCTCCTTCTCCAGCTTGCAGGTGGCTTATTATGGGACCTCACCTTATAATCATGTAAGCCAATTCTCCCTAATAAACTCCTTTTTATATATCCATATATCCTATTGATTATGTTCCTCTGGAGAATCCCAATACAGTGACTCCATATATGCCATAGTCTGCTTGTTGGTCCCTTCCTAATATCATGTTAATATGTGATCCCCAGTCTTGGAAGTGAGGCCTAATGGAGGTGTTTAGGTCATGAGGGGAGATCCCTTAAGAATAGATTGATGCCCCCCCCCATTTGGGGGAACATTCTTGCTCTATTTTTTCCCAGAAGAGTTGCTTATTAAAAAGAAACTGGTAACTCCCCTCTCTCTTGTTTCCTCTATCATCATGTGACCTCTCCACAGGCTAGCTCCGCTTCCCCTTCTGCCAGGAGTGAGTGGTAGCAACCTGAGACCCTCTTCTGAAGCAGATGCTAGCACCATGCTTCTTGTACTGACTGCACAGCCATAAGCCAAATACATTTATTTTCTTTATAAATTACACAGCTGCAGATATTCCTTTAGGGCAACACACATGAACTAAGACAGTATGATACTTCCAAATATTTGCAGAAAACTAATGAATATAATGATGATGGTTGGTTGCATCTAATGTTAGACAAGGTAATGAATGAAAAGGACAAGCTTGGGGATGTGATCTCCTGGCTGCAGCTCTGTATAAATAGCCTAAGAACTTCTCAGTGTTACCTGAGTCAGAATCTTCTCTCCTGTAACCACAGGGCTGAAACTGCTGAAAGTCAGATGCAATCCCCTATCATATGTTTGACTGAATTACAACAAAAGTTGAACTTTCAGTCTCACAAAGCGTATACTGTGGAAGTGAGGGCATTGTCTGGGAAGAATAGGATCCCGTATGTTGGACTGGGACGTGTGGGAGGACCCTGACAAGGCTGGGAACATTGAGCTCCTAAATTTTGAAGAGTCTTGTTTCCCAGTGAAAGTGGTCTCCCATCTGCTTCTTCACCTTGTTTGAAAAGATTAACTCCTCATTGACTGAGAAAATGGTAATGGCCAATTTTGAAACAGTTGCCAAGCAAAACAGTGCTAATTCTCCTCAGGACCCACCCTCAACACCCACTCTGCTTCTAGAGCTGTAACTAGACTCAAATCCCAGTGGGTCCTTGAAGGTGAGGTTCAAAGTGTGACCCGTGAGGATGTGCACTATCCTCCACCTGAGTTTTCCCAAATACCACATGTTCTCACTTACAAGTGGGAGCTAAATGATGACAACGCACAGACACATAAAGAGGAACGACAGACATTGGAGGCTATCAAAGGGTGAAGGTAGGAGGAGGCAGAGGATCAGGAAAAATAACTGGTGGGTACAAGGCTTAATACCTGGGTGATGAACTAATCTTTACAACCAACCCCCATGACATAGGTTCACCTATGTAATAAACCTGTACATGTACCCCCGAACTTCAAATAAAAATTAAAGTTTTCTAACTTACACAAATGGAAATCTGGGGAACATGTGTGAGAAAGTATGGGATAATGGTGAAAGAAACATAAATTTGGATCAGGTCATATTTATTAATATGGAGCCACTAAGCAGAGATTCTGTATTTAATGTGGAAGCTCAGGGATTTAGGAAAGGTGCTAATTAGTTGGTTGGTTTGTTGGCTAAAACACAAATTAAAAGATGGCCTGGCTGGGCGCGGTGGCTCACGCCTGTAATCCCTGCACTTTAGGAGGCTGAGGTGGATGGATCATGAGGTCAAGAAATAGAGATCTTCCTGGCCAACATGGTGAAACCCTGTCTCTACTAAAAATACAAAAAATTAGCCAAGCGTGGTGGCGGGCACCAGTAGTCCCAGCTACTTGGGAGGCTGAGGCAGGAGAATCACTTGAACACAGGAGGCAGAGGTTGCAGTTTGCCGAGATTGTGGCACTGCGCTCTAGCCTGGTGACAGAGTGAGACTCCATCTCAAAAAACAAACAAACAAACAAACAAAAAAGATGGCTCACTGTGTGCGAGTTAAAGATGTCTGATATCCCTTAGGTTATGTAGACGAAGAGATTCAAAAGCCTAGGGATATTGGAATGTTAGAGTAAATTCACTGCTTTAAACGTACTCACCCCAAATGGGAGGGTGCAGAAGACATGTCTTCCACCGGTAATACTTTGAGAAATATATTTGTAAGGGAGCCCCAGCCTCCCTGAAGAGATCTGTGATTGGTTTTCTCTATAGACCAGAGCCTACAATGGAGACTGCTGTCACTCAGTTGGAAAACTTAAATGAAATGGGAATAATTGGATCTGGGGAGGCAGGGTTCAAGTAGCAGCATTCACAATTAAAGGCAAAGTGGACAAAGCAACAATCAGAATAGCCATGTGGATCCATGGCATTAACTACTTAATCATTTTGCTCCTAGAAGTGAAACAGACAGGAAGACTACTAAGTTCTTACACCATCTATCATGAATCAAAAAACAGGAAAACATGGGCCCTCAGTCCATTCCTAGACTTAAGCAAGTTTACAGATCCCTTGAATGAAGGGGTGACTGGGTCCTTTCCAGGAAGGATGCAGATATACTGCCAAAAATTTGTACTGTTCAACTTTCTCCCATACTTCCCCAAAGAGACTTACAGCCTTTTGTCAGAGTAACTGTGCATTGGGTAAAAGAAAATAATCAGACATTTTGGGGACTCCTGAACACTGACTCTAAACTGATATTGAGTCCAGGAGAACTGAAATGTCACTGTGACCCTCCAGTTACAGTAGGAGTTTATGGTGGTCAGGAGATCCATGGAGTTTCAGCTCAGATCTGGCTCACAATAGGTCTAGTAGGTTCCCAAAACCAACCTGTGGTTATTTCCCCAGTTCCAGATGCATACTCAGAATTGACATTGGCAGCTGGCAGAGTTCCCTGTTCCCTGACCTGTGGAGTTGGGACTATTATGGTGGGAAAGGCCAAAAGGAAGCCATTAGCATTGCCTCTACCTAAGAAAATAGCAAATGCAAAACAACACAGCATTTTCCTGGAAATATTGCACAGAATGGTGCCATCATTAAAGACTTGAAAGACACAGGCATGATGATTCTCACAACAGTTCCATTGAACTCACCTACTGGCCTGTGCAGAAGACAGATGGATCTTAGAGAACAACAGTGGTTTACTGTAAGCTTAACCAAGTGGTGACTCCAATTATAGTTTCTGTACCAGATGTCATTTTATTGCTTGAGCAAATTAACCTGGTAATTTGTTAGCATTTTTTTAATACCTGTCCATAAGGTCAACTGGAAGCAGTTCACTTTCAGCTGGCAAGGCCAGTCATATCCCTTCACCATCCTACCTCAGAAATATATCAACTCTCTAGCTCTATGTCACAACGTAGTTCAAGATGAAGGGATCTTGAGCATCTTTTTCTTCCAAAATATATCGCATTGGTCCATTGCGCAGAGTGATGACATTACATTTACTGGACCTAGTGAGTGTGAAGTAGCAACAATTCTGAACTTATTGGTAAAATATTTGCAGTGATTGGTCAGGACTACCTTGGGGAAATTGGACTACTACTCCACAATGGAGATAAGGAAAAGAATGTCTTAAATACAGGAAATCTTTTAGGGTGTCTCTTAGTATTGCCATGCTCTGTGATTAAGGTCAATGGGAAATTACGACCACCCAATCCAAAGAAGAATATAAATAGCCTAGACCTTTCAGGAGTGAAGGTTGGGTCACCCTGCCAAATAGAGAACCATGGCCTTTTGAGATGCTTGTTGAAGGTAAAAGGATACAGAATGGGTAGTGGAAGAACAATATAGTTATAATGACCAGCTATGACTATGTGACCAGTTACAGAAACGAGAAACTATAATTGTCCTAAGTATTTCCTCCCTATTTCATTAAAAATATGTTTGTGTGTGTGTGTGCATATATTAAGCAAATCTCCTTGTTTTCAGTTCTGCTTTTATTCCCTTATTATGTAACATAAGATTTATTGACTTTCTATCACTATTTAAGTAATACTGATTTTACATTATATTATTTAAGTTATAGGATATCACCTAACAACTTTATCTCCTCTTCTGGGGAAGTGACTAGTCAGTTTTCAGTCATAGGGAGGAAAGTTGCATCATGTTAGGTAGAACTTTTACCTTGTTATTGTCTTTATTTGAAGATTAAGTGTGGTTAAAAGAGCTTTGTATGGGTGCCAAGTTGACAAACGAGTGGACTTTTGATGGATAATGTTAGGTGTCAACTTGATTTCACTAAGGAATACCTAGAGAACTGGTAATGCATTGTTTTCGTGTGTGTCTTCAGGGTGTTTCCAGAAGAAATTGGTGTGTGGATCTGAATAGACTAAATGGGGAAGATCTACCCTCAATGTAGGCAGACATCATCTGGGGACCTGAAGAGAACTAAAACAGAAATGCAACTTGGTATCTCTTCTCCTCTGGACATCAGAATTCTTGGCTCTCTGGCCTTTGAGCTCTAGGATTTACACAAAGGATCCTCTGGCTTCTTAAGTCTTCAGGCCTGGACTGAGTGATGCTACTGGTATCTCAGGGTCTCCTGCTTGCAGACAGCCTGTCATGGGACTTCTCAGTCTCCATAATCACATGAGCCAATTCCCCTAATAAATTATCTATCTGTCTGTCTATCTATCTATCTATCTATCTATCTATCTATCTATCTATGTATCATCTATCTCTCTCTCTCTCTCTCTCTCTCTCTCTCTCTCTCTCTCTATCCATCCATCCATCCATCCTACTAGGCTCTGTCTTTCTGGAGAAGATTAACTAATACATAATCCACGCATCCATTTCAAGTCTTCAGAGACTCCATGGTGCCCGGTATTTTATTTTTATTTTGTAGAGCCTGGCCCATTGTGTTCTCCTACATTGTCTATGATACCTTAGTTTGCCAAGCGGGGGAGAAATAACAGAGTTTTTAATGATAATATGTGGGAAGGATAATTATAAATAACAGATAAGGTGATGCTTTTTTATTGCCTAATTATTAGGAGCATTTCTCACCTTGATTCATTTTGCAGTCTAACATTTTAAATGTTTTTTTGGTCATTCTAACTGTAGTCTCTAGAAAATACAAAGTCAGGTCTTCAGCTGAGATTGTGAAAAACTTCCCATTTGAGGAAAGCAACGAGATGTGAAAGGCCAGAGGGAATGTCGTGGGATTGTCCTAGAGGGTACAGTGACTTTTTGAATTGCGTCTGTGAGTACACAGTTGAAGTGAGTCTTGCAGAACAGGTAGATATAGTTTTCTCAGTAAACTTTCAGCAGTGTGTGTATTTGTATGTGTGTGTGTGTGTGTGTGCACAAGCACACTCAGACTTGTGTATGTGTTCTGGAAAATCTTCACTATTATTAGTTTGGGTATTATATTTCTTTTCCTTACTTTCTTCTCTTCAAGCATTCTTGTTAGAAAAATATTGGAAGAACTGTCTTTTTCCTTATGCCTTAACTTTTTTTTTTTTTTTTTTTTTTTTTTTACATTCTTTTAGTTTATCTTTACTGTGCATTCAGAGAAAATTTCTCAATTCCATTTTCTGGCTCACTAATATTCTATCCATTTTGTAGTTAGACTATTACATTTTTTCTTTTCCTTTTTTTATATCAACTCCTAAGTGCTTGAATAGACTATTACATTTCTACTCTTGTTAAAATTTTAGATTTCAAGTCTCTATAGAATTCATTTTTTTTCTCTTTGATACGATACTCTTTTTAGATTTTCTGGGATGATGATTGCATTGATTGTAACGTCTACTCTGCTTCGTCTTAGAGGCTTGCTTCTTTTTAAAAGGATAGAGCCTTTTACTGCCTTATTCTACTCTTGGATCAATTTCTCCCACATCTCAGGGATGCTATGGACGAATGTCCACCAATTCATAGTCTAATGTGCCAATTACTTTGCATATATGCGATGTATGAAAATATAAATATTTAATTCTCTTTTTCTTTTACCATATATTACATATTTGAAAACAAATACTAGCGTCAAACTACTTTTTTGTTTTCCTCACATATTTAATATATATTTATGTTGGCTAGGTCAACTGGCCTCTTAGTAAAACTGTTCTTTCCACATCCTCTGTGTATACAGGTACTCTGTGTGCTACAGTTATGACCTGTAAACCTACATGCTATCAGTGTCAGGATGTCAAAACTATCTGTTGCTGTTCAATACTTTCCCCTCTTGTGACTTCCATTTGTGGTGCTGTTGTAGGATTTCTTCTGGGCCATTTTCAGATATTTATGTATAACCTCTAGTCTTTCTTAGCAGTCTGCTTTTACTTTTCAATGAATTAATTCTTTTTAACACCAAAGGTACAGTATTCGGCACGTGGGCAGACCTAACAGATCTTCTGTGTTTTCTATCCTTGGGCATATGGTCAGATGTTATCATGACTTGTATATATTTCCTAGCAATGATGGGTATGACCAGTGACAGATGTGATATTGTGACCCCTTTTGAAATAAGACTTGACAACTGTGTACTCCCATTATGAGTTGCTTGTAATGTTCATTAACAAACAGAGTTTTAAAAGGAAGATTGGCCTCAATATGTTATCTGGACAAATAGGAAGCACTACCCAGGGACCTCGTACCTCCTGTCATCCTTCTTACAGTGCACACCCATTTCTTCCTCCATCACAGAACTTCCCCAGGGCTCTAGTGCACTAGAGCAAGACTTGATTCTGTTGCTTGGCCCTTCCCTTCTGACTTTGCTTATCATATATGTGTTGTGGTGGGATGAGGAGGATTGGAGAATAAGCTGGTTATGAATTTTCAAGGACATAGTTCTAACTGAGGCATGGCTAGAAAAGTTATTATTGACACAACTGCTTTGTCTAACTTAAGGAGATAAATGATAGTGTTGATTTTCTTGTGTCTAAGGCTAGTTTTAGGACCCACCATTAATCATCCTTTGTGGGAGAAGAAGTATACTATGAAGAATATTATGTCAATTACAAGGTATGATTCTAATTATTAAAAATATTAAATGCCTTTGAAAATTAAGGTTTATAATAATGTACAATAGTATAATTAGGTCTAATTTTAATTCAGGATACATCTTATAAAGAATGTCCACCTACTATGTGAATATCACAGAACATCAGAGAAAGGGTATAAACAATAGCAAGGATTTGCCAGGATTTGATATGTAATTTGTAGGCCAACCAAAAAATATGAATTCAGGTATCTGGTTAAAAAAGAAGGAAAAAAATACATAGCTATAAGTACTAAAATAGAAAATGGTTTTATTTATCCTTTCTTTTGGAGCAACTTTCTCTATTTGTTATGACGGATTTTGTATTTGTTATTTAATGTATTTTAAGTAATGAAAATTAAAATTTAAAATTGTTAGCAGGAATTTTACCATTTGTTTTCATATTATGCAATGCCAGTTTTACATGTGAATAAATTAAATAAATGCATTTAATTAATTTTCAGAGTCACCTATGTTATCCAACTCATATTTTGTGGTTCATAAATATAAACATGTATATTTTGTACATATCAGAACTGTGGAAACACTGTCCAAGACAAAACTTACCTGTCTTTTGTTTGTTTTTACTTATTTATAAGTGTACTTTTTATCAACGTTGTCTGCTGTTGGCTTACTGATGAGTAAGGAAGGACCAAAAGGGAATGAAACTGTAGATTGTTCCATCTTTATTTCCCTCATCCTTTACATCATCATTTTCAGCATACATAGTTAACAAGCAAAGGAAAGTAACATGAGTCAAAAACAAGTTGGGACAAGTTTCCTTGATCAAATGTTTCTTAAAACACTGTCATCTTTCTGTGTTCAAAGCAAGTTCTAGCTGTGGTTCTAGTGGAAAGCATCACCTCTCAGGCTGTCATTGCCCTGGTTACTAGCCATAGGTCTAACGTGCTTACCTTATATTCACCTTGAATCTAGCTGAGCTACCAGCATCATGGGTCCACTGGCATTCTGTGCTCACTGACCACTGAGAAAGCTCTATGCAAATATGATGGTATGGAACTTCGGGCAGGCACCTTGCCCATTCTCCTTGGCTCAATCACATTCTTCATTGTCTCACCAAACTGTAGTTACAAAACATAAGCACAAAGATAAAATTATTAAGAATTTCAAGACAGTACAGCATCAAACCAAGTGTGGGGCTCTTCTGTGGTCTAAGGTTTGTCCAGTTACACGGGTGGCACACCCATTAATCTTGTCCTGGATTTCACAGGAAGAATACCCAGCACAAAATATAGCCACTTGGTCAACCCAGTCACTCATTTGGACAAATTATCCATAATAAAGGGCAACGAGCCCATCATGTTGTATCTTCCAGGTTCACTTCTAACCGGCACATGTCTACCTATGTATCAAACCTGCACATTGTGCACATGTACCCTAGAACTTAAAGTATAGTAATAATAATAAAAAAGGAAAGATCCTAGTGATTACTTACATCAGCTGCGTCTGCTGATGAATCAAAAGCAAACAATCTTTCATGAATGTGGGCTGAATTCTGCCAGTTCTCTAGCATATTCTGCCTATTTGCTTCAAAGAAAAATTTTCATAAACTCAGTTCTCAAACTTCATTCTTTCTGAGGCATTTTCTGCATAAGAACTCTCAAAGTAGATCCAACTCTCCTGGATTTAATTCTTCATAAGGCCTTTGATGTTCTTAAGGAAGCATAAAGTATTGATTTCATTCTATAGATACTTATTTTACATGTGTCTTATAATTCTAATTCAATGGTAAATGGAATACAAAACCAAAATACCTTTATAATCTGTGGATACTAATGCACTCAATATATCTCCTTATACCTAGGAACAAACTGAATAAATATAATTCACTAGTGTACATCTGATTTTATTTCTTTTCATAGCCTGTAACTTTGCCTAAAGCTCAAAATTTCTTTCTAAATATTTCAAAAAATGAATCCATTTCTTAGATAATTGTCACCAGTCACATAATTAAAACAAGAACATCAAAACAATCATTGGTATACTTGAAGCATATTAAAAACAAAATGTAAACAAATGAGAACATTGCCTTTATTCAAACCAGTATGCATTCCTGCAGCTTTCTCACCATGTTCTGGCTAGTCTTACATTCTATGCTCATTCATTTCACTCACCAACCAAAATTATGTCTCCAGTGTTAGATATTCACACTCAGACTTGTCATCCTCACCTTGAGTTCAGTAAGACTGTATTCTTACGAAGGCCTGTTTACAAGCTTGGTTTTGGCTGGCATCTGGGAACATGGCTATAAACAATTTCCTACACCGATATAAAACTTCCCTTAAATGAAAAGAGTAGGTCATTGTGCCTGGAGTGTGGGTGAAAATAATATGCTCAATGCCTAGCAACTCTTTTCTGTCTGGGAGTCTGGAGTTTTATATGTGTTAGGCAGAAAATGCCTACATTAGTAGCCTATAGTAGAAATCCAAGGCCCTGAGTTTCTACAGAGCTTCACTGATGGACAACACATCTCACACATTGCTCAACTCATTGCTGGAGAAATTAGGTGCATCCTGTGCAGCTTCACTGAATAAGGACTCTTGGAAGCTTGAGCCTGATTCCTCCAGGGTTAGCATCCTGGACCTTTCCCTTTGCTGATGTTGTTTTATTTCCTTTTTGCTATACTATGTCTTGGCCATGAATGCAACTAACTCTGTGTGAAGTCTTCCTAGCAAATAAGTGAGCCTGGGAACAGTCTTGGAGACCACCTGCACACTTGCCCTCTAGTCATTTGATCTCACTATTTCCCACTATTTCCACTCTTCTTTATATACTGACTTTATCTCATGAATATTTCTGTTTTGGGAACCAAAGTCTTAGCATTCCTCCACAACTCTAGTGTTTCTATCCCCACAATAACTCTAATGATTATTCTATTATTTAATAAAGCTCACTTTTATCACCACTATTCTATTCCTGTGGAAACAGCATGGTCACGAATTTTCTCTGGGTTACTGCAGGAGTCTCCACCTGCAGTTCTCTGGCTCCAGTATTGCACGTAATCATTCCTCTATCTTTTTTTTTCCTAAAGCAATCCTTGTAGGACATAAATACAATCATGATTTCCCCTACTCAGAGCCCTGGAGAAGCTCTCTGACTGATAGCTCCCTGATATTACACAGGAGGCCCCACTTCTCCAGCCTTACTGCTTGTTGAGATTGACCTTGCTTCTATGACCCACCCACAGGCATGAGTCATAACAAACTCTTCTTTTTTTTCTAAACATACTTGAGAGTGTAGTGCTTCAGGTCTTTGTGAAAAATGCCCTCTCTTACAGGAATTCTTCTTCCATGCAGCAGCTACCAAATTTTCAGGACTCAATAGTTTCCTTCTCCACGAACCCTTTTGGTTTCTTATGATAGGAAGAATTGACCACTGTTTGTGTGCTATACACCCACTGCCTGGCATTGTGTCCTTTTGTGATAAGGCCTGTGTGCATGTGCACATCTGTGTGTACATGTACATATATTCTTTCTCACAAGTAGACCAGATGGCTCACATCATGTTCTTTTGGGGCTACCGATGTCAGCCCAGTTACTGTGGACCAAATGATTATGCACACTCCCTTTACTGAGCATATTTATTACTACCCAGGAAAAAGGAGCATCAGTCATCAATTTCCAGCATAAATTCAAAATAAAAACAAAGCTTTTAAATAAAACATATTCAACATAGTGTGGACAGGGTTTTGTTTTGATTCCTTTTTGATATGGTTATTTTTAACCAAATATGGAATAATTTTCAAAGGTCAGATAAATAAGAAAGGTGAATGATTCATGTTTGGTTCAGATGAAACTGTTTATGATAATGTTCCTGTATTTTCTTTCATTGTTCAAAGCAGGATGCCATAATATGTATAATAATTTATTTCTGTGGTTGAGTTGGAATAAATCTACAGTATATTGCTATTGAGAGTAATAAAAACCAATAAGCTCATGAGTGATCCTGACATTTTCACTTGTGTGATCTCATACACATTTCATAAAGTAAAATAATTTTTAACTTTACAAAGAAAAAAACAAAACACAAAACGACGAAGTCACAGTTTTGAGCCCACAGGTAATAACATACCAGAAATGACAAAGTGGCATTTTTAGCCATACAGATATGAAACAAGGGAATAATAAATAATTACAGAGATTTAGAATTTTGTTAAGCAAACATAATAAAAGGCTGAAAGTTTTATTCAGCAACCTCCTGGCAAAAGAAAAGTGGGTGAGTGGGTGGTGTCTGGAGTGCAACTCTTCAAGTTTCTCTATAACCTTAGGTGATAACTACTGTCCCAGCAGCTACTGGAGGCCCAGACAGAAGAGCACAGCAGGGGATCCAGCTGCATGGGTGGCTTCAGGGGGCACAGCTTCAATAACACAACCACAATGTGCACGTTTAACAGTTGTGATTACTCACAGGTCCTCAAGTCAGGCAAGGCAACAAGAGTGGGGCACACAGCAGTCCCCACTCCAGGTCTCATTTGGCAACAGCAACCACAAGCACATACCAGCAGGCTTACCCTATTTAATGGTCATCTGGGTGGGTGTCCTACTGTGCCAAGTAACTTTCTATTGCATATTGCAAACACTTCTAATGATAAAGGCAGTTCAGCAATTTGGGGCAAAGCGGAGGTTAAAACAGGGCTCTGCAGAGGGATTTCTTATCTGTGTTGATCAGCCTTGGCCAGGCCTAGGTAGCAGCAAAGTCTGACTTCGACATAACTCCTGATACATGTGGTGAGCGGTGAGCATTGAATTTTAATCCATGTTATCAAGTAGCATATGAGTTTTCCTCCCAGAGTTAAATGGTGGCAAATGCAGGCAAATAATGAAGAGCTGAACAATCACTGAGTTCAGAAAGCAAGCATCTAAAAGAGCTCTTATTTTGAAAAGATAGTAAAATATGACAGCTGTGAGGCTCCAGAAATATTACAGTTACAATAGATGGTCAAAAAAACAAACAACAAAAAAAGGATTACTAGTCACAGGACCTACCAAATATTCTTTAATATATAAAGAATACTTGTGTTATAATTATTGCTTTAAATTTAGATCAGTGAATTAACAGTAACAATGCACCTTAATCCATGGGCCTCTTCTAAAGTATGGGGGTTAGGCTTGCCAGTAAGTTCCTCCTGGTGCAGCCTGTGTGATCAGTTAGTTGTGAGTTCTTGTATTGCTGAGTAGGATTCTGATTTTCCATTCAGGATCAGTGAGAGATGTGGCTATTAACTAGCCATTAGAATATGAGAGAGGCTGGAAACTGCTAAGGACTGAGTATTTGTCATCTGTGCATCAGGATTGAGCAGTCTTTGAAGATGAACTTCATTCATGTTTGTATCTATATCTTGCACAGCATGTAAAATAAATATTTGAATAGCAAACCTTTGTAGAATGATGAGTGAAATGATAAACAAAAAATAAAAATTAACTTTATACCGAGTGGCATTTTCTGGCTATATATGGATCCTCTGATAACCATTAAATAAATGGAAGGTTCCTGAACAATGGATCACAGCCAGTTCATAAAATCCTCCCATAAAGTTCTGACCAAAATAACCTGATAATGTTTATCTTAATATCCTAGACTTCCATGTATCTCAGTAAGTTTTTTAAACTATACTATTACTCTATAATAAATCCAGAAAAAAGTATACATTGGGCTTAATTCCCTATTAGTATATCATTTAATATATATTCTAATAGAATATTCAAAAAGATATTAGAATATAAATTCTATGAAGGTAATCTACTATTTAACAAGGCTTTAAAGTGAAACTGTCATATTAGAATTTTTTGTAATATTTGGAATCACTCTATCTTCATTTTAAAGTGAAATATATATATTATACTTGCAATATATAATACTATTATATATAATAGATTTTGAAGAGTAAAAAGAAATTAGTTTAGAGAACACTAGAGACAAGCAGAGGAAATGGGATCTTCTAGCAAGGAATTTTGCTTTCCATCTGAGCAAAATGCAGACAATGGAGGATTTTTCAGGATATCATCTATGTCTTTAGAGCATCATTCTTGCAGCTGAGTTGAAAAGAGATTCTGGGAGGGGCAAGTTTGGGAACAAAAAGGCCATTAGGTGTTATATAAACTATTTCTGTAATTTATGTATAAAATGTTAGTGGCTTGCACCTAAATGATGGCAGGGAAGATGCTAAGAGGTGGTCAAATCAAGGACATATTTCAAAGGTAGAGCTACCTAACAATGTTTCCTGACAGGTGAGATGTGTCACACTAGAAAAAGAGGTGGGTCAATAACAAATACCACGAATTTAACCTGAGAAAATGGAAAGATGGAGAAATAGAGAAAGGAAGGCAGTTACGAGGAAGGACCTAGTGCTGTTTTGACACACTGAGGCTAAAGATGTGTATTAGATGTTTTCAGAGAGCTATTGAGCAGGGCATCACTGACATAATTCTAGGAGTTTGAGGGAGGGGTGTGACCTAGTGATACAGTGATAAAGATTCCTGCATTAGACCTTGGACATCCATCAGCACATACATAGATGGCATTTAAAGTTATGAAAATGAGAAAACCAAGGGAGGTGCTATTGAGAGAGAAGCAAAGAGAACCACAGACTAAGCCTTGAGTTACTCCAAAATTAAACATTAAAAAAAAAAAAAAGGAGAAACCATCAACATAAACTTAACAAGGTAACCAAGAGTATATTGTCTTCAAGGCCGTATTAGTCTGTTTTCACACTGCTATAAAGAACTGCCCGAAACAGCGTGATTTATAAAGAAAAGTTTAATTTATTTGCAGTTCCACATGGCTGGGAGGGCCTCAGGAAACTTACAATCATGGCAGAAAGGGAAGCAGGCACTTTCTTCACAAGGTAGCAGGAAAAAACAGAAGCAGGAACTTCCAAACACTTATAAAACCATCTGTTGTCACGAGAACTCACTCACCATCACAAGAACAGCATGAGGGAAACCACTCCCATGATCCAATTACCTCCCATCAGGTCCCTCTTTCAACACCTGGGAATTACAGTTTGGATTACAATTCAAGATCATATTTTGGTCAGGCCACAGAGCCAAACCATATCAAAGGCCAAGTGAAAAAAGAGTATAAGAATGAGGGAGTGATCATCTATGTCAAAAGCTGCCAAATAGTGTAAGGATTGAGAATTGATCCTCAGATTTCATTTCATGGTGTGAAGATTATCCTGAACTTGGAGAGCAGTCCTGGCACAGTGTTAGGGCAAGGCCTTTATGGAGGGGGTTTAAAAGTCAATAGGAACATATGAATCCAATGAAGCAAGTGCAGAAAACTATTTGGAGAAATTTTGTTATAGTGGGAAACATAGCAAAGGGACAGTAGTCGGTGAGGAGGTAAAGAGAGGATTATTATTTAAGATGGGAGATAGAACGTGACTTTTGCGGAATAACGCGGGTAATCCAGTAGAAAAAGAAATGTTGCGATGTAAGAAACGAACGGGAGAGAGTTGGTTAAGTTTTGCCCTGGAATAGATAACAGAGAATAAGGACAAATGCAGCAGTGGAGATACCTGCATTAGAGTATTTCAAAGTAGCTGCAAAGTTCATATTTGCCAGTGAAAAGTCAGAGTGTGTGGGTGCAGATGCTGGTTGATGGGTGATATATGGCTTGGCTGTGTCCCCACCCAAATGTCACCTTGAATTGTAACAATCCCCACATGTCAAGGGTGGGGCCAGGTGGAGATAATTGAATTATCGATGCAGTTTCCCCCATACTGCTGTCATGGTAGTGAACATGTCACATGACATCTGATGGTTTTATAAGGGGGAATTCCACCGCAGAAGCTCTGTTTTGCCTGCCGCCACGTGAGAAGTGACTTGCTCCTCCTTGCCTTCCACCATGATTGTAAGGCCTCCCAGTCATGTAGAACTGTGAATCCATTAAATATCTTTCCTTTCCTTTGTAATTACCCAGTGTTGGGTATGTCTTTACTGGCAGTGAGAGAATGGACTAATACAATCAGAGTCATTGCTAGTGAGTGTTTGTGAAAGTTCTCTTTTTATTAATGAAAGAAGAATGGTTGCCTTTTGATAGTATGACAAAAGAAAAATGTGATTGAGGAGAGAGTATAAGGTATGAAATTGTCACATAAGAGAGTATGTGGAAAGTAATCAGAGAAAGGATGTGTAGTATGATTGCCAGGTAGTATTGCGGGCCCATGTGACATTAGTGATCATGTGTTAGATGGGACACCAGCCAAGCTGGTGTTGCATTTTTATCTAGCCCTTGTCAGTTATATTGGTGTAGTGCACAGCAGGCAGTTTGCCCAGAAAGCATAAAGCAAAGCAAAAGATGGGCACAAATTTCAAAAATACACAATGTAACAAGAATATTACTCCCCTTTCTTAGTTTACAATTATGTTTTAAATTCCATTTCTAATTTTTTTGTCTACTTTCACATCTTTTGGTTTTTGCAGAGTAGCATATGTTGTTTTAAAAATGCCAAACAGCTCTTAAAAACTGTCCTCTTTAAGAGTTTATTTTTAGGGATATTGTCTGTTTGTTGGTCTTCAGTACTTTCTCAGAAACTTACATTTCTTCATTTTCTTTAATTATTCTAAAACAAGACACGATATGTCTGACCAGTCTTGGTATGTGTTATCAGAAGGTACTCTGTATATGTTACTAGGGTATGGTCGATAGCTAGATCGTCTTCCCCATTCACAGCTAGAGACAGGCCAGTGGATGCTACGAACGCCCATCTTATTCCCAATATTTCCATATATGTTCATGGTAGTGGTTATTATATTTAATGTCTGTTAACAGGTGCTTTTGATATTGTTTTTAAATTATCATTCTCATTTCCAGAGGTTAAACAAACCCCCTGCAGCTAGGAGTGGTGAATCCACACATACCTGATCATAAAGCTTCTGTGTTACTGAAGTGAGATTTAAACTTTTATTGTTGTTCTGTTGATAATAAGATTCTCTTTGCAACAATTTTATAGTGTAATATGTTCGCCTAGAGTTAAACTGATAGTACCAGGACTTTAAGTGGGTACAAATCCTTTGCAATCTGTGCTTGCTGACCACAGGCCAACCCTTCAGCTCTTGGCCAGAGATAATGCACGTGGCAAGACATCCCACTGCTGCTTTCTTGGTACCCTTTTATTCTAACCTGCATTCATTAAACACATGCTCATTTATCACTCTTTCCCAAATATTGAATAATGTTTTCCCATTATATTAAATGCCAATTTCATTTTTCGACCTATGAATCATTCTTTTCAACTTTGTTGCCTTGAGTGAGAATATTTATTATATTTTTTGTTTCTGTTGCCAATTTAAGAAGTCATAGAATATAATAACAATTATTTCTATCCAACTCTTTTGACATCATTTGATCATTTGACTAAGCCATGCATGGTTGTTCATTGTGTAGCGTAATTTTGCAATATATTGAGGATGTTTTTGGTGGTATTATTATGAAAGGACCAATGGGATTTTGAGATTTATGTAAGTGCCATTTGCTTCAAGTTTTAGTACAATATTTTTAAATTTTGAGAATGATGAATGCTTAATTGGCACATTATAACCAAGTGCAATGAATATATTGAAGTTATCATTGGAAAATTAGAGAGAACAGAAGTGATCATTAATCTCATTATGATTAATATAGAAAAGGAGTCTGAACGTTGCTTTCAATGTTCTCTTGTGTGAAATTTAAAACTATTCTACCAGTTCTAACTTCAAAAATGTAGTTGTTCCAAATCCCAAGTAAACTTCAGGATCATAATGAACTTTAACTTTTTAAAAAGGAATTTCATAGATTTTTTTTGTTATTGTTGTTTGTTTCTTCACTCTGATTTATTTTTGTTACTGTCAGTTACAGTTCTTGTGTTCAGAAATTTTAAATTAGAGGCTCTGAATCTCCTGAGCATGGCTGTTTGAAGTGAAAACTAAACATATTTTATGACCTCAATACTTTATGCATGATTCTAAAAATGTTAAGGTCAAAGGTTTAGTCTTGATAAATTTAGGGTGATACCAGACAAATTAAGATAAAACAAAATGATATGTACCACTCAAAGTAAAATTGCATAGCTCAATGTAATCCTTCATATCTACCAAAAATAAATATGTAAATAAACAAATATACATGTCGTATTACAATAGTGTGGTAGTGTGCTTCTAGACGAAAGTACTACAGTAATTTACAATAGTGAAAATTAGGTCCTATTTAATCTACTTGCTCTTCTAATTAGCTTTCCTGTGTAATAAGCAACTCCAAATTTTGCTGCATAAAATACTAATTTGATATTCTTGGAGATTGCAGGGCTCGGGAACTCAGGAAGTCCACAGTGGATGACACTTCTCTGTCCCATGACATCTCAGATGTCCATGACTGGGAAATGGAACACCTGGACTGGGACAATCTGAAGGCTGGTGCAACTCAAGTTTTCATCCAAGTATTCAGTTGTTGTCTGTCAGCATGGTTTGGGCTTGTAACAGCATAAGAGCATGTTGAAAGAGGACCTCTGGGAAGAAAGCTTTTCAATATCACCAAGTACAGGCTCCATGACTTTTTCTGACTTAATCTAGAAGTTATGGCATTGATTGCATCATACTCTATCTGTCTCAGGAGACCAAAATCCACACAGTTTCAAGGGAAAGTGACATGATCCCACCTTTTACTGGATGGAGGGACAAAGTAATATGGTAGATGTGGAAATTATGCTAATACTGCTTCCACTTTTGGAAAATATAATTTAGAATCTTTGAATACTTAACAATTTTGTTTCCATACCTGAGTATGTATAGTCACATGTATACAGAGCATACTCAAATACTACATATAAAATCACATTTATGCAAATAACACAAATATGCTGAAATCTGCCTCTTGACTGCTACCTGGAACTCAGCTTACACTTCAAATATTTTTATGAATTATTAATAAGGAAAATCTGTATGAGTTATATTATGATAACAGTTCTTTTAGCATATGAATAACAAGTTTACATCAAAATTATAGTATTGAAGATGAAATTCAGAGTCAACTTTTTTCCCATACATTAAGTGGTGAAATAGCTTAAAATGAAATGGAAAAAAGTTAAAAGACTTGTACCATCATGCTAGAATAAGACTTTTCTATTTTTATTTTATTTTATCAGATTCAGGGTGTACCAGTGCAGTTTTGTTGCAAGCATGTATTTCATAGTGTTGAAGTCTTGGCTTTTGGTGTACCTATCACCCGAACAGTGAACACTGTATACAATAGGTAATTTTTTAACCCTCATCCTGCCTTCCCATCATCCCCCATTTTGGAGTCCCCAGTATCTATTGTTCTTCTCTGTATGTCCCTGGGTACCCACTGTTTAGCTTAAACTTATATGTGAGAACATGTGGTCTTTGATTTTCTGCTTCCCAGTTATTTCACTTAGAATAATGGCCTCAGCTCCATCCATCTTGCTGCAAAAGACATGACTTCATTCCTTTTATGGTTGTGTAGTGTTCCATCATACACACACACACACACACAATATATATATGTTATATATATATATATATATATATATAAAAATCATATGTTTTTATCCAATCAACCATTAATGGACACAAATTGATTCCATGGCTTTACTATCATGAATAGTGCCATGATAAGCATACAAATGCAAGTGTGTTTTTGATATAACAATTAATTTTCGTTGGGGTGGGAATGCTGGATCAAATGGTAGCCCTACTTTTAGTTCTTTGAGGGTTTTTTACAGTGGTTGTAATAATTTACATTTCTACCAACAGCGTAAGTGTTCCCTTTTCTCTGCATCATTGCCAATATCTGTTGTTTCTTGAATTTTTCTTTATAGCCATTCTGATTTGTGCAAGGTGGTGTCTCATTTTGGTTTTAAATTGTATTTTTCTGATGATTAGCGATATTGAGAATTTTTCCACATTTGCTGGTTACTTGTATGGCTGCAAATGAGAAACGTCTGTTCATGTCCTTTGCTTGCTTTTTAATGAAGGTATTTGCTTTCTCTTTGTTGAGTTGTTTGAGTTTCTCATAGATTCTGGATATTAGTCCTGTTTTGGATGCATAGTTTGCAAATATTTTTTTCCCATCCATTCTGTAAATTGTCTTTTAACTCTGTTGATTACTTCTTTTGCAGTGCGAAAAGTTTTTAGTTGAATTAAGTCTCATTTGTCTATTTTTGTTTTGTTGCATTTACTTTAAGGTCTCATTCACAAACTATTTGCCTAGGCCAATGTCCAGAAGAGTAAAAAGCTGGAGGCATCAAATTGTCTGACTTCAAATTATACTACAGAGCCATAGTAATTAAAAGAGCATGGTATTGGTATAAAAACAGACACATAGATCAAAGGAATAAGAACTCAGAAATAAAACCACAGATCTACAACGAATTGATTTTTAACAAAGTTGATTTAAAAATACACTGGGGAAAGGACACCCTTTTCAATAAATGATATTGAGAAATGGATAGCCATATTTAGAAAAGTGATACTAGACAAATATCTCTTATTATAGGCATAAATTAACTCATGATGGATTGCAGACTTAAATGTAAGACCTGTAAAACTACAGAATATTCTTATTCTGTAAAACTACAGAATAAGATGGTTTTCTTTAAAAGTTTTAAGATGAAATTCAGGCAAGTATAAAAAGTTTTTGTAATATTGTCTTCTATGTGCACTATGAGCTGATGTTATATCAGAAAACTAATCTATCTGAAGAAAAATATTAACAACAGCTTACTACAAAATGTATTTTTGACACTGTCTATAATCATAAAGATTTTATTTGGTAATCACAGGGAAGCTGTACTGAGAGTAATTTATTTTCTTAGCCTGTATATTTTTAGTTTACTACTTGGTATTTTTTGCATAAAATATAATATACATGAAATGTACGGAAACATAGACTCCTACCATACTGTCACATTTCCTTTTACTAACTGAAAATCTCTTTCCCTTTAGCAAAATTTCCATTTAAAACTTACAGATCAAGTGAATATTTGTATTTAGTTATATGTATTCCGAAAAATATAACTTATTTAATAAAACATTTAACTAAAATAGATCTGTTAAGACTAAAACAACTGTTTTTAGATTATTAACATCTAACTTTATGCTTTATTCATTATTTAGATAGATGAAATTGTTCAGCAATGATCATCAACTGCTGTTGGATAATTACAAATAGAAAAAATAAAGGTCATTTCAACAAGGCTAATGGTAACCTTATTTTAATGGAATTTCCAGAGAATAAAAACCAGTAGGTTAAAAGATTAATGAGACAGAGAAAAGAAAGACAGTGAGCATAATCAAGATCTTCATTGTCCAGTTGAGAAGAGATTTTACTGCAGTTTGAAGCAAACATGGAGCCAATAGAAGGTATTGATTTTTCATTTTCTTATTTTTAAGATGACAGATACTACAGCATTTTAAATTCTTTGTGGAAAAACCCAGTGGAGAAAGGAGCTAATGATACCAGACACTTTACAGAAAGAAAAGGGATCAAGGTTCCTAACTAATGAAGAATAAATTTATGAGCAAGGATTTGCTTACAGACAAAGAAAAGGGCACCTCTTTTGTTTTGAGATAAAATATTATTAAATGCTAAATAGAATATTAAACTTACATTGCCTAAACATGAATCCTAAAGTTTTGACATAATAAAAGGTATTACAGAGTAATCTAGGCAAAAAAAGTGTTTTATTGAAGGACTTGTACTAGGATAAAAAGGAGTATACGTTTCATAAAAGGAAAGAAAAGGAAAAACTTTCCATCTGCAGCTCTTCCAAAGGAGGTCTAAGGAACTGCTTGTCTTTAAGGAGGACATCCTCCAAAGCTGACCAGGATGCATTCTGGCAGAAACATCTATCAGATACCCTCTTCCTTCTCCTCCCAAAACATAGAACGGTTATTTTGACATCTTCAAAGAATTTAAATTCCTCAATTTTAATAATATATTCTTATCTTTTTGATAATACCTTATATTTTTGACGTTTATATTCTAAATGTTTTAGAAATTCCTATCTAAATATAAAATTCCATAGCACAGTATGGAAAATAGATGCAGATAAATCTTCTTAACATAGTAATATTCTCAAATACCTTTTTGTCAAGGCATACATAAAGAAGTGACAGAAAATTATTTTTACTTTATATCATTTATTCTATAAGTACAGAATATATAGTCTGTGTATATACCTATCTAGGAATAAAAACAAAATAAAATATACATATAACATTTTCACTTATATTCTATTCCTCTGACAACTAAAGCCAATGAAGTAGTTTAAAAATCTGAAAGAAAGGTTGTAAAGAGAGAGTAAAGAAATGCAATAATATAGTGAGTTCTCCATGTAGCTTCTACTGCATGTGAGCGTTCCTGCAGTGGTTCCATTTATTCCCTAAACGTATTTGCCTCATCTTAAGAAAATCATGGGATATATGAGGCTCAAGAAGATCTTTCTGTCTCTGCTATGAGTATATATCATGTTGCAAGAAGAAAACTTCCAGCTCCAACATAAAAGCAAAATTGAGAAAAAACACTGAACTCTTACGAGGCTCTAATGTGGAAATATTCTTCAATTTTATTACTTATATTGTGCCATATGGAACAGTTCTCCTCCCTACCAAACATCATTTGGACACTCAAACATGAAAAACTACCATTTATCTAGGGAGTTCTTATCATTGTTTTTGAGGCATACACTAAATAACTTAATTTTCCCTGATTGACTTTATCATTATTAAATTGTATTTCTTAATATTATTCCGAGTTTCATTGATAGGAGTCTGATGAAGACCTAGGCCCTAGTCAACACCCTAAAACTTACAATTATAGGAATATCATGAAAATATCACTTTAGTTATCAGCATTTACCTATCAACAGTTGACTTCCCTGACTCCCGTGTGTTCAATATACATGAAATAAAACAACATACATAAAACCATATAATAAGAAAAGAACTCAAATGAAAGGATGAGGTAGTATCAGAAGCTCAAGATTCCCAGGAGATACACATGGTTTAGCAAAGGCAACATAATAGAACATGAGAACGAGGCTAGTGGCTGTTATTTAAGAAGTAAGGACTAATGCCTGTAGGGGTGAAGGTGGCCAATCTGACTGCTGGAGCAAGACAGACAATGCTTACCTGCCTTAAGAAAATGACATCATTAGGAGAGCTGTGACAATAAGCGAATCACTCAACCCCTAAGGTCTAGCTTCATTTGTAAAGTGCCAGGAGTTGATCAAATGTTTTAGAAATTCCTATCTAAATATAAAATTCCATAGCACAGGATAGACAAGCACATGGAGAGTGAACACTAGAGACAGAAATTCTGCCTTGCATGCTTCTTCCTAAATATCACTTGGATCTAGTATCCTTTATATGGCTGTGTGTGTGTATGTATATACATATTATACATGTATATAATATATAATATAATATGCATATAAAATATACACACAACAGATATTTTTCTGCTTAATTTGGTTTAATTTGAAATTCTTTTTCTTGTATCTTAAGGTAGAAGCTAAAGTCATAGATTTTGTACCTTTTTTGCTATATAGTTTATTACTATATAATTTCCTATATATAATGCCTAAGATGTAGCTCACAAATTTTGATAGCTTGTGTATTCATTTTTCTTCAGTATAAATAATTTCTAATTTCCCTTTTGATTTATCATTTGGCCCCATGTGTTATTCACAAATTCTTTACTTAGTTTCCAAATGTTTGAGGATATTTTTCAGATATCTTCTTGTTAGTGCTTTACAATTTTATTTCATCCAGGTCATAAAACATATCATGCATCACTGAAATCCTTACAAATTTATTGAGGTTTATTATGTAACTTACAACATGGTCTGTATTGGTGGACGTTTTTTTTTCACTAGGACTGTGTATTGGTAATGTTGTGTGGAGTGTTTTGGAAATGTCAATTAGATCAAACTTGATAGTTGTTGATTTGATGAAGTATTTTCTCTCTTTAATGACTTTCTGTCTACCTGTTCCATCAATTTTTGGGGATAGGTATTAACATGTCTCTGACTATAATTATGAGTATTTCTATTTCTCATTCCTAAAGCTCTTTAATTAGGCATATAAATGTTTAGATTAGTGTGTCATCTTGTTGATTTCATGCCTGGGGGTAAGCAGGAAAAGTGAACAAAAATGTATTATCTCATTTGTCTTAGAATAAAGTTGAGTATATTGAAAAAGAAGTTTCTTTCTAGTTAAGACATAAATAAGTTTATGTCAGCAAATTGATGACTTAAAGCTTGAAATATGGAGAAGCAATTTAAATTCCTGGGGGAAAGGACAGAGAGAAGATGGAGAAATCAGCACATGGGAGGAGGGTTTGGGGAGAGACAGGACTAGGAGGACACCCAGTGGTATGGATAATCAAAATGGTACCCTGCAGAGCTGAAATGATTAAGATGGGACTGGTCTTTTCTGTAGGGTATATGATATAAACTTTTCCTGTAAATGACCCACAATATATTTATTCAGGTCTGCTGTTACATTTCTATTCTTTGTTCAAGTAGAATCTTTTGCCCAAATTAGAAAAGTTCTTGAATCTCAAGTCTTAGTTACCTTGGTGAGGCCTTGAGATGGCAAAAATGCAAGAACACTCAGTCAATTTTGACCATCAAAATGGGAGTTTCTGAGAGTTTAAAGGACTTTAGGAACTTTTGGACTTTCCCAAACTAGAATTTAGGGTTGGATGGATTCTATTTTTCCTAGCTGGAAGGCAAAATTAACCAAAAGAAAGAATTTTTATTATTAAATACACTGAAGTTACCTTTTACAGAAGTGGATACAGTAGAAAGAAGTCCTAAATTCTATATATATGTTTTTTATATATATACACATATATATATGTATGTATGTATATACTGTTTCTTATACTTACCGTAGGGAATAACAATGGTAAGACACAGTATTAGTACATTTGAATAATTTGTCATTTGTCTATGGTCAGATGTTATTCTGGTTCTAGTTTTTAGAACTAAAACATATAAACTTATACATTATTGACAGAGAGTTCATACATCTACTTATAATGAGTTATCGGGTCATTAAAGGGAAATTTACATTTATCTGAGGAAGGTTATAGAGTCTTTACTTATGCTATTTGAGTTGTGTTTACAACTTTCCATATGGCCAAACTTTAACAATCTTTCACACAGATAAAAATTTCATTTGCAGTCACTCAAATATACTTAAGCATAAATAATATATACCCAGAAATGTCTGCAGATAATTGAAAGGAAAACCAGCAATTGTGAGGATATGGAGTATGATTTAAAATATGCTATCTACTTTAAGTTTTTTAGAGGAACAGATGGGCCCTTTTCTTAAAAAGGCAATAGCTTCCACTGAGCTGCAGGGCCTTTGAGTGGCTCAGTGCAGCAGGTGCAGTGGCGCAATGAGGATATGGTAGTGGGTATGTTGTCAGCAGAAAAACCTCCTCCACCCCCAATGGAATATCCTCCGAATAAACGATAAAAAGTGAAGTAAGAGCTACTCATAAGTTATTTTAGAAGGATATTGAAAAGTTCTAAAATTCAAAACCCATGCCTCATTCAACCTGTGGAATTAGGCCTGGTTCTGAAGTACAAACTTTCCTATATTTGACATTTCCAATGAAGTTGAAAAAGAGGTCAGACAAACATCCATAATCATACTGTGAGGTGGTTGAAAATAATGGATAAAGCACTGGCTTCATATCTTGCTGCAACACAACCCCCCTGTGTGGCGTTGGGCGTGTTATTTAAAATCTCTGGGCACTGATTCATCATCAGGAAGACATAAACGATAATGGAAACTACCTGATTGGGTTGTTGTGAGAGTAAATGACATGGGACATGTGTAAAACTACTCAGAACTATTCACTGCATGTAGTCACTGTTTAATAAATGTTTGCTCATATTGTGAGCAAATTTCCTTACCAAAGAATGTCCATTTAAGCACTTTTCTCCTACTGGCCATATTGCATGCTACGTCTTGGGGATGTATACCTTAAAGACTTCCATAAGGAGCTTTATGAACCACTATATAATAAAAGTCATTTCATTGATATCTGAACTCTCCAAAAGCATTTAAAAAAAAAGTGGGCATCTAGAAAATGGCTCTATATTCTTAAGAAATACAAAGAAAAGGCACAGTCAAAACTTGATTTGTTGTTTGGGGGAGAAAATGATCTTTGCCTTAAGCCATCAACCTATATTATCCTGTTAGTTCAAAAGCCTGTTAGTTGAACAATATCTTTGTTACAAAGTATCTACAGAATGAAAATTCAAAGACATTCAGTTTAGGAATTATCACTAATTATAATAATATAAATGATTAACTTTATACTTCTTTTTATAAAGAAAAGAGGTTTATTTCACTCATAGTTCTGCAGGTTATACAAGAAGCATGGTGGGGGCATCTGTTTCTGGAGAGGACCTCGATACATTTGTTAAGAATTATAAAGTTAGCCAAGTGTGGTGGCTCACACCTGTAATCCCAGCACTTTGAGAGGCTGAGGCAGGTAGATCGCTTGAGGGCAGGAGTTTGAGACCAGCCTGGCCAGCATGGTGAAACTCCCTCTCTACTAAAAATACAAAAATTAGCTGGGTGTGGTGTCAGGCACCTGAAATCCTAGCTACTCGGGAGGCTGAGGCTGGAGAATCATTTGAACCTGAAAGGCGGAGGCTGCAGGGAGCTGTGATTGCACAACTGCACTCTAGCTTGGGTGACAGAGTGAGACTCCATCTCACATAATAATAATAATAAATTCAAGCTTTAGAATTCTTAACACATTTATTGAGAATGGTCTAATTTGTAAGACTGCATTACTACTATAGGTATCATGTTAAGACATTTGGCCTTTAAATGCAATAAAATGCTGTCATCAGGCAATATGTGAGAACCAAAATATTCAATTGTGCAAATGAAGATTGTGTTTATGACATTAAATATAGATAGATAGATACTAGATGATTGATAGATAGATAGATAGATAGATAGATAGATAGATAGATAGATAGATAGATATTCTGTCAGTATCTATTGTCAGGAAAAGCTCAAAAGGAAAGACAGTGAAACAAACAGCAGTGGCTTCCTCTGAACTGAGAAAATTCAAAAAATCAGGCAGCAGTCACTTCTTTACCTGAAAATAAAAGCTGAGCCCAACCATATTTGACAACTAGGGCGAAAGGAACACAGAGGCTGGTAGTGCATTTTCTTACATCAGTATTTGTCTTTTTGTAGATTTTACTGTAAGTTTAAATACATCCCTTCACCTGGAAAGATGCACAAACACAAATCTGACTGCACTGGTATGGAACAATCTTTTCTCTGGCAAGGCCTCATTTTCTCTTGTCAATGGGAAAACTAAATTGTGTGGGTGAACTCCCATTCTCATATGGGGGTGAATTATCAGCAAGAGCTACAGTTCATTTAACTAGCCCAGTTCGGAGTGGATATTCATGCCCCAAAGTGCCCCAGCCTTCAGGAAGAGGTGGATTCCAAAAACCACCTTGGACTCCTGCCTCCTAAAAGGGTCTCTGTGATCTTGATGGAGTAAGTTCTGCTCCAGTGCTAAACCAAAGTTGACATCTGGTGGGCAGTTTCATCCTCTGTGAGCCCAGGTGACTTCCACAAACTCCATCCTGGGTACTCGAAGTGGTTGTGTGCAGCCTGGTCTAGGCTTTGGACCTCCTGTGAGGCCAAGGGTAACTTGGGGCGCAAATCACATTCCTCTTCTCTCGTTTGTTCACACAGGACTAGGTGAGTCTACAGGAGAGGGGAGTACCAGCCCCATGTCCAAAAACACTGCTCGCATCCACAGGGAATGTATTTTTAAAACTGGCCAGGCACAGTAGCTCATGCCTGTAATCCCAGCACTGTGGGAGACTGAGGTGGGTGGATCACAAGGTCAAGATATCAAGACCAGCCTGGCCAACAGGTCAGTAGAGATTTAGTAGAGGTTTATTAGAAGCAAGTTGAAACCCTGTCTCTACTAAAAAGACAAAAATTAGCCGGGCATGGTGGTGTGCATCTGTAGGTCCCAGCTACTTGGGAGGCTGAGGCAGGAGAATCCCTTGAACCCAGGAGATGGAGGTTGCAGTGAGCGGAGATCTTGCCACCACACCCCAGCCTGGCAACAGAGTGAGACTCCATCTCAAAACAAAGCAAAACATTCTTGCTTCTCTCAGCCAAGATAGCATTTTTCCAATTAATATGTGTGTGTGTGTGTATATATGAAAGGACTATAAAATAATAGGAGGGGGACTATTTAGGTTATTTGAAATTTTTATTATCCTAAATTCCAATAAATAAATAAATAAATAGATAAATCCACATCTCTCTCTTTGCAAACAGGTCTCTGTCCAAAAATCACCTCTCTAGTGAGGAATCTACTGTTCGCCTATTTAAAAATGAGGTTCCAATGACTATTTTACAAAAGGACATTTTCTTTTCTTCGACGTACTTTTCTCCAGTGGTTAATGTTTTAATTTAAAGTTTTCTATCTTTCCCACTGGAATGTTAGCCAGACAAAGGCAGTGACTATGTTTCTCTGCTCCACTGCCACATTTCCAGAACCCTGTTCACAATGCCTGGCACAAAGAACAAGCTCAAAAATAGTAGCTGAGTGAATCTCTGGAGAAATGAATGATGTAATTTGAGCCTAATGATGAATCTGATGCTTCCATTTTCCCATTAGAATACACTGCTTTCAGAATACAATGGTGATAAAGACAGGATCCCTGCTATTAAGCAATTAACTTTCTATGGTTATATTTAAGCTATGATTTTTAACAACTTTATTGAGTTCTAATTCACATGCCAAAACTGTACCTAGTGAAAATATATCATCCAAGGATTTTTAGAAAATTTATATAATCATACCATCACTGCCACAATTAAGTTTTAGAGCAGGTCCTTCAACCCAAAAATATTTCTTGTGCCTACTTTGCAGTTAATCTCCACTTCTAATCTTCACTCCAGGCAACTGTGAATCTTGTTTCATCTCTATATCTGTTTCTGTGCTTTCCCTAGACATTTCATGTAAATGAACTCATACAGTAAGTAGTTTGTGTGTGCCTTCTTTCATTGACCATAATTTTCTTGATGCTTCTTCAAGTCACTGTATTTTTCAGGAGTCTATTTGTTTTTATTAATGAGTAACATTTCAATATATGAGTATACCTATTATTGTTTATCCATTTACCAGTGGATAAACATGTTTTGGCTATTATAAATAAGGCTGTTATGAAAATTCATGCACAAATCTGTGTGTAGACATAAGTTTTCATTTCTATTGGGTAGACATCTAGTATAGAATTATTGAGTCACCTGCTAAGTGTATGTTTCATGTCTTGAGAAGGTACAAAATTATTTCCAAAGTGCTATTTTATATCCCCACCAGCCAACTCTGGTTTTTCTACATTCTCACCAATTCTTGCTATTGTCCATCATTTTGATTATGGACACTCCAGTGTGTATATGTTAAATGGTATATTATTATGTTTTTAATTTGCATTTAGCTAATGACTAATGACATTGAACATCTTTTTATGGACGTATTAGTTATTCTACTATCTTCTTTAATGAAACATCTTTGTAATCTTTTGTCCATTTTTAAATTTACTGTTGTTATTTTATTTATTGAGTTATCACTATTCTTTATGATTTACAAATATTTTCTCTCAATTTAATGAAGTCAAATTTATCAATGTTGTATTATGGTTTATGCTTGTGGTACATCTAAGAAACTCCTGCTTGTCTTGAGATAAAATCAACTTTCTCTTGTTTTCTTCTAGAAGCTTGATAGTTTTAATTAGCTAATTAGCTAATTTGTAGCAACCAGTTGCCTATTTACCTTTCATCTTTTCTCCCACGTAGCTTTATTTTTTTCTTCTTCAGATTTTTGCAACCCAGGAATGAAGAAGCTCCCCCTCCTCATTTTGAATAGAGTGTAAAAATTTCCCTGATGCAATGGTGACCTGCATGTGTAACAGCCAGCCTACCCCAGGGGCCATGGAACAGAAGGGCCACTGGTCACAGGAGGCAAAGTGAAACACATGGTAGACTAAATTAATTTTAAACATGCAGCAAGATGCAAGAATCAGGAGAAGCAAGGAGGAAGAGAGTAGGACACAACTGGGGGTCAGGAGCTCAGCTGGGCCACAAGAGACCCCAGGCACTAGCTGTTAGAGAAGCCAGTTAATGCAGTAAGCCCAAAAGGAAAGGGTGAAGGCTTTAGTCACTTACTGTGATGGTAAAACAAGAGTCTAAAACCGAGACAGCACCAACTTCCTATGTTCCATTTCTCCTCATGTCCAGGATCAGGCAAGACACCACAGATGTGGGGTCATTTTACTTTTGAGGAAGGACTGAACAAAAGGCTCTGGCAGTTTTATGGTCCCTAAGGTCTGAGGTCAGGAAGAAGGTGAGAAGGAAGGGCGCAGTGTGGAAAAGTTCTGAATATTGAGTCAGAAAGAGAGAAGAGCCCTCAAGGATTCCCCCTCATTTCACCAGGAAGGAGGCCTCAGCAAAGGCCCCTGAAGACCACCTCTGCAGAGGGCCTCAGGTAAAGAGACCTAGGAATGAAGCACTGAAGCTCGGAAATAAGCTTAAAAAAGAGCATGACTGGCTGGAGGGGCCCGAGCCCTTGACTGTAGCTCCCGTCAGAGGATGCATGCTTGGCTGTGGTGCACCAGCTCCGGCGTGGGGAAAGCAGTTTCCCCTTGCCAGGTGGAGCCTTTGTCATTGCCTACAGTGAGGCCTTAGGAATCACAATAGGGTTTTAACCAAGAGCTGGACTCATCTCATGGAAGGGCCACATATCTTGACTCCTGTGTTATGCAGTGTTCCCAGGATGTATCTTCCTCCTTCCCACATCTACCTTAGCTGCTGATGTTCTTGTGGATCAAGGTGACTCAGCAGAAGGAAGGTACCTTTAACCAACCCTCCATTTTCCTATCACAGAGATACTGGGGCAGAAAACCCCAGGCTCACCAATAACCAATTGAGAAACCATAACTTTTCTCTGAGCTTGTCAGGCACTGGACAAAGGGAGCCAGATGAATACAACTAGGGGGTGGCCAATTCAAGGATGGTATAGCTTTCAACCTGGAGACCACAAGATCAGTGCCTTATGCAGAGATACAATTTACTTGATCCATCTATTCTTTTCCACAGAAATTCAGCACAGATCTAACATATAAGCAAATTGCTTCTATGTTTTAGCAGAATGGAATATTCAATTATTTCAAGATTTCAGAAGAAAAGCCACTGTTGGCCTCAAATATGAATAACACTCACAAGGGTTGGTTAAATTACTTTACCAATATTAAAGGAGTATATCAACAGAAACTTGGATTCTTATTAAAATTGCAAAATAAAAATAAAAATAAAATTAAAGCCAAAAGTAGTTTTGAGTAGACATCTGCCTACATAAGTAATTCAAATAGATGGGAATTTTTATTAAAAATGGAATGAAGAGGAAAATTTTTAAATGCTCATCATGCACCCTGGCTAACTAGAAATTTTGCTTCATTAAGGAAAAATCAAGAATAGACATAGTGGCTCTCTCCTGTAATCCCAGAGCTTTGGGAGGCTGAGACAGGAGGATTTCTTGAGGCCAGCACTTCAAGAGCAGCATGGGCAACAGAGAGAGACTTGTCTCTATCAAAAAGATAATAAAAACCAGGTTAGCATAGTATGCACATGTCTATAACTAACTAGGAGACTGAGGTGAGAGAATTGCCTGAGCCCAGTAGGTCAAGGCTGCAGTAAGCTGCGATCACACCACTACATTCCAGCCTGGCAACAGAGTAAGAATCTATCTCTACAAAAGAAACAAATGAACAAACAAACAAACAAAACAAACAGCAATGAAAACAGTGGCAAAAAAATGACATAGAGCTTTTTAAAAATTCAGGTACGGTAAAAACAAACAAACAAACAGATGTAGAATTTTAAAAAAAGGAATCACTCAAAGAAATGCCCAGAGGTAGTAGAAATATGTGGCAGTATATTTTGAGAGTCTGTATTCATTTTAGGATTTTCAAAGTAAATTTTAAGCAATAACAAATATATGGCAATACATGAATATATTATTTATTTGAGCCCATATATACATTACTCTTCCTTTCTCTGGAGAATTAAGACAAAGTTCACATTTAACAAAGGCCACTTTAACAATTGGGACATCTATCTTCACACTTCAATTTGTTATATCTAGAATAGATATAACAAATTAATTTTCCCAAAGTAATACAATCATTGGCATGATAATTAGAGTGAAACAAATTGCAGTGGTCATTTAGGAAAATGATGAATCAGTTAGAACCAATCAGAGGCAGAAAACTTAACAATAAGACTATGACGAATAGATGAGTGATGGTAAAATCTGACCATAAGATGTACCCAGAGAAGAACTAAGCTTCCATACCCAAAGCAATGAGCATTTCATTATGGAATTGGGGCATGCACATAAGAGGAAGGGAAATAGATTTGTAAATGTTAATATTGTATTCCAATCATTTTATAGTCAAATTAGTTTCTTCCTACAAAAAAAGTCTCTATTCCCTGGAAAAACAAATTACATTGTAAAAAACACAATATTTTATTATACTTTAATTTTCTTTTAGGAAATTACTTTTCCTTTTATTGGCAAGGTGACATTCCTTGCATTCATATTTTTCTTCTCCAGTATCTTTAAAGTTTTAAAATTAATTAACCCCCCCCCAACATAAAACGTTGTTGATCTTGAACTACTAAATCACTTTTAATTTTATCCAACAGGAACTATATTCAGATTATTTTTAAAAAAACTTATAACACAAATTCGAAATATATTTTGAATCTATAAGAGTTGGGTTATGAATGTTATTGCCAAAAGGGCAAATATTTTAAAAGTAATAATTAATTGGAATTGCCAATGACTTTTCTGATATTGATTCATGTGTTTTGGTTAAAAGCATGGGAAAAATCAGACATTTTTTGCTCTAAAAATTCTAAGTAAAAATTTAGAACTCTTGAAAGTACTTTGGTCTGGAAAAATTGAGGCTTAAAATATTGGCATATTCTGCTTTCCTGTAGTTTTGCTTTAACTCACACGCATATGTTAGTAGTAGTTGAGATTTTGCTATCAATCCAAAAGCACAGAGACTTTCAGTATTGCTCCTTCAACTAACAAGAGGACCAATCTGGTAGAGATAAATTGGAACTGAGACTGGAAAGATTAATAAATTAATATGTTAAGAATTGAATGTAAATGACAAGTTGATGGGTGCAGCAAACCTGCATGGCACATGTATACCTATGTATCAAATCTGCACGTTGTGCACATGTTCCCTAGAACTTAAAGTACAATTTAAAAAAAAAAGAGAGAGAGAGAGAAAAGAATTGAATTAAAGCAAAAGCCATTATTCATGAACTTCTGCAAGGACTCTGAACTTTCTCCCAGGATTTACAACCCTGTGAGTTCAAACTTTGACAATTTCATCGGTAACCTTGTAAGAGCTGATGGTTTACATAACAGCTCAGTCAAATGCCAAAACTCCATATTATATTTACATTTAGGTACATATAATTAATCATACTGTTGATATAATAGTCATACTGTTGATATAATAGTCATACTGTTGATATAATAGTCATACTGTTGATCATAGCTAGGCCTTAACATCAGAGATCTGTAATTAGTTCAGAAGAATTTGTAAGCGCTCATTTATTTTTATATTTATCTTTTAGTATGTGTAGATATATTACCTTATGTAGAAATTTAGTACATGTGGAGATGTAAAAGTACATTATTAAAAGTATAAATGCTCCCTTGTTTTTGTTTGTTTATTATCATTATTTTTAACTCTCCAAAAAGGTCCACATATAGAACTTTTCTGCAAACCTAAATCTTCTCTTTCCTTGCACTGGTAGTGGCAATATCTAAGTTCTACTTTTCTTTTCATAACAAAAAATTATGACCCTATTTAAGATGCTTGCCTAAATTCATTATTGATTTTTGTCAGGGCAATGATGCTCTAGTAAACAAACATGGACCTTTTAATTGGTTTTTCTTCAAGTTGTTTGAATTGATGCATGAACGTCTTTGAATTACCTTAATAATAATTTAATAGTACGACATCCTTGATATTTTTCCTGATTATCCTACTAAAAGATGATATATGCCAATAGAATGAACTGGCCTGCTTTAGGAACAAATATACCTGTATTCTTTTGAGATGAGAATCAGCATTCACCATCAATAGTAACTTCTTCTGGGACTAAGGGATATTCAGTTGATTCAAATTAATTTATTTTACTTGTAACCACTTTAAACTATATAATTACTTATTGATAAAATTATCTGTAGAAGTAACAGATTACAAATGATTAATTTTGGGAAATGTGTTACAATTTATAATTTTTTCTTAATAACTATTGCAATAACAGTCGATTATAACAGCTGTGTATCCAGTACAAAAATGTTCCCCCGCTCACAGGATTGCTACAAATAAAACTATGTAAATGCAGTGAATGTCAGTCAGCTCATTCTTGGTAATTGAACAAAAAAGGGTGATCAAAATCAGCTTTTTAAAAATAGGAATGTAGACTCAATTTCACTTCATTTTTGTTACTGCGTTTCTTTTCTCCTCTGCCTAACATATCAAGAACAGGAAATTATTTTCACATTTAGTTTAATCAAATAATTAATTATATCTAAATATGGATGCCTTTTAGATAAGTCCCCTAGAGATATTAAAAATGTCACAGTACACCACTGTTTCTCACAGCTTACTCTATTAGAGCTTCTATAACAAATGATTAAAAAGTCATTCAATAGGAGTAATTTTAAACTATTGAATCATGGCTCACAGATGGGATATTGGCTGAAGACTCTTGGCAAGGTTAAAGCAAGTCAGATTCATTGTGGCCTCACTCAAGCTTAGCTGGTGTCATATTATAAATTTCAACTTTTCTTATCAGATATTCTTCTACAACACATTGAAAGCAACTCTGAGAAGATGAGAAATATGTGAACATCATACATAAGATAAAAATGGGCTGAGGCAGCAAGGTAAAGTTCTGATAAGCTATCAGCCTTTCAGTTTCAGTACTTTTCTACAAAAAAGAGTGAATAGTTAATTCAAATCTGTTTTCAAACAAAGTTACCAGAATATAAAGTTTCGGTTCATTCTGGATGATACGCAAAATCTTTACCTGGCGTTTTATTTCTTTACTTTCCTCTTTTCAATTCTAATAAGATAAATTAAAGGCTTAAGTGTCTATAATAAAAATAAAAACAAAAACAAAACCACATGATCTCCTGGGCCACCTGAAACTACAGGACCCAAAGCACTAGGCTGAAAATAGCCATAAGGATTTCTTTTAGCTTCTGATTTTATTGTAGGATTTATAGGTTCCTTGGTCCTAGAAGAGGTGCCCAGGCAGGAGACAGAAGCATTAGCCTTTGCTCTTGTTCAGCTGCTTTACTGAGTGGATGCTCTGAGAGTGGGAAAGAGAAGTGTAGGATGCTGATAGGGAGCTCTTCAATTCCTGAATCTTCTCCTCTTCATGGAAACTTGGAGAAGATCTAGAGTTGTCAACCCACAAAGAAGAAACTCAGTGAGGGAACACTTACTGTAATATTAAGTCAATCCCCTAAGCCCCAGGGCCATTCACAAGAAACTGAACTGCACCATGTGGATAAGGTAGGAGCCTTGGATGGAGAGAGGCCCAAGGTGGAGTGAGCTGCTTCCTTCACACCTTTTGTAGACTGGGCACTGAGCTAGGGATCTTGCTGGCCATGCTGACGATGATGAAGGGCCCATCTCAGGAAAGGGACAAAATCATTACACAGCCAGCATGAGGGCAGGAGAACAGTATTTGCCCTTCCAAAAAAAAAAAAAAAAAAAAACCTTTTAGGACTATATTCCAGCAAAGCTGCTTTGTCTCTGTAGACTCAGGAAGACCCCTTTAATTTGGGCATAATCGTGGAAAGGAAATAAATAAATATCGAATGCATTACAAAGCAAGGAGGAAACTGGAGTTCTAAATGCCACCCTTTTAGAAGTTGGAGAACAAATTCCTATCAGTGTAACTTAAAAAACATGAACTCACTGAACAAAACCAAATTATGTGTTCCAGGGAGCAATTATCTACGAGAAAGTAGGAGCGCCAGTTTCTAATCAAACTTGGAATGAGGCTAAATATGTAAAATCTCTTTTACACTTTTGACTTTGCCAGAAAAATTTTGCTTAGACTGCCCTATTAATTTGGAGTTCCACCCCAAGATAGAGTCATCTGGGATAAATAAATAAACTACGTATGCAGAATAATGGTTAGAAACACTTCTTACTGGCGATTCTGTTTCACGGCTGGGAGAGGAATTTTCTAATAAAAAATGGAGTTAATGGGATACTCGGCTCACCTTGATGATATTAATTCTCTCAAATGAGCTGAGAGGAAGGCAGTTAACCAGCCATATTATCCCAATTTTACCTTGTCATTAATCCTCAATTGCCTGTCCCAGCTCCGGCATTCTTTACCCCATCCTGTTGCTTTATCTTCCTCAATTTTTTTGGACTGATACTGCCACGCATGGCGTTGAGTTCTCAGCTTGTGTATAAATGCAATATGAAACAGAGCTGAAATGCATTAAGAATGAGCAGCATATTCTATTGTGGATTAATTTGTTATAGTTATCATATCATTTTTGGTCATTCCCTTTCCACTGTTTGTTCTCTGACCTCATCGGGGTTGATGTGAAGCCTCTATTTCAACAACTCCAGGCTCTAACCTCCACTCCCATACCTGCCTATCCTTGAAAACTGTGGATAGCGTTTATGTGATCCTAGGCTACTTTTTCCTACAGATGCAAGGTCTGGACCAGTCACCAGCTGTGTGTACTTGGGACAAGATAGTAAACTAAATTTTCTTTCCTGAGGGGGTGACATTTAAGAGGTCCTGTTTCATAACGCTGCTGAGACGATGAAATGAGTCAGGGTATGCAGACAGCTTGCACCCATATCCTCTTAGTTGACAGTCTTTAATTTTCCCCCCGCCCCCACCTCACTAAATTTTGTTTCCACTTTCCTGGACATAGTCGACTTCTTCATCCTTCGAGTTCATGTTTCATCTCTTTCTCTAAGCCTTTCTTTGAAAGTCCAGTACCAGGAAATGGCCTCTCATTTCCTTGAACTTCTCTGGGGTTGGTGGCTCCTTGCTTGATACCGGATACTATTCTTCCCAGGGCTGCTATTTCATTAAGTGGTAGATCTAAGTTATTTCCCTGCTGGGCTGGCTGTGGGCAAAGCCAAGCTCTATAGTCCTGCTTTTTATCTGGTGGAATAGGTGCTGGGCTTGCAATGGCTTTCCTTGCTTCTCTGCTTGGTTGCCTCATGGATTCTAAACACCATAGATGAGAACATGTTTAACCTTTCCTCGGTAAAAATCTATCTGAGGCAGACATCAGATATCCTTTTAGTCTCATAGGTGAACGTTGCTTAGAAGACAAAATGGGATGTGATCTAGTAAATAACTCATGGTTAGGCAATAATATCACGTTAAATTTTCAGAAAGATTAGCAAAATAAACCATTGTATAACCACTTCTGTGACTGGCAGAATAGAATTGCATTCTTATTGATATGGAAGTTGTGATGAATTATATTGGCTAACAGGTGGCCTGTGTATTTTGTCACTTCTTTTTTTAAAAAAATTAATTTATTTTTTATTATACTTTAAGTTCTAGGGTACATGTGCACAACGTGCAGGTTTGTTACATATGTATACATGTGCCATGTTGGTGTGCTGCACCCATCAACTCGTCATTTACATTAGGGATATCTCCTAATGCTATCCCTCCCCCATTCCCCCACCCCACAGCAGGCCCCAGTGTGTGGTGTTTCCCTTCCCGTGTCCAAGTGATCTCATTGTTCAATTCCCACCTATGAGTGAGAACATGCAGTGTTTGGTTTTCTGTTCTTGTGATAGTTTGCTGAGAATGATGGTTTCCAGCTGTATCCATGTCCCTACAAAGGACATTAACTCATCCTTTTTCATGGCTGCATAGTATTCCATGGTGTATATGTGCCACATTTTCTTAATCTAGTCTATCATTGATGGACATTTGGGTTGATTCCAAGTCTTTGCTATTGTGAATAGTGCTGCAATAAACATACGTGTGCATGTCGTTACAGCAGCATGATTTATAATCCTGTGGGTATATACCCAGTAATAGGATAGCCGGGTCAAATGGTATTTCTAGTTCCAGATCCTTCAGGAATCACCACACTATCTTCCACAATGGTTGAACTAGTTTACAGTCTCACCAACAGTGTAAAAGTGTAAAAGTGTTCCTATTTTTCCACATCCACTCCAGCACCTGTTGTTTCCTGACTTTTTAATGATTGCCATTCTAACTGGTGTGAGATGGTATCTCATTGCAGTTTTGATTTGCATTTCTCTGATGGCGAGTGATGATGAGCATTTTTTCATGTGTCTGTTCACTGCATAACTTTTGAGAAGTGTCTGTTCATATCCTTTGCCCACTTTTTGATGGGGTTGTTTTTTTCTTGTAAATTTGTTTGAGTTCTTTGTAGTTTCTGGATATTAGCCCTTTGTCAGATGAGTAGATTGCAAAAATTTTCTCCCATTTTGTAGGTTGCCTGTTCACTCTTATGGTAGTTTTTTTTGCTGTGCAGAAGCTCTTTAGTTTAATAAGATCCCATTTGTCAATTTTGGCTTCTGTTGCCATTGCTTTTGGTGTTTTAGACATGAATTCTTGCCCATGCCTATGTCCTGAATGGTATTGCCTAGGTTTTCTTCTAGGGTTTTTATGGTTTTATGTCTAACATTTAAGTCTCTAATCCATCTGAATTAATTTTCGTATAAGGTACCAGCTCCTCCTTGTACCTCTGGTAGAATTCGGCTGTGAATCCATCTGGCCCTGGACTTTTTTTGGTTGGTAGGCTATTAATTATTGCCTTAATTTCAGAGCCTGTTATTGGTCTATTCAGGGATTCAACTTCTTCCTGGTTTAGTCCTGGGAGAATGTATGTGTCCAGGAATTTATCCATTTCTTCTAGGTTTTCTAGTTTATTTGCGTAGAGGTGTTTATAGTATTCTCTGGTGGTAGTTTGTATTTCTGTGGGGTCGGTGGTGATATCCCCTTTATCATTTATTATTGCATCTATTTGATTCTTCTCTCTTTTCTTATTATTAGTGTTGCTAGCGGTCTATCAATTTTGTTGATCTTTTCAAAAAACCAGCTCCTGGATTCATTGATTTTTTGAATGATTTTTTGTGTCTCTGTCTCCTTCAGTTCTGCTCTGATCTTAGTTATTTCTTGCCTTCTGCTAGCTTTTGAATGTGTATTGCTCTTGCTTCTCTAGTTCTTTTCATTGTGATGTTAGGGTGTCAATTTTAGATCTTTCCTGCTTTCTCTTGTGGGCATTTAGTGCTGTAAATTTCCCTCTACACACTGCTTTAAATGTGTCCCAGAGATTCTGGTATGTTGTATCTTTGTTCTCATTTGTTTCAAAGAACATCTTTATTTCTGCCTTCATTTCGTTATGTACCCAGTAGTCATTCAGGAGCAGGTTGTTCAGTTTCCATGTAGTTGAGCAGTTTTGAGTGAGTTTCTTAGTCCTGAGTTCTAGTTTGATTGCACTGTGGTCTGAGAGAAAGTTAGTTACAATTTCTGTTCTTTTACATTTGCTGAGGAGTGCTTTACTTCCAATTATGTGGTCAATTTTGGAATAAGTGTGTTTGTCCCTTCTTATAACATTTTTTTCTTCCATTTAGAATCCCATCTTATTGTCATGTTTTATTGCCACGAATTCAGTGGAAGCCAGCGTTTAGAAATGAACTCAAAAATATAGAAATGTTTCCAAGTTTCAAAAATATTTTCTGTTCTTCACAAAGCAAGTATATGCCAAGAATGCAGTCAGACAGTTGCTAAATTAGATCATAAAGAAATTAACTATATCTGAAATTCTCAGATAGATGGTTTATCCAGTTATGAACAGTTTCTAGAGGCGAAATAATTATGATTGTCCAAAGTTCTTTGGTAATTTTTCTGCCACTCTGCAAAGGGCTTTACATAAACATTGTTCAACATTCAGAACACCGTAAGAGTTAGCAACACAGCCATTCCCTTTGAGGAAAGGTAGTGCTCAGGCTAAACTGGTGGGCTAGTGTGGCTGATGTCAGTTGCATTTTTCGGTAGAGTGGTGGAAGGATCTGGGGAATATTTGGCTGTCTTCCTGACACATGTCCGGTCTGTAAAATCACATTATTTAAATCATTGTTTTCTTTTATATAATTATGAACTTGAATATTATATGTGATGACGTATTTAAGATCTTACACTAATATTGCTTTTGAAAAATAGAAAAATATGATATCTAGTGTATGGATTATATAAAATAAAATTGATCATTGCAGAAGACAAAAAATGTACACTACTCTCGTTAACCTCCCTATATAATACATTTAATTTCTGCATATTTCTCTCCATTTTGTTCAGGTGTTCATATACCCTATGTCACTGTGGTAAAGTAAAAAGACAATTTTACCCTCTCTTTCAATGTGTATTAACCCATAAGATTTATTGAATCCTTTCCATTTACTTAGATAGAGGTTCTCATTTTGAGAAAGTAATTTTTCCTAGAATTTTTCCATTTCTTTTGCATTCTCTGCTAGTCAGAAAAAGCACAATAATTGGCTATTTTCACAGAGGCCAGTGCTCTGCCATGTTAAACAAAATACCTGAATATATTTGGATTTTTGTTCTCTCTGAAAGTTGTCAAGTAGAATGTATTGTATGAAACTCTTTCAATCCCCCTTCTTCTGACTGAAGTTTTAAACTCTTGAGACACAGGGAGTAGGGATGAGCCAAAAAGAGGAAAGGAAGACCCACATATAAGACAAAAGCCATCCTGATGCATGGAACCATGCTGCCAGGTTCTCCTGTAAGAATATTTCTGGCCAGAATCAAGTGATTTTGTCCCATAATATTTCTCTCAGATAATATTCAGTCATTATCAATCCAGGAGGTTGGAATGATCCAGTATGAACATAGTAATTATTACTGTAGAATTAAGGATGACACACTGCTATGTTAGTGAAGATATTCACATTATGAAGGCAAAATGCTTGTGAGGATCAGTTTAATAACTGATAACATTAATAACTATAAATTTAGTACTTAAACTGAATTATGTCATTTTTCTTAATTATACTATTACCACCTGAAAGAGAGAACCTGCAATTGGCTTCCTGTAACACTGGAAGCCTTGAGGCTTGACCTTTCATTTGTCCTTATCTGTGTAGTTTTCATGCACGGACTAGAAGCTCTTTTAGCTGATGTGGCAGTCTGGCTTCATGTGGAGTCCAGGGAATTCCACTGAAGTGTTGTGCTTTCACTGACATGTGAGGTTGAACAGTTGATTTTTCTTATGCCGTCATTTCTGTAACTCCATAGTTTATTGGCATTTATTATTATTAAAAAGCATCTATTCTTTTTCATATTTTGTAGGACAACTTACACATTTTAAACTACTTTTCCTGATATTAAGGACTCACAACATTCTTTTAAAGTGCATGACTTCATGTCCTTTGCAGGGATATGGATGGAGCTGGAAACCATCATTCTCAGGAAGCTAACACAAGAACAGAAAACCAAACACTGCATGTTCTCTCTCATAAGTGGGAGTTGAACATAAGAATACCCATGTATTCTCATATACAGGGAGGGGAACATCACACATCAGGGCCTGTGGGGTGTGGGTGGCTAGGGGAGGGATAGCATTAGGAGAAATACCTAATGTAGATGATGGGTTGATGGGTGCAACAAACCACCATGGCACGTGTATACCTATGTAACAAATCTGCACTTTCTGCACATGTATCCCAGAACTTAAAGGATATAAAAAAAGTGCATAACAAACATAGGCAATTTTCACTTTATGTGTTACTTGCTGAAACGCAGGCTAGTAGATAGTACAATCTAAAAAAGAAGAAATGCTAAGACAAAAACAAAAATTAGCAACTTGAACACGCTGGGCAACTTCCTGAGGCAAAGTAGCTCTGACGTCTCAGTCGTGAGTGATGTTGGCAAAGGTCAGAAGACGGTAGAGGGTACACTTCCACCAGGCCATGTACTTGGCAAGGGCTCTGTAACCCAGACTAAAGTCCCACACAAGTATACATGCCCATCACATGCTGGACAGTGGGGAGATGTCTCCAGCTGTCCTTCCATAGTTTGTAGAGATTTACTCTAGAATAAACTTGCTCCTACTCTCCTTGGCTCCACCAGGAAGCAGAATTCCTCATTTGCAAAAATTCTTTATGTATAAACATTGTTTCCTGCCGAGAAATCTCAAAACTGTTCACTCTGACAACCTTACTCAAGGTACCTGCTGCCTTATTTTGGTCTTATCTGTATCAACCAGGTCTTCTCACATTTGTTGTCCTGTTGGATCCGGACATTGCAAAGCTGATACTTGAAACTGCATGTTCTTTCTTCTGAATTCTAATCAGTGGAATGAGCAAATGAAAGCAGTACTCATCCTTTTTCTGGCTAGATTCTAAATATGTGTCCAGTTGTTTATTTTTAGCTGTGTTTATGTTCATTTCTTGCTCAATTTTTTTTTAAAAAATGTGGAGTCCATCTGTGTTTTTCTTTAAGGCTTTTGACTTCTGATTAGAAATACGTTCCCTCATATTCATTCCTATAAATATTCTTAAGTTTTGTTCTGGATGCAGTTAAATTACTTGCAAGGTATTTTTTATCATGTTGATACTTGCTTTTAGTATACGAAGGCAGGACAACAGCCGTATTTATCCCAGGGCTAATTATTCCACATATTGAGGCAAGATCTTCCTGAATACTCTATCTAATGACTTTGTGAGTTGTGAAGTTTTCTACTATAGGTATCAGGAATGCACACTGTTCCCTCCCTTGTGTGAGGGCCAAGTGCATTTTCCTCTAATAATCTCATGTGATTCTTTTCTGGGCCTTGGATACTTTCTTCACATGTGTGTGCTAGTCAATTTCTGCTCAATATTGGAGGGTGATATTTTCTCCAAGTTTCTCTCTCTCTCCCTTTATCTGACTCTTTCCTCTTCAACACTCTTTCCTATGAACTCTAGTTGCTTTGGTCTCCCCAGATTCCCAGATCCATCTCCTGAACACAGCTAGTTAAGCTCCCCTTGGTTTCCAATCCTTGCATCATAGTCTGAAAATTCTTCCCAGATAGGAAGTTGGGGCAACCTCACTTTTCACCTCATTTGTTTTCTGTCTCTAATGTATCATATTCTTGGTTTCTCAATGTCTGTTTTGTATACTTTGTTTTTCCATATTTTGTCTAGATTTTTTGTCTGTTGCAAACAGGAAAGAGGATAAAGATACTGCTTTTTACTCTATCTTGGACGGAAGAGGAATTCAAATTATCCTTTCCATTATGTGTTTAACATGAATTGCTATAGTTCAAGTTCAACTTCCTTCAATTTTGAAAATGTTTTACCCATTCAACACAATTTTTCATAAGTTTTTAAAGAATCTGTACAAAAATCATTTGTATATGTTTATTGGCTAATTTATAGGAAAATTGCTTCTGTAAAGTAGACCACTTTACGATACAGGGATAAGATTTGGGATTTTTGATTCATCTCTTGGGTATTTCTCTCAGTAGCACTTTAAAATTTTACCTCTGTATTCTGTGTCTTACAAAGCTTATTCCCAGATATTTTATCCACTTTTGTTGATCTTAAAAATGGAATATGTTATTTATTTATTTATTGTTATTTGTATTTAGATAATTATTGATTCTTGCATATTAATTTTGCATCCAGGTGGTGAGGTACCTTCTATTATTTATTTGAAATTATTCCAACTGAATATTTTTATCTACCTGTACAGCCTTGTCTCTCATACATATTCCCTCCCTCCCAAAATCATAATTTGTTTGTATTGTTTTCAATATGCATGTAGTATAAGAAGTTTGGTGCCTGTGGCAGCCATTATTTTTATATGTTAAATGGGTTTTGGATCTTTCTCTTACCTTTGGCATGTGAATTAGAAAGCTGGGATTTGAGAAAATTTTATTGAGAACTCTTTTCTATTCTACTTTTCTATTTCATGAGAGAGTCATAGAACTTTATAATTTCTTTTAAATTAATTTAGATTGTTCAAGAGAGAGATTTTACATAAGTATTAAAATTTAGCATAGTGATTTATTTTATAAATATTCAAAAATAGAAGTGTAACATAAGTATGGTAAGTGGATTGTGTGTGTTAAGAATTTAAGTTACATATAGATGAATTAAATATCTGGGTTTAGAATAAGTCATTTGCATTAGTAGAGCAAGTTTAAATATATGGCTTGGAGAAATATTCAAATTCAAATATATATTACCCAAGGCTTAAAACTGAAAGAGAACACAGCCAAAAGAAAACAAATGTGGTGAGTGTTATGAGGGTGAATATTTTCATTTGCTTTGATTAAATGTTTTATTAAACATATTTTAATATTGTGGTATCTATTAACTAGGTTAATGCTAATGGTGGTAATCAATACCTAAAATTTCAGGATCTTAAAATATAAATTTATTGGCCATGTGCAGTGGCTCACATCTGTAATCCCAGCACTTTGGGAGGCTGAGGAAGGTGAATCACTTGAGGTTAGAAGTTTGAGACCAGTATGGGCAAAATGCTGAAACCCTATCTCCACTGAAATTATAAAAATTAGCTGGGCATGGTGACTCAGGCCTGCAATATCAGCTACTTAGGAGGCTGAGGCAGGAGAATCACTTGGAATTGGGAGGCAGAGGTTGTAGTGAGCCCAGATTGGCCACTGCACTCCAGCCTGGGCAACAGAGCCAGACTGTGTCTCAAAAAAAGTAAATAAATGAAAAATAAAAATAAATTTATTCATGCTTTGCAAGGACAGATCTGGATAAGAGAGGCTACTATAAGCATTTTGGGAATAAAAAATAAGCTGAGGAAAGAGTGTCCTACATGATTTCTGAAGATGAAAGCAGCCACCTGCACTCAGAGATGCTGTCACTGGCATCTCAGTTGGTGACGCACAAAATGGGATGTTTCTCAGGCTCACAGGAAGCTTCAGAAGTTTTCAGGAATCTCTGAGAGGCTCGTTTCCGCTGTCCCAGTCAGTGGCAGTGAGGTGGGGACTTCCCAGGAGCTCACCCGGAGCCACAGTAAACCCGCATCTGGTCTGCCCTCAGCTGGATCTGAAGATAATGGTGTGTCTTCCTCTACTATCTTCCAAATTGTGTGCATATTCTCTTTGGCAAATTCTAACCTGGAGCCAGACAGGGAAAGGGATTTTTCATTTCAACAACACAGAGGAGCTTGTAAAGGGATGGTGGTGGAAGTGATTTGACAAAAGCCAAACATGCATGCTCACCAATCCTGTGATGCGATGGGTCCTGGTGGTATGGTGCTTTATTGCCCACGGATGCAGAGGTCTGGGATTGTCCAGCCTGTAATTTCAACATCGCCACGGGCCTGCACATGGCCAGTGGTGGTTGGAAGCCTGAAGAAGGCACATTGACTTCTTAACTGTCTTGGACTCAAAGTGGACAATATCACTTCCACTGAGAGAAAGCAGTTGCAGGACCCGCCCAGCTCCATGAGGGGCTGCCTCCTGGGGACTGTTAGTATTTCAAATGATGAAAGGAGGAAGAGTGATATAAATGAAAAGTTTACTTAAATAATTTAACAAAAAGCAATCAAATAGACCTTTACAATGGAAAAAAATGCTAATTCCAGTATACAACATGAAATAACAGATTGTCAACCTTAAATTATACTGTTGGCACTTCGAAATTTCTTATTCATTAAATGATTGCTTTCACTACCTTTAAAACATGCTAGCATTTTTTTTTCTTTTTTTTTTTTTTTTTTTTTTTGAGACGGAGTCTCGCTCTGTCTCCCAGGCTGGAGTTGCAGTGGCTGGATCTCAGCTCACTGCAAGCTCCGCCTCCCGGGTTTACGCCATTCTCCTGCCTCAGCCTCCCGAGTAGCTGGGACTACAGGCGCCGCCACCTCGCCCGGCTAGTTTTTTGTATTTTTTAGTAGAGACGGGGTTTCACCATGTTCACCAGGTTGGTCTCGATCTCCTGACCTCGTGATCCACCCGTCTCGGCCTCCCAAAGTGCTGGGATTACAGGCTTGAGCCACCGCGCCCGGCCGCATTTTTTTTTTCTATGACACAAATACTAGTGCTAAAATCATCCCTAATTGTATTGCATATAAGTATTGAAATACTGTTTTCCCTGTTCTCTGCTGACAGTCACACTGGTCCCTGTCCTAAAGGGAATAATTACATTGCTGAGCACTTGCAGAAAATCAACCTTAATTAAAAATTGATGAAGGATCTAACATTTGCAGGTAAAATACATTTTTTAAACAAACATAGCAATCACACATGGTATGCTTATTTGGAGTTTTATGAATATCTGTATTTGATATGGTTTAACTTCCCCACCCAAATTTCATCTTGAATTGTAGCTTCCATAATCCCCATGTGTCATGGGAGGGACCCAGAAGGAGGTAATTGAATCACGCGGGGCAGAATTTTACCATGCTGTTCTCATGATACTGAATAAGTCTCAGGAAATCTGATGGCTTTATAAAGGACAGTTGCTTTGCACAGGCTTTCTTGCCTGCCGCCATGTTAAGATGTGCCTTTGCTCTTCCTTTGCCTTCCGCCATAATTGTGAGGCGTCCCCAACCATGTGGGACTGGGTCCATTAAACCTCTTTTTCTTCATTAATTTATCAGTCTTGGGTATGTCTTTATTAGCAGCCTGAGAACAGACCAATACAACATCCTAAAACCTTATTTTAGCCAGAATATAGTCTTGTTTTGCACTCATTATTGTGAAAAAAACAAACAACAACAAAAAAAACAGAAGTTACCTGAACTTCCACTCAGAACTTTTAGTAAGCAATGAGAAAGTAAACAATATTTTTCTGTAACATCTTCTGTTAACTTCAGTGTGAAATGAGATTTGAGAGAATTAGTTAAACTAGGAACACATTATACTTTTTCTTCACTTACACAAGTTTCATTGAACAGCCTCTGAATGAATGAGCTAAATAAATGATTGACTTATGTAATGTGTTTATTTCTCTGTCTCTACACCAGGCTCTCAAAATCAGATATTTTTTATTGCTTGCCTAACAATATCTGCCACATTAACTTTTGTGAAGGAATAAAAGTGGAAATTACTGTCAAATGTGCCTGATCACCTCTTTTCTTTTCTACTGAAATGGTAATATTCCTCTGTGCAAAAATGATCTTACCTATGCATTCACAGCACACAACTTTATTTCCCTTCCTTTATTATGGTATTGAAATTCTAATGAAATTTACAACATTAATATCCAATCACTTACCCTATATCTAGTCTGCAATGTTACATACATTTTTCTCTGTAGAAAAACAAGAAGTTACTGAGACAGATAGACTGTTTCCCCAAAGAGGCATTACTGTTTAAAGGCATGGAAAGAGGTTTACTGTATGTCCCCGGGTCATCTGAGTTATTACTTAAATAGATGCAACTATCAGTAGCTGCCTGAAATACAAGCTTCTTCAGTGATTATCTTCAATTTGTTTAAAATTTGAGACCAATTAACAGAAACAGTGCATAGTGCTAAAGATATTTTACAAATCATATATTTCCAAGCAACTTTATTGTTCTAAAATAAGCTTAGCACAAAAGGTTTCACCTTATAGATGCATTATCTAAAAGTTTTAGGCAAAGTGGATTTAAAAGTGAATTAAGTCTCAAGATAATAAAAAACACATTTCCATATAATCTCAAATATAGAGTAGTATTACCATTTATATTTTTGCAAAGCACCTTTTCCTATATGGGTTTCTCAAGCAGTTACTTGCAAAATAAAATTCACAACGCTGAATGGAATTGGCACGCACAGACTTCGCGAATAGTCATGTCAGGGCCAATTATAGCGCTGAGTTTTTGGTGAATTTGGGAAGCAATGAATTTTGTTTTGCTTTTGTTGTTTATTTCTTGCCATCTTATGTATTTGTGAAGGAAACCTGAATGAAAGACAGTAATAGAAATAAAGTAGACTTCCTCAGAAAAGGAATGTGTGTATGTCCCAGTCTTGAGAGCAGGTCTGCTCTGCGTTGCTCCAAGGTGGAGTAGATTCTGCAGTGTGCTTTCCACGTTGACCGAAAGCCTCAGAAGCAGCTTCTTGGGGAAGACTGTAACGTGTTTGGGGTCACTGCAGCTGGACCACATTAGCTTTTACAGTCTTATGGCAGTGCTACATTAAGCTATTAAACAAATCCCGCATTTAAAAATCAGTAAGACATGTTAGTAAATCAAAAATATAACTGAATGGGCTCAGTGTTGCTATTTTAATCTAAAATCATTTCTTTGCCACTGGCACATATATTAATTTGGCACTAGGCCTCCATAACAATAGAAAAAGTAAAATTCCCTGTGAAAATGCACAGTAATACATGAGCCTTCATTTTAATAAAACACTAAATTGTAAAAAGTAAATTATATATTAATAAAGAAAATGTAAATATGATTGAGAGTATTATATTACTGTACCTAAGTAAGCCTAGAAAATTGAGATATGTCCAGCAAAGAATGTAACTTACACTTATGTAATTATGTAAAATCATATAGAAAACAAAAAATTCTCTATTTTTTTCTAAATGGAAATTGATGGGTTTATATCCCCAATTATTGGCCTATATTTTATGTACATTTTATGATATTTAAAACATTAGTGAAAATTGTGCTTCACTCTTATTATACTAAAAAATGGCATGTCAGCTTTCTGTTCTTTGGCAGATTTTTGTATTGATGAAATAATGGCTTAGTATTGATTATAGCTTTGCATTTCCTATATTAATAACACAAACCAGCAAAGTTGCTTACTTCAAGCCAGTCGATTCAAGTGATTGAACATCTACAGCAAGATGCAAACAGGTATGCAGTTTAGATTTTAAGTACCCTATCAGAATCAATACCAATGATATCTATGGTCTGTGTGAAATCATTATAAGCTAAAACTGAAAAAGAATGATTTCCAAATGACTGAGCTATTAATTGCTTAATGTTTCCCTCTGTGTACATTTTATTTTTTGATGTACGTTTTGTCACTTCCTCAACGTATTAATATATGAACACTTTCTTTTTTATGAATTAAATTAAATATCAAGCTCTTTGAGAACACTATGCAGCATTAGTGAATTTCAGCATAAGAATTCCACCTCCAGGAACAATGGAGATTTCAAATGCCATGAATTGTTTTAGTAGAATTTTGCTTAAAATCATTATTTTTTATTTATAGTGATAAGAATTTACATTTAAAAGAAAAAAGTGGTTTTAAATTTCAAATTTTTGCATTTTACATGTTACTTATTTTATATGGTTTGGTTACTAACAAAGTTATATACCCATGTATGGTAAAATTTATTTTTTATATACAAAGAAGGGACCTTACATTGACTTTGAACTGAGACACATCTTCAGAAGTTATGCCACTAGTAAAGACGAAATACATGGGAGGAAAGAAGGGGAACATAAAATAAAATAGGGAGACAAAACAGAGAGGAAAAAAAGGTAAGAGATGTGGGGGCTTTAGATTTGATCTTTAATCATTTGGATACTAAGTATCATTCTGGTGAGTACTCTCTCTGTGATAGATCTCTGACACAGCTACTCTCTTTAGCACCCATGCAGGAGCTCAGGCAGCTAGTTCACCCACTCCTCACCCTTTGTCTAACCTCTCTAAATAGTCCCACACATGTTTGTGTGGTAGGGACATAATCTTGGCACTATAAAACTTGTCAATCCATTGTTTCTGGCTTCCATAATTTCTGCTGAGAAGTTACTGTAGGTCTTAAAGTTTTAGGTTTTTCATTTGGAGATTGTGTGTCTCTTATTCTCTGGTTACCTTGGAGATGTCCTCTGTCTTTTATTTTGAGTGTTTTACTACCGTTTTGTGTGTGTATGTGTGTATGTGTGTGGCCCAGCTGCAGTGACCCCAGGCACAGACAGTCTCTCTGTCACCCAGGCTGGGTGCAGTGGCATGATCTTGGTGCAGTGGCATGATCTTGTCTCACTGCAAAGTCCGCCTCCTGGGTTCAAGCGATTCTCATGCCTCAACCTCCTGAGTGGCTGGGATTACAGGCATGTACCAGCAGGCCTGAATAATTTTTGTATTTTTAGTAGACATGGGGTTTCACCATGTTGTCCAGGCTGGTCTTAAACTCCTGGCCTCAAGTGATCTGCCTGCCTCAGCCTCCCAAAGTGCTGGGGTTACAGGTGTAAGCCACCGTGCATGGTTACAATATTTTCAGGTGTTGGTCTCACTGTGTTTATCTTTCCTGAAGTTCTCCAAGGCTTGTAAATGTGTAAGTTGATGTTTTTCATTATCATAACTTCGATTTTTGCTTTGTACTCATTCTCCCTCTTAACTTTTAAAATTATGTACATATGTTTATTATATCTATATAATAGTATATATATTAAATATATATAAATTATATAATATATAAAATATAAAATTTATATATATGTATATACAGTTGACTTTTTTACCATGTCCTGAATGTATCTTATAATATGCTATACTCTTCATTCTTTAAATCTCTCTGTGATTACATTTGATTACTTTTATTCAACCAGCTTCTAGTTCAGTGATCCCAATTTCTGCTACTGCAATCTTCTCTTAAACCTATCCACTGAGTGGAATACAAATATTGTGTTTTTCCACATTTTCAGTATCCTTTTGACTGTTTTATAAATTCCGTATTCCCCTTGTTTTTTTTAATAAATTCTTTTGTTTTTCTTTCCAATTTTAGGTTCAAGGGGCACATGTGCAGGCTTGTGCCCCATTGATGGGCATTTAGGGTGATTCCATGTGTTTGCTATTGTGAATAGTGCTGTGATGAACATATGTGTGCACGTGTCTTTATGGCAGAACTATTTTTATTCCTTTAGGTATACACCTGATAATGGGATTGCTGGATTAAATAGTAATTTTTTAAGTCTCTGAGAAATCGTCAAACTGCTTTCCACAATGGCTGAACTTGTTTACATTTCGACCAGCAGTGTTTAAACAGTCCCTTCTCTGTACAACCTTACCAGCATCTGTCATGTTTTGTCTTTTTAATAATAGCAATTCTGACTTGTGTGAGCTGGCATCTCATTGTGATTTTTGCATTTGTTTAATGATTAGTAATGTTGAGCACTATTTCATATGCTTGTTGGCCATATGAACATCCTCGTTTGAAAAGTGTTTGTTCATGGCCTTTGTCTATTTATTTATTTATTTATTTTTGAAATGGACTCTCCCTCTTGTTGCCCAGGCTGGAGTGCAATGGCGCCATCTTGGCTCACTGCAACCTCTGCCTCTGAGTTCAAGCGTTTCTCCTGCCTCAGCCTGCCCAGTAGCTGGGATTACAGGCATGCACCATCACACCCAGCCATTTTTTTTTTGTATTTTTAGTAGCCATGGGGTTTCTCCATGTTGGTTAGGCTGGTTGTGAACTTCCAACCTCAGGTGATCCACCCACCTTGGCCTCCCAAAGCCCTGGGACTACAGGCGTGAGCGACTGTGCCTGGCCCTGCCCACTTTTTAATGAAGATTTTTAAATTTTGCTTGTAAATTTGTTTATGTTCTTTATAGATTCTGGATACTAGATCTTTGTCAGATGCATAGTTTGCAAAGATTTTCTCCCATTAAATAGTTTCTTCTTAAATAAGCTTTATTTTAAAATATTTAAAATTGAATCCAACAATTAGTTGATTTTGAGGGATCACTCCAGAAAAGTAAACATTAATTAAATATCTTACTGCTTTTATGACAGGGCCAGCTTTTGTGTTCAGACGTAAATATGCCCTTTCATAAAACTTTCTTAATTTGTTTTTTCTCCCTCTCTCATTTTAATATGCATCTTTAAAAAAATTCCTTGTGAATGTTATTGTTTGGGGCAGCTTGCTGTAGGCTGCTACAAACTATTAAAGTAAGAATGATATAAATATACACAATGACTGAAATATGAATACATTGGGTGGATTATGAATTTTTCAATTTACTATCTCATTCGTGGTTTTGTAAATTACCTTTCCATGCTTAACTGGGGGTGAAGGTTGGTTCGTGACATTCACTTGTGTAATTTCTTATTCCATCTGCTGTCATAGAGGCTTGATCTTTCAGTCTTCCTTAATAGCAAAGTGAAAGAGGCTCACAGAAATCTTTTGTTTCTTTAGTATTTCAAAGAAAACATTTCTTTATATACTCTTGATAATTGGGGCAATTTCAAGTCACCATTTACGTTTTTCATTTGTTTGTTTTCAAAGAACAAGCTAAGACATTGCCTTGTGCATTCTTGACTGTTGTTCAGAGCTGGAGGCTCTTACTAGGAATGATAATTAGACTATGCTTGGGTAAGAAAATAAATATTCATAGCGTTATCATCTAACACAGTGAATGGTTTCAAATGATTATTAATACCAAAGTCGCTAAGTTTATTTCTCATGAAGTAACATTTTGACTTACTACTAATAATGTGTTAGATTTCTTCAAAAAGATATAGTCTCCCAATATAATGTAGGGAAACTAACTGCCAAATGAACTATACTCTATAAATTCAGAGGAAAGTGATTTTTAGGAATACTTATTCAAGGTCTTCTTGTCATGACGTTCTTTGTTCAGCAAGGTAATATTTTAGTTTCATGATTTCAGTGACTTATGGCCACATTATGCCAGTGATTTACAAAGTCCTATTTGGTTAGCTTCCAATTTTTCTCTTCCTTTTCTTTTCGAATTGAAAAAATATCTTTAATCTATCTCAGTCATAATCATATTTTATAAGAATTTATGTATACAGTGTTCTGACCTTTCTCTATCAGTCAGCACTTACTTTCAGTTTCCAGTAACGAAAACCTGACTTCAGAGGTTTATCCTTCATAAGGATTCATTATCTTACATAAAAGAGGTATGAAAGTTGGCTGTCTGGATTCCGATAGCAACTCCACAAAGTGGAAAAGGCTCAGATGCACTTTTGTTTCCTATCTATACTACCACCTTTAGCATCGAGCTTCTAACCATAAGCAGAATGGCAGCTGGGATTGCAGCACTCAGCCCATCCCATCAGCATTTCTAGCAGAAGGAGCCCTGCCCATAGTACATTCCTTCATGTGGACGCCAAAGTTAATGAGATAAAGACACTTTCTAAGTGACAATTAAAAGAATGTCAAAAAAACAAACAAAAAACAACAACAAAAAAACAAACAAACAAAAAAAAACAGGTTCATTCATTAGTTTTTAAAAGAGTAACTAGATTAAATATATGTATACAGAATGTTAAGGTCCCCGAAAGATTATTTTATTATAGACAGAGAATTTTGCAGACCTTGGTTTGCAAACCTGGTCACCAGACCTACTCATAGAAAATTGTGGCTTAACAAATCATTCCTTGGTTTTAACATGTTTTTAGGAATCTTGGACCTCCCATATCAGGGTTTCCAAAAAAATGGTAATGAGCTAAGGATGGTATACAGTATCAATGAGTTTCCCTTGCACACCCTTTTGTTAGCAATCTATGGATCTAGTGATCATCCAGCAATGTAAAGTACATCACCAGTGATTTATAATATGTTTGTACCATTAATAATTTAACACAACCACCCTAGCAAACAGATTTATTTCTAAAGCTGCATATCTATTCATAAGATTTATTAAAATATCCATACCTATTTTTACGCACAATATAAAGTTTATAGTGACTGGACTATTAAATAGTTATAAATTGTCAACAACTCATAGAACTTAATTTTCTTTAATAGCTGATGATTTCCCAATAAATGGCTTATGATGCACTTCATCATCTTAATGAAATGTGAAGCTCTTTAAAATGAATGTGCTTGCAGAGGAGGTAATAATGCGCTTCATAACAACATTGTAGATTACTCGTGATTTGCTAGCATGTTTTCCCCACATGATTCTGCCATAAATACATTATTAGTGCATTAAATCTGCCATTAAAATAAAGTGAGGAAAACATTCAAAACAGTGCTACTTAAGTTATTCATCCCATGCAAATATTTTGTATCAAAGGTAAAGGTTAAATTAACATTATGAAACTCACGAAACACATCCGCAATGGTTTTTCATTGTTTTATCCTAAAAATACCATGACATTAATTGCTTTATCTTAAACATACCGTGACATTAAGTTTGGTTCTTTTTTACTATGTAAGTTTTGTATTCCTTGAAGATTTTGAGATGCCTATGGTTTCCTGGAGTCATCTGATATCCACAGACCTTCTCAACATTGTCTTCAACAAGTATGATATATGGCATATGACTGTATATGCTATACTTTTATATGAGGGAGAGTACAGCAGGTTTGTTTCCACTAGCATCACCACAACCACATGAGTAAATGTGTCGCATTACAACATTCTGTCATGACAGCTATGACATCATCAGGCAACAGGAATTTTTTGCTCCATTATAATCTTATAAAACCACTGTCATATATGGGGCCATCATTGGCCAAAACATTGTTATGCAGTGTGTGACTATACTTCTAAAGTCATCCATCTACAATGCATGACTTTTCTCTATGTATTGTATTTTCTATTGCCTGGAAATAGACTCACACATATGTGGAGTTTGAACCAACTGCGTAAGAATCATCTGCAAATGTAAGGGATAAGTTTTTATTATAGGATTTAGAATTTGAACCTTAATGAATTTTTGAAAATTATTACAGTAGTAATCAAATAAATTAAATTGTGTAATTCCTAGTGTCTCAGAGTCTTCACGTAACATAGTATAACATGGAAACCAATGTTTGTCTTGTTCTTGCTTTATATATGTTTCTACTTATTAAAAAACCAACACATTTTCAGACAAAAGTTATATACACACTTGTGAAAAACAAACAAATAAACAAACGAAAACAGATTTTAAGTGCTAGAGAGTAGCTTGTCATTTTTCCTGACTTCTTATTCAACTTCATCTTGGACACTTTTCAAGTTGAAGGATGATATTTGACATGAATTAGACTTTTGTGTCATTGAGTACTCTTGCTGGAAAAGCCAAACTCTGTGGAGAATAAAATTATACTAAGAAAATCTGAGATCAACTTATCTCTCTACGGATGTCAATTCAAGCTCAATTTTTTAAAAGAGGCCCTCATTGTTTTAGTACAAGGATGCTGAAAGACCTCATTTCAGAAAGAGGTAATCCAAGAAATGAGATTGTATGTTTTGTTCAAGCCACGTTTAAGATTCCCTTCTGGGGAAACTTGGTCCTGAGTCTGTTTTTTTCAGCACCTTCAACATACATTCAATCGAGTATCCTACTAGAATTCATTTGTTGGGCTTCAATCTCCAAACCAAGTCTAGAGTTTTTTTTTTTTAATAGGAATATTATATCCTTTTTTAAAAAAACCTCTCCAGCATCTAGCATAATAACTGATACATAAAAATGATCAGCATGTTTTAGAAATAAAGAAATACTACAAAGGTACTACTACACAGCATACTTAAATACCTGGTTTTAATTAATTTATTAGATGTTGTTTCTAATTTAGTTGAGGTAAAATTACTCTTTCTTATGGATTTAGGATTAGTGGAAACGTGTGCTTTTCTATTGATATTTGGTGTGCAGTTTAATGCCTATAGCTGAGAATAGATACTTTCCTTCTCTGTTCATATGCAGCATGGCACCTCACAAGACTACATACTCAAGTCTTCAGTCTATGCTAAATGGTCTTCAAAGAGGAGATGCGAGCTAGATATATTTCAGTGTAGCATTATTATATCAATATTCTTTGTGCTTAGTGAAAAGGATTGTTTTTATTGTTTCCTAAATGTAAGAATGGGCATGAATTTTTTTTTTTTTTTTTTTTTTTTTTTTTTTGAGATGGAACCTCAGTCTGTTGCCCAGGCTGGAATGCAGTGGTGTGATTGAGGTCAGGCAATTCTCCTGCCTCAGTCTCCCGAGTAACTGCGATTATAGGTGCCTGCTACTACACCCGGCTTTTTCTATTTTTAGTAGAGACAGGGTTTCACATGTTTGCCAGGCTGGTCTCGAACTCCTGACTTCAAGTGATCCGCCCACCTCGGCCTCCCAAAGTATTGGCCTTACAGGCAAGAACCACTGCGCTCAGCCGAGTATGTAGTTCTAAGAAATGCTTTTTTGACATAAACTATTAAATATTGCCTCACCAAAGGATATGAACAGACATTTCTCAAAAGAAGACATTCATACAGCCAACAGACACATGAAAAAATGCTCATCATCACTGGCCATCAGAGAAATGCAAATCAAAACCACAATGAGATACCATCTCACACCAGTTAGAATGGCGATCATTAAAAAGTCAGGAAACAACAGGTGCTGGAGAGGATGTGGAGAAACAGGAACACTTTCACACTGTTGGTGGGATTGTAAACTAGTTCAACCATTATGGAAAACAGTATGGCGATTCCTCAAGGATCTAGAACTAGAAGTACCATATGACCCAGCCATCCCATTACTGGGTATATACCCAAAGGATTATAAATCATGCTGCTATAAAGACACATGCACGCATATGTTTATTGCAGCACTATTCACAATAGCAAAGACTTGGAATCAACCCAAATGTCCATCAGTGACAGACTGGATTAAGAAAATGTGGCACATATACACCATGGAATACTATGCAGCCATAAAAAAGGATGAGTTTGTGTCCTTTATAGGGACATGGATGCAGCTGGAAACCATCATTCTTAGCAAACTATCACAAGAACAGAAAACCAAGCACCGCATGTTCTCACTCATAGGTGGGAACTGAACAATGAGATCACTTGGACTCGGGAAGGGGAACATCACACGCTGGGGCCTATCATGGGGGGGGGAGGGGGGAGGGATTGCATTGGGAGTTATGCCTGATGTAAATGAAGAGTTGATGGGTGCTGACAAGTTGATGGGTGCAGCACACCAACATGGCACAAGTATACATATGTAACAAACCTGCACGTTAATGCACATGTACCCTAGAACTTAAAGTATAATAATAATAATTAATTAATTAAAAAAAGAAAAAAAATATTGCCTCACATTAACAAACTTATTAGTATTGAATTACTTGTGCCTCTGGAATTAACACTACTTTGTCATTATGTAGTATCCTTTTTAAGAACCTACTAGATTCAATTTTAGAGCTGTTTCAGGACTCTAGTATTAATATTCATAAGCTGTTCAATCACTTTCTTTCCCATTATGCAAATCCAGATACAAAAGCCAGCTTAATTCAGTGGGGATAAACTAGATTGCACTGAAGGAATGAATGAACACCTAACTCAGTTTTTCACCAAAGGTCTATTTTTAGGCAATGGCCTACATACAAAGCTGGCAAACTGGGGGCTCTCTTCCACAAAATCACTCAGGGACTTTAGTGCAAAGAATCACCGTTTCTGGCCGCAGTGTTGGAAATTGGGAACTTCACTGTCACTGGGGCAGAAAAGACTGCATGAAGATCTCACACTGACTGGGGCCATGCCAGCCAAATGTCACATCTTGCGGCCCACTAGTTGCAACTAGACTTGTGACTTGTCAAATGGCTAGGTTGTGTAGTCTTCCTTGTGCCTGAGTGGAGAGTTGCATTTTGGTAACCCATAGCAGCCATTAACATATTTCTATGTTTGTCATGCTCTAAAAGAATTGTAATAACTTACAGTGTCTACTTCCTAGAAATTCTGTAGGATTAAATCGGTTGATATGTCTGGGGCCTGGCACTAAAACCTGTCTATTTTTATAATTATTATACTAATTAGTATTACAGTTGCCCTATTTATCCATGGGGGATAAATTTCAGACCCCAGTGGATGCCTGAAATCATGGATAGTAGTACTAAACTGTCTATACATTACAGAGGGTTTTATTTCCCACGCATACATAACTATGATAAAGTATGATCTATAAATTAGACACAATAAATATTAACAATAATAATAAAACAGAAGAATTATATCCATATACTGCTCACAATTTCACAGAGAGAAGATTCATTCTTACCATGGATCCTTGCAATCGTAGCATATAAGATTTTTTATTTCCTCATTACATTGAGGACATTCGCCTTTTCACTTAAAGCACTTTAGGGCTTCCCTATGATACATCCATGTTTTCGCCGTATCATTATTCTTGTGCTTTGGGGCCATTATTAAATAAAGTAAGGGTTGCTTGAACACAAACACTGCGGTTCTGCCACAGTCAATTTGATAACACAGAGGGCTACTAAGTGACTAACAGGCAGGCAGAGTAGACAGTGTGGATTTGCTATACAAAGGGACAGTTCAGGTCCCTGAAGGGTTGGATAGTGTAAGATCTCAACATGCAATTTATAACTTATAAATTGCTTATTTCTGGACTTTCCACTGGGCCCTTGTTGGCCACTGGTAAGTGAAATGAAGGAAAGCAAAACTGCAGATAAGAGGGACTACTGTAATAATGGTGGTGGTGGTAGTGGTAGGGATAGTAGTAACAGTTACATTTGCAGTAGTAGCAGTAGTAGTGATACTGATAATAACAATAGCAGCAGTAATAATAGTGGTAGTCACTATAGTGAGGATAGTAGTGGCAGTAGGAGCAATAGTAGTAGTAATAGCGGGATAGCAGTAGCAGGTGTAGAAGTAGCAGTAATAGTAGTAGTAACAGCAGTAGTAGTAACAGAAATAGTGGTAAGGATAGTAGTAACAGCGATAATAGTAATATCAGCAGCAGCAACACTAGCAGTATTTGTAGCAGTAGCAGTAGTGGTACCAGTCCCCTCATTGCTTGGAAGAATTCACAAAAATTGGACATATACACCAAACTAAAGTTTTACCATGTGAATTTCATGTCCCATTTTTAATTTTATCCCATTGATTGTTCTATAAATAATTCTCTTAGACATTTAGTAGAGATATATTTATTTTAACCTTTATTTATTTGAAAAAAGTGTTGAAATGGTTCATTCTCCTATAACAGCAGTTTATACGCTCACAGGAGTGTTTTCACCTCCTCTGTGGTAGCTACTATCTTAGGCACAGGAACCAGAGGCTTTGCTCCAGCCTCCACCTCTTCTGAGTTTTCTCTTTTACCTCAGTTTTAATACGTAAGTCATAACAATATGACCTTCTAGGACTTTTTAAGGATTCAACGAGTTAATATGCATCAAGTACACAGAAGAGTGTCCAGCCTGGAATAATTGCTCAGTTAGAGCTGTTGGTGTCCCTTAATGGCTCCTCTGTCCCATGCTGTCTATTTGCACCAGCCCCTTTTTCTCTTAATCAGACATCAAATATTTCTCTATCTTTGACCTGATGGATTGCTTTTAGCTGTTATATTTCATAATCTATTCATCAAGCATTTTGGGGTAATTTTTATTGTTTTTGCCAAGGTCCTTTAGTCATGTAAATAGTGAATTTATTTTCAGTGTTTGCTCAATACATGCATTTAGTGCTATACTTTTTTCCTAATTGATTTGTATTTTCTTAATAGCTAATCATGTATCTTTTTATGTCCCAATTGACCATTCATGTATCTCTCTTTTAATGTGTCTTTTAAAATCTTTTTCTTATTTTAATTTTTTTCTTTGTATTGAATAGTACAAGTTTTCTATATATTCTGGATAACACAAATGTTTTATTTTAGCTTGTGGCATATCCTCTCTTTTTTGTTATCTTTAAAAGTGCAGGTATTTTTAATTTACGTTTCTTTTAATGTTTATAATTTATGCATTCTAAGAAAATTTATGTGCCCCGATCGTCACAGCGTTTGTCTTATAGAAGTCTTATAATTTAAGGTTTTACATTTACATTTAGGTTCTTGATCCATTTAAAGTAAATGAATGTTGTGGGATAGGTTGTTCATCCACCTGCTACCACATGTAAGCATAGACTATGGTTCCAACATAGTTTGTTGGAAAAAAGCTATATCTATCATTTGGTTATTTTTTTTATTTTTGTATAATGTTTGGTGGGATTTTTGCTGTTGTTTCCTCTTTTGGTTCATTTTGGCTTAGTTCATTTATTATCATTATATGGCTGGTGGTTGTATGTTCCTTAACCGTATGTTCAGGAACTACATTAGATATTACAACCTACCTCTGTGTAAAGGGGCACACAGCAGAACACAAGCTCGCTGCTCAGCATTGCTCTTCTTTCGAGGAGTTTGGCCCCTCAAGCATGAATTGTCTATCATTTTTGTTCCAACTATATCTTTGGCATAAAATCCTAGAGCAGCAATCTTTCAGTAAAATCTCTTCATATTAATAAAACTTTTGACATCTGTTCTAAATTGCCTTTCACAAAGACTGAATCCATTTACTCTATCACTGAGGTATACAGCAGAAAGTATATTTACTTATAAAGTGATTAGCTTCTATTGTTTCTTGTAGCAATATAGGCGGTAAACAAAGATGTACAAAATTGAAGGAGTGATTCTGTCTACAAGAAAATTATTCTATATATTAGGGAGAAAATGTAGTGGCCAAGAATCCTTTTTAGCTTAATAAAAAAAAAAAAAAAAAAAGATAAACGAATGGCTTTTCCTTGATGAACTCCAAGCATCATATAAAGATCACTGTAAATTTAAACTAGACAGCATATCAAAGAATAATATTACAGAGAATTTATGGTTTCACTTATATCACTTGGCCATGAAAATAACTAAACCTTTTTGTGCCTTTCACTGTTTTGTGTAGATTTTTTCATCAAGGCATAAATGATAGTTCATGTGTTTTAATAAACTGTGCATGATTTGAGGTTTGGAATGCTACTTGTTCCCAATTACATGTAAGAGCTCCTATTGTGCTGTTGGTACTTAATAAAAGTGTGTTGAATGAATGTTTCATATGGGATCTAAACTTTGCAACATCAGCAAAATCTTTAATCTAAATTATGTCATCAACAGAATTGCCTTTTCCTGAAAAATTTTTTATGAGTAACAAATAAGATCCTCTTCTGTTGATCAAGACTTTATTGGTGCATTTAAGAGATGGAGAGGCAGCTGGGTGCAGTGGCTCATGCCTGTAACCCCAGCATTTTGGGAGGCCGAGGCGGGTGAATCATCTGAGGTCAGGAACTCGAGACCAGCCTGACCAACATGGGCAAACCCCGTATCTACTAAAAAAATATTTAAAAATTAGCCGGGCGTGTTGGACATGCCTGTAATCCCAGCTACTCGGGAGGCTGAGGCAGGAGAATTGCTTGAACCCAGGAGGCAGAGGTTGTGGTGAACCAAGCTCGCACCATTGCACTCCAGCCTGGACAGGCAAGGGCAAAACTCTGTCTCAAAAAAAAAGATAGGAAGAGGCCTGGACTAAGCTTCACAGGTCAGTACTGAATAAAAAGAATCACATAATTTGTTATCTCAATTATTGGTTGAATATACATTTTCATATATTATCTAACTTCAGGGTCTTTTCTTGCTACTACAGCTAGTATACAAATAAGAAGAAATTATTATTTTTATAACGTCATATCTGAGACTTAAAAAATTCTGGCAATCTGCCATGATTCCTGCCTTATGCCCCCAGTATCTATGATGTATGGGTATGCGTGAGCCTGAGAACAATTGTGGTTCCTGCAAACGTGGGGAGAGGACTTGGTTTGCACATACTCTACAATGCATTAGAGAAGCCGGAAGAGGTGTTTACCTACTTCCCTCATATGTCTTAGTCAAGACTCTCCTTGCACCATAATAAAAGCCTCTTGGCCTACTTGGCCTTGGATATTAAATATGTCTGCAGAGCTTCAGGCATATCCTCACAAAGGTTCTCTCTAAGCACACCTTTTTTACAGAGCAATGGAACCCAAAGTATTGATGAAACTATTAATCAAAACGTCATTCCTTCAAATGTTATATTATGGTATTCAATATTCTTATGACATTTTGATTTTAAAGGAGCTAAACTTCATTTTTTTTAGATGAAAAAGTCTCAAAAAATCTCAACAACTAAATGTCCTAAGGGATAAAAATTTTCCAAGCTACAGGCATTCTGTTGAATTGAGATAAATCTATGGTAGGCGTTCAGGGAAAATCTCTTACAAATAACTAGCCCAATAATGTCGGCGATGATTGTTTCTGCCTCAACAACTTGGTCACCATTTACTCCTTTGTTTACTCGGGTAATAGTATAGTTACATATATGGCAGGTTAAAAAATAACACAGGACACATTTAGCAAAAATATTATTCGAATCTGTAAACTGCAAAGCTACAAGCCATGGAGCGTATGGAGTAGAGGGAACCAAAAGCAATATTACCAAAAATAGTATCTAATGCTTTCCCTGAGAAACTGAGGATACTTGTCCATATGTCTGAAATTTAATTTTGTGTGAGTTAATACAGATTTTTTATTAATTTCTGTTATGTACAATGCATACAGTTTCATATGTAATGTTTATTCATTTAGTGTTTGGTATGAGCAGTCTTAGTACATCAATACTAATAAATAATTTGAACAAGAACCATTGATTTAGCTCATGATTCTGTGGGTGGGAAACTCAGTCTGGGTTCCATCTGGTAGTTCTGCTGATCTTTGCTATTCTGGCTCGCACACTGTGGTCAGCTGGAGAGATGGCAGGTATTGATTGGTCCAGATGGTCTCATGCTTAACAGTTGTATGGCTGTTAGTTGGGGCAATAAGGGGTGACTGAGTAATATGTTCTTGTTATCCAGCAGTGTGCACAGAGGTTGACTGCACTGAAGTAACAGTTTCCAAAAGAGTTAGCAAAGTGTACAAGACCTCTTGATGCTGGATTTGGGACTGACTCACCTTCATTTCCCCACATTTCATTAGCCAAAGCTTGTTCATAGGACTGGGGAAGGTAAGGGGTAGAAAACATACTCTACCCCTCAAAGAAGGACATGGAAAGTTATGTTACAAAGCACAAAAATCAGGGAAAAGTGAAGATTTGTGGCTGACTTTTCCATCTATGAGAAGTCACTTAAGTATTTTTGAGAAAAGTTGTGACAAAATCAAATTAAACACAGAATAAAACAAAAGGTAAATTTTGTATATTTATGTAAAACCATTGGTGTTTATGAAAATGGTATGAAAATCCACATTTAGCTTTACAATGTCTCTCATGGTTACTACCTTGTCTTCTTCATTATGTAGCACAAATAACATTGTTCACACCTGCTGGTAGGGTACATTAGGATGGTGAGGACCTTGGAAAAGACAAAGGTTCAAATCTGATATCCACATATAACTGAACAAAATAAGTTGTCATTATTTTATTTATGCAAGCATTTAAATTTAAAATACCTTTTAGTGATGATTGCATGAGATATTGCAGCAGTCAAAAATTCTCCATTATTCAAAAATAAACATTAGCCTCATTAATTTCTTCTCATTGTTTGACCTATTGTTTGACATTCATGTAGGCTGGTTTTTTAGTAATGAAATTTTGACTTTTACTTTGTAGAAATATTTTCATATCACCAACACATTGAAAGGTTGGTAAAATAATGAAATGTCTTTAATATTTGAGAGAAATCTATTTTAACTCACTAAAATTAGTTAATAGATTTTGTTATCTTTCACTGTGCTTCTGATGTTAAAGGCAAGACAGACAACACTAGCTGAAGTCCAAATTAAAGTAGCTTCGTAAGCATTGTTCTTTTTCTCCAAATTAACTCTATTTGAAATCCAAATTTACCAAAGAAAGGTTACAGCATAATAACATAGATGTGATATATCACCTTCAGATCTTCTGCTGGGGCCCAGTCATGAGAGCATTGCCACTGGTGTTAACCCACAACCTCCCTCAGCGAAGCAGTCCTCACACCATGGCTGCTCTAGTTATCAGTGCTTTCCTTATTGGGTCCTGACCATACATTCTTGCAGCCTCCCCAACCAACCACCAGTGTTCACTTGGCAAATATCCTCAGTTGTCATACACATGGAACCCTTTCACACCACCTGCGGCATGCCATCATGGTTTTCTGTATTGTTTTATTATGTTTGCTTTTGTTTTTGCTGATGAGTTCTGTATCCATAAGGACTCTAGCAGGAGTGAGTGGATCTTCTCAAATGTTTCACCTAAGGTGTTTTTAACAGAAGGACTTGGACCCTTCGCAGAGGTGTGTGTGGAAGTTATGAGAACCCACAGAGAATGGGAAAAAAAACACAGAAAGTAGAAACTGAAAGAAGGCATTAACATTCTTATGCTTGAAGGGAGAAAGGAGAGTGAGTATTGCCAGAAGATAAGGGAACTGTACCAGCGGAGTAAAGTCATCCAAGGCAGAGCTGGGGTTGCAGGTGGAAGAATGCAACCTTGGCTCAAGAGTGGCATGGATGGAAAGGAAAGGCGGGAGGATGGAGGAAATATCCAGACATCACTTTCTCTTTCTGCTTTCAAATTTTCAAACTCAAATATAAACTAAGGGTAAAGAGTTCTGGGTAATGTAAGCCACAGAGATAAGCCTTCTTGGGCACAGACACAATCAGCAGAGCATCATGAATAAATGCCTCTCAACCTGAATATAGTAAAATAAAACATGAAAAGCTTTAATGCCTACCAGTCCTAAGCAACGCCTGGGAATAAGAATTGACCGGCATTAGGAATGATTTTTATTTGTAAATTGATTGAGCTGGTGTAACTTAATTGAGGAATGTTTGAGCAAAGTAGAGTTTGTGTTCTAGGTGAATGTTATGGTTTGGCTGTGCCCCCACCCAAAACTCATCAACAGGTGTAATCCAAATTGTAATTCCCAAGTGTCCAGGGAGGGACCTGGTGGGAGGTGATTGGATCAAGGAGGCGGTTTCCCCCATACTGTTTTCGTGATAGTGAGTGAGTTCTCAGGAGAACTAATGGCTTTATAAGTGTTTGGCAGTTCCTCTCCTGTGCTTCACTCTGTTTCCTGCTGCCTTGTGAAGAAGGTACCTGCTTCCCCTTCTGCCATAATTATAAGTTTCCTGAGGTCTCCCTAGCCATCCAGAACTGTGAGTCAATTAAACATGCTTTGTTTATAAATTACCCAGTATCAGGTAGTATCTTTACAGCAGTGTGAAAACAGACTAATAGAACAGTGGATGTGGTCAGTCAAGTAGGCAGGAGAAAGTTCATACAGAAATGTAATTCTAATTTCTGCTAAGTGACAGCACTAAAATACTTGGATTCTCATTGCTCTAGCACGCTCCTCCTTCCTGGAATTATTTTAGAAAAGTGAAGTCTAGAACTATTTTTGAAGGAAATACTAGGCCAGAAGGAGGGACATTAGAAGACATCTCTTTCATTTTTAGAAAATTGTTATATAAAAGAAAGCTTTGAAGTGGTTTGTGTGGCTTTGCAGAAGAAGATATTATAAAATATTCAAAGCAATTAAGAGATGTCTACATCTGCTTGGGTTTCCACATAATAATGCCATAGACTGGAAGGATTAAGTAACAGAAATACATTTTCTCACAGCTCTGGAGGCTGGAAAGTGCAAGATCAGGGTTCCAGCAGGATTCAGTTTCTGGTGAGGACTCTCTTCTTGCCTTGCAGAGTGCTACATGCTTGCTGTGTTCTGATACGGCAGAAAGCTCTGGTGTCTTTTTCTTTCTTGTTTTTTTTTTTTTTTTTTTTTTTTTGATGGAGCCTCGCTCTGTCGCTCTGTCACCAGGATGGAGTGCAGTGGCGTGATCTCAGCTCACTGCAACCTCTGCCTTGCTGATTCAAGCAATTCTCCTGCCTCAGCCTCCTGAGTAGCTTGGATTACAGGCACGCGCCACGCCACCACTCCCAGCTAATTTTTGTATTTTTAGTAGAGACAGAGTTTCACCATGTTGTCCAGGATGGTCTCGATCTCCTGACCTTGTGATCCACCCACCTCTGCCTCCCACAGTGCTGGGATTACAGGCATGAGCCATTGTGCCTGGCCTTTTTCTCTTCTTATAGAGACACCAGTTTCTATAAGACTACTGGATCAGAGCTCCACTCTGATGACCTCACTTAACCTTAAAATTTCTTAAAGGCCTTATATATTTAATATAGTGCCACGGATGCTAATTTTTTCAACATGTAAATCTTGTAGGAACACAATTCAGTCCACAGAAAGGAAGAAGAAAAATACAATTCTACCTGGGACCAAAATATAAAAATAAAAATTACTAATGAACATAGAAACAAATTTTTCCTCAATATATGAAAGAATATTCCAGAGTTTTTTTTTAATGAAATGGCTTCCACAGGCCATAGAAGAATGACCTGATTCATTCTATACTAACTGCAGTAATCTTGTTTTCTCCCACTTAATAAAAATATTTAACCATGAACATTTTTTCATTCAAAAAACTGAAATAGCTGAGGTGGGCGGATCACAAGGTCAGGAGATCGAGACCATCCTGGCTAACACAGTGAAACCCCATCTCTACTGAAAATACAAAAAATTAGCAGGGTGTGGTGGCAGGCACCTGTAGTCCCAGCTACTGGGGAGGCTGAGGCAGGAGAATGACATGAACCCGGGAGGCGGAGCTTGCAGTGAGCCAAGATCATGCCACTGCACTCCAGCCTGGGCAACAGAGCGAGACTCCATCTCAAAAAAAAAAAAAAAAAAAAGAAATAGCTTACACATGTCATCAGACAGAGTTCAAAACAAGTGAAACAAATTTAAGCATAAAACATTGGGTGAGACATTGGTGATCTTCCAAAATCTTTCATTTGTAGAAATTCCACCCCATTTTCTTAATCCAGTCTGTCACTGATGGACATTTGGGTTGATTCCAAGTCTTCGCTACTGTGAATAGTAAATGAGGAGTTAATGGGTGCAGCACACCAACATGGCACATGTATACATATGCAACAAACCTGCACATTGTGCATATGTACCCTAGAACTTAAAGTATAATAAAAAAAAATAAAAAAATAAAAAAGAAACTGTACCCCAATACGTGGGGTTAAAGATGTTCTTGTTGGACCAACTTGGAGGGAAAGATGTCAACCCAAATTCCTGCCCACAATTTCTCCCCGACCACCTGTCATACTGGCTTCAACATGGTGAAGGATGTCTTATAACTTGATTGACAGATAACTCACAACACTTCTTACAACTTGGAGATGCTAAGATTTAATGTTCTTTTGGTCTTTGGAAATTGATGTTTGCAACTTAATATGATACCTTATAACTCAATGCCTTTACCATAAAGAAAATTGTCGGGTAAATGTGTGGGGCTATGGAATTAGGGATTTTTATTTAAAGGTAGAGTGCTCATTAGAGTTCATTGTTACACTATCATGCCTAACATTTGGTTGATGTTCAATAGAGTTGACATATTTGAAGCAGGTCCCAATTAGTTAGGAAGGCTGTGTACTACACTTAGATCTCTGCATGCTTTGGGCTCTCCATAGTGCCTGGCCTGCATCTGTTTCATGGTCAGTGTGACCTATTTAATGAAGCAGGAATACTACGGTCAGGAGTTATTACATAACCTCTCAAAGTTATTGTTCCCTCATCTGTTAGAAGAGAGATGGTATCAGCCCTGTGTGGGTGGTATGAGGATATGATAAAGTAGTTCATGAAGTCCTTCCCCCAGAAAAGATCTGATTTCAGTATTCTTGGTTTCTCCCATTTACTAAAAATATTTAATCATGAACACAAGCAACTCTTAACTATGCTTAAAAACAAAAGAAACTGGGTCACTGTGCTGACCGGGTGGCGCTCTGGCTCCAGCTTCATCAAACCTTGGGTGTTGTTCCTGTGCCATGATGGACCCCAGAGTCCCTCCTCCAGCCCCTGTCCCACCCGCTTCCCCCAACCATCCATTAGGCCAGCAACACTTGTAGACATCACTCTGGGCTTTAATGTGGCGCTGGTGGGCTGGGACACAAGGGAAGAAGATAAACGCCTCGCTGAAACATGGCTGTGTTTACTGCCTGCTCTGGTGGGACAGCCCAGAGCCCGGCTGCCCATCATGTGGCTCCACCCTAGCAAGGGAAAAAGGAGGAATGCTGGACAGGAGGCCCGAGGAGCCAGATGGCAAGAGAGTGACAACTTCCTTTCCTGTGTGTACTCTGTTCAGTTCCTTCAGAAAACGGATGCCCAGAGGACTCCCCACCCTGGCCTGGGTCAGGAAACAGCCAGCGAGGGTTAGGGGCCTTAGGGCACGGGGCAGTTGTTGCGTTTAAGCCGACTCTGGCCCTGACCCTTACTTGCTTCCGCAATCCCCTGGTCCTCCCTGATTCTCACCTGTCCCTGCCCTCCACTCAGATGTCCGGGAGCAAACACTCCACCCTCCACCCTCCATTTTCCCCCACCACTGCAGCACCTCCCGGCCTGTTGCTAGACAGCCTACCTGTATGTCAATAAACAACAGTAGAAAAGAGAGAGAGAGCGCGCGAAACAAAACATGGAGGGAGGGAGGGAGGGAAGGAGGGAGAGAGGGAGGGAAAGAGGGAAAGAAGGAAGGAAGGAAGGAAGGAAGGAAGGAAGGAAGGAAGGAAGGAAGGAAGGAAGGAAGGAAGGAAGGAGAGAGGGAGGGAGGGAGGGAGGGAAGGAGGGAAGGAAGGAAGGAAGGAAGGAAGACAGGAACCCCCCAAACAATCTAGAAAACCTATTATAATTATTGGATCTAATATTCTGTCTTCCAAAATGATATCTAATGTAGACAATAAAATAATCAACTAATGAGTGTTCTCTCATTATCTTTTATCTTTCTCTCCCTTTTTCTTTATCATCTATATAATACATAGAAGTATTTAGTAAGAGGCATGAGGCAGGAAAAAAAAAATAGTAGCTCGCCCTAGATAATTCTCAGTGTGAATAACAATACCAGAATGGTCTTATTGTGGTTTAATATTTTCTCTCTCTGCTTACAGATGTAAGGGCAGTGTTTTTAATCACATGATGCAGCTCAAAATGAAGTCCCTGTGTGGTTTTAATACTGAAAGGACACACGCTATTACAAGTGGGAAAAATGTTGTAACACTGACCTACTAAATGTTACGTCGTTTGGAGCAGCTGAATTCAACTCTATTCCCACCACTGGAAGTAAAGTATGTTGTTATATTTACAGGAAACTTTGAGCTGATTTTCACCATTTTCAAAGCCTGAATAATTACGATCTTGGCTTACGTTAGACTACATTGTAAAAAGCTTATCAAGTTTTGTTTCGTAACTGTTTTTATCATCTTAAAATGAAACTGCATATATTCATAATAAATAAAGAAATGTCATATATTTGTAAAAAACATGAAGAGGACGTGGTCTAGCAGCCACCTAACAAACACTTATAGCCCGTGTGCAATTACAGTCACAATGTAATGTGGCACAATGTAATGTACAGCACCATGTAATCCTGTCACCTGGATGTTTACCTCTGAGAGTCTCTTTGAACAGAAAAAGAGAAAACTCAGCTCCTGGTCACTCTCTGCATCATCCTCAGAGGCAGAGGAGTACTGCCTGGTGTTGTCCAGCTGACACTCCTGGGAAAGACCATTTGTTTCCAAGCAATAACAGATGGATGTGTGAGTCCACGGGGCATAGGAAAAAGTCTCATTCAACCAACTAGGATTCACATACAACTGTATTAATCCACTTATTAATATTTGCCTAACACTGTCCTAGGCAGGATAAAAGACATCACTTCTGACAAACTACCTGGCTTATATATGTAAAATTCCATGCACCAAAACATAAACACATACTTTGTGGATTAAACATAGCTTCTTGCCTTAAAATAGAATCATTAAGAATCTCTGGGTAATTCTTCAGGTGACGTAATGTGTAGATGAAAACAGCTATACAAATGTTTATACACACACACACAATACTAAACAGCTATACAAATGTTTACACACACACACACACAATGCTCCAAAGAGTAAAAGGTGAATTCTAAACCAATGTTATATTTAGTGTCCCGTAAAATTCCTATGGAAATCAAGCAAGAAAAAAGAACCTTAGGAAGGAGGCTGCAGATGGCAGGCTGTGAGTCTACAGAGGTGGTGAGCAAGGCTTACGTAGAATTTGCCCTGACAAAAATTTTACAATGCAATCCAATGAAATAATCATTCTTCAAGGGCAATGACAAAAATGAATATATGACTGCCATATTTTCCAAGTTCCACTTTTGTATCTTTTCATTATTTTCCACTCAAGTTTTTATCTATTTTGTTCCTCTGTGATATATTTTCACGTTTTGTTGAATTTCTCTTTTTTAGAGCATATAACAGGCAGGATAAGTAGTTCCAAACAATGAGTAGAGGTAAAATTTTTCAAGTGCAATTTCAGATATCTGACTCAGCACCTGGGAAACTGTGGGGTACTCTTGAAGCTTGAAAAGTCGTCTCTTGCAAAAACATTACATTTTTACATGGTTTCTAGTATTACTTCCTATTTTTCTCCACTGATAAATGAGATATTCTTAAATGCTTTCTAAATAGAAAATATTTTCTTTAATTAAATTGGCAAATAATCACAGAACCCTTAGAAATAAAAACATATTAAGCACAGTAATAAAAATGGTAAGTTAACCATGTGTACGATATTGTCAGTGAATATATAAGGTCTACGCCAGTTTTTGAAAATCCAGACATGTCTTAATCTTTCCTCTAACTTCTATAGATGAGTCCTCATAAGTCATCAGCTAAACATTATATATAAAAATATTTGTTTCTTTAATATATTAGGTGTAGTCTCATTCCCTATTAGTAATGTTTTTAGAAAATGAATGTAACAAGGTATTTTTATTTATTATTATTATTTTTTATTATTATACTTTAAGTTCTAGGGTACATGTGCATAACGTGCAGGTTTGTTGCATATGTATACTTGTACCATGTTGGTGTGCTGCACCCATCAACTCGTCAGCACCCATCAACTCATCATTTACATCAGGTATAACTCCCAATGCAATCCCTCCCCCTCCCCATAATAGGCCCCGGTGTGTGATGTTCCCCTTCCAGAGTCCAAGTGATCACATTGTTCAGTTCCCACCTATGAGTGAGAACATGCAGTGCTTGGTTTTCTGTTCTTGCGATAGTTTGCTGAGAATGATGGTTTCCAGCTGCATCCATGTCCCTACAAAGGACACAAACTCATCCTTTTTAATGGCTGCAGAGTATTCCATGGTGTATATGTGCCACATTTTCTTAATCCAGTCTGTCACTGATGGACATTTGGGTTGAACATTTGGGTTGATTCCAAGTCTTTTCTATTGTGAATAGTGCCGCAATGAACATACGTGTGCATGTATCTTTATAGCAGCATGATATTTTTAAAAGCATATTTTCTTGGAAAATCTGCATATTTTAAGGTAATACTATTCAGAGCAAACAGACAAACAGGAGTTAGGACTGAGGGGTTTCTGATTTGTCCTTAGATTTTTAGTGTAACATTTAACTAAGTCACTTATGCTGGTAAAACAAATTATGATAACAAGATACATTTTAAAGACAGATACTTTCTGTTGAAGTAAGAAAGGATTGCTTTTCTATTATTAAAGAATGTAGAATTGCTATTTTAAAAATACTCTGTTTAGTAATACACATATTTTCAGACATCCCTCTTGAAATGAACTTGACTTTGGCCCCAGTGGTGATTCACTGAAGTCAGATAGAAATTTTTCCTGAGGAATGCAGTTTCTTTATATTGTTTACATTATTCAGCTTATTTGATATTCTGAGACAATGCTTATTGTTTTTTAAATAAGATACTAAGTTTTGTGTCTCTATTTGAAGCCTTGCTTCATATGAAACATTGCTGTATATGTTTTTTGTTAGTAGCATAAAAATGCTAATCATAGAGACTAAAATATTAATGCATTCATCAGTCCTATTCTACTGCATTTATATTTCCAATAAAATTTTTATTTTTTTTTTACTCAAACAGTAAATGAATGTCTAACATGTAATCCTCACTTCACGATCTGGTTAATAAAATTATATTATTATCTGAAATCCCAAATTTAGCTACAACCCTCATTCGTACCCAGTGTAAAATGTCTTAGGTCCTCTAATACAAGAAATTACCTGCTCTGCTGATACACTCTATATTGAAGGACAGGAAAACTGTATGGACATTCTGAGGGGCACATGGGAACAGCAGATATGTCTTCCATTGACAGTAACAGAAAATAATGCTAGATTTTTTATTTTTTAATTTTTTTACATTAGAGCCACCAACCCTGGGACACCCAAGGTGTCCAATTCACTGGGCTCTTCCCAGCAGTTTATCAACCAGACCTCAGAGACATCCTCTAATCAGGTGGTCATTGCCCAGAATTTTCCTGTGTGTCTGTGAATAATGTCATTGACTTGAATTCTTGGGGGCCAGCATCCCACAAACCGAGTCTAAATTCCTCTTCTCTGACACAGCTGGTGCCTGGTGTTCTGAGGCTTGCAGCCCTCAGGTCGCCTATGGTGTTTCTGAGTCATGTGCAATGGACAGTAGGTGTTTATGCACATATATTATATGACTAATTTATCAATTTCATGGTGACTAAAGTATGCATTCAAGAGTGGGGTGTTATTGCTTATGTTTTTCCGGGCTACTCTTCCATTAAAGTGGTTGGAAGAAAAATTTTGAGGCTTAAGTTAAAATGTTTTTGTCTCGTGTGCACAGAATAATTCCCAAACAAATATGAAATAATTAATCATAGCGAAACTCAAGTATTTTATCATAAACTTTTCTGCTCTTGTTACCTAAATACTTACTTGGGTTTGGTTTATTTGTAAAGATAAAAATCACATTAATTTGTCACTAATTTTGTATCACCATATACAACACAGAAACAGAAGAGGGAGGAGACTAGGAGAGGTGGAGACACCCATGCATAACCCCCTTAAAGGGGATCCAGCAAGCAACACCTTTGAGAAATGACCTGTGTTTGTTCAACTGATGAAGAAGACGTTATAGTGAATTTTAATTGGCAATAAAGTTCACATGATTAATTTGATGCTAAATAAAGGATGGCAAAACATAGAAATGCTTCTTCTATCCTGACTTTTGCATACTAAAGTGTTCTAAATAATTCTAAATATAGTGCAAACTTTGCACACTTTCACTATTGAAACTAAAGTGTTGTAAGTATTACCAGGTTCATACCTTGGATTAAATACAGCGAACATAATTTACCCTTTTCTTAATGACTGGAGGTTGTTACTGTGATTTAATTGTGTAATGTCCTGAGAGCCATTAAGCCTTTAAAATGTGGCACAGCTCTCACCGGCCTTGTGTTTACTCTGCTCTTGCAGGACTCTCATAGCCCAGATTCTCAACCACCCCAATCCTCTGCAATGAGTTCTCTAGTTGTGTTTTGCTTCCAAAATTATTCTACTGGACATGCCTTCATCCAGTGCCAATTGATATAATTAACATTGTCCATTTGTGTGTTGCATTCTGATCTCACAGTGACTCTCCATCCTGCAATCTAGTTGTCTACAAGGAAGTGCAATGGAGACATAAAAGTAGCTTCATGTTTTAGCCTGGAGTTCATAAGAAAAATCAAGGCTGAAGATTTACATTTAGGAGACACTAATATGGAGATAATATTTAATGTCTATACATATTTAATGCCACTGGATAGCATATGATCTCCTAGAAGGGACGAACACCTGAGTGTGAACCGGGTCACTCAACTATGTAGAGGTTGTACTGAGAGGTTGGCACCATCAGAGGAACCCATCAAGAACTGGTCAATGAGATCTAAGGAAAACCAGGAGAATGGGTCTCGGGGAAGCCTAAAAAAGTAGAATTTCAGAAAGGGAGGCAAATTTGTCTAATGTTGAAAAGTCAATGAAAAGTGGGAAAGAAAACTGCCTGTTGGGTTTGATAAGATGATGATTCAATGGAGACCTTGAAAGAGGAGAATGAAAAGTAAGAATGAGGAGAGGATGGATGAAAAGTGGAGACTTAGGGACAGAAAGTATGGATAAGCATGCTTCATGGACATTGGCTGTGAATGGCAGCTGCAGGAGGTTAATATGGCAAAGAATGCTTGTTTGTTTATTATTAAGGTCAGATTTCTATAGATAGACACAGATATAGATATAGATAGTTCCAGATATACATATCGATACAGATACAGATAAGATATACAGCATTTGTAGCTGGTATTGTTGACTACCTTCTTCCGCTACCCATTCTGCATTCCCTTTGCCTTCAGCAAGCACAGCAGGTGGTGGTGTTTTTCCTGGTGGAGTGACCCAGACTTTCATGAAGGGTCTGGGCCATTTGTAGTCCTGCCTGGATTGGGCTGTTGTAGTTTCCCATTGACCTTGATTGCAGGGCATGGTAAGACTAAGAGACGCCCTAATGAATCTCTTGTATTCCATGCATACTCTTCCTTACCTCCACTGTGGAGTAACAGACTGATTTCATCTTGATAGTCCAGGTCAATTACCCCAGCCAACACTGTCACTCCCTTCTTAGCCTGTTGGCTTAAAGGTAAGAGAAGCCCAAAGTGTCCAGGTAGCAATTTTAATTTCCAGTTTAATGGAAACCTTGTTGTTTCTCTTGGTGGCAGCATTACTCCCTCTGGAACTAAAACCTCTAGGTCAACTGAATGCTATGTCAAGGGAACAGGAAGCAAAAATTTTGCTAGTGGATCACTGGCAGTGATGGTGCACCCCTTGATTTTTGGACGTGTGAATCCTGGCTATGGGAGAAACAGTACCATACATTGGATGCTGATTCAGAGCACAGCCTCTGGAGAACTTTGCCCCAGCCCTGCAAAGTGTTGTCACCTAGTTAGCATTGTAATTGTGACTTCAAAAGGCCATTCCATCGTTCTGTCAATTCAGCTGCTTCTGGATGATGAAGAACATGGTAAGACCAGTGAATTCCATGAGAATGAGCCCACCGCAGCACTTCTTTAGCCATGAAGTGAGTGCCTTGGTCAGAGGCAATGCTGTGTGGAATACCACGATGGTGGATAAGACATTCTGTGAGTTCACAGGTGGTAGTCTTGGCAGAAGCATTGCATGCAGTATAGGCAAACCCATATCCAAAGTAAGTGTCTATTCCAGTGAGGACAAATCTCTGCCCTTTCCATGATGGAAGAGGTCCAATATAATTAACTGCCACCCGGTAGCTGGCTGATCACCCTGAGGAATGGTATCATATCGAGAGCTCAGTGTTGGTCTCTGCTGCTGGCAAACTGGGCACGCGGCAGTGGCCGTAGCCAGGTCAGCCTTGATGATGGTAGTCCAAGTTGTGGAGCCCATGCATAACCTCCATCCCTGCCACCATGGCCACTTTGTTCATGGGCACATTGGGTGATGACAGGGGTGGCTGGTGAAAGAGGCTCAGTGGTGTCCACAGAACGAGTCATCCTATACACTTGATTATTAAAATTCTCCTCTGCTGAAGTCACCCATTGGTGAGCACTCACTTGGGATAAAAAATATCTTCAGTTTTTGACTAATCAGAGAGGTCCATTCACACACCTCTTCTCCAAATGTCTTTGTCACCAATTTTCCAATCATGCTTCTTCCAAGTCCCTGACCATCCAGCCAAACCATTGGGTACAGTCCATGGATCAGTATATAATAACACATCTGGCCATTCCTCCTTCCATGCAAAGTGCACAATCAGGTGCACTGCTCAAAGTTCTGCCCACTGCGAAGATTCCCCTTCTCCAGTGTCCTTCAGGGATGTCCTAGAAAGGGGCTGTAGTGCTGCACCTGTCCACTTTTGGGTGGTGTCTGCATATCGTGCAGAACCATCTGTGAACCAAGCCCTAGTCTTGTCTTCCTCTGTCAACTGATACTAGGGAACTCCCCATGAGGCCATTGGTGCAGACTGGGGGAGAGAAGGCAGGGTGGCAGGAGTGGACACCATGGGCATTTGAGCCACTTCCTCATGTAACTTACCTGTGCCTTCAGGACATGCTCAAGCCCGATCACGTATATATCACTTCCATTTGATGATGGAATGCTGCTGTGCACGACCCACTTTATGGCTGGATGGGTCAGAAAGCACTCAGTTCATGGTAGGCAGTTCAGGTCACATCAGAACACTTTTTATAAGCTCTGATCTACTTAGATGTTGAAGTTGCTGAGAATAAGGTTTGGATGACTGGAGGAGAGCTGGGGTGGAAGACAGAAGAAAAGGTATCAAGATTTTAGCAAACAATCCTCATTGTGGCTGGGAAAAAAGTGATAATACAAGGAATTAAAATGAAAAATATGATTTTGTATGTACCTTTGTTACCTACTTCTCTTTCTTGTGATCCACACGTTGCCTTTTCCACAGGACACAGATCCATAGATCCATTGCAAATACCGAAGATCACAAACTCTGCTCTAAGTAGAGTCACACTTTCTGACGCTAGGGGAAGAGGATTGTTTGTTTGATTCTTCACTTTATGTTTCTTATTTAGCTAATGAATTGTACTTTCTTAATCTAACTTGGGACCCTTTGGGAGCTCTCCCGGGTTCATCACAGGCCCACACAAAGCCCCTCCACCTTTAGCTCCCATAATGTGGACAGCATCCCTCCCCTCTTTCACAACTGCTCCCACCTGGCTTCATGTTCTGTCTCCCACTCTATATAGGCTCTCCCTGCTGGGGTCTGTGCAGGCTCACAGGTGGTCCTATTGGGTAGAACTATAAGGGGATTTAGGCGAAAACAGTTGAAGACCATTCTCTTGTAAGGAAATGCTGCTCTGGAGGATCAATCATGTTACTGATGGAGGGTGTCCAGCTTCTTGGTGTCTTGAATAAATAATTGAACAAAACACACAAACAAAGCAAGGCAAGAATAAAGCAATGAAAGCAGAGATTTATTGAAAATAAAAGTATACTCCACAGTATGGGAGTAGGGGGCTCATGAGCTCTGTTACAGAATTTTCTGGAGTTTAAACATCTTCTAGAGGTTTCGTTGGTTATTTGGTGTATGCCTTACGTAAATGAAGAGGATGAAGTAGTTACAACGTCATTTACTTGGTGTACACCCTATGTAAATGGAGAGGGTATTTCCTGTCATACCTCAAGTATTTCCATTCGATTTAGTTCTAGGAAGTCAGCATTAATTAGCCTCATGTACCCTTCCTCCAGACCCTATTCTCCTGCCTCAATCACACTTTTATACAATGAAAATACCTACGATTTAATTATATAATTTAGGACATTCATTTTCATTAATTTATACAATTTTAAACCTATTTCTCACAAGTATATTCATAAAATGTTAGCTTAGCTTAAAATCCTCCTGGTTTTAAGAGTCTGTACATGTCAGTGAACAGGCAACCTACAGAATGGGAGAAAATTTTTGCAATCTACTCATCTGACAAAGGGCTAATATCCAGAAACTACAAAGAACTCAAACAAATTTACAAGAAAAAAACAACCCCATCAAAAAGTGGGCAAAGGATATGTACAGACAGTTCTCAAAAGAAGACATTCATATAGCCAACAGACACATGAAAAAATGCTCATCATCACTGGCCATCAGAGAAATGCAAATCAAAACCACAATGAGATACCATCTCACATCAGTTAGAATGGCGATCATTAAAAAGTCAGGAAACAACAGGTGCTGGAGAGGATGTGGAGAAATGGGAACACTTTTACACTGTTGGTGGGATTGTAAACTAGTTCAACCATTATGGAAAACAGTATGGCGATTCCTCAAGGATCTAGAACTAGAAGTACCATATGACCCAGCCGTCCCATTACTGGGTATATACCCAGAGGATTATAAATCATGCTGCTATAAAGACACATGCACACGTATGTTTATTGCGGCACTACTCACAATAGCAAAGACTTGGAATCAACCCAAATGTCCATCAGTGACAGACTGGATTAAGAAAATGTGGCACATATACACCATGGAATATGATGCAGCCATAAAAAAGGATGAGTTTGTGTCCTTTGTAGGGACATGGATGCAGCTGGAAACCATCATTCTCAGCAAACTATCGCAAGAACAGAAAACCAAACACCGCATGTTCTCACTCATAAGTGGGAACTGAACAATGAGATCACTTGGACTTGGGAAGGGTAACATCACACACCGGGGCCTATCATGGGGAGGGGGGAGGGGGGAGGGATTGCACTGGGAGTTATACCTGATGTAAATGAAGAGTTGATGGGTGCTGATGAGCTGATGGGTGCAGCACACCAACATGGCACAAGTATACATATGTAACAAACCTTATGCACATGTACCCTAGAACTTAAAGTATAATAATAATAATAAATAAATAAAGAGTCTGTACATGTCTATATTTCAAAGTCCATAAGCCAAGTTTGAAAAGGATTTTTTGTTGACAAAACATGATCAATGTCAACTGGCTTTGTGGAAAAGGGCTGGTGTTGCTGTAGAGCTAACCAATATTAGAAAAACAAGAGCAACAAAAGTATGTGCAATCATTGAGACAGATGCAGATGGTATAATGCTCTACTGGAAGAGACATGATTAAATGCCAATCAAGTATTAATTCCAACAACATGTTTGGGTCACAGTCCTTACTGGGATGTAATAGAAAGAGTACCGGTAGTCATAGCTCTAATTCTGATTAATCTCTTAGTGAGCTATATGACATTGGTCATGCAGGTCAACTTCTCTCATCCTCGATTTGCTTCCCTGCAAATTGGGAAAAATTATATCTACTTCATTAAATTCATGTGGGAGCTAATATACATATTTCTGTAAAAACCCTAGAAGAGCATCCAATCATCCTTCAATAAATATTCGTACATCACCCATCCACACATGTATTTCCAAGTGATGTTAATAATAAGTAAACTTTGGTAAGTTTTATATGAATAAAACAAATACATTTTTCTTGCCATTTATTGACTTTACTCATGATCTCATAAATGTGTTAAATACTGATGGAAAGGTATTTTCTTACTTGTGTCCTCTTTTCCCTATACTATGTTTTAGTTTCTGTGCCTTCCAGTTCATACTAGTTTAATTTTTCTTAATTTTGTGTATTTTCACAAACTAAAATAACTTGGTATGCCCGCTTTTAGAACAAAAGATACCAAGATAAATATGGTTCTCCTTTCTGGGCTTACTTAAACTTTCACAATGACTCTCTAAAATAATTAAAACATAGGAAAATACACTGATGACCTCAGGATGCTAACATTATTTTTTTATTTTTAAGCCCCTTTAGTTTCTCACACAGTCTTGGTTACCTGTATCGTGGGTGTTCATATTATACCATTTTTTTTCAGATTAAAAATTGGGCAGTCACAGGAGAAGAGGAACGTGTTCAGGAGGATATAAATAGTATGACACTAAGAAGAAAATTTAAATTCATCCAAATCTTGTTGTCTTAGTCCTTTCAAGCCTCTATAACAAAATCTCATCATCTGGGTAGTTTATGAAACAATAGAAATCTTTTTTTTTTTTTTAATAATTCTGGAGGCTGGGAAGTTCAAAATCAAAGCAGATTTGGTGTCTAGTGAAGGCCAGCTTCCTGGATCATAGTCAGCACCTCCTTACTATATATTACATGGTGGAAGGGACAAAGAATATTTCTGGGGTCTCTTTTATAAGAGCTCTAAACCCATTTATGAATGATATGGTTTGGCTGTGTCTCCACCCAAACGTCATCTTGAATTGTCACTCCCCAAATTCCCATGTGTTGTGGGAGGGACCAGTGAGTGGTAATTGAATCATGGGGGCAGGTCCTTCTTGTGCTGATCTCATCATAGTGAATAAGTCTCACAAGATCTGATGGTTTTATAAAGAGGAGTTTGCCTACACAAGCTCTCTCTCTTTGCCTGCTGCCATCCATGTAAGATGTGACTTGCCCCTCCTTGCCTTGCGTCATGATTGTGAGGCCTCCCCAGCCACATGGAACTGTAAGTCCATTAAACCTCTTTTTCCTCCTAGTCTTGGGTATGTCTTTATCAGCAGCATGAAAACGGACTAATACAAGGACCTAATCACTTTCCAAAAGGTCCCTCCTCCTAATATGATCGTCTTGAAAGTTACCATTTTGACACATACTTTTGGAGCAGATATAAACATTCAAACCATAGCACTTGTGTTCGCTCTGTAAAAATTCCAGGAAACATGAAAGATTATATTAGATTAGTTCAAACACTCTTGGAATTGTTATATTTGTACCCTAAAAGTGTGCATTTGTGAATAGTTCAGAAATAATATGTCTGTGGTTTAGATTTGAGAACCTTGATAGTATTTCAAAGAATGGGAGAGAAAACTTGAAAGAATCTTGTAAGGCAATGCATGAAGTTATTCACACAAACTTGTGGAAGAAGCAAACACTCAGCCATTACAGATACTTATCTTCTTCTGTCCATGAAATATTTTTTACCATTTTTGATCAATTTTAGCCTATGAATAGTTATATTGGTTAATACTAGTCCGACATTCTAAAGCATTAGTTTTTGCAGTCATTTCTGTGATTTCACAGCCAAAATCTATTTGGTTATTTCTTTAACATGAGACATGAGTGAGAGGTTAAGTTAGTTTTACGATGTGCCCCCAAATTATCTAAATTTTAAAAATCACATCGTCTTCATTTTAAAAATTTACTATAATATTATTAAAAAGGCATATATCCAAAAGTCATTTTACATAAACAAAAGAAACATTTTGGCTCTCAAATGTCCTTACATTAAGAATCAACTGATGGAACGATAAACATTGCTCCAAAGGGTGTAATTGCTGTTGTTCATTTCCATGGAGGATTCGGCTGATTGTGCCTACTCTAAAAGTACTTTGCTATTCATAACATATTGCTGCTGTACCTTTTTAAAGTCAGAGATAATCATATATTTTGTTTATTAAAATATATTTAAAATACTTAAAAAACATTTAAAAATATTTAAAAATATATTTTTAAAGCAGTTTTGAGCTCACAGAAAAATTGACAGGAAGATACAGATTCCTCATATACCATCTGACCCCATATATGCCTAGCCCCCTGCATTGTCAATATCCCACAATAAACCAATAAACCACAGTGGTGCGTTTGCTGCAATCGGTTAACCAACATTGCATATCAGTATCACCCAGAGTTTATATTTGGGTTAATCCTGCTTGTTACACACTCTGCGAGTCTGGAAAAATGCATAGTAATATGCATCTACCACAAAGTGTCACACAGAGGAATTTCACTGCCCTAAAAATCCTCTGTGCTCCACTTTTATACTTTATTTCTCTGCTTTTATGTTTCATTGAATATATTATAATTTCAAACCAGTTTAATTTTAGCTTGGCAATAATTATCAAATATTTTAAAGTCAAATATCATAAATCATTTCCACCCACACATAGTTTACAATCAAAGAAGATTCACCTTTTCTGATAATAATCTGCTCACTGGTTGATGTGAAGAGGGGCCCCATTTTTAAATTCAGTTTTAACCTTAAATAATCAACCACATTTTCTAGTTCATATTTGCATGGTGCTGTCATCCATGTGCCTGAACTTTTAAAAAATAAATAAAAGAAATAAAAAGAAAAACTAAATGAGACAATGCCTGTCTCAATTTTTAATTACAAAGGGATCATATGCATATGACAGAACATTTTAAAACAGAGAAAAACATTAAGAAAAAAATGGCATCATATTACATCCCTTTTTCTTGAAAAAAAAAAAAAACTCTTCCCCACTGTTAAACTGTGTTGCATTTTTTTCCTAGTAACACAGCATATCAATATACTTTCACATATACATGCATGCACAGACTTATACAAACCTGAGAGGATAGTCTGACGTTCGTAGGTAGGGGTATATTTGATCATCTTGCATATGCTATTTTCTATTTATCTGTCAGATTTTTCTATTATTTCTTTTTTCTAACTAATGGCAAATATTATACCCACACACTAACCAATGTGAGCCCTTCAGCATCCTGTTTCTGCCATGTTGGAGGATCCGCACAATGGTAAATGGGTTACAATCTTTGTTTTCATGCCTGTGAGAAGCCACATTATCCCAAAATTTGCAGCATCTGCCATCTAATCCACAGACACATGGGCCCTGCTTTCTAAGAACGTCCTGTCTCTTTTCATCTTCCTAACCTCGTGAACAGATCACAAGTTAAATTTGTGCATTTGGAATACTTTGCCCTGTGGCTAGTGTCCCAAAGTGAGAGTGATCAAAGAGAAAGGCCACATAAACGAAATATTAAGATTTGTCTATATCTTGTTTCTGCCCCTGCAGAGTCCACTTTAACAGAAAATCTACTCATGATACTAATAATGGGAGCATAAAACCTCTCATTATTACTACAAGTATTATTATCAATGTCCAGCTGTAAAGAGCATTATTTAGGACATAGTTTAGATTTTGTAGGCCTCAAGTGATCAATTTTCATAAAAACGTTTGAGGTTTTTCATTGGGAAATCTGTATTTTTATTTACTAGTACAGCAATTTATTTGCTTCATTAATGATACATTTAGTACAAATCTAATCTCTCTCTCTCTCTCTCTCTCTCTCTCTCTCCATCCTTTCTCTTCTTATTTCTCTTCTTTCTCTGACTTTCCAAACACCTTCTTCACCCAGTTACCTTTAACACTGAGCCCTTAGACATTAAACATTCCCGGGATAAGGCTAAGGAAATAGATCTTTCCACTTTGGTGGACAGGAGCTGTAAAAGAAAGGCGTTTCTGTAACAGGTCAGAGAAGTGAGTGAGTCAAGTAATTTAACAAAGAAAAGGAGCCCCTGGTCATCAGCCTGTGGAGATATTAACAGCTCATTATCTCTCTGCAGAATGGTGGAGCATGGCTACACCAATATTTGAACCAAAATGGGTCATTTCACATTGCCTTCAACTAAAAAGGTCTCCCCCAAAATAAAACACACCTTTTTAACTGCTCAGAGATTAAAAAGAGAAGAAATAGAGTAACAAAATACATCAGTAGTCAGAAACAACAAGAGTCAAAAGCAATACTGTATGTATATAAAAGTGTTTAATTACTTTCACTCCCTTTTCTTGACTATTATGCATTAATAATATGTTATTACTCTTTTTTTTTCTTTTTGGAGACAGGGCTCTCTCTGTTGCCCAGATGGAAGTATTTAAAATGTATAGGCAGGTTAATATAAGAAATATCATTCCAAAAGAGTAAACTTTCTCTTTAAATTTTTTTAATGAATCAATTTCAAAAATTTTAAATAAATTATATTTTTCATTACATAAACTCAGGCATGTATGAACATATATTTTAGTGGAAGTAATCAAATAATTTTGATTTGAAGCCTTTTAAGGCTCAGGAATGTCAAGACAGACATCAAATATTTAACAGATCTATGATGCAAAAGCAATTTCAGAGGCTTTTGAAATAGACTTTTGGCCTTATGCTGAATCATCCCATACTGAGGTGCTCTTTGAGTTATTACATTTGCCCTTCATGTTTGTGTTTTTCTCCTGCTATTCGCTGGCATTTCTTGACACCACATGCGTTCCTCCTAGAGGATTCTTTTCAGTGTTGTGTGGTGTCTGCCCTGGTTTGAGCAGCTGCATAGCCAAACTCAACATGAAAGAAGAGAGTAAGTAAAGGCCAAATCTAACAGAAGCAGCTTTAGAGCTGGGAGCATCTTCTAGTGACACACAAAAAAAGACATGCTCCCCAAAAAAAGAAAGAAAAAAAAAACAATAAAGAAAGACACATTTCAAAGGTGCAGAGGAACCAACTGAAAGACCTGCAGATGACCAAAACTGGGTCAATTTCAGCAATAAAATAAAGAAATATTGGATTATAACCCAAAGTATAATATGAATATCCATAAATACACACTGATATAAGTAACAAAATAAATGAAAAAAAATGGAAGAAAAGAGAAAAATCTTCCATACAGAAAAAAGTACAGATAATTTATGCTAATGTTGTACTCTCAAGGAAGTAAAGCAAAACCCTGATTCCTCAGGTGTGGGCTGTGCATAATAACTTCCTCCCAAAGAACACAGTACAGCAAGCCAAGAAAAGAGAGTAACCGCACATTACAGAAACAGGGATAAGGCCAATATCCACAGGGATGGATCACGTTGACATTATGCACCCTTGATAAGATGTGATAAGAATGGCATGTTTCCTCTTTAGTCTTTATCTCAAGAGTCTAGAACCCCTGTCTAACCTTGAGAAAAATGTTCAGCAAACCCAAACTGAAGGATATTTTACAAACTACCTGACCAGTAAGTGTCAAGGTCATCAAAAAACAAAGAATGTCATGAAGTCTTTACCAGGGCCGAGGTCCAGAATGGTATTTTCTACATTTCCTTCTTGGGTTTTTACAGTTGTAGGTCTTACTTTTAAGTCTGTAATCCACCTTTAGGTAATTTTTGTATATGGTGAAAGGAAGAAGTCCAGTTTCAATCTTCTGCAGATGAATAGCCAGTTATCCCAGCACCATTTATTTAATAGGGAGTCATTTCCCTATTGCTTATTATTGTTGACTTTGTCACAAATCAGATGGTTGTAGGGGTGCAGCCTTATTTCTGGGTTCGCTAACCTGTTACATTGATATATGTGTCTGTTTTTGTACCAGTCCCATGATGTTTTGGTTACTGTAGCCTGGTAATATACTTTGAAGTCAGATAGTGTGAGTCTTCCAACTTTGTTCTTTTGCTTAGGATTGCTTTGGTTATTTGGACTCTTTTGTGGTTCTAAATACATTTTTGAAATACTTTTTTCTAATTCTATAAAAAACGCTGTTAGTAATTTGACAGAATGCTCCAAAACAAATTGCAACGAAAACAAAAATTAATGATGGGGCCTAATTAAACTAAAAAGCTTCCGCATAGCAAAAGAAAACTATCAACCGAGTAAACACATACCCTACAGAATGGGAAAAATAATATTTGCAAACTATGCATCTGACAAAGGTATAACATACAGAATCTATAAGGAACTTAAACAAATCAAAAAGCACAAAAACAAACAACCCCATTAAAAACTGACAAAGCACAAGAACAGACACTTCTCAAAAGGAGCGTCACGTTGTCAACAGCACAGAAAAAAATATTCAATATCACTAATCATTAAGGAAATGCATATCAAAACCAAACTGAGATATTATTTCACACCTGTCAGAATGGTCATTACTAAAAAGTCAAAAAGTAACAGATGCTGATGAGATTGTGGAGAAAAGGGAACATTTATACACTGTTGGTGGGAATGTAAATTAGTTCAACCATTGTGGAAAGCTGTCTAGAGATTTCTCAAAGAACTTACAGTAGAACTACCATTCAACCTAGCAACCTCATAACTGGGAATATAAATTGTTCTACCATAAAGACACATGCATGCATATGTTCACCACAGCACTATTCACAATAGCAAAGTCATGGAATCAACCTAGTTACCCATAAACACGGAGTGGATAAAGGAAATATTGTACACACACACCATAGCATATTATGCAACCATAAAAAAAAATGACATCATGTCCTTCCTTAGGACAATGTCCTTTGCAGCAACATGGCTGGGGCTGAAGGTCATTATTCTAAGCAAATTAACAGAGGAATGGCACTCCAAATACCACATGTTCTCATTTGTAAGTGGGAACAAAACATGAAGTACACATGGACACAAAGAAGGGCAGAGTAAACACCAGCGTCTGCCTCAGGGTGGAGGGTGAGAGGACAGTGAGGACTGAAAAACGACCTATCAGGTACTATGCTGACATCTGGGTGACAAAATTATCCATACACCAAATCCTCACAACACACAATTTACCCATGTAACAAAGCTGCACATGTACCCCTTGAACTAAAAGTTGGAAAGAAAGTATAAACAAATAAAACATAAATAGACAAAACCAAACAAAGAAAAGAACATCCTAGATGCTATCGCAGTCAAGAGCTAGTCAAGAGGAGCTTAAGGGCTAAATGTAATGTGATATCTGGATGGGATCCCAGGAGAGAAAAAGACATACGACGAAAACTAAGGAAAGGCCAAAAACACGGAAACAATTACATGAAGTAATTTGAGTTAAGAATGTGCTATTAATTCTTGTTTATTGGTTGTAACAATTGTAACATACTGTAATGTATGTTATAGTTATTATTAACAGTATGCGAAACTGAGCTTGGGTGTACAGGAACCCTCTATACTGTCTTTGCAATATTTTTATAAGCCTAAAACTATTCTAAGATTATAGTTTATTACAAAAAAGACAGCCTCTTTCATAGTATTTGTGTGTTTATTCTCCTTATTATTTGTCATATAATCTGTTGCTTTAAATCATTGGTTCCCCAACTCTAATCTGCTGGAGAATCGCTAATATCTTTTTAAAAATTGTATTAATAGTTAGGAACTTTGCACTGTGTTAGATTTCCTTATAAAACTGTATCTACCCAGATCCCATACTGAGAGATTCTAATTTATTTGCTCTCGTGTGTGCTTGGACAACAGGATTTTTAAACACACCCTAGAGATTTCAGTGTACAGCCAAAGCTGGGAAAATCTTTCAACAATCCACATTTCAGATGTTGTTAGCGTGTTCCACACCTCCTCAAAATGCGAAGAGCTAATCAATTGTATCAGTGTCTCTAGAGATGCTTGTTAAACATGCAACTTCCTGGTTTACATCCAGAAGTCAGAATTATTGTCCTTTACTGGCCAGCAGGATGCCTAACCCTGAGAGGAAAATACATTTAAAAATGAGAAGATAATGAAGGAGGAGAAGAAGGAGGCAAAGAAAAGTAACTGGGAACTAAATGTTACTGGGCTTATGATTACTTATCTGGCATACATACTTTCAATATTTTTGTCGTATTAAATTCTCACAACAATCCTTGTAAGTTGGTTTTGTTATTCCCACTTTACAAATGTGGAAAGAGACTCAGTGATGCTTATCAACTCACCCTGAATCACTCAGCTAAAGAGTTCAATGGAATTGAGTATAGAAAGTGCACACACACACACACAAACACTGTCATCCCAAGGATACCAAAATACAGAGATGCTTTAGTCCCTTATATATATTTGCATATAACTTACACACATCTTCTCATATGTTTTAAACCCTCTCTAGATTACTTATAATATCTAACACAATATAAATGCTATGCAAATAGTTGTTATGTTTTGATGTCTAGAGAATAATGACAAGAAAAGAGCCTGTACATGTTGAGTACAGATGCAACCACCTATTTTTCTTTTTCTAATATTTTTGACCTGGGTTAGGGAACCCACGGGTCTAAAAAGCTGAGTGTATCTTGTCTCTAAAATAATGTTCTGCTTAATATAACCATCAAGAATGTGGGCATTCACTGTGTATTTCCCAGCTGTTCATGTTTCTTTGTTTTGCCAGGAGTTTCTCCTGGAGCACCTACAAAGAAGTGCCGGAGTCATGGGATTCGTACACATCGGAGTGGATCACGCCATGTTGTGGCAATTATTTCCATAGTGATGAGTATGTGGGTAGATATAAGGAAATGCCAGTATGCAGATCCCAGTATCAAACTGATAAATAACTAGGACATAATATTGCTGAAAAGTCCAAATTCCAAAGTGTGAAATGAAAACATTCAGTGATGCTGTAGTATACCTGGACAAAATGTGCAAATAAGAAACATCAGGAAAACACACAATACAATTTGCAAATATCATCTGGTGGCACATTGTTTACTTAGGAGAAGAGTTATAGTACTATTTAGTTTATCTGCACAGAAAACATGAAGAAAAATTTTTACTAAGAAGAATTAGGAGGCATTCTTCGATAACAAAGAGGAACACACCATATGTTGAACCAAGAAGCTGTTTCATCAAGGAGCATCAATTGTGTTGCTGTATTAAAATTAGATAAAGGTCTTGACTACAGATGGTGAGAGAGAAATTAGTGGGGCAGGCTGCATAGAGAAAAAACAGCCTCCGAGCACGGCTCCATCACAAGCTATGTGAAAGGCAACAGGAAAGAAAGCACAATGCTTTGGTGGATCTTGAGGTAAGAGTCAAAAGTTCTCCGAATTTGCTAATTGTTTTTTCGTGGAAAGAAAATAATCTCAAAATGAATGAAAAGAAAGCCAGTTGGGAAGAAGGGTAGTTAGGGAGAATGTTAGAATAAGAGAAATGAAAATAAAACTTCATAAAAATAGAAAATTTGCATTGGGGGAAATGTTTTCAGAAGGTAATAAATGCTAAGGTGATTTTATTTGCTTCATTTTTAAAATTTTTATGTTTATTTTAATTGACAAATAATAATCATATTTATGAGGTACAATGTAATGCTTTATATAAGTGTACAATATAAAATGATTAAATCAGGCTATTTAACTAATCTGTCATCTTACGTATTTATTAGTTGCAGACCAGGGGTTTCTGGTTCACTGCTGTGTGTGTGTGTGTGTGTGTGTGTGTGTGTGTGTGTGTATGTATATATATATATATATATATTTTTTTTTTTTTGAGACAGAATCTCCCTCTGTGGCCCAGGCTGGAGTGCAGTGGTGCAATCTCAGCTCACTGCAAGTTTGTCTCATGGGCTCACGCCATTCTGCCTCAGCACCCTGAGTAGCTGGTGAGAGGTGACAATGTGCTAGCAGCCCTCGTTTGCTCTTGGCACCTCCTTGGCCTCGATGTCCACTCTGGCCACTCTTGAGGAGCCCTTCAGCCCACCACTGCACTGTGGGAGCCCCTCTCTGGGTTGGCCAAGGTCAGAGCCTGCTCCCTCTGCTTGCCGGGAGGTGTGGAGGAAGAGCTGCAGGTGGGAACCGGGTTGCGTGGGGTGCTCGCAGGCCAGCACGAGCTTGGGTGGGCGCCGGCTTGGCAGGTCCCACACTCGGAGCCGCTGGCCGGCGCCCCGGGCCCCTGGCAGTGAGGGGCTTAGCACCCAGGCCAGCAGCTGCAGAGGGTGCACCAGGTCCCCCAGCAGTGCCAGGCCGCTGTGGGCTCCTGCGCAGCCCGAGCCTCCCCGACAAGCATTGCCCCCTGATCTGCAGCGCCCAGTTCCATCAGCCACCCAAGGTCTGAGGAGTGTGGATGCATGGCATGGGACTGGCGGGCAGTTCTGCCTGAGGCCCCCATGTGGGATCCACTAGGTGAAGCCAGCTGGGCTCCTGAGTCTAGTGGGGACTTGGAGAACCTTTATGTCTAGCTAAGGGACTGTAAATACACCAATCAGCACTCTTTGTCTAGCTCAAGGTTTGTGAATACACCAATCAGTGCTCTGTGTCTAGCTAACCTAGTGGGGACTTGGAGAACTTTAATGTCTAGCTAGAGGATTGTAAATGCACCAATCAGCACTCTGTGTCTAGCTCAGGGATTGTAAACGCACCAATCAGCACTCTGTCAAACTGGACCAATCAGCTCTCTATGAAATGGACCAATCAGTTCTCTGTAAAATGAACCAATCAGCAGGATGTGTGTGGGGTCAGATAAGGGAAAAAAAGCAGGCTGCTGGAGCCAGCAGTGGCAACCCACTGGGGTCCCCTTCCACACTTTGCAAGCTTTGTTCTTTCACTCTTTGCAATAAATCTTGCTGCTGCTTACTCTTTGGGTCCACGCTGCCTTTATGAGCTGTAACACTCACTGTGAAGGTCTGTAGCTTCACTCCTGAAGCTAGCGAGACCATTAACCCACCAGAAGGAATAAACTCCAAACACATCCGAACATCGGAAGGAACAAACTCCAGACACACCACCTTTAAGAACTGTAACACTCACCGCAAGGGCCCGCGGCTTCATTCTTGAAGTCAGTGAGACCAAGAACCCACCAATTCTGGACACGCTGGGACTACAGACGCCCACAACCATGCCCGGCTAATTTTTTGTATTTTTAGTAGAGACGGGGTTCCACCATGTTAGCCAGTATGGTTTCAATCTCCTGACCTTGTGATCCACCCACCTTGGCCTCCCAAAGTGCTGGGATTAGAGGCGTGAGCCACCGTGCCCGGCCTGCTAGGTGTATATTAATGTGTGATCTTGATCTTGAATTGAGGCTCTGAAAGGGTATGACAAATATTGATGGTCATCTGCCAGCTACAGAGCTGTGAACTGTTCACTCATTTACAGTTTATAAACAACAAGATGACATCTTCCAACTTATCTTTCTGGTCTAGCAGAGGTGGGCAGTGCGGATAACTGTTCAGGTTCCCTTTTTGGAGGTCTGGTGTTATGAGCATGAGACACGGCACTCCTGCAGGGCACTCGCGGAAGCTCTCCCTGTGCCCATGGACAGACCAGCTCAGGGGCTGACATCTAAGCTTCAGATGGTGCAGAGCTCTGAGTGTGTGTGAGTGTGAGTATGTATGAGTGTGTGTGTGAGTTTCTGAGTGTGCATATGGGTGAAAGCGAGAAAGCATGAGTGAGTGAGAGAGTGAGTGACTAGTCATCAGCTGTGATGGTGAAATTTGTGTGCCAAGTTGACTGGATTGAAAGATGCCCAGAAAACTGGTAAACTTTATTTCTGGGTTTTGAACATGTCTCTGGAAGAGATGAGCACTGGAATCAGTGGACTGAATAAGGAAGATCCCCTCTCACCTGTCACTCATAAGAGCAGGCATCATCTAGTCCCTGGAGGAATTCAATAGATCAAAAAGGTAGAGAAAAGGCAAATTTACTCTCGTCTTCACCTGGAACACCCACCTTTTTCCCTCAGCTATTGGCACTTCTGGGTTCTGGGCCTTTGGGTTTGGATTTGAAATACACCACTCACTTTCTTGAGCCCCCAGCTCACAGGTTGCATACTATGGGACTTCTCAGCCTCCATAATCATGTGAACCAAAAGTAAATCTCTTCCTTTCTGTCTATCTATCATCTATATATCTACTTACCTATCTATCTACTTACCGACCTACATATCAATGTAATCTATCAATCTGTTAATCCCTATCGATCTATCATCTATCTACTTCCTACCTACCAATCTATTAATCTACTTGTCTACCTACATATCAATCTCTTGATCTATCAATCTATTAATCTATCTCCGTCTATTTACCTACCTACCTACCTATCTACATCCTATTGGTTCTGTTTCTCTAGAGAACTCTGACTGAGACATCATCAATGTCTAGCTAATTTTGTCTAACTAACAGCTTCCCTTCAGTTTTGGCTCGACTCTATCTTCAATTTATGGCCTAAATTTTCCTAAGCCCCAACATAAAAGAGCATTATTGACCCCCTGTGATAATTTGTTTAATATATTCAACAATTTGTTGAATTAATAAAAGTAATAAGAACACTCACTGATCTACTGATGTGAACTGCTAACCTTACCAGACATGTGCCATGACTTGTCTATCCTCCTAGATGTTGTGTAAAAGCATTTGAGAAAATAATGTATAAAAATCACACAGGAAATGACATCAGTTATTTATTATTAAACTTTGTTCGGGTTAGATGTTTATCAGCAGTTCACAATACTGATTTGAACAAAAAGGCCTCCAAGCCAATGCAATGAAATTTAATTTGTTAAAGTAAGATGCATTATTCTTAAGTATTTATATTTAATATGTCCCATGGAATTTTGAACTTAAATTTGGTGATGGTAAAATATAAATCATTTTAGACATCAACATTTTCTGGAAGAAGTGTGCCATGTATGATTGCCCATGTCACTTGGTGTTAGGTGACATTTTGGTTCCAGCAGGTGGTGCCATAAGAGCATGAAGGAAACTCCGTTCTAAAAGGACCTTAGGGAGTGGGGACTCTTGGAGTCATCAGAGGCGATAGAAAATGTCACAGAGCTTCTGTGGGTCTGAAGGTTCATGTTTCAAATGTTCCAGTTGTAGATTTTAAGAAAGTATGTAATTTAAAAATTTTAATTTGTATTTTAAGTTAGTCATACATGCACAGATTTGTTATATAGTTAAACCTGTGTCATAGGGGTTTGTTGTAGAGATTATTTCATTATCCAGGTTTTAAGCCTAGTACCCATGAGTCATTTTTCCTGATTCTCTCTCTCCTCCCACCCTCCACCCTCCACTCTCCAAAATACCCCAGTGTGTGTTGTTCCCCTCTATGTGTCCATGTTTTCTCATTATTTAGCTCCCACTTATATGTGAGAACATGCGGTTTTTGCTTTTCGTTCCTGCATTAGTTCTCTAACGATAATAGCCCCAGCTCCATCTATGTTTTTGCAAAGGACATGATCTCATTCTTTTTTATGACTGCATAGTACTCCATGGTATATGTACTACATTTTTTTTAATCCGGTGTATCATTGATGTGCATGTAGGTTGATTCCATGTCTTTGCTATTGTGAATAGTGCTGCAATGAACAGACAAATACATGTGTCATTATGAAAGAATGATTTCTATTCCTTTGGATATATGCCCAATAATGAAATTGTTGGGTAGGGCACAGACTTAGGGTTCTGAGACCTTTAAAGAGTGAGAGTCAAGTCAAAGAACTATATTTTATGGTTGGTTGTGATAGAAGTTCTCAATGTTGTAAAGTGTGGAAAAACAAACATTTTATTTAATGTTTTCCTTGTATATAGCCCAAGACAAGCTAAAAGCTTTCCTCCTTTTGGATTCTGAACTGGAATGGAGGGATTGACTCTGGAAAGTCCTGTTACTTTTAATGGATTGAATGTTTGTGTCCCCCTGAAAATTCACACGTTGAAGCCCTAAACCTCAAGACGATGCCATTCGAAGGTAAAAGCCTTTGGAAGGTGATTAAATTTAGATGAAGTGAGAGGGATGAGGCCTTTATAATAGGAGTAATGCCCTTCTAAGCAGAGGAAAGGACACCAGATCTTCGTCTCTCCACTATGTGAGGACACACCAAAAAGGTGGCCATCTGCAGGACAAGAAGTGGGTCCTCACCGGGATCAAATCTGCTAGCACCTTGACCTTGGAATTCCCAGCCTCCCAGACCTTGAGAAACAAATGCCTGCTGATTAAGCGACCCAGTATATGATATTTTCTTACAGCGTCTGCAGACAACTATGGCACTGTTACATCAACTCAACACATCCTAAACTTAATTCACAAGTGTGCAGCCATCTTAGCTCCCAGATCAACCTTCTGTTCACCAGCAATTTCCTGCCCAAATGAACATATTCTCAGGTACCTACTCACATTCTTTCTTGCCTTTCTTTTCTCTGCTTCTTCCTGTTCTCCTATAATTCATTGCTCAGCGTTTGCCTTTCTTCCTCTCCCTTCCTTCCAGTATCTCTTCTTACTTTCCTTTTCTGTAACAATTATATCATTATGCACTTTGTCCTTCATTATATCCTAGAAGATAAAAAATAATTTTACTCCAGTTTGTTTTGAGATTGTCAAAACACACCTTTGGTAGGTAAGAAATACATAGTCCCTATTGTCCATATTAGGGTCTGAACATCAGGAAAATCTTGGCTATTGATAAGGTTTGGCTGTGTCGCTACCCAAATCTCACCTGGAATTGCAATAATCTCCATGTGTCAAGGGTGGGACTAGGTGAAGGTCACTGGATCATGGGGGCGGGTTCCCCTATGCTGTTCTCTTGATAATGAGGGAGTTCCATGAAATCTTATGGTTTTATAAGCATTGGGTATTTCCCCTGCTGGCACTCATTCTCTATCCTGCAGTCCTGTGAAGAGGTGCCTTCACCACGATTGTAAGTTTCCTGAGGCCTCCCCAGCCATGAGAACTGTGAGTCAAGTAAATCTCTTTTCTTTATAAATTACCCCGTCTCGGGTATTTCTTCATAGCAGCATGAGAACAGACTAATACAGTAAATTCATACCACAGACAGTGAGGTGCCTGTGGTACCTCACATAAAGACACCTCAAAATGTGATAGCAACTTTGGAACTGGGTAACAGGCAGAGGTTGAAACAACTTGGAAGGCTCAGAAGAAGACAGAAAGATGTGGAAAAGTTTGGAACTTCCTATAGACTTGTTGAATGGCTTTGACCAAAAATCTGATAGTGATATCAACAATGAAGTTCAGGCTAAGGTGGTCTCAGATGGAGATATGAACTTTTTGGGAATTGGAGTAAGGTCACTGTTGCTATGCAAAGAGACTAGCAGCATTTTGCCCCTGTCCTAGAGACCTGTAGAATTTTGAACTTGAGACGGATGACTTACGGTACTTGGCAGAAAAATTTTCTAAGCAGCAAAGCATTCAAGAGGAAGCAGAACATATATTTTTAAAAAATCTGCAACAGCCTGACAATTCAATAGAAAAGAGAAACCCATTTTCTGGGGAGAAATTCAAGCCTGATGCAAAAATGTGTGTAACAAAGAGTTAAATGTTAACCATCAAGGCATGTCTCCAGGACATGTCAGAGGTCTTCATGGAAGCCTCTCTGATATGGTTTGGCTGTGACCCCACCAAAATCCCATCGTGAATTGTAGCTCCCATAATTCCCATGTGTTGTGGGTGGGACCCAGTGGGAGATAATTAAATCATGGGGGCAGATCTCCCCCATACTGTTCTCATGGTAGTGAATAGGTCTCATGAGTTCTGATGGTTTTATAAGGGGAAACCCCTTTCACTTGGCTCTCACTCTGTCTTTGCCTGCCACCATCCATGTAAGTGAGACATGACTTGCTCCTCCTTGCCTTCTGCCATGTTTGTGAGGCCTCCCCTGCCACATGGAACTGTGAGTCCATTAAACCTCTTTTTTTGTATAAATTATCCAGTCTCGGGTTTGTCGTTATCAGCAGTATGAGAACAGACTAATACAGTAAATTGGTACCAGGAGTGGGATGCTGCAAAGCATTCAACAGGTAACTTGGGTGCTGCTAAAGGCATTCACTTTTCAAAGTGAAACAGAATGAAAGTTCATAAAATTTGCAAGCTGATGATGCAACAGAATAGAAAAACCCATTTTCTGAGGAGAAATTCAAGCTAGTTGCAGAAATTTGCATAAGTAACAAGGAGCCAAATGTTAATTGCCAAGAAAATGGGGAAAATGCCTCTAGGGCAAGTCAGAGAATTTTGCAACAGCCCCTCCCACCACAGACGCAGAGGCTTAGGAGAAAACAATGGTTTCCTGGCCAGGCCTAGGGCCCCCTTGCTGTGTGCAGTCTAGGGACTTGGTGCCCTGCATCTCAGCTGCTCTAGATATGCTAAAACAGGCCATTGTACAGTTTGGGCCATAGCTTCATAAGGTGCAAGCCCCAAAACTTGACTGTTTCCATGTGGTTTGGAGCCTGTGGGTACAGATAAGTCAGGAATTGTGGTTTGGGAACCTCCGCCTCGATTTCAGAAGATATATGGAACCGCCTAGGTGTCCAGGCAGAAGTTTGTTGCAGCAGTGGGGAACTCATGGAGTACCTCTGCTAGAGAAGCATGAAAGGAAAATGTGGGGTTGGAGACCCTACAGGGAATCCCTACTGGGGCACTGCCTAGTGGAACTGTGAGAAGAGGGCTACCATCCTCCAGACCCCAGAACGGCAGATCCACTGTCAGATTACACTGTGCACCCAGAAAAGCTGCAGGCACTCAATACCAGCCCATGAAAGAAGCTGGGAGAAAGGCTGTACCCTGCAAAGCCACAGAGGTGGAGCTGTCCAAGATCATGGGAGCCTACTTCTTCCATCAGCGTGACCTGGACATGAGACATGGATTCAAAACAGATATTTTTGGAGCTTTAAGATTTTACTGCCTCACTGGATTTGGGAGTTGCATGGGACTTTAGTCCCTTCATTTTGGCCAATTTCTCCCACTTGGTATGGGTGTATTTACCCAATGCATATACCCCCATTGTTTCTAGGAAGTAACTAACTTACTTTTGATTTTACAGGATGATAAATAGAAGGCTCTTGCCTTGTCTCAGATGAGACTTTGGACAATGGGCTTTTTGAGTTAATGCTGGAATTAGTTAAGAATTTGGGGGACTGTTGGCAAGACATGATTTGTTTTAAAATGTGAGGTATATGAGATTTGGGAGGGGTCAGGAGTGGAATGATATGGTTTGGCTGTGTCCCCCCATCAAATCTCATCTTGAACTTCAGCTCCCATAATTCCCACATGTTGTGGAAGGGACCCAGTGGGAGATAATTAAATAATGGGAGGAGTTCCCCCATATCACTCTCATGGTAGTGAATAAGTCTCATGAGATCTGATGATTTTATAAGGGGAAACCCCTTTCACTTGGCTCTCTCTCTTTGCCTGCTACTATCCATATAAGACATGACTTGCTCCTCCTTGCCTTCCCACCATGATTGTGAGGCCTCCCCAGCCACGTAGAACCATGAGTCCATTAAACCTCTTTTTCTGTATAAATTACCCAGTCTTAGGTAAGTCATTATCAGGAGCATGTGAACAGACTAATACACCCTCCCATCACAGGCAAAGAGGCATAGGAGGTAAAAATGGCTTCATGGGCTAGGCCCAGGGTCTTGCTGCTTTGTGCAGTCTCAGGACTTGGTGCCCTGCATTCAAGCTGTGGCTAAAAGGGGAAAATGTACAGCTCAGGTCATTGCTTCAAAAGGTACAAGCCCCAAGCCTTGGTGGCTAACACATGGTGTTGGGCCTGTGGGAACCTCTGCTAGGGCAGTGTGGAAGGGAGATGTGGGGTCAGAACCTCCACATAGGGTCCCCACTAGGGCACTGCCTAGCAGAGCTGTGAAAAGAGATCCATCACCCTCCAGATCCCAGAATCGTAGATCCACTGGCAGCTTGCACCATGCACCTGGAAAAGCTGCAGACGCTTCAATGCCAGCCTGTAAATGCAGCCTGGAGTGGGGCTGTAATCTGCAAAGTCATAGGGGTCTCCCTACTCAAGGTCTTGGGAGCCCACCTCTTGAATCAAAGTGAGCTGGATGTCAGACTTGAAGTCAAATGAGATTATTTTGGAACTTTAAGGTTTAATGACTGCCCTTTTGGATTTTGGACTTGCATGGGGCCTATAGTCCCTTTGTTTTGACCAATTTCTCCCATTTTGAGTGGGTAAATACACCCATTCAATGCCTGTATCCTCTTTGTATCTAGGACATAATTAATTTGCTTTTGATTTAACAGGCTCATAGGGAGAAACCACTTGCCTTGTCTCAGATGAAACTTTGGGCTTGGACTTTTAAGCTAATGCTGGAATGAGTTAAGACTTTGGGGTACTGTTAGGAAGGCATGATTGGTGTTGGAAAGGCATAATTTTGTTTTGAAATGTGAGCACATGAAATTTGGAAGGACCCAGGGGTGGTTTACCTCATGCGGTTCTCATGATAATGAGTGAGTCTCACAAGATCTGATGGATTTATAAATGTCTGGTATTTCCCCTGCTGGCACTCATTCTCTCTCCTACCGCCCTGTGAATAGGTGCCTTCACCGTGATTGTAAGTTTCCTGAGGCCCCCCAGCCTTGCAGAACTGTGAGTCAATTAAATCTCTTTTCTTTATAAATTACCCAGTCTCAGGCATTTCTTCTTAGTGGCATGAGAGTGGAGTAATATAGAGTCAGATAGACCTTGGTTTGGACCTGGCTCCACCACTTTCATGTGTGTGACCTGGGTCAAGCTTCTTCATTCCTAGAGTCTCAGCTTCATCATCTGTGCAAAGAATGAAAATATCTCTTCTCTCTTAGCACAGCTGAGATAAATGAGGAAATACATCTAATACACCACGTCTGGCACATGCAAAGGTTAAATTAATGCAAAATGTCATTGGCAATGGATTAAAATATATTAAATTACAAAAACTAAAATAAATATATGCTCTTCACCTTTGTTGTTGTTTTGCTTTGTTTTGTTTTGTTTTATTGAGACAGGGTCTCACTCAGTCACCCAGCTGGAGTGCAGTGGCGCAAACTCAGCTCACTGCAAGCTCTGCCTCCCAGGTTCAAGTGATTCGGGTGCCTCAGCCTCCCAAGTAGCTTGTAGTACAAGCATGCACCACCATGCCTGGCTAATTTTTATATTTTTAGTAGAGAAGGGTTTTACCATGTTGGCCAGCATGGTCTAGAACTCCTAGTCCCAGGTAATACACATGCCTCGGCCTCCCAATGTGCTTACATGTATGAGCCACCATGCCTGTGCCTGCTCTTCATCTTATATAAAATTCAGGCTAATTAGAAAAATGTCTATTCTTTGGGCTTATTAACTTAGATTAAGAAACCTCTGCTTTTTTTTTAACTTTAAATTCTGGGATATATGTGCAGAATATTCAGGTTTGTTACATACCTATATGTGTGCCATGGTGGTTTGCTCAACCCATCATCTTGGTTTTAAGTCCCGCATGCATTAGGTATTTGTCGTAATGCTCTCCCTTCCCTTGCATCCCATCGCCTGACAGGCCCCGGTATATGATCTTCCCCTCCCAGTGTCCATGTCTTCTCATGTTCAACTCCCACTTATGAGTGAGAACACGTGGTGTTTGGTTTTCTGTTCCTGTGTTAGTTTGCTGAGAATGATGGTTTCCCACTTCATCTGTGTCCCTGCAAAGGACACGAACTCATTCTTTTTTACGGCTGCATAGTATTCCATGGTATATATGTGCCACATTTTCTTAATCCATTCTGTCATTGATGGTCATTTGGGTTGGTTCCAAGTATTTGCTATCGTAAATAGTGCTGCAATAAACATACGTGTGCATGTGTCTTTTTGGTAGATTGATTTATAAGCCTTTGAGTATATACCCAGTAATGGGATTGCTGGGTCAAATGGTATTTCTGGTTCTAGATCCTTGAGGAATCACCACACTGTCTTCCACAATGGTTGAACTAATTTACACTCCCACCAACTCTAGTTTTAAGGAAAAATCCTATAGCAAAGTTTACTTTTTGCATTTTTTGTTTGTTTTTCTTTGAGGTTTATCAATCACAGTTCAGTTATGCAGTCTCAGACTTCTACAGGGCCTAGATACCTGATGAGTTATGATGTTCGAAATTTGTACCAGTTTAGCATCAACCCTCAACCCTGTCTAAATAACAAATATGCAACAAGTTTTTCCTGAGTTTAGACATTCTACTCCACTTGGTAAATATAAATAAGCATTCTTTGAAGGGTGTATTTGAAAGGGCAATAAGACAGTATATTAATCTGTTCTCACACTGGTAATAAAGACAGACTCAAGACTGGGTAATTGATAAAGGAAAGAGGTTTAATTTACTCACAGTTCAGCATGGCTGGGGAGGGTTCAGAAAACTTACAATCATTGGGGAGAGGGAAGCAAACACGTTCATCCTCACACGGTGGCAGGGAGAAGAAAAATGAGTGCCCAGCAAAGGGGGAAGCCCCTTATAAAACCATCAGATCTTGTGAGAACTCACTCACTATTATGAGAACAGGATGAGGGAAATCACCCCCATTGTTCGATTATCTCCACTTGGTGCCTCCCATGACATGCTGGTTTATGGGAACTACAATTCAAGATGAGATTTGGGTTGGGGCCACAGCCAAACCATATCAGAGAGCTAAGTATATGAGTGTTTTTGTGTCATTCAGATATATTTATATCTATTTATATCTATAGATGGATATAAATTATCTATACAATTATCACACAGATAATTTTTATCTATCTATCTATCTGTCATCTATCTATCTATAGAGTGGTTATTAAGAGGAGATGAAGCCAGGTTCAGTAACTAGTACCTGTAATCCCTGCTGCCCTGCCCTGGAATGCTGAGGCAGAAGGATGGCTAAAGGTCAGGAGTTCAGCCTTAGCAATACGAGCCTGTATCCAAAAAAAAAAAAAAAAAAACTTTATTAGATTAGCTGAGTAGTCACAGTACATGCCCGTATGCCTGTAGTCCCAGCTGCTCACTGCTCGGGAGACTGAGGCAGGAGGATTGCTTGAGCAGTTTGAGGCTGCAGGTGAGCTATGGTCACATCCCTGCACTCCACCATGGGTAACAGAGTTAGACTCTGTCTCTAAAACAAACAAACCAAAGAGAGGAGATGAAAAAGAACTGGAAAGGATACCTAGGCATACCAAGAAGGGACACCCTTGTGTCTGAAGGGCACACCCCCACCAAGTTCCTCTGAGGCTGAGACTCTGCTGGAGAGGGCATGGTTTCAGCTCACTGGATGCCATGAAAGGTATGAAAGTGGCTGGAGAGCCCCTAGTCAGAGCTGGCCCACAGTCCACTCCTGGCTGAGCCGGGTAGTGAGTACTCCACAGGCCAGGAGGGGCCACAGCCTTGCTAGAGCATGAATGTGGCTGCAGATCTACAGACCTGTACTTAGGGACCTGGAGAGGTAAGCTGGAGAGGGAGAAATACTCAGGGGGCCAGGCCACATCACAGAGTAAGACTATAAGGGCATATTTGGAGAGGAGACCAAGACAAATTGACAACTGGCACAACTGATTTCCCAGCATCGTCTGTGGTATGTTTTATTAACTCATACATTCTCATTTTGTTTTCTGTTTTCCAAAATGCTTAAACTTAACAACTGGTGATGCACCTTAGCACGAAAAGACCAAGGATTGGTTCAACAAAAAGTCACATGCAACAACATGGCCAGTGTATTATTTTAGGTAAGAAGTTAGGATGCAGTGTGCACCCTGAATGAAAACCTGGTGATAACAATTCAGTTGCTCAACAGATGAGTGTTTAGTGCATGTCAGACTGTCGGGGTAAATGAGATCTTATTTCATATACGTACATTAAAGAACAAACTTTTTAAGAACAATTAATAAGTGTAAAATGAACACACACATAGAAAATTGGTTATAATCACAATTTAAAATTTTTTTAATTGTACTGGTATAGTCAGTATTATAAGGTAAATGTCTCTTCTTCTCCCTTTCTCTCTCTCTCTCAGTGAGTTTTTCATAGTAGGAATAATGTCTTAAATTATTTTTATAAATTCAAAATTGTAACACTCGACTTTCATAAAACTGGATGATCATAAAACCGGTAGTGCTACATATACTTAATATCACCATCCCATCCTGTTATGATTATGTCTGAACTCAGGTCATTCTTCACTGATAATGCCAGGCCATTATCTCTGTATAGTTATTGTCCCCTCCCTAGGAAGGACAGGAAGAGAGATGGCTTTAACTTCACATGACAGGATTAATGCCACAGTTGTTGAGATAAGCTCACAACATAAGCCAGCAATTCTTTATCCAAACAAGAGCCCAGGTTGCAATCCTCTGAAATACCCTTAATACCTTGGAGGGTATTAAGAGTTGCCGTAATCTATGTAATGAATTGGACTTTTATACTCCTTCAAAGAAAGGCTGCTTCCCTGCTTCCTAATTGGCAGCCTAAGAGGTTTTTGTTTTTTTTTTTTTTTTTTTTTTTGGATCCTGTATTGCGGAATAAATAAATTGCCAAAGTAGGAGTGAGGGGAGATTGAGGGAAGGGGGCCAGCGGGAGTGAGGGGAGGGTGTAGCTTCATTAATGGTGGGCCTAAGGCATCCACTTGGCCGGCCATTCAGTCATTCCGTTTGTGTTACCAGTCATTTGGGGAAAATGAGAAAAATCTGCATTTTAATAATTGCCCTTTTTTTTAAAAGATATGATTAACTTTGAATGATAAATATAAAGCAAGTAACATAAGTTATTTTGTTTAAAATGGAGAAAATTTGTTATATCATTCTGTTTCCCAGAATGATCCAAAAGAGCTATTTATTTATGCATTTACGTTGAAATAAAATGTCAGGTAACTCATATATAGAGAGAGGGAAAATCCAGTTGATTGCAAATATCAGAAAAGAAACAAGCTGATTTAAGGAAGGCCATCTCAGCAATGTGAATGGATGCTGAAGAGCTCCATACTCAGACCCGTGTGTGGTAGGGCAATAAGCCAAGGGCACAGGTAACTTTTATTGTTTTTAAATCTGAGGAAACACGTTTTCCAGATTTTAAAAGGGGTAACTGTGCAGTATTTCTTCAAATAGCTCTGTTTTCCAAGAAAAGCAGTAAAATTGTTCAGAGAGTATGAGTATGAATATTGCTTCCTAAACAGTTGACAGACACCACACCTGGGAATAGCATAATGAATAAGCTAACTGAAAAGGGTATTTTTTTTTTATTTCCAGCCTACTATTCTGCCAGAAAAATGATGTGTTGAAAATTTAAAATAAACCTAACCAGAGAGTTTTAATGTAAACAAAATATTTAAAAACCTAACCTTCCAAAGTATAATTTTTAGAAGATATTTATGACCCTCTTATATCTGTATTTGGACCCTGTTTGGAACAAATGCTTTAAAAATTGAAGACATGACAATGTGGAATCTGGGAAGGGGGTGACATGTTTATAAATATGAAGGAAAGGGTAAAGGAGAGAAAGCTCTTCACCTGAAAGGGGAGCCCAGCCTCTAGTATGTGTATAGAACCAGCAGTCAGAGAACCAGAAAAATAGAAAACATAGGTAGGTTGATGGCAGGAAACTCAATTCCAGTGAGATAGGGAAAAAATTAGGTTCACCCATGTGTGCTTTTGTAAGAATCATGGGTTGTGTTTTGAAAAATAAATTGAACTAATTAAAGAACATAGACAAATGAAAGAAGGAAAGAAGCTAGACTGAAGTGAGATCTAATAGAAGAGAATATTTAATCTTGATTACTCATTTTATGAGAAAGGGGAGAGTATAAATCTAAAGACTGGCTTCCAAGGCTGGACCAAACCAGACCCACACCAAATCCCTCATTAATCTCATGGGGATGGTCCAGACACATCCTTTTGTTGCTTGTATGATTTAAAATATTTTATTACAGAAATATATTTATAAAACCGTTTTCAAATTAATTTTTTGCTTGTCTACATTTCAAAATTAACCAAATTGCTTGTATCAGTTAGGAATATTGGGGGATTACAGAAATCCATGGAAGTGTGGTTTAGTCACAAGACGCTGTGTATCTTATATAAGAAAGTTGAAAGTTGACATTCCAGGGCTTACCAAGGTCTTCCTTGTTAAGTGGCTTTATATTTTCCATGTCAGGGATATGCAATCTGTGTTTGGGGAAAGTTAGGTGGTTTCCAACTGTTATTACAAATAAGGCTGTGATGAATATTTTTGTAAATATGTCTTAGGATATTTCCTGTAAATGAAGTTACTGGGTCAAAGTTATAGACATATTTAAAGCTTTTGATTTGATTGCAAAATTGCCCTTTGGAAAGGTTATCTTAATTTATATTTCTATCTTGTTTCTAAGTTTCTTCACTAGTGATGGAAGAGTTATCTTTTTTAAAAAAGTCTTTGATAAAATCATTCTGGAATTTTAGAGTGCTAAGAAGATACAGATACTTAATTAGATGATGAGGTCCATCTGTATAAGTGGCATAAACCATATTAATGAAGAGATCACCAGACCTTATCGTAGGGTAGTGCCTTACTTGTGTGAAATAAGAATGTAGTTGGTACCTCCCACTTGGTAAGTCCCTGTGTCGGAGTGCAGCATCAGTCCTTTCCCCCAAGCTTGTTTATATTAGCAGACACCCTTGTGGTTGTTTCTCACTTGTTTCTGTTTTATTTCCTAACAAGATAGCCACTGTTTAGGAGGGCCCTGACTGAGAAAGAGGTTAGCATCAGGTGTTTTGCGTGAGTGAGGAACACAGGAGAGAACTCAACAAACACGTGAAATAACAGAAGCAGACTTATTACTTACGGATCCCAGCGAGAATAGGACAGTGTGCCTCGCAAGGCCAGGGGAAGGGGAGAGCCATCAGCAGGTGGGAGCAGGAGAGAGGAAACAACAGACCTGGGAGCCTAAGTCTTTCCTGGGGTGCAAGTTGTCACCCAAGTAGGTTTCCCATGGGAAGTTGTAATTGGTGGGTGTAGAGCAAACAGGGAGGAGTCCCATGGATTCATGCTGCAACTAAGAGGGGGTCTCTGAAGCATGCCTGTGCAGTCTCTGTGGGTGTGGGGGTCAGTATGGTTAGTCAAGAAAGATGTATGTAGCTGTCTTACAGTGTGAGGCAACACTATACTGGATCCAGCACACTGAGGAACTGGGAGGAGACGGAGCCCTGGAATCTGTATTGAGGGTGATTAGCTCTGCTTCTGACATCAGAATGTTACACTTCGACTCAAAATGGACACCGAAGCAACATAAAATGGTAGGAATTCACTGCATTTCTCCTGTTTAAAATGAGAGTGTCTCCTGTTTCCTAGTTTATAAAAGTATAAAATGAGGTCCCTTGTAGGGAGAGCATTTGCTAAAGAGCTACAAGCTGTTTTATAGCATAAGAACATACTACGTTCCCGACCTGTCTTTTAATAGGCTGTCAAAGACCTTCATTTCAAATTTTCTTTTCCCTTTGATAAACGTTTTTGAGTCCTAAGATATGACAGTTGGGGGAACTTTATTACCAGCCTGAAGCTATCTCTCCACTTTAGCATTTAACAAATGGAGACAATAGATGTTGTATAAGTATTTAGTAAATAAAATATGGTTTGGAAATTATAGTGTACCAAGCTATGGGTTATTTGTTAATATTAACTCACCTGAGCTAATTTAATTCTCATGTCATGCCGACTGAGTCAGATTCCCTTATTATTCACACTTTTCTATGAGAAAATTGAGGCTTAAAAGGTTAACTAACATTCCTGAAGTGACACGGTTAACAACCAGGGGAGCCAGGATCTATGCCCAGGAAGATCTGCTCCACAATCAAAATTCCTGGTCCCTAAGCTCTGACCCTGTAAATTATGTTTTTGTTTATTCCCTAAGACTAATCTCACTCCTTTACTATTCAGTGCGGGGTAGCTTTCCTGACTAGGCAATTGGAGTGAGTCTAAATGAGGACAAAGCACACGTGGTCATCTTCCTGCTGGTGATTGATACAATCAGGCCAAACCAATATGGGCTGTGCAACAGGAGGAGTTGGTTGATTAAGTTCAGCATCTCTTCTCATAAAATGGGGTTAATAAATGTATCTATTTTATACAGGTGGGACTAGGGATTAAATGAGTTCATTTAAAAAGAAAGCTGATTTTACATAATTTAATTCTTATTCCTTCTGCAATTTAGCATTCGTTCAACAACAGCAATAGGCCGAGCTTCATGCTGTATTTGTTTGGAACAAATATTTTGACTTTTAAAAAAGCCACTATAAGTAATGTAGGGAACTCCTGAGACATACACAGGTAAAAGAATGCATAAAGAAGTGCAGGATTTGGAATTCCCTGGAATAAACACTGGAAGAGAGGAGAACAGCCAGCAAGACCAGGGTCTAAGAGGTTATAGTTTAATTTGGAAGAACTACTAGAGTTGAAAACAAAGAAATATACTTGGATTCTTCATTGTGTGGAAGAGTTAACATAAAACCTTCCTTAATTTTAATTTGATTTAGAAAGACGTGTCAAGAGTGAATTTGGGGACCACTGGAAGAGCTTCCTCTGTGTTTGAAGATTAGTCAGGGCCACATCACCAGAGCAGAATCAAAGGACAAAGGGAGCAGAGGGCAGGGCTTAGGAAAGAATGGGAGGCTTGGAGTTCTCTGCCATGCATCAATTTCTGCTTAGGACGTTTTCTCTGACGGAGAACGTATAAGAGTCATGAATAACAGGAAAATGCTGTAGTCTGAAAGCTCTGTGAAATCGTTCTCAGGAAAAAAATTGAGATTGTTGCCTGAAGTAAATACAGTTCTAATAGTATGTCTGGAAGAAGTGGATACCAATGTATTTATTCTTCCCCACTTAATCAGACACTTTTTGTAACATTCTTTAATATTTAAAATGTTCTATTGCACAGCAAGATGGATATAGTCAATAGTGGATAATTGTACATTTCAAAATTGCTAACACAGTACATTTCAAATGTTCTCACCATAAAAAATGTTAGGTACTGGAGGTGACATATATGTTAACTAGATTGATTTAATTATTCCACATCGTATTCATAGATTATAAGAACACCTTGTATCTCATATATTTATATAATTATAAATTATAAATTTGCAGTGAAATGTCGGTAATTCCAGTAGGTTATTCAATCAATACAAATTTTCTGATACACACTATTTTTTGAGACAGAGTCTTGCGATGTTGCCGAGGCTGATCTCCAACTCCTGGGCTCAAGGGATCCTTCAGCCTCAGCCTCCTGAGTAGCTAGGACTACACATGCATGGCAAGAATACACTTTCAGTGCCAAGTATCTTGCCATGTACTAGAGAGACATTGATTAATGAGATAGTCTCTGCTCATGATGAGTTCACACTGAGCAAGTCTCCAAGAGAGAAACAACACAATGCAGTCCATGTGAGGGGCTGGGAGAGCAGCTAACCTCTCAAAGAGGACAGCCTAAGAGGAAAGGAGGTGCCCTTGCTGCCTGTTTGTATTAGTCCATTCTCACATTGCTAATGAAATACCCGAGACTGGGTAATGTATAAAGAAAAGAGGTTTAATTGGCTCCCAGTTCCCCAGGCTGTATAGGAAGCATGATGCTGGCATCTGCTCGGCTAGGAGTCAGGACTGGGGGAGTCCCAGGAAACTTACAGTTACAGTGGAAGATGAACGGGGAGCCAGCACTTCACATGTCTGGAGCAGGAGGAAGGGGTGGGGGAGTTGCCACACACTTTTAAACAACCAGATCTCAGGAAATTCACTCACTATCACAATAACAGCACTGAGGGGATGGTGCTAAACCCTTCATGAGAAACCATCCCCAGGATCCAATCACCTCCTACCAGCCTCCACCTCCAACACTGGAGATTACAATTTGACGTGAGGTTTGGTGGCGACGCAGATCTAAACCTTGAAGAGGATTTCCGAGGAAAGGAAAAGCAATAGGGCTTGTGTACTGGACGAGCTGAATTTGCTGCCCTAGATCTGTTTCCTCCCTTTTTCACTGTGCTTTCCTTCTCAGGCTGACCTTTATGAACTGTTTCATTTGGTTCCACTGTCTCCAAACTCCCCATTGAGCTTGTGCAACGGGAGGAGAATGAGGTTTAGGTATTTACTCCTGGGGTTCCCGGCCTACTAGACCATGGGTTGGTAGGAGCTGTGATCCTTCATGTAAGGACACTGCTTCTTTCAGGTGTTCCTTTTCAATAGCAGTTACTCTCTGAGTTTTGAAAGCAGCTCCCTCCCCTCAGTATATGCCAATGATTGAGAAAATATCATTGCTCTTACTGTACTCTGGGTGCTAAAACATCCCTTTTGGTTTTATTTTAAGCTTACACACACCATTATAAATATCCCACTTGAGAGTGCTAGTTCCTCTTAAGGTACTGACTGGATATAGCAAGTGCAACTGTCTCTGAAATGTGTAACTTACACAGTGGTAGTTTGTTGATTTCTTCATTAAGGTGTGTCCAATATTTACATCAATTCTAAAAGCTAGGAGAACATGCTCAGTTTTGTACTCAATATCGAGCATGATCTGGGGACTCAAAGAAGGTAAACCTGAAATAAACTGGGAATTATGCAGTGTCTTTTTCAAACAATTTAAACTCTACATTTTCTACTTTTTCTATAGTTTTAGGAATAACCCTCTTTTTTTGGTGAGGCAAATTGTTATTATAAAGAACTGAAGGAAAGACTTTATTTATGCATATGCTCGAAGGAATAATGCAATTCGAAAACATCTCATTAGCAAAAAGAGGGTTAAGTAGGATATTACAGAAACATTTCAAATTATTAAGGCGCATACTCTTAAATTATAGCAATATAGAAATGCCAACTCAATGGTTCTCATGTCACTTAATCAGTTGTTATGAATCATTTAAACATCAGGTCAGATGGCCATTATTAAAATTGAAATTAACTTTGAATAACATTTAAGGAAATGTTTTATGTTCACGGCCATATTACCACTTGTAAGAGTGTATTAATACATCATAGTTTGTGCATCATTTGAATGATTCCCACTTCTTCCACCACCACAGGAGAAATCAAATTTTATTCCCTTTCTAATATGAAATGATTTCTTTTGCTTTCACATTGTATAGAAGCAGGTATGAGTTTGCAAACATTAGTGGATTAATGTCAAAGAGTATTTAAAATACTAAATTAAAAAGATGATTGTTCCTTGGCCCTTTGCTCTCTTTCCTTTAAGAGAATGCTAAATGTCATGTTAGATTTTCTGTTCTGCAAGAGTTTTAATGAGTTATCTATTTATAATTTGTGTGTGTGGCAGGGAGAGTGGTAGTTGGGTGTTATATGTTCTCATCAAATCCAAAAAGAGGTGGTTATTCTACAAAAAAAAGTCTGAAACGTATGATACCATATTATACATAATTAGCATTATACAAATAAAGTTTATTATTTGTTTCTCTCCCATATGAACTCAGGGAAAGCTAGAAAAGAAGTTAGATAAATTCTGAGTCCACAAAGATAATGTAAGTGCAGAAAGCAGAGCAAGACAGAATATAAGAAATGACTTACAGCTGACAGCACTCTAACCTGCTTACCTGAAGGTAGGACTATCTGAGAAACATCTGCTGTTGTGCTTCTTTTAAGAGAAATTCAGGAAAGTGCTTCTGAATTTTCTGTAATAAAATTAACTTTTTATTTATTTATTTATTTATTTATTTATCTTAAATAATCAACAATTTTCCCTTGATAAAATTCAGAATATTTGATGAATCTATCTGCCAGTATGCAGGCAAGTTTCCTACTATTCCCTGCATTTATTTTCTACATACTTAAAAGACAGAAAGCAACATCACCACTATAAAACATGAAATTGATTACTGGGATCTTTTTATTGGACTGTCAAAGGAAGAGGCCACCACAAAATAAATTTAAACTCATTGTATGCCTAAGTCAGAGAATTAGGTTTGCAGAAACGACTTCTCCAAACTGAGCAAGATTTCTATGCGATTCTGAGAAATGTGTAGTTAAGAACTTGGTGGACTTCAAGAGGTAGAGGTATTTAGGTATTTGTTACTGTTATCTGGGCGGTCATTATTATAGGTGTGTGTGTGGTGGTACTATCTGGCTGGCATTCACAGGAGTTGTTACTGACATGTCTTTGATGCCAATCAGTGGATTCGAAAGTGTGTCCTATCACTAGTTGAATGAGTTTAAAAAGTGATGTCATGGAGCTGAGTTATCATTGATTAAATTATTCCTGGTGGTTACCTGCCATGATCATAGGACAATCTATCTTTTTCAGAGACTGGGAAACTTGTATTCTCCTTTTTTGGTGAACTCTTATCCAAATTTTCAGTGAAAAAATGTTGATTATGTGCAATATTGAAGTTTAATGTACAGAAATCTGATCTGCAGTGTGAGTGTTAATATTTCACCTTGCGTTTGCCTTTGAATCATTTTTGAATAATTGGGTATAACATATCATCACTTCCTTCTCTATTTTTTATAGGCCTGAATGTTTAGAACTGCTGTCATTTTATAGTAGTAGATATGGTTTCAAATGTTTGAGTCTCTTGAGATTTGATTTGTAGTATGATTTAAAAAGAAATACTATGAACAATCATAACAGAGAAAGTATGATTAGAAACAGATCAAAGTACATGATCATGTTGAATTATGGTTTATATATAAGTAAAATTATAGTCACCCTGTCCTATATATTTATCAGTCTACCATTTGTTAAAGATAAGTAATGACTATATCCTTGGTAAAGATATATTTTAATAGCATTAATTGCTATTCTGGCCAATTTTTTTTTTTTTTTTTTTTTTGGCAAGAGGTAATATGCTTGACATTCCTTAAGATTCAGATGGTGATTGCAGGAAAACATAGACCTAGGCAAGTACAAGTTATTATTGTTACTTAGGGAAACATGGAGAATTAAGACAGAAGCATACAGTATCAACTGTTACAAAAGAATTGCAGGTTCTTCTCTTGGTGCAGAGGGCTAAAGGCATGTTGTGGATAGTAATGGAGCCTGGAGGATAAGAGCTGTGATATCAGTCTGAACACATTTTACCTGCTTGTGCTCTCCAAGGAAATCTAGAAATGAGTGAAATGGCTTAATCTACTCAGGATTGTATTATACTCTCACACTACACCTTCACTTGTAGCGGTTACAAAGGATGAAAGACACAGCAGTAGCAGCCTCCAGGTGGCTCACTAGAGAGGCATCTGGTACTTGCCTCCTCCATAAAGAAGAACCAAAATTGTGAGAAGATAATCACATTTCAGATACATCATCTAAGAGAGATCACTGGAATTCAACAGAGAAGTGACAGGAAACACCTAAAGCCAGGAAGGAGAGGGAGGTGAGGCAACTTGCAATTAGCTGAGAGCCTGAAGAGGCTCTTCAATGTGGGGAAAAGGTAAGTGAATAACCCCAAGTGCTCAACTTTTCCACCATAAACTCCAGCATGCTAGCCATGGGAAAGCCCCTAGGCCATCACAGGCCTTGAGACTAGCATAGGAAGCTACCTAGAGACCACACAGAGGCATTGATCCAGAAAAGGAGCTCATGCTGGATCCCACACATCTCCCAAGCTCTAAGCAGCCACAACAAGTTGCCATATTGAGAGCCCAGCCCCCACCAGACTGCCTCCTGCCTGGAAGCCCATCAGCCCCTGACTCCACATCTCTGAAACCCCACTAAAATCTCCTGCCTGTAGCCATTGCCACAGCTATTTGCTGCTTCCAGCACTGAAGTGTGAGCCATTGTCAAAGACCCTGATGCCCCTAGCAATGAAACTGCTAAGTATTTTCATAGCCTCCAAGGACAGACTTCCTTGACCACAGCAGCTGTCACTGAGTTGCTGCGGCCAAGCCTGAAGGGTCAGCAAATAGCATGCTGCCTAGTCACCTATATACTTAATGCTGCTGCCACTGAAAGTGACTCTGTCCTCCCCAATCGCGAGGCTGCAGCACATCAGCCTCTACAGAGACTTTCCAGGCCCCTCCAGAGCATTCCACTGTGGACCCGAGGTGCTTATCCCACTTCTGCCTACCACAGCCAGCACCTGTATGCCACCACCGGGGAGCCTGAGGACAGGTATGCCAAGTGTAGCTCTGTCTGACCCTCCAGTGCCCAGGCATGCTCTCCAGGAGCCTGGGGCTCTCCTGGTCCAGTCCACTACTGTTGGCACATGAGCACTCTGCTTAGGGGGTCCAGGTTGGACCCACCTAACCTGCTGCTACCACCAGAGTGGGAACCTACTCACATGCATCCATGGGCTTAGGGCTGGCCATCCAGCCTGTCACAGCCATGGCTAACACCAGACTGGATCACTTGGACCCAGAGGTTTGTCCCACCACTGCTACTACTGTCACCCACTCCACACCCACTGCCACTCATCCGCCTGGACCACTCTTACCACTACTACTGCCACTTGAACAAGCCACCTAGAGGCCCAAAGATAAGCATACTTGGGTCACCACTGCAACCACTGGGATCTGAGGATAAGCTCACCTGTTTTCCTTATACCCAGCAAAACTTCACTACAGCCTCCACCAACAACTGACAAAATCACAGACAGCACGGATGCAGTTTACAGCCAAATAAATATGAAAAATAAACTATTGCATGCATGCAGAATCAAAACCACAGTCCTCGGTCCAACCAACACCCTAGCTACATCTTCAGAAAAAAAGTCCTCCCCTATGAAAGCATATTCTAAAAATTAAAAGAGATTTCTGTTACACCAGATGCATAGTTGTAACATGGACATAAGAAACATGAAAAAGCAAAGAAATATGGCACCTCCAGACGAACATAATAATTCTCCAGCAACAGATACCAATCAAGAAGAAATGTATAAAATCCCAGATAAATAATGAAATATAATGATATCAAGGTAGGTCAGTCAGATACAAGAGAATATGGAAAAGTAAAACTGAAGAAATCTTTGAATAAAATATAAAATACAGTTGAAATCCAACAATGGACTAGTTCAAGGAGAAGAAATAATCATGTAACATGAAGACAGATCTTTTGAAATTACCCAGGCAGACAAAAGTAATGAAGAAAGAATAAAAAAGAATGAACAAAAATTACATGACATATGGAACACCATAAAGTAAGTAAATATTCAATTTTTCATTCTCCCAGAAAGCAAAGATAAAATGAAAGTTTTAGAAAACTCATGTAATGAAATAATAGCAGAAAACTTTCCAAGTGCAGCAAGAGATTTAGATATACAAATATAGGAAGCTCAGAGATCCTCAGACAGATACAATGCAAGAAGGTCTACTGCATGGCATATTATAGTCAAACTGTCAAAAGCCAAAGGAAAAGAGATAATTCTAAAACATCAAAAAAAGCATCTAGTCACTTTTAATGAAACTTTCATCAAACTAACAGTGAATTTCTCAGTAGAAACCATATAGGCCAGGATATAATGAAATGACATATTGTAAATGCTGAAAGAACAAAACCTGACATCCAGGAATAGTATATCTAGCAAAGTTATCCTTCAAAAATGAAGGTGAAATAAAGGTTTTCCAGATCAGCAAAAGCAGAGGAATTTGTTACCCCCAAACCAGTCTACAAAAATCAGTAGAGTTTATATACACCCAATAATAAACTAGTTAAGAAAGAAATCAAGAAGGCAACTATTGGGGGAAACCAGCCCCCGATATTTCATGTAGGTTCTTTTCTATTTCCTTAAGTGTTTTGTTCATAAGACTCCCATAAGACATGCTTATGGGAGTCTTACATGTGGAAGCAAAAGAGATTAACATGAAAACACATTAAAGTATTAACAGAAAATACATGAAATTTAAAACCCACTGATAGAGCAAATGCACAAATAAGGAAAAGAGAGGATTTAATTGTTACCACTACAGGAAAATCACTAAATCTCTATGATAAATCATAAGATAGAAAGAAAGGTACAAAGGATACACAAAACAATCAGAATTCAATTAATAAACTGACAGGAATAAAGACTCACATATTAATAATAACTTTGAATATAAATGGGTTAAATTTCCACTTAAAATACCCAGATTGGCTAAATAAATTTTTTAAAAAATGACCCAACTCTATGCTGCCCAGAAGAAATTCATGTTACCTATAAATGCACATATAGACTGAAATTATAGTTATTAGAAAAGATATTCCAACAAACAGAAACCATAGCAGGAGTAGCTATCCCTATATCAAATGAAATAGACTTAAAAAATAAATAAATTAAAAGACAAACAAGGTCATTAATGACAAAGGGGTCAATTTAGCAAGGGAATATAATAATACTAAACATATATGTACCCAACAGCAAAACAACCATATATATTAAGCAAATATTATTGATCTAAAGAGAGTGATAGACTCTAATACAATAGCATTTGTGCACTTTGACAACGCAACCTCAGCCTTATACAGATCATCTAGATAGAAAATTAACAAAGAAGCATTGGATTTAAATGACACATTAGATCAAATAGATCAAACAGACATTTATAGAACATTTCATCCACCAGTTACAGAATATGTATTATTTTCATCAGCATATGGAACATTCTTCAGAATTGATCATATGTTAGCACACATAACAAGTTTCAACAAATCAAAAAAAATTAAAATCTTATCAAGTCTCTTCTCAGACCACAAATGAGTAAAATAAGGAATCAATAACAAGAGGAATTGAGAAACTCTACAAATACATTAGAATTAAACAAAAAGTTTCTTAATAACAATTGGGTCAAGGAAAAATTAAGGAGGAACTAAAAAATTTATTAAAACAGATATAAATTGAAAAAAATACCAAAATCATTGTAATATAGCAAATGCAATGCTAAGAGGAAAGATTATAGCAATAAAAGCCTACATCAAAACAGATATAAATTGAAAAAAAATACCAAAACCATTGTAATATAGCAAATGCAATGCTAAGAGGAAAGATTATAGCAATAAAAGCCTACATCAAAAAAGTAGAGTCCAAATAAACAATCTCACGATGTACTTCAAGGAACTAAAAAAAGAGAGAAGACTCGAATAAACAAAATCAGAAATAAAAATGAGATTTTATAACTATTGCCACAGAAATACAAAGGATTATCAGAGAATATTATGAACAACTATATACCAACAAACCGACCAAAACTAGAAAAAATTGATAAATTCTTGTAAACATACACTCTGACAAGATTGATTTAGGAAGAAATACAGAACCTGAACAGGCCAGTAACAAGTAATGAGATTGAATTTGTAATAAAAAAATTCCCAACAAAGAAAACTGTAGGACCTGATGACTTTGCTGCTGAATTCTACCAGACTTTCTAATATCAATTCTCCTGAAACTTCTCCAAAAAATTGGAGATGAGGCAATTCTTCCTAACTCATCCTATGAGGCCATTATTACCATGATACAAAAGCTAGACAATAATGCAATAACGACAACAAAAAAACTACAGGGCAATATTTCTGAAGAATATTGATACAAAATTCCTCAACAACATACTAACAAACTAATCTAACAGCACATCAAAAATATAATATACTATGATCAAGTGTGATTTATATCAGGGATGCAAGGATAGTTCAACACATGCAGATCAATAAATGTGATGCATCACATCAACAGATGAGGGATAAAAACCATATATCATATCCATATATGCAGAAAATGTTAGTTATAATATTTAAATGTTATATCATAAAGAGATGTTATTTAATAAAATTTTATAAAAGTTAACATCCCTTCATGATAAAATCTCTCAACAAATTACGAATGGAAGGAATATACCTCAACATAATAAAGACCATATATGACAAACCCACAGCTAACATCAAGATGGAGTAAAAACTTCAATGTAAGACCCCAAACTATAAAACTACTAGAAGAAAACACTTCAGGATGTTGGTCTAGGCAAAGATTTTATGGCTAAGACCTCAAAAGCAAAAGCAACAATAACAGAAATAGACAAATGAAATTGTGTTAAACTAAAAAGTTTTGTGCATAGCAAAAGAAATAAAAGAATGAAGAGACACCCTGTTGAAGGGCTGAAAGTATTTGCAAACTATCCAACAAGGGACTAATACTCAGAATAAACAAGGAACGTGGAAATTCAACAATAGAAAGAACAAATAGTCCCATTAAAAATTGGGCAAAGGGCATGAACAGACTTTTCTCAAAAGAAGACATACATGCCAGGCATGGTGGCCAAAACCTGTAATCCAGCATTATAGAAGTCTCAGGCAGGCAGATGGCTTGAAACCAGCATGGTTAATATAGTGAGACCCATCTCTATTAAAAAAAAAAAAAAAAGGAAAAAGAAAAAGAAAGAAAGAAAAGAAAAGAAGATATACAAATAACCCACAGGTATATAAGAGAGTGCTCAACATCCCCAATAATTAGAGAAATGTACATCAAAACTACCATAAGATATAAAATTACCCCAAATAGAATGGGTATTATTAAAAAGACAAAAAAAACAATGCTGGTGGAGAAAGGGGAACTCACACTGTTGATGGAAACGTAAATTAGTATTGCCACAATTGAAAGCAACATGGAGATTTGCAAGAAGAAGAAGAAGAAGAAAGAAGGAAGAAGGAAGAAGGAAGAAGGAAGAAACTCAAAAAACCTATGCAATCCAGCAATCCTACTACTAGATATTTATCCAAAAGATAATAAATCAGTATATCGAATTGACACCTAAACTCCTATGTTTATTGCAGTACTATTCACAATGGAAAAAATATGGAATCAACCTAAATGTCTATTGACAGATGAATGGGTTAAGAAAATGGGGTACACGTATACAAGGGAATACTATTTGGTCATGAAAAAGAAGGAAATCATTTCATTTGCAGCAACATGGGTGGAAGTGGAGGTCATTATGTTAAGTGAAATAAGTCCCGCATAGAAAGGCAAATATCGTATGTTTTCATTCATATGAGGGAGCCAAAAAAGTAGATCTTATGGAGGTAAGAGAGTAGAATGATAAATACCAGAGGCTAAGAGTAGAATGAAAAATATCAGGTTTGTGGGCAAAGGGAGGGGTGGATAAACAGAAGTTCATTAATAGATACAAACATAGAGTTAGATAAAAGAAGTAAGTCCCAATGTTTGATAGCAGAGCAGCATGACTAAAGTTAATAACAAGGCATTGCATATTTCAAAATAGGTGGACGAGAGGACTTGAAATATTTCCAACACATAGAAATGTTAAATAGTCAAAGTGATGGACACCCCAAATAGCGTGACTTGATCATTACACAGTCTACACATGCAGCCAAATATCACACGCACCCCATAAATACATATGAATATTTTGTATCAATAAAAAATGATGAATAAAGTGATAACCCATACAAAATAGGACCAAAACAGTATGCAAAGGAGAGTGTTCCAGGGATATAAGAAAATCATCTTCTGATTTTTGGCAACTTTCACTGAGGTGTCTTGGGAATCAGAGAGCACTCTTTATTTCCTTGCATTCTAAAGTCTTAAACTGTATCAGAAGTGTATCAAATATAGGTGGATATTTTTACCACCTATATTTCTATGGTAAATTTTAACCATTTAACACGCCCCAGAGAAGGCCTTAAATTCATTCATTTGAGACTATTTGCTATCTGGTGAAGGACTGATTCTACAAGGGGATCTGGAGTATTTCAAACAAAGCTTGATATTTTGTTCTCATTTTCATTTTCAAGATAAATCCATCAATAAACAATGCTGTTCGCATATTGTCTGGAAATGTTCAACTCATCAGTTATGGGAGTGGACACATCTTACATTTCAAAAACATAATCACTATGAGATTTCCTTGTATTTGAGTTGGTGTAACTAGAGGGTAGTGTAGCTTTTCATGTGACATACAAGAAGAACAGTTACAATAACCTGGGAAAAATCAATCTGGTGTTCAAAGGACGATTCTCCAGTCATCTGCCTATGTCTAAGAAGTCTGTAGTTACAGGGTTTCTCAGAACATTACAATGTATTTGCTTATGTTTTGAATTCTTTATAATATGGTTTTATTAATGTATAGATTAGTTATAATTTGACCAGGTAGAGGAGAATTTTCAGGTACTTGTAAAATTAGTTTCTATTCAGTACGTTTTGTTGGTTGTTCCCTTGGCAGAGTAGATCATAGCATGTTATAAAAGTTGTGCTTCAGAGAACTCCGTGTTCTTTTGATAATGGTCCCAAATAACATTAGTTTCTACCATGAAGAAAAGATTGTTAGAAATTTCCACCACTTGAGTGATTTTAGAACTCAAAGGCGGCCGGGCGCGGTGGCTCAAGCCTGTAATCCCAGCACTTTGGGAGGCCGAGACGGGCGGATCACGAGGTCAGGAGATCGAGACCATCCTGGCTAACACAATGAAACCCCGTCTCTACTAAAAATACAAAAAAATTAGCCGGGCGAGGTGGCGGGCGCCTGTAGTCCCAGCTACTCGGGAGGCTGAGGCAGGAGAATGGCGTAAACCCGGGAGGCGGAGCTTGCAGTGAGCCGAGATCCAGCCACTGCACTCCAGCCTGGGCGACAGAGCGAGACTCCGTCTCAAAAAAAAAAAAAAAAAAAAAAAAAAAAAGAACTCAAAGGGATATGATTGCCTTAATCATGTTTTAATATTTTCTGTATTTATGATGTTTTGACATCTTTGGGGGACATTGCTGGCCAGGAAGAGACTTTCCATTCCTGGGCCTGGTTTCTAGAGACAGTAAACAACTCACCAGTGATTTCATGTACAAACCAACCAATACGGGTCTGTACGTGCAATACCACTTTCCTCTGACTCTCACATACCCAGCCACTCTTTCCCCTGCCTGAAATCAATGCAAGGCCAGGTACCAACTAAGAACAGTCTCTATGCCCAAATTATTCAAACTGGCCAGTTGCTGAATCCTGCTCGGCCTTGGCCTTACCTTTCCCACAGAAACTGAAAAAAAAAGACTGTGGCCAATGCCCTCTCCTCACTCCTGACACTGGCATCCCTTTGTGGTCCTGCATGGCACACGGGACTTCACTTTTGCAGGAGAACTGTGAGTAGCATTAAATATTTCTTTCAGTGGTATTGACCTTTCTGTGTCATTACTCAGTTACCTTTGTGAGTTAACACCTGGGCACAAATCCCTGATACTCTAAGTCCTCATTGATCAGGATACAGAGGCACACGTGCCAACAAGAAATCCACATTATTTTACACTTTTGTTTATATACAGTTTTAACATGGGATTTGGGAGGTGAGGCGAGGGACATGGAAGCTGAGGCTGTTGATGTTTTTTGATGTGGCATCTTCAAAAAGGTTTTGGAAAGCTGTCTTCTGTTTCTTAGACAATACGGGACACTGGTCCTTCAAATAGCCCTTGTGCTTTCAATACATACAAGTGCCCTGATCTATAGGCTGCTAATTCTTAAAGAACAGAGCACCAGCTAGTCTTGTTTGCAGATACAGATCGTTTTGTTACTCTAGTTGTCAATACATTTTTTTTGTTAGCTTGCTTACGTTCTAGGACATTTGTTCCTTTCTTTAAAATTGTACTAAACTATACATAACATTTATCATTTAACTCTTTTACAATATTTAATTCAACACCATTAAGTACATTCACATTGTTGTGCAACCATCACCGCTAGCTATCTCCAGAATTTTTTCATCATCACAAATTTAAACTCTAGGCTCATTAATGACTCCCATTCCTTCCAGTGTCCTGGTAACCACTATTCGGCTTTCAGTCTCTATGAATTTGACTATTGTAGGTACCTCACATAAATACAATAGTACTATATTAATACTTTCACACCTGGTTAATTTATTTCACTTAGCATTGTGTTTATAAGGTTCATCCATGTTGTAGCATATATCAGAATTTCGTTCCTTTAAGAACAATTAATATTCCATTATATATTCTATCGATTATTATTATATATGTAGTATATATAATACATATATTATATATATATGTATATACACACACACATATACACACTACATTTTGCTGATTTATTCACCTGTCAGTGGATATTTGGGTTGTTTCTACCTTTTGACTATTGTAAATAAGTGCTGTTATCAACTTTGATGTGCAAAACTCTATGTAAATTTCTACTTTCAGTTCTTTGGGGTATATAACTAGAAGTTGGATTGGTGAATCATATAGTAATTTTATGGTTAGCTTTTTGAAGAGTTGTCACACTGTCTTCCACAAAGGCTGCACATTTTACATTCCCAACAGCAATGTACAGGGCCTCCAATTTCGCCACATCCTGGCCAAAAGTTTTTATTTTCTGTCTTTGGGATAATGCTATTCTAACAGGTATAAAGGAGTGTCAAATTGTAGTTTTGATTTGCATTTGAAAAGATGATGAGCTTTTTTTCATGTGCTTATTGACCTTTGGTATTTATTCTTTGGAGAAATATTTAAACAATTTACTCATTTTTTAATTGGGTTGCTTGTTATTTTGTTGTTGTGTTTCAGAAGTTCTTTCTTTTTGTATTTGAGCCCATTTTATTTTTTAACATTTATTTTTAGGTTTGGGGATACGTGTGAAGGTTTGTTACATAGGTAAACTTGTATCATTGTTGTACAGATTATTTCATCACCCTCCTTCCACCTTCCACTTTCAAGTAGACTTCAGTGTCTGTTGTTTTCTTCTTTGTGTTCATAAGTTCTCATCATTTAGCTCCCACTTGAAAGTGAGAACATGTGGTGTCTGGTTTTCTGTTCTTGCATTAGTTTCCTAAGGATAATAGCCTCGAGTACAATCCATGTTCCAGCAAAAGACATGATCTCATTCTTTTTTACAGCTGCATAGTATTCTATGGTGTTTATGTACCAAATTTTCTTTATCCAATCTGTCATTGATCAGCATTTAAGTTAATTCCATGTCTTTGCTATTGTGAATAGTTTTATACCACTTTATAAAAGAACAAGTCTATCTTGACTTTAGCTCTTGATGTACCCAAGAACATTGTTTGAAATATTTCTGAAGTCCATTTTTAAATGTGTTAATTTTTATTTTGATTCATCTTCATTTTATTTATAAATTTGTATGTTTTCCCAGTCTGAACTTAAAGGCCTTAGATAATACATTTCTTTTAAAAATGCACTCTTAAATTGATTTTCTGGTTTATGCACAGCTAGATTATTTAAATCTTCTGCTGGTATTTCATATTGTGTTGCTTTAACCATTTTCCCCTTATGAGGACCTAAGAATAAAAGGAACTTGATAGTACAAAACTGATTTTCTATGACAATAATTATCAAAATTCTCAATTCTAACACTGATTTCTGTCTGTCTTTGTGAAACCTGAGGAACTACTTTAAAAATTTAGAGTAAAACTCTCCAGTTATCTCTAGATAGAGTTTAAGTTCATCTTCTATAGATCGAGAAAAATGAAGGGGATTTCAATTTCAATGTGAATTATTCCTGTTCAAAGGAAAACCACAAGCAGAACCATGAGGGAAATGCAGAAAGAAGGAACAGAAGAGGTATGGAGAGGGTGGTGAAGACAAGGCCAGATACAGAGAGATGCAAGGAGTGTGGGTTTCAGAAGACTTGAGAAGTAATGAACATTCCCAATAGAATGTTTAAGAGAGGCTAACCTGGAGTTTTTATTTTTTTATGCTTAATCATGTAATTAGAGAAAACTTACCATATGTTTGATATTTTATTTTCCTTCTAGAGTCTCTTTTCAATGTATTATTGATGTATCAAAATGTCTCCATAACAGTTATTGCAGTTCTAAGTCTTCCTTAATAAATTCTTGTCAATTATCAAGCTAATTCTAAGAACCACTTTGAGAGGATATATAAAATGCAGGGGTTTGTGGCTTCCATGGGAGAGTTCCATGACAGACACAAGTGAGGCTGTACCTGGTCAAAAGCCTAAGCTGCTGAATGCTGTCTTGGTTTTGGAAAAGTACAGGGTAGGAATAAGTCATCTGATGTGAAAGCTGACAATCGCACTCCAGAATATGTCACTAGAAAGTGATATTTCTTTTGCTGTGAAGAAGCTCTTTAGTTTAATTAGATCCCATTTTTCAATTTTGGCTTTTCTTTGGAAGAAACTATTATCAGAGTGAATAGGCAACCTACAGAATGGGAGAAAATTTTTGCAATCTATCCATCTGACAAAGGGCTAATATCCACAATCTACAAAGAACTTAAACAAATTTACAAGAAAATAGCAAAGAACCCCATCAAGAAATGGGCAAAGGATATGAACAAACCTTTCTCAAGAAGACATTTATGCAGCCAAAGGACATATGACAAAATGCTCATCATCACTGGTCATTAGAGAAATGCAAATCAAAACCACAATGAGATCATTTCACGCCAGTTAGAATGGTGATCATTAAAAAGTCAGCAAACAACAGATGCTGGAAAGGTTGTGGAAAAATAGGAATAATTTTACACTGTTGGTGGGAGTGTAAAGTAGTTCCACCGTTGTGGAAGACAGTGTAGTGATTCTTCAAGGATCTAGAAGTAGAAATACCATTTGACCCAGCAATCCCATTACTGGGCATATACCCAAAGGATTATAAATCATTCTATGATAAAGATGCATGCACACGTATGTTTGTTGCGGCACTGTTCACAATAGTAAAGATTTGGAACCAACCAAAATGCCCATCAATGATAGACTGGATTAAGAAAATGTGGCACATATACACCATGGAATACTATGCAGCCAAAAAAAGAATGAGTTCATGTCCTTTGCAGGGACATGGATGAAGCTGGAAACCATCATTCTCAGCAAACTATCACAAGATCAGAAAACCATACACCACATGTCCTCACTCATAAGCGGGAGCTGAACAATGAGAACACATGGACACAGGGAGGGAAACATCGCACACAGGGGCCTGTGGGAGTTCAGGAGCTAGGGGAGGGATAGCATTAGGAGAAATACCTAATGTAGATGACGGGTTGATGGGTGCAGTAAACCAACATGGCATGTGTATCCCTATGTAACAAAACTGCAAGTTCTGCACATGTAACCCAGAACTTAAAGTATAATAAAAAAAGAAAATGATCTCATTTCATGATTTAATAAAATAAGGAGTATCATCACATAGATTTAGTTGGTGCTGTGGAGGGCAGAGAAGACGTGATCATTATTGACATGCCACCTTAGCACAAATAGGCTGCCATTCTAGCAGACCTCCAAACATCAGTCCATGGGACTGTCTTAATTGGAAGCTTCTTTGGTCCCTGCCTCCATCACTTCCATATGCTCTGGAAGACATAAAACAGAATAAAATGGAAGCACATGAGACAAGCCTTTGTGCAGATAAATCAATAAAAATGAATGTGAAGAAACCAGTAAAAGGATAAGAAGATTAATGATGAGCATATTTACTAAATTGTGCACTCCTCCTAAAAAGTTCAAACTCCTTTATAGAAAGGACTTTTTAAAAACAAGGCATCGAGTAACAAAATAAATGTAGCAATGCAACCTCAGTGAAAGAAGTCAGATCTGACATCATTGTTGAGAAATTCCCAGGCAGCACTTCAAAAGGCCTGTCAGACTGTGGGGAACAAGAAGCCCTCCAAGTTTTCCTATTGTTTCAAGATTTTTTAGAATGACGCCAAGAGGAGAGGGTCTTCAAAAGAATCTGATAAACTTTCCATTGTCAAAGAAAGAGGCTACTATGCAGTATCTCGTGTGAGTGTGTGTGTGTGTGTGTGTATCTGAGTTTCTTATTTGCTTAAACAAAGAAGATAGATTGTTGTTAACCTACTCTCTCCTACATGGGTTGTTGGCAAGCTTTAAAGCCAGTAGTGTTTAGGAGTTAGCATACCTTTACCTATTAAAATGAGGTTATAGATGTTATTGACTCAGCTAATGAATTTAACGTCATTTTTGTTGATTACTTATTGTTCTGAACATGCCTGGGTCTAGGAATGAAGATGAAACAGTGTGGAACCCATGCTGATCCCAAATAGAAGCAGAATAAGCAGTAAACACAATTGTGCTGATTTAAACCCTTAGTATTTGGGGCTGGTGTGTATTTTTCTACATATCCCTGCCAAAGGGGTAAGCGCGAGACTCACATTGATTAATCTGATTACCCTTCTCCCTTAGGAATTAGTGATTTCTGGGCAGCAGACATTGAAAGAAACTGATCCAAGTTCTTTCTCAGAGAGGGAAACTGATACTGTGGGAGAGAGTGTATCTCTGGCACGCTAGGCTGCACAAACTGAGAGTTTGCAGTACCTTCTTGTCTCCCATGTGGAAAAAGCGTGAGAAAGAAGCCCACACAAAAAAGGAGAACCAAGAGGTGAACGAGGAGGGACAGATCTCTGATGATGTAGCTTTAGTGCCTGGTCTCCAGGTCAGCACATCTCAACTTTTCATTTTTATGAAATGCTAAACTCTCTTTTATGCTTAAATAATCTCAATTGGGTTTCTTACCCTCATACCCCTAGAAATTCCCACTTCCCTTTAGCTCGCCTGCCTCAGCTAGATTTTTTTCAAGGTAAATCTGCAAGACTCCTTCAAGTTGCTCTTCCCAAATTATCCATTTAATCTATCCCTGTCTTGATTTAATATTGCCAAGGATTCCCAATGTCCATGGACCAAATTTTGAAATCCTTGAAAAACAAGCACATGCTGCTTTTCTTTCGATGCCCCCTCCTCTGTGACTGTGCAGGAGCCTCAGATGCTGGCCACGGTGTGTTTTTATAAGTAACCCGAGCATCCTTAGCACTACATTATGTCCATCCTTTTTCCCATGTTCTTTCCTTTATCTAAAATGCTCAGCACCCTTAGCTTCATGAAGATAGGGGCGCATGAAAACCATTCTCACCCATAGATGGTGAGTATAGCTTGGTGTATGGGGCAGAAGTAAAAATCTGCACTTCTAATTTGCTGATTGTGTCCTTGTTTGATTTTTGCTTACATATTCATTAGTAAATTTGGAACAGTATTCACCCTTTTATCTTCCACAGATTTGTGGACAGGATCCACAAATTTAATGTTTAAGAATGAGCCATTTCTATGGAGAAGCACCATTAATTTTTTTTTATCTCTCACTGAGTAGTTTTGTGGTTATTTGTGTGTGTATTCTGTCTCACAGATTGTAACTCCTCCAAGGAGACACACGGGTGGCATGCATCCTTAAATCACCTTGTGTCTTGAACACAAAAGTGCCTTGTTAGAATCTTCTGTGCCGGTAATCAAACCATAGGAGAATATTAACAATACTGGTGCATCTTACATATACAATATAATAGCACTTCTATTAGTAAAATTAGTAAGTGCTAGGATTTTTTTTTTTTTTTTTTTTTTTTTTAGTTTTAGGAATTTGTATCTTTAAGGAAAACTTAATTCCAAATTTTAATTTACAAAATTTTTGTCATCATTCAGAAGAACAGGGTGACATCTGCAGCAAAATCAATATAAGACATTTCTATGCTTCAAGAGACCAAGTATACAGTAAACGTGATAATCCTTGATTTCTGTCACTTCATGATTTTTCTCTTGGATTTCAAGATGGTAGAATGTATATAAACTAAGGACTTTCTCCTCCAAAACAATAACAACAACAACCCCAAACAAAAACAAAAAAAAATGGCCAAAAATTGTATTCACAGCTGCTTTCCAATAACTACTTGGCATCTCAGATTCTGCTGTGTTCAGGCACACCCTTCCCTGTTGACTCTTTTAAGAAGGAAATGTATGGGCCTTGACTTCTGTAACATTTTGAAGAAAAACTGAAATCTCAGCACAATTTAGAACTTGTGTTTCCTAGCAGACATATGATCATTTATCCTCATCCAGAGCTTCTCAATCAAAAGAAACTGCTAGCTACAACTGGAAACATCTAAAAACACATGTTTTCCTAGACATGTGAGCATTCTTTAATCCTTTAAAGTCATAAAATACTTGGACATCTGCTGGATCTCAAGACAATCTGTGGTTGTCCCTAACATTTGAGTGAAAAAAAAAAATAACAAAGCTTGATTTGTACTCAGAGCTGGTTTAGTTATAGCTCTTTCCTCCCACTCTTGAGGAAACCGAGGCTGGAAGGCAAAGTGCCTTTCCAAATGGCAGATCTCACTGGGGTAGGAGCAGGGCTGACCCCCAGTCTTCTGAGGCTCAGCTGAATGTCCTTTTCTTTCCCGCACAGAGTCCTGGGTAGAGTCTTCTGAGTGGGCATTTGTTCTGATGCACATTGGAGCAGCCCGCATGTGAAGGTCCATGTGGGCTGCGTGCCTCCTGCCAGTGTCATATAGGTCTCTAACCTGTTCCCACCTCAGCCAAGCGAAAAGGATGAGGTACCCTGAGTTGCATGAAGCCTCAGGAATCCATTCACCATCACCCGTGCTTCTCTCTGTCTTCATTTTTATACCTGCTGCCTGAAGGCAAGACCCATCTTCTGGCTGATTTAAGGACAGGCATTAATCGACCCATCTCCTTCGTTGTTCCCAAGTTCATGGAAAGCCACTGCAGTTGATTTTAATTTGAGATTATTTAATCTATATGATCATATAGATTATTTTGTATCATATATACAGAGAACCAGAAGTGCTGAAGTAAAGAGATGCCATCAATAAAAGCTGGTAGGCTGGGAAAGTGTATTTTATCAACAGAAAGCAGATCTGTCGTACATGATTGTGCATTATGACAAGTAAAAATAACATCAGTTTCCCATGTTCTAGGAGAATTTATCTCTCAAATAAAAGGGAAACATTGATACCATTGACCTGCCAAAGATGGGGTGGGGATTAAACCATCCATGAGTATCCTGGACCTGATCCTTTCATACCTAGAAGCCACTTCAAGGCTCTACCATGGACAGAGCACTCAACCACACTCCCAGATTACACCATTCAGGAGGTCATCATTTATAATGTGTTTGTGTAAGAACTCAAGGGAGACATTTGTTAAGTTCCAAAAGAGTGGAGAAAAAAAAAGTGACCGAATGTAGAAAAGAGTATGGTTGCTCCCCATGGGGTGTGTAGAAGCAAAGAAAGGAAACCTTTTCTTCATGCCTTTTGAGTTCAGCAAAGTGGTGTTGGTGACTTATTCGAAGAGGCTAATGCCACATCATGTGCCTCCTGCGGCTCACAAAGGGGAAGAGAGTTCCACCTGTGCCTTTTAATTTCAAACATGGAATCCTAACATTTTTAAAAGTCATGGCTTCACTTACATGTGGTCACCCCTCCTCACCTGAAATTGATTGTCTCCATGGAAGTGTTGTGAGAGACTGGAATTAGAATGCTTTGAAATAAATAAAAAATTATTCTTACAATTTGGGAGTATGTTTAATAGATTTATGAAATGTATACATTTTAAGATTTTAAATTTTAAGTCAATTATGAATTTATGCCCTTGATTTGGCTTCTTGTATCCTCAACCAGAAATTATCTTTTTCCCAAGGTCTGGTGCTGTTATCCCATTTCCTTCATAGATGCCCATTATGTTAGAGCCAAGGACGAAAATGAGAGCCAAATATAGAAAAATAAAACAGTTAACTGAAGTAAGTAAATAACACAGGTTTTACTTGTAGATTATTTTCTCTGTAGTTGGCACACACTGTTCCCCCTTTTAGACTGTTTTTATGAGTTCAAATATTGTATTTTATTTTTATATGTATCATGTCTAATATGGTCTGCGTCACACAGCCAGTTAGTTTCAAAATAAAAAATAAGTGAATAAATAATAGTAGAATATTAATATTTTTCATTTTTAATGGTGGACCATTTGATGTGTTGAAATCATGTTATAAGAATTTCTGGGCCAGGCGCGGTGGCTCACGCCTGTAATCCCAACACTTTGGGAGGCCGAGGCGGGTGGATCACCTGAGGTCAGGAGGTCAAGACCAGCCTGACCAACATGGAGAAAACCCGTCTCTACTAAAAAATACAAAAAAAAAATTAGCCAGGCATGGTGGCACATACCTGTAACCCCAGCTACTCAGGAGGCTGAGGCAGGAGAACCACTGGAACCCGAGAGGCAGAGGTTGAAGTGAGCTGAGATCACGCCATTGTACTCCAGCCTGGGCAACAAGAGTGAAACTCCATCTCAAAAATAATAATAATAATAATTTCTAATTCCCCATACCTTGAACTGTTTGCAGTGCTCGGGTTGATGGTTTGCCACAACCTATCTGTCCCAGCACGTTGTGGATATATGAGACTGGGTTGCCAGTGTTGTAACTAGTGGTAGCAGTCTCCTGCCTTTTTGTAAGTATGATGGCATAGAGTTATAATACCTTATGTCTCCAGATTTTGGTTCAACTGAAGAAAAATTGCGGCAGAAAACATACATGAACATATAGAAGTTTGGAAAAAAGTTAAGCTCATTTGTCAGGAGTGTAGAACTCCATAACAATGAAGTAGGTAATATGACACTGCTCAGGAGGAAGGCATGCTCCTCCCACACCGAAGATCAGAACGTCATTCTATTCACAGAACAAAGGGCACTCTTAGGCACTAGAGAAGATTTTCATCACACATTTTGAGGAATTAAATGTCCAGGCTTCCCTAATACCGAGGGCGATTTGACTTTCACTCCGTCATCATCAAGCTGATTAGATACCCCAGGTGTTCAGCCAGATCTTATTTTATATCACAGTTTCTAGTAAACCATGATGCAGTGAAACTAAATAGGTCTTAGCAGAACCTGACAGAACAGTAATTGTAGCACAGCACTAAAATTTACCCCCCGAAGTCTACTATGGAAGTCTGTGTCTCACATTGTCATCTGTGGAAATGCATCCTTGACAACTCGAGTAAGGGAATCAAATCTACATGGCATGTAAAGTCAATGAATGAGCAAGAAATCTGGGTCTAGTGAAAATAATAAAAAATGATGGTGATGAACAGCAGCCATAGTAATTGAAGTCAGTGTTGCCATTTAGATGACTGCATTTGGATTACCAGCTTCACGAGAAAGGGCATAATGACAAAATGCTAAATGACTCTAATAATATTAATTTATTCAAAGGAATAAGACTTGCCAAAGAACAGTTTGTAATATGTCTTTACACGGCAGTAGAATTTATATAAAAGCCTACTTTCAAGTAACTTATATTAAAAAGGATTATGTATTTATACTGAAGTTCACTTTTCATACATCTTCTGACTTCTGGTTGACAGGGAAAGTACTTAGACTTGATCTTAGCAAGTAACTTATCTTGAAGGTAAGACTTTATTTGTGGATGGTCACGGTGCTTTCTTGTATGGAGGGCACACTGTCATAGGAGTGCTTATACAACTTTGGAAAGCAGAAGCTAATTAAGTCTTGGACTTGGGGAATATGTATTAGGCTGGTGCAAAAGTAATTGCTGTTTTTGCCATTTAAAAGTAATGGCAAAATAGAAAGAGGTGTGAAAAGAAACACTCTCCCCAGTTCACCTGCACCTAGTGCATGTAATAAATCTTACTGAAAAATTATCCTGAGAAAGCCTGGATAGGGTAAAAATGCCTATGATTTATTTGCATAGTGTGCAGTAGCAAATACATATTTACAAAAGATGCCAAAGGAAAATGTCAGTGGGCCAGGGATGGTGCATCTCTACTTGCATTATTCCCTAATGAAAATAAAATACTGAGAAAAAGGTAATGAATCATATTCTTGTCCTTATCTCTAGAGGCCAAAATAATTAATGCTAGGTAAATTATACAGGTACAAATCATGAATGGTTATGAAAGCTGCATAAGAGATACCCTAAAACTCAGTGGTGTGAAGAGAACATTTATCATAATCACACATTCTGTGGGTCTGGAATTCAAACAGGGCACATCATATGGAAGCTTGAAAGGCTAGAGTTATCTGAAGATTCACTCAACCTCATTTCAGCTGGTTGATACTAGCTTTCAGTGGGAGACTGCAATTCCACTGATGATGGATTTCTCCTTGTGGTCTTTTCTTATGGGCTAGTTTGGACTTTCTCGCAATGTGGTAGGTGGATTCCAAGGGCAAACATAGTGGTCAAATGACAGAGAGAGAGAATATGAAGACTAGAGAGACATGAAAGACTAGAAAGACTATGACATAGTCTTGCAAGCCACAATATACCATTTTGGCACAGTGTTGTTCATACTATCCATGTTGATACTCCTACTCACCTCTCCGGGAAGGAGTATTGGTTACATTGTACAAAGGACATGCAGGATGGGAGATATTGGTGTGGTCATCTTCGGAACGTGAAATACGCCCCAGTTACTAAGCAAGAAATGGTAGCCAGCCCAAAACCTAGGGGACAAGGGAGGAGGGTGTAAAAAATGGAAGACAGTAGGAAGCATACCCCTATTTTGAAAATCTACCTGCACTAAAAATTCTGTATAATGAACTGTATACCCACAAATGCCTGTAATGTATAAAAATTCTCTGTATGTATTTTGTGTTTGTTTGTTTTGTTATTCCAATGTCCTTCACAATGATTCCAAGGAAAATAATAGAGCTACAGGAAAACTGTCCTGTGACATTAATATGGAATTTATAAAATGAAAAAAAGCTAATTACAAGCAATACACATGCATAGTAATAAATATGCCACACACAAGCACATTTAGAATTTCTCTTTAAGAGGGTCTTTTCTCAAACTGCTTATCACTTACTACTGTCATCAACCTGCCCCCTAAAGTGAAAAAAGATGAAAAGCAGAATTTGAAAGTAAGAATATTGTCTTTCATTATTTACATGTATTAGGGTTTGAATTATCTTCTAACATCGTGAAAATACAAATAACATCATTCATAACATTTTAAAAGTTCAATCTATGGGAATTTATCCATTAATATAGCATCTTTATCTTTTTATGTTTTTTTGCAACTGATTATATTGAACTTATATCTAAGTGTTATTTTTTTCTCCTATTTACCATGGTTTTATTTGATTAGGTTTTTTCTCTGTGTTGAGCATATAAAACGTACTTTGATGTTTTCTCTCTGCAGTTTGAAATCTCTATATTTTATTTTTGATTCTTTGGTTAGAGTTGTGAAATTTTATATATTTATATGTACATAACTACTTATTCTGAAATTTTATTGAATAAATATAATTGCTATCCCGTACCTAACAAAGAAATGTTTCCTATAGTTTTTCATATACTGTATGATTTAAAATACTATATATTTAAGTTTTTAAAAATATCATTGATTTTTATATCCTACTTTAACCTTCTGGGTTCTTTTTTTTCCTGATACATTATATACGTTAGAAGCCTTTTATCTAGTGTCTAGCTAGTGCCTGTTCTTATTGGCCTTTCTTTGTTTGATAAATCTGAAATGGACTCTATTTTGCCTGATTCTTGAATGAAAGAATTCTAGGTAGAACCGTATTTTCACACACCACTTGGAAGAGAAAAAATACAACCACTGTAATCTTCCATCTCTTTTTTCTAATGAGACAGCTAAAAGCTGCTCTCAGGGGAATCAGACCCACTGTCGTTCTTTTGTAGTTAAATGGCTCTTTTTTACTGGAAACTGTTAAGATTTCCGCATTAACTTTGACATCCTGAAGTTTCAGTGAAATGTGTTGCTTGTTTAAGATGCAAATTTACAAAATCCATTTGACCTGAGTGTGCTCATTACATTAAAAAGTCATTTTATTTATTTTTCTAATTCTGAAAAATTATCAGCCATTCTCTATTGCACCATTGCCCCAGTCTTTGTTTCCTTTCTTTCGGAGCTACTCAGCAATGTAGGTTGAAGCTTCTAATCTCACTCAATCTTCTATGTATCTCAGCTTGTCTCTCTCTCTTCTTTTCCCGTCCTCCTCATCTCTCATGCTCTGTGCTATGTTCTTGTGAGTCAGGGCCTTGATGTGTTTCCCGGTTCACTAATATTGTCTTCAACTGTATACGTCTTCTGTCTCTATAGTTGGTGTGATTAAAAACATATCCAAAGCTGATTGTCATTTTTGGATGCATTTCCTCATTTGTTCATGTTCTCATCTTGCACAGGGTTTGTTTCAGTTTTTCCCCCACATTCATTGCTTTCTGTGAGAAGTTTTGATGGATCACTTCTCAGAAGGCAGAGCAGGTGTTGCATCAGCAGTTCAGGGTTTCTTTTCATGGGATCTCTCTTCTCGATACAGCAAACATTGAGGCTATATCCAGTTTCTGTTGTGCAGGGGTCTCTGATTATTTCCTTTGTACTAACTGGAAATGTATGCACATTGTTTCTAACTGCAATCTCAAGCACAGGGCAGAGAATGTTCGGCTTCTGCTCTTCAAAAAAGAACTGAGACTCACGAGCCATTTTTTTTGAGAGCTGGTTTATTTTCTCCTGCAGTAGTGAGTTGCGTTCAGTTGCTGATTCTGTGAGGCAAATTAAATTTGAGCCTCCACATGTTCGTTCAATTCAGTGTGCTTTGACCCTACTCTATAGATATACCCACAGCTATTTTACCTTACTTTTGAGTGTATGTGTGTTTTTCTGTTCTTTACCTTTGAATAGAGGGCAGAGTTGTTTTGGTATACACTATCCTTTTGACCGGAGGTCAAATCTTATCAGAAATAATGACACAGTTTTGGGATATGGGAGCAGGAAAAAGACTGGTTTTTGAAGGGAACCTAAAATATATCCTTAGCAGTTGGTTAAATCTTCAAGTAAATTTCTTGATCCTGTTGTATGAAAACGTACACAGATTAAAGAACTTGAAGTTAAATAAACTAGAGAGTGCTATGATTAAAGTGCCTAAAATGCTGGCCAATCCATTTTTAGGTTTTAGATCTTGAATACTGAATAGCACTACCTTGCAGATTTAGATATGGGCTTCTCTGCTATATGAGTAAGAATTAACCATATCCTAGTGTATTGTAAATGGTGATCCACAAGATTATTATAAAATTATGTAATATTTTATATTTTGATGATATATACATAGTAATAGCCACCTCCACACACACACAGCTCCTGTTCACATACTCACTTTAGATCAACTGGATAACCACATCACATTTTTTTTTCTCTCCTTCCTGTCACCAGTTCAAACCACCACATGGCTTCAGCACCTGCATTCTGCTTACAATTTTGCTGGATTCAACTTTAATAATTACAGTATAATGAGTGAAGATCAAATGTCATAATACATTTTAAAAAATAGAAGACAAATGTATTAGTCTGATTTCACACTGCTATAAACAAATACCTGAGGCTGGGTAATTTATATGGGAAAGAGATTTAACTGACTCCCAGTTCCACATGACTGGGAAGGCTTCAGGAAACTTACAATCATGACAGAAGGGGAAGCAGGCACCTTCTTCACAAGGAGGCAGGAGAGAAGAGAGAGGGGAAATCGCCACTTGTAAAACCATCAGATCTCGTGAGAACTCACTATCTCAAGAACAACATAGGGGGAACTGCCCCCATGATCCAATCTCCTCCGACCAGGTCCCTCCCCTGACACATGAGGATTACAATTTGGATTACAATTCAAGATGAGATTTGGATTGGGACACAGCCAAACCATATCAACAATCATGAAAAAGCAATAAGAATCTCATGTCAATACGCAAAAAGGTTACCTTTAGTTATTTGAAAGTAAATTTCTACTAGATTATAATAAATTGTACCAAATAAGAATGCAATGTCTAACTCTGTTCAGCAGTTTTCTTTGATCTCAGCAATTCACAAAGCAGCAGGTAGATGGCAACTAAAAGATGTCTGCATGACTCTGGAATAGAAAACATTTCATGGAATGTAACCTGTGTCACTTCAACTTGGCTTCAATAGGTCAATCATCACATGAATAAATGGCATAAGAAATTAAGAAAGCTAATATCTAGAAGCCGGCCTAGTTATAGCAAAGAGTAGGTAGAGTTTGTCTTTTGAAATGTGTAGTTTTATTTAACTTCTTATAAACAAGCAGGAATAGAAGGATAACATGCTAGGAAGATCAACAAATGGAATTTCTTTTTTGGAAGTGAAAATTATAATAAGTTGTATATATCAATTGATTAGAACTCCAAGTCAGGCAACATATAGCTTCCAAGATAGCATCAGAAGTACAGATTGAGGGCAAGAACTTTGTCTATCATGTTCACTAATGTGCCTCATCCTGCAGGACAATTCTTGACACCCAGTGGGCATGTGATAAAAATGGCATTTAATTAATTAATTAATTGATTGGTTAAAGGATGCAAAAGTGCAAAGAACTGTACTGAGATCAAGACATGATGTAGGGTTGACACTAACTGGTTGTTTAACCTTGTATGTATATTAAACTTTCTGGGACAAATTATTCAAAGATGGGGGTAAATTAAATGATCTCCAGGGCTCTTTCAGTTCTTAAGAAGCCAATAAAAGGAAACAACTGGAGAATCAGGCATACAGGTAATTGGAGTCAATGCAAAATCTTTGACAAACACATATTACCTTCTCTGTTCAGTCCTTCAAAAGTCTAATAAGTGAGCAGCAGACTCACCATAGCTCAGAGACTGTTCCCCAGCAGTCCCTTAAATGTTATATGCCATTACGCCTGAGAAAATTAAAACTAATTAACCTAATTAGGAAAGCAAAACTGCTATCTCTTCTCTTTCACACTCTTTCTCACCTAGGATCTCCTTGTCCTCCACTCTACTGATAAAACATAATATATTGACTGATGAGGGTGTGAGGTCAGGACCTTTGAATGGTGGACCTGGGAAAACAAAAAGTGGAAGTGTAGGTGCCCTGAGGCAGAGGGCTGCCTCGCTGTTCTGTGCCAGTCCCATAGTTCCAGCTGAATGTGTTCATTTATTTCCACTTCCTTTTCAGAAATCTACAAGAAATGAGGACTCCCCTGACTGCTTTTTCTCATGAGTATGAGTTTACATTTCTTGTTGCTTTGCATGTCTTGTAATTTTGAATTATATCCTAAACATTAAGAGTGAGACACCACAGAACCATGAATTCTGATGTATGTAATCCTCTCAAAGTGTTATTATTTTTTTTTTTTTGGACATTCAATTAATTTGACTAAATTCAAAGTCCCAATCCTGTCTCCCTTGAAATGGGCAACAATTAAATTCCTCTTCTTTTAACTTTAGCTGAGCTTAGCTTAGTTTGTCTGACCTGTGGATGGTTCAAAGGTCAGCCAGAGATGTAGGCAGAGTTTATCCACGTGATTTGGTTCCCCTCTGCTGTGACTTTCTACACGTCCTACACGTCTTGGTTTCCTTTCTCACTTTCCATCTGCCATGTTCACCCTGAACTCTGTCCTCTCACTGCTCAATCCAGTAAGCCCTCTGTCATGCACGACCCTGACTAAAGCCCGCCCTCAGGCAAATGCTGTAAAAATCCCAAATCATCCAGTCTTCTTCCCTTTTACTGAGTTTCTAGTCACTGTTCCTGGGTCTTTTGAAAGCTCAACCATTCACTGATTAACCGAGCTAAGAATTGAAGCAACCACTTTTCCTACACTTCAATTAAGTATTCATAGTCGATACTTCTTTTCTTATTTCAGAATAATTTTTATGTTACTAAGTTATACTAGGATGCTGTTCACTTTACCTCTTTACTCTCCCTATGCCCCACTCACACATACTTAAGAAGAGGAACACTTGGTATTAGAGATGTTTTGAAGCTGGCTAGATGCAGGGTGTAGAATGAGCCTCTAGTACTTTTCCAGTACATCCAAGTTAGGTCACTTTTTAAAATTAAGGAATATTATTAGTAATTACACCAAGAAAATTAATGTAAAGTGGCAATGTCTTGAGCAAATAAAATATGTGATTATTGTACTGATTGAGTCCGTTTCTAGTTCTCTACTGTATTAGTGGCTTAGGGCTGTCATAACAAAGTGCCACAAATGGGGTGGTTTAAAACAACAGAAATTTACTGTCTCACAGTTCTAGAGGCTGGAAGTCCAAAATCAAAGTGTCAGCAGAGCTGTGCTCCCTATAAAGACTTCAGGGCATCCTTCCCTTTCACTTCCCAGTTTCTGGGGGTTGGCTGGCAATCACTGGTAGTCCCATAGGTTGTAGATGCCTCACTCCGATCTTCCCTCTTCATGTTGCATTTTCCATGTGTCTCTGTCTTCCCATAAGCATCTTCTGATACAATTCTATCTGCTTCATTTTGTGTTTCCTTTTCCATTTCCAATAAAATGTTGCATGAATTCACATAGTTGATATAGTATTTTGCTAGTGTAAGGTATAGACAACAAAAGGCAGCTAAAGTCAAAATTATAAATGTTCCCCCTCCAAACAGTAATTATCAGATGGCAGGTACATTATGAGCATTAAGACAGCCTGGCAATGACGTCTATATTTACATTGCAGGTCTCTGTCTACATTGCACATTAATATTCTCCAACCTTGTCAAATGTAATTTCCAGTCATCTTTGTTTCATCAACATATTATTTTACAATTTAAACAAAGATGAATCATAGAAATGTTTCTGAATTTTTCTCAATACACATGCCACAGAATAGATTAAAATATGCAAGTTGTTTGCATAAGTTAAATATTCCATTTTGGCATCTTTAAGTTCTTTTTTATTTTGAAACAATTGTGGATCATTCATATCAGATGAGGACAAAGGACCTTGACCTCTGAAAACTTAGAATTCTATAATAGTAACTACATTAAAAACTCATCTTGTTAGAATAGTCATACTATCCTATTTTTATTCAACTACTGCTCGATACAATAGCCCAATTTTATTTTATTCCAAAAGTTTTCCTTTATAACTTTGTAAAAGAATGCCCATGTGCAATCTTCTTATTTAGAGAGTTTATGAAAGTGTCTTAAAATCTGGATCTTCTTGACTAACTGAATACTGAGCACTTATCCCACCTAATTTCTTGGAGACTTTAGAACTAGGATCATAAGCCTGTGCCCACAAGTATAATCTGGATTGCAGATGATTGGTTGTTCTTTGGTCAGCACTGTGTGTTATAAGAGAGAGTCTGAATGTGTGTGTATGTGTGTGTGTGTGTGTGTGTGTGTGTGTCTGTTTGGATTCAGGCCTCTTCCACTCTTACATCTTCTTATAGTCAATGCAGGTGACCTTACTGGCACTGTGGATAATTCATTTCCCTGCTACAAATGTTGATTTGAAGTATGAGAGAAAGACACTCAGAGGGAGAGTGTTCTACAGCTATGCTAGTCAAATCTCCAGTAGAGGTGGAATTGGACACCTTGATTTCAAAATACTGCTCAGTGTTCAAATTCCAGGTCATAAGCAATGGGAGTTGGGAGCCAGAGACTTAGAGTTGTGCAGAATCTGGCTCCGGGGTCAGACAACTCAGCTCTGATCACTGACTCCACCTTCCTGCCTCGTAGGTCAGATACTTCACATGAACTGTGACGCCTCAGATCCTTCCTCTATAATATCAGAAGTTGTGATATAATCATTGTTGGGATTAACTGAGATGATACATGTGAAATAGCATAGGACTATTCTTCCAATATTATCAATAATAACAATAGAAATAATGAATTACTGAATAAAATCTAAGATGAATGAAAATGACTAAGTAATTAAGGCCACAGAGAACAATGTCCCATCAGTTATAGTAATACAACACAATGTATGTTTTCTATTTTGTCCGATTTTATTACAATCATTATTTGTTGTCCCTCCCTAAATTCATTTTATTTTTTGGTGTTGATTTTCCTAGTACATCATTGATGGAAATCATGTCTGGTTTACATTATCAGTTTATTGGTTTGCAGTGCTGGTTAACTTTAAGATCGATTTGTGTTTCTCTTCTAAAATCCCAAGGGCCAAACTTTCTACATTGCTGTCCAACAGAGAGCCACTAGAGGAGACAGTGACTTTCACAACTGGCTGGGTTCTGTCTGTTGCTTCCCCTGATCGTTCAGGATTGTCATGATACACTGGGGAAAATTAGCTTGGGCTCTTAGAATAGACTCCTCACAAAGCCCAATGGATTTCTTCGCAAAGTCAACTATGATTGTGGAAGTGCATACAAACTGATTATTTGGCAATTAATTTCAATATTCTATGTGCTAATTTGACTATTTGTGCCTAGAATTTTTGAAGGATTTCCTTTAGCTAGTCTTTTTCTTTCATGAAAAAAAAAAAAAAAAAAAAAAAAAAAAACACCACGTTTTTCTATGCTTTCATAATGTCACGGACCTTACCTGCTTCTGGAGCCCTCATAATTATGTCTTTGTTGTCACAGTTCTTGGCAATCCTACCAATAGATGTTCCCTTGGAACTCTCTGAGATTGCTCAAGTATCATATGTAGGAGAAGTACTGATACGCACATCCCAGACAATGCCCTAAGTGTGGCCCTTTCCACGCTCCAACAGGCTGTCTTTGCCTACATCAATGTGACCTCTCAACTCAAAAATAACCTGGATGACCTGACTCCTGACTAGCCCACAAGGTACAACCCCCAACCCCCACCACCTAGGCACTTCCATGGGAAAGAAGACCAAAGGACAATTTGGTTTTTATTGAATCCAACACACAATCTTTTCTCCACCCTCAAAGCCCAAAGAAAACCAACAGAGAGCAAAACAAATCATCGAATGTGATTTTAATCATCAGTTTTAATAGTGTCAATTTAATGTTGATAACTGACAACAGTAGTTTAGTTAACTGCTTCTTAACAATGTGGCACAAAGCAAGTTAGAAGTAGATTTTTCAATGTGGCCTGTCAATTAGCTGTTGTTTTGGGACTTGAGACATGCTAAATGCGAGTGGACGGAAGTCTGTTCAGGAGGGAGAACGTCTGGCCATAAAGCGATATAATGTGAGGTAGCAATACATTTCTGACAATTAAGGGGAATTTCAGGTTGTGTTTCTTTTTCTCTTAAACACAGGTGTGAAAAGAGGGGCGGAATCTTATTTTATCAAATTTAAAGTTCTGGGACATGAGGGAAATAATTTTGGAAAATTAGTCAATGAATCAAAGACCTCAACATCTATTTCCAGATGTGTAAATCCATTTGTTCACAATTTATGTTACTAAATTACCTTCTGAAGAATAATATTGGTTATTTGTGTATGGACTATTCATATAAGCAGGTGATTTTCTCATCAACATGAAACATGGTAGTGAGTCCCAGGAGTTATCAGTGTTTCTAAATGGATGTTTTAAAGAGAGAATAAATTGGTTGTATTTTAAAATAACGATATGAAAGGACATACTGGGAAAGCTGAATTCATACTCACAGTGGGATAAAAAAGAGAGACGGGGGCTTTCCAGTGAGCTCAGTGGGAGAGAAAGTGCTTTTTGTAGGATGTCATCTCTTTAGCATTTGTGGAATAGAATATAAGAGTTACCTAACTGACACGTGAAAAAGATTACATGTATCTTTATTGGCTGAAAACAGTTCATTTTTCTGATGTAAAACAATTTAACATGATCTGAGAATATCAACTATCCTTTCTAAGACTCCTAATTTGTTTTACCTTGATAAAAAAGCACCAAAATGAGATGCGAGGAAGAGAAAGTGAGCAAACTTATTATAGGTATAATAATACACATATACACACAGAGAAAGGAGGGTATAATTTCTTTTGAAAGTCCACTGAATTAAATATTAATCATATCTTTAAAACACAGCTAAATAATAATTTTGAATCAATATCTAAACTGATATTTGACCCAAAACTGGATATCAGTGTTTTTGAGAGACTCTAGCTAAATGGGAGTTCCAGTATCAGAGGTGGATAAATTCTTATCTCTGACCACTGGATTGAGCCATTTGGTTGTGGTATAGAATTGGAAACTGTGTCAAGGGTAACTAAACCCTGCTTCCAGAATGAGAAAACTAAACTTGTATTCAAAACAGATGCCAAGGTAATATAAAGTTATGAGAATTCACTACACATGGCCTGTGTAGTGAATTTAACACATAAAATTGACCATCACAAGCATGGAGAGAGCAGTGCTGAGAATGAGTCCTGTCCAGGGAGGGAGCGAGGGAGGGGAGAGGTGGGGAGATAGGGGTGCCCACTGATCTTGTGTGAGATCCTTGATTAAACCATTCCTGAAGATTTCTTCTCTGGGAGCCATTAAATCCTCATTTTACATTAAGCTGGTTTGAATTGGGTTTCTGCCTAGGGAAGAATCTTTTCAACTACATTCAACAAACATCTCTCGTCTATATTCCCACTGAGGAGTCATCTTTTCAGTATACATGGGCCATTCCTGTTGTGGGGGAAAATCAACAGGTAAAGTGAAACAATAACAACAAAACAGGTACAAATACACTGACACAAAGGTTCCAGCTATCAAAAAACTGTTCTTGCAGTGGTCTGCATAGCTGATTTTGAAGTCATGAATTGGAAATATGGATCTGTACTTTTTTTTAGATATAAAACACATTTGCTCACTTTCTCTTTATTACATCTCACTTTGGTGTTTTCATCAATATAAAACAACCAGTTGTGACCACAGGGCCTTTTTGGAAGATATAATGGAGCTAGACAGATATAAAATAGCCACTACACTTTTCCCCATTTGTATTTCACATACACATACATACACACACACACATACACACGCGAATCAGGACAGATATTTCTCTTATTCTCTATTGATATCATGATCTCAGCATGTGTTACTGGTTATGATTACAAGTTTTAGAAAAAGAAAAGAACCATTAAATGAATACAGTAAGCTTTACTCTGTTCTCTTTCTAGGAAAAGTAAAGAACAAGTGGCCAAAAGTATCAAAGAAATTTTGTATTTATGGCAAAATTAGAAAGAACTAGCATTCTTATACTTATTGTTAAATGGCTAGACTGAGTTATTTTCTATTTTGTCTTCTTATAGAAAAATTGTAAGGATCAGTGAACACTGATAACTGAGGCATGAAATGGAGGCCATTTTTACCTGCATTATCCATTTTGGCAATTATCATTTTTGACAGTAACAGCATGACTATAAAATTTACTCCTCAATTTGATCTAGGTAGTATGGTTTCAGGAGAGTCAATATGAATTGACCTGTATAACTATAAACCTTCATAAATGTTTCATATCTTAAGTCATCAAACAAATATTTTATCAGTGTCCTATGTGCTGCAATCACATAGAAACTTATTGAAATGGTTTCTATATTCTAATGAGTTAAGCAATATTTACAATTCTGCAAACCACACGAATCAGACATGAATAATCTCCTGGCATTTGACCTTTTCTTTTTTATTCATACTACCCTCTTTGCTAAGATTTGTGTGTAAGGGTTGAGGAGGCAGAATGTGGAACTGCAAAGTGAGGCATTTCCCCCGTCCCCCCTACCTCCGGAATCGCAAACACAAACCCTGTTTACAGGAAAGATATACGAAAGAAGCAACTTAAGAATTTAGGTAGACAAACTGTCGATAACAACAACAACAGCAACAAAATGAAATATATGGCTGTTTGGAAATGTTAATGTGTGGGGTATCTATAAAAACAGAAATGTCATTTCTTACATGATTACAATGGATTAAATACAAAACTTGCAGATTTGCCAAGTTATTTGACACAGGCACAAAGAATACTACAGCATTCATATTTTTAAGATAGGGTCGAGGGCAGTATACAGTGTTGCAACAGCTGGAGTTCCGTTTTTCTCTACCTGGTGAGGAATGTAAGCCTATTGTAGCAGTCACTGCATGTTGGCTACCAATGTTCATTTCTTTATTTTTTTCTTGTTAACACAAGTCTCTCCTCTCTGTGGGGTGAATAACATGTTCCAAGGTAAAAATATGCAGCCATCCTCTGGTGTGAGCCTAGGAGATCCTGGGGTGCACTTTGGACATTTAGGCAGTCATGCCAAAATGGAACTTCTAAAGTTCATGGGAAGAACACGTTTCTCCCTGTCCCTTTCACTTGTCTGGAATGTGCACCAGTGGCCCTCCTGTGACCATGAGTCTGAAGCCACATGCTGGATGGGAACCTCAGAAAACGCCAGGCTCTGAAGCAGCTGAGCTGCATCTTAGACTTACTGTTGGAGGAAAACCCTAATGTGTTCATGTCAACCTTAGGGGATTATAGAACAAATAAGCGTGATCCATCAGCCTGTGTCTTCCCCTTCCTAGAAATTGGAGGTGATATTTTCTGGGATCCTATCATCCTTTAAAAAAAATACAACTGATCTGTATATCCAAGCACTATAATCCCAATGTTGAAAACCTTGAAGATAAAAAATAAATGTGTTTAGTCTTTACATTATTTCTAACACTGGAGGTAAAAATTGTTTAAAATATTTTAGGTATTTCTATTGGTTTAATGCATTTTTTTGTAAATGTCATTCTGTGAAAGTGCATTAGTACAATGTTGACTTTGCATGGAAGCATTGTGTTGGTGTCAATGTGCATTCAAAAATATAATTCTGAAAAAAAATTAAAAATTATTTTTAAAATATTTATTTACATTTTAAAATGGAGGTCTATTTGAGAAACATATACAACCATAACAGAAAACTTCTTAGGCCACTTTACATGCTATCATAGGCAATAGTAACATACATATTTTTCCAAGCATAAACATTCAGGTATATTAATGACAGTCATGCAAGTATAATGGCTATGAGAAGACAAACTTTATTCATAAAGAGATAAGTCAAACGTGAAATGTATAAATGTATATCACTATGGTTGGAAACTGTCTGCACCCAGCTAAAATTGCAGTTATCTGAAATACCATTAGGGACAACCTAAGTTTTTTAACCGGATTGATCAAAATCCACAGAATTACCACCACACCACCACCTCATCAACTGCCCCCAAAGTCAAGATCTTGATAAATTTTATCTTTCACAAATGCAGCTGTACAAAAAGGACATTTCATCATTTATTAAAGAAGTATTAAGGTTTTTACATACAAACGCAATGCTCACACACAAAGTCAACATTGTAATAATGCACTTTCACAGAGTCACATTTACAAAAAGTGCATAAAACTAATTAGAACTATCTAAAAGTCATTATACAATGTATACCTTCAGTATTAGGAATGATGCAAAGACTAAATACATAACACAGAGATTTGTAAAAATAATGACTACAATTTTAAATAGTAAAAAAAGAAAAAGAAAAAAATGAAAATTTGACCTATGTGAAAGTACATTACAAGGAATAGAGTCTAGGTGATTGCATGGAGACAGTTCATAAGAGATAGCTGAACTTCATGATCATTAAATTATATTTTGAATTCTTATATCATGATGAATAGCTGCATTTTTTTCCTTTAGGTCACAGCTCTTTTCAGAGAATATTTTCACATTCATTTTCTATGTGGTGCTGCTCTTTATGAAATTTATAATTTTTTTTTTTTTTTTTTTTTTTGAGACGGAGTCTCGCTCTGTCGCCCAGGCTGGAGTGCAGTGGCCGGATCTCAGCTCACTGCAAGCTCCGCCTCCCGGGTTCACGCCATTCTCCTGCCATCATCATACATGTTCCCTATTAAATTTTCCCATCTTCTGCTCCATGCTTCAATGTTCTTTTGTGTATGCAGAAATGTATTTCTCATGTACTCATATATAGATAACAAATTTGGCAGAAACATTATTGGTGATCAAACAACAACACCATTGCATAAGTGTCTTCTTATTCTATCATGCACATAATTATTTTAAAACCGGTCAGTAACTTCACTGGCTTCTTCTGAAAAGGAGGCTTTAATTCATTAAAAACTCCTGGAATGCCATCAGCTGGAAGGAATGCTAGCGCAGGCAAATGAAATATTTTTATTTTATTTTTTTCAACTTTTATTTTAGATTCATGGGTAAAAGTGCAGATTTGCGGATTTGTTACCTGGGTAAACATGTTGCTCAGGTTTGGTGTACAAATGATTTCATCATCCAGGTAGTAAGCATAGTACCTGATAGGTCGTTTTGATGACCTTCACCTCCTTCTAACCACCCCCCTTCAAGTAGGCCCTAATGTCTAGTCTTCCCATTTTTCGTCCATGTGTCCTCAATGTTTAGTTGATTTTATATCTGGAAATTTTCCTGAGATTGTAATTAGTTCTAGGAGCCTTTGTTTCTAGGAGCAGAAACAATGGGGTTTTCTAGGTATAGAATTATGTACTCTGCAAAGAGATAGTTTCATCCTCTCTTTCTATTGGGATGCCTTTTATTTCTTTCTCTTGCCTTACTGCTTTGGCTAAGACTTCTAGTACTATGTTGAATAGAAATGGTAAGAGTGGGGATTGTTGTTTTGTTTCAGTTCTCAAGGGGAATGCTTATAGTTTTTCCCATTTATAGTATGATGTTGGATATGGGTGTCTCACAGATGGCTCTTATTATTTTGAAGTATTTTTTTTATGCCAATTTTTTTGAGAGTTTTTAACTTGAAGATATGTTGATTGTCATTGAAAGTATTTTCTGTGTCATGTGACACCGAGATGATTATGTGGTTTTTGTCTTTTGTTCTGTTTATGTGAGAACTCACAAATTGATTTATGTTTATTGAACCAACCTTGTATCCCAGGATTAAAGCCTCCTTGGTCATTGATACGTTTTAGATTTGTGTCCCCACTCAAATCTCACGTCATATTGTAATCCTCAATGTTGGAGGAGCCCAGTGGGAGGAGATTGGATCATGGGGTGGGCTTTTCCCTTGCTGTTCTTGTGATCGTGAGTGATTTCGTATAAGATCTTGTTGTTTAAAGGTATGTAGTACCTCCCCTTTCTCTCTCTTCCCTCTGCTCCAGTCAGGTAAGATTTGTCTGCTTCCCCTTCACCCTCCACCATAATTATAAGTTTCTGGAGTCCTCCTCAGTGATGCTTCTGTATAGCCTGCAGAACCATGAGCCAATTAAACATCTTTTTTATTATAAATTATGCAGTCTCAGGTAGTTCTCTATGGCAATGTTAGAATAGACTAATATAGTCATGGTGTATTTTCTTTTTGATGTGCTGTTGGATTCGGTTTGCTAGTATTTATTTGAGGATTTTGTGTATATGTTCATCAGCGATATTGGCTTGAGGTTTTATTTTTTTCATTGTGTATTTGCACAAGAATGAGCTAAGGAGGAGTCCCTTCTTGATTTTTTTTGGAATAATTTCAGGGGGATTGGAACAGGCTCTTGTTTGCACATGTGGTAGAATTTGGCTGTGAAGTCATCTGCTCCAGAGCTTTTTGTAGTTGGTAGGCCATTTATTAGTAATTTTATTTTGGAACTAATGATTGGTTTATTCAGGGTTTCAACTTATTCCTGGTTCAATCTTGGGAGGTTGTTTTTTCCAGGAATTTATTCATTTCTTCTTGCTTTTATCAATTATGTGCATGGGAGTGTTCATAATAGTTTTTGAGAGTTTTTTGTGTTTCTTTTTTTTTTTTTTTTTTTTTTTTTGAGAGTTTTCCTCTTGTCATCCAGGCTAGAGTGTGGAGTGCAATGGCACAATCTCAGCTCACTGCAACCTCTACCTTCAGGTTCAAGTGATTCTCCTGCCTCGGCCTTCCCAGTAGCTGGGATTAGAGGCACGTGCCACCATACCAGGTTAATTTTTGTATTTTTAGTAGAGATGAGTTTTGCCATGTTGGGCAGGCTGTTCTCAATCTCCTGACCTCAGGTGATCCACCCACCTTAGCCTCCCAAAGTGCTGGGATTACAGGCGTGAGCCACTATGCACGACCAGTTTTTTGTATTTCTGTAGGGTTGGTGATAATCTCAACTTTGCCATTTTTGATTGTGTTTTTTGGGATATTCTTTCTTTTTTACTTTATTAGTCAAGCTAGTGATCTATCAATCTTGTTTAGTCTTTCAAAGAACCAACTTTTTGTTTTATTGATCATTTTTATAGGATGCTGCTTCTTAATTTCATTCAGTACAGCTCTGATTGTATTTATTTTCTCCTGCTAACTTTGGCATTGGTTTGCTCTTGTTTATCTAGTACTTTAGGTGTCATGTTATGTTTTTAATTTGAGATCGTTCTAATTTCTTGATGTAGGCATTTAGCCCTATAAATTTTTCTCTTAACACTGCTGTAGCTGTGTCTGAGATTCTGGCATGTTGGATCTTTATTTTTGTTAATTTCAGTAAATGTTTTGACTTCTGCCTTAATTTTATTCTTTACCCAAAAGTCCTTCAGTAACAGATTGTTTAATTCTCATGTAATTGCATGGATTTAAGATATCTTCTTGATATTGTTTTCTATTTTTATTGCATTGTGGTCCAACCGTGGTGCTTGGTATGATTTTGTTTTTCTGAATTTCATAAGAATTGCTTTATGCCTGAGCATATGGTGATTCTTAGAATATGTGCTTTGTGCATATGAGAAGAATGTATATTCTGTTGGTGTTGGGTGAAGTATTCTGTAAATGTATGTTAATCCTATTTGGTTTTCAGTTTAGATCCACATATGTTTGTTTGTTTCCTGACTTGATAATGTGTTTTACTGTCACTGGGGTGTTAAAAGTATCCCACTATTATTGTGTGGTTATGCAAATGTCTTCATAGGTTTCTAAGAAGTTGTTTTATGAATCTTGTTGCTCCAGTGTTGGATGTGTACATATTTAGGATACCTAAGTCTTCTTGCCAAATTGAACCCTTTATTATAATGTAATGCCCTTCTTTGTGCTTTTTGATTATTGGTAAAATCTGTTTTGACTGAAATAAAAGTAGCAAACTCTTCTCTTTCTTGTTTTCCATTTGCTTGATAAATCTTTCTCCATTCCTTTACCTTGAGCCTATGGATGTCCTTATATGTGAAATGGGTCTCTGGAAGACAGCATACCATTGGGTCTTGCTTCTTTATCCATCTTGCCACTCTGGGCTTTTCAATTGGGTCATTTAGCAAGTTTACATTCAAGGTCAATGTTGATAAGTGAGGATTTGATGGTGTCATTGTGTTGTCAGCTTGTTGTCATGTAAATTTGATTATATATTGTTTGATAGTGTCAGTGGGCTATGTACTTAAATGTATTTTTGTGGTGGCAAGTATTAGTCTTTCATTTTCATGTTTTGCATGCCCTTAAGGACCTCTTGTAAATGTAATGTAGATCTGGTGGTAATGCATTCCCTTAGCATCTGCTTCTCTGAAAAGGATTTTATTTCTCTTTTGCTTATGAAGCTTGCTTTGGCTGGATATAAAATTCTTGGTTGGAATTTTCTTTTGTTAAGCATGTGGAACACAGGCTGCCAGTCTCTTCTGGCTTTTAAGGTTTGTGCTGAAAAATCCACTGTTAGCCTAATGAGCTTCAATCTGTAAGTGATCTGCTCCTTCTCTGTAGCTGCCTTTCAATTATTTTCTTTCATATTTACCTTGGAGAATCTGATGAGTGTGTACTACAGGGATGGTTGTATTATAGTATCTTGAGGCAGCAGTTCTCTAAATTTTATGAATTTTCATGTGGACCTCCCTAGTGAGGTTGGGAAAATTTTCATGGGCAATATCCTGAAATATGTCTTCAAGTTTCTTGCTCTCTGTACATCTCTTTCAGGAATGCCAATGAATCATAGGTTTGACATCTTTACATAATTCCATATTCTTGGAGTTTTTGTTCATTTAAAACATTTATTTAATTTTTTTTCTGCCTGTATTGATTCAAAAGAATGGTCTTTGAGCTCGGAGATTCTTTTCTCAGCTTGTTCTATTCTGTTATTAATGCTTCCAGTTACATTATAAAATTCATTTAGTAAACTTTTTATCTTCCTTCCTTCCTTCCTTCCTTCCTTCCTTCAAATGGCTATGTCTTTCAACTTTCAGATTGTTTTACCATTTTCCTTGGATTGGGTTTCAATCTCTTCCTGTATCTTGTTTAACTTCCTTGCCATCTAGATTCTGAATTTTATGTCTGTCATTTCAGTCTGGTTAAGAACCATTGCTGGGGAGCTACTGCAGTCATTTGGAGGTAGGAAGACACTCTGGATTTTAAGAATTGCCAGAGTTTTTTCACTGGTTCTTTCTCATCTGTGTGTTTCTTTAATCTGTGAAGTTGCTACTTTTTGCTTTTATATTCTTTGATGACCTTGAGGGTTTGATTGTTGTACAAGTTGGATTTGGTCAATCGGCATCATTTCTGGATGTGTTCATGGGGCCAAAGTTCAGCTCAGCATTCTTGGACTACATGCTCTGACCCTGGGTCTAGGGTTAGATACTTTTGTTTTCTGGCCTCTTGAGGTCAAGCACCTGCTGTGCTGGAGGGAGCTGAAATGGTCCCATGGCAACAACACTCTGACAGGAGCTGCTGGTAAAAGTGCACAGGCAGGGGATTGGTGCCTGAGACATGGATGAGTATGCTCTAACAGGGAAGTGTGGGGGGAAGGTGGTTGCTGCCTGAAAGTGCACAGTGGCACAGTGGCCATAAGCATGTGCATGCTAGTGGGCCAGTGGTGGGTCCACAAGCACGTGCATACCAGCAAAGTGATGGATTTTCATGTGCCTCTGTGTGCCTGCAGTGCAGCAGGGGAAGGCTGTGGACAAGTATGTCAGAGGGGTCTGTCTGCAAAAACACTACAATAGGAAGGTGGGGTTTTCTGCCAAATGAGCTATGGTGGTGGTTGTGGGCAAGTATTCTGGTAGGGCAGCTGAGGCTACACTGCAGGCAGTACAGGTAGGCAGGGACTCTGGACAAGGCCAGCATACAGGGGGGCATTCAGATCAGACTAACCTCATCCTGTAGCAACACAGCCCTGCTCTCTCCAAGACAAGCAGCATACAAAGGCTAAAGCTACCTTTAGGAGTATGGCAAGCCTTGAGGAATGAGCACCCATGGTCATGCTCCACTGCAGCCATTCCCATGCCAAATCCTCTGCATTCCATGCACCTTTCCCATCTCTGAACTATTTTCCTTGACAACTAAAATGTCCATGGGGGTTGTTGGGTCTTCTGCAGCTAGGATCCCAGAGGTCTGTGGCAAGAGTGGGCCACTTCATGCCTATTTCACTCACCCCTTGTCTAGGAGGGGCTCAGGGCCAGGAATGAGTTGTAGTGCTTAGCAACCCATTCAGGGCTTTCAGTTCCCTACCCTTTCAGTCCAGGGTCTATGTCCTCCTTATATCTACTCTCAATGTCTTCTTTACAAAGATCTGTTTGGAATGAAATGCCACACTTTTAAACTGAAGTTTTCTTGGTTTGCCAATGTACTCATATAAATTTTTTACCAAATGAGCACCCAATGTCAAGCTCCATGGGTTTTATTGGGGTCTGAATGGAAAAAAACAAGTGTTATTGGCAACAACTTGAAATTCAGTTTTTGAAGGCTTGATCACACGTAATTCCAAAGCTTTCATTATGGTTTAGGAATCCAATTGAAATCCATTTCTTCTGCATGAAGGCAATAACTAGATAATAGTCCTGTCTAACATAATGCTACTGTCTTGTTATTGTGATTTTCAGGATTTTAGGTGTTAGGGGTTTTAGATTTTAGGAATTTAGATTTAGGAATTTAGAATGTTGATTTTAGAGATTTTTGAATTTTCAAAATTTCGACATTCCTGATTATGGTGTTCAAGATTGTTTTTCAGGATTATACTACAAAGGCACATTTACCTCACCAGAAAAAACAAAAACAATAAGACAAAACAAAACACAAAAACAAAGAAACATTGTGAGCAGATCATAATTCCAAACATAAGCTTCAGTTTCCCAGTTGCTCAAACTATGATTTTCGTTTTTATTGTCTAGCAGAGAAAACATTCTTAGGGTGATTATGCTCCAGTGATTTATACTGCTTAGTTTGGCTGCTTTCCTCCTGACCTGGGCAGGTTCCCAGTGAAGGCAGGTGGCTCTCCAGAAAGCTTTTCATCACCAGAAGGCTTAGAAACCCTGTAGGTGGGGTTTTGACTTTAGGGGGAGATCCAGATGAAGTCTGTATGTGCTTTTCACTTGGAGAAAGGTGAGCCCCTTCAGGGCTCAGCCAGGCCAGGGCCTGGTGTGGCTGACAGGGACTGAGTCATCATAGACTGCTACAAGAAGGTGGAGCCACATGGACAGCCACAGGTGGGACTTGAGAGGATCCAGTAGGAGGTAAGAGATCCAGGCCAGCATCAGCTAGCCAGGTACCAACTGGTCAAAGGGAAGGATGTAGTAGAGGGCAGCCTTGTGTCAACTGAATAATAAAGCAGGTGGATTCATTTTATGTAGTCAAGCATTAGTTCTCAGGCTTTACAGAGTAGTGAATGTCCCCAGAGACATGGTTGAAATTATGACCCAGGTCTGGTGGGGCCAGGATCCAGCATTTCCCACTCTCTTTGCCATGCCTATGCCTTGAGGACGAGTCCTGGGGACATTAGGGCTAGAGATGCAAAGTGAATGATAGACAGGCATTTCCCAGCCTAAGCCAGCAGTTAGGATCCCTCAAAGAGCGAGAACCTGGAGAAAATGCACAGTACAGTGTGGTGTGTGTGGAGATGGCGGGTCATTTAGGGGAGCCATCAGGGAGCGTAGAGCACACATCTTCAGACATGAAATTTGAGAGTATGTCTGAGACTGGAGGCCTCAGCCTTGTGCTGAGATGCTTGCTTAATACCATCTGTAAAGACTGGAGCTCATTGAGTTATTGCTATCTGTAAAACTTTGGAAAAGGAGCTAACACTTTTCATGTAATAACTGCCAGGCATCAAAATAGATATCCTGAACCTACTCTTCTTGTTCTTTAGAGATGTAAAAGGAGTGATGGAGCCAAAGTCAAGGATTGGAAAACTTCTCAGATGTCTTTGTGTAACCGGGGCTGAAAGGGAGTGATTGGAATCAGAGAAGCTGGTGGGTTGCCGGTGGAATGAACTGCTTCTTCCAGACAAGGAGTGGAGAGAGCTGGGAAGTGACACCAAGCACCGAGGAACTGGGGCCCAGTCCATCTCCAGATTTCTGCATATTTCTATTGTTCAACATTTAGATTTCATAATTGTAGATAAAAAGATTGCTGTATTCTCATGGACATTGGGGATTGATGAGAGATTCATACTGCACACTCTGTAGCCCTCCTCAGATCAATATTATCCTCAACAGAGCCCATTAGGAGCAGAAAAGCACCCAGCAAACTGACAGATCCACCCAAGTAGGAGACATTGAAAGCATCACACACTTCACTATTATGTAAGACAATCGCATTGCCTTGACTAGCTATTAATAAAATCAGTAATTCTGAACTTCACTGAGAAACAATATCATGTCTGTGGTAGGATGAACTAGTAAAAAATTCAAGGCTTTCCTTCAGCCTGTGTAAAGCCATGATTTATAGGCCCCGTTACTGTTCGTGAAGCCCAAAAGTTGCATCTACAATAATGCTAATATTTTACATGTAGCACATTTACAATTTTCTGCCATACCCTGAGTTATTTTTATTTGATTATATTTTCTATATATGTATGCAGATTTATAATAGTGTATAACTTTTAATGTGTATTCCATTTGTAAACAAAACTTTTCCAAAGGGTTTATATCAATTTTTAGACTGTTTACACACCCCCAAGAAGTTGACATAATAAGTAAATGAGTCAAGGATAAAAATGCAAATGCCCAAATAAAAAAGGGCCAATAGTTACCTTGAAAAAGAGTCAAGCATTCTGGGATTTTAAAATCCAAAGTCCCATTTCTCAAAGAAGTCAAAATGTCTTTGTTTGCAGATGACATGATCCTATATATAGAAGACTCCATGGTCTCAGCACAAAAGCTTCTTAAGCTGATAAACAACTTCAGAAAAGTCTCAGTATACCAAATCTATGTGCAGAAGTCACAAACATTTGTATACATCCACAATAGTCAAGCAGAGAGTCAAATCATGAATGAACTCCCATTCACAATTGCTACAAAGAGGAATACAGCTAACAAGGAAAGTGAAGGACCCCTTCAAAGAGAACTACAAACCACTGCTCAAGGAAACCAGAGAGGACACAAAGAAATAGAAAACTATTCTATGCTCTTGGATAGGAAGCATCAATATCATGAAAATGGCCATACTGCAAAAAGTAATTTATAGATTCAGTGCTATTCCTATTAAACTACCATTGACATTCTTCACAGAATTAGAAAAAAACTACTTTAAGATTCATATGGAAACAAAAAAAAGAGCCCATATAGCCAAGACAATCCTAAGCAAAAAGAACAAAGCTGGAAGCATCATGCTACCGGACTTCAAACTATACTATAAGACTACAATAGCCAAAACAGCATTGTACTGGTACAAAAACAGACATATAGACAAATGGAACAGGATAGAGAACTCAGAAATAAGATAGTATATTATAACCATCTGATCTTTGACAAATGTGGCAAAAACAAGCAATGGGGAAATGATTCCCTATTTAATAAATGGTGCTAGGAGAACTGGCTATCCATTCACAGAAAATTGAAACTGGACCCATTCCTCACGACTTATACAAAAATCAACTCAAGATGGATTAAAGACTTAAATGTAAAACCCAAAACTATTAAAACCCTAGAAGAAAATCTAGGCATTACCATTCAGGACGTAGGCATAGGTAAAGATTTCATAATGAAATTGACAAAAGCAAAAACAAAAATTGACAAATGGGATTTAATTACACTAAAGAGCTTCCACACGGCAAAAGAAACGATCATAAGAGTGAACAGGCAACCTACAGAGTGGGAAACAAATTTTGCAACCTATTTATCTGACAAAAGGTCTAATATCCAGAATTTACAAGGAACTCAAACAAATTTACAATAAAAAAACCAACCCCATTTTAAAAAAGTGAGCACAGGACATGAATAGACACCTCTTGAAAGAAGACATTCATGCAGCCAGCAAACCTATGAAAAAGGCTCAACATCACTGATCATTAGAGAAATGCAAATCAAAACCACAATCAGATACCATATCACACCAGCCAGAATGGCCATTATTAGAAAGTCAAGAAACAACAGATGCTGGCAAGGTTGCAGAGAAATAGGAACACGTTTACACTGTTGGTGGGAATGTAAATTAGTTCAACCATTGTGGAAGATAGTGTGGCAATTTCTTAAAGATCTAAAACTAGAAATGCCATTTGGCACAGCAATTCCATTACTGGATATATACTGAAAGGGATATAAGACATTTTATTACAAAGATACATGCACACATATGTTTATTGCAGCACTATTCACAATGGCAAGGACATGGAATCAACCCAAATGTCCATCAATGATAGACCGGGTAAAGAAAATGTGGCACATATACACCATGGAATACTATGCAGCCATACAGCTGAATATCAAGTCCTTTGCAGGGACATGGATGAAGCTGGAAGCCATTCTTCTCAGTAAATACAGGAACAGAAAACCAATTACCACATGTTCTTACTTATAAGTGGGAGCTGAACAGTAAGAACACATGGACACAGGGAGGGGCACAATACACACTGGGGCCTATCAGGAGGAGGGAGAGCATTAGGAAAAATAGCTAATGTATGCTGGGCTTAATACCTAGATCGTGGATTGATAGGTGCAGCAAACCACCATGGCACACATTAACCTATGTAACAAACCTACACATCCTGCACATGTACCCCAGAACTAAACAAAATAAATAGATATAAATAAATAAATACAAATAAAATGCAAAGTTTTATTTCTCCATCACCAAGTTCGTCAAGGCAAAGAGAGTAAAACCACACAATATTGTTTATTCCAGTCCTTCCCTTTGTTAACCTTTAGTAGGATTACCAAAAAAAAACAAAAAAACAACACACACACACACACACACACACACACACAATTTGAGATAATTGAAAAAAATTTAATAGCCTTAAAAATTTGTTTTGCATTTACTCCACTTATGAAACAGAACTCCATGAAGTGTGTGATGAAAAAGAAAGACATTGTTAATCCCATTCGAATGAAAGGCATCCCTTGCTTGGTTTTTGGCTCCAACAACTTACTAGAGCATGGTGCTTTGGGGACAGAAGAATCAAGTCTGGGGTGGAGAAGAGAATGAAAACATTTCTTGGGCATAGCTGCAGGAAGTAACTGGTGCCTTACATGCTGCAGTTTGAATTGTGTGTTGGGAGAAAAGAGATGAGTGAGTTGGGGAGTAATAATGAAGAAATAGAACAAATGTAGGAAAGTTTTTGGTGGAAAATAAGAGACACAGGTGACTGGAGAAAATGTTTTTCAGATATTTTAAAAGTCATTTTTTAAAAAAATAGGAGATTATTGAGCATTTAAAAATGCTGATTAGGAGACGAAGAGAGTGAGGTTGAATATAGCTCAGGAAGAAGATAATTGCTACATCAGGGCTCCTGCAAACTGAAAAGGTTTTGGGATAAAGGAGCCCCAGTGAACTCGAGGAGAATGTGGGCTTAAGTAAGTAGCACCTGTTCCTAGTTGACAGGAGCGAAGAGAGATTTAATTAATGCAAGTAAAACTAGGTGTGTGCAATTAGTGAAAAAAAATCTGAGATAGATTCAGTAATAGTTAAACTCCCAGAGGTGGTAGAAATAGGGCTTCCGCAGAATTAGAGGTGGAATTTTAGGAGAGTAGAAAATATTAGTATTTGTAATAATCTGCAGAGAATGGGAAAGTTATTTGGTTATAGTTTGGAGACTTAAGTGGATTGCAAGGGAGTGAATTTATATTTCATTCTGAGATGCAATTTTAATCTAGAGAGGTCTGCACATTTGCCATCTTTACTATAAAATATTTATCAAAATCTTACTTTTTATGAAAATTTTGAATAGAGACAGATTCCTTTCTGAATATCATGTGGCTTCTCTGAATACTGGTGATATTTTTTCCTATTTACTATTTCTATAAGAATCGAGAAGAGGTTGACTTCTCTCCCACTCATAAACCCCATGGGTTTCATAAGACAAATACATAGAAAACAAAAACTAAACAGAAGAACAAACAATAATAAAGTTCAATCCCCAGTTTTGTTTGCAGAAAAGGCTTTTCAGTCATTTTTGTTCTACATCATTTTGTATTAAAAACGAGAGTGAGAAGGATGTTTAAAAGAATTAGGAACAACCAACTTTATAAAAGTATTACTCATAATAATCTAATGAGAGGTATTGAAACTTTCATATATTCTGTATATTGCATTTTACTAGACATAATCCCCATGGTCAATTTCTGAACTTTCAATACGGTTGTTAATAAGTTCAGTAAATTCCTTTCAACCGAGTATTACATTTCTTGGATATTGTTCTAGGAGAAGTAAATTTGTAAGCGAATCATGCTCACATTTCTATAATATTCTAATTAATAGATTTAGTTCTGCCACATTTTCCTTAACATATGCCAAATATATTTTAACTGCTTCCTAGATACAGCTATACGCCAGTCACATGGGGTATATTCTTTGTACAAGCTCACACTCATGCAATTCCACCCAGATCCTTTTGTTTCCGGTTCACCTTTTCCCTTCTTTCCTCCAGCACCCAAGTATCATAATGTCAAAACGTAAAATATCAACATTAGGAAAACCCAGGCAAACATAGAAGCATGACTTTAGCAAAACAAGGGTCTTGTTCTGGTAAGAGTTTTCAGCCTGGTAAAAATCCTGATGCCTTCTGGAAAAGGACACCAGATTTTACTTTGGAAATCAGAGGCCACAGATTTTCATTATCTGCTAGTTTTATTTATTTATTTTTAATTTTAATTTTTGTGGGTACATAGTAAAGGTATATATTTACGAGGTATATGATATATTTTGATATAGCATTACAATGTGCAATAATCACATCAGCGTAAATGGGGTACCCATCGCCTCAAATATTTATCCTCTGTGTTATGGACAATCCAATTATACTTTTGGTTATTTTAAAATACACAATTAAATTATTATTGACTAGAGTCACTGTGCTGTGCTATCAAACACTAGATCTTATTCATTCTTCCTATTTGTTGTGCCTTACTTCCCCCTGGTCCTCTAGCTACCATTCTCAGCCTCTGGTAACCAACTTTCTACTCTGTATCTCCATCAGTTCAATTGCTTTAATTTTTTACTCTCACAAATCAGTGAAAACATGCAAAGTTTCTCTTTCTGTGCCTGGCTTAATTCACCTAACAGAATCACCTCCAGTTCCGTCCATGTTGTTGCAAATGAGAGGATCTCATTCTTTTTTATGCATGAATAGGATTCTATGGTATATACATACCACATATTCGTTCTCCCTAAGACTGTTCATAGACACTTAGGTTGTTTTCAAGTCTTGCTATTGTGAATAGTGCCTCAGGAAACACAGGAGTGCAGGTATCCCTTTGATATAGTGATTTTCTTTCTTTTGGGCATATCCCTAGCAGTGGGATGGCTAGATCATGTGGTAGCCCTACTTTTAGTTTTTTGAGAAATCTTCAAACTGTTCCATAGTGGTTGCACTAATTTACATTCACACCAACAGTGTACAAGGTTCTCTTTTCTTCACATTCTTGTTGGCATTTGTTACTGCCTATCTTTGGATAAAGGTAATGTAACTGAAGTGAGATGATATCTCACTGTAGTTGATGAAATCCCTCAACTTTTGTTTGTCTAGGATACTCTTTATTTCTCCTTCATGTTTGTAGATATTTTTGTCAATATAATCTTTTAGGGTACAAATTTTTCCTTCAGCATTTTAATATCATGCCACTCTCTCCTGGCCTACAGTTTCCACTGAAAAGTCTGCTGCCAGATGTATTGGAGTTTGATTGCATATTATTTGTTTCTTTTCTCTTGCTACTTCTAGGACACGTTATTTATCCTTGACCTTTGTGAGTGTGATTAATAAATGGCTTGAGGTAAGGGGTTAAATTTGGGTTAAATTTGTTTGTGTTTTACATCTTTCTTATACTTGAATATTGATATCCTTTTCTAGGTTTGGGAAGTTCTCTCTTATATCCCTTTGAATAAATACTCTAATACCCCCTCCACATTCTCTTTAGGCCACTAGATCTTTGATTTGCTTTTTGAGGCTATTTTCTAGATAATGTAGATATGCTTCATTGTTTTGTATTCCTTTTCTTTTGTCTCATTTGATTGTGTATTTTTAAATAGCCTGCCTTCAAACTTACTAATTTTTCTTCTTGTTTATCAATTCTGCTGTTAATTAACTTTGATTCATTCTTCAGTATATCAATTGCATTTTCAGCTCTAGAATTTCTACTTGACTCTTTTTAATTATTTAAATTTCTTTATTAAATTTATCTGATATAATTCTGAGTTCCTTCTCTGCGTTATCTTGAGTTTCTTTGCGTTTTCTCAAAAGAACTATTATGAGTTTTCTTGTCTGAAAAGTCCCATATCTCTGTGTTTCTAGGATTGATTCGTGGTGTCATACTTAGTTTGGTGAGGTCATGTTTTCCTGATGGTCTTGATGTTTGTGGATATTCATTGGTATCTGGGCACTGAAGATATCAATAGTCTTTGCAGTCTGGGTTTGTTTTTACCCATCTTTCTTGGGAAGACTTTTCAGGTATTCAAAGAGACTTGGGTGTTTTGATTTAAGTCTTTTCTCACTACAGCCATTTCTGTATAAGGGTCACCCTAAGCCCAGAAGTACTGTGGTCCTCAAAGACTTGTAGAGGTACCGCCTGGGTGCTCCTGGCCAACATTTAGAAGAATTCTTTTTTTCTCTTTCCTTACTTTTTCCCAAACAAGTGGAGTCTCATTCTCTCTCTCTCTCTCTCTCTCTCTCTCTCTCTCTCTCTCTCTCTCTCTCCACCCCCGCCCCCCCCCCCCCCCCCACTGAGATGCTGGATCTGGGAGAGGAGTGACACAAGCACCCCTGTCACCACCACCACGGGGACTATTGGGTCAAATATGAAGCCACCATGGCACTGATTCTCACACAAAATGCACTGTTAATGCTACCTGGCTAACGCCTATGTTTGCTAATGGCTGTACAATCAGCAGGTGGTGCATCCAATCAGGCATTTTCCCCCCCTTTTCAGGGTGCTAAGTTCCCCCAGACTCTGGTTTGTTCCAGAGGTGCCATCCATTAGCCAGGACCTGGAGTTGGAAACCTTAGGACTCTACTTGATTCTCTGTTCTACTGCAGCTGAGCTGGCAGCCAAACCACAAGACTCTTTTCTCCCCTTTCCCCAGGCAGAGGTGTCTTTCTCCATTTCCGTCGCCACCACGGGCCCATGGTTAGTACCACGAGGCTACTGCTGATGTTTACTTAAGGGCCTCAGGCTCTTCAATCAGCTTGTGGTGAAAGCTACCAGGACTGACACTCACCCTTCAGAGCACTGGGCTCCTGTCTGCACCAAGATAGGTCAAGAAATACCATCCAAGAGCCAAGGCCTGCCGTTGGGGACCCCAAGAGCCCTTTCACTGTTTTACCACACTGTGGCTGAGCTAGTACCTAAGCTATAACAGCAAGTCCCTTTTTCTCTTCTCTCTGTTTTTCTCAAGGAGAAGGAGTCTCTCCTCATAGCTGCTGCAGATGTCAGTGTGCTGGATCACATTGAAAGCCAGCACATGTTGGTCTCACCCAAATTTTCCTTCTTGTACTTCCCACTTACCATTGCTAATTATTGAAGGCCCAAGAGCTCTTTAGTCAGCAGGTGATGAGTCCTGCTAGAGCTGAGCCCTTCCCTTCAAGGCGGTGGGTTACCTTCTGGCCCAGGATGTGTCTAGAAATGTTATCCAGGAGCTAGAGCCTGGTAAGGGGTCTTCACACCTCTGCCTGGGGCACTATCCTACTGTGACTGGGCTGGTATTCAAGTTGCAAGAAATGTTGTCTTTCCTCTTCCCTCTCCCCTCTTCAAGAAGAAGAATAAGGTCTCTTTCCAAGCAAACTCACTGCCTGGTGTAGGGGGAGGAGTAGCCAAACACTCCCTTAGCCCCTCTAGATGATGTTTCACTAGGTTGTGTGCTTCCCAAGTCTGCTGTACCTGGGTTCTGAGCCCAGCATAGCACTAGGACTTGCCTAAGAGTTGCAGTCCTTGTAGCCTAGACTGCCTTTCAAGTTTATTTAGAGCCTCAGAGCCCTTTTTCCCATGGTGGTGAGGCTTGCCTACACTGAGGTTTCAATTGCTGGGATGGGCAATTCCCCTCTGGTTAGGGCTCCTCTAAATGCTCCGTCTGTGAGTGTTAGCTGACTTCTGCCTGGTGTTGATAGCATGAGTTCCAGTGAAAGTCCCACAGTCCCTGCACTCTTCCTTTCTCAGGCACGCAGATTCTCTCTCTTCACCCTGCTGAGGGATGGAGGAGGGATGGTGTTGGCAATGTAAGACTGTCTTTCCTACTTTCTTCACTGCCGCTTTCAGCAATCTAAAGTTAAAACCAAATACTGTGATCACTAACCTGATTTTTGGTTCTTATGAAGGTGATTTTTGTGTATGTAGTTGCTAAATTTAGTGTTCCTGTGGGGAGTACAATTGGTAAAGGCTTCTATTCAGCCATCTTGCACCTCCTCCTAGTTTTAAAAACACATTTTCTTTCTTTTTATTGACATCTTTCATATATACAGAAAAAGTGAAGAAACCATATAAATTCAACTTGAATTCTCCCAAAATGAACACACCCATGTAAATATTACCCATATCAAGAAATAATGCCTTTCTAGCACAAAGGAGATTCCCTCTGCCCCTCTTGATCACTGTCTCTTTTCTCTCCCTGAGTTGAAAAACACCGTTTTCGCTTCACATATCCTAGCTAAGCGTTGGACATCTTTGAATTTTTGTTTTTAAATCATGAAGTCTGTATTCTATGTCGTGCTTCTTGTGTGTTTACGAGATTAATTCATGTTGTTTTGTACATATTCTATTTGCTGTATAGTGTTCTACTGTATGAATGAATATAGTTTGACACTCTGTTATTAATGACCATTTAAGTTGTTTATTAGTCAGTTCTCACATTGCTATAAAGAAATACCTAAGACTGGGTAATTTATAAATAAAATAAGTTTAATTCACTCATGGTTCGTCAAGATGTACAGAAAGCATGATGCTGGCATCTGCTTGATTTCTGGAGTGGCCTCAGGAAACTCGCAATGATGGTGGAGGGAGAAGGGGACGCTAGACATCTCATGTGGCAGGATCAGCAAGAGCAAGGAGGGGAGGTGTGGCACACTTTTAAACAAACATATCATGAGAACTTGCTCACTATCAGCAGAACAGCTCCAAGGGAGTGGTGTTAAACCATTCATGAGAAACATCTTCATGATCTAATCACCTCCCACCGGGCCCCACCTCCAAAATTGGCTATTTCAATTCAACATGAGATTTTGGTTGGGACACAAATCCAAACCATGTCAGTTTGCTTCTATTTTTTTTTTTCTATTAAAGATAATGTTGCTACAGAATTTTTTAAATATATATATGTGTGTATGTGTGTGTGTGTGTACATGTACACATTTATGTTGGGTATATAATCAAGTATAAATTTGCCAGTTGATAATACATACACGTACTTAGGTTTTTACACCAGCCAATCTTTCATGGATACTTCAGAGAGGGTTTCTCAACTTCAGTCCTATTGAGGTTGAGCCTTGTTGAGAACCACTGGGCCCAGCTGAGAACCACGGGGCTCCGCTGAGAACCACAGAGCCCAGCTGAGAACCACTGCTCTGGAGTTTACAATGTGAATTCATAATTACTTTTACCACTTCAAGGAATTTAGAATGCTTTAACTCTATTTATTTTTATTTCATATCATATGCATATTATATATTTTAACATTCTGATATTTAAAACTTAAAATTTTATAATTGATTCGGAAAATCAACATATATTCGATTTTCACACATTTATTTTTTCTCTTTCTCTTTATTCATCCTGATATCTCTGTTCTTCTTTCTGTAATCATTTTACTCAGGATAGAGGTTGCAAGTTATATTATGTTTTGATTGTCTAAAAATTTATTTGCCTTTTTAAAATATATTTTTATGGATATAAAATTCTAGGTTGTCATTTCAATATATTGAAGATTTTATTATCAGGTCTTCTGGCTTGCATTGTTTTCATTGAGAAATCTTCTGTAAAACCTTTTTCCTCTTTGAAGGTTTTCTGTATTTTTGCCCCCTCTGGAACTCTTATATTTTTCCATTTGTCTTGAATTTTGAGGTATAGTATCCTAATGGTCATGCTTTTCTTCTTTATAGATTTAACAGTATACATTATAAATTACGAATATAAAGTTTGATGTTGCTCATGTTTTACTGAAAATTCTTGACATTTATTTCTTCTTCATTCTTCTTTCTTCTCTACTTTTGGGACTCCAATTAGGCCTCTATTAGACCTTGTTCATCATGTATTACATATTTTTTATGCCCTTAACTGTGTTTTTCTTCATTTTCTGACCTGTTTTCTTTTGATCAATCTTCTGGTTTAATAATCCTCTTTTCAGCCTCAGCATTCTGTTGCTAAATTAATGTATTATGTTCTTAATTATATTTATAATATTTTAAATTTCATAATTTTTTCTTTGATTCATTTCTATGGTTTCAGTTTCTCTACTGATAATCTCCTATTTGCCATAGAATGTATTGATTAATATATATATGTATCTAATTTAAAGTTTGTGTTTGGAAACTTCACTATCTATATGTGCATTTCTTAGAGACCTGATTGTTTCTGGTATTTTTCTTCTTTATTTTCTGTCATTTGATCTTAGTTTCTAGTATATAAAGTAACTTTTTAATGTAATGCCATACATAAAGTATTCTAAATTCCTTGAAGTGGTAAAAGTAATTATGAATTCACGTTGTAAACTCCAGAGCAGTGGTTCTCAGCTGGGCTCCGTGGTTCTCAGCTGAGCCCCGTGGTTCTCAGCTGGGCCTAGTGGTTCTCAACAAGGCTCAACCTCAATAGGACTAAAGTTGAGAAACCTTCTCTGAAGTATCTATGAAAGATTGGCTGGTGTAATGTTGTGAGGACAGTTTGCTATTTTTATAGAGAATTTATTTTTACTTCTTATAGGCAGGAAAAAAATCTATTTTTACTTCTTACAGATGTTTGATTCATTATTAAGCATAATTTTCCCTGGGGGTATTTGTGAAATAAAAAGTCAGAGCTTATGGCTCAGAAGCCAATTATAAATTTAATCTGGTGAGGGACTGACAGGTAAAGGTTGAGCTTTAATCTTCTTGAAGGTTGGTTCTTTCCTGTTTGTACTCCTTCATGGTCACCACTGAATGCCTGAGTTAATTACCAGGCATCCTCCTCTTTGCTGTGACCTGAACTTCATTTGTGGTCTCTCTAGTGCAATGAAATTTTGGAATCTCTACTCTGCTTCACTTCTCAGCTTTAGCTTCCTGACTGGCTTCTGAGCCACTGGGAACTGGTCTTTTAATGCACAAATTGCTCAAGGAAAATATAGTGCTTAGTGTTAAATTTACTTCTTTGTACTTCCTTTCCCTGGGTTCTTGGTTTTTACTGTCTTGGTAATTCTGCAGAACCTTCAAATGGATATTTTCTTAACTTGGTCAGGGTTTATAGTTTTTCTTGTTCAGAGGGTTGGCATGCAACAAGCTAATGTACAGTTATCAGAAAATCCACTATAACATATTAGAAACCTGGGCAAGTAAATACAAAATAATATAAAAACAGGTACTAATATCAGACAAATACATATATGATTGTCATGTACCTCCTCCCCTTAATCCAAAGGAATTTAATCTCCTACCTCAAAGCACTGTTGGTCAATGCAGAGTAAGGACTGAGGACGTTTATGTTACTGCGAGAAGAGACCAGAACTGGAGGTCAGATACCTTGACTCACACCTGACTTTGCCACTCCCAAGCTTCAACACCTTTAGGAAATCGTGTAACTTTTCTGTCTGATCTTTCTCACTTGTTTAAAAAAAAAATACAATAGCTACCTTTTCCACAGCTTTACTTTGTGTATAAAGTGAAAATGAGATACTGATATGAGGCTTATATAAACTTTCTAGAATTAAAGAAAAGGTGTCAGTAATGTTAACTTGTATCATTAGTAGATTGATGTGTTTATTAGACAATAAACTATACATCATTTCTCCATATAATTGTGTTGTGCAGCAGAAAGGGCAGAAAGAACCATGAGAAGAAACAAGATCAGGTTTATTTTCTGATTATAAAATTTATATGATCTATAGAACTAAGGCTGCCCTTTTTTACCCTCAGTATTTGAAATTAAATTAATTTTAAAGGCTCCTTGGGAAGAGAAACACAGCACCATTGACCCTAAGCACTCTGCCTCAAGGCCTAGTTGGTTCTGACAAATCTGAAAACATCTAAGAGAAGCTAAATTCACACTCTGGTTCTTTCTTTCCCAATAGTGCTTCTGAGGGAGGGCTTAGTGTTCCACAACGTCATTGGTTGAAACTCTTGGGAATTTTGGAGCCGTCTTCTGCACTTTAAGGTGTTCTGTGAGATTCCTGATAAGTGGGAAATCACAAATCTCCATGGATTTGAATGATTCTTAAGTATTTACTGCTTTGGCCACATTTTATGATTTTAATTTATATAAAGCTTATATAACACTTTTACAGTGATGCTATCAATGAATTTACTCATTTTCCTGATAGCGCAGTGTCTTCAGTACTAGCAGAAAGCAATAGTGGTGCTTCTATCATTGATGCCATAAAGCAAATCGTAAGTTATTTCCACATGTGCCTGGGTGAATGAAAGATCCATTTCAGAAAGAATCAATCACTAGATAATTAAAAAAGCAAAGAGTATAGGAAGGCATTTACTGTGGGAAATCACTGAGAAGATGAAGAATTACAGATGGCTTAAGTGCCTTCTGTGAGGGAACAGGCATTGTCCCTCCCTTCCCATTTCCCCACAAGGGAGTTCCATGTGAGCAGAAAAAGCTGGAGAGAGAGAATGTGGTGCTTGTGAATAATGCAGAGAGGATGACAAGCTTAAATATGGTGACGACAGAAACCCACAACATTTATTTCACATGTTTCTGGCTGGCCAGTTTATTGTAAATCTCTGTATGATTTTATTTATGTATCTATAGTGAAAAGTTATCCTCCCTCATTCCCATTATGGCAAACTAGTTACAATGCTATTTTTATTGCATCATAGTTATAAATATAATCCTGCATATTTTGAATATAGTTATGAAAACCCACCATTTCTTATCATCTGCATAAAAGAAAATAAAAGCAAGTAACAGAATAAAAATATAAGTAAATGTGTAGGTAACATAATTATAGAATATTTAATAGATTGAAAACATTAACATATGAATACCTCTAAAATATGCATGTGGGGGAAACTTTGGGAAAAAAATGAGTGGCAAAATAGTGGCACAGAAATGAGATGCTGTCCTCCCTCCTCACACCCCAGCAGTGAGATGCTGTCCTCCCTCCTTACATCCCAGCAGTGAGATGCTGTCCTCCCTCCCTCACATCCCAGCAGTGAGATGCTGTCCTCCCTCCTCACATCCCAGCAGTGAGATGCTGTCCTCCCTCCCTCATCCCAGCAGTGAGATGCTGTCCTCCCTCCCTCACATCCCAGCAGGGAGATGCTGTCCTCCCTCCTCACATCCCAGTACTAAGATGCTGTCCTCCCTCCCTTACATCCCAATAGTGAGATGTTGTCCTCCCTCCTCACACCCCAGTAGTGAGATACTGTCCTCCCTCCCTCACATCCCAATAATAAGATGCTGTCCTCCCTCCCTCACATCCTGGTAATGAGATGCTGTCCTCCCTCTCTCACATCCCAGCAGTGAGATGCTGTCCTCCCTCCTCACATCCCAGTACTAAGATGCTGTCCTCCCTCCTCACATGCCAGTAGTGAGATGCTGTCCTCCCTCCCTCACATCCTAGTAGTGAGATGTGAGATGCTGTCCTCCCTTTTCATATCCCAGCAGTAAAACGGTGTCCTCCCTCCACACATCCCAGCAGTGAGATGCTGTCCTCTGTCACACCAGGTAACTGAGAGGCTGTCTCTGCTGTTTTACTTGCTTCTACCTCCACCTTCCTGTATGCCGTGTGTAGAGCAGCCAAAGTTAAATTCTCATGTGTGGATCCCCCATTCACCTTTTGAAAGCACTTCATGTATTTCATTGTGTGTGAGGTAAAATAAACAAACAATGCTTCATATGCCCTTTGAGACCCTGCATTACTAGAACCAGACTGTCTTTCTACATCCAACTCCTGACACTTCCTTACTTTTCTTTATAATGTCCAGCCATGGTGACCCCTTTTCTCATCTGAGAACATTGTCATGTGCTGCTCCCACTACTGAACTAACATCCTCCCTTCACCTACCTCCCTCCTGCCCATCTCAGTCTACATATGACCTTGGAGACCGCTGTCACTAATCTCAGACTCAATCTTTCTGCATCCTACATATTTGTTTTAATAGCTGCATATTGTTTTCAATTATATAACTTATCACAATTTACAGTTGAAATTTATTTGTTCTTTTATTTAACATTTGTATTTTCTGAAGCCAAAATAATATTTTTTATTCATAAAGGTGGTTGCACTGTTTTTCACAAAATCCAGAATATAATTTGTTAAATAATTTTTGAAAGGGTACATGACCTATATCCTCAATAATGATATACTAAGCTCCTCAAGAGAATACAGTGAAAATAAAGAAAAGGTATTTATAGTACGTTGCCGTATTTTTCCTTTTGGTTATAATCTAGATTATCTTCAATTCTCAGAATAAAATCAGTACCTTTTGCCTGTGTGTGTGTGTGTGTGTGTGTGTGTGTGTGTGTGAAATTCAATGTGCTTTTTTATGCATTTAAATCTTATAAACATCTGTGGGAGTAGAAAGGGATAACCATGCCCATTATGTAGATGTCTAATAATCAATTTTTACTATGTATTTGTTGAGTAATTTTCTTTACAGCAATGACCTGTTTCTTATTAAATTCATTGTTTAATTCATCTTCTTCTTCTAACACAAGTGCAATATTCCAAGTGCCTTAATAAATAAGGAAGTAGGATTTTCCGTGCAGCCCCTACAATGCCTGGGGCCCTAGAAGTTTTCTCACCTCTACAGAAAGAAGGACGTTTCTACTTCTGTGCAGAATTGGAAAAAATGAAAAAATGAATGTGATATAGCAATTATAGTGTTTGGCAGAGGAATCATTATATTATTCTTTTGTTTTGTTTTGTTTTTGAAATGTTGAGTGATTTTCTTCACAGCAATGACCTGTTTTTGATTAAATACCGGTCACTGATTATCTTTTTCTTCTGACACAAGTGCAATATTCTAAATGCCTTAATAAATAAGGAGCTAGGATTTCCCCTGCAGCCTCCACAATACCTGGGATCCTAGAAGTGTATGACATTTCAAAAACTAAACAAAACACCACCAAAGAATAATATAATGATCACTCTGCCAAGCACTGTAATTGCCACATCACATTCATTTTTTACAACTATGCACAGAAGTAGAAATATCCTTCTTTCTGTAGAGGTGAGAAAACTTGAAGCTCGGAGAAATTAGAGAAATTGCCTGTAGGCATATCAATGATATATGTAAGTGTTAGAATTTGAATCCAACTGCTTGTGACTTAGTCCAAAGCTCATGGTTGTTCCAATAAGCAATATAATGTTAGGACTGTGAGGGTAACCTTTGATGTCTCCAAATCATTCAAATAAAAGAAATGCATTTACACTGAATCAAGAATATTTACATCTTACAATGCACTCCATTTCCATATATACTATGGTACTAGATTTTTTTTTTTTTAGAAACTAGTGCCTATAGTTCCTTCATATTAAAAGTGGATGAGAAGAATATTTTCTTCAGATCAGTTCTGATGTGATTTCAAACAAGCTTGAAACAAGGTGACCAGAGAGTGCTTTCAGTTGGCCCATCTTTATCTTTCTATAGGTACAAAAATTGGCCTCCAAAGGACTGCCTGTATTACCAGAGCCTGGATGTGATCTGATAGATTTATAAGTGAACAAAAGTTCAAAAAGTGCTTCTTGAAAGTGTATATAAACAAAAAAACTTACTACTCATTTAGTGTTTAAGAATATATGTTACTGTTTTCTGTCATTGTATTGAACTTGTATCAAACAAATGACATGGCTTTTTATTCAAATATTTTCCCATATTAATAAAAAAAAGAAATGTAGCTGGTTGCAATGTCTTAATCCCTTTTAGTATGGCACTTTTAAATATCAAGGAAACCAATAACAGGAACGTCATTTTGTTTCATTTTGTTTCTGCCTTGTCTGATAATATACCACCTTATTAAGAAAATATTCTTTATTCAGGCCGGATGCATTGGCTCACGCCTGTAATCCCAGCACTTTGGGAGGCTGACATGGGCAGATCACCTATATAAGGAGTTCAAGACCACCTGGCCAACATGGTGGGACACCGTCTTTACTAAAAATACAAAAATTAGACAGGCATGGTGGGGCATGTCTGTAGTCTCAGCTACTTGGGAAGCTGAGGTAGGAGAATCGCTTGAACCCAGGAGGAGGAGATTTCAGTGAACCGAGATCACACCACTGCACTGGGTGACAAGAGTGAAACTCTGTCTCAAAAGAAAAATCAAAAACAAAAACAAACAAAACAACTCTCTATTCAATTCAGGAAATAATAGTTCGTGGGATGTCATTTTATATCAAGTACTGTGTTAGCCGTGTTCCTATGTAACAAAGAAATGTGTTGTAGCAAATAAACCTGTAACAAAGGAACCACAGAAGGTAACGATGCATCAGCAGAAGGCAGTACTGATTCTGACTGTGAATGAGACTTCCTGAAAGAAATACATGGCTACTCTATTTGTTCATTTGAAATATTTAATTGAAAAACAAAAAGTGAAGACATTCAAAGTGCTCAATGTGATGATCTGATATAGGCATATATTGTGTAGCAGTCATCACAGTCAACTTAATTTACATATCCATCATCATCCATGCTGTACCTTACACCCCCAGGACTTGTTCATCTTATTACTTGTTCTCAAATTTGTACACTTTGACCAACATCCCCCCATTTTCTCCCACCATGATGATCAGATATCTCCTCACACCAGTTAGGATGGCTATTATGAAAAAACAACAAGAGATAACAAGTTTCACAAAGGTGTGGAGAAAATGGAAACTTAGTACCTCATTGATGGGAATATAAATTGGTGGAGCCACTATGGAAAATACTATGGAGGCTCCTCAAAAAAAGTTAAAGTTAGAGCTCTCATGAGATGGAGCAATTCCACTTCTGAATATATATCCAAAGGGAATGAAAGAAATCAATGTGTTGTAGTGATATCTGTACCTTCATGTTTATTGCAGCACTGTTCACAATAGTCAAGTTAAGGAATTGATATGATTTGGATTTGCGTCCCCACCCAAATCTCATGTCCAATTGTAATCCCCAGTGTTGGAGAAGTGGGCTGGTGGGAGGTGATTGGATCATGAAGGTGGATTTTCTCCTTGCTGTTCTTGTAATAGTGAGTGATTTCTCACAAAATCTTGTTGTTTAAAAGTGTGTAGCACTTCCCACTTTGCTCTCTTCCTACTGCTCCACCTATGTTCCTGTTTCCTCTTTATCTTCTTTCATGATTATGTTTTCTGAGGCCTCCCCGGCCATTCTTCCTGTACAGCCCATGGAACTGTGAGTCAATTAAATCTCTTTTCTTTATAAATTACCTAGTCTCAGGTAGTTCTTTATAGCAATGCAAGAATGGACTAATACAGGAATCAACCTAGTATGCATGGATGGATGACATAATAAAATTGTGCTATATATAAGCACAATGGAATATTATATAGATTTCAAAAAGAAGGAAATCCTGTTCTTTGGGACAACATAGGTGGACCTGGAGGACATGATGCTAAAATAAGCCAGGCACAGAAAGGCTGCTGCATCTTAACTGCACAAAACTGGAGAGTGGAAGGGCATGAGCCCAGGAATGTTAACAACTGAGCATGGGAATTTACTGAGATCACAGTCTGTTCATACAATGGTGGGAACTCAGGCTGGAAGAAAAACTAGGAATAAGATTGTGAAGGGCCTGGGGAGTCCTGCTGGGGATTCTCAAACACAGTCATTTTGAAAACCACTGCTTTTCTCAAACACAGATTCCTTCTGTTTTGGTTCACTATGGGCACGAGCATGCTGCAGGCAGAGAGCGTTTGTCAGGTTTCACTTTCTTTTGGGTACTCTTGTCAGGACGTTGCATGCATATTCATTGCCCAAACAACCCTATGAATTAGGTACTGCTATTACACCAGCTTTAATGATGAGGAAACTGACAGCCGGCACAACTTGTCCAAGTGACAGAATGATTGTCGGTAGAGCCAGGACTCACATCTAGGCTTTCAGTGGCCATGATTGCCATGTGCCTGGTGAGCCTGGTTTTCCCAAGGTTGGTCTGAGCCCACATCATACAATGAGGTCTGGTTTTTCTCAAGCAGTTTATAGAATACTGGTTCAATTATAGTCATGCTAAAGTGGCTCCATATAAAAAAGCCTGTTGGTGATAATACAGAATTCTAGACCCTCCTCAATAAAGTGCTTGCGAAAACTCTTAGCTGAATTTAGGTAAGAAAGAAAATTATCTCTATTATGATTGTTCTGATCAGAATTTATTTTTCACGTCTTCTGATCTTGTTTTCTTGCTATAATAGACTACCCATGTTTTCTAAGTTTTTGGTTTCAGTAACACTTTATACTCTTAAAATATTAATGAGTTTTCCAAAAGAGCTTTTGTTTATAAATGTTACATCTATCTATGTATTCCATATTATAAATATAATATGCACACAAAATCACATTTGTGAATATGACCTCCAATCTCAGGGAGTATGGCTTAAGTATTAAGAAGGAGCCAAACTCAAAGTGTCAGACGTAAGTTTGCAAAAACTCTAATTTTCACTTGAAAGCTCAGATTATCATTGAAAACATATATTATCAGCTGTTTACTTTGATGCTAATGGTTCACTTTATACATTTTAAAGAAAATATCTGCCAATTATTTACGTTTAAATAACCATAGTTTGTCTGTCCTTCTTTCAGATATAAAAGGTGGTTTCTGGAAAAAATGGTTTGTACCGTTTGCAACTCAAATAATCACATAACTGATTTATCTTGAGATAACCACTGAATTTCTCATTTTAACAGGTAAAATATTTTTAAAAGGATGAGTACTAAAGGGTTGAGATTTGATAATTGTGATGCTTATTATTAAGTGTCAAATTGATTGTATTGAAGGATGCAAAGTACTGTTCCTGGATGTGTCTGTGAGGGTGTTGCTAGAGGAGATGAACATTTGAGTGAGTCAGTGGACTGGGAGAGGCTGACCCACCCTTAATCTGGGTGAACACTATCCCCTCGGCTGCCAGCGTGGCTAGGAAAAGCAGGCAGAAGAAGGTGAAAAGAGTGGACTTGCTGAGTCTTGCCACCTTCACCTTTCTCCCATGCTGGATGCTTCCTGCCCTAGAACATCAGACTGCAAGTTCTTCATCTTTAGATTCTTGGACTTACACCACTGGTTTGCCAGGGGCTCTCAGGCCTTCCACCACAGGCTGCACTGTTGGCTGCCCTACTTTTGAGGTTTTGGGACTTGGACTGACCCACTGCTGACTTCCTTGCTCCTCAACTTGCAGACTGCCTATCTTGGGACTTCACCTTGTGATCGTGTCAGTCAATTCTCCTTAATAAACTCCTTAATAAATGTATACGTAAATTATATTAGTTCTATTAGTTCTGTCCCTTTAGAGAACCCTAGTACATTAATTGTAATAATTTTTGATGCATTCGTAAGTCTAACTTATTTGTTTTCTTTGGTGGGAGTATGTGGTGGGGAGGAATATAACTGCTGCCTACACAGTTTCATGCCATTGCCTTGATCCATAAGCCACCATTGCTTTTTGCATCATCAATAAAAACATCAACACAGTTCTGGGATAAACCACGATATTTCAAAATGGTTATTTGATACTTGGAATATTTCAGCACCACTTAATGTTTTTGTTAGGCACTCACATAGTGGAAAATATTTCCTGATGACCGTTTCTCATATTGGACCAATGCAAGCAAAATAACAAGTCCCGCCACATGTACAGATTGAGCCATTTGTAAGGCAAAGGGAAATTCTGTTGAAGAGATATTACCCTGAGACTTTGGGTTTTCAGCAAAATGATTGAATCAACAAATTAGTGTATGGTGGGAAAGTGGCCCTGGTTCTTATGTTGCATTTTCATCCAGCTGGCATTCAGCAGTGTGTGCCTCAGCTATTGCATGTGGTCCTTCAGCCAAAGCAATGCTGTAACTCACCTTGGAAAATGCTGCCCTTGCTTTCTCATTTGTGGTATGAAAGTCCGTAACAAATAATTCGTGGATCTGAAAGAGTTCATCATAGCTCTGATTAGCATATTCAACTTCCTTTTCTTTATTCTTTGATTGATTGATCTCAAAGTGATGCTACGACTTACCTGGTACCATAACGGTATTCAAAAGGTTCCATTGCGTACGATTATAGTAAATTATTAACATTTATAATGCCAGCATAAAATAGCTTTCATCATATTTCTATTTATTATATATAGTTTTACCCATTTCTTAGTAGATTATGTCCTTTAATAAGTTAGAGAACTCTCTGATAAGTCAACTCTGAAGAGTCTCTTCAGATATAGATGATATTGGTATGGGTTAAGTATTATAATCCCTTCTAAAGCCAATGCTGAATTCTTGAATAGAATACAAATAAATTATCTTGTATTTTACAATAATACATTACTAGATTCTAAAAAAAAAAATAGTATAAATCAACTTTAAAAATTTAAATGTTTTCCAAAAAATTTTTTTGCAAAATGAGACAAAAATTGTACTTGCTTCTGTGTTCCTGTGTACAACTAAGAAAAATCACCAGATTTGGTAAAATTATGTACTGAACAGTAATGAGGCTGAAGAAAATTTAGCAGGTATAACCAAAGATAGAAAGGACCAGATGGTAGGAGTACTGAGAACAAACTAGTTAATCTCTGGCAGTGAACATAAGAATACTCTAAATGTAACACATTAGAATGCTCTGGAATACACATGAATACACAGACACACATTCTATTAGTTATCAGACTGATGATGGCATCACATGATGTGTCCTCCAGATAACTTTACACTACAACAGAATAAAAGTGGAAAAGGCAAATAATGTCATCGAATTCTTTTTGCTTTGATGTTGCATACTGCCTGGAAGACACACAGGAACTCTCTGGGGTCTTCAGGTCCCATTCTGAAGGCCTCTCATTTTCCAGTATTTTTGACTACCTCTACTTAGAGGTAAGTGTGTCAATCTCCTTTTCCTGGGAATGTTGGAGTACAACATGAAAACAAAATTCACCTATTAAGCAGGACACTTATATTTTGTGACATTTTCTGAGTAGCAATCTTATAAAATTCTCTGTCAAGGAAGATACGTTTCAGGGCCATGGGATCTTCTTCTTCCTAAAGGGACATAATAATTCAACTGCCCTAATTTTAGAGATAATGAAAGTGAGTGCCAAAAAGAAATTAGTATTTCAAAATCATGGCCAGATGGATGAAGGACGTGAAACAATAGACCCAGTTTTATTTTTTATCTTGCTTGTATTAACTGTAGTATTAAACGTACTTGAAAGTACATTCATGATTCTACCTATAGAGCTTATTTAGTGTTCCCTCAGGGTACATATACAATGAACTACAATTTAACTGTCTATCTCCCAAAACACCCTATTTGCCATGCGCAGAAACACTGTTTGACCTAAACTAAAAAAGTAAAATGAAATCCTCAGCTTCTGCTTCAATTAACCATTGACCCTGTTGTACATATGACAGAACAAGAGCAAGATTCGGCTTGATGCATCTTTTTCTAACCTCAGGATTTAGTTGAGTGCAGAGGAGGAATTCCTCACCTTTCTTTTATGACCTAGTCCTATTTAATTCACTTTACTCCTGAGTACATTTTCTCTGTTGTTACTCATTATCCCTACACCATAGTAATTTACTGGCTGCCCAGAATAACCAAAAGTCTTTAACATACATACTTCAACCACCAAGAAACTCTCACTTTGCAGAAAATTCTTCCTGGATGGTAGAGGATGTCTTACCAACCAAAACATGGTACTTTTTGGTACCACTTCATTTAGCCACGTCCACCACTCCTCCCTGTTGCTGAGCTCTGCCTTTCTTTCCCTACAATATCCTAATGACTAAATGAGACATGCATGTAAAATCCTTAGCACGATGCCTGGCAAATGCTAAGTACACAATTTTTGTGCACTATTACTGCCTCATTTTTGTGAAGATATAATGGTTACTGCTCTTACCTCTCCATGGAGTTGACACGATTTCTACATGATGTCTACAGAAGGAGTTTTTTGTTTTCTGTCATAACTTTGCCACCCTGGACCTATCTTTATCTACTCTTCATGTTACCTGGTATCACACAGCTTAGATTAATATTTAAGGATAAGTACATATGCTCAATGTCACACATCTGATGTATTGTGTTCAGAATTTGTATTAAGCTATAAATGTCACCTCTGAGAAATCACAGTATTCTGAAAATCTATTAAAACATTTATGTCATAATATCCAAATTGTGTAGTATTTGTTTCTCCCAGTTATGAAAAGTGTTCCTCAATGCATGCAACTGAAATACACTTAAATCAAAAATTCTATCATAAATATTTAATAGTAATAATACATGGATGAAACAATCACTTGTCCATATGGATTTGTAAACCATTTTGAGGAATACTGTCTAATGAGGATCTAGACTTTAACTGTATCTTACTAAACCAGGACTTCTGAACTCGGCTGAGTTACAAATCATCATACTCTTGTTTTGAAAGTCTTTCATTGCTGCCAACAATTCCTTGTCATGAATAAGATAAACTAGAAAGTAAATTTTTCCAGGACAACATCCTCTTATAACATCCAAAATAGATTTAGTTGTTCTATGATAAATGTTGAAGTAAATACCATTAAATAGTTCAATTTACTGTAGTTTCAAATTCACTACATGAATATTTCTTTTGTTCCTTTTCAACAATGAAACAGAATCCCTGCAGTAGAGGCAGGCACTAGTACTGGACAAGAAATGTTTTGGCAAAGACGAAGGCATGTTATATGATGGGGAAGACAGTATTTTCCCAGGTGAGTGGCTTGGCTGAGAGGCCAGTTCATCACACTTCCACTCCAGTGGGCCACCTGTCAAGTCATTCTGAGCTACAGAAGCTGGGCATCCCTTAGCTGGTTCGGATTCCTCTGGTGGTTCCATGTCACTGGAGAGAAGAGTGCTAAAGCTCTGGATAGGAAGAAAGGCAGGCCCCTTTGTATGTTTCAACTAAGGAGATACTCTCCTCAAGCACAAGCTTTGTGGCTCCAAGGAGTGACCAACCCATATCCCCTCTTTCATCTCATGCCCAGGTGACCAGGAGCCTGGAGGGGGGCTGGTCTCCTTTTTGCGAAAGAGATGCAGGATGTTCCAAAAGATCCAGTCTAAACCCAGCCAACCATGAGTCATGTGCACTCTCTCTGTGACACTGGGAAAGTCACTTATCCTTCTCAATTTCTTTCTTACAGAGGAAAAATATCCCTACTTTAGAGTTGTTGGGGAGGACTCTCTGCTGCCCCCGATGGAGGGAAGCTGAACTACTCCTATGTCTCCCTCACTCTTTTTTTTTTTTTTACATTTACATATTTTTATTTTTTAAAATTTTTTTGAATAAATTTTTTTATTATATTTTATGTTCTAGGGTACATGTGAACAACGTTCAGGTTTGTTACATATGTATACATGTGCCATGTTTGTGTGCTGCACCCATTAACTTGTCATTTACATTAGGGATATCTCCTAATGCTATTCCTTCCCCCTTCTCCAACCCCACAACAGGACCCGGTGTGTGATGATCCCCTTCCTGTGTCCAAGTGATCTCATTGTTCACTTCCCACCTATGAGTGAGAACATGCGGTATTTGGTTTTCTGTTCTTGTGATAGTTTGCTGAGAATGATAGTTTCCAGCTGCATCCATGTGCCTACAAAGGACATGAACTCATCCTTTTTTATGGCTGCATAGTATTCCACGGTGTCTATGTGCCACATTTTCTTAATCCAGTCTGTCAATGATGGACATTTGGGTTGGTTCTAAGTCTTTGCTATTGTGAATAGTGCCACAATAAACATATGTGTGCATGTGTCTTTATAGCAGCATGATTTATAATCCTTTGGGTATATACCCAGTAACGGGATGGCTGGGTCAAATGGTATTTCTAGTTCCAGATCCTTGAGGAATTGCCACATGGTCTTCCACAATGGTTGAACTAGTTTACAGTCCCACCAACAGTGTAAAAGTGTTCCTATTTCTCCACATCCTCTCCAGCACCTGTTGTTTCCTGACTTTTTAATGATCGCCATTCTAACTGGTATGAGATGGTATCTCATTGTGGTTTTGATTTGCATTTCTCTGATGGCTAGTGATGATAACCATTTTTTTCATGTGTCTGTTGGCTGGATAAATGTCTTCTTTTGAGAAGTGTCTGTTCATATGCTTTGCCCACTTTTTGATGGGGTTGTTTGTTTTTTTCCTTGTAAATTTGAGTTTGAGTTCTTTGTAGGTTCTGGATATTAGCCCTTTGTCAGATGAATAGATTGCAAAGATTTTCTCCCATTCTGTATGTAGGTTGCCTGTTGACTCTGATGTTAGTTTCTTTTGCTGTGCAGAAGCTCTTTAGTTTAATTAGATCCTATTTGTCAATTTTGGCTTCTGTTGCCATTGCTTTTGGTGTTTTAGACATGAAGTCCTTGCCCATGCCTATGTCCTGAATGGTATTACCTAGGTTTTCTTCTAGGGTTTTTATGGTTTTTGGTCTAACATTTAAGTCTCTAATCTATCTTGAATTAATTTTTATATAAGGAGTAAGGAAGGGATCCAGTTTCAGCTTTCTACTTATGGCTAGCCAGTTTTCCCAGCACCATTTATTAAACAGGGAACGCTTTCCCCATTGCTTGTTTTTGTCAGGTTTGTCAAAGATCAGATGGTCGTAGATGTGTGGTATTATTTCTGAGGGCTCTGTTCTGTTCCATTGGTCTATATCTCTGTTTTGGTACCAGTACCATGCTATTTTGCTTACTGTCACCTTGTAGTATAGTTTCAAGTCAGGTAGCGTGATGTCTCCAGCTTTGTTCTTTTGACTTATGATTGTCTTGGCAATGCAGGCTCTTTTTTGGTTCCATATGAACTTTAAAGTAGTTTTTTCCAATTCTGTGAAGAAAGTCATTGCGAGCTTAATGGGGATGGCATTGAATCTATAAATTACCTTGGGCAATATGGCCATTTTCACGATATTGATTCTTCCTATCCATGAGCATGGAATGTTCTTCCATTTGTGTGTGTCCTCTTTTATTTCATGTGCAGTGGTTTGTAGTTCTCCTTGAAGAGATCCTTCACATCCCTTGTAAGTTGGATTCCTACGTATTTTATTCTCTTTGAAGCAATTGTGAATGGGAGTTCATTCATGATTTGGCTCTCTGTTTGTCTGTTTTTGGTGTATAAGAATGCTTGTGATTTTTGCACATTGATTTTGTATCCTGAGACTTTGCTGAAGTTGCTTATCAGCTTGAGGAGATTTGGGGCCGAGAGATCTGCTGTTAGTCTGATGGGCTTCCCTTTGTGCATAACCCAACCTTTCTCTATGGCTGCCCTTAACATTTTTTCCTTCATTTCAACTTTGGTGAATCTGACAATTATGTGTCTTGGAGTTGCTCTTCTTGCGGAGTATCTTTGTAGCATTCTCTGTATTTCCTGAATTTGAATGTTGGCCTGCCTTGCTAGGTTGGGGAAGTTCTCCTGGATAATATCCTGCAAGGTGTTTTCCAACTTGGTTCCATTCTCCCCGTCACTTTCAGGTACACCAATCAGACGTAGATTTGGTCTTTTCACATAATCCCATATTTCTTGGAGGCTTTGTTCCTTTCTTTTTACTCTTTTTTATCTAAACTTCTCTTCTCACTTCATTTCATTCATTTGATCTTCAATCTCTGATACTCTTTCTTCCTGTTGATAGAGTCGGTTACTGAAGCTTGTGCATTTGTCACGTAGTTCTCGTGTCATGATTTTCATCTCTATCAGGTCATTTATGGATTTCTCTGCATTGGTTATTCTAGTTATCCATTCGTCAAATCTTTTTTCAAGGTTTTTAGTTTCTTTGTGCTGGGTTCGTAGTTCCTCCTTCAGCTCTGAGAAGTTTGACTGACTGAAGCCTTCTGCTCTCAACTCGTCAAAGTCATTCTCTGTCCAGCTTTGTTCAGTTGCTGGTGAGGAGCTCTGTTCCTTTGAAGGGGGAGAGGCACTCTGATTTTTTTAATTTTGGTCTTTTCTGCACTGCTTTTTCCCCATCTTTGTGGTTTTATCTGCCTTTGGTCTTTGATGATGGTGATGTACTGATGGGGTTTTGGTGTGGATGTCCTTTCTGTTTGTTAGTTTTCCTTCTAACAGTCAGGACCCTCAGCTGCAGGTCTGTTGGAGTTTGCTTGAGGTCCACTCCAGTTAGGCTACTCTCAGTTAGGCTCTCTCAGTTAGGCTACTCGGGGGTCAGGAACCCACTTGAGTAGGCAGTCTGTCCATTCTCTGATTTAAACCTCCGTGCTTGAGAATCACTACTCTCTTCAAAGCTGTCAGACAGGGACATTTATATCTGCAGAGGTTTCTGCTGCTTTTTGTTTAGTTATGCCCTGTCCCCAGAGGTAGAGCCCACAGAGGGAGGCAGGCCTCCTTGAGCTGCGGTGGGCTCCACCCAGTTGGAGCTTCCCAGTGGTTTTGTTTACCTACTCAAGCCTCAGCAATGGTGGGGGCCCCTCCCCCAGCCTCACTTCTGCCTTGCAGTTAGATCTCAGACTGCTGTGCTAGCAATGAAGGAGGTTCCATGGGCGTGGCACCCTCCCAGCCAGGTGCGGGATATCATCTCCTGGTGTGCTTTTTGCTAAGACCCTTGGAAAAGCGCAGTATTAGGGTGGGAGTGACCCAATTTTCCAGGTGCTGTGTGCCAGGGTTTCTCTTGGCTAGGAAAAGGAATTCCCTTCACCCTTGCCCTTCCTGGTTGAGGGGATGCCTCGCCCGGCTTCGGCTCTCCCTCACCCGGCTTCGGCTCTCCCTCACTGGGCTGCACCCACTGTCCTGCACCAACTGTCCCATTTGCCTCAGTGAGATGAACATGGTACCTCAGTTGGAAATGCAGAAATCAACCGTCTTCTGTGTTGCTCACGCTGGGAGCTGGAAGCTGGAACTGTTCCTATTCGGCCATCTTGGTGCCCCCCCTTTACAAACCGTCTCCCTCACTCTTTTGCCAACCCTAGGAAGGCACCAAGAAGTGTGGAGCTCTAAAAAGTGCTCACAGAAAACAAAGAAATAAAACTGCAAGCTTTTCCACAGAGATGCTCCTTTTGATGTTTCCAGACCTAGCACAGGGCATCCTGCATAGTCCCACTACCTGTAGTCACGGGACCTGTGTCCAGGGAGGCACAGAGGGAAGAGAACACAGATATGAGGGATTTCAACAACTTTTTCCCTGAATTATCATTTAATTCTTACTTCTGTTCTGTGATAGCTGGTCCCATCATCCTCATTTCTCAGATGAGGAAATAGAGGTTAAAGAATTCTTCACCTCCCCAGTGACTTCTCTACTGAGGAGAGAGCAATGAGTAACAGAGAGGAACAGTGCTGCTTTGCTGTGGGGTCTTCCCATCTCCTTTCTCATATCGCCTGGTCGTGGCAGGTAAATGGGAGAGAAACCCACAGCCATGGCACTCCCATTACCCTGGTACCCCATGCAGGGAAAGCCAAGTGGCTACAGGTGGCCCAGATTAGTAGAAGGAGTAAATAATCTGATATCAATTGCTTTCTTATAGCCCGTTAAACCATTGTTGAATCTATGTTTTCCAGCAAAAGTACATGCTTTTGAGTCATGGTTTTTCCAAGAAGTGCTGACATTAACGTATATGACTGTGTGTTTCATTCTTACACACAAACACACATGGCAATAGCAATCCATTAATAATTGAAGGAGATTTGAAAAAAAAAAAAAGTCCAGATTCCATCCTACTGTCCAGTTTGATTTAAATGTGAATTCCAAAAACCTAACATCATAACTAGACTAAAATAATAACCTCTTGCTCTATGTAAACTTTGAACAGATGACACATTGAATACCTGTGACTCAGAAGTTTTTAATTTAAACAATATGTTGTAAATTCAGCTTCCTAGTAGGCCTTTGTGCCTCTACGGTGGTTTAAGGTGACTCACATCTTTCCCATAAATTATTTCAATTCAAACTCTAAAAAAATTCATTAAGTAGTGAAGGTAGGTGTTCGGTTTGTGTTACTTTAAATAAAGACAGTGAGGTTTGGGGAGGAAAATGCGGCCGGTAATTTTTCATGCTGAATTTAGAGTCCAGGTTAACATATTTTCTATTAAAGCATAATGTATAGATTAGATAATCTGATTGAAATTAAGATCAGGCAGTTTGCTCTTTAAGTATAATAGTTACAAGTTTTGTAGTTCACTAGAGGAATTATGTCACTAATAAAAATATAAATTGAAAAAAATGAATTTGTATCACATAAAATATTAAAAATGTAATTACTCTTTTCAGTCTCTATTGTTTTGGGAACCCATTTGCTGTCAATGGTGGACAGCTGTGGGATTTTGTTTATACCAGGGGGTGCCCGTTTCCAGATTTTTCCCTCCTGTTTCCCTCTGAGAGCTTTGTGGTGGTGAATCATCGTGTCTTGCCCCTAGTAGACATCCCCTGTCATTGCACGATGCGGAGCTCTGGGGTTAATGAGCAAGCTCCACGTGCAAGGCTCTGCTGTAGGTGCTCCAGGTGTATTCACTCATTTGATGCCCACGCACAACAACCCTTTGAGGTAGCACTATTATCATCATATTTTACAGGCAAGGGTCTTGGTTCAGGTTAATTAAGAAGCTGAAGTTACATGACCAGTGAGTGGCAGGGCTTGGTTAGAGCCCAGGTGTTCTGGATCCCCATCTCTTGCCATTAACTTCAGTGCCGCACAGCCTGGCCAGTCACAGTGGGATGGTGAGCTGTTTCGTACACCCCCAAAGGTGCTGCACTTGCAGAATGACCTAGTTGCTCTTGTTCATTCTGAAAATAGTTTCAAAGTGAAACTGCTTGTTCTGAAACCATCTATATCGATTTTGATCATATAAGTTAATTTTGTAATTTGTAAATATACAGGTTCAAATTAAGAAAGGCATTATCTTATTCAATTATGTCATGTTCAATAAAGAATACTCTGCCCAATTATCAAAGTAAAGAGAGAGAGGATGAATTAATTTGTCCAGTTTCCCAATGGGGCACAGTTGAGGAGTAAAACCTCAGTGGGCAGAGAGGGGCAATTAAGCTCCTGTGGCCACTGTGTTACAGGACATGACACTGTGCCTCCCTCCCTCAAGAAGCCTAGTGTCCAGCCGCTGAGAATCTAGGCATCTGAAGTTGAATAACACCGTGCGAGAGCAGGTGAGAGTGAAACAGTCTCTGAAGGAGAGCGGCACAGAACAGTGTGCTTAGCAATAAAGGCAGAGCCCATGGAGGCTGCAGCAGGCAGAGGCCTTCGTGAAGATGCAGGCTGCAAACTGGGCTTCCAAGGTCCATGAGTGCTAAGAGGAGGGTGAAGCCTGCCTGGCAGGGAGAGAAGCAAGGACAGAGGCGTGGATGGTTGGGGTAATGCATAGTGATTGGAAGATGTACAGAGATGGCTTCATAGAGAAAGGCAGGACCTAGGAGAGAAGTTCAAGGTAAGATTAAAGGGTAAACTGGAGCCCACTTCAGGAGGAACTTGAATAATAGACTGGGTGAATATTATTTTTTGAAGTTTAAGAGTAGAAAAAGAGGAGAACACAAATAGTTATTGCATACCTCCTATGAGACAGTCATGGTACTGAGTGTTAGAAATACAGTCTCATTTAATTTTCATAAATCATTAAACAGAGAGGTTTATTGCCATTTTACAAAAAAAGGAAACTGAGGTGGAAATATGAGAATTAATGTGCCCCCAGTTCTTGCCAATTGGTACGAGCCATACATTGCGAGCTCCACTTTTGCCTTTTTGCACTGCTGGAAGTTGAGACACTTCATCTTTGACTTTGGGAAGATGTGTGTTGATTCAACAAGTACCTTGGAAATGTGACCAGACAAGAACCAACACATTTGGTAGCTGCATTCTAAACACATTTTCTAGGAATTTTGCTGATATACAATTTGAAAGAGGCCTTTGAAAATACGGAGTTGTTTCATTGCCTCTTACTTCTGTAAGAGTAGGGTGTTCCTCTGGCAGGCTTCCAAATGGAATGCATTTTAAATCACTGCCACTGGCTGACTGTCAATAATGCTTCAAGGAAAGGAACTGGAGACCAAAATTCTACTCTGTAATTAGTTCAGATTCTTCTGACAACTTACCTTTCCATAATAAATCAGACAAAGCTGAAAGCATGATAAATTTAATTATAATTGACTGTGTGAGTATTGTCACTCATTTGCATATATACCAAGTCCCATGGAATAATTTTTCTTACCTACTTGAGTGTTAAGAACGAGGAAGGATCAAATTATGGAAACATTTGCCTATAATTAAAAGGGAAGCTGCTCTTTGGGACCAGGTCTGCTATGTATGTAAGGTTAACTTTCACCGGGCACTTATCTCTATCACTGTACATTGTCCTCATAATTAGAAACAACCTGATTCTCTCAGGTTGGAGGGCTTGTGGAACATATGGAGTATTTCTAGCAGATCGAAGATAGAACCTACCCCTAACTGCTTAGTGAGGAAGTAAAGAAGTGACCCTGAGGTCACACCCTGGAGATACAAGTGCCCCGCTGGCCTTGGTGCTGATGGGTTCTCTTGCTCAGTTGGGCCATAGGGGATCCAGACTCCCTGTCTCTTCAGTCCCTGTAGCACAGTCCAGTTCTGAGCAGGGCTGGTTCCCTGAGCATGGAGTTGTCAGGACCCGGGTCTCCAGGCATCTTCATACCTGGGGATGCAGAGAGCTGCTCCTGAGCGTTCTCCCAGGGGAGCAAGGGAAACTTCCCATGAAGCCAGTGGGAAACTTCGTTTTATACTTCATTGGCCCAGGTGCTACCAGGTCTCCAATCCAGATCTCAACACTGGCAATGAGAATGGACTAAATCTAGTTGTTTAGATTATCTGGGGGGACACACCTACAAAGGTGTGAGTTATTGAATCGATATTTGAAAATAACATCTGGGGCAAAATAAGGGCTATAGAAGGGGTTGCTAAATGAGCAAATGCTCAATAATAAATAATGAATGTGTGGATAGAACCTGCTTCTGTTTAATTACCTGAATGTAGGGACCACTTGAATAAAATTACAGTTTTGTTAGGAGGAACTACTTAAGAAATAGGTAGGTACTCAGTAGGCAATAAATTGCATATATATTCGTGTGCCTGTCTCTATATGCATGTGACTGAGTTATTAAAGAGAGAAGAAACTAACTAGTGCTATTTATTTAATTGCTTTTGGTGGTGGGGATGTTAGGCGAGCCAGAGCTTCATTACGAAAGAATAAAGCAGCACCATCCCTGGCTCCTACCTTTTGATTTAATGGCTCTCTTTCTGGTTGTGAAGGCCTGGGCTTTGAGGGTCAGTTGTGGGGGAAAATAGTTTCTGTGCTTCCAGCTCACCGGAGGCCATTGTCCTGAGTTTTCTAGAACTGAGATGGCTGCTTAGAGTTGAGGCAGCAGAAGTGACTGACTCAGGATAGGAGAGAAGCCTGTCTCTGAACTTAGGGCATGAGAAGAATGGGAGATTCTGAAAGTTCTGGGATGCATTGAGTTGATGTGCACTGTGATTGAGGGCACAAAATCAGGAGGCTGAACTCAAAGGGGTTTGATAAAAACCCATGGTTGCCACAGAGAAGGGAAACCCATGATTCTAACAGAGCACTCAGGCTCCATCTGTGTCTGCAGCTCTAAGAGGACATTGTGAACTTAGTTGAGATCATTTGCCAAGGCTGGCTTATGGCAGCACAGACCAGCAGGGATCCTGTACAACCTGCACAGGGAGGGAGCAGTGAGCAGAGAACAGGAATAGTGATTGAGGTTGAATTTCCCAATTCCTAGGCAGGTGAGGGTCAGAGCAGATTTAAGTTAAGCAGAGAAATGCAACTTTTGCCACAGCAAGTGTTGCAAGACAAAACGCACATGTAACTGATTTTATTCTTAATCCAGAAGACTCACGCCCAGTGCTAGAAATGACAGTGTTCCATGATCGGTTAGGTGCACTCCCAACACTCATCTTCTGACCATCAAATTAACACTAATGGCACCATACTTTAGAAATAACTGTATTCCTTTTTTGATATGGTTTGGCTGTATCCCTACCCAAATATCATCTTGAATTGTAACTCCCACAATTCCTATGTGTCCTGAGAGGACTTGGTGGGAGGTGATTGAATTATGGGGGTGAGTCTTTCCTGTGCTGTTCTCTTGATGATGAGTGAGTCTCATAAGATCTGATGGTTTTAAAAACGGGAGATGTTCTGCACAAGCTCTTTCTCTTTGCCTCCTGCCATCCATGTAAGATGTGACTTGCTCCTCCTTGCCTTCTGCCATGATTATGAAGCCTCCCCAGCCATGTGGAACTGTTTATTTTGTAAATTGCCCAGTCTTGGGTATGTTTTTATCAGCAGTGTGAAAATGGAATAATACACTTTTAAAGTAGTACCTAATCTTATTTAGCTTCCCAAACAACATTTAAGGAGGAATAGGGCAAAAATTATTATACCTATTTTAAGGAGGAGAAAACTGAAACTCTGAGTGATTTATGCCATTGGCAGTAGTGAGATTTGAGCATGGATGATTGAATTCCAAGGTTAGTGGTCTTTCTCACTGGCCTATCTACCTCTGTCATATTGTCTTTTCCAATTCTATTATAAAACAATAACTGCAGGAATCAAGCTTGGATATCCATTTTTTATTACTTGTGTGAGTGTAATGAATGAATGGCTTTGTTGCTAATGACTCCCCAGATGGGCCCCTATCAACCTCTAATAATTGAAATTTACATTTATTGTTGATGAAATCTAGGTGCTTTCAATACAATGATTGCTTGAGGGACAAAAGAAAAGCTGACCTCTCTTACCACACAATCTGTTTTTATGGCTGTTTTCTTCGTAGCTTCCAGCCCTCTATGCACCTTTTATTTTATCTGAGTAATATTCATTTCAATGAATGGTTCATTTATTATAGTATAAAATATTAGATGCTTCTTTCTAGAAGCGACGTTGTCTTACGTTTTCATAGATTTATTAGTATGAGTATAAATTGCTCTGGAATATATTTTGAACATCTTTTTCTTCATCGTTTGCATAAGATGCCAGTAATTTATTCTCTTACATATAACAAAATGACAAAAGTATTTTTAAAAATTATCATTCCATGATAATGTGTCATTCAGTGGCCTGTTATAGGAATGTCTAATAATTTACAGAAAGGCATCCAGGGTAGATGAAACAAGAAATTAAGTAAAATAAGATAAAACAATTCTCCCACCTCCAACACACACACGCACATCAAAGCTGGTCACTCTGCGGACACAGACAGTTGCAAAGGCTTTTTCTCTAATTGGAAGAATCAGGAATTTAGTCCCATGCCTTGGGACTGTAGAAGAAATGATCTTGTCGTGAGGTGTGGCTTGCTTTGTAAGATTATTATATGTTGCCCTAAAGTAATAGTAGTTTCAAACACTTGTCAGTATATCTAGGCAATGTCCAAGACATCTAAGCTGACAAACTTGCTCCTGAAACAAGAAAATCGTTTAAAATTCCCACTATTTATTATGCATCAGCATAAAAATTTCTTTCTGGAATATGTGGTGAAGAGAGAGTAGGATGCAATTAAGCAGTGGATTTGGGGATAGGATGGGTCCACCCTAGATCATGTGTTTTCTTTTCCTGGGGTCTCAGTGCTAGTGTTTCCTTTCTGTGAATTTCCTGACACTTGTCTGCGTCTGGTATATTTTAGTGCCCTGAGAGTTCACATAACTTATCTCAAATTAAGTGACTTAATTGGTAAGGTGAAGGATTCTGGTGGCTTTAATTACCAATTACAGGATAATGATAGGTTTAAAATTATATTATAGGTTAGAGATATAAAATTATAATTATATAACTATAGATATAGGATCATATTTCCAGCTTAGATACCTTTATTGAAATATAGACAGAAATATTCAACCATCAACTGGATATCTTTACCCAGATGTACTACAGGCACCTCAGTCTCAACATGTCCACAGTGTATCTAGTCATTTCCCCACCCAAATAATTCTTCCTTTCATAAGCCCCTCCTGGGATCATAGCATGTCCATTCACCTTGTCTTCCAAGCCTTAAGACAGGAATTTCCAGGAATTTTTGATTCTTCCCCTTTCTTAATACGCATGCCCAGTGTCTGAGGCCAGGGCACTCTACTCTTCTGACCCTTCAGCTGCCCTGTCTCATCTTAGTTAACACTGTCATTGTTTCCCACTAGGACGATTGCAATGAGCCCCCAACTGTTGCACCTGCTTCTAGTCTCCTTCTCTGTCACTCTACCCTGACAATGAGTATCTAAAACTCATTCCTGATCATTCTACTCTCCTGTTAAAAACATTTCTCTTAATGTTCAATTAAGTTTCTCTTAACATTCAATTAAGTAAAATTTTAGTTTAGGATGAGATGTAAAATCCTTTTATGATAGTCTAAGCCAACCTCCACAGTGTAATCACTGGTCTCCTCCATAAACTCCCTTCAGAATTTCCTCTACACTATGCCCAAAGTTTTTAATTGAGATACAATTTACATACCATAAAATCGATCACTGTAAAGTGTACATATCAGCTATTTTTAGCACATTCACAAGGTTGTGCTACCATCAGTACAATTTTTTTTTAGAAAAATTTCATCACTCTGCCTTCAAAACAAGCCATGCTCATTAGCAGTCACTCCCTATTTCCCCCTCCTTTCACCCCTGGCAATGGCTAACCTACTCTGTCTTTATAGATTTGTCCATTCTGGTGACTTCACAGAAGTGGAGTCATACAATTTGTGGCCTTGTATACCTGACTTCTTTCACTGAGTGTAATATTTTCAAGGTTTCTTCAGGTAGCATGTATCAGTACATCATTCATGTTTACAGCTGAGTAATATTCCATTGCATCAATAGAACACATTAAAAGGTGTTTTATTCTTCAGTTGCTGAACATGTGAGTTGTTTTCTTCTTTTGACTATTACAGTATTACTATTATGCACTTCCATGTACATGTTTTTGTCTGAACATATGTTTTCCATTTCTTTGGGTGTATACTTAAGAATGGAATTTTGGGGTCACGTAGTAACTCCATGTTTAAGGTTTTGAGGAACTGCCAAATTGTGTTCCATACAGGCTGCATTACTTCGCATTCAGCAATGTAGCCAGCAACATATGAGCATTCTGATTCCTCCACATCCTTCCAAACACTTATTATTTTTCCTGTGAAAAATTATTATAGCCCTCCTAGTGGATGTGAGATGGCATCTTGTTACAGTGTTGATTTGAATTTCCCTAATGACTAATAATGCTGAGCATCTTTCATGAGCCAGCTTTGTATCTTCTTTGGAGACATGTCTATTCAAACCTTTTACCCATTTTAAAGTGTTTAAATAAATTTTGTGAATAGACCTTAGTTTTTGTAACAATTTTATGTTGACAGAAAAATTGAGCAGCTAACAGAGTTTCTAAATACAATTCCCCTACCCATTCTTGCACACAGTATCTCCTATTATAAACATCTTGCTTTAGTACAGTACATTTTTCATCCAATATTATAAATTATTAACTAAAAGCCATTATGTATTCAGATTTCTTTAGTTTTTACCTTTTTTTTTGTCTTTTCCGAGATATAGGACATCGTGTTACATTTAATGGTTATGTCTCGTTTAGCTTCTCTTGGGTGTGATATTTTCTCAGATTTTCTTTGTATTTGATGACATTGACAGTTTTGAGGAATACTGCTCATGCATATTATGGGATATCCCTCTACATTAGAATTTATCTGATGATTTTCTTATGGTTAGATTGGGATTATGGGCTTTGGGGAGGAAGTGAAACACCATTTTTATTGTATCAAGGGTCCATGCTTTAAACGTGACTTATAACTGTTGATACTTGCCTTGATCACCAGGCCAATGTAGTGTTTATAAGGTTTCTCCTTTGTAAAGTTACTCTATTTATTCTGTCTTTCCATATGGCAGTCTTTGGAAGGAAGTCACTGTTTGCAGCTCAGACTTAATGACTGTAGAGTCATGGTTCCCCTCCTTCAGACTGGAGTATGTAAATAATTTATTTGAAGCTCCGTATGAGAGATCTGCATCTTCTCTCTATTAATCTGGAATATTAGATTGTAGTTTTCTTTTCTTGTAATATCCTTTGTTCTGATGTCAGAGTGATATTGGCTTTGAAGAATGAGGTAGAAAATGTCCCTTCTGGTTTTTTTGTTAGATTTTATGATGGATTTGTGTTAATTTTTCTTAAATATTTGATAGAATTCAGCAGTGAGGTTATCTGGTCCAGCATGCATCTTTTCTTTGTTTCTTGGTTAGTCTAGCTAAAAGTTCGTCATTTTAATTTTTTTTCAAAGAACGAAATACACTTTAGGGTTTGTTGATTTTCCCCTGTTTTTTAGTTCTCTACGTGGTTAATTTCTGCTCTAATTTTTATTACTTTCTCTTTTTTGGCTTTCTTTCAGTTTAGTTTGCTTATTATTTCTAATTTCTTTCTTTCCTATTCTGTTACTATAGAGCAGGGTTGTGCTCAGTCACCTAGGCTGGAGGGCAATGGCATAATCATAGCTCATTGCAACCTCCACCTCCTGAGCTCAAGTGATCCTCCCACCTCAGCCTCCTGAGCAGCTAGGACTACAGGCATAAGCCATCACACTTGCTATTTTTTTTTATTTTTTAATTTTTTTTTTTGTAGAGACTGGACCTCACTATGTTGACTAGGCTGGTCTGGAAATCCAGGCTTCAAGTGAACCTCCGGCTTTGTCCTCCCAAAGTGCTGGGAATACAGGCATGAACCATCTCATGTGGGCTTCTAGTTTCTTAAGATGGAAAATTAGGTTGTTGATTTGAGATCCTTCTTTTTTTAGTGTAGGTGTTTACAGCCATAATTTTTCCTATGAACACTGCCTTTGCTGAATTTTATAAGTTCCATTATGTTGTTTTCTTCATTGTCATTCATCTCAAAGTATTTTCTAATTCCAATTGTGGGAAAAGACAGTCTTTTCAAAAAATGGGGTGTTGAGAAAACTGGATATTCACATGCAAAAAAAAAATTGAACTTAGACCCTTATACTGTGTACAAAAATAACTCACAATGGATAAAAAGACTTAAACATAATTTTGTAATTTCTTCTTTGACCCATTTATTATTAGGAGCATCTTGTATAGTTTCCGCATACATATACTTTTCCAAAACCTCCTTTTGTTATTGACTTTTAATTTTAAGCCAATGTGATCAGAAAACATCCTATATATGATTTTAATTTTTTAAAAGTGTGATTTCAATCATTCTAAATGTGTTGACTCTTGTTCATGAAACAACATTACCTCTTCTGTAGACTGCTCTGTGCACACTTGAGTATGTTGGGTGAGTCTTCTATGGATGTTTATTATACTTCGTTGGTTTGTAGTGTTGCCCAAGTCTCCAATTTTCATCATGATCTTCTGTCTAGTGGTTCTATGCAAGATTGAAAGTAGAATATTGAAGGATGAGAGAAAATACCTATGGAAGGAATTATCGTGCAAAAGTCTCTACGTCCAACCCCAAGGCTGAGATTCAAACCTTGCTGAGGAGAATACACCCGTGGGCCACAGTCCAACTCTCCCAAAATAACAAGTAACAACAGCAACAAACCACTATTCACTAACAGTGAAGTGTGTTGAGGTGCCGTGGGACATGGTTGGCCAGTAGGAAACTAACTCCAGAGGTACATATGAAATTCACTAGAGGTGGTATGCCTCGGCTAGCCAGGCTGTGAGAAGAAGATGAAACCCTTCCTCTTGCAGTGACTCTTCGGTGTCCTTAAATATCATGTCAGCTGGCAAATAATAAATGTTCACAGGTACAGGTCTAGCATCACCAGGAAGGGCAAAAAAAATGTAGCTTTCAGCCAAGGGGCAATAAATTGTTACATGATACAGACTGTTCCTTTAGCCTCTCAGCTTCCAGTGTACCCTTCTACACATTTTTGAGCTTCTGTACAATAATGGGACTCTGTGTTTCCACCTAAAAAGGGGAAGCCATCCTCCATATAACTGAATAAGCTATTGTTTTTTTCCTATCAGGAAGATGCACACAGTTGTAACACTCTGTTAGACTCCTTTCTTGGCTGTATTAATTACTGATCAAATTCAGTTATGGTAGCATTAAATATTCTATTACCTAAAGACTACGTAAAGTTATTTTCAAACAACTTGTACATAAAATAAAAATGAAGAGAGAAGGAAATTGTTTATTAAATATAAATAATATAAATATGTAAATAAACTATAATCCTCAGTTTTGAAATTGGTAACAAGGCTATAGTTGATATCTCTTTTTTCTCTTTTACTAATCATTTCACCTTTCCTTCATCCATAACCAAAGCTGGTCAAGGCTCCCTTTCTAGTGGAGTGGCCCAAATCCTCATCCCTGTATGGTATTGATACTCAAAAAATCCATTTTGATTACAGTAGTTGTATTTTATTACAAATAATATAAATATGCAAATAAACTATAATGCTCAGTTTTGAAATTGGTAACATGGCTGTAGTTTATATTTGTTTTTTTTGTGTGTGTTTTTTTTTTTTTTTGGTCTCTTTTACTAATCATTTCACATTCCCTTTTCCTTCAGCCATAACCAAAGCTGGTCAGGGTTCCTTTTCTAGTGGAGTGGCCCAAATCCTGTATAGTATTGATACTTGAAAATTCTATTTTGATTACTACAGTTTTTATTAGCTGTTAGTGTTGAGAATGGGGAGTACTAAGCATCAGCCCTGAGAACAATTACGGGTTGTAGACATAGACTTCCTTACCCTCCATTGGTAGCAGTAATGGATTTTTTTCCTCAATAATAAGAATCAATTCCTCCACCAGGCAGAGCAACTTCATTTTCTCTCTGTTGGGATAAAAAGGCCAAAATGTCCAGATAGCAGTCTCATTTTCCAATGCAGTGAATTCTCACCCTTCAGGAAACAGGACCTCAAAACCAGTAGATCTCTGGGCCAAAAAGCAAAGCTTTTGCAAGCTGGCTATTAGGAATAATTTTGAGAGGAGATGGACCACCTTCTACACCTTGATGCTTAGACTCATGTATTCTGCCTCTGGAAGGAGAGAATATCATATAGTGATCACCAATTCAAAAACTATACTTCATCTTATAAAACAGAATGTCATTCTCTTTGGGCATTCTGCTCAAACTGGTACCATGACTGAGTCCCTAGTAAACCATACCACTGTGCAATTAGACCATCTGCTTCCAGGAAATGTGATAAGACCAGTTAATTCTATGCACATCAGCCCATTGCTGTACTTATTGCTGTGAAGTGAGTTCCAGATCAGAAGCATTATTGTGCAGAATACCATGCTGATGGATAAGAATTCTGTAAGTCTATGCATGGTGCTGCTGACAAGGAAAATTGATATTCAGTATGTGGCTATTTCAGTGAGGATGTTTATATTATTACTCATATGTACATGTTTTTATAAATATGAAATTGAATACTCTTTAACTTATTTTTCCTTTCTTAGCATTCTACGTAACTTTGTTCCATGCAACAAATTGTTGCATATTCTTCATCATATTGAGTGGTTCCAAAGTTTGCATGTCAGGAATGTCCAGTTTTTGCTTGTGGGAAGTTAGGTGAATTCCGAGTGTTTCATTACAAACAAGGCTGTGATGACGATCTTTGTAAGTCTGTCTTAAGACATTTCCCATAATTGAAGTTACAGGGCCAATGTCTGGCACATTCTTGAGGCTTTTGATTTGATGGTTAAATTATTCTTTGGAAACATTATTCCAGTTTATATTTCCATCTCATTTCCAAATACCTTCACCAGTGCTAGGGGAAAATTATCTGTTTTTTTAAAAAAGTCTTTGTCGGTTTTAGAAGTGAAGTCATTCTGGAATTGTGAAAGATGCCGAGAACTTGTATGTATTTAATTAGGAGAAGGAGTGGTCCATCTGCATGAATGGTGGGAGACATCTCAACCAAGAGATCACAGGAAATAGTTATTGGGCAGTGACATGGCTATGTGAAATAATGATGTAGTTGGCAGCCATTGCATTGAAAAGTTTCCTCTGTGTTAGTGATGGAGCATCTGTCTTTTCTTCAAGGGCCTCCAGTTATTTGTGGAAGTCCATAGAGGGAACCCTGTGTGTCCTCGTAAACGTACAAGTCTGCCTCTTTTCCCTTCTCTCTGGGTAATTTCTCAGGGGCCTATGAGCTCTGCCTGCAAAGTCTCTGGAAAACCCTCTTGCCTCCCATGCCTCCTGAGAACACTGAAGACCCAGAGTAGGTCTTAGAGCTTCTGGGCATCTAGGTTGAAGGCTGGTGCTGTGTAGAGGCTCAGAGGGAAAAGGGGCTGCCTCCAATTCTCAGAGAGAACTTTGGGTGGCCTGGTTGTGCTTTAGCTACTGACTTTCGAGTGTTACCAGCATACTATGCAGAACCATTTGTAAACCAGGCTTGAGTCTGTACTTTCTCAGTCAATTGCTCCTAAGGAATTTCCCAAGAAGCCATAGGAATAAATTGAGGGAAAGGAAGCAGGGCACCAGAGTCAGTGATGAAGGATTTGGAGCCACCTGCTCATGGGACAAAACTTATTGTGAAAGTTTTTACAGAAAAGTATCATAACCCATTGATGAAAATTATACAGAATATTCTACAGTGTAACAGAGAAAAAAATTTCATGGTCAATTAAAAAATGAGATAAAGTAGCCTACACAAACCAATTCTTCTCTTCAAAAATTAATTACCTAAATACACCCAGTAATTAAATAGAAAATATTATACTTATTTAATTAATCTGAATCTAGATGAATCATGTAAAAATGAAACATTACTTACATCGAATAAAAGGTTCATTAAGTTCAAAGCTTATCTTTAATGGTTAAACCAATCAAAGAAAAAACTTCAAGGGAAGAAAAGAAATAACATACCTCTTCTCATATATAAAGCAGATTCTTTTTTTTTTTTTTGAGACGGAGTCTCGCTTTTTATGCTGTCCCATGGGTACTGACAGTGCTGTGACCTGGGAACATTTGGAGGACGGGCTGAATCAGAAAGGGGCAAAGGACTGTTGCATATCAAAGGACTGTTTGAAGAGCAATTTAGGATATAACGCTCATCTCATTTTATTGACTTCCCAGGCAACAAGTGCCCTTCAGCACCAGGTCACAGAAAAAAGAAACAGTTCATCTAGATATCTTCCTAAGTTAGAGAATCATCCACAGCAATTTTTAGCAACAATTATCCTGGAAGACAGAAATTTACAAGCACTGAATTAGGAAGCAAATGTGACTCTGGTTGAAACTGGAATGAAAACAAACAACAACAACAACAACAAATAAAAGAAACAATAGGGACAGAAAATAAAAAATACAGGGAATCTCAGGTTGGAGAATTGTTCTCTTGACTTCTTTTCATATGATTATATTTTTGTTGGGGAAGCAAGGTGATGGGATGAATCTGTTCTTTCTAATGTAGGCTATCAGAGGCTGAATTTGTCTACTATCTCTAGTTCAAGAAGTCTGTGGCAGAATTCTCATTTTGGGTACATGAAATAGACCTAGTACTGATGGTTTCCTGACAAGGAATGTCCACGTCTCCCATGGGTACCTTTTTAAGGATGAGATCTTGTGACCCATTTTTGTTTCCTTGTTCTCCCCTTGTTTGGTAAAGAAGTGGCATCTGCATTGTCCTATGGCTGAGAGTTTCTGGTTTTGTAAGTGGCCTAGGATGCATTCAACTACTGACCACTTCTTACCTTCATTACATTATCTTCACATTTTTGTATCAATCTCAGCAAGAATACATAGCTGACTTTCTCCTGGATCTGATGTAATTGGTTATTAGCATTTTTGTTCTCTCTTGAATGTGCTTTTTCTTTTACTGATGTTTAATCTTCACTGCCATTGCATTTGTCATGAGTTTCTCTCATCTTGTGTAAAAACACTATCTAAAGTCTTAAAGTACACACAACTATATTTAAGACTGCTATTACCAACGTGATTGTTTTTCTGTAGGTTAAATTACTGGGTTTTTAAAGCAATTAACTTGACCTGAATCTTCAGCCTCAAAAGCTGTACGTGTGCTATTAATATGTCCATCATCTTGTTCCAGGATAGAAGGTACTTCATGTACTGAAGTCTCATTCAGGTTCCATTAACTCAGAGTTCACTGGAGTCAGGCGTGCTGTGCTGAATGTTCCCCTGACAACCTCTGTAAGAAAAGGAGGCCCTGAAAAGTAATAACAATGCAAATAAAGAGCATTTTCTCCAAGTTAATAATAACACCAAACCTATATTGTCCTGGCTTTGCTTTTTAATAGTGTCTCAAATTCCAATGTGAAAGTGTGACACAAAATAAGATATAAGTACCTAAGAGGAATAAAGGCCAAATGTTTACAAAGAATTCCTTATATTCTAGGGATCATTCTAGGCCCAGTTTAGGCTGCCATAACAAAATACGTAGGCTGGGGGCTTAAGCAACAGAAGTGTATTCTTCCCAGTTCTGGAGGCTGGAAGTTCAGGGTCAGAGTGCTGGTAGGGCTGCTCCTGGTGAGGGCTCTGCTCCTGCCTGCCAGTGCAGCCTTCTCGCTGTGTTTCCATATAGAGGAAGGAGGGAGGTTTGGTCTTTCTGTCTCATCTCAAATCCCATTATCATTAACTCATCACATCTTCTCTTTATAAATCCCATCGTGGGGGTGCCTACCCTCATGAACTCACCTAACCCTTGTCCCTCCCACGGACCCTACCTCTAATACCATCACTTTGGGGGTTAGGGCTTCAATGTATGAATTTTGGGAATGCACAATTCAGTCCACAGCATCTTGGCTTCCCTCTAAGGAAGGAGATCTTGGTAAAGCGTACCTCTGAGTAGTTGCCCCAGAGGCTCACAAAATGATGTAGAGTGTGCCAGGCAGAGAACACAGAATAAGCAAAGCCTGCAGGAAAAGCACATTATGATGTGCCCATTAGCACAGCAGAGGCCCAGGACTGAGCCAGTGGTCCCAAAGAGGGGCATTCAGAGTGGGGTACCTGGAAAAATTGTCAGAAGCTGCAGCTGAAGGGAGGGTGGACTTTGAGCTAATACTGAAATGAGTTAAGACTTTGGGGGACTGTTGGGAAGGCATGATTGGTTTTGAAATGTGAAAAGACATGAGATTTGGGAGAGGCCAGGGACAGATGATACGGCTTGGCTCTGTGTCCTCACCCAAATCTCATCTTGAATTGTAATCCTCTTTTGAGAAAGGAACCTGTAATCCCCATGGGTTGAGAGAGGGATATGATTGGATCATGGGTGCAGTTTCCCCATGTTGTTCTCATGATAGTGAGTGAGTTCTCACAAGATCTGGTGGTTCTATGTGTTTGGAAGTTCCCCCTTCATTCTTCTCTCTCCTGCTGCCTTGTGAAAAAGGTGCTTGCTGCCCCTTCGCCTTCTGCCATGATTGTAAGGTTTGGAGGCCTCCCTAGCCATGTGGAACTGTGAGTCAATTAAAACTCTTTCCTTTATAAATCACCCAGTTTTGGATATTTCTTTATAGCAGATTGAAATGAACTAATATAGCATGGAGTGGAGGGAGTGCAATAGAGTTGGGATGGGCAAGAGAAATAGGATAAATTTTGAACCTGCCAAGCTTGAGGGCCCTGTGAAACCTGTAGGGGAGATGTCAATAGACAGCTAGCCATGTGTCCTTGCAGCAGGTATACTAGTTAAAGTGACTCCAGCTGCTGTAGCAGATAAACATGTATGTACACTTAAAGCAGAGCAGAACCAAAGCAAAATCCTGTGTATATAATATCTCAAACCTAAGTAGAAGGCGATTACTGCTTACATACATAAATCCCAGGGTCAGTGTTCCTGGCTGGCAGGTTTTCCTTTGAGCAGTGATTTAGGAGCCCAGCCCCCCTTTTCCTTGTGCCTTCATCATCTTGAACATGTGGCTTCCAGGATCCCCATGCATGGTCATGGGGAGGAAACAATGTACAAAATTGATTGAGAGAGGATGGATTGGGTCATTTCTGCAAGTATCAGATATCACATAGACTCACTTGCCATTGGCTGAAATTTAGCTTTATGGCCACACCTAACTGCAAAAGAAGCTAAGGAAGGAGTACCTAGAAACTGTGTTTATCAATCTCCATATCTCAGGGCCCTATACTTAGTATCTGTGCAATAAAGTTAGGTATTATCGTTAGATGAGCGATTTAGCCTTAGGTGAAATGTATGGGAATACAGCATTATGTGGAAGTTGGAGAGAAAAGTCCCAAAGCCAGAGAAGACAGTGCATAAAATTCTGGGAACTATTTAAATGAGGCTTTAGAAGTGGCCTGGCACAGTGGTTCATGCCTGTGATCTCAGCACTTTGGGAGGCCAAGGAGGGCGGATCACAAGATCAGGAGTTTGAGACCAGTCTGGCCAACATGGTGAAACCCAGTCTTTACTAAAGATACAACATTTAGCCCAGCATGGTGGTTCGTGCTTGTAATCCCAGGTACTCGGGGCCTGAGGCAGGAGAATTGCATGAACCTGGGCGGCGGAGGTGGCAGTGAGCCAAGATCACACCCCTGCACTCCAGCCTGAGTGACAGGGCAAGACTCTGTCTCAAAAACAAAAACAAACAAAAACAACAACAACAACAACAAAAGCTTTAGAAGTAGCAATGGAGTATTCTTCATCATCACTGCCATATGTCACAGGATAAATAAAGCTGATAAACATAATGCTGAGGAAAACAAATTTGATAAAAGGGTACATGTTGCATGATACCATTCATATAACATCACAATCAGATCGAATTACCCTGAAGCGCTTGTAGCTAAGACAGAAGTTAACTTTATTTGGCAACGTGATTGGTGTGAGGGAGGAGAGGGCTGGAAGGCAGCACTTTAACATTTTTAAATCTTGATCCAGATACTGGTTTTATAAGTGTATTCATTTTGTTAAAATTTATTGAGGTGAGCACTCCTGATTTGTGTAAATTTTGTACATTGCATTTAAATAAAGCATATACTTTAAAATAAAGTTTACACTTCAAATTTTTCACACACATACTCTCATATAGAAATTAATTAATACCTAACTCTCCCTAATGAGGAATTATTGACCTTTATTTCATTTTCTCAATTTATATATTCCGATCCTTTTATACATTGCTTACTGCTCTACCCTTAAAGTAGGAATTATTTTATTTCAAAGGTAAATCTTTCTAGGAGATTATTTTTAGATAACTGAATCCAATTGCTTTGGATATTTTGATGTCCAAGGCAAGCATTTTATAGTTTGGACTCATTAAAATAACTTACTGTATTAATGGTCTTGAAAATTATTTTCAAACAGTCTGGAGCAAGATGGCCGAATAGGAACAGCTCCAGTCTCCAACTCCCAGCGCGAGCGACACAGAAGACCGGTGATTTCTGCATTTTCAACTGAGGTACTGGGTTCATCTCACTGGGGAGTGCCGGACGACCGGTGCTGGTCAGCTGCTGCAGCCCGACCAGCGAGAGCTGAAGCAGGGCGAGGCATTGCCTCACCTGGGAAGCGCAAGGGGGAAGGGAATCCCTTTTCCTAGCCAGGGGAACTGAGACACACAACACCTGGAAAATCGGGTAACTCTCACCCCAATACTGCGCTTTAAGCAAACAGGCACACCAGCAGATCATATCCCACACCTGGCCGGGAGGGTCCCACACCCACGGAGCCTCCCTCATTGCTAGCACAGCAGTCTGTGATCTACCGGCAAGGCAGCAGCGAGGCTGGGGGAGGGGCGCCCGCCATTGCTGAGGCTTAAGTAGGTAAACAAAGCTGCTGGGAAGCTCGAACTGGGTGGAGCTCACAGCAACTCAAGGAAACCTGCCTGTCTCTGTAGACTCCACCTCTGGGGACAGGGCAATAACAAACACAGCCGAAACCTCTGCAGACGCAAGCGACTCTGTCTGACAGCTTTGAAGAGAGCAGTGGATCTCCCAACACGGAGGTTGAGATCTGAGAAGGGACAGACTCCCTGCTCAAGTGGGTCCCTGACCCCTGAGTAGCCTAACTGGGAGACATCCCCAACTAGGGGCAGTCTGACACCCCACACCTCACAGGGTGGAGTACACCCCTGAGAGGAAGCTTCCAAAGCAAGAATCAGACAGGTACACTCGCTGTTCAGAAATATTCTATCTTCTGCAGCCTCTGCTGCTGATACCCAGGCAAACAGGGTCTGGAGTGGACCTCAAGCAATCTCCAACAGACCTACAGCTGAGGGTCCTGACTGTTAGAAGGAAAACTATCAAACAGGAAGGACACCTACACCAAAACCCCATCAGTACATCACCATCATCAAAGACCAGAGGCAGATAAAACCACAAAGATGGGGAAAAAGCAGGGCAGAAAAGCTGGAAATTCAAAAAATAAGAGCGCATCTCCCCCGGCAAAGGAGCGCAGCTCATCGCCAGCAACGGATCAAAGCTGGACGGAGAAAGACTTTGACGAGATGAGAGAAGAAGGCTTCAGTCCATCAAATTTCTCAGAGCTAAAGCAGGAATTACGTACCCAGCGCAAAGAAACTAAAAATCTTGAAAAAAAAGTGGAAGAATTGATGGCTAGAGTAATTAATGCAGAGAAGGTCATAAACGAAATGAAAGAGATGAAAACCATGACACGAGAAATACGTGACAAATGCACAAGCTTCAGTAACCGACTCGATCAACTGGAAGAAAGAGTATCTGCGATTGAGGATCAAATGAATGAAATGAAGCGAGAAGAGAAACCAAAAGAAAAAAGAAGAAAAAGAAATGAACAAAGCCTGCAAGAAGTATGGGATTATGTAAAAAGACCACATCTACGTCTGATTGGGGTGCCTGAAAGTGAGGGGGAAACTGGAACCAAGTTGGAAAACACTCTGCAGGATATCATCCAGGAGAATTTCCCCAACCTACTAGGGCAGGCCAACATTCAAATCCAGGAAATACAGAGAACGCCACAAAGATACTCCTCGAGAAGAGCAACTCCAAGACAAATAATTGCCAGATTCACCAAAGTTGAAATGAAGGAAAAAATCTTAAGGGCAGCCAGAGAGAAAGGTCGGGTTACCCACAAAGGGAAGCCCATCAGACTAACAGCAGATCTCTCAGCAGAAACTCTCCAAGCCAGAAGAGAGTGGGGGCCAATATTCAACATTCTTAAAGAAAAGAATTTTAAACCCAGAATTTCATATCCAGCCAAACTAAGTTTCATAAATGAAGGAGAAATAAAATCCTTTACAGATAAGCAAATGCTTAGAGATTTTGTCACCACTAGGCCTGCCTTACAAGAGATCCTGAAGGAAGCACTAAACATGGAAAGGAACAACCGGTACCAGCCATTGCAAAAACATGCCAAAATGTAAAGACCTTTGAGGCTAGGAAGAAACTGCATCAACTAACGAGCAAAATAACCAGTTAATATCATAATGGCAGGATCAAGTTCACACATAACAATCTTAACCTTAAATGTAAATGGACTAAATGCTCCAATTAAAAGACACAGACTGGCAAACTGGATAAAGAGTCAAGACCCATCAGTCTGCTGTATTCAGGAGACCCATCTCACACGCAGAGACATACATAGGCTCAAAATAAAGGGATGGAGGAAGATTTACCAAGCAAATGGAGAACAAAAAAAAGCAGGGGTTGCAATACTAGTCTCTGATAAAACAGACTTTAAACCATCAAAGATCAAAAGAGACAAAGAAGGCCATTACATAATGGTAAAGGGATCAATTCAACAGGAAGAGCTAACTATCCTAAATATATATGCACCCAATACAGGAGCACCCAGATTCATCAAGCAAGTCCTTAGAGACTTACAAAGAGACTTAGACTCCCATACAATAATAATGGGAGACTTCAACACTCCACTGTCAACATTAGACAGATCAACGAGACAGAAAGTTAACAAGGATATCCAGGAATTGAACTCATCTCTGCAGCAAGCAGACCTAATAGACATCTATAGAACTCTCCACCCCAAATCAACAGAATATACATTCTTCTCAGCACCACATCGTACTTACTCCAAAATCACCATGTAATTGGAAGTAAAGCACTCCTCAGCAAATGTACAAGAACAGAAATTATAACAAACTGTCTCTCAGACCACAGTGCAATCAAACTAGAAACTCAGGACTAAGAAACTCAATCAAAACCTCTCAACTACATGGAAACTGAACAACCTGCTCCTGAATGACTACTGGGTACATAACGAAATGAAGGCAGAAATAAAGATGTTCTTTGAAACCAATGAGAACAAAGATACAACATACCAGAATCTCTGGGACACATTTAAAGCAGTGTGTAGAGGGAAATTTATAGCACTAAATGCCCACAAGAGAAAGCAGGAAAGATCTAAAATTGACACTCTAACATCACAATTAAAAGAACTAGAGAAGCAAGAGCAAACACATTCGAAAGCTAGCAGAAGGCTAGAAATAACTAAGATCAGAGCAGAACTGAAGGAGATAGAGACACAAAAAACTCTCCAAAAAATCAATGAATCCAGGAGTTGGTTTTTTGAAAAGATCAACAAAATTGACAGACCACTAGCAAGACTAATAAAGAAGAAAAGAGAGAAGAATCAAATCGACGCAATTAAAAATGATAAAGGGGATATCACCACCGAACCTACAGAAATACAAACTACCATCAGAGAATACTATAAACACCTCTACGCAAATAAACTGGAAAATCTAGAAGAAATGGATAATTTCCTGGACACTTACACTCTTCCCAAGACTAAACCAGGAAGAAGTTGAATCCCTGAATAGACCAATAGCAGGCTCTGAAATTGAGGCAATAATTAATACCCTACCAACCAAAAAAAGTCCAGGACCAGATGGATTCACAGCTGAATTCTACCAGAGGTACAAGGAGGAGTTGGTACCATTCCTTCTGAAACTATTCCAATCAATAGAAAAAGAGGGAATCCTCCCTAACTCATTTTATGAGGCCAACATCATCCTGATACCAAAGCCTGGCAGAGACACAACAAAAAAAGAGAATTTTAGACCAATATCCATGATGAACATCGATGCAAAAATCCTCAATAAAATACTGGCAAACCGGATTCAGCAACACATCAAAAAGCTTATCCACCATGATCAAGTGGGCTTCATCCCTGGGATGCAAGGCTGGTTCAACATTCGCAAATCAATAAACATAATCCAGCATATAAACAGAACCAAAGACAAGAACCACATGATTATCTCAATAGATGCAGAAAAGGCTTTTGACAAAATTCAACAGCCCTTCATGCTAAAAACGCTCAATAAATTCGGTATTGATGGAACGTACCTCAAAATAATAAGAGCTATTTATGACATTCACAAGAGCTATTCACAGCCAATATCATACTGAATGGGCAAAAACTGGAAAAATTCCCTTTGAAAACTGGCACAAGACAGGGAAGCCCTCTCTCACCACTCCTATTCAACATAGTGTTGGAAGTTCTGGCTAGGGAAATTAGGCAAGAGAAAGAAATCAAGGGTATTCAGTTAGGAAAAGAAGAAGTCAAACTGTCCCTGTTTGCAGATGACATGATTGTGTATTTAGAAAACCCCATTGTCTCAGCCCAAAATCTCCTTAAGCTGATAAGCAACTTCAGCAAAGTCTCAGGATACAAAATTAATGTGCAAAAATCACAAGCATTCTTATACACCAGTAACAGACAAACAGAGAGCCAAATCAGGAATGAACTTCCATTCACAATTGCTTCAAAGAGAATAAAATACCTAGGAATCCAACTGACAAGGGATGTAAAGGACCTCTTCAAGGAGAACTACAAACCACTGCTCAGTGAAATAAAAGAGGACACAAACAAATGGAAGAACATACCATGCTCATGGATAGGAAGAATCAATATCGTGAAAATGGCCATACTGCCCAAGGTAATTTATAGATTCAATGCCATCCCCATCAAGCTACCAATGAGTTTCTTCACAGAATTGGAAAAAACTGCTTTAAAGTTCATATGGAACCAAAAAAGAGCCCGCATCTCCAAGACAATCCTAAGTCAAAAGAACAAAGCTGGAGGCATCACGCTACCTGACTTCAAACTATACTACAAGGCTACAGTAACCAAAACAGCATGGTACTGGTACCAAAACAGAGATATAGACCAATGGAACAGAACAGAGCCCTCAGAAATAATACCACACATCTACAGCCATCTGATCTTTGACAAACCTGAGAGAAACAAGAAATGGGGAAAGGATTCCCTATTTAATAAATGGTGCTGGGAAAATTGGCTAGCCATAAGTAGAAAGCTGAAACTGGATCCTTTCCTTACTCCTTATACGAAAATTAATTCAAGATGGATTAGAGACTTAAATGTTAGACCTAATACCATAAAAATCCTAGAAGAAAACCTAGGTAGTACAATTCAGGACATAGGCATGGGCAAAGACTTCATGTCTAAAACACCAAAAGCAACGGCAGCAAAAGCCAAAATTGACAAATGGGATCTCATTAAATTAAAGAGCTTCTGCACAGCAAAAGAAACTACCATCAGAGTGAACAGGCAACCTACAGAATGGGAGAAAATTTTTGCAATCTACTCATCTGACAAAGGGCTAATATCCAGAACCTACAAAGAACTCAAACAAATTTACAAGAAAAAAACAAACAACCCCATCAAAAAGTGGGCAAAGGATATGAACAGACATTTCTCAAAAGAAGACATTCATACAGCCAACAGACACATGAAAAAATGCTCATCATCACTGGCCATCAGAGAAATGCAAATCAAAACCACAATGAGATACCATCTCATACCAGTTAGAATGGCAATCATTAAAAAGTCAGGAAACAACAGGTGCTGGAGAGGATGTGGAGAAATAGGAACACTTTTACACTGTTGGTGGGATTGTAAACTAGTTCAACCATTATGGAAAACAGTATGGCAATTCCTCAAGGATCTAGAACTAGATGTACCATATGACCCAGCCATCCCATTACTGGGTATATACCCAAAGGATTATAAATTATGCTGCTATAAAGACACATGCACATGTATGTTTATTGCAGCACTATTCACAATAGCAAAGACTTGGAATCAACCCAAATGTCCATCAGTGACAGATTGGATTAAGAAAATGTGGCACATATACACCATGGAATACTATGCAGCCATCAAAAAGGATGAGTTTGCGTCCTTTGTAGGGACATGGATGCTGCTGGAAACCATCATTCTTAGCAAACTATCACAAGAACAGAAAACCAAACACCGCATGTTCTCACTCATAGGTGGGAACTGAACAATAAGATCACTTGGACTCAGGAAGGGGAACATCACACACAGGGGCCTATCATGGGGAGGGGGGAGGGGGGAGGGATTGCATTGGGAGTTATACCTGATGTAAATGATGAGTTGATGGGTGCAGCACACCAACATGGCACAAGTATACATATGTAACAAACCTGCACGTTATGCACATGTACCCTACAACTTAAAGTATAATAATAATAAATTAATTAAAAAAAAAAAAAGAAAATTATTTTCAAACAGTACTTTTGTTGTCTGTGGTGGAGACAGCTCTCAGGCCACCAAAGACTCATGCCTCTTTTCCATAATATAGCTGTTTTTGCTGGCCACTTTTTATCTAGATGTAGCCACATGACTGACTTCTAGCCAACTAGATGTGGACAGATGTGATTGATGCCGCTTCCAGGCCTGATCCTCAAAGCCCACCAGACATACCCACCACTCTGTCTCTCCCTCAACCAGCTGAGAGGTCACCAGGATGTGGGTAACTTGAGGATCCAGGCAGTACGCAGGTTGAGCTTCCCATGGTATGGGGCCGTGAATGGGCCCACAGAAATGAACCTGCTCGTTGTACTTTATAGGAGCAAGAAATAATTTTCTATTATATTTAGTCACTGAGATTTTAGGTACATCTGTTCCTCCCCTAAACATCGTACTTGTTTTCCTTGTAATAGCTGTCAATTGCTCGCTTAGAAAATTGAGTCTTGTTTCTTTGTAGGACCTTCACAGTGTACACAGCCCAGGACTTCAACACTCTACCATGCACCATCTAAGCAGTCTATCCCTGAATCAGTCATTATATTATTAATTTATATTAACATTAGCCAGCCCTCTTAGTTAAAAGTTCTTTATTATCTTGCCTTATAAGGAGAACAAAGAAACCCACTTACATGGAGAGAGCCTGGCAGTGGTTCAGATTTTGGTCTTCTTTAATTTGCTGCTGCTTCGCATATTTCTTTTGAATGGAGCATTAGGTAAAGGTGAAAGATTGATGGGTGTCAATGCTCAAAAAGAGAACTAGCTTCCAAGTTGTTCTATGATCCATAGTGTTCTATGATCCACAGTGGTCCTGATAATTAGAAATCTACCGGTACCTACAGCCTCCATGTGGGATGCCTGGGTTAAGTGGTGTTTTCTGCCATGAGATAGTATGTGGCTGTCATAAATAAAGACAAATACAGCATGCTCAGGGCCGTGGTGTTTGAAGATTCAGCAGGAGGTTGCTTTGCCTTTCAAGAAAACTCCGGGACTGGGTGATGGGGACTTCCATTGATGGTAAATTGCTTTATTTCCCTTCTCATTAAATTGAATCCCACATGACCAGTGAGCTCTGTGATGAAACAAAGCCTGCTTGTCCCTTACTCTAATTTATTTTAGATCTAATTTAAAGAGGAAAGTTTCTTCCAGGACAATAAAATATTTCCAGACCTAAGTTTGCATTCTCTCAATCAGTATCTCTAACAAAATGAATTCTATCAAGCACAGTTTTGTGCTCATTCATTGAGAGAAGCATGCATAGAGGGAACTGCACTAATAAGTGTGCAGCTCAAGTGAGTCTATATATTCACATGCATATGTCCCAATAGAACATTTCCAGCACCCTGAGGGCACCTGAGTGTTCCTTTCCACTCAGTATCCCTCCTGCATGCAGCTGCTGTTTTGACTTCTATTATTCTAGATAAGTCTAACCCAGTTTCTCAATATTCGTTCAATACTCATCTAACTTTTGCCTATATCTCTCTGCTCTGGGTTTTAGAAAAATAGCTCTAAGTAGTGTTTACTTATTATTCAGTTGTTAAAAGCTGTTTTATTCTTTTGGGTTTTCCTTTAGGTTTTATACCTGGTACTACATATGTTGCCATTTTTAAAGTAAAATATTTAGAATTGAGGAACTTTTGAAAAGATGAGTCTGCAAGGGCAGCATAAAGTATTAGCAAAATAAGGACAAAGTGTGTGTCACTCATTCGAAGCCCACAGTGTTCCAGGCTGCCAGGGCCTCTGACAGGGAAGGTGCTGAGTCTACCAACCCTGACTCACCAGTCTTAGCATAACCTGGAGCCGAAGTGAGCCACAGAGCAATAGTGGCGATCCTTTATGATCCTCAGTCTGTCACTGAATCCTGAATTCTGGAATCATCTTTGAAAACGGTCATAATTTCTACAGCCTCATAGCTAAAATAAGGCTGTATGTGGGTCCATACATTCACCTGTAACCTCTATTTACTGCTTTTTAGCTTTCTAAAAGTCTTGAGACAAAGCAGAGTAAGTTGTCCAGTTTGTTGCTTCTCTTTCAAAATCATTTTGGATATTCTAGCTTATAAGCATTTCCACATACATTTTAGAAATATCTTGTTCAGTTTCCTTAGAAACTTGTTAGATTTAATGTGGAATTACCTTAAATGGATCACTTTGAGGAGACCTCACCTCTTGACAATATTGAGCTTTCTAATCCAATAACAAAATACATGTTTTCATTTATATAAATCTTTTATAATTTCTCTCAGGAATGATTCATACTTTTCATCATATAGGGCTTGAATATTAAATTCAAGGCTTTTATTAAATTTGTCTCTGGTTATCTCCTGGTTTTGGCATAATCATGAATTTCTAAAATTTTATTTTTCAAATGTTTATTTGCATATAAAAGTCATTCTATTTTTGTATGTTGACTTTGTTCCCTGTAACCTTGCAAACATAACTTATTAGTTCTGCTATTTTTATGGATATTCTTAATTTTTTAAGGATATCCTTAATTTTTTAAGGATATTCTGCGTAACACATTCCTGTCTCTGAATAAGAATAATCCTGTTTCCTCATTTCTATTCTGTATTTTAAAAATTTATTTCCCTTGCCTTATTTCAATGGTTGAGATCTCCAGTATAAGGCTTAACAGAACTGGTGAGAGCAGAAATACTTGACCTTTTCTTAAACTGAGAGAGGAAGTTTTTATTCTTTCAAATTCTGTATTAGGTTAGTTTAGGTTATGGAAGGCTTTTTAAAAAATTAATCCTAGTCTTCTGGTTTTAAAAAATATAATGAATAAGTTTTGAATTCTCACAAATCATTATTTGCTTCTGTTGAAATAATCATAGAGTTTTTCTATATTGTCTCTGTGTGGAGAATTTAAATGATTGTGGTTTGAATGATGAACCAACTTTGCATTCCTAAGAATAACCTCACTTGACCTTTAAGTATTAGTCTTTCTATATATTTCTGCATTTGTTTTGCTAAACAGTAAGATTTTGTGAAGGATTTTGCATAAATGTTCTTGAGAGTCATAGCTACACTTACTTGTACTATCTTTGGTTTTGGTAATGAATGGGGCAATGCTGGCCTTATAAAAGGATTTGTCAAATGTTTTGTCCTTTTACTTAAAAAAAATTGCATAAGATTGGTATTACTTTTGTGTTAAATATTTGATGGAATTCACCAGTGAATCCATCTGGGACTTAGATTTTTATGAAAACTTTTATTAAACATTTAATTTTGAGTTAAAGGTTATTTGAATATTTTCCTTTTTGTTTCAATTTTGTTTTCATCTTTTGAGGAATTTATTTACTTAAGTTGATTTTTTTGACAAATTTATTCATCATATATTTCATAATTCTAATTTCTTATTTAAAAATTTTTTTTATTATACTTTAAGTTCCGGGATACATTTGCAAAACGTGCAGGTTTGTTACATAGGTATACACATGCCATGGTGGTTTGCTGCACCCACCAACCCATCATCTACATTAGTTATTTCTCCTAATGCTATCCCTTCAGCCCCCCACCCACTGACAGGCCCCAGTGTGTGATGATCCCCTCCCTGTGTCCATGTGTTCTCATTGTCCAACTCCCACTTATGAGTGAGAACATGCAGTGTTGGGTTTTCAGTTTCTGTATAAGTTTGCTCGGAATGATGATATCCAGCTTCATCCATGTCCCTGCAAAGGACATGAACTCATCCTTTTTAATGGCTGCATAGTATTCATGGTGTATTTGTGCCACATTTTCTTTATCCAGTCTATCATTCATAGGCATTTGAATTGGTTCCAAGTCTTTGCTGTTGCAAAAAGTGCTGCAATAATCACACGTATTCATGTGTCTTTATAGTAGAATGATTTATAACCCTTTGGGTATATACCCATTAATGGGATTGCTTGGTCAAATGATATTTCTGGTTCTAGATCCTTGAGGAATTGCCACACTGTCTTTCACAATAGTTGAACTAATTTACACTCTCAACAGTGTAAAAGCATTCCTATCTCTCCACATCCTCTCCAGCATCTGTTGTTTCCTGACTTTTTAATGATCGCCATTCTAACTGGCATGAGATGACATCTCATTGTGGTTTTGATTTGCATTTCTCTAATGACCAGTGATAATGAGATTTTTTTCATACATCTGTTGGCAGCATAAATGCCTTCTTTTGAGAGGTGTCTGTTCATATCCTTCGCCCACTTTTTGATGGGGTAGTTTGTTTTTTTCTTGTAAATTTGTTTAAGTTCCTTGTAGATTCTGGATATTAGCCCTTTGTCAGATGGATAGATTGTAAAAATTTTCTCCAAGACACATAATGGTCAGATTCACCAAAGTTGAAATGAAGGAAAAAACGTTAAGGGCAGCCAGAGAGAAAGGTCACGTTACCCAAAAAGGGAAGCCCATCAGAATAACAGTGGACCTCTCTGCTGAAACCCTATAAGCCTGAAGAGAGTGGGGGTCAATATTCTTAAATATATTTAAGAATAGTCAAGACCTATTGTTGTGCTGTATTCAGGAGACCCATCTCATGTGCAAAGACACACAGAGGCTCAAAATAAAGGGATAGAGGAATATTTAACAACCCAATAGAAAGAAAAAAAAAAAAAGTAAGAGTTGCAATCCTAATCTCTGATATTACATAATGGTAAAAGGATCAATGCAACAAGAAGAGCTAACTATTGTAAATATATATGCACCCAATACAGGAGCACCCAGATTCATAAAGCAAGTTCCTAGACATCTACAAAGAGACTTAGACTCCCATACAACAATAGTGAGAGACTTTAACACCCACTGTCAATATTAGACAGATCAACGAGACAGAAAATTAACAAGGATATTCAGAACTTGAACTCAGCTCTGGACCAAGCAGATCTAATAGACATCTACAGAACTCTTTGCCCCAAATCAACAGAATATACATTCTTCTTGGCACTACATCAAACTTATTCTAACATTATTCTAATTTTTAAAGGATCTCTATGATAGTCCATCTTTCATTTCTGATCTTAGTAATTTTTCACTTATCTTCGCTCCTTTGTCAGTGTAATAAGAGTTTTAAAATTTTACTGATGTATTCCAAGATCAAGCTTTTGCTTTTATTGATTTTCTATACTGTTGCTTTATTTTCTGTTTTGTTGTTTCCACCCTTATGATTTCCTTACTTATACTTATTTTGGTCAAACTTAGTCTTTCCTTCTTTTTCTAGCTTTTTTAGGTAGAAGCTTAAGTCATTGATTATGACCCATTTACATTTAATGTAATTTATGATATTCTTGGGCACATGATTAACATTTTATTGTTTATTTTCTATATGTGCCACATTTTCATATTTTCTTTTTTCCTCTTTTCCTGATTTCTTTTAGATTAAATGATTATTTTTAATGTTATATTTTATTCTCCACTTTTAGATTATTTGTTAAATTTATTTTATTTATTTTTAATAATTGCTCTAGGCTTTCCAATTCACATATTTAGCTTAACATAGGCTACTTCTAAATTATATTATAGAGCCACAGGTAAAGGATGAGAATCATACAAAATTTACCTTCATTTTTCCCTTCCAACCTATATGCTAATGTTTTCATATATTTTATTTCTAATATGTCATAAACTTCAAAGTACATTCCTATTATTTTTGCTTTAAACAAGTAGTTTCAAAAGTGTAGTCTGTGATCTCCCGTGGTTCACAAGATCTTTTCAGGGTATTCATGAGGTGGAACAATTTTCATAATTGTAAGACACTGCTTACACTTTCATTCTCGTTCTCTCACAAGGGGAGTTTCTCAAAGCCTACATGATATACGATATTGCAACAGACCAAATGCAAAAGCACATATTATGCTTTAGCTTCTCCTTATTAAGTCTGGCATTAAAGAGATTGGCAGAATACTTTTTTAAATGCCATTTTCCTCAAAATTGTTTTTCTCTCTTGAAAAATGTAGTTACTTTTCTTAACAAAGTATTATTTTTGTTAATATAAAGGATTATTACTAGTTTTAAACAAATTAATAAATATTTTTATTAATAGATATTAATACATATGTCAGTTTTAATTTCTAATACAGAAAATATTAGTAGATATAAACCACATCGACACATTATCTGGGATCCTCTATAATTTTCACAACTACAAAGGTGTGATGAGACAAAAGTGTTTGAGAAATGCTCCTTTAAACTAAATAGAAGTCTAAAATACTTGTCTTATTTACATAGATATTTATCATTTCCAAGTCTGCACATTCCTTTATGTATATACAAATTTTCTTGTACTATAATTTTCCTTCAACCTGAAGAAATTTCTCTATCCTATCTTGTAGAGAAAGTTGGCTAAAAAAGATTGCATCTGATTTTGTTTGAACTAAATATATCTTTATTTTGCCTTCATAATATAAATTTAGCTAGATTTAACATTCCAGGGCATTCCCCCATCCCCTATCCTGCCTGCCTATCACTTTGTGACATTCATTATATTATCCTTCCCTGCCCTCTTCCAGCTACTGAGAATTATTATTTGAGAAGGTCAAAGTAAATTTCATGTTAAGAAAAGAAGGTACTTGGAATGAGAGGATGGATATTAACTTAACATTTAATACAACATGTGCATCTGCCCTTTTTACCAATTCATGGTCTATAGGCAGAAGCTAGGGTATGTGAAGTTGAGTTGCATTATTAAGTTTATAATCTTCACATAACCTCAAATCTATAAAACCTTTGTTCAACAGTCCAAAGAAATTTAGATGAATTAAAACTCTTACTTTAGTCAATGGTACTGTGTGTTTTGAGAAAGAATCAGTTGGGTGACCTTTCTATTTTTTTCCTGATATTTATTCTGCTAAAGTGACATAAAAAAAACTTTATTAGAACATGAAAATTCTTTATAGAATGTCATATTATTATCAAATTGTTTACTTGGCATTTAGGCACAGGTGTTTTCTTAGAAATTTTAAAGGGTACTGAGCTTTGCTTCTTTGATGCTGACAACTTTGACTCTATTTTAGCAATAGATGCAAACCCCAGAGCTTCCAGAAGACAAAAATGCAAACCTAGTTGCTGGAAGAGAACAAGGTAAAGAACCTATTGCCATCAAATACCAAACCAAAATTATAAAAAAAAAAAAAATGTAGTAACATCCAAACTTTAAAAATATATGAATGCTTAACAGTGTGTGCTATGTATAGAAGCTCAAGGCTGCCCCCTTCAGAGAAAACAATGCCTTGAAAGAAAGGTGGAAAATCAGCTTGTAGAGGGGGGGAAAAATTCTAATAGATCTCAGATGCTTTCATCTCTATGTTGTACGATTTCCTATTTACAACTATTCTATTGGTGTTGGTATTTCTAGGAAGGCTGTGGCATAAACCAATGCACAGTTACTCCCTGTGCCCTTGGCAAAGAGCAGATGTGATTTGCTGAGAGTACACACATCCAAACCCTATAAGCTTCTCACCAGCTGCCTTCACTCTTCTCAACCACTTGCCTTCACCCCAAATACTTCCTTCCTGGCTCTATCCAAGTTTTACTCAGTATTTAGGGGCCCCCTTAATCGGCAGAACCTTCATGAAACTGCCCCATAGAATGCTGATGGTATTAGTGCTCTTTTTCTCAGCAGTGCAAAATAATGTTCTTTTATTTTACTTTAAGACTATGTTGGTTGGCTATTTACTTGTCTGTGCCCCTCTTGAGCTGTGCAAAGGGGTTACTGTCAACACCACTAGAATGTGGTACAGAGAGAGTATGGAGTTTACTGGGGACAAGCTTAGGATCAGAGAAGTGGGAGGTATACACACCCTTGAACTCTCAGTACCTAACATCATAGTCTTCATACCTATGTCCAACAAGCTGGTATACAGCGCCTTCATGTCTCTGATCCTCTGCATATGTATATGGCTTGGGAGCATGGAGCACTTGTGTAACTAGTACCAATGGATGCTCTCTGGTTTAAAAGTGGCTTTATCAGGAAGAATTAGCAGTGGCTGGTATCAGCTTGTTCTATTGAATTAACTATGACCTGCTGAGCCACTTATCTGATGAACTCCTAGAAGAATAAAGAATCTAAACCTTTAAAGTCAACTAGATTTGTCCCCTTGGGGAAAAAAAAAAGACCTTGGCCTTGTTTATTTTTTTAGCCCTAGGTTTAGCATACAGCCATGCAATAAATACTCTTTATGAACTGAGTGAACATCAATGACCAAAATATAATTTACACTCTACTGTTGTGGACAGGGACCCTGCATGCAAAACAATACATTAACTAATGTTTGAGGTCTGTAAAAAATCTTTGCTATCATTTTTCACCAGAATATTCCATCAGATTCCCCTCTGGGTTTCTCAAGACTCATTGTTTGAACTACAACCCAACAGGTGAGTGGTATCAGGCTGTCCACTAACATATGAGACTCTACAATCTGCTGTACTTGGGCTCAGAACCTTTCTTGCTACTTTAGCTTTCCATGAGCCCCTGGCATCCTCTCATTTGTTCATTTGACCTCACTGTTTTGCACACTACTGCCTCCAACCTACCAGCATCAGAGACTGCCATTTCATGACTTTTTATGCTATACTTATTCTTGAAAGCATTCCTGTGAATAACCAAAGGATAAGACTTTTCCTTCAATTTTACCATGTGCTTCTAGAATGCAAATACACACTATGGAGTCTGTTAACAAGGAAGATGCAGTTCCAGCTATCAGACAAGTTACAGGCCCTGCTTTTTGACTCTGGCAGTTCAAAGTATTTTCAAATCTTCAGCAGAAGAAAGAGAACAAATGGAGAACATGCTTGTTGCTGTCACAGCGGTTATTCTAAAGTTTGAGTGCTGTTTGGTTTTGTATCACCCTATTTTGCAAGGCATGAACCAAGAGCAAAGATACAAGCAATTGCATTTTGAAAGGACAGAAACACTGGGGAGAGTATACTGACAACTTCAAATTTGAATTAGTCTAGGATAGCATCAGATAGAGCCGTGCCTGTATTCTTCAGTTATACAACTAGGGACACTTTTTATTGCAGTCTGAGGTTCAGAAAATACCTGACTGATGTTTAATTGGAAATACTTTCTCATGCCTTTGTCTTAGTTTACTCGTGGCTTCTGTATTTTTTGCAGTCTCAGGTGGAAGTTCCTGTTACAGACTAAATTTCTTCATTAGTAATATATCTTCATTAGCAAGCAGCTACGGTAAATGAACCTTGCTAGGTTCATTTTTAATGTAATTTTGTGCCTATGATCTCAGCTAAATGCCATCTACTTAGTTCACTGCCACATGTATAAGCTAATAACCACATCTCAGGTATGAAATGTTAAAACCAATAAAATAAAACCTCAGTGGGGGAAATTGACTTTCTGTGAAGCTTCTCATACAGACTCTGTGGGTGTTTATGCCCAAATCACTGACCACTAGATTACAAAACTACATCCCACTGCTTTTTTTTATGGCTGTCGCGATAGGCAAAATCCCTAGAAAATCTGTTATTCTCAGCCCTAGAATCATAAAACTCTGAAACACACTGAAATTTGTAAATCACATTGGCCAAATCCCAGAAATTGCCAAATAAAGTCATAAATATGTTTTATAGCTGTAACAGAAGAAAAATAATCTCTTTTTGGTAAGCCAAACACATTACTGTATTAGGATCATCATCATCACATATTAGACTAAGTTACTTGCAGAAAGCCACCATTTTCAAAATCCCCCAGGGAGGTTTGAGAAGTTGAGTTACAGTGTATTGGTCAGAAGAAAACTGTGGTGCTTCAACAACAAACAATTCTAAAATCTCAGTAGTTTTCAACAATTCATGTTTGTTTCCAGGTTATACAATGAAGTCTGGCAAAGATACTGTGCCTGTAATAATCAATGCACTGCCAAACTGAAATAATCAAAAGGGTCAGATTTGTATTCTAAAGAGTTTATTTAATCAGAAAGCTAGGAATAGCCATTCTGGGATGCACCACTATAGAGAAACAGGGATAGTGCTTAGAAGTTAAAAGCCAAATTCTTGCTAACAGGAAGAAGACAAAGAAATATAACGGGATTACATTTTTTATACAAGGCTGGGCTTATGAGTCACAATAAATTATTCATAGTTTGTTTTATTTTCTCTGTGGCTTGTTTTCTTTTCTTTATACCTGGATTTCATTTTCTTTCCAATATAAAAGAGTGTATTTAACATTCCATGTTAAGTCACTGTGATAACCATGAAGGCTGTGTGAAAAAGGTAAGAGGATTGGAGAGAGGCAGAGAAAGGTGGCAGAATAGAAGGCTCCATTGACCATCCCTCTGGCAAGGAAAACAATTTAACAACTATTTACACAAGGAAAGCACCTTCATAAGAACTAAAAATCATGTGAGTACTCATAGTTCTTGGTTTTAACTTCATATTGCTGAAAGAGGCACTGAAGAGGTAGGAAAAGCTGTCTTGAATTACCTCTAACATCCCCTGGCAGCACAGTGTGGTGTGGAAAGCATCCCTGGGCACTGGCAGAGGGCGAGCACAGCAATTTTGAGGCATTGAACTCAATGCTGTCCTGTGAAAACAGAAAGGTAAACCGGATGAAACTCAGCTGATGCCCACCTGTGGAGGGAGCATATACACCAGCCCTACTCAAAGAGAATCACCAATTCTGACAGTGAATTTAAGTTCCTGAAAGCCTCACCACAGTGGGCTAAAGTGCCCTGGGGCCCTAATAAACTTGAAAGGCAGTCTAGCCACAAGGACTGCAAGTATTACATGAGTCCTAGGGCTGAGCTGGGCACAGAAACAATAGTTTGGGCACACGTGAGCTACTGAGACATTAGCCAGGGCAGCCAAGGGGGTTTGGCATCACCGCTTTCCTAATCCCAAGCTGCACAGTTCATGGGCTCTAAAAGAGACCTGTTCCTTCCACCTGAGGAGTGGAGAGGGGAGAAGAAAGAGGACTCTGTCTTGAATCTTAGATACCAGCTCAGCCACAGTAGGATAGGGCACCAGTCAGACTTGCGAGGTCCTCTTTCCAGACCCTAGCTCCTGGACCACATTTCTACACATGCCCTTGGCCAGAAAAGAACCTGCTGCCTTGAAGGCAAGGACCTTGTCCTGGCAAGATTCATCACCTGCTAACGGAAGAGCCCTTGACCTCTGAATAACCAGTAGCAATAGCCAGGTATTATGTTGAGGGCCTTGGGTGAAGCTCTGAGACTTGCTCGTATCAGTTGACACTCAGCACATTCCTAGCTGTGGTAGCTATGAGGCGAGATTCCTTCTGTTTGAGAAAAGCAGAGAGAAAAATAAAGGGGACTTTGTCTTGCACCTTAGATACCAGCTCAGCCACAGCGGGGCAGAGCACCACCTGGGCTCTTGGGGTCCCCTACACAAGAACTTGTCTTTTAGACAGCATTTCTGGACCTGACCTGGGGCAGAGGAGAGCCCACTTCCCTGAAGGGTGAGTCCAAGGCCAGGCAGCATTCACAAGTTCACTCAAGAGCTCTTGGGCCTTAAGAAGAACACTAGCGATAGTCTGGCAGTATTCCTTGTAGAACTGTGGTGGCGGTGGCCATGGGATGGGACTCCTCTGCCTCCGGAAAGGGGAGGGAAGAGTGGGAATGATTGTGTCTTGTGGTTTAAATGCCAACTCAGCCTGCGGTACAGTAGAACACCAGGTAGACTTCTAAGGTTTTCGACTGTAGTCCCAGACTCCTGGATCTACCTCTGGACCTGCCTGGGGACTGGGTAACTTGCTGCCAAGAAGGCAAGGACACAGGCCTGATTGGCTTTACCACTTGCCGATTGTAGAGTCTGAGGGCCTTGAGTGAACATAGGCAGTATCCAGGGAGTGGTCACAGCAGGCCCTGGGCAAGACCCAGTGCTGTGCTGGCTTCAGGACTCACCCAGCACAGTCATAGTGGTGGTGGCCACAGGGCTGCTTGTGTCACTTCACACCCAGCTTCAAGCGGCTCTGAACAGAAAGAGAGACTGTTTCTTTGGAAGAAAGTAACAAAAGGGAACAAGAGTCTCTGCCTAGTAATCCAGAGAATTCTCTTGGATCTTGTCCAGAACCATCAAGGTGGTATTTATATGAGTCTGCAAGAACCACAATATTACTGGGCATGGAGTGCCTGCTAAAGTAGGCATAGCTTAAATCACAAACCCAAGTCCTTTTAATAATAAAGATCAGAGCAGCAATTAATAAAATTGAAATGAAAAAATACAAAAGATCAACAAAAAAGTTGATTTTTTAAAAAGTTTGACAAAATTGACAAATCCTTAGCCAGAGTAACTAAGAATAAAAGAGAGAAGACCCAAATAAATAAAATCAGAAATGAAAAAGGAGACATTACAACTGAGACTGCAGAAATTCAAAGGACCATTGGAGGCTACTATGAGCAACTATGTGCCAATAAATTGGAAAATCTAGAATAAATGGAGAAATTCCTAGACACATAAAACCTACTAGGATTTAACCAGAAATAAATCCAAACCTGAACAGATCAATAAAAAGTAATGAGATTGAAGCCTTAATAAAAATTCTGCCAATAAAGAATCCTAGGACCTGATTGCTTCACGTCTGCATTCTACCAAATATTTAAAGAACTAATACCAACCCTACTCAAACTATTCCAAAAAATTGAGGAGGAAGCAATACCTGCAAACTCATTCTATAAGGCCATATTACTTTGATACCAAAACCAGACAAAGACACATCATAAAAGAAAGCTACAGGCCAATATCTGATGAATATTGATGCAAAAATTATTGACAAAATACCAGCAAACTGCAATCAATACATTAGAAAGATCATTAATCTTAACCAAGGGGGATGAATCCTTGGGATGCAAGGTTGGCTTAACATATGCAAATCAATCAGTGTGAAACATAAGATCAACAGAATGAAGAATAAAAACCAGATGATCATTTCAATTGATGCTGTAAAGTACTTGATAAAATTTAACATCCCTTCATAACAAAAACCCTAAAAAATGGGTATAGGAGAAACATTCCTCAACACAATAAATGCCAAATATGACAGACTCACAGTTAGTATCATACTAAATGGGGAAAAACTGGAGCCTTTCCTCTAAGATCTGGAACATGACAAGGATGCCCACTTTCACCTCTGTTATTCAACATAGTACTGGAAGTCTTAGCTAGAGCAATCACACAAGAGAAAGAAATAAAGGTCATCCCAACTAGAAAGAAAGAAATCAAATTATCCTTGCTTGCAGATTATATGATCCTATATTTGGAGAAACCTAAAGACTCCACACACACACCACACACACAAACTTTTAGAACTAATGGACAAATTCAATTATGTTGCAGAATACAAAATCAACATATAAAAAATTGGTAGCATTTCTGTATGCCCAATGGTGAACAACCTGCAAAAGAAATCAAAACTGATCCCATTTACATTAGCCACACATAAAATTAAATACCTAAGAATTAATTTGAAGAAATGAAAAATCTCTACAATGAAAACTATAAAACACTGATGAAAGAAATTGAAGAGGACACCAAAAAATGGAAAGATATTCCATGTTCATGGGTTGGACGAATCCATATTTATAAAATATCCATATTACCCACAGCAACCTACACATTCAATGCAATTCATATTGAAATACCAATGAAGTGCTTCACAGAAATAGAAAAAACATTCTAAAATTTATATAGGACCACAAAAGACCTAGAATAGCCAAAGCTACCCTAAGCAAAAACAAAATAAAATAAATTTAAAAAAGGAAAAAGAAAGGAGGAATCACATTACCTGACTTCAAATTATACTACAGAGCTATAGTAACCAAAATGGCATAGTACTGGCAGAAAAACAGACATACAGATCAATAGAACAGAAACCAGAAACAAATCTACACACCTAGAGTGAACTTATTTTTGACTAAGGTGCCAAGAATATACACTAGGAAGAAGACAGTTTCTTTAATAAATGATGCTGGGAAAACTGGATATCCATATGCACGCACACACACACACAGAAAACTAGGCCCTTATCTCTTGTCATATACAAAAATCAAACCAAAATTGATTAAAGACTTAAATTTAAGTCTGCAGACTATCAAACTACTTTGGAGTAAATCTCCAGGACATTGGCCTGGGCAAAAATTTCCTAAGTAATACCCTACAAGCACAGCAACCAAAGCAAAAATAGACAAATGATATCACATTAAGTTAAAAAGCTTCTGTACAGCAAAGGAAACAATCAACAAAGTGAAGAGACAGCCCACAGAATGGGAGAAAATATTTTAAAACTACCCATCTGTAAAGGGTAATAACCATATATATAAGTAATTCAAACAACTCTATAGGAAAAAATCTAATAATCTGATCAAAAATAGACAAGAGGTCTGAATAGACATTTATTTAAATAAAGCATAAGACATACAAATGGCAAACATAGGAAAAGATGCTTAAGATCATTGATCATCAAGGAAATGCAAATTGAAACTACAATGAGATATCATCTCACGCCGGTTAAAATGGCTTATAGCCAAAAGACAGGCAATCATAAATGCCAGTAAGGATGTGGAAATTAGGAATTTAAGTTAATACAATTACTATGGAGAACAGTTTGGAGGTTCCTCAACAAAAAAATCCAGCTACCGTATGATCCAGTAATCCCACTGCTGGGTATATACTCAAATGAATGGAAATCAGTATATCCAAGAGATTTCTGTATTTTCATGTTCACCACAGCACTGTTCAGAATAACCAAGATTTGGAAGCAACTCATGTGTCCATCAACAGATGAATGGATAAAGAAAATGTGGTACATATACACAATGGAGTACTATTCAACTATAAGAAAGAATGAGATGCTGTTATTTGCATATGGATGGAACTGGAGATCATTATGTTAATTGAAATTAGCCAGACACAGGAAGACAAACATTTGCATGTTCTCCCTTATTTGTGGAATCTAAAAATTAAAACAATTGAACTCATGGAGATACAGAGTAGACGGAAGGTTACCAGAGGCTGGAAAGGGTAGTGAGGGGTGGAGGAGAGGTGGGGATGATTAATGGGTACAAAAATAATAGAAAGAATGAATAAAACCTACTATTTGATGGCACAGCAGGGTGACTATAATCAATAATAACTGTACATTTTAAAATAACTAAAAGAGTATAATTGGGTTGTTTGTAACACAAAGGATAAATGCTTGAGGGGATGTATATCCCATTCTGTATGATGTGTTTATTATGCATTACATGACTATATCAAAACATTTCATGTACCCCATAAATATAGACATACTATGCACTCACAAAAATTATGTAAACATACTGCATACCCGCAGAGTAGACAAATGGTTAACAGAGGCTGGAAGGGGTAGTGAGGGGTGGAGGAGAGGTTGGGATAATTAATGAGTACAAAAATAATGGAACTAATGAATAAAACCTACTATTTGTTGGCACAGCAGGGTGACTATAATCAATAGTAACTTAATTGTACATTTTAAAATAACTGGAATAGTATAATTGGATTGTTTGTAACACAAAGGAAAAATGCTTGAGGGGATGCATATCCCATTCTCTATGATGTGATTATTATGCATTGCATGACTATATCAAAACATTTCATGCACCCCATAAATATACACACCTACTATGTACTCACAAAAATTAGAAAATTAAAAAAATGAATGGTAAGAAGGAAATTAATCTATAAGGAAAGTCAACAGGAAGAAGGAAGGATCTTCCCTGGCATCCTTCACCATTTACATAATTTTACAAAATAATGCAGGTAAAAGACTTAATTCAGACAAACAACAGCTTACAGCTGCCTGTCACATGACTTGGGCCTGTAATTTACATTGCTTTAAGGTTCAAAAAAAATGTAGAGTTCCAATAGCTTAGATTTTGAATTACGTATTTTCAACATCTGGGCTAATGAAAGCAAAAGGTACATCCTGGTAGAAGTTACCACACTTGCTGCAACAGGTTAGGGAGGACATGGGAAGTGACATGCTGGCTCTTAGGGAGTCTGCCCGGCAGTTCTGCATTTCCTTCCACTCGCATGGCAATGGTGAAAGCAGCTACACACCAGTCAGCCAACTTCTTAAGGGGCAAGGAAGTTTAGCCCTGCCATTCCCTGGGAAGGAGGACAAACACACATCTGTAAATGTCTCTAATGATCATTTGATGGAGAAACTGTTGGTAGAGAATGCAAGTTGAGAGCAAAGGCACAGTGACCCAGTGTAATCTTTTCAGTTGACAAGTCGAAAAACTGTGTGGTGGTGGAGAGCCTTGAGGCTTTTGGTTCAGCCCTCGGATGGCCTCAGGGCCTTTGGTGAAGTTATTAACTCTTTGGGGTTCTTTTGATTCCCCAGGAATTCTGCTTCTTATATGGGTAAAGTAAGGACACTCCTGGAGAGAGGAAAGGTACATGAACTTAGTAGACATCTCATTGAACTTAGAAAGCTCATTTCTCCAAAGCGAATTGGAAACTTGAAGATACGTGTGAACAGAATTGCCATACTATTGTTACTATTTTTAATTAGTTTTGGAATCAAGTCCAGAAGACAAAAAGAATCTTTGGAACAATTGCCTGACATGGAAATACTTGACCCCAAGATGTATTTTCTGTGTAAATTCCTGAACACAGATTCTCTGTGATATCCACCCAGGGACCAAAAGTACAATGGCAACCATTAATGTTAATTGTCAGAAATGCATCCCAGGTGAGAGATGGGTGATCTCCACAGTAACTAAACTTCAAGCTCTGACTTCCAGGGTAGTATCATATTAGTGCTCCTGGCTCATCTACATTCCTGCCCACAACACAATGCTAGTTATCTTCCTCAGCTGACAAACTTATAATAAGTGATTGCTTTTCAAACAACATTTTATTTTTCTAGAATATTATTTAGCCCCTTGCAAATATAAGGCTTAAACTATTCAACCAGATCAGAGAATTCCTTCTCACAGAAGGTCATCAAGAAAGTGTGGGTCCCACTGACCACATGTAATACATTCAAAAGTAAAATCCAAATACTGAGGATTTTTTTTTCAACCTGATTAATTACTGCTGTGACTTCTAGGTTAAAGTCTACAGGAAACAAAAAGTAAAAGAATGGGCAGAGGCGCTGTCCGGGCATGACAGAAGAATTGAGTCTTGCTAACTTCAATTATTCTCCAGCCATGTCATTGTCTCTAGGGAGTGTGGTGTGTTGGTTCAGACAAGCAAGAAATGTCGCATGTTTTCTCACAAGAGACATACCAGGCTCCATGAAACAGCTGCCTCTAAACCTCTAGCAATGACAGGAAGGGATGAGCAACTGGAAAGCAACTGCCACTGGGATGGGGAACCTGTGGCAAGTACAGCAGATGGGAGTGCAGCCCAAGGCTTTTGCCTTGACTATGCTGGTGGCCCTCAGGTGTCCAAGAGGCTGCAGGTGGGCTGGGTCATCAGCCAGCGTCTGTGCAGGACAAACCTCCACACATAGGTGAGTGGTTTCTGCACTTGACAGTGAGCTGGAGGTGGCGGGGGGTCTTCATAACACATCACCTAATACTAACATCTGTAGCTCCAGTGAATCCTCTGAATTTCAGGGGGGCCACCTAGTACTTATCTTAGTTCAGCTCCATGGTTACAGTCTCCTAAATTGTTTCGTTCCAAATCCCCTTCCCTGCAGCCTCTAGTACACCCTGCAACTGGGAAGTTCCTTTGTTTGATACCAATTTGATCATGCCACTTCCTTGGTTGGAAGCTTGCACTGGCTCCAAATTACCTGTCACAAGAAATGTGGAAGTGCCTCTTCCTCCTCCCAGGCAGAGGCTGAGAATGCAAGGTGTCTGGGCAGGAAGTCAGCTGGTCTTTGCAAGTGTTCCTCTTGAAGCCCCAACCAGATTTCCTGCAAGTGAGGGAGAGACCCATTGCAAGTCAATGGACCCCAGTGGTTTTGCATCTTATTCCTAGCCAGGCAGAAGGGCAGGGTTTCATAGCATGGGATGAAGAAAAGAATACTAATCACTCACTCACTTGAAAAAAATCAACTGTCAGATACAACCATGAAGACTACAGTAGAAAACAATTTCTACCACCTTTGAGAATTGTTTTTGACAGGTGTGTGTGTGTGTGTATGTGTGTGTGTATCTGTGTCTAATTCATCAGTCTCCCTTGAAGCATTGGAAGTATACAACAGCATACCTGCTGTAACTCATATTTGACTGTGGGCAGAGATAAGGGGCCATGATCCCTGACGGGGCTGAATAGGGACTGTCCCTGGCATCTCTGTCAGCCCTGGGATCTACAGCTGGAACTGGAATGTCAAAACCTTTTATGGAACATTGTAGTACCTGAAACGCCAGAGTACATCTGAGGTCTGACTGGTACTCGTGCTTCTGGGAGAAGAGATGTGTTATAGAGTGAGCCCATGCTGGGTTTTGAGAGCCATTTCTGGAAAGATGGGTAGAGCCTGACCCAGCAGAAGTTGAGGAATTGCCTTTGCTCCCAGAGTCATGGGGATGTGAACAGGAGAAAGCATTATGAAGTGGGTGTGCCCTGATGCACCTGTAGAGCCTTGGGAAGGTGGTGCTACAGGGAGTTAAGGAAGTATCAAGCAAGGCAGGTGAGGTCTCCCCACCTTGGAAGCATTCTGTGTGGCTTCATCACCAGGGAAAGGGCAGTGGCTCAGGGAGGGGCAGGGGGCTGTTAGGTAAGTGGAAGGATAGAGAGAGGATAAGGGAGGGAAAAGTGGGAAAGGTGTTGAGGGGCCAGGAAGGAGCTGGAAGGGCAGGAATGGATAGGGATGAGGATGTTGGCTGGGAGAGGAATGTGGACATGAAGAGTAAGTGCCAAGACCTGGCACACACTTGAGGGCTAAACATACACTCTTGCCCCTTTTTATTCATGACCTGGCAAAGTGCTTTTGGCCTCTGAAGAAAGGAGAGGAGGATGATTAGATCATCATGTGTCTACTGAATAATAGTCTCTGTAGTTGGGCTGTTAAGGTCATTTGCAACCTGAGCCCAATCTGTCTGTTTAACCCCACTGTTCTCTCATACATTCCCGAAACCACAACTGTGTTAAAAATTGGTGCTTTCTCAGAGTGCAAAGAACTTCTGTCCTCTACAGCTTTACAGTATCTAATCTAGAGATCGATGCTTTTCCTATCATTCATATGTGGACATTAAATATATCTACAGCTTTTAACAAGCTCCACGTCCCCTTCTCCAAGAGCTGAACTTCCAGGTCTGGTTGTTTATGGCAACCTCATGAAACGTACCGAGAGACCTTGTATTCGCATCAGTCATTCATGTCTGTTTCCTATTAGATCACATCTTCTTTTAGGTTTGGGAATATGTTCCACTTTTAATTCCCAATTGTAATTAGAAATGTGAATTGTAAAATTAAAATAACTTTAGATATAGAAGCTACTAAAATTGCCATCATTTAACATTAAGGGCATTTTTCATTTCTTGTACTAATTCCTTAGAAAAAGACAGTTGAATTGTGTTTGCTTCATAGTTATTCAATGGTTTTCCTTTAGCTATAGCATAAATTCAAATGGCGAAGTACATCATTAATGGTTCTCCATAACTTGATTACATCTTTGCTTCCTCCTCTTTCTTCAACCTACACATCCCCAATAATCCAGAAACACAATGTCCAAGGTGGAAGAACCCTTTTTGCATTACCTGAGGTCATGCTTCTTTAAAGCCTGAAGACTCCATGAAATAAGTTCCCTTAACATAGAACTCCTTTCATTATGTTTGCCTGGCTTCTTCTCCCCTTCCCTTCCCTCCTCTTCCCTCCCCTCCCTCTTTCTTTCTTTTCTCTTCTTTTGAGGCTGATCTCAAACTCTATTGCTGTGAAGATTTCTGCTCTGTCACCCTCCTTCTGTGCCCACAACAGATGCTCCCATCTCTACACAGCACATATCTTAATCTGACTTGTATTCCAGTTGCCTGTTTATATAGCCATCTCCCCTGATAAAGTATCTTTCCTTTGAGGAAGCGATGTTGCCTTATTTTGCTGTTTTGTCTCTGATTCAAAATTACTAAATAAACAATTGTTGGTTGTGCAACCTTAAATAATGAGATTACCAGAGGAGTTTTTTAAATGGTAACATCTGCTGTTGATATGGGGGAAAAAACACAAGCACTAGAGACTGATTAAAGATTTAAACGTGATAATTAAGGATTTAAATATAAAGTAGTAAATCATAAAAGTTCTAGGAGGAAAAACATAAGTTCGTAGAGGATAACATGATGATAAGGATTTTCTAAGTATAATACTAAAGGTTAAAACCTTAAAGAAAACAGTTAATTTTCATTTTCAAATTTTTAAATTCATACATTTGATAAAGCATGACGAAGTGAATAGAAAATAGACACCAATATTTGCATTTTCATGACAACCCTTCAAATAATAAATGATGAATGCAAGTAGAAAAACTACGAATGCATATATATCAGTTTGCTATGCTGCATTAGCAATGTAAAGCAGACCGGGAGCCTAAACAACAGAAATGTGTGGTCTCACAGATCTGAAAGCTGCAAGCCTGAGATCAAGGTGTGGGCAGGATTGACTTCTTCTGGAGCCTCCCTCCTGGGCTTAGAGATGGCTATTTTTCTCTCTGTGTCTTTACAAAAGCTTCCGTATGTGTGTGCGTGTGTGTTCAAATTTCCTCCTGCAGTCATATTGGATTAGGGCCCTCCTTGCTGACGCTGTCGAGTTTAACGTAATCACCTCTTTAAGTGCCTATCTCAAACAAGGTCTGGGGTATTGGGGCTTAGGACTTCTATACAGGAGTTTGAGGAGAAGGTGCAATCCAGCTCATAATGATACGGGAGGGAGCCGGGGAAGTGCTGGGTAGTGAAGGGCGAGGTCCCTGGTGAGTACTCCACCCTGGGGCCTGTGCCCACAGACCTAAGTGAGGACAGGCATTTCTGTTTTCATGCCCAAAAAGGTGCCTTTTGGCCCGCCACGCCCCCCATCCTGTTCCCATATTAACCTGAGACCTACTAGGCACAGATACAAGAGGCTGGACGTCAAGAACCGCAGAGGAACACTTCGGCAGACACCAGTGGGGACACCAGCAGATCCTGGCAGACACCAGCAGACCCCCGCAGACACCAGCAGACACCGGGAAGACCAGCGACAGCAGAGGACCAGGGACGCCCAGGGGAGTTCAGCTGGGGCAGTCGGAGAAGACTTCCGCTTCCGGGCCGCCCAGCTCCACGGGAGACCATCTTCACACTCCATTCCCCTTGCTGAGAGCCACCTCCACGACTCAATAAAACCTTGCACTCACCCTCCAAGCCCACGTGTGGTCTGATTTTTCTGGTACACTGGGCAAAACTCGGGATACAGAAAGCCTTCTGCCCTTGCCATAACGCAGAGGGCCTAACTGAGTTGAGGAACGCAAGCCGTTTGCAGGCTGCAAAGCTGAAAGAGGACGCTGTAACACACACCCACAGAGGCTTCGGGAGTCCTAAACACACCACCAGACGCTTGCCTGGGGTGGGGGCCCAACAGCACTCCCCACAACCTCTGCTCTCCCTAGGGGTTTGCACAGTGTGACACTGAGCAAGTGAGCCACACCCCTGTGGCACGTCCTGCAAGCAGGATAAGAGAACTCTCCCGTATCAATAACAGTATGTTATTATGTTATTATGAAATTATCCAACAACAAATTTGAATAATTAATAAAATGAACTAAACCTTTGTTCTTTCACATTATTTATTATTAGGTTAGAAAACAAACAAAAAGAAAGCTAACCAGTGTTGACTTACTAGCTTCTAAGGTGAGGCTGTTGGAACTGGCCCCCTGAAACTGCTGAGGGGTGTCTGAAATGATGGAGACTTTTTGGCGGTCTCATTACATCTCCTAGCAAAAGCCATTCTGTGTGCACATCCTCTGACCCAGCCATTACACCTCCTAGGGCAGAAATAGGCCCAGTTCTCTGAGATGTGTATGAAAGAATAGCCACCATGGTACTATTATATCGTTTATTTTATTTGGAATTGACTGTGACAAATGACAGTAATTAAGAATGTAGATATTCTCCACAGTGAGTATTGTAAATCAGTCAGTCAAGCAAAGCATATAGGGTGTGTAGTCAGCCCTCTGCCCCACAGCTCTAGCTCCTAGAGCTATGGGATGCTGTTTTGGAAACTGATGCTGTTTGGTGTAACTGTGGGTCTCTTCCCTCACCACCAGGTGCCTTGGCATGAGAAAGGCCCAGAGTTATGGCATAAGCCTTGGGAGCAGGGGTCACAACCCAAGGAGCTGGCACGAAGTCTCCTACCTGGCTGGTGAATTGGTAATTGAGACTACATTATGTGGAGCAACAGCCAACAAAAGTATATTTCTCATATACGTGTATCTGTAGGCTGGGATTCATAATCATAGCAGGTGCTATAGGACTGGAAGTTTGTATCCCTCATAAGTTGAAGTCAAAACTCATATGTTGAAACCCTATGCTCAGTGCGATGATATTTGGAGGTGGCGGTCTTTGGGAGAAGATTCAGTCAGAAAAGGGGAGCCTTTGCTGCTGGGGTTAGTGCGCTCATAAGACAGAGCCCAGAGGGCTTCTATGCCCCTTCTAATACGTGATGATACACTGAGAAGATGGTTGTCTATGAGGAAATGGACTCCTACCAGATACTGAATCTCCTGGAGCCTTGATCTTGGACTTCCCCAGGCTCCAGAACTGCAAGATATAAATTTCTATTGTTGATAAGCCACCCATTCTATGGTATTCGTGACAGCAGCTTGAAGGGGAGGGCACCAGGTATCACGCAGTGCAGGGTGGTGTCACGTTGATCTGATGAGTGGGTCATATCAGAATTCTGAGATAAGAAAGCTGCCCTGTTAATTTGATTCACAAATGACAGAATTTCATTGAAATGGTTGTTATACTTACACTGCATAGAAACAGTATGAAACCCAGATATCCACGTAATAGTAATTAATTTGGTGGTTATAAATGGACAGTTTATCCAATGTCCCCCCTCACATTTTAATAGAAATGTATTCAAAAAACATTTTAATGGTGTTTAGAAATAGGGATCACTCAAAATGTGGTTCCTGGACCATCAGCCCAGCATCCCCTGAAGGCTTGTCAGTGGTGCTGTGGTGTGAGCCCCACCCCAGACCTCCAGAAACGGAACCTGCACTTTAATAACATCCCGTGGTGACTCCTAATCCCAGGAAAGCATAAGAAGCGTAGTTCTGGGAAACTACTCTCAGTCAGTTGAGAATAGTGAATGAGGGCATGGAAGACCTCTGGCAAAATGAAGGTCATAAATGGCAGTTCCATTTGAGTCTTGGCTTTAGAACAAGAAAATAGACCAGGGAATATGACTGTTCAATATATGTGAATTGAATTGTATATGGTGAGCCTCAAAGTTTTCTGCACATTAAAAGTACCTGGGAGGTTTTAAAAAAATACAATATTTGATCTCCCACTTACCAGACCTGTGGGGTGCAGCTCCCAACAATAGTATTTAAGACTCTCTAGGTGATTCCAGCCTGCAGTTGATGCTGAGATCTGCTGAACTACGTTGCCTTGCCTTCTCCTGACCCACTCAACCATCATTGAAAACTACAAGCCCCTTATAACAAAATTTTGATATCCTAGAATAAAAACCACCACATGGAAACACTATATCCATATGTAAACTGACATCTTCATTTGCTCTGGTTTTACCAGTCACTTCTTAAACAAATAGCCATTTGTGTCATATATTTCACTCCATAATTTTGCCTTTGACAAACAATTCTGAAATATTTTACATTCTAAGTTCTGAATAATTTTCACTAAGATAGGTTCTAACTAAGTCTTTAATAGTATTTAATGTTTAAAGTTATATTCTTTCTGTGTTCTGAGTACTTCTGAAGATTACTATCAGAGCTTGCACGTTGTAAAAATACACAATCTGGGGAAAATTGTAGCTATTTGAGTGGCTAGGCTTCTGTTTAACTGTGCACTTGTAATTGGCAAGCTACTTTGCTATAAGAAAGTAGAATAGAAGGGAAAGGACCCGCTGATTGGGCTAAGGACAGGTGCACTCTTCTGTAATGGTTAACTTTCTGAAGTTGCATTAAGCAAATGCATGCATAGCAAAAGCACAAACGAACTGAGAAGAGCTGGTACAGATGGGTCCCATGTGCTCCTTCTAAACATTCTTCTTCAGTGCACAATGTATTTGAATGTGGGCTTCTGTGTGCCAGATTTTGTAGAACAAATTTATGTCCAACTTCTATTGTGTTGTGAAGATCACAAAATACACAGTGGCTACCAGACCTATTATATGAGAGACTTTCATAGCTGACACGTATTGTAATTTGATTCAAAGCATACAAACAATAACAACAAAGCCAATCAAGGAATGAGAACAATTCAGCAGGAGAGAATCATTTGAACAAGATTCAGTGCAATTGTTAACGAACATTAAGTCATGCGCCAGAGACCCGAATGCTGCGAATTCAGGGTTTGCTCTTACATTGGATTTTCAGCTATGAAACAGAAATAAAAAAGAAATGTCGATATCTGTTTCCTATTAGCTCCCATTTCATTTTAGGTTGGATTTATGTCCTATTTTATTGCAAATTATGATTGGGAATACAATGGGTAAAATTAAATAACTGATTCTACAGCAGCTATTAAAATTGGTACCTATTAACAGAAAGGCTAGCTTTTCATCTGCAGTACTGGTTCCTTAAACTGCACTCAATGCATCTTGCTTCCCAATCATTCAGTGGTTTTCCTGCTCAGCCCTGTGCCACTGTCCTCACTCAGTGATACCCATTCTCCTCTCCCACCTCAACAGAATCCTCGTAATTGCACCACCCTTTTTCCTACACTAACACTTTATTAGAAAGGAACTATCAAGATTATTCATACCAACCTGTAACTGATGAATAAACCAATCCATTATCTGCCACTCAAGGAGTATTTTTAAGTAAGAGCGGCTAAGAACCCTAAGTTCTTAATTTTCAAAATAAGACACACACATATCAGGGAGAACAGGAAGCCACATGATAGAGATGGTGAACTTTCAGGGATAACTCATTTTACTTGAAGAAAGGTTACATAAAATATTTTTTTTTTCTAAAAAGATGAATGTATAATGTCACGCAGTACAAAATCCACATAACATTTACAGGTGAGATATAAATATTCACATATGAATTTCACTTTTTCTGAAGCGTCACTGTCAGCCACCCCCATATCTCAGTGGTCCCATTTCTCTTTCCTCTGCTTCGAGGAACAGTTCAAGAGGAAGGTTTTAAGAGGGATTGCCACAGGACAGACCCATTGACCTCTTGATGAAATCCACTAGAAGCAGGGGAACTGCTTATTTTTTCCCAGGTCGGATGAAGGTTGACACTCTGGGTGATGTTGCCAGTACTTCACATTCTCAACAGTCAATTACATACTCAAGGAGGAGCTGGAAACATGCAGCAGTCAGCCCTGCCCTACAATGACTGTGCTGTGAGAGTACAGAGAAGGAAAGATTTCACTGCTTCCAAAGCCCCAAAGACAAGCAGGGCTGCTCCCCAGAGCACTATGTTTTACAGCTCAGGAGGTCGCTTTATGGGTGATAAACTAGAATGATAATCCTTTTGCAGGGAAACAGACATTTGAGAGAGAATCCATGGCTCATGATGGCACCTTGGAAAGTCTGTGTTGTTACATCAATGGTCTCTTTGTCCAAGATGGGGATGAGATACATTAGACAACACACGATAGCTGAAAACGAAGAAATGTCAGGAACAATTGGTGTTTTAACACTAGCAAACGTCTGCAACAAATGGTCAGGTAAACAAATGGGGCAGAAGAAAGCTTCTCTCCACTCCTGCAAGTTCCTCCTCTTATCTTGCCTTCTAGGAAGGTAATGGTAGAAGAACAGGGGGTCTGAAAGGTTCCCCAACCTTTCATGGCTGCTTTTCACAGTGTTCCAGCCCAAAGTATGTTGGTTTCCTTTATCCCTCACCCTGCTGCAAAGCTGCCATTGTGCTGACTTACTGGCTGGTGCAAGGCACCCCTCTGCTTAGAATGGGTTTGAGCAGCGAGTTCCTGAAAGAGAATGGCTTTACAAACTGGTTTCTAATTGGCTTCAGCCCCTGAGTTATCGTTTCAATGTATAATACAGAGAATAGCCTCACTCTCTGATCTGTCAGGAAGCTAGCTGCTATGGTTGCTTAAGGTAAAGAGAAAAGATGGTATGGATTTTTCTTTGCTCAGGACCCAGGGGCATCAGCTCCATTTCTCAACACTTACTATAGTGAATATAGACTCCTCTTTGAACACAGCATTTTGCTAATAATAATTCAATGGTTTATCCTGGTATGTGGCCACTTCCTATTATAGATGCACAGAGATGAGAGGTCTACAACCCATGAGAGTCTGGGCAGCTGCTGTGTGTGGAGATGGAAGCATCATCTCCTGGGGGCCAGGGGAGTTTCCTCCTCTCTGTCTGAATGCTTGAAAACACGGAAGAACTACAAAGGTAGAGTATAAAAGCATTAATGACATATGAATTATCAGTTCACCCAGTAATTGGGGAAGGCAGATTCAACAATTTGATAATGATCTGGAACAAACATATCTGGCCAGAATGTAGATTAATAAGAATCATAATATACTGTTTTTGGTCAGATAGATAAGTATAAACACTGGAGAATTATTTAGCATTACCCAAAAACAGAACAAAATAGTAGATTTTTCCATGACCTCACAATTTCTACTCTTTTGGAGATACTAAAAATTAAATGGATTATACATTCACAAGAATATAAGCACTATTATGTTAATTTCAGTCTGATTTGTAATAATACATTTTTAAATATAAAATTTAATTGAGAGTTTAATGGATGCATAATGTGTGATGTATCTATACAAATATATTTATATTTATACATGTATCTTGATAAATCTAAGAAAGATGTTGAAATAAAATCTTGATACAAAAACATGTATGTAATGGACTGCTTATATAAAATTATAAAAATTCACTGTATTTCATCAGACACACATCTATAAAATTACACAGCATGTGTTACCATCAGAGAAGGGAGTAAAAGGATGTGAAAGGGATATAAAATGAATTATCCTCAATCTATAGTGTTTTACTTCTTTAAAATATAAGTGACTTACCAGTGATAACATCACAAAAAGAAGACAAATGAGATTGAAGTGTGTCCTGAGGTCACTCAGGAGGAGGCACCAGCATCCCCACTAGCACATCGTTGCTTTCAGTGGTACCTTCCGTGTTACTTACGTGATCAAGCCTTTACAGATGACAGTCAAGGTACTGGTGAAATGGGAGTGTTCCCTGATGCCCCTGCAGGAGGGGTGTGGCTTGTCTGTTTGACCTCCATGTGCTCAAACCCCTTAGGGGAGGGGGAGCATGCAGATGGGCAAGTGCAGGAGCCAAGGCGAGCACCTTTCAGGCTCCGGCCCCATGGTAGTGTCTAGGGGTGGGTGCCTGTGGCTCCCAAAGCCCCAGCAGTCATGCTACAGTGCTTTTTTAGCTCTGCTGTCTGCAGATAGCTCAAGTGCTAACCAGTTCAGTGCCCCCTTGGTACCCAGGTTCTTGTCTCACATTCAGGAAGAATCAGGTCACATGGACAAACTGAAGGATGGTAAGTGCAAGATATTTTATTGCCAGATGGAGGTGGCTCTCAATAGGATAGATGGGGGAACTGGAAAGGGGATGGAATAGGAAGATGATCTTCTCCTGGTAATCCTGTGGCCAATCTCCTCTCTGACTGCCCCCATCCTCTAAGTTCAGAAGCTCCTGCTCCTCTTTCCTTCTCTGCCGTGGCACTCTTCTGCTCCTCAGTTGTTCTGTTTGTTTGCTTGTCTGCTCATGGAATCTGGGGTTTATGGTTACAGGATAGGGTGGTGGGCCAAAAGGCAACATTTGGGTAAGAAAACAAAAATACCTGTTCCAATTTAGGGCCGCGGGGTTCCAGGCTTGAGAGTAGGGTCTTTGCCAGGGAACCACCCTCTTCCACCCAGTATTTCTCTGTCTTCTGTCTGTATTATTGGAAGTACAAAAGAGAACCTGAATAGTAATTAACTTTCTTCAGAATGTGGTAAATCCAACAGAACAAATAACCTGGCTTTCTATAACCAATAGATGACAAGAAAAACAAAGAAGGGGCCAGGAAAAAAACCTAAGACCAAAAAATATTTGTTGACACTTTCTGAAATTTGAACAATGAATGAATATTATATGGCATTCAGGAAACACTAGAATTTTGTTATTTACAATAATGGTATTGCCTCCTTATCTGTTAGATTCATAATGGCAAATATATTGGTGAAATAATATCATGTCTGGGGTTTGCTTTAAAATACTTCAGTGGATTAGGGAGTATGGGTAGTAAAATGGTAAAAATGAAAGTAGATTGGCCAAATATGATTGTTAACACTCATAGAAATCAACAGTCAAAAACCCTATGTGTATGTGTAGATGTGTGCATGGGAATATGTATATAAGTGGATGTCTGTATATTTCACTGTGTAGGTTAAAACGTGTGTGTGTACATACACACATACATAAACATACACACATATATACATATACACACATTTTATACACATGTTTGTTTTGAGATAGGGTCTCAATTTGTCACACAGGCTGGAGCGCAATGGCACAACCTCAACTCACTGCAACCTTGACCTCCTGGGTTCAAGTCATCCTCCTCAAGTGAGCCTCAGCTCCCCAAGTAGCTGGGACTATAGGCACACACACCTATACTCAGCTAATGTTTGTATTTTTTTGTACAGACAGGGTTTCACCATGTTCCCCAGGCTTTTATACACTTTCTATTTGTGGGAGTCTCCTCAGGACACACATATATGATATTTCTCTCTCTCTCTCTCTCTCTTTCTACCTGAACACTTTACCAAAGAAAAGATAATATTTAATAATAGTAAAATTGTATTAAAATACCAACATAAATAATACAGCTAATGGAAGAAAAAATTCATGCAATTATTCTAGAGTTTTATTTGATGATAATAGAAGCTCAAAATCATTATTATATTTAATCTAGGGGTCCTGTTTCGTGCACTTATAATGAGGAATAAATTAGAAGTCAAGTAAAATGTTTATGTAAAATAATTTTATTATGGTATTTTTAACAGATTAAAAATAAAAATAATTATATACTCTTCATTAAGAAAAGGTTGAAATAAATTATGCTCTAACAGACCCAAAATTGCCCCTTAAGGGATTTACATGAATAGAAAGACTCTTGCAGAGGAAGATTTATAATCTAAATATATTTATTATTATGAATTATTCTATGTGCTTAATAACTCAATCTATCTAGTAAAAAATATTTAAACCTGATGAGATATTCTAAAATTGTAGTGAACAAATACATATCTGACCTATAGTATCTGTCAGATAAACTAAATTTTCCTCTAGTAACAAGTGACACTCACAGCTCAGTAATTAAAACAACAAATATTTACTATGCATTCAGACCATTCTGTAATCTGCTTTGTGTCATTGTCATTTGCATGCCAAACCCACCCTGGTGAGACTCCAGCTGTCTGGAACATAGGTGAACAGGAAGGCAGAGAAAAAAGGGAACACGATGAACAATCTGCTGGCTCAGACAGCAACACCTGGAAGTGTCACATGCCACTTTCGCTCACATTTTATGACTGAAGCAGTCATACTACCACGTATAAATTCAGGAAATTGGGGAAGTACAATTCTACTAAGGAAGGACAGTGAAAACAGCTGAAGAATTTTAATCTGTCAAATGGGAAATAGTGAAACTAAACCTCCATTAGAATATATACAAATTTATATTATTTAAAGCAGAAATAAAATCTCAGAAATTTGTGCATGCGTGTTGTCCCTTAACCACACCTATATTTATATAGGGAATTTATAATAAGCCATTTAAGTAAGTTATAAACATATGTATTTTGAAGCATATACTGATGGGGGAAATAGCCAACCATTAAAATATGATGTAGCTAGATTCATACTTTATCCAAAATTTAACATAAAAACAAATTCTTAGAAGAAAATAGGTGAGCATTCTTATATGTTATAGGTGGTAAAGGTCTTATTGTCAGGGCATAAATTTTGCAAGCTATGAAAGATCTATAATACAGTATTGCTAACTGTACTCTCATTGCTGGGCATTAGATTTCCAGAGTGTTTACAACTTGCATAACTGAAACTTTATACCCTTTGACCAATATCCCTCCATTGCTGCCTCCTTTCAGTCCTTCTCTCTGTTTCTGTGACTTCAACTTTTCTAGATTCCACATAGAAGTGAGATCATGCAGTATTTGTCTTCCTCTACCTGGCTTATTTTGCTTAGCATAACGTTCTCTGGGTCCATCTATGTTGTTGCAAATGGCAGGATTTCATTCATTTTAGTGGCTGAATAATATTCAAATTTTCTGTATGAATGTATGTATACATACGAACATACCTAAAAATAATACAAATATTTTGTTATATTAATATATATTACTTTTTATTCATTTATTCATCAATGGACATGTAGTTTGTTTACATATCTTGGCTATTGTGAATATTGCTGTAATACACATGGAAGTGCAGATACTGCTTTGACATATTGATTTAAATTCCTTTGTGTATATGCTCAGAAGTGAGATTTCTGGATCATAAAGTAGTTCTAATTTTAATTTTTTGAGGAACCTCTACACTATCTTTTTTCTTTTTTTGAGACAGAGTCTCACTCTGTTGCCCAGGCTGGAGTGCAGTAGCATGATCTTGGCTCAGCCTCCCAGATTTAAGTGAATCTCTTGCCTCAACCTCCCAAGTAGCTGGGATTACAGGTCTGTACCACCGTGCCCAGCTAATTTTTGTATTTTTAGTAGAGACTGGGTTTTTTCATGTTGACCAGGCTTCTGTCACCTAGGCTAGAGTACAGTGGTGCGATTGCATCTCACTGCAACCTCTGCCTCCCAGGTTCAAGCAATTCTTGTACTTCAGCCTCCCTAGTAGCTGAGACTACAGGAGCATACCACCATGCCCAGCTAATTTTTTGTATTTTTCGTAGAAATATGGTAGAGATGGGGTCTTGCTATGTTAGCCAATTCCTGACCTCAAGTGATCTGTCCACCTTGGCCTCCCAAAGTGTTAGGATTACAGGTCTGAGCCACTGTGCCTGGCCTCTATGCTATTTTCTATAATGGTTGTACCACTTTACATTCCCATCAATAATATAAAAGATTCTCTTTTCTCTGCATTCTTGACAACATGTATCTTTCATCTTTTTTATAATAATCATTCTCTCTAGTGTGAGATAATCTCATTGTACTTTTAATTTTACATTTTCCTGATGATAGTAATGTTGAACAGTTTCATATAGCGTTGTCCATTTGTATGTCTTCCTTGAGAAATGTTTATTTAAATAATTTGCATTTTTAGTTTGTTTTTTGGTGTGTTTTGTTGTTTGCTATTGGGTTGTATGAGTTTCTTATACATTGTAGACATTAACTATTTATAAGATACATGGTTTGCAAATATATTTTCCTATTCAGTATATTGTCTCTTCAAGCTGTTGACTTTTTTGGGCTGTTGATTCTCTATGCAGAAGTTATGGAGTTTGATGAAATCCCATTTGCCTGTTTTTGCTTTTGTTGTCTGTGCTTTTGTTGTCATAGTCAAAATATCATTGCCCAGACCAATGTAAAAAAATATTTTCCCCTGTGTTTTTTTCTAGTAGTCTTCCAGTTTTGGGTAATATATTTAAGTATTTAATCTATTTTGAGTTGATTTTTGAATATGGTATAAGATAAGGGTCCAATTTTATTTTTTTGAATGTGGATATCTTATTGTTTCAACACAATTTATTGAATAGATTGGGTATTCTTATTGGGTAGTCTTGACATCCTTGCCAAAGATCAGTTAACCATAAATGTATGAATATATTTCTGGGCTCTATTCTGTTTGATTGGCCTATATGTCTGTCTTTATGCTAGTGCCATATTGTGTTGATTCCTATATCATTATGCTACATTTTGAAATCAGAAAGTGTGGTACCTCCATCTATGTTCTTGCCCAAGATGGCCATGACTATTCAGGGTCCTTTTTGGTCTTATTGAGGGAACCAGTAGAAAGCCTCAACAGACATTAAAAATATAAAAGTGAACCAGATGAAAATTCTGAAGGTGAAAAGTTCAACAAAATAAATAAAAAATTAATTGAATTACTTAACAGATGACTGGAGTTAGAAGACAGACAATAGAAATTAACCAATCTGAAGAACAGAGAGATCCCAATTGAAAAGAATGACCAGCTCTTCAAGAAACTATGAGCAACATCAAATGATCTGGTATACACGTTGTTGGTTCCTTAGAGGGAGAAGAGTGTATAATTAGAGCAGAATAAAATATTTGAAGAAATAATAGCTAAAGCTTTTCAATGATGGATAAAAAATTACTCATGCATTCAAAAATCTCAGTGAGACCCAAGTAAAATAATTATTAAAGATCCATAGCTAAACACCTTTTATTCAAAACACTATAAACCAAGTTTTAAAAAAACTACCTTGAGAGTAGCCAGAGGAAATAGACACATTATGTACAGGGGGAAAAGGATGAGAATAACTGGGAATTTCTAAAAGATAACAGAAGTGCACTTTTTAAAGGGTTGGATATTAAAAAAAGAAAACAAAAATCTCTTATCAGAAAAACATCTTCCAAAAATGAGAACAAAATCAAGATACCTTCTTGCCAACAAAAGCTGGGACAATTTGCTGCCAGCACACCTGTACTGCAAGAATTTCTAATGGCTGTCCTGATTGAAGGAGAAGGTGTATAGTTGGAAAAGCGGATCTACAGGAAGGGATCATGAGCACCATGAATGGCGATTAGATGATTAACTATAAAATAAGGTATGGTCTTTCTTCTTTTAATTAATTTAAAATAAAACTGACTTTTGAAGAAATAAACAATAACACTGTAAAGCAAGTTTTTTGACAAATGAAGAAATAAAATATATAACAAAAATAGCAACAATTAATAATTGAAGAAAGTACTTTATTACTCCCTGTATTATGGAAGAAAAAGGACAGCACTGTCAATTAAATAGCTTACCTAAAACCACATGGTCAGCAAGTAAGATCAGGACCTGACCTGCCACCCTGCTCTGTTTATCACTGTTATTATCAACCTCTCTTATTAAGTTTTCATAGCATTTGTATAATTAAATTCTCACGTTATGTTTATATGATGAACATTATATTATATGTAATACCATTATATTATATTGATTCATTCTTATAATTTCATACTTTATTCAGTTTCCTTAGATTTTATCTAATATCCTTTTCTTATACCACTATCGGGGGAACCCATCCCCGATAATTCAATGTTATTTCACATAGGTTCTTTTCTATTTCCCTAAGTATCAGGCAGTCGGAGAAATAAAGGGAAAGAGTACAAAAGAGATAAATTTTAAAGCTGGGTGTCTGGGGGAGACATCACATGTTGGCAGTTTCCGTGATGACCCCTGAGCCATAAAACCAGCAAGTTTTTATTAACAGTTTTCAAAAGGGAAGGAGTGTGTGAACAGGGTGTGGGTCACAAAGATCACATTCTTCAAGGGCAACAAAAGATCACAAAGCAGAAGGTCAGGGTGAGATCACCAGGTCAGGGCAAAACTAGAATCACTAATGAACTTCCATGTCCTGCTGTGTACGCATTGTCATTGAAAAACATTTTAACAGTGTTCAAGAGCAGAGAACCGGTCTGACTAGAATTTGCCAGGCTGGAATTTCCTAATCCTAGCAAGCCTGGGGGCGCTGCAGGAGACTAGGGTGTGTTTCATCCCTATCTACGTCTGCATAAAGGCAGACACTCCCAGGGTGGCCATTTTAGAGGCCCTGCCCTGGGAATGCATTCTTTTCCCAGGGCTAATTATTAATATTCCTTACTGGGGAAAATTCAGCGATATTTATCTTAACCGTTTTTGGTAATAAGAGAAATATGGCTCTGTTCCGCCCGGCTTCCAGGCAGTCAGACCTAATGGTTGTCTCCCTTGTTCCCTGAAAATCGAAGTTACCATGTTCTTAAGGTGCCCAGATTTCATATTGTTCAAACACACATGCTTTATGAACAATTTGTGCAGTTAACGCAATCATCACAGGGTCCTGAGGTGACATACATCCTCAGCTTATGAAGATGACGGGATTAAGAGATTAAAGACAGGCATAGGAAATCATAAGAGTATTGATTGGGGAAGTGATAAATGTCCATGAAGTCTTCACAATTTATGTTCAGAGACTGCAGTAAAGACATGCGTAAGAAATTATAAAAGTATTAATTTGGGGAACTAATAAATGTCCATGAAATCTTCAGAATTCAGGTTCTTCTACCATGGCTTCAGCCAGTCCCTCCATTCGGGGTCCCTGACTTCCCACAGCATACCAGGATTCCATCCAAATTACGAAATTACATTGAGCAGTCATGTCTCCTTAGGCTCTCCTTGGTTGTGACAGTTTCTCAGGCTTTCCTTGTTTTTAATGACCTTCAGAATTTTGAGTAGTGCTGGTCAGGTATACTGTAGAATTCTTCTCCTTTGGGGTTTGCCTGCTATTTCTGTCTTGATTATATTTGGATTGTGGGTTTTGGGAAAGAAGATCACAGAAATAAAATGTCATTTTCATCACATTCTACTAAGGGTATGTACTTGGTACAATGAACATAACTGATTGCTATTGATGTTAACTGTGATTACCTACATGAGGCAGTGTTTAACACATACCAATAAAAAAACATAACACAAGGCTGCATTAAACAACTGGAAATATGATAGATATATTTTAAAGGCTGAGTTAAATGACACAGCTTTTTATGACTTTCAAGGGTGCTAAATTTCTAGATGGTCTTATTATTAAGAGCCATGAACTACTCAGTAGTAGATTAACTTTGTAAAATAAATGTTATTTTACCCAATCTAAGAACTTCTAAGTTTTAAAGGCGATGTTAAAAAAAATGAAAACAGACTTCATAGATTGGAAGAAAATATGTGCAAATCACATATTTAATAAAGTGCTTGTATCTAGAATACGTAAAGAACTCTGAAAACTCAATAAAGGGAAACAAACATGTTAGTAATAAAATGGGAAAGGATTTCAAAAGAAGATTTCACAAAGGGACATGTAAGAATGGCAAATACACAAATAAAAGTTTCTCAAACTCTAGTCATTAGGGAAATGCAAATTAAAACCAACGAGATATTATACACCTACAAGCAGAATTAAAAGTAAAAAGACAGCTTATAAAAACTGTTGGCAATGATGCAGAGTAACTGGAGCTATCACACACTCTCAAGGAGGATGTAAAATGGCACAACGACTTAGAAAACAGTTTGACAATGTCTTAAAAGTTAGAATTCCAAAGTTAAAAGCTTCATACGATTCAGACATTCCACTGCTAAGTATTTAACCAACCTAAATGAACACATCTGTGCACACAGAGACTTACATGCTAATGCTCATCTTACCTTTATCGTCAATAACCGACAACTGGAAAAGTCTAGATGCTCATGAGTAGATGAGTGGGTGCTATACCCATACCATGAAATATTTAGAATATTAATAATCAAACAGAATGAATGATTGCATTTATACACACAACCACCAGAATAAATCACAAAATATGAGTGAAAGAAGTATATTTTCTAAGTGTATGTACATGTATCCCTGTAAATATACCTACTTTACAATTCTACAAGATTCAACTAGATCAGTGTTCGCCTGTGGACGGGTGTGCTGAAGAGGGAGAAGAATTTTGAAATGGCACAGGCACTCTTACAAGTTGATGGGTATATTCACTTATCTTGATTGTGGTGATGGTTGTATATTTAAGCATACATTTTACAGTTTCTGTATGTGTGAGTTTTTTATGCCAACTTTATCTCAATAAAACTTTTTTAAAGCTTCAGTAAATTTATGTATTTTAAAATGCAAAAATAAGTCGCCTTTCTTTAAATTTTTAACCTTCTCCTATTAAATTATCTCTGATGTATTCTTAATGAAACTGGAAATTGGAGCATAAATGATTGTGAGAGTTGCTTCCAAATATTTTTGTTAGCTTTCTTTCTTGGTCTCTCATATTTAACCTTTAATTAGGCTTAATTTATGATGGATAACTAATTGTTTAAAGTAGTGTCCTGCTGAGTAGAACATGGTGCTTAATCTAGTGGAGCCGCTGATGCGAGGCTCTGCTTTGTCATCACTCTCATTTAATTGAGTATCATTAGTGGTTATTTATTTAAAAACATGTTGCTATTTAGAGTTTTGGACAAGAACAGTTTACTTGGGAGAGTGACTAAAAGAATAAATCCCCCCACTATTTAGAAAGGAGCTCCAAGTCCGTAAGTCAAATCCCACTTTTAAGAAAATCCTGACCATTTTGTAATAGTTTATACATTTTGTGATAAGTATTTCTACTTCGATACCTTAACATTAATCATGAACACTGGAAAAGAATTTCAATAAAAATAGTTTTAGATTGTAACTATGGCAATGACTGGCTCTAAATACTTCTTATAAAAATTCTGGTGACTGTCGTGAATTAATTACTGGTAAAATAAGTTATGCCTCTTTATTTGCATTTTTGAAGACACAGACTTAGATTAGAATTTAATGTAATATTATCTTTGACACTTTATACCTTTGACAATGTTTTTAGTTGTGTATCCTGAGTGGAAGGGAAATAGAATTCTATTGGCAATCAGCCATATTCATTGTTAAGGGGTTCTTATTTTTTAAAATGAACAATAGGCCGGGCGCGGTGGCTCACGCCTGTAATCCCAGCACTTTGGGAGGCCGAGGCGGGTGGATCACAAGGTCAGGAGATCGAGACCACGGTGAAACCCCGTCTCTACTAAAAATACAAAAAATTAGCCGGGCGCGGTTGTGGGCGCCTGTAGTCCCAGCTACTCGGGAGGCTGAGGCAGGAGAATGGCGTGAACCCGGGAGGCGGAGCTTGCAGTGAGCCGAGATCGCGCCACTGCACTCCAGCCTGGGCGACAGAGGAGACTCCGTCTCAAAAAATAAAAAATAAAAAAAAATAAAAATAAAAAAAATAAAATGAACAATAAATTTTACAATACTTTTAGATTTACAGACAAAATGCAAAAATAGTTTGGAGAGTTCCTGTATACTCTATGTTCCATTTCTCTTGTTGTTAAGGTCCTGTGTTTTACAGTATACTTGTCACAACTAATGAACCAATATTGTTATATTATTATTAACACTATACTTTATTTGGATTATAAAAAGTTTTTCTCTGATGTGTTTTTTTCTGTTCCAGGATCTAATATGGGATAAATATCAGATTTATTCATCATGTCTTCTTATAAGGCTCATAAAAAATATATAGACCTTCTTATAAATCCCTTCCTACTAATTACTGACAGTCTTCCTCCCTGAATTCCAAACATGGCCATAGTTTTGTTCAGTGGAACTACACATAGGTAAGAAGAGATTTGCATTTCACATAATAATTTGCCAAAACATGGATTCAGATGAAATTTCTCTAAGTCATCTGCTACTGAGGCTAAACCTGCCAGTTGCCTTAAACCTTTAATCTTCCTTCAATCCCATGTGGCAATGCTGTGTGTGGCCATTCTGGTTGGCCTCCTGTGAGGCCTTGTCCTGTGCAGGGAGAACCCAGAAGTGGAATACATAGTTCTGATACACACCATAATCACTGTGCTGAGGACAGCGGAGGGTGATTGCCACCCCTCTGGCATGATCCCTGAGCTTGCACCGAGGATACATTCACAGGGGGAGGTGGGTCAGACTGTCCCCAGAAACCTGTAAGCTTTGAATTCTGCTGATAGTTACAACTAACTAAAAAATATACAGTCTTTATTTTATAAACATCACATCTGTACTTTTCTCTATAACATCTGGCTATTTATTATCTCAGTATAATAATTGTAGTTGAGTAGAAATGTAAAATCTTAGAGATACATGAGTTTTCAGGAATCATCCAAACTAAGACAGTGTGGCAATTCCTCAAAGAGCTAAAGACAGAAATAGTATTTGACCCAGCAATCCCATTACTTGGTATATACCCAAAGGAATACAAATTGTTCTATTATAAAGACACATGCATGCATATGTTCACTGCAGCACTATTCACAATAGTAAATGTATGGAATCAACCTAAATGCCTATCAATGATAGATTAGTTAAAGAAAATATGGTACACATATACCATGGAATACTATGCAGCCATAAAAATAAAGAGGTCATGTCCTTTGCAAGGATATGGCTGGAGCTGGAGACCATTACCCTTAGCAAACTATCACAGGAACAGAAATCTAAATATACATGTTCTCCCTTATAAGTGAGAGTTTAATGATGAGAACACATGGACTCATAGAGGGGAACAACACACACTGGGGCCTGTTGGAGGGTGGAGAGTGAGAGGAGGGAGACAATCAAGAAAAATAACTAATGGGTACTAGGCTTAATACATGGGTGATAAAATAATCTGTACAACAAACCTCCATGTACCCCTGAACTTAAAGTAAAAGTTAAAAATAAGAAATCATCCAGCCTAATGCCCACCAAAATTCACATTTGAAATATTTCGATATTTTAAGGGTTAAATGTATTTTTTCTCCATCCACGTTCAACATATGTCTTGTTTGGTATTTTAGAGCATCACAAAACAGATCACCTTGCCCTTCCACCACAGATCTTTTCAAATCTGTGGCATACGCTATGAAATTCTTCTTTAATCTCTACTAAGACTGGACCAATGCTTGTTGTTACTAGTCCTCTCCAATGAGGCTTCCAGACCCACCCCGTGTCCTGCCCAGCCTCTCCTGAAATATGATAGTTATTGGTCTACCTCCTTTGTACCACAGAGCTGTTCTCTGGGCACTTTCTAATTTTATCTCTTTAGCTTTTGTCCCCACTAAAATCAAATTTTTTTCTTAGCCCAGATGGCACAGACCACTAGGGAGGAATCCCTTGTTGTTCTTTTATTGTACTTATTAGATGTATTCAGGCTTAGAGCTAAGACTCTATGATAAGCAGCTTCACAACCTCTCTCAAAAGTGGCTTGCTGAAGCTCAGATAATCTGGTTTTAAAAATCATATGTGGAAATAAATGAAGGCCAACCAACTAAGAACAGCAAAGGCTATTAATTCAGAGCTTCTTAGGATATAGTAGGAGATTCAACCAATCCCACCTGCATTTAGCAGAGACTCCAAGACAGGCAGAAGAGCTGGAAAGTTTCATGGGGGAGAAGACGGAAGGCTCTAGGTGTGCCCTGACTGGAGGATGTTGGCCTGGGGAAGCTGCAGGTGGGCTAAGGAGAAGCAGGTGTTTTATGAGATGCGTTAGGAGCATATTTGCCTTTTTTTCTAGTTGGTCCTAAGTTTGAAGCAGGGACAAAAGTTAGGGAAACTGCCCATTAAGAATCAAGTCCTGGCCATTTTGGGCCAATTGTTACAGGTGTTATTGTTTCGTTTCCCACATCACTGCTAGAGAGAGTGCCCTGCCTTCCTACAAGTCTGACTTAGAGAGAGAAGGCTGGCTTCCTCGGCCGGTTACTGTAGGTCATGGGTTGGTTTCCTGGGCAGGATGCGGTAGATTATAGGAATTTTTCTGCCTCTCCAGAGTCCCCCAGATGCCGGAGTGATCCACAGGATATGGCTCACAATTGTGCTTCCTTGAGGTTTGCTTCATACCATAGCATTTAATAGAATATGCAGGTTATAGCTCTGATGGAAATCAATTAGAAATTGAATGAACTAGTATGTTTTGGTGGTACACAGATACATCTATGCAGTATCAAATGTCCATGTATTTCCTCTCTGGGAAATATTCAGTGAATTAGAAAAGGAAATACATTATGTAGCCAATTTAAAAATAGGTCTTGCTATATGGATGCTCTGGTACCTTTGTAGAGTACACACGTATCTCCTGTATGTATGATCAATCAGATTATCACAAAAGCATGGACTTCAGTCCCTCAACAACTTTCAGACCACAGGATTTGCAGAGAATTTGTTGCTTGAACATCAAACAGGCTTAAGAAAGTCAAACAGAAGATGCAGAAAACTAAATTACAATAAGAGTAAACCCTCGGGAAATAACAAATATTTATTTTAAACCACATTTCTGTGTATTTGATGAGAAATGTCTTAGGGGGTCCTCCCTTCTCTCCTGGCACTAATGGGTATGGGGTAGCGAGTGTGGTGGGAGGATGAGAGTCATAGTAATTATCTGTCTATTCTCTTCTCCTGCAATTGAATCTGAACCAATTTTGGCAGAAACTAATTTTGTTTGTTTGTTTTACTATCATCAATCCCTGGGAACAGATCCCTAATCCTTCCTCCAAAGACAAAAAAAGGAGAATTTCTGATTCATGGGAGGTGCTAGCGAATGTTGTTAAGCACATGCATGAATGCAGCAATGAATGGATGAGTGAATGAATGACTTCACTGCCCTTTTCCTGTTTGTTCAAGGGGTCAATAAAACTTTTGTATTCCGTGGATACTTTATCTTTCACATATTTAGAATAAATGCCATACTTGTTGCTTCAGATGGCCTTCTTGTATTACATTCACAGAATGATATTGATTGAAATACAGTATCTAAAGCGAAACACTAGTATGTATTTCTCATGAGGGCTTACTTGAGACCTTTGGGCATAAGCGATTGATTAATGAGGGTCTAAAAAGGAAAAAGAAAATTATTTTTTGTGTTTTAGACAGACACATTTAAACAGTAACAATTTAAGCAGTAGTGTTTATCCACATGATGAAGAAGCTGAGAATCCATGCTGGAGTGTGTGAGGCCACCCAGGGAAGAGCCACCCTAGACAGCTGTTGCCACCCTGGGCTTGAAGACCAAAGACAGGAGGCAGGCATCAGAGCCCAGAGCTGGGGCCACCCAGTGGCAAAGGTAGGCACAGAATTCTACAGGGACACAGAGGAGACCCAGGCACTGCCAGCCTCCACCTAAGAAAGGAGGAGAAGAAAAGCTCTGGTTTCTCCCTCTCCTTCCCACTCTCATTTCCTGCTGGAACTTCCTATTGGCTGAATCCTGCCAGATTAAAGCTGTCCTGGGAGAAGAGGAAATGCAGCTTGTAGGGATCAATCCTGTGTGCAGGGAAGGGGTGAAGAGTGGGATGAGGACCAAGAAAAATAAGAAGCAGCCCAGGGTGAGGGAGACACTTTCGATGAATATTCCTGAATCTAGCATGACTAGGGCCATGGCTGTGATCAAGTTATTAACTTGCATGAGCAAACCCACTGCCAGTGGAGTTTTCCTGACCCCTCATGTTCAGAAAATAATTGATTCCAACCTTCCTTCCAATGACTATGGAAATCTGAAAACATTCCCCAGGTCTCTCCAAATTTTTAGCAGATCTACATTTCCCCATCTATGTTGTCAATGTAGTATCTCTATGAATTAGATTGTCTCGCGTGTGTTTTAAGGAAGTCCTCATGTAATTGCTCTGATATGATCTCAGGTCCAAGAAACAATGTGTTCTGCTTTATTTCCCTCATCAAAGGCATTTGATACATCAGGGTAGAAGAGTCTCTACTGGAGACCTGGGGGTATGGGGGGGGTCATGTCACATACTACATGAGGTAGAACTTACAATGGCCTGGGTCTCCTGACACTGATAGTCTCTCACTCGTTTATACAAATAGATACCTCCATTCCTATTTTATCTGCTTTTTTCCTTTCTTTCCTACTTCTTCTATATTAACTGTTCACTCTCTTTTCTCATGAATAGTGCTTAGGCTCTCAAAATCCTTGTTTCTGTTGAGTATATAAGTCACCCCTGACATCACTGATAAACTACACTCCACACCCACCTCGAAGTATTTCACAGACCAACGAGAACTCTCCTGTGATAGGACCTTTGTGGAAAATATAAGTTCTTAGATTGGATGAAACATTTATGGATTTTTTTTTTCTCTAAGTGAATCTATTCTCAAGCAGTTTATAGCTCCTAATATTGAGATCATCTAGAGACTCAGCACTCTTGAAAGTCATAAAATATGTGTGATTTCACTTTGCCTTTAAGATACATCTATCATATTTAAAGTTATTTAATATACCTTAGCATTATATCATTTATGTATGTTAAAAATTACCTCATTCAGGTGATCAAAGTCAACATCAATAGCAATTGGTTAGGTTCATAGTATGTACCCTTGGCTGGGGGTGGTGGCTCACACCTGGAATCCCAACACTTCAGGAGTTCAACACCAGCCTGGCCAACATGGTGAAACCCCATCTCTACTAAAAATACAAAAATTAGTTGGGTGTGGTGCCAGGTGCCTGTAATCCCACCTACTCGGGAGGCTAAGGCAGGAGAATCGCTTGAACTCAGGAGGTGGAAGTTGCAGTGAGCCAAGATGGAGCCACTGCACTCCAGCCTGGGTGACAGAGTGAGACTCCATTGCAAAAAGGGAAGGAAGGAAGGAAGGAAGGAAGGAAGGAAGGAAGGAAGGAAGGAAGGAAGGAGGGAAGGAGGGAAGGAGGGAAGGAGGGAAGGAGGGAAGGAGGGAAGGAGGGAAGGAGGGAAGGAGGGAAGGAACGAAGGAAGGAAGGACCCTTGATAAGATGTGATGAAAATGGCATTTCATTTTTGTAGTCTTCCTTCCCCAAACCCACAACTTCAATCTAATCAAAAGTAAAACATCAGTCAAGTCCCAGTGGAGAGGGATTTTACCATATACCTGACCAGTGTTCCTCAAAACTGTGAAAGTCATTAAAAACAAGGCAAATCTGAGAAAATGTCACAGCCAAAGGAGCCTCAGGAGATATGTCTACCAAATGTAGGCTCCACCCTCAGCCTACCCTCGGTGATGTCACCCACCTATGGTGGTTGTCATGCACTTGGATAAAGGCAGAGTAGCATCTGATTCATTGCATAAACAATGAGGCTGAGTCCCTGATGCCAGTTCTGGCACCAAAGTCAATGTCATGAGACTCTATTTGTGGGATTTCCTCTCCACTTTGCCTGAAGTTTTAAACTCCTTTTAAAATATTAAAGGCAATTAAGAGAAGAGTTTTACAATTGATAATGGAAATGCTATAAAATCATGACATCATGATTTTTTATACGATATTTGCTCAGGGCAGATTGTCTTGTATTTAATATTTCCTTTCTGTCATTTCTGTTGTGATTTTTTTTTTCATTTAACATTTAGCACTGTACTTTCCTTTTTGCCAAATCTTTGCTTTTGCTAAGAGATGGATTAGAATAGATTAATTTCAGTGTGTTTTTCTCTGAATTTATCTTACATTAGAAACGTTCTACAGGAAATGAGTTAAAAATCAGCATTTTATTTTGATCATAAATTACAAGCTGTTGTGAAAATAGAATTTACTTTTTTTAAAGAAAAAGAATAAAAGAATATAGCTGGTATAGGTAGTATTGTGACCTGAATTTCACTGCTTTCTTTAGAAAGTAGGCCTGAACGAGGCAAGTTTTCTCTTCTCTGATGTTAAGTGTGACAAATTTTAGAGCAACAAAAAAATTGCTTGGATTCTTAAGGGTTTTGATATATTTTCTCTGTGGCTTGATAAAAGCCAAAGCCATTCTATGAAGTGCAGGTCTTTTGGGGGTTTGCTCTCTTTTTTCATTGATTTGGAATGAAGATTTCTGAAGCAGCAGGGATTAACATCAGGCCCTGATTTTGCAACTGTCTATCGTCTGCAGGACCATATTCCAATATGCTTCTTAGAAATCAACCCATGGATGGTTGGGGCAGCTGTCAGGCTCTCTCAGCAGGTGGATCTATGAGGACAAAAGAAATAATAATAGAGAAGGCAGGAGGAAGCTTTCGGAGGTAATGGGTATGCTTATGGTAAAGATTGTAGCTGCAGTTTCATGGGTGTATATTTGTCTCCAAATTCACCAAGTTGTACACGTTAAATGTGTGCCATTTTTTATATATCAAGAATTCCCTCCTTAAGTGGTTTTTAAAAAGGAATCAACCCAGTTTGCAACTGGAAGGTTAAATATGTATTTCTAAGAAGCATATAGGTAGAGGTAGTATTGTGACCTGAATTTCACTGCCTTCTTTAGAAAGTAGGCCTGAATGAGGCAAGTTTTCTCTTCTCTGATGGTAACTGTGACAAATTTTCGAGCAACAAAAAATTGCTTGTAAATAGGAATACAAAACGTTTGTGCCTTTAAAAAAGTGGATGGCACTATAAATCAAATACAAATCATTATCATCTTTCATTTTCCCTTTCAATTGAGTAATTGTAGAATTTGGGTTGAGAGCGAAGGTATTACATTGCGTAAGAGTTCTAAGATAGTCCATTACGTTACAGGGGAAAATAGATAGAAAAGAGCAAACCTTTTTTCATGTGTGTAATACAGGTACGTTTCCCCCAAGGAAACTACCTTTAACAGTTTTACTAATGACTTAGGTAATAAATGCTCATTATAAAAATAATGACAACACGAACAAAAGACCATCAGCAAATATCAAAGAGCAGTAAAAAGGATAAAGAATCATGAGAAATTTAAATACTTAATACAGGTAAATTTTCAGTGACCATTAATTCACACCCTTAGTATGCACACTCATATAAACATATGCTAATTATAAGTATATACAGTATTTTACATAGAATACAAATATAGACAATATGCACGTGTGGAGTAAGAAACCTAAGGAAATGGTGCCAACATGAGAGATATCGCCTTACCAAAATATTTAAACAATATAACTCAGTATTAACTAATTCCCAATAATTTAAACTCAAAGTTCTAGTGTTTCATTTCAGAATGGCAGGTGATTATATGGGGACAATTGCTAGACCTTCTGCATTACTTTAAAATAGTTCCAGTTAGAAAAAGTAACAGCTCCCCAAAGATGTTCATGCCCTGGTTCCTGAAACCTGTGAATTTGCTCCATTACATGGCAAAAGGGCTTTACCAGGTATCATTAAATTTATGGATGGGGAGATTTAGCTTAGATTAACCAGGCTCAGATCGCATGAGCCCCTAAAAGCAGAGAACTTTCTCCAGCAGAAGCACAGAAATAAGGCACACAAGAATATTGTGAAATTTGAAACGTGAGAGAGACTTGAATTTGGCTTTGAAGAGGAGGGAGGTGATGAACCAAGGAATTGAGGTGTCCTTTAGAAGCTTAGAACATCTCTCAAAAAGCTAGGAAGGAAATGGGACCTCAGTGCTACATCCACCTGGAAGTGATTCCTGCCAACAACCAGAATAAGCTTACGAGTGGATGCTCCTCCGCCTCGAGGATGGAACACAGGTCTGTAGACATCTTGATTTCAGACTTGTGAGACCAGGAACACAAACATCAACCAAGCTACCTGGATTTCTGCTCTATAAAATTATGAAATAATAAATTTGTTGTTTTAAGCCTCCAAGTGTGTGGTAATCTGCCATGGCAGCAATAATAAAACAACTATAATACCTACATTTATTTCATTCTTTTTTGTTACAGAGCAATTGGAATATCTAAGCAGTACAGTTCACCTTCTACTAAGCAACCTTATATTTTGGCTTAAAATGCAGCAGCAAGAAGGGGTATGCTTGGGAGTAGTAAATTTACCTCAGAGACAATGGTTTTCTGAGTATAGGCAAGAGTCTTCTGAACTAGTCTTCTGAAGCCTTCAAAATCAGTTACTTTTTTCAGAATAAAGAGCCAATATCAAGTTGTGCAAAACAATATGGGACCGGTGAAAACAAAACTAAAATAGTTGTGCTTAATTTAAGCAATATAATAAATACTCTTATTTTTAATTCTATTTAAATAAATATATCCCTATTTAGATATGTAAAAATAATAGTTTAATTTATAATTTATTAATAATCAATTTGCTTATTTTGTAGATTTTAAAACAATTTTTCTAGCTCTTGTATTGGTAGGGTAACACTGGCTGTACTTACATTTTCCAAACTTTCAATAACCAAAATCTTTTCCACCATGTCAGAACACACATTTTAAAATTTAGCCCTAGCTTTCACTAAAATCACTTAGTTTTATCTAGATCTCATGAATCCTGAATATACCACTTTGGAAGTCTGACTTTTTTTTCTCCTAAAATATTTATTGATTAGTTTCAGCATTTGCTCAGAGCTAACAAGCTGCTTTCTCTTTAATGAATGAAAAAAATCAAAGACACTTTAACTGAAATGTTTGTTCTCAGCTTTGTTGAAAGAGATACATTTCTCACTGGATAAAAAACACGGTTGTCCGAAAGTAATACAGGAATTTTCGTGATCTGAACTTACTTAAACTAATAATAAAAAATACTCCAGTGCTAATTGTAGAATCTTGGGTTTGGTCTTCTCTCCTCAATTATTTGCAGCACACACCAAACAGCAGAGAATGTTGGACTGTCTTTTGAGGCTGGAGAAAAACTAGCGCATGCCCATGGATATTGGTGTAGGCAGATAAAGCTATACCATCCACAGGTGATTAACATAATGTTCCACAGGTGTCATTAATTTGTGGCACTGGCTCTCTCTCTCTCTGCATTCTTCAATTAAGTGATTTTAAAAATCCTTCCGGGTCTCTATTTTGAGTCACTAAGACAATCTCAGGGCAAGAGTACCTGCTGCAATTGCTGTTTCTGTGGAAGTGAAAATCTCAAACACCTAAAATGGCAGAAAGAACACTAAAATGTATTTGAAAGTATTACAGGCTATATTCTCTTTGTCTCTGGCTTTGGTCCATCTTACAGAGAGCTGATTGGTTCATTTTGACAGCGTGTTGATTGGTGCATTTACAAACCTGTAGCTAGACACAGAGTGCTGATTGGTGCGTTTACAATCCTTTAGCTAGACAGAAAAGTTCTCCAAGTCCCCACCCCTCCCAGAAGCCCAGCGGGCTTCACCTCTCCCTGGCCCTGGCCGGGGGACTTTGCGGCACCTAGTCCAGGCACTTCGGCAGCCCAGAGAGACCTCGTCCCAGACAATCAAGAGGAAAAGAGGGGAAGCGAGAAAGAGACAGAGACCTGCTATGGTGGCCAACACGGGAATGGCGGTCCACGTACGGGATTCAGTCTCAGATCGAGCTCAGCAGGCACTGGCCGGCCTCGCCAAGGGCGGGGCTTGCCGAGCTCCCGCTCACCTGGAACCCCCGCCCCTGCGGCCCCTGAGCGCTGCGCGCAGCCCTGGCTCCCGCCCGCGCCTCTCTCCACACTTCCGGGAGCCGGCTCCTGCCTCGACCAGTCCCAGAGAGGGGCCCCCACGGCGCAGCGGCGGGGCTGAAGGGCTTCTCAGGCGCGGCCAGAGCGGACCCCGAGGCCGAGGAGGCGCCCAGAGCCGGCGAGGGCTGCTAGCAAGCCGTCACCTCTCACCAGGAGCCGCAACTGCTGGTCCTGCCTTCGCGGCTTTGCTTTGACTTTCAGGTGGAGACGCGCTGACCTGCCCCAATATCTATTGTTTGCTAAATTACTCCAAGATATAGTCAAGGGCAAACACCCATTTATAAACACAAATCATGTCAGGTTTTCAGGACCAGCACAAACAATGAAGTAAACCGCACCCTCCTTGAATATGTGGCAAGTTTGTGAGGATTTCATGAAACCGTCCTGCATTTCCAGATCCACCCTGAGGCGTCTCCCTGGATACAGTCCTGTGGATCAGCCTGTACTCAGTCGATTTTACCTTCTGTGTCTGTTTGTCACAGTCCTCTTGTCCTACTGCTTATCACTGCACGTTCCCAGCTCCAGCAAGTGGCCTACGCTTTTCCCTCCACAGCCACAGGCCCGACACCCGAGCCCCCCGGTGGCAGGTGGCCCTTCCATGGCTGAGGTCACACACACAGCCTCGCACGCTGCCCTTCTCGGGGCCTCGGGCACCTTCGGCTCTCCTCCAGGGATTGCACTTGTTCCTGCGGCCCGCAGAGGTTTCCTTCCTGTGATGACACTCGGAGGGGGCGCTTTTCTTTCCTGGCTTCGACCATCACAGAGCTGCTTTGTATTCGCCGGCAGCTGCCACGCTTCCCTGAAAAGGCGGCTTCCGTTCTGCTGGAGATGAACTGATTCGTCTGGCGGCCAACTTAAACAAGGAGGTACTTTGAGACCATTTTTTTGGTATCTGTCTTTTTCTCTCGACATTCGGCTTCGTAGTTGTGAGACTCTAAATACACGTGGGGTTTAACACAAGGCCTCAGGGGTTTTGAGGATTCCAAAGTGATCCCTGTATCCAGTTATGACCACAGAACGAGGTCACAGGGGAGAACAGACCACTCATTGTGACATTTGACACCAGGCAGCAGATGATACAGTGTTCCCCTTGTCTGTAAAGAAGGCGAAGTTGCATTTCTGGTTTCCAAATCCAGAAATTAAGAGTTCACTTAATTGCCAGAAATCTTCAAGGGTATGGTAGGCTCTGAGCATTGGCCTGGCCCCTTATTTCCTGGCAGTAAGTACCAGTTCCTGAAATTCTTTTTCTACTATTAAATGTAACCTGCTGACTTGAAGAAGCATTTAGTCATTTACTGTCACTGTAAACAAAAAATAACAATGTTGGCTGGGCAAAGTGGCTCACGCCTGTAATCCTCACACTTTGGGAGGCCGAGGTGGGTGGATCATCTGAGGTCAGGAGTTCAAGACCAGCCTGGCCAACATGATGAAACCCCATCTCTACTAAAAATACAAAAAATTAGCTGGGCGTGGTGGTGGGCACCTGTAATCCCAGCTACTCAGGATGCTGAGACAGGAGAGTTGCTTAAACCTGGGAGGTGGAGGTTGCGGTAAGCCGAGATGGCTGCTGCACTCCAGCCTGGGTGACAAGAATGAAACTCCCATCAAATAATAATATTCATAACAATATTCATAATAACAATGCTCAGTGCTTATCTTGTTTCTTGCTTTCTCCCAAAATGTTAGTAGTTACATGTAAAAAATGAATTCCCTCTTTAGTTAAACTAGCTTCCTATGTGGTGTCCACTTGCTGACATAGCATAGCAAGGATCCCTTGTGTAAAAAATATCCCTCTTCAAAAGAATGAGGACTGACACCCCTAGACAGCCTTACTGACACATTTTCTTGTCTCCACTACCCTCTAGTACATCAATAAAACCTCTCAGTAGCCAGGCTCCCAGGTGGCACCAATTAACCATGCCTCCTGGTAGTGCCCTCCACGCTAATTTGGACGAGCCCTATGTAACCAAGAGAATGTGGTGGTGGCAATGCTGTGTGACTTCTAAGACTAAGTTATAGGAAGCTTCTGTGACCCTGTAGAACATCTGCCTTGATTTTTCAGACCTCTCCGTCTGTAAAAATCCAGGTGCCAAATGAGAAGCCTAACTACCTTGAGACCACCATGGTTTGAGGAATCCCAAATTGGCCACGTGGAGAAGGTGCCTGCCTGATCTACCCCAGCTTTTCCAGCCCTCTCAGTCCAGATGTCAGGCACATGGTTGAAGAAGCCTTAAGATGTTTCCAGCCTCAGCCCCAGTCTGCCTGTAACTGATGGAGGAATCCAAGAGGGAAATGTCCAATTGAACTATAAACTTCCAGAACTGCGAGAGGCAATCATAAATTGTTGTTTTAATTCTCTTAGTTTTGGGATGATATACAGCAATAAACAGAACAGCACTTCATAATTGACCAAATGGGAGAATGTGTGTTGGAGAATTAACAAAGCCATTTTGAATTGAAACTAATGAGAACACTAACTTTGTTCACCCACACAACCCCCATCCTTTCAGCAAATGCCCTTAAATTCTTAGTTTTAGCAAACATGTATTTTGAAAAATATGTACACATATGTATATGTATAACATATACATATACATGTCAATCACCTGGGTCATAAAGTTCCTAAATTTATCTGCAACACAGTATGATCTTTGCAATTGTCATGTACATTTTCTCAAAATCTCATAATCCTGAAAAGCATTAGACACAGAATACAGACATCCTTATTGGATATGGGACCCAATTTTAAATTTGTCTTTACTTGTTAGCCTTTTGGGATGTCTGACGTCTTACAAATTCAAAACTGTTCTTTGCATTTTTGGAAAATTTAATGGCGTTTTCTGAAGTGTCTCCACAGAATGTAACTTTTGGTTAACTTCATGTAATGCATATGAAAGAAAAAAAGCCAGTTTTTGAGACTCTCATCTTAGAATGATGGCATATAATGCCAAAGAGAAACATGGAGAGAGTCCAGCCTAACAACACATGTGTTCCTAATCCTGTAATCTGTTTTCTGCACTCCATGGAGGATGGTATTTTAGATTTAAAAGCAAATTTCATCATGTCTTTCTTCTAATAAAAACTTTAAATGATTTTTCAGGGCTTGTAGGATGTAAAGACCAAAATTTTTAATATATGTATGAGATCTCTGCATGGTCTCATAGTATATCTACTGTTCAATAAAAGTATTGCAGTAATTCCATATTCCAATGGAAAAAATATACACCTAACAGCATACAAATATTTTAAAGATGCATTAGATACTAGAAGATAATATTATTTATAAACTTGGTACAATTAACAAATATATACCTAAACAGTGAAAGCAAAAGATTAAAAAGCATAAATGGCATAACAAATTTCACTCAATAAAATTATATTTTCTAGAATCAATAACACAGTCAAACAAAGAAAGTGAAGGAACAAATTGGGAGGAAGTATTTATTACATGCACCTAACAAAGGGTTCTAAAAACTGATACAGAAAAAAGCAGCAAAAGCAACAAATAAATAATTGACAAAGGATATGAATGGGCATTCATAAAACACATAGAAACAGATATGAAAGATAAAAATGTTATCTCTCTCCAGTCATCAGAAATCTGAATACTAAATGAGTGACCTTGTTGCCCATCTTGATCAAATCAAAACCAAAACCAAAGTAAATTATCTTGAAAAATTTAGTAATGATAATATTGTAGGAAAGTAGCCTTTTCCTACCGAGTAGTTCTATTATATTTTAAATATGTTTCAACAGATGTCTTTTTTGAGATGTATGATATTTTTACACAGAAGACTGAGATGACAGGGTTCTCATCAGTTGTCCATGAGTCAGTAGCTCCCATTTAGGGAAATCTAGTCACTGCTATGCTATTAAAACTTCTCACATGAGCTTGGAGGATGGTGGCAGGAGGTGGGTGGGGGGTCCTAGAGGAGTCATCATTGTGAAAAAGAAACGTTTTAATGATTCACCTCACCTGGAAACAAATGAAAGTGAGGCCCTGACATTCTCCAAAATTACTGCAACCATGAGTTAGATGAATCCTCTCCTGGGACTCTCTTTTAGACTTAAGACATGGATACATGTTGCTCTGACTTTAATGAGAGACCAGTTTTATAACAGTACCAGTAAAGATGACTCTAGTTTTCATATTTGACATTTTTAATCATCTTCATCCCTTGCCAGTATTCATTTTGAATGCAAACTTCTGTTTCAAACACCCCAGGCGCTTCCAGTACATGTTTTTCCAGTAGACTACCAGGGCCGAGGTGCCTCACTCTTTATCTCCATCACTAGGAGGTGCTCAGTGCAGAAATCTGCTGCACTCCAATGCAGTGTGGGTGCCAGAGTAGAACCCCGGCCCGCAGGCCCTCTGACCAGCTCTTCATGAGTGGTGCAGGATTGTGCATGGAGGAGAAGGCTGTGATCCACAACCCTTGCAAAGAGTGATAAGCAAATGCATGACAGTAGAATTGACCATGAAGTATATGAGTTTCGAAAGACTGAATTACTATTGGAGACACCATCGCTACTGATCTTCATGATAAAAACATGTATTTAAAAATTCTGTTACAACACACAGCATTTGGTCTGTAAAAACACCGTCTCTTATTGCCAGCATTGCTTCTGAAGCCCTGTGGTGACATCTGTTTTTTTCCGGAAGGGAGTCTTGTGTCTCCTAGTAGATATTCTCTGCACATACCTGACTTTGAGGGAGGACTTTGCACAGGTGCGTCCTCTCACATGTGTGTTCATTAGGTGCACTTAATGGTCTATGTAAAAATCATCATTTTAATGATCATGCCACAAAGACATAACATTTATTTCAAGCTTACATTTTATCTTGTAAAATTTCTCTTGGTATTAATTCCTCAAGCAATTTTATTCAGCTCCTGTTGCTCTGCTGGGAACTAGGACTGTCATCTGGATCTATAGTAAGAATAAACAGTCACTTTTTAATTTCAGGCAAGAAGACAGTGTAGACTGGGCTCCCAAATACATCTACATGGATTTAATGGACAAGGTAAGTAGTTCTTAAATTTAATATATCTTACTTCTCTGTGTTTGGTAGTTGGCAGCACTTGGAGGGAACCCTGTATATATTTGCTGTAGGTGGATGGATGTTTTGTGTTATTATAAAGCAGCATTTAACATGGGTTTCTTAAGAGTTGGTTCTCTCACCCCTTGTAGCTCTCTCTATGATCAACATAGGCAACGTTGGCAAGCGTGTGGTGTCAGAAATTGAGATGTAGCTGTTACAGCTGTTACAGCTGTTACAGTTTACATGAGCCACGGTTATGTTTTTGTCTTCATGTGTATTGGGAATATATCTTTTTCCATAGCACTTTCTTTCTCCTGATCCTTGGGTACTGGTTAGTCAATCACAGATTGGTTAAAAAAACTTATAAAATGTAATTTAATATGAGGTGTTTTAAAAGTCATTTCCTACTTGTTAGAATAGTTTTAAAATATGCCTTTATATATTTATTTATATTTTTAACATATATTTTTTATTGTGATAGCTTTTGGTGTACAAGTGGTTTTGGTTATATGCATGAATTATTTTGGTTATATGGTTTTTGGTTGTAGTGATGATGTCTGAGATTTTAGTGCACCCATCACCCGAGTGGTGTATGTTATACCCAATATGTAGTTTTTAATCCCTTAACCTCCTCCCACCCCTCCCCCTTCTGAGTCTCCAGTGTCCATTATACCGCTCTGTGTGCCTTTGCGCATTCATGGCTTAGCTCACACTTACAAGTGAGAACATATAGTATTTGGTTTTCTATTCCTAAATTACTTCACTTAGAATCATGGCCTCCTGCTCCATCCAAGTTGTTGCAAAATACCTTATGTTCTCCTTTTTTATGGCTGAATAGTAGTATTCGTTGGTGTATATATGCCACATTTTTTTAGTCCACTCATTGGTTGATGGGCACTTAGGTTGGTTCCAGATCTTTGCTATTGTGAATTGTGCTGTGATAAACATACACATACAGCTATCTTTTTGATACAATGACTTCTTTCCCTTTGAGTAGATATCCAGTAGTGAGATTGCTGGATTGAATGGTGGATCTACCTTTAGTTTTATGAGAAATCTCCATACTGTTTCCTATAGAGATTGCACTACTTTACATTCTCACCATCAGTGTATAAGCATTCTCCCTTGACCACAGCCATGCCAACATCTATTGTTTTTTGATTTTTTAATAATGGCCATTCTGACTGGGTTAAGATGGTATCTCATTGTGGCTTTAATTTGCATTTTCATGATGCTTAATGATGTTGAGTATTTTCTTTTCATATATTTGTCGAATACTTGTATGTCCCCCTTTAGGAAATGTCTATTCATGTCATTTGCCACTTATTGATGATATTATTTGGTTTTGTTTTCTTGCTAATTTGCTTGAGTTCCTTGTAGATTCTGGATATTAGTCTTTTGTCAGGTACAGAGTTTGCAAATATTTTTTCCTGTTCCGTGGGGTGTCTATTTACTATGGTGATTATTTCTTTTGCTGTGCAGAAGCTTCTTAGCTTAATTAGGTTCCATTTATTTATTTTTGTTTTGCTTGCATTTGTTTTTTTGGATCTCAGTCATAAATTCTTTGCCTAGGCCAATCCAGAAGTGTTTATTCTAGGTTTTCTTCTAGAATTTTATGGTTTCAGGTCTTAGATTTAAGTCTTTAATCTATTTTTGAGTTGATTTTTTTTATATGGTGAGAGATGGTGATCCAATTTCATTCTTCTGCATGTGGCTATCCAGTTTTACCAGAACCATGTATTGAATAGGGTGTCCTTTCCCTAATTTATGTTTCTGTGTGCTTTGTCAAAGATTACTTGGTTGGAAGTATTTGGCTTTATTTCTGTGTTCTCTATTCCATTCTATTAGTCAAGTGTGTCTACTTTTATGCTGGTATCAAACTATTTTGGTAACTATAGCCTCATAGTATAATTTTAAGTTGAAGAATTTTAGTCTATTCATCCAAAAGCAGTATAAATAAAGTGATAATTCTATGTGTCTTGCAGAACAGTTCTCTGCTGGCTCTGATTTGCTCCAAACCTCATCTGCTAGTGTTCTTTCTGGTCTGACTCATCTCTGTTTAATATGTAATGAAGTAGATTTAAGTGTTATCCTTAGGATGTGGTGCTCCCTTGAGGCAGGAGAATAGGGTCTGGAGTCAGGGAATATAAGGCCAATTCATGCTGACTTCCTAGAACTAAATCAAATGAAAACACTTCAGCAATGACAGGAAATATACTCTCCATTTTCCTAGGGCATACGCCAAGTAAATGACTTTGTAACTTTACTTCATCCTATTCCTTTACATAAGAGTGTACACCAAGTAACCAATGGAAACCTCTAGAGGGTATTTAACCCCCAGAAAATTATATAGCCAGGCTCTTGAGCCCCTATGCTCAGAACTGCTCACACCTGAGGAGTATACTTTCATTTTCAATAAATCTCTGCTTTTGTTGCTTCATTGTTTCCTTTGTTTGTGTATTTTGTTCAATTCTTTGTTCAACATGCCAAAAACCTGTACATATTCCACTGGAAACACCCTCACTCCCATTCTAATATTCTTTCTTCAGTGGGTAATAAAAGTCGGCTTCACGTGCATATGCTCTGCCAGATGGCAGAAAAGGCTGGGCTTTAATTAATTAATTAAAAACTTCACGAAATATCCACTGAAGACTCGTTATGCCACAGGACTAATGCTTGGTGCCAGGGAGACGGAGAGTAAGGACTCAGATCCTATGCACCAGCAGTTTTGCTGCTCAGAGGGGCAGACAGGCAAGACAATGAAGGCACAGAGGGGAGAGCAGAGCCTCACACTGGAGCATCCCCAGCCTGCTCCATTGAGAGTCAGAAAACATGACTTAGAAGAAGTGAAACCTCTACTCCATCTTGGAAAATAAATAGGAATGAGTGAGACTGGATTTGGCTGGGGAGGGAGAACAAAGCCATTGACTAGTGTGTGCCCAGACACCAAAGGATGCCTTGGCAATGGTCTGGGAAGCAGAGGCTGACTGTACCCTGAAAATGGTGGGTGTAAATCCCTCAAGATATGTATACCTGGGACAAGAGCTAGATTTCCATTCAGCCCCAAGCTTATTTTAGTAATCAGAATGCAGGAAAGCCACACCTACACATATTAATTCCTTTCCCTCAGACTTCTGCCTCTAGGTACACACGAATAAACTTTTATTTCCTTTGAAGCAAAAGAGTTTCTCTGACTTTTAAAGGGCAGAGCTTTCTGGGCCCTGGAGGGAATTCTGATGCATCTCCCAATCTTCTTTGTGTAGATGCATGCCCATTTTATTTAGAACTCTCTTGTAAATGGCCAGAATGAGAACTAGAACATCTAATTCCAACTATTTGCTTGGTGTAATTGCTTTTATGTGTGTCCTGGTGTTTGAGAGATTTTTCTAAAGGCCATTCCTAACAGTTGAAGAACCTGTTGAACCCAATGGGCAAAAACAGGAATGTCTATTTTGTGACATTGATAGGCTTTTGACAATTTAGTGAGCTGTGGGGGGTAACCACTTTGAGGATTAATAACTTAGATGGCCCTTTTTTCTGTAGGCTGAGGATTAGAAGATGTTTGTAGACAATTTAGTGTCTCTTCACACTTGGAACAGCTGATAATGAGTAATTCTTCCTGCTTTACTTTGGAGGTAGAAAACTTAAAAAAAAAATAAGTTACAGGAGAGAAAAATAAGGAAGTTATCCCATCAGAATGTACATGCTGTAAACCTGGTCTATTCTGACTTTCCTTGGTGGTTTTCAAATAAATTCCTCACTTGGATTCTGGAAGGAGATTCTATAGAGTGAGGCTGCAGTGCAGCAGGAAGCCCATTGACCCAGCCATAGACATGTTTTTATCCCAGCTGGGTCCTGCTGCTAACTTACTGAGCACATTCAGCACAAAACAAATAGTTTCTATGTTTGATTTGGAAAATGAAAAGTTTGGATCAGATAGTATCTAGGGTTCTCTTAGTTCCAAAATTGTGTGCTTTAAGTCATTGCCTTTTAACTGCTTTTATTTTTTCTCCGAATTTTTCTTTTTAAAATGAATGTCAAAATCTGTAATTTCCATGGGTAAAAATAGTAAGTAACAACAACTCACTCATCCTCACCAGATGTCAGCTATTATTCTAAGCAGGTAAATACATTAACTCATTAATCCTCATGGTAACATGAGAGGATGGATATTATTTATTGTGCCCATCTTACAAATGACAAAACTGAGGCACATGGAGGCTCAGTGAATTGCCCAAGGTCACATGCAGAGATTATGAAAGACTTGAAACCTGAGAGTGGCCCTGGAGCCTGTGTAGGGGCTCTGCAGTTTCACTTTCTATAGCACAGGGAGGAGATTATAGATGGGAAAGCGGCCAGTCTGATACATCAGGTTAGGACAGGCATTGCTGCTTTCTAAAACACATCACAGTTTCTAACTTCCCAATCTATTATTTAGACAGTGGATCTTGAGTTCCATGAGTGCCAATTGGTCTGGTTTGGTTTGGTGGCCCTGGGAGGTAGCACAGATCCAGCACCCCTTAAGCCTCTGGTGAGTCATAAGGTGACTGAGTGAATGTTAGATAGCCAGGTGGTAAGGGTCCCCAGAGAAACTCGAACCAACCTGCACACAGGGCGGAGTGCACACTGGGATGGAGCCACAGAAGTTCATGCCATTTGCAGCCGGGAGGAGCCTGGAGCCCTCTCTTCCTGTGTGGAACCTGGGATTCAAACTGCGAGGCGGGAAGCACTAGAGGAACTCTGGCCTTGTGGAGAGCCCCTGTTTTCCCTCGATTTTTTTTTTTTCTTTTCACCCAATAAAACTCTGCTTTACACACCGTTCAAACCATCTGCCAGCCTAAACTTTCATGGCTATGGGACAAGGACCTGTCTTGAGCTGAACTAAAGAAAAGTCCTGCAACAAGTGGACAATAGAATTTGGGGAAGGCAGAAGTTTAACAGAGTTTTCTAGGCTTCATCCATCCTATCAATTTTGGTAAGGACCAGGATAAACCACTTATTTGTCAAGATTGACAGTTTTTATTCTTCGAAAATTTTTATTTTGCCTCACTTTTGAGAAGTGGCATAAAATTACATATTTACAAAACAAGTAAATTTGTGAAAGTAATGGAGATTTATAAAACAATTGACTATAATTTCATTGATTATAATTTATAATGCTACCAAATAGAACAAATCAAGGGGTTGTGAGTTGCCATAAATTACCTTTGATTAAGGCCTTCTTGCATCAGTTCCTTGAAAGAGTGAATTGTTATATTCACTCTCTCAGTGAATATAACTGAGGGTCTGGCCCAAGGCTGTGGGCTTTCACCTTCATTGCTTGTGGTGCTTGTGGCCATTTATCTTGAGTGACAGGTGCATGCTAGTCCCACACCAGAGTGTTTTAGCATTCTAGTCAGCATTTTCCCAGCTTCCACAGTGCTAGTATTATAAATGCCATGTCTTCTGTGTGAGCTTGTACTTATGAAGACACCCCCAGAACAAAATAAGAGTCTACAAAGGGGAATCATATAAGAAGAGGATGGTGGTCTTATGTGAAATGTGTCTGCTAGATGGAAAATTGCCCAAATTGCATACCTATGGATGGCCAGAATGTCTGAAGCTGAAATTCTAAATCATTCAATATCATGTGGCTTACACTATCTTTGATGGATCCAATTTTTTGTCCTCAAATAAAAATGTTTGACTAAAACAGTGTAATCATAACAAGGAATACATAATGGGGCATGCAAATGAAAAAATAGGCCACTCTTCTGATCCACTTGAATTATTATATTTTATCTTATTTCATTGTGTATGTTAATATGAACTTCCTTAAGGCCTTTCTAAAGATAGATATTGTATGAGTCAACCAATCAATCAACAAGTAAACTATAAACAATGATCAGCTCAGTGTATCCTGTTTGAATCTAAATTTTTGGTGCTATGAATCTATTTATATTAATGACAAGTATAAATATTGTTATGCTACCCTGAGGGGATAAACATATATTAGCAGAAAATATTTTAATTGGAACAGCATTAGCATTCAGCTCTGATTTACTCATTGAGGAAGAAAGTCACACAGAATGAATTTCCTGAATTTGTCCCCATGTTATAAATAATACCTTATAAAGAAGCCTATATTATAACGCTAAAGATATGTTTATAATATATAGTTTTATGCAAAGCTTTTCTTAATGAGAAAATGCTTTTATTCCAACGATTATCATTTTATGGTGTGTTTCCTTTAAGTGGTATTGTTACTAAGACCGTATATCTTAAAACAAAATGGAAAGATTATTAAATGCAAAAAGTGATCTTGGATAAAAATATTGATAAATTTGAGTGACCTAAAATTCTGGTTAAATTGTGCATTGCATATTAAATTGCATTTGCATATTTTTAGTCTATTCATCCAAAAGCAGTATAAATAAAATGATAATTCTATCCTTTGTGTGTATTAGTTATATAATGTTTTGTGGGATAAAATTTTGTAGCTTTAATAATAACAGGAAATTTCATGCCAAATTCCTATGTTTTGTCCATATGTAGATAAAACAACTATTTTTGCTTTCAGTCTTAATTCTAAACAAAATATCAGCTTGACTTATTTTCATATTCCTCAATGTTTTTAACAAAGTAAGTCATTGTTTGTTGTTGGATGAATGATGCAAGCATAACATTTTAAGTCATACTTTATTCGATATATGCAGGATCAAATCAAAGGCTTCAAGTAGAAATCAATGCATTTCATTTATCTTGTGTAGCCAACTATACAACAATGCAACACAATTAAATTAGATTATTAATTTATTTTAATTTGACATAATATAATTACAAAATTATTTGTATTTATATGAAAATAATTCCATAATCATAAAGTTTCCTTAACATTGCTGAATAATATAAGATGCACTTGGGTTAAATTTTGATTATTAAATTTAGATTTTCTATGTGTGTATATACGTGTGTGTGCTTGTGTGTGTGTGTGCAAGAGAGAGAGGCAGGGAAAGAATATAAAAGAAAAGTGTTAAGAAGGTAGTTGAAGGTTGAGGACATATTTGCATCTCATCTTTTAAGTGCAAAGATGTTTTGGATAAGTCAAGATACACTTACATATGATGCTCACTTTTAAAAGACCATGAGTAAAGCTTTAGGGCCTTTACCTATTGCAGGAAAATCTTTCAAATGTTTTAAACTAGTTAAACCATTTTCTTCTTTAATATATTAATTTAGATCATGGTGTGGCTAAATGTGACAGGAACTTTTAAAATGGTGTTACATTTGGGAAATGTCTTTTCAGAGAAGTTTCTTCAACTTGAATTAAATCCATAGCTACCAGTGGCCTGATGTATGAAAATTCTCCCTGTTCCTTGGACAGCAAAATCTATGGTAGCACACATTAAATAAAGACATAATATTTCCTTAATATGAGGAACACCCACTATTCCTGAGCCTCTTCTTAAAATTAACATTGTATTATCTGTTACTGTATTTCTGATTTTTTATTTCAAGAAAAACTGCCTTTTAAAAAGATACCATATTTCACAAGGGATCTAGATTTTATATTCTCCATTTCTGCTAAAGGGAAACACTAGGTGTGTAATGACTCCAAAAGTATAAAATATATATTTTATAGACATTTAATAATATACTACTGGATATCATCATATAGGTTAGTAATGTTTGCTATAAGCATAGTATAGTGTTCAATGTGGCGTATATTTAATACTAGGACTGATAGATATTAAATTGTGTAGATTCCATTGTTGTCGTTGTCGTGTTTTCAAACTGTATTTGTCACACCAGAAAAAAAAATAAAAATTAACCAAGTAACCTGTACATCCATCTCATGGCTCATTACTGACCATTTATAAAATATAGTGAGTTCATATTTTAAAATTACATTCCTGTACTTACTTGTATTAAGTTTAATCTATGAAACAGCACAAACATTAATACTGAATCAGAGACTTCTGGTTTCCATTTTTGGCATGTAAGGAGTCTGGAAATCACCACTGCATTGTAACAAAAAGTAAAAAGCTGGACAAACATAAAAAGAAACAATTCTTCCTAGATCTTTCTGAAAAGTAAGGTCACAAGGAAACCACTACCCCCAAAACTTAGACAAACAGATAGGTACAAAGAATCACAAGGTACTGGAGCAGAAACTCATGACCAAAAACTGCCATGGGAATCAATAGCAGAATATGAATAACTTAACTATATTCAATGAATTCCTGGAAGCTCAGTGTGAACAAATACATAAATTAAAAATTCCAGGGCGACCCAGGCATAGGAAGGCTCCCATAGTTTTGTGACTTTCACCACCTGCAACTCTACTGTATTATCAGAGTAAAGACCTGAGAAAAATTCCCTTGATTTGCTTCTGTATTTTTATGTAGATGTGAAGGGAATAACAGCAATTATACATGGTATGATACAGAGGAATATTTTGTTATTATAAGGTACTTGCACTATGAAGTAATATGTTGCTATGTGAAGGTTGACTCGGATTATTCAAAAATGTATATTGCAAACTCTAGAACATGCACTACAAAAAGGTTTAAAAGGATAAGTATGATTTACATACTAACACAGGAGAGAAAATGAAATTATATAAAATGCTCAACTGAAACCCTTAAAGGCAGAAAAAGAGTGGAAAACAAAATAGAAAATGGCACAATGGCAACAAATACAAAGTGTAACAAATATGATAGATACTAATCCAATTATATCAGTAATCACTTTAAATGTCAATGGACTAAATACACCAATTAAAAAAGAGACATTATCAGAGTAGATTAAAAAATGAGATCCAACTATATGTTTTCTATAAGAAATCCACTTTAAATATAAACATATGTAGATCAAAGGTTAAAAAATATATATTCCTTTCCAACACTTGTCAAAAAAGCCGATGTAGCAATGTGATTTCATACAGCAGACTTCAGAGCCAAAAATATTATCATGGATAAAGGGGTGCATTACATAATAATAAAGAGATTATTTCCTTAAGAAGATACAACAATCCTTGCTATAATAGAGCATCAACATACATAAGAGAACAGTAATAGAAGTGCAAGGAAAAATAGATGAATTCACTGTGGGTCCATTCTCACATTTCTGTTAAATTTATAAAGGAAGGTTTAATTGGCTCATGGTTCTGCAGGCTGTACAGATGGAAGTATACTGGCTTCTGCTTTTCGAGAGGCTTCAGGAAGCTCCCACAATCGTGGCAGAAGGCAAAAGGGGAGTGAGATGTCTCACATGGCAGGACCAGGAGCAAGAGAAAGAGATAGGGAGGTGCCATGCATTTTTTAACTAACGAGGTCTTATGAGACCTCACTCATAATCACAAGGACAGTACCAAGAGGATGGTTGTATTAGTCTATTCTCACACTGCTATAAAGAAACTATAGGAGACTGGGTAATTTATTAAGGAAACAGGTTTAATTGACTCACAGTTCCACATGGCTGGGGAAGCCTCAGGAAAATTACTATTATGGTGAAAGGCCAAGGAGAAGCAAGGCACATCTTACATGGCAGCAGGAGAGAGAGAGAGAGAGAGAGAGAGAGAGCACAGGGAAAACTGCCACTTTAAAAACCATCAGATCTCAGTCAGGCACGGTGATCCAGCACTTTGGGAGGTGGGTGCATCATCTGAGGTCGGGAGTTTGAGACCAGCCTGGCCAATGTGGCGAAACCCCATCTCTGCTAAAAATAGAAAAAAATGGCTAGGCATATTAATGGATGCCCATAATCCAAGCTACTTGGGAACCTAAGGCAGAAGAATCACTTGAACCCAGGAAGTGGAGGCTATAGTGTGCTGACATTGCGCCATAGAACTCCAGCCTGGGCAACAAGAGCAAAACTCCAAAAACAACAACAACAACAAAAAAACCCCCACCAGCTCTCATGAGAACTCCCTCACTGTCATGAGAACAGTATGGGTGAAATTGTCCCCATGATCCAATCACCTCCCACCAGGTCCCTCTCTTGACATGTGGGGATTACAGTTGCAGATGGGATTTGGGTGGGAACACAGAGCCAAACCATATCAATGGTGGTAAACCATTCATGAGAAGCTGTGCCTATGATCCAATCACCTCCCACCAGGCCCCACCTCCATGATTAGGAATCATAATTTGACATGAGATTTGGGCAGGGACACAGATCCAAGCCATATCCACTATTATAGTTGGTGACTTAAATACTTCTGTGTCAGAAAAGATGGAATCCAGCCAGCAGGTAGAAAATCAGTAAATACATACTTGAATTCAAGAGCACTGTCAATCAACTGGATTGACATCTATTGACATCTACTGACTATTCATTCAGGGTACACATTATTCTCAGGCTCACATGTAATATTCCCCTGTGATCACACTCTGCTCATGAAACATACAATAACACATTTAAGAGAATAGAAATAATAAAATGTCGCCTTTTAGACCACAGTTGAATGACACAAAAAATACACATCAGAAAAATGACTAAAAAAAAAAAAAATCTGAAAATACTTAGAGATTATACACAAGACTTTAAAAGAACACATGGATCAAAAGGAAAATTCAAGGGGTGGAGGAGGATGGTTTACGGGCACAAAAGAAGACTTAGATAGAATGAATATAATTTAGTATTTGATTACACAACAGGATATCTACAATCAATTCATTTTTCATGAAAATAACAGAGGATAATTGGATTGTTTGTAACAGAAAGAAAGGATAAATGCTTGAGGTAATGGATACTGCATTTACCCTAATGTGATAGTTATGCATCATATGCCTTTAACAAAATATCTCATGTATTGTATAAATGCATACACCTACTACATATCCACACAAATAAATTAAAATTTTAAAAATTGAGAATAATTTTAAAATATTTTAAATTGAATTAAAATAAAAATATAACATCAAAACTTATGGGATGCAGCGAAAGTAGTGTTTAGAGAAAAATGTATAGCATTGAATGTACGTATTTAAAAAGAAATATAAAAAATAAATAATTTAAGCTTTCTCTTTAGGAAGTGAAAAAAAAAGAGCAAATTAAAACCAAAGTGAGCAGAAGAAAAGGAAAATTAGAGCAGAAATCAATGAAATTAAAAACAGGAAACCAATAGAGAAAATCAACAAAACCAAAAGCTGGTTCTTGAAAAGGTTAATAAAATAAGCTTGTACTCAGGCTAACTAAATTACAGTGAGAGAAGACACAAATTACCAATATCTGAAATAAAGGAAGGAACATTACCAAAGATCCCTTGACATCAAAAATAATAATAAGTCTTATGAACAAATTTATGCCAACAAATTTGATAAACTATAGGAAAGTCATTTTTTGAAAGACATAATTTGCCAAACTTACCCAAGAAGAAATAAACAATATAAGTAGCCCATATCTATTAAACAAATTATATAAATAATAACTTTACAAAACAGAAAGCACTAAGCCCATATGAGTTCATTGGTGAATTCTACCGGACATTTAAGAAAGAAATTATACCAAGCAAAACATAATAAAAGGGAATGCTTTCCATCTCATTCTGTGAGGGCAGCATAACCCTAATACCATCACTAGACAAAGACACTGAAGGAAATGAAAAGTACCTATTGGTAGCTTTTATAAACATAGATGAATGCAAAAAAAATGAACTCAACAAAATATTGGCAAATTAAATTTAACATTAAGTAAAAGGAATCACAGACCACAAACAAGTTGGATTTATTTCGGGTATGCAAAGCTGGCTCAGCATTTGAAGATCAGTTATGTAATTGTTCATGTAAATAATTAAACAATAAAACTTACATAATCCTATTCATGGATTTGGAAATATCATTTGAAAAACTCAACACTCATTTATGATTTAAAAAGTAAAATCTCAGCAAATGCAAATGAAGGAGAATTTCCTCAAATGGATAAAAATATCTACAAAAGCCCTACAGTTAATATTATACTTAATCGTGAGAAACTAGAATCTTTCTTTCAAAGTATTATTATGAGCAAGGGAAGAATGTCTCTTCTCGCTACTACTTTTCAATCTTATCCTGGAAGTCCTACCTAATGCAACAAGACAAGAATAATCAAAGTTCTGCAGAGTGAGAAGGAAAAAATACAACTGTCTTTGATTGCTATATTAATTTATTCTCAGATTGCTATAAAGAAATACTTGAGACTGGGTAATTTTTAAAGAAAATAGGTTTAATTGGCCCGTGGTTCTGTAAGCCATACAGAAAGTCTAGCAACTTCTACTTCTGGGGAGGCCTCAGGAAGATTCCAATCATGATGGAAGGCAACGGGGACACTGAACATGGCCAGAACAGGAGGAAGAGATAGAAGCAGGAGGTGCTACACGTTTTTAAACAGCCAGATTTCATGAGAACTCACTGACTACTGTGAGGGCAGTACCAAGGGGGATGGTGCTAAATTATTTATGAGAAATTCACCTCCATGATCCAATCACCTCTCACCAGGCCCTGCTTCTAACACTGGGCACTATAATTTGACGTGAGATTTGGTGGGGACACAGATCCAAACCATATCACTTCCAGATGACATAACTATCTATGGAGAAAATCTGAAAGATTTGACGAAATAACTTCTGAACTAAGCAAATACAGCAAGATCACAGGATGAAAGATTAATATACATAAGTCAATTGCTTTCCTATATGCCAGCAATAAATAAGTAGAATTTGATATTAAAAATATTACCATTTACATTAACAACCTGTCAAAAATAAACACTTATAAATCTAACAAAATACGTAGAGTATTTATATGAGGAAAACTACAAAACTCTGAAAACAGAAGCCAAAGTTGAACAAAATAAATGAAGAGATAATCCATGTTCATGGATAGGAAGATATAATATTGTCAAGATGTCACTTCTTCCAAAATGGATATGTACATTCAATACAATCCCAATAAAAATTTTAGTAAGTTATTCTGTGGATATTGGTGACTGATTCTGAAGTTTATATGGAGAGACAAAAGACTTCAAAGAGCCAACCCAGTATTAGAGAAGAACAAAATGGGAAAACTGACATTACCTGACTTCAAGACTAAAATAATCAAAGCAGTGTGATATTCGTGAAAGAATACAAAAATAGATCAGTGGAACAGAACAGAGAGCCCAGAAATATGCCTACATAAATATAGTCAAATCGTCTTTGACAGAAAAGCAAAGGCGATACACTGAAGTAAAGATAGTTTTTTCAACAATTGATGCTGGAAAACTGGGCATTCACATGCCAAAAAGAAAATCTAGACTCAGACCATAACAGTCTTCAAAATATTAACTTAAAATGGATCCCAGACTTAAAGGTAAAATACAAAACTATAAAACTCCTGTACTAAATCATGGGAGATAATCTAGATGACCTTAGGTAAGGTAATGACTTTTCACATACAACACAAAAGGCATGATCCATGAAACAAATAAGTGATGAGCTGGATTTCATTAAAATTCAAAACTGCTCTGTGAAGAACAATGTCAAAATAATGAGAAAACAAATCATAGGATGTGGAGAAATACTTGAACACACATGTCAAATAAAGGGGTATTATACAAATAAATCATAATATTTCACAATAAAAAATGGGCAACCCAATTATAAAATGGCAAAAATATCTGAACAGACACCACACCAAAGTCAATATAAGATGATAAATAAACATATGAAAAAATGTTTGATGTGATATGTCATTAGGGAATAGCAATATCAAACAAACCTATCAAACAAACTGCACACCTATCAGAATGGCTAAAGTCCAAAACATTAATACCAAATGCTGGTGAAGATGTGGACCAACATATGAGCAAACTCTCATATGTGGCTGATGGGAATTCAAAATGATATGGTCACTTAGGTTTGGTTTCTTTAAGAACTAAATACACTCTTACCATACAATCCAGTGATTGCTCTCCTTGTTATTTACCCAAACAACTTGAAAACTTGTATCAACATAAAAATGTGTGCACAGATGTTTAAAGCAGCTTTATTCATAATTGCTCAAACTTGAAAGCAACCAAATACCCTTGAGGAGGTGAATGAATAAATAAACTGTGGTATATCCAGACAATGCCATGTTATTCAGTGCTAAAAAGAAGTGAACTGTATGGAAAGATACAGAAGAACCTTAAATGTATATTATTAAATGAAACAAGTTCATCTAAAAGGCTACATAATGTACGATGACATTCTGGAAAACGCAAACCTATGAGGCAGAAAAAAGATGAGTGCTTTCCAAGGTTGAGGGGATGAATAGGTGGCACATAAAAGACTTTTAGGACAGTGAAACTATTCTGTGTGATACCACAACTGTGAATACATGTCATTATACGTTTGTTAAAATTCATAGAATGTGAAAGAAGAGTAAACTTGAATGTAAACTATAAATGTTTGTGTAATAACAATGTGTAAATACAAATTTATTGATTGTAACAACTGTAGTACCGTGATATGAGATGTTGATAGTGGGGGTTGTAGGTGTTCAGGGTCAGGGACCTTAGAAACTCTACTTTCTGCTTGATTTTGCTTTAAAATTAAAGCTTCCCTAAAATGGTCTCTGTTAAAGAAAAATGAATCCTTACTTGTCAAAAATAAGATAATTGGATTCTCTTGGTTGAAGAATACAAAGGATACCTTTTTTTTTTTTTTAAAGAGAGAGAGTCTTTCTGTGTTGCCCAGGCTGGCCTCTAACACCCGGGCTCAAGCAATCATACTGCCTCAGCCACCTGAGTAGCTGAGATGCATGTGCCACTGTGCCTGGCTCATAGCTCATTTTTATCCAGTTATTTCACACTTTTCTAATTAACAAACCATGTTAAAATTTTTGAATGTATTGCATTTTAACATGGTTCCACGTTACTGTATAGAGTTTTATTCACCTTTTATATTTTACAAAATAACAAAATTACTAATATATTACTGATTTCATTAATAGCTTGTAGTTGTGCTTTTATTTCATTTTCAAAGGAGAAGAAATGACTTCTGTTACTATTTCTAGAACTACAGCCTAGACATGTGTGTCTTAAGAATAATTATACTAGATATACTAGTTTGCAAAACTCTAGAGACCTAGAGGGAAGGGAACTGCAGAAAGAGATGAATCTGAAGTTCTTTAAAGGATCTGTTCCATAGAGTACTGAGGAGCACATACAGGTGGAGCATCTACTGGAAGCTGGGACTTAGACCAAAAACTTCCCTTATCTCACCTAACGTATAATAAAATCAAGAGAGAAAATGAAAAGATGGCCTTCACCCTGAGGAAGACTGTAGAAGAAACATATTTAGGTAAATATCAGAAAGTTAGTATTGAATGTATAAGTATCCAATAGGTATATCAGCAGTAGTGAGTCTGTATGGGTCTGCAGTAACCTCAATTCTTGCCTCCTCAGAAGAGAGAATTTGACTGCAGGGCATATGGCAGAGTGGGAGACTGATGCAAGTTTTAGAGATGGGAAGTTTATTAAAAAGCTTTAGAGAAGAAATGGAGGGAAGTACACTTGGAAGAGAGCCAAGAGGGTGACTTGAGATATTCATGTGCGGTTTGACATTTGACTTGGGGTTTTACATGCTGGCAGGCTTCCAGGAAGTTGCATCTCTTCTCCCCTGATTCTTTCCTTGGGGTGGGCTGTCTGCATGTGCAGTGGCCTGCCAGCACATGGGAGGAGCTGCATGCAGAATGTGTTTATTGAAGTTGTATACATGCTTACTTGAGATGTTTTCTTTTATCCATTGAGCGTCACCAGTTAAACTCTGCCATTTCACCTCTTAATGCACATGCTTGAGCTTACTCACCTAACTCCTGAGGTCTTATCAGGAGTTGCTGATCATCAGTTTCAGTTTTTTTAATCTTTTGGGAGACGGCCTTTCCCTGCGGGCACCAGCTGTGACTAATTATTATTTTAGACAGATGGTTTAACAACCAGCTGACCATTACCTGATGGTCTCCTTACATTCCTGGTGGAGTGGAGCATAGAGGACTCTTTTGCCTTGCTTATGTCTGACTACCTACCTACTGTAACAGTTAGGCATCTAAGTGGAGCTCTTAAATAGGCAATCGGATACCTGAGAGGGGGAGTTCAGTGACGAGATGTGTACTTGGGTTTCATTTTAAATGTTGACTCTACAGAAAGCCTTCTCAGGCTATTTTAGCTAAAACCCTTCATCTCCATAAATCTCTGGCATAATTTCCTTTTTGTTTTCATTATGCTCGCTAGTTAATCTCATTGGTTATGCCTGTATTTGTTTGTTGGTGTTCTCTCTCTCCAACTGTGATGTAAATCCCATTAAGTAGAATCTGGTGTTCATTCTTTTATCCAATTTTTATTTTAGAATCAGGTGGTACATGTGCAGATTTGTTACAAAGGGATATAGTGTGATACTTAAGTTTGGGATCTGATTGAACCTGTCACCCAGGTAGTAAGCATAATAACTGATAGGTAGTTTACAGCCTTTTCTCTCCTCCCTCTCCCCATTCTGGTAGTCCCAAGTATCTAGTGTTTCCATCTTTATGTTCATGCATACTCAATGTTTAGCTCCCACTTATAAGCAAAAGCATGTGATATTTGGTTTTCTGTTTTTGCACTAGTTCATGTAGGAAATTGGTCTCCAGCTGCATCCATGTTGTTGCAAAGGAAATAATTTCATTTTTTATTACTGCATAGCATTCTATTACATATATGTGCCACATTTTCTTTATCCAGTCCAACACTTATGAGCACCTTGGTTAATTCCATGTTTTTGCTATTGTAAATAGAGGTATGACCATACGGGTGCATGTGCTTTTGGTAGAATGATTTATTTTCCTTTGGGTATGTACCCAGTAATGTGTTTGCTGAGTCAAATAGTAGTTCAACTCTTAGGTCTTTGAGAATTTTCCAAACTGCTTTCCACAGTGGCTGGAACAATTTACATTCCCACCAACACCATATAAGGATTCCCTTTTCTCTACAGCCTCGCCAACATTTGTTATTTTTTGACTTTTTAACAAAAGCCACCTGACTGGAGCCAGATGGTATCTCATAGTTTTGATGTGCATTTCTCTAATGATTAGTGATAATGAACATTTTTGAACATGTTTTCTGGCTGCCAGTACTTCTTATATTGAGAAGTATCTGTTTATGTTCTTCAATCTGTTCAAAGATTTTATACACTTGTCGTGGAAAAGTACTGCCCACAAAGGAGATGCCTGATAAAGACTGTGGAAAAAATGTCTGAACATATAGTCATAAAAAAGAAGAGAGGTATGTGAGCTAATGTTAATGATTTTGGAATTATCAACACACAGATGGTAACTTGCTATTTTGAAAGGATGAGTTTCCTCTGAAAATGAGATGAAAATAGAGTCCATGCAGATTTCTGAGAATATCATCATTTAAATAATGCACAGAGGAAGTCGATAATACACTAAGCAACCCCTAAGCAGGATAAACAAAATAAATTCATCACCTTGGGTACAAAATAGTTAAATTCATGTAAACCAAAGCTAAAATGAAACTCTAGAAAGTAAAAACCAATAAGATGACACATTGCATACAGAGGAATGAAGGTATGAAAGGCAGCTAATAGCACATTAAAAACAATGCAAACATTGTCAGCAGAACAGATCTTCTCCAAGAAATGTTAAAAGTAATTCCATCAGGCTAAACTAAAGGTAGTTAAAAACCTAAATTTTCAGGAAGGCATGAATAACACTGGCAATAGGAAAATATGATACACAGAAAAGTAATCTTTTTTATTTTTTTAAAACACATGACTGTACAAAACTATGACATTGTATTTGTCTTTTATATGATATGAATATGTAATGCGTATATATCAATTACAGCATAAAAATTCATGCATGTTAATATGAAATCTTGGTGTTTCTAGGCTGGTTCTATAGAAAGGGGTACAAAATGAACTCTAAGTAGTCTGTGAAGAATCAAGGATGTATTTTGTAATCCCAAGAACCATCACTACAAAATAGCATGCAAAGATTTATGGCTAAACTGTCAATGGTTATTCATGCCTTACACCACATAAAAATGTACTCAAAGTGGATTAGAGACCTAAATGTAGAACCTAAAACTACAAAGTTTCTGGAATAAAATAGAAAAACCATGTTGATGACTTGGAGTCAGCCAAAGAATCCTTAAATAGAATATAATATGGATGGATCACAAAAGCAAAAAAAAAAAGTCTCATCAAAATTTAAAAATGCCCACAAAAGAAATAAATAAAAGGCATCCAAATTGATAAAGAGGAAATCAAACCGCCTCTGTTTGCCAATGATATAATCATATACCTAGAAAACCCTAAAGACTCATCAAAAAAAGCTCCTAGATCTGATAAGTGAATTAAGTAAAGTTTCAGGATACAAAATCAATTTACACAAATCAGTAGCACTGCTATACACCAAAAACAACTAAGCTGAGAAAAAAAAATCAAGAACAAATCCCCTTTACAACAGCTGCAGAATAAAAATAAAATACTAAAAATATACTTAACAAAGGAGGTGAAAGTTCTCTACAAGGAAACTTGGAAAACACAATCATCAACACAAACTAATGGAAACACATCCCATGCTCCTGGATAGGTAGAATCAATATTGTCAAAGTGACCATATAGCCAAAAGCAATCTACGGATTCAATGCAATTCTTGTCAAAAAGCCATCATCATTCTTCACAACTAGAAAAAAAAAAAATCCTAACATTTACATGGAACCCGAAAAGACTACATAGCCAAATCAAACCAAGCACAAATAACAAATCTGAAGGCATCACGTTACCTAACTTCAAAGTATACTATAAGGCTATAGTAATCAAAACAGCATGATACTGGCATGAAAATAGGATAGACCAATGGGTCAGAATGGAGAACCCAGAAATAAAGCCAAATACCTATAGAAAACTGATTTTCAACAAAGCAAACAAACAAAAAAAAGGTGGGGAAAGGACACACTGTTCAACAAATGGTGCTGAGATAATTGGCAAGCCACATGCAAGAGAGTGAAACTAGATCCTTATTTCTCAACTTATAAAAAAAATCAACTGAAGATGGTTCAAATACTTAAATCTAAGACTTGAAACTATAAAAATTCTAAAAGATAACATTGGAAAAACTCTTCTAGACATTGGCTTAGGCAAAGAACTCATGACTGTTAACCCAAATGCAAATACAATACAAACAAAAATAAAGAGATGGGAAGTAATTAAACTAAAAAGCTTCTGCACAGCAAAGAAAATAATCAACAAAGTAAACAGACAACCCCCAGAGTGGGGGAAAATCTTCACAAACTATGCATCCAACAAGGGACTAATAACCAGAATCTACAAGAAAATCAAACAAATCAGCAAGAAAAGAAACCCAAATAATCCCATCAAAAACTGGCTAAGGACATGAATAGACAATTTTCAAAAGAAGATATAAAAATGGCAAATAAACATATACAAAAGTGCTCAACATCCTTAATGGACAGGGAAATGCACATCAAAACCACAATGCAATACCACCTTACCACTGCAAGAATGGCCAGAATTTAAAAATCAAAAATTAATAGATACTGATGTGGATATGGTTAAAAGGGAACACTTTTACATTGCTGGTGGGAATGTAAACTAGTACAACCACTGTGAAAAACAATATGGAGATTCCTTAAATAACTAAAAGTAGAGCTATCATTTGATCCAGCAATCCCACTCCTGGGTATCTACCTAGAGAAAAATAAGTAATTATATAAAAAAGACACTTGCACAGGCATGTTTATAGCAGCACAATTAGAAATTGCAAAAATATAAAACCAGCCTAAATTCTCATTAACCAACAAGTGGATAAAGGAAATGTGGCACACATATACCATGATTACTACTCAGCCATAAAAAGGAACAAAATAATGGCATTCACAGCAACCTGGATATAGTTGGAGACCATTATTTTGAGTGAAGTGACTCAGGAATGGAAAACTAAACATCATATGTTCTCAATTATGATTGGGAGCTAAGCTAAAAGGACACAAATGCATTTAGAATAATACAATGGACTTTGGTAACTTGGAAAGAAGGGTGGGAATGCGAGGGATAAAAGTCTAAACATTGGGTACAGTGTACACTGGGTGATGGGTACACCAAAATCTCATAAATCCCCACTGAAAACTTATCTATGTAACCAAACACCACCTGTTCCCCCAAAAACCTACTGAAACAAAAAACCCTAAAAATAAAAAGATGGCATAGTCCATACTTGCCTATAGCCTATGCAGCACATCCTTCTGTGTGGCTTACATCATTTCTAGATTACTAAAAATACTTAATACAATGTAAATACTAGATTGGTATTTTTATGCTTTATATTTATTTATATCATTTGTTGTTGTATTGTTATTGTTATTTTTATTCTTTTCAAATATTTTTTATTCACAATTGAATCTGCAGATGCAAAACCCACAAATACAAAGGGCCAACTGTATTACAAACTGTACATCTGATAAGGGCCCAATATCTAAAATACAGAAGGAAAATAACTCAATAAAACAAATAACACAATTTAGAAATAGACAAAGGATCTGAATAGACATTTCTCAATAGAAGAGATACTAATGGCCAACAGATACATAAAAAGATAGTCAACATTTCTAATAATCAGGGAAATGCAAATTAAAATCACAATGAAATATCATCTCACACCTGTTAAAATGGCTATTATCAAAAATAGATATGTTGGTGAGGATGTGGAGAAAGGGAACACTTGTACACTGATAATGTAAATCAGTGCAGCTACCTTGGAAAATAGTAGGAAGCTTCCTTATAAAAATTACAATTGAATTACCATATGATCAAGCAATTCCACTTCTGGGTATATATTTGAAATGAAATCAGTATGTCAAAGAGAGGTCTTCAAATCCTATGTCCATTTCAGCAGCACTAGCCAAGATATGGAAGTAAGTCCATTAATAGAGGAAAGAATAATGAAATGTGGCATGTATACATAAGAATACTACTCAGCCTTTAAAAAGAAGGAAATTCTGTCATTTGTGACATTATGAATAGAACTGGAGGACATTATCCCACAAGCCAGGCACAGAAAAACGAATTCTGTATGATGTCACCTATGTGGAATGTAAAACAGTTGATCTCATTGAAACGGAATAGAAAGATGGTTACATGCAGTTGGGGATAGTGAGAGGAACAGCAAAAGTGAAGATGTTGATTAAATGGTGGAAAGATTCAGTTTGACTGGAAGAACAAATTTTAGTGATTTATTTCACGGAATGGTGGCCACAGTTAATAATAATGTATAATTCAAAATTCCTAAAATAGATTTTTAACATTCTTACCACGAAAAAAGAGAAATTGGGGAACTGATGAAATTGCCAATTATCTTGATTTAATGTTTCTAAATGTACCTATAGATCAAAACATCACATTGTATCCCATAAATATACAAAGTTACTTTTTGTCAAGTGAGAAAAAGAGAATATTAACTGATACAACTTCTTTGGAAGGTAATTTGAAAATATGTTTTGGAAGTATAATTGCATATGTACTTTGATATATCAAATCCTATATGTGAAGCATTCTGTCAAAATTCTTGCACACATGTATTAATAAAATGATATACTGCAACTATTCTCAATAAAATACTGCTTGTGACAGCAAAATGTGGGAGCCAACCTAAATATTCTTAGCAATAGTCTCTAAGTAAACAGATTATACTCATAAAACAGAGCAGTAATAAAATCACATTTCATTGTATACCCCTTTATATTTTGTGAATTTTAAATTTTGTGAACTTTTTGTTCAAGCAAAAAACAAACAAAATAAAAGAATTATGAACTAATGAGCTAGTATCCTCCAAGAATAAAAATAGAGGCATATTTAATTTTGTAGCAAAATCGATTAATATTGGCATCATTTTAACTTCAAACATATTTTACTCAATGCATATGAGATAGAATGTAAAGTCATTGTTTTGTAAAACATTTCTGATTGTCATTAATATTATTACTCTGGGAAACAAGAGTAATTAAAGAGCCTCAAAATGGTCAGCAAACTATTACAATGTCAGTTTCTTCATATGTTTTCCAGCATTTAATTGTGCCATTGGGAGGGTGTTAGGTTTGTTCTTAGAATTGTGCAGCAATATTTCATGTGGTAATCTACATTTCCCTAATGAATAATTACGTTAAGTGACTGTTTAATACCTATATCAATGTTTAATTTTCAGTATTGTTTTTGCTCTTTTGTATGTTTTGTTTGCAATTTGGAACATTTCTTCATCAGGAATATGTTTTGAAAATATTGTCACTGTATATGACTGAGTGTTTTTATGTTTTGTTTTGTTTTCATCTTCATAAGTCTCTTTTCAAAGAGCAGGCATTACATTTTTTTTCAATAGTTTTGGGGGAACAGGTGGTTTTTTGTTACATGGGTAAGTTCTTTAGTGCAAATTTCTGAGATTTTGGTGCACCCGTCACCTCAACAGTGTACGCAGTGTACACTGTACCCCGTGTGTAGTCTTTTATCCCTAACCTCCCTAGCCTGCACTCTCTGGAGTCCCCAAAGTCCATTATATCATTCTTATGCTTTTGTATACTCATAGCTTATTTCCCCCCACTTATAAGTGAGAAGGTATAATGTTTAGTTTTTCATTCCTTAGTTACCTAACTAACTAAACACTTCGAATAATGGTCTCCAGCCATTCTGGGTTCTGTAGGATGGTGACCCTCTTATCACAGCTCCACTATGAAGTGACCCAGTGGGGCAATCTGTGTGGGGGCTTCAACCCCACATTTCCCTTATGCACTTCCCTAGCAGAGGTTCTCCTTGAGGGTCACACCTCTGCAGCAAACTTCTACCTGGACATCCAGACATTTCCAGACATCCTCTGAAATCTAGGTGAAGCTTCCCAAACATAAGTTCTTTTTTTAAAAAAAATTTTTATTATACTTTAAGTTCTAGGGTACATGTGCACAGCATGCAGGTTTGTTACGTATGTATACATGTGCCATGCTGGTGGGTTGCACCCATTAACTCGTCATTTACATTAGGTATATCTCCTAATGCTATCCCTCCCCCTACCCCTCCTCCCACGCAACAACAGGTCACAGTGTGTGATGTTCCCCACACTGTGTCCTAGTGTTCTCATTGTTCAGTTCCGACCTATGAGTGAAAACATGCGGTGTTTGGTTTTCTGTTCTTGTGATAGTTTGCTGAGAGTGATGGTTTCCAGCTGCATCCATGTCCCTACAAAGGGCATGAACTCGTCCTTTTTTATGACTGCATAGTATTTCATGGTGTATATGTGCCACATTTTCTTAATCCAGCCTGTCATTGTGGACATTTGGGTTAGTTCCAAGTTTTTGCTATTGTGAATAGTGCCGCAATAAACATATGTGTACATGTGCCTTTATAGCGGCATGATTTCTAATCCTTTGGGTATATACCCAGTAATGGGATGGCTGGGTCAAATGGTATTTCTAGTTCTAGATCCTTGAGGAATCACCACACTGTCTTCCACAATGGTTGAACTAGTTTACAGTCCCACCAACAGTGTAAAAGTGTTCCTATTTCTCCACATCCTCTCCAGCACCTGTTGCTTCCTGACTTTTTAATGATTGCCATTCTAACTGGTGCAAGATGGTATCTCATTGTGGTTTCGATTTTCATTTCTCTGATGGCGAGTGATGATGAGCATTTTTTCATGTGTCTGTTGTGAAGCTTCCCAAACATCCATTCTTGACTTCTGTGCACGTATAGGCTCAATACCATGTGGAAGCTGCCAAGGCTTGGAGCTTGCACCCCGTGACACCACAGCCTGTGCTGTACCTTGGTCACTTATGTCCATGGCTAGAGTGGGAGGGATGCAGGGCACCAAGTCCCTAGGCTGCATACAGCAGGGAGACCCTGGGCCAGGCTCACAAAACCATTTTGTCCTCCTAGGCCTCTGGGCTTGTTGTGGGAGGGGCTGCCTCGAAGGGTTCTAAGATGCCCTGGAGACATTTTCCCCATTGTCTTAGGAATTAACATTTGGCTTCTCATCAACATATACAAATTTCTGCAGCAGGCTTGAATTTCTTGTCAGAAAATGAGTTTTTCTTTTCTGTCTCATTGTCAGGCTATATATTTTCTGGACTTTTATGCTCTTTCACCTTTCAAAACTGAATACTTTTGACAGCACCCAACTCACCTTTTGAATGCTTTGCCACTTAGACATTTATTCTGTCAGATACCCAAATCATCTCTCTCAAGTTCAAAGTTCCATGGATCTCTAGCACAGTGGCAAAATGCTGCCAGTGTCTTTGCATACCAAGAGTGACCTTACTCCTGTGCCCAACAACCTCCTCATCTCTATCTGAGACCACCTTAATCTGGATTTTATTGTCCATATTACTATCAGCATTTTGGTTAAAACCATTTAACAAATCTCTAGGAAGTTTGAAACTTCCCCACATCTTCCTGTCTTCTGAGTACTCCATGTCTCTAGGAAGTTCCAAACTTTCCCACATTTTTCCATTTTCTTCTCAGCCCTCAAAACTCTTCCAACCTCTGCCTGTTACCCAGTTCCAAAATTACTTCCACATTTTCAGGTATTTTTACAGCAGTGCCCCGCTCCCAGTACCAATTTACTGTATTTGTCTGTTTTCATCCTGCTGATAAAAACATACCTGATCCTGGGTAATTTATAAAGAACAAGAGGCTTAATGGATTCACAATTTTACATGACTGGGGAGGGCTCACAATCATGACAGAAGGCAAAAGGCATATCTTACATGGTGGTAGGCAAGAAACTTGTGTGGGGGAACTCCTATTTATAAAGCCATCAGATCTCATGAGTCTTATGCACTGCCATGACAACAGTATGGGAAAAACTGCCCCCATTCAGTTTTCTCTACCTGGCCCCCCTGACACATGGGGATTATTACAATTCAAGGTGAGATTTGGGTGGGGACACAGCCAAACTATATTACTAAGTATTTTGTTATTACTATTATTATTATTATTATTATTTCACCTCTTGTAAAAGAGGTTGAGTTCTTGATTTTTTTCTCAACTTGGTTGCTGTTGGTGTATAGCTGTGCTAACAATTTGTGTAAATTGATTTCCTATCCTGAAACTTTACTGAATTTATTCATCAGATCTAGGAACTTCTTTGATGAGTCTTTAGAGTTTTGTAGGTATATGATTATATCATTGGTAAACAGTGACAGTTTGACTCCTTCTTTGTCCATTTGGATGCCTTTTCTTTCATTCTCTTCTCTGATTGCTCTGGCTAGGACTTCCAGTACCATGTTGAATAGAAGTGGTGAAAGTGGGCATGTTTGTTTTGTGCCAGTTCTCAGGGGAAATGTTTGCGACTTTTCCCAATTCAGTATAATGTTGGTTGTGGGTTTGTCATAGATGGCTTTTATTATCCTAAGGTGTGGCCCTTCTATGCCACTTTTACTGAGGATTTTAATTAAAAAGGGATACTAGATTTTGTCAAATGCTTTTTCTGGATAAAAAGACTAGTGAAACAAACAAAGGAAATCACACTCCTAAACATATATGCATTTAATGCTAGACCTTTCAAATTTATAAAACAAATATTACTAGGCCACAGAAATGACATAAACTGATACACAATATTAGTGGGGGACTTCAGTACTCCACTGACAGCACTAGACAGGTCATCAAGACAGAAATTCAACAAAGAAACAATGTACTTAAACTATGCCCTAGAACACATGGACTTAACAAATATTTACAGATCATTGTACCCAACAACTGCAGAATATACATTCTAGTCCTGAGCACAAGGAACGTTCTCCAAGATAGACCATATGATAAGCCACAAAACAAGTCTCAATAAATGTAAGAAAATGTAAACTTTATCAAATATTCTCTCAGACCACAGTAGAATAAAATTGGAAATCAACTCTCAAAGGAGCCCTCAAAACTGTACAAATACATGGAAATTAAATAATCTGCTGTTGAATGATCAATGGATCAATGATGAAATCAAGACTGAAATTTAAAAATTATTTTAACTGATGCATAATAGTGACACAAGCTAGGAAAACCTCTGGGATTCAGCAAAAGCAGCGCTCAGCGGAAAGTTCATAGCATTAAATGACTACATCAAAAAGTCTGAAAGACTGCAAGTAGATAATCTAGTGTCGTACTTCAAGAAACTAGAGAAAGAAGAATACATCAAACAAAGCAGAAGAGAAGAATAATGAAGATCAGAGCAGAACTAAATAAAACTTAAACAAAAATTACAAAATATGATTGAAACAAAAAGCTGGTTCTTTGAAAAGATAATAAAAATTAATTGACCTTTAGTGAGATTAACCAAGAGAAGAAGAGAGGAGATTGAAATATGTTCAATTAGAAACAAAATGGAGGATACTACATCTGATGCTACATAAATACAGAAGATCATTTAAGGATACCATGAACACCTTTATGTGCATTCACTAAAAAACCTTGAGAGGACAGATGAATGCCTGGAAATATACCACTTTCCTTATTAAGCAAGGAAGAAATAGAAACTTTGTACAGACCAGTAACAGTGAGATTGAAATGGTAACCAAAAAAATTCCAACAAAAAAAGGTCCAGAACCAGATGGACTCACGGCCGAATTTTATCAGACATTCAATGAAGAATTGATACTGATCCTATTGAAACTATTCCAAAAGATAAATAATTGTTCCCTAAATCATTTCATGAAGGCAGTATCACCCTAATACAAAATCAGATAAGTACATAACAAAAAAAGAAAACTACAGACAAATATTCCTAATGAACATGGATGCAAAAATCCTCAACAAAATATTACCTTACTGAATTCAACAGCGTATCAAAAAGATAATTCACCATGATCAAGAGGGTTTTATATCAGGAATGCAGGGATGGGCTAACATATGCAAATCAATAAATTTGATACACCACATAAGCAAAATTAAATATTATTCCATTTTATATATTAGACTTGAGTGTCAGTGAATTTTGGTATCAGCAGTGGCTCCCGGAACTGAGGAAATGCTGAAAAGTTTCAGTATTTTCTCCCAATCTGTGGGCTTTCTCTCAGTCTGTTACTTGTTTGTTTGTTGTGCAGAATATTTTTACTTGGATGCAATCCCATTTGTCTAATTTTGCTTTCGTTGCTGTGCTTTAGGAGTCCTATTAAAAAACACCATTGCCCAAACCAAAGTTGTGGAGTTTTTCCATTATGTTTTCTTGTAGTAGCTTTACAGTTTTAGGGCCTTACATTGAAGTATTTTACCTATTTTGAGTTGAATTTTTATACGTTGTGAGCTACGGGTCTAATTTTATTTTTCTGCATATGGATATCCAGTTGTCCCAACATCTATTTATGTATTCTTTTCCCATTGTGTGTTCCTGAAACATTTGTTGAAAATCAATAGACTGTAATTACTTGGATTTTTTTCTGAGCTTTCTATTCTGTGCCATTGGTTGATGTGTCTGTTTTTATACCAGTTTCATACTCCTTTGATCACAGTAACTTTGTAATATATTTTGAAATCAGAGAGTGTGATGATTCTTTTTTATTTTTTCCAAAAATTGCTTTGTCTATTTGGGGTCTTTTCTTTTTCTATACATATTTTAGGATTTTTACTTCTATTTCTGTGAAGAATGTCATTGGCATGTTTAAATAGGGGCTTATTAAAACTGTAGATTCCTTTGGATAGTATGAGTATTTTGAGGGTATTAATTCTTCCAGTCCATGAACATGGGATATCTTTTCATGTATTTGTCTTCTTCAATTTATTTCCGCAAAGTTTTATTGTTGTGGTGCACAAATATTTCACTCTTGGATTAAATTTAGTTCTATGTATTTTTAGTGCTATTGTAAATGAGATTATTTTATTAATTTATTTTCAGATAGTTTATTATTAGTGTATAGACATGGTACTAATTTTTGTATGTGAATTTTGTAAACTGCAACATTGCTGAATTAGTTTATACATTCTAACAGGTTTTTAGTGGAGTCTTTAGCGTTTCTGGGTATAAGACCATGTCATTAGCAAACAAACTTTCATTTCTTCCTTCCCTATTTGGATGCTTTTTCTTTTCTTTTCCTTTCATTTCTCTTTTCTTTCCCTCTTTCTTTCCCTTTGTTTCCCTTTTTCACTTTCTTTTCCTTCCTTTCTTTCTCTTTCTTTCTCTCTCTCCTTCCTTCCTTCCTTCCTTCCTTCCTTCCTTCCTTCCTTCCTTCCTTCCTTCCTTCCTTCCTTCCTTCTTTCCTTCCTTCCTTCCTTCCTTTCTCTTTCTCTCTCTTTCTTCTTTCCTCTTCTTTTGCCTAATTGCTTATGCAAGGACTTTTACTACTATGTTTAAAAAAGTAACAAGAATGAGTATTCTTGTCAAGTCTCTGATCTCAGAGGAAAAGCTTTCAACTTTTTCCTCATTCAGTAGGCTGTTAATTGTGAGCTTGCTATAAGTGGCCTTTAATGTGCTGAGACACATTCCCTCTATATCCATTTTTTGAGAGCGTTTAATATGAATGTATATTGAATTTTGTCCAATTTTTTTTTGTTAATAGGTAAGGACTTACTATTGAAATTTTAAATATTGTTTTCTGGTTAATTTTTATATCTGCTGTTTCTCTCTTGCATTCTTTTTTGTGGTTTAATTATTTTCTTTATTGATATTATTTGAATTATTTGTTTTAATCATTTGTGGATATACTAGACATTTTTGCTTTGTGGTTTCCATGAGGCTTGCATAAAAAATCTTGTACTAATAAAAGCCTATTTTAAGCTGATAATGACTTAACTTTTATCACCTGCATGAAGTCTACGCTTTTGCTCCCCTTGCCCCACAATTTGCTTTGTTTCCAAATTTTATATGTTTTACAGTTTGTGCCTCTAAGAAATTATTGTAGCTATAGTTGCTTTCACCTGTGAGTTTTGTATTTTCATATTACTCCTTGGAAATACTTTTCTTTAGTTTTGAGAACTCATTTTAGCTTTTTTTTTTTTTTTTTTTTTTTTGGTAAGGAAAATGTAGGGATAATAAATCTCTTAGCTTTTGTTTGTCTGGGAATATTTTTTATCTCTTCATTATTTTTGAATGACAGTATTTCTAGGTACAGTATTCTTTATTGATAGTTTTTATTTGTTTGTTTTGCTTTTGAAGTATACCATTCCATTCCTTTCTGACCTCCAGGGTTTCTGTTGAAAAATCCCATGAGAATGTAATGGGGCTCCCCTTGTATGTAACAAGTTACCTTCCTCTTGCAGCTTTCAGTATTCTCTCTTTGTCTTCAAATTTTGACATTTGATTATGATGTGCCTTGATGTGTGTCCCTTTGAAATCATCGTATTAGGTGTTCCTTGAGCTTTCTAGATCTGAATTTCTATTTCCCCTTCCAAACTTGGGCGTTTTTCTGCCATTATTTATTTGAACATGTTTTATGTCCTCTCTTTCTTTTCTCCTTTTGGTACATCAAGAATGCATATATTATTTTACTGGATAGTATTGTAAAAGTTTTTGAGGCTGTCTTCACCTTTTTTTTTCTTTTTGTTCATCAGATTGGATGATTTTAAATAACCTGTCTTCAAGTTTGCTAATTATTTTTTTCTGCGTGATCTAGTCTGCTATTGTACACTTCCATTGAATTTTTGAGTTCAGCTGTTGTATACTTTGGGTCAATTATTTCTGTTTGGTACCTTTAATATTTTTTATCTCTATGTTGACAGTCTCAGGTTGTTCCTTCATTGCTCTCCTTACCACAGTAATCATCTGTACAGCCATCTTTTTGAATTTTCTATCAGGTAAACCACATATCTCTATTTCATTGGGATTTTATTCTGCAGCTTTATCTTGTACTTTCATTTGGAACATATTTTCCCATCTTCACTTTCCTTGACTTTATGCATTTTTCTTTGCATTAGGTAAACAAACAAACAAAAATCCAAAACAAAACAAAATGCTACTTCAAAGTCTTGTTAAACTGGTCTTGTGTCGGAGATATTCCTCCTTACTCAACCTGGATAGAGATATTAGGTGCCTGAAAACTCTTTATGCTTGTCCAACCTGCTGCCACTGTTCTTAGTGGCACCCAAGAAATTAGAAAGTGTCAAAAAGTTGTTATTGCTTTGAGGAAGTAGAGATAGAAGCCAGTCCCTTCACATGCAATTGAAGAGCATAGAGTGATAAATTTGTGGTCCAGTTTCTTCTTTTCTTGCAGAGAAACTTAGAGCCAGAATTTACTTTCTATACCTTCTGCCCTATGTCAAGGAGAGGGTCTAAGGCAGATGTCTGTACTCTTTATCACACTGCTCACTTTGAATGGGGAGAGATGGCTGCTGGACATTTGCAAGTTTAAAAGTCATCTATTTGTTCTCTTTAGTATAAGAGTGTAATGAGTGCAGAGCTTTGTGAACTCCCAGAATTAGGTAATTTATGAGGCAGTCCTTTGAGTGGAGGGTATAAATGTTAAAATTTTCAATATGTACAGAAACTACTCTAAGGGAGATTCTTCCAATCGGAATTTATTGCTGGAGCAAACTAGGACACAAAGTGTGGGGAGTACCCACTCTCCTGTTTGAGCAAGTTTACATCCTGTACCTTCCTTACAGAAATTTCTAGTCTGGAGTTATCACCGAAGCAAGCCAGCAAGGAAGGCACATGCAGTGTCTATTTTCCATTTCAGGCATGGAGAAGTCTCCTTGCCTCCTTTCAATGAAAAATTGAAGGAGTTAATTTCTGGAGCAAGCTGAGGGAGAAAGCTGAGGAGTGCCATTCTTACTGTTTTTGCCGGCAGAGGCCTGTAACCTATTTCTATGGAATGATTTCAGGGCTGGAATTATTGCTGGCGAAAGCTGGGGAAAAGGGCACAGAAACTTCTTGCCCTTTTGTTCAAGCAAGCAGCCTTGTCACCCCTTTTGTAGGACGAATATTCTGGTCTGGAGTTATCATTGAATTAAGCCAAGGAAAAGTACACAGGGGGTTCCCTCTTTCCCGTTCAGGAACAAAGATGTCCCTTAGCCTCCCTATAATAAGAAATAGAAGAAATTTTCCTCAGAAACAGGCCGGGGAAAAGTTGTGAGGAGTGCTGTTTCTCCCATTCTTACATGTAGAGGCCTCCAGCCTCTTTTGTGGGAGAGAGTTGTAGGGCTGGACCCACTCCTGTTTGCAATAAAACAGATGGTTCTCACCCTTCTTGCAGAGGGAACTTTTTGTCTTGAGTTATTACTGAAACAAGCCAGGAGAAAAGGGTACAGAAAGTGTTAGGCTTCCCGTTTAGCCTGGAAGAGATTCATTTTTTTATTTTCTTAGTATGCTTCCTGATACTGGCTTGATGTGGGCCCAAATGACAGGGGCTGCTGGGAAAGTGTGCAGCCAAACTCTTTCTGGGAGATGTTACAGTATCTGGGAGTGACCATGCGGTTCAGAACTCCTCTTTGTTTTTTGTGCTTGAGAAAAAATTTCTGATGCCCTGTCACGGCCATTTTTCAAGTAGGGTGATGTAAGAGCCATGCCCTTCTACAGGAATTGTAAAAGTTGGACATTCTATGTGTAGTATATGCCTCTCCAGAAAAGAGCTGGGAGCTGGGGTTTCCTTCTCAATTACAAGGTGCTGTGCTCGGCATAGGGTTAGTGCATAGGTGTATCTTCACTTTTCCCATCTATTTTGATATGGATATTTTCTCAGTCCCCAGGTGTCTCAGAGTCTTGAAAGTAGATTTTGGCTTCCTCTGTATCCATGTCTAGGTGTTTACTTCTTAAGTCTGTGGGAGGAAGAGTCAGGAGCCTCCTATTCCACTATGTTGTTGACGTCACTGCAATTTAAAATCTTATCAGCAATGTATGAGAGGCTAGCTTGGTTTGAAATAAAAGTTTTAATTTTCCATAGCAGGAGTTCCAGTCATTCTTAGTTTCCCACAGATTGCAACAAACTCAGTCCAGGTAACAACAACTTTAAGCTCCGGTTGTATACATAGAGATGTTGTGGGGACACATGGAACCAACCCAATGTGACAGTTCTGAAATTTTTGAATATGGCACTGTGAGGCATTAGGCCGCTACCAGCATGGTATTGAGGAACTTTCCCTGACCTGTTACCATCACAGCTGTGAGATGAATTCGGGATCTTTTCAGGGAAGACTCGTGTCATCATTGCTCATTGAATTGTAAGTGGAGAAAAAGGAAAATGAGGTAAAGAAAGATTTCTCTAGAGCAGCCACCTTAGGTGGCAATGTCTAAAAGTATTTTTGTTTAACAAAACTGGAGAGGTGTATTGTACTAGCATCTACTGTGTGGAGGCGAAGAATACTGCCAGACATCCTACACGATGTATATGACAGCACTCCAAACAAAAGAATGATATGGCCCAAAATGTCAACAGTGTGAGGTTTGGAAAACTTGGTATATTTTTACCTCTTCCCTCACCCCCTGCTCCCTCCAAGACACACATACGAGCTGTTAAAAGTGGTTCCTTTTAGGAAAGAAAGTAGCTTTGGGTAGCAATATGTGGAAACTCTGAGGAGAAGGAACATAGTCTTTTTGTAGAATATATAGTACATACTAATATATGTATTATAAACATAATATATTTTACAAAACACCCTACTGTATTTCTCAAATGATTGAAAAAAGCATGTTGTCATGTAAATTTTATAAATAAAAAGCTAAAGATATAGGATTATACTGTATACCAATAGATAAAATTTTACTTCTTTCTTTCTGATGTATTCCTTTTACTTACTTTTTTTTCCTGATGGTTCTTGCCAGTATTTCCAGTACTGTGTTGAACAGAAGTGGTGAGAGTGGACATCCTTGCTTTGTGCTGAGTATTAGATGATTATAATGTTAACTGTGGGTTTTTTCATAAATGTCCTATAATACGTTGAGTAAATTTCCTATATAGCTAAATTGTTAATGATTTTTGGTCAAGAAAATGTGTCAAACTATGTCAAATGACTTTTATGCATCAATTAAGATTGTATAAGAAGTGCTGGGGAGGTTATTGAGAGAAGGAAGCCCATGTACACTGTTGGTAGGAATGTAGATTAGTGCAGCCATGTAGAAAACAGTATGGAGGTCCCTAAAGAAATTAAAGATAGAACTTACATACCACCCAGTAATCCGTCTTCTGGCTACAGATCACAAAGAAATCAAATCACCACCTCATAAAGATACCTGCGTTTCCATGTTAATTGCAGCGCTGTTCACAATAACCAAAATATGGAAACATTTGAAGTATCATCAATGGTTGAATAGATTAAGAGACTGTGGTGTGTGTGTGTGTGTGTGTGTGTGTGTTTGTGTTTAATAAAATATTATTCAACCTTAAAAGAGAAAGAGATCCTGGCATTTGCTACAAGATAGATGAACCTAGAAGACATCATACCACATGAAATAAGCCAGACACAGAAGGAGAAATGCTGTGTGATCTCACTTAAATGTGGAATCTAAAAAGAGAGCTTTAAAAAATTTCAAATACAGAAAGAGAGAGAATAAAACAGGTGGTTACCAAGGGCAGGATACATTTCCCTAGTCCCATAAACTGCCCAACTGTGTTTTATTACATCTGACCACTGGCTTGGTATTTACCTATCTTTTCTTTGTACTTTTGGGGATTTATTTCCCAGTTCCAGTAGGTAAAGATGTTTTCCTATTTTGTTTCTAATTATTATCAATTTTGTGGACTCAGTTGCTATGGTAACAACTTAAGGCCTTATCGGGGAAAGGAGAAGATGGATTTGTTCCTGTATTGCTGTGGATATACTGAGTACCGAGTTTACCTTAGAATATAAAGCAGCTCCTCCACAGGTGACTCACCCTCAGTCTGTTTTATTGGGTGCACATTCACAAAAGCAGGATGTAGAGAATGACTAGACATATCCTTCCCTGCAATGTAAAACACCATCTAAATGGCGCTTACCATACCTCACAGCACAGATAGTCATCCCTCAGTGGCCTTCAGTGCAGGCAGTTGGTATGCAGTCCCAGACCCCACTGGAAGCTCCCATCCTCGGGAGTCAGCCACAAGAGCAGGTTCACACCCGCGTCTCCCATGGTTTCAGCACTCTGGAGACCTTACGCCTTAGGATCAAGAGCCCAGGAAGGAGAAAGGCACCTGCAGCCCGTTCTGAGTGGAGAGACCAGAGATGCATAGGGACCCTGGAGAACTTTCTCTTTCAGCTCCATAGCGGTGTAATCAGGAACCTAATTTGCTTCACTGGGGGTGCCTGTCTTGCCAGCTTTTTCTGCCTTTTTCCAGTGCATACAGGGAGTCATTGTGTTTTATTTTCCATAATTAGTCCCGTTGGGACATTTCTTTCTATTCCCTTTTTCCAGTTTATTTCCCGGGTTCATTACTATATGGTGATATTACGCAGGCAGTCAGAGCTGGGTGTAGTTAGCACAAGGACAGAAGTAGACATGGGACAACAAGAGCTGGGAAGAAGCATAGATCCCAGGCTGGGGCCTTAGCACAGCTGGACTGAGAAGGGTGCGGTTCTGAAGAACGTGGAGCTGCTGAAAGGGGGAATTTCAGGGAGCCAGATCAGTAGCCTGATGGAGTATGAAGGAAAGGACCTGTTTCTGAGGCTCCTGGTGGCTGGAGGGGTGGTCCAGAGTCAAATGACCTAAGTCTCTATGTCTCTCTAAGGAACTATCACTGAAATTTTGAGCAAAGTTGCTCTCTTTTCTGGCCCCAAGATGGGCATTCCTATTGCATTCTTCCTTGGTGTGGAGTATGAGGTCGTGGCTAGGCCTCTTCCTCCAAAATCAACACTGTAACATGATAGAACTCCCCAGACTTTGTAACTGGGGTCCTCTCCAAGGGGTCAACCCACTAAAGGGAGTCACGCAAGATTCCTCCTGCGAAGCCACCTTGCACAGCATCCTTGCCAGGCCAAGAATTGGGTAATGTGTCCACTGCTGCCTCTTTCTTGCACTGCCCAGCCATCCTCAGTTCTCTTTTTTCCCCCATTTAGTTATCTCGGGGAAGATCAGAAAAGTCATGAAAACTTATATCTTGCTAGGATATAAGATCCCAGATTCCTCATTTTGCAAATATCTCGATCTTTATAGAGGGATGTGAAACAGCAGCAGCAACCTCTGAGCCCAGTCTTATAATAATGCATGTAGGTTTTAGATTTTGTCTCATATTAAGCATTTGACTTTTAAAAAATGCAATTTGGTAATCTCTACTTTCTACAGGTTAGTGATTCGATCTATGTTTATTGTGATTAGTAATATTTGGACTCATTCCTAATGCTTTTTTGTCCTACTTTATATTTTTAAAAATCATTCTTTCTTGACCAATTTTATTGTTCCATTTTTACATGTTTATTTTTAAATTTCATTTTACCCCTTTACCAGTACGTAAATTTTATGCTTGGTTTTCATTACTTTAATGACTATCCCTTCAATTTTGTAAACTGCACTTACGGATGTCTACAATCAAACAATATCTGAACATTCCCTCCTGAATAGTAAGATAAGCTTAGGAAACATTAACCGTTCATTTTCCTTCCCACTTCTCAACTTGCATGCTGTATTAGGCCATTCTCACATTGCTATAAATACCTGAGACTGAGTAATTTACAAAGAAAAGAGTTTTTACTGGCTCGTGATTCTGCAAGCTGTACAGGAAGCATCATGCTTGTATCTGCTCAGCTTCTGGGGTGGCCTCCGGAAACTTACAATCATGGCAGAAGATGAAGAGAGAACACACACATTATATGGTCAGAGTAGGAACAAGAGAGAGGAGGGAGGTGCTACCCACTTTTCAAAATTCAGATCTCACAATAAATTACACACTCACTATCATGAGAACAGCACCAAAATGAGGGAGCCTCATAAGAACAGCACAAAAATGAGGGAGCTAAGCCAATCGTGAAGGACTACTCCCATGATCCAATCACCTTCCATCAGGCCCCACCTCCAACACTGGAGATTACAATTCCACATGAGATTTGGGCCCAGATATAGATCCATATCCATATCACGTGCTATTGTAGTCTAATATTTTAATTCTAGAAGTTCTTCATCATCTTAACTTTAGAAAGAAGACATTTTTAATTATTTTGTCATTTTTTAATGCAAAAAAATCCTAGTTTGTATTTACCAACACATTCACCAATGTTTTGGTTCATTTTTCTCTTAGAGTCATTTTTCTTCTTTTTAAAATATATCCTTGAAAATTATTTAGCGAAGTTTGACACATGGTGATTTTTTTTTTAAGATGGTGAATTTCTTTTTAGTTTTTGATAATCTGAAATATATTTTCCCTTCACTAATGAAAGCAACATTTCTGAATAGACAGTTGCAGGAGGAGATTAAATTTCTGTGAGACTTTAGTGACGTAACTCCCTGCTTTTTTGGCCTTCACTTTTGTGCCTGAGAAGCCATCTTCATGTTATTCTGTTAGGTGAGCTGTCTTTCCTCTTTTTATCCTAAGACTTTTCTTTGTCTTTTGTTTGTTGGTTTGTTTGTATGCTTCATTATAATGTGAAAAGACAAGTTTTCTTTTATTTATCCTTACTTGTATTGCTTGTGATTCCTGTGTTTGGGGACTTGTACCTTCATTCTTGTACAAAATTCTCAGCCACTTTCATTTGGAAAATTGTCTCCTTGCTGTGGTCTTTCCCCTTTCTGGGATTCTGATTATCTTTTTTTCGAATCTTCTCAATCCATTCCATAGATTTCACCTTTCTGTAGCCAAGTGTGTTTCTAAAGATGACTCAACATGATTCACTTGCCCTGTGAGCTTGACATTCATCTCATCAAAGAGTGGGATACACCTAGTCCCAGCCTCTGGAATTCAGTGGATTTTTATGACTGTCTCAACCAGTAGAATATAGCAGATGTGATTCCATCTGATTTCCAAGGCTAGGTCATAACAAGTCTTTTGGGACACCTGCTTTTGGGACCAGCCTCACAATATGAGAAACCTCAAATAAGCTTTCTCATGGGGTACACAGGTAAAATCTTGTGTGTGGAGGCCACATGCAGTTGTTCTGGTTGACAGCCCAACTTAGGTACAAGCTGCCAACCAACATCAGCCATCAGACATGAGGGTTGATGTCACCTAGGCCATCAGCCATCAGCTGAAGTTGCCCCCAGCCTTTGAGGTCCCTCACGTCATTGAACAGAGAGAAACCATCCTTGCTTGTAGTTGTGCCCTAAATGAACTACATGTGTATGATAAAATAATTGATTTTTTAGGCTACTAAGTTTTGGGATAGGTTATTAATGATTCAATAGAATCTGGAATATGTCTGTTGCTATCCTTTGCCTCAATATATTCTGCATAATTTCTTTGTTTCTATTGCCAAAGATACCAGTTTCTTCTTCAGCCTTTCCCTAATTGGCATTAAATAGACTAATTGAAGTTTGATTATTAGTGGTTATATTTTTCATCTTTAAATGCTTTATTTAGTGATTTTCCAAATATCCCTTGCCACTTCTGATAGTATATTGCTGCTTAATATGTGATTCCTTCTTTTGTTTAGATATTTCATACATAGTGTTTTTCCATTATATTTATAATTTTAGTATCTGAAGCCTTTGAGGTTTAATTTATATTGGATTGTTTCTACTGACTACCGATCATTGGTGACTTGATTTTCTTTTGCCATTGGTGGTATGTTTTTCCTCATTAGTTAAAATTAATCATAGAAATACTGTGGGCCTACAATGTGTCAAGGATTAAAGGAAGAGTCTCACACTTAGGTCTCCAACATTTACAGGTGCTAGGCTTGGTTTCCTGATACCAGACGTGGGGATGGCTTTTTTTTTCCCCAGGAAATTCCAGGTTTTATAATATATGTTTTCCCTGCAATGTTCTATTTTTCCTTTTGCCCTTTAGACAGTTGTCTTACATCCGTAAGCTTCACAGTAAATTTAAGATGTATTTGTTTCGATTCATCTAAGATGGAATTACATTATATTTAGTCTGCCATATTGCTAGGAATACAAATCCACGAAAATCATTAACCATAGGTGGAGCTACAGGTATAGTTATAGTTATATATGTATATTAATACAAATCCTTTAAAAGTAAGCATTATGTAGAGTCACATATATCATTGCATCGATAAGGAACATTTCAAATGTATTTGGCAATGACAAATTAGAGTTAGATTGTTCATGTGGATTAGTAAAGAATAGGAGTTTTATTCAATAAAAAAGGGTAGAAGGCTAAAAGTTTGAAAGTCCATAAATTAGAAATATGATAGCAGCTTTACTCTAATGATTTCTGATTTCTTCCTCATAAATTTCTAATTGAACTTTTAGGGGAAGTTAAATTGGATAATAAAAAATGGATTACAAAAATCACTTTAAATGTTCTTCTTGTTCATGGTTAAAACATAAATAGCTTATAGCTGGGAAGTTACCAATAATTATCTTCCTCACACAGAGGCATTAGATAATTCTGTTTAAACTTAATTTGTATATTTTATAGGTTCACTTTTAGCTGTGCATCTTAATATGTAAGAGAGTAAATGATTCTTTAATTTGTGTTCAATAACACAGAAATTTAAATGCATTAGTACTGCTGTTCTGGGATATATTTAGTTTGTTATTATATAAAATGTTACTTTGCCTGTGACATGTAGCTCTGAAGACTTAAGGCATTTTTTTCTGCCTAAAATAGTACAGAAAAAACTGTGGCAGTCATGGTTAGATTTTCTTTGCTCTTTCAGCCTTCCAGGGCCACTTACAAAGGACACTTGCTTTGTACTCACTTGACAAATTTTACACACTTTCTAGGATACATTGGTGAATAAAATTCAAAGTATGAGAACTAAATATGCTCCCTCCAGGAATCACCACTAGAACTAATTTAAAGAAAGCACACACACAAAATACAAGCGTTGTGAGAACCGGGGAGGCAACAATAGCAAAGGTGTTTTGGATGCTAGAAAGAGATGCTAATAACTGACCTGGGATACTCAAGGCAGGATTTTATTGTGATTTGAAGTGTAACATATATGCCCTGAGAGGATAGTGAGCAATGCTGGGAGTTCACTCGCTTCACAAGGCAGGTTGTTCTGATAGCTGAAAACTGGCACCACCAGGTGTCTCAGAACATGGGGCGAGGGAGTAAAATCAGGAAATTGAAGGAAAGATTTTGATAAATAGTATTCATGAAAATAGGCCAATGCCAAGGATAATTTTTTTTTTTTGAGATAGAGTCTCTGTTGCCTAGGCTAGAGTGTAATGGCATAATCTCAGCTGACTGCAACTGCCGCCTCCCAGACTCAAGATCTTGAGATTTCTACCTCAGCTTCCCGAGTAGCTGGGATTACAGGCACCCACCACCACACCCGGCTAATTTTTGTATTTTTGGTAGAGATGAGGTTTCACCATGTTGACCAGCCTGGTCTCCAGCTCTTGACCTCGGTGATCTGCCCTTCTCGGCCTCCCAAAGTGCTGGGATTATAGGCATGAGCCACCGTGCCCAGCCTTGATCGTTATTTTTAAATGAACAATGAATACTACTAAGGTCAAAGAGAGAATAATCTGAATTGAGAGACAAATAAAAAGGAGGGAGGGAGGAGAAAGAAAGGGAGAAGAGAGGAAGAGAGAGAGGAAGAAGGGAAGAGGGAGGTGGGAGAGAGAGGAAGAGAGAGACAGAGGGAGGTAGAGGGAGGTAGAAGCGAGAGAGAGAGGGAGGCAGGGGAGAGAGGGAGAGGTAGAGAGAGAGAAGAGAGATATAATGTTAACATATAGGAAAATGCCATATTGGTTTGCTGCCATAATTAAAAACAAACAAATGTAAAAATAAATCATTTGCACAAAGAAAGACTTACACTGCAGTCTAATGCCACAAAGACTTGTTTATTGGTGTGGGTCCACGTGAAAGTTGATGTTACCAAAGAGGCCACAAAAACAATAGTGTTTCAGTTGCTGCTGCTTAATTTGACTTACTTGGATGCCAGTATGGATAGAGAAAACATGCTTTGATTTTCTTTTTGTTTTTCATTCAGACTGCAACCATGCCAACTTGAGGATAATTTAATGGAAACCTTTTCCGGTTACTCATAAATAAAGTGTTTGAACAGTATTGTTTTTCCTTTCAGTGCATTGAAAACATTGGTTTAAATATTGAAAACTGAAAGGAACTAGATAACTTCTACCCAGCTTTCCAAATAAAATTGAGTGTTAGCTTGAAAACAGCTCGAGGAATATTTGGTCAAAGGCTATTTTTTTTTTTTCAAGAAGTTTTATGCAGCTAAAAATGAGATTTTGAATAAAAGTAATTCTTTGAACATATCTAATTGTATTCCATAGATCTTCCATGCACTTTAGCAGCATAGTGCAGACAAAAAATTAAACTAGGAAACAATCAAAGAGAGAAAATGGGTCATTTTTATTCTGAGATTAAAAATTTCCAATTCTAACCCAGAAGTTGAGATTTACTTACTGGTGTATCTAAATATATCTACTTCTATGTTCCAGAAATGAAGTATATATTATTTCTGACAATAAGTAATAAGATTCCAATTAACACAGAGAGAGTAGAACTCTCTAGTAAGCACCATTCCCAGACACTCAGGATGCTTCCCTTCATGATGTCCTTTAATAACATGATTTTTCACTTGCTGTTATTACATAGGGATTTAGCAGGTGCCTAGTATTATATTTCATTGCATGGATGTACTAAACATTTCTTAATGTGTCTCTTATGGAAAAACATTTAGGTTACTTTCACCTTTTGCTATAATAGAAAACATTGCTTTTTAATTTTACTTTTGACAAACAATAATTGTATGCATTATATATTTTTGGGGTACAATTTATGTTCTGATATATGTTTATACTGTGACATGATCATCTTAGAGAATATTTCAGCAGTATTTTTTAAATGACCAGAAGTATAATATTTGAGTGAAAGAGTAAGTGCATGTTTACATTGGATTGATGTTTATTGTGTATTTTCTCCCGTCTGCTGTTCAACCTTACCAAATCCCACCCTGGACATAAGCCATTAAGGTAGTCTCAATGGGCATCAGATGAAAAGACAAGAAGAGAATCCAGGCAGAAGCCCCAAACTCCTGTATCTAAAGAAACAAAAGTGACATATTTTTGTAAATGAGACAATTTCAATGTGGGTGAAGCCCAAGAGAGCACGGGTGAGGACAAGGGAAGCTGTGGTGTGGGTTATGGCTGTAAAAAGTAGCAGGATCACAATAAACATATGTGTGCACTGCGATCCTGCTGCTTTTTACAGCCGTAACACACACTATTCACAATAGCAAAGACTTGGAACCAACCCAAATGTCCATCAGTGACAGACTGGATTAAGAAAATGTGGCACATATACACCATGGAATACTATGCAGCCATAAAAAAGGATGAGTTCGTGTCCTTTGTAGGGACATGGATGCAGCTGGAAACCATCATTCTCAGCAGACTGTCACAAGAACAGAAAATCAAATACCGCATGTTCTCACTCATAGGTGGGAATTGAACAATGAGATCACTTGGACACAGGAAGGGGAACATCACACACCAGGTCCTATTATGGGGACGGGGGAGGGGGGAGGGATAGCATTAGGAGATATACCTAATGTAAATGATGAGTGCAGCACACCAACATGGCTCATGTATACATATGTAACAAACCTGCACGTTGTGTACATGTACCCTAGAACTTAAAGTATAATCAAACAAACAAAAAAAAAGCAGGATCAGCAAGTGACAGGTTCTAGGATGCTACACCACATTTGAGGGCTTTACTTTGAAGTCTAAGAGAAGCCTTTGAAGAAGTCAATATTGCAAGGACATGGTCAGATTAATGCTTCATCATGTCGCCGTAGGAACTGCATGGACCAGAATTGGGTGGGATAAGGTGAATAGTAGCAAGTGGAAAAAAGTACAGCCATGAGAATTTATGAAGAATGGAAGTCAGTGAGATGAGCAGGGACTGAAAAGTGACAGAGCCGAGAATTGCAGGTGGAGCACTTCTCAGCACCAGGCTACTCACAAAATAAAGGATCAGTGTGAGAGAAGACTCTTGGAATGCTGGCTTAGAAAAGTGGATGGAAGGAGGTACCCAGAACCAATGTAGGGATGGCAGCATGAGAAATGGCTTTACGTAGAATCATGACTTCATAATGGAGCATAGACTTTTGATAAGTTTGAGGCTCTGAAGTGACAATGAGGTACAGCTACCTGATAAATAATTGTAGGCGAGTTTAATAGGTATATATTAAATTCAGGAGACAAAAACAAGTTGAAGCTAACAAAGTGGGAGCTTTAAAAATGCAGACTAAAGTTGCAGCTGTACAAACAAATGCAAATACCCAGGATTCATTCAGTTGCAAGTGTGAGAAACAGATAACATTGGATAAATAGAAAGAAATGTAATGATTCACTTGTCTATAGGCCTGGACTTGGCCTCAGCCATGAGCGGCTCTGAGGAACCTCCCACAAGGTGAATGTGTGGAAGTCTGAGTCCACGGCTTGCTTTCGGCTCGTGTCTGCTCTCTGCATCTGTCTCCGCTCAGCTTTCAGTGAGCTCCGCTCACTGACTTCCTCTTTTGGAGGAGACAGGATGACCAGCAGCTCTCAGCTCCATGATTTGCAATCCAGAAATACTGATTTCTTGCTTGTCTGTTTTGGGTGCTGTACCAAATGTACCAAACGCTGCATCAAATCTTGTACCAAATGCTGCGTCTGTGGTAGATAGCCTCCGAAGCTGAGTACTGACACTTCAACGTCCCTTTATATGTGAAAGCTTCTTCTCCTATCGACAGATTAATCTGTTTCTTGTCTCCCTGGATCTTGGCCAGTTTCGTGACTTGCCAATAGGAGGTAGTAGATGTGATGTTGTGTCAGTTACAGAACTCGTCAGTAAGAGACCTGAGGGCTTTCAGTTAGTTCTCAGATCTGGCTGTCATGCTACAGAAGAGCCCAGGTGATTCTCCTGAAGAGGGAGGCCTATGGCTATATTCTGGAGGATAAGAGGCCATGAAGAGAGGGTTTGTATGGAGGAGAGGTGAGTAGAACCAGTTGATACACATCAAAGCCCGTGACTGGACAGAGAGCCAATTTGACCTCTATCCCAGCCTAACTCAGGCACCAACTGAATACAGCCTCCTGAGTCACTGTGGCCAATGACACCTGGAGAAGAAGACCTACCCTATGAACCCCAGAACACATGACAGAACATAAATCAAGGTTTCTTTAAGGCTCTGAGCTTTGAGATGTTTTACTGTACAGAACTTCTACCTGAAATAGGGGCCATAGCACAGCTATATAATGAGTCAGGCTGGCTCATTCCTTCTCTCTTGTTGCTATGGACAGCAGAGCACTCATGTTGAGGGAAAGAAGATGTTTCCTAGGTGGAGGTGGACATTGTAATCAAAGGTGGAGGAAAGGGATGCTGGCTGGACAGAACAACTGTTATTCACCACCAGGAGGAAGGAGGGAAACAAGAAGACCTGAGGATCAGATTGTATACCACTTCAGTGTTCAGGTGGCACAAACAAACACTAGAGGAAAATAATCATCAGCAGCCTGGGAAACATGGCAAAATCCCATCTCTACAAAAAATAACAAACACACACACACACACAAAAGCAAATTAGGAGGCATGGTGGCATGTACCTGTTATCCCAGCTACTTGAGAGGCTGAGGTGGGAAGATTCATTGAGCCCAGGAGATCAAGGTTGCAGTGAGCTGTGATTGCACCACTATGCGCCAGCCTAGACAACAGAGTTGGACTCTGTCAGAAAGAAAGAAAGAAAGAAAAAGAGAGAGAGAGAGAAAGAAAAAGAAGAAAGAGAAAGAAAGGAAGGAAGGAAGGAAGAAAGAAAGAAAGAATAAAATAAAGGAAGGAAAGAGAAAGAGGAGAAAAGGAAAGAGGGAAGGAAGGAAAGAGAGGGAGGAAAAGAAAGAAAGAGAGAAAGAGGAAAGAAAGAAAAAGAAAGAAAGAAAGAAAGAAAGAAAAAGAAAAGAAAGAAAGAGAAAGAAAGAGAAAATAGTGATCATACAATGCATGAGCTCAGCTGAAAGTTAAGGGAGAAAAGAGCATCGGCTTCTCAAATAGTGTGTATCCCTCATCAGGATATGGTCTATGACTCATTCCCTTTCCTGACTCCCCAATAAGATTATATTAATGTCTGAAGTTGAAAGGTGGAGATGGTTCCTATACAGAAAGATTGTGCAAATTTATTATGTCCCTTCAGTAGCTTGGTGAACTGTGCTGTATCAAAACCTGCCTTTTCCCTCACACATTCTAAAGACAAGAATGTTGATACAACCTGGGAGCATAGACTAATACAGAAACAATCATCTAGGTTATTTTTGACCTGAAAATTTTATTGATGATAATTCCAGAGTTTCATGGACATCCTGAGACACGCTAGATAAAACACAGTAAAAACAGCCTTAATAAATTGCTTAGCTCAAAAGAAAGGGAAACACTCTGGTCAAGAAGTGCCCTAGTTCCTTAGGGCTGCTGTAACAGAATACCACAGACTGAGTGTCTTATTAAAACAGCAAATTCACTTCTCACAGTTCTGGAGGCTGGGAAGTCCAAGATCAAGACACTGGCCGATTATGTGTCTGGTGTGGGTCTGCTTCCTGGTTCATAAATGGTGGCATCTCTCTGTGTCCTCACATGGCAGAAGGAAAAAGAAAGCTCTCCAGGGTTTCTTTTATAAGGACATTAATTCCATTCATGAGAGATCCAGTTGGATGATGTAATAACTTACCAAAGCCCCACCTTCTAATACCATAACATTGGGGGATCAGGGTTTCAATAAATGAATTTTATGGAGAACCAAACATATAGTCTATAGCAAATTACTGGGGAACTCAAGCTGAATTTCCAGCAACCCATCACATATAGGACAGAGGCACAAGAGTGCTAGGATTCTAAATCTCAATGAGAGCAGGTTTTGTGGCCTTCTGTCTAACCAAGAGGGGACATAGATCTGACTCACTGGCAGAGAGCCAAGGTCCTTTAAATGCTGCCAGTTTAAGCAGCAAGAAAGCCACCTCCACCCCAAAATGAACCCAGAGCTTTCTATCTTCCTGTGCCTCAGGATAAAAGACTCACTTCCCTCTGAAAATGTAAGCTTCCTGAGCATAGGAGTTTTTACTCTGGTTAACTGGGGTTCTTAGCACCTAGAGCACAACACACACCATAGGAGTTCAGCAAATATTTATTGAATGAAATAAAACCTATAAATTTGGTCTCTGCAGCACAGAGATGTGGAGTCTGAATTTGCATTACCTGCATGGACAAGAAATGCCAACCTGAGACTATGCCAAGAAATATGACCTTCCATTGATGAAATTAGGGACTGTAGGAGAATAAAAGGTATAACTCCTCTTGTTCCCTTCTGTAGAACACATCTGATTAAAAATGGCCACCATAAAAACTACACAAAGAATTTGATAATATGGGAGGTGGTATGGTTTGAGACAGAAGGGCTAATAGAGGTTTTCCTTTGGGGAAAGTGGTTGGGTTGTATGTTGTATAAATGTTTTTAAATGCTGAGAAGTAGGACCCAATAGACTGTGGAAGGTAAAGATACAATAGAGCTGAGATTGGATGAGGAAGTGTAGTCACTGAAAATAATGTGGGCAGGGAAGTTACGTTATATAGGCACAGGCACAATCTGTGATGGAAGGGAAGAGAGAAAAAATGAGTAATTAGTACCTGATCATGTCAGAAGTTGAGCACGGTCTTGCTTTATAGCTTCTATTTTCTATGTTGGGAAGATATAAGGTTATCTTCCATAGTTGGCAGAGGAGAGGACTTTAGAAATACTTATTCCCAAATGCCCATCAATTTTAGACTGGGTAAAGAAAATGTGGCACATATACACTATGAAATACTATGCAGCCATAAAAAGGATGAGTTCATGTCATTTGTAAGGACATGGATGAAGCTGGAAACCATCATTCCAACCAAACACAGGAACAGATAACCAAACACCGCATGTTGTCACTCATAAGTGGAAGTGAACAATGAGAACACATGGAGACAGTGGGGGGATTATCACCCACTGGAGCCTGTCCAGGGCTGGGGAGCAATGGGAGGGATAGCATTAGGAGAAATACCTAATGTAGATGACGGGTTGATGGGTGCAGCAAACCACCATGGCACGTGTATACCTATGTAACAAACCTGCACGTTCTGCCCATGTGTCCCAGAACTTAAAGTATAATAAAAAAAGAAAGAAAGTAAATAAACAAATATCAAACAACAGAAAGGGAAAATGTAAAAAAAGAGAAATACTTATTAATACTTACTACAATTAGCATTCATGTATGAATGACACTTTCTTGTCATTATCTCCAATCCTTAGGACAACACTGCAGGGTATATGGTAAAATCTCCATTTTACAGATGACGAAATTTAAGCTCTTAGAGTTCTGGAATTTGACCAAACCAAGTAAATAGTGATGATAGTATGGTAATGCTTGCTCCTACCAGCGAACTCATTCATCTTCTTAGCATTCACTTTGGAGAAGAGCGATCGGTTGAAGTAATCATTGTAGAATGTGAGGAAAACAGCCTCATGGGAAACACAGTATGTTGGGGTGAAGCATCGAGGCACCAATCAATGAAGGTGGACAGATTTATGGTCACTCTAATCTATGTGATTCTAAATTCCCCACATCCCAACTCCTGCCTTGGGCTGCTCAGGTAGACAGATCCAATTGTGCTATTCACTGTTAAGATTTATGATGAAAACTGAAGTGAAAAGGCAATGAGCAAGTGAAGTTTTGGTAAGGGTATTGACTGTATTGCACTGCTAAGACCAATGGGTCTACCCCTAACATTGCAAAACAATGGTACATGACAAAGGTACAAATAGATCCTCAAAAACCATGTTATAGGTAATATGAACAAAGCTAACAATTTACTCAGTAAAATATGCTCTATCATTCCACCTTTTAAAATATGTTGGTAAAATGACAACATTGAAATATACATACACATTTACTCACTGTGGTGTGAATGTTTGCATCCTCCCAAAATTCATATGTTAAAATCCCAACTCCCAAGTGTAGATATTAAAAGATGAGGCCTTTGGGAGGTGATTAAGTTGAGAACAGAGCTATCCTTATGTGATTAATATCCTTATAAAAATACCCCAGAGAGCTCTCTCTCTTCTACTATGGGAGGACAGAGCTAAGGCATCATCTATTCTGGGGTCTCACCTGCCACTGAATTGGCCATATCTTAATCTTGGGCTTTCCAGTCTCAGAACACTGTGAAATACCATTGTTTGTAAGTTACCCAGTTTATGATATTTTTGCTATAGAAGCCAGAATGAATTAAGACTCTATGTTTTTATATAAGAGAAAGCAAAATATTAAAACTATCAAAATAGTATTAAACCAATATTTAATACTAAAACTATTAAAATTAAATTATTATTGACCATGCCTGATTATTCTATTAATAGATTGGAAATGGTTGGATGATTAGTAATATTAGGACAAAATCATTAATTCTGTTTTATAGTTAAAATGTTCACATCAATGTGTGAAGTCATATTTGACACAAATTCATATTAATAGTTTGAAAGACTGAAAATAAAATGTAATTGTTTGAAGTACACAAATTGTATATATTTTCCACAAACATCTAAAGTTAATGTAACAAAAATAAAAAATCTGGCCAGGCGCCGTGGCTCATGACTGTAATCCCAGCACTTTGGAAGGCTGAGGCGAGCAGATCACTTGTGGTCAGGAGTTTGAGACCAGCCTGGCCAACACGGTGAAACCCTGTCTCTACTAAAAATACAAAAATTAGCTGGGCATGGTGGTGTGCCCCTATATTCCCAGCTACTAAGGAGACTCAAGCAGGAGAATCGCTTGAACCCGGGATGGGTAGGTTGCAGTGAGCCAAGATCACACCACTACACTCTAGCCTCAGAGACAGAGTGAGACTCTGCTCACATGTTAAAATATATATAAAAATTAGAAAGCAATATAAGCCTAATTATTGAACATAAATTTCTATGTCAAATTATCTAAATAGTGCCATATTTTATTTAAATTTAATGAGAATGTAATTAACTCAATAAACATTTTTAATAAGAAAACTATTCCCAGTCCTAGCATTCTATATCCATTTGTTTGGCTATGTAAAGAATTATGAGCCTGCTATGAGCAGTTTGTTAGTTTAGGGTATTTTAGACGATGCAAATTTAAGATTTAAGTGTACTTTGCAAAATACCCTTCAGCCACCCTATGCAAATTGCAATAACTTGCTAATTTATGAGTGCCTCTATGCAAACTCTGAAGGTTTCCCATTGCCCTTATTCTAAATTCAACTTCTTTACTTTGGTCTGGCCTTTGCTTATTTCTCCAGCCTCATGTCTCGTCACTCTCCCCTTCACTCCCAACCCTCTACTTTCATCTCTTGTTGCTCACGTGACTTTCTTGCCCACTCTTCTGTCATCAATTTCAGGACAACTCTCCAAGATAAAAAGTAAGTTCATGGATTCTTCAGGTAGTTATTGAGCCCAGAAGGTAGCAGGAATTATGAGTGCAGAGATGAAAGTCAGCTCCAGAGTGGAGAGTCTTGCACCTGGGTAGGGAAGCAGACATTGAAAGCTGGTAGAATGAGTGAGTCTCAGATGCTCATGCATTGTGCTGGGGCGTGGGTTACTTGGGTTCACCTTATTTGGGTGAATTCTGGGAAAATTTCCTTCAGGGAGTATCCCTGAGTGGGTCATGAATGAGCCAGGTGGGGTTTTGCAAGAAAGGAAAGAAAGCGAAGCTGGGAGGTGGATGTGCATGTTAGGGCTTGGTGTGCCGGAAGTAGTAAGGCAGTCTTATTTGTGGTTGAACTTCTTAAATATTTCTGCTGAAATCCCTAATGGCAGTGGGGACAGCCCAGGGACTGATTATATAACTGTAGAAGTCTTTTTACCTAAGGGATTTCCCTTTACAGTTTTATCTTTTAGCTCATACATTCATGTAAAAGTTCATTCTAGTTCTCAAAACCCTTGACATTGTTTTGTATAAAAAGGATAGTTCTTGATAGGTTTATGTTTAATTGTCTAGCATTCATTCTCTCCAAAGTTTTGAAAATATCAGTGCGCCAGCACAATAACCCATGTTTATCCTGAGGCTACTGGCCACCTCACTGCACCCTTGGCTCATAGGCCCCGGCTGGGTAATGATGTGTGCGGTACTATCTGTTTCCTTTCTCCTCCATCAGCCCCCACACTTTAGCAACATATGCCAGTCAAGATAATTGTATGTGGATCAATTGGGCGTAAGTGCAACAGAGTCAATTTGATAAATGGCTGATTTAGCAAGACCTGATTCTGTTTATTATTCTGACTGAATTAACATTTTTCTTTCTTTGGGGTAGTAAAGGAATGTTAGCTTCTTGATTTCCTTATTTATTCTGAAACAAATAGATATTGCAGCCCATCTGCAAATATGTTGCTGTCCTTCTAACTAGACCCCACGTTTGAGAGTGAAATGTGCCCCCAGAGAGAATAAAATGCTTCCTCCTCTCTCACCGCCAGTTGAAAAGGGGCAATCTAAGCTATTGATGATGGTGGCAGGTGCATGTGCACTTACCTCCACCAGAGGCAAAACTTAGGACAGCAAGGATAAATGGTCTTGATTCCAGGGGCGTAGTACACTTAGTGACTATATTTAGCAATGCATGAGAAGTTGGGTTTGAAAATCCTGAGGTAATGCTTCTTAGTCCAAAACAAATGAAAAATATTAGGTATATCAGAGTACTTAGCAGACAGTTGTCACAGCAGTATTTTGATTTAAAGATTAGGAAAATTACTTGTCAGTGCCCACTCAAGTGATAAAATGAAGAGAAATGAGATGCTTGAATGAGTCTTGAGTGTCATTTGGGCTCTTTCTTCCTGTATACATTTATTATTTTAAAAATCCAACACTTCCAAAACTTCACAGCTTCCACTTTATGCCAAGTACAGTTGCGAGGTGTTAAGGAAATAACAATTAATTCCTTCAGATAATGCTTGTGTTTCTAGGTGCCAGGCACTGTCCAGGGGCCATTGTCCAGGTCCTTTTTCATGTTCCTTGATCTAATTTGGGGGGAAAGAAAACCTGTAAGATAACAGACTAGCACATTAACAGGCATAATCCCAGTAATGAGAGCAAAAATGATAATTTCAATAAAGTTATGTGGTTAGGTGGGGCTGGGTGGCCACTGTAGATTACATGGGCTGAGAAATTTCTCTGAAGGGATGACATTTACATTGAGATTTGAGTGTCAGGAAGGGGCTTACTATGTAGAAGTCAAGCAGAGGCAAGTTATTCCCAAGGTCCTAAGAAGGGGCTGGAGTTTTGGAATAGTGAGGAATAGGAAGAAGGCTGTCTTTCCAGATTGCTGTGGGGCAGAGGGAGTGGTGTGGCCAGGGGATAGAGGGTTGACAGGCCTGGACACACAGATCTTTGATGAGCCAGGCTTTGACATTTACCTAAATCTGAGAGGTAACCCTTGGAAGATTTTAAGCAGAAAAATGATAGGGTCAGATTTGCATTTTTAAAAGATTGCTGCATGAAAAATGGATATAGAATAAAAGAGGGAAGGAGGAGGCAAGTGAGGTTGATGGTTACATGAGAAGTGGCTACAGACACGGGGGAATATGGAAGGATGAAGATATGTGTTGGAAGTAGTGTCAACTATACCCCCTCATGAATGAAATGGGGAGGGTGGGGGTGAGGAAAAATGAGATCAAGCTAGCCTCTCACTCCTGCTTAAGTGAAGTACTGTAGGTTTCTTTTCCTGTCCCATGTCTGACCCTGCACACCCACAGATCTGTTTCCTCCAAAGCCGCTCCCGGGAAAACAAAAACTGTAGCTGCTCTGGCTGGACACTCCATTGAGCCTGATTGCTCTGTCCCCTGCACATCTCGTCCCTACTCCGGCAACAGATCTAGTCAGCTCTGCATTCCACATGTGTCAATCATCCATCTGCTTCTCACTTTTCAGATGCTAATTACATGGTCCTAACCCGTCTCCTGTGGCGCCTGGACCATTTCTACAGCTTCCTAGGATTCCTTGCCCTCCATTCCTGCTTCCACCCAACATTGTCAATCTGAGAAGCAACATTACCCTCCTAAAATGTAAATCAAAACTGACATGTCACTGTCAGTTCAATTAATTTCACATTACAGCTTCTACAGAAGCCAGCACTCTTTGCATGGTCTCAAAGGAACCATGCAGCCTCACCTATCTACCTTTCTGATTGTTTGAAAGCATCCCACTACACTGCCTGTTGTGACCTGCCAGCTGTCGGTTTCCTTTTCTTTCTGTCTTAAATCATGCCCAGCTCCACCCTGCCTAAATGTTCTTGTTCTTGCCATTCCTTCCAATGAATTTCTCTTCCTCCATATATGCACAGTTATGCCTTCCCTAATCAATCATATTGTAACTCAAGTGTGCCACTCTCAGATGGGTCTTGCTGGAGTGGCCCAGCTGAAGCATTTCCCTTGCCACTGCATGCTTTGGTTGCAGAAGTGAGTGTAACTCTTGGTCCTGCTATTCCTTGCTGCTCTGTCGTGGAGCTGGCCTTCAGTACTTTCCTCTATCACTTTTCTTCAAGGATATACTATCCTCTATGTAGTATTCTAATATATAGATGTTAGATCTTAAGTGATTATAAGGGATTTAATCACAATAATCTATGATAGCTCTAACGCACAGGTATGGTGAGATACCTTGTCTCTTCTTCTTGATTAATAACCCAGGAAGAGAAGCCAAATAGCTCATAGCCCCTGAATTAGAGGCCTGGCCCCTAACTGACAAGACATGACTTTCTGCTGTTCTTCAGCCTGGGACTGATTGACTGAGTGCTTTAATATAGCAGGTTTTGTCCCTCTGTGGATATTGCTGTTCCTTCTTTTTTCCTGGTAATTTGACTATCTTGTGTGTTGAACATGAGTGAAATGATTGAGATTCTACAGGCAGAGAAAATCCACTTCTGGACCACTGGGTAAAGACCCCAGGGAGACATGACCTTTACCAAGTTTTTCCAGGGGAAGATACAAGGTGGTGGCAGAAATTAAACTCGGGCCGGGTGCAGTGGCTCACACCTGTAATCCCAGCACGTTGGGTGGCCAAGGCAGGCAGATCATGAGGTCAGGAGTTTGAGACCAGCATGACCAACGTGGTGAAACCCCGTCTCTACTAAAAATACAAAAATTAGCTGGGCATGGTGGTGCACCTGTAATCCCAGCTACTCAGAAGGCTGAGGTAGGAGAATTGCTTGAACCCAGGAGGCAGAGGTTGCAGTGAGTTGAGATAGTGCCACTGCGCTCCAGCCTGGGTGACAGAGCGAGACTCTATCTCAAAAAAAAAAGGGGGAAGAAAAAAAAAAAAAAGAAATGAAACTCTGGGGTCAGACACATCCTGATTGGAATCCTTCCTTCTGTTAGCCCTTAGCTGAGTGATGTGGCATAACTCCTTTAGTCTTTCAAAATCTCAGTGTCCTCCATGGTCATGGGCTCATTCTTTAGGACTGCACTGAAGGTCAAATGAGGAATCACACTCAGAGCATCTTTTGCTTCTGAACATGGGGAATCTTGTGGGGCGAACCCATCTTCTGGTTACTCCAGGTCATGACTTTCCTGAGACTTGCCACTTCTCCTCACCTCTCAGGTACAGCCATCATAACTGCAGCACAAAGTTCTCGCGTTCCTCTCTGTGGAAGGCAGGCCCCGACTTTCATCAGGAGCTTAGAGGTGGGTGCAAACACCATGGCACTGTCAGTTCCACATTGCATTTTAGCCCTTCTGTGATCTATGGGAGAACCCATGGTGGAGCCTTATCTTTTGTCATATGAGCCTGGGAGCCATGTCTGACTGTTAACGCAATTGCCTTTTTAAATGGTCATTGTGGGCTCAGAGGGGTGGCTCATGCGTGTAATCCCAGCACTTTGGGAGGCCAACGGGGGGTGGATCACTTGAAGTCAGGAGTTTGAGATGAGCCTGACCAACATGGTGAAACCCCGTCTCTACTAAAAATACAAAAATTAGCCACGTATGGTGCATGCCTGTAGTCCCGGCTACTGGAAAACTGAAGCAGAAGAGTCTCTTGAATTGGGAGGCAGAGTTTGCAGTGAGCCAAGATCATCACTCTGCTGCACTCCAGCCTGGGTGACAGAACAAGACTCTGTCAAGCAAACAAACAAAACAAACAAAAAAGTCATTGTGCAGATTCATCTGCAATGAGTGCATGGATGCTTCTGTTACATTCTGTTTGAGGAACTCTATCCTGGGTGACTAGTGACTTTGCAGCCTGTGTGATTCTCTGCAGGTGGAAGTGTGAGGGTATTACCCCTCTGAAAAGATTCAGCCTGTGCCTGGTCTGTTCCTTCGGGAGAAGCCCCAGAACTGGGGAGTGCAGCAGGTTCGTGGGTCCTCATTTCTTCAATGCACATGCCCGACCTGCTGGCCCTGTCAGCCGAGTGCCATTAGACACAGGTTGTCCTAGGTGCTGTCTGCATCCAGGCTGAGTTCCTAAGAATCCTTATTCCAATCGGGGTGTGATAGTTGCTTTTAAAAACAAGAATAAAGTAGAATATTAGCAGAACCCTTTAAGATATTCTTTTCAGGAGTGGCAGGAATGGCAGTTTGCAGACTGATTATTTTGATTATTTGAATGTTTCAAATAGGTTTTCATCACATGTAATTAATTTTTCATGCTGGCATGAAAAATCTGTTTATTCAACTTCTGCAAATTAGCCTAGATCACATATCAGTTCCATTAAAAAAAAATCTTTCATTTCAGAATCAGTCACAACAATGACTAATTAACGCCCTATTAGTTCTCTCAACATAAGTTGTGAAATTATGAGTCCTATGAGACTCACCAAGCAGTTGTGGTTTGTGACCATATTCCTTTGTCTTGTTTCTCTCTCTTTCTAAGTTTTCAAGCAAATGGTAGCTCAGGCATCATCTGCTGAAATGGAAAAGCACAGGGCATCCTTTGGGGAGGTCTGTGGGCAGACTGGGTCTCTCCTGGGGACGCTGGGGAAGGTGGGAAGGATGACGTGGGGCCCACCAGTTCTTGAACAAATGCTCTGTGTCATAGAGTGATTGAAGTGGAAACCAATGATAAATTGGGGAGAGGAACTCATGCTTCACAGCCCCCTGATTTTAATGTTCCGTGTGGAGCCACTGCAGCACGCTGCATTTCCCAATTAAACAAAAGAAGAACCTCTCACATACAAGCAAATGCAACACATTCTTTGGAGTGATGTCTGTTTTCCAGACAGTTTGCGAGCAAGGTCCACAACATGTGAGAACCTCACTTTGAGGAAGAAGAAATTTACCTTAAAGTCACTGTCACAGGCTTTCCTTTCCTCCCATGTAACATTGACATTAACAAACTGAACGGATTTAAGTGACATCATTGTATTTTTCTTAAGTGAACGTATTTTCTTTCTACTGCTTCACAAACCAGATTATTATAACAAAAAAATGGTAGTAATGGGTAATAGGGAAGCTCTACTTATATTTAATATTTCTCAATCACTAGCAACAATGGTAGTTATTTTACAGGAAAATAGAATATGATTGTGGGGAAAAGATTTATAGGTAATACACAAAAAGGGCTCTTGTTACCTCCATAAAACAACAGCATGGAAGAGATTTAATAATAACAGAGATTCAGCTCTCAAGATCAATAATTTCATGTTCCATTGTTGTTCAGGATTGCCATCTGGGGGTTCACAGCCACAGAGCCCACATTGAGTTACTAACAGAACTTAGTTTATAGACGAGAAAAAGTCTTGCAACTCACAACCTAACTTACAACAACCTCTTCTAGTAACAATTTACTCAAATCTGTCCAAAATAACTTAATACGATATGCCTAGAAGGAGAATGACTTTCAATTCAGCATAACGTGGAGAAGCAAAACTCTAGCTGAACTCCATGACATGCTAATGTGTCACCCCCTGCTGCTTCCAATCTATCTGTTGTCCCCCAGGAGAAATAAGGAGCGGCCACGGTCTGGATGACACCATTTAAACTTAGGGGGATAAGAATTCAAACTCTTCATCACCTTCCTCCTCCTCAAAATCCTCCTGATCCCCAGCCCCACAACCTGCCAAAGTCCTCAGGGTCCATCTCCCTCTAGGACAATCACCGAGAGATAGGCTCTTAAGAACACATCTGTGAGAATATTCACAGTCCATTATAGTGCTTTGCTTTCTTTAATTCAAATGGACAGCTACAATGTTTGTTGTAAAATTTGATTTGAATAATAGAAAGTGGCATTCCCAAACCCTATTTGTAAATACTGTGTTTAGCAGAGGAGGGAGTTCTTATTGCTTTCTAAGAATGTTATGGAATTTATATGGCATTGAAATGTGAGCCAGGATCAATTTAAACAGAGCTCTGGATGGCTGAGACTTGTGTGACAATCAGCACATTGTTGAGAAGATGAACCCCTGAGACACACAGCCCTAGGTTCAAATGTGAGTCCTGCCCATTAATTAGTTAAATGGCTATCATGGAATAGATTAATTTTATTCCTCTGTGAAAATATAAAAATGATATACAGTATTGAAACTTCAAGGTTGTTGGAGGGATAAAGGATAACAATATATGTGAGACATTTTGCAAAGCGTCAAGTAAATACCAAGACTTATCAATGCCAATGTCTTCATAGTTAACAGTGATTCTAGGAAGTAAAGACTAATACCAGGTGTTATTCTAGGATCAAATAAACACAATGTAGTTGTACAAACTCCCAGGGATGATATTTCAACTTAATAAGTAACTTCTTTCCTTATAAAGCTAATTTCATGACTACTTGGAAATTGAAATACTTTTCAGTCCAAGATGAATATGATGTAGTATTCTCTCAAAATGAATAAGATATCCTGTGTAAGTCAGGATCCTTCTAAAGCAGGTTTAGAAAGGCAGTCTGTTAAAATGTTGGATTTCCAAGAAGTACAAATAATTTCTTTTTTGTTTTTTGTTCGTTTGTTTGTTTTTCGAGATGGAGTCTCACTCTCTTACCCAGGCTGGAGTGCAGGGGCCTGATCTCGGCTCACTGCAGGCTCTGCCTCCCCCGTTCAAGGGATTCCCCTGCCTCAGCCTCCTGCATAGCTGGGACTGCAGTCATGTGCCATCATGCCCAGCTGATTTTTGTATTTTTGGTAGAGACAGGGCTCCACCATTTTGGCCAAGCTGGTCTTGAGCTCCTGACCTCAGGTGATCCATCCACCACGGCATCCCTAAGGGCTAGGATTACAGGTGTGAGCCACTGTGCCCGAACAATTTCTTTAAATCAACATGATTAAAAATGAAAGCAGTTTTTGAACTGAGCTTTCTTTGTTGTTGTTTTTACTAACAAACAGAAAAATTTACTTTTATGGGGTATATTTCCGAATTTAGATACTTGCATAAAGTGTAACCATCACCAAACTTTGTACCGGCTTAATCCTCAAAAGTAAACCCCAGATAAAGGACACATAAGACATTTTTTAAAATAATTGTCTTCTTCTCAATATAAATACATTTCTTATGATTTATCCAGAAGAAAAGGAAACAAATATGATTAGTGATGATTCGTGAAAGTAGATGTGATAGGAAAACAGACACATTGCTGGCATGCTGGGAACTGCAAATCCTTACAGCATTCTCAGTGACTGCACTTGTTTTCATATGGAATGTGCAGAGAAACCTGTCTCAGTATTGAGCCTCGCATCCCCCAAATTCCTAAAAGCCTTGCCCTCCAGCCACAGAACTTAAAAATTATGTAAGGAGTCTGCTTGGAGCTCATTTAGCCAATGCCAGAGGCACAGATTCCGTCTCTTCATATGGTCATGAAGCCTCTGCTGGAAGGGCTAGGGACACATTTCCTTGAAGAAGTAGTCAGTTCAGTGTCAGTCAACTCAAAATGCCTGAAAACTTTACCTGAAAATTGCCTTCCTGAAAATCCTTGCAGTTGTTTCCCAGCCTTTCATTGGGATCATAGAGTATGAATGCATTGAATTTTCATAAACTGAATTCCACAGCTATATTTCCCTTTCTGAATTTCTAGTTTCTTAATTTTTTATATTAAATGATTTAAAGCTTATATTTTTCATTTGCCACAGGGAAATATGAGGAGACCTAGATGACACCTGCTCGCCCTGTAGGCTGATTGAAGAAAAGAAATCCCTAGCTTAGGGCGTCTGGGTCTTTTATAATAGGCCGTAAGCCTGTCTACTCCTTGCTTGAAGGGAAACATAGTAAGCATGTCTGCCCTCTGTCACTGTCTTCCAAAACTCTTTGCTATAGAAATATTCTGGAAAGGACAGTCTAGAATAAAGCCAATTATTATCTGTGTTCACAAGACTTTCAGAAACTCAAGAAACACATAGACAATTGGCTTTCAACATTTGGTTTATTTCAAATGCTGAAATGTATTTCCAGCTAATCAGCCACCATGTTTATTCACTTAGCCTCAAGGCAGCTTTATTCTACTTTAGTCATATGTCCTTTCCTGTATTTACACAAATGAATATGGAGAGTGATAATCCAAAATATGTTCCTTTTCATTAAATGTATAAAGATCGATACTCTCCCAACTCCAGATAGATTTTATTGTTATATTTTAGTATTAACAAGAGAAATTCAGGAGAACAGGCAAACCAAGGACAGTTACGTTGAACACCCAGAAATAGGCAAGTTGCTTATTATTACTGAGTTACATCCAAAAGTTCTAGGAACAAAGGGTGACGTAGATACGTGTTGAGCAGAGTTCCCCAAACTTGAATAAGGGAACTTTTTTAAAGTTAAGACAAAATGGCAAGCATGTGTAATCCCAATTTGTAAAAGACTATCTGAAGAATCTAAAAACTTATTCAATGTAAACATCCTTTAACAATGTTTTAAATAAAATTCTATCATCTTAACTGGTAATTACTGTCACCAGTGGCTAAGAAGCCTGAACAGAAGGGCACCAACAGGGGGTCCACATGTGTGGGTCCTTTTGGGGTAGCCTCACCATCAGAGAACCGATTGTGTGCACTGCTTCAATGACACAACCACAATGTAAAAGTTAAAGAAGTTTTAGTACTTACAGACCCTGAAGGCTACATAGAATGCAAGGAGGCCACATCTCACACACACACACACACACACACACACACACACACACACACACACATATCAAGGAGCACACGCACACGGAGAAAGTAGGGATCCAACGAGGCAAGGTTTTTATTGCGTTCAGGGTGTAATCCAAACAGGTTTCTCTAGGAAAGCTTTAACTGGTAGATTTAAAGCTAGCAGGTACTAATTCTAGGAGATCATGCTGTGACTGAGAGGTTGTCACTTTCAGTTGGCAGACAAGTATCTCAATGGTCTGTTTAAAGGCAGTGGTGGGAAAGTGGGGAGTCCAGTCTGCAAGGTGGAAGAGACGCCTCCAAATTTTATCTCTGACCACTGGTTGGAGCCATTTGTTGGGGGTATAGAATAAAAATTGTCAACTGTGACTGAGCCTTACTTCTGGCATGAGAAAATCAAACATATTTAAAAATGGATGCTGAGGCAACATAAAATTATAAGTATTCATGACAAATACAAATTATTAATTTAAAAGGAAAGGTTGTCTTTTATGTACATAAGTAAATAAAGATACATGAGCTAAAACCACAACATGATAAGGAAAGGTTTTATAGACATTATAATTTTGGAAATTTAAAATTCAGAATTTTGTAGAATTCTTGTTCCTGAGAAGATTCCTTGTTCCCACAGAAGTATATAAGCTATAGCTTTAGAAGTTATTGATAGGAATTCAAATTGTTTTTTGTATGGAACATAAAGTAACCCTGGCTACATGTGAAACTAGTTTATGTAAGCTTTAACAGACAGATGACCACTTTAGTGTAAACTGTGATGAAAGAAGGATTGCAAATAGCACAGCAAAGTTTCAAATCCCTGTCTCTGAAGCAGGGTTCTGTGTTATCCTCCAATTCTGATCTACTCATGTCTGCAAAGTTCACATATGAGGTTTTTTTTGTGTGTTTGCATTTCTTAAAGAAATACTACTCAAAAATGAGAACCAAATAATTAATGAGAGTGAAACCCTTACCCTCCTGACATGCAGACCCTCTTGTTAGCATCACAGAATTAGTGGATTAAAGCTTTTAGAATTTCAAAGATATCCTTTTACGGTAGCAAGTAAATCCTATTATACATGCAAAGTGTAAGTTCTCCAAGTCTGTTTTATTTTCAAAATCCCCACTTTATTCCCTTAATTTTCGCTTCACAGCAGCAGTTGGCAAAGGTTCTGATCATTACTGTTTCCCACAGAGTGGAAATGAGACGTTGCCAAGTTCCACACAGCAAGGGCGGGCATAGATGTTGTTTGAAGTCAAGTCTCCACCAGGCACACTCATGACCCAGGGCCTGTCCATTTTCTCCAGAAGTCTGAACATGTCAGGAGCATCAGGGATGGGGCTCCCGAACTACATTTCCCATTTATCCCTCTTAGCTGTACTCTGAGTTCAAAAGGAGGGAAAGCCATTGTGATCTATTTGCCTTTGGGAGTGATGGGTTGTCCCACCCCCAGCTTGGTTGTCCTGATACCCAGAGCTCGCATGGAATTTCAGACATTGGACATTCTGGTCTACTATCCCCAACTCCTTCACTTTAGACAAAGTCATAGCTTATTTCCTGACGGACAGCTGAAAACCTATTTATGATTTTCTCTCCCACAACTCCTCTTCCGAAAGAGCCCTTCCTTATGGGCAGGTTGGCGTTTGCCTTGCGTTCTTTCAATCTCCCACTCCGCCCATCGTCCCATGAGGCCCCCTGGGGCCCAGAATATCACATGCTGTTTTCCTTTGAGGACCTTTAACCTGCACTGTATTGGAAATGTAAATAATTCTCTCTAGGACATTGAAGTATCCCCAGAGCTTCCTCGCAGTTCAGGAATTGGAGCGTTATGGAATCTTCCAGCAAAAAGAAAATATTACCGTGGAATTTGATTTCCAGTTCATGTCTCAGTCCACAGATTCTGCCAATTACTGCACATTTCCTGAGCTTCTATCATGTGAATAAAACTAATAGGCAGGTCTATCATCATTCAGAATTTTTCAAGCATCATTAAGTGTTATAGCACATCTTCCATCAGCACAAACACTGTAGTCAGCTACCTTCAGAAGTCTGGAATGTATGGTCCCTCCCCAGCTCCACTTTACCCTAGGTGGCACCGTCCATCCTGTGCAGCTGCCAATCTCCTTCCCTTTGGATGGACCATGGTACCCTCCATGCTGCTTGGGGGCTGGCGATGTGCTCTGAGACACTGGAGACCGAGATCTTGTGTTTGTGTTCACTTTATCTTCTGCTGAAGACTCTTACAGAACAAAACTGAACTACCTGGAACTTCAACTCTTTCACAATTCAGATCCCAAATGAGTAAGCGGTGGGCCCTTAAGCGGTGGGCCCTTAGGAGTATTCTGGGGTGACATCACTAGGAAGATCGTCGGGTTAATGGTTCTGAAAACGTAATTCGCTGGTGACACACAAGGTGAAAAATATGCTTACACGATCCTTCCACAGCTCTACAAGACTCCTAAGAAATTGATAATCTGAAATATTTAAACAGGTATCTCTGCAAGAATTTTCACATAGAAGATTAATTCAACAAAATAGGCTATAATTTTAAGGTACAAATCAATCATTTCAGGAAGATTGATATTTCTGAAAATTTAGTTTATAATTTAGTAATATAGCTCTAGTTCACATTGATTTTATCTCCTCTTGCCCATTCCACCACATTTATCTTTTTTGTTGCTCTCAGGTTTACATAAGTAAAGTTAACATTTTTTAAATGTACTAAGACTTGTAGAGTCATGGAACCACCACTACAATCAAGGATACACAAAAGTTTCATCACTCCCAAAATACCCTTGAGCTGCCCCTTTTTGGCTACATGCTTTCCCCAAGCTTACCCTTGTCAGCCACTGGTCTATTCTCTGTACCTCGGTCTTCTCCTTTTCTAGAATGTCATATAAATGAAATCATGCAATATGTAACTTTTGGAAACTGGCTTCCTTCACTCAGCAAAAATATTTTGAGATTCATGTTTTGTTGGATGTGTTCATAGTTGGTTCTTTCTTATTAAAAGTCATATTCCGGGGGGGCGGAGCAAGATGGCCGAATAGGAGCAGCTCCAGTCTCCAACTCCCAGCGCGAGCGACACAGAAGACCGGTGATTTCTGCATTTTCAACTGAGGTACTGGGTTCATCTCACTGGGGAGTGCCGGACGATCGGTGCTGGTCAGCTGCTGCAGCCCGACCAGCGAGAGCTGAAGCAGGGCGAGGCATTGCCTCACCTGGGAAGCACAAGGGGGAAGGGAGTCCCTTTTCCTAGCCAGGGGAACTGAGACACACAACACCTGGAAAATCAGGTAACTCCCACCCCAATACTGCGCTTTAAGCAAACAGACACACCAGGAGATCATATCCCACACCTGGCCGGGAGGGTCCCACACCCACGGAGCCTCCCTCATTGCTAGCACAGCAGTCTGTGATCTACCGGCAAGGCAGCAGCGAGGCTGGGGGAGGGGCGCCCGCCATTGCTGAGGCTTAAGTAGGTAAACAAAGCTGCTGGGAAGCTCGAACTGGGTGGAGCTCACAGCAGCTCAAGGAAACCTGCCTGTCTCTGTAGACTCCACCTCTGGGGACAGGGCACAGTAAACTAAACAAACGCAGCTGACACCTCTGCAGACGCAAACGACTCTGTCTGACAGCTTTGAAGAGAGCAGTGGATCTCCCAACACGGAGGTTGAGATCTGAGAAGGGACAGACTCCCTGCTCAAGTGGGTCCCTGACCCCTGAGTAGCCTAACTGGGAGACATCCCCCACTAGGGGCAGTCTGACACCCCACACCTCACAGGGAGGAGTACACCCCTGAGAGGAAGCTTCCAAAGCAAGAATCAGACAGGTACACTCGCTGTTCAGAAATATTCTATCTTCTGCAGCCTCTGCTGCTGATACCCAGGCAAACAGGGTCTGGAGTGGACCTCAAGCAATCTCCAACAGACCTACAGCTGAGGGTCCTGACTGTTAGAAGGAAAACTATCAAACAGGAAGGACACCTACACCAAAACCCCATCAGTACATCACCATCATCAAAGACCAGAGGCAGATAAAACCACAAAGATGGGGAAAAAGCAGGGCAGAAAAGCTGGAAATTCAAAAAATAAGAGCGCATCTCCCCCGGCAAAGGAGCGCAGCTCATCGCCAGCAACGGATCAAAGCTGGACGGAGAATGACTTTGACGAGATGAGAGAAGAAGGCTTCAGTCCATCAAATTTCTCAGAGCTAAAGGAGGAATTACGTACCCAGCGCAAAGAAACTAAAAATCTTGAAAAAAAAGTGGAAGAATTGATGGCTAGAGTAATTAATGCAGAGAAGGTCCTAAACGAAATGAAAGAGATGAAAACCATGACACGAGAAATACGTGACAAATGCACAAGCTTCAGTAACCGACTCAATCAACTGGAAGAAAGAGTATCAGCGATTGAGGATCAAATGAATGAAATGAAGCGAGAAGAGAAACCAAAAGAAAAAAGAAGAAAAAGAAATGAACAAAGCCTGCAAGAAGTATGGGATTATGTAAAAAGACCAAATCTACGTCTGATTGGGGTGCCTGAAAGTGAGGGGGAAAATGGAACCAAGTTGGAAAACACTCTTCAGGATATCATCCAGGAGAACTTCCCCAACCTAGTAGGGCAGGCCAACATTCAAATCCAGGAAATACAGAGAACGCCACAAAGATACTCCTCGAGAAGAGCAAATCCAAGACACATAATTGCCAGATTCACCAAAGTTGAAATGAAGGAAAAAATCTTAAGGGCAGCCAGAGAGAAAGGTCGGGTTACCCACAAAGGGAAGCCCATCAGACTAACAGCAGATCTCTCGGCAGAAAAACTCTCCAAGCCAGAAGAGAGTGGGGGCCAATATTCAACGTTCTTAAAGAAAAGAATTTTAAACCCAGAATTTCATATCCAGCCAAACTAAGTTTCATAAGTGAAGGAGAAATAAAATCCTTTACAGATAAGCAAATGCTTAGAGATTTTGTCACCACTAGGCCTGCCTTACAAGAGACCCTGAAGGAAGCACTAAACATGGAAAGGAACAACCAGTACCAGCCATTGCAAAAACATGCCAAAATGTAAAGTCCATTGAGACTAGGAAGAAACTGCATCAACTAACGAGCAAAATAACCAGTTAATATCATAATGGCAGGATCAAGTTCACACATAACAATCTTAACCTTAAATGTAAATGGACTAAATGCTCCAATTAAAAGACACAGACTGGCAAACTGGATAAAGAGTCAAGACCCATCAGTCTGCTGTATTCAGGAGACCCATCTCACATGCAGAGACATACATAGGCTGAAAATAAAGGGATGGAGGAAGATTTACCAAGCAAATGGAGAACAAAAAAAAGCAGGGGTTGCAATACTAGTCTCTGATAAAACAGACTTTAAACTATCAAAGATCAAAAGAGACAAAGAAGGCCATTACATAATGGTAAAGGGATCAATTCAACAGGAAGAGCTAACTATCCTAAATATATATGCACCCAATACAGGAGCACCCAGATTCATCAAGCAAGTCCTTAGAGACTTACAAAGAGACTTAGACTCCCATACAATAATAATGGGAGACTTCAACACTCCACTGTCAACATTAGACAGATCAACGAGACAGAAAGTTAACAAGGATATCCAGGAATTGAACTCATCTCTGCAGCAAGCAGACCTAATAGACATCTATAGAACTCTCCACCCCAAATCAACAGAATATACATTCTTCTCAGCACCACATCACACTTACTCCAAAATTGACCACGTAATTGGAAGTAAAGCACTCCTCAGCAAATGTACAAGAACAGAAATTATAACAAACTGTCTCTCAGACCACAGTGCAATCAAACTAGAACTCAGGACTAAGAAACTCAATCAAAACCGCTCAACTACATGGAAACTGAACAACCTGCTCCTGAATGACTACTGGGTACATAACGAAATGAAGGCAGAAATAAAGATGTTCTTTGAAACCAATGAGAACAAAGATACAACATACCAGAATCTCTGGGACACATTTAAAGCAGTGTGTAGAGGGAAATTTATAGCACTAAATGCCCACAAGAGAAAGCAGGAAAGATCTAAAATTGACACTCTAACATCGCAATTAAAAGAACTAGAGAAGCAAGAGCAAACACATTCGAAAGCTAGCAGAAGGCAAGAAATAACTAAGATCAGAGCAGAACTGAAGGAGATAGAGACACAAAAAACCCTCCAAAAAATCAATGAATCCAGGAGTTGGTTTTTTGAAAAGATCAACAAAATTGACAGCCCACTAGCCAGACTAATAAAGAAGAAAAGAGAGAAGAATCAAATCGACGCAATTAAAAATGATAAAGGGGATATCACCACCGACCCCACAGAAATACAAACTACCATCAGAGAATACTATAAACACCTCTACGCAAATAAACTGGAAAATCTAGAAGAAATGGATAATTTCCTGGACACTTACACTCTTCCAAGACTAAACCAGGAAGAAGTTGAATCCCTGAATAGACCAATAGCAGGCTCTGAAATTGAGGCAACAATTAATAGCCTACCAACCAAAAAAAGTCCAGGACCAGATGGATTCACAGCTGAATTCTACCAGAGGTACAAGGAGGAGTTGGTACCATTCCTTCTGAAACTATTCCAATCAATAGAAAAAGAGAGAATCCTCCCTAACTCATTTTATGAGGCCAACATCATCCTGATACCAAAGCCTGGCAGAGACACAACAAAAAAAGAGAATTTTAGACCAATATCCCTGATGAACATCGATGCAAAAATCCTCGATAAAATACTGGCAAACCGATTCAGCAACACATCAAAAAGCTTATCCACCATGATCAAGTGGGCTTCATCCCTGGGACGCAAGGCTGGTTCAACATTCGCAAATCAATAAACATGATCCAGCATAGAAACAGAACCAAAGACAAGAACCACATGATTATCTCAATAGATGCAGAAAAGGCTTTTGACAAAATTCAACAGCCCTTCATGCTAAAAACGCTCAATAAATTCGGTATTGATGGAACGTACCTCAAAATCATAAGAGCTATTTATGACAAACCCACAGCCAATATCATACTGAATGGGCAAAAACTGGAAAAATTCCCTTTGAAAACTGGCACAAGACAGGGATGCCCTCTCTCACCACTCCTATTCAACATAGTGTTGGAAGTTCTGGCTAGGGCAATCAGGCAAGAGAAAGAAATCAAGGGTATTCAGTTAGGAAAAGAAGAAGTCAAATTGTCCCTGTTTGCAGATGACATGATTGTATATTTAGAAAACCCCATTGTCTCAGCCCAAAATCTCCTTAAGGTGATAAGCAACTTCAGCAAAGCAGGAAAGTCTCAGGATACAAAATTAATGTGCAAAAATCACAAGCATTCTTATACACCAGTAACAGACAAACAGAGAGCCAAATCAGGAATGAACTTCCATTCACAATTGCTTCAAAGAGAATCAAATACCTAGGAATCCAACTGACAAGGGATGTAAAGGACCTCTTCAAGGAGAACTACAAACCACTGCTCAGTGAAATAAAAGAGGACACAAACAAATGGAAGAACATACCAGGCTCATGGATAGGAAGAATCAATATCGTGAAAATGGCCATACTGCCCAAGGTAATTTATAGATTCAATGCCATCCCCATCAAGCTACCAATGAGTTTTTTCACAGAATTGGAAAAAACTGCTTTAAAGTTCATATGGAACCAAAAAAGAGCCCGCATCTCCAAGACAATCCTAAGTCAAAAGAACAAAGCTGGAGGCATCACGCTACCTGACTTCAAACTATACTACAAGGCTACAGTAACCAAAACAGCATGGTACTGGTACCAAAACAGAGATATAGACCAATGGAACAGAACAGAGTCTTCAGAAATAATACCACACATCTACAGCCATTTGATCTTTGACAAACCTGAGAGAAACAAGAAATGGGGAAAGGATTCCCTATTTAATAAATGGTGCTGGGAAAATTGGCTAGCCATAAGTAGAAAGCTGAAACTGGATCCTTTCCTTACTCCTTATACGAAAATTAATTCAAGATGGATTAGAGACTTAAATGTTAGACCTAATACCATAAAAATCCTAGAGGAAAACCTAGGTAGTACCATTCAGGACATAGGCATGGGCAAAGACTTCATGTCTAAAACACCAAAAGCAATGGCAGCAAAATCCAAAATTGACAAATGGGATCTCATTAAACTAAAGAGCTTCTGCACAGCAAAAGAAACTACCATCAGAGTGAACAGGCAACCTACAGAATGGGAGAAAATTTTTGCAATCTACTCATCTGACAAAGGGCTAATATCCAGAACCTACAAAGAACTCAAACAAATTTACAAGAAAAAAACAACCCCATCAAAAAGTGGGCAAAGGATATGAACAGACAGTTCTCAAAAGAAGACATTCATACAGCCAACAGACACATGAAAAAATGCTCATCATCACTGGCCATCAGAGAAATGCAAATCAAAACCACAATGAGATACCATCTCACACCAGTTAGAATGGCGATCATTAAAAAGTCAGGAAACAACAGGTGCTGGAGAGGATGTGGAGAAATAGGAACACTTTTACACTGTTGGTGGGATTGTAAACTAGTTCAACCATTATGGAAAACAGTATGGCGATTCCTCAAGGATCTAGAACTAGATGTACCATATGACCCAGCCATCCCATTACTGGGTATATACCCAAAGGATTATAAATTATGCTGCTATAAAGACACATGCACACGTATGTTTATTGCAGCACTATTCACAATAGCAAAGACTTGGAATCAACCCAAATGTCCATCAGTGACAGATTGGATTAAGAAAATGTGGCACATATACACCATGGAATACTATGCAGCCATAAAAAAGGATGAGTTTGAGTCCTTTGTAGGGACTTGGATGCAGCTGGAATCCATCATTCTTAGCAAACTATCACAAGAACAGAAAACCAAACACCACATGTTCTCACTCATAGGTGGGAACTGAACAATGAGATCACTCGGACTCAGGAAGGGGAACATCACACACCGGGGCCTATCATGGGGAGGGGGGAGGGGGGAGGGATTGCATTGGGAGTTATACCTGATGTAAATGACGAGTTGATGGGTGCAGCACAGCAACATGGCACAAGTATACATATGTAACAAACCTGCACGTTATGCACATGTACCCTACAACTTAAAGTATAATAATAATAAATAAATTTAAAAAAAAAAAGTCATATTCCATTATGTGGATGTACCACAATTGGATTCTCCATTCACACATCAATGGTTATTTGAATAGTGTTCAGCTTGGGAACATTTTGAACAGAGCTGCTATTGGCATTTTTGTGTACAGGTATTTGTGAACATAATATTTCAATTATCAAAGAGTGCTGTCACAGAGTCATATGGAAAATATATATATGTAATTTATAAGAAAAATCTAGATTTTTCCCCAAAGTAGTCATATCATTTTGCATTCCGAAACACAAGAGTTGGTCAAGGGATGCAGGTGGACCTGCCAATTTCCAGTCTGAAGATCTTTCTTCTATATTACTGTCTCTCAAATTTACTTTTTGACATTTTCATATTTACTTTAACCCAATATTTTAATATAACTCCACTGAAAAAGTTATGAAATTACTGTCTTGACAACGGTTATTATTTTAGCATACGTCCATGTATAGGTGTTAGCATCTTCCTCTCTAAATCGTGACATAGCACCACCTCTATCTTGTCTAAGTTAAAGAAATATACTGAGCCGCGGCCAGGCGCGGTGGCTCACGCCTGTAATCCCAGCACTTTGGTAGGCTGAGTCGGGTGGATCATGAGCTCAGGAGATCGAGACCATCCTGGCTAACACGGTGAAACCGCGTCTCTACTAAAAATACAAAAAATTAGCCGGTGGTGGTGGCGGGCGCCTGCAGTCCCAGCTACTCAGGAGGCTGAGGCAGGAGAATGGCGTGAACCCAGGAGGCGTAGCTTAAAGTGAGCTGAGATCTGGCCACTGCACTCTAGTCTGGGCGACAGAGCGGGACTCCATCTCAAAAAAAAAAAAAAGAAAAAGAAAGAAATATACTGAGGCACATGAGTAGATGCAATGAAGGCTCCACAGCTCATAGTGAGTGGAAATAAGGTGAGATTTATTAGCCTCTGTAATGGTTTTTAATGAAATTTTCTAAAACCTTAAAAACATGGCTTTAATCTTTCTAGGGTTTTTCTCTTTGAAGTTATTTAAAATATTTTATCTTCTTAGAAAATGCTGAAAACATATTTTTTCTCATCAATGCATAATTTCCATGAACCCTGATTTTCACAGGGGCTTGACATGAAAGATGCTAGAATTCTTCATTTTTAATTAACAAATGCATGATCTCACATAGTCATCATTTTTGTGGTGGGAGCCCATAACTTCTACTGTCTTTACATTTCTCAAGAATACAATATATCATCATTATCTATCCTTACCTTGCTACACAATAGATTTAAAATTTATTTCTCCTAAGTATAATTATGAAGTCTTTGACCAACATCTCTTCATAATCTCTCCTCATAGCCATCCCAGGCCCTGGTAACCACCATCATACTCCCCACTTCTGTAATATTAACTTTTTAAAATTCCACGTATGCATGAGGTCATGTGCTGTTTGTCTTTCTGTGCCTGGCTTATTTCAGTTATCATAAGGTCCTCCAGATCATCCATGTTGTCAAAATGACAGGATTTCATTCTTTTTATGGCTGAATAGTATTCCATTGTGTGTGTGTGTACGTGTGTGTGTGTGTGTGTATTTTTACTACCTATTCATGTATTGATGAACACTCAGGTTGATTCCACATCTCGGCTATTGTAAAGAGTGGCGCTAAGAACATGAAAGTGCAGATATCTCTTCTACAAACTGATCTAATTTCCATGAGATACATACCCAGTACTGAGACTGCTGGATCATATGGTAGTTCTATTTTAAATTGTTTGATGAACCCTCATACTCTTTTCTGCAATGGCTGTACTAGTTTATATCCCCATGAACAGTGAATAAGGGCTCCCTTTTCTGACCATCTTTGCCAAAGCATGTTGTCTTTTGTCCTTTTGATACTAACTATTCTAACCGAAGTGAGTTGCTTTCTCATTGTGGTTTTGATTTGCATTTCCATGATAAATAGTGATGTTGAGCATTTCTTATAGAGTTATTGGCCATTTGTATGTCTACTTTTTAAAAATGTCTATTTAGGTCTTTCACTCATTTTTTAATCTAGTTATTTGGTTTTTTGCTGTTGAGTTGTTTGACTTCCTTATATATTTTGTTTATTAACTCTGTGTCAGGTTTACATTCTATAATTTGTCTTCCTACTATGTTGATTGGGTCCTTTGCTGTACAGAGACTTTTTTAGTTTGATGTAATCTCATTTGTCTATTTTTGCTTTTGTTGCCATTGCTTTTGAGGTTTTATCCAAAAAATCCTTACCCAGTACAATGTCATGAATTATTCCTCCTACATTTTCTTCTAGTAGTTTCATATTTTCAGATCTTATATTTAAGCATTTAATTAATTTTTACTTCACTTTTGTAGATGGTAAAAGATAAATGTTTCATTTTATTTTTCTACAAGTGAATATCGAGTTTTTACATCATTATTTATTGAAGAGACTATCCTTTCTCCAGTGTATTTTCTTGATACCTTTGTTGAAAATCTGTTGGTTGTAAATACATGCATTTATTTCTGGGCTTTCTATTCTGTCATCTCTGTATATCTGTTTGTATGCCAGTAGCACACTGTTTGGGTTGCTATAGATTTGTAGAATACTTTGAAGTCACGTAGTGTGTTGCTCTCAGATTTGGGTTTTGTTTTGTTTTATTTTACTTTATTTTATTTTTCAAGATTGATTTGACTTAGGTGTCTTTTGTGGTTACATACAAATTTTAGGGTTAATTTTTTCCATTTCGGTCAAGAATGTCATTGGGTATTTTGATAGGAATTTCATTGAATCTGTATATTATCTTTGGGTATTATGGTTATTTTAACAATATTAAATCTTTTGTTCTATTACATGGAATATATTTTCATTTATTTGTGTCTTCTTCAATTCTTTCACCAATGCTTAGCAATTTTCATTGTAGAGATCTTTCCCCTACTTGATTAAGTTTATTCCTAAGTATTTTAATTTTTATTTGCTACTATAAATGGAATTGTTTTCTTGGTTTCTTTTTAAGATACTTTAGTATAAGCAGATAGAAACACTACTGGTTTTTGTATGTTGATTTTGTATTCTGCAACTTTACTGAATTTATTTATTTCTTCTAACAGTCATTTGGTGAAGTCTAAAATTTTCTGTAGATAAGATCATGTTGTCTGCAAGTAAAAACAATTTGACTTTCTTCTATCCAATCATATGCCTTTTATTTTATTCTTCTCCTGACTATTTGCTCTGGTTAGGTCTTCTAGTACTATGTTGAATCAAAGTGGTAAAATTAGTACTCTAGTCTTGTTCCAGGTCTTAGAGCAAAATTTTTCAACTTTTCCCTATTTAGTATGTTAGCTGTGGTTTTATCATATATGGCCTTTATTGTGTTGAGGTACATTCTTTCTATATCCAGTTTGTTAAAAATTTTTATCATGAAGAGATACTAAGTTTTGTCAGATAAATTTTCTGCATCTATTTAAATGATTATATGAGTTTGTCTTTCATTCTGTTAATGTGATGCATCATGCTTATTCATTTGCATATATTGAACTATCCTTGAATCCCTTCAGTGAATCTCACTTAATAATAGTGAATGATATTTTTAATGTACTACTGAATTTGATTTGCTAGAATTTTGTTGAGGATTTTTGAATGTATATTCATCAGGGATATTGGCCTTCAGTTTCCTTTTATCCTAGTGCCCTTGTCTGGTTTTGATATCACAGTAATGCTGGCCTCATAGAATGTTACTTGACATACATATAGTTCCTCTTGCTCTCTTTGGTTTTCCATTTGAAATGACTATTTTTTCTGTCCCTTCATTTTCGGTCTCTGTGTGTCCTTACAAGTGGAGTGCTCTCTTGTAGGCAGCATATAGTTTTGTCTTATATATTTTCCATTTAGCACTCTGTGTCATTTAATTGGAAAGTTTAATCCACTTATATTCAGTGTAATTATTGATAAGTAAAAACTTACAACTGCCATTTTGTTGCTAGTTTGTTTGCTTGTGTGTGTCTGTGTGTGTGTGTGTGTGTGTAGATCTTGTTATCTCACTGTCTTTCTTTGTAGTTAAGTGATTTTCTCTGGAAATATGTTTCGATTCTTTTTAAAAAATGTTTATTGTTTATAAGTTTTTATTTTGTGGTTACATGAGACTTATTTTTAAAATCTCATATTTTAAACAGTTTTTAAAATAAATGACAACATATTTTGTTCACACAAAAAAATCTACACTTTATCTGCATTCCCCCCACATTTTTAATTTTTGATGTAACAATTTATGTATTTTTATATTGCCTATCCCTCAACAAACTATTATAGTTATTATTTTACTAGTTTTATTTTTTAACCTTAACATTGATGGTGTGTCATGTATATACCATGATTACAGTAGTATAATATTCTGAATTTGATTGTACAATTGGATTTACCAGTGAGTTTCATACCTTCAGATGTTTTTGCATTACTCATTAGCATTCTTTTTATTCAGTTTGAAGTATCCTCTTTAGCATTTCTTAAAAGACATATCTGTTGGTGATAAATTCCATTGGGTTTTCATTGTCTGGGAAAGTGTTTACCCTTTATTTCTGAAGGATAGCTTGTTGATTGGCAGGGTTTTTATTTTTATTTTTTCCTTCATTACTTTGAATCTGTCATCTCACTCCCTTCTGGCATGTAATGTTTCTGCTGTGAAGTCTTCTGCTTCCGGGCATATTGGAACTCCCTTATATATTATTTGCTTCTTTCCATATGTGGCTTTCAGGATCGACTTTTTTTTTCTTTGACCTTTGATAGTTTGACTATACTATGTCTTGGGGTAGTATTATTTGAATTGTATCTGATTGGTGATCTTCAGCCTTCTAGTAGCTGGATATTTATATCTTTATCCAGGTTTGGAAAGCTTTCTGCTCCTATTTATTTAAATAAGCTTCCTACCTTTTTATCTTACTCTAATCCCTCTTGAATGACAATGGGCCAAACATTAATTGTTTTCATAGTGTCATATAGATCCTGTATGACTTCCTCATTTTAATTGTTTTGTTTTTCATTTCTCTGATTATATATTTTCAAATATCCTGTCTTTCAGTTCATGCATTTATTTTTCTGCTTGATCAATTCTGCCACTGATTCTATTTTTAACTTTTGTTCATTGTAGTATTTACCTCCAGGATTTCTGTTTGATATTTTAAATTATTATTTTAACCTTTCTGATAAGTATCTCTGATATGTTTCTGAATTATTTCTCTGTGTTTTCTTTAAGTTTGCCAAAGAGCTTTCTTAAAACAGAAATTTTGAATTGTCTGATATGTCATACATCTCCATCTCATTAGGGTTAGCAATGAGCACCTTATTTTGTTCATTTTTTGAGGTCATGCTTGCCTAATTAATTTTGTACCTTATACTCATGTGTCAATGTCTGTGTGTTTAATAAGCAGGTATTTATTGAAGCCTTTGCAGTCTGACTTTGTATGTGTCCATCCTTCTACAGTAAGTCTGTTCAGAAATTCTGAGCAGACTGACTGTTGTGGTCCTTAGATCCACGAACGCTGAAGCCATTTCAGCACTACAGAGTTCCCCAAGCCCAGGTCATGAGTCTTGCAAGAGCTTGGAAGATGGTTTCATTCCTAACCTATAATTTTCTGGGGAAGACCCAAGGAGGATGCCTAAGCTATGTGGGAAAGCTGACTAGGGGCTTGAACCCAGGAGACCTGTGGGCTTTGCTTCCTGCAGCATGGTGATGCTGACGAGTCTTCTATGTTGTGGCATGTTTACTGGCAGAAAAGGAGAACAACTACAGAATTCCACATGCTGATTACTGTAAGCTCCACCCCTACTCTTTATCTCTAGCTGACCTCAGATAGTTTAGCCCTGCCAATGCTTGCAGTGATTTTTGTGAGATAAAATAAAAGCAAACCTCCTGCTTAGAGTCTCAGAATGGTGGGGAAACTGGATGCCCACCTCCAACTCACCTTTTCCACTCTAGGAACTATTCTACCCCACTTCTGGTGCTTGGAGGAAGGGCACTGCGATCAAAGAGAGCCATCTCCATTACCATGTGATTGGTTTTTTTTTCAGCTTTGAAGTTCAAGAGAGTATCACGACCTTGCTCCTGAGTTAAGAATATTCAGATTGGTCATCATACTTCTGGATAGTTGCTAGTTTGGATTCTGTGGCTAGGAATGAAGCCAGAGAACTTCAACTTCAACCTTTATTTTTTCATGTGACTTACTGTAATTCTTTATAGACTCTGTGACCTTGAAGAATGAAAAAACCATAACATAGAATCTATCTCTTCAAGAAAATAACATCTATTTTCTAGTAAAGTACTTTGATTCTTTGGAAAAACATATATTGTGAACATTCAAGGTCTTCATCATATGAACAGCAGCCATTTCTAACATCATTTATCCCTGGTGATACAGCAGAAGAGACTTATTAAATAAACAATAGTCTTGAAAATTACTACCATTCACTTTTTGAAAGATCAAAGTGGTTACATTTCTAACATGGGAAGTATGCTGTTATCAAATTATCAAAGCATTTTAACTACTGTTTTCATAATGGTAAGCTACCTGATTTAGCAAAGAGACCCCAAATTGCATAATGGCATAAACACCATAAAAGTTTGGTCATTGTGCCCACATACCCTTTCAGGTCAATGAGGGTTAAATGAATTACTGATACAGCAACAATACAAATTTATCTCAAAATAATTAGGTTGAAATTTTGGGGGTCTCCCCTTGGCAGTGTCAATGCCTTAGTTAACATGTGTCTCCAAGACTCTCTGGACGCCTCCAACCAACACATGAGCAGAGGCTGAAATGGCCCATACCGGAAGTGATGTACATAATTTTCCAATGCTCACATTGTATTGGCCAGAATTAGTTATCTGGCCCCACATAAAGATGCTAAGATAAGAAAATAAATTTCCTGGGTAGCCATTTTCCAGAAACAATTCTAATTCACAAATAGGGGAACAGCAATCTTTGATGGATAGTAAACTTTCTTTGACAAATAAGTGTTAACAGAATTTGTATTTGTTTTACTTATTTTACCAAATACTTTGTGACATTGAAACATGTCCTGAATTTTTTCGCCTAAATATTTTTCTATTTTTTCAAGTGTCTAATCTTTTTCTTTAATCAATAGCATTAAGTATAGGCAAGAAAGTATAAGCTAGTATCCAACAGAGTGTTTAAATATTGCTTCTTAACATATTTATCTATTCTCAATTTTAGACCTAAGTATTTATTATATAATTTCCCTTTGTCATGGCTCCTAATTCCTGTGTGATATATGATATATGTGATGTATTTTGGCTTATTTCCTCATTTCTAACTTTGAATTACTATTTTCCTGGTAGCAACATGTAATTTACCATTTACCTATTTTGTGAGATATTTTTCAAGGATTATAGTTTTTTTCAGAATGTATATGGTTTTTTTTCTAAGTTTTCCTTTTTTTTGTGCATTATGTCACATTCTTGCCTTATAGGTTCCACTCTTTTTTTCTCTCTCTCTTTTTAAACATCTCAAAAATATTTATTTTCAAATTTTTTCACAAGCTTTGAAACAATTCCAAAATAGATAAAACCCAAATGTTAATCAGTTGGTGGCAGTTTCTGGATGTCCCTCAAGAAGGTTAAGGAGGGATGTTCTCTTGTGTGCTTATGTTTGTTTCTTACCTTACTTGGGAGCTGTTTAAGGAAGGCACACTTGGCCCCTAGTGGTGAAGACCTTATAGTGAGAGAGTTTTACATTTGTCTCTGCCTGGTGCACAATATTTTATCACTTCTAGACTATTTTTTTTTTCTATCAGCATTACTGAAATGTCTAAGTAACACAAAATCCATTTTAAAGTTAAAATTGCATAAATTTGACAAAGGTATACAGTCATGTGACCACAACAGTTATTTCCTTTACTCAAATTTCTGTCTAATTTTCTTGTAGAGGATTTGTTCATACTTCCATCCCCAGACCCAGGTAATGCCAAATCTTCCTATTACTAAAACTGTGCCTTTTCCAGAATTTCATATAAATGCAGTCACAAACCATGTGTTTCTTGGGGGTATGTTGGACTTATTTTACTATGTAATGCTCTTGAGATTCATTTCTGTTGTATGTATCAGTAGTTTCTTCCTTTTTTATTACTAGGCTTTATTCCATTAGATGAGTATACCACAATTTGTTTATTCATTCACTAATTGATAGACTTTTGGGCTATTTTCACTCTTTTGCTACTATGAATCTGTATGCTACACAAATTTTGCATACAAATATTTGTTTGGACAGATGTTCTCATTTCTCTTTGAGTACATATCTAGGAGGGATTGCTAGGTTATATTTTTAAAAGTTTGTCTTTATAAGAAATTGCTGACGGTTTTTCAATATGGCTATTTCATTTTGTGTTATCACTAGCTTTGTATAAGAGTTATCTTTGCTCCAAATTCTCTTCATTGCATAGTGCTCTCTGTTTTTAATTTTGGCCATTATAGTGTGTATGTAGTGATACCTCAGTAAGGTTTAAATTTACACTTCACTAATAATAATGTAAGTCATTTATATGTACTTATTTACATCTGGAATTCTTCCTTGATGAAGTGCATGTTCATATATTGTGTCATATTCTATGCTGTATTATTTAATTTTAAGTGTGTTTTATATATTCCAGATACAAGTTATTTATTGTTTATTTTTCAAATATTTTCTTCCAGAATTTTGGTGACTTTTTCATTTTATTAACAGTATCTTTTTTATATGGTTTGGCTGAGTCTCCACCCATCTTGACTTGTAGCTCCACCCATCTTGACTTGACCAATCTCATCTTGACTTGTAGCTCCCATAATCTCCATATGTCATGGGATAGACCCAGTGGGAGGTAATTGGATCATGGGGTTGGGTTTTCCCATGCTGTTCTCATGACAGTGAATAAGTCTCACGAGATTCGATGGTTTTATAAAGGGCAGTTCCCCTGCACATGCTTTCTTGCTTGCTGCCATGTAAGACATGATTTTGCTCCTCCTTTGCCTTCCACCATGATTGTGAGGTTTCCCAAGCCATGTGGAAATGTGAGTCCATTAAGCTTCTTTTTCTTTATAAATTACCCAGTCTTGGATTTTCCTTCATAACAATATGAAAATTGATAAATATAGTAAATTGGTACCAGTAGAGTGGATTATTGCTATAAAGATACCCAAAAATGTGAAAGTGACTTTGGAACTGGTAACAGGCAGAAGTTGGAACAGTTTGGAGGGCTCAGAAGAAAACAGGAAAATGTGGGAAAGTCTGGAGCTTCCTACAGACTTGTTAAATGGGTTTGAGCAAAAAGTCCAGGCTGAAGTGGTCTCAGACGGAAATGAAGAATTTATTGGGAACTGGAGCAAAGGTGATTCTTGCTATGCTTTAGCAAAGATACTGTCAGAATTTGGCCTCTGTGCTAGAGATTTGTGTAAGTTTGAACCTGAGAGAGATGATTTAGGGTATGTAATGGAAGAAATTTCTAAGCAGCAAAATGTTCAAGAATGTAACTTAGGTGCTCTTAAAAACACTCAGTTTAATTCATTTACAAAGATATGGTTTGGAATTGGAACATATGTTTAAAAAAGAAGCAGAGCATAAAAGTTTGGAAAATTTGCAGTCTGATGATGTGATAGAAAAGAAAAACCCATTTTCTGAGGAGAAATTCAAGCCAGCTACACAAATTTGGGCTGTGGACTTTTGAGTTAATGCTGAAATGAGTTAAGACTTTGGGGGATTGTTGGGAAGGGCATGATTGGTTTTGAAATGTGAGGACATGAGATTTGGGAGGAGCCAGGGTGAAATGATATAGTTTGGCTGTGTCCCCCACCCAAATCTCATCGTGATTTGTAGCTCTCATAATTTCTACATGTCATGGGAGGGACCCAGTGGGAGATCATCGAATCTTGGGGGCAGGTTTTCCCATGCTGTTCTCCTGATAATGAAGGTTCATGAAGTCTTATGGTTTTAGAAAGGGCAGTTCCTCCACACACTCTCTTGCCTACTGCCATGTAAGACATGCCTTTGCTCCTCTTTTGCCTTCCACCATGATCGTGAGGTCTCCCCAGCCAGCTGGAACAGTGAACCAATTAAACCTCTTTTTCTTTATAAATTACCCTCGTATTTCCTTATAGCAGTATGAAAATACGCTAATACACTTTATATGATAAAAATTAATTTGTTGTATTGTAATTTTTCATATTTTTATTTCATAGGTTGTGCATTTTGTGCGTTTAGAAATCTTTGCTTAACCCAAGGTCACAAAAAATTTTATCCTGGAAGTTTTATAATTTTGGTTTTTGCCTTTATGTATGATTCAGGTTAACTTATTTATAAAGTATAATGTAATTATTGTGACTTTTTCACATGGATACATATAATTGTTCCAAAATCACATTTGAAAAGATTATCCTTTCCCCAATGAATTATCTTGGCAATTTTATGTCATGTATGACCTTAAACCTTAAAACCTTAAATATATGAATCTGTTTCTGGAACTATAAAAATATACACTTTTTTTTTTTTTTTTTTTTTTCAAATTTGAGATGAGCTCTCTCCCTGACACCCAGGCTGGAGTGCATTGGGGCAGTCTTGGCTCACTGCAACTTCCATCTCTGGAGCTTAAGTGATCCTCCCACCTCAGCCTCCCAAGTAGCTGGGGCTACATGTGTGCACCACCACACCTGGCTCTGTGTGTGTGGTTTTATTTTGGGGGGTGGGGGTTGTTTCTTAGGGGTTTTTTTGGGGGTCAAGGAGAGATGGGGTTTCCCCATGTTGTCCAGCCTGGTCTCCAACTCCTGAGCTCAAGTGATCTGCTTGCCTCGGCCTCCCAAAATGCTGGGATAACAGATGTGAGCCACCATGCCTGGCCTAAAATAATATACTTCTATATTTAACCTTTCTTCCATAACGTTATTATTATATTATTGTTTATTATGCTGCACATTAAGTCTACACATGTAATGAATACATAGTATATTATTTTTATTTTTACATGAAACAATCATTTTTCTTTTAGGGAGATAGTAAGAAAAATGTCTTTGATATTTACCCACAGATTTACTATGTCTAGGACTCAACACACTTTTTGTTTAGAACCATATTTTTTTAATCTGTTGACATTTTTTTCTTTTTCTGCAAAACTTTCTTTAACACTTCCTTCTGTAGAGAAAGTCTATGGCAATGAATTTGTTATCCTTAGTTTACACAAAAAGTTATTATTTTGTCTTTATTTTTAAAATATATTTTCACTAAGTACAGAATTTTATGTTGACAGGATTTTTCCCTCATACTTCAGATATGTCATCTCACTTCCCTTGTTTGCATAATGTCTGTTGATATCGGATATCTTATCAGAATGTCATCTTAGCTTTGTTCTTCTATCTGTCATTTTCCTCTGGGTGCTTTTAAGATCTTTTTTTTTTTAAATCACTGGTTTTCAGAAATTTGATTATGATTTGCCTTGTCTTTTTCCTCATCTTTCCTCTTCAAGAAGTTTGTTGATCTTCCTCGATATGTGAGTTTATGTTTCTCCTCAAATGTGTGTGTAATTTCGGGCAAATATTTTTTCAAATATTTTTCTTCTCCTTTTCCTTTTTTCTTGTCTCTCTCTCTCTCTCTCTCTCTCTCTCTCGTCTTACTCTGTCACCCAGGCTAGAGTGCAATGGCACAATCTTGGCTCACTGCAACTACCACCTTCCAGGTTCAAGCAATTTTCCTGCCTCAGACTCCCAAGTAGCTGGGATTACCGGCACCTGCCACCATGCCCAGCTAATTTTTGTTCTTTTAGCACAGATGGGGTTTCACCACGTTGGCCAGGCTGGTCTTAAACTCTTAACCTCAGGTTATCCACTAATCCTATGTAATGTGGCAGATATAACAATCATCTTCCCTAGGAGAATAAAATTCACAATGTGCTCTCTAATGAATCCATATGTAAGTTACATGTTTTAACCTGATTTTTGCTTTAGGCTGTCCCAACATTGTAATTAACTATACCCAGGTCTGGTAGTATGGATGTAGGATTGAGACATTCCCTGAAATTTCTCCCTAAATCTTTTTCTCTCCTTTTTTTCCCCAAGCATCTAATCCTTTCTTTCCATTTTGCCACATTAACCTTGGCAAGGCAGGTGAGCCATCATCCCTTAGGGTACTAGAAACAAATTCAAAAGGCATTTTCACTGAGCTTGGGTAAAATCTCATTGTCTCACAAAGAATGACTTTCATAAGCACAAAATACTTATTACACAGTTGAACAATAGGGTTTATTGTTACCTGGGTCCCATTTTAATGTTATTATATTGTTGAAACTTATTTCTCTGAAAAGCTTCCAGAAAATTACCTGACTAAACTGTAAAGTTAACGGCAATGGATTTTACGATAAACAAGAGAGTTAGCTATTTTCTAAGCACTGAGCACTCACTCTGATATCCTGAGCTCTGGCTTAGAATTTGACATTTGCTGACTTTCTACAACAGAGGGCCCATCCTTAACCAAAGCTCCAATCCCCTGATCGAGTGACCTTTCATTCTCTCGACATACCTAATCATCTTTCTTTCCATCAGTCTGTACTCTCTACTTACAACACCTTTTCACGCAGTTGTGCTGTAGTTATTGTAGTTATATGCAGTTGTGCAGGTCTAGGAATGGACTATGGCTTCCTGGTGATGACTTCCAGGGTGCCGATTCTTCCAGAGGCAGCAATGTGATTTACAGATTTAGATTGCTAGGGAAGCCCCTGGCCCATGGTTAATAGCACAGAAAGTCACACCTCTCTCACACCAAAGCCATACCAGCTCCACCTTTAACTTTTAACTGTTCTACGTATTTGTGGTTAACTTTTTTTTTTTTAGTTTTCAAGAGAAAGAAGTGCTACTGAACAAAATCACTGTTCAGGAATAAAAGTTGTTTTTGTTTTTTTCTTTTTGTTTCGTTGGAAAGATAACTAAAGCTTTTCATTGTAGGGCTTCTCCTGATCTTTCTAACTTCCCTCTTTTCTTCTCTTCTCTCCCTATAAGCAAGCTCAATTCCTACCAGACTCGCCTCTTTACTACCAGCCACTGTAACACGTCACAAGCATTTACACATCTTTTCATTGGCTGATACTCTTCCCTTTGCATAAGATGTACAACCCCTGATTTTCAACATCTGCCCTTCAGTAAGTACTTGCTCCATTCCTGCCTTTTCAGGTAAGTGCCCAATTATTCCTCATTTCCCTCATGATCGGCATAGCCACTTCACAATAAAGCCTTGAGAATAATTTTCCTTGATCATTTCCCCCAAAGTTGCACAGAGTAGGCTTCGATCTTCCACACCACATGACTCAAGTAGTCCTACACACCTGAAAACACTAGCAAAGAGTGGGGCTGGTCACCAGTAATTAATAAACTCATTTCAGAGTGGTGACCTTGCTAGTGCCCTCAGCTACATGGGCACATCTGCTCCACCCCCCCCCACTTCCTGCCACTCCCTCAGGGTGAACTGGGTCAGAGAACGTTGGCCTGTCTGCTGGATATGACATGTGAATGTGCATGAGTAAACTCTGAATTTATGGAAGAACAGCATCATGTAGCCATATGTCCTTGAACACAGTAATACAATCACTGCATGTGTAGGCAGCGGTTCTGAAAACCTTTTTATGAAAGCAGAGATGACATGGGGAAATGACTGGATTATTGAGGGCCAGCATGATAGACATTTTAGACATTTTAGTAGGCTTTAAAAATGCCTGTGTGAAGGTGTGATCAGCATTTATTAAGAAATGCCCAAATAAATGCTTCTCTTTTCTTCTTTCTCTTCTCATTCAGTCATATCTTCTTGTCTTTATACAATGGAGGTCACTTGTCAAATCAAGATAATTGGAAGAAGAAACACAAACTATTTCAAAAATGTTACACTTGTTACACTTTCAAAACAATCACTGAGGCTCTTTCTAGGCCCAGGATCATGGGTCTTATCTACGTCCCTAGACTGATCTTCCACAGTCCAGTGTGATGGCTATCCTCACCTTCATTCTCAAAACAATTCTCATCTCATGGCTTTTGGTCATCTGACTAAGGCCCCACCACTGGACAGCCAAGGCTGGATTAGCAATCAGCTCTGTTGCCTGGAAACTGGTGCTGCCTCTGATCACCACGGTGGCAATGGACATGGCTCTACCCTATGGGAAGAATGGAATTCATGCAGCAAGCTTCCAAATACTTCCACATTGGATGGTCATGAATTTCTAGACGTTTGATTCTATTGTTGGTAGCTCTCCCTTTGGGCTGAAACACAATATGTAAAAACACATTTACATTTATTTTGTTTTCTAAAAAATTATTTTTCCATTACCTTCAAACACCAGATTCAGCAAAAGATGCTCTGTATTTATGTTTTTGTGTGCAATTAAAATATTACCAAATCGTTTTAGGATCATACTGCAAATAAAACTTGTACCCTTCGGTTCCAGCTGACTTAACTCTTTGATATATTTCACACTAGCGGCCCCTCTACCCAGTAAAATACTTTTGGGCATTCCCACCATCCCCACTGTCTGAATTTTGGGATATTTGAAAAACTCTCCCAATTCTAATTTCTATAAAACTTTTGAAAAAATATGAATCAGTGAAAAATCAAACTCAATGATCAAATGGGAAAAAGCATATCCTGGTATGAAATGTTTTGTTGGCAGATTTTCCTTCTTATTCTTGAGTAGCTTGTGCGGCCTGTTAATGACCTTACCCTCCATTTTCTGAAGGGAAGTTCAGAGTATTTCGGAACTTCTGTATTTCTGTTCTTTTTACCCTTTATGGTTTCCCAACATTATCTCTTTTGGTAAAAGAAAAATATACCAGAAAAAAACAATTACTAGAGCAAGCAAAAAGCTACCTGCCAAACTCTTTCCTTCTCTGATCACAAAAGCAGAGAGCCCAAGATAAACAGCAACCTTGACTACTGGCCAAAGAAAATCTATTTTTTTTCATAATTTTTGAAAAAATTGAAGTACCTCACTGTCTGTTTCAAGAATACAATCTAGTAATGAGAATATTACCTTAAGTGTACAGAAAGCTGTTCTTCATCAGAGCTAAGAGTATTTTGTGTTTGAACAATTCCTTCCATCTTCCACGGAAGCCAGGAATGACTTTGCTCTAAGGAGGTGCCCTGTACTCCACGGAACAGAGCAACCAAGGATCTAAATTGAGAATCAGTCTTCACACAGGCACTTCTGTTATGGATAATCATAACTTGCCTGTGTTTTACAGACACTTAATCAATCCCCAAAATAGACTTCTGACCAACCTGATTCTACATTTCCCTGCTATGGAAACATATCTGTTCCAGTATTGACTCCGTTTGAAATCACATTTCCTTTATTCAAATACTATGCAATTAACAAAATGTTCAACATCCCAATTGCCACAAGGAGTTTTAATAAAGTATCATATATTTAAAGGTTATTTACATCATTATCCAGATTTTATAAAAGCAATAATAGCAATGTCTTATATTTGTTGGGCACTTTCTAGGCAGTCAAGCATTTTTCTTAATGTCATATGGATTAACTCAATAATCATTAAGATAAATCTGCAATCTAAGATGTTCTTATTATCCCCATTTTACACATGAGAAACTGAATGATAGCAAGTGGCAAACAGCCCCCAAATCACCCAAACAGTAAAGGACAGAGGCACTATTAAAACTCAGCCCATACCTCCTCTCTGCCATAGGATGTCTTTTTTACTGTTCATTTTATCTTTCTTTTCTTTCAAAAGGCCGTCTGAATTATATAAGCTTCAGATACTTTAAAAATGATCTATCCCTGTGAGTATGGGCTAAAAAATGTATGTGTCACAAGCTGAGTCAAAATGACTACAAGTCAATGAAAAATGTTTCTCCAAATTCAGGATCAGGCCTGCCTTAGCCGGCCAGACTGCTATAACAAATTACCATGGACTTCTTTAGGAGGCCGAGGCTGGCAGATCACGAGGTCACGAGTTCGAGACCAGCGTGACCAACATGGTGAAACCCCATCTCTACTAAATATACAAAAATTAGCTGGGCTTAGTGGCGTGTGCCTGTAGTCCCATCTACATGGGAGGTTGAGGCAGGAGAATCGCTTGGATCAGGGAGTCAGAGGTTGCAGTGAGCTGAGATCGTGCCATTGCACTCCAGCCTGGTGACAGAGTGAGACTCCATCTCAAAACAAACAAACAAAAAAAAACACAAAACATAGACTTACACAACACACCATGACTTAAACAGCACTTACTTCTCACAGTTCTGGAGAGTGGGAAGTCCAAGATCAAGCCCCTGGCAGATTGTGTCTGGCGAGAGCTCACTTCCTGCCTTGTGGAGGGCCACCCTCTCACCGTGTCCTCCCGTGGAGCACGAGAGAGCTCCTGAAGCCTCTTCTATAGGGGCTGCACCATCCTGACCTAATCACCTCCCAGGCCTCACCTCTTCATACCATAACCTTGGGGGTAAAATTCCACATGTGAATTTGTGGGAGACATAAGCACCCAGTCCATAACTGAGCCTCTCCAACTGTCACACTTACTTGTGAGTATGTATTCCCCTGGCCCACTGGGCAGATGTGAGCAGCTCATAGACTCAGAATGGAGCCCCTCAAGCTGCTGTTCTTACCTGTGCGAGTGTGTGCACCTGGTGAGCCCTTCTCTCTGTCCCTTGCCCACTGAGCAACTATCTCTGGAGCACCCTCTAGGTATAGGGCTCTCGGCAGGCCCAAGGAAGGGCAATGAAAGAAAGACAGAGGCTGTCCTTGCCTCCTCAGGCTTAGGGTATAAAGGACAGGACTTTCATCACAGGACCACACAGGAAATACTGACAGCCTCAAGGCTTGCTGTGAAGGAAAGGTGCCCAGGGCACTGTAGGGGACCCCCTTTCTCTCTGTTTGGCAACTTTCTCTTCTCTTGAGGAAGTTACTTAATTTCCTGAGCGCAGACTGCCTGATTATCCACGTGTCTGTGTTTCAGGCTCTCTCTACCACTGTCTCTACCTCTGTCTCTCTACCTGCGTCTCTCTCTGTTTTATTCTCTCCATTCCCCTCTCCTTTCTCTTCCCTTTTTCTCTCCCTCAGGCTGACGTTTCCAAGGACTTCAGATGACTTTAAACACTTTAGGGAACAGGTGTTCAGACGGTGGTAGGAAAGTTTTGATTCAGCCTTAAGCAGCCTTGACTTTGCTGTGTGACTTTACAGATGTCACCAAGCGATCTTCATTCTTAGAGGACAGTCACGCCTTACTTCGCAACCTACGTGGGCTATTACAAGGATTCCATTCCTTAAGAGATAACGTGAGCTTTAAAAGATTTAAAAGTTATCTATCTATCTATCTATCTATCTATCTATCTATCTATCTATCTATCCATCTATCTATCAATCAATCATTATATATTATAGTTAGTGCTATTAAGGGCACGTGGAAATTTTTAAAATTTTTTCTCCTCAAATAATTAAAAAAAAAATAAGCTAAATGTTTTAGAGAAAATGAATATATACCACAAGAGTGTGGGAGAAGACGTTTCAGAGTATGTGATTTTAATTATCTTAAACCATTAAATGTGAAACATTCCAAAGACCTAATCCCATCTCAAAGAGCAAACTGTTTAGGAAATTACTGTCAGCTCCAGTGTGACCCCATCACTCTGCCCTGGGCTTCCTGTGGTGGTGTAACTCTAATCACATTCTGTTATGTTTAATTCTTAGGGTCTCATTTTTTCTAATTATAGTGTGAATTTTCTGAAAGCAGGGAATTGAATCCTTTTCCTATTTGCATTATCACTGCAACTCATGAATTTTAAAATGTTTATGGATTTGAACTGACTGTCTGCCATACCTTGATATACCCCTATTTAGAAGAGGTGAGCTTTCCAGCATCTTTTTCCTATATGGCCATTATGTTAGTTTTCAGGGACTGCTGTAACAAAATACCACAGACTGGATGGTTTAACAATAGGCATGTTTTCACAACTCTGGATGCTGGAAGTCCACAATCTAGATGCCAGCAAATTAGGTTTCTGGTGAGGGGACTCTTACTGGCTTGTAAAATGCCACCTTCTCTCTCTGTCCTCATGTCATCTTTCCTTAGCACGGGGAGAGAGGGGGGGGCATGAAAGAGTGAAAAAGCATGAACAAGCTCTCCTGTGTCTCTTCTTATAAGGACATTAATCCTATTGGTTCAGGGTTCCACCCTGATGTTCTCATTTGACCTCAGTTTCTTCCTCTGAGGTCCCATCTCCGAATACAGCCACACTGGGGATTAGAGCTTCCACATATGTGTGTAGAGGGTGGGAGCACAAATTTCCAGCCCATAACAGCTAAGGCGGCCAAACCAGATGTAAGTTTGTATGTTCCGTTCACGTCAAGACTTGCCTGTGTGCCTCCATTTGCACTGCTCCAGGCACTTGGCTGGCACCAATTGGTTTACAAATTTCCCCAGATTTATTCAGGTCAAAAAGCCACCACTCAGAAGCAGAGCCAGACAAAAACCTCATAATTGCTGAGGGTTGGTCTTGCACCAAGCATTTGGCTTTTTTTTTTTTTTTTTTTCTGTATTATTCTTTCCTTAAGACAATGTCAGTTCCTCTCCCTGTCTGTAACCACAGATTCACATTTCCCAGGTGTTGCCCTGTGCCGTCCCCAGTGACGTCCACAGCTTCTCCTGGCAGGTTGAACGGATGGATAATGCCTGGCCTGGCCCCAGCTTAGAGGATGCCTCTCAAGAGCATCAATGCGTGCATGATTATTTTGCAGTCATTCATCTGTTCCCCGGATTCGAGCTGGGTTTCAGGGAACCTTTTGGTTATCTCCCTTGGTCTTCTCTGACATAAATACCACTGTGCTCTCAGCAGATTTGGTCACCCTAAAATCTGTCACTTCTGCCTGGTCATTAGAGAAGGAATTGGTACAATCAGTCTTCCTTAACCAGTAGCTCTAACTGCTAACCTTTATACTCTATGAGCTGGTTGTTGAATAAGACAATGCTTCCCTCTCATAGACTTTGTAAAATAAATAGTTGTTCTTGCCTACCACTCTATCTATGGATTGCATCTTTTGTCTCTTGTGAGGGAGTTAACAAAAACCTTTCCAATCTAGAAAATATTGCATGTCTAAATAATTCATGTCTCCTGAGCTTCCTTTAGTGTCTACTGTGTCAATTTCAAAAATTCAGTGGTCTATTCATTTTATAAAACTCAGCACTCACAATTTTTCTATTTTTATTAAATCTCTATTGGCTGAAGATTTACTTGATATTCTTTCTTTGTTAGTCTCATCTTGTTCCTCCTGACATTTTTAAGATCAAGAAAAACCATATCCACTGGACTCACACTCTTTGGACTATCTTTTTGTTGTTGTTGATGTTGTTTGAGACAAAGTCTCACTCTTGTCTCCCAGACTGGAGTGCAATGGTGCGATCTCGGCTCACCACAACCTCTGCCTCCTGGGTTCAAGCGATTCTCTTGCCTCAGCCTCCTGAGTAGCTGAGATTGCAGGCACCTGCTACTACACCTGGGTAATTTTTGTACTTGTTTTAGCAGAGACGGTATTTCACCGTGTTGGCCAGGCTGATCTCGAACTCCTGACCTCAGGTGATCCGCCCGCCTCAGCCTCCTAAAGTGCTGGGATGACAGGCATGAGCCACTATGCCTGGTCTGTTTTTTTTTTTTTTTTTTTTTTAAACGCATTGCATTTCTCACTGATTTTGCAGTTCTTGAACAAAATTCAGCGAGTGACATCTTTGGATGCCCTTCAACAGGATCTGTAGAACAATTACCAGGAATTCCAAGTTTGGCCTTAGTGTTTATTAATAAAATAATGCCTGTACTCTAAATGGACATCTGGTCACCCTAGCACATGGATCTGGACATTCTGCAGACCTGCTCTTGAGCCTGATTACGTCTACAATGATGAGAAACTGTCCTGGGGCCAAATTAAAGAACTCCCATTGATTTTCTTACCTAAGGACATGAAGTTCACAATTCACTAAAAAACTAAGTACTGTGAGCTACGAAATTGGAAAATATTCATCTGATTTTAGCTGAGCTCAAATTACCTCTCTCTGGCCTATGTGTCATGTAAACTTGTCTAGAAGGCAGTAACTTGGCCGGGCGCGGTGGCTCAAGCCTGTAATCCCAGCACTTTAGGAGGCCGAGATGGGTGGATCACGAGGTCAGGAGATCGAGACCATCCTGGCTAACACGGTGAAACCCCGTCTCTACTAAAAAATACAAAAAAAAAACTAGCCGGGCGAGGTGGCGGGCGCCTGTAGTCCCAGCTACTTGGGAGGCTGAGGCAGGAGAATGGCGGGAACCCGGGAGGCGGAGCTGCAGTGAGCTGAGATCCGGCCACTGCACTCCAGCTTGGGCGACAGAGCGAGACTCCGTCTCAAAAAAAAAAAAAAAAAAAAAGAAGGCAGTAACTTTTGCTTGTAGCTGCCCTTAGGACACATATAGAATGAGGATTATGGAATACCATCCCTTCCCGCAGCCTCTGTCTCTGGTAGAGTTCGCATAGCTGATGCCACATTGTGCTATCACAGCTGGAAAAAATGTAGAAATAGACACATACATGCTGAACCTCTTTAGAAGGAGTTGCTGTCCATGATGGAAGCCTCCACAGAAGGCAGCTCAGGTTGGTTTGCTAATCAGAGTGAACCGTAATTGTCCCATGGCTTCCCATATGTCCTGACTTGGCAGCTCTGAGCACAGGTCTCACAAGTCATGAATGGCACAAGTGAACCCTTGTTCAAGCATGATCCTCCCAGGAGTAGTTAATATTCTTGAGATAGTATTTCTTCCAAAATTGATTTACAGATTCAAGGCACCCTTTTTCAAAATCTCAGTAATATTCTTGCAAAAATTGACAGGCTGATCAAAAAAGTCACATAAAAATGCAAAGACCCAGAATAGACAAAACAATTTTTCAAAATAAAAACAAAATTGAAGGACTGTCTTAGCTTGTTTTCTGTTGCTAAGATAGAATACCTGAGGCTGGGTAACCTACTTTTAAAATATGTTTATTTAGCTCAAGGTTTTGTAGGCTGAAATGTACAAGAAGCATGCTGCCAGTATCTGCTCAGCTTCTGGTGGGGGCCACATGGTAGATCAAAACATCTCAAAGAAAGTCAAAGGGGAAGTGGACACATGCAAAGAGATAAAACTAAAGGAGTGTCCTGCCATTGTAACAACCCATGCTCCTGAGAGCTAATTCATTTCCATGAGAACTAACAGAGTCTCATTGGAGCGAAAACTCACTCACTACTAAGAGAACACAATCAAATTATTCATGAAAGATCTGCTCCCATGACCCAAACACCTCCCACTAGGCTCCACCTCCTGACATGGGTACATTGGAGGTCAAAGTTCAGCATGAGCTTTGATGAGGAAAAATAAAGCATATCCAAACCACAGCAAGGACTCACATTTTCTGATTTCAAAACTTGCTATGAAGCTATGGTAATCACAACAGCATGGTACTGAGATAAACATATAGATCAATAGAATAGAATTGAGACTCCACAGATAATCCCTCACACTTATAGTCAATTGATCTTTGACAAGGATGTCAAAACAATTCAATGGCAAAAGAACAATCTTTAAAAAAAATATAGTGCTGGGGAAACTAGGTATTCACATACAAAAGAATAAAGCTGAACCTTCATCTCACACCATACGAAAAATCAACTCGCATGTTATAAAGACTTAAATGTAAGAGCTAAAGCTATAAAACTCTCGGACAAAAGGTGTAAATCTTTATGATCTGGATTAGACAATGGTTTCTGAGACATGACACTTAAAGCTCAAGTAACCAAAAAGTTAAATATATTAGACTTTTTGAAAATAATAAAAACTTTTTGTGTTTCAAAGTATAATATCAGTAAAGTGAAAAACTTCCATATAAGAGAAGAAAGTATTCGCAAATCAATCATGTATCTGACAAAGGCCTGGTATCTAGAATATATAAAGAAGTCTTACCATTCAAAAATAAAGGAAAATAACACAATTTAAATGTGGGTAAATGATTTGAATATATATTCCTTTTTTTATTCTTGCTATTTTTTTAAAAATAATTTCAACTTTTATGTTAAATTTAGAGGCTAAATATGCAGGCTTTTTTGTTTGTTTGTTTTGTCTTTTGTTTTTGAGATAGACTTTCGCTCTTGTTGCCCAGACTGGAGTTCAATGGCACTATTGGCGTGATCTTGGCTCACTGCAACCTCTGCCTCCCAGGATCAAGTGATTCTCCTGCCTCAGCCTCTCGAGTAGCTGGGATTACAGGCATATACCACCACACCCAGCCAACTTTGTATTTTTAGTAGAAATTGAGTTTCTCCATGTTGGTCAGGCTGGTCTCCAACTCCAACCTCAGGTGATCCACCTGGCTCAGCCTCCCAAAGTGCTGGGATTACAGGGCCACCATGCCTGGCCAATATGCAGGCTTTTTGCAAGGGTATACTGTTTGGGTTACAATTGATCCCATTGGGTTACAATTGATCCCATCATCCAGGGTACTGAACATAGAACTCAATGGTTAGTTTTTCAACCTTTGTCCCTTCCCTTTCTCCTCTCTAGTAATCCCCAGTGTCTATAGTTGCTGTCTTTATGTCCATGTAATACCTACTGTTTAACTCCCACTTATAAGTGAGAACATGCAGTATTTTGTTTTCTGTTCCTTTGTTAATTTGCTTAGGATAATGGCCTCCACGATGTCTATGTTGCTACAAAGTAAAGTATTTTGTTCTTTTTTATGACTGTGTGGTATTCCATGGTGTATATGTACTACATTTTCTTTCCTTTATAAATTACCTAGTCTCGGGTATGTCTTTATAGAAGCATGAGAATGGACCAATACAGGTGAATTCCCATTTTCCTCCTTGAATTAAAACTCAAAGTTGATATTTATGCACTATCTTGCTATTTCCAAGTGGTTGAGGCATGCTAAAAGCCTCTAATTTGCCATCTTGCAAAACAAACAAACAAAACAAATAGTTCTCCAAAGACCATAGACAAAATGGTAAATATACATATAAAAAGATGTTCAATATCATTAGTCATTAGGAAGATGCAAGTCAAAACCATCATAGATACCACTTCAAACCCACTAGGATGACAATAATCAATGAAAAACCAGTTTGGGTAAGAATATGAAGAAACTGTCACTCTTATATACTGTAGGTAGCAAATTGAAATGAGGCAGCCACTTTCGAAAACAGTTTGGCAGTTCTTTAAAATGCTAAATATAGGGTTTTCATGTAGCTCAACAACTCTACTCTTAGATACACACCAAAGATAATTAAAATATATTTCCCAGTCAATAATTCATATACACATTTATAGCACTGTTATTTATAATAATCAAAAGGTGGAACAACCCAAATGTTTATCAAATGATGTATACGTAAGCAAAGTGTGTTATGTCAATAAAAAGGAATATTATTCACCCACAGAAAACAATTAAGTCATGATTCAAAACACAACATGAATAAACCTTGAAAACATACTAAGTAAAACAAAGTCACAAAAGGCAACACATAGTATGCTTCCATTTCTATAAAATGTCCAAAATAGGCAGATCCACAAAGATCAATACAAGATTAGTAGTTGCCAGCAACTGGGGGAAGGGGGAAAGGAGAGTAACTGCAAATAGGTGTAAATAGGCAAATCCACAAAGATCAATACAAGATTAGTAGTTGCCAGCAACTGGGGGAAGGGGGAAAGGAGAGTGACTGCAAATAGGTGTGAATTTTCTTTTTGCTTTGATGAGTATGCTTTGCAATTACACAGTAGAGATGGTTGTACAATCTTGTGGAGATACTGAATATAATTAAATTATGTACTCGAAATAGGGAATTTAAAAAAATGCATTTGTAAAAGAAAAAAAGAGGTTTAGTCTAGGATCAGGGATGTGTGTCAGTACTGCCATGAACAATAGAGAGCCACACAAGCCACACACTGCTATGAAGTGGTGGTAGGTAGAAGAGGTCACACTTCTTGGGGGTGGCCTTTTATGCTCCTTGGAATAATAGGCATGGCTTAGAGGACCTCACCTTCATCAAATGTGTCCCATTTCCTAGGTAGATCTGCTGATATTCAATGAGCCATGCAGCCTTCTCTCTTGTATGTCGGTGGTGTCTAATGAGGAATGCCAAAGTGTCTCCACTTCCCAATGGTCTTGATTTTTTTCTTTTACACCATGGAAACTTTGTTTAATCTTAGGGATAGGGATTGGGGAGAAAATTCCAAGAATAACTAAAGTTTGGTTCAAACTATTTTAACCGATTCAAAGAGATAAGGATTAAAAATAAGTTTTTTCTTGTATATCTGAGTTTGTTGACTGAGAGTCATACTTTATACTTTTCCTTGGAAACTTAAGTTTCTTCCTTAGATTGTTACAAAAGATGCATAAAAAGTTAGTAAAACCAAAGATCTCCTTTTGCAATTATAGCTATTAGTACTATGTAAAACAAAAACAAAATCTTTTGATAAGGAGAACTCATTCTTGACTCTGCTATTTATTCAACAAAATTTCCTGTTTAATCACCTAGTTGTCAGTCAATTCAATTAAAATCAAATTCTATTTAATAAATTGTGTTCCACCTGTCTCTTCATGTCTCCTCTTTCCCCGATAAATCCTTTGACCACTTTGCCTTTCCCTCCCGGCTGCCCTCTTGCTGTGTTTACTCCCAATCCATCTCTGTGTTAAGTATCAATCCAGGAGTCGCCTCACCAGGGCTGTTTCCTTTTCACTTGCATGGCTTTGGTGCCTATGTTATAATAATCAGAGACAAAGAACTCGTGTCTGCCCACAGAGAGCTTATTAAAATATTAGAACTTATTTTGTCCAATCCTTGTCTTTCTGGTGTGTATATTCTTTAGGCCTTGGCCATCCTGTCCCACATAGAGACTGCCATCATAATCAGAAACAGAAACTTAGCTTCTGCATCTTTTGTCCCTTCCAGATGATCTTTAACACGTTCTGCAAAGCCAACAACAGTCCTCTTGGTCATCAAGCCTCACATTTCAAACCTTTTGAATGTTTAAAAGGTTGTGCTTAAATGTGTGATATTTGCTGTCATTAGACAACTATATTTTTGACCTTTTATTGCATTGGTTCCATCTTATCAATGATCATTGTTTCAATATTAGGAATTGATACCCAAAGTCTTAAGAGTATGTGACAGAGGAAAATTTAAACATTCAGAAAGATTCCTCATGAAGCAACAAATTAGCTTTTCATATACAATATTTGAGTCCTAGGTTTTTGACAGGTTACTGGATTCCACTTCTCAGACCTGTGTTTCCCAAAACAACACAAAACTATTTCCCTCACCTGGGCAGGTTGCTTTAGAGAGAAAGCAAAATCAGAGCTCTGCAGGCAAGAATTAGGCAGGAGTGTAATCCACTTTCCCATAAAGGAATAACCTTCTGTCTTCAGAAATGAGGCATGTTTTACACATTTATGCATTATTATTGGTTAATTTCTCAAGTCATAGATAGGTAACAAATTATAAAAGTTGAAGGTTCCAATCTTGGTTAGTGGTAATTACTTCCAGAGAATATTGCTTGCCTCCCTGATTGTTAACTGCAGTTGTGAATTTACTCCTGGGCCTCCCGTGAACCTTCTCCTCATTTGTATGGTGCATATATTTCACTCAGGCTCAAAGGCTTCTGCAGTCACTCTTACTAATTTATAAAATTGGTTCACCTACAATTTTGAGTCTAAAGAGGGAAAATGGCTTGCACTGCTCCCAGGGAGAGAAGATGAATACAGGTAAAGTGAGTCCCTGAGTGATAATAATGACAACCACACTATGATTTATTAGGAACTTACTATATATCAAGCATTGATGGTATATCTTTCAATTTTATTATCATTCATGTTCTTTCTATATGTTACTGCCCTGTGGAATGATGAGGAGATTGAGCTTCAGGGAGTGGGGATAAGGAAGTCAGATCGTTGAGCCATTTATCATTTCTGGATCTTCAGGCTTACTTAAACCTGTCTTTCGGGGTTTGAAGTTAAGCCCCTGCCCCAACTTCCTTCTCCATCCTCCCATGTCCATTCAAAGATGCAGATTAGATCGAGGGAAATTTCTCTTAATAAGGCAGGATCTTTATTTCATGAGTGCTTTCTGAGTATATCTAATGCTTAAGCAAAACATAGCAAAGTCTTTGTAACTTACCCAAATTTTTGTGAAATGCCTGATTTAATGAACTTTTCCAAAGAATTATGGTTTCAAGTACAAACAATAATACTGCTTACATAAGGAGGAGAATGGCTAGCCCAAATTGTATGCCCTATTATAAAAATCTCATTAGTAACTGACAGTGTTCATTTGTCATGTGCTTATCCCATGTGTGCATGCTAACTGTTGCTCAAAATGGTCTGTTTGACTTTTCTTCAGGGAAGATGAACATTTTCCCTGTTTATGGGATGCACTTACTGAAAACGTCATGTACTAATTTCAATTATTCAAATTTAGAATAGATGGAACATGTGTCAATGAATTATGCTGTCGAATTATAACAGCCAATATTTGTGAAAGAACAACATCCCACACAGACACCCTCTTTTCTTTTGAGAAAGGCCCACCAAGCCTGGATCCCATAAGTATTCTAGTCTCAGGAAAGAGAATAGTAGGAAATAGATTGTATGTTTTTTTCCTCTTGGGGGAGGGTTAAGATGAGATGTAAGAAGGTGGGTGGGGAAGAGCTCCCAGGTGGGAAGCCACATGTGGCATTTCTCCTGCTCCATTTTCTAAGTTGATATCAAATATGGGGCCAACAAATGACCTTCGACCCAACTTCATTTATAATCTCTTGGGAATTGTGCATTTGCTGTGTCCTCCCAATCTCATGCATTTACTTCCTTAAACTTCTGTCTCTGTAAAGGACTCAATGCAGCTAAGAGAATAGCTATTTAAAGGGCATGGACCATGCCACCCTTCATTTTATCCCTGCCTATTAGCACAGCGAAGGAATACTGGAGCCTTTCCAACTATCTGCGAACATGTGAATGTCTTGTTCTGGGTTATTTACTTTTCGATTGTCTCCAGATTTTAGAATAGGGGTGGTAAGAACTCTAAAAGCAGAGTCAGGACACATCTTTGAGCACAGAGAGTTGGAAAGTGTATTTTCATGAAACACTTTCTAAAGAGCTCACAGAGATTAAAGAGTTCACCAAGATTTTGGACAGGAGTTTGAAATTTACTTAATTATTTCCAAGAACAAGGCTGGAGGGAAAACAGCCTTGGTGGGGATTTGCCAAGCTGGGTTTGAACCTGGCTGCACTTGTTTGGGTCCTTGAGGCATCCTTCTCCTCTCTGTAAAATCAGGGAATTTAACTACTATCATTTCACCTCAAGATAAATTCAGGGATCAAGAAAATTCCATTGTTTCACAAAACACAATTTCTTGGAACTTCCAGCTAAAAAGGGAGTAGAGAAAGGAGGGCAAATATATTGCTCCAAAGGGAGGGTGATATGTTTTGTGGCACTGGGTGGAGGAGGCCCTGTGAGCTGTGCTGTTGCCTGGAATCCACTCTCTAAATGGCTGCTCCACTGTCATCTCCCATGCATGTTCCTGATAGGGATTTCCAGACATGTTGCCACCACCAGCATCCTTCTCTTAGGGAAGGGTGGGTTCTTGTCACCAGGAGGCACAGGACCTCAAGAGAAGCACCATGAAACCAGGTAACTTGCAACTACTATAGGAAACAGGAGGTGACTTAGAGTAATTCTGAGGCAGGAGAGAGGAAGCAAAGTGAGGGGACAGGAGATAGAATGTAGATGTCTTCACTACCTATGCATTACTTTTAAAGGAAACATGGCCCGTGAATCCATCCTTGTGAGGAACAGCCAACCCTCTGCCATTTAGGCAAGGCCACTTAGATTAAGAATTAAAAATCATATTTCAGCAGTTTTCTGTTTCCTATGATAAAGCTAATTTTCAAAATATTACATTTTATTTCAAACTCATAGTTTCTATGTATTATATGAGGAATTGTATTAAACATAATTATATTTGAGCTTCATTTCCGCCATCATGCTTTTAGCACCTCTACTCTTAAGATCTCTGCAACACTCAGATCTATGTTAACCAAACGTGAACTTGTGGCTTCAGTCCAGGGTCTCAGTCTGCCTGCAGGGGCATGGTAGGAGCTGCAATGCTTCCAAGAAAAATGTACACCAAGCAGAATAATGTGATAAAAGCAATCTCTGACACCATTTTCTCTTTGACTTTATAAAAAAAATCATATCTATTTTATAAAAAATAAACCAAGAATAATTTTAGAATAGTTTCATATTACTTTAAGGGAAATTTCCACTTAGACTAAATATCCATAATTGTGCAGTCAGTTACATTCAATCCTTTCTGCTATTTTCCCCAAATGGGACTTGAGGAGATACTTTAAATGAAAAATTACATCATATATTTCAAATAGGTCGAGAAAGGTATTTGAAGTCATATTTCAACTTATTGTTTAAAGCAAGTGAATGAAAGGAGGAGGACCTGGATACACAAGCATTTTGTGAGACCATCTAAATATCAAAACATATATTACCAAGATTACAACTGTTCAGGAACAAAAAGGCAAGAAATAAAATTATGGTATGACACTATTAATTCCATTCACTTTCTAAACTCACAGCCAAACATAGGTTATTCATGTAATGCTTTAAAATTTTAATTTTTCATTGCTTAATAAAAAAATAAGTAATTTGGAGGTTAAAACAGTTTAATCTTTATAACATGCTTCACTAGTTCATCTATTTATATAGTTTTATTAATTTTTGGCCGCATATTAAGTGGGCTTTTTCAGCTTTTTGGTCAACTGAGAAATATATATAAAATAACTATACACATATACATTTATGTATACATATGTGTATATATGAGATATAGAAATACATACATACACGATTTTTTTTCCTTTTTTAATGGGATCATGACTATTCAAAGATGGCTTTCACTAAACAGGGTGGTCTTCCTGGGTCAAGCTTCTTATCTTTGTGTTCATGCTGCCTGACAGCCGTTCATTCAAGAAAAACCTTGTTTTATGCAAAGAAGCATGGAATACGGTGTGTCGGAGAGAGGGTAAGTATAATACAACTCAATGCATCATTCATCCGCTCAACCTGATACCAACGCTTTGTAAACAGAAAGCCTAATTGACCTTCCTTGTCACGTATTTCCTGTTGCCCATGGAAATATTTCTAAAAGTGCTTTAATACATCCTCATGCCCTGTCCTGGCCACCATTCAAAAGGCCTGAAGATTAAACAGGAGTGTTATGAGGTTTCCCCAGGAGGAAGTGGTCTGCACTTCAGTCTGACGAAACTCACTCCTTTGAGCAGTGGCTATTGCTTAGCACCTCTGGGGAGACAGCACACTTGGAGGCGATACAAAGAAAAACGCCACTAAATTGTCTCCTCAACGGTAGGATTTATTTCAATGCTCACATACAATTGAATGAGACAAACTATTTACATAAAACATAAGTACAAAAAATATAATACAATTTATACTGTACATAATCAGGATTCCCTCGTTTTATTCCCCACACAAACGGCAGCTAGAGATGGTAAGAAGGGGGTTGCTAGGAAAGGGTGACTGCGTACTCAGCAGTGCTGAGGATAGATCTTCAGAATGCTTTTTCATAAAGATGATGAACAGGGTTGAGATACAGAAACTGGCAATGCACCAAGAGCAGTAAGAGAGCACAACATATTCACTCCTGTAATAATAGCTACGTTTTTCTTTCTTATAAACGTGTTCGTTTCTCAAAGTTGAGGCTTGGAGCAGGTGTGAGTTGACTTCCACTGGTTGGTTAGGTAACCTCCACCCACCCCTACTCCGACTTCCATAGTTGATCCAATGTAGCAGGTGATGAGCTTCCAGTTGCCACAATTGGTGTCTTAAGCTGATTTCAGAAAACACCGTATCTGTCAGGTGTCATTAAGCAACGATCTGCGATACAGACCTAGACAGCTCTCAGGAAGCATTGAAAATCATTGAATTGATGGACAGGAAAGATAGAAGTCACGACCATTAGAAATTTCTATTGCGTACCTCTAACAAGAAGGTTTTGAAGACTATCAATCGTTCAAATGTAAAGATGGAAAGAAAGTGTGGTGTGCCCATGGCCCCCTTAGGAAGGACCCAGCAATCCACAAGTGTTCTAGCAGAGCAACCCAAGATCCATTTTCTCATTCAAACAAAGGGGAAATGTAAAGTTGTCTCATTGTTTTAAAAAGCTAAATTGTAATTAAGATACATTGTCTTTCAAAATTAAATTTAAGATCAGTAACTTGTCTGCAGCTTGTCTGCAAGCTTACCAAGGGCTGAAATTGGCTTTAGAGAAGGTTAACAAAAAAAAAAAAAGAAAGAATCTCAAATAAGTTTATTTTGTGTCACAAAACAGCCAACAGCAAATTAACACAGAATGAGGCATTTAACATTTGATAACATCTTTAAAAGTCACATCAAGCTGCATAGCACAAAAGTTTTGCTATGCACTTTTGAAGAATCCAACATTGGACCAAGTTTGTGCATTTTCTTGCCGATGATGTAGAATCTCAGTGGTGAAACTAGGTGGTTGGGTTAAAGGTTCATACTGTGCTTTGTTTCAAAGTGCAGAAGTTCAGCTTGCTTTTGGCCAACAGTCACAGTACAAGAGAAAAGCAATCAACTTCAGTAGAGATAATACTAATACTTTTCTTAACCCAAATTAAGAGTGACAACGTTTGTGAACTTGTGAAGCAGTTTTGATATGAACTTAAAAATAATCAGGCAATGTTGTAGGTGGTTCTCATTCCGTGCTCACTGTATCTATGCCAGTTGTCACCAGCCTGTGTCTGATATTCCTCTATCTATGGACTTGCCTGAAGATAAACAGAAACGAAAACCTCTACCTTCTACAGGCATCATGTTGACATTCTTATTACAGAACAAACGCTATCATGTTTTTTTGGAACATGTAAAAATTAAAGTGATGTTAGTTTCTAGAAGGCTAATACTGAGGTCACCTCTCTTCTGAGCATATACTGTACTTATTCTGGTTCTACATCCCCAATGAGGGCAAAAATCACATCTGAAGATGATGTGCTTCTCGATCATTTTCTATTCCTGAGTTCAAAGAGGTATAGGAGAATAATTTTCTTTAAGGTAAATCCAATCAATCTTCTGCTTCTAATTGGACCAATAGTATCCATATGAAATGATAAATGATCATCTTAAACAAGGCACTAGCAACTTTTTCTAGGAAATTAAATTATCCACACTAACAGAGAGGGGAGAAAATGATGTTCTCATTTTAGCAACATGATAGAATAGTTCTGATTTTTCAGAGTCCAGATTTTGCTCTCAGCTTGTATTTATCTAACATTTGAATCATTTTTTACCGCCATTCATCTAACATTTGGACCATTTGGCATTAAATTGCAAAAGGCTGAGAAAGAACAGGATCACATTTGAACTACTGGCCCCAGATTTTAGAGCAAATATGAAGGGGTGGAATAAATTTTCTTGACTGACAGTTTAAGAAGCACAAAAGAGTGATTTTCTACCTCCTCTTTCCTCCTTCCAGGTCTGAAAGTACCCTTGACTAGTTCCTGCCATTGCACCAACACAGTAAAACATGTTTGCTTGAGCAAGAATTGATACTGACTCCGATTGCAGGGAGTAAGCCTTTCTATGGCAGATATGATCTAATATGATCTATCAAAAAGACTGTGTTTTGAGACAGCTTTCACTAGGAACTGTACATTTTGTGCCAGGCTCTGAATTTGGTTTTGAGAATGCTCTATGTCACTTGCAATGTGAACTCTATTTTCAAAAGAGGATAGGATTCTCTTCCTCATGCTTCTGTAACACGTACCACATTTCTGATAATGCAACAGGTGACCACTGAATATACCTCTGATCTATCTGCTAAAACAATGTGTACAATGCATCTTTAATATAAGTCCGCAGGAAAGCAGTATGAAAGAGTCAGTTTAGAAATCATCACCAGCAGTTCAACATTACATCTTGTTTACCTTTTCTATCACCAAACGAGAAAAGCAGCAAGGATTAAAGCAACATATTTTCCTTTGCTTTATTAGGTTAACAAGCAAGGATTAAAGCAACATATTTTCCTTTGCTTTATTAGGTTAACAGAGCACATAACCTTGGCTCAGTATTTGTAGAGTTAAAAAAATATTTAAATCAATTATAATTAATGACCTCAATAGGTGAGAATAGCAGAAATACATTTCACGATGATCCCCTGTCTCCAAATATTTTATCGTACATCGTGCATGGCATTCCCTTTTGTGCATTTCGTAGGTCAAAGTGAACATTTTTCTATGTTCTCCCATTTCACCCACTGCCCAAAGAAGTAAGGGGCTCAAATGGCATCTAGTGTATGACAAGATAAGCATAGGTAATTACAGATAACCACAGGTAATCAAACATCGGCAATGTTGTATCAACATGCTTCCCCGAGAACACCAGGAAGTGATGAAGAAGTTAGGATGAACGAATGGGCTAGGCATGGCCGAGGCCATCTGTAAACTCCAGTTTGTACCATATCGTAAGTGGTGAAGAATTTGCATACAGTTAAGGTTATTAATACCGTCATAGACATTGATTATTGGAGGTGTGGGGCTTAAGCACAGCCCTGCCACGTGGAAAATGGTCAGGCAGTTGCAGTTTATTTTATCAACCACTGGTACCTGTTGCCTCTGGTTCTGTGTTCCAGAGCCATCTCTTGAGATAGAAATGCTGAGGTCAGTGGAGTTACCCCCAACGCCACATACAAGAAAACCCCATTGAAATGTAAACGACACCCGGAGCCTAAAGAAAGCTGATGGCCCAGGGACAACGTTGATGACTAAATATCTTGACAGTATTGGGGAAATATTTATGATTTATTCTAAAAGCAAAAGGAACACTGCAAATAAGCAAATGAATATTTGTAAATTCAAATGCCAACAAGGCTGTGTTTAGACAAAATGATTAGCTAAGTATAGACTTGATATATGTTTAAGGTAAAATTCCCTTTGATATTCGATTATATGCTAATGGATCCTCTTAGAGGGCCACTTGGGGACATGGAGAATGTTATTGAGACTTTGCTTTTTTTTTTTTTTTTTTTTTTTTGAGACATGGTCTCTCTCTGTCACCCAGGTTGGAGTGCAGTGATATGATCTCAGCTCAGTGCAACCTCAACCTCCAGGGCTCAAATGATCCTCCAGCCTCAGCCTCCCAAGAAACTGGGACCACAGGCGTGCACCACGATGGCTGGCTAATTTTTTGCATATTTTGTAGAGACAGGGTTTCACCATGTTGCCCAGGCTAGTCTCAAACTCCTGAGCTCAGGTGATCCGCCCACCGTGTCCTCCCAAAGTGCTGGGATTATAGGCATGAGCCAGGGCACCCAGCCTTTGTCCATGACTTTGACAGCATGACTCACTAATTCTACCAGAGACTCCAGTGGGAACACTCAGCAAAATAGGCTCTGACTCCCACAATTTCCATCCTTTTGCAGATGAATGAGGAAGAAAGGACGCCCTTGACTAAAACTGTGGCACTCAGGGCAGTTGATCCTGGCAGAGTCCAAGGGTCAGACCCATGGACCTGTGAAGTGGGCCACCGTTTCTGGGAACTGTCCATAGCACTCACAGAGGTAACCAGGTCCCACCTTTCATGTCACCTACTTATCCAACTGTTTCCTTCATTTGCTTCTTTTCTATTTGCCATCACCTGTGACCCGATGGGGCCAGACCCCTGGTTCATCCCAGACCATATGCACATATGAATGGACTCTCCCTAGGGACAGAGGTTTCTCCCCGGCAGGGATGCCCTCACCTTCATTCAATGTTCATCATCTCTTTTCAATTCTTTTAGAACCTCAGCCCCACACAAACACATTAAATGCTCTTTATTTCCCTCAAATATGAATGCTAACTCTAGCGAGAGTCTACTTGAACAGGCTTAGGGAAACATCTTTACACATATGAGGAAGCTGAGATGCCTCATATAAGTCACAAAAAGCAGCAGCATAGAAATATGCTCGGAGTGGAATGGGGAGTTCTGGAAGGAATGCCATGAGTCTGAAGACTGTGGCTCTTCCGTGCGGTGGAGCCTGACCATGTGCCCCCGAGTTCCTTAGAATTCACTAAGTCCATATCATTCAGAGGTTACAAAATCCCAGTTTTCACCAAAGTCACATGTCCCTGGAGCTAAAGGAAGCCCACATGTTGTACAGTGTACAGAAATTCTGTTCTCCTTCCTGTAAACTGTCAGTACACTGTAAAATCAATATTAGATGGTGATGAGTCTAGCCTCAAGAAAGGACCCTGAATAGCACTGGGAGTCACTTTCAAAGAATTTAAATGTAAGACTAAAGCCAGCTTCCTCATGAAAACCAGCCAATCTCCAACTGTATTCAGAAATAACTTTAGAAGTTAAATAGTGATTAATGTCATTTTACATCAGGTGCAGACAGGTGTAGCTTAAAACTATTTGTTGCTTTTTGTTCCACTTGTACCAAAAAAAAAAAAAAAAAAAGAAAAAGAAAAAGAATAAGGGAAGAATTAAAGAAGAAAGAAGAAAAGAAGGCAGGAAGGCAGGAAGGAAGAACAAAAGGAGGGAATGAAGGACAAAAACAAAGATAAAGAGAGATTGAAAAGGTCATTCAGGAATTTAAAATGTGAACCACAAAGTTTCACCAGGACTCCCAAACAGCCCAGTCCTAAGGAAGAGCGGCTTTATGAAGGAGGTTCCAACACAGGGGAGAGATCGCACTGTGAAAGCCCAACGTGGAAGGGTTCACTCATTAAGCGTGGAGTATGGAGCCAGAACACGTGAACGGGAGCTACACAGTGATGGAGAAACACAACTTATTCCACAGCTGGTAAAAATACTTAGAATATACCTGAAATTATCTAAACACTTGCTATTCTGTCAAATAAAAGAGAGAAAGAAAGGAAGAGAGAGAAACAATGTTCCTGTGAACAATGTGGTAGGAAACAAAAATGGGATTCTTTTGCAATGCTAATTTCAAAGGTTTATATTATTAACAACACGAAGATCCTGTAGCGAGGGAGGGTGTTTTCCCAAGTCACTGCAAAATATTCATTAAAGACCAGCTTCGATGGCATTTAGAAACCATTTCCCATCAATTCCAGTGAAGTATTCTTGAAATATTAGAATTCTCTTTCCCAGGGAAAATAAAATGTCCCTTTAAGCTTACAAAATATTAGGGAAGAAGACTAAAAAATAACTAAAATGTGCTACATAGTGATTTTTTTTTTCTTACAAGAAAGTGATGAGATGAGTTGAAATACCTGATGAAAATCCAACCTAGGAACAATTAGAGAACAAGCTGGCTAGATTTCCCCTACTGAGTATGGGCTTTGATCATGTGTATATAGACAGAAGACTCTGACATATGAGGAATGCGTGAGAGGCAACATGAAGTCCCCACTGCAAAGACCCTGAATGTCATTTACTTGCAATCCAAAAGAACTTACAGAGCCCACCTGCCATTTCAATACCGTGTCATTTCTGTAAATTTGGGTATATTTATATTTTGAACTCAACAATATTCATTATTAAACATAGAATTCTTCTAACACTTTCTGAAATTGTTTCTTTAAATTGGAAACTAGGGTAAGGGTAAAAGCACATATGCTAATAAAATTCTGTGTTCCTTAGTACCCCTACTATATATTTTTTCATAGATCTGAAGGTTCATTTGTCAGTAAGAACACATTTCCATGTCTACCCAGGACTTTATCACATGCTCAGAGGCATCAGATGAACTTTTTCAGTCGTGTTATTATTTTCAATATTTATTCAACTAACTGCCATATGTTATGTATCAGTTGTTTGTGAGAAACGTATATATTTTTTTCCGGGGACCTCTGTGAATGGTGTTATCACACTCTTAAATGCTTATCGATGATCAATGATGAGACCACAGGGATCCCAAAAACCCTTACTTCCAGCTATCCTGACTTTCCAAGGTGCATCTTGAAATGCTGTTGCCTCCATGCAGGGAGAGGCGAGGGTGGATGGACTGGGTGGGTGGGAAGGCAGCACTGAAATAAAAGAAAAGGCACCAGAGCTGAGCATCTCCTGCTCCCCTGGCCTGGAGGCAGCAAGTAACAGCAGAAACTGGGGGTACCACTTCGTATGGACTTGGTGGACTCCAGAAAGCCAGCTTTACATGGCATTAATGCTCTTGGTAGGGGCTGATTGCCCACACATTGGTTATATAAAACATTATCATTAATATCAGTTCTTTCAATATTCTCTATAACATAAAAAAGTTGCTTTTAGTTATAATTTAGTATTTTCAATACTTTCACTAACTGACATCATAAATGTTCAAGACTTTTCTTTGCAGGGAGAGAGGAGGTGTGGAGTCTATCCAAACGCTAAGTAAGTGGTTGGTTATTTTACAGACTGGCTCTTCAGGACATTACTATGGACCAGACGGGTGGGCTTCCAGGTCAACAGCATGGCAAGGAACTTCCTAGAATGCCATGAAATCCAAAAGTCAGAATAAGGGGAGTTTTGCAGCAACCTGCAGAACACATCCACGCTTCCTTGCGCCTGCGCCTCTGCTCCGCTCCCTCCACCAGCAATGGCACAGAAACTGCATCAGGAGCAAGGTGAGATGCCTCACAGTCAACTGTAACCTCTGCAGATGTGGGCCAGGTAGAATTCCTGCGCTTCCCAGGCAAGATGAAAACACACAAGCTGCTTCCAAGAATCCCATAGCTTTATCCAGATTTGGGAAGTTGGGCGATCCATGGTGAATAATTGTTTGGCCACATTCTTTTTCTTCATGTTTTGAAATATTATGGACCTAAGCACTTCTTGTGGAGGGAGCAGGTCTTTCAGAAAAAGTGCCTATTTTCTTGAATTAAAACATCATGAAGATTTACACCCCAAAGCAAGAAGACATTCATATTTCTAAAGACTCCTTCCAATGTGGGTGGCACATTTATAAAATAAAGCTCAAAAAACAAACCAAGGGACTTATCAGAAAAATAGGATGAACACAATTAAAAACTTCACACCCTGACTCATTCAACAACGGTCAAGATTTTCACGATGTCCTATTTCAATTTTTGTTGCTTTTAAAACTGTGTATTTTTGGCAGCAATGGGACACTCTGGTGGCTTGAAATGCACTTGAAATGTATCCAAACTTCAACTCTGAAGCCTCAGAAACATGGGCAGTCATGGGGCACAGGCCTTGAGGAACTGGGGATTTACAAGAAGCCAAAAACATAAGAACTGTTAGTACTCATCATAATTATTGAGATCTGTAAAGTAGGCGTTAGAATAGGTCTTCCCAGTGAGATGTGGGTTGAAGTATTTGTTTCTTTCCTCTAGGATCAAGTTGTTTTTGTTAAATGCCTGGAAAATATATTAAAAAAAAAAACAGGTTTAAGAATGCTAAGTAAACGAGGATGACTATTATGTTGAATTTGAGCTCTCTGCTAAGGCTCCATTATTTTAAAATATGTTTTCTTATTTATTTGCTTCCCCAGATGATTTGCCTCATGGAGGACTTGCCTAATTACCAGAATAAGGTTGGCAGTTTGTGATATCTTCTGGTGAAGTTTTCAACTTTAGCTATGAAGTTACGAAGAGAAGCAGGGGGTTAGAAAACCCAATTCTAAATCTCTAGAAAACCTAAAACTCTAATGATTTCAAATTCACAGACAGTTTGAATGTAACTGAATATATGTAACTGAATTCATATTCATATAACTGAATAGATATGTAAGTAGCTTTCAGATGACCGTGGGTGCGTACATTTATCAGAGACCTTGATGGAACTTATTTAAGTAAGGGCATCAGGTTTCAAATGCCTTAATTGCTTTTCATCCTGAACTTGTTAGAAGGTGATCACTGTAGCCATTTTCTGTGCATAGTCATTAAAGTCACCTGCAGTTTCAAAGAGCCTCAACTGAGCCAGATAGAAGATCTATATGGAGAGGAATAAAATGAAGATGAAGGAGGGTGCCCAGAGGCCATCTGTCCAGGATTAGTCTGGGCAAAGTATCAGAAAAATGTTCTGGCAGGATTCATTAAAGACTGGGCAGCTGTCTGTGCCTTCAAGGTCCTTTACCTTCATGGCAGAAACATTTCTGATTATCTTAAAAATGGCTGTTGAATCTTCAGTGGGAACACAGGACTGGGTAAATTGCCTTCTGATGCCCGTAGTAACAGTGACCAGAGACAAGATGATGTGTTGGAATCACGCTCAGAGGAACCCTTTCCTTAAGATCCAAATGTTTGTTTTGAAAGCTCTTGTTCATGGAAGAAGCTCGTGCTCCTCTTCTAGCTTCCTCCCTACTCTAGGGGCTCATTTCTGAGAGGCTAGGAAGGGCCTGTTATTAATTCCTGGTGTCCATTCCCCAGATCTACCATCTGGGTAAGCGGGGAGATGCTCATGGCTTGTGGATCTTGGTTTAAGCAGGGTCCAAGGGGAAAAGTTAATTGGCGTGTCTCCATCCAGGTGGTGGAAAATAGAGGCCATGTGGCTGAGAGGAGACAAGTATGGACATTGTGGCTCCTGGGACATAAGGTCTCCCAGCCACCTGAAGTCGCAAGGGCTAAAGATAGTCCTTATTCTCACAGAGGGAGAAAATTCGATTTCAAAGGAAACCACCACAGGAGAGAAAAGGCATCAAAATACTCCCTCCGAGTGTCATGGGAAACCAGGCACCTAGCAGGAATATCAAAATTTACTTACACTTAGCTCAGGAGATTTCCCTTCGTTCATGTGGGTAATAAGGGAGGTTGGGTGCAATGGACAGAAGCCTTTGACATCTTTCCAGCTACACCCTCACCTCTGTGTACACGCAGTTAGAACAAAGCCTCAGATTCTTTAGGACATTTAAACCTCACAACAGCAATACAGGAGCATGTACTCTCATATCCATTTTAAAGATAAAGAAACTAAGGTTCAAAGAAGTAAGTAACTTGTACTCTGAACCATAATGCGAAGTGCCTCAAGTAAAAACCACATTTATTTTCCTAGGCACTGTTCAAAGCATTTTAGATAAATGACCCCATTTAATTCTCATTATCTCCAGTTTATAGAGGAGAAAATGGTGGCTGAGTGAATGAAAAGAACTAGCACAGGTTTACCCAGGTATACTTGATGTCCACCCATGAGCCAGGCCTGTGAGGTTCTAAGCTGATACCCACCCCACTTCCTTCTCAGAATGTGAAGGGAACTAACCATTTACTCTAAACTCCCGGGTCACATCCTGGATTAATTACTCGTGGGGGAAATTAAGAACACACATCACCCAACGCCAGGTACAGCAATTTTACATTATGCAGAGTTGAAAAGCCTTTACTCTGCTTGAACATTATTTAAAGATCGTTTTTATAATAATAAAGGCAGGGTCCACCCGCCTTCTGTGCACACCTTCAGTGCACACCACTGTCGCTGCCGACTCCTTACCTTGATGGCCTCCACCGAGTCGTACTTGTCCAGTTTGTTGATGTGGTTGGTTATGCTGGTATTAAGGGGGGCGGGTGAGACGGGGTGGATGACAGTCGCATCGTGGGATTGCTGCTGGTACCGCTGGCAGTAGGTGTAGACGAGCAGGGTGAGGAGGCAGCCAAGGATGGAGCTGCTCAGCCCCACGGCGATCATGTGGAACATGTTGAACTCTAGGGAGACAGGAGCAAAGTGATGCCACACGTGAAAAGAACATCCTGCCTAGCTACTCCCAATGCTAGGATGAAAAGAGAAAGTCAAAATGAAAAGCCTCGTCCCCATTCCCAAATTAAAGAAACCATCATTCTTAAGTATTTTGTTGGAAACGTCGTGACCATCAAGAAACTTCTCCAGAGCGAGCACAGGATTCTTTTTTTTTTTTTTTTTTTTTTTTTTTTTCAGATGGAGTTTCACCCTTGTTGCCCAGGCTGGAGTGCAATGGCGTGATTTCAGCTCACCACAACCTCCACCTCCTGGGTTCAAGTGATTCTCTTGCCTCAGCCCCCCGAGTAGCTGGGATTACAGACATGTGCCACCACACCCAGCTAATTTTGTATTTTTAATAGAGACTGGGTTTCTCCATGTTGGTCAGGGTAGTCTCAAACTCCAACCTCAGGTGATCCGCCAGTCTCGGCCTCTCAAAGTGTTGGGATTACAGGCAGGAGCCACCGTGCCAGGTGGAGCACAGGGTATTTTAAATTCATTCTCTTACGGATGATAGTCCTTTGGAGTGACCTTAAACTTTAATACACTGCCAGAAGCATTTTTTTTTATTTAAAGGTTTGCACAACAGTGTTCTTCTGCTTCAAGTTCAGCCTAATCCGTGGTGTGCAGGGTTTCTGCAGAAAAGGTTATTCGTGCTCCTCAATGGGTTGGGCCCCCCTGTGTGCAGCAGGGCTGTGTCCCGAAAACAAGGGAGAAGCAGCTACTCTCCCAACCTACTGCTCATCTGCAACCCAGACTGCTTTTAGCCCTCTCTCCATTTCATCCTATTTAAAATGTTTTCTATTCACATAAACTCACACAGTTTCCATGATATTTTTTGAGTATGAATATGTACACATTAGAAAGTGCAAAAGGGTCTACAGGAAAAATAAATCCTTTTCTACAGGTAACTATTATAAGCACTTTCTCCTGTGCCCTTCCAGAGACACTCGGCACACACGTGTGCTGTGTGTGTGGTGTGAATACTCTCCTGTGTGCCACTTTTTCTCACTTATGTTGTATTTTGAAGGTCTTGTCAAGAAAATGGTTGACTAAAGAGAAATAAGGGATTTGTGTTCAATCAATAAAATATGATCTTTTAAATAGTCATGAAATGACCTTCTTTTCTCCAATGTTTTCCTATTTAATGGCATCTCTTCTGTTTCATTATTTTCCTGGAGTTATGAATACAAAGCATTCAGAAAATTTGCCAGCATGGACTTATATCTCTAAAATAGGATTGGCTCAAGTGACATCAAGGCACCATACCAAGACCTGTGTTATGTCTGAGAAAACAACAAAGACAACAGATATTCCTTGTGTGTGTTGGTGAAATACTACTGTTAAAGTTTCAAGCCTTTCCAGAAAGGAAGGCAGCATCTGGGCAGTGCCACAGCGCTGGGTTTCGGGAGAACTGGGTGAAGCAGAACAGGGCCTTATCTTCCTCTGTGTTGTCGGAACCAAGTGGCTGCTGCCCATGGGGTGCTGGCCTCATGTGCCACCTGCTCAGAGCACATCCTGAGGACACCAGCTTTCCCCCAGGGTGTCTCCACACACCACCAGGGTGAGGGGCGGTGTCACCAATACCTTCCCTGACCTGTCAACCCTGCACCCAGAGGGACAATTGGAGCTATGTGCTGAGCATCACTGCAATGCTGGCAAGTCTGCCTGGCTACAGAGCAAGGTTTTCCAGGCTCTAGAGATAATGAGAAGAGCCTGCGGGTTTGCCCCTGAACCCAGAGTCTGTGTGCATCTTAACCACCCCAGTCTCCTCCCCAGGGATTTTCTGAGCCACCTTCCGTGTGCTCATGATCCTCACCACCCGGAAGGGACTCCACCCTGCCAATGCTGACCCATGGGGCTCTAACACTTGGTGTCAAAAGGAGGGACACTGTTCACTGAGTGCCCACCAGACCTAGGCCTACGGGGCTCTGTTTGAGTACTTCCTGAACCTCATGTAACCCTCCAGTGGCTGAGAGGCCCCAGGGAAGCTGAACCTACAGTCAGGAGATGCCATCAAAGCCTCACCTGTGATACGTGGCAGAGGTTGGATATCTCTCTTTGTCCCTAAACCCTGAACTTTTCCCTCTAAGCTGTGCTCCTTGGCTGCTCCAGATGTGTTCCAGGACTTTGGAGCTGGATCTGCCCCCTTGGGTACATGGACACTATGAAGGGAGGCTGCCTTCCCTCTGACTCGCCGTCAGGCAGAACTCACAAGACAGTCCTGATCACTGAAGTCCCAGTGGACAATGCGGTTCCTAGCACAGGCACCCAATGTAGTCAGCACTAAGGGCTGGATCATCCCGGACGACAGCACTAGAACATTCCACAAGCATCACCCACTCCCTGACAATCACCTCAGTTTTTCACTCGCAGCTTAGTTGGTCAATGGTTTCAGAATCTTTGGCCTTTCTTGACTCTGTGATGAAGCCTCTAGGGCTGTAGAACCACCAAACTGTGACAGCCGGATAAAGCATACAGGAGGCATTCCACCAGCAGCCACTGGGACTCTAACTGTAACACTGACGCTGTACTTAGATAAGCAAGAGCTGATTTCACACAAGTTCTTACTTCTCTGTATTTCGGCTGCTAGCGCTCTCCAGGGTCAATGCCTTGTACCGAAGGAAATACTTCCTGCTGCACTGATAACTCATGTTTCATTATAACACAGGGAAGATGCATAATGGTCTCCATATGCAGATACTGTGTCACTAGTCAAATGAATCATTCCAGCAGGTGCCTGGGAAGGGCTGGGGCCAGCTGACATCTTTATGATGATTATATAGTCTTTGTGTCTCATGCAACTAAAAATAGCTCTCTAAGATGAAAAATTTCAGTGGAAGCACATTTTTCTGCATGGGGAAAGTAGTGCCCATTAAACCTCCTCTGAATGTGCTTACTGTAGTTCTTTCCTTTGAATATGATTTTCTGCTGTTGATTTTGATCAGTAAAGATGGAATACAGACCAACTACCTTGTTGGTTCAATTGGCTAATTTCCTGTACAAAGTTTGATTGATTTTCCAACAAAATGAAAACGAAATAAAGATGCCTATGTTGTCAAAACATCCTTGCTAGGTAACTGTTTTCAACGATTAGCCCTACAATAAGATTCATCTAAACTGCCTATGCCATTGTGCCAGTGCCAGTGCCAGCAGCCTAAAGATCTAAACAAAACAAAACAAAACAAAACAAAACCATTCTGAATATCTCAGAGAAGTTCCACTTCCTGTGATTTAACCAATAGCATCTCAAGGCTTGTGCAGCCATTAGGCACAGCTGGTTCAGACACACAGAAGTAGTATTTTAGGGTGGGGATGGGCTTTGCACAAGGTTCTCCTGGGTTCTCAAGGCCCTTGAAGGTCTTTCACAGGGTAACTCAGGCTCAGCGGGAGGAAAGTGAACTGCACATGTCTAGCAGCAGGCACAAATATCTAGCCAGCTCTGCTGAGGCATCAGCTGTTTGAGCCTCAGGCTCTCTATGGCCTCCCTGAGAATGGGAACGCTTATAAACTCTGCTCCACTCTTGACCTACACTGTCCTTGATGACAGCAGAGTCATGGACCCTGGGTGTTGTCCAAGAGTGTTACTTAACCAGGGCTACTGTGGCTCGAGCTTCCTGAGTACTTATTGCCTATGAGTACTTATTGTCAGGGCTCTTTTCCTATGGTGCTTTGGGTTCAAAACTCACACTGGATCCCACTGGCTAAATTCCATGTGTGCACTTGGGCCAGTGACATCACCCCTCTGAGCCTCATGGTCTCCATTTATAAAATGCAGATTAAATACATAAGTACTGTTCCTTTTCTATAATTCCCAAGTGCAAAATCTCTGAAAAGTAATGTTTCATCAGTCATCTGGTATTAAAATGTCACTGACCTGACCCATTTTCTGCAGACCTGAGCAGAACTTCTAGGAAGACCCTTAGCATCTGCACTTTTTCAACATCTCACAGCAGCATTGTTAAGGAGATTGGTTGTAGAACAACCCCAGGTCCTGTGCAGGTGTTATGTAATTAGAGTAAAGGCCCTACATACCCTTCTACCATCTAGAAACTGCTGAGTTCCGAAACCCTTCTCTATCTCCAGAGGTGTTACATGAAGAACTGTGGACCCTGGTGCCTACATGAATGCTCCTTGTGAGGACCAAATGGGCTTTGCACCATATTCTTGTCTATAACATGTAAAACAGTGTAGAGCACACAATTATTGATCTAAAAACATTAGAGGGTACTAATTGGCATGATCATTTTTACGTGAACCGGTTGCATATTCATTTTGTTGTTGGATCCCATGTTAGCAACGGCCAGTTAGTGAACTCACCCCACTGACTGAGCTCAGACACCTAACATTGCCCTTCTGAGGCACTGGGGTCTCTGATGATATGATTGCTTGTCAGAGGGCCTGAGACTGCCTGGGTGCCCATCATAAGCTCAACGGTCTTTACAAAACTGACACAGAGCAGGTGTTCAGCAAGGTTTACTGAATGAATGAATGAATGAATGAATGAACTAACAGACTGCTGACTGAGCAGACAGAATGTCACAGATAGTGAGCCCTTTTATTATTTATTTATTTATTTATTTTTGATACAGGGTCTCATTCTGTCACCCAGGCTGGAATGCAGTGGCACGATCTCAGCTCACTGCAACCTCCGCCTCCCAAGTTCAAAGATTCTTCTGCCTCAGCCTCTCCAGTAGCTGGGACTACAGGTGTGTGCCACCATGTCTAACAAAAAATTTTTATATTTTTCGTTAGAGATGGTGTTTCACCATGTTGGCAAGGCTGGTCTCGAACTCCTGACCTCAGGTGATCTGTCTGCCTCGGCCTCCCAAAGTGCTGGGATTACAGGCATGAGCCACTGTGCCCAGCCAGTAAGCTCCTAATCAAGGTAATTGACAATGGTAGTTAGGAATGATACATTCCTGAAACATGCCTATGAAGCTTCAGGTTCCATGTGAACATGTCAGAGGCAATGCCTGTTGGGCTGGGCTCTCTGGGACACCCTGTGGAATGGATTAGGAGAGCAAATGGGAGTCTATCATCATCAGTCACACATGTGGAAGTGAAGGTCTCAATGTAGACACTGGCTTGGATTCCGAAAGGCGGACATGGGCTGTTCCTTGGTTGCTGGACAGCCAACCTCTCTGTCCAGGTATGTTCACAACACCAACAAGTACTTTATGGGTATATGTAAGGCACAGACTGTAAAGTCCAAATTTGTCATGGACTTGAATCAGATAATGTTGTCTTTGACATTCAGGGTGGCAGCGGGTTTGAAAAATTCCTCTAGCACTATGGGTATAACCTTATACCTCATTACAATTTAGTCATTTCAGTGGGTTGCAGATTGGAGGCTAGCTGCCATGGATTTGTTGTATAAATATAAACAAATTGTTTGAATTCTACTTTACTCATGAAACTAGCTATAGTGAATACCGAGACCACTGGTTCATAAAGCTTAGCATCCATCAGAATCACCTGCAGGGTGAATTGAACCACCGACTGCTGGGACCTTCCCAGGGAGGTCCTGATTCTGTGGATCAAGGTGGGTCCTGAGGATCTGCATTTCCATCGAGTTCCCAGGCCATGCTCTTGACGTGGGTCTAGGCACCCCACTTTGAGAACCACCAATCTGCACATCAAATATTGACTATTAGCATTTATGCCATGGTAGAATGCCTGGGATCCATGACTTTCTCCAGTTTTTCATTCTTGGCCAAGAGGCAGAAACATTATAGAAAACATGCAGGAAGGGAAATGATTAGAATATATCAGTATACCCATTACAATTACTTAAAAGGAATAACGTACCTCCACACCTTTTCTCTTCTACGCTACTGGATCTTGCCACAGATACTTCTGGAAAAATAAAAGTCAAATCACAATGTGTAAAAGGTGTTGGGAAGACAGTTCATGTTCATGCTTCATGTATGTTTGTCTAATGATTCTGAATTTCATGTGACACCAAGTTTCAAAAGCCTGATTAATTACCAGAAAAATTCTACTTGTTCGTTTGCTTGTTTTAACCAACATGATATGGATTTGGCCAAATCACCTTGACTGGGGAGAGATAAGATTCATTTATCACAGAAAGATAATGCTATGGTCTCTCGGGTTGAAAGCAGGGAATGTGCTCATTTTCCATTACAAGGTGTCCTGCCACGGGGGAACCCCCTGCTCTGCCCAACACACAGAGTACTCGTGTGGTATTCTTGCTTCTGAGACTTGTTCCATCAAAGCCAGTGTTGTCACCTTCCCAGCAGAGGGACGGCCCATTCACCAGAGCTCAAGGACGTCTCCAGAACAAGTTAAGTCCCTCTTCAGGACGTCCCTGATCTCTTTGCATGCCACACGTGAAACCCACAGCAGGATGCAGAGAGAGGCCACATCTCCGACGTGTTTTAACTCCCGAGGATAAAACATCACTCAGGAGTCTAGAAACACCATCCTTTCCTGTACTGATTTTTTATTAGACAACAAGAATTAAAAATATGACTATGGTTAAAAAGGAAAACAGTAACAACCACTCTTATAGTTCTGTGTCATACATGATTGAGGTATGGTGTACTAATTTTCTCTAAAATAGTATCTTCTACACAGACGAAAGAACACAAATAAAACTGGCTTATAGAATTCAACTCTACTATTTATTTGTAAGAGGCTGGTCCACGTAACAGTCCTAAGGCACACAGTGGACATATGCGCAATGATTTATGCATTCGTATAACACCTTGTTACAGTGAGCGTACAACAGGTGACCAGCTATCACCAACAACTATGACTTTACCATGAAAAGCTGGTAGAATGAGGGCCAACCTCTTCTCCAACTGGAGAATAATGATGCATTTCTACCTTCCCAAGTATATTAAAGATTGCATAAAGAGAATGGCACTTTTTCTCCGTGCACCAGTGCATACACAGCGAGCACTGCCTAAACATTTAACCTAATGTTAAAATAAGCAAATAACCAAATCAGACTTAATAATAACCAAATATTTTCATTTTTTGAGCAAAGTCTTCTGATTGTATTATAGTCAATAAACTGCAAAAGACACTTTGCCTAAGAAATCTTAAACTCATGAACTGAATTCATGTTTAAATCTGCAGTTATCTATAGACCTATATTTTAAACATCTTAAACCACAGGGCTTGATAGAATCATTTCTATATCACCAAATAAGCCAAATACAACTCTGACCGATGAATCATTTTCTCTCTCCATGTTGGAAGTGGTTTTGTTCTTACTGATAGATACCTCTGCTCTTACCTGGGATGAAATTAGAGTCAAACACACACGGCCGGCTCTCCGTGGTGTTCCCGGAGCACTGGCTGCCCACGGGGAACAGGAGGATGCACTGGCGGGCACGGACTTGGACACCAGAAGCTTCACACTCAGACCAGTCTGACCACTCTGACCAGCTCTCTGCAGAGATCAGAAGAGGGGAGTTGGGGCGGAATGGCCAATAAGCTCAATCATCCTGGACTCACTGGCAAGTTACATATGTGATTTCTGGATTCCATAGCATGTTTTAAATGGTTCTGTGCATCAGTAAGATGTAGTTGTATCATCTAACAGGTCCAGTACATACAGTACACATGAGGATGAATAAAAATGCCTGCGCTGGTATATATCTGATCAGATATCATGTGCTTAAAATAAATTTCCTAAGACCCACATTATTTTAACGTTGTAAAGTAATTGTATTTATACACTCAATAAGTGAATCCATGAGACCCAGCTGTGTGTGTACCATCAGCAGCAGAGGCACCTAAGTCATCAATGCAGGTGCCATTTCCCTATGGGTAATGCTCCCCTCAAAGAGCGTCAAATGCTTTCCTGAAAATTCTCCACTTCCTCTGTGCTCAGGCAAGAGAAGTAATTGTGTGCTCATGAAGGTCCCAGGTTGCTCAAAGGGAGTCTGAGGCTACACAATTACTTTCTCTTCCGTCATAAAAACAATTCCTCAGAGTCAACATGCCAAAATCAGGCTACCTTTAAGGTAGAATTCATCTTATCTCGTGTCTGCTGTCTCTGAAGAGATAAGGTCAATGCATAAGTCTCGGGTCAAGGCCAAAAGATGGGCATTGACAGGAAACTTCACCCCGAAGTGGAACATTTACCAGGATTTGTGAAATTCACCCAGCCATACAAACGTGTGAAAAGGAAGGAGTAACACTGCTATATAAGTAAGAGGGTTAAAAAAGTAAACTCTCAATATTGTTTACGAAATTTTAGCCCGGATAATAAGGTATTTTTCCATGCAGTTTGCTTTTCCCCCCTTTTTAAATAGAAGCGTCCACTTTGCAGTGGCAGGGAAAATTTGAAAATCAAACTTGTGTGTTGCTCGAGGTAAAGGGTACAATATTTCCTTAGAAATGCAGAAAGTGTCAGTTTTTGGAATGACAGTGAGAATCTGGCTTCAAGGCCCTTTTCAATATACATAGAACCTTCTAGAAAGATGTGCAGGAGCAAGCTAAAAACAAAAGTGTGTGTTTCAATGTCAAAGTTAGACCAAGAAAAGAATAGCTCATTTTCATTCCAGGTGGTTCCTTCATGTCAGTAAACCAAGCTATTTCTGGTGTGGTGGTGGTGGTGGAGTCCCTGGGCACCTACATCAGCCACAGGGAGCTTGGAGCCAGGAGCTCCCACACCCACGGGCCCATGTCTGGCTCCTGTGAGTTGCACTTCATAGCGGTGCTCCCTGCTCCCCACCCTGATTTTCAACAACAAAACCTCAGACTCCGTTATTAGGCTACTGGCTTTAAGAATGCTTTGCTATCACCAGTTTCTGTGGTTTGCTGTGCTCGTCCTCTTACTGATGTCTTGCTTTTTCTTTCCTTTAATTGAACTGCCTCTAAATTACAGCCCATTGCCCATAGATGAAGCATCCCCCAAGAGTGCTTAGTGTCCTCCTGTCACATTTTAGAAGTCATTCCTGGAACACAGGTCTGGAGATCTTTGGAAGGCACGTGGCTGCACCCAGGCTGGTTTTGAGACAAAAAAGCTGCAGGCGATTTCCCGACTCAGACCTCCAGACTCGGAGCGGGGCAGTACAAATGCTCGTTCTTTCCCACATTTCCTTGGACTTTCTCTCTCCCTCCACACAGCAAGGTGTTGCCTGTGGGTCACTAGTGTTATTAGCAAAGTCAAGAATAAATTGGAATGCTGATGTTTCCTAATTAGGGAGATTGGGTGTTGTACCAAGCCACAGATTCAGAACTCGTGTTTGAAGCCTTTCGCCCTCTCCCATTGCTGGGCTACAGGCTTCGAACACAAGTTCTGAATCTGTGGCGCAGTGAGAACTGCCTTATTATAGATGCTATGTTTTAAAGTCACTTCAAGGGTAATAGCATGTTGTTAACTTGTCCACCCCTCTTTCAGTACTTACTGGGATGGGGTATTATCAACTTCACCATTTATCCATTAAGGAAAGAGGCCAATTTGTCCTAAAGCTGTGCAATAGGGGAGGTGCCGCTTACCTGGGCAGGGCTGCGTGTTGCAGAGTGCCTCTTCTGTGTGCAGCCCCAGGCAGATGTCCCCTCCATAGGCCGGGGCTGGATTGGAGCAAGAGCGGGTCCTCATATAGTGTCCACCGCCGCATGTTGCTGAACATTTCGTCCAGGGGGACCAGCAAGACCACACGCCATCCACTGTGAAGGAACACAACGTCACAGCCCTTCCGTAATCCAATCCCAACCAAGTGAAAGGAGTTACTAAATGGAAGCCAAGCGGATTCTGTTTAGTAAGGGAAACAAAATGCAATCTGCACTCCAGGAAGGCTTCCGTGCATCGGCGCACGTAGCAACGAGGCTTCTGACCCCTCGCAGGGCTGCATTTGGAGTCTTCCTCTTGGTGACAGATCTGGCTTTACAGATTCCTCCCTACACTTTTTCAGTTCCCTTTATTCATTCTTTCAGAAAATATTTCTAAATCTGTCGTATCTAAGTACAAGCATGACAGCAGAGCGCAAGAGGTGTCATACTAATTCCAGCCCCTGAGAACAACCGTGAACCACCTTGTACGGTTATGATGTAAAGCCCCAGCCAGTTCTCACCTTTGCCATCTAACTAGCCAGACAAGACCTAAAGCCAAGGTAAGTAGCTCAAGTCACAAGCTCCTTTACTAATTGGAGTATGGTTTACTCCTTGACAGTGGGATAGAGAAAAGCTAATGGGTCCCATGAGGAAGGCAACTGAAGAATGCTCGGTAAATTCAGGCACAAAGTGACCAAATTAAGTACATCCACACAGACTTGACACTATGTTTAAATCACTACAGAGAGGAATCTGAAAATCTGCAGCCATATGTCGGGTTAGCTATTAAGGGTGCAGTTTTACAATGTGAACATTAGGCCGAACTGGTTCCTTGACTAACCATTTCCATGACAGCTCATAATCCAGCACATGTCTCTGCCTGCTCAAGTTAGTCTCTTGAATTCTTTAGACTGGGCTCTTGGTACCTATAGACTGGCCTGCCAAATGCTGCGGTCAGGTGGCCCACCTGAATCTGGGAGACTTTAAGACTCAGTCCTTTATTAGCTGATCTTGCTAAAACCAAGACCTCATGTTGGCTTGGGCTTGTGACAATGTCAAATATGATTTTCTCTTTAGCTAACTCCTGACTGTGCCTCTCTCTTGCTAGCCATACCTTCCCTATTATTGCTGAGTCCCAGGACAAAGCTACAGGATTTTGTCAAACAAGGTGTTAGATCCTAATCACGAGTTAAGCACCAATCATAAACACGGCCAACTCAATTAAAAAGCTGAGGAGAGACTCACTATTGCTATATGTAAAGAGTGTCATATTTTAAAGTTCTTTGTAGCCTACACAAAGAAACAGGAGCAACTATGACAGAGGGTGCCAAAATCATTCAGGGCATAAGATTGTTTTAGCTAGAATAACTTAGATTGTATTTTAGTACGGCTGTCGTGATATATTACATCATTATGGTGTAATGTTTCTTTTTAGATATTGGCAAAAGTAAAAAGAAGGCATTTTTGAGAAACCAGAGCAAAAATATCATCTTTATGACAATATTCTAATTTGCAGAAAGTAAAAAGAAAACAAAAATATTTAAACCCAATTTAGAAATAAGTTTGCAATCTAACTGGAAATTGTGTGATTCAATAGTTTACACAAACTTGCAGAATTCAACAGTATTTTCCCTAAAAGTTATTCAGTATCTCAGACAGTTACAGGAACTGATCAAGTATTTGATACTGGCTGTAATATCAGCAATAAAAAAGGCAGGCATGTGTTTTCTTAGAACTTTTGAATTTTAAAAAACTCTCTCCCATATCTGTCCTCACTGAAGGAAGCACTTGCTGACAGTTTTTCCCTGTTTGCAACCTAAATTGGAGCTTGGCCTCCAGGGAGTACCCTTGCATACCCATGTGCCAAGGCAAAAATAAGTCCTTGTGACTTATAGTAATGGCAAGTGTCTTAGATCTTGGCTGTCTAAATGCGTACAAGGCAGCTCAGGGCTCAGAAGGGTCTAATGTGTGCCCTAGATTGTGTCAGGGCCTGATGTACAACTAACCATGTGTTCTGAAGATCTCTGTATGGCATGATGAACCTGCAGATGAGTGGCTGACAAGTATATGAAAAGATGCTCAGCATCATGAATCAACAGGGAAATGCAAATCAAAACCACAATGACCATCACCTCATACCTGCCAGAATGGCTATTATCCAAAAAACAAAAGATCAGTGATGGCAAGGATGTGGAGAAATTGCAGCCCTTATACACTGTTGGAGGGAACGTACAATGGTGCAGATGCCTTGGAAAACAATGTGGAGGGTCCTCAAAAAATTAAAAACAGAGGCCGGGTGTGATGACTCACGCCTGTAATCCCAACATTTTGGGAGGCCAAGACAGGTGGATCACCTGAGGCCAGGAGTTCGAGACCAGCCTGGCCAACATGGTGAAGCCCTGTCTCTACTAAAAATACAAAAATTAGCTGGGCATGGTGGTGCACGTCTGTCATCCTCACTCCTCAGGAGGCTGAGGTAGCAGAATCGCAGGAACCTGTGAGGCAGAGGTTGCAGTGAGCTGAGATGGCGCCAGTGTACTCCAGCCTGGGTGACAGAATGAGACACCATCACAAAATAAAATAAAAAATAGATAAAGAGAGAATTACTGTAAGATCTAGCAATCCCACTTCTGGGTATATAACCAAAAAACTGAAATTAGGATCTCTGAGAGACATCTGCATTCCCATGTTCACTGCAGCATTTCTCACAATAAGCAAGATTTCAAAACAACCTAAATGTCCATCAAGAGATGAATAGATAAAGCAAATGTGGGAGGTGCATACAATGAAATATTATTCAACCTTAAAAAATGAGATCCTGCCAGATGCAACACCATGGATGAACCTAGGGGAGGACATTATACTATGTGAAACAAGTCAGACACAGAAAGACAAATAATATGTCATTCCACTTAGATCAGGTATCTAAAATAGTCAAACTCATAGAAGCAGTGAGTAAAATGGTGGTTGCCAGGGACTAGGGGAAGAGGGAAATGGAGAACTGCTGTATAGCTGGCATAAACTTCCGGTTATTCAAAATGAGTCAGAGCTAGAGATCTACTATACGTCGTTGTATACCTATACTTAACAATACCATATTGTGCATTCAAAAACCTGTTAAGAGTGTAGGTAGATTTTATGTTGAGTGTTCTTACCACAGCAAAAACAAAAACAAAAACAGAGACTAAATGGGCTCATTTCAATGGTTCCATAATCATGCAACATCTAATGATCTCACACCAGGAAGCTGATGTACATAATATACCCTGTGATATTTCAAACAGTATTTATTCCTGTCCACATTTCTACTAACATGTATGCCAATGTGTATGTGATCTAGTCTAATAAATCCTCTACCCACACACACACCGACTGTCCATCTGGTATCATGGTAAATTCTCCTGGCACAGGATTGTTAAACAGAGAGAATGGAGTTGTTGTTTGAATAATCGTTTAAGAGAGCATTTGGAACAGATCCAGTTGCTGAAATATTCCCACTTGGGAGTTCAAATTGCAAGATCACACTCTACCTCCACCAATTTCAACAGTCAAATAACTGGGGAAATGGATGTTTGTAGTACAGAGGGAACTCAAAGGAGGCCTGGAACTGCGTCCTCACTCTGTCCGGGAGTTGCTTAGTCTGCAATTGCCCTATGTCCCCAGACCAATCCTAATGCGGTGCTTGCTTTCTGTCCTCTCGATCCTGTCCTGAGGTTACAGGTTTCAACCTACATCATGGAGCCATGATGTAGGACATTGATTATTGTACTAACAGTTCATATTAGAAAGCATTTCTAAAATAGATATTACAGAATACAAATCTTAATGAAATAGTCTTCACCGTGAGGGAGCCTGTACAACCTGGTGGGGAAGTAGAAAGTTGCAGAGCCAAGAAAACAAAACAAATGTAAGCCACTGTGCAAGGCACAGCGTGTCAGGGGCCTGAGCGAGGCTGAGCCACTAAAATAGATTTTTTTTCCCCTGCTATGTGAACTCTACCGGACTAAAAAAAATAACATTAGTAATAATAATAATTAAAATAATAAACTCATTCAATTATTCCATCTCCATCCTCACAACTGCCCTGGGGGTTGTTCCAGAAATGAATGACTTGAGGCACAGAGAGGTTAGGTCCTAGGCAAGTGAGTGGGAAGCTGGGGCTGGAACACTGGCAGGCTGGGCACAGAACCTGACACACAAGCACAGGTTATGGCTTCCCATAATTCCTCCCATGTTGCTAAAAATCACATAGGAATCTCCTCATGGCTTGAATCAACACCTAATTTAGCTCAAGAAACACTGGTTCATGGGAAGATCAGACAAACAAACTCAGGCTCAGATCCATGGTGCTTTCAAGGAATCAAAGCAATTAATTATAGGAAATTATTTTTGATAAAATGAAATTTATACACGAACTGACTTGCTAGAAGAAGATAACATTCTTGTTGTAGAGATTCTAGCTAAATATTCCACCCACTACAGTAAGATGAAAAACAACGGCAGTAACCAATATACAACTGCCAGAGATCTAAATAGAAAAGTAAAAACTAAATAACTAAGGTTTGCACAACAGGCTTCCTGTGTGTGATCAGAGATGTGAAGCCCTTCACTCACAGTCTCTCAGGACATGGGCAAATGTGGTATTGATTCTCCAGCATACTGAGGTCTGGACTACATAGGTTTGCACTGCAGGATGGCTATGCTCTCTGCTCCTAAGGATCTCTAAGAAGAAATTTCCTCCACCCACTGCCCCCTGCCTGGCTCCACTTCAAAGTATGGACTCAAGGACTCCAAGAATGAAAAGGAAGAGAGGGTTCTGAGCACACCAGAGATGCCTAAGAGATTTGTCTACAGGACACACAACTGCCAGAATTATTCTTTTGATTCAAAGAGTCTGTCTCTCCATTAGATTTAGTGTTTCTTCCCCCATAGAATTATTTTTGCAAAATACAAAACAGAACCATCTTAGTTAAGTCTGATGAAAAGAGTTTGTGTTTACTTCATTAGGTTTTATGGGGTCTAAGCCAAACTCTGAGGTTACTTTCCTCTTAGCTGAACATTACTTAGCAACAAAAAAACATCTGCTGTCTGTACCTTTGTAGGTCAAGGTCTGGAGTCTTTAAGGCTAAATCGAATATGCATTGAGGAAAAGGAGTAAAGGAGAAATAATTAGCTATTTCTCAATGCTGGGGTAAATTATACAGGTGAAGGTGAATAAAATGATCATTTCAGCGTGGGCTTGACTTAGAAACCTTATTATAGTTTATTATGCACATTAGTCTTAGAGGTAACATTTTTTCATTGATTAATTTAAAATGTATTTTTACATTCTCTGGTTTATTTTATTTCTATTTTGAGACAGAATCTCACTCTGTCACCCAGGCTGCAGTGCAGTGGCATGATCTCAGCTCACTGCAAACTCCACCTCCTGGGTTCAAGCAATTCTTCTGCCTCAGTCTCCTAAGTAGCTGGGATTACAGGTACATGCCACCATGCCAGGCTAATTTTTTCTTTTTAGTAGGAATAAGGTTTTACCATGTTGGCCAGGCTGGTCTCAAACTCCTGACCACAAGTGATCTACTCAACTCAACCTCCTAAAGTGCTGGGATTACAGGTGTGAGCCACCGTGCCTGGCTGATTTATTCTCATATTTAATTTTAATGAGAAAATATATTTTTAAATAAAATACACTGTCCATTTGTAATTATCCACTATGAACCCAACAGGGTTAAAAAGGAGTAAATTCGCAGTGGAGAGTATCCTAAATGAGACAGGAATTGGCCTCTAACTGGCTTCCTGGTGACTGTGCAGCTCAGCATTCACACCCCTAGCACTTCCAATCCTCCCTGCTGGGTTATGCCTTGTCATACGTTTAGGAATTTGCCAGGCAGAGGAAGCACCACTCAGCCCTGACTCACCCACTGCCTAGTGCAAAGTGACATGGGCCACTCTGAATGACTCCACAACACTCTGCAGAATCTTGGCTTTTAAAAAGAAAATGAGGACAGAGTTATTTCAACATATTAAAGTTATGTATACATGGTATTGGCTTGACCACTAAATAACTAAAATGAGAGCAACCAACAGATCATGTTAATAGAGTGTCTCTGAGATGAGTGGTGACCCTTTGTACTTGTGCACTAGGACAGCATCCAAGTGTCTGGAGGAATCTGCACATCCTATCCATGGCAACAAGGATAGGGTCTGGAGCCCAGGGAGACAAGGGTGGGTGGAGGGACCCTGACATTCCCATGACGTCTGCCCCTGTTCCAGTTTATAGCATGGACCTGAGTCTAGCGAGCTCGCCCACAGGATTCCTCTCAGCCCCCAGAGGAGGACTCCTTCCACTGGGGCTATGGGAAAGAACAGTTCAGTGACCTTTCCCAGCCTCTCAGCATCAGCTTGGCTGGGAAAGCTGGGTGGGCAGAGGACGAGTCTCCTGAGGCTGGAGAAATTCAAGCAGAGACACCCTAGGAGGAGCCAGGCAGCTGATAAGAGCAGAAACATTATCGGGAGCCTCAGCTACAAATCTGGAAACTATATATTTTCAGTTTTATATACATGTTTATTCATCTATCCATTCATCCATCCACGTACCCAATCCAATGAATGGTCATTGAATATCTGCTACAAGCAAGTTTTTTGATGTAAGAACTCAGAAAGTTTTATCTACTAGAAATATGTTAATATTCTATGCCTTTAAAAATGTTGTATCCAGCTTCAGAATGAGCCTTCCTCCCAATTTCCCATCTCTGGTTGTCAATTTCACCAGCTCCTTTCTGTCCCTCAAGACCCAACTTAAGGGCAGCCTGCTTGCTGTAGCTGCCATGATTTCTCCTTGGCGAAATCCACCAAGGGGCTGGCTCCTTGGTGGATACAGCCACTGCACCTGGTTGTCATAAACTCAGTAGCCAGCCACCATACTGGGTTGACACTGCTCCCAGGATGCATCCTCCCTAAACTCTTAAGTTTCTTTCTGACCTGGATCATAGCACTGCATCTGTGTATACCCTGTAAACAGTGCACAGTCGGTTACTCAAAAATGTTTCCCGAGAAATGACATGAATGAAGAAAGATCAGTTAATCAACTCTTTGTCTCCTCATTATTAACAAACAATCCCTGATGGGTATTTCTAGTATATGCCAGGCCCCTACTGGGAGCTGAGGTCACTGCCATGAGTGAGACCATGCCAGGAGTCCCTGTCCTCATGGAGCTTCACACAAAAGTCAAGGCAGCCTCCCCAGTCACAGATCGGCCCTCGGGATGGCCATAATGTGTGGGCCAAAGACTTTCCGTGGGTTCTGTACAGGACAGCAGGAAGTGGGAAGCTCTGGTGGAAGTGTTTCAGGTGCTAGGGACCCTGAGCTGTGGCAGGAGGAAGGCAGAAACAGGGGCTTGAATATTATAGGGAAAGACGGAGGAGCGTTTTGGGCATTGTCAGAGCAAAAGCCCTGGGTGGGGGCTCTTTCGGCTCATTTTCATGACTCTGTGCTTGCTTGGGAATTCAGTGGAAGGAAAAGCCAGGCCTCAGGAAGAAGACCAAGACAAACAGCTCCGCTAGGCCCACAGGAGAGAAGAGTTTGCATCTTTGGAGGACTTAATTAATGAGGTAGAACCTTTGTGACAGAAGACATGGGGACCAAGAACTGACTTGGCAGGCCCAGGGTCCAGGGGTTACACCTTTGATACCCGTGACCCTGGATGACCATGTGATGGTACATGGAGGCCATATGGGGGAGGGCTGGGTCCATCAGTGGCCTGGGAAGGGATCAGCCTCCAGAAGGAGCTGATGGTCGCTCCAAAGACCCTGGATATTTCAGACCACATTAGAAAGGCCGGCTTTTCCATCAGACACAACAACTAGAGTCCATATCCTTTGAGTAGCTCATGGGAAAGTTTTAATTCCTTTTACAATCAGAAGAAAAAAACATGAACACAATCTAGCCTAGATGGTATTTGTCTTTCCCCAATGCATTAGGGAGTGGGGAACCCCTGCAGACAAATGTGCCCAGGGCCCAGGGACGGCCCACTGTGACCCGGCCTATCAGATCTTTCGATACAGACAACTAAAGCTGCATGCCTGTCTGAAAGGAGGGCTGAGAGAAGGTCTTAATATTGCTTGGAATGATTTAGGATTTGGTTTCAGGTCTGCTGGAGAGAAGAGGTTTCTTTTTCTTTCCTTTTCCCACTCTGGGCTAATCCAGCAGGTGATGACATCACACAAGACATTTTTTTATTTGTTTGTTTGTTGATTTACTCTTGAGACAGGGTCTCGCTCTGTTACCCAGGGTGGAGTGCAGTGGCCTGATCATGGCTCACTGCAGTCTTGATCTCCTGGACTCCAGAAATCCTCCCAACTCAGCCTCCAGAATAACTGGGACTACAGGCGTGCACTGTCATACTTGGCTAATTTTTGTATTTTTCATAGGGATGGGGTCTGGCTGTATTGCCCAGGCTTGAGCTCTTAGGCTCAAGTGATTCCCCCTCTTTGGCCTCACAAAGTGCTCGGATTACCAGCATGAGCAACCACGTGTAGCCAAGACATTTATTAAGAACACAGATCTCAAACATAAAGCCAGGATGCTGTGTGAGGCCTGGTAAATAAGAAGATTCACCAAGACCCTTGAGTTTTCAGATGTTTTGTTGATTACACAATCCACTTACCTGGGCAGGGCAAAATGTTGCATTCCTGATATTCTAGAGATGGGCCGAGGCAAGGCATTCCCCCATACTTGGGTTCGGGGTTGTTGCAAACACGCTTCCGGTTCCGAATGCCCCTGCTGCAGTCACGGCTGCACTGTGACCACGACGTCCAGGCTGACCAAGCCCCGTTGACCGTGTGGGCAGAGTATCTGCCAGCACGCAGGAAATCCCCAGAAAGCCCTGCCAAGGAAACAGGTGAAGTGTGATTCCGTTACAAGTTTCAGAGGAACCACAGTCCATGCTGACTTTCACTCTGTAGCGGCTGTCTGCCTTATGTCTAGAACTACCCTCTCACATTCCGTTGAGCTCTTTTTACACTTCAGCAGCCAAAAATCAGACAGCCTCTTGTATCTCAAGCTTCTTTTCTGCAGTTACTATGAAATAAGGCTGAAATCAAGAACTCCATTTGTGAATGTGGTGAAGCCTTTACACCGTAAATAATAGATTCTATATAGGTAGTTCATTTACTTTTTGAAGAAACTTCTTACAAAGAAAATACAACTTTCTCACTTCCCTTGGGAATTCTACAACAAACTGCCCTCAGACACAATGGGTAGAGCCTGCCCTGAAGGACCTCCATCTGGAGGAAGGGAAACATAATTCAGACATTTTCTAAACCTATTCTTTCAGCTGTTAACCTTTCAAAGGTGAATTAATGCTGGTGAAAGGGGCCAAGTCAATTGCTCCTGGATCACAGGCCAGAGAAACTCCTGTCTGCTCCGTAGAATTCATGCCCTAGAACTGAACACCGCACTGAGTGACTGCCAAATGTTTCTATGAAGTTTAGAGCACACCGCCTAACAAAAGGTGTTTCCCAAGGAGCCAAGAAAGGCAGCAGCAGCAGCAGGTGGGCTGTGGGGTGAGTGGAGAGTTGCTGTGGCAGGAATCACAGCCAACAGGCTTTGAGGACATATTGTGGGTGATGGGTACAGTGAACACTTTCACTTGTCAAGTCATATAATTAGCTATGGTCAAAATTCATGTGTGTTTTTATGAAAATGTCTTCCCACTCACAATACTAAAAAATATTCAATAATCTTCTCAAATGTAGGCAATGTGACACCAGCTTTAACAAATAACTCTAAAAGTAGGCAGTGAAGTTCCGGGTAAGTGTGCTCAGAAGACAAGAGTGCCAACAACTCTCGGCGTTGTTAAGCAACTCTGTTGTTTACTTTAAAAATCTGTTTCTGAAAGGATGGCAGGATACTCTTCAGAGAAATTGAATTAGAAGTGTCTTTCTGTGATAAACTAGTATTCTGTGGTGAATCAATAAAGAAAAACTATGCACAAATCCAACCTAATTTTATGTGGTCAGAGGAAAATGAGTCCCATTTTGTGTTTTCAAGATACCAATACCAAAATGTGAGACCATAATGAGAACTCAAAGCCATTAAGACACAGGAGGATTAAACTCTGTGCACACGTATGTTTATGGTGGCACTATTCACAATACCAAAGACTTGACACCAACCCAAATATCCATCAGTGATAGACAGGATAGAGAAAATGTGGCACATATACACCATGGAATACTATGCAGTCATAAAAAAGGATGAGTTCAGCTGGGCGTGGTGGCTCATGCCCATAATCCCAGCACTTTGGGAGGCCAAGGCAGGTGGATCACAAGATCAGGAGATTGAGACCACGGTGAAACCCTGTCTCTACTGAAAATACAAAAAATTAGCCGGGCACGGTGGTGGGCACTTATAGTCCCAGCTACTCGGGAGGCTGAGGCAGGCGAATGGCGTGAACCCGGGAGGTAGAGCTTGCAGTGAGCTGAGATCGTGCCACTGCACTCCAGCCTTGCTGACAGAGTGAGACTCCATCTCAAAAAAAAAAAAAAAAAAAAAAAAAAAAAAAAAAGGATGACTTCATGTCCTTTGCAGGGACATGGTTAATCTGGAAACCATTATTCTCAGCAAACTAACAAAGGAACAGAAAACCAAACACCACATGCTCTCACTCATAAGTGGAAATTGAACAATGAGAACACATGGACACATGGAGGGGAACATCACACACCAGGGCCTGTTGAGGGGTGGGTAGCTAGGGGAGGGATAGCATTAGGAGAAATACCTAATATAGATGATGGGTTGATGGGTGCAGCAAACCACCATGGCACGTGTATACCTATGTAACAAACCTGCACGCTCTGCACATGTATCCCAGAACTTAAAGTATAATAAACAAAATGTATTGAAGTCAGATACAAAATAATATATTAACATTAATTGTATATTTTACATAAATCTAGCCATATATTTAAGTAACCCAATGTTGAACTTTTTTTAAAGGGAGTAGTAAAAATCAGCTTAATTTCTCAAACTTCAAGTGTTTAACACTTATCAAAAGTACTTTTAAATTCCAAGTTTTCATATGTTAAATTTCAAACCTCAAATTAAAATAAAACTGTTGTTTAAATGGAAAAAAAGACAAGTCCATGATCTACTTTTGAAGGAAATATAGACTATCTTTTATAAATGTGTATTCAAATTTTCCTTAGTTAATATTATGAACATTTAAAACAAATATTAGCTCTGGTTGTATATGTATCCGAAAATGGGAGGAATAAAATGTGTAAGTTCAGAAAAGAGACTGAAGATGCACAGAGAAACACCATCATTCATTTTCTACTTTTTCTTTGATATCATAAGAAATACAGTTCACAGCCCGTTTTGAAATAAGAGAATAAGTGACAAATTAGAGATAGTGTTGCCAGATTGAGCAAATAAAATACAGGAAACTCAGTTAAATGTGACTTTCAAAAAAATAAATAACATTTTATGATAAGTATTTCCCAAATATTAGATGGGACACATCTATATACTTAAATAATTGGGCTGGGTGCACTGTCTAACACCTGTAATCCCAGCACTTTGGGAGACCAAGGCAGGCAGATCACTTGAGCCTAGGAGTTCAAGACTAGCCTGGGCAACTTGGAGAAAATCCATCTCTACAAAAAATAAAAAATTAGCTGGGTATGGTGATGCACACCTATAGTTCCAGTTACTCAGGAGGCTGAGATAGGAGGATTGATTGAACCCTGAGATTGAACCATGATTACACCACTGTACTCCAGCCTGGGCAACAGAGGGAGACCCTGTCTCAACAAACAAACAAATAAAAACCAAAAAATTGCATGGGTCTTAGTCATTTAAAAAGTTATGTGGGATATACTTATCCTGAAAAAGATTCATGGGATATACTTATACTAGAAAAAACTTCTGAAAGATAGCTGCAACCTGCATTTAAATTTTGTGCTTTATCTCACCACCCTAGGTGGAGTTCACAAGATCATCATTTATAAAATGTACATCTTTAAGTCCTCAGTTATCCTTCTCTTGGTATTTCATCATATACCTTCTCTTCTAAATACAGCAAGAGTTTACAAAATTAAAAAGAATGACTATTATTTTGTTACTCATTTTTTCAGCTGGGTGGTATTTGTTCAAGTTATATGTTTATTCACATCAAACACTGTATGAAAGCAGACTCTTTTTATTCGCTTCAAGAAACAAGGAGCTTGTGTAATCACTGAACTACAGTGAGCAGTGGTGTGAGGAGAAGAGAGAGTTAATGTCAGTGAGAACAATAGGATGAGGAAGCAGGCTTGTAAAGCAAGTGGCTCCTGCTGCACCTGCTGGGCCTCCAGGCATCCAGGCTGTTCACTGGCTCCCAGGAGAAGTCATGGTGATCTGTGACAAGAGAGCAGCTGGTGGCCGTCACGCAGAGTCACGCTGTCTCAGAGCCTTCCTTGTAGCAACACCAAGTAGATCCACCAAACCTCCATGAATTTATCCCACAATAAATTCTGTCCAATATGGCAACACATCAGCTTGGTGGCACTTGTCTAGGCTATTCACTCTGGGTATAAGACCCCTTCTCTATAAATGGTGCCTGTCCTTTCATGTTGGGAGAATAAGGTAGAATCACCAGTGCAAAGATGCTAAGGCATATCTAAAAATGGCCTCAAGATATAACAATCACTGTTCTCATCAAACTGTGTATCAAGGACCCATCTATGAGTATCTATTTCCTTTTCTCTTGGTATCTTTTCTTTTGGAAGAGATTTTGCCCAATTAGAGGAGACTGAAAAACAGAAATGAAGAACAAAGCAAAGCATCAAGCTCTTAAGGGCCACCAGGCTCAATTCCTTTTTCTGCAGTTGAGACAGCTGAGCTCTAGGGAGAGAAAGTGAATTGCCCCAGGTAAAAGGACCACTTGGTGTCAGGGCCAGGCAGAGGCCAGATCTGGTTTCTGCCTCAGGACTTTCTCCATGCTATTAGTATGGCATTCAAGGGATTTACTCAAGTATGAGGAGCAAAGTGATTTCAAAGACTAGTCTAGTATCCTCACACACTGTGCTTTTTAAAAACAGAAAAGTCCTTTTATAGGTACAAAGAGAAATGCACTTCCATTGCCCTTGTGAAGTTTCGGGATAAATAAAGAAAACTTTCTTTCAGCTTACATTTTAGTGCCAGAAGATGTATGAAAGATCACTGATGCTTCCCCAGTACATTTTCTGATACTAAATAAATCTCACACAAATGATTCTGGGTCTATAATAAATATAATGTTACTGGGGGTCTGATTTCATAGTATCACTTCAATATCTAACTCCTTACAGTAAGGCTCTTTTCTTTCAATTTGTCCTACAGTCAGTTGTGCTGTACAGGGATCATTGTTTTCAAGGCTGCTAAGCCATAAATAACCAAAAAGAGGCCGGGCGCGGTGGCTCACACCTATAATCCCAGCACTTTGGGAGGCTGAGGCGGGCGGATCACGAGGTCAGGAGATTGAGACCATCCTGGCTAACACGGCCCCATCTCTACTAAAAATACAAAAAAAAAAAAAAAAAAATTAGCCGTGCGTGGTGGCGGGTGCCTGTAGTCCCAGCTATTTGGGAGGCTGAGGCAGGAGAATGGCGTGAACCCGGGAGGCGGAGCTTGCAGTGAGCCGAGATCATGCCACTGCACTCCAGCCTGGGCGACAGAGCCAGACTCCATCTCAAAAAAAAAAAAAGTCCTACTGCTGTTTATGACCTTAGAGATAAGATCAAAGGCCCTTCCATGGAAGTGGGTCAGTCCCCACGGAATCACTGCTCACCGTCTGTGGAGCAGCCACTGGTGCCGTCGCTAGAACAGTACCGCATTTCGATTCTCTGTCTTCCCACTTCCAGCAAATTCGGATCGGGCAGGCGGGCTTTGCACGTGTATCGGAATCGCTGCTCGTAGTGGCCGCCGTTGTCAGAGATGTTGACAGGCGTCCAGGGTGTCCAGGGTGTGGTCTTCTTCAGCTCAGGACACGGGTTGGTGTTGCAAGGCTGGTACTCCTGGGGAGAACGTGCAGGCGAGCATTACCATACAGGGTGAACAGAGCAACCTCACCAAAGGCTCCTTTCCTTTAGGGAAAGATAGGCGTCTCTAAAACACCAGCTCCTAAGACACAGCTACTCTACCAAACTAAAAACACATTTGTGTTAAATTAGGCATTCAAAAGAATGCTCAGTGTTCAAGACATCTCCAAAAGGAATCCGCAGTCTCTCCTGTGTAAACAATGGGAATGAGACAACAAACTTAATTGCTTGTGGGAAAAAACCCCAGCGATCCCATAAAAATCATCTTCCTTTCACTTAATGACTAGCTGAAAGTACCCATTATTCTGATGTTAAGTTTAGCATTTTCTTGAAAAGATTGATCTGTAAACCTCGTAATATGCAGTTTGAGATTAACGGATGTCTTAAGACCTGGGATCACAGATGTGAGGTGTTAGAGTGGTAGGGGAGCCACAAGATAAAATGATGCAAGAGACTTTTTTACGTATAAGAAGGTTTCCCATCATCTCACAGCTGACACCTTCAAAGCCCTTCTCAGCATCTCCTCAGAGTACACTGAAATGTAAGTTCTGTTCCCTCCCTCCCAGGTACCTCCCTTGGAACCACAGGTAGGAAGGTCCTGGGTAGATGAGCACACAGTGGCTTTGGAGGTCTGGCAGGTGGAGATGATGAAAATCTGCCTGGAGCACCTACTGATTTATTTGACAAGCGTTCTACATACAATTGCTGCAAACACAGAGCCCAGTAGGAGGGATACAGGAGTCGACCTTGGATGCAGTGTGACATAATTTCTCCATTTTACAGCAACGGGTTTCACTGGAGGGGAAACCTTACACGTAATACACCTAGTGATGGCCACAGGAGTAAAGATTTTTAACAATATTTTATTAATAAAATAAGAATTAAATCACTCATTAAGCTTTATCATAAAATAAGAAAATCGCTCTATCATTTCTCCACCTCTTTCAGTTGCATATTTTGATACTTATCACCATACACCTAAACTTGACTTTGGGTTCTTTTGGTAAAACCTTTGAATCTACAAATTCCTTCAGTTTTAGAATTATTATTATTATTATTATTATTATTATTATTTGAGACAGAGTCTCGCTCTGTCGCCCAGGCTGGAGCACAGTGGCACGATCTTGGCTCACTGCAAGCTGCGCGCTCCCCAGTTCACGCCATTCTCCTGCCTCAGCCTCCCGAGTAGCTGGGACTACAGGCGCTCGCCACCTCGCCCAGCTAATTTATTGTAGTTTTAGTAGAGATGGGGTTTCACCGTGTTAGCCAGGATGGTCTCAATCTCCTGACCTCGTGATCTGCCCGCCTTGGCCTCCCAAGGTGCAGGGATTACAGGCGTGAGCAGAAATATTCTTGATTACTTCATTTCATGCTCCCCCTCCCTTTTCTTGCTGCATCTCTTATCTTTTGGATGTAAACTCATTTATCCATTTTTACATTTCTCATCTTTTATCTCATAGTTTCCATATCTTCATCTTTTGCTCTAGTTTCTGGAAGATTTCCTCAACCTTATCTTCCAAAATGATGATTGAAATATTCATCTTATCTACTACATTTTAAATTTCCAAAAGCCTTTTTGTGTCTATTTTTTGGTTCTTGATTATTCCCTTTTATTGTATCCTGTTCTTATTTTTTTGGTCACACTACTTTCTCCAATTCGAGTACATTGATGATTTGAATACACTGAGTACACTGATGAATTATTTCAAGGTTGTAGTCTCTCTCTATAGCTTCTGTATCTTCTAGTTGCTGAATTCCCTTTGCTTTTTTGGATCGCTATCTTTCTTGTTAGATTGTTTCTTCTGTGATCTGAACATTCTTTGTTTTCTGCTTTGAATTAGAGTGGAGGGCTAAAAAGTTTAACTGGAAGGTCTAAGGACAGAGAAGTCTATAGACCTGGTCAGATCTGGTTAAGCATCTTTAACCAGAATTTAAGAATCTTTGTCAGAATCTTAAACCTTTCCTGCTGGACTCTTCAGAGACCCCTGAGAAGACTGCTCCAGTGTCTTGCCTGTCTGGATGCTGGAGACTGAGCCATGGAGGATCTGGGAGCCAAGTGCAGGAAGAGGGCTGAATTCTCAGTGTCCAGTAGACAGTCATTTATCTTACTCTGCGTTTCTCGGTTCTGAAGCACCCAGTTAACTGAGCTCAGTGCTCAGAGGTCCAGAGACGCTCTGTTTTCCTCTCCAGAAAATAAGCTTCCTAGCATCTGCCGGACAGAGCAGGTCTAGTCCCCTTGGTGGAGTAGGAGAGAGATATGGAGGTCTGACAACTTCTTAAATAGAAGTCAGCCAATGTTACTTTGCCACTAACAAAGAAAACGGGGCTGCTGATTCCTGAGCTCTCTGAGGGGTCTCTGGTGTGCATTGAGATGATTCTTTTCATGTATGTGCTGGAGGTCCCCAAGATCCCTCCAGTTTCTATGATTAGATAGCAGGATCCATAGGACTCTGTATGCAGCAGTGTTCTCAGCTATAATTTATTACAGTAAGAGAATACAAAGCAAAATCGGGAAAGAGGAAATGCACATGGGGTAGAAGTCTAGACAAAGCCAGGTGGCACAACCAAGAGACCTCTCTCAGCGGAGTCACAAAGGATGTACTCAGGTCCCCCAGCAGCTAGTTCTGATGATGTACAGGGAAGATGGTCTACTGGGGAAGCTCACTGGAGACCTGGTACTCAGGGTTTTCACTGGGGTCTGGTTGCAGAAGCATCCTTGCTTTGCATTTACCAAAAGTCCAGATTCCCCCAAGGAAGCTTTCAGTATACACCACATTGTTTGTACAGACAATTTAAGCACAGAGAGCCACTCTTGCCATCTGGGAATGGTAGAAACCTTCCTGAAATCCAGATTCCCAGATGCCAGTCAATAGCTAGCCTTGCAAGCAGGCCATTCTAAGAATCACAGGACTGGGCAGCATTGTCTTCCACACAGTTCTCCTCTGCTAGACTTGAATTCATGCTTCTTCAATGTATTTCCAGATTCTACTTTTTAAAATCAACATGGTTCTTTCTCTTTTATTCTGACTTTGTGCATTTATGCCTTGAAAAATCAACCCCTCTAATACTGTATTAGTATGTTTCCAGTAGGATAGAAAGCAACTTGTGTCTCCACGCCACCAACTTTACCTGGGAACCTAATACGATCTTTATTTTGTACTGTTTTAAATACTCTATCTTTTTTTACTTACAATGCATTTATTTTTTATTTTATTTATGGCAGATAACACTCAGGATTTTTGTGACATCATAGGCTTTTAACAGAAAATATGTAAAGTGATCATTGCTGTTTCTTTGATTTAATACTCTCCAGGCATTCCTCCCAGCCTACGCCATCTCTACATCAACAAATACTAGAAAGATAGATGACTTCATTTTCTTGTGTTTATAGCATCTTTTATTATGGCATCTTTTGAATGCTGCCTCTTAAATGAAAAAGCCCCAATGAATGCCATAAACCCAATCATGTAAAAAGCCAGGCACAACACGTGTGTGATCTCTTTCACTTGGAATGAAAACCACATGACAGGAAAGCAATAAACCCTTGTCTTGGACCCTCTGTGCCTCTGGTATGGGGATGCTCTCACCTCTGGATTGAAAAGGCCACATGCCACTGCCCTTCCCTCCCTCACTCTGAGCCAGCCTGGCCAGGTAAGCATCCCAGAGCTCCTTGCTGAAATGGGCTCAAAACACATGCAGCTTGGCCATGCGCGGTGGCTCACGTCTGTAATCCCAGCACTTTGGGAAGCCAAAGTGGGTGGATCACCTGAGGTCAGGAGTTCGAGACCAGCCTGGCCAACATGGTGAAACTCCATCTCTACTAAAAACACAAAAATTAGCTGGGCGTGGTGGCGGGTGCCTGTAGTCCCAGCTACTCGGGAGGCTGTGGCAGGAGAATTGCTCGAACCTGGGAGGCGGAGCTTGCAGTGAGCCGACATTGTGCCACTGCACTCCAGCCTGGGCAACAGAGCAAGACTCCATCTCAAACAAACACACAAACATCATGTGCCATTTACGGACCCTCTGTGTGAAGAGTGCTGGTCTTGAGTCTTCACAAATGCAGCATTACCTATAAATTAGTAAAATCTTACATCTTCATAAACAGATTTAAAGGATTCCACCAATAATTCTTAGATTTCCCACACTGCAAGCTTCGTTCTTTCTACGGAGATGAAGTTTAATTTTTGAAATGAATGAGGCACAAATGTGTTTGAAAGCTGGCTCAAGTGTCTGCATTGGCATCTGTGTGTTGGTCCCAGAGGTGGGCACAGCTCGCAGCTAAGAAAGATCAGTTTAGTCTCTTTAGATCTAAGCCTCCAACAACAGTCTGTTCATATGTTCTTATTTTCTCATGGTTCAAAGCTTAACGTGAGACTCAGAATTTCTCCTTTCAAGTGCTTTTTGAGATTTAATTATGATACATTCGCTTGAAGTATCAAATTATGAAATGGTGAGAAATAGTATGGCCAATTTGTTTTATCTTAATGAGCAAAATCATGAAGTGATTTAATTCTATTGTGATCACTTATATGGCTTAACTGAATATGTATGTTACAATTTACTAGAAAACCGCTGCTGCAACTATCCAAATGTAGATGGAACTTTAACAACACTGCACTTAATACTAAAGAGATAACTGATTTTAAAAAGGATTTCAGGAAGCTATTATGATTTGGCATATAAGGTTATTAATATTCTGGTGGAAAACATGAGATAAGAATGTTTACTAAAGCAATTGTAAATAATTCCTCCAAATATATTCCCCATGTATTATGTATTCCAGTCAACAGTGATGAAAGCACTCATTTAAACATTTAATCCTGCAACGTGGGAGCCACTCTGCTGGTTCTCCCTTATTTCTATGCCAAGTTCTACAGTCATGGCTTCCTGTGTTCCCTCTGTCCTCTCCATCCTAATGGCCTCCTCTACTTCAGGCCGCCATCACCATAGACCTGATTTACAGAATGCAAGTTTGTAGTTCCCTAAAGCTTAAGTGCCTATTTATAATTCTGCATCCACTAATAGACTGCAAATTTGTCAAAAGCAAGAACTTTGTCATGTTTATTTTATATTAGCAATCTTGAACTTAGTAACACTTTTTCGTAAGTGGATAAATCATATTGATTAAGTAACAGATAAGCCTATTGAGATGAAATTTGCATACATTTGGGGAACAGATTTAGATAGTTAAGTGGAACCTCCTGTTTTGCTGTTTATTTTTCCTTTGAGAAAATTAACATATCTTGTATTTCATACACTGAAAGTAACGTAGAGAGATGGAGACAATCCAAGCAGAATTTTGATACCACATGCTCAGAGTGAAGCACAAAAATTACCCTTAAAGTCATCTCATCTATAGCTGAATATGTAAACTAAATTTATTCTCATATGGAATACTTATGGTTTCCATATGCATTTATCAAGTTCTCTTTCAGTAACTAAGCTTGGCCTGCTGAGACTGAAAGCAATTCACATAAGATAAATAACAAAGTAATTGAATTGTGCTTGCAAAGAGCCACAATATGCAAGCATCTACATGAAAGTAGAACCATGCTCCCAGGAGCCGGTGGCAAACAGAACAAAGACTGACCGGAAGTTCTGGAAATTAGTTTAGTTGTACCCAGTAAGGAAGGTGTATAAAGGAAGGTGGTGGATTCAAAATTATATGGTCACAGAGTGTCTTCTGCTTCCCACCAATATGGAGTAACAGAAACTGGATCAACCCTTTTACCCAAATAACACAAATTTATATTAAATAATGGTTCTTAAGGTACTGGACTTCAGGCAATAAAGGTCAGTGATCACTGAGTAATAGGAGACATATTAGGGGAGACCCACAATTGCCACAGCCTACAGGCTTGAGAAGGTTCCTGGGCCACGGCATGGGGAGCAGAAACCTAGGCACAGGCTAGAGACTGAGGAGACAGGTTTGAGAACTGGAGAATGCCAAAGTGGCTGAAATTATTGGAAAGGAGAAAGTTGCACAAAGTGATCACGTCAGTGATGTGCAAAAATCACCCATCAAGATTTCAACTGAGTACAAATCAGGTAACAGGGGTTTTGGCTTAAAAAATCAGCGTGTTCATGTGAAGAAACTACACAGGAGCAGGGAAAGATCCGCCTGAAGTGATCAGTGGGAACAGTGTGTGTTACCCACACAACACCAGGAACAGTTCTCGCTTCAAAGAGCAAAAGTAAGAGACCTCATATCATTGGTTGGATACCAAAAGGGGCCTTGATTCCGCAGTGGGGAAAAATTACTGCAGACTAAGCGTGGCTTTGATCCCAAGTAACTAGGACTAAACGCAAGCACCAAAACCATCAAACTGGTTTTACATAATTTAATTATGTCCCCAAAGAGAACCCTAGCATATTTTTAGGACAACAGACGTGTCTACCAGTTTAAATTCACAATGTCTTGCATCCAATCTAAAATTACCACGTATGGAAAGAGGCCAAAAACACAACCTGTAATGAAGAGAAAAATCAGTCAATTGAAACTGATGCAGATATGACACAGATGACAGAATGTGTAGTCAACAGCATCAAAACAGTAATTATAACTGCATCCCATATGTTCAAGGAAGACATCAAAGATATAAGAAAGAAATAACTTGCAACATACCAGCTGTAACATACAAAACATTTGCAGATAATTGCAAATGAGACAGTATCTCCAAAGTCATTCTATGAAGCCAACTTTGATATCAAAACCAGACAAAGACAGAAGGAAAGAAAACTACAGGGGAGTATCCCTTATGAATGTAGATGTTAACATTCTTAAAAAGACTTTAATACATCAAACCAAAAAATATACCAAAAGGTTAATACCTCATGGTCAAATGGCTAGTATGTCATCAATGAAAGACTGGGTTATCATCTGAAATTCAATTAATGTAATTCATCATATGAACTGTGTAGAAGTAAACTTGTATAATAATCTCAATAGATGCAAAAATTGTTGGATAAAAATCAAAATTAATTCCTTATTACAACTCTCAATCAACTTGGAACACAAATGAATTTCCTAAAGTTCATGAAGGACAGCTATTAAAAACCTACAGACTGCATCACACTTAATGGTTAAAGCCCGTGTGCTTTCCTCCTAAGATGAGAAACAAGGCAAGGATGTCTGGCCTTATCACTTCTATTCAAGATTAAACTGGAAGTTCTAGCCAGTATAATCAGGAAAGAAAAAGAAACAAAAGTCATTCATATTAAAAGTAAGAAGTAATTATATTTTTACTCACGAACAATATGATTGTCTATGTAGAAAATGTTATGGAGTCTACAAAAAAAAAAGCTACTAGAAGTAATAAGTTAATTTATTAAGGCTGCAGAACACAAGATCAATGTAAATATAAAATATTATTTCATTCCTATGCACCAGCAACAAGCTACCAGAAATTAAAATTTTAAAAGAACACTACTTACAGTAGCATCAAAACATAACATACTTAAGATTAAATCTCAAATAAATAGGTGCATGACTTTTATAATGAAAGGAAATGGAATCACTACAATCCTAATTATACTTCCAGGAGGCATTTTTGCTAGAAATTAACAAGCTAATTCTAAATTTCATATGGAATACAAAGTATCTAGAATAGTCAAAATATTTTGGCAAGGAAGAACGAAGTAGGAAGACTTATACTTTCTAACTTCAGGATTCATTATAAAGGTACAATAATCAAGATGTTGCAGTGTAAGCATCAAGATAGAAAGACTGAGCAAAAGAACAGAATGCAAAGTCTAGGAACAGACCCACCTGTTTATGGCTTATTGATTTGTTTTGTAAATGTGCAAAGGCAATTCAATGGAGAAAGCGTAGTCTCTTCTGAAAACGATGTTGGAATAATTGAATATCCGTATGTGAAAAGATGAATTTGGATCAATAACTTGTTCCATCTATGATAATTGACATAAATGGATCATAGTTCAATATCTAAAACCAAAGAACTCCTAGAAGCAAACACATGAGAACACCTGTGGGGTCACAGGTTAAGCAAAAATTTTCTAAATAAAATAACAAAAGCATCATCCATAAAATAAAAAAACCAATTAAAATAAATTAAAATCAGAAGCTTCTGCCCTTTAAGGATCACTGTTAAGAAAATTAATGGTGAACTATATAGTCTGAGAGAAAGCATTTGCAAATCATATATCTGATAAAAAGACTTGCATTCGTTATGTATTTTAAAAGTTAAAACTAGAGTATAAAAACTAATAGAAAAACTGCTGAAAGATATGTATAGGCATTTCAACAAAGATATGTGATCGCAAAACAAGCATATGTAAACTTAGAAAAAGGTAAATTGAAACCACAAGTAAACCACTACACATGTATTAGAATGACTAAAATTCAAACAATGACAGGGGGGAAAAAAAAAAAGCCCCCAAACCCCAAATCCTGTGACAGTACCAGATGCTGATGAGGACACAATGCTTTATATTTACTCAGCCATCCCAAATAAACATCCAGTGCATGTATTTGGATGTGGCTCATAGAAGGGAAAAAGACTTGATATTCAGAATGCTACAAGACAAATTCAGTGTATGCTAGTTACTCTGAAGATAGGTTGATGATTTAGAGATTTTAGATATTCCTGGTTTCTTTCCACTACTCTTAAGAGTCATAAAAACACAATAAAATACAATAGAAATGTTTTGAAAAAAATGTGAAACGAACATTATAACCAAAAAAGTTGAGTATTTCTATGTAGAAATTAATCCACAATCCCACTGTTCTATGCAGTAACTCCATTTCTGCAGGTTTGCTCTAACTCATACACTCCTGATAGCATTGTAAATGGCACAAAACTGTTTGATAACTGTTTGATACTTTCCTAAGAAGTCAAACGTATACATCGCACATAGCCTACCCATTCCATTCCTCTATATTTACCCAAGAGAAAATAAAACACATGCCCATACAAACACTTGTACATGAATGTTCACAAAAGCTTTATTTGTAATAGTCAAAAAACTGGAGACAACTCATACGGCCATCAGCAGGTGGACAGCTAAACGAAGAATCTTATGGAATATTACTCAGCAATTAAAAGAAATGAACTCTTGATATACAGAACAACAAAACATCTGAAAATAATCATACACATAAAAAAGCCAGCAAAAAAAAAAAAAAAAAAAAAAAAAAAGGAGTGACACTGTAGAATTCTATTCATATAACGTTAGGGAATATGAAAACTAACGCACAGAGACAGAAAGCAATCGGTGCTTATCTGAGACTAGGGAGTACTGGGAGGCGTATCAGGGAGGTGTTGCAAAAGGAAATCAGGAAACTTGGGTTGATGGACATGTTCACTACCTTTATTGTGTTAATGGTTTTATGAATGTACAAATACCTTAAAATTGATCAAATTTTTATCATTGTAAACATGTAGTGCATTGTATGCAAACCATACCTCAATAAAGGTACAAAACTGTATGGTCTCAGAAAAACAAGCCTCTCTCTAATACATGGTGTCTTCTTTGCTCATTTAGAAATTATATCTTGAGGCCGGGCGTGGTGGCTCATGCCTGTAATCCCAGCACTTTGGGAGGCTGAGGCGGGTGGATCATGAGGTCAAGAGATCAAGACCATCCTGGTCAACATGATGAAACCCCGTCTCCACTAAAACTACAAAAATTAGCCGGGCGTGGTGGCAGGCGCCTGTAGTCTTAGCTACTCAGGAGCCTGAGGCAGGAGAATTGCTTGAACCTGGGAGGTGGAGGCCTCAGTGAGCCGAGATCGTGCCACTGCACTCCAACCTGGTGATAGAGCAAGACTTCATCTCAAAAAAAAAAAAACAAACAAACAAAAAAAAAAAAAAACATGTCATTTGCATTTGCAGCAACACGAATGGAGCTGAAGGTCACTGTCTTTAGTGAGATAAGTCAGGCCCCAAAACACAAATATCACATGTTCTCACTTATATGCAGGAGCCAATAAAAAGTTGATTACATGGAGGTAGAGAAATACAGTAAATAGAGTTTAAGAAAGGTAAGTGGAAAAGAGAGAGGAGGACGAAAGAGAAGTGGATTAAAAAGTAAAAACACGCAGCTGGATAGAAGGAGTAGATTCAGTATTTGATAGCAGAGTACAGTAAGTATAATTAAGCAGAAATGCATTGTACTTGGGTGGTGGACACCCTAAATACCCTGACTTGATTACACACACACACATTATACACATGTAACAATATTTCACTTGTATACCACAAATTTGTACAAATAAAAAATGGTATCCCAAACAACTGTGAGTTTGTACATACCTGCATATATTAAAATTATAGTAATTTTTCTCATGGCATTTATGTTTGGTTACTTAGGACTGAAAATGACCAGTATTTGTAGATAAACGCTTCATAAATATAAAGCGTGCACCATCCATTCCATTTTTACATTCCACCATATGTGTCCAAAAAATGACGCTATTTTCTACCACATAGCCAGCCAGTACATTGACTATGCATTATGATGTGTGTTTTGTGTGTGTGTGTGTGTGTGTGTGTGTGTGTGTGTGTGTGTAGCCTGTGCATGTTCCTCATTGTTTTAAAATCACTTATTTCCCTTCTAATCAGTTTCTTTGGCAACAGTTCATTTTCCTGCTGGCATGGTCCTTTGAACATGAGGGAATTATCATACAATCACCTTCCATGGGATTTGGAGAAGTGTGCGAGTCACAGGGTAACTTAGGAGAACTTGACTTCCAGGACTGTTTCTTACTTCCTCACCATCCAACCCTCTAAAAACACATTTAAATGCTTGTAGGACCTCCCACCAAATGCCATATAAGAGGACAGACAAGCTGATCTCCTAACACCAAAATGCCTTTGCAATCCACAACCTTGCTTTAGATTTACTCAGCCATCCCAAATAAACACCCAGGGCATGTATTTGGATGTGGCTCATAGAAGGGGAAAAGAGGCGATATTCAAAATGCCAAAAGACAAACTCAGTATACTCTAGTTACTCTGGAGACAGGTTAACGATTTAGAGATTTTCAATATTCCTGGTTTCTTTCCACTACTCTTACTAGTCATAAAAGCACAATAAAATACAATAGCAATGTTTTGAAAAAATGTGAAAACAATATTGTAACCAAAAAGTGAGCATTTCTAAAGTAGCAAATCATCCACAATCCCACTATTCTATGCAGTAACTGAATTTCTGCAGGTTTGCTCTAAGTAGCTACGGTCCTCTCTAAATACCTTATCATGCATCATGAACGTTTTCTATGCCACTTGTTTGCAAGGGGGTTTCCCAAGCCTGTGAGCTTCTCTAGGGCAAAGCCTGGGATGGATGCGACTTCATGTCTCACCTGAGTAACGCACCCTCACTGGCTCCAAGTAGGGAGCAACTGAGCCAAAATCTCAAGGGCTTTTCAATGGACGGGTTCACTTTCAACCTGTAGCCAACCTGGGTTCTTCTAAGTGCAGAAAAGCAAACACATACTCCTCTGCTTTCTTGCTCAAAAATGATGTATGTATGCGCACACACACATATATGTGTGTGTGTATACAAAAATGGAACTGGCTTTCCTCCTTACACATTATTTTAGGCATTCCTTTTTATAACAGACTAAAGCTCAGGAGAATAAGAAAATCAGTGCTGCCACTGGAAGTCTTCTTTATTACAGAGGCTGTGATTTGTGGGCACTTTTGCTTCCATAAACTTACATCTGAAATGATAAGATCCATCTATTTATTTTATTGTCTCACTGTAATGCCTTTAAATTCTCACTCTCTGAGAGCAAAAGCCAGGAATTCAAATATCTTTTTCCTAGCAAGTATCTTGCAATGAGAGGAGTAAGTACTTTTAGATAGAAGTAAATACCCATCCTTTGGGAAAAGTGTCCTTCTCAAGCTAACAATTGAAATGGGTGACCTTGAGCAGAGACATCCACCTTTTACTTCTATTCTTCCGTTTTTAAGGGAAAATGTTTAAATATACTGTAAGTGCTTGAGAACATGAAGGTAATTTGTACAGATCTAAGAGTTCTTATGAGGAACTTTGGAAGCATTCGAATACGTAACAAAAATCAAAGTGAGATTGTGTTATTTAAGATTAAGGCTTCAGCTGAACTGTCATGAATTTGCTTTTACAATAATTCATGGGGACATTTACCCTAGATTCTTTTAAGGACAAAAAAAAGTGGCAAATATTGGTCTGCCGTCTTACCAGAAAATTTCAGCTGGGTATGTATACACACACACACACACACACACACACACACACAGTCATACATATGCAACAATAAGAAAAACAAGATTTAGAAAAAAAAATTCTGCCTATAATAATAGGATATGTATGTGATGGTTACAGTCACATAAACATACTTGTATAGCGCCAACCTGGCTCCATTTTTTGGCAAGAAAATATAAAATAAAATTAGAATAATAGAGTACTTATGGCAGGCACAGGATAAAACCATACTCATGTCCTTGGTGAACCATCTCATTGATAAAAATATATATTGCATTAAAAACTCTTCATTCAGCAGCATAGGCCACTAATGGTAAATAGTTTGCAAAGACCTGATGATTAGTCTATGATAAATTAATATTTTCTGTTTAAATTGATATCTAACATTTTTAAGTTTTGAGATTTGAGAAATATAAAAAATATAAATATACAAACTATAAATAAAAATAAAAATAAATGTGAATCGCATGGTTTAAATATATACCAACTTGCTTTTTACCTGAAAATTAAAGGCAAATAATTTAAATACCATTTTCCTCTCCTAGATCATTTGGATGCTATTAAAAATTTTTTGCTTTTTAAAACTAACACTCCTTAGCAAATGCAAAAGGACGGAAATCATAATAAACAGTCTCTCAGACCACAGTGCAATGAAATTAAAACTCAGGATTAAGAAACTCACTTAAAACCACACAACTACATGGAAACTGAACAACCTGCTCCTGAATGACTACTGGATAAATAACAAAATTAAGGCAGAAATAAATAAGTTACTTGAAACCAATGAGAACAAAGACACAATGTACCAGAATCTCTGGAACACAGCCAAAGCAGTATTTAGAGGGAAATTTATAGCAATAAATGCCCACAAGAGAATGTAGGAAAGATCTGAAATTGACACCCTAATGTTACAATTAAAAGAGCTAGAGAAGCAGCAGCAAACAAATTCAAAAGCTAGCAGACAACAAGAAATAACTAAGAAAGAGCTTCTGCACAGCAAAAGAAACTATCATCAGAGTGAACAGGCAACCTACAGAATGGGAGAAAATTTTTGCGGTCTATCCACCTGACAAAGGGCTAATATCCAGAACTTACAAAGAACTTAAACAAATTTACAAGAAAAAAGACAACCCCATCAAAAAGTGGGTGAAGGATATAAACAGATGCTTCTCAAAAGAAGATATTTATGCAGCCAACAAACATGAAAAAAAGCTCAACAGCACTGGTCATTAGAGAAATACAAATCAAAAACACAATGAGATACCATCTCACACCATTTAGAATGGTGATCATTAAAAAGTCAGGAAACAACAGATGTTAGAGAGGATGTGGAGAAATGGGAAGGTTTTTACACTATTGGTGGGAATATAAATTTGTTCACCCATTGTGGAAGACAGTGTAGTGATTCCTCAAGGATCTAGAACCAGAAATACCTTTTGACTCAGAAATCCCATTCTGGGTATATACCCAAATGATTATAAATCATTCTACTATAAAGACACATGCACACGTATGTTTATTGCAGCACTGTTCACAATAGCAAAGACCTAGAACCAACCCAAATGTCCATCAATGATAGACTGGATAAAGAAAATGTGGCACATATACAACATGGAATACTATGCAGCCATAAAAACGGATGAGTTCATGTCCTTTGCAGAGACTTGGATGAAGCTGGAAACCGTCATTCTGAGCAAACTAACACAAGAACAGAAAACAAAACACCACATGTTCTCACTCATAAGTAGGAGCTGAACAGTGAGAACACATGGACACAGGGAGGGGAACATCACACAGCGGGGCCTGTCGGGGGTGGGGGTTGGGGAGGGATAGTATTAGGAGAAATACCTAATGTAAATGACAGGTTGATGGGTGCAGCAAACCACCATGGCACATGTATACCCATGTAACAAAACTGCATGTTCTTTACATGTATCCCAGAACTCTTAAAGTATAATTAAAAAAAAAAAAAAAAAAAAAACTGAAGGAACTTAGGATGAAACAATTGTAGCATCTTCTTCTATTGTCTTACTCAATTGGTAGAACTCCTAAAGACCTCTCACAAAGACTCAGGGGTAACCATGTAGTTTGCACTACCCAGTCTTCTTGTTTTCATGAGGCATGTGGTATTGTGTGTCCTCAGGGTCCACAGGTGAACAGTCTTGCTTAGAGCCTTCAGAGCAGCTGGTCCATCTTCTTCCATCACCTGCACCCTGACTCCTTCATTGTGATGCAGCTCTGATCTGAGGAGCCCTCTGATAGGAAGCACCCACTCATACACCTGTGGTGGGGAGAATTCTAACAAACCCCAAGATTCCCACCACCTGGGTGTCACGCTCTGCATAGTCTTTTCTCTCTTGGAGTGTTGGTGGGAAGATGATGGGATAGTCACCCTCTTAATCAGGTTACAATAATCCACCACCTCCTCGTACCTAGAAAGAGATTTTTTTTTTTTTTTTTTTTTTTTGCTGGCTTTGAAGAAGGAAGCTGCCTTGTGGTGAGTGGGCCATATGGCTAGGACTAAGAGCAGCCTAGGAGCCGAGAACGCCACCCTCTAGCCTATAGCCAGTGGGAAACACAAGACCTCAGTCCTAAAACTGCAGGGAACTAAATTCTACAAATACCTAGCAAGCTTGAAACACTCAGCCACAGAAAGACTGCAGTTCTGGCCAACACCTCAGTTTCAGCCTGTGAGACATTGAGCTGAGGGCACAGTTTGAATTTTCCCAGACTTTGACGCATGGAATAATCAGATAATAAATACATGTAGTATTAAACCATTGAATTTGTGCTAATTTATTACAGAGTAATAAAACCCTAATATACATATGTATGTGTAGATATAGATATAGATATATATACATCCAGTTTCCCACTGGCAAGGAATTTTCCATATGGAACACTCATTATCATCTTGCTATGGTATTTCTACAGTGTTTTCTCGTGAAAAAGTTTCAGTTAAAAAACATGACCATTACTTGTTATTAATGGTACAAAGGCAATTTGAGGTGCTGATGAAAGTCCTGCAGGTTATCTAGCAAGGTGAGGTCAGTGGTTACAATTCATGTTATTTTAAGGTGCCTGATACTATTCAGAACTCACATTTCTGAATTTAACTTTCCAGAATAGTGACAAAACTATGCATGTGTTGACAATTTGTACTTCAATTTTAACAATTCCATTAAAGCTCTGAATTTCAGTCCACTATTTTTGAGTGAAATGTGTTGAGTAAGTATCTTTGGCTTTAAGGGAATTCACAGAACTTAAAGTGGTGTTCTATTCCTTCCAGGGAAGAGTTTTTCCTAAAGGACGACTCCACAGGGTACTAATGAGTGCTACAGGAAAAGCATCTGTTGTCAAGAAAGACTGAGAAGTCTTGAGTTAAAGAAAGTTAAATGGGTTTCTCCAAATGAGTGATCAGAACTGCGCTTGGAGCCCTTTTACTCAGAGCTTCTTGCAAATGCTGCCAGGGAGAATGCTATCTGGAATCAAACAAATTCTCAAAAGATGTGAGAATTTTGTTGTTGTATGACAGATTCTACAATCGATTTACTGATTTAAAAACTGAAAATAAGGGTGTATCCCTACTGTTTTGAAACTGTATAGAAGTTACCTTTTTCTGCCCAATGTAAAAAGAATTCAAAAGATTAAGGATGGAGTCTTATGTTCATAAAATTCTTAGCCCATTGCTTCTGTATTGTAATGAGGAAAACCGTCTAACATATCCACCTCCTTTAAGACTCTTTGTAGGTGACTGAGTTTCCAGTGACCACCTGAGACAGAGAGTTAATTCTTCATTAGTGTTGACGTCTTGAAAATGATTTTCATGTGTCTGTTGGCTGTATGAATGTCTTCTTTTGAGAAATGTCTGTTCATATCCTTTGCCCACTTTTTGATGGGGTTGTTTGTTTTTTTCTTGTAAATTTGTTTGAGTTCTTTGTAGGTTCTGGATATTAGCCCTTTGTCAGATGAGTAGATTGCAAAAATTTTCTCCCATTCTGTAGGTTGCCTGTTCACTCTGATGGTAGTTTCTTTTGCTGTGCAGAAGCTCTTTAGTTTAATGAGATCCCATTTGTCAATTTTGGCTTTTGCTGCCGTTGCTTTTGGTGTGTTTTAGACATGAAGTCTTTGCCCATGCCTATGTCCTGAATGGTACTACCTAGGTTTTCCTCTAGGATTTGTATGGTATTAGGTCTAACATTTAAGTCTCTAATCCATCTTGAATTAATTTTCGTATAAGGAGTAAGGAAAGGATCCAGTTTCAGCTTTCTACTTATGGCTAGCCAATTTTCCCAGCACCATTTATTAAATAGGGAATCCTTTCCCCATTTCTTGTTTCTCTCAGGTTTGTCAAAGATCAAATGGCTGTAGATGTGTGGTATTATTTCTGAGGACTCTGTTCTGTTCCATTGGTCTATATCTCTGTTTTGGTACCAGTACCATGCTGTTTTGGTTACTGTAGCCTTGTAGTATAGTTTGAGCCAACAGACACATGAAAAAATGCTCATCATCACTGGCCATCAGAGAAATGCAAATCAAAACCACAATGAGATACCATCTCACACCAGTTAGAATGGCAATAATTAAAAAGTCAGGAAACAACAGGTGCTGGAGAGGATGTGGAGAAATAGGAACACTTTTACACTGTTGGTGGGATTGTAAACTAGTTCAACCATTATGGAAAACAGTATGGCGATTCCTCAAGGATCTAGAACTAGATGTACCATATGACCCAGCCATCCCATTACTGGGTATATACCCAAAGGATTATAAATTATGCTGCTATAAAGACACATGCACACGTATGTTTATTGCGGCACTATTCACAATAGCAAAGACTTGGAATCAACCCAAATGTCCATCAGTGACAGATTGGATTAAGAAAATGTGGCACATATACACCATGGAATAGTATGCAGCCATAAAAAAGGATGAGTTTGAGTCCTTTGTAGGGACTTGGATGCAGCTGCAATCCATCATTCTTAGCAAACTATCACAAGAACAGAAAACCAAACACCACATGTTCTCACTCATAGGTGGGAACTGAACAATGAGATCACTCGGACTCAGGAAGGGGAACATCACACACCGGGGCCTATCATGGGGAGGGGGGAGGGGGGAGGGATTGCATTGGGAGTTATACCTGATGTAAATGATGAGTTGATGGGTGCAGCACAGCAACATGGCACAAGTATACATATGTAACAAACCTGCACGTTATGCACATGTACCCTACAACTTAAAGTATAATAATAATAAATAAATTAAAAAAAAAAAAAAAAAAAAAGAAAATGATTTTCTTCTCTGAGTTCACTCAGAAGTGGGCTAGTCAGCCTAAACTGTGATGCTCTGTGCTCACTCCCAAGTTCATTGCTCTGTGTTATAAGCAGGAGAGTTCACCAAGGTCTGCCCAGCGTTGTACTCCCTTCAGTCCTTAACCTAGTGCCTCCACTTTCTCATCTGTAAAATGGGATAGAAAGTCATCCACAATGCTAACTTAGAAGCATTAAGTGAGATAATGTGTTTACAGTGATTAGCATGGAGCCTGTTCTATAGGGCATCTTTACACAGAGCCCTGGAAGCAAAGATCAGATGCACATCACGAAAGCATCACGGATTCTCCAAAATGGCCACTGGAGAAATCATCCTCTCTCCTAGAAAATGCACATGGTCACAATATCCCATAATTATCCTACGAGGAATATCCACAGCAGGGTGCATTTATCTAACTGGTCAAAGAAGTTTAAATTTAACTTGCATCCAAGTTTCGAGGGGTATCATTTTACTCCATCTGTGCTCATCCAGCGGAAAATTATCTTCTAAATATGATGTTATCTGAGTTTACGTGAAGCTGTCTTTTCATCAGTTCATATTCTATAAATAAGTAGTTAAGATTTACTGCTCTAAAAGATAGTAGTAGAAACATTTATTTAATCTAAAATTCTCACATCATGAATGATGTAGTTGGAACATGCACAGCTATGGTCAACGTCCTTGTCACATTTCATTTAATTGTATGCAAATATTTGGAACTCTTGGGTGTTTTCCTGGCTCTCTATGCTGGGATTTCATCATTTAATGGATCTGGGAATTGGAAAATATGTATGTGTTATCAACATCACTTTCCTACAATTTAAATCACAAGGAACTGCATTTTGTTGTTCTTTTATTGGTCAATTTACTATGGGAAATTAATTGTGTTCCTCTTAAATTCAGATTTTAAATGACTTTTTAAAATAACTCAGGTAATTTAGTTAGATTCTTATTATGGCATTAATATTTCCTGCCAGAACTTATGGATAATGACCTACATACCATAATTTAAACATGTACATGTTTGAAACTAAAAGTCAAAGTAACGTTGCCTAAGACTTTCTATTTACAACACAGTTACGATAATTGAAATATCAGGTTTTCCATTCATTCATCCCTCCGTCCATCCATCCATCCATCCATCTTTCAGTAGTCACTGTTCAAACATCTATACCATGTGCAAGATGCGGAGATTTCTCCTGAGAAGTCTCAGACACCAATGGTTAAAATAAACCCGTGAAGTTTAAGGAAGACATGTGAAAGTGCCGTCAGCCCTACAACAACTACTTATGAAAGGAGTTAAGATGCAAGAGGGACTTAGTGTTACATAACACTAGTACACAGTAATTGTCACTCTGGCCAATCCCATGAACCACCTGATCGAGGACTCTGTGTCTGACAGACTGACTTGTTTCATATACAGGTGCCATTGTCTTCCTTGATCATGGTACTAGAATTGCAACACATGCAGCAGTTTAGTTACCTTGAGCAATCAATTCTGCCTAAATTATCCATGCCCTAAAAGTGGAATATCATTGCTAAGAAAAGGAAAACCTTAGAGAAATCTTAGCCCCTTAGCCCCTTTAATAAAAGTTGAAAATCTTGATCCAAGAAAATAAAAGACCTACTAGTTAGAAATAATAAGTTATCAAAATAGTTGGATGTAAATATTATTTTTGTAATAAAGCTTAAAATTTTTGAGCCCTGGGTTTATAGATACTCAAGATGTGTGCCTCCTGTTCCAGCAGTCATCCAAATGAAAAGACTAGAGTATGATGGTGGCCTTCCCAGAACAGGCAGTCCCAACTGAGGGACAAGGTTAATTTGAAAGCCCACAGGATGAGTGGGGCTCCTTGTTCTCCAGTGATGTTTCTGTTGGCTTCCCTCCTGATACGGTTGGGCTATGTCCCCATCCAAATCTTATCTTGTGGCTCCCAAAATTCCCACGTATTGTGGGAGGAACCTGTTGGGAGATAATTGATTCATGAGGGCAGGTTTTACCCTTGCTGTTCTCATGAGTGAATAAGTCTCATGAGATAAAATGGTTTTAAAAACAGGAGTTTCCCTGCATGAGCTCTCTTCTCTTGTCTGCAGCCACGTGAGATATTCCCTTCACATTCCACCATAATTGTGAGGCCTCCACAGCCACGTGGAATTGTAAGTCCAATAAACCTCTTTCTTTTGTAAATTCCCTGGTCTTGTGTATGTCTTTATCAGCAGCATGAAAACAAAATAATAAAGCAAATTGATACTGTGAGTGGGGTACCACTGAAAAGATACCCCAAAATCTAGAAGTGACATTGGAACTGCATAATAGGCAGAGGTTGGAACAGTTTGGAGGGCTCAGAAGACAAAAAATGTGGGAAAGTTTGGAACTTCCTAGAGACTTGTTGAATGGTTTTGCCCCAAATGCTAAAATGCTCATAGCAATATGGACAATAAGGTCCAGGCTGAGGTGGTCTCAAATGGAAATGAAGAACCTGTTGGGAACTGGAGAAAAGGTGACTTTTATTATATTTTAGCAAAGAGACTGGTGGAATGTTCCCCCGCTCTAGAGATTTGTGGAATTTTGAAGTTGAGGGAGATGATTTAGACTATCTGGTGGAAGAAATTTCCAAGTGGCAAAGCATTCAAGTGGTGACTTGGGTGCTGTTAAAAGCATTCAGTTTTATAAGGGAAGCAGAACATAAAAGTTTGGAAAATTTGCAGCTTGACAATGGGATAGAAGAGAAAATCCCATTTTCTGAGGAGAAATTTAAGCCAGCTGCAGAAATTTGCATAAGTAACAAGGAGCCAAATGTTAATCCCCAGGACAATGGGGAAAATGTCTCCAGGGTAGGTCAGAGGTCTTTTTGGTAGCCCCACGCATTACAGGCCCAGAGGCCTAGGAGGAAAAAGTGGTTACGTGGGCTTGGCCCAGGGTCCCTGTGCTGTGTGCAGCCTAAGGACTTGGTGCCCTGCATCCCAGCCACTCTAGCCATGGCTGAAAGGGGCCAACATAGAGCTCAGTCTGTGGCTTCAGAGGGTGCAAGCCCCGAGCCTTGGCAGCTTCCATGTGGTGTTGAGACTGCAAGTGCACAGAAGTCAAGAATTGGGGTTTGTGAACCTCCACCTAGATTTTAGAGGATGTATGGAAACACATGGATGTCCAGGCAGAAATTTGCTGCGGGGTGGGGCTCTCATGGAGAATCTCTGTTAGGGCAGTTTAGAAGAGAAATGTGAGGTCAGAGTCCCCTCACAGTGTCCCTAATGGGGCACCACCTAGTGGAGCTGTGAGAAGAGGGCCACCATCCTCCAGACCCCAGAATGGTAGATCCACTGACAGCTTATACCACACACCCGGAAAAGCCGCAGACATTCAATGTCAGCCTGTGACGGCAGCTGGGAGGGAGGCTGTACCCTACAAAGCTGTACCGCCAACAGGGTTGGCGCTTCCCAAGACAATGGAAACCCACCTCTTGCATCAGTGTGACCTGGATGTGAGACATGGACTCAAAGGAGATCATTTTGGAGTTTTAAGATTTGACTGCCCTGTTGGATTTTGGATTTGCATAGGGCCTGTAGCCCCTTTGTTTTGGCCCATTTCTCCCATTTGGAATGGCTGTATTTATCAAATGTATTTAGGAAACAACTAATTTCCTTTCTATTTTACACCCTCATAGGCAGAAGGGACTTTCCTTGTCTCAGATGAGACTTTGGACTATGGACTCCTGAGTTAATGCTGAAATGAGTTAAGACTTTGGGAGACTGACTGTTGGGAAGGCATGATTGGTTTTGAAATGTGAGGACATGACATTTGGGAGGGACCAGGGGCAGAATGATATGGTTTGGCTCTCTGTCCCTACCCAAATCTCATCTTGTAGCTCCCATTATTCCCACGTGTTGTGGGAGGGACCTGGTGAGGGTCTGGGTGGACCCACATGGAGGTGGATTTTTTCCTGTGCTGTTCTCATGATAGTGATAAGTGTCACAAGATCTGATGGTTTTAAAAATGGGAGTTTCCCTGCACAAGCTCTCCTCTCTTGTCTGCCGCCATGTGAGATGTGCCTTTCACCTTCCACCGTGATTGTGAGGCCTCCCTAGCCACATGGAATTCTAAGTCCAATAAACCTCTTTCTTTTGTAAACTGACCAATTTAAAAAATTGGGTATGTCTTTATCAGCAGCGTGAAAATGGACTAATACACCTACCAAAGCCAGGAGCAACATTAGCCAGGAGCTTCCCAATCTGCAAGCAAAAGAAATGTATTTTCTCACAAAAGCAAATATTCTTTCTAAATGAAGTGATAACATCATGACCCAATAATCTGTTTATGAATGCTGTTGATAGATTTATTTCTGAGATTTATGGCCATTTCTTTCTGAACTTAATTTAGTTCTTAGAGTTATAATTAAGTTTATTTATTATTGAGAATACTATTAATGCATTTGATTTTATTTTCTTTTTTTGCCATAGCCTAAACACATTTCTTACATCTTCTTTTTTTAATCTTACATTTTTTTTAACTTAAGTTTTAGATTATCAGGCAGCAACTCTGTTGCTTTCTCTGTGCCCACTTTTGTGGACTTCTCTCTACTTCCATCTGTGTGACAATCTGGGAAATAGATAATTAAGCTGATAGAGAAAGTATCAAGGAAACAACGGGATACAGCATAATGTGAGGACATCATCTAAATCCTTGACACCAGGTATGGGTCAGCAATATCCCTGTTGCTCACCTGCTCCCTAAATCGGACCCTGATCCTGGCTGCCGTTACTGACATGGCTATTTTCACAAAACTGAGCACTACAGTGCAATTAAAATATTCAGGATGTTTAAATCAAATGTATAAGTTGAATTTAAACATTTCTAGACTTTAAAATATTTAACATATGGCAATGATATAAAATAGTTCATTTATCTTGAAGTTTCCTATAAAATAAATAATTATCCAAATCACTGTTTACAGACTGGATCTTCATCTGCTTTAATATGATTGGAAAATCATTCTGCTGTGTGTTTCTAAAACATAAAATGGTGATTAAATAATTAAATGGGCAAATTTCTTTTAAATTCATATTTTTAGTCACAGATATTTATTTTTATTATATTTGTTTATTTTATATTTATTTTTCCTAATGCATGCTGTATATACACTCTTTAGTTTCTGGCTGTACAAATCATTCTCCTTATCACTATAAACACACACACACACACACTTTTATATATTAAAATATGATAACTTATAATGGAGGTCACTTATATGCCAGTTCATATATAAGGTTATCTAAGCCAACATGTTGCTTCTTTAATAAGGTGGGATGTTTCTTATTCAAAGCCCTCTTTCAGGCCTGTAAAAAATGCTTCAGTTGTTATTCATATAATTCTCTACCCTGAATAAATGTTTTTATTTATTTTTCTCTCCTAGGAAACATTGCAAAATTTAAGCAAGTGTACTGACTGCATTTTGCTTCAATTTCTGTTCACTTAGACAAATAATTCTACAAAAATTATAGAATTATAAAATTCTATATAAAAAATAATTCTATAAAAATTATAGAATTATAAAATTCTATATAAAATTCTCTATAAAAAGAGCAGATGTTTCCTAAAAACATCTGCTCTTTCAAAATATGAAGACAGTGGCCAGGCGCGGTGGCTCACACCTGCAATCCCAGCAAAAGTGCAAAAGTGGCCTCCCAAAGGGGAGGCAAAGGCGGGCAGATCATGAGGTCAAAAGATTGAGACCATTCTGCCCAATGTGGTGAAACTATGTTGTCTGTACTAAAAAAGTAAAAATTAGCTGGGCATGGTGGCGTGTGCCTGTAGCCCCAGCTACTCAGGAGGCTGAGGCAGAAGACTCGCTTGAACCCAGGAGGCAGAGGTGGCAGTGAGCCGAGATTGTGCCACTGCACTCCAGCCTGGCAACAGAGTGAGACTCCGTCTCAAAAAATAATAAATAAATAAATAAATAAATAAATAAATAAATAAATAAAGTGAAGAAAATATTTTTCAATTGCTTAATTTTCCTATAAATGTAAGTATATAGAATAAGAATAATTTCTACGTTAGGGTGAGTATAGAAATCTAAGTTTTCTCTTATACTGTTACAGAAAAAAAATATTAGTTTTCTTTATTTTAGAATGCTCCTCAATATTAGCGGTTGCTCAGCTTTGTTGCACTCTGAAGTTTTCTAATCATATTCGGATAAAACATTACAAAACATCGGGATTGAGATGTGTGGTTGTTTAAACAAGAATTTACACAGGCAGACGCAGATGACAGCAGCAGCAGGAAGCCTACATTTATAAACACACACACACATATATATATATGGAATTCCACAAAATTATAATCCAAATAGGAGTGTAGAGGCTGTCGTGCAAGAGATTTTGAACAGTAGGTCATGGTGCCAGTTTCAAAGGCACTGGGCTAATTAGTAGTAATTGCATTTCTGCAGTTCCTTGTTACCAGCAGAATCAAACTCAAAGTGCTTAGCTTCTCTGATATTTGGAAGTCTCATCCATGGCACTGTGTTAACCACTTCCACCCCTGTGGCCTGTATCCTAGCCACATGCCACAGTCTGATAGCTCACAAATGCTGTGGGTTCAGGCCTCTATGCTTTTGCCAGAGCTGCCATCATTCGTGCAAGATTCCGTTCTCCTAAATTTACCTGAAAACACTACTCCTTCTTTGTGCTACCACCGTACCCTGGAACTGGCGAAGGATGCAATACCCAGTGACCTGTCTGTGCAGGGGTCTCCCTAACAGACCGTGAGACTTGAGAAGACAGTACTTATCTATTTCTCATTCCTTTATTTCTGGCCAAGCACTGGACACTAGCTATTTATCACACAGCAGGCACTTGGCAAGGATCAAACCTCACAGCACTTCCTCTGTAAGACATGGTGCTAATGTGGCCCTTGCACCAGAAAACAAGCTGCTGTCCCTTGGATAATTTTTCATAACTTTTGTTCAATGGTGTTCAAAATCTTTAAAAATACTGAATAACTCTTTACTCAATAAACAATTTTAAAAAGATAAAAAGAGATAAAGATCAAGCTGCTAGAGTTCAAATGGGTCAGAGACCAGGAGTGCATCCAGTTGTGAGTCCCCCACCAACTCCCCCCATAGAGGCTCAGCATGGCGTCTTTCACGAAAGACGGCAATGGACGAATATTGCACTACATGTAATGACCGGTCATTAACCAACAACCTCTGACCTTTGAGATGCAGCCAAGAGGGCTGCAGGGAATCTTTGAGATAAATTATCCCCATTCTTGATCTTACCACCCTTATTTCTTTACCTTGTTGCATTGAATTGGCTGTGATCTCCAGTACAATACGGTATTGAACACTAGCAGCCCTGGCAGGAATCCTGGGCTTTTTCTTGACTTTAACACAAAGGTTTCTAACCTTTCATCACTAAGTATATTTGTGGTAAGATTTTAATAGGTATCCTTCATAAGGTGAAAGCTCCCATTCACTCTATGAATTATTCACTCACAATTCATATTATGATGAGTGTTAAACTTACCAAATGTTTATTCTACATCTATTGAAATGATTGTAACTTTCTTTCTCTCTTAATCTTATCAACATAAAATGCATTATTTACAAGATTCTCCACTTGGTCACTATAAATATCATATTGTGAATATGAATATGTAAATATAAGTGAAATGTAAATATGTGTGTATACATGTGTAATTTATATTTAAAGCCTGATGAGTTTACTCTGTACAAGATTGTACAGTCTGTACAATGCACAAAAGAAGCCGTGTGAGAGCGTGGAAATTCAGCCAGAATCACCTCTTGTGCCCTGAGCCTTGACATAGGGCTCTCTGTGCCCAGAGGAAGGGGGCCAAGTCTTTGCACAAGAGCATGCTGGCTACCTGCGAAGACCTGAGCCTATGGTGTTGTGACCTCCAGCAGGGTAAACTTGTTCTACTCCACACAAAGACACTTTACAGGATAGCAGTGCCTCTGGATGCCATTTATTTCTAATCCTCAGGCCCAACGCCATTTACCCAGTAACTCAAGCACTGGACATGCTACCTTGGGTGAACCTGCTACAAAGGTCCTCACTTTCAAACGAATTTCTGTTTCCATCTGCTGATAGCTCTTTAACTTCTAGTGCCTTTCCCTACTCCTAAAGGTGGCCCTGGAAAATGCCATGAAAGTTTAAGTAAAGAAGAGAAAGATAATACAACTTAAAATGTTGAAAGAACTCTTCTCTGCATGTCTCCTTACAAATACGATGACCGTTTGGGGACTTCTGGTGAAACTGCTTGATCTGTGCAGCTGGCCTCAAACCTGAAACAGACCGTTCTCCCTTAATCTGAATTCTGCCAATGCATGTAACACAATGCCTAAGAAACTATACATGGAGCAATTACTTTATGCCAGGTACTGAGAATGTCCTGAGGATGCAATGATGAACCAAGGAGACAGGGCACCTGCAGCTGGGGAGTTTGGAATCTCAAGCAATTCTCCAAGAGTATCCCTTGGTCCCTCATGCAGAAGCACAGGAAAGCCCCGGCATCACCAACTTCCTGTCACTTCATGTTCACCAGTGACTTTACCCTAATATAGTGATGAAAACATGATTTATAATTTAAAGCTGTGCCAAGCAAATATCTGTCCTCCACTGAGATGTAAATGAAATGTCTGCAAAGTGCCAGGCTTGTAAAACCTCCTTTGGTAACAGGAGGCCTGTTGTAAGTAGTTACGTAGAAAGCTTATCATTTTTACCTTGAGTGCTTAGGCTGGGAGTTAATTCAGATTCCTCTCAAACCAAGAAGGCAAAAGCTGAGATGTTCACAGTAAGCGCACAGTCATCCCTACTCAGAGGCCTCTGCTACGCAAACAGCAGCGCTAAAGCAACAAAGGGAAGTTACAAATTCTGCTGAGGGAAAATAAACCAAGTCTACTTAGAAAAATTTACAACATCCATTGATTACTTTTCTTTCCCCACAAAACATCAAGTAAAAGTTAGAAGCCAGTTGTCAGAATTTTAAAAATCCACAATTTCTATCAGAATGAAATGACGTTTCCCTTGTCCAGATTTATCGTTATGCTGTAGATGTACAGATATACATGGGGTATATCTGAGAAAAACAGGGCTCTATAGAGCTGAAGATGACAATCCAGACAAGGAGAGAGCAGTGTAGGCCCTGAGAAGGTTGTGTAAAACATGTGCACCTGAGGAGAAGCCTGTCAAATCCCTTCAGGAAGGCACACACATGGAAGCACCAGATTTGTGGTTTACAAAATTCAACATAAATCACAATGGGTCAGAATTATTTCTATTTCTAGTTTAAGACACGGGCCAAAAGACCCATTTGTTTTCGTGAGATTTGCAACTGAAAACATAAGAACTGCACTGAAGACCCACAGGCCAACCCCTATTCTGTCATGTAAAGCATGAGGGCTCCTCAGTGGACATAATACGGCACCCTCAGGACTGTAAGCAAGCCACTACCACAACTCTAGGAAAACAACAGAGCCTCAGCCAATTCCAATGCCAACTCCTCTTGTTGAAACAAACGTCTTGGCATCACCATTTGTATGACAGTCCCGTTGAGCACTGACCTCCTGAAGTCTCAATAACCACCCGAGAAAATCCAGATGATGGCATGGGACTTCTTCAGAGAAGCCTGGCTCATGCACAAGGAGCTTAAAGTTATGAGCTTGACTCCTTCCATTCTTTGAACACCTGTGGCTTGCCTTCAACTATGATACTTTCTATCAGGCATCTGTATTATTTGCTCTTGGGATCTTTCTGATTCCAGAGTGAGAGCTCCTTAGGGTCAAGCTCAGCAAGTCAACCAGCTTCATATTCTACCCAGCTGCATCCTGAGTGGTGCCTCACACTCATGGTTGTTCAAGGCTTGTTGTGAGAGAACTAAGCTGGACTAGACGACTAGACTGCAGTTGATGTGCATGAGGTGCGGCATGGGAAATAAGACTGTATTTGATGAACATGCAGGATGATGGCCTGCAAAGGGCTCAAGGCCATTATGTTTACAATTTTATTTACAGGAGGAAGCTCAAATATTGGCATTTGTACCATTTTAAAGTATGAGATTCAGATTTCTTTTCTAATGAGGCTCTCTATATTAGTTACATGTGCTCAATTCTTGCCTGTGGGGGCCTGATAAGGTTCTGGAAGGTCACTGCCAAGTATTATCTAATATCAAACCCATTTTTAATGACTGTACACTATTACTGCAGGCACACGGATTTTCAATGCTAACATTTTACCATTTGGAGCAGCCTGGCAAAGCTAATTAGAAAGAATTTGAAATAATTTAAGAATATGAACAGGAAATGAGATGTTCATAAGCATATATCATCGAAAGAAAAGCTAAATGTGAACTAAGAGTAGCTCCATTTTAGTGTGAAGAATCTCTTTGAATAAGAACACAAAATGTGTTGCATTGTAAGAGACAGCAGGAATGAACCCAAGAATAGACAAAAACAACATAATGCACAAGAATAATCACTTCGTCTGAAAAGGTGGTGACACTCATTTCCCAAATTGCCATTACCTTTAAAAAAAATACGTTAAATAACTAGGTTCATTTATTCACTATCCTACTCTGCAAGGTGTTGAGAAAACAATAGTGAAGAAAATATTGTCCCTGATTGTAAAATCATAAAATGTCATTTTTTAAATAGTAGTAAGCTTTAAAACAAATTAGTTCATCTAATAGTGTAATGGAAATTTCCTCTTTGGAATTGAACTAAATCCAAGTTTACATAACTTATTTTGAAGAAACATCAACCTTAAATTTGAGTTTTTTTAAGATTAGGAGTACTTACTAAGGTAAATAAATTGTAATAAGGAAGGAAGTTGTAACTAAAGTTGAAGCAATGATTGTGGAAAAGGAGAATATGGCTATACACATTTATCTGAAACCATAACATTATGTATGTATATACAATCAGATAGCTTGCCTTTTAGATAGTAAGATCAACATGTTTTCTTCCCTGTAAGAAAAAATAATTTAAAACATGATGTAACATTTTTTGAATTATTAATGGAGTTCTACTGTGTAAATTTTAACCCAAGAAAGTTGGTGCAGCTCTAATTATGCAACTGTGATAGCAAGCTAAAAGAACTGAATGGCCAGGCGCGGTGGCTCATGCCTGTAATCCCAGCACTTTGGGAGGCTGAGGCAGGTGGATCACAAGGTCAGGAGTTCAAGACCAGCCTGACCAATACAGTGAAACTCTGTCTCTGCTAAAAATACAAAAGTTAGTTGGGCGTGGTGGCGGGCGCCTGTAGTGCCAGCTACTCAGGAGGCTGAGGCAGGAGAATGGCTTGAACCCATGAGGCGGAGGTTGCAGCGAGCTGAGATCATGCAGTGAGCCGAGATCATGCCACCGCATTCCAGCCTGGGCAGCAGAGCAAGACTCTGTCTCAATAAATAAATAAATAAATAAATAAATAAATAAATAAATAAAAGAAAAATAAACTGAATGACTGTGCACCCCCATGCCTGGTACTCAAGCCCTTTCAGGAATGATGACTACTCACTCTCCAGATCTGTCAGTTGCCGCATCCCTGTACACATCCTCTAGCCCACAACTGATTGTGCTTCCAGTGTTAGATGTGAATCCCATGTCCTTGGGTCCACAACCTGCACACAGAGCCTTTCAGGGAAGCTCCTCCTCTTAACTTGGCCGAATCCTGTCCGCACCGGTTGGTGCCTGTGACCCTCCAGCAAGGTCACTTCTCCCTCCTCATGTTCCACTCAGTGTTCTCTCATAATTGTTCTGATGGCATTTGAGACTTCCTTACTATTTAGCTATTTGAATTATGCTTTTTTCTCCTAAGCTAGAAAGTAAGCTCCTTGAGAAAGTTTACTGTATCCATCTACATGGGTCCTCTTGCACCAATTCTTTACACACAGTAGGTAGTCAACATGTTTTCAATGACTAAATATATAGATGAAAGATCTGAAAATTCTGTAAAGTACAGTACCACAGACATGAATCAGTCATTTAAGTCACTGAGAATTTTCTTTTCTTCCACACACAAAATTACTTCAAAATGAAGAGTATCATGTGAGATCACACCAAGCATTAGAGAAATTAATGATCAAAGATGATGCATGTAATAGGCAGAGTTTCTTTCTTCTTCAGTTTCAGATGTCAAGGCCTTATTACTGAAAGCTTTTAGCAATTGCAAGAAGATAAGAGAAATAAACCAATTAAATGAGCTTCATAATGAAAACTGCCCAGCGAATGTCAGAGGCTCCTCTGAATGTCTGGATTCCATCTGTTTGCCTCTGCCACTTTGTCTCTCTGTCTTTCGAGTTTGAGAGTCTTACCCTTCCAGAGCTTCTGACTTATGTGCAGAGCCCGAATAATTTTATAAGACAGATTTCACATTCCTTTCAGCCACTGTCATTTCTCCCACACGATGACATTAGAGGTCATTCAAGGGCTGCTTTCTAATAATCTCAGGGCAATTTCATGGGATTAGGATAGATCGAAACAGATGTGGGCAACACTTTACGTCATGATAGAAACAAGATGCCAAATAATAGTGTGTGGATGTTACTTTCTCACCAGCATGGCTTACAAAATACTGCAGGAATGTGACATGCAATGGGAAGAGTGTTCTTTGCAACTCTTTCTTCCACAGTAGAACCTCATGAGATTCTGCAAGTCAAACAGATCTTGGAAAAAAAAATATGCCATGGAGGGAAATGAAGGGACAAGTGTTCAGGAATGACAGTTACTATGGCACACCATCAGCCACAGAGAAAACCAGCTATTTATTTACTTACACTGACATATTTTGAAGACTTCTAAATGTAACCTTGTATTCCTCTTCAGAAATATTAACAAACTAACACAAGAACAGAAAACCAAACACTGCATATTCTCATTCGTAAGTGGGAGTTGAACAGTGAGAGCACGTGGACATGGGGAGAGGAACATCACACACTGGGGCCTGTCGGTGGGGGTCGGGGGCTAGGAGAGGGATAGCATTAGGAGAAACGCCTAATGTAGATGGTGGGTTGATGGGTGCAGCAAACCATCATGGCATGTGTATACATATGTAACAAACCTGCACATTCATGTACCCCAGAACTTCAAGTATAATAAAAAAAGAAATACTAACAAAACATATAAATATAGTAGCAGCTGTTGTGCCTTTCTTGCATTCACATAGAAGAATTCTGAACTAGGCTCCAGTTCTTAAAAACTTTTAGGATTACTAAAGGGAGAGTGCTTGGGAAGAAAGAAACAATGGAATCTATAAAAAATAGTCAATGTTTTAAAATAATTTTTCACACTCCAACATCTGTTGTTTCTTCTTTAATTACAAGTTGCCTCGAAAATTATTATGTGTGCAAGTTGTTTTAACAACTGAAATGACACATGCTCAATAATACCATTGGAGGCACTCGGATGAAATAATTTAAAAATGGAAACTGCAAATCTTAAGCAAAACACAAATTAAAACATATTGTTGATATAATTAAGCATTTCTGTCACTTCTACCAAAGGAAGCATGGTTTGCCATGAGGCAAACCAAACAAGTATAATGCAATCAAAACATATTTTGAAAGTCTCTGGCTGCATTTGTATAAACATGTGAACTGTTCCTATAGCATGCCCCATTCTTGTTCATTGAACATTGGTATTAAGATTATATTGTATATTGCGAATAATGCTACAGTGAACGTGGGAATGCAGATGCTTTACAAGGTAGTGATTTAATTTCCTTTGGGTATATGCCCAGAAGAGGGCTTGTAGGGTCCTACGGTAATTCTATTTTTAATTTTCTGAGGAACCTCCACACTGTTTTCCATGCTGGCTGTACCAGCCTACATCCCCACCAAGAGAGGACAGTCTACATTCTCTACACCCTCACCAGCACTTGTTATCTCTTGTATTTTTATAGTACCTGTCCTAACAGGTGTAAGGTGACGTCTCATAGTGGTTTTGATTTGTATTTTCCTGATGACCAGTGATCTTGAGCACCTTTTCATGTACCTTTTGGCTATTGTTATGTCTTTGGAGAAGTTTCTTTTCAAGTCCCTTGACATTTCTTAATTGGGTTATGTATATTTTTTATTTTTGGTATCAAGTTGTATGAGTTTTTTATATACCTTGGATATTAATCCCTTATCTCATATATACTTTGCGAATATTTTTCCCAACATGTAGGTTGCCATTTCATTCAGGAACAACTTAAGTGTCTATCAGTAGATGAATGGATAAAGAAGCTGTGGTATACACACACACACACACACACACACACACACAGTGAAATATTATACAGCCTCAAAAACGAGATCCTATGATTTGTCACAACATGGATGGATGTGGCATACATTATGCTAAATAAAATAAACCAAACAAAGCAAGAGAAATAATGCATTACCTCACTTAGATGTGAAATATAAAAAACAAAAGGTCTCATATATGGAGAGAGAAAATAAAACAGTGGTTACTAGGTTGGCAGGAGAGTGCAGGAGGAATGAGGAGATATAGGTCAAATAACACAAAGTGGCAAATATGTAGAATGAACACCTTGAGAGATCTAATGTATAACATTAGGACTATAGTTAATGATGGTGTGTTGTGTTCAGAAATTTGCTAAATGAGTAGACTGTATGAGTAGCTGTTTTTTCATCACAGAGAGAAAAACGGGTAACTATGAGAGAAGGTGGATATATTAATTTGTTCCACTATAGTAATCATATGACTATATGTATCTTTTAACATCATGCTGTATTCTTAAATATACACAATAAAATTTACTTTAAAAAGAGAGGGGAAAATGTATACTGTGAACAGTAGCATCAACACATCAAAACAATGTAAATAATAAATAGGTACCCAGAGCATTTTGATTTAAGCCTCACAAGTAGTAATACTGCCCAAGGTTTAAGTAGAGACCACACTTCCCTTATTTACCCTGGTATCCCTGAGTCCAGAGTAAGTTTCACAGGGTAGAAACTTACTCTTTATTAAATAAATGGTGGAATAAAATGGGTAAAAAACCAAGATGCTCAGATTCTAGGTACAGAGTGTGAGCTCAGGTAAACCTCGCTGAATACTATGATGTATGCAGGGCTTTTGAACCTGAACAAACCAAATGAAGACCACGCTATAAACAGCACAGTCAATTAAGGAGATGAAAATATCTTTTGAGCAGACGTATGTCTCTGCAGCTTTTTTTCGAATTCTCTACTCACTTCATTTTAGAAAGGTGTTGGAAATGAGTCTGCAGAGGCAATATGCTGGCCTCTACAACATGGAACCTACAACGGGCGATGGCTCAGGTGATCTCCACCTTTTCTGTATGTTGGATGAGCAGAGCTAATATCAATTAGACCCACAGGTTTCAGATTGGGATCCTGGGGTGGGGAGAGTGTTACTCTCACTCAGTCATGGCCCAAGTGCCACATGACATGAAAATATCTCCTGGAACCATGGCCCAGCCTGTACAGCAAGGTGATGGGCTGAAATAGAATTTTGAAAGGGAGAATGAGCTATACAAAGATGCAAATGAATACAAGAGCCCAGCCTTGACGCTACAAGTTGCACATCACAAAAAGGAGTACTTGGCTGCTGGTAAGAGGGACAACATTAGTACATCACTTATGTTGGCTGGATGGCCAAATCTCTTTTTAAAATATATGGGCTGAGTGTGCTGGCTCATGCCTATAATCCCAGCACTTTGGGAGGCTGAAGCAGGTGGATCACTTGAGGTCGGGAGTTCAAGACCAGCCTGGCCAACATGGTGAAACCCCATCTCTACTAAAAACATAAAAATTAGCTGAGTGTTACTCAGCTACTCAGGAGGCTGAGGCAGAAGAATCACTTAAACACGGGAAGCAGAGGTTGCAGTGAACTGAGATCATGCCACTGCACTCCAGCCCGGGCAACAGAGTGAGACTCTGTCTCAATAAATAAATAAACAAATAAATAAATAAATAAGAAAAATATGAACAAGGAACACTACTCAAGGAGACCACTGTCTTCTAATTTCAATAGCAAGTGCTTGGTAGAATCAGAAGTAGACAAGGTGAGCTACAGAAATTGACCAAAAACATGTGTCCAATTTGAAGGGAACATTTAATTGACTGAAAGGCCCAATGAGTGTTCTTTATGGATGATCAATTGATTAGCCCCAATCTGTCAGCAGGACCACAATCAAAGACTGAAGACGCATTTGGAAAAGGATATCGTCTGATTGTTTTTAAATAAGCTCCTATTAAGACTTTAAATTTAGAGAGTTACTCTTAATTACTCATTTTTAACAGTTAAAAATCTGACATTTAAAAAACCAGAGACATGGGTTCCATATGACTGAGCATTTGTTATGCCTTCAAAAGAATCTGTTCATTCTGCATGTACTATCTACTCATGTAGGCCTATAAAACATTTTTTAAATTGTGGCCATTTAGTAGAAATTGTTACAATTTAAATATCATTATTGTGTCTCCATATATAAGTTCTGGTTATTTTAATATCAAGTATTGAATAATCTTTATCATGGAATTTATTGGAAAGTTATAAAGGAAAAGTTGTGTATGTGTGTGTATGTAATTTAAGTCACTTTTACAGTAGAAAATCTCTTCATGAAAACTTCTTTCAATTAACTTTGCAATCACTGTATTTGAATTATTGTAGGCATAAAATTTTTTAAAACCATAGAAATGTACAGCAGAGTCTTCCAACATTATAAATAAAACACTTTGGTGAAATATTCCAGATCTCCATACCAACTGCAATTTCCAGAGATTGTTGATGATTATTTGTATGTCCTAGAGGCAGACTCTTGATGGATTAATTTCTATAATCCATCATTTTTCTTTTCTCTCCATCTGTGCCATACATCATTCTTAAACTTGATTGAGAAACTTTCAGTGCTAAATTCTAGAAAACTTATACTTTTGTGGCCATCTGCTGTACCACTCAATTTTGTGTACTGATACTAACTTTTTCAAAAAGCTTAAGCCTCCTTTAACAACATGTGGCATTTTCACTCTGACAATCTTTCATATTTGCAAGGTCTTCGCTGAGACAGTTTATAAAAAAAAAAAAAAAAGAAAACAAACTTTGCATTCCCATGTTTGTGAAGATATAATATCCAGTTTCAGCAAGGGGGATCAATTATTCCCTTTGCGGAAGAATATTGGGAAATACAAGTGAACGCATTTTACAACCAAAATGCAATGGAAGAGTTCTGATTGCAACCTTCTTCATAAAGGTCAAGGTCATCTCTTTAGCTTTCGTGGAAATGGGTTACATGAAAATCCTAGATCATCGCCCCCAGATACAGCAATTGTTAAGGAGGGTCATGACTTTCCCCATGGCTACTGAACGGTATTTGAAGGGTAGCTTCCATAAAGGGGAGGGGAAAGACAAAGCAGTCTTAATGATTTTGACTCAAACTAGCTGAAGCCACCAGAGATTTGATTTCACACATCAGCCTGTGCCCAACACGGGTAGATTTTGGGGAGATGAGCCCCTTGGTGTCCTTAACTCTGTCTCCCTGCTTTGCTCCTGTCCTCCTCCTCCCTGACCTAGCTACTCTCAAGGCTGCCAGCTAGTGGTCAGCAGCTCCAGCTTCACTCCCAACATTCTGTGTGCAGAGAAAGAAAGGGCCTTCCCTTCCTGTATCTCTCTTATGGAGACGAGAGAACCTTTCCAGAAACATGACTTTTCTTTCATGTGTCCCAGGCAAGAATTGGTCCACACAATGGAGAAACCCTGTGCTAAATAAATATGCCTGGTAGAAAGTAGAGTGCCATCTGGCTTAATAATCAGCATCCATGGCTATGTGATGACTGGGAAGTTCTCACTAGTCCATGGGATCTGTAAGGCAGGAGAGCCCCAGATTCTGTTTAACCCCAGTTATTGGACTGTAGCCTCAGAAATCCTTTTCTCATTGGTCCGTTCTAGCGTGGTCAGGATTTGTTGTCACAAACCCAGGTGTAGTATGTGCTTTTGGGGCCGCACAGCCCCTCAGCCTTCTGTGGCCCAGCTGTGGGCAATGTGGTGGTCAGTTCTCTGCCAGACACATCCACCTGGGGCACACGCCTTCCTTCCTGTGGCTTTCCATGTTGGGAGTCTTCTCTGAAGCCCCAGGAGACTGCTGGGTTAGTGAAGGTGCAGCCTGGGTGCATCCTCATCCAATGGTAGCTGTGAAGGTGGCACGTTCCCGAGAGGCATCTGCAGGCTTCTCAGAAAACCAGTTCTGCTGCCCACAGCAGTGACCTTGGTGACAAACTCTAATGGGAGCTTTTCCCTCTTTCCTGCCTTACCCCCTCATGCACCCCACCTGCTGCTGTCGACTTATATATAAAACCACCTACCCTAAGCCCTTGTCTTGTCTCAAAATCTACTTTAAAGAGGGGTCAAGCTATGATGCCAGACTTGTCCCTCTCAGCTCCTATTCCCACAATGAAGAATGTAGTCCAAAATAAAGGTTGGGATCTTATATGTCTCCGAGGCTTTGAAGAACACACTGAGTTTGTATGCACTCAGTTCAGGGCCAGCGTGGCAGCCAGGGTGCGCTGCCCTTTTTCAGAAGTGCTACTCACATCTTCATAAGGTTTAACACTCCCTTTGGAATTCTGCAGTGCACAACCTGCACAACTGTATGCAGTGCCTTTGGGGGAGAAAGTGGAAAAAAAAAAAAAGGAGAAAGATGGGCATCACTCCTCAGATGCATCTGGATATCTAGGGCTTCCCCAAGGTTTCTTGCATTCTTCTGGACCCTCAGTTGCATGCACATTCTGAAGCCACCAGGGGTTGTCTCAATAAGTGATTAACTGTTTGCTAACTGTTAATAGTTAGAACCATTCACTTTATCAAATCTCGTATGGGTCATATTTAGCTGGATACAACAAACCTCTATCAGCTCATTAGTGTTCAAGTTAATCTTATGAAAACTACAGTCTTTAACCTTTTCAATTACTTATCAAAGATTAGATGAGGCCACACAGTGTAATGGGGAAACAAGCAGGCCACCATTACAAATGCCTGGCTTTGAGGCTGGCAGCACTTCCTACAGGCGGGGCCATCTCGCTTCTTTGCTCCAATTTCTACATCTATAAGTCGGTTATGCTAATAACAATACTACGTCATTGGATTGTTGGGAGGAATTCCTCACCAATTCCCTAAGAAGTACTTTAAATGATACCTGGCATGTAAAATTATAATGACAGATGATGACGGTGATGAAGAATATTATTTTTATCTATAAAAATTCTGCATGCTTTCAGTGGAGTTAGAGTCAACTATTTTATGTATTTCTTAAACTTTATTTTAGAAAATTTCCTTTCTAGGATTATAAAATGGTATTTTCATGAACAATGGATAAACCGAGTTGTATCTAATCCAGGTCCACTGGCTTTTTAACGTAAGAACAGCTTCCAGCCACATCAATAAGTAGGCCATACAAATAGCCAACTATCTATATAGGGTCTGCACCAGTATCCTATTCAACAGTAGTCTGTATGAATACCTTACTATTCACATAGGGTCGGCATCAGTGAGGTTTCAGGGGTATTGTTAAGGGCAGCAAATGAACTTTTGGAAATGGTTCCAGGCCCAAAGTAAAATAACAATCCTTTAACAAACACATATAATTTAATGTGAGCCGTAATGTTCAAGTATCCACAGCTTAGTATATGGTGGGATGACATTGCCCAAACATAACCAAATAAACAAAAACAAGTGAATAAGGAAAAGACTTTTCATGTATCTCTTCATAACAACCCACCTGCCATCTAAGGCAGGACTATGAATCTCTAGGAAGCCACTGTTCAAAAATGAGGACACACCAAATATGAATACAAAGGAAACTAACGATTACAAACAAACAAGCAGCCAATTTTAAAACAGCTTGTTCAATTGTACAAATGTCAATCATCTCTCTCAGGCTACCTTTCCTGTATATTTTTTGACAAAAGGAAGTGCCAGCTGTCTCACTTGAATAAAAGTACATACCACTGCGGAGGTTGTTACGCTCTTGAAAATACTTTAGTACTAAAAATTAAATGGGGAAGGAGAGATAATTTTTTACAGTCTAGGAAGACAGGAAATGAGTATTTCTAAAACCCACAGGAAAACATTGTCTGTGGAGTATTAAGATGCTGCTCACCTGATACCAGTCAAATAGGAAACTTACAGATAAAATTATCCCAGAAATCAAAATTCAATCAGAGTCTAGTCAGATACACGACAAAGATGCTCAGAAAATGTTTTACAAAATAGATCCTAAAAATATAGTTTTTATACCATTAAATTATTTATACTTACGAAAACACTAGCATTGTCAGAAGTTAAAAAACATTTCTTGAAATGAAACTACAAAAATCATCGACAGTTTGCTTTAGATATCCCCAATTAAGAACAATATAATAATTAAAATTTATACGAAAATATTTACAACAAGCATGTGGTTTGTAGAAAAATCCTGAACATGGATTCAGAACCCTAATTCTGAATAAAAGCAGCAATATTAGGCAGATGAGGCTACATGCAGCTCATACTTTTTAAAAAGTGCGTAACATGTGAGACTCAAATAGTTTTTGTCGTATTAGTGAGGCTGTTTAAAGTTGGGCTTACACACACATTACTGGCCAGAGGCAAATACAGCTGAGACTGCTGAGAAATACGACTGGAGCTAAAACAAATACAAAATATGCCTGTTTGGGGCTTTTGAATGGTCTTGTTTCATGGGTATGAGATATTAGATCTTTCCCATTAATTTCACTGTTCTTGTTCCTGTACTTCCTGAGGGAGATACAGCATCCTGGATTGTCTCAGGACCTTTGAGTGGAAAGACCTGGATCCGGGGTCTTGCTGTCTCCAGCTGCAGGGTTTTTGGGTACCTAACCGGTTTTCTATAGGTCTTGACTTTCTCATTTGGAAAATCAGGAAAACACGTGACGACCTTCCCCAAAGCATTCTGCAGACCCTAATGTGCTACAGAAAAATGTGGTATTTTGTAATGTCTGTCATTATTTTCATATGTCACAACCTCTTTAAACTTCCAATGGTCAGGTTTCATTTGCTCTGAAGATTATCCCTTGTGCCATTATTTGACACAAACAAATGTTAGTGTGTTATATCAACTCTGATTGACCCTCACAGAATCCCTTTTGACAGCATGTATTGATTATAATGTCTTTCTTCTTGACCTTTCCAGGCTTTCTGTGGTCTGGTTCCTTTGTATCTAGGAAATAAATATCTACCCTATGCTTCCTGTTGCTCTCTTAAATCATAGCTTTTGGTCAATTGTTTCATACTTTACATGATATTTCAGTAAGAAATATAGTGCTAGAAATACTAAGTCTGTTGTTCTTTGTAAATTATTTTTGCTGTATCTGACGCTGTCTTTAGCTCTGACATAGCAAAAAAGTAATTTAAATCTGCTAAACCTTTGAGGAAATTTTGAGTTGCATCAATTTAAGAACTAATTCTACGTATACAAAATAATATTTTATATCTTTCTTCCTTTCATGTGTCGTAATTTTCAGCCAAAATGTAGAGTTAAGATTTGTGTTATGAGTTTATCTTCGATTAATTCCTATGCTCAGGATGATCTCCTAATAGTATTCTTATGGTTGGCTAAAATGATCACAATATGATAAAAATCAAGAATGTAAATCAAGAGAAGAGCTATAGAAAGACAAAAAGCTCCTCTTTCTTTTAAGCTACACTCCAACCTAAAAAGGAGTAAAGAAAAGTAAGGCTTATCATTTATCACTTAACATTGGGCAAATAAATTATGCAAATGGAGTTGTGCTATTAAATTCTATTTTGTGCCCAGGGGACCAGTTCTCAAATGCTGGTCCAGTCCCCCACTGGCAACTTGCTACTGGGCAAGTTCATTAGTCTTTCTCAGGCTGATTTTTTCCATCTCCAAGCAGAGGTAATAATGAAAACTGCCTGGCAGGGATACAGAAAGAATAAACATAATAAATTTTAATTACTCTTAGTGTAGTGCAGGGCATGTAGTAGGCACTCAACAAAAGTTATTTTATGATGTAATACAGGATTTCGGGCTATCATTAAATATTAACTCCAGTATGTGTAGTTATAACTTAATTTCAATATTTAATTTGACATCACCTAGTAAGTCGGGATTTGCAAAGCTTCATCCAACAAGAATTGTTAGTTACTATTGTCAAAACAGGGAAAAAAGGAAACACACATATGAGAGTGATAATCATTTCTATTTTATAAATGTCTATGTTAGACTTGGCACTGGGCTAGGATATATAGAAATATTAGGTACTATATGTAATCTTCTAAACAGCTTTGTCATTCAAGTGTTCATGCTTCATATTTCATTTGAAAACAACCGTGTGGAGAAGTAGAACAGCAGGTAAAATCTCACAGTGACTCAGAGGCAGAGCCCCTCTGACCCACCATCCTGCTCCTCCCACCCACTCGGTGAAGTCACAGGCATGAGGGGCTGAGACACAGACCTGGGGAGCAGCAGCAAGGACCAGAGGAGCCCAGATGCTGCTATGGGTTTAGCCTACTTGGAAGTGGGGAGTAAGCATCTGTTTTTTAAGTGTCTCATTCTGAGCTCATCGGAGCTATCAGCCACCAGGGAGGGACATTTGCTAGAAGTGGTCCCTCAATCAGCTGGACACATGTGCCCCAAGGTCTAAAGAAGGAATGCCAGGGTCAGGGTCCAGAGAAGGAAGGCCAGGGTCACAGAATCATCAATTTCAGGGTCTGGCCCTGCATTTTGCAGAGCAAGACAGAAGCCCAGAGGGCAGTGAGTGTATCTCAAGTTCACAAAGTGACAACACAAGATCCAGGTCCTCCCTCTGTGTCTGTCAAACAGCTCCCCAAACTAACCCAAGGCTCTGGAGTTACCCAAGCTTTCGACATTGAGCAATTTACAAGTAGGGATTCGTGGAGAGAACTAATAGCTCTTGGCAAGGGTCCTTCACTGCCTCTTTATTGAGATTCAGATAAAGGCTTGGTGACTTAGTCTAAGACAAGGACATAGAAATTTCACAAGTGAAGCTGGGAAAATCCTTTCATGAAATTTCAGCTTTAAAGTGTTGGCAGAAGCAAAGATTCTTGAGTCTTTTCTAACCGATGCATACTTGAACTTGAAATAATCAATTCTTTCTTTTTCTATAAGCTGTTATAATAATCAGGAAATTCAGGTTGTTATACTTTCCACAAACATGTTCTGTATTGTGTAAATGACATTTCACTAGCTGACTCCCATTTTTAATAAGATGGAGTTCAGAGAAGCAGCTGAAGCCCATGGAAAACAATGAAAGAAATGAGACTAGGAAGGAGCACTCAAACGTGAGACCTGCCAGACCTTACAGATGGCGCCCTCCTTGATACAGGAGCTCTGGGTAGGAAAAACCAACACCGCCTTCTCCAAGGATGATGCTGAGACTCAGAAATGTCACCTCTTCTTATCCAGTCACACACTGGCAAGGAGATGGTCACTTCATGACTCAAAAATCAATACTTTTTTTATACTTAGCGCTACTATCTTGATATTAGAACTCAATAAAAACCAAACCCTTTGTGGCCAAAGATTTATGAACTGCAGCTAGAATATGAAGACCAAAAATGTTGCTTTAGCTAGGTAACTATCATTTTTAAGTCAACGTCTTAGGAATTCAACTGATAGTATAGATCTTGCAAACAATCCAAAGAAACCGAGCCCTTCCTCTCTACTGCTTGCATTCCTCAATTGGTGTGAGCTGGCATTCCTGCCTTAGGACAGACAGAAACCGAAAAGCATGGGAGAAGCCATGTCAGAAGAAATATAAATAGACTCCCACCACTGACAAGTAGATTGCTCCTCATTGCCACAATAACACCTTCCTAGAAGTAGACTACCCAAAGGCTAAGTTTGGTGGTAAAAACAAAAAGAAAAACAAACTCTTAAATTTGCTAAAAAGTGACAATAGTCTCTTTGGAGACACATGTATTTTTCTGGATTTGAAAGCAGCGGTTACATTTGTTTCATAAACTGTAATTCTGTAATAAAGCAATAAATACATTGACATTTTAGAAAGACCTTCAATGTTTACATTTATAATCAGATGTACGTCACACATACACACATATTACAGTAACTACATAAAAATGCTACATTCTTGCTTAATATAATTTTTTCGTTCATTAAGCTATATTTGAAGGTAACTATAAAAGTCAATTAACAATGAGAAAATTAATGATGTGGACTGTTTTCTGAATTTTTCACACTGCAATATATTTAGAAACTAAGGTGTGAGATCAACCCAGATCATCCATTCCTGTGGTTTCCCAGCAAATGAGACAAACCTCGACATGGCAATGCAGCCCTCAGTGGGCACACATCATGCCACCAGGAACAAAACATGACATTCTTCAGCACAACAGAAAGTTACCCCATTTGAATGGTTTTCCTAGAACATGTGAGTGTTCATAAATTTGCCATTTTAAAATTATTTAAATAGTTTTAAATGTCAGCATCTGAAATATCAATAAATATATATCTTAATGAAGATTTCTCATGGTCTACAGTTAGTTCAGGCTGATCTGGAAAGAACTATCTTTATAATAAGTACTAGATTATATGAGAGTTATGACAATATCTTTTCCAGTGTGAAGAGGAAGAAATCTAATTGTAATTTCCAATAACAGAAATCTCCTTGGGTCTGGTGTAATATCTGACAAAGCACCTCATAACCCTCTTCCTGTCTCTGAATTTCCCAAGGATATCTCGGCTATGTGATTTTTGCATGTCACAAAAGCAGGCTTTACAGCAGCATATAAACATTGCTCAGCCTCACGAACCAAAGGATAAAGAGGCTGCAAAGGCCAACTGGAAAGATCAGTGAGGAAAGAATTCAGCTAGACCTTCTCGTGCTGAGCTTCTCCATCAAAACTTTTGCTACTGTCTGTGTCCACTCTGGAGCCAGCACCAGGGGCAGGCGAGTGAGGGAAAATGCTGTTACTCTTACAGAAGAAGCGGGAAGAGCAAAAGTAAGCCTTTTGAAAAGAGCCTGCCCAAGTGGAATTTTATTTGACAGTTTAAAGTGTTAAAAGAAATATAAACTGTAAAGGCAGGTTTTTAAATTCTCTCTGCATTGCCACCAACTTGCTCTAACAATGGCTCCATATAGTTTCTCAGTCCCCAGGGTGTATCTGGTTCATCCCACAGTGTTCTATACCTTGGTGTAGGCCTGGCATGGAATAATATTCCATGTCCCAAACCAAATACAGTGTCCATATACAAGCAGGCTGAAGGCTTGTCACTCAGAAATCAGAACAGAAAAACTCCTGGGACAGTTGATCCCATGTGTGAATATTTGATTCATGAAGCCTCCAAGCTACTCTGAATTTCCAGTATTTTCACCAGATATTCTAATTAAATTGAAAAACTTGCATGATTTTGCAATCTAGTGCTTGACCATGTTGTGTTTACAGAGCACTTAGTGTTTGCAGAACATCTAGTGTCTGCCAAGAATCTAATGTTTGCAGAAGATCCAGTATGTGAGAGGACCTGATACCTTCCAAGCATCTATTGTAGGGGGAGCATCCAGCGTCTGGACATGTCATATTTATAGAGCATTTAGTATCTGGAGAGCATAAAGTGTGTGCAGAGCTTCTGGCATGTACAGAGCACCTGGTGTGTGAGACCACTTAGTGTTCGCAGTGTACCAAGTATGTGCAGAACCCCTAGTGTGTGCAGAACATTTATTGTTTGCAGAACCTCTAATGCATGCAGAGCATTTTGTGTGTATTGAGTCTGAATTCCTGGTTCTGGATTGTGAGCTGGGTATGAGAAGGAGGCTACTCACCACATTGCAGCCTGCACAGTCAGGCCCATTCTCACAGGTCCTGCGGCGAGCTTGAATGCCACCCCCGCACTGGGCTGTGCACCGTTCCCAAGGACCCCAGCCTGTCCAGAACATGTGTGGGGGACATAGCAAATGTTCATTGCAGTACCTGTAATGAGGAAACCAAAAGGAAAAGGAAACTAATTAGTGCCACTTGAAACCACCGACGTTTCCATCTCCATCCCTGCAGCACATGTTGAACCCATGGGCATGCTCTGCGTGGGGGAGCTTTTTGTATTTTGAGCAGTTGCACCATACAGAAGGCAGATGTGGTGCTGGCCATGCTGTGTGTGCACAGACAATGGGATGCGTGGCAGACAGTGAAGAAAATGCTAAACTCACAATGCAGGATGGATCTTCCTGTGCAGCCAATTAAAGGAAAAACAAACAAAACCCTTCAAACAGACACCCAAAAATAAGAGTATACAGAAAATATCTAGGTAGGGCATTTATCTTCTGAACATAAACATTGAAAGATAAGGCAGATTACAAATACAAAGTCAGCATAGCTTTACTTGGAATCCCTTTCTCATTCTTGAATCAAATCAGCTCATAGTTATATTAGGATAAGCTAAAGAAAAGTTAAAGCATGGGATTAGCATGAAGGCCCATGCTATATATTGCTTAGGCTATTCTACTTTTAAATTTATTTGTAGGCTCTCAAAATAATTCCAAACAATTTAAAAGACCACTCGTTATTCAAAAAGAATTGAATTATTATACAGTTTTACAAACATTAGTTCAATTTTTCAGTGTTTGAATACACTTCTATACTTCTACATATTTTGCCAAATGTCAGTCAAATATCCAAAGCCTCCTTTATCCTCATCATGAGTCATATTTCTCTTCAATTTTTAACACTGCAAGTGAAATGAAGTGAAGTGAGGAAACCAAACAAACAAAAAACGAAAAGGAAACAGCCTGGCATTCTACAGATTACAGATCATAGAAAGGCAGAGGTTACTCTGAACAGCAGCAAATGCAGCGAGACACACTCGGCGATTAATAGTCCATCTACGAAGCCCAAATTCCCAAATTTACCTTCTAGAGAATACTAGAATGCACAACTTTTTCTCATGTCCTCCTCTCTTGCCAGGCCATCTGCCTTAAGAAACAAGAGGCAAAGGTTCCCATCTGCTGGCATAAGTCAGACACCTTTATTGTCATCAATATTAATAAAGACTTAATCTTGCAGGGCCTATGCAAGAGGAATTGCAAGGGGCTTCCTGATCACAGGCGTTCACAGTTGAAGAGAAACACAGGGGTATGAACACAGCTCAAGATGTGCAAAACTATCTTAATACACAGTGGCATTACTGTAATTATTTATGCAGAAGTAAATGCTTTTACGGAACTGAAAATAAGGGCAAATGGTAGCCAGCCACCAGGAAAATAAATTTGGAGAGTGTAGTTTCCCGACAGTAAATGCTGGTAAGATAGAACTGTTTTCCTGTCAAACCAGAAAAATTTCATGGGGAATGTGAGGGCTTCAGAACAGGGACAGTGTGAAAAGCAGAAAGCAAGGTCAAGCTGAGGGGTGCTGACAGGATGGGGCACACTGAACCCCTGCCAGCGTTTTGAAAAACAATGGAAGGTAGAAATGGAATTCTACGCATGAAAGGTCATTGAGAAGAACAAAACAGAAAAAGGCAACAGGGAGTGGGATGATCTGTCTTTACCAAATACAGTAGAAAACTGGAATTTTATGAGAAATCAGGAAAGTTCCACAGAGCTCCAGAGACAAAATAACTCCATGAGAGTTAGATGGCAGACTTATCTCCAGGAGTGGTGCTTCATTTGACTATGCTCTGGAGTCCCTGAGATTCAAGGAGCTCCTCATATTTCAGTATGGGGTCTGCATCTCCCCAGACAGGGCAGTTTAGCAGCAGGAAGAGCCCATAGAACAAACAGCAACTAGAGGACACTGGATTGCAACAATTCAAATGAGAGATACTCCAACCTAGAAAAAAAACTACAGTGGTGTTGGAAAGAAGGGGAAGAAGTGGTGGAGATGGAGCTTGGTATAGTTAAAGAACAATATGGCAACTGTGTGACTGTAAAGAAAACAAAACAAAACAGGGGAGTCCAAAGTCAGCCTCGTAACTGAAAGTGGAAGGCAGAAGACACTCTTACTTCCAGGGACAGAGAGGTGATATGCAGTGGGTGAAGGAACCTCCAGAGAGTCAAGAATCAATTGGGCAAGCAGTTTAGTTTGTCTAAACTTACATTTTTGAGCATAGCCAATGGAACTGAACAGTTATCACTCTTGCTTATCTTTTCCACATTTAAGATAACACAGAAACGTAAGGTTTTCCTCTTTAGATGGTAACTATAGTCTCCCAGGGTCCGATTCTCAGAGCTCAGGGCCACTGGACATTCCTACATGTAGTAGGGGAAGGGAAAGGACCTTCCAATTAAGAGATCATGGCCTCCAGATAGGAGAGACAAGACAAATGTGAGAATACAACAGATGAAAATCATTAGATCTTAGGCAGTACGTGCAAATGTGTCGAGTTCCAATAAGTAAATATTAATATGTGTGTTGGTTCATGGAGTATTCCAGGAGAAAACTGACATTTGTTTAGAGAACATATTTTGAGGAAGTCAAGAAAACTCAGAATATCAGAACTCTCAGCATTTAGTTAAAATATCTATGTGTAGATCACTGTGGGTAGAAGGAGAAATAGGCCATCTCCATTTCTAAGCTGATTCACCGGCATTTAAAAGGCATGGACTTCTTAGAAAACTTGATCCTAATTTCAGCTTTCAACAACCCCCCTCCTAAAAAACAACAACAAAAAAATGGGTATGGAAGGCAGAGGGAAACCTTACTAAAAATGTGTATAAGGCCCTTAACTTTTAATAAAAAGCACAGCAGCTGAGCTACCATTTCCCCAAAGCAAAATAAACCATAGTGCACAAATCCTTTCTCTTATTTGCTGACAGTAGGCCACCTCTGAAAACGCTCAGCATGTTATTATTGTAAAAATCTACTGCAGGGTAACCTGTGCATGGAACTTTCAGCCAGTGTTAATAAATTGTCTACTGAGCTGCATTTTAAGGTTGTCAATAACCTGCCTTGTTTTTTTCTCTTTCTGCTATAGTAGTCCACGAAACAAGCCACACCAGGATCTGCTGGGGCATCACCCTCTGAAATCGCAGCCTCCCCAGTGAGAGAGGTCAGAGGGAAATATAAATTGTTAGGCTAGCTCTATCTCTTTGTGTCTGGGTTTTCACTTAGGAATTCACCCTGGAAGAGACTGCTCAGAGGCAGAGTCCTTGGAAGCCTGTAAGTATGGATCCTCCACAATTGTGAGAAAGCATTTCCTCTGACCCGCTCCCTGCCCCCACCCCAACTTACTCACGCTCCTGAGAGAAGCCCCTCTTATGAAGCTATACAAAAAACAACGAGGTTGGAAGTCAGTTACCTTGGCATCTCTGCTGGTTAAGCGTTTTTCAAATTTATTGTGGATAAAATATCTACACAATGGGCCAGCAGTTGGTCTCCTTTCTCTAGTCCCCAACATGCTGCTGACTTTTAGCAAATAAAGAGCTACAATGTTTTCCAAATGGCTCTTGAGTGTCTCTACTATGTTAAAGCATTGCAAGTCACAGATGCGTCTCATGATGCATTAATAATTAAGATTTTAATTTTGCCCATGACTGCTTATTCTTTTTGTATTTAAAAGTCAATTGATGTCCCAGCACTGTTTCTCTATAAATTATCCACTTTTTTTAATCACAAATCTAGTCTCTTATGAAAATAATGACCTTTTATAATTCCATATGGACTAGATTCTCAGCACTATATCATGCAATAAATTGTTCTTTCTGTTACAAATTATAAATTGCATAAATTATGTTCCATTCTGGTTAGATCCATGCTAGTTACTCACTGCAATCTTTGTTAACCTGAACCAATCAGGGCCTCTTCTGAACTATGTTCTCCTTGCTTCACTCTAAATGATGAGCCCTCTACTGGGCCATACTGGTATAATTAAATTTTTATGTCAACAGAGAAACTGCATGTACATTAAATCTACCATAATATTTAATTCAAGCCATTTAGGAAGAAAAATAACTTGTGAAGAACATCAGTTTGCCTCACCACAGGATTCAGCAAACATACTGATGAAGACAAATAATCACATAATAAAAACCACTGAGCCCTGGGACTCTTAACTTTGAGAACGCATTGGACAGGCTCTATCATGGTCCCCATGATCCCCAGCTCCTAGAATTCACACCTTGTGTAATCTCCTCCTATTGACTGTGAGTGGGACCTGTCACTGGCTTCTAACCAACAGAATATGTGAAAGATTTTGGAATGTCACTTCTGTCATTATGTTGCATAGATTGTAATGCCCTTATTGCAAGAAAACTTTCTCCCTTATTGGCTTTGAGGAAGCAAGCAAAAAGGTGAGAAGGACCCAGTTGTCAAGGATTTGAGGGCAGCCTCCAGCTAACAGCCATCAAGAAACTGAGGCCCTCAGTCTGACATCCCACAAGGAACTGAAGGCTGCCAACAACAACATGATCTTGGGGGCAGGTCTTTCTCTAGCTGAGCCCTGATGACATCACAGTCAGGGCCTCTATGTTGATCACAGCCTTGTGAGAACCTGAAGTTGTGCCCAGTCTACGAAACTCACAGACACCATGAGCAAATAAACACCTGGTGCTTCAAATGCCTAAGTCTGTGGTAATGTTATTATACAAGTATTAAAACAGACTGTGGTACGTCGGAGTGTGGTGCTACTGTAAGAGGTTAAAATGTGAAACTGGCTTTGAGACCAGGGAATGGCAGGAAGCAGAATAATTTTGAGGAGAACATTAAAGAAAATCTAAATCACCTTGAATCATCCATTAGTAGAAATCTGGAGTTAAAAGACACGGCCAGTAAGGGTTTAGAGGAAAATGGGATAAAGAACTAAAACTGAACATCAAAAAAGACAACCTTTCCACCACACACACAACAAAGAAAAATATGTGACATGATGCATGTGCCAATTGGTTCAATTTAGCCATCCATAATGTATTCATATTTTAAACAACATTTTGAACATGATAAATATTTACAAATTTTGTCAAAAATAAATTAGTTATTGAAAAAGACAAAAACACAATTAGAAAAACAGACAAAATATTTGAATAGACATTTCTATAAATAAGATACACTAATGTCCACTAAGCATATGAGAAGAAGCTCAACATTATTAGTCACTAAGGAAATTCAAATCAAAACCACAATGAGATACCAGTTCATACCTACTAGGATGGCTTAAAATAAAGAAAAATAAGTAACAAGAATGCGAAGAAATTGGAACTCTCATACATTGCTGGTGGGAATGAACATTGGTGAAGTCCCCTTAGAAAGCAGTGTGGTGTTTCTTCAAAAAGATAAACATAGAATTAACATACACTGCAGCAATTTCACTCCTAGATATACAGTATTCACAAAAGAATTAAAACAGGGACTTAAAAAGATACTCATATGCCAATATTCAGTACAGCATTGACAATAGTCAAAAGATGAAAGTAAACCAAGTGTCCACTGATGAAAAAAAAAATGGATAAACAAAATGCGGGATAGCCATACAACTGAATCTTATTTAACTTTACAAAAGGAATAAAGTTCTGACACATGCTACAACATGAAGGAACCTTGAACATTATGCTAAGTGAAACAAGCCAGACACAAAATGGCAAATACTATAGGATTCCACTTATGTGACATATCTATAAGAGGCAAATTAGTAGAGACAGAATATAAATTAGAGGTTACCAGGCATTGGCAGGAGGGTGGAATAAGGAATTGTTATTATTGCTTAACAATTACAGAGTTTATGTTTCGGGTGATAAAAAGTTTTGGAAATAGTAGTTATGGTTATACAATAATGTGAATGTAAATAATGTCACTGAATTACACACTTATAAATGATTAAGTGGCAAATTTATGTTTTTCGTGTGTGTGTGTGTGTGTGTAAAACCACAATAAAAACTTAAAAAGTAAACAGGAATATATTATCAGGAACTGGAAAAAGGGAGAATCGCATTACACAATGGGTAAAAGCTGCCAAAATTGTTACCTATGGTAGTATGAAAGGCAAAACACCTAAGTTGAATTACATAACTAAGGAAATTTCCAAGCAAAGTGTTGAAGGTACTGCTTGGTCTCTTCATGCTGCTTACAGTAAAATGTAGGTGAAGAAAGAAAGACTGAGGAATGGATTATTAAACTAAAAGAATAGGGACTGGATGATTTTGGAAATCATTCACTTTTAATGAAAAATGATGCAAAAAATATAAAATAGCTTTCACAGTCCTTTCAAGTACTGTTAGGGAAGGTTGGAATAGTAAAAGCTGAGGTAGTGACTATAAAACCTTTTATTGCAACCTCAGAAAGATGAAAGAATTGGAGTAGTATTTAGTTACGCAGAGTCCTTTCTAGAGCAACTGTGTGCCTCACAGATCCTCTCAACTGCATCAGATCACCTCTAGTAAGCTGGAGGGTGCTGTCTCTCAGCCATCTCAGCAGCACCCCAAGGTAGAGAAAGGCTAACTCAAAAATGTCTGTGAATGTAGCTTTTGTGTAGTGGAGTAAACCTTGTGGAAATCCATTGAAGACTCATAATGGTTTTCAGAAACTTACTTCCACAAAGATACCAGCAGCTTGGATGGAAAGGGACAGAGAACATACCCATGAAAGGCTGCTGAAACCCTACACATTCTACTGACAGGAAGGAAGCTGACAAAACTACCTAGCTACAAGCACATGCTCTCTTCATGAAAAAGAAAGCCTGATTCATGAAGTATAACTAACAGCCCAGAAGGCAGAGCCAAGAACCATAAAACATTATGCCCATTCCTTGAACTTAATTAAGCAACTCTCAACACTTGCTCAGCTAGATTTCATAATTTATATGGAACAGTGATTCCTTTATAATTTCCATCACCCCATACCACCTACTGCCTTTTTTAACAGGAATGAATCAACTCTGGAAGATAGACTTTACAGTGACCCTAGTGACCTCTACCTCCTGATATTCATACCCTGTGTCATCACCTCCTCTAGGTTGTGGAGGCCTGTGTCTTATTTCCGACCAACAGAATATGGCAAAGGGGTGAGATGTCACTTTTGTGATTATGTTACATAAGTTTGTAATGCCCGTCTTGCAAGGAGACTGTCTTTCTTGCTGGATTTTAAAAGGCAAGTGACAACACCAGGAAGGATCACTTGGCAAGAAACCGAGAGTGATCTCTGGATAACGACTATGTAAGGAATTGAGGTCTGCAGTTTGACAGCCCACAAAGAACTGAATACAAACAACAACCACATGATATTGGAAGTGAATCTTTCCCCAGTGGAGCCTCAGATGAGACCACAGCTCTAGCCCATGTTTTGATTGAAGCCTGCTGAGGCCCCAAGCATAGGATCTAGCTAGCCATATAGGAATTCCTGACCCATTGGGACTATGGGATTTCAAAAAGAAATGTGTGTTGTTTTGAGCCATAAAGTTTATGGAACTACTATTACACAGCAGGAGGAAACTAGCACAGATAACAACATTTGCATCTTGATAATATTTATAGAGGTCCATTTTTTCCTTTTGTTAGTAGCCTCTCTGGGAGTTGGTGCTTCTACTCAGCTCTTGATACTCCAGAAAATCTTTTCAAGAAAATGTCAGAAGAGAAAAACAAAGTGTCTGTACGTTCTAAAGTACATGTAAAATTAAGCTAGCATTATTTTTCAGGAAAAAAAATAATGTAAATATTTCTGATATTTTTGTTGCAACAAAGCTCCCATTGAATAATTCTACATATTGGAGATGTCCCAGATGAAAAATCACTAACTATAAACCTACCATTAACTTAGGGAATCTTTTGAGAAGATCAATTCATTATCTTGTGGCTACCCAGGATTTCTTGAGGGTTGATGGTGTTCAGATAAATATGATATAAATTTATTATTTCTTATGCCTAGTTCTTAGTCTTTTGTATGCTCCCATGGAGATCATAGTCTCTTTCAATCTTGAGTTTAGTCCTCAAATATCCCTATTGTTGGATCTGAATGCTTTTATATTTCTTAGGTGAAGAGACCTTTCGTATAACATGGCAGAGACACCTAAGAACCTATTGCTTATGAAGACCACGGAAGAAACTTTAGGTACTTGGTTTTTCTGGTTTTCATTAAGCTCCTAGTAGCCCCCTAGAAAGACTATTCAATAGAAAAGCTTAAATTTTATAAAAATTTTACATAGTCCCTGTTCTTAGTATCCATCTCTTATTTAAATTCACGTTTTCCCCCATTGAGCAAATGCTAATCTACAAGTGAACATTTCTTCTGTACAAAAGGAATATTTTACATGTAAGTCCCTCAAACACACTTGCTGCCTTCATTCCTCATCTTTTCCTGAAGACACTGCTGTATGAAAAATCCTATGTGGATGCAAACATACACATCTGTCAGCCACATTGTGAATCAGCCTCTTCTTTCCTGAGTGATCAGCCTGGGAATGGTGATAACACATGCTAAATTTGTGGTGGTGCCTTGACTCTAGGGAAGACTTTGCACAGATGGAAGTGACTTTGCCTCGATGGGCTGTACAGGTTGAGCATCCCTCAGCTGAAATGTTCAGGACCATTAGTGTTTTGGATTTCACATTGTTTCAGATTTTGGAATATTGGTGTCTATATAATGAGATATCTTGGGGATAGGACCCAAGTCTAAATACAAAATTCATTCATGCATCAAATATACCATATACACAAAGGCTGGATGTAGTTTTATATATTTTAAATAATTTCTTGCATAAAACAAAGTTTTGACAGCATTTTGACTGCCACCAGTCAAAAGATTTTGACCGCAAAAGTCAAAAAACCAGTGTGGAAATTGCCACTTGTGACATCATGTTAGTACTGGAAAAGTTGTGGATTTTGAAGCATATTGGGTTTCAGATTTTCAGATTAGGGATGTTCAGCCTGTCCTAGATGACAACGTATAGCATTTAGAAACTTCCAACCAATTTAAAATTGTACAAGGCTTGGAAATAATAGGGAGACAATTCTTCCATAATAGGCTTTCTCACTTATCAACTGGTGTTAGAAAATGACAGGCTTGCACAAGACTGTCTCAGGGACTGCTTCAAAAATGACAAATCCTGCTTGGTAAAAATCATCTTCATTTCCTATTAGTCAAAAGGAATGAAATCTTAATTGGCAAGTGAGGAACTCACTGGAAGAAAGAAAGGAATGATTCTTCCTAGTTGATTTTAAGTTGTAATAAACACCTACTGGAGAGCTATCTAAACAGTAAGTCTGTTGGTTCTGTTCATATAAATACTAAATGCATAGCAAATAACTATATATAATATTTTTATTCGAAGCTCCACTGAGCTCATGTCATCAAATATAAACCTACTACATTTTAATTAAAATGCATTGAAAGTCATTCAACAAATTTATATTAGTATAGCTGAATAAGAATTCTGAAAGCACTATGAAATTTACCTACTTGAATTCTTTCCCAATAGTGACAAATTAGAATAAACATAAATAGTATATTTAATGCATATTAAGACAGATTCATTGATCTTGCAAAACAGATTCAATGATTACGATTGCAGAGGTTGAGCCTGAAACCAAACGTCTAATTCTACACCAAGAAACAAATTGTTAAATCCAAGACGAAATCAAAATGTCGCCATGATGTGCTGAAAGCTCAAAATGCACGTGGAAAAGAATCCCGAATTTGGGTTGTGCTGCAGCTTCATTGAGGGTATTTCTGAATATGCCCTTCCATGCCTTCCAGAGGATTAACTGAGTACCATGAAAACCTTACCGCACCTGCCCATAGTGTCTGCATCCGGGACCTTCTTAGGTCCTCCTTGGAACTGAAGCTTTGAGACCGGTCTGGTTAAATTCTCACCAGAATAAGTCTCCTGCAGACGTACTTCCAGAGTCTCCAGGAGCCTAACACAGCACAGAGGTCCCTGGGGACTCTAATGCCTTAGCAATTGCTCACCAGAGCCAACCCAGCTGTGTAGGCACCGGAGCAGCCCAGTGATGCTGTCAACGAGGCTTTGATCAAAATTAAAGGTTGCCAGGAAAAGAAGAGGACGACTGGCTCAGCGGAAAGGGATGCCACACGTAAGCTACGGTAAATCCAACACTAAAACCGCGGGGAACCCGACCTGGCCGGAATGAGAGTAAGCGTGAGGGTGGCGGTGCTGGCAGCCAGGTGGTCACGTACCTTTCCTCGCGGTTCTGTCCCACGCACACCCGGCCCCCGTGCCTGGGAGTGGGGTTGCTGCAGGAGCGCTGCCGCACCTGGAAGCCGATCCCACAGGTAGTGCTGCAGGGAGACCACGACGTCCAGGGAGTCCAGCCTCCGTTCCTGAGGGAAGGGAAGCAATGCAATCATTAGGTCAGGCAGGCTCAGAGTCCAAGCCCTGTCTGCACCCACAGCCTGTGTTCCCCAGGAGGATCACGCTCGGGGCTGCTGGGGAGAGGGCACACCAGCCATGGAACTGAATGGACTGCACCCTGTGAATCTCAATTCCTGCGTCGGCAGCCCCCAGGCATCTGGTTTCTAGTCAAGATAGGAAATTTGAGAATAAACTTTTAAGTGCACTATAAATAATGGACTATATTAGAACCTATCAAAAAACTTGAGTTATGAAAATATTAAACTAATAAAGAATAAGGTTATTTCACTGACAAGCATTTAGAAATGAATCCCTACACCTCTAGAGTTTATGAGGTTTTGGACTTGTATTATATCATTTATAATCTATGAAAAGTGCACCTCTGGACAAAATGCTCATCTAAAACTGCCTAAAATGATTTCTTTTAAAATCTATTAATATCAGTGACAATCAGTAACTCTCCTGATAGCATTCAAACTGATAAAGAGTGTTGTATTGTTAGAATAATGTTCAAAGCTTTCAAACGAAAGAGTGTTGTATTGTTAGAATAATATTCAAAGCTTTAAAAGGAACTTTATTAAAAATTTAAAAAGGACATCTAAATTCAGATTCTTGGCTATCTTTTAACAAACTGACAGAGACATAAAGAGCGCAAAGTGCAAATTGCATATAACTAACTGTGTATTTATGCTATTACACATATAAAGTAATGTAGATATATAAAAATATGAAATAAAAATAGGATGAACTAATTTTTTTAAAATTTTACATTATATTGACAGCTCTAGAAATGTGTTAGTATTGTATTTTTTCCTCAAAATGCCTGTATTCAGACTGGTTATAATTTAAGTGTCCCCCTTAACACTTCGTTCCTGCTATTAAAAAACGTATAGGGTTTTTTAACTTTATGTGTTAAAATGTATATTAAATCCACATTCCAAACTTCCAAATAGATGGTCTACTTCGTGCAGAATTTTTTTCACTTCTGCAATCACATATGCATTTCTTTGGATATTTGTCACCTTCATCCATAAGATTTACATTTCCTGTGAAAAAATATTAGCTCATATTAATTCTCATTCTTACTTTATACATTTCCTTTTAAAACATGGAGGTCAACAACTATGCCACTGAAGTTCCTGGTATAAATAATATGTTGAATAATATCATATTAAAAATAATTTCAAACAAAAATTATTCTGAGAAAATTCTTAGAATATTTCATGTTTTCCTACTTTATTGAAACCTAATGATTTAATAAAATATGTAGTCATAGCTTTATGTGTGATATTATAATAAAATTGCTCTATAATAATTTAACCAAAATTATCACACAATAAGACAAATCTTCCCACATTTCTTATAAAGGTAATCAGCTAGTATCTTACACCCTGCTACCTACAATCTTAAAAATTATCCATGTTATTCACTGAATTATATTTAAAAATTTAAATAGCAATTTTAGTATAAATAAATTACATTTAACTTGCAGAGTTTCATTATATATGAAAAAAATTGTTAGATCATGCAGAAAATGGTGCTTTCAAATTTATTTGGAAACTCTTCATTTCTTTTTTTATTTTTTTTTTATTTTTTATTATTATACTTTAAGTTCTAGGGTACATGTGCATAAGGTGCAGGTTTGTTACATATGTATACTTGTGCCATGTTGGTGTGCTGCACCCATCAACTCGTCAGCACCCTTCAACTCGTCGTTTACATCAGGTATAACTCCCAATGCAATCCCTCCCCCCTCCCCCCTCCCCATGATAGGCCCCGGTGTGTGATGTTCCCCTTCCCGAGTCCAAGTGATCTCATTGTTCAGATCCCACCTATGAGTGAGAACATGCGGTGTTTCGTTTTCTGTTCTTGTGATAGTTTGCTAAGAATGATGGTTTCCAGCTGCATCCATGTCCCTACAAAGGACACAAACTCATCCTTTTTTATGGCTGCATAGTATTCCATGGTGTATATGTGCCACATTTTCTTAATCTTTTAGCAAATGTGGATTGACTTTTTTTTTTTTTTTTTTTGAGACAGTCTTGCTCTGTCACCAGGCTGGAGTGCAGTGGCACTAACTCAGCTCCCTGCAACCTCCGCCTCCCGGGTTCAAGCGATTCTTCTGCCTCAGCCTCCCAAGTAGCTGGTAATACAGGCATGCACCACCATGCCCAGCTAATTTTGTATTTTTAATAGATTCGTTTTCTTCATGTTGGTCAGGCTGGTTTTGAACTCCTGACCCTGAGTGATCTGCCCACCTCAGCCTCCCAAAGTGTTGGGATTACAGGCATGAGCCACCGGGCCAGGACACAAATGTGGAATTTTATGACATATTCCATTTACAATATATGGAACATGTTTGTATATAGGGTAGTAAGTAAATAAACGTGTATATAAGTCATAGGAAAAGAATATCTGAGGAAAGAAGTGAATGCAGCTTTACATGTATATGTCTATTACCCAGACCTGAGTTCCATACTTCTAAATGCTGCTTAGAGGCAGACATAGTTACCAAACAAGTCACATAAAGTAAACAGACATCAGGAGGGGGGTCACTTTCATGATTATTAGTACAAAGCTATCCACTCATGCTTTTAAAGCCTCATTCAAACTAGTTCGCTTACTAAATTTTTAATCTTTAAATAACTACTAGTTGCACTGCAGCTCTGCTTAGAAAATGACTTTCCAACTAGAGCAAGATCTGAAGACATACCAATAAATAAGTTATAGCAATTCATTTGATAGTCTTATTTTTCCATTAAACAATATGAGCAAAGAGTATTAGCTACTTGTTGTCATCTTCAAACAACAGCACTTTGATAGCTTTTGTAAGTTTCAGCCAGGCATCTGTGGAAATCATTTCATTTAATACAGAGCATACAGTACATAATACAATGTTGATACGGCTGTGTCCTCTGTAATACAAAAAACAAAAACAAAAAACCCTAATCTCTGTGGCCCTGATTTATTCCTTTCACCTTGGTGGTGAGAAAAATGTGAGCAGAGGGCAAAGTCTGCCTTTTGCTCCCGCACTTTACTTTCCTGGCCCGCTTCCTCTTAGGCATGCGTGCCTGCATGACCTGGGCTGCCCTATAATTTGATCACCCAATCTGATGTCCACTGTTAGTGACTTCATAAACAATTGTCCCAGAGACTTTTTTCTTTTTTTTCATTCTAAGTAGGCTCATGGAAAGCAGATAATATGTTTAAAAAATACCGCCAATTAATGAACAAGTGACAAAGAAGCATAAAGACCGATCTCAGAAGCGTTCCTGATACTTGCTTTAAAATTTCTCTGTGATCATGGTGTTATAAGTGCAAGGGATGGAGAGCAAATAGAATATAGTTGTAAAAAAAATAAATAAAACAAACACCACCACAATAAGCGGAAGCAACGGGAAAGCCATTCAGTAGGTTATGCTATTTAAACTGCTCTCTTGATTACCCAGTGCCTAATGTTAGCTGAGGTGAGAGGTGAGGTGCTCTGAGCGCCGATATACTACAGAGTAGATAACATGGATGTTTTCCTTAAACAAAGTCAATCATATTGTTCAAATTATAAATACTTTTCCTAATCTAACGAAGAGTATGTGAATAAGTGTAGATCTGTAATCCAGTTTGTAGTTCAAAATCTCCTTCCAAAAATCATGTAATTTTTAAATGGTGAATGTCCATGGTGTTTCACCACAGTTGTCTCCAAAAGGGAGTTAATGTTATGATGTCCCAAATTCCTCGAGAGTCTGAGTTTAATACACAGCAGCACAACTGGCATGTTCTGAGGGGCACACCTGGAACAGTTGGCGATCTCCATGCTAGGGCCTTCACATTGCCAGCCACCACACTGCGGGGCCGGGCTGTCACAGGAGCGGGTTCGACAGAGGCAGGATCCCACAGCGCTGCCATCCGTGTGCGTGCAAGGCGTCCACGGAGACCACATGCCAAAGTGTCCATCCACGGTGAGATTCCTGGTCTAGGAAGCAAAACCAAGTACAGGTTCAAGCTGAACACATACTACAGTAAAAATAAAAATTTCCTCATAAGACAATCAAAACTCCTTTAGTTATTTTTTGTTGTTGTTGTTGCAATTAGAAAAAGATTGCACAAGGGAGTATTTCAATGTAAAGCCGCAGAGGTCATTGCTGGAGATGGTGAGGAAGAAGCAGGGAGGGAGGCAGAGCGAAAGGGGAGGCAGAAAAGGAGAAGAAGAAAAAGAAGAGAAAGATGAAGAAGAAGAAGGAAAAGAAGGAGGGGGAGGAGAAGGAAAGGAAGGAAAAGAAAAAGGAGAAGGAGAAGAATGATGGGGGAAAGAGGGCTGAGAAGAGAGGAGGAGGAGTGAAGGATACTAGTAACTCGGCAATCAAGTTATGGCCAAATTGTCCACTAATTTGGAAAATTCAAAACGAAGAGGAACTAGAGTGAAAAATCACAGCTGCACAACCCCATTTCATGTTTATGTGCCTTTAAAAAATGAAAGCTTAGTAACATTTATCATTAAAGACTTGGTTTGGCTCTCAAACTGAAAGCATTCAATTCAGGACATATTTAAAGAGCATCTACTAAGCAGCTGCAGCGCTTCTCTTTGTTAAGTGTATCCCAGTCAAACCTGTTTTCTGATCAACTTCTAAGAGCTTATGGGCCAGTGAGAAAGATCTAGACAAGTAATTATTACCCCATGTAGAATCCGATGATGGATTCACAAATGGGGGCTATGGGAGCAGAGGAGAGAACACCCAACAGGCTCATGGGGTCTGGGAAGAGCAACGAGGGGCCTGTGTTGAGTCTTAAAGAGTGAAGAAAGAGCCAAGTAGAGGGGCTGGCAAGGGCTGGCAAGGGTGAGGGCAGAGGAATGAGGCTGCCAAATGGGAAGCGTACATGGGCATTCCCCGTCAGTGTGGGGTGAGCTGGTGTTCAAGGGGAGCAACACCAAGGACTGAGGAGGAGCCCAGGGCAGGGACCTCATGGGGAGGGGTCAGGGAGCCCCCTGAGCTTGCTGGTGTGGCACCTCTGAAGGCACCCAAGGGGAGGGCATAGCATCGCTGGGACATGCATGACCAGCTCTGGTGCGGCAGAGGCACCAGCGCGTACCTGGCTCATTGAAGTAAGGGACAGCTTCCTGCCAAATCCGATAAGCAAATCTGCTCAGGAGGTGGCAGTGCTGCTGGGAGGAGAGACTCATGTGGCACAGCCTCACATCACATGCCCAGAAACCAGCTAATGGATCTCTCCTCAGAAAGGCAATGGGAAGACGGTCTAAGACTCCTGTTTTGGTTGTTGTTTTTGAGATGGAGTCTTGCTCTGTTACCCAGGCTGGAGTGCAATGGTGTGATCTTGGCTCACTGCAACCTCCACCTCCCAGGTTCAAATGATTCTCGTGTCTCAGCCTCCCAAGTAGCTAGGACTACAGGCACCTGCCACCACACCAGCTAATTTTTATATTTTTAGTAGAGACAGGGTTTCACCATGTTGGCCAGGCTGGTCTCGAACTCCTGACCTCAAATGATCAGCTCTCCTTGGCCTCTCAAAGTGCTGAGATTACAGGCATGAGCCACCGTGCACGGCCTCCAAACCTCCTAATATTAATATGGAAACTTAAGCATCCCTGAGAAAATCTGACCAAGGAAGAGCTTTGGTGATGAGTGAACCGCATGCTTTCACCTGGCCCTCTGTGGCCGGCTGCACCCCTCCTCCTCTGCCAGAGTTCTCTTCTCGAACCATCTATTACCTTCAGAAAGACTTATCGTCCTCACAAGAAACAAGTCACAGGAAACAACTCTATGTACCATACAGTTCATTCTCTTTGGATTACACACTATACCCATACTTTGCCATTTCCAAATAATGCCGACACCATATTTTGTGGGTAAAAATATAGGTAAACTTTACTTTTGATTCATCATTGCCCCAAATACAATAGGATCTAAACATGAAAAGTGTTCGTTGTCTTTGACATAACTGGTTGGCCAAATCCAGTTGCTATACTTATGACTATCCCTCCTTTCTAACCAACCCTCTAACATTTTCTATCCAGTAAGGCGGATGGGATTGGGAATTTCCCCCCATACCTGGCTATTTATGTAAGAAACTGTGACAAAAGGGATGGAATGGAGCTGCACTATCTGTTAGAGCAATTCTTTTCTTTTCTTTTTTTAAATTTTACTTTAAGTTCTGGGATACATGTGTAAAACGTGCAGGTTTGTTACATAGGTATATATGTGCCATGGTGGTTTGCTGCACCTATCATCCCATCATCTAGGTTTTAAACTCCACATGCATTAGGTATTTGTCCTAATGCTCTCCCTCCCCTTTCCCTCACCCTCCAACAGGTCCCGATGTGTGATGTTCACCTCCCTGTGCCCATGTGTTCTCATTGTTCAACTCCCATTTATGAGTAAGAACATGCAGTATTTGGTTTTCTGTTAGAGCAATTCTAAGTGCTACGCTGGATCCTACTCAAGAGGAAAATATCCCCATTTCCAAGATCCCAGTGGCCTCCCTGTTGGCTTAGATGAAAAGACAGCACCTACTCTGATCATCAGGTTCCCTGAAGACCATAGTGTTTTCTTGGAGAAACCAAGCCTTGCATGACAACGTGACTCAAGCCACTAACATAGCAGATTCGGTTGTTAAAGAGGCAAAGACCCTACCATTTGGGAGTTTCAACATTCTCCTTTCACCTCTTTATCAGCCCTCCCTCTTGTCTCCAGCCAAAGGACTCCTGTGTCGGTGGATAAGAGGTGGACAGTCAGTTTCAAACGCAGTACCTATGAGCAAACACAGTTCCTATGCTAGCACATCCGCGCCTGCTTTAACATCCAGACTCCTGCTTGCTGTGCAAACATTGCTGGTATTGTTTTGACTGTAAAAAGCACAAGTCTCTTGTTCACGGAGCCAGCCTCAAGCAATAACGGTGGTCAGACAGACAGAATATTTGCATCATAGTTACACAATATATAGGTCTGTACTATTTTGACTCTTCACAGTGTGGGCTCAGTTAAGAAACCTTCCAGGGCTGCTGAAGGCCCCAGGGAACACCACCACGGGATCTGTGACCATCCTAAGCCTGCAGGTGGGAGGGAGGACAGGGTAGCTGGAGCCATCCTTGGTTGAAGGGGGTAGGGGAACCATACTCCAGTCTCATTCCTCTTGCCCATGCCTCTCATTACATGAGCCCAAGGCCACAAGACAACAAGGGAGAGAGGACCGGACATTGGATGTGAGGAAGGTCAGACCCTTGGGGCAGAGAGTGAGTGGGGAGGGAGACTCTCTGAGAGGTTCTCTGGGACAATTGGTCATCCTTTGCCTCACTTCTCTATGAAGCTGTAACAACTCCAATAGTTCATCTTGCCTCCGCTCAGAAAGCCAAATGCACTGGGAACAACAGGAATGACAGGAAAGAAAGAGCTGAATTATTACAGGGCCAGGCAAGTGAGGAGAACAGAAAGGAACTCCTCAAGCCTGGCTCCCTGAGAATTGAGGGACTAGGGGTTTGTGACAGTACTTTGGCAGGCCAGGGCTGGCGAACCAAAACAGTTAACTAAATCACAGGGGTGTGAAAACTGCCTCCAGGCAGCTGAGTCCGTTCCTGAGAGGGGTCTCAGGACTACCCGGCGGCTTTGGTCAGCTGAAGTGCTAAATCTGAACAATATCTCAAAGACCACTTCTTTAGGTTTCACAATTGCAATGTTATCTATAAGGGTAGTTAGAGAAGTTATGAATCTTGTGACCCCTGGTTACCTGAATCTGCAGTAAACAGCTTAAAGAAAAGCAGGCTAAGTGTCAGCAGATCATGGTTTATACCTAGTCTTCAGCAAAGTTCAAGCCCTTATCATTGTGAATACAGATTCAATCTCTAAATAAGAGGACAGGGAGGTAAGTTTTCCTTGCCTCAAAATTTAACCATAAACTACATTCCTCTCATAGTTATCTTGGCACTGGCCTCTGTATTATTATATGCAAAACAAGAATACATAAAACAATTTAGCCTGCGACGTTAGAAGCAAGATGGAATCAGTCACACTAGAATTCGCTCATCACTTCTAATTCTGCAAAGGCTGTTTCAAAGGCGTGAGGGGTCATGCAGGATGGGATGCTGTGGAGGTCAGAGTAGTTCTATCTTGGATGCTAATCCCCCATGTTGACTTCTGATTAACCCCAGTTCTGGGAATGCCTCTAAGATTTCCAGTTTACCTGTCATTCCTTGTGTAAGAGCATGTACTTAATGCAAACCCTGCCCTTCAGCAAATTCCTAGGCATTCCCTCTGAAGCACGTATACCCTTTCCCTATGGCACATAAGCCCTGGGAATAATCCATGGAGCTCTACCGGTCCTGCAGCTGCCCAAGAGCATATTTCTCTCTGTAAGTTCCCAATAAACTCACCCTATACCAACAAACTGAATTTGTCTGCCTCACTCTTGGGTTTCTTGAGTCCTTCTGTGTTTGGGGGTTTATTTGCACATACGTCCCTTTCATGAAGCAGATGCATTTGTGATTTTTTTTTGAATGTTTATAAATCCCCCTAGTATTAATCGGAAACATTTGAGATGGCAGAATTGGGACAGATTAGAGAATCTGAGGCAAAGAAGAGTCTTTCTAAGCCCCTTTAGTCTCCATTTTCTCATCTAAAATACAAATGGAATGAGCAGGGAGGTTCCTAGGATCTCCTTAGCTCTAAGAGGTCATGAGGAAATCCTAAACTCAGGATGATATAGACAATAGAAATATCTAAGACTGTGAGGCCAGAAGGAAATACAATATGCTGGTGACAATAGAATGAAGATGGAAACAGAAATCACTCCTAGTTCCAGTCCACGTGTTTCTTTAAAATAATCTCCTGTCCTGGAAGGAACCTGAGAATTTCCATTTTTCCAAAGAGGCTAAGGTAGGGACACCAGCCAAGGTAATGGATTTTTATGAAGAAAGTACTTTGGAACAAAGGGGATTTGCATTCATTATGGGAATTATTCCTCACCATTGTGAGGTGAAGCAGAGGGAGTAGGAATCTATGGTGAGTTGGGCTGGTACCACCAGCCACACTTCTGAACCTCAAACAGGACATATCTGAGGTCAGGGTTGAATCCTGACTAGGCTATAAGCCAATCATGGCAACCCCTTCAAGTTGGGCCAGTGCTGGGTCTAGAAACTGGCATGTGACCCAGTTCTGGCCAATGAGACTCAAGAGGACACTGCAAGAGGTTTCTAGAAACTTATTTTCTTTCAAATGAAGAGGAGGAAGCTTTCTCTGCTCCTTCTCTTCCTTCCTGCTTTGGACATGGTTATGTGTGAATATGAAACTTGGCAATCCTGCTGCCATCTTGTGAGCAAAAGGAGAAAGGCTAGGGAATCAAAGACTTGATCATCTGCCGTCCTCCCTGAGCTGGGCAGCAGAATCAGCCCCTCATGATGCACCACAGGGTGAAAATAGTCCTTTATTACACCCTATTCACAGGAAATTTAATTACCATTAGGCACATGCAATCTATCTGATTTAATCTATTTATGCTATTTTTATAGGAAAATTAAACTAAGATTCAAATGAATTTGGTAACACCCCAAAGATTCCCTAGCTAGTTATTTGGAAGATGTAATTTGAAGCACTAGTCTTCCTTTTTCCCACGCCCCAGAGTTTCCAGAGTTTCTCCACATCGGGATTATTGACATTTGGACTGGATAATTTGTTGTAGGGGCTGCCCTGTGCATAACAGGATGTTTAGTGACACCCCTGGCCTCCACCCACTGGATGCCAGTGCCCTACCACCCCAAGATGTGACAACCCAAAATGTCTCCAGACATTGCTAAATGTCCCTCGGGGCAACTTTTTTCTTGACTGAGAACCACTGCACCAGACATTCTTTGTTCATTTTCTTTTGGTCTAGCATGAGTTAGTAGGGTCTTAAGCAAAGAGATGCTATAAAAGTTCTTTTTCCAAATATATGAATCAGCAAAAGAGGAGCTTATAAGAAAGGCACAGGAAAAGAGAGGAAGAACTTGAAATAAGTGATGGCTAATGAAAGAAGGAAGAGGAAGAGGCAAATAAAATAGAGCAGAAACAGTTACCAAACCCTGGAAAGAAAAGGAACTGCATTGGGCAAATCAAAGTGACAGCAACAGCAATTGCACTTCAACAGGATGAAAATGTGAGATTCAGTTTCTGGCCATGGCTGGAGTAGTTGAAGACTTTAAGTGTAGCGTTTTCAATCCAAGATCACTGTAGTCAGTTCTACCGCATTTCAGAACGAGAACTTGCAATCCTCAGATAAGTACATGGGTCTTTGGGTACAGGTTCTCTGTGTTGCATTTAAGCACTTGCTCATTTTGACCTTGAGTATATTCGTTTAAGAATCTGCCTAGAAAGCAGATCCATGAATAACAATGTAAGTGCTGTGGCTTTACTTTTTCATATGAATAGGTATTTTTATATTTTCTTAGGCTTCCTTAAACAGACATCAGACATATATCTAGAATAAATTATCTGCAGTTGTGCTATCTTCTAGATTTCTGTAATGCAACTTTCTGTTAGGGGTATGTGTATTATACTATTTAATATTAAACATTAGACCTTAGTAAGACATACACCATGTAGTGGTAGTTTCGTGTATGCCAGGCACTGTGCTTTACAGGTATTAACTCCTTGAATCTTTAACACATCACTAGCAACTACAGCCAATTTTACAGATTTGAAATGGGCTGAGATAGGATAAGTAAGTTGCTCAAAGTCACTCTGGTTGTCGAGACCATCCTGGCGAACACGGTGAAACCCCGTCTCTACTAAAAATACAAAAAAAATTAGCCGGGCGTGGTGGCGGGCACCTGTAGTCCCAGCTTCTAGGGAGGCTGAGGCAGGAGAATGGCGTGAACCCGGGAGGTGGCGGAGCTTGCAGTGACCAGAGATCGCGCCACTGCACTCCAGCCTGGGCGACAGAGCAAGACTCTGTCTCAAAAAAAAAAAAAAAAAAAAAAAAAAAAAAAAAAAAAAAAAGGTCACTCTGGTTGTAAAAGACCCAGGAATCAAACAAGCTGGTCCAGAGCCTATGATCTCAACCACTTCATTCTGTGAAGTGATTTGTAGATCCTTCTTTGGTGAGAGTCTCAAAGAAACGAGCTTCAAGTAATTTTACCCCCAACTCTGTAATAGCAAACCTCCCTTCAACTAGGAAATAGCAGGTTTCCAAGTGCTAGCTAAGGAAGATGCAATTTTTGTTACTAAGCACCATCCACAATCCTATATTTCATTTGTTCATGTCCATTTCATTAATTTCAACTGACCAAGGATGTAGATGCATTTGGTGAGTGCAGAGGTCCCTGGAGCATATCTTTAGACTCTTACGGTATTCCAACCACTATTGTTTCATGACTTAATTGAAGTCTTATTTTTCTATTCTGATATTTTTTCAAAAGTTAAAAAAAAATTCCTTTTTAAAATTTTCAGGTAAATATTGCAACAGAATATAACAAAACAGAATGTTAGATATGCTCCTTGGGGAAAGCTTGTCTCATGCTAGGATATCAACTAAGCATCATCCCTAAGCCTATCTCTGCAAACGAGTTACACAGGAAACACAGTGCCTCTAAAAAGAACTAACCTGAAGCGATGCGCAGCCTCTGATAGGATGGGTGAACTAGGGAAATAGTTATCTAATACCTCTGAGCCCCACCTCTTCCATTTATAAAATGGAAGCAAAAATGTCCGTCCCTGGGGATCACAGTGAACATTAAATGAGACAATCCATTGAAAGTTGCCTCACATGGCACTGAGCACATGTTCTAGACACACAAGTAAACCTTAGGACTTATTTCTTTCTCTTATATCAAGATTCTATCACAAATTCAGAAATAATCTCTCACCTGCTTTCTAAGCATCAACTGATGGTTGCCTCTGCTTTAGGAAGATGTTGAGAGCTTAGAAGGGCATTATCCTGAAGATTAGGGATAATGTCAAAAATATTCAATTTAAATCCTGGTTTCTTTCCCAGTGCAGTTTTGGTACATTTGATAAATCCTTTAGACTATAGTCTATGGTACTGCCAAGTAAAAGAGGGCTCTGGGCTTGATCATTGCTAAAATCCCCTTTTATTCTAAAGACACTAACTACATAATGGCATTGAGAAGAATCCTGTTATTAGGAGACCCCTAGGTATTTATTTGGTCTTTGTATTTGTTAGTTATTACATTATGTATAGTCCATTTTGCTTTGCTGTAAAGGAATACCTGAGGCTGGGTAATTTATAAAGAAAAGAGGTTTATTTTAGTCACAGTTTTGCAGACTGACCAAGAAGCACAGTGTTGGCATCTGCCTCTGGTGAGGGTCCCACAAAGCTTACAATGAGGGCAGAAGGTGAAACGGAAGAAGATGTATCACATAGTGAGAGAGACAGTGAGAGATGCTGGGGTCTTTAAAACAACCAACTCTCGTGTGAACAATAGAGAAGAATGCACTCATTACTGCAGAGAGGGAATCCAGCCATTCATGAGCGATTCGCCCCCATGACCCAAAGACCTCCCACCAGGTCCCAACTCCAGCACTGGGGATCACATTTCAACATGAAGTTTCTGGGGAGTGAACATGCAAACTATAATACATGATGCATTTTGGAATAAGGACTCATTACATCATATGGTACCCTGGTCATCATGTATCCACAAAGGATGTGGATGGTATTCATGAATAAATACAGCTCAAGTAGATTCCTAAGACTATGCTATCCTTGTTAAACAACATTATGATTTATGGAGGACATATATATTATTCTAATCAGTCTAGATATGCCAATTTAGATTTTACTGATGCACTTCAAATCTCTTAAACTGAGAGTAATGTTTTCAATTACAATATTATAAGCAAACAGAACATTAATCAATATGTCAGTAAACTATTGCCCTGTCATCTGGACTACAAAAACCCATAAACATTTTTAAATAGGGATCTCTCTGTAGAAAATAAGTCTTCTTTAAGTCCCTAATTCCCTAGAAAGGTTTCTTGTGGGTCCCTTATCCAATTCAAACTCTCTGGGTAGCAGAGGATCTAAGCCACTGCCATGGCCTGAATGTACTCCTTCCAAATTCAGGTGTTGCCAGTGTGATACTATTAAGAAGTGGAATCTTGAAGAGGTGATTAGGCCAGGAGGGTTCCTACCTCAGGAATGGATTGGGTACCCTTATAAATAGTTGTGACAAAGAAAGGTGGCTCTCTCTTGCCCTCCTACCTTCTTCCAGGTGGGACACAGCAAGAAGCCCCTCACCAGACTAAGTAGTGGTACCTTGATCTTAGACTTACCAGCTTTCAAGAAGGTGTGAAATAAATTTCTGTCCAATTTAAATCATTCAGCCTTAGGTATTCTGTTGTAGCAACATAAATGGTCTAAGACAGTCATAAGTCACAGCCACTGCATGAGGTTTGACTAGAACACTAACTTTGGGAAACTCAGTTGTGCTATGTCATTGATCCAAGGTTTGTGAAGGTTTACTTGGGAGAGTCACACACAAGAGGGTCTGAGGGTGACTCACCATCAACAACATTCCTATAACTCTTACTGCACTCAATGTAACAGGATCTCCTGTCTTTCATTATGCAGCTTGCACTTTTACATGAGGTATAAGATATTTGGTCTCATCCAAAAACCCCTCAGCTTATAAAGCTTAATTTCCTTTGGATAGAGATACATACCTCTATAATCTATATATGTAGAGGTAGGTAAAAGTGTTTACTGATTGCAAACTTCCCTCTGCTTTTTTTGTATTTTACCATCTCTAAAATAAATGGCATCTTACAATCCATGAGAGAGTTTTTCGTTGTTGTTTCTTAGCAACATATAAAGCAGTGGTACACATCACAACCAGTGGCATATCAGAAATGATTATATATGATAGATTTGCCCAATAAAATTAAGCCCTTGTTCCATTTCAGTTAAAAAATAACATGGAAGAAAATTACATTTCAATCTTTTTTTAATACCTCTCTAAGTTAATACTGCTCTATATTAATGCAAATCATTTACATCTAGGTCATCTCCTTCTAAGAGACAGATTTTTCGAAAAAGATGTATAGTTAGATAATATGAATTTCTCATTTTCAAAATGGTAGCCTATATAACTCAGAAATATATATTGTTTCCTTTCCTGTGTTTTGCTCAGAATGACATAATTTATTGTCTTTTGTTGCCTTCTTTGTATATGCTTATCTGAAGTGTATCTTGATATGTGATACAATACATTGTGTGGGATGACAGGGATAGTTTTGTGTAATTAAATACTCTGTCATCAGAAGAAACAGACCTTGTAATGAGTGTTTTGCTGACTGAGAGCTAGATATCACATCTAAGCTTTATTTTTGAAAGCAGAGATGGTAGAGGAGGCAGCCTTGATGCCATGGCAGATCCTTGTTACCTTCTGACCTTACATGTTAAAAACTCAAGTAAGGTCAGACGGCAACAAAGACCTCAGGTCCTCTCAGTAGCAGGAAACAACTTTAGTGACCACCCTCTCTTCAAGTCTTAAATATTAAATCCTTCCTTTTCTTTCTTTCTTTTTTTTTTTTTTTTTAGACAAGTCTTGTTCTGTTGTCCAGGCTGGAGTGCAGTGGTGATATGCTTTGACGCCATGTCCCCACCTAAATCTCATCTCAAACTGTAATCCCCATATGTCAAGGGAAGAACCTAGTTTGAATCATGGGGGTGGTTCCCCCCATTCCATTTTCCTGATAGTAAGGGAGTTCTCACGAGATCTGATTGTTTAAAAGTGAGTTTCTCCTGACCTCTCTCTCCTGCTGACTTGTGAAGAAGGTGCGTGCTTGCTTCTTCTTCACTTTCTGCCATGATTGTAAGTTTCCTGAGGCCTCCCCAGCCATGCAGAACTGAAAGTCAATTAAATCTCTATCCCTTATAAATGACCCGGCCTCGGTATTTCTTTATAGAAGTGTGAAAGCAGACTAATACAAGTGGCATGATCTTGGTTCACTACAGCCTCAAACTCCCAGGCTCAAGCAATCCTCCCACATCAGCCATCGAGTAGCTGGAACTACATGTATGCACCATCATTCCTAATTAAATTATTTTACTCTTCTGTAGAGTTAGGGCCTCACTATGTTGCCCAGGCTGGTCTCAAACTCTTGGCTTCAAGCAGTCCTCCTGTCTCAGCCTCCTAAAGTGCTGGGTTTACAGGCACGAGCCACTGTGCCCAGCCAACTCTCCATTTAATGACTAAAGACATATACAAAACATATATTCATTATAAAGCAAGCGTGTGGGTGTGTATTTCTAGTCCACGAACTCCACCCCACAAACACTAGAGCATGGAGGGAAAGGCCTCTCTAGTCTGAGGGTCCTATGGGGACATGCTGCCTGTTGGGAAGCTCGCATCACAGATACTAATAATTATATAATTAGTATTTCTCAGATATATGCTAAAACAACTCTGGGTCCTAGACAATGGCCTTATTACTTAAGAAACAAAGCTATTATCTTAAGCCTTTTTTACAATAAAAAATGCAAGATCAAAGATCTACAGGAAGATTTTGCTGACCTTCTAAAGTGTATGTCTGTACTTTGGAACCACATTTCAGGTATTAAACATTATGTTTTATCAAGCCGCAAAGAATGAAAGGTGAGCACCCTTATGCTCTTAGTATTTTTCAGAAATAGGAAGGGATTAAGAACAAACAATGGCATTTTTCTAACCATTTTAAAGGGACTTTGCAGAAAAATTGGATTCTAAAATAATAGATCTGAAGTTAAATAATCACAAGGACTCACAACTAATCCTACTAGGAAGCTCTCCAGAGCCTAGATGTGGTGATGCACACACTGTTACAGCGAAGGCCCCTTGATTCAGTGCCAACATTTGGGAAGTAACAATGGTTTGAATAGCCCCAGACTTCCTTGCTTCGTCCCGTCTGGTTTTCCGAATTTCAAGCTGAATAACTGGCTTCATGAATATGTGGCTGAGATAACAGAAAGGGTAGGTTCTTTGGTGGGAAACAGGCTGATGGTTGTGATGTCTTAGAAGTGCTAAAGCATGGAAGAAACAGCAAGGAGTTCACACACTGAATGTGCCACACCTCTGTCTTGCAGAGATACCACAGAACTGGTGGGCAGAGATTAGCAGTTTTGTGAAGGCAACATGACTTATGACTTTTCCATTTTGTGGAAGTTAATAGTTGTTGTTCATATTCTATGAGAAAACATAAGAGAATTTGAGATCACTGGACAAAATGTTCTCAAGACCAAAAATCCTCCAAAAACAAACAAAAAAAAGCAAAAAATATTCCAAATACTAGTTCCTATAAATGTGGACCCAAACAAACGTATTAGCAAAGGAAACCATGCAATGTGCTTTTCTTGGATTCAGTCTGGCTCTCAATACAGGTGAGTTTCTCCTCACTCCACAGAGTCTTATACGGGAACGCACAGTAGGCTGTCTCTTCCAGACCTTCCTGTGACCTTGAACAGGATCTACGGGTTGGCCCCACATGAAGGTGAAAATAATATCCTTTAGTTATTCTTTTCCCGTCTTTCCTTATGTCAGCCTCTGGAATTATATCTCCCAAAAGAAATTTATGGGTGTGGAAGTTCCTGTTTTATTAGTGCTCTAAGGGGCAAAATAGTCCACACCAAACTCTGGAGGGGAAAAAAATCCAAGAATAAAACAGAAACCATAAACTCCATTATCAAATCAACACAGTTTTCTCTGAAGACGTTTCTCTTCAAACAGACAAAAAGCCTATAATAGCATTCCATGTGGCCCCGTGCAAGCCAAGAGTCAAGTGATCTGAGAGAGCACAGACTGGGTTTGCAAAAAAGGTTCTCATATGAAAAGGTGCAGACAGTGTGGCTGAGGATCGCCACGGGAGCATGACTCCCGTGGGCAGCATTTTCAGAGGATGGAGAAGGCGAGCACTCACCGGACATGCAGAGATGCTCTGTTCCCACTGCGTCATGCTCAGGCTCTCCTCCAGGCTTGTGCATTTCTTCATCACCACGTCCCAGCCACAGTAAGGGTCCTGGGCCCCAATGCAGGTGCTGTAAAGACACACACCAAATGGTCAACAGAAAGGTCGCTTTTCCAAAGATAAGATACACAAGACAAGGCGAACCTGTCCCTTAGTAGAGAGTTATGGGATTTCTTAGATATGAAGCCCAGTGGGTATTTATTTAGGCTGTACACTGGAGAACATAGCTATCTGCACACTCCAGTAAGTACCTAATATTAAACCATTTATATAGACATTTTGAAAAATCTATGTTTTAATCTAACATACATGACAGATGACTAAAGATGAGCCAACACGAGTATTTTGCTGTCACAAATAGTGCTAAAGTCAAGATTCTACAATGTTCAAAAACAATATAGCTGTTACCACCACTACCATCACCATTATCATCCTCCTCCTCTTTACAACAGGTATTATTTGTTGCAGATGCTTAAACGATTTGATAGGCAGGTGTTATTTTCACTTTATTTACCATTACCATCATCATCATCATCATCGTTATTACCACCACTTTATTGATGAGAAAACCAAGGCACAGAAAACTTGAGAAATTAGCCCAACGACATGCAGATACATCCAAAACTCTTCAACATGAATCGTTCAAAAAAATAGGAACATCTTTCATTTGTTTACTGTAGCTTAAATGTATTAAAACTTTCAATTTCATAGTAATTTCATATAGCTGTGTCTATAATATCCTACATATGATATCAGAAGTATTGTAGATGGCGGATATTTTCTTTTTAACTTTGTCTAAATGAAAGAGTTCATACACTACACAGGCATTATTGGATGTGGGCTGTGGCCTTTACATTGTAAATACAAGCAAAGGTAAATGAGGGAGGAAGAAGACAGAGACGATAGTGATGGAGCCAGAAATATACAGAAGATAATGTCATGGGCACACAGGACATTGAACCTGGGAATTCTGTGAGTGGACCGAGAAGTCGGACGGGCAGGAAGCAGATGTGAGGAAAGAAAGGCAATGCCAGCATGGAGGTGCTAATGACCCCTCTTGGAGGTAGGATAGTAATTACAGTGAGGGAGGAGGACCTGTTACAAATTAACCAAGGACCAGAAATCTGATAGGACCAGAAATCATGGCTTAACCATTGACCCTGTCGGCAGGAAGGTAGCATAAGTAAGCAGTGATGAGTTGTTCATATTCATAATATAAAATAATAATTGTTAAGAGAAAAGGTACTAATTATATATAAAGCTCTGTTCTAAGAATGTGACTTATATTTGGTCATTTAAACCCTATGACAACCTTATAGATACAGTACCTCTATTAGGCACTACATTGATTCTCGCTTTGAAATGAAGAAACTGAAGGAGGGAAAGATTGATTTGAAGGCTGTACACCTAGGGAAGATATGTTTGCAGTTGATAAATCGACTGATATGTGGTAAGTTATTATAGGGCTATCATTTATTAATTACCTAAAGAAGTGCAAATGATTTAAAAAGCTGTTTCTCAGAAGTAGGGCTAGGTTGGGGTACAAAAAGGTATGAAACAATTACCTGTTCCTATAACCTCATTAAAACTCCTTGATATGCGACCACATGCAGACATGACTTCTATTTAAAAATACAAACAAGGCAGTTATAAAGGACAAGGTGAAAGCCTATTTCCCCAGTAGTAGGTACTGTTTATACTAATTCAAATATTCTGCAGATATTTTATCCACACATATGAGCATGCTTGTGTGCACATATCTATTTATACACATATGTATTTTGTTATTGTTGTTTATAGGCAAATATATGTTTTATATAATTATATGTAATACACACGAATGTGATTGTACACACTGTTTCACATTTTGCTTTCTACAACCAATAATATATTATTGCACTATTCTTGTCAATAAATATAGCTCTACCTTATTCCCCTTAACAGCTGTATAGTGCTTCATTTTCTTTTTCTTTTTTTTTTTGAGACGGAGTCTGGCTTTGCCGCCCAGGCTGGAGTGCAGTGGCTCGATCTCGGCTCACAGCAAGCTCCACCTCCCAGGTTCACGCTATTCTCCTGCCTTAGCCTCCCGAGTAGCTGGGACTACAGGCACCCACCACCACACCCAGCTAATTGTTTGTATTTTTAGTAAAGATGGGGTTTCACCGTATTAGCCAGGATAGTCTTGATCTCCTGACCTTGTGATCTGCCCGCCTTGGCATCCCAAAGTGCTGAGGATTACAGGCGTGAGCCACCGTGCCTGGCCAGTGCTCCATTTCTTTTATGAACCAACATTTATTTAAATTTCCCCTTCATTTTATTTATTTTATTTTCAATTTTTTATTTCCATAGGTTCTTGGGGAACAGGTGGTGTTTGGTTACATGAGTACTTTTGTGGAGATCTGTGAGATTTTGGTGCACCCATCACATAAGCAGTATACAATATCCACTGCATCCAATTTGTGGGTTTTTTTATCCCTCATTCCCTTCCTACTCTTTCCCTCGAGACCCCAAAGTCCATTGTGTCATTCTTATGCCTTTGCATCCTCATAGCTTAGCTCCCACTTAGGAGTGAGAACATGCGATGTTTGCTTTTCTGTTCTTGAGTTACTTCACTTAGAATAAGTCTCCAATCTCATCCAGGTTGCTGTTAATTTATTCCTTTTTATGGGTGAGTAGTATTCCATCATATATGTGTATCACAGCTTCTTCAACCACTCCTTGATGGATGGGCATTTGGGTTGGTTCCACATTTTTGCAGTTGTGAATTGTGCTGCTATAAACATGCATGTGCAAGTATCTTTTTCATATAATGACTTCTTTTCCTCTGGGTAGATACCCAGTAGTGGGATTGCTGGATTAAATGGTAGTTCTACTTTAAGTTATTTAAGGAATCTCCACACTGTTTCCATAGTAGTTGTCCTACTTTACATTCCCACCAGCAGTGTAAATTTCCCCTTTAAAATTATTAAATTTCCCCTTTTAAAGCAAGGCTGCAGTACTCATTTTTGTACAGATTTTCTATCGGATAAAATTTTATTCGTGTAACTGTTGAGTCAAAAGTTATGAGCATTATTAAATTTGGACTAACCAACAATATGGGAGTGCCTCTGCTGCCTCATCCTGTTACATACTGGATGTTACCTTATTTTTTTTAACTCATCCAAGGGGTAACTCTTTCAGAAAGTTTGTATATGAAAAAAAAAAGTAGAATTTCTCAATTGCCTGTTTTCATTTCTTTCAGTTGTGTCTTAGGTTAAGGCTTAGCATACATGCATATACTTTTTAAACATTTGCATTTGCCATGTGTAAACTTCCTATCCATATCCAATTCCAAGGAAACTTCCTATCCATATCTAAGATTTGATCTCTTTCATGAGTCGTTCATTTTATTACATGGTCATTGGAAGGGTTGATTTTTGCATTAAAACGCAGCCCTCTCTGAGTAATATTTTCCCTGTTTGACATTTTTTTATTGAGATACATGTTATAAAATTTTACGCAGTAAAACTTATGAACGTTTTCCTTTATAGCATCTAACGTGTGTTCCAAATTAAGATTTTTCTCACTTAAATCTTCCCAACTTAAAGATTAAGCATTGAACATTACAGAAACATTAAAGAGTATAGAAACATCACTCTCCCAATTCCTTCTGATTCTTCTAAGGTATAATTTCTTTGGCTCTCCATCCTTTTTCCATTTGAAATGTATTTTTCTCCTCCTCATAAATGAACAAACAAAATCAAAAATCACATATACATATTTAAAAATCTAAACATCTCAAATCCCACACAAAACAAACAGATTCAGGTCTTAGAGGAAAAATAATAGATGTGAGTATGCTTTCTTTTCCTGTTATTCAAATGACATCATTTTCAAATACTACAAGTTTATAACAGAGAGTGTGAGCATAAGCACTTTAAAATCTCTAGCTTTGGGAATATGACTCCCAATAAGGTACTATGTTAAATTAAAAAAAATTTCAATGATCAGTTTCATTGAATAAAACTTGAACCTGTATTTTTATTGTAAAACACATATAAAAATTTTCTCAATTCTCAAGACACACAATTGACTTAATAACACTTTTTTTTGTGTGCAGGGAATAGAGATGGTGAGAATAAACTATTACAACAAATGACTAAGACCATGAAACGTGTGCCTTTATTATCCAGGTGTCAGCAATTTCTTCCTGAGTAACTTTGCATGTGCAGTGTTGTTCTGTAGAAAAATACCCAGAGGAAGTTGCTGGAAATCTGAAGACCCTTCAAGTACAGCCCATGAGACAGACCTGGGTGTGGTGAGCACTAAGAGTCCTGCTCCCTGCTGTGACCTCACCCGGCTGCGCCAATGAGATCAGATCTGGGAGTGTCCTCATCTTACTAAAGTAGCCAAAAATGACATATTTATATTTGCGGCTCCTATGGCGAAACCTGAGAGTAATTCTTTTACTGACAAAATCATATAGTGTATATCACATACGGGAACTCTATGTGCATGATTCTTTACACAGAGCAAAAGTATAGCGAGGCTACTTTTGCTATACTTCAAAGAGATCATTCAAAAGGTCTGCATTCCTTTTCATGTTTCTTATTAAAGCAACATGACCAGTAGGTAAAATTAAACCTCCAAAAAGGGAAAAATTCCACGGACTCCCTACGTTTACCCCAGACTTCCCGTGCAAAGCTGCTTGGAGACTTAAAACAATGCCACAGTGTTAGAGGGAAGTATTTCAAGCTGTTTTAAATGGAAAGCTGCATGTAATAACATCTTTTTCTTCTGATGATGCCAATGGTTCTGCATGTTCTTAACATTACACTTATCCTTTAAAATGTTAACATGTCTTTACAAACACAAACGCCCATTCAATAAAATACCATGTATATTCCAATATAATTCCCTCATGCAAAATATCTTACACCATGGGCAAAATTCTGATGAGATCTACCTTTATTCTAAATTATGTCTTAAGAAAATCTATCACACAATTTTATTTCTGGAAGCTGGGTCTCTAAGAAAGTGTGGAAAATTGTGTGTTTCCAATTAACGCAGCCACCGTGAAAGTGGCTTTTCTGTATTCCGCTTTGAAAATGCTTTTCCTTGTGTGATAAATATTTTTAATATGAGTTTTAGCGTGATTTAATTATTCCAAATTGTCAACATATGTCATAGCATCATTTTGCATCCCATAAATATATTCTGTTCAAATATAATTGTCAAGATTCAATTTTAAAATTTCCATAACGTGTTAATGACCTTACACTACTCTCATTGTACATATTACCCTGGTATTCGAAAGTACTTGAATTTAGATAAAAATATTAGTCAGAATCTGAAGGTTTAGTTTTTTTCGAAAACACACTTATTGAGGGTACTTTTTAGAGCTAAACGTGTATTTGGAGGCAGGCCTTAATTCTAAAAAGCAGGATAAATGTCTCCTTTCCTTTTCACATGACAATAACATCAACATATATCTAAATTATTTCTTTACATTTTAAAAATTTGCAATTATGTTTTTTGTTAGTTTGAGTAACAGAAAATAAGTTTATTCACTAAAATATTTTCACTGTATTTCTGAAAAGTTGAGAGGTATTGCTGAGTACAATTCCTCGTGCATATTAGATTACCTAAGTATCAGTGATGACTTTATCTGGCTTGTCACCGTCACACTAATTACCATGAGGTCAGTTTATTTTTTATATTAAGAATTTTTGCCATTTTGTTAATACACAATGTATTCGTAAACATGGGATTTTAAAAGTGTTTCAATCATGTATTGATTCAGCACATACTTATGAGCACTTGGCTATGAAGTTGACTTTGAAAGTGCTGGGTGTACCATGGCAAACAGACACTGTCACTGAGTTCCAAGAACTTACCATTTGGTTAAGAAAGTAAATATTAAACAGTTACATGATAAATATCAACAACGAGTTGCAAAGGAAGAATTCAAAGGGCATAAGAGACTGGTGAATCCCCACTACAATGGCTGGTTGAGTCTGGAATAAGAGGATATGTAGGTACCGGAACAAATGGGATGAACAGAAGTGACCCATTTGATAGGAGCCAGCAAGAGCAGAACTTTTTGCAGAGAGATCAGCCTGGGAAAAGCACTCAGCCGGGAGAGAACTTGGCGAGTTTGAAGAACTGGTAAAATGGAGGCTGGACTTGGGCTGAAGCTTGAGGAGTGAAATGGGCAGAGTCCTTGGGCCCGATTAAAGATTGAGGGTTTCCTTGCAAGTGTTGCATACTTTAAAGTGCTTCCCAAATACTATGCAAGAGCCATACTTCAAACATCAATATTGATTTCTTTTATCATTACAATGATTGTGGTAGTGATCAACCTGTCTATGAATTATCCCTTCCCCAATTTCTAAGAAAATCTGTCTCATTCCTAAGCACCATGTCACCATATACTTCATAAGCTATTCTTTTAATTAAAAACATTACTGGCTAGGCACGGTGGCTCATGCCTGTAATCCCAACACTTTGGGAGCTAAAGGTGGGTAGATCATTTGAGGTCAGAAGTTCAAGACAAGCTTGGTCAACATTGTGAGACCCTATCTCTACCAAAAATACAAAAATTAGCCGGGCGTGGTGGCACATGCCATGTTGGGAGGCTGAGGCAGGAATCACTTGAACCTGAGAGGCAGAGGCTGCAGTGAGCCGAGATCGCGCCACTGTACTCCAGCCTGGGTGACAGAGTGAGACTGTATCTCAAACAAACAAACAAACAAACAAACAAACAAACAAACAATCTTACTAAAAATAAGACTGAAGAAAATTCCAAGTAGACAATAACCTTCCTGAGACATCCACAGATCCTTCAATTGGTAAATCCAACTAGAACGTACATTTTCTTTGTTTTCCTCTTCTGCAAAACTGAAATAAAAATACCTATTCACAGGGCTGTTTTGAGAGTTATATCATGCTAGATAGTATATTAAAAAGTTTTTTTGAGATGGAGATGCATACCAGTTGCTATAATTAGTCCCTAAGCACAATTTCAAGTTACTATACGCTATGGACTTCTGAGGTAGTTGAAAACATTCTATATTGAATACGAAGTCCAATAATAATTCATGCTACATGGTATGATTTGCAGGTGAAGCTAATGTACTCGATTTCAGTTAGTGACTAACTTTTAATACTTTTAATGTATTAAAAACTACTTGGCTTAACATTAAATGACATTGATCAAATACAATGGCTATTTTTTACATTTTATTTTGCACTTAATATTAAATTTAAATAATTGACTTACACTGGCACTAATACTAATCATACTTGGCAAATGTTCTTTTAGTTAAAACCTTAATAGGCAAATATAACATTTCAATTTTCCTGAAAAATCTGTTTTAAAATTGAACAAGATTGATACACATTTTACAGTGAAGCATTTCAGGAAAATTGATAATTTGAAAAATAGTGATGGAATTAGATAGAGCATATTTGAAATAAGCAAGCCAAAAGTTCTTTCTGGATCTAGGACTTGTGATTAACTTGGGTTGCCAGCTTTGGTTTCTGACCTGATGCAGAGACCCCGTTCCACTCCCTCTTTAAGCACTGAATCGTGAGCTGTTTATCTTGACCTCTTTGTGGGCTTCAATCACTGTGAACTTTTCTTGAGAACAAATATAAAATCTTTCTAGAAAGGCCAAGACTGTCTCCAGGACAAAGCTAAGAAAAGCAGCTTTTCCATGGCTAGGATTGTACCAGGACACCAGACCAGGACAAAGGGGGCATAGGGTGTTACAATGGCCCAACGTCAACCTTCCATGGTTCCACGATGTGGAAGTAACTCACCAGGAAAAAGCTGTGTCGATGTGCTCAAGAAGAAAAGAAAATAATTACTGGTCACTTCATTCAGGGAGAAGCCCACATCATTGGTATTCCACATCCTCTATTCTATAAGTAGGCATAATTATAGGTACCTCCAAAGTTCACCCTTCCCCAGTGTCCTCTCCTCTTGGCTAATTCCAATTTAAAATGAAGACACAATTACTTATTTGCTATATAACATGTTTTTCTTTTTCAAGAGAAACACTTCTGTGAAACAATGTTTAAGGGTCAACAATTATGCCTGAAGAATGCAGAAGGTGTCAAGTAATACATTTTAATATTTACTCAAAACCTTAAAGGGGAGTACATCCAGAGGGGGAAAAATGTATTATTCTGTTTTCTTATAATTCACCTAACTTAACAGTTTGACCTCAATTGAGTGGATGAGGTTCAATGCCAAGGAACCCTTCTGTGTAGTACAGCCCGCCCCTTGGAAAGAACATTTGTCCCTCTCAGCAGGTAGTTACAGCAAGTGTGGGTCTGCCTTGAATTTGGATTCTCTGGTGCCCTCACGACTGCTGGACAGCTGGTGACAGTGGTGAAGGCAAGCACCTGGCTCTCTTCACACTAGGCCCTGTGTAGCTTTCATCAGTGCCGAATCCCAGTTGCTCTTGTGTGGATAGAGACATGTTCATTCGAGACAGGGAATTATTGCAAATCTACTGACAGATGCTCCCACTGCTTGGATGAGGCCATGCTGACATTACTCACCCAAGCACATAATGTGGTCATGCTAGAGTCTCATGAACTGTTGATTTGCCCTGACAGAGGCAAGTAACAATTGAATGCAAGGAGCAGAATCTGGCCTGATGGGTCCAGCACCTCTCAGACAATGTGAAGTTATTTGAAGGCAGAGCAGCAAATGATTGGCTGGTCAGTTTGCCTTCAGTTTAGTCCGGAGACCATGTGAAATATATGTGGGCAAAGAAGGTAAACCACACATACAAGAGCAGTCTGTCCTGTTTACTTTCCTTTTCTTTCTTGTTTGTTCATTCACTTTTTATTTTGACTTACATCTAGAACAAAGGGAGATTTGAAGCCCAGCCTTCAACATAGTGTGCAGAAAGTGTAAAAGACCACTCACAGGCAACGCCGGCTCAGAAGGACCTGCATGAACTGAGTATAATATTAAAACAGGAAACGAACTATCTTGTGTTGAATTCTTACTATGTACCAGACCCCTAACATAGCCTCTCTCTCTTTATCTCCCATAACACACTCCTATGGAAACAGGGCTGAGAAATGAGATACGAAAAAGTTGAGTAACTGGCTTATGGTCACACACCACACAAAAGCCCCATCCAGAACCACCTGAACGCAAAGCTCGTGCTCTTTCCATAGGCAGGCTGTTTTACAAACATATGAGAGCAGTTATTTCCTTAAGAATTCACTGGACTATGCAGCAAATAAAAAATCTTAAGAGAAGCCCAGATGCTCCTATTTAGGATAACTCAGGTGCAGGGGTCTGCAGCCAAGAAATGCGGGCAGCTCAAGCTTTCCCATGGAATTTTTACATAACTTTAATTTGAGAGCTCAAAAGCAGGAGGCCTGTGGAGTAGATATTAAAGAAGATTTTTTTTTTTTTTTTTTTTTTTTTAGATGGAGTCTCACTCTGTCGCCCAGGCTGGAGGGTAGTGGTGTGATCTCGGCTCACTGCAACCTCCACCTCCCTGGTTCAAGCAATTCCCCTGCCTCAGCCTCCCGAGTAGCTGGGATTACAGGAGCCTGCCACCACACCCAGCTAATTTGTTTTTGTTTTTTTTGTGTGTGTATTTTTAGCAGAGGCTAGGTTTCACAAATGTTGACCAGGCTAGTCTTGAATTCTTGACCTCAAGCAATCCACCCTCCTCGGCCTCCCAAAGTGCTGGGATTACAGGCGTAAGCCACTGCACCTGGCCAAGAAGGAAACTTTTTCTTTCTGATCTCCATTAGTTGTGTTTCTCAACTGAAGTACGAAAGGTTGGTAATAGATTTTCAAACTTTACCCAACTGACTGTTGAAAACACACCTTGCCATTTAGAGACCAAGGATACATTCTCTTAGTAAAGCAGTTTCATGTGTTGATGAGTTCTTACCCACCCTGCCCAGGGTCTGGGGATGTTACCTTATGACAACACCGGAATACACTGTGCTCCAGCCCAAGCCTAACTTGGAACCCTCTAATCATGTCTTTCTCACTGTCCTAATTAGCACTTACCACTTTTGTTAATGCCAGCACCAACAAAAACTCAGTGCATTTACTTTCTGCCGTTTCTCTATTTTTTAAAAACAGATTTAATGGTGGCATCCACGTAATGTTGCTGTGCTTTATTACATTTTTGTTGTATCACACAGATGTCTTCATGGGCATCGCTTAATGGCTTCAGAATTACTCAATCAGAGAACAATCATTGAAAGGGTGTATCATAAGTGGTGATTAATTCCCTTACTACTGGAAGTTGAAAATTAGAACACTGGTTATGATACAGATACAGCTTAAAAAATAATCGGAGAGGAACATTAGGTGAGGATGTTAGGTCCTTGTGTATTCCAGCATCAGACTTTAATGATAAATCGATTTTGGAATAAATTCTAAGGTAACTCCAAGGTCCTTTGGCTCAGTTCCATGATAGCAGGTGATTTTACTTATACCAGAATTTCTTATTACAATCTGAGTCCTCTGCAGGCAGGGTCAGAGATGCCTCATTCATCATCCTCCATGCAGGGCCTCACGTGGTGTTTGGCATGTATTGAGTTCAATAAATATAATATGAAGGAATTAATTACAAAAAATCCACATTCTCTAGAGGTTAAACCAAAGCCAGCACAAACAAAAACTCAAGACTTTGAGATTTGGCAAACACTACATTCATTCTGAGGGGATAATATTTACTTTGTCAAATGGGTACATGCCAGAATGTCCTCCTGAATGTTTATTTGATTAATGACCAAATGAGTACGGCTGTCTGTCTGGGAGACCACGTGGGAACCCTGCGATTTCTCTGTACACATTGTGTGCTTTTCCCATTGGCAGAGGCTGTCTTTAGGGAATATTTAATTATGAAAGGTGTCAACCTATTAACTCCGGCTTTTAAAACTTTGACTTTTAGAGCAATATACGTCCTGTAGTAATCTAATTTCCACTCTAATTTTTTGATGAGGTGTTAATTTCTTTAACTAAATGATATTATTAAAAACTAACTGCATTAAGAATGCCCAAATACCAGTTCACTCAATGGAGCCAATGTCTTTTTCTTTTTTTTTCCTAGACGGAGTCTTGCTCTGTCACCCAGGGTGGAATGCACTGCAACCTCTGCCTCCTGGGTTTAAGTGATTCTTCTGCCTCAGCCTCGGAGTAGCTGGGATTACAGGTGAGCGCCACCACACCCAGCTAATGTTTGTATTTTTAGTAGAGACAGGGTTTCACCATGTTGACCAGGCTAGTCTCGAACTCCTGACCTCTTGATCCACCTGGGTCGGCCTCCCAAAATGCTGGGATTATAGGAGTGAGCCACCACGTCCTGCCCAAGGTCTTTTTCTTAATGCTCCATCTTTCCCTCGAGTTTTATAAGGCACAATTTAAAAGGTGTGACTCTTTTATATGTAGGTTATATGTAGTTTATAATTCTTTCAGTTCCCAGATTTTCTCTCCTTTCCCCCAATTAGTTCATTAAGCAAAAATAAAACAAATCAAAAAATAAAAATAAAAAAACCACCCCACCTAAGGCCCAAAGGCTTTCAATGCTTTTGCTACTGTGTGATATTGCCACATTTTTCTGTAAAGGAATTTTGTTTTGTCACAGGAATTTTGCTTGTTTTCAAGGTATGAAGTAAATTAGCAGATAAGGGAGAGGCAGAAGGTCCATTTGTTAGTTTAACAAATATTATATTTACTGACCCTTTTTTGAACTGGATACCAGGCTGGGGCCTTCATTGAACCCAGAAGCACAGAGGAAGCCCAGCCTTTGGGAGCTCGTGTTCCCACATCTTGAATGAAGCCTGTGCTGGCATGCAGGAATTCACAGTCTACTTTCTGTTCTATGATGAAAGATTAATTGCACACTCTTTCAATGAATGTTAAATAAAAAGGTAAAATTGTATGAGTAAGTATCCAAAGGGTAGAAAAGTTCATGATGTTCAGAAAATATTAGGGTACTGATTAACCTATGTAATGTAATAGCTCATTTGACAAATGTAATATCTAATTTTATAAATTAGTGTTATTAAGGGACATTCATTTATTCAAAAGGCAGATGATAATCTCAGTTAGGGGTCAACAAACCACACAGCCTGTGGCCAAATTCATACGGCCCCCTAAACTTTTCCTGAAACACACAACTGGGGAATGTTCCTCACTGGTAACTGTTCATGAGTGCACAGAGGCCACAGGGCAAGGCTGACTCACAGGTGACCCAAGCTTTGGCCCCAAGATCCTCCCTGGTCCTGCAACATGGGAGGATTATGAGGAACTGCTGCAAAACCATTCCTCCCGCATCCCTATGTCCCAGGAAGGCTGTCAGGAGTTTCTCATTGCTTTCCAGGTTCTGATGAGTTGAAAGGCTTTCTGCCCCCTCATACGCCCATACTAGGATACAGCTTTAGGCTCTCAAACTGCCAGCATGAAATGGGCCCCAGGGAGTGCAGTGCCTTAGTTCTCCTGCTGCACCATCACCTGGCCGTCTTGTTTTGTTTTGGAGACAGAGTCTCATTCTGTCACCCAGGCTGGAGTGTAGTGGCATGATCTCGGCTCACTGCAACCTCCGCCTCCTGGGTTCAAGCGATTCTCTTGCCTCAGCCTCCCAAGTAGCTGTGATTTCAGGCATGCGCTACATGCCCAGCTAATTTTTGTATTTTTAGTAGAGACGGGGTTTAGCCTTGTTGGCCAGCTGGTCTCAAACTCCTGACTTCAAGTGATCTGCCCTCCTCAGTCTCCCAAAGTGCTGGGATTACAGGTGTGAGCCACCATGCCTGGCTGCCCCTTTTGTTTTGATGTCATCCAGTGGGACAAGGGATGTGGCGAGTAGACTCTTTTTTTTTTTGCTCTTTTTTTTTTTTTTGTGGCTAAGTAATAAACTGTCTGTATCTAACAGTGGATCACAATTTTCTCACCAGACAAACCCATCAGCCTTGCTTGACCCACACATCTACCCATTCATATGGTCTGTGGCTGCTTTCACATTGCAAGGGAAGAGCTGAGGAGTTTCAACAGAGACTGGACACCTGTGCAGCCTAGAACAGCTTCTCTCTCTCTGGCTCTTTGCAAGGAAAGTTTGCTGACATGCTGATCTACTCAACTCAGTCCTTAAAATGACTTTAAAAGTCCATATCAGGGCTGGGCACGGTGGCCTATGCCTGTAATCTCAGCACTTTGGGAGGCCAAGGTGGGTGGATCACTTGAAGTCAGGAGTTCAAGATCAGCCTGGCCAACATGGCGAAACCCTGTCTCTACCAAAAATACAAAAACTTAGCCAGACCTGGTGGCACACGCCTGTAGTCCCAGCTACTCAGGAGGCTGAGGCAGGAGAACCACTTAAGCCTGGAAGGTGGAGGTTGCAGTGAGCGCTGAGATCACACCACTGCACTCCAGCCTGGGTAACAGAGTAAGACTCGTCTCAAAAAAAAAAAAAAAAAAAAAAAAAAAAAAGAGTCCAAATCCGCAGCCCTCCCATCACCACACCCCTAAGCTGTTCTTTTCTTAGCCTTGAAGAGGTACAGTCAGTCATACTACTTACAAGGCTATAATAGTTTCTTGTGGGAGAAAATAACAACCTGATTTACAGACAAGACAAGATTATTAGAGGGCAAGTCCTGTGATTGCTCTTTCCTTCCTGAAGTACAGAGGTAGGAACCCTATTAGTTCTTAGCCAGAGCTCATAGGGCAGCAGGTTCTGAATTCACACTGGTGTTTACACCAGGCAGGTAGTCAGTAAGTGTTTGCTCTTGGCTGCTCCATCCTGGGCCTCCTTATGGAGACTTTTTCCACTTAATTAATTAATTTATGTATTGTAGAGATGGGGTCTCACCATGTTCCCCAAGCTAGTCTTGAATTCCTGGACTCAAGCAATCCTCCTGCCTCAGCCCCAAGAAGTGCTGGGATTACAGGTATGAGTCACCACTTCCAGCCTTTTTCCACTTTAAAGACACCAGTTAGAATGGCGATCATTAAAAAGTCAGGAAACAACAAGTGCTGGAGAGGATGTGGAGAAATAGGAACACTTTTACACTGTCGGTGGGACTGTAAACTAGTTCAACCATTGTGGAAGACAGTGTGGTGATTCCTCAAGGATCTAGAACTAGAAATATCATTTGACCCAGCCATCCCATTACTGGGTATATACCCAAAGGATTATAAATCATGCTGCTATAAAGACACATGCACACATATGTTTATTGTGGCACTATTCACAATAGCAAAGACTTGGAATCAACCCAAATGTCCATCAATGACAGACTGGATTAAGAAAATGTGGCACATATACACCATGGAATACTATGCAGACATAAAAAAGGATGAGTCCGTGTCCTTTGTAGGCACATGGATGCAGCTGGAAATCATCATTCTCAGCAAACTATCACAAGAACAGAAAACCAAACACCGCATGTTCTCACTCATAGGTGGGAATTGAACAATGAGATCACTTGGACACAGGAAGGGGAACATCACACACCAGGGCCTGTTGTGGGGTTGAGGGAGGGGGGAGGGATAGCATTAGGAGATATCCCTAATGTAAATGACACGTTAACAGGTCCAGCACACCAACATGACACAGGTATACATATGTAACAAAACTGTATGTTGTGCACATGTACCCTAGAACTTAAAGTACAATAAATAATAATAATAATAATAATAATAAAAGATAGTAAAAAGAAATGACCACATGATGCTACTGGACCATGAGCCAGGTGCATGGCCTGGCCCACAGGATGAGGTCAGCTTTCCTCTGCTACACATTGTACTCATATCTGGGCTTACCCAGATTCCCGAATTCCTCAGAAATTAGTGAATGTGAACTCACTTCATGCAACTTATACACAGATGTGGTCAATAAGGCCTAAAACGAAAAAGGATATGCATGAACAGTGCGGTTTCTCTTGCACTCTACATCCCCAGAGATCACCACCGATTCCAATGAGTTAGCTTCATCTTTTGCATGATTTTCTCACTCTATCTATTAAATGGCTGTGCTAAACAATGCTAACATCAAAACACAATTTTTGGCTCATCTTTGAGGTCAAATTTGACTGAAATACAATTTTGAAATATTCACCTTTTAAAATAACTTTCCAAGGGAACAATGCTGTGTTCCAATCAGTCACAACACATGTGTGTAGTTAGTACAGGGAGGTGCTTGTCACCACTCCCAATCCCCCACGTCTGAGGTCACACGATCTCCTTAAGAACAACTGGAGAATGGAAACTCAGCTTAGAAAGCTTTGGGAAAACAGAGTACAAACCCTCCTTCATGTTTACTTGATCCAGTCTGACAGCAAGCAGAATGAGGAGGAGGCTAATGGGAAGAAGGGGTAAGCATCTCTCAGGAGACCTGGCTTCTGCCTGTCCGGGTACTGACCAGCTCTACCTCTCAGTTGCACACATGAAGAATGCAATCCAGCAGCTCCTTCAGCCGAAATCTGACCACTGAATGGGTGGTCCTCATTGTACTCGGGGCAGCAGAAAGAACCAGTAATACAGCATAGGCCTGGGACAGTCTCGGCTCTGACCCAGGTCTCATGTTGCAGTAGCTATGAGACTTTGAGCAGGACACCAAAAATCTGAGCTGCCATTTCCTCATCTGAGCAATGGATATGGTATGCTACTTTACTTTCAGGATTGACATAATCATTCTGCAAAATTCTCATAAAATCTAGCATATTGTCAGACATGTAAAAGAAATTTGTGAAATTGTATCAGTTATCATTTATACACATTTTAATAAATGTTATTGTGCATTGCCTTTGGAAAAAAAGACTCAAGAAAATTAAACATGTAAATATGATTTTGAAGGAGACAGGTAATTTAGATAAGCAGTTTCCCTTTTTAAATACTTCTAGATTCATTTATGAGACTGGTTTTCCAATAATAAATGGCATCACTGAGATTCTATGATGGAAAGTATATTGGAAAAGAAATTAGTATCCAACTATTACCCAATTGTTTTCCTATTCCTATTTAGTGTACTTCTTTAAGCATCTTTCTGAAAGATTAAAATTGCTTTTGTCAAAAAAAAAACCCACAACTTTTCCTTATAATTTATAAAAAAAGTTTATGCAGTTTTTATTCTTTTTAAAAAGATTCTTTTCTCCATGGAATGTTAACTAGGGAGGGTTTCCTATCTTTCTACAGGAGGAGGATAGTAGAGAAACACATTGGAAATATTCAGAGAAATGCTTGGGTTGAAATCTTTAGTTTTCTTTTCTAGAATGAAATACTGAAGGGCCAGGCACAAACTAACCCCCTCTGAGGACTCGAAGACCACAGTCCATCAGTTGAAAATGAAGTTAACGATCTCTTGTTGCTTTTCTCAGAGTAAACAGCAGGGTGATTAAGCTCCAGCTATAAATGTCAAGCTCTTTCCCTCAGGAGCCCAGTGAAGACACACCAGTGGCATCATTCTCCTTGAAAGAAAAGAGGGAACGGTGAACTCCTCCCCAGGCCTCTGCGCCTGGAGCACCAGCTCCTGTGGATCCACAAGTGGGCTGGCAGTTCAGGTGCATGAGAGATGCCAGGGACACCGTGCCTCTCATCGCTAATCTGATGCAGAACTTAGTTCCTAAGCTGCATGTACAAGAGGCTGAGCGATTGTGACCCAGACTCAAGGAAGTAGAACAACCTATAAAAGATGAATTGCCTCATGCTCTGTAAGCCATGCTCCCCCATTCTGGCACCAGAATCACCCTGCAGACAGCACAGGCCTGCGGCTTCCTGCGGGTTATCCTGCGTCACCCTCCATAAAGGTCATCCCTCACTGGGCTGGAGTTGAAAGACGGGTATCCTTCCAGATACATTCCAGCTATGACATCCTGTTGGCCAGACCCCAACCCTGTTACCCACTGAACCAACAGCAACCAGGGAAGAATAATTTCTTCCCTAGGCTAGTTCTGCAGGGAACACATACCAGAATAAATTTCAAGCAGCCACTGGTTAAATTTACGAAGTAGGCATATATAACAATGGCAGTTAATAAATATCACTAGCTGTTACTAAGGCTCACAATATCATTATGATTAACTGGGAGGTTCCTCACATTATTCCTCAACTCTCTGTCTCATTTCAAAGGAGACATTATATTATAGACTTCATTTTCTAGAATCATCTTGAAAGGCATATTGTTGGGATTACACATAAAAAACTTCCTTCCACCTAAGAATACTCACTTTGCAGAATACTTTAAATTTTATACTCTCTCTATTATCCTATTTGATTCTATAGCAATTCACACATGTTGGATGAGAAAGTGACTTCTCAAATACTTTTGTGACCTGGGTCAAGAAATAGCAACAACAGGGCTGGGCGAAGTGGCGCACGCCTGTAATCTCAGCACTTTGGGAGGCAGAGGCGGGCAGACCACTCGAGGTCAGGAATTCGAGACTAGCCTGGCCAACATGGCAAAACTCTGTCTCTACTAAAACTACAAAAATTAGCCAGGCATGGTGGCACATGTAATTCCAGCTACTCAGGAGACTGACTCAAGAGAATGACTTGAACCCAGGAGGTGCAGGTTGCACTAAGCTGAGATCACACCACTGCACTCCAGCCTGGGTAACAGAGCAAGACTCCATTTCAAAAAAAAAAAAAAAAAGCAACAACAGGTCTGTACCATGAATCCTAGCTTCTAAGTGCCAAAGCCAGTGTCATTAGGCACCCTGTTTTGAGAGAGAGTGGCCCATGTAGGATAGATGTTTGTGAGTGATATATCAAAAAGGACTATTTCTACTCCAAATCTGCAATTTCACCCCACTTTAGGGGGTGGAATTAAACAAGATGCCTAAGAACATTTAAGATTCTGATTTCCCCAGGGGTGATCTTTTGTCAGGGGTCAGAGTGTATATACAATTTCCCAGAGTAAAGTGCTGGTCAAATGTGTGATGTATACAGTACTTTTTCATTTCCTAAGCACCTGGGCCAACATGTTTCCAAATTAAACTTGAAACACAACCATGGTCGATTGTGGATGGCCCATGGAAGATAAGACTGGCCTGAGGGTGAAGGAAGATGCAATGACACTTGGGTTTCCCTGTGGCTGGGAGACCTCCCTCCCTACCCTCTCTGCAGGCTCAGGAGAGAAGCAGCACTCCAGGGGAGCGGATGTCAAAGATAGTGGCGGTGGGGGGTGTCCCAGAAAGTGGGGGCCACCGCAGCAACATCAACCACTCCTTCTCAAGGGGTTATCAGTATAAGAGCTGTGGTCGAGAAGGACATATACCTTAGAATATTTTTTGTTATTTCTATATTCAAATAAAATACAAGCTTGAGGCCAGGTGTGGTGGCTCAAGCCTGTAATCCCAGGACTTCGGGAGGCCGAGATGGGCAGATCACTTGAAGTCAGGAGTTCAAGACCAGCCTGGCCAACATGGTGAAACCCTGTCTCTACTAAAACTACTAAAATTAGTCAGGCATAATGGCACACATCTGTATTCTCAGCTACTTGGGAGGCTGAGGCATGAGAATCACTTGCAGCCAGAGGTTGCAATGAGCTGAGATCTCACCACTGTACTCCAGCCTGGGCGACAGAGTGAGACTTCATCTCTCTCTCTCTCTCGCTCACTCTCTCTATATATATATATTATATACACACACACACACACACATATATACACACACATACACACACACACAAATATACACATACATATACATACACACACATACACATACATATATATGCTTGTGCCAGATTAACAGATTAATACAGTCACCAAATATCAGTATTATCACTGAGTGTTCTAAGGCACTGAATGATTTATTTTAACCTTGACAACTGCTTACAGGTATTATATCGTGGCTTCTCCTCTGAGGAGAACTGGTGGGTTATTCTCATCACGGTTAATCTATTTTCATGAAAGTTCTGCATCCTAGCGCACAGGACTCTCAGAGGCATGAAGGGCGGCTCAGGCCATTCAACTTCAGGGCATCTGAAGTCTCCCCAGCTCTCTCTGGGTGGGCCCTTCACACACACTAGTGCATCCCGGCCCCGGAGATGCCCTACCTGTGTGTGCGGTAGAACTGGCACCTCTTCAGGGGGATCTTGACCACGTGCTCCCACAGGCCCACGAACAGGACGCTCTGGCTGTGCAGGATCTGCAGGCTCCTGATGGGCTCCCTCCGCCTCTCAGGGAAGAGCTCAATCTCCTCCAGCAAACAGCTGCTTGCGGTCTGATTCAGGGGCGCCCGCACTTTCTTAATGGTTCCGTAATCTGTGAAGGCCACAGGATGAGAAGGAAACAAGGTCAGCGGGTCTCACAAACCAATCCCTGGTTAAACAGAGTGTGCTGTGTATGCAGCCATGGATCTCCAGCCAGGAAAGCCATCTAAGCATCCTTCAAAAACAGTACACCTGGCCCCACTGCAGACCAGTTAGGTCAGCTGCACTGGATGTGGGGCCCAGGCAGCAGTATCTTTTAAAATGAGGCTCTCATGTAGCAAGAGACGAGGACTAATCATATCCAATTGGACCCTTCCAGTTCCAAGTCTAGGGATGGAGAGCTCAAAGTAGCAAGCTTTGTGCCGTTCCATGGAGAACATCAAGGGAGAGAGACCCTCAAGGAATGATCTTGGATTCTTAGTGTCAGAGGTGCTGACTTTGGTGCCCAGCAGGGCAAGGAAAACACAATGTGATGGGCAGCTTCAAGCATCCAGGACAACAGTGATGCCCCCTCCTCCTTCCTGCCCAGAGAAGTACACCCTCCTCCATCTCTCTCCCTCCTCTGTCTACATTAGTTCCTCCTTTCCTTCTAGTGCCTGCTCTTTGGGATGATTTTCTTGGACTCAACTCCTCTCAACCTTCTTTCCTGTGCTTCTGAATATCCATTTCTGGCCTGATCTAAGCCCTCCCCGCTCCAAGTTTTCTGCTCCCTGGGTGTTTCTGGGCACTTATTTATCTGCTTGACTGCTAACACTGCTGGAGCGTGAGCGACCCCCGAACCATGCAGCCTTCCCAGCTATGAGGGGCACGGAGTAGGGTCTTCTCAGCATGCCAGTGGGAGGGTGGCGGGGACAGCATGGCTAGCACCTGTGTGTAGGGGGGACACACAGTTGAAACAAACATTGCTCTCCCAGGTACCCTGTGCTGTACCCCCAACCCCTTGCTGACACCCTGCAAATCCCAGGCATGAAATCCAGCCTTCTGGAAGCCCCTCAGAGATCCACTCAAGTACCTGGAATCATCCTGAAGGCCCTGACTGAATAACACCTTCCATGATCCTGAGTTTTGAAACATCATGAATCTTATTTTGCAAACACAGAAAACGAGTTTAAGAAGTTATTCTAAACCCAGAAGTAGTCAAGAATATTTGACTTCAAGGCTTCCTATCAAGCAATTAATTGCAAAAGACCTTGGATAAACTACTTTACATTTTTCTCTCTCTATGAAAGCCTTAGAGATGGAGGCTATTTGTGTTTTAAAAAAAATACATATGCAGACATGTTTTAGCCTGAATTTACTTTAAAAAGTATATCTGAAACGTCTCCAATGAGCATTTTCTGATTATGCATTGACTGAAAAATCATGTATACAGTACTGGTAAACAATTGCTTGCTTTTGCTTTAAGCTAACTGGTTAAATAGGTGACCTTTGAAAAAGGTCAAGCATACACTGAAGTACGCTATATGCTGGGAAGATTTTAAAATGATCTCAGAGAAAAGAGTATGTATTTGTGTTCATGTAAAAGGGTGAGGACAAAAGAGAGAGAGAACGGGAGACAGGAGAGAAAGAGGCAGTTGTGGTGTAGAGAGGCAGGCATTTTAACAAATTCACAGTTCACAGAGGTAAACATGTAAGAAAAAATGTATGTCTTAATTCTACAATTCAACTTAATTTTGACTTGGACATCACAGTTCATGAGCTTGTTGGAAAATTCAACCTCAGTGATTCTTAGGTCTCTCTGCCTGGGGTAGAGTGAGGCGTCAATAAACTTACACAGCACCAAGGAACTAACAGGGAGAAGACGGGGGCTTCAGGGAAGGTGACTTCAGCACACATATGTCAGCCACAAGGCCCTGCAAGGAGGTCCCCATGAGGCACCAGCAGAGGGAGGTATCAGCCTTCCCATGGAGCCCTGATGGGCATAGAGCCTGTGGACGCCTTTGGGACATCATTAGACATGGGGACATGATCTGAGCCACAGGTTAGGAGGGAGGCAGGAGCAGAGCTTGTGTGAGAGACCGCTGTGTGAAACAGGAACTTTCATAGAAGTTCAGGGTGGGGTGGGCTGCCTAGAGTCGGGAGCCAGCTGGAGGATCACTATGCTGTGACCAGCATCGCACTAGTTGCTTACCAGCCCAGTGTGGCATGGGAAACAGAGTTTACAGAACTATAGCCTATCTGAGAATTTAACAAAGACTCATTGTTATTTATTATTTATTTTGTTGAAGGATTATTATTCTGAGAAACCTGCCCAAATTAACAACAGTCAAGATGTCAATATGTTCATATGTATTTCAAATTCTTAAGTAATTGTGGAAAGAATCGAACTTGTAAAGATTCGTGACAATTTGACTTTAAAGAATGAGCCATCATTGATCACAAACTTTCACTGCATATTTCTGCACGCCTTGTATCTGATTTTCCAACTGTAGTTTTCTAACAAAACTACAGGGCTTAGCATTTCAGAGCAAAGTGCTCAGCGTGGGCTTGCATGCTGGTCCACAATGCATGACCTTGCATCTTCACTCTCTGGAGTGTCTGGCATGTGACAAGTCCCCTCCACAGTTCCCCCTTCCCTCTGCATCAGGTTCAACACAGCACACAGGGACCCCTCCTGTCTCCTTGAAGCTCTTCCTTCCCCTGCCTGTGCCCTGCCCTTGCTCTGAACTCCTGCATGCTCACGCATTTGGTCACAGTCTTCTCATCCCCTGTCCTCATGATCACCTTCGGGTCTGTTTTCAAAGTCGGGATCTTACTGCTGAATGTGGGCTCTGTATCTGCAACTAAAC